>NW_027362763.1:518003451-520403451 GCF_046119375.1 Phyllobates terribilis | reverse complement strand
TGCGTACTCGTATGCAGGACTCTGACCCCCATCCATCACTCTTAACGCTTGTTCCACTCCGTCCTGGAGTCCTGACAGGAATATGTCCAGTCCAATATCCATTAAGTGAACACCGTCGGGCCGTCTGAGGCCTGCTTTATCTCCTTCCAGTTGTCGGTGTTATATCACCGCCTCTGTCTCTTCTAAATTTTGCCATCTGAATATTTATTACCCGCCTTGTCCATTCGATGGCCGTGATGTCTCGCGCACCTTGCCATACCGCTATCGGCACAATCTCTGACCATACTATAGTTAGTTTTGTGAAAAATTCTCTGAAGCGCTCAGTGTCTAGTTTCATTATTGCCATTAGTTATGCGCTCTTGTGATGACCTAGGTCGTTTCACCAGGCCTGTATAACTAAGATGACCGGACCTCTTGCCTCTCTCCCTACCTTGATTACCTCCATTAGTGCCTGTGGCCATAGCAGGCCTCTAATATCTCTCCAGTTGAAATATGTGCTATGAAACTCTAATTTCCTCCCGCCTGGGCGGACTTTCGCCCTTTTTTCTGCCCAATACATATACGAGTGGCCTATCACCCACACTGTTGGCTTAGCGTCACCTGTAAAAGAAACAAACCACGTTAGGATAACAAGTCCGGTCTTATGTATCTCGCCAAACACGTGGATCGCCATCTTCCTATCCTCTGAACTTCCGTTTCTGACAGTCCTGCTCTTGCTGCTTCCATGGCCGCGCCTATGCAGAATGAGTGTGTCCCATAATCTTTGGGGTGGTTCCCTGCCGATGTTATGCATTTATTAAATATAGCTTGGAACTGGTATCTTGATAATGGCATTCCATCAATGTGTGATAGGAAGAAATTACTTTGTGATCTGATGGTTAGATATGTTTCTACTATTGTTACCCGACTCAGTGTACCGTTTGTGGGTTGTAGAAGTACCCAAGTGACCCTGCCCGCTGGAACCCTTTTCTATTGGCATATGCGTAGACATATTGCATTATTGGCTATGACTACGTCCTGGTGTAATAAGCCTCCACTGGTGGTAATTTTGGATTGAGGGACTAATTCGCTTATGCATAGCGCCCCGAAGAAGGCGATCGCAAATGCAGTAGACAGTAGTGTTGCTTCAAATTGTGAGTGTCATGTTAATGGTGTTAGGGATATGATGTGAGAAATCAGTTTTAGTGACACAGGACGGGACGTCTACACTCCTGACTTGGCTGACCCCTTTTCCACCCTTTTATGGATGGCCTGATGATGAATCTCTTTGTCACATCTCCCCAATTCAGTAGTTGGAAGTGAAATGCTACTCCGGTCAGACACCGCTGCGCTGACGCCCCTGATATGCCCCTCATCATTAGCTGGTGGAGAAATTCTATGGTGACTTGTAATATGGCTTGCTCACAATGGTCAACCCGTCTGCCTGCTACTAGTCGTGTCCACTCTTCCCATGCCTTACCGTATGCTTGCCACGTCGATGGGGCAACTGACGCTCTGATTAATGGCATCAACTATTCACCACTAGATCCCATAGGGAGGGTGGGCAACTGTTGCCCGATGGGTGGGCATTGGGGAGGAGCTCTGTGAAAATCTGCCAATTGAATTGTGATAAAGCGTTAGCAGCAGCTTTAGACCCCTCAGCATCGTGGCTAGCGCGGACCCATACATTGTGTTTTAGGCACAGGAATGCTAGCCGGCGTAGTAGGCCTAGCACTGGGAGAGACGATGATGCCATCTTATTAATGCAGTGCGCTAGGCTGGTGTTTTTTGTTATGAAGCGTATATTTTTGTTAGCCAGGCGCGCGCCCCATATTTCTATTGCTACCACTATTGGGAAGAAAAATTATTTTCCAGGCTAGATGCAGCTAAAAATTATTATTAATTTCAAAGCTGGTGGAGCTTGGTATAGATGGCCTAATAGAATGAGTACCGCACACTGCTAATATGCCCAAAATTATTTTACAGGCAAGATGCAGCTAAAAATTATTATTAATTTCAAAGCTGGTGGAGCTTGGTATAGATGGCCTAATACAATGAGTACCACACACTGCTACTATGCCCAAAATTATTTTCCAGGCAAGATGCAGCTAAAAATTATTAGTAATTTGAAAGCTGGTGGAGCTTAGTATAGATGGCCTAATAGAATGAGTATCACACACTGCTAATATGCCCAAAGCTATTTTCCAGACAAGAGGCAGCTAAAAATTATTTGTAATTTGCAAGCTGGTGGAGCTTAGTATAGATGGACTAAGAATAAGTCCCACACACTGCTACAAGCCCAAAATTATTTTCCGAACTAGATGCAGCTAAAAATTATTTGTAATTTGCAAGCTGGTGGAGCTTAGCATAGATGGACTAAGAATAAGTCCCACACACTGCTACAAGCCCAAAATTATTTTCCGAGCTAGATGCAGATAAAAATTATTTGTAATTTGCAAGCTGGTGGAGCTTAGTATAGATGGACTAAGAATAAGTCCCACACACTGCTACAAGCCCAAAATTATTTTCCGAGCTAGATGCAGCTAAAAATTATTTGTAATTTGCATGCTGGTGGAGCTTAGTATAGATGGACTAAGAATAAGTCCCATACACTACTACAAGCCCAAAATTATTTTCCGAGCTAGATGCAGCTAAAAATTATTTGTAATTTGCAAGCTGGTGGAGCTTAGTATAGATGACCTAATAGAATGAGTACCACACACTGCTACTATGCCCAAAATTATTTTCCAGACAAGATGCAGCTAAACATTTTTTGTAATTTGAAAGCTGGTGGAGCTTAGTATAGATGGCCTAATAGAATGAGTACCACACACTGCTAATATGCCCAAAATTAATTTACAGGCAAGATGCAGCTAAAAATTGTTATTAATTTCAAAGCTGGTGGAGCTTGGTATAGATGGCCTAATACAATGAGTACCACACACTGCTACTATGCCCAAAATTATTTTCCAGACAATATGCAGCTAAAAATTATTTGTAATTTGCAAGCTGGTGGAGCTTAGTATAGAAGGACTAAGAATAAGTCCCACACACTGCTACAAGCCCAAAATTATTTTCCGAGCTAGATGCAGCTAAAAATTATTTGTATTTGCAAGCTGGTGGAGCTTAGTATAGATGGCCTAATAGAATGCGTACCACACACTGCTAATATGCCCAAAATTATTTTCCAGACAAGATGCAGCTAAAAAGTATTTGTAATTTGCAAGCTGGTGAAGCTTAGTATAGATGGACTAAGAATAAGTCCCACACACTGCTACAAGCCCAAAATTATTTTCCGAGCTATATGCAGATAAAAATAATTTGTAATTTGCAAGCTGGTGGAGCTTAGTATAGATGGACTAAGAATAAGTCCCACACACTGCTACTATGCCCAAAATTATTTTCCAAGCTAGATGCAGCTAAAAATTATTTGTAATTTGCCAGCTGTTGGAGCTTAGTATAGATGGCCTAACAGAATGAGTACCACACACTGCTATTGTGCCCAAAATTATTTTCCAGACAAGATGCAGCTAAAAATTATTTGTAATTTGAAAGCTGGTGGAGCTTAGTATAGATAGCCTAATAGAATGAGTACCACACACTGTTAATATGCCCAAAATTATTTTACAGGCAAGATGGAGCTTAAAATTATTATTAATTTCAAAGCTGGTGGAGCTTGGTATAGATGGCCTAATAGAATGAGTACCACACACTGCTAATATGCCCAAAATTATTTTACAGGCAAGATGCAGCTTAAAATTATTATTAATTTCAAAGCTGGTGGAGCTTGGTATAGATGGCCTAATAGAACGAGTACCACACACTGCTACTATGCCCAAAATTAATTTCCAGGCAAGATGCAGCTAAAAATTCTTAGTAATTTGAAAGCTGGTGGAGGTTAGTATAGATGGCCTAATAGAATGAGTACCACACACTGCTAATATGCCCAAAATTATTTTCCAGACAAGATGCAGCTAAAAATTATTTGTAATTGCAAGCTGGTGGAGCTTAGTATAGATGGACTAAGAATAAGTCCCACACACTGCTACAAGCCCAAAATTATTTTCCGAGCTAGATGCAGATAAAAATTATTTGTAATTTCCAAGCTGGTGGAGCTTAGTATAGATGGACTAAGAATAAGTCCCACACACTTCTACAAGCTCAAAATAATTTTCCAAGCTAGATGCAGATAAAAATTATTTGTAATTTGCAAGCTGGTGGAGCTTAGTATAGATGGACTAAGAATAAGTCCCACACACTGCTACAAGCCCAAAATTATTTTCCGAGCTAGATGCAGCTAAAAATTATTTGTAATTTGCAAGCTGGTGGGGCTTAGTACAGATGGACTAAGAATAAGTCCCACACACTGCTACAAGCCCAAAATTATTTTCCAAGCTAGATGCATCTAAAAATTATTTGTAATTTGCAAGCTGGTGGAGCTTAGTATAGATGGCCTAATAGAATGAGTACCACACACTGCTAATATGCCCAAAATTATTTTACAGGCAAGATGGAGCTAAAAATTGTTATTAATTTCAAAGCTGGTGGAGCTTGGTATAGATGGCCTAATACAATGAGTACCACACACTGATACTATGCCCAAAATTATTTTCCAGGCAAGATGCAGATAAAAATTATTAGTAATTTGAAAGCTGGTGGAGCTTAGTATAGATGGCCTAATAGAATGAGTTCCACACACTGCTAATATGCCCAAAATTATTTTCCGAGCTAGATGCAGCTAAAAATTATTTGTAATTTGCAAGCTGGTGGAGCTTAGTATAGATCGCCTAATAGAATGAGTACCACACACTGCTACTATGCCCAAAATTATTTTCCAGACAAGATGCAGCTAAAAATTATTTGTAATTTGAAAGCTGGTGGAGCTTAGTATAGATGGACTAAGAATAAGTTCCACACACTGCTACAAGCCCAAAATTATTTTCCGAGCTAGATGCAGATAAAAATTATTTGTAATTTGCAAGCTGGTGGAGCTTAGTATAGATGGACTAAGAATAAGTCCCACACACTGCTACAAGCCCAAAATTATTTTCCAAGCTAGATCCAGCTAAAAATTATTTGTAATTTGCAAGCTGGTGGAGCTTACTATAGATGGCCTAATAGAATGAGTACCACACACTGCTAATATGCCCAAAATTATTTTACAGGCAAGATGCAGATACAAATTATTATTAATTTCAAAGCTGGTGGAGCTTGGTATAGATGGCCTAATACAATGAGTACCACACACTGCTACTATGCCCAAAATTATTTTCCAGGCAAGATGCAGCTAAAAATTATTTGTAATTTGAAAGCTGGTGGAGCTTAGTGTAGATGGCCTAATAGAATGAGTACCACACACTGCTAATATGCCCAAAATTATTTTCCAGACAAGATGCAGCTAAAAATTATTTGTAATTTGCAAGCTGGTGGAGCTTAGTATAGATGGACTAAGAATAAGTCCCACACACTGCTACAAGCCCAAAATTATTTTCCGAGCTAGATGCAGCAAAAAATTATTTGTAATTTGCAAGCTGGTGGAGCTTAGTATAGATGGCCTAATAGAATGAGTACCACACACTGCTACTATGCCCAAAATTATTTTCCAGACAAGATGCAGCTAAAAATTAATTGTAATTTGCAAGCTGGTGGAGCTTAGTATAGATGGACTAAGAATAAGTCCCACACACTGCTACAAGCCCAAAATTATTTTCCGAGCTAGATGCAGCTAAAAATTATTTGTAATTTGCAAGCTGGTGGAGCTTAGTATAGATCGCCTAATAGAATGAGTACCACACACTGCTACTATGCCCAAAATTATTTTCCAGACAAGATGCAGCTAAAAATTATTTGTAATTTGAAAGCTGGTGGAGCTTAGTATAGATGGACTAAGAATAAGTTCCACACACTGCTACAAGCCCAAAATTATTTTCCGAGCTAGATGCAGATAAAAATTATTTGTAATTTGCAAGCTGGTGGAGCTTAGTATAGATGGACTAAGAATAAGTCCCACACACTGCTACAAGCCCAAAATTATTTTCCAAGCTAGATCCAGCTAAAAATTATTTGTAATTTGCAAGCTGGTGGAGCTTACTATAGATGGCCTAATAGAATGAGTACCACACACTGCTAATATGCCCAAAATTATTTTACAGGCAAGATGCAGCTACAAATTATTATTAATTTCAAAGCTGGTGGAGCTTGGTATAGATGGCCTAATACAATGAGTACCACACACTGCTACTATGCCCAAAATTATTTTCCAGGCAAGATGCAGCTAAAAATTATTTGTAATTTGAAAGCTGGTGGAGCTTAGTGTAGATGGCCTAATAGAATGAGTACCACACACTGCTAATATGCCCAAAATTATTTTCCAGACAAGATGCAGCTAAAAATTATTTGTAATTTGCAAGCTGGTGGAGCTTAGTATAGATGGACTAAGAATAAGTCCCACACACTGCTACAAGCCCAAAATTATTTTCCGAGCTAGATGCAGCAAAAAATTATTTGTAATTTGCAAGCTGGTGGAGCTTAGTATAGATGGCCTAATAGAATGAGTACCACACACTGCTACTATGCCCAAAATTATTTTCCAGACAAGATGCAGCTAAAAATTAATTGTAATTTGCAAGCTGGTGGAGCTTAGTATAGATGGACTAAGAATAAGTCCCACACACTGCTACAAGCCCAAAATTATTTTCCGAGCTAGATGCAGCTAAAAATTATTTGTATTTGCAAGCTGGTGGAGCTTAGTATAGATGGCCTAATAGAATGCGTACCACACACTGCTAATATGCCCAAAATTATTTTCCAGACAAGATGCAGCTAAAAAGTATTTGTAATTTGCAAGCTGGTGAAGCTTAGTATAGATGGACTAAGAATAAGTCCCACACACTGCTACAAGCCCAAAATTATTTTCCGAGCTATATGCAGATAAAAATAATTTGTAATTTGCAAGCTGGTGGAGCTTAGTATAGATGGACTAAGAATAAGTCCCACACACTGCTACTATGCCCAAAATTATTTTCCAAGCTAGATGCAGCTAAAAATTATTTGTAATTTGCCAGCTGTTGGAGCTTAGTATAGATGGCCTAACAGAATGAGTACCACACACTGCTATTGTGCCCAAAATTATTTTCCAGACAAGATGCAGCTAAAAATTATTTGTAATTTGAAAGCTGGTGGAGCTTAGTATAGATAGCCTAATAGAATGAGTACCACACACTGTTAATATGCCCAAAATTATTTTACAGGCAAGATGGAGCTTAAAATTATTATTAATTTCAAAGCTGGTGGAGCTTGGTATAGATGGCCTAATAGAATGAGTACCACACACTGCTAATATGCCCAAAATTATTTTACAGGCAAGATGCAGCTTAAAATTATTATTAATTTCAAAGCTGGTGGAGCTTGGTATAGATGGCCTAATAGAACGAGTACCACACACTGCTACTATGCCCAAAATTAATTTCCAGGCAAGATGCAGCTAAAAATTCTTAGTAATTTGAAAGCTGGTGGAGGTTAGTATAGATGGCCTAATAGAATGAGTACCACACACTGCTAATATGCCCAAAATTATTTTCCAGACAAGATGCAGCTAAAAATTATTTGTAATTGCAAGCTGGTGGAGGTTAGTATAGATGGACTAAGAATAAGTCCCACACACTGCTACAAGCCCAAAATTATTTTCCGAGCTAGATGCAGATAAAAATTATTTGTAATTTCCAAGCTGGTGGAGCTTAGTATAGATGGACTAAGAATAAGTCCCACACACTTCTACAAGCTCAAAATAATTTTCCAAGCTAGATGCAGATAAAAATTATTTGTAATTTGCAAGCTGGTGGAGCTTAGTATAGATGGACTAAGAATAAGTCCCACACACTGCTACAAGCCCAAAATTATTTTCCGAGCTAGATGCAGCTAAAAATTATTTGTAATTTGCAAGCTGGTGGGGCTTAGTACAGATGGACTAAGAATAAGTCCCACACACTGCTACAAGCCCAAAATTATTTTCCAAGCTAGATGCAGCTAAAAATTATTTGTAATTTGCAAGCTGGTGGAGCTTAGTATAGATGGCCTAATAGAATGAGTATCACACACTGCTAATATGCCCAAAATTATTTTACAGGCAAGATGGAGCTAAAAATTGTTATTAATTTCAAAGCTGGTGGAGCTTGGTATAGATGGCCTAATACAATGAGTACCACACACTGATACTATGCCCAAAATTATTTTCCAGGCAAGATGCAGATAAAAATTATTAGTAATTTGAAAGCTGGTGGAGCTTAGTATAGATGGCCTAATAGAATGAGTTCCACACACTGCTAATATGCCCAAAATTATTTTCCGAGCTAGATGCAGCTAAAAATTATTTGTAATTTGCAAGCTGGTGGAGCTTAGTATAGATCGCCTAATAGAATGAGTACCACACACTGCTACTATGCCCAAAATTATTTTCCAGACAAGATGCAGCTAAAAATTATTTGTAATTTGAAAGCTGGTGGAGCTTAGTATAGATGGACTAAGAATAAGTTCCACACACTGCTACAAGCCCAAAATTATTTTCCGAGTTAGATGCAGATAAAAATTATTTGTAATTTGCAAGCTGGTGGAGCTTAGTATAGATGGACTAAGAATAAGTCCCACACACTGCTACAAGCCCAAAATTATTTTCCAAGCTAGATCCAGCTAAAAATTATTTGTAATTTGCAAGCTGGTGGAGCTTACTATAGATGGCCTAATAGAATGAGTACCACACACTGCTAATATGCCCAAAATTATTTTACAGGCAAGATGCAGCTACAAATTATTATTAATTTCAAAGCTGGTGGAGCTTGGTATAGATGGCCTAATACAATGAGTACCACACACTGCTACTATGCCCAAAATTATTTTCCAGGCAAGATGCAGCTAAAAATTATTTGTAATTTGAAAGCTGGTGGAGCTTAGTGTAGATGGCCTAATAGAATGAGTACCACACACTGCTAATATGCCCAAAATTATTTTCCAGACAAGATGCAGCTAAAAATTATTTGTAATTTGCAAGCTGGTGGAGCTTAGTATAGATGGACTAAGAATAAGTCCCACACACTGCTACAAGCCCAAAATTATTTTCCGAGCTAGATGCAGCAAAAAATTATTTGTAATTTGCAAGCTGGTGGAGCTTAGTATAGATGGCCTAATAGAATGAGTACCACACACTGCTACTATGCCCAAAATTATTTTCCAGACAAGATGCAGCTAAAAATTAATTGTAATTTGCAAGCTGGTGGAGCTTAGTATAGATGGACTAAGAATAAGTCCCACACACTGCTACAAGCCCAAAATTATTTTCCGAGCTAGATGCAGCTAAAAATTATTTGTAATTTGCAAGCTGGTGGAGCTTAGTATAGATCGCCTAATAGAATGAGTACCACACACTGCTACTATGCCCAAAATTATTTTCCAGACAAGATGCAGCTAAAAATTATTTGTAATTTGAAAGCTGGTGGAGCTTAGTATAGATGGACTAAGAATAAGTTCCACACACTGCTACAAGCCCAAAATTATTTTCCGAGCTAGATGCAGATAAAAATTATTTGTAATTTGCAAGCTGGTGGAGCTTAGTATAGATGGACTAAGAATAAGTCCCACACACTGCTACAAGCCCAAAATTATTTTCCAAGCTAGATCCAGCTAAAAATTATTTGTAATTTGCAAGCTGGTGGAGCTTACTATAGATGGCCTAATAGAATGAGTACCACACACTGCTAATATGCCCAAAATTATTTTACAGGCAAGATGCAGCTACAAATTATTATTAATTTCAAAGCTGGTGGAGCTTGGTATAGATGGCCTAATACAATGAGTACCACACACTGCTACTATGCCCAAAATTATTTTCCAGGCAAGATGCAGCTAAAAATTATTTGTAATTTGAAAGCTGGTGGAGCTTAGTGTAGATGGCCTAATAGAATGAGTACCACACACTGCTAATATGCCCAAAATTATTTTCCAGACAAGATGCAGCTAAAAATTATTTGTAATTTGCAAGCTGGTGGAGCTTAGTATAGATGGACTAAGAATAAGTCCCACACACTGCTACAAGCCCAAAATTATTTTCCGAGCTAGATGCAGCAAAAAATTATTTGTAATTTGCAAGCTGGTGGAGCTTAGTATAGATGGCCTAATAGAATGAGTACCACACACTGCTACTATGCCCAAAATTATTTTCCAGACAAGATGCAGCTAAAAATTAATTGTAATTTGCAAGCTGGTGGAGCTTAGTATAGATGGACTAAGAATAAGTCCCACACACTGCTACAAGCCCAAAATTATTTTCCGAGCTAGATGCAGCTAAAAATTATTTGTATTTGCAAGCTGGTGGAGCTTAGTATAGATGGCCTAATAGAATGCGTACCACACACTGCTAATATGCCCAAAATTATTTTCCAGACAAGATGCAGCTAAAAAGTATTTGTAATTTGCAAGCTGGTGAAGCTTAGTATAGATGGACTAAGAATAAGTCCCACACACTGCTACAAGCCCAAAATTATTTTCCGAGCTATATGCAGATAAAAATTATTTGTAATTTGCAAGCTGGTGGAGCTTAGTATAGATGGACTAAGAATAAGTCCCACACACTGCTACTATGCCCAAAATTATTTTCCAAGCTAGATGCAGCTAAAAATTATTTGTAATTTTCCAGCTGTTGGAGCTTAGTATAGATGGCCTAACAGAATGAGTACCACACACTGCTATTGTGCCCAAAATTATTTTCCAGACAAGATGCAGCTAAAAATTATTTGTAATTTGAAAGCTGGTGGAGCTTAGTATAGATAGCCTAATAGAATGAGTACCACACACTGCTAATATGCCCAAAATTATTTTACAGGCAAGATGGAGCTTAAAATTATTATTAATTTCAAAGCTGGTGGAGCTTGGTATAGATGGCCTAATAGAATGAGTACCACACACTGCTAATATGCCCAAAATTATTTTACAGGCAAGATGCAGCTTAAAATTATTATTAATTTCAAAGCTGGTGGAGCTTGGTATAGATGGCCTAATAGAACGAGTACCACACACTGCTACTATGCCCAAAATTAATTTCCAGGCAAGATGCAGCTAAAAATTCTTAGTAATTTGAAAGCTGGTGGAGGTTAGTATAGATGGCCTAATAGAATGAGTACCACACACTGCTAATATGCCCAAAATTATTTTCCAGACAAGATGCAGCTAAAAATTATTTGTAATTGCAAGCTGGTGGAGCTTAGTATAGATGGACTAAGACTAAGTCCCACACACTGCTACAAGCCCAAAATTATTTTCCGAGCTAGATGCAGATAAAAATTATTTGTAATTTCCAAGCTGGTGGAGCTTAGTATAGATGGACTAAGAATAAGTCCCACACACTTCTACAAGCTCAAAATAATTTTCCAAGCTAGATGCAGATAAAAATTATTTGTAATTTGCAAGCTGGTGGAGCTTAGTATAGATGGACTAAGAATAAGTCCCACACACTGCTACAAGCCCAAAATTATTTTCCGAGCTAGATGCAGCTAAAAATTATTTGTAATTTGCAAGCTGGTGGGGCTTAGTATAGATGGACTAAGAATAAGTCCCACACACTGCTACAAGCCCAAAATTATTTTCCCAGCTAGATGCAGCTAAAAATTATTTGTAATTTGCAAGCTGGTGGAGCTTAGTATAGATGGCCTAATAGAATGAGTACCACACACTGCTAATATGCCCAAAATTATTTTACAGGCAAGATGGAGCTAAAAATTGTTATTAATTTCAAAGCTGGTGGAGCTTGGTATAGATGGCCTAATACAATGAGTACCACACACTGATACTATGCCCAAAATTATTTTCCAGGCAAGATGCAGATAAAAATTATTAGTAATTTGAAAGCTGGTGGAGCTTAGTATAGATGGCCTAATAGAATGAGTTCCACACACTGCTAATATGCCCAAAATTATTTTCCGAGCTAGATGCAGCTAAAAATTATTTGTAATTTGCAAGCTGGTGGAGCTTAGTATAGATCGCCTAATAGAATGAGTACCACACACTGCTACTATGCCCAAAATTATTTTCCAGACAAGATGCAGCTAAAAATTATTTGTAATTTGAAAGCTGGTGGAGCTTAGTATAGATGGACTAAGAATAAGTTCCACACACTGCTACAAGCCCAAAATTATTTTCCGAGCTAGATGCAGATAAAAATTATTTGTAATTTGCAAGCTGGTGGAGCTTAGTATAGATGGACTAAGAATAAGTCCCACACACTGCTACAAGCCCAAAATTATTTTCCAAGCTAGATCCAGCTAAAAATTATTTGTAATTTGCAAGCTGGTGGAGCTTACTATAGATGGCCTAATAGAATGAGTACCACACACTGCTAATATGCCCAAAATTATTTTACAGGCAAGATGCAGCTACAAATTATTATTAATTTCAAAGCTGGTGGAGCTTGGTATAGATGGCCTAATACAATGAGTACCACACACTGCTACTATGCCCAAAATTATTTTCCAGGCAAGATGCAGCTAAAAATTATTTGTAATTTGAAAGCTGGTGGAGCTTAGTGTAGATGGCCTAATAGAATGAGTACCACACACTGCTAATATGCCCAAAATTATTTTCCAGACAAGATGCAGCTAAAAATTAATTGTAATTTGCAAGCTGGTGGAGCTTAGTATAGATGGACTAAGAATAAGTCCCACACACTGCTACAACCCAAAATTATTTTCCGAGCTAGATGCAGCTAAAAATTATTTGTATTTGCAAGCTGGTGGAGCTTAGTGTAGATGGCCTAATAGAATGCGTACCACACACTGCTAATATGCCCAAAATTATTTTCCAGACAAGATGCAGCTAAAAAGTAGTTGTAATTTGCAAGCTGGTGAAGCTTAGTATAGATGGACTAAGAATAAGTCCCACACACTGCTACAAGCCCAAAATTATTTTCCGAGCTATATGCAGATAAAAATTATTTGTAATTTGCAAGCTGGTGGAGCTTAGTATAGATGGACTAAGAATAAGTCCCACACACTGCTACTATGCCCAAAATTATTTTCCAAGCTAGATGCAGCTAAAAATTATTTGTAATTTGCCAGCTGTTGGAGCTTAGTATAGATGGCCTAACAGAATGAGTACCACACACTGCTATTGTGCCCAAAATTATTTTCCAGACAAGATGCAGCTAAAAATTATTTGTAATTTGAAAGCTGGTGGAGCTTAGTATAGATAGCCTAATAGAATGAGTACCACACACTGCTAATATGCCCAAAATTATTTTACAGGCAAGATGGAGCTTAAAATTATTATTAATTTCAAAGCTGGTGGAGCTTGGTATAGATGGCCTAATAGAATGAGTACCACACACTGCTAATATGCCCAAAATTATTTTACAGGCAAGATGCAGCTTAAAATTATTATTAATTTCAAAGCTGGTGGAGCTTGGTATAGATGGCCTAATAGAACGAGTACCACACACTGCTACTATGCCCAAAATTAATTTCCAGGCAAGATGCAGCTAAAAATTCTTAGTAATTTGAAAGCTGGTGGAGGTTAGTATAGATGGCCTAATAGAATGAGTACCACACACTGCTAATATGCCCAAAATTATTTTCCAGACAAGATGCAGCTAAAAATTATTTGTAATTGCAAGCTGGTGGAGCTTAGTATAGATGGACTAAGAATAAGTCCCACACACTGCTACAAGCCCAAAATTATTTTCCGAGCTAGATGCAGATAAAAATTATTTGTAATTTCCAAGCTGGTGGAGCTTAGTATAGATGGACTAAGAATAAGTCCCACACACTTCTACAAGCTCAAAATAATTTTCCAAGCTAGATGCAGATAAAAATTATTTGTAATTTGCAAGCTGGTGGAGCTTAGTATAGATGGACTAAGAATAAGTCCCACACACTGCTACAAGCCCAAAATTATTTTCCGAGCTAGATGCAGCTAAAAATTATTTGTAATTTGCAAGCTGGTGGGGCTTAGTATAGATGGACTAAGAATAAGTCCCACACACTGCTACAAGCCCAAAATTATTTTCCCAGCTAGATGCAGCTAAAAATTATTTGTAATTTGCAAGCTGGTGGAGCTTAGTATAGATGGCCTAATAGAATGAGTACCACACACTGCTAATATGCCCAAAATTATTTTACAGGCAAGATGGAGCTAAAAATTGTTATTAATTTCAAAGCTGGTGGAGCTTGGTATAGATGGCCTAATACAATGAGTACCACACACTGATACTATGCCCAAAATTATTTTCCAGGCAAGATGCAGATAAAAATTATTAGTAATTTGAAAGCTGGTGGAGCTTAGTATAGATGGCCTAATAGAATGAGTTCCACACACTGCTAATATGCCCAAAATTATTTTCCGAGCTAGATGCAGCTAAAAATTATTTGTAATTTGCAAGCTGGTGGAGCTTAGTATAGATCGCCTAATAGAATGAGTACCACACACTGCTACTATGCCCAAAATTATTTTCCAGACAAGATGCAGCTAAAAATTATTTGTAATTTGAAAGCTGGTGAAGCTTAGTATAGATGGACTAAGAATAAGTTCCACACACTGCTACAAGCCCAAAATTATTTTCCGAGCTAGATGCAGATAAAAATTATTTGTAATTTGCAAGCTGGTGGAGCTTAGTATAGATGGACTAAGAATAAGTCCCACACACTGCTACAAGCCCAAAATTATTTTCCAAGCTAGATGCAGCTAAAAATTATTTGTAATTTGCAAGCTGGTGGAGCTTACTATAGATGGCCTAATAGAATGAGTACCACACACTGCTAATATGCCCAAAATTATTTTACAGGCAAGATGCAGCTACAAATTATTATTAATTTCAAAGCTGGTGGAGCTTGGTATAGATGGCCTAATACAATGAGTACCACACACTGCTACTATGCCCAAAATTATTTTCCAGGCAAGATGCAGCTAAAAATTATTTGTAATTTGAAAGCTGGTGGAGCTTAGTGTAGATGGCCTAATAGAATGAGTACCACACACTGCTAATATGCCCAAAATTATTTTCCAGACAAGATGCAGCTAAAAATTATTTGTAATTTGCAAGCTGGTGGAGCTTAGTATAGATGGACTAAGAATAAGTCCCACACACTGCTACAAGCCCAAAATTATTTTCCGAGCTAGATGCAGCAAAAAATTATTTGTAATTTGCAAGCTGGTGGAGCTTAGTATAGATGGCCTAATAGAATGAGTACCACACACTGCTACTATGCCCAAAATTATTTTCCAGACAAGATGCAGCTAAAAATTAATTGTAATTTGCAAGCTGGTGGAGCTTAGTATAGATGGACTAAGAATAAGTCCCACACACTGCTACAAGCCCAAAATTATTTACCGAGCTAGATGCAGATAAAAATTATTTGTAATTTTCAAGCTGGTGGAGCTTAGTATAGATGGACTAAGAATAAGTCCCACACACTGCTACAATCCCAAAATTATTTTCCGAGCTAGATGCAGCTAAAAATTATTTGTAATTTGCAAGCTGGTGGAGCTTAGTATAGATGGACTAAGAATAAGTCCCACAAACTGCTACAAGCCCAAAATTATTTTCCGAGCTAGATGCAGATAAAAATTATTTGTAATTTTCAAGCTGGTGGAGCTTAGTATAGATGGACTAAGAATAAGTCCCACACACTGCTACAAGCCCAAAATTATTTTCCGAGCTAGATGCAGATAAAAAATTATTTGTAATTTTCAAGCTGGTGGAGCTTAGTATAGATGGACTAAGAATAAGTCCCACACACTGCTACAATCCCAAAATTATTTTCCGAGCTAGATGCAGCTAAAAATTATTTGTAATTTGCAAGCTGGTGGAGCTTAGTATAGATGGACTAAGAATAAGTCCCACACACTGCTACAAGCCCAAAATTATTTTCCGAGCTAGATGCAGCTAAAAATTATTTGTAATTTGAAAGCTGGTGGAGCTTAGTATAGATGGACTAAGAATAAGTCCCACACACTGCTACAAGCCCAAAATTATTTTCTGAGCTAGATGCAGATAAAAATTATTAGTAATTTGCAAGCTGGTGGAGCTTAGTATAGATGGCCTAATAGAATGAGTACCACACACTGCTACTATGCCCAAAATTATTTTCCAGACAAGATGCAGCTAAAAATTAATTGTAATTTGCAAGCTGGTGGAGCTTAGTATAGATGGACTAAGAATAAGTCCCACACACTGCTACAAGCCCAAAATTATTTTCCGAGCTAGATGCAGATAAAAATTATTTGTAATTTTCAAGCTGGTGGAGCTTAGTATAGATGGACTAAGAATAAGTCCCACACACTGCTACAAGCCCAAAATTATTTTCCGAGCTAGATGCAGCTAAAAATTATTTGTAATTTGAAAGCTGGTGAAGCTTAGTATAGATGGACTAAGAATAAGTCCCACACACTGCTACAAGCCCAAAATTATTTTCTGAGCTAGATGCAGATAAAAATTATTAGTAATTTGCAAGCTGGTGGAGCTTAGTATAGATGGCCTAATAGAATGATGCTATGCCCAAAAGGTTTTACTTGGCTAGGTGCAGTAAAAAAAATTGTATTCTATACACAGGTGGTGTAGCTTGCAACACAGATACGCTACTCCACTAGCTAACATACACTGCAAGAGGCCAAAAAGGATTTGCTGAGCTAGATTTAGCCAAATGCTGTGAAAAACACTTGCACAGCACTGGCACAGACCTGCCTGCAAAAAGTCCTAGGAAATGCTGTAACTTAGTCCTCAAAAGGACTGCAATTACAATTAGTCCCTACTCCCAACCTATCTATTTAAGAGCACAGACCTCCCTGCTAAAAGTCGTAGGAAATGCTGTAACCTGTAGTGCCGGCGTCCCTGCCCTCTGCTAGGCAGGGACGCTGTTCCCCTCACCGCTCTGCTCCGTGCCCGGCATCCCTCTCCCGCTCTGCTGGCAGCGCGCGCTCCTTCCCGGCCACTGTGCTTAGGGCGCGCGCGCGCGCCCTCCCTCCCTCTTAAAGGGGCCGCGCGCGCCGTCCTAAGGAGTCCCCGGCCAATGGCCGGAGGACTTTACCATATATAAGGCACCTCCTCCAAAATGGAGGTGCCCGAGCAATGTTGTTGCACCGTTCTACTCTGCTTCAGCCCTCAGGTCCCTTGCCAGTTACCTGCCAGTTACCTGCCAGATTCCTACCAGCTTGCTGTCCTAATCCTGCCTGATTTCCTGTTATCTGCCTGCTTGCCTGAGGTCCGACGGTCTGCCTTACAACTCCGGTCAGTCTGTCTAAGGACCAACTTGCCCGCTCACCTGGGAGCGCACATCAGCTACCTGCCTGCTTGCCTGAGGTCCGACGGTCTGCCTTACAACTCCGGTCAGTCTGTCTATGGACCAGCTTGCCCGCTCACCTGGGAGCGCTTCTCCGCTACCTGCCTGCTTGCCTGCCCGGAGGCTCCGCTGTCACGTGCTGTGACCACCAGCTATTCCAGACTCTTGCCCGCTCACCTGGGAGCGCTTCTCCGCTACCTGCCTGCTTGCCAGCCCGGAGGCTCCGCTGTCACGTGCTGTGACCACCAGCTATTCCAGACTCTTGCCCGCTCACCTGGGAGCGCTTCTCCGCTACCTGCCTGCTTGCCTACCTGGAGGCTCCGCCGTCACGTGCTGTGACCACCTGCTATTCCAGAGACTCTCGCTTGCTCACCTGGGAGCACACATCCTCCATCTGCCTTGCTAGCCTACCTGGAGGTTCAGCCATCACAGGTCGTACCTACCCTTTACCCAGAGACTGCCCTGATCACTTGCCGTGACCTCCAGCCCGTTCTTCCAGAGACTGCCCCGGTCACTTGCCGTGACCTCCAGCCCGTTCTTCCAGAGACTGCCCTGATCACTTGCCGTGACCTCCTGCCCGTACACCCAGAGACTGTCCCGGTCACCTGCTGTGACTGCCTGCCTGGTCGCCACCCGCTCCCTTACAAGGACCGCTCCCTTGTATAGTAGCCCAGAGGTTCCGCCTCCCAGACCCGTTACAGTTTGCTCGGGCCATGGAACCCGGTGGCACCCAAGCTCCCTCGCTCTCGGACCTGTGTCATGAACTGTCCCGTCAGAGGTCCCAACAGGAGTCCATCCTGGGTCACCTGCGGAATGTCAATACTCGCCTGGACACTCTGACTGCTCCAACAACAACCTCCGCCAGTGCCATGTCTCGCAATCCGGCAGCTCCGCTGTCCACTAACACCATGATATCCTACCCCGGACCTCGGCTTTCTGCACCTCCTCGCTTCGGAGGCGACTCAGCCCAGGCTCGGGGCTTCATAAATCAGTGCACCCTGCACTTTGAACTATTGTCCCACCAGTTTATCTCCGACCGAGCCAAAATTGCATTCATCATGTCCCATCTCACCGGGGAGGCCCTGGCCTGGCTAAATCCTCTATGGGAGAGAGGAGACCCCCTGGTGTCCAACTTGCCTGCTTTTCTCACGGCTTTCCGGAAAGTCTTCGACGAACCCGGACGGAAGACCTCATCCGCATCATCGTTGCTACGCCTCCGTCAGGAAAATCTCACCGTGGGCCAATATGCCATACGGTTCCGTACCCTTGCCTCGGAGCTGGCCTGGGATAACGACGCTCTGGTTTCCGTCTTCTGGGAGGGTCTGTCCGGCCGTATTAAAGATGAACTTGCCGGTCGGGACATTCCTACCACTCTCGATGACTTAATAACTCTTGCCACCCGGATTGACCTACGGTTCCAGGAGCGTGCCAGAGAGGTCACCCGTGAGAGGAGGTTACCACGTCTAGCTCCTACTTTTCAGAAACCCGTCACTCCTTCTGTCTCTAACCAGGTACACCCTCCTGAGCCTATGCAGGTCGACCAGACCAAGATGGTCAAGACCCGTCAGGACTTACGCCGTGCCGAGGGGACCTGCTTCTACTGTGGCAGTAAGGAGCACCGGATCCGTGCCTGCCCGGAGAGGTCGGGAAACGCCTGTGTCTAGGTTCGCTCAGAGAGGTCCACCTAGACAAGAATAAATCCTCTCCATCCCTGCTGTTGTCAGTTTCAATCGTCTACGGGGAGAACCGTTATTTCGAACTAGCCCAACTGGACTCTGGAGCAGCCAGGAATCTTATTTCACAGTCCCTGGTAGAGAAATACCGCATCCCCACCAAACCTCTGGCTGTACCCTTGTCTGTTGCTGCCGTGGATGGGGGGCTCTTACCACGCCCCATCCAACTCATCACCGAATCCATTACTCTGCAGGTGGGAATGCTGCATTCTGAAAGTATCTCCTTCCATGTTCTGCCTGGACTCTCTCACGCCCTCTTGCTAGGCCTACATTGGCTCCAGAAACATGCACCCGTTCTTGACTGGCAGACCGGAGAAGTCCTTCGCTGGGGACAGGGCTGCCATAAGACCTGTCTGGTTCCCGTTCATCCCGTCCGTCCTTCTCCTACCCCAGCTAATCTACCTGGACTTCCGATTCCTTATTGGTCTTATGCTGATGTCTTTAATAAAAAGGAGGCAGAGACACTACCCCCTCATAGACCATACGACTGCCCTATCGACCTGTTACCTGGTACTTCTCCTCCCCGTGGGCGTATTTATCCATTATCCGCTGCTGAGACCCGGTCGATGTCCGAATATATTGAGGAGAATCTGGCCAGGGGATTCATCCGGAAATCTACCTCCCCGGCGGGAGCAGGCTTCTTTTTCGTCAAAAAGAAGGACGGCTCTCTCCGTCCCTGTATAGACTATAGAGGCCTTAACCAGATCACGGTGAAGAATAAGTACCCCCTTCCGCTCATTCCGGAGTTATTTGATCGTCTGAGGGGGGCTAGAATCTTCACCAAACTGGACCTCCGTGGGGCGTACAACCTGGTTCGTATCCGTCAGGGGGATGAATGGAAGACGGCATTCAACACCCGGGACGGCCACTATGAATATCTGGTAATGCCCTTTGGCCTCTGTAACGCTCCTGCCGTCTTTCAAGAGTTGGTCAATGACATCTTCCGGGACCTTCTCTACTCCTGCGTAGTGGTGTACCTGGACGACATCTTGGTCTTCTCTCCGGATCTCCAGACTCACCGGAGGGATGTTCGTCAGGTCCTGCTCAGGCTCAGGCAGAACCATCTCTACGCTAAATATGAGAAGTGCCTCTTTGAGCAGACCTCGCTTCCGTTTCTGGGCTACATTATCTCTCAGACCGGCCTACAAATGGATCCTGAGAAACTGTCTGCCATCGAGAAATGGCCCCGACCAGAGGGGTTGAAGGCTATTCAACGGTTCCTGGGCTTCGCCAACTATTACCGCCTCTTCATCCCGCACTTCTCTTCCCGGACTGCCCCAATTTCCGCGCTCACCCGTAAGGGTACTAATCCCAAAGAGTGGCCGCCCAAAGCAGAGGAGGCCTTTCTTTCCCTAAAACAGGCCTTCTCTTCCGCCCCGGTGCTGCATCGCCCGGACGGCAACAAGCAGTTCTTCCTGGAAGTTGACGCCTCCTCCTCTGGAGCCGGAGCGGTACTTACTCAAAAATCATCTTCCGGGAGAATGGTAACTTGTGGCTTCTTCTCCAAACTCTTCTCCTCTTCTGAGCGCAACTATTCCATAGGAGACCGAGAGTTATTGGCCATCAAGCTGGCGTTGGAGGAGTGGCGTTACCTACTCGAGGGGGCTCTTCATCCAGTAATAATTTACACTGACCACAAGAACTTGGCTTACCTCCAGCATGCCCAGAGACTTAACCTGCGCCAAGCCCGGTGGTCCTTGTTTTTTGCTCGCTTTGATTTTGTTCTTCATTTTCGCCCGGCTGACAAAAACGTCAAAGCAGACGCCTTGTCCCGATCCTTTCTGGTGTCCGATCTCGAGGAAGAACCTAAACATATCATCGATCCCGCCAGAGTAATGCAGGTGGCTCCCGTGAGTCTAAATCGTCTCCCTCCCGGTAAGACGTTTGTTTCAGTACCTGATCGGGAGAAGATCCTACACTGGGGCCATTCGTCTAAACTAGCTGGCCACGCCGGTCAGAAAAAGACCCTCCAGCTTATTGCCCGGCACTATTGGTGGCCTACCCTGCACAAGGACATAATAGACTTTGTTTCTGCCTGTGTGTCCTGCGCCCGCAACAAAGTCCCGAGACATCTGCCAGCCGGACGCCTCCTTCCGCTTCCTGTACCTGCTGCCCCCTGGCAGCATATAGCAATGGACTTTATAACTGATCTCCCCGTCTCTGCCGGTTGTACGGTCATTTGGGTGGTCGCTGACCGCTTTTCCAAGATGGCTCACTTTATTCCCCTGCCAAGCCTTCCGTCTGCACCCGAGCTGGCTAAAGACTTTATCCGCCACATCTTCCGTCTTCATGGCCTGCCCCTCCACATCGTGTCGGATTGTGGGGTACAGTTCACCTCACGTTTCTGGAGAGCCACTTGTAAACTACTAGACGTCACCCTGGACTTCTCTTCCGCTTACCACCCACAGTCCAATGGTCAAGTGGAGCGGATCAATCAGAACCTGACCAGTTACCTCCGGCACTTCGTTAATGCCCACCATTCTGACTGGGTGGATCTCCTACCATGGGCCGAGTTCTCTTATAATAATCACGAGAGCGAATCTTCCTCCAAATCCCCGTTTTTTGTAGTCTTTGGTCAGCATCCTCGGATTCCTTTTCCTGTCTCCACCTCTGTGGACAACCCGGCTGCGGAATCTCTCGTTAGCAAATTTTCCTCCATATGGGAGAGTACCCGGTCCGCACTCCTTCTGTCATCCGAGCGTATGAAAAGACACGCTGACAAAAAACGCCTGGATCCTCCACAATTTCGTCCAGGAGATAAAGTCTGGCTCTCATCTAAATATGTTCGACTCAAGATACCTTCTTACAAGTTAGGACCTCGGTTCATCGGCCCTCTGGAGGTCATCAGTCAGATCAACCCGGTGGCCTATAAATTGAAACTCCCGGCCAACTTACGGATCCCTAACTCCTTCCATGTATCTCTCCTCAAACCCGTGGTGCTTAACTCTTTTTCCAAGTCTACAGGTACGCCTCCTGCTCCGGTTTCTGCTGAGGACGAGTTTGAGGTAGAGAACATTCTTGCCACCAAAAGGGTAAGAGGAAAGACCTTTTTTCTGGTAGATTGGAAGGGGTTTGGTCCTGAGGAGAGAACGTGGGAGCCCCGGGAGAACATCCATGCCCCTCTCATCCTAGCTAAATTTCTATCTGGCCTAAAAAAGGGGGGGCCTAAAGGGGGGGGTACTGTAGTGCCGGCGTCCCTGCCCTCTGCTAGGCAGGGACGCTGTTCCCCTCACCGCTCTGCTCCGTGCCCGGCGTCCCTCTCCCGCTCTGCTGGCAGCGCGCGCTCCTTCCCGGCCACTGTGCTTAGGGCGCGCGCGCGCGCCCTCCCTCCCTCTTAAAGGGGCCGCGTGCGCCGTCCTAAGGAGTCCCCGGCCAATGGCCGGAGGACTTTACCATATATAAGGCACCTCCTCCAAAATGGAGGTGCCCGAGCAATGTTGTTGCACCGTTCTACTCTGCTTCAGCCCTCAGGTCCCTTGCCAGTTACCTGCCAGTTACCTGCCAGATTCCTGCCAGCTTGCTGTCCTAATCCTGCCTGATTTCCTGTTACCTGCCTGCCTGCCTGAGGTCCGAAGGTCTGCCTTACAACTCCGGTCAGTCTGTCTAAGGACCAACTTGCCCGCTCACCTGGGAGCGCACATCAGCTACCTGCCTGCTTGCCTGAGGTCCGACGGTCTGCCTTACAACTCCGGTCAGTCTGTCTATGGACCAGCTTGCCCGCTCACCTGGGAGCGCTTCTCCGCTACCTGCCTGCTTGCCTGCCCGGAGGCTCCGCTGTCACGTGCTGTGACCACCAGCTATTCCAGACTCTTGCCCGCTCACCTGGGAGCGCTTCTCCGCTACCTGCCTGTTTGCCAGCCCGGAGGCTCCGCTGTCACGTGCTGTGACCACCAGCTATTCCAGACTCTTGCCCGCTCACCTGGGAGCGCTTCTCCGCTACCTGCCTGCT
Organism: Phyllobates terribilis; assembly: GCF_046119375.1. Classification (NCBI taxonomy): domain Eukaryota; kingdom Metazoa; phylum Chordata; class Amphibia; order Anura; family Dendrobatidae; genus Phyllobates; species Phyllobates terribilis. The sequence goes on along the minus strand of NW_027362763.1, from coordinate 520,380,478 downwards.
TGCCTACCTGGAGGCTCCGCCGTCACGTGCTGTGACCACCTGCTATTCCAGAGACTCTCGCTTGCTCACCTGGGAGCACACATCCTCCATCTGCCTTGCTAGCCTACCTGGAGGTTTAGCCATCACAGGTCGTACCTACCCTTTACCCAGAGACTGCCCTGATCACTTGCCGTGACCTCCAGCCCGTTCTTCCAGAGACTGCCCGGTCACTTGCCGTGACCTCCAGCCCGTTCTTCCAGAGACTGCCCTGATCACTTGCCGTGACCTCCTGCCCGTACACCCAGAGACTGTCCCGGTCACCTGCTGTGACTGCCTGCCTGGTCGCCACCCGCTCCCTTACAAGGACCGCTCCCTTGTATAGTAGCCCAGAGGTTCCGCCTCCCAGACCCGTTACAGTACCTAGTCCTCAAAAGGACTGCAATCACAACTATTCCCTACTCCCAAGCTATCTGTATATTTCTGAGAAAATTTACTTGAAATTAACACTGAAAGTATAGTGCACACAGCTGCATCAGTGAGAAAATGGTGGCGACGGGGAAAATGGCTGGGTCTTATAGGGCAAGGACATGTGACTTACACAGCCAATGACACATGCCCTTGCTTGTGTGAAAAAAAGCAGTTCGCTCCATGTGTGCGCTGCTGATAGGCTGACAGACTGCACCTCCCCACTGTAAATGCGGGAAAGAGAAAAAAAAATGGAGATCTTCATTATTTATGCAGAGATCCATCCTCTGCCCCTCCCCCCGCCCCGCTGTACACTCAAACTGCTTATTAACATTGATTATCAGCATTACTGTGAAAAAAATCCAGTTATGATTTTGGTGCACGAACAGTTATCGAACATAACCTCAAACAGCCGGATTTTTTTCAAATTGTTCGTGTTCGCCGAACGGCTCGAACACTGCCCGAAACAGCTCGAATTTGAGATTGGCCAACAGTTCGAGTCGAACACCGCTCATCTCTAATTACAATCACTACTTGTCAGTCACAATTTGGCATCTACAAAATGAAGAATTGCAAACATACTGTACAAACATTTGCATTGTCTGCTGGCACCCTACTGGCCCTATGCAGACGTCTTCTACAAAAAGGAGGCAGAGACACTTCCACCACATAGGCCGTATGATTGCCCAATCGACCTGGTATCTGGTGCGTCTCCTCCCCGCGGGCGTATCTACCCCTCGCCGCTGGCTGAGACCCGGGCCATGTCTGAGTACATAGAAGAGAATCTTGCTAGGGGACTGTTCCAGAAATCTACCTCCCCGCTTGGAGCAGGATTCTTCTTCGTTAAGAAGAAAGACGGCTCACTACGTTCCTGTATCGATTACAGGGGTCTTAACCAGATTACCATCAAGAATAAGTACCCCCTGCCTCTCATCTTGAAGCTGTTTGACTGCCTTAAAGGTGCGAAGATCTTCACCAAGCTCGATCTACGTGGGGCGTACAATTTGGTCCGGATCCACCAGGGAGACGAGTGGAAGACGGCATTCAACACCCTGGACAGTCATTATGAATATCGCGTGATGCCCTTTGGTCTCTATAATGCACCAGCCGTCTTCCAGGAGCTGGTTAGCGACATCTTCCGTGATCTCCTGTATTCTTGCGTGGTGGTGTACCTGGACGATATCTTGGTCTTCTCTCCGGACCTGCCCACACACCGGAGGGATGTTCGTCAGGTTCTGCTAAGGCTCCGGCAGAATCGCCTATACATAAATTTGAGAAATGCCTCTTCGAGCAGACCTCCCTTCCATTCCTGGGCTATATTATCTCCGAGACTGGTCTGCGGATGAATCCTGAGAAGGTTTCTGCCATCTTAAAGTGGCCCCGACCAGAGGGGTTGCAGGCGATTCAGCGATTCCTGGGCTTCACAAATTATTACCGCCTCTTCATCCCTCATTTCTCCTCCCGGACCGCTCCCATCTCCGCGCTCACCCGTAAGGGAGCAAATCCCAGGGAATAGACTTCCGAAGCGGAGGAGGCCTTTGTATCCCTAAAACAAGCCTTCTCCCCCCCCCCAGTGCTGCACCGTCCGGATTGCAACAAGCAGTTCTTCCTGGAAGTTGATGCATCCTCCTCCGGAGCCGGAGCGATGCTCACCCAGAAATCCCTGGCCGGGAGAATGGTGACCTGCGGCTTCTTCTCCAAACTCTTCTCCTCGTCCGAGCGCAACTACTCCATTGGAGAGTGTGAGCTGCTAGCCATCAAATTGGCGCTGGAGGAGTGGCGTTACCTACTGGAGTGGGCTCTACACCCGGTGGTCATCTACACTGACCACAAAAACCTATTTACAAAATGCCTAAAGACTTAATCCACTTCAGGCCAGGTGGTCTCTATTCTTTGCCCGATTCTGCTTCACTCTGCATTACCGCCAGGCAGACAAGAACATTAAGGCTGACGCATTATCCCACTCGTTCCTGTCCACTGACCAAGAGGAGGAGCCTCTACATATCATCGACCCCTCCAAAGTAATGACTGTGGCTCCGTTTGACCTGTCTCTTCTTCCACCCGGTAAGTCTTTTGTGGTGGTTCCAGATCGTAAGAAGGTTCTACTCTGGGGCCATTCATCCAAGCTAGCCGGCCATGCTGGTCAGAGGAAGACCTTTCTGCTCATCGCCCGACATTACTGGTGGCCTTCTCTGTGCAAGGATGTTGCGGACTTCATCGCGGCTTGTTCCTCCTGTGCCCGTAACAAGGTTCCCTGGCACCTTCCATCCGGCCGTCTCCTTCCTCATTCCATGCCTTCCGCTCCGTGGCACACATAGCTATGGACTTCATTACGGACTTCATCCATCACATCTTCCGTCTTCACGGCCTACCCCTCCATATTGTGTCTGATCGCGGGTGTAAAGATCTGAGGTTGTGGGTTGTAAGTAATCACCTAGGCAGGTTAACGATGCAACAATATTTTATTGATCACAGCCATGGTAATAAAGCAATGTCAGGTAAATGGCCAAAATACAGTCTCTCAGTCCTTAAGTTCTCAACCTGAAATCAGTAGTTCCACTGGCTTTGTATCAGGTGATACCCACTGTCTCCCAACATTTGGTTGGCCCATAGATTTCGTATCTCCAGCCAGTATAGTCTGTGGCCACAGTCCATGATCCTCTAGACGGCAGATAAAAAGATGAAAGCACAGGTATCCAGCAGCAGCAGTCCTTTTAAGAAAATGTAAATCGAAACTACATAATCCATAATGGTAATATGTTTATCCATTTATCCTTCTAAGTCCACGGTCTCCAACCTCTTCCTTCAACCCTTCCACACAACCTCCTAAAACATGTCTGTCCTTTCTTCCACTGGGCTCAGTCCCCTCCTAGGTCAGAAGTGATCGCACCCTCCCCCTTAAACATTCACTGTTCGCTAAACAATGAAGAATATTCTAGAAGCCTTCATCTGAGACTGCATGTAAGACCCCCTGTGGTGACGGCTCCACTGTGTCTACAATCTACACACACACATAACGAGATTATTGGCTATTGGAACAATGGTTAGATACTCCTGAGATACAGATTAGTGGAATGCTGGACATTTTACAAGTGAATCTAGTGCACATACTGACAAGTTAGCAGAACTATATAAAACATAACAAGTAAATCTCTAATAATACACAATAATAATATTGACAAAAATGGTGGACCGTTGCTGGAAAAGTATCATAGTCTTTAGTAAGTGGGCAGCTCCTCACATACCTCCCCCACTTTTTCAGTATGGACACGAATGTAAGAGGTCTCGCCCTTATGAGAATGAAACTTTGTATCATCCAGTTTCCTCAAAGCATATTCCATGTCATCCTTGCGAATATACTCCACCGTCCCCATTCCACCCCGGTATACGTCAGTGTAATAGACATCTCCAGCTTCTCTCATATGGTCTTTCAGATCCTGCCAACTTCCCGATGGGGGAAGCCCTGAGACGAGGACTTTGTATTTAGTTTGCTGGATCAGGGTTCTGTCCCTTCCACTGGGTCCTCCATATCCTCCTCCTGATCCCCAGTTTGTCCTGGGAAACTCCACACGTGCCCGATAAGAACCAAACTTGTATCCATTGCGACCAACCCCAGAGTGCTGACACCCAGTTAGGGGGATGGTCACTTGGTGGCCTGCTAAATAGTGTTATGGGGGGACAATACATGGGCTGACCAGTGTGATGGTAGAACCAGTGTCCCGAAGTCCCTGGGCCTCCTCCCTGATGCAATTTACCTCCCCCAGATTACATTGCTTCATTGTGACAGTCATTGCATTTTGTGTATTACTCACCACAGGTGGGGGGTTAGTCTGCAGATAGTGCCGCTCCCTCTTTGCTGAAGCGGTGAGAAGCGGTCTTTGGCTTTGGATTACGACATTGGCCCAGTGGCACACCAATCTTCGTCCTAGCTTGTGATGTGGGCTGGAACGTTCCCAGCATTCCCTGGCAAAATGCCCCATGCGGCCACAGTTATGGCACTTTAGCCCTCCTCGTCCCAACACAGACTGAATTTGGGGGCTTGGGAAACCTCACCCTCTTTGTGAAGTCCAAAATCCCTGCAGTTCCTCATCTGCCCGGTCCATGGGTTTCGATTGCCTCACTGTAAGATCCTGTTCCTGACTCACTGGGGCTGTACTTCCACGTTGTCCTGGTCGATTAGCAGACCAATCATCAGCCAATCTTGCAGCCTCATCCAGGCTGAGTGGTTTTGTGTCACCCTGGCCTGGATGCCACAAAATGTATTAAAGCTGTGTCTGAGAGCAAGGGGGAGGTTCTCTAGTCAGGGGAATATTAGCATGCAGTACCTCCTGTCTCAGGCCAGTAGGGGGAGCAGGCTGCCCCTATAAAAGCTGGTGCTGGGGGCAGGGTTAGGGAGAACTTGATGGCCTGTCTCAGCACTGAGAGGTGTCCCGGAGCAGAGCAGGGACAGAAAGTTGTATTGCACCTAAGAGGAAGTGTGGCAGGAGGAGAGCCACAAGCCAGAGACAAGAGGCGAAGAGAGCCTGTCTTGGCAGATCACGGACTTAATTTACCAGACTTTGGTGTCTGAGGCTGGAAGGATTCCACATCCCCCAGCAGAGAACCAGTCCGCAAGGGACTGTATATTCCTTGGCCTAAGAAGCCTGGAGGCCCTGCCACAACCGAAGGGACCAGTAAAGCCGTACAAGGCTGGGAGCAGAAAGGAACCCACGTCGCAGGCCATACAGGCGAGAATACATGGAAAGCTCGGAAACGTGGGCTGTTACCCTATAACGAGGAGATAGCCAGAAGGAGCGCAGAAAGCACGGTAGGCCTACACCCTCACCCTGACCAGGGCCAATTTCCCCGTTGCTCTCAGACATCCAGGTCCCCTCCTAGCTGGGACTGTTTGTGGGTCAGTTTACCTGTTCTAGTAAAGACCCTGGACTGCAACCTGTTGTCTGTGTGCTCCTTGCTCCTCCAGCACTATCAGCACTGGGACTCTCACTACCATCACTCCCACCATCCATTATACTGCCCTGGGGCCGCACTCTTCCCGTGGGGAGTCATACTACCCTAGCTGCACACCTCATCAGCCCCAGCGATCTGCATGCAGCGGCGGTTCCTAATGACCGCAAATCCACGGGTGGCGTAGTCGGACATAATCAATAGCACATAACGGACTACCACTGGCCTGACCACCCTGAGCCACGGAACCGGGTTGCCACTACTACTCCCATCGTTCCCTATTGCCCGGACCCGAGTGCCCCACGGCCCAGGGGGCGAGTCAGCTTTGGTGTAGTCAGCAGGATTTCGTGCCCGCAACCACCGGGTACTGCGTGCCTTCAAAAGACTGTCATACCTGCCAGGGTGAAGGTTCCCGCCATCCGGAGCCGTTTCCCGCCATCTTCAGTCGGTTCCCGCCATCTTCAGCTGTTTTCCCGCCATCCGAAGTCATTTTCCCGCCGTCGGACGCCATCTTCAGGACGCCGCGAGGGAAGAAGAGGGGCGTGGACGCCGAAAGCGCGCGAGACCCAAAGCTCCGCCCCACGCACCGACGCTGCGCAAGGTCCTGGAAGGGAGAGAGAGCGACGCTGACATCATCAGGACGCGACGCAAGGTCCTCGTCCAAAGCAGCAGCAGCGGAGCCGCGGCCTACAGAAGAGGATCGTCGGAAGGTAGGCCACGCTTAACTAGGGGGGAGGAAGATGTCGGACACAGAGGCGCCCACTACCACCAACGCAGCTGCACCAGCGGTGATGCCCTTTTCCCTGCCCTACATCCCTGGAGCGGCCTGGCTGCCCAAGTACTCAGGGGAGCCCCATGCCCTAACTGACTTTAAGGAAAGGCTGTACAGTTTGTTCCAGGTTTACCCCCTGACAGAGGAACAGAAGGTCAGCATACTAGCAGGGCAGTTAACTGGCACAGCCCAAAGGGAGGTAAAATCATGGCCCACTGAGGAGAAAAGGACTGTGAAGGGTATTCTGGCCCGGCTGCGGGGTACCTTTGACACACGTACCTCCGCTGAAATTAAAATGTGGTTCTATGGATGTAAGCAGCGGGCACAGGACAGCATCAGAGACTATGCCCTAAATCTGCAGGAAGCCTTGAGGGCTATTCAATAAACTGACCCTGGCAGTGTGCAGGAAACGGATAAGCTGCTAACAGAACAATTCATAGAAGGTCTGCTGTCTAGTGCCCACAGGGCCCAACTGCGCCTCATGTTCTTTCAGAACCCCGACCTGACCTTTGCCCAATTTAAGGACAGGGACATAAGGGTGCTCCGTGAATCTGCAACCAGTGGCGCTATAAACCACCGGCGCCCTGCTCTCACCTACCACCAGGAGGCGGCGCCCTCCTCTATGGACCCCGTGGGGGCTGATGCACAGGCCCTGAACCAAGCCCCGTCGAAAGACCTGCACCACCAAGTCCAGGAGCTGACCAGGAGCGTCGCGGCGTTGACCAGGACCGCCCAGGCGTTGCAAGTGGACCCGGCAAGACCCATCGAGCTGGCTTCAAGTCCGGAGGATGTCCCGTGGCGTCGACAGAGGAGGATCCCGTCGTTCCGAGGGAGGCCCACAGACCGCTACGCAGAGGATGGACAGCCCATTTGCCGTCGATGCAACCAGCCCGGACACATTTCCAGGTACTGTAATTTAAATGGGTCCAACCTGGGGCAGAGGGCCAACCCCCAGGCATAAGATCACCAGGCCCTTATAATTGGCGTGATAAGTACGTTGGGGGGCGCCCGGTTTTACCCGTGGTGCTGGACGGTATCCCCATGAGCGCCTTGCTGGATACTGGGTCGCAAGTAACCACTATCCCTTATGTACTTTTTAAGCAGTATTGGACTGATGCTGATATCACACGGTATCCAGACAGTAACTTGAGCATCATCGCCAGTAATGGCTTACCCGTGCCGCAGATGGGGTTCAAGGAGATGACCATTAAAATTGGTAAAGTTGAACTGCCGGCACAGGGAGTAATTATTGTGGACATTGACCGTCGTGAAAATCACCATAAAATAACTGTGGGTACTAATGTAATTGAAAATTGTCTTTCAGAGGTAATTGTAATTCTACAACAGGTGAATGCTAGTTCCAGCCAACAGAGAGTCCTCAACAAGGAGATAAAAGCCCTGATGAGACGGCAGCAGGTAGAACTGTCTGGTGGTGAGATCGGTAGCGTAAGACTGAGTGACCCATTCCCCATTTCCATGCCTCCCAAAAGTGAAATGATGATCTGGTGTCGGACTGCAATCGGGTTGAGAGGTAGAGACTACCAAGCCATTGTAGAACCCGTGTACTCAGACAGCAGGCCCACCATTTTGACAGCCCGGGGGGTGGTTGATGTCCGTCATGGGAGGGTGCCCGTCCGCATCCTCAACATTGGGGAGAGGGAAGTACACTTACCCAGGTACGCTACACTTGCCAAACTGTTGTCGAACACAAAGCTATCAGGGCCGTGGAACCCTTGCCTCCATCTCCGCAGGCGGAGGGTAATGGCTCCCAGAAACAAAAGGAGGACTGGTGCCAGAAACTCCACGTGGGTGCTGACTCCACTCCCCTGCACCAAAAACAAGGAGTCTACCGGGTGGTACAGGAGTACGAGACAGTCTTTAGTAAGCACCCGCTAGACTTCGGCAGAGTAAAAGGGATAGAACACCACATCCCCACAGGGAGCCACCCACCAATAAAAGAGAGACACAGGCCTGTACCCCCTGCACATTATCAGAACGCCAAGGGCATGCTAAGAGAAATGAAAGAAGCTGGGGTCATTAGAGACAGCTGTAGCCCCTGGGCAGCCCCCTTGGTTCTGGTGAAAAAGAAAGACGGCACCATGAGAATGTGCGTCGACTATAGACAAATCAACCGTATCACCCACAAAGACGCATATCCGCTGCCTAGAATAGAGGAGTCTTTAGCCGCACTAAAATCAGCTAACTTCTTTTCTACTTTGGACCTTACTAGCGGGTACTGGCTGGTTCCTGTGGCAGAGGCTGACAAGGAGAAGACCGCCTTCACCACCCCGATGGGACTGAGCGAGTTCAACTGTATGCCTTTCGGGCTCTGCAACGCACCAGGGACCTTCCAGCGGCTGATGGAATGCTGTCTAGGGCACCGAAACTTCGAGACGGTCCTCCTTTACCTGGACGACGTGATCGTCTATTCGAAGACCTACGAGGACCATCTCAAACACCTGGCTGAGGTGTTCGAAGCCCTGGCAGGCTATGGCCTGAAGGTAAAACCATCGAAGTGTCACCTGCTGAAACCAAAGGTCCAGTACCTAGGGCACGTGGTAAGTGCGGAAGGAGTAGCCCCCGACCCTGACAAGGTCACGGCAATCAAGAGCTGGCCAAGCCCCTCGAACATCAAGGAGGTGAGACAGTTTCTCGGGTTGGTAGGCTACTACCGAAGGTTCATCCCCGGGTTCACTAAGATGGCAGCTCCTATGCAGGACCTCCTGATCGGACAATCTAAGTCCAGGAGTCAAAAGCCACCCTTCAAGTGGGATAAACCGGAAGAGGAGTCCTTCCGCCAGTTGAAGATGGCCCTCACGGGGGATGAGATCCTGGCCTACCCTGACTATGGCCAGCTTTTTATCCTTCACACAGACGCCAGTAATGTGGGACTGGGAGCCGTACTGTCCCAAAACCAACAGGGCAGAGAAAGGGTGATCGCTTACGCCAGCCGGAAGCTGAGACCCACCGAGAGGAACCCGGAGAATTACAGCTCCTTCAAGCTAGAATTCTTGGCGGTGGTGTGGGCCATGACAGAACGCTTCAAGCATTACCTGGCCTCCGCAAAGTTCACCGTGTACACGGACAACAACCCGTTGACACACCTGGACAATGCAAGACTGGGTGCCCTGGAACAGCGGTGGATGGCCCGTCTCTCCAACTATGACTTCGTGATCAAGTACCGGGCAGGCAAAACCAATGCCAACGCAGATGCCCTATCAAGAATGCCTCACTTACCTGAGGGTGATGAAGACCCAGAAGAGCTGGAGGAGGTAGAACTCCCCACATTTCACCGGTATGGAGAAGCTCAACACTCCCACCGCGTGAAGGAGGAGGATCTAACAACTGTAATGATCAATCTCCTACCTCACCACAGCTGGGCCGAGACCCAAGATAGTGACCCTGCAGTCCGCCTGGTGAAAGATCTGCTGACCCGGGAAGATGCCCGCCTAGATCCAGATGCCCCAGAGGAAGCCAAGCAGCTAGGGAAGGAGAAGAGCAAGCTGTTCCTCTACGAAGGCAAGTTGTGCAGAAGGATTGTTAACCACCGGACGCACGAGCTGACCTAGCAAGTCGTGGTCCCAAGGCGAGATGCAGCTATGGTCCTGGGGGCTTACCATGACAGAGCGGGACACTTTGGTTGGAAGAAACTGAAGTTCCTACTAAGAGGAAGGTTCTTTTGGGTCGGCATGAGAGGAGCTGTAGAAAAATGGTGCAGAGACTGTGGCCCTTGTCACCTAAGGAGGAAGGACCGTGCCAGCCAGAAGACACCCTTGAGGCCCATCGTCACCACGCAGCCTCTTGATCTGGTAGCTCTGGACCACGTCAAATTGGCTCCAAACCGGTCAGGATACATCTATGCCCTGACAATCGTGGACCACTATTCCCGTTTTCTAGTGGTGGTCCCGGTAAAAGACTTGACAGCCCAAACAGCGGCCAGAGCCTTCCAGCAATACTTCTGCCGTCCACACGGGTATCCGGAACAGGTCCTGACAGACCAGGGTCCAGTGTTCGAGGCTGAAATCTTCCAGGAGTTCTGCAACCTCTATGGCTGGAAGAAGATTCGTACAACGCCTTACCACCCCCAAACCAACGGGATGTGTGAGAAGATGAACAATATAGTTATTGATCTCCTGAAGACGTTGCCCCTGGAGGAACGAAGCCTGTGGCCAGAAAAACTGCCGGACCTGATAGACTTATACAATCATATCCCGGTGAATGCTACCAACTGCACCCCGGCTTACCCGATGCGAGCTAGACCAGGTAAGCTGCCCGTAGACCTGGAGATGGGAGTCCTAATACCTGAGGACACCTCCCCGGATGCGGACTGGGATACGGAAAGGCAACTGCAGTACAAGAAGGTACAGGAGAGTGTGGAGAAGAGCCTGGCCCAGGTGAGAGAGAGGCAAGAAAAACTCTTCAATCAACACGCCCCTGCTGGTCCCCTAGAACCTGGTGAGCAAGTCCTAAAGTGAAAAAGAAGGCTACATAAGTTGGATGACCAGTGGGAAAGGGAACCCTACACCGTACTGCAGTCTGACCACGACAACCCAAAGGTGTGCGTAATCACCAAGGACGGAGGAGAAACCACTAGTGTTGTCTCCAGAGACCACCTCAAAAGGTGCCCCGAGCAACTCCGTAGTGCAGAAGAGAATCAGAGTGACCTTGAACCCGCAGAGGACAAGGAAGAAATGATCAGCACCGTTCTCGGAGAGTTCCCTCAGTCCTGGACTCGCATAAATGATGCCATAGTGGTACCCGTCCTGCATTTACTGCAACCGGCACAGCAACAACCAGCACCAGAGCCGGAAGTTGAAGAGGAGCAAGCGGTTCCAGAGGCAGAAGAGCCTGTACCAGCAGCCCAGGAGAGTCAACCCTCTGCTGACAGCGAGCCTGCCATGCCTGCGGTAAGCCAAAGGACCCGCAGACAGCTGCCTGCCCTACCTGTACACCCAGCTGGTAGCTGTACCCTTAACGCTAGGGCTACGTAGATCAACCAGAGCACAAAGGGGCAGATACCCACTCGCTGGAGAATATAGAGTGCACTAAGATTGTAAATGACCCTGTTGCCAAATGTTGAATTGTTTGCCAAGTTACATGCTTGTTTGGTAATTCTGTGTTTCAGTTTCTTGCAGCTACCGTAAGGACTCAAAGGTTATGGACTTTTTATAACCAGGACCTTGTATGGACTGCGTTCGGAGCCTAACCAAGGAATGAACTAAGACTGTAAAGGACTTGGGGTAGGACAGACCCCCACCTGGTTAAGGCTCCCCGTTGTATTGGTGATATGGACACCCGGTCACAGACCACACTGTGACCTTAAGAACTCAATCTGTGCGTCGTCTGTCTGTTAATGTTTTATGGCTATGCATATTGTCTTTGTTTATTGTTTAGTTCCGGAGTACTAAATTTCACTAGGGGGGAATATGTCACCCTGGCTTGGATGCCACAAAATGTATTAAAGCTGTGTCTGAGAGCAAGGGGGAGGTTCTCTAGTCAGGGGAACATTAGCATGCAGTACCTCCTGTCTCAGGCCAGTAGGGGGAGCAGGCTGCCCCTATAAAAGCTGGTGCTGGGGGCAGGGTTAGGGAGAACTTGATGGCCTGTCTCAGCACTGAGACGTGTCCCGGAGCAGAGCAGGGACAGAAAGTTGTATTGCACCTAAGAGGAAGTGTGGCAGGAGGAGAGCCACAAGCCAGAGACAAGAGGCGAAGAGAGCCTGTCTTGGCAGATCACGGACTTAATTTACCAGACTTTGGTGTCTGAGGCTGGAAGGATTCCACATCCCCCAGCAGAGAACCAGTCCGCAAGGGACTGTATATTCCTTGGCCTAAGAAGCCTGGAGGCCCTGCCACAACCGAAGGGACCAGTAAAGCCGTACAAGGCTGGGAGCAGAAAGGAACCCACGTCGCAGGCCATACAGGAGAGAATACACGGAAAGCTCTGAAACGTGGGCTGTTACCCTATAACGAGGAGATAGCCAGATAGAGCGCAGAAAGCACGGTAGGCCTACACCCTCACCCTGACCAGGGCCAATTTCCCCGTTGCTCTCAGACATCCAGGTCCCCTCCTAGCTGGGACTGTTTGTGGGTCAGTTTACCTGTTCTAGTAAAGACCCTGGACTGCAACCTGTTGTCTGTGTGCTCCTTGCTCCTCCAGCACTATCAGCACTGGGACTCTCACTACCATCACTCCCACCATCCATTATACTGCCCTGGGGCCGCACTCTTCCCGTGGGGAGTCATACTACCCTAGCTGCACACCTCATCAGCCCCAGCGGTCTGCATGCAGCGGCGGTTCTTAATGACCGCAAATCCACGGGTGGCGTAGTCGGACATAATCAATAGCACATAACGGACTACCACTGGCCTGACCACCCTGAGCCACGGAACCGGGTTGCCACTACTACTCCCATCGTTCCCTATTGCCCGGACCCGAGTGCCCCACGGCCCAGGGGGCGAGTCAGTTTTCTATCTGCCATCCATTCTTTTAAATTACCTGGGAGCTTTGACATAATTGTTCCAGCATGATTATGTCCATTACATGTTCTGCTTCCCGAGCCCCCAGTCCTTCTATCCACTGAGTGCATGCCGTACGTAGTGTGTCAGAAACTCCCGATGCGTGTGTGCAGCGAGCTTGTCAGTCTCCCGAAACTTCCTCCGGTAGGTTTCCGGCGTTTTGGCATACCTCTCTAGTAATGCACTGCGAATGGTAGAGTACCATCTCTGATCCCCAGAAGACAAGTTATTAAAAGCTTCTCTTGCTTTTCCGATCAGGCCAACACTCAAAAATCTGGGCCAGTCACTGACTGACACCTCATGCAGCAGGCAGAGGTTCTCAAATAACCGAAATGTTCATCAATATCTGAGGTGTCCTCTTTAAACTGTGATATATCCTGGTACCTTAAAGATGCAGGCCACTCTCTCCTGTTATCCACTGTCATCTGCGATGGGGCGGGTGTGGGTACTGCTATATGTACACCCAGAAATTTGTGTAACAGTGCCGCCCGCTCCATCTCCGTGGCCCACTCTCCTAGCGCGTCCAGCATCCTTCTCAACTCAGTTGGTCCATCCTCCGTCATCTCTTCTGCCAAGTCACCGCTCTGTAACTTTCCCTGGTATGCTCTCCAGAGATAGGTGATCCCACCGCTTGCCACCACTTGTAAAGATCTGAGGTTGTGGGTTGTAAGTAATCACCTAGGCTGGTTAACGATGCAACAATATTTTATTGATCATAGCCATGGTAATAAAGCAATGTCAGGTAACTAGCCAAAATACAGTTCTCTCAGTCCTTAAGTTCTCAACCTGGGATCAGTAGTTCCACTGGCTTTGTATCAGGTGATACCCACTGTCTCCCAACTTTTGGTTGGCCCACAGATTTTGTATCTTCAGCCAGTATAGTCTGTGGCCACAGTCTATGATCCTCTAGACGGCAGATAAAAGGATGAAAGCACAGGTATCCAGCAGAAGCAGTCCTTTTAAGAAAATGTAAATCCAAACGACATAATCCATAATGGTAACGTTTATCCATTTATCCTTCCAAGTCCACGGTCTCCATCCTCTTCCTTCAACCCTTCCACACAACCTCCTAAAACATGTCTGTCCTTTCTTCCACTGGGCTCAGTCCCCTCCCAGGTCAGAAGTGATCACACCCTCCCCCTTAAACATTCACTGTTCGCTAAACAATGAAGAATATTCTAGAAGCCTTCATCTGAGACTGCATGTAAGACCCCTGTGGTGACGACTCCACTGTGTCTACAATCTACACACACATAACGAGATTATATAAAACATAACAAGTAAATCACTAATAATACACAATAATAATATTGACAAAAATGGTGGTCCGTTGCTGGAAAAGCATCATAGTCTTTAGTAAGTGGGCAGCTTCTCACAGTTCACTTTGCGCTTCAAGAGAGCTATGTGCAAGCTGCTGGACGTCTCCTTGGATTTTTCCTCTGCTTATCACCCTCAATCCAATGGTCAAGTGGAACCTATCAACCAGGTTCTTACCAGTTTTCTCCGGCACTTCATCAATGCTCACCATAATGATTGGTTAGAGCTCCTGCCCTGTGCCGAGTTCTCCTATAACAACCATGAGAGCGAGTCTTCTACTAAATCCCCGTTCTTTGTGGTCTACGGTCAACACCCCCGGATTCCGTTTCCCGTCTCCTCTTCCATGGACAATCCTGCCGCGGAGCCTCTTGTCAGCAAATTTTCTACTATTTAGGGCACTAGATCTGCACTTCTTCAGTCCTCCGAGCGGATGAAGAGTCATGCTGATAAGAGACGTCTGGATCTTCCTCAATTCCATCCGGGAGACAAGGTCTGGCTTTCCTCCAAATATGTCCATCTCAAGATACCTTCCTATAAGTTGGGTGCGCGGTTCATCAGTCCGTTGAAGGTTCTGAACCAAATCAATCCCGTGGCATATAAGCTGAAACTCCCGGTCACCTTATGGATTCCTAACTCCTTTCATGTATCCATCATCAAACCTGTTGTCCTTAATTCCTTCTCTGACGATCCAGGTACCTCTCCAGCTCCAGTCTCCGCTGAGGATGTCTTTGAGGTAGAAAACATTTTGGCCACCAAGAGGGTAAGATGAAAGACTTTATTTCTTGTGGATTGGAAGGGGTTTGGCCCAGAGGAAAGGTCTTGGGCCAAACATTCATGCCCCTCATCTTCTTAAAAAATTTCTCTTGGGCTTAAAGAAGGGGGGGGGGGGGGTACTGTAGCCGGGCAGAGATGCCGTTCCCCTCACCGCCACGGCCCTGGTCCGGCGTCTTCCGGCTCCTGTCCTGCAGCTACTGTGGCGCACACTGCGCACAGCTTCCCAGGCACTGTGCTTAGGGCGCGCACGCACTCCCTCCCTCTTAAAGGGGCCGCGCTCGCCGTCCTAAAAAGTCCCCGGCCAATGGCCGGAGGACTTCCCCTATTTAAAGCACCTCCTCCAATATGGAGGTGCCTGTGCAATGGTTGTTGTTCCGTGTGCTAACACTTGCTTCAGCCCTCAGGTCCCTCTGCCTGTCAGTCCTGCCCGCCAGTCCGCCTGTCAGTCCTGCCCGCCTGTCTGCCTGCAGTCCTGCCCGCCGGTCTTCCTGTCAGTCCTGCTTGCCAGTCTGCCTGCCAGTTACCTGCTGTGCTCACCAGCCTGCTTACCTGGAAGCACCTGCCTGTTACCTGTTGTGGCAGCCAGCCTGCTTACCTGGAAGCACCTGTCTGTTACCTGTTGTGCCCGCCTGCCTACCTGGAGCACCTGCTTGTTACCTGTCATGCCCGCTTGGTTGTCTACCCGGACCACCCGTCAGCCTTCCAGCCGTGCTCATCCGCTGTACTGGTCAGTTCCTGCCATCTGACCCATGGGAGTCACCTGCTCTCACACAAGTTCGGTCCCAGAGTGGCACCTGGTCCCCCTGCTCGGTCCCTCCCTGGTTCAAGTCGAATGAGCCGCCGTGCGACCTTGGTCAGGCCGAGTAGGTACTTAGTCACGCCCCTCTGGTCCCTCCTTGCACCGAAGCACGGAGGTTCCACCACCCAGACCCATAACACAATGCACTTGCCTCAAAATTTATGCAAAGCAAACACAGAAGATTTTTTCAATAAACTCCTTAATGGCTTTGTTTTTTCATTATTTGTTTTTTTCTTTTATTGGATGAAATCTTTTGATCTACATATTTTCAAAATTAATGAAATATGAATAATTTTTTTCAAGTTAAATGTACATGCTGCAACACACTAATATACAAAATCTTTTTGTGATGAATTAAATAAGAAACAACATACTTACCTCCCGAAGAAGTGTAACTCCTCTCCTCTGCTCTGAACATTGTGTCCCCTTGTGATCTGTGACTTTTTTTTATGTCACTTGAGTGCTGCAGCCTATCACCGGCTGCTGATAGTCTGCAGACTGCAGTTCTGTCTAATGGATCTTCATAGTATGAAATGTCATAAAATTGCAAGTGGTCACAATGCTCAGAGCAGGGGAGTGGTACTGATTTGGGAGTTAAGTATGATTTTTTTTCTTATTCTATTCAACACACTGGGGGGCTTTCACAAAGAGTTGTCAAGTAGTCGGCAACCCCTTTAATTTTATGTCTTTGTAAAGTAAAGTTTTAGTCCTGTAAAAAAAAAAAATCAGAGCTACCATTCTTAGAAAGATAAAAATTACAACAGTACAGTCAGATTTTGAGCACCTTCTTTACACAGCTAGTACAAGTACAGTACAATGCATTAACATACAGTACAGACCAAAAGTTTGGACACACTTTCTCATTTAAAGATTTTTCTGTATTTTCATAACTATGAAAATTGTACATTCACACTGAAGGCATCAAAACTATGAATTTACACATGTGGAATTATATACTTAACAAAAAAGTGTGAAACAACTGAAAATATGTCTTATATTCTAGGTTCTTCAAAGTAGCCACCTTTTGCTTTGATGACTGCTTTGCACACTCTTGGCATTCTCTTGATGAGCTTCAAGAGGTAGTCACCGGAAATGGTCTTCCAACAATCTTGAAGGAGTTCCCAGAGATGCTTAGCACTTGTTGGCCCTTTTGCCTTCACTCTGCGGTCCAGCTCACCCCAAACCATCTCGATTGGGTTCAGGTCTGGTGACTGTGGAGGCCAGGTCATCTGGCGTAGCACCCCATCACTCTCCTTCTTGGTCAAATAGCCCTTACATAGCCTGGAGATGTGTTTGGGGTCATTGTCCTGTTGAAAAATAAATGATGGTCCAACTAAACGTAAACCGTATGGAATAGCATGCCGCTGCGAGATGCTGTGGTAGCCATGCTGGTTCAGTATGCCTTCAATTTTGAATAAATCCCCAACAGTGTCACCAGCAAAGCACCCCCACACCATCACACCTCCTCTTCCATGCTTCCCAGAGGGAACCAGGCACGTAGAGTCCATCCGTTCACCTTTTCTGCGTCGCACAAAGACACGGTGGTTGGAACCAAAGATCTCAAATTTGGACTCATCAGACCAAAGCACAGATTTCCTCTGGTCTTTTGTCCATTTCTTGTGTTCTTTAGCCCAAACAAGTCTCTTCTGCTTGTTGCCTGTCCTTAGCAGTGGTTTCCTAGCAGCTATTTTACCATGAAGGCCTGCTGCACAAAGTCTCCTCTTAACAGTTGCTGTAGAGATGTGTCTGCTGCTGGAACTCTGTGTGGCTTTGACCCGGTCTCTAATCTGAGCTGCTGTTAACCTGCGATTTCTGAGGCTGGTGACTCAGATAAACTTATCCTCAGAAGCAGAGGTGACTCTTGGTCTTCCTTTCCTGGGGCGGTCCTCATGTGAGCCAGTTTCTTTGTAGCACTTGATGGTTTTTGCAACTGCACTTGGGGACACTTTCAAAGTTTTCCCAATTTTTCGGACTGACTGACCTTCATTTCTTAAAGTAATGATGGCCACTCGTTTTTCTTTACTTAGCTGCTTTTTTCTTGCCATAATACAAATTCTAACAGTCTATTCAGTAGGACTAACAGTTGTGTATCCACCAGACTTCTGCATAACACAACTGATGATCCCAACCCCATTTATAAGGCAAGAAATCCCACTTATTAAACCTGACAGGTCACACCTGTGAAGTGAAAACCATTTCCGGTGACTACCTCTTGAAGCTCATCAAGAGAATGCCAAGAGTGTGCAAAGCAGTCATCAAAGCAAAAGGTGGCTACTTTGAAGAACCAAGAATATTAGACATATTTTCAGTTGTTTCACACTTTTTTGTTAAGTATATAATTCCACATGTGTTAATTCATAGTTTTGATGCCTTCAGTGTGAATGTACAATTTTCATAGTCATGAAAATACAGAAAAATCTTTAAATGAGAAGGTGTGTCCAAACGTTTGGTTTGTACTGTACATGACACATTTACACGTGGAGATACTTCTCAGCTCAAATGATTGGTTTTTTTTTAGCGCCATTGCAGTTAAAAGACTGGAACAGGGGGACGTTAAACTGTCATTTATGACTAATATCAAACCTCAATACACAAATATGCATTGTGAGATTCTTTAATACATATTATGAAGTTCATTGTGAAAGTGCAGTTTGACAAAATAAATCATAAGAAAATATATGGAGAAAGAACAGACCAGGAAGAGAGCATTAGAACTGCAGATATTGCCAATAAATGTCTGCCCTCTTGTGGACTATGAGTGAAATAAATTTCTTATTTGCTTGGTTATTTTATTATTGCATGCTGAATGAAGAAAAAAGGCACATTTTGCATTAAATTTGCACCTTTTTCTGGATTTTTTTCTTAAAACATCTGTCTAAACATGGAAACCTTGCCTGTGATGAAAACCACATCACTTTTAGTGAATGCCAAAAAGAAAAATTTCAATTATTAAAGTCAAATTGTCACAAGTCACGACTTTTTCACAGTTTATGCCAAAAACAGTTGTAAAGTGCATAGAAAATTTGAGACACTGAGGACTCTTTTCCTTATTGCATTTGTCCTCTCTTTTGTCTAATTGGTGTTATTCATCTGTTTTGATTTGTGCAAAAAATGGCAACGAATACCATATGATGAAAAAAAAGTGACTTAAAAAATGATGAATTGGGCCCTGAATCATTTTCATTGCTGGGAGAAAACAGAAATAAAAGAATAAATATGTGTGCCTATGTGCAAAGTGCATTTTTTCTTTACTTTTAGTGTATTGATATATTGTTTAGGTAACCAGCGATCCTTTCACCTGAGTCACACAAGTTGAGATCAAACACTTCTTTGAGAAAGAAAAAAATCATATATAATATGATTGATATGTGGGTGCAGAAAAGAGCTAGAAAAGTAATTAAAGGATTTAGTGAACAGGTTATCAAACTTGGAGTTATTCAGTTTGGAAAATTAAGGTGTAGGAGTAATCTTATTACAATGTTCAAATACTGTATATGAGGGGACAGTACAGAGATCTTTATAATGATCTTTTTTCACCCAGGCCAGCAATGATGACCAAGGGGACATCCTCAATATCTAGAGGAAAGAAGGTTTAAACATAATTATAGCTGCAATTTCTTTACTGTATTAGCAATGAGATTATGGAGCTCTCTGCCACAATTTGTAATGAGTGATTCACCAGAAAAGTTCAAGGAGGGTCTTGAACAATATAATGCTTCAGGTTATGGGTACTAGATACTGTGATGGGACATTGATTCAAGGAATTAGTTTAATTGCCGTATGTGGAACAAATTTTTTCTCTAACATGGGGTAATTAGCATCTGCTTTTTGTTTTTTTTTCCTTCTGGATCAACATGTTAGGCTTTATGACTTCATGCACTTATGTCTATCTTTAACTTTAAAAACTATATACATATCTGTACAATATAAAGGTGCTACACAAAACATTAGAATTTAATTTGGGTGTCTGTGGCATCGGTCTGCCATCGTGAAAATTGATGTGCCACCAATATCCACTTTCCGTATACAGTGAAAACCACCTGTTCAATGCTGTTTTAATTAATTACCTTGAGTCCAATTTGAAAATTATGTTAAAGAGAAATAGGTAAGACCCATGTAAATGAGGTAGCCCTGTCATGGCAGGTATGCTCACACAATTTGATCAAAATATATGCTAAAAACCTCCCATTCATAAAAATAGAAGTTATGCAATTTAAAATAATTAAAATATCACATGTGTGAATACAGGGGCATATTGTCCACTAAGCCGCTATGGATCCTGTAAGTCAAGAGAAACCCTGGCTCATCATCACTCCATCCCCTGTAAGGTGGCTGCTGGACAGGTCGTGGATGGGAGGTATGTGTCCCCGAAGTGCCAAGCTTCGGTGATGTAGGACCCAGAGAAGCAGGCTCCAGCACACATAGTGCTGAGAGGAATTTAATGGGCCCGGATTACAGGGCCGGCTTTTACGAGCAGCTGTAAGAGCTGGAGGGGAACAGCTGCTCACTTACCTCCAGTCCAGGTCTTGGAATGCTGATTTAAGACAGCAGTGCCTGTCTCAGTCTGTCTGTGTGTGTTGGGCAAGGTGAGCAGACCTTGCATGTGTTGCTTAGATTCTGCAGGAGGCAGAGAAAAGCACTTTGTTTAAACGGCTGAGGCCGTGCTGCATGGACTTGTTATTTTGAGCTTTGTTCTGTTATTCCTTTTTGTGCCAGGAAAAGGCTGTTACTTTTGTTTCCTCACAGGTGTATGGATACTAAATAAACCACAAGTTTGTTCAACCCGCGGACCGCATCACTGTGTGAACCTGTGTCTACCTCCAACGCGGCTCGGTGAGTACAAATCCCTACACCCCGTTTGTCATCACAATTTCAGCAGTATTCGTATATACAGGATGTGAATACTATTGAATAGAATGGTTATTAAGCAGCAATCAGCTCCCTGTTCCACTATTCAGCTTGTGCCTGTGTGTCTGTAACTCCATAATGGCCATGAAAGGGGTTTCATGGATGAGAATACTTAGGGGCTTCAATACGGGCATTAATTATTGTGTATGTGCACAATACATGTTCCTCTCCCTATGAATAAAAGTTTGGAGATATAGCCCCTCCTACTTTGTTGAAGTTTTTTTTAGGAGAAAGGGAGCCCAATTAGAACTTTCACTATGGTGCCCCATGATTTCTATGTACATCCCTGCTTACATATATTTTAGCACCAACATGCTGTTCATGAGTGTAAATACCAGAGTAGCAGGCAGAGCAGCTGCTATAGGGTCTAACAGATAGGGGAACCCATATTCCCAGAGAAATCAAGACTTTATATATCATGAACTCACTTGCTGCCACAGGTGGTCTTGGAGGAGTGGGTCATATTTCTAGTTTTTGCTATGGGGCACAATTTTTACTTTTTAAGTCCCTGGTACTTCTGTACCTTTTGCTTCTCATGGAAACAGATGAGTAGCCTGAAGCTTCTGAAGTCTAAAATGCAAAAGCCGTGCCAGGACCCATAAGCTCATAACTATTATGCACCATTTATAATAGTTGTGTGTCCCCTTAGGCTTCCATAGGAACCAGTGATGGGGTTTGTTTGCTTCCCCTGTAACAACTAGAGGTAGTCCATTAAGGTTGAGGATTGGGAAAGTAAGTTTTTTGTACTATGTGATGAACCTGTAGCCGCCATCTTGGTAATGATAAATCATATCCAGGGATGGCCACACTTCAGCAGCCCCCACCCTTGGGACCTTCTGTTAAAACGTCAACTAGATAGTTTCCCCCCATCCAGGCTCCTGTAAGATAAGAAGCCTACTTAACACTTGAATGCTAGGAGCTTCAAAGACTTCGAGAGGAAACACAGCCAGCAGGGGGGGGTGCTTCGTCTATCTGTACCTGACCATTTGTCCCATAGGACTAGTTTCTTTGTCTGTCACAAGCATGGAGGCATAAGATATAGAAACATGAATAGTACACGCATGTTGCGTGGGATGGGCCAATAAAAAAATATCACGGCGTCCCGGAGCCATTGCGCACACAAGCCTCCGCGGTAGACGTTTGTACGTGCTCTGGAAGCCAAGATATAGCGCGGAGCCATTCCTGAGGACCGTATGGTATCATAATTGATATCAAAAGGTCGGTTACGGCGGCCCGAATCCATGGGAACCCCTGGGGGTATCATGAGACCATCCCAGAAGAAGTTATTGGGTTCCTTAGAATTTGGGCTTCTGATCGAAGTTAGACCTGAGGGTGGAGACTGAGTCAGCTGACCTCACCAGCAGTGGGCGGGACAGGGCAGGTAAGATAGCAGGACAGACAAGAGACAAGTCAGTCTTGACCCAAGAGTGGTGTGCTGAACATCTGAGCACCAGCTGAGGCCACCAAGGGGAGGAGCAGTTTGACCATGCGGTGGTAGGCCTCAGCCTGTAACAAAGAACCGTGCCTGCGACCGCAGAATCCTCTCCCTGCGTCACAAGAAAATCAAGAAACCGGTAACTGATATGCTGTGGTGATTCTGTGTGTTGTATTCCATTGTTGTATAGTTTAGCCTGACCTTATACCTGTGTATATTTAGTTGTATATCGTGTATCTAGTGTATTATTATAATCAATTACCTCAAGTAATTGTGGGCCTGCCTTTTATTCTGCATAACGAACGCACGTCCGTGTGAGCTCGGCTCAAGCCAAAAACGCTACCCAGGGTTGGTTCCTGACCCGATATAGGCCCATTCACGGACTGGGCGTATATCTAAAATAGGGACTGGTGGCAGCATACCAACTGGGGATTGGGGAAGGCTGGTAGTGACGGTCGGAGGTTCAGATATATATATTCCTGGCGCGGCCAAGGAAGATATATATACCGCCCTCACTACAGAGGGCCCCGATACCCAGTAGGTTACAGGACAGTCTCTCTGGCGACCGCTTATCCTAGGTGCAGTTCCTTGACTGACCTGAGGCTAAGAGGGCGCTAGCGAGTTGTGCTGTGTAGTGACGTTGAAGGGATAACACACTACCGTGTTCCCTGCGCTGGTTGCAGCTACCTGGCACTACTTTCTCTAGGTGCAGTACCTTGACTGACCTGAGAGGTAAGGGGGCGCCAGAGAGCTGCACCCACCGGCCGGCTTTCATCACATTGGTGGCAGAGCGGTGGGATTGCAGAATAATAGTGTTGTGGGACCCCTACTCCCAGGCACTAAAGACTGCCAGTGGTAACTTCCACTGCTGGAGTCTTAAGGTCAGCCCAACGTTAGACGGTCAGGCTAAAAGTATAACAAGGTGTGTGCAAACTCAGGGTTGCAGCGGTGTCGGTTACCAAGATGGCAGACGGCACCAGGAGCAAGACCCTGCAGGAGGCTAATGCTACGGTCCGTGTGGCAGGAGGGGAGGACATTGTTACTCATGGCGAGGAGGAGTCCAGCCCGGGCACCTCAGGGAGCCAGTCCCCAGTATACGGTCCCGCAGTGGGCTGCCCACCACCTACCCAGCCCAGCCTGTCCAGATCACAAGCCCTTTTACAAGCGGCTATGGCAAGTCTCCAGTCTCATGGCGATGCCGTCTACAAAACCCTCCTGGCAGCATCAGAGAAGGCAGCGGAGGAGGAGCGTGCAGAGCGGGCTGCGGAGCGGGCTGCGGAGCGGGCTGCGGAGCGTGAAGCTGCAGAGCGCCGGGAGGCTGCGGAGCGTGCAGAGCGAGCTGCGGAGCGCCAGCACCAACTGGACCTGGCCCAGCGGGGGCTTCCGCTAGAGCAACCAACCCATCAGGAGACCAAGTCGTCCAAAGTCCGAGCTGAGGACTTCCCTCTACTGGAGAAGGATGGGGACCTGGACTCCTTTCTGGTGGCATTTGAACGGACCTGTCTTCAGCACCATCTGGCCCGGGATCAGTGGGCCAGATACCTGACCCCCCGTTTGAGGGGTAAGTCCCTGGATGCCTTGGGGGACTTACCTGCCGGGGAGGTACAGAACTACGACTGCATCAAGCGGGCCCTGATCCGGCAGTACAACCTCACTCCCGAGTCGTACCGCCAGAAGTTCCGGAGCCTGCTGCGTGGCCCCAAGGACACCTGGACCGATCATATGCGGGCGCTGTTGAGAGCCGCAGAGCACTGGACCTCGGGTCTAGCGCTTACTACCCGCCAGGAGGTCCAGGAACTGTTCGTCACGGAGCAGTTCTTGTGGAACTGCCCAGAGGACCTCCGACAGTTCCTCCGTGACCGAAAACCAACAGGGGCTTCTGCTACAGCCGCCCTGGCAGACGAGTATGCCAATAACAGGGCGCCTGAGCTGAAGAAGTCTGCCAGCAGCACCTGGAGAGGGGGTAAGCCCAGTCATGCCCCTGTTTCCCCGGCCCCTAGAACACAAGGGGTGTATCCCCCTGTTGCCCTCTCCAGGCAAGGACCAGACGTAAGATGTTGTCATCTATGCAACAAACCAGGACACTTTAGGGCTGAGTGTCCCCAGCGCCAAAAGACCCCATCCCAGTCCCAGAGAGCGCCCAATGTTTTGTGTGTGGGAGGGGGTGGTGGTAGGTCCCTGGACAACATCCAACCCGTCACCATAGGCCGTTCTGCGGTCATGGGACTGCGGGACACTGGCGCTGAACGAACACTGGTACGGCCTGAGGTGGTGTCGCCCCAGGACTTGGTACCAGGAAAGACTCTTTCCGTCTCCGGGGTTGGAGGCGTGGAGCCGGCACTTCCCGTTGCCATGGTGTATTTGGACTGGGGTGCCGGGAGGGGGATGCGGGAGGTGGGAGTAACGCCAAATATTCCCGCAAATGTTTTATTAGGGACCGACTTGGGGCGTCTAGTATCGCAGTATGTACCCTCTGAACCCCCAAGTTCGGCCCCCCAAGAGTGTATTGATTTGTCTGCTGCTAATGCCAACCATGTTGTATGTAGTGTGCGTCCTGCTGAGGAGGAGGGAGTGAAACCTGAGGGTAACACCTGCACAGACACAACACAAACAGGGTTAGTGAGAGCAGGTGGGGAGTGTGGGGATGCCCGCAGAGGTGCTCAGCCGGCGTGCCGTGACCTCTTGTCCTCCGGTGAGGGAGGGGGCGGGCAGGATTCTGTAGAGGGAAGCTCAGGGATGGAGAGGGGGGCAGCTACCGGCAGTGTAGGGCTCCCAGGGGTATCCAGGCTGCTGAGTATAGGCCCACTGCAGGGGGAGGAACAGGCCATGGGAGGTGGGGGTGTCCCAAGAGAGGAGCCGCCAGGTAAGACCCCAGGGCAGGAGTTCCCCACATCCGAGATGTCCAAAGGCCTAGGAAGCCTGCCTGATCGGGCGGCTTGGTCAGAAACAGAGGGGAAGCAGGCACTACCCACGGTCACAGCGGTCATAGCCGCTGTCACCAGGAGTGGGAGCGCCGGAGCCCAAGGAGCCTTGCAGAGGTCCGACGGCTTCCCCACTTCTGACCAAGTGTCTGCCGGGTCAGACAGCGGCCAGGTGACATGCCCGGAGGGGCTGACGGAGGATGTGGCAGTTTCGTCGATTCTGGCCACATCAAGTCAGGAATTTCAGGCTGCGTTGGAAGCAGACGACAGCCTGAAAGCTCTCAAGGAACAGGCGGCACAGCCTCCCATGGAGTCAGACTGCGAGCGTGTGGTCTGGGACCAGGGACGGCTGTACCGGGTAACGGTCCAGCAGGGTTCACCGGAGGCGTGGCCCAGGGACCGACAGTTAGTGGTACCCTATCCGTTCAGGGCGGAATTGTTGCGGATCGCACACGAGATTCCGATGGCCGGACACCTAGGGATCGCTAAAACCAAGGCCAGGATAGCTCAGCATTTCTACTGGCCTGGGATGGGAGCCGCGGTGGGTGCCTACTGCCGTTCGTGTGACACCTGTCAGAGGGTGGGGAAGGCGGGGCCGCGCCCCAAAGCCCCACTGGTAACTCTGCCAATCATCGAAGAGCCTTTCTCGAGGGTCGCTGTGGATCTTATTGGACCTCTGTCCACTCCCAGCCACTCCGGGAAATGCTTCATACTCACGGTAGTGGACTATGCCACCCGGTACCCGGAAGCGGTAGCTTTGTCGTCCATTCGGGCCGACAAGGTGGCTACCGCCTTACTGGAGATCTTCTCCAGAGTGGGTTTCCCCCAAGAAATGCTCACCGACCGAGGGACCCAGTTCATGTCGCGGCTGATGGAGTCCCTCTGTAAGCAAATGCAGGTGCAACATCTGGTGGCCAGCCCGTATCACCCACAGACTAATGGCCTGTGTGAGCGGTTCAATGGCACCTTAAAGCAGATGCTTAAGATGTTGGTCGACTCCCACGGGAGAGACTGGGAGCGTTACCTCCCACACCTCCTATTTGCTTACCGGGAGGTTCCGCAGGCCTCAACGGGGTTCTCCCCCTTTGAGCTCCTGTACGGGCGACGGGTACGGGGCCCCCTGGCTCTGGTGAAGGAAGCATGGGAAGGGGATTTGGCCACCCCCGAGGTGTCGGTCATCGAGTATGTCGTGCGCCACCGGGACAGGATGATGGCCTTGGCAAAGCTGGTGCAGGACAATATGGCCCAGGCCCAGGCCGACCAGAAGCGGTGGTACGACCAGAATGCTTGTGAGAGGACCTACCAGGTGGGTCAAAAGGTGTGGGTACTGGTCCCCGTACCACAGAACAAGCTTCAGGCAGCCTGGGAAGGTCCCTACTTCGTGCACCAGAAACTCAATGCCGTCACCTATCTGGTCACCCTGGATCACGCCCGTGGAAGGAGGAAGGCCTTCCACGTGAACATGATGAAGGCTCATCATGAGCGGGAAGCGACTGCCCACCCAGTGTGCAACCTTCCCGAGGAAGGAGAGGTAGAAAGCCTCCTGGATCTGCTCACCCAAGCCAAGGCGGGTGGGTCCATCGAGGATGTGGGGGTTGGCCACCAGCTCATGGAGGACCAACGGTCCCAGCTGGGGACCACCCTGCACCCCTTCCGGGGGCTGTTCAGCAGCCTGCCCGGAAGGACTGAGATGGCTGTCCACGACGTGGACACTGGCGATCACCCGCCGATCCGGCGTTCAGCATATCGGGTCTCTTTCGAGGTGCAGGGAAACATGCGCCAAGAGATAGACGAGATGCTGAAGCTGGGGGTGATCCAGGCATCCAGCAGCGCGTGGGCCTCGCCTGTAGTCCTCGTACCAAAGAAGGACCGAACTACACGGTTCTGCGTGGACTACCGGGGGCTCAACGCTGTAACGGCCACCGATGCGTTCCCCATACCACGCATCGATGACCTGCTCGATCGGATGGCCGGGGCTAAGTACCTGACCATCATGGATCTGAGCCGGGGGTACTGGCAGATTCCTCTGACCCCCGCGGCAAGGGAACGCTCTGCCTTTATCACCCCTTTTGGACTGTACGAGTCCACAGTGATGCCATTCGGCATGAAGAATGCCCCTGCCACTTTTCAGCGGATGGTCAATACGCTGCTTGAGGGACTTGAAGGGTACGCGGCTGCGTACTTGGACGATATTGCAGTCTTCAGTCCCACTTGGGAGGATCACCTAGAGCACCTGCGGCAGGTGCTCGGTCGGATCCACCGGGCAGGCTTGACCATCAAGCCGGAAAAGTGCCAGCTGGGCATGAGTGAGGTCCTCTACCTGGGTCACCGGGTAGGCGGGGGGGTTCTGAAGCCAGAACCGGGGAAAGTGGATGCCATCGCATCCTGGCCCACTCCTAGGACCAAAAAGCAGGTGATGTCCTTCTTGGGGACCGCCGGGTACTATAGGAGGTTCGTCCCACACTATAGCACCCTGGCCAAGCCCCTGACGGACCTCACCAAGAAGAAGCTGCCCGTCGCAGTCGACTGGACAGTCGCCTGCGAGACAGCTTTCGGGGCACTCAAGGCCGCCCTAAGTAGCTCCCCTGTACTGCAAGCCGCCGACTTCGACCGGCCGTTTGTGGTACAGACCGACGCCAGTGACTTTGGCCTCGGTGCTGTGCTAAGTCAGGTCAACACGACAGGCCAGGAACATCCTGTCTTGTACCTGAGCAGGAAGCTACTGCCCCGGGAGGTGGCTTACTCCACGGTGGAAAAAGAATGCCTGGCAATTGTATGGGCCCTGCAGCGTCTGCAGCCCTACTTGTACGGGAGCCATTTCACCGTGGAGACGGACCACAACCCCCTCAGCTGGTTACACACGGTCTCTGGGTCGAATGGCAGGTTGCTACGCTGGAGCCTCGCTCTCCAGCAGTACCACTTCTCCATTCGCCACAGAAAAGGCCGTGACCACGGTAACGCTGACGGGTTATCCCGGCAAGGGGAGGGTGCAGAAGGACGCACGGGGGAACACAGGAATGTGCTACCCCCTCGCGCCCTCGTATAGGGGGAGGTGTGATGAACCTGTAGCCGCCATCTTGGTAATGATAAATCATATCCAGGGATGGCCACACTTCAGCAGCCCCCACCCTTGGGACCTTCTGTTAAAACGTCAACTAGATAGTTTCCCCCCATCCAGGCTCCTGTAAGATAAGAAGCCTACTTAACACTTGAATGCTAGGAGCTTCAAAGACTTCGAGAGGAAACACAGCCAGCAGGGGGGGGTGCTTCGTCTATCTGTACCTGACCATTTGTCCCATAGGACTAGTTTCTTTGTCTGTCACAAGCATGGAGGCATAAGATATAGAAACATGAATAGTACACGCATGTTGCGTGGGATGGGCCAATAAAAAAATATCACGGCGTCCCGGAGCCATTGCGCACACAAGCCTCCGCGGTAGACGTTTGTACGTGCTCTGGAAGCCAAGATATAGCGCGGAGCCATTCCTGAGGACCGTATGGTATCATAATTGATATCAAAAGGTCGGTTACGGCGGCCCGAATCCATGGGAACCCCTGGGGGTATCATGAGACCATCCCAGAAGAAGTTATTGGGTTCCTTAGAATTTGGGCTTCTGATCGAAGTTAGACCTGAGGGTGGAGACTGAGTCAGCTGACCTCACCAGCAGTGGGCGGGACAGGGCAGGTAAGATAGCAGGACAGACAAGAGACAAGTCAGTCTTGACCCAAGAGTGGTGTGCTGAACATCTGAGCACCAGCTGAGGCCACCAAGGGGAGGAGCAGTTTGACCATGCGGTGGTAGGCCTCAGCCTGTAACAAAGAACCGTGCCTGCGACCGCAGAATCCTCTCCCTGCGTCACAAGAAAATCAAGAAACCGGTAACTGATATGCTGTGGTGATTCTGTGTGTTGTATTCCATTGTTGTATAGTTTAGCCTGACCTTATACCTGTGTATATTTAGTTGTATATCGTGTATCTAGTGTATTATTATAATCAATTACCTCAAGTAATTGTGGGCCTGCCTTTTATTCTGCATAACGAACGCACGTCCGTGTGAGCTCGGCTCAAGCCAAAAACGCTACCCAGGGTTGGTTCCTGACCCGATATAGGCCCATTCACGGACTGGGCGTATATCTAAAATAGGGACTGGTGGCAGCATACCAACTGGGGATTGGGGAAGGCTGGTAGTGACGGTCGGAGGTTCAGATATATATATTCCTGGCGCGGCCAAGGAAGATATATATACCGCCCTCACTACAGAGGGCCCCGATACCCAGTAGGTTACAGGACAGTCTCTCTGGCGACCGCTTATCCTAGGTGCAGTTCCTTGACTGACCTGAGGCTAAGAGGGCGCTAGCGAGTTGTGCTGTGTAGTGACGTTGAAGGGATAACACACTACCGTGTTCCCTGCGCTGGTTGCAGCTACCTGGCACTACTTTCTCTAGGTGCAGTACCTTGACTGACCTGAGAGGTAAGGGGGCGCCAGAGAGCTGCACCCACCGGCCGGCTTTCATCACATACTAGTTGGCAATATCTATCATCAATAGGAGCGCCATGAACATGAGCTGCTGACATTATGACCAATCACAGTGGCATCTGACAGTTTTTTATTTCCTATAGCAGCAAGGGCCATATATAAAATAGAATTTTTGTTTCAATAGTAGTAAGTTGCACTGCTGCCCTTGTTTGCTTGTATGAAAGTATAGCATAGGATGTTTTTGAAGTGCTATATATGTGGACTTCCAGTGATGTATCCATGCTGCTTTGCAGCGCTGGGGTCCAGAGTTCAAATCCCACCAATAAAAACATCTGCAGTTTGTATGTTCTCCCCGTGTTTGTGTGGGTTTCCTCCAGGTTCTCTAGTTTCCTCCCATATGTGGCACCCTGCTGTTTACAGGTACTACAGGACCCAAAAGGGTGCATGGATGGACTTCTCCACAAGATGCCCTCATTACAAACAAACACCTCCACCCTTCCACCTCATACCACCAGAGGGAGCCCGTTAGGGATATATATATATATGGAGGGTGGAGCCAGGCGGTCAGTCAGTCAGAAAGTCAGAGGTTAGAGTGTGCTGCCACTGAGAGAAGTGAAGACGCAGCACGTCTGCTGCTGCATTGAGGGCCCCGAGTGTGGCCGAAGGAAAAGAGGAGAGGAGAGAGGAGTTGAGGGGGCAGAGGAACATCATAGGCTCACCCCCGAGTATACAAATCGGACACCGGGTCCGCGCCTACAGGGTCCCTTTATACCCAGTAGGGATCACCGGCATACCAGGAGGACTACAAGTCCCTGGCCGACCTAAAGCTAAACCCATTACAGGACCAGGAACCACGAAGGCCCCGGCGCCCAGGGATAGTGGTTGCCAGCGGAAGGTCCTACTACCAAGCGACAGGTGAAGAGAGCAATACGACACAGAAGCTAGGCCCAGTTGCAGGCTGGCCAGGAGCTTAGAAAGAGGGAGACACGGACCAGGAGGCCCTATACCCGCTCAACGGGGAGAAGTCCTTAAGGGCACCCTTCCTACCGAGTACCCTGGACCGTACCTGACATCTGCACCAGTAAAGGTATTGAAGTGAATCCCCTGTCTCTGTCAGTTAATCCTGCTGCGCCATCCCGACTGCACTACAAGCCCCAACATCACCACCCACCGTCAAACTCTACACTGCCCTGAGGCCCGCTCCACCTGTGGGGAGCTGTTCCATCCTAGCTGCCTATCAACTGCCTCAGAAGTCTGCAGCAGCGCTGGTAAAAAATTACCAGAAACCACAGGTGGCGTCACGATCAAACTACAAATCCCATATAAACTATCCCCTTTTTGTTGACCGCCCTGGGCCATGGACCGGGCCAGCCACTGTGACGTATTCCCCCCCAGCATCCATAGGCCCGGACACCGAGTACCCCACTGCCCTGGGGCGCGTCATCTCTGGCGTCACAAACAGGATTTCGTGCCCTTTGCCACTGGGTACTGTGTGCCGTAACTGAACTGTGTTTTTACTGTGGTGAACATCGCCGCCATTACCGCACCGCCGCGCGGGAAGAAGAGGGGCGTAACCGCGGGAATCGGAGAGGCGTGACTGCTAGAAGCGCGCGAAGTTCAAGCCCCGCCTCGCCCTCTGACGCAGCACGAGGAAGCGTCAGGTCTTGGAAGGAGACCGTCGTCTGCGGAGCTGCGGCCTACGCGATTAAAGAAACAGGAGGTAGGCTACGGTTCACTAGGTGGGCGCAACCATGGCCGACGACCAGCGAGACGCCGGAGCACCGGATAACGCTCTTGATGCTCAACTTGCGCCCGGCGCTGCTCAGGCCGGAGCGGCCACCCCACCAGCAGGGGTCATGACTCCGTTAATACCCATGGCCCTGCCGTATATCCCTGGAGCAAAATGGCTTCCCCAGTATGATGGCAAACCAGATACCCTGTCTGGATTTAAGAGAAAGATATGCGGTGTATTGGACATGTATTCAATGACTGGTAAGCAGAGAGCCGCTGTTGTGCTGGGACAACTGACTGGTGCCGCAGAGCGGGAAGTTGAAACCTGGCCAGCCGCAGACCAGGAATCAGTATCCATTATCTTTAAGAGACTGCAAACTGTCTTTGAAAACCACACTGAGACAGATCTCCGGATGAGGTTCTACCACGGTACCCAGAAACCTGAGGACAGTATCCGGGACTATGCCTGGCGCTTACAGGAAGCCCTGCGGGCCCTGAAACAAGTTAGCCCAGCCACCATACATGGTGAGGACAAAATGCTGACGGAACAGTTCATCCGGGGGTTGAGGTCTCAGGAGGAGAGCAGAACCGTACGGTGGTGGGCCTTAGATCATCCAAATGCCACCTTTGACGCCCTGAAGGACATGGCTATTAAGGGTCTGCATCCCCTGGAACCATCAGATACTGCTATCCAGCGTTACCAGGGTGGGGCCACCCCAGTGCCCGCAGCACCCACTGCTCCTTCATTAACGGCTGAAACAAAGATGCAAACAGTGCCCCCTAGTGAGCTGGACAGCCTGCGCTCTGAAGTGCGTCAGCTAAGTAAAACCCTGGCCACTGTCCTGAGCACCCTGCAGCTACAGACGGAGCCCAAGCCGGAAGGAAGGATCCTACTCGCCGACAGTCCTGAGGATTTCCCCTCGATGAGGAGAAGAAGGAGGACAACGCCACCCCATAGGAGGATAACGCCACCCCGTAGGAGGACCACGCCACCCCGTGGGAGGACCAATGACCAACGTCGCCCTCCAGGAGAATACACTGCTACCGTTGCCACAAGGCAGGCCACACCGAGCGGAACTGTCGTTTAAACGGGCAAACCCTGGGGCCGAGGGCCGACACCCAGGAGTAACTCAGCCAGGCCCATCAAGCTGGTACGACCGGTTAGTAGGAGGAAGGCCTTTCCTGTCCATCGTGCTGGACGGCATAGCAACACCTGCGTTACTGGACACCAGCTCACAGGTAACCATCATACCTGATGTCCTCTACAAAAGGTACTGGTCCATAGATGAACTCCACCCGCCAGCCCCGAATCTCTCTGTGTATGCCTCTAACGGCCTTCCTCTAAAACTAGTAGGGGTTAAGGACGTGACCATGAAGGTGGGGAGAGTGGAACTAAAGGACCAAGGACTAATTGTTATAGAATCTAACCCTGATGATACCAATCCGTATATGATACTTGGTACAAATATTGTTGGTAACTGTTTGGGAGAAGTGTTGTTTTTACTCCAACAGATTGCTGACACTGCCAAACCAGGGCAGAGGAAGGTGCTCCAGAGAGAGAATCGAGCCCTGCTGTACCAGCAACAGGTAAAGCTAACAGGTGGTGAGATTGGTAATGTACGGGTGACAGACCCGATACCCATTGTGATTCCCCCAATGAGTGAGATGCTGATTTGGTGTAGGGCAGCAATAGGTCTCAAGGGACAGAACTACCAGGCAGTAGTGGAGCCCATTCGCTCAGAGCACAGACCTACACTCTTAACTGCTAGAGGGGTAGTTGATGTATGCAATGGGAGGGTACCCATACGTCTCCTAAATTGTAGGGAGGAGGAAGTTAAATTGCCAAGATACGCCACTGTTGACAGATTGTATACTGTGGAAAATGATGCCATACACACAGTGGAATCCTTGACCCCACCAGATACAGTGGAGGACAATGACTCCGAAGCTCAGCTGGAGGATTGGTGTCAACAGCTCCATGTTGGAACTGACGCCACTCCTGTCCATCAAAAACACGGTGTCTACAGAGTGGTTCAGGAAAATGAACAAGTGTTTAGTAAACACCCACTTGATTTTGGAAGGGTTAAAGGGGTACAACACCACATACCCACCAGTAACCATCCACCCATTAAGGAGCGTTACAGACCCGTACCACCAACACATTACCAAAAAGCCAAGGAAATGTTGCATGACATGAAAAAGGCAGGGGTATTAAGGGATAACTGTAGCCCCTGGGCAGCTCCCCTGGTCCTGGTCAGGAAAAAGGACGGTAGCATGAGGATGTGTGTAGATTATAGACAAATTAATCGAATAACACATAAAGATGCATACCCTTTGCCCCATATTGAGGAATCCCTGTCTGTACTAAAATCTGCCAATTACTTCTCTACATTGGATCTCACTAGCAGGTACTGGCAAGTCTCTGTTGCTGAGGAAGACCGGGAGAAGACAGCCTTCACCACCCCGATGGGACTGTGCGAATTCAACAGCATGCTGTTTGGGCTCTGCAACGCACCCGGAACGTTCCAGAGGCTGATGGAATGTTGCTTGGGACACCGGAACTTTGAGACAGTGCTGCTGTACCGGGATGACTTAATCGTGTACTCGAGGATGTATGAAGACCATCTGAAGTACCTGTCGGAGGTATTTGAAGCATTTTCCCGGTATGAGATTATGAGATGAAACTAAAACCTTCTAAATGCCACTTGCTCAAGCAGAAGGTTCAGTACTTGGGAAATATAGTCAGCTCAGAGGGAGTAGCGTCAGACCCGGAGAAGGTCACTGCCATCCAGAAGTGGCCTGAACCGAGAAGCATCAAAGAGGTACGGCAATTCCTGGGACTGGTCGGGTACTACAGGAGGTTCATAAAAGACTATACCAAAAAGAAAGCACCTCTACAAGACCTCCTGGTAGGACAATCCAAAAGAGGAAAGAGTCCCCCATTCCAGTGGGGCAAAGAGCAGACTGAGTCCTTTGCATCAATGAAGGAAGTCCTAACCGGTGAAGAAATCCTGGCTTACTCTGACTACAGCCAGCCTTTTCTGCTGTACACCGACGCCAGCAACGAGGACTGGGAGCTGTGTTGTCCCAGAAGCAAAATGGCAGAGAAAAGGTAATTGCGTATGCCAGTAGGAAGCTTTGCCCTACTGAGAGGAACCCGGAGAATTACAGTTCCTTCAAGCTGGAGTTCCTGGCCTTGGTCTGGGGTATTACTGAAAGGTTCAAGCATTACCTAGCCTCAACGAAATTCACAGCCTTTACTGACAATAATCCCTTGACACACCGGGAGACAGCCAGGTTGGGAGCCATGGAACAGCGTTGGGTGGCTAGACTGTCGAATTATCAGTTCACTATCAAGTATCGGACAGGTCACAAGAACACCAATGCCGATGCCCTGTCAAGGATGCCTCACCAGTCAAACACCGAGGATGAAGTGGATGATTTAGAGGAAGTTGAATTACCTGCTTTCCACCGAAGCGGAGTGGTCCACGAGCAACACGCCACCAGAAGACGTCATGGAAGGACGCTGAATCCTCTACCTCACCACAGTTGGAAGGAGACTCAAGACAGTGACCCAGTTGTCAGCCTCATCAAAAGACTGATAACCCATGAAGGTTCTCACCTGGAGAAGGATGCTCCCCCACAAGCTAAACACCTGTGGAATGAAAGAAGCTGGCTGTTCATCTACAGAGAGAAGCTGTGCAGAAGGTATGTCAACCCCAAGACTCTTGAAATGGTGTGGCAGATTGTTGTACCCAGAACGGATATCCAGATGGTGTTAGAGGCCTACCACAATCAAGCAGGTCACCTTGGTTGCAAGAAGCTGGAAACCCTGCTGAAGGACCGGTTCTATTGGGTTGGAATGCGAAGTTCCATAGAGAGGTGGTGCCGGAATTGTGGACCGTGTAGCCTCAGAAGAAAAGACTACGGCAGCCAGAAAGCACCCTTGCAGTCCATCAAAACAACCCAACCCCTGGAGATTGTCGCTCTGGATCACGTCAAACTGTCACCAAGCAGATCAGGCTACTCCTATGCCCTGACCATGGTGGATCACTATTCCCGGTTCCTGGTGGTAGCCCCTGTCAAGGATCTGACAGCAGAAACTGCAGCAAAAACGTTACAAGCCTACTTCTGCAGACCCCATGGATATCCGGAAAAGGTGCTCACAGATCAAGGCCCTGCTTTCGAAGCTGAGCTATTCAAGGAATTCTGAAACCTGTATGGATGCAAGAAGATCCGGACTACGCCATATCATCCGCAAACAAACGGTATGTGCGAGAAAATTAACAACATCGTTATAGACCTGTTGAAAACCCTACCTTTGGAAGAAAGGAACCAGTGGCCAGACAAACTACCTGACCTGGTAGATCTGTACAATCACATACCTGTGAGTTCTACTAATTGTAACCCAGCGTACCTCATGAGAGCAAGACCCGGAAAGTTGCCCATTGATCTGGAACTCGGGGTGGTAGAACCTGCAGCAGATATGTCCACTGAAAACTGGGATACAAATCGGCAAGAGCAGTACAGGAGAGTACAGGCCTGTGTCGAAGACAGTCTAAACAGAGTAAGAGAAAAACAAGAAGAACAGTACAATAAACATGCACCACCAGAACCCTTGGCACCTGGAGAGATAGTGCTAAAGCGGAAAAGAAGAGGTCACAAGCTCGATGACCAGTGGGAAAGAGAGCCCTACACTGTGCTAAACTTCAGATTTGACAACAGTAAAACCTGCCTGATCAGTAAAGATGGAGGTAAAACGACCACAACAGTCTCAAGAGACCATTTGAAAGTGTGCCCAGGTCTACTGAAGACAAGGGAGGAAGAGTACCTCCTATAGCACCGGAAGAACCCAAGGAAGAAGTGCTTCACACAGTTCTTGGAGATTTCCCTGCGGACTGGCCTCAACTTGATGGAGCAGTTATTATACCCGTAATACACTTCTATCAGCCACAAGAAAAACCTGTGAGCGCTCTGGAAGAACCTGCTCAGGAACAGGAAGAGTCACCAGTAAGAGGAGGATAAGCCGTTGAAACACATACTCCAAACACATACTGATAGAGAATTTAGATTGTGAGCCCCAGTGGGGACAGTGATGATAATGTATGTAAAGTGCAGTGGAATATGCTGGTGCCATATAAGAAATGGAGCATAAATATATACATAAATTATGGACCCACCTTGCAAAAGCATTCCCTATACTGCTGATAATTTCTGTGGAAATGTTGAGATTCCCAAGTCATGATTAGAAATATGCAGAAGGAGTTATCGCTTGGTAGATGTAGTTATTGGAGCATGAATAATCTGAGTGCTGAAAAATGTTAATTATTTATTGTGCATGAAAAAGTTGTATCTGTGTTGCTGGCATTGGTAAATCTAATCAGGGAGTTCAAACCATTACTTGCATTTTTCTTTTTCATCATCTGTGCTCATAAAATAGTAACAAATTTTTAAGATTCAGTTTATGTCTGCTTCACTAGTTTCTCACACAAAAATATCTACCTTCCTTTTTGCATTTTAGTGCCATAACTGCAAATGTTCCTATTCTTCATCTACAGTGTAATGAGTGAATGAAATTCTTGCTTCTTATAAAGGCATCTCGATAGATAAGAAACAAGTAATTGTTCTAGGTATTTTTTCCAGTTTTATATAAATCTTATTGATCATTGCCATCGAATGGAAAACATTTTTTTTATTACAATCTGTAAGGGAAATGTATAACATCAGTAAAGTTACATTAGTTAAATTCTGCCATTCACAGGATTGACACAAAACAAAGGACATAACCTCTCTTTACTCTTACTACAGGAACTCATAACCATAGGGGTTTTCCTGTAAGAATACTGAGGGTGTCATTCGTGACACCTCGGCCTGGTAAACCAAGCTTCAAAGAGTGGCAGATGGTCATTGTAGCCAGGCTGGATAGTTCCTATTTACTATGTGGAGAGGGGCAGGTAAAGACACAAAATATTTAAAATGCAAGGTGCTGGTTCAGCCACAGATCAGCGATTTTAATATTATAATCTAGGCCATCCTGGAAATTTGAGCCAAGGACCTGGCGTATAAAAGATGGGTTACACAATAGGAAGGTGTTCTTATGTGGGGGTCAACTGCAGTTGGTTATGATCCATAATTCATTTCTCTTTCCCTTATGGAAACAGAAGAATAACTTTGGACAAAAACATTTAGGTATTTCTGTTGTTTCTCCCTTTTTATTTTATAACTGTTTTGCATATTTGTGTGTTATTTAACTTTTATCTGTTTATACCTTTTCTTGTAAGCACTGTATTTTTTATATTAAAGCTTAAAACTTTAAGTTTGGTCCTTGAATGCTCGAAAGAATTATTAGCCTTTCAGATAGTGTCTGGCCTTTTTGATTGTCAGACCGTAGCCTATTTTGTGGACTCATCATCTCATGTCTTTGATGAATGGTGGCAGCATGTGTATCCAGGGTGTGTGGCCTGTGTTGGGGTGTGATTTATGCTCACTTTATAGCCTATAGCAGAAGTTGAGTGCTGGAGGATTGAGTGAGAGGAGATAAATTAACCCTTACAGACACATCCCACGTCACATGTTCAGAAGTGTGTATGTGACACAATCCATTTCACACATCTATGGCATATCCAAATGATAAGCTGTAAATGTATAATAAATGCAGATCCCACCAATGGGACCAACAACTATCTCGAGATGTTGGAATTCCATTCATTTGTATGGGAATTTTCACCACCTATCCAGTAAGAGCCAAGGCTCCCATCTTGAGGTAGATGTATATCCTATTGGTGGGACCATTTGTGGTCCACAACAGTCCAATAGTTCATCATATTAGCCCTCTTTATGTGTCTGTGACAAAAGATGCTTGCTGTTTTGAAGGTGGAAATGCATCTTTTTAATCCTTGGGCCACTGTGTGTCCTTGGGCGGGTCCTGCATCTATTATATACAGTATTTATGTTATATTCTGTGGATATGGCATAAAAGTATAATATGGGAATACCATTTAAGGGGCTGCACTGTATAGGAATGTAAGAGTTGGAATATGAAAGTAGCAATATTAACTGAAGTGTCTGACAATACTTTTAAACATACTATATTTAAATAATAATATAAATATTTAAATAAGGCTGCATATTTTACCGCTGTATTGGCATTATCAACAGGCCATTATACAGCAGAGAGATTTGTAGCTCAGAAACACCAGGAAACAAGTCAAACACAAATTGTGATGTGACACAAAGGTGATAAATATGGTCCAAAAAATCTGTAATAGTCATTATTACAAAACAAATAGGGATCCGAATTGATTGCAAAAATGATGATTGCATTACTACAGTAATGACCATGAACCCCTGAGCTGCTGGAAAGAAGCCAAATCCTCATTAATATAGAGGATATAAAAGTATCCATACTGATCGGCCACTAGAGAAACAAACACATAATTACTGATATAGTATCCATGGCAACTAAACACTACAGATCCAGCTAAGGATGCCTATTAGGGACAAATACACTGCTCAAAAAAATAAAGGGAACACTTAAACAACACAATGTAACTCCAAGTCAATAACACTTCTGTGAAATCTACCTGTCCAGTTATGAAGCAACACTGATTGTGAATCAATTTCTCCTGCTGTGGTGCAAATGGAACAGACAACTGGTAAAAATGATAGGCAATTAGCAAGATACCCCTATAAAGGAGTGGTTCTGCAGGTGGTGACCACAGACCATTTCTCTGCTCTCATCCTTTTTGGCTGTTGTTTTGGTCACTTTTTCATTTTGCCATTGCTCTCACCCCTAGAGATACAGTAGCATGAGGCGGTGTCTACAGTACAACCCACAGAAGTTGCTCAGGTAGTGCAGTTAATCCAGGATGGTACATCAGTGCCAGCTGTGGCAAGAAGGGTAGCTGTGTCTGTCAGCATAGTGTCCAGAGAATGGAGCAGATACCAGGAGATGTGGAGGGAGCCATAGGAGGGCAACTGTGTCACCCTGGCCTGGATGCCACAAATATAATAAAGCTGTGTCTGAGAGCAAGGGGAAGGTCCTCTAGTCAAGGATCATTAGCATGCAGCACCTCCTGTCCCAGACCAGTAGGGGGAGCAGGCTGCCCCTATAAAAGCTGGAGCTGGGGGCAGGGTTAGAGAGAACTGGACAACCTGTCTCTGGATTGAGAGGTGTCCCAGAGCAGGGACAGACAGTTGTGTTGCAGCCTAAGAGGACGTGTGGCAGAAGGAGAGCCACGAGCCAGGGACAAAAGGTGAAGTGAGTCTGTCCTGGCAGATAAAGAAACTAATCTACCAGACTTTGGTGTCTGAGGCTGTGAGGATTCCTCATCCTACAGCAGATAACCAGTCCGCAGGGGACTGTATGTTTCTTGGCCTAAGAAGCCCGGAGGCTCCGCCACAGCAGAAGGGACCAGCAGAGCCGCACCAGGCCGGGAGTAGCAAGGGACCCAAGTTGCAAGCCATACGGGCGAGAGTGTTATGTTCTGCTACCAGAGCTAAGGAAAGAGAGGAGATCTGTCCCTACGAAAGAACTCAGCTTTATCCCTACGATGTAACAGGGGACCTGATCCTGCGATCAGACCTGCTAAAGTCCTAAGCTAGTCTGTACGGAGACCTATAGATGTGGGGAAGGAATCCCTACAAGTACTAAGGACTGGGAGGAAAATGGGACACCTCCTAACAGAAATAGTAGCAGACAGACAAACAAACAAAATATATAGAACACTGAGGTCCGTAGACCAAGCAAACTAACAGAGTTAGATACAGAGCACAGGCTAGCTAGAAAGTAGTTATACAATGAAGTCCAGCAAAGCCAGAAGGGCGGAGCAGGATTAAATAGGATTAAATAGGCCAACAAGGTCATGTGACCAGCAAAGGAAAAAACCTAAGAGCAAGGTTCTAACAGTACCCCCCCTTCTAAGAGGATCCTCCGGATCCCCTAGGACCAGGCTTATCAGGAAATCTCCTGTGAAACGCTCTGATAAGTCTGGACGCGGAAACATCATCTGACCTCACCCAAGAGTTATCCTCGGGTCCGAAACCTTTCCAGGCCACAAGATACTGCAAACTACCTCTATACCGTTTAGAGTTAAGGATGCGAGAAATTTCATATTCCCCGTCCTCCACCACCGGAGGAACAGAGGCAGAGGCGTCACCGACACAACAGCTTTTTTTAACAGAGAGACATGAAATACCGGATTAATTCTCCAGGAGGTAGGAACCTCCAACCTAACAGCAGATTGGTTGACAACCTGAAGCACCTTAAAGGGCCCTACAAACTTGGGACCCAATTTCTTAGAAGGAATCCTCAACCGCAGATTCCTAGAGGACAACCAAACCATGTCACCAACAGCGAACAAAACCTCCTGTCGTTTCCTATCAAAGTAGTCTTTAGATTTTCTGTTGGCCTCCTGAAGATTACCACGCACATCCGTCCAAACTCTCTCCAAATCACCGGAAAAATTCTCCTCCTCAGGCACGGCAGATCCCAACTTGGAGAACGACCCAAACTACGGATGTCTCACAGAACAACAAAAAAAAGGCGAACAACCAGCAGAAGAAGATGTATGATTGTTCAGAGCAAATTCAGCAAGTGGCAGAAACTCAGACCACCCCTCTTGATTGTCTGCCACAAAACAACGCAAGAACTGCTCAACATCCTGGTTTTTCCTTTCTGTCTGGCCATTAGATTCAGGATGATATCCGGACGAGAACGATAAATGAACTCCCAACCTGTCACAAAAGGCACGCCAAAAACGAGCCACGAACTGAGGACCCCTATCAGAAACAATGTCAGTAGGAACGCCATGAAGTCTGACAATTTCCTTGACAAAGGCCTTAGCGAGAGTTTTAGCGCAGGGCAGTTTGACGAAGGGAACCAAGTGACACATCTTGCTAAAACGGTCCACGACCACCCAGAT
Organism: Phyllobates terribilis; assembly: GCF_046119375.1. Classification (NCBI taxonomy): domain Eukaryota; kingdom Metazoa; phylum Chordata; class Amphibia; order Anura; family Dendrobatidae; genus Phyllobates; species Phyllobates terribilis. The sequence goes on along the minus strand of NW_027362763.1, from coordinate 520,339,512 downwards.
GACAGTAAAACCCTCAGAGGGGGGAAGGTCAGTTATAAAGTCCATAGCCAAATGTGTCCAAGGAGCACTGGGAACCTCCAAAGGACAAAGCAACCCCGCAGCAGGAGTATGTGAGGACTTAGATCTAGCACATATAGTACATTGACGCACCCACTTAATGACTTCCTTCTGCCATCCAGGCCACCAAAAACTGCGACCCACCAGTCTCTTGGTCTCAGAGATTCCGGGATGACCTGCCAACCGAGATTCGTGACACTCAACAAACAAATCTCTCCTAAAGGTCCCAGGCACAAACAACCTCCCATGAGGAGTGTTAGATGGGGCATTCTCCTGTGCTTTAAGAATCTCATCTTCCAAAACGGAGTCCAAAGCAGCTATCACAACACCTTCTTGTAAAATGTTCTCCTCTTTCTCAGCACCGACTATGGGAGAAAAACTGCGAGACAAGGCATCCGCCTTAACATTCTTAGTACCAGGGATGTAAGTAACGGAGAAATTAAACCGCGAGAAAAACAGTGCCCACCTAGCCTGACGGGCATTCAGGCGCTTGGCAGCATCAAGATATATCAGATTTTTATGATCCGTAAGAACCTGAACGGGAAATTCCGCACCTTCCAAGAAGTGGCGCCAGTGTTCAAATGCGAGTTTAATAGCCAATAATTCCCGATTACCAATATCGTAATTCAGTTCAGTCTCCGAAAATTTTTTTGAAAAAAAGGCACAGGGATGTAATCCATCCCCGTTATCCTGAGACAATACTGCGCCAACCCCCACAGAGGAAGCATCAACCTCAACCAAAAACGGCTTAGTCACATCAGGCTGCATAAGGATGGGAGCAGAGGTGAACCTCTCCTTGAGATACACAAAAGCTTCAATAGCCTCAGAAGACCACTGAACCGCATCAGCACCTTTCCTGGTGAGATCGGTCAGAGGTTTGACAATACTAGAAAAAATTTTTTATGAATTTTCTGTAATAATTGGCGAAACCTAAAAACCTCTGTATCGATTTCAAACCAATAGGCCTAGGCCATTCCTGTACAGCTTGAACTTTAACCGGGTCCATCTCAAAACCTTCGCTGGAGATAATGTAACCCAAAAAACTAATTCTCTGTACAGCGAACTCACATTTCTCCAGCTTAGCAAAAAGCGAATTGTCCATTAACAACTGTAATACCTCACGTACGCTCCGCCAATGAGACTCCAGATCCGGCGAATAAATCAAAATGTCATCCAAATACACAACCACATTTTTGCCGATCAAAGGTCTAAGGATGTCATTAATAAGATTCTGAAAAAATGCAGGAGCATTAGTAAGACCAAAAGGCATAACCAGATTCTCAAAATGACCCACAGGAGTGTTAAAAGCAGTCTTCCATTCGTCACCCTCCTTCATGCGCAACAGATTGTATGCCCCCTTAAGGTCAATTTTAGAGAACCACTTGGCCCCCATTAACTGGTTAAATAAATCAGGAATCAATGGCAGTGGGTAAGGATTGCGTACAGTAATTTTGTTAATCTCACGAAAATCCAGACAAGGACGTAAACCGCCGTCCTTTTTTTTTACAAAAAAAAATCCAACCGCCACAAGAGACTTAGAAGGCCTAATGTGACCGGCGGCCAAACTTGTCTGTATGTATTCCTCCAAAGCCTTCCTCTCAGGAATAGTAAGGTTAAATAAACGACTTTTAGGAAGAGTCGCTCCAGGGACAAATTCAATAGAACAATCATAGTCTCTATGGGGAGGCAAAACCTGCGATTCCTTCTCAGAAAAAACTCTCCAAAAATCCTGAATAGGAACAGGCAATTCTCCCCTATCCAAAGCTGCAATACGCCCGTTACAACACTTGTCATAACATTTATGGCTCCAGGATTTTATTTCACTGGTAGACCAATCCAGTACAGGATTGTGAAATTTTAACCAGGGCAATCCCAATATTACTGGAGAAGGCAAGTTATTCAAAACTACCAAATCCAATTTCTCATGGTGAATACCATTAATAGTGAGAGGAAATTCACAGACCTTGAGAGTAATATTCTTCAAAGGGGAACCATCCACAGAAACCACAGCAATGGGGGATGATAAAGGTTCGGGTTTTAAATTGAGTCTTTCCAAGAATCCCCCATCAATTACATTCAGAGTAGACCCACAATCGACAAACACCCGAAATTCCATTAATATTTCCTGAGCAATCGTGGAAGCAGCTAAAAATACACCCTTGGAATTTAAACAGGCAATACGGGCATGACTGACCATTTTTTTTTCTTTCTTCATACGAAGCTCACAGCCTTTAATCAAATGACCAGATTTTCCGCAATAGAAACACAAGCCTTCAAAAAATCTACGGTCTTTTTCTTGAGAGCGAGGTGCCACCGATCCAATCTCCATCGGTTCACCACTGTTAGTACACACATTCTCATAACCAGAAACTGACATAGCAGAGGATTTGCTCTCATTAACCCTTGCACGCAGTCTCCTATCTACCCGTATAGCTAATTGCATAGCCTGTTGCAAATCTTCAGGTGTAGGATAAGCAATTAGCAGGTCTTTAACCCTTTCATTGAGCCCAGCAAGAAATAGACTTTTCAGAGCAGAATCGTTCCACCCTGTTTGAGTAGACCATCGACGGAAATGAGTACAATATTTTTCCACATTACCTGATCCCTGTCTCAAACGTCTTAACTCAGTCTCAGCTGATGCGACACGGTCAGGATCATCATATAATAGCCCCAAAGCAGAAAAAAAACTATCCACTGATCTGAAGCATGTATCACTAGGTTGTAAAGAAAAGGCCCACTCCTGAGGCTCTTTGCGCAAAAGTGACATTATGAACCCTATGCGCTGGGATTCATCCCCAGAGGACTTGGGTCTCAAACGAAAATACAATAAGCAAGCATTTTTAAATGAAAAAAATTCTCGGTGTTCACCAAAAAATAAATCCGGCAAACATACCTTAGGCTCCAAGAAATGTGCTCCAGGACAGTTACTCACGTGCTGACGGAGCTCGGCCACCTCCAGAGAGAGTCCCTGCAGGCGATGAGCCAAATCCTGAACCGACACCATGATGGAACAGAAAAATCTTTCCTTAGAGAATTTGCAGGCTGGACTTACTGTTATGTTCTGCTACCAGAGCTAAGGAAAGAGAGGAGATCTGTCCCTACGAAAGAACTCAGCTTTATCCCTACGATGTAACAGGGGACCTGATCCTGCGATCAGACCTGCTAAAGTCCTAAGCTAGTCTGTACGGAGACCTATAGATGTGGGGAAGGAATCCCTACAAGTACTAAGGACTGGGAGGAAAATGGGACACCTCCTAACAGAAATAGTAGCAGACAGACAAACAAACAAAATATATAGAACACTGAGGTCCGTAGACCAAGCAAACTAACAGAGTTAGATACAGAGCACAGGCTAGCTAGAAAGTAGTTATACAATGAAGTCCAGCAAAGCCAGAAGGGCGGAGCAGGAATAAATAGGCCAACAAGGTCATGTGACCAGCAAAGGAAAAAACCTAAGAGCAAGGTTCTAACAGAGAGGAGACGGTGAGCTCAGGAACGTGGGCTGTTACATTACCAGAAGGGAAATAGCCAGAAGGAGCACAGAGAGCATGGTAGGCCGACACCCTCACCTTGACCAGGGCCAGCTTCCCACTTGCTTTCAGACATCCAGGCCCCCCTCCTAGCCGGGCCTGTTTCTGGGTCATTTTACCTGTTCTAATAAAGACCCTGAACTGTTTAAGAAGCCTCCGTTTACTGGCTATCGCGGTCGGAATCATCCCCTTCATCATCCATTATATATACTGCCCTGGGGCCATACTCCTCCCGTGGGGAGTTGAACTATTCAGTGCTGCACATTTATATCAGCCCCAGCGGTCTGCACTGCAGCGGCGGTTAGCCCTGACCGCAATCCACGGGTGGCGTAGTCGGACATTACCTACAGCACATCATAGACTGCCACTGGTCTGACCACCCTGAGCCAGGGGACCGGGTCGCCACTACTTCTCCCAGCATTGCCCTGAAGCCCGGTCCCGAGTGCCCCACGGCCCAGGGGGCGAGTCAGCTTTGGCGTAGTCAGCAGGATTGTAACCAACCCGCCACAAACGGGTATTGCGTGCCTGAAAAAGACTGTACACGTACCTGAAGAAGAGTTTTCCCGCCATCCGGAGCCGTTTCCCGCCATTTTCAGCTGTCTCCCGCCATCTTCCGTCGGTTCCCGCCATCTTCAGCCGTTTTCCCGCCATCGGACGCCATCTTCAGGACGCCGCGCGGGAAGAAGAGGGGCGTGAACGTCCAAACCGTGCGAGACCTGAAGCTCCGCCCCACGCACCGACGCAGCGCAAGGTCCTGGAAGGGGGAGAGAGCGACGCTGACGTCATCAGGACGCGACGCAGGTCCTCGTCCGGAGCAGCACTAGCGGAGCCGCGGCCTACAGAAGAGGATCGTCGGAAGGTAGGCCACGCTTAACTAGGGGGGAGGAAGATGTCGGACACGGAGGCGCCCACTATCACCAGCACAGCTGCAGCAGTGGTGATGCCATTTTCCCTGCCCTACATCCCTGGAGCGGCCTGGCTGCCTAAGTATTCAGGGGAGCTTCATGCCCTAACTGACTTTAAGGAAAGGCTGTACAGTTTGTTCCAAGTTTACCCCCTGACAAAGGAACAGAAGATTAGCATACTGACAGGGCAGTTAACTGGCGCAGCCCAGCGGGAGGTAAAGTCATGGCCCGCTGAGGAGAAAAGGACCGTAAAGGACATTCTGGCCTGGCTGCGGGGTACCTTTGATACACGTACCTCCGCTGAAATTAAAATGCGGTTCTACGGATGTAAGCAGCGGGCACAGGACAGCATCAGAGACTATGCCCTAAATTTGCAGGAAGCCTTGAGAGCCATCAAACAAGCTGACCCTGGCAGCGTGCAGGATACGGATAAGCTACTAACAGAACAGTTCATAGAAGGTCTGCTGTCTAGCGCCCACAGGACCCAGCTGCGCCTCATGTTCTTTCAGAACCCTGACCTGACCTTTGCCCAATTCAAGGACAGGGCCATAAGGGTGCTCCGTGAATCCGCAACAAGTGGCGCTATAAACCCCCGGCGCCCTGCTCTCACCTACCACCAGGAGGCGGCGCCCTCCTCTATGGACTCTGTGGGGGCCGATCCACAGGCCCTGAACCAAGCCCCATCGAAAGATCTGCACCACCAAGTCCAGGAGCTGACCAGGAGCATCGCGGCGTTGACCAGGACCGTCAAGGCCTTGCAAGTGGACCCGTCAAGACCCATCAAGTTGGCCTCAAGTCCGGAGGATGTCCCGTGGCGTCGACAGAGGAGGATCCCGTCGTTCCGAGGGAGGCCCACAGACCGCTACGCAGAGGATGGACAGCCCATTTGCCGTCGATGCAACCAGCCCGGACACATTTCCAGGTACTGTAATTTAAACGGGTCCAACCTGGGGCAGAGGGCCAACCCCCAGGCATAAGATCACCAGGCCCTTACAATTGGTGTAAAAAGTACGTTGGGGGGCGGCCGGTTTTACCCGTGGTGCTGGACGGCATCCCCATGAGCGCCTTGCTGGATACCGGGTCGCAAGTAACTGCTATCCCTTATGTACTTTTTAAGCAGTATTGGACTGATGCTGATATAACACGGTATCCGGACAGTAACTTGAGCATCATCGCCAGTAATGGCTTGCCCGTGCCACAGATGGGGTTCAAGGAGTTGACCATTAAAATTGGTAAAGTTGAATACCGGCACAGGGAGTGATTATTGTGGATATTGACCGTCGTGAAAGTCACCCTAAAATAACTGTGGGTACTAACGTGATTGAAAATTGTCTTTCAGAGGTAATTGTAATTCTACAACAGGTGGCGGTGAATGCTAGTTCCAGCCAACAGAGAGTCCTCAACAAGGAGATAAAAGACCTGATGAGACGGCAGCAGGTAGAACTGTCTGGTGGTGAGATCGGTAGCGTAAGACTGAGTGACCCATTCCCCATTTCCATGCCTCCCAAAAGTGAAATGATGATCTGGTGTCGGACTGCAATCGGGTTGAGAGGTAGAGACTACCAAGCCTTGGTAGAACCCGTGTACTCAGACAGCAGGCCCACCATTTTGACAGCCCGGGGGGTGGTTGATGTCCGTCATGGGAGGGTGCCCGTTCGCATTCTCAACATTGGGGAGAGAGAGGTACACTTACCCAGGTATGCTACACTTGCCAAACTGTCTGCTGTCGAACACAAAGCTATCAGGGCCATGGAGCCTTTGTCTCCATCTCCACAGGCGGAGGGTAATGGCTCCCAGAAACAAAAGGAGGACTGGTGCCAGAAACTCCATGTGGGTGCTGACTCCACTCCCCTGCACCAAAAACAAGGAGTCTACCGGGTGGTCCAGGAGTACGAGAGAATTTTTAGTAAGCACCCGCTAGACTTCGGCAGAGTAAAAGGGATAGAACACCATATCCCCACGGGGAGCCACCCACCAATAAAAGAGAGACATAGACCTGTACCTCCTGCACATTATCAGAACGCGAAGGGCATGCTAAGAGAAATGAAAGAAGCTGGGGTCATTAGAGATAGCTGTAGCCCCTGGGCAGCCCCCTTGGTTCTGGTAAAATAGAAAGACGGCACCATGAGAATGTGCGTGGACTATAGACAAATCAACCGTATCACCCACAAAGATGCATATCCGCTGCCTAGAATAGAGGAGTCTTTAGCCGCACTAAAATCAGCTAACTTCTTTTCTACTTTGGACCTTACTAGCGGGTACTGGCAGGTTCCTGTGGCAGAGGCTGACAAGGAGAAGACCGCCTTCACCACCCCGATGGGACTGAGCGAGTTCAACTGTATGCCCTTCGGGCTCTGCAACGCACCAGGGACCTTCCAGAGGCTGATGGAATGCTGTCTAGGGCACCGAAACTTCGAGACGGTCCTCCTTTACCTGGACGACGTGATCGTCTATTCGAAGACTTACGAGGACCATCTAAAGCACCTGGCCGAGGTGTTCGAAGCCCTGGCAGGCTATGGCCTGAAGGTGAAACCATCAAAGTGTTAAATGTTGAAACCGAAGGTCCAGTACCTAGGGCACGTGGTAAGTGCGGAAGGAGTAGCCCCAGACCCTGACAAGGTCACGGCAATCAAGAGCTGGCCAAGCCCTTCGAACATCAAGGAAGTGAGACAATTCCTCAGGTTGGTAGGCTACTACCGAAGGTTCATCCCCGGGTTCACTAAGATGGCAGCTCCTATGCAGGACCTCCTGATAGGACAGTCTAAGTCCAGAAGCCAAAAACCACCCTTCAAGTGGGATAAACCGGAAGAGGAGTCCTTCCACCAGTTGAAGATGGCCCTCACAGGGGATGAGATCCTGGCCTACCCTGATTATGGCCAGCCTTTTATTCTCCACACAGACGCCAGTAATGTGGGACTGGGAGCCGTACTGTCACAAAACCAACAGGGCAGAGAAAGGGTGATCGCGTACGCCAGCCGGAAGCTGAGGCCCACCGAGAGGAACCCGGAGAATTACAGCTCCTTCAAGCTAGAATTGTTGGCGGTGGCGTGGGCCGTAACGGAACGCGTCAAGCATTACCTGGCCTCCGCAAAGTTCACTGTGTACACGGACAACAACCCGTTAACACACCTAGACAGTGCAAAACTTGGTGCCCTGGAACAGCGGTGGATGGCCCGTCTCTCCAATTATGACTTCGTGATCAAGTACCGGGCAGGCAAAACCAATGCCAACGCTGACGCCCTATCGAGAATGCCTCACTTACCTGAAGGTGACGAAGACCCAGAAGAGCAGGAGGAGGTAGAACTCCCCGCGTTTCACCGGTATGGGGCCGCTCAATACTCCCAACGCGTGAAGGAGGAAGATTTACCAACCGTTATGATCAATCCCCTACCTCACCACAGCTGGGCCAAGACCCAAGATAGTGACCCTGGAATCCGCCTGGTGAAAGATCTGCTGACCCAGGATGACGCCCGCTTAGATCCGGATGCTCCAGAGGAAGCCAAGCAGCTATGGAAAGAGAAGAGCAAGCTGTTCCTCTATGAAGGCAAGCTGTGCAGAAGACTTGTCAACCACCGGACACACGAGCTGACCTGGCAAGTCGTGATCCCAAGACGAGATGCAGCTAGGGTCCTGGGGGCTTACCATGACAGAGCTGGGCACTTTGGTTGGAAGAAACTGGAGTTCCTGCTAAGAGGACGGTTCTTTTGGGTCGGCATGAGAGGGGCTGTAGAGAAGTGGTGCAGGGACTGTGGCCCTTGTAACTTAAGGAGAAAAGACCGCACCAGCCAGAAGACACCCTTGAAACCCATCGTCACCCAGCAGCCTCTTGAGCTGGTAGCTCTGGACCACGTCAAATTGGCTCCAAGCCGGTCAGGATACATCTACGCCCTGACAATCGTGGACCACTATTCCCGTTTTCTAGTGGTGGTCCCGGTAAAAGACTTGACAGCCCAAACGGCGGCCAGAGCCTTCCAGCAATACTTCTGCTGTCCACACGGGTATCCAGACCAGGGTCCAGCGTTCGAGGCTGAAATCTTCCAAGAGTTCTGCAACCTCTATGGCTGTAAGAAGATTCGGACAACGCCTTACCACCCACAAACCAACGGGATGTGTGAGAAAATGAACAATATAGTCATTGATCTCCTGAAGACGTTGCCCCTGGAGGAACGCAGCCTGTGGCCAGAAAAACTGCCGGACCTAATAGACTTATACAACCATATCCCGGTGAATGCTACAAACTGCACCCCAGCTTACCTGATGCGAGCCAGACCAGGTAAGCTGCCCATAGACCTGGAGATGGGAGTCCTAACGCCTGAGGACACCTCCCCGGATGCGGACTGGGATACGGAAAGGCAACTGCAGTACAAGAAGGTACAGGAGAGTGTGGAGAAGAGCCTGGCCCAGGTGAGAGAAAGGCAAGAAAGACTCTTCAACCAACACGCCCCTGCAGGTCCCCTAGAACCTGGTGAGCAGGTCCTGAAGCGAAAGAGAAGGCTACATAGGTTGGACGACCAGTGGGAAAGGGAACCCTACACCGTACTGCAGTCTGATCACGACAAATCGATGGTGTGCGTGATCACCAAGGATGGAGGAGAAACCACTAGTACCGTCTCCAGAGACCACCTAAAAAGGTGCCCTGAGCAACTCCGTAGTGCAGAAGAGGATCAAAGTGACCTTGAACCCGCAGAGGACAAGGAAGAAATTATCAGCACCGTTCTCGGAGAGTTCCCTCAGTCCTGGACTCGAATAAACGATGCCATAGGGGTACCCGTCCTGCATTTCCTGCAACCGGCTCAGCAACAACCTACACCAGAGCCAGAAGGTGAAGAAGAGCAAGCAGTCCCAGAGGCAGAAGAGCCGGTACCAGAAGCCCAGGAGAGTCGACCCTCTGCTGACAGTGAGCCTGCCATGCCTGCGGTGAGCCAAAGGACCCGTAGACAGCTGCCTGCCCTACCTGTACACCAAGCTGGTAGCTCTACCCCTAACGCTAGTGGGGAAAGCCAGGTCGGTCCACCACCAGACAGTGGGTTACACAGGTCAACCAGGAGCACAAAGGGGCAGATGCCCGCTCGCTGGAGAATATAGGGTGCACTAAAACTGTAAATAACCCTGTTGCCAAGTGTTGAAATGTTTGCAAAGTTATATGCATGATTAGTAATTGTGTATTTCAGTTTCTTCCAGTTACCGTACGGACTCAAAGGTTATGGACTTTTAATAACCGGGACTTTGTATGGACTGCGTTCGGAGCCTAACCAAGGAATGAACTAAGACTGTAAAGGACTTGGGGCTAGGACAGACCCCCACCTGGTTAAGGCTCCTCATTGTGTTGGTGATATGGACACCCGGTCACAGACCACACTGTGACCTTAAGAACTCAACCTGTGCGTCGTATGTCTACTAATGTTTTATGGTCAAGCATATTATCTTTGTTTATTGTTTAGTACCGGAGTACTAAATTTTACTAGGGGGGAATGTGTCACCCTGGCCTGGATGCCACAAATATAATAAAGCTGTGTCTGAGAGCAAGGGGAAGGTCCTCTAGTCAAGGATCATTAGTTTACAGCACCTCATGTCCCAGACCAGTAGGGGGAGCACGCTGCCCCTATAAAAGCTGGAGCTGGGGGCAGGGTTAGAGAGAACTGGACAACCTGTCTCTGGATTGAGAGGTTTCCCAGAGCAGGGACAGACAGTTGTGTTGCAGCCTAAGAGGACATGTGGCAGAAGGAGAGCCACGAGCCAGGGACAAAAGGCGAAGTGAGTCTGTCCTGGCAGATAAAGAAACTAATCTACCAGACTTTGGTGTCTGAGGCTGTGAGGATTCCACATCCTACAGCAGATAACCAGTCAGCAGGGGACTTTATGTTTCTTGGCCTAAGAATCCCGGAGGCTCCGCCACAGCAGAAGGGACCAGCAGAGCCGCACCAGGCCAGGAGTAGCAAGGGACCCAAGTTGCAAGCCATACGGGCGAGAGGACACGGTGAGCTCAGGAACGTGGGCTGTTACATTACCAGAAGGGAAATAGGCAGAAGGAGCACAGAGAGCACGGTAGGCCGACACCCTCACCTTGACCAGGGCCAGCTTCCCACTTGCTCTCAGACATCCAGGCCCCCCTCCTAGCCGGGCATGTTTCTGGGTCATTTTACCTGTTCTAATAAAGACCCTGAACTGTTTAAGAGGCCTCCGTTTACTGGCTATTGCGGTCGGAATCATCCCCTCCATCATCCATTATATATACTGCCCTGGCGCCATACTCCTCCCGTGGGGAGTTGAACTATTCAGTGCTGCACATTTATATCAGCCCCAGAGGTCTGCACTGCAGCGGCGGTTAGCCCTGACCGCAATCCACGGGTGGCGGAGTCGGACATTACCTACAGCACATCATAGACTGCCACTGGTCTGACCACCCTGAGCCACGGGACCGGGTCGCCACTACTACTCCCTGCATTGCCCTGAAGCCCGGTTCCGAGTGCCCCACGGCCCAGGGGGCGAGTCACAACAACCCAGCAGCAGGACCGTTACCTCCTCCTTTGTGCAAGGAGGAACAGGAGGAGCACTGCCAGAGACCTGCAAAATGACCTCCAGCAGGCCATAAATGTGTATGTGTCTGCACAAACGGTTAGAAACCGACTCCATGAGGGTGGTATGAGGGCCCAACGTCCACAGATGGGGGTTGTGCTCACAGCCCAACACCGTGCAGGACGCTTGGCATTTGCCACAGAACACCAGGATTGGCAAAGTCTCCACTGGCGCCCTCTGCTCTTCACAGATGAAAGCAGGTTCACACTAAGCACATGTGACAGACATGACAGAGTCTGGAGACGCCGTGGAGAGCGATCTGCTGCCTGCAACATCCTTCAGCATGACCGGTTTTGCAGTGGGTCAGTAATGGTGTGGGGTGGCATTTCTTTGGAGGGCCGCATAGCCCTCCATGTGCTTGCCAGAGGTAGCCTGACTGCCATTAGGTACTGAGATGAGATCCTCAGACCCCTTGTGAGACAATATGCTGGTGCGGTTGGCCCTGGGTTCCTCCTAATGCAGGACAATGCCAGACCTCATGAGGCTGGAGTGTGTCAGCAGTTCCTGCAAGATGAAGGCATTGAAGCTATGGACTGGCCCGCCTGTTCCCCAGACCTGAATCCGATTGAGCACATCTGAGACATCATGTCTCGCTCCATCCACCAACGTCAAGTTGCACCACAGACTGTCCAGGAGTTCGCGGATGCTTAGTCCAGGTCTGGGAGGAGATCCCACAGGAGACCATCTGCAACCTCATCAGGGGCATGCCCAGGCGTTGTAGGGAGATCATACAGGCACGTGGAGGCCACACACAATACTGAGCCTCATTTTGACTTGTTTTAAGGACATTACATCATAGTTGGATCAGCCTGTAGTGTGTTTTTCCACTTTAGTTTTGGGGGTGACTCCAAATCCAGGCCTCCATTGGTTAATAAATTTGATTTCCATTGATGATTTTTGTGTGATTTTGTTGTCAGCACATTCAACTTTGAACAGAACAAAGTATTCAATGAGAATATTTAATTCATTCAGATCTAGCATGTGTTATTTGAGTGTTCCCTTTATTTTTTTGAGCAGTGTATATGAAAAATGTGAAATTTAGAGTGGCAGAAAAAAATGGTCATAAGATGGAAATTTTCTAAACACTAAAATTCTCATTTTAACCAATTTTAAATCCCAATTAGAGATCATAGTCTGGAAATACTGTTTTTCACAAAGTCTTGTCTTTGGATTGTATTAATATATTGGCCTGTTTTCACAAAACTCAAGACGATAATCTAACCCAGCCTCTTCCTTGATTAAATGAATACCCAACACTGTATCACATTGGATGCAGCCTCTTTTTATTAAATAGCATACAAATAATAAAGTACAACATTAAATGCAAATCCGAATGCAAACATAGCATAACCACCAGAAAGTAGGGAAAGGAGGGGGCTTTGAAGTTTCATTGCCGCATTTAACTCCAACACACCTCCCCCAGCCACACTGCACCAGCTCAAGGGCACCCCAGCTGAGTGTTGCCCACACAAAATGTCCCGCTGAGACCTGAGCCCAGTAGGGACCTGCTTACCAATTCCATAACAACACTGAACCACATGGGGGTCACCCATCACTTGGCTCCTTCCATCTTTCCATGCAATACACCTCTTTCTTCTTTGGAGAGGCCCAGCAGACTTACTGCCAGCCTTGCATTGGCCCGAAGAGCATCCCAGTAAATGTACAGATGTCGTAGCACTAAGATATAAAGGGGGGCTCCTGCAACACTAAAGAGGATGGAAGGGAGGGTGGTGTAGGTGTGTGAGGAGCCAAAACATGCCAAAAGACCATCCCTCATTTATAACATGTGTAGTCTGATGTAGGACTGATATATTGCAGACTCCCAATGGCCAAGTTTGAGCACAACATTCACTCCTAATTTCCAACATTCTGTCTCAGTGACAGCACAAACTCGAAACAAATGAGATTAAAAATCTAAACCATTCAAACCATACTTGAACAATCACTATCAAAAGATGCTCGCAAACTGTTAATTAGACAATGCAGATCCATCCTGGTGCATTAAGACAGAACCCAGCCGGGTACCCCTCAAAACCAAAAAGAACAACGTTCATCTTACTGGACATTCATATGGGACTTTTACTCCTCCAATTCAACTACACATGCCTTCCTGACTGGATAGGTCTTTGAGCATCGCAAATAGCATTGCAACGAATCATTGGCGCATGATACATCCTCAAACAGTAACCCACAATGAGACTTGACATTTATATTCACAAGCTCACTCATCTAAAACAAGACAAAAAAGCCAAAACAAATGCCATACCAACTGTGAGGAGCTGACCGCAGATTAAAGACTACTAGATCAATGGACGTAGAGCAGAGTCCATGACTCTAAGGGTTGCAGATTTTTTCCAGCACAGAGCACTGGTTATATCGATCTTATTGTTGTGATTAATTGGAGATTTGCTTGCTCGTGAGATTTGGGTGCACAGGTCTGTTCCGGAGAGTATTCAGCCTTGGGAATCGCTGTTTCTATGCAGTGACAGTAAGCAGATGAAGAGTTGTAGGCTGGATCACATGTATATGTAAGGCCAGACATAAGATTGGTAATCAGGTAAAGCAATCATTCCATTACTCTTGTTAGTGTCTCAGAGGCCTCAATTGAGAAGTAGTTTCATATGAGACTGCACGTTGACTCTTGTATGTTAATTTGTAAATGCCTGCTGAGTACGTATTGCATCAGCCCACTGCAGTTTACTAATCTACACAATTTAGGACAAATATGCAGGTTAATTGAACAGTCAAACAGTGAAGGATTACCTTCTCTGCCTTCTCAATCCTGTGGAGGAATCTCCTGAATGGGAGCTGTGGATATAAAGTCTCTGGCTCCCTGTCCAGAGACTCTATACAGGAACAGTCCGAGGAACCATGGCTCCATCAGGTGGAACACAAGTCTTCTCCTCTGCTCATCACTGAACCCACAAAGACGTTTGGAGAACCCCGTTTGGGACTGTACTATATGTTGTTGTCAGCTGGACCTGGATACATGTTCTACGGTTGTGGTATCTGTCGTCTGGAGGAGTATTGATTGTGACTACAGACTATACTGGCATGAGATACAAAAGCTGTGAGCCAACCAAAAGTTGGGAGACAGTGAGTATTTCCTGGTATGGGGGCAGTGGAACTACTGGCCCCGGGTTGGGATCTTGTAGACTGGGGGCATTGTATTTTGGCCATCTACCCGGAGTTGCGGTAAGACCATGGATGTAAAGGAATAAAAAATAGTTGCATTGTTATCTTTCCTAGGTGATTATTACAATAAACAGCCTAATGTCACAACTATGGGAAACAGCTCCAATAACGCCAGATTCTTTGTTAGCCCAGTAGCTTTCCACACATCTGACAATTCCTACACACACGATTGCCCACCAAAACAGGACCCAAAACCAAATGCATCAGATGCATTCGTAAACTAAACCAGGACCCAAATCAGACATCAGACATCACCTTATCCAACCAATTCAGCCCAAACTGCCAAATGCTCCGTGGTCTAGCATTCAATCTGACAAAGTGCATCAGGTGTGTTTTACCTGTTGTAGCTTTTAACACAAAGGTAACGGGCCTAAACAGGACTGAGTTCATGGGACTAGTGGGTAGATCCAGGGCTCCAGTAGAGGAAGAAATACAACACGGAAACGCTGAGCAATTAGAGAGACTTGCTGATCAAGACTGTGGCGTTGATGCTGGGTTGTGGCAAAGTAGGGTGAAACAGTGTGTCTCACTAGCCCTGGAGTAGCCTACAGAGGAAGGATACTGTGTTGAGGAGAATGCTTTACGCTGTACAGGAGACAACCATAAGACTTTGTACCCACTGTCCCTTGTATATAACCATAAGTTATCTTCAGTAAAGACTCTATATTTGAATGATGGTCTCCATTATTGAATTGTGCAACCTGCGGTACTGGCCAGCCTACACCACCAGCTACATGCAGCCTGCACAGGCGTTATGTCTTCACAGCACAAGTCCACACACCCAGCCAGGACCCACACTTTCATGTAGCGGGCTTAGGCGTAAAAGGAGACGAGTGCCCTGCACGGCGCTACACAACAATGCTACTCTGTATTTGACCAGCACAGAAAAACACATGCTTTGGATCATGTGTATTTATATCTTCAGATGGATTGAATTGCTCAATAATCCAAATCTATTGCCCTAATAGAATGTAAAGCTGTATCTGTATACATGCATTTAGTCCATCCCAGCTGCATGTTCAGAGGCTGCTAATTATTGAGTATTAATGATTCCTTTTCATGTAATTAGAACATGTGCACTACCCTCTTGCCAAATCAAAGGTTAATGTGTACTGCTTCATGTCTTCTTTGATACACATTCCCCAGAACTGCTAATCATTTTATTGATGTGTTCTTGGAATAGAAAAAGCCAATGTTTTCAAGTATAAGCAATACACAACCTATAAAGAACCGGAGGCATATGCCATCTATATACAAATATAACAATCTTTATTGATCAAAGAGACATAATAAAAGCATTAAAGTTGATGGGAAAGCAAAACATAAAAAACGACATCAACTGGCAATATCGAAACACTCCACACAAGAGAGCAAACGCTTCATAGACCCAAAACTAGCGCAGAGATATAAAGTTGTTGTCATAAAAATATGCAATCTTTTACATAAGCTGTAATTCAGGTACCAAAAAGTGCACTCGGGATTAAAGTGCACTCGTTCCGGGCAAATAGCCAATCCTGCTTTGTATAAAAATATACAGTGGGGGGAATAAGTATCCCTTGATCCCTTGCTGTTTTTGTAAGTTTACCCACTGACAAAGACATGAACAGTCTATAATTTTAAGGGTAGGTTAATTTTAACATTGAGAGATAGAATATCCAAAAAAAAATCAAGAAAATCACATTGTATAAATTAAATACATTTTTTTGCATTTTGTAGTGAGAAATAAGTATTTGATCACCTACAAACCATTATGAGTTCTGGCTCAGTCCAGTTAGATGCTTCTAATCAACGCGTTACATGCATTAAAGACAGCTGTCTTATTCACCTGTATCAAAGACTCCTGTCCACAGACTCAATTAATCAGTCAGACTCTAACCTCTACAACATGGGCAAGACCAAAGAGCTTTCTAAGGTTGTCAGGGACAAGATCATAGACCTGCACAAAGCTGGAATGGGCTACAAAATCATAAGTAAGATGCTGGGTGAGAAGAAGACAACTGTTGGTGCAATAGTAAGAAAATGGAAGAAATACAAAATGACTGTCAATCGACATAAATCTGGGGCACCAAGCAAAATCTCACCTCATGGGGTATCCTTGAACATGAGGAAGGTGAGAGATCAGCCTAAAACTACACAGGGGGAACTTGTTAAAGGGGTTGTCCAGTACTTTAGATTACCCCCCCAATCTATCCCTCTGGGCCCCTAAGGATTTTTGGAATTAGCTTACGTTGCAGATACTTCCTGTGAGCGGCGTTATCACTGGCCGCTGACAGGCACCACGTGACCCCCGGCTGCAGCCGGCTCTGACATCCGCTGATATCACGACAAGTGCTGACAGCAGCCGGGGGTCTCTGTCTTCCTGGTTCCATGGTGGCTGCCAGGCTGTGGACTGGATTACCCCCCGCATCACACCCGGCATCCACCGCACGCTCTGCCTCTCCCCATTCATTGGGAAAGCGCGCGGTGGATGCTGGATGTGACGCGGGGTAACCCTGCCCACAACCCAGCAGCCGCCGCGGGGACCCCAGTGCTGAGTCACGCCTCACTTGTCGTGACGTCAGCGTGGGGTCACATTATGCCTGTGAGCGGCCACCGATAGCGCCGCTCACAGGCAGAAAAAGCAACGTAAGGTATTTGCAAAAATTCTTAGGGGCCCCAGGGGGATACATTGGGGGGGTAATATAAAGTAATGGAAAACTTCTTTAATGATCTCAAGGCAGCTGCGACCACAGTCACCAAAAAAAACATTGGTAACACATTATGCCTTTAAGGTTTAAAATCCTGCAGTGCCTGCAAGGTCCCCCTGCTGAAGAAGGCACATGAAGTTTGCTAATGAACACCTGGATGATTCCGTGAGTTATTGGAAGAAGGTGCTGTGGTCAGATGAGACAAAAATTGAGCTCTTTGGCATTAACTCAACTCGCCATGTTTGGAGGAAGAAGAAGGATGTGTACAACCCTAAGAACATCATCCCAACCATGTAGCATGGTGGGGGAAATGTGACACCCCAGGGGTCTGGTTGTCACAGTGATAGAGATATTACGTCTGAGAGCAGGTGGGAGGTCCTTTGGTCAGGGATCCTGTGCATGCCACACCTCCTGCCCAGCCTTGGGAGGGGAAGAACTTCCCCTGTATAAACCCGGGGCTGAGGCAGGGTTAGGGAGTCCAGGAAGAGTAGAGACAAGAGCAGCATAGGAAGCAGCAGAGTCACAAGGAGTCAGGGGCTGGCAGCTAAAGAGCTCGCCCTGACTAAGAAGATTCTTTACCGGACCCGGAGTCTGAGGCTGTGGGAACTAACTTCTACCCAGCAGCAGAATCCGCCAGGCAGGGGATTTCAGGTCCCCTGGCCCAGAAGCCCGAAGGCCCGGTCACACGCGTGGGACCAGCACTGCCATCGTGGAGCGGAAGCCATTAGAAGGCCCCGAGTCACCGGCCATACGGGTGAGCACCACACGGTACACTCAGGGACGTGGGCTACTTACATCAGCTTCTAGCAAGGTAGCCAGAAGAGTACAGTCAGCTTGGGAGGCCTACAACTACGCCTGGCCAGGGGAGATCCCATCTGCTCAAAGACTGACCAGGCCCCGTTCGCTAGCAAGTACTCCGGGAGGGTCTATCGTTGTTACCAGTAAAGACCCTGAACGCTACCATACCGTCTCTGAGTGGTTCCTGCTACCCCCATCATCCACGTCGGCTGCCCTGAGGCCATACCCCTCCCGTTGGGGGTTATACTATCACGCTGCACCATCCTTCCACCGGCCTCAGCGGTCTGCCCTGCAGCAGCAGCCCCCTGGCTGCATTCAACGGGTGGCGTAGTCATCAACCATTTTCTACCGCTAACAGACTGCCGTCCAGTTTGACTCCCTGGGCACGGACCGGGTCACCGCCACGAGACTACAACCCTAAACAGATCCGGCTCCGGGTAAGCTCCCGCGTGCGCAACGCAGCGCGACACAGGCCCAGGGGCGCGTCAACTTTGGCGTAGTCGGCAGGATCACGTGCCCGCAACCACCGGGTACTGCGTGCCTGAAAAGCAAAGACTGTTCAAACTTACCAGTGGTGAAGATTCCCGCCATCGGTGAAGATTCCCGCCATCCGGCGCCATCTTCAGCCTTCTTCCCGCCATCGGTGAAGTTTCCCGCCATCCGGCGCCATCTTCAGCCTTCTTCCCGCCATCCGTGGAGTTTTCCCGCCATTGGACGCCATCTTGAGGACGCCGCGCGGGAAGAAGAGGGGCGTGGACTCCGAAAGCGCGCGAGAACTGAAGCCTCGCCTCACGTCCGGACGTTGCGTAAGGTCCTGGAAGGAGCCCAGCAGACGCCGACGTCACAGGAGCGCGACGGAAGGTCCTCAACCCTGACGATCCACTGCGGAGCCGCGGCCTACGGAACAGGATCATCGCAAGGTAGGCCACGGTCCACTAGGGGGGAGGAAGATGTCGGATACGGAGGAGAGCTCCACTGCCTCAACCCCCGCCAGCGCTACCGCTGTTGCAGTTATGCCCTTCACCATGCCCTATATCCCGGGAGCAGCTTGGCTACCCCAGTACTCAGGGGAGTCACATACCCTGCATGACTTTAGAGAAAAGCTGGATAGCCTCTTCCAGGTGTACCCCCTCACAGAAGAGCAAAAAGTGAGCATCCTGGTGGCCCAACTAACTGGGGCAGCCAAAAGGGAAGTAAAATCCTGGCCACCTGGGAGGAAGACTGTCGCAGGGATACTAACCCGGCTGAAGGACACCTTTGATACCCGCACCTCAGCCGAGATTAAACTTAGATTCTACGGGTGCAAGCAGCGAGCGCATGAGAGTATAAGGGACTATGCACTCAACCTACAAGAGGCCCTGAGGGCCATTAAGCAGACCGACCCTAATGGAGTGGGAAACGAGGACAGGCTGTTGACCGAACAATTTATAGAGGGTTTATATTGCAATGCCCACCGCACCCAGTTGCGGGCAATGGCCTTACAGGACCCTCATCTAGAATTTGCACAGTTCAAGGACAGAGCCATCCGGGTGCTCCGAGAACCGGCACCAGGTGGCGTTGTGACCCACAGACGCCCCACTACCACTTACTACCAGGAGGCGGCGCCCTTGTCAGCAGGGCCTGTGGGAGCTGATGCGCAGGCTTTGGACAATGACCCGGCTCCAGACCTACACCATCAGGTCCAAGAGCTAGCTAAAAGCGTTGCTGCGCTAACCCGAACTGTGCAGTCTTTACAGGTTTCCACTCCAGGGAAGATCCAGCTGGCATCCGGACCGGAGGACATCCCGTGGCGTCGACCAAGGAGGACCCCACCGGCCAGAGGAAGACCCAGTGACCGATACAGCGAGGACGGACGACCCATCTGCCGCCGCTGCAATCAACCCGGACATATGGAAAGGTACTGTTCTTTAAACGGGCACAACCTGGGGTAGAGGGCCAACCCCCAGGAAAAAGATCACCAGGCCCATCGAACTGGCGCGACAGATATGTGGGAGGACGTCCAGTCTTGCCTGTGGTACTGGATGGCATTCCCATGAGTGCCCTACTGGACACCGGGTCACAGGTCACCACCATCCCGTACGTGCTCTTCAAGCAGTACTGGAATGACTCGGATATTACCCGCTACCCTGACGACGACTTGAGTATCATCGCCAGCAATGATCAGCCCGTGCCACAGATCGGATTTAAAGAGGTGACCATCAAAATTGGTAGAGTCGAACTGGCCGCACAGGGACTGATCATTGTAGATATTGACAAACATGAGAGTCACCCAAAAATAACTCTAGGAACTAATGTAATTGAAAATTGTCTTGCAGAGGTGATTTTCCTTTTACAGCAGGTTGCCAAGAATGCCAGCTCCGGCGAGCAGCGGGTGCTCCAGAAAGAGATCCGGGCACTGATGCAACGGCAACAAGTGGAACTCTCCGGCGGTGAGATTGGTAGCGTAAGAATGTGTGACCCTTTTCCTATTGCCATGCCCCCAAAAAGTGAAATGATGATTTGGTGCCGGGCAGCTATTGGTCTGAGAGGTAGAGATTACCAGGCAATGGTAGAACCAGTTTACTCAGACAGTAGGCCCACCATTTTGACAGCACGGGGGGTGGTCAATGTACGCCATGGGAGGGTGCCCGTTCGCATAATAAATATCGGGGAGAGGGAAGTGTACCTGCCCCGGTATGCCACGCTAGCCAAATTATATACCACTAATCAAAATTCTATACAATCTGTGGAACCCTTGCCTCCATCTCACCCGGAGGAAGGTAACGGCTCTAAGAAAGACATGGAGGACTGGTGTCAGCAACTACATCTGGGTACTGACTCCACTCCCTCACACCAGAAACAAGGAGTCTATCGGGTGGTTCAAGAGTATGAGAGAGTGTTTAGTAAACACCCGTTAGACTTCGGGCGAGTCAAGGGGGTAGAACACCGCATCCCCACGGGAGATCATCCTCCCATAAAAGAGAGGTATCGACCCGTACCCCCTGCACATTACCAACACGCCAAGGGGATGCTTAGAGACATGAAGGAGGCTGGGGTAATCCGGGATAGCTGTAGCCCCTGGGCAGCCCCACTAGTTTTAGTCAAAAAGAAAGACAACACCATGAGGATGTGTGTAGATTACCGGAAAATCAACCGTATCACACACAAGGATGCGTACCCCTTACCAAGGATAGAGGAGTCATTGGCTGCTTTAAGATCTGCTAACTTCTTCTCTACCTTGGATCTCACTAGCGGGTACTGGCAGGTTCCTGTAGCAGAGGCGGACCGGGAGAAGACCGCATTCACCACCCCGATGGGACTTAGCGAGTTCACCTGCATGCCGTTCGGACTCTGCAACGCCCCAGGAACCTTCCAACGATTAATGGAGTGCTGTCTGGGCCACAGAAACTTCGAGACGGTCCTGTTGTACCTGGACGATGTCATCGTATACTCCAAAACTTATGAGGACCACCTGAAACACCTGGCGGAGGTGTTCGAAGCTCTGGCGAGTTACGGCCTAAAGGTGAAACCCTCCAAGTGTCACCTCCTGAAACCAAAGGTGCAATACCTGGGACACGTGGTGAGCGCTGACGGAGTGGCTCCCGACCCCGATAAGATCACCGCAATCAAAGGATGCCAAAGCCCTTCCAGCGTAAAAGAAGTGCGGCAGTTCCTAGGGTTGGTAGGCTACTACCGAAGGTTTATTCCCGGTTTCACCAAAAAGGCGGCGCCTATGCAGGACCTCCTGATAGGCCAGTCCCGGAAGGCCAAGAACCAGAAGCCGCCCTTCAAATGGGAAGAGCTAGAGGAAGAGTCCTTCCGCCAGCTGAAGATGGCCCTCACGGGGGATGAAATCTTGGCGTATCCGGACTATAGCCAGCCCTTCATCCTCTACACCGACGCCAGTAACGTCGGGCTAGGAGCCGTACTGTCCCAGATTCAGCAGGGGAAAGAGCGAGTAATCGCCTATGCCAGCCGAAAACTGCGACCCACCGAAAGGAATCCCGAGAATTATAGCTCATTTAAGCTAGAGTTCCTGGCCGTGGTATGGGCAGTCACCGAGCGCTTTAAGCATTACCTCGCTTCTTCCCGGTTCACCGTATACACGGATAACAACCCGCTGACACACCTGGACACGGCAAGACTCGGTGCCCTGGAGCAGAGGTGGATGGCCCGTCTGTCCAACTACGAGTTCACAATTAAATACCGGGCAGGGCGCTCCAATACCAACGCGGACGCCCTGTCCAGGATGCCCAACCTGCCGGACGGAGGAGAAGATCCGGAGGGACTGGAAGAAGTTGAACTCCCTGCGTTCCACCGTCATGGGACTATCCAGCATTCCCACTGGGTAAGGAGTAAGCAGGCTGCTACGTTGAACCCCTTACCTCACTACAACTGGGCGGAAACGCAAGACAGCGACCCTGCCGTCCGACTGGTGAAGGAGATGCTGACTCGCCCGGAGGCTAGCCTGGAATCAGACGCTCCAGAGGAAGCCAAACAACTATGGGCAGAGAAGAGTCGACTGTTCCTTTACAAGGGGAAGTTGTGCCGCAGAATGGTTAACTCCAGGACGCATGAACTACTCTGGCAAGTAGTGGTGCCACGAAGAGACGCAGCCATGGTGATGGAGGCATACCACGACGGAGCTGGACACTTCGGGTGGAAAAAGCTGGAGTTCCTGCTGCGCGAGCGGTTCCACTGGGTAGGCATGAGGGGAACCATCGAGAAGTGGTGCAGAGACTGTGGCCCGTGCAATCTGAGAAGGAAGGACCGGGCCAGCCAGAAGACTCCCCTGCAGTCCATCGTCACCCGGCAACCGTTGGAACTGGTAGCCTTGGATCATGTAAAACTGACCCCCAGCAGAAGTGGCTACGTCTACGCGTTAACCATCGTGGATCATTACTCCCGGTTTCTGGTTGTCGTCCCCGTCAAGGACTTAACGGCTCGAACAGCAGCTAGAGCCTTCCAGCAGCACTTTTGCCGTCCACACGGGTACCCGGACCAAGTGCTGACGGACCAGGGACCTGCCTTTGAAGCGGAGGTCTTCCAGGAATTCTGCAATCTATATGGCTGCCGGAAGATAAGGACGACACCCTACCATCCGCAAACTAATGGACTTTGTGAGAAAATGAACCAGGTGGTAATGGATCTTCTAAAAACGTTGCCCCTGGAAGAACGCAGTCTGTGGCCTGAGAAGTTGCCCGATCTGGTGGACCTATACAACCACATCCCGGTAGGTTCCACCAACTGTACCCCGGCTTACCTAATGAGGGCAAGACCTGGTAAGTTACCTGTTGACCTGGAAATGGGAGTCCTGACGCCCGAGGACACTTCACCAGAAACAGACTGGGACACAGAGAGGCAGCAGCAGTACCGGAAAGTACAGGAGAGCGTGGAGCGAAGTCTCTGTCAGGCTAGGGAAAGACAAGAGAAGACTTACAACCAGTATGCTCCCGCTGTTCCCCTGGTACCCGGAGAGCAGGTCTTGAAGAGGAAGAGACGGCTCCACAAGTTGGACGACCAGTGGGAGAAGGACCCGTACACCGTACTGCCCTCAAGCCACGAGAACCCGAAGGTCTGTACCATCAGTAAAGACGGAGGGGAAACCACAGCCATTGTATCCCGGGACCACCTGAAGAAGTGCCCCGAACAACTGAGGAACCCTGAGGAGGAACAGGAAGACCATCGACCCGTGGAAGAAAGGGAAGATATGGTTAGTACCGTGCTCGGGGACTTCCCTCGGTCTTGGACTCAAGTCAATGGTGCAGTTGTGGTACCCGTACTCACCTTCCTCCAACCATCATCCCAAGAACCTACGGAGCAACGGGTAGAGCTGGAAGAGCAGCCGGTCCAGGAGGCAGAAGACTCCACCCAAGCGGAACAGGAGAATCCACCCTCTGCTTATAGTGAGCCTGCCGTACCCCTAGTGAGACAAAGAGCCGGTAGACAGCTGCCCAGTTTACCCTTGACAGCTCCTACACCCTGTAGTTCAGGGCCAGACAGTCAGCTCCGTAGGTCCACTAGGGCCACTAGAGGCCAGTTACCCGCACGTTAGAGGATCTAAATGTTTAAGTTGTTTTACAATGTTTACCTGTTTATTGTTGCTTGTGTGTAATTTTGTGTTTCTAGTTGTTTTTAGGAGTCTTCGGTGGATTTACCGGGAATCCTTTGTATATAGTTGGAGCGTAACCCAGGATGGACTAGAGACTGTTAAGGACTCGGGGTAGGACAGACCCCTACCTGGTTACGTCTCCCTGTGTTGGTGAAATGGACACCTTTGCTTTTCTTCAAAGACTGCACCCGGTTGCGGACATCCGTGACCATCTTATTGTGTTTCCTTATTGTATTTTATTGTTCTTTGATATACCTTGTTATATTTTTCTAAAAAGTGTTTAGTCCCGGAGTACTAAATTTCACTAGGGGGGAGTGTGACACCCCAGGGGTCTGGTTGTCACCAGTGATAGAGATATTACGTCTGAGAGCAGGTGGGAGGTCCTTTGGTCAGGGATCCTGTGCATGCCACACCTCCTGCCCAGCCTTGGGAGGGGAAGAACTTCCCCTGTATAAACCCGGGGCTGAGGCAGGGTTAGGGAGTCCAGGAAGAGTAGAGACAAGAGCAGCATAGGAAGCAGCAGAGTCACAAGGAGTCAGGGGCTGGCAGCTAAAGAGCTCGCCCTGACTAAGAAGATTCTTTACCGGACCCGGAGTCTGAGGCTGTGGGAACTAACTTCTACCCAGCAGCAGAATCCGCCAGGCAGGGGATTTCAGGTCCCCTGGCCCAGAAGCCCGAAGGCCCGGTCACACGCGTGGGACCAGCACTGCCATCGTGGAGCGGAAGCCATTAGAAGGCCCCGAGTCACCGGCCATACGGGTGAGCACCACACGGTACACTCAGGGACGTGGGCTACTTACATCAGCTTCTAGCAAGGTAGCCAGAAGAGTACAGTCAGCTTGGGAGGCCTACAACTACGCCTGGCCAGGGGAGATCCCATCTGCTCAAAGACTGACCAGGCCCCGTTCGCTAGCAAGTACTCCGGGAGGGTCTATCGTTGTTACCAGTAAAGACCCTGAACGCTACCATACCGTCTCTGAGTGGTTCCTGCTACCCCCATCATCCACGTCGGCTGCCCTGAGGCCATACCCCTCCCGTTGGGGGTTATACTATCACGCTGCACCATCCTTCCACCGGCCTCAGCGGTCTGCCCTGCAGCAGCAGCCCCCTGGCTGCATTCAACGGGTGGCGTAGTCATCAACCATTTTCTACCGCTAACAGACTGCCGTCCAGTTTGACTCCCTGGGCACGGACCGGGTCACCGCCACGAGACTACAACCCTAAACAGATCCGGCTCCGGGTAAGCTCCCGCGTGCGCAACGCAGCGCGACACAGGCCCAGGGGCGCGTCAGAAACACTATACTTTGGGGGTGCTTTTCTGCAAAGGGGACATGACGACTGCACCATACTGAAGGGAAGATGGACGGGGTCATGTATCGCGAGATTTTGGCCAACAACCTCCTTCCCTCAGTAAGAGCATTGAAGATGGGTCGTGGCTGGGTCTTCCAGCAAGACAATGACCCAAAACATACAGCCAAGGCAACAAAGGAGTGGCTCAAAAAGAAGCACAGTAAGGTCATGGAGTGGCCTAGCCAGTCTCCAAACCTTAATCCCATAGAAAACTTATGGAGGGAGTTGAAGCTCCGATTTGCCAAGCGACAGCCTCAAAATCTTAATGATTTAGAGATGATCTGCTAAGGGGAGTGGACCAAAATTCCTTCTGACATGTGCGCAAACCTCATCATCAACTACAAAAAACGTCTGACTGCCAGCAAGGGTTTTGCCACCAAGTATTGAGTGTTGTTTGCCAGAGGAATCAAATACTTATTTCTCACTGCAAAATGCAAAAAAAAATTATCTAATTTATACAATGTGATTTACTTGATTTTTTTGGGGGATATTCTATCTCTCAATGTTAAAATTAACCTACACTTAAAATTGTAGACTGTTCATGTCTTTGTCAGTGGGCAAACTTACAAAAACAGCAAATACTTATTCCCCCCACTGTATATATGTGTGATAACTGATAACAATTACAATTGTTAAATGAACACACTGTATACACACAGCTGTAAGGCCCTGTGGTCTAAAGAAAAAAGCTATATTATTATGGACAAAGTACAACTTAAGGGATGGAAAACACACCTATCAAAGCAATGTATATACACTGCTCAAAAAAATAAAGGGAACACTCAAATAACACATCCTAGATCTGAATGAATGAAATATTCTCATTGAATACTTTGTTCTGTACAAAGTTGAATGTGCTGACAACAAAATCACACAAAATCATCAATGGAAATCAAATTTATTAACCAATGGAGGCCTGGATTTGGAGTCACCCCCAAAATTAAAGTGGAAAAACACACTACAGGCTGATCCAACTTTGATGTAATGTCCTTAAAACAAGTCAAAATGAGGCTCAGTATTGTGTGTGGCCTCCACGTGCCTGTATGACCTCCCTACAATGCCTGGGCATGCTCCTGATGAGGTTGTGGATGGTCTCCTGTGGGATCTCCTCCCAGACCTGGACTAAAGCATCCGCCAACTCCTGGACAGTCTGTGGTGTAACGTGACGTTGGTGGATGGAGTGAGACATGATGTCCCAGATGTGCTCAATCAGATTCAGGTCTGGGGAACGGGCGGGCCAGTCCATAGCTTCAATGCCTTCATCTTGCAGGAACTGCTGACACACTCTTGCCTCAGGAGGTCTGGCATTGTCTTTCATTAGGAGGAACCCAGGGCCAGCCGCACCAGCATATGGTCTCACAAGGGGTCTGAGGATCTCATCTCGGTACCAAATGGCAGTCAGGCTACCTCTGGCAAGCACATGGAGGGCTATGCGGCCCTCCAAAGAAATGCCACCCCACACGATTACTGACCCATACCAAACCGGTCATGCTGAAGGATGTTGCAGGCAGCAGATCGCCCTCCACGGCGTCTCCAGACTCTGTCATGTCTGTCACATGTGCTCAGTGTGAACCTGCTTTCATCTGTGAAGAGCACAGGGCGCCAATGGCGACTTTGCCAATCCTGGTGTTCTGTGGCAAATGCCAAGCGTTCTGCACTGTGTTGGCCTGCGAGCACAACCCCCATCTGTGGACGTCGGGCCCTCATACCACCCTCATGGAGTCGGTTTCTAACCGTTTGTGCAGGCACATGCACATTTGTGGCCTGCTGGAGGTCATTTTGCAGGGCTCTGACAGTGCTGGGTTGTTGCCCTCCTATGGCCCCCTCCACGTCTCCTGGTGTACTGGCCTGTCTCCTGGTAGCGCCTCCAACCTCTGGAAACTACACTGACAGACACAGCAAACCTTCTTGCCACAGCTCGCATTGATGTGCCATCCTGGATGAGCTGCACTACCTGAGCAGCTTCTGTGGGTTGTAGAGTCCGTCTCATGCTACCACAAGTGTGAAAGCACAACCAACATTCAAAAGTGACCAAAACATCAGCCAGAAAGCATTGGTACTGATATGTGTCTGTGGTCCCCACCTGCAGAACCACTCCTTTATTGAGGGTGTCTTGATAATTGCCAATAATTTCCATCTATTGTCTATTCCATTTGCACAACAGCATGTGAAATTGATTGTCAATCAGTGTTGCTTCCTAAGTGGACAGTTTGATTTCACAGAAGTTTGATTTACTTGGAGTTATATTCTATTGTTTAAGTGTTCCCTTTATTTTTTTGAGCAGTGTATATACAGCTCTGGCAAAAATTAAGAGAATACTGCAAAATTTTCATTTTGTCTGTTTTTTCTCTTTATAGGTATATTTTTGAGAAAAATGTACATTGTTGTTTTATTCTATAAACTACTGACAACATGTCTCCGAAATTCAAAGCTAAAAATGTTGTATTTATTTGCAGCAACTGAGAAATCGTCAAAATAATAAAAAAGAAACAATGCTTTCAGACCTCAAATAATGAAAACAAGTTCATATTCATTTAAAAACAACAATATTCATGTTTTAACTCAGGAAGAGTTCAGAAATCAATATTTGGTGGAATAACCATGATTTTTAATCACAGCTTTCATGCGTCTCGGCATGCTTTCCAGCAGTCTTTCACACTGCTTTTGGGTAACCTTAAGCCACTCCTGGCACAAAAATTTAAGCCGTTCTTCTTTGTGTGATGTCTTGTGGCTATCCATCTTCCTCTTCATTACATTCCTGAGGTTTTCAATGGGATACAGGTCTGGAGATTGGGCTGGCCATGACAGGGTCTTGATGTGGTGCTCCTTCATCCACACATTGATTGACCTAGCTATGTGGCATGGGGCATTGTCCTGCTAGAAAAAACAGTTCTCAGAGTTGGGGAACATTGCCTGAGCAGAAGGAAGCAAGTGCTTTTCAAGGATAACCTTGTAAGCAGCTTGATTCATACGTCCTTCGCAAAGATTAGCCTGCTCAATTCCAGCCTTGCTGAATCATCATCAGATCATCACCAATCCTCCACAAAATTTCACAGTGGGAGCAAGACACTGTGGCTTGTATGCCTCTCCAGGTCTTCGTCTAACCATTAGACGACCAGGTGTTGGGCAAAGCTGAAAATTAGACTCATCAGAGATTACTTTACTCCAGTCCTCTATAGTCCAATCCTTATGGTCTTTGGCAAACTTCAGCCTGTCTCTCCTTTGCTTCTCATTGATGAAAGGCTTTTTTCTAGCTTTACATGACTTGAGGCCTGCCTCTTGGAGCCTGTTACGAACTGTTCTTGCCATGCACTTCACCCCAGCTGCCATTTGCCATTCCTTTTATAGGTCACTTAATGTCATCCTGCGGTTGTTGAGTTACATTCGAATAAGATGACGGTCATCCCAGTCAGTGGAGAGTCGCTTTCGCCCTCTGCCGGTCTGTGGCTTTGTTGTCCCCAATGTCTGCTGCTTCACCTTGTTGTAATGGACTGCGGTCTTCGAAATTATAAGGATGGGGGCAACATGACGCTCACTGTATCCCTCTGCTAGTAAAGCCAGAATTGAGCCCTTCTTTTCCTCACTCAAGACTTTTCTATTCAACTCTTTTGTCATGGTTAAAAGTTATTTTTTTCATTCAAATTACTTTTGGGCTATTCCTAGCACTTGTTTTGCCATCCAGCTTGTCCTATTGCAAGAGGATTGTGAAGACCATAGCAGTGTTTTTTATACTTTCCCTCGTTACATAAGATTTGGTTCAGATGATCACCTAATCAGAAGCACATTAAGTAGAATGAGGTGGACTTTGGTTGGAATTCAACTGACACTGGAATGGAATGGCTGTCAGACATGTAGAGATGGTGATTTTTAGAAAACTGTGCAGTGGGGTTTATGCCATTCAGCATGTGGTAAAATTGGTAAGGCAGCGTTATTCTTCGGGTCAGTACGTTTACAACGGTACCACATGTATATCTTTTTTTATGTTTTGGAGTTTTTACACAATACAAACTATTTTATAAAAAATATATTTTTTTGCATCGCTTTATTCTGAGAGCTATAACTTTTCTATTTTTTGGCTGTTAGAGTTGTATAGCGGCTTGTCTTTTGCGGGACAAGATGATGTTTCCAGCAGTATTATTTTTATTTACATTCGCCTTTTTGATCGCGTTTTATTCCTTTTTTTGTTTGGCAGTATGATGATAAAGCATTTTTTTTTGTAGGACAGTTTTATAGGTCAGGTCGTTCAGGATGCGGTGATACCAAATATGTGTACTTTGATTGGTTTGTAGTGATGAGCGAGCATGCTCGCTACTGCTCAGTGCTCGCACGAGCATCTCACTGCTCGAGATGCTTGGCGCTCGCCGAGTATTTCCAGGTTGCTCGGGCGGGAACTCGGGTCCCCTCCCTGCATGTTTGGCGCGCTTTAGAGAGCCAATGAACATGCAGGGTTTGCCTGACATGCACTGTAATGCCGTAGTCATGTTGGTTGTGGGCATTACAGTGATTGGCTGGCCGCACAGCTTCATCAGGTCTATATCAGACCTGGCGCCGCCATGCTCGTCACAGTCACTCCGGATCAGACAGTGTAGGGAGAGCTGCTGCTGCATCAGGGACAGATTTGATTGTGTATTAGGTAGTGTAGGGAGAAAAACAGTACATTACACATATCCATCTTAACAAACAGTCCTTCTGAGGACTAATCCATCTGCAGAGATATCAGGCAGGGTGTATAGGCAGGCAGTATATATAGCAGACTGCAGTGCATATAGCACAAGAGGCTCCATTCCAATTCTGCCTTCTGCTGCTGTTAAATATTTCTATACAAAGGCCCAGGTCTCAGGGGCCAGGAATACTTTTCTTTGGATTTTAATCCTCATTATTTGCTTGAAAAGCAATCCAGAGAACACAGTTTTTCTGCGCCATTTGCTTGTGTAGGGAGAGGTGCTGCTGTGTCAGGGACAGATTTGCTTGTGTATTAGGTAGTATAGGGAGAAAAACCGTACATTACACATATTCATCTTAACAAACAGTCCTTCTGAGGACTAATCCATCTGCAGAGATATCAGGCAGGCAGGGTGTATAGGCAGGCAGTGTATATAGCAGACTGCAGTGCACATAGGACAAGAGACTCCATTCCAATTCTGCCTTCTGCTGCTGTTAGATATTTCTACAAAGGCCCAGGTCTCAGGGGCCAGGAATACTTTTCTTTGGATCTTAATCCTCATTATTTGCTTAAAAAGCAATCCAGAGAACACCATTTTTTCTGTGCCATTTGCTTATTGGCACTGCAGAATACAGCCAGGTCCTTTCCATATTAGAGTGCTAGAAATCCAGCTATTTAAAACTGTGTTTTCTCTGTCACATGGATGACATATACGTTTTCAGAAAATACTGCCATTTCTGGCATCCATTAAAAATTTCCTTTAGTGTGTCATTGAAGCAATTCACCGCAGTTTGCTGTTCAAACTACTTACCTACAGGCCAGGTATTTAAAACTCTGTTTTCTCCGTCACACGGATCACATATACGTTGTCAGAAAATATTGCCATTTCTAGCCTCCATTAAAAATTTATTTCAGTGTGTCAGTGAAGCAATTCACAGCAGTTTGCTGGTCAAACTACTTACCTACAGGCCAGGTATTTGAAACTCTGTTTTCTTCATCACACGGATCACATATAAGTTTGCTCCAAACTCAGTCATTTGTAGTGAGCGTGGAAGATACTGTCCTCCATTTAAAATGGGTACGTGGCAAGAGACAGGGAACTGGACGTGATGGTAATGGTGCATGCAGAGGCCGAGGACAAGGCCGTGGGAAAGCCGAAATTGTGCCACAACAAACACCCACATCTTCTCACCTGACCTTCCTGTCCCAATTTCTAGGGGACAGGAAGGTCAGCAAACCACTATTGAAGAGCAGTGTCAAAAGGTTGTTGGCTGGATAGCGGATAATGCTTCCAGTCACTTAGCTACCACCACCACCACCCTGTCTTCCACACGGTCAAGTCTCAGTAGCCGTGAGTCTGGACCGCATATTCCTCACCCTGATCCTCCTTCCTCCCACCATGCCGAGTACCCAGAGACAACTGATCCCAGACTTGGACACTCTGAAGAGCTGTTCACTTTTCCATTTATAGATTCGGGCCCCTTGCCTGGTCCACTTAAAGCGGGGCAAGAGGAAATCGCGTGTAGCGATGCCCAAATATTTGAGCAGCCACGGTCACACGAAGGCGACGGTGGGAAAGTGTCTCAAGAAATGGACGATGATGAGACACAATTGCCAGAAAGTCAGGAGGAGGAGCGGGGTGCGGAAGTGGAAGACGAGGTGGTGGATGATATAGTAACTGACTCAACCTGGCAGGAGGACATGCAGAGCGAGGACACCATCACACAGGGGGAGGGAGGGAGAGCACCCCAACAGACAGGAAGAAGCAGTGTGGTGGCCTCAGACAGAAGGCAGGCAACCGTTCCCCGTAACACCAACACGAAGGAAGTTGCCAGTACAAGTGTTAGGTCTTCCAGAGTCTGGTTGTTTTTTAAAGACTCTGCCAATAACCCCAAAAAGGCCATTTGCACCACCTGCCAGGCCAGCATCAGCAGGGGTGGCAAAACAACCAACCTGACCACCACCAGCATGATCAGGCACATGTCAGCAAAACACCCGACTTCATGGGCTGAACCCCAGGGTCCAGGAACAGTGTCTGCAGGTGGCACCATTGCTTCTTCCGCTGTTGTGCATGCAAGCCAATCCCCTGTCCATGGTGCATGCGAAGACGCCTCCTGCCCTGCACCTGTCATTGCACACTCTCAAGTAGCAGCATCAGGAAGCACGTCCATGTCCTTGTCCCAGCGCAGCGTTCAGTTGTCCATACCCCAGTCCTTGGAACGCAAGCACAAATATGCAGCCAACGCCCCACAGGCCACACTACTAAATTCTCACATTTCACGACTGCTTGTGCTCGAAATGTTGCCTTTTAGGGTCATGGAAACGGAAGCATTCCACAACCTGATGGTGGCGGCCGTCCCTCGGTACTCGGTCCCCAGCCGCCACTATTTCTCCCGGTGTGCCGTCCCCGCATTACACAAGCACGTGTGTAAACATTAAAACATTAGACAAGCTCTCAACAACGAAGTTACCGGTAAAGTCCACCTATCCACGGACAAGTGGACAAGTGCTTGTGGGCAGGGATGGTACATCTTGCTGACGGCACACTGGGTTAATATAGTGGAAGCCGGGACCTAGTCGGACCTTGGGACGGAACACGTCCTCCCGACGCCAAGGATTGTTGGCACTAGGTCATTCAGGGTTGCCACCACGGTCTACAGCTCCTGTACCTCATCCTCCTCAGCCTCCTCCTCTTCAGCCTCCATCTCCGAAATTACCACATCAGTCACAAGCTGGAAGCACTGCAGCACTGCCTCAGCCAAGCTGCAACAGGCTGTGCTGAAGCTAATATGCTTAGCTGAAAAACCGCACAATGCTGAAAAGTTGTGGACAGCTCTGAAAGAGCAGGCAGATCTGTGGCTCACACTTCTGAACCTACAGCCAGGCATGGTCGTGTGTGACAATGACCGGAACCTGGTGGCGGCTCTGAGGCGAGGCGCGCTCACACACGTACCATGCCTGGCCCATGTGCTTAACCTCGTGGTTCAGAGGTTTCTCAACTCCTACCTGGAGCTGCTGGATCTGCTTGTTAAAGTATGCCACCTGTGTGCCCATTTTAGAAAGTCAGCTACAGCTTCCACCACCCTTGCAGTGTTTCAGCAGCATTTGCAGCTTCCGGCTCACAGACTGGTGTGTGATGTCCCCACGCATTGGAACTCTACACTGCAGATGTTGGGAAGGATTTGTGAGCAGAAGAGGACAGTTGTTGAGTACCAGCATCAACAAGGCCGTCGGTATTCAGTTCAGACTCCACAGATAAGACCTCAGGAGTGGACATGAATGTCAGACATATGTACCATCCTCCAAAACTTTGAGGTCTCCACCAAGATGGTGAGCGGTGATGACGCCATAATTAGCATCACCATCCCGCTTCTCTGTCTTCTGAAACGCTCTCTGCTCACAATCAAAAAGGATGCATTGCAGGCGGAGCACGGTGAGATGGAGCAAGGAACCATA
Source organism: Phyllobates terribilis (assembly GCF_046119375.1). Lineage (NCBI taxonomy): Eukaryota > Metazoa > Chordata > Amphibia > Anura > Dendrobatidae > Phyllobates > Phyllobates terribilis. The sequence goes on along the minus strand of NW_027362763.1, from coordinate 520,306,204 downwards.
CAGGGTGATTACACACAGCCAAGCCTCATCTCATCCCAACGTGGATTGGGTGACAATGAGGAAGAGGAGGAGGAGGAGGAAGGACAGGAGCTAGTTTCATGCACTATAGACGGTACTACCTGCAAAGCTGTCATACCGTCTTTTCAGCGTGGATGGCCAGAGGACAGAGAGGAGGAGGAGGAGGAGAGCATAGTCACTCGTCATCTTGGTGAGGACACGGAAGTCTTCCCTCTTAGTAGTCTGGCACGCATGGCTGAGTTTACGTTACGCTGTCTTTCCCCTGACCCTCGCGTTCTCAAAATTTTGGGTGACAGTCATTACTGGTTGGTGACACTTCTAGACCCACGCTACAAGGAGAACTTTCTATCTCTTATTCATGAGGCGGACAGGTCTACAAAAATGGGGCTGTACCAGAAGGCCCAAGTTACATAGTTACATAGTTACATAGTTTATAAGGCCGAAAAAAGACAAGCGTCCATCGAGTTCAGCCTATTTCTTGTGCACTGCAGCTATTCCGCAGCGTTGATCCAGGGGAAGGCAAAAAAAACCCATGCGGTATAGGCCAATTTACATCATTGAGGAAAAATTCACTTCCCGACTCCAATCTGGCAGTCAGATTAAATCCTTGGATTAATTAACTATCACTAAGCATAAGATGTAATTTTATTGTTCTCAAGAAAGGCGTCCAGGCCTCTCTTGAACTCATTAAGTGAGTTGGACATCACCACTTCCTCTCCCAGAGAGTTCCAGAGTCTCACGGCTCTGACCGTAAAGAATCCCCTTCTATGCTGATGCAGGAACCTCCTTTCCTCCAGACGCATAGTGTGCCCCCTCGTCTTTGTCACCATCCTTGGTATAAACAGGTCATGGGAGAGATCTCTGTACTGCCCCCTGATGTATTTATATATGTTTATGAGGTCTCCCCTAAGCCTTCTCTTTTCCAACGTAAATAGGCCTAATTTTCACAACCTCTCTGGGTATTCTAGTCCCTCCATTCCCTTTATTACCTTAGTCGCCCTCCTTTGTACCCTCTCTAGCTCCAATATGTCTTTCCTGAGCACCGGAGCCCAGAACTGTGCACAATATTCTAAGTGCGGCCTTACCAGCGCTTTATACAGAGGAAGAACAATGTTCTCATCATATGCCCCTATTCCTCTTCTGATGCATGCCATGACTCTATTTGCCTTCGCAGCTGCTGCCTGACTCTGGGCACTCCAATTTAATTTGCTATTAACCAAGACGCCCAGGTCCTTCTCCATGTCAGATTTCCCCAACGGTTTCCCATTTAATATGTATGGGTGACTGCTGTTTTTCTTTCCCATGTGCATGACCTTACATTTATCGGCATTGAACCCCATTTGCCATTTTTTGGCCCAACTCCCCAATTTATCTAAATCCTCCTGTAGCTGTGCCCTATCCTCATCTGTATTAACTACTTTACAAAGTTTAGTATCATCTGCAAATATTGCTATTTTACTATGCAACCCTTCCACTAGATCATTAATAAATACGGTATATTAAATAATATAGGGCCCAAGACAGACCCTTGAGGCACCCCGCTAGTAACCCTGACACACCCTGAGCTTACTCCATTGATAACCACCCTCTGCTTTCTATCACTCAGCCAGCTATTTACCCACTTGCACACATTATCCCCCAGACCAAGCATTCTCATTTTATATACCAACCTTTTGTGTGGCAAGGTATCAAACGCTACTCAAATAGTTGTGGAACTATTAAAAAAATTCCCATCTGAAAACGTTGGCGGCAGAGGGCACAGTTCGTTGGACAACCAAGTAGTACAGGCGAGAGAGACACAACTTCAATCCAGCAGAGGCAGGGGAACCTGTCAAAGTTCTGGGAGAGTTTTCTCAGACCCTCCCATCGCACAGGCCCTGAGGCGCGGGGTACTTTCACAAGGAGTGCAAAGTTTGGGAAGATGCTGAGGGAGTACCTTGCCGAAAGTACCAACGTCCTCCGTGATTCCGCTGTGCCGTATAATTAATGGGTATCCAAGCTGGATACGTGGAATGAACTGGCTCTCTATGCCTTGGAGGTCCTGGCCTGCCCTGCCGCCAGCGTTTTATCAGAGTGGGTTTTTAGTGCCACTAGTGGAATTATAACTGATAAGCGCATCCGCCTGTGAACTGAAAATGCTGACAGGCTGACTGGTATAAAAATGAACAAGGGCTGGATTGGTCCAGACTTCTCAACACCACCGAATGATTGCAGCGTAACATAAACTCAAATCCAGTGTCTTTTCTTGGGAGGTGTATTTCCATGCACCTTTTCACACCCACACATGGGTATACGCTTCCTGAATTTGACAATTTGCTCTTGTCCTTCTGTTTCTCCTCATCCTCCATCACCATATCACAAGGGTGACTGTGGTCCATGATGCAACACCCACATAATTTTTTTAAAGGTTGTTTATGATGCCCGTAAAAAAAATTTTTTATACAGTATGTTCATGTATACCCCCCAGGGGTAAATGTTTGTCAGCCCATACACTTAGTGCATGGGCATTACAAGTATAAGAGGCCCACTCCTTTCTAATGGGAACATTTTTTTATGAGGCCCTCCTCCACGTCTCTTCCAAGGGTCATTGAAGTGCCTCCAAATTTTTGGCAGACCTTGCATTCACTGCATAGGCCAACACTATGGGAGACTCTCTCCTTTCTAATGGGAATTTGTCGTTACTGTGGCCCTGCTCTATGTGTCTTTAAATTCTTAGTGGGGTTTTTCCTAAAATTGGTCAGTCGCTGGACTCACTGCATACCCTATAACTGTATAGCAGACGCTCTTCTTTCTAATGCGAACATGTCGTACTTGTTACTGTGGCCCTGCTCTGTGTGTCTTTAAATTCTTAGTGGGGTTTTTCCTAAAATTGGTCAGCCGTTGGACTCACTGCATACCATATAACTGTATAGCAGACCCTCTCCTTTTTAATTGGAACATGTCGTACTTGTTACTGTTGCCCTGCTCTGTGTGTCTTTAAATTCTTAGTGGGGTTTTTCCTAAAATTGGTCAGCCGTTGGACTCACTGCATACCCTATAACTGTATAGCAGACCCTCTCCTTTCTAATGGGAATTTGTCGTTACTGTGGCCCTGCTCTATGTGTCTTTAAATTCTTAGTGGGGGTTTTCCTAAAATTTGTCAGCCGTTGGACTCACTGTATACCCTATAACTGTATAGCAGACCCTCTCCTTTCTAATGGGAACATGTCGTACCTTGTTCCTGTGGCCCTGATCTAAGTGTCTTTAAATTCTTAGTGAGGTTTTTCCTAAAATTTGTCAGCCGTTCGACTCTCTGCATACCCTATAACTGTATAGCTGACCCTCTCCTTTCTAATGGGAACATGTCGTACCTTGTTACTGTGGCCCTGCTCCATGTGTCTTTAAATTCTTAGTGGGGTTTTTCCTAAAATTGGTCAGTCGTTGGACTCACTGTATACCCTATAACTGTATAGCAGACTCTCTCCTTTCCAAATGGAATTTGTCGCTACTGTGGCCCTGCTCTATGTGTCTTTAAATTCTTAGTGGGGTTTTTCCAAAATTTTGGCTGCCTTGGAAGTCACAGCATTACCTCCCGCTCCTTTATAATGGGAACATTTTTTTTTACTGAGACCCTCCTCTATGTCTCTTCAAAGGGGTAATGGGTTGCGTCCAAATTTTTGCAGCCCTTGCAGTCACTGGATGCGCAATAACAGTATAGGAGACCCACTTGTTAATAATGGGAATAACAAACTATAGCTGATGGCTCTCTAACAATAGCGAGGGCCGACCGCTGGCCTTTAAGAATAGTAACAGCCATCTGATGGACCTAGAAAAATAGGCTTTATGACTTTCAGAGTCCCTCCATCATAAATAAAACAGGATGATGTGTCACACACCACTTTGCCAGATAAGGTTGTAAAATGTTAAAATGACATTTCCCGGTGAATGCATTTGTCTTAAAAAATAACGTAAAGAAAACAAAACAATAGGATCTTTCTTTAGTATAAAAAACAGCGTCACCAATTTAACCTCAATGTAATCACATTGTTCAGTTCATGCACCTCCTCCTCCATCTCCGAAATGACTACATCAGTCACAAGCTGACAGCACTGCAGCACTGCCTTGGCCAAGCGGCAACAGGCTGTGCTGAAGATAATATGCTTAATGCTTAATTGACAAACCGTCCAGCGCTGCAGAATTGTTGAAAGCTGTAACACAGCAGCCTGAACTGTGGCTTTCACCGCTGAACATACAGCCAAGCATGGTCGTGTGTGACAATGGGTGGAACCTGGTGACGGAGAAATGACAGCCGGGGTAGATATGGTTTCCCTCTATGCCATAGCAGCTGCAAAGTTAGCGCTATCATGAACTCTCTTGAGGTAGAAGCCAAGGCACACCAGAGGATTTTCTGGTGGGACCGTTCAACCCTGCCGAGAAGCAGTCCTTGCTAAGAAAAGTGTGTGGGAAGGTTCCCGGACACTCTATTTTTACTGAGGAGGAAACACACGCAAACACGGAGAGAACATACAAAGTCCTTGCAGATATTGTCCTTGCTGGGATTTGAACCCAGGATCCCAGTGCTGCAAGGCTTCAGTGCTAACCATTGATCCAATGTGCTGCCGTTCACCCTCTAATATGTAACAGGCTGGAGAAACTTGCACCTACTGCCACTTTATCTTCAGCTCCTTTGTGAGAAAATGTATTTGGGCAGCCACTCAGTCTACCAAATAAAATTCATGAGAAGGAAATTGGGGATGGCTTCGCTACTGGTACTGGGGGCAGTGCTAATACCATGGCGTTGTGCCATAGTTTGCTGGAAATATTCCAGGCTGGTAGGAGGCAAGCAAATTCCCACAGAAAAGTAACAGCAGTAATGTTCAGGCCACATTTCTAGTGCAAGCAGCTTTAGAGGACTTCCTGGGAGAAATGACACGCAGGGTAGATACGGTTTCCCTCTATGCCAGTCCTTTCACCGAGCTAAATACAACTCTCAGCAAAAAAAGTTGAGGACTGACTCTGTACCGTCCCTGGCTACATTCACCTGTCCACGTGTTTGTGGTTAGGCGGTGCTTCCCTTCCTGCCGCCGCCGGCATGAGGTTGTGAAAAGCTTCCGCCTCCACGAGCTTAAAAGGCATATTGCAAGTGCAAAGAGCTGCCCAGAAATCTGGCAGTTTAGTGTTGCGGCCTGTGGGTGGGTGGCTGGCAGCATACTTGCACTTCCATTCCAAGTAACAGAAAACTAAGCAGATGGTGGCCTCTATCATCATCATGGCCTCATCTCGGCACTATAAACTCTCCTGAAGGAGAAGCCAGAGCCTGCCGGAAGAGTCTCCGGTTCTCTGGTGGGCCAGTCCAACCCTGCCGAAAAGCAGCCCTGGCTAAGAAAAGTGTGGAGGAAGGTTCCCGGACACTCTACGGCTGCTTTTGTAATGTGGATCGGCCATGCTTATGCATGTTATTTCCCAAAACGTACTACAGATCAGGCCATTGTCCAACTCTGTATTCAAGACATTAAATGCGCAAAGAAAGATGTGTGTGTGTCAAAGCACCACCAACAAGTGCGAGTTGATGTTGGACGGGCTGCCATTGCTTCTGCAACAAGCTCAATTACAGGACTTCCTGGGAGAAATGACACGCAGGGTAGATACGGTTTCCCTCTATGCCAGTCCTTTCACCGAGCTAAATACAACTCTCAGCAAAAAAAAGTTGTGGACTGGCTCTGTACCGTCCCTGGCCCCATTCACCTGTCCACGTGTTTGTGGTTAGGCGGTCCTCCCCAGTAAGTGCACTGGGGAGGGCACGGGTAATGTTGTGGGACCCTTGCTTGTGGAAGGCGGAGACGATACCGGAAAAATAGTGGCGGCTGGGGACCTAGTATGGACACCCGGCTGACGGCATGAGGTTATGAAAAGCTTCCTCCTCCACGAGCCTTAAAGGCCACATTTCAAGTGCAAGCAGCTGTCCAAAATTTGGTAGTATAGTATTGCAGCCTGTGGGTGGGTGACTATCAGTGTCTATCAGTCACCCCCATTACTAACCCAGTAAGAAAAAAGAAAACACTTTTCACTGGTTCACCATTTAATAAAAATTAAAAAAAAAGTTCCAACACACTGCTCCATCCACGACTGTTAAAGGTACCTGATGGTTGATTAAATAAGCCGTCATGTGCAGGGAAAGATGCGGGTGAGCCCGCATCAAAGGCAGGGACACAATATATGACGTAAATGTATGTCAAAGTTCGTGAAGGGGTTAAGTTTAGTAATTGAATAGATCCGCAGGTATCCATCTGCATGGGCTGCAAAGAGGACCTACCAGGAGCCCATACATTCTAGACTCAACTACTCACAGACACACATAGTCACACACACAGTCACACACACAGAGATAGAGACACATTGAGAAACACAGAGACACACACACACAGAGAAACACACATATATACAGGTGCATCTCACTAAATTAGAATATCATCAAAAAGTTTATTTATTTTAGTACTTCTGTACAAAAAGTGAAACTCATATATTATATAGGGTCATTACAAACAGAGTGATCTATTTCAAGTGTTTATTTCTGTTAATGTTGATGATTATGGCTTACAGCCAATGAAAACACAAAAGTCATTATCTCAGTAAATTAGAATACTTTATAACAACAGCTTGAAAAATGTTCTTAAAATCCGAAATGTTGGCCTACTGAAATGTATGTTCAGTAAATGCACTCAATACTTGGTCGGGGCTCCTTTTGCATCAATTACTGTATCAATATGACATGGCATAGAGGCGATCAGCCTGTGGCACTGCTGAGGTGTTATGGAAGCCCAGGTTGCTTTGATAGCAGCCTTCAGCTCCTCTGCATTGTTGGGTCTGGTGTCTCTTATCTGCCTCTTGACAATACCCCATAGATTCTATATGGGGATAAGGTCAGGCGAGTTTGCTGGCCAATCAAGCACAGTGATACTGTTGTTTTTAAACCAGGTATTGGTACTTTTGGTAGTGTGGACAGGTGCCAAGTCCTGCTGGAGAATGAAATTTCCATCTCCAAAAAGCTTGTCGGCAGAGGGAAGCATGAAGTGCTCTAAAATTTCCTGGTAGATGGCTGCACTGACTTTGGTCTTGATAAAACACAGTAGACCTACACCAGCAGATGACATGGCTCCCCAAACCATCACTGATTGTGGAAACTTCACACTAGACCTCAAGCAGCTTGGATTGTGTCCCTCTCCACTCTTCCTCCAGACTCTGGGACTTTGAGTTCCAAATGTAAATTGGAACTGTGGGACCTTGTGGAGTGTGTCAATGACTGCCTTCTGGGCATCTGTCAAGTCATCAGTCTTCCCCATGATTGTGAAGCCTACTGAAACAGACTAAGGGACCTTTTTAAATCCTTAGGAAACCTTTGCAGATGTTTTGTGTTAATTATGTTAATTTACTGAGATAATGACTTTTGTGTTTTCATTGGCTGTAAGCCATAATCATCAACATTAACAGAAATAAACACTTGAAAGAGATCACTCTGTTTGTAATAGATGAGTTTCACTTTTTGTATTGAAGAACTGAAATAAATTACCTTTTTGATGATATTCTAATTTAGTGAGATGCACCTGTACACACAAGCAGAGAAACACACACACACACACAGACACAAACACACACAAACACCACCTGTCTATGTTCTCTTCAGTCCTTCTCACTCTTGCTGAGTGCAGAACCTGTGTTGACATCATGGTCACATGATCGTGATGTCACCAAAGATCCTGTAGTCTCACAGAGTACAAGACTTGTGGTGACATCACGGTCACATGAACTGTCAGATGATCGTGATGTCACCAAATGTGCTGAAGCAGTGTCTACTGTTATGTTCTGCTACCAGAGCTAAGGAAAGAGAGGAGATCTGTCCCTACGATAGAACTCAGCTTTATCCCTACGATGTAACAGGGGACCTGATCCTGCGATCAGACCTGCTAAAGTCCTAAGCTAGTCTGTACGGAGACCTATAGATGTGGGGAAGGAATCCCTACAAGTACTAAGGACTGGGAGGAAAATGGGACACCTCCTAACAGAAATAGTAGCAGACAGACAAACAAACAAAATATATAGAACACTGAGGTCCGTAGACCAAGCAAACTAACAGAGTTAGATACAGAGCACAGGCTAGCTAGAAAGTAGTTATACAATGAAGTCCAGCAAAGCCAGAAGGGCGGAGCAGGATTAAATAGGCCAACAAGGTCATGTGACCAGCAAAGGAAAAAACCTAAGAGCAAGGTTCTAACAGTACCCCCCCTTCTAAGAGGATCCTCCGGATCCCCTAGGACCAGGCTTATCAGGAAATCTCCTGTGAAACGCTCTGATAAGTCTGGACGCGGAAACATCATCTGACCTCACCCAAGAGTTATCCTCGGGTCCGAAACCTTTCCAGGCCACAAGATACTGCAAACTACCTCTATACCGTCTAGAGTTAAGGATGCGAGAAATTTCATATTCCCTGTCCTCCACCACCGGAGGAACAGAGGCAGAGGCGTCACCATCCGACACAAAAGCTTTTTTTAACAGAGAGACATGAAATACCGGATTAATTCTCCAGGAGGTAGGAACCTCCAACCTAACAGCAGATTGGTTGACAACCTGAAGCACCTTAAAGGGCCCTACAAACTTGGGACCCAATTTCTTAGAAGGAATCCTCAACCGCAGATTCCTAGAGGACAACCAAACCATGTCACCAACAGCGAACAAAACCTCCTGTCGTTTCCTATCAAAGTAGTCTTTAGATTTTCTGTTGGCCTCCTGAAGATTACCACGCACATCCGTCCAAACTCTCTCCAAATCACCGGAAAAATTCTCCTCCTCAGGCACGGCAGATCCCAACTTGGAGAACGACCCAAACGACGGATGTCTCCCAGAACAACAAAAAAAAGGCGAACAACCAGCAGAAGAATATGTATGATTGTTCAGAGCAAATTCAGCAAGTGGCAGAAACTCAGACCACCCCTCTTGATTGTCTGCCACAAAACAACGCAAGAACTGCTCAACATCCTGGTTTTTCCTTTCTGTCTGGCCATTAGATTCAGGATGATATCCGGACGAGAACGACAAATGAACTCCCAACCTGTCACAAAAGGCATGCCAAAAACGAGCCACGAACTGAGGACCCCTATCAGAAACAATGTCAGTAGGAACGCCATGAAGTCTGACAATTTCCTTGACAAAGGCCTTAGCGAGAGTTTTAGCGCAGGGCAGTTTGACGAAGGGAACCAAGTGACACATCTTGCTAAAACGGTCCACGACCACCCAGATGACAGTAAAGCCCTCAGAGGGGGGAAGGTCAGTTATAAAGTCCATAGCCAAATGTGTCCAAGGAGCACTGGGAACCTCCAAAGGACAAAGCAACCCCGCAGCAGGAGTATGTGAGGACTTATATCTAGCACATATAGTACATTGACGCACCCACTTAATGACTTCCTTCTGCCATCCAGGCCACCAAAAACTGCGACCCACCAGTCTCTTGGTCTCAGAGATTCCGGGATGACCTGCCAACCGAGATTCGTGACACTCAACAAACAAATCTCTCCTAAAGGTCCCAGGCACAAACAACCTCCCATGAGGAGTGTTAGATGGGGCATTCTCCTGTGCTTTAAGAATCTCATCTTCCAAAACGGAGTCCAAAGCAGCTATCACAACACCTTTTTGTAAAATGTTCTCCTCTTTCTCAGCACCGACTATGGGAGAAAAACTGCGAGACAAGGCATCCGCCTTAACATTCTTAGTACCAGGGATGTAAGTAACGGAGAAATTAAACCGCGAGAAAAACAGTGCCCACCTAGCCTGACGGGCATTCAGGCGCTTGGCAGCATCAAGATATATCAGATTTTTATGATCCGTAAGAACCTGAACGGGAAATTCCGCACCTTCCAAGAAGTGGCGCCAGTGTTCAAATGCGAGTTTAATAGCCAATAATTCCCGATTACCAATATCGTAATTCAGTTCAGTCTCCGAAAATTTTTTTGAAAAAAAGGCACAGGGATGTAATCCATCCCCGTTATCCTGAGACAATACTGCGCCAACCCCCACAGAGGAAGCATCAACCTCAACCAAAAACGGCTTAGTCACATCAGGCTGCATAAGGATGGGAGCAGAGGTGAACCTCTCCTTGAGATACACAAAAGCTTCAATGGCCTCAGAAGACCACTGAACCGCATCAGCACCTTTCCTGGTGAGATCGGTCAGAGGTTTGACAATACTAGAAAAATTTTTTATGAATTTTCTGTAATAATTGGCGAAACCTAAAAACCTCTGTATCGATTTCAAACCAATAGGCCTAGGCCATTCCTGTACAGCTTGAACTTTAACCGGGTCCATCTCAAAACCTTCGCTGGAGATAATGTAACCCAAAAAACTAATTCTCTGTACAGCGAACTCACATTTCTCCAGCTTAGCAAAAAGCGAATTGTCCATTAACAACTGTAATACCTCACGTACGCTCCGCCAATGAGACTCCAGATCCGGCGAATAAATCAAAATGTCATCCAAATACACAACCACATTTTTGCCGATCAAAGGTCTAAGGATGTCATTAATAAGATTCTGAAAAAATGCAGGAGCATTAGAAAGACCAAAAGGCATAACCAGATTCTCAAAATGACCCACAGGAGTGTTAAAAGCAGTCTTCCATTCGTCACCCTCCTTCATGCGCAACAGATTGTATGCCCCCTTAAGGTCAATTTTAGAGAACCACTTGGCCCCCATTAACTGGTTAAACAGATCAGGAATCAATGGCAGTGGGTAAGGATTGCGTACAGTAATTTTGTTAATCTCACGAAAATCCAGAGAAGGACGTAAACAGCCGTCCTTTTTTTTTACAAAAAAAAATCCAACCGCCACAGGAGACTTAGAGGGCCTAATGTGACCGGCGGCCAAACTTGTCTGTATGTATTCCTCCAAAGCCTTCCTCTCAGGAATAGTAAGGTTAAATAAACGACTTTTAGGAAGAGTCGCTCCAGGGACAAATTCAATAGAATAATCATAGTCTCTATGGGGAGGCAAAACCTGCGATTCCTTCTCAGAAAAAACTCTCCAAAAATCCTGAATAGGAACAGGCAATTCTCCCCTATCCAAAGCTGCAATACGCCCGTTACAACACTTGTCATAACATTTATGGCTCCAGGATTTAATTTCACTGGTAGACCAATCCAGTACAGGATTGTGAAATTTTAACCAGGGCAATCCCAATATTACTGGAGAAGGCAAGTTATTCAAAACTACCAAATCCAATTTCTCATGGTGAACACCATTAATAGTGAGAGGAAATTCACAGACCTTGAGAGTAATATTCTTCAAAGGGGAACCATCCACAGAAACCACAGCAATGGGGGATGATAAAGGTTCGGGTTTTAAATTGAGTCTTTCCAAGAATCCCCCATCAATTACATTCAGAGTAGACCCACAATCAACAAACACCCGAAATTCCATTAATTTTTCCTGAGCAATCGTGGAAGCAGCTAAAAATACACCCTTGGAATTTAAACAGGCAATACGGGCATGACTGACCATTTTTTTTTCTTTCTTCATACGAAGCTCACAGCCTTTAATCAAATGACCAGATTTTCCGCAATAGAAACACAAGCCTTCAGAAAATCTACGGTCTTTTTCTTGAGAGCGAGGTGCCACCGATCCAATATCCATCGGTTCACCACTGTTAGTACACACATTCTCATAACCAGAAACTGACATAGCAGAGGATTTGCTCTCATTAACCCTTGCACGCAGTCTCCTATCCACCCGTATAGCGAATTGCATAGCCTGTTGTAAATCTTCAGGTGTAGGATAAGCAATTAGCAGGTCTTTAACCCTTTCATTGAGCCCAGCAAGAAATAGACTTTTCAGAGCAGAATCGTTCCACCCTGTTTGAGTAGACCAACGACGGAAATGAGTACAATATTTTTCCACATTACCTGATCCCTGTTTCAAATGTCTCAACTCAGTCTCAGCTGATGCGACACGGTCAGGATCATCATATAATAGTCCCAAAGCAGAAAAAAAACTATCCACTGATCTGAAGCATGTATCACTAGGTTGCAAAGAAAAGGCCCACTCCTGAGGCTCTTTGCGCAAAAGTGACATTATGAACCCTATGCGCTGGGATTCATCCCCAGAGGACTTGGGTCTCAAACGAAAATACAATAAGCAAGCATTTTTAAATGAAAAAAATTCTCGGTGTTCACCAAAAAATAAATCCGGCAAACATACCTTAGGCTCCAAGAAATGTGCTCCAGGACAGTTACTCACGTGCTGACGGAGCTCGGCCACCTCCAGAGAGAGTCCCTGCAGGCGATGAGCCAAATCCTGAACCGACACCATGATGGAACACAAAAATCTTTCCTTAGAGAATTTGCAGGCTGGACTTACTGTTATGTTCTGCTACCAGAGCTAAGGAAAGAGAGGAGATCTGTCCCTACGATAGAACTCAGCTTTATCCCTACGATGTAACAGGGGACCTGATCCTGCGATCAGACCTGCTAAAGTCCTAAGCTAGTCTGTACGGAGACCTATAGATGTGGGGAAGGAATCCCTACAAGTACTAAGGACTGGGAGGAAAATGGGACACCTCCTAACAGAAATAGTAGCAGACAGACAAACAAACAAAATATATAGAACAATGAGGTCCGTAGACCAAGCAAACTAACAGAGTTAGATACAGAGCACAGGCTAGCTAGAAAGTAGTTATACAATGAAGTCCAGCAAAGCCAGAAGGGCAGAGCAGGATTAAATAAGCCAACAAGGTCATGTGACCAGCAAAGGAAAAAACCTAAGAGCAAGGTTCTAACATCTACATCAAAGCTTCACTGATATTGGTATTATCAGTGAAGCTCCCGCTGTAGTTGCTGAGGGCCTCAAGGGAGTGGGGGCCCTGAGCAATTGCCCATTCTGCTTCCCCTACCTCTAACACTGGCCCTGCTAGTAAGAGACATTGGGGGGATAGCAGGTGTGGGGGGTAGCAGGCGTATCATTCATGTACTGACAAGCTCCTGCCACTTCTGTGTCTGCTGTCCAGAGCAACACCGGCTCTGCGGTTTCCGCAAGCAATGCAGGCATGTTTCTGTTGGACTCTAGTTCTGCTGGTACATATGTCCGTCCAGACAGTTATCTTGTTTCTCTTCATTGAGTTCATTAATTAGTTCTCTTATATTAAAATATCCATACTTTATTCATAATTAGATTAAAAATATTAACCCCATAGATATGTAAAAGAATCAAAAAGGAATAATTTTTAGTCTAGAGGACTAATAAATACTGGTAAATTATCAATACTCAAAATTTCTTCCCAGCAAAAAAACCAAAAATCAATCACAATAGAGGGAGGGAAGGTAAGACAGCATAATGACCCTAATTAGGCCTTTAAATAAATCTGTCACATTCCTAACCGAGGAGGTTTGCACCCTAGTATATGATATGGGGCCCCCAGCAGCTGCTCCCAACTAGGTATCTCTATGCTAAACTATACTTAGGAAAGCACTAAAATGCTCGGGTGCTCGAAGCTCGGGCCGAGCTCACCGTGATACTCAGGTGCGCGACCCGAGCAACGAGCCCAATGTTAGTCTATGGGAGACCCGAGCATTTTTGCGGCGGCACCCCCGGCAGTCTGTAGAAAGCCTAAAAAGTGCCCAAAACGATAGTGACAGTGCTCAAATTACATGGGTACAGCATGGGTAAAGACTTGTGTATAAGGTAAAATAAATAACCAAAAACAAAAATACTCCTCCACACCTTGGGCTATGTTCACAAGTAGCATTTTTTATGCGTTTTTGCACTTTTGTATTGCTTTCAACCGTGACAAATGCATTCACCGGGAAATGTCATTTTAATATTTTCAACCTTATCTGGCCATGTGCTGTGTGACACATGCATACAGTGCTGAAAAGACATGGGAACAGCATGGGGAAGATCCCTGCAAGCATCTTTGACACCCAGGTCACTGCCTAAAAGTGTGCCCATCAGAAGTGATCCTTGCCGCATCAGAAGATGCAGACTTGCAACTATCTCCGAGCTAGTCCTTGTCCCAGGGCAGTGTTCAATTGTACCTCCCCCATTCCTTGCAATGCAAGCGCAAGTATGCAGGCTGCCACCCACCCACCCCCAGGATGCAATACCATACTGCTTGCTTGCACTTGAAATTGGGCCTTTTAGGCATGTGGAGGCGGAATCCGGCCACCACGTCATGGCTGCGTCGGCGGCCTGGTATCCATACTCAGTTCCCAGCCGCCCGGCGGCCGGGTGTCCATACTCGGTCCCCAGCCGCCCCTATTTGTCCCAGTAACCTTCCCCACACTTTTCTTAGCCTGGCCTGCTTTAGGGCAGCATTGGCCGAGCCCACCAGACAACGAGACTCCTCCGGTGGGCCCTGGCTTCTCCATCAGGGGAGTTGAGAGTGCCAAGGTGAGGAGCATGATGATGATGATAGAAGTTAGAATCTGCTTTGTTTTCTTGGAATGCAAGCGTAAGTGTGCAGCCTGCCACCCACCCACCCCCAGGCTGCAATACCATACTGCTAGCTTGCTTGCACTTGAAATTGGGCCTTTTAGGCATGTGGAGGTGGAATCTGGCCACCACGTCATGACCGCGTCGGCGGCCTGGTATCCAAACTCAGTCCCCAGCCGCCCGGCGGCCGGGTGTCCACGCTTGGTCACCAGCCGCCAGGGGGTGGCCAGGTGTCCATAAACGGTCCCCAGCTGCCTCTATTTGAAGGACAGCCTAACCACAAACACGTGGACAAGTGAATGTGGCCAGGGATGGTCCATCTCACTGACGCCTTCACACTGGGTTAATATTGTGGAAGCCGGGACACAGTTGGACACTGGGATGCAACACATCCTCCAGACATAGAGGATTGCGGGTCCTGGGTCAATCAGGCTTCAACACAAAGTTCAGAAGGTAGACAGCAACAGTGGTCGGCCTCCTACACAACGAGTAAATTATTCATAATTATGAGGCCATCCATCTCCTTAGCTTTCTGTTCCTTGGAATGCAAGCGCATGTATGTAGTAGCAGGTAGGCCTGAGGTGGTCAGCGTTTTGGCGCAAATCCTACCTCCTCCAAGGATTGCTGGATGTTTTCCTGCTACTATCCCAGTTCTATGACTCCCGTTAAAACAAAGCTTCAGGTGATGAACGATGAATGAGGTGGTAGTAAAGGAGAAAGAGCAGGAGGAACAGGGACCATTCACATCAATATCAGGCCAGTCAACCACACATGTCTTGTAGGATAGATTTCTGTACCAAAAGCAGCGGTTCGGCAACACAGTTATAGGGCATACAGTGAGTGCAATGCCTACTAAAAATTTTGAGGCACTCCAATGCCCCTTGGAAGTGACATGGAGGTCAGAGGGCCTTAACTAAACAGTTTTTTCCATTTATAGCAACTGGGTCTCCTGTACACTGTTGGCCTAAGCAGTGAATGGAAGGCTTTCCAAAAATTATGAGGAACTGCAATGCCCCTTGAAACAAACGTGGATTACAGCGTACTAAAAACCTTCTACCCATTATTGGGGAGTGGGCCTCCCTTAGTGTTCGCATATGCATTGAAAAGCAAAAGCTGACTAAAATTAGGAGGAAATGCTATGCCCATTGGAAGAGTCGTGGATGTTAGAGTTAATTAAAAACAACATTTCAATGCCCGTTGGAAGAGCTGTGGAGTTCAGAGTGGTTTAGCAAGATGGGTTTAATGCCCCTTGGAAGAGACGTGGAGGTCACAGTAGCTTAACAAGACGGTTTTAATGCCCCTTGGAAGAGTGGTGGAAGTCGCAGTAGCTTAACAAGACGGCTTTAATGCCCCTTGGAAGAGACGTGGAGGTCACAGTGGAATAAAAAGACAATATCAATGCCCCATGGAAGAGTGGTGGAGGTCGCAGTAGCTTAACAAGATGGTTTTAATGCCCCTTGGAAGAGTGGTGGAGGTCACAATAGCTTAACAAGACCGTTTTAATGCCCCTTGGAAGAGACGTGGAGGTCACAGTGGAATAAAAAGACAATATCAATGCCCCTTGGAAGAGTGGTGGAGGTCGCAGTAGCTTAACAAGATGGTTTTAGTGCCCCTTGGAAGAGTGGTGGAGGTCACAGTAGCTTAACAAGACGGTTTTAATGCCCCTTGGAAGAGACGTTGAGGTCACAGTAGCTTAACAAGCCGGTTTTAATGCCCCTTGGAAGAGTGGTGGAGGTCGCAGTGGAATAAAAAGACAATATCAATGCCCCTTGGAACAGTGGTGGGGGTCGCAGTAGCTTAACAAGACGGTTTAATGCCCTTTGGATGAGACGTGGAGGTCACAGTGGAATAAAAAGACAATATCAATGCCCCTTGGAAGAGAGGTGGAGGTCGCAGTAGCTTAATAAGAAGGTTTTAATGCCCCTTGGAAGAGACATTGAGGTCACAGTAGCTTAACAATATGGTTTTAATGTCCCTTGGAAGAGTGGTGGAGGTCGCAGTGGAATAAAAAGACAATATCAATACCCCTTGGAAGAATGGTGGAGGTCGCAGTAGCTTAAAAAGACGGTTTTAATGCCCCTTGGAAGAGTGGTGGAGGTCACAGTTAAGGGTCACGGTTAAGGCAGAGTAACATAAAGTCAGCCATGCGTGCCAGACTGGTAACCGGCAAGACTTCCGTGTCCTCACCAAGATGACGACTGACTATGCTCTCCTCCTCCTCCTCCTCCCCCCTGTCCTCAGGCTACCCACGCTGAACCGAAGGTATGACAGTTGTACAGGTACTACCGTCTACAGCACATGATACTGTGCTCCTCCTCCTCTCCCTCATTATCCCTCAATGCACGTTGGGATGAGATGAGGCTGGGCTGTGTGTAATCGCCCGCTACGGCTTCTGTTCCATCTCATCATACTCTGGCTGCAATGCCTCCTTCTTTAATTCTCTGCAGAGAGTGTTGCAAAAGACAGACAAGTGGGATGCTGACGCTAATGATGGCGTCATCGCCACTCACCAGCTTGGTGGACTCCTCAATGTTTGTCAGGATGGTACATATGTCAGACATCCAGGTCCACTCCTGAGGTCTTATGTGTGGAGTCTGACCTGAATATCGACGGCCTTGTTGCAGCTGGTATTCCACAACTGCTCTCTTCTGCTCACAAATCCTTTGCAATATGTGGAGGGTAGAGTTCCTACGTGTGGGGACATCACACACCAGTCGGTGTGCCGGAAGCTGCAAACGCTGCTGCAACATAGCAAGGGCGGCGGAAGCTGTAGCCGACTTCTGAAAATGAGCTGATAGGCGGCGTACTTTGACGAGCAGATCTGGCAACTCGGGTACGATTTAAGAAACCGCTGAACCACAAGGTTAAGCACATGAGCCAGGCATGGTACGTGTGTGATCTCGCCACGCCTCAGAGCCGCCACCAGGTTACGGCCATTGTTACACACGGCCATGCGCAGGAGCTGTACACTGTGGGGGCAACTCTGACTGACTTAGGGCCTGCAATCCTCGGTGTGGGGAGGATGTGTTCCATCCCAAGGTCCGACTGGGTCCCAACTTCCACTATGTTGACCCAGTGTGCCGTCAGGGAGATGTACCCTCCCTGGCCACAAGCACTTGTCCACGTGTCCGTTGTCAGGTGGACTCTCCCAGTAACTGCGTTGTTGAGGGCACGGCAGATGTTTTGGGACATGTGCTTGTATAGTGCGGGGATGGCACACCGGGCAAAATAGTGTTGGCTGGGGACCGAGTACCGAGGGTCGGCCACCGCCATAAGGTTGCGGAAGGATTCCGTCTCCACCAGCCTAAAAGGCAGCATTTCCAACGCAAGAAGTCGTGAAATGTGCGAATTTAGGACTGTGGCCTGTGGGGCTTTGGCTGCGAATTTGCGCTTTCGTTCGGTGTTACGGGGAACTGTTGCCCGCCTTCTGTGTGCGGCCACACTGCTTCTTCCTGCCTGTTGGGGTACTCTGCCTCCCTCCCCCTGTGTGCTGCTGGCCTCACTCTGCATGTCCTCCTGCCACGTTGGGTCAGTTACTAGATCATCCACCACCTCCTCCTCTTCCACTTGCGCACCACGATCCTCCTCCTCACTTCGTGGCAATTGTGTCTCGTCATCGTCCACCTCTTGTGACAAATTGCCAGCGTCGACTTCCTGTGGCCGTGGCTGTTCAAATATTTGGGCATCGCTACATGGGATCTCCTCTTCCACCACTTCAAGCGGAGCAGGCGAGGGGCACAAATATGGAAATGGCCCAGTGAACAGCTCTTTAGAGTGTCCAAGTGTGGGATCAGTTGCTGTCTGACGACACTCGGCATGGTGGGAGGAAGGAGCATCAGGGTGAGGAGGAGTATGCGGTCGAGACTCACGGCTACTAAAACTTGACCGTGTGGAAGACAGACCGGATATGGTGGTGCCCAGGTAACTGGAAGTATTATCTGCTATCCAATTAATAACCTGTTCACACTGATCAGTTCGCAATATTGGTGTTGTAGTGTGCTTCCTTAGTAATTCGGTCAAGAAGTGGGAGCAAGAAGATGTGGCTGTTGGTTGTGGCACATTTTCACCTTGGTCACGGTCCCGTCCTCTACACGCACCATCACCAGAACGTCCAGTTCCACGTCCCTAAAAAGGAGATTATAACCGTGGAAGAGGAAAGCCACAGTTCTATTTCTCTGGCCTACACCAGAATCTTTTAAACAGATATATTTGTGTCTGAACAGTCAGAGAGACACTATTACTGTTTATTTTTATGTAAGAAAGGCCAAAAGCTGGATAATACAGAGATTTGAACCGTGGAACTGCAAAACCAAACTTCTAGTTATCTGGCCTACACCAGAATATTTTAAACAGATATATTTGTGTCTGAACAGTCAGGGAGACACTATTAGTGTTTTTTTTATGCAAAAAAGGCCAAAAGCTGGATAATACAGAGATTTGAACCGTGGAACTGCAAAATCAAACTTCTAGTTATCTGGCCTACACCAGAATATTTTAAACAGATATATTTGTGTCTGAACAGTCAGGGAGACACTATTAGTGTTTTTTTTTATGTAAAAAAGGCCAAAAGCTGGATAATACAGAGATTTGAACCGTGGAACTGCAAAACCAAACTTCTAGTTATCTGGCCTACACCAGAATATTTTAAACAGATATATTTGTGTCTGAACAGTCAGGGAGACACTATTAGTGTTTTTTTTATGCAAAAAAGGCCAAAAGCTGGATAATACAGAGATTTGAACCGTGGAACTGCAAAATCAAACTTCTAGTTATCTGGCCTACACCAGAATATTTTAAACAGATATATTTGTGTCTGAACAGTCAGGGAGACACTATTAGTGTTTTTTTTTATGTAAAAAAGGCCAAAAGCTGGATAATACAGAGATTTGAACCGTGGAACTGCAAAACCAAACTTCTAGTTATCTGGCCTACACCAGAATATTTTAAACAGATATATTGGTGTCTGAACAGTCACAGACACACTCAATTTTTTTTTTGGGGGGGAGGGGGGAATACCAAAAGGTTAATAAGACGCGTATTTGTACCGTCTGACTGAGGAAAAAAAAAATACAGGATTTAGATGAAAAAAAAGGATTTTTCCTGGCCCCTGAGACTGGGGGATAAGTCTAGCAATTTGACTAGCAGGAGCACACAGGACTGTAATGCACTGTTTGTTGGTATAACCACTGCGTCTCCTGTACAGCCTGATATCTGGGTGGATATTAGTCCTGAGAAGGACTGTTTGTTTGATTTGGCAGCCTTTAGAGACCCTACACTAACTTTTTTGCACTATATATCTCTCCCTAACTCAGCAGCACTCTCCCTACACTGTCTGATCCCAGGCGACTGTGTCCAAGATGGCGGCGCCCAGTTTAAAATACTCGAGGTGATGCTGTGCGGCCAGCCAATCACTGTAATGCCCCCAAACAACATGGCTGCGGCATTACAGTGACTGGCTGGCAATCCCTGCATGTTCATTGGCTCTGTAAAGAGCGCCAAACGTGCAGGGCGGAGACCCGAGCTACCGCCCGAGTAACCCGGAAATGCTCGGTGCTCGCCGAACATCCCGAGTAGCGAGCTGCTCGAGCGAGAACCGAGCAGTGTCGAGCATGCTCGCTCAACACTAATAAACAGATATTTTTACCTTAAAAGTAAGGGGTCCCCTTCAATTCATAGAGTAGAAGATATACCAGCAGGAAAATTTCAGTCAGCACATGAGGTCCCAGTTTCGACACGTTTTGCCCTGCCAATATGAGGGTTCATAAGGAGACACAGTCCTTTTAAGAGGCTGAATCGCCCTCTATACAAATGAAGGAAACTATGATGGCTTCCTGGCATCCAAAACATGTGCCAGGAAGTTTAAATGTGCTCAGGGGAGGTGTATAGCCGGAATTGTTACATCCAGTTTCCTGTATGAGGAAGGTAATGAGCGCTCCAAATGAAACGCATGTCACTTCCGGTTAACATTGCGTGTTCCAACATATCCATGTGCTAGAACAGTGTCGCTATTTAGAGTTGTTGATGCCATTGGAATGCACCATGCGCTCCAGGATGTAAGTACACTAATTTCAATCAGTGAGCGCCGTCACTTGCAGTCAATGATACTGTTGGAACGCAAAATACGTTCCAACTACCAACTTTGAATCCTTGCCAGACTCACAAGCACTAAAATCTATTTGGCACCTGCCCTTTAAATTATATTGGTAAAACTAAAAAAGAACTCCGTAAATACATGTGGGCGAGCATTTGGGAGATATTCATAACGCCAAGGATACCCCCTTATCTAGATATATCAGTTTTTTCCATGGTGGCAATCTCAATAGTATCTCATTCAGAGTAATAGAGGTAGTGACACCGTCCCCTAAAAATGGAAATTGGAACCGAACTTTGCTGCAGAAAGAAAGTTGGTGGATTTATCTGGTTAACTCTGTCCACCCTAAAGGCATGAACTAACAGTTTACATTTGGCAGCTTTATCTGATTAAGATTTTAATTTACAATTCAACCCCTGATCCCCCAACACGCATTCGGGGTTTCAGATAGGTAATTTATCAGTCCCTCCTTATCACCAAATTAGGCCTTTATAGGGACCAATATGAAATTAATTTTTAGGCAATGTACTATAACTGTCGTACCTTTATTTGACTAATCCACCTTGGGACCCCATTTATATGATATTGGATTTCCTGGTTTTCAGCACCTTTCATATGTTTATGTTGCCATTTTTGGAACATGTCTATGGAAACATAAATATCTATTTAGATATGTTCTGACATTGGTATGGATATTTAATTCTATGCGTTGTGATTTACATTTCAAAAATATTATGGTGACTTTATCTAATTTCCCCAGGAAATAGTACCTATGCCTTGTCAGATATATAGAGGTATTTTTATACTCACTTATCGGAGGTCCTCCAATTGTCACACCTCTCTCCATTGTGACTAGTCTAATTATACCATGGGGCGGTATTACTAGTCCTTGAACACTAGTGACTATTTATACTGTGGGGCCTGATGTGAATGCGGATTTTAGTGCTTGTGAGTCTGACAAGGATTCTATTTTGGTAGTATCATTAACTGCAAGTGATTGGTTTCTTACCTCCTATTAAGGTAAGTCACTTTTTTACAGAGATAGGCATCATTGTATTTTCAAACATTTCAGTGTTCCTCACAAATTGTATCTATTGCAATAAAACCATTTATGTTGTTTTCTGTCTTGTTATATTCTTTGAATGAGTGTTATTGTAGTCAGAAAGAGATCAGGTTTGTATCTCTAGGCAACAAATATTAATAGTTTTCCTAGTTTTTCCAAATAACTGCAAAAAATAAAAGCCAGTAACATTTTGTTACAAAATGTGGACAACTTTTCAGACTTATTTTACCTTGTTTTTAAATTAATTCTAACTGGTGTCTAGGAATCTGTGATCTATTGTAATTATTGGTCAGGACCACTAATGCCATCAGGTGAGGTGAGCATCTTGCCATAGGAGGCAGTCTGAGCTGTCTGCCAGGGGGTGTCATTAGTAGAACTTGGCCAGTTGTTCCAGCTGGCTGTTAAGGGATAACACTGTTTCCTGCTCTCTGTATTGAATTGTATTTGCATCCTGCAGATGCAAATATAATTGAAAACATGAGCAGCGCTGACATGGCAGAGAAGCAGTGCATATGTGGTACCCTGCTGCGCACAGTTACCACAGGACCCCGGGTGCATGGACGGACTTCTCCACAAGAGGCCCTCATTACATACAAACACGTCCACCCTTCCACCTCATACCACCAGAGGGAGCCCGTTAGGGATATATATATGGAGGGTGGAGCCAGGCAGCTCAGTTAGTTGTGAGTCAGACAGAGTCAGAGAGTCTGAGAGCGTGCTGACGCTGAGAGCAGCGAAGACGCAGCGCATCTGCTGCCGAGTTCTGAGGGCCCCGAGTGTGGCCGACGGCAAGAGGAGAAAGGAGAGAGGAGTTGAGGGGGCAGAGGAGCATCATAGGCTCACCCCGATATACAAACCGGACACCGGGTCCGCGCCTACAGGGTTCCTTTATACCCAGTAGGGATCACCGGCATCCCAGGAGGACTACAAGTCCCTGGCTGACCTGAAGCTAGACCCATTACATGACCAGAAACCACAACGCCCCAGAGTCCAGGGAGAGTGGTTACCAGCAGAAGGTCCTACTACCGAGCGACAGGTGAAGGAGCAGCACGGCACATAAGCTAGGCCCAGTTGCAGGCTGGCCAGGAGCATACAGAGAGGCAGACACGGACCAGGAGGCCTTATACCCGCTCACTGGAGAGAAGTCCTGAAGTGCACCCATCCTACTGAGTACCCTGGACCGTACCTGACATCCGCACCAGTAAAGGTATTGAAGCTAATCCCCTGTCTCTGTCAGTTACTCCTGCTGCGCCATCCGCCTGCACTACAAGTCCCAGCATCACCACCCTCAAACTCCACACTGCCCCGGGGGCCCGCTCCACCTGTGGGGAGCAGAAACACCTCAGCTGCCATCCCATCACCCCCCGGAGGTCTGCAGCAGCGCTGGTAAACCTTACCAGGTACCACAGGTGGCGTCACGAACAATTTACTTTATTTTTATTTTCTATCCAAGTTCCAATCCCCCTTTTTGGTTGACCGCCCTGGGCCACGGACCGGGCCAGCCACTGTGACATACCCCCCCCCAGCATCCATAGGCCCGGCTGCCAAGTACCCCATTACCTTGGGGGCGCGTCACTTATCAGCCCTCATCATGCTGCTAAAGTCACAGCTGCAACACAGAGGAACCACAGACTAGATGGTAAGTGCTCCATAGGAGCTGAAGACCGAAGACTGTTTATATATTGATGATGGAAGGTTGGTGTGAGTCTGAGGGGGCAGTATGAGGAAATATGGTACAAGGGGGTAAATGTGAGAGAGCAGCATAAGGGGGACAATATTAGTATGGAGAATGGGCAGCTTGCAAAAGACAGTATGGAGGGAGGCAACATGTGTGGGACAGTATGGACAGGGGAAGTATGTGGGGGAACAGGATGATGAGAGGCAGCTTGTGAGGGACAGTATGGTAAGGGGCAGCATATGGGAAACAGTATGGAAAAGGGCAGCATGTGGAGGACAGTTCACAGATGGGCAGCTTGTGGAAGACAGTATGAAGGGCAGCCACATGTGGGGGACAGTGTGGATAAGGGCATCACATGTGGATAGTGTGGCACCCCAGGGGTCTGGTTACCACAGTAATAGAAATATTACGTGTGAGAGCAAGTGGGACGTTTCCTGGTCAGGAGCCCTTAAGCATGCAACACCTCCTGCCCAGTCCTGGGAGGGGAGGAATCTGCCCTTATAAACTGGGTCTGGGGCGGGATTAGACAGGCAGAGCCTGGAGTGAAGTTCCAGACAGAGGGTGAGAAACAGCTAGGAGCTCTGTAGGAGCAGGAGCTGAGTGCCAGGGACTGGAAGCAGATATTGCTCGTCCTGGCTGAAGAGACTACTACCGGACAACGGAGTCCGAGGCTGTGGGAACCTCTAAGTCCAGCAGCAGAAACCAGCCGGCAGGGGATTCCAGGTCCTCTGGCCATAGAAGCCCGGAGGCTCAGTCACAAGGAAGGGACCAGCACCGCCATCGAGGAGCGGAGGCTATCAGAAGGCCCCAAGTCACCAGCCATACGGGTGAGCACCACACGGTATACTCAGGGACGTGGGCTACTTCCACTCGCTTACAGCAAGGTAGCCAGGAAGAGTGCAGATAGACGGGGAGGCCTACAACTCCACCTGGCCAGGGGAACTCCTGCTTGCTCGCAGACTGACCAGGCCCCTTATGCTAGCCAGTACTGCCGGGAGGGTCTGCCTTAATATCATCAGTAAAGACCCTGAACTGCACTGCAAAGACTCTGAGTCGTTCCTGCTTTCTCGCCGCATACAGCACTACTAGTACTGGGACGCCCGCGCACCATCACTCCCATCATCCACATTCCCTGCCCTGAGGCCATACTCTTCCCTTGAGGAGTTATCCCATCTTTAGCTGCGCACACCACACCAGCCTCAGCGGACTGCCTCGCAGCGGCGGTACACCCTGACCGCAATCCACGGGTGGCGTAGTCGGACATTAAACCACAAAAACCCTATAAAGACTGCCACTGGTTTGACCACCCTGAGCCACGGGACCGGGTCGCCGCCACGGAGACTACAACCCCCAGAGACCCGGCTCCGGGTATCCCACACACGTGCACACACGGCTCAGGGGGCGTGTCAGATAGTATGAAGAGGGGAGCTTATGGGGGACAGAATGGCGAGGGGGAAGCTTTTCAGAGACGGTTTAAAAAGAGGCAGCTTGAAGATGACTGTATGGAGAGGGGTAGCTTGTGGGGACAGTGTGGAGAGGGGCAGCATGTAGTGGACATTATGGAAAGGGGAAACATGGGAGGATCCTGAAGATGAAGACAGTGTGTAGATAGGTACAGCATGAGGGCAAACATTGGAGAGATTAAGGTGAGAAGTAGAGACAGTTCATAAGGAGCAGTGGGGCAGGTATAATTCATAAGGGCAGACATGACATTGTGGAGGTTATAGTTCATAAGGGGGATGGTTATAGTGTATAACAGTAGACAGTCTGATGCTTATAGCTAATAAGGAAGAATAGTGTGGTGCTTACATTTCATAAGCGGAAACAGTGTGGCGGTCATGGTTTTTAAGGGAGGTTGGTGTGGAGGCCATCGTTAACACGGGAAGTCAGCATGGCGGTCATAGTACATAAGGGTGGACAGCTTGTGTGGTTGCAATATTTTATAGGCGTGAACAGTGTGGAGACCATGTACCATAAGCAGGACATTGGTGGAGTCATAGTTTGCACAGGGAGCACCGTGAAGGGCAATTATTTATTCAAGGGCACAGCATAGAACATATATTTCCATTCAGGTACATTATTATAACACTGTCATTTTTAATGGCACTTTGTCAAGATGTAGTGCAGAAGACCAAAGAAGAGCAAAGTCTGCAGAGGCAAGATGTGGATATAAAAACTCATCCTGGCATCTGGACCAGATGAAAAAGAAAGGGATAAGAAATACTTCAAACAAAGAAAACTTATGAAGTACCTGGATATAAATGTATATTTGTGCTGATGCTTGTATCCAAAAAGTACTGTGGATCCTGTATTGGGCTGCTGTCTGAAAATGGCTGTTAAGAACAACTCCCAGTATCTCCTTACCATTGTTAAGGACATTCTGGGAGGTGTAGGTTCATGTGATACAAATGTGCAATTGCACATTTCAAAAAATTCCCCTTTCAGAAAATTCTTGTCACCAAGCACAGATTGTTATAAAAACAAACCACGCTTTATGCACTGTACTTGTGTCCCTCTGGGTCTCCACAGCTGCTCCTGGTGTCTTAAATTTTCTGCAGTGCTGATGTCAGAGCTCACTTATTGGCTACCACACTGTTGACATGATGTCAATGCTTCAGTCAATTGTAGACATCAAAGCAGCATCAGAAACTTACAAACTGTGCTTGTGGACCGGAATTTTCGGAAAGGAGACAACCCCTGTTAGCTTGGAGATATATTCATGTACTCATTGTGTTACTGGTCCTATATTCATGTAGTTATGTTAGTCCCAGTGATGTATTTACATTCTGATGGTGATTTTGGTCTTGTGTTCATGGTGATTATCATTATAGTGGCATCACCAACCCAAATTTTTTCTCACAAAATAAAATATCTATAAAAGTTTTGTACTGCTGTAATCATATTGACCTGGAAAATCATGTTCACAGGTCACTTTTACCTTGCAATGAATAACTTAAAAGCAAAAGCCAAAAAACAATAACGGAATTGCATTCATCTACTGCGGGTTTATATTGTACTGCAGGGACTGACACCAATTAAATTTTGCCTCAACCAACAGAACAGCTAAAATAGGCCCTCATTCCTGTATTGCTAATGATTGTTGTGCTATATTTATGTATTTACATTGGTTCCGATGAAGTACTCATGTACTGATGAGAGATCCGGTTGGTATTCATGTACTAAGGGTGGTTTTGGTGGTGATGGTTTCACAAACCAAACATTTTTTTTTACAAAAAAAAAAAGCTATGATAGCTTTTTTATTTCAGTAATTGCATTGGCCATGAGAATCATATTCACAGAAAACTTTTACCATGCAATGAATAACTTGAAAGCAAAAGCTTAAAATGAATAACAAAATTGCTTTTATTTACTGAAATTTATATATTGTATTGCGGGGAATGTCTCCATTTCAATTTCCACTCCAGAAAGGTTAGAATTTGACCTCATGGATGAATCATATTGTTTTTGTGTCCTACACTTGCATCTAACCTTGCCAAGGTAGACTGACTCAATGCTGTCCTCACCAACTCTAGCACGTGATTTACCACCCCATTTTCATTCAAACTACGGTATGATCATAGCTCTACCTAGAATTGTCACTATCATTTCATCTCTCTTAAAGCTGACTATTGTAATTTTTCCAACAATTTATTGGGTCTGATTCAGTCATTGGTGTCCTTGGACTCTTGAATTTCCATGCAACTGTCTTAATTTGCCTAGTACTCCAATTGTACACTACCTGACCACATCAAACTGTATCTATTTTAGTCTATTTTATTTTTTTCACGGAGAGAACATTTATCTACATTTAGATTTCCTAGTACTCTTTAGGAAATATTTTGGCAAATAAAGTACATGTGTGTTTAATGTATAAATAACATTTTATTTTTCTAGAGTATCGTAAGTACCTTACATATTAGTAATATACCTTACTTGAAAAAAAAAGAAAAAGCTTGTCTACTTTGTTGAACATCAAAAACCCCAGATGAGATGTGACACGCCCCCTGGGCCGTGGGGTACTCGGTAGCCGGGCCGGTCGGTGCTGGGGGATGTCACAGTGGCAGTGACCCACTCCGTGACCCAGGGCGGTCAATAAAAGGGGAATAAAGAAAAGGGGAATAAAGTTTTTATATATAATGTTTGTGACGCCACCTGTGGTATGCGGCTATATGGAGCCGCCGCTGCGGTGCAGATCCTCTGGAGCTGATGGTGATGCCGCAGAGGTGGTACAGCTCTCCACAGGCAGAGCTAAGCTCCAGCGCGATGCAGTGATGATTAATGAGGTAGATGTTGCAGTGCAGTGTAGTGCAGGGCTGGTGATGGTACAGCAATATTTACAGGACACAGTGGGGTGCAGTCTTCAAGGTTTACTCACAGTTGCCAGACTCCAGGTTCCCAGCGCCAGGGTAACCTCTCACGCCTTCCTGTGTTTACCAAGGAAGGGGTTCAGCAAACTCCCAGGTGTTTCAGGAATACATAACGGGACCCCATTCTGTGTGCCTTCCTCGGTCGTCTTCCTGCGCCGGCTCTCACCCTCCTGCCCTGCGCCTTGTAACCAGTGTCCCAAGCCAGTAACCTCAGATTTTGGCGGGCAACCTGCAGTCCCCTGAATCCTATGTGGCTACTTTTTCAGCGATTTAGTTGCGGTTGTAAGCAGCTGCACCCTGAAAGTACAGAAGCCTCCGGTTTCTAGCTGAGCCTTGTAGTTTTCCACTAGTTAGGGGCCGGTCCCCTTTGCGGCCTGATCCCTCCACGTTCCTGTCGATTCGGGAACACAGGTGGCGTTCCGCACTCGCCGTGCCCCTGGGATCCCCTCACTTCTGGAGCCTTCCTCTGCTCCCGTCCTCTTCTCTCAGTCAAACCTAGGCCTCTCAACTTAGGCCCGCTTCCCTGAGCAGAGCTCCTGCAGAGCTCCTGCTCCCACTCCTCAGACTGTTCTCACCACTCCCAAATGGCTCCCCTTTTTATACTCCTACTGAAGTTCTCCCCTGTACTTCTTCCTCCACCCACACCCACTACTCGGTTCCCCCTCTCTAGGTGCCCCCCACTTCCAACCAGGGACAGGGGTCAGCATAAGCCAGTGCATCTTGCCCCTCCTGCTGGTCTGGAATGGTGTAGTGTTGGATGCAGGTGGGTGGGTCCCGGGCAGTACTCCCCTCCTTACCTGAGAGAGGGGTACCACACCTCTGGGTGAGATGCAGTACCTCTGTGGTGACTGAACAGATGGACGATGTATGTACCAAAACTTCTTTGCAAACTCCCAATATTGTAACCATGGATAATTTTAAATCTCAATAACTCTAGTAACTACCGTATATCTTGTATTCTTAATTTTCAAAAAGACGTTTAACCCCTTTTTGGGCCATTTTCAATGAATCAACAATTACAACATCATTTAGCAGAGAGTTTTATAATCTCACTTCTTGTACAATAAAGTACAATAAAGTATTCACGTCTGTGATGATAATTAAACTTTCTTTCCTCGAGACATAGAGGATGCCCCTTTGTCATAATTACAGGGCTAGATATAAAAAGATAATTAGAAATATCTCAGTATTATCCATTCATATAATTGCACATTGTAATTAGATTGCCCCTAACATTTTTTTCCGATCTGATAGTGGTAGAGCGATACATCCATTTCCTTTAACGCATTGGTCGCCACTGTTCCCACTCTAGTTCTGTTGTGTCTTTTTTTATGTACACAGATGCCTAAAATTGTACACAGTAATCTCATTGTGTCCTGACCAGAGGCAAAACATATGTATCTCTTTTGATACATCTCTTTATTTGCTTTGGCAGCAGCTGCCTGGCACTGGTTACTAAAATTGAGTTTACTGTCCACCTTTGTTTTTTCAGTGACAGTTTAGTACATAAGAGCATTTTGTTTCCTCGGCTCAAATGCATATGTAGTGTCAATTATTGCAAAGCCTTAGTTTATCCTTTAATTTACTTATACTCTTTTTTATTAGCATGATCTTTCATACTCCATTTACCAGTTCCTCGTCATGCATTGTCAGGCAATATTGCATTTTTCTTTAATTATTACTGGTTCATTTCATATTAAACCAACTGTAATTACCCCTGTAGTCATTCACATGCCATGTCCCATACTATCAATAGTGGACGATTTAGCAGATTACTATCATTATGATCAATACGTCTCCGAGGTCACGTCAGGACTCAGTCTTCCAGTTCAACCATGTTCTCTGGTAATAAAATCACACAAAATAGAGGTAATTGCCTTTAATAAACATTGATAGAAAATGTCTGTCGAGGCACAGCATGAATGTTGTGACCATATGGTTCACTTCTCCAATCATCTCTGTATCACGAGTCATTTTAGATATTCAGACTGAAAAAGCCACGGAGAGAAAAATGTGCAGAATTCCAAATTAGTTTTGAGTCAGTTCAATTAATAGTGTCACCATTTGATGTGAAAGATTTTGCTATTCATCGTGCACAAAACACAATGTTCCAGGAAAAAAGTCCTTGACACATCATCAAATCTGCAACACTGAGCGAACAACATTCACTCGTTATAAAAAAAGAGCTACGGCAATCATTATACTTGATTTTATTAAATGCATAAAAGAACTGCTTTATCTCCTGTTACAAAGTATCTATCAAGAAGTGAACTTAAGTAAATAATAAAGTTAATGTTATCTACTTACCAAAATATGTCTACCTGCTTCCCCAGGAACAGTGTTATATTCGGCCATGGCCTATGTCTATTATTGCAGCCTGGTTCTACCCACTCGATTGACAATTATGGCTGAGTCCCAGTAAAAAAAAACATTATTTTTCAACTGTAAGGTAAATTTCAAGTGTATATGTCTTCCAGGTTGACATTTGGATTTCTCATAAGTGTCCTGTTCCGGGAAATGGAGACTCTGGACACTTGTACTATTTTCTACCTACTTATCCCTTATTTTAACACTGTTACTTCTAGGTTTGCAACTTGAAACCAGATTTTTTTGTGCCTTTAGCTTTGGTGATTTTGTACACTTGTGCATGAACATATAAGTGTAAGTAGAAAGTATGAGCTCTGCTCTTCTTTACTTTAGGAGATGTTGCGTGTCACATTTCGATTGCGTGACTGAGCCCATTTGATTGCGTAAAATTGCATGGCCGTGTCCATGGAAGGAAACTGCACGGTCATGCCATGGCATTTAGAAAATTAGATTTTACACAAAATTATAATATACTTTGCTTATTTTATATTTTAAGGGAACCTGTCAGCTGTCTTATGCTGTCCAAACCACGGCAGCATGAATCCGATATTGTCTGCACGATATCGCAGATGTTATTCTCAGAAACGCTTCAGCGTTGTTGCAGCCAAGTTTTCATCCTTGCTGCCCGTAGTTTGTGCAGCATGAATCGACTGACAGGTTCCCTATAAGTTTAAAATGTGTCCTAGCTCCCAGAAATACTAAATGTCCAGACACCCCTCTCATTGAAAGGGTAATTCTACAAGTATTCATGCAATCCTTAGGGCCTCCTGAAATTACCGTACATACTTTTCTGCAATGCTTGCTATGATGAGTTTATATGTTTCTACTGTCCAGCATCTCTCCTACCTAGCTTTCAATATGAATAATACCTGTGAAGATCAAACTTTAACTCTTCCATTTTTTTCATTTTGGTGTAAAACATCCAAAAATGTGGTCATAACAGATCAAACAAGTTGGATGTGCGTTATGTGAGATTATTGCATGCTGGGAGTTTCCTATTATGAACATTCACTTGGACAGCACGAGATCACAGAAAAGTCTCTACCTACAATACATAAAAAGCAAATACAACTCCTCTCCTGTAGAGCAGTATCTGCTTCTGGAAATGTCAAAATGAAAATATACACAGTACTGAGCTGCTTTTACCATAATAATCAAAAGGCCCATTCTGTGTTATGTGATGCAATATTGACCAGGTTTTAAATATTCTGTAATCTTATGTAAACTGTAAAAAGTGATCCATGTTTATAACTAATTTATGAATAGATAGGTTGAACTGTAGCAAAACTCTAATAGTCCTCATGTCTACATTGTACAGAGTCCTGTATTTTCAAGAATAGAACACAAACTATTCAAAGTACAGTGCAGACCAAAAGTTTGGACACACCTTCTCATTTAAAGATTTTTCTGTATTTTCATGACTATGAAAATTGTACATTCACACTGAAGGCATCAAAACTATGAATTAACACATGTGGAATTATATACTTAACAAAAAAGTGTGAAATAACAGAAAATATGTCTTATATTCTAGGTTCTTCAAAGTAGCCACCTTTTGCTTTGATGACTGCTTTGCACACTCTTGGCATTCTCTTGATGAGCTTCAAGAGGTAGTCACCGGAAATGGTTTTCACTTCACAGGTGTGCCCTGTCAGGTTTAATAAGTGGGATTTCTTGCCTTATAAATGGGGTTGGGACCATCAGTTGTGTTGTGCAGAAGTCTGGTGGATACACAGCTGATAGTCCTACTGAATAGACTGTTAGAATTTGTATTATGGCAAGAAAAAATTAGCTAAGTAAAGAAAAACGAGTGGCCATCATTACTTTAAGAAATGAAGGTCAGTCAGTCTGAAATATTGGGAAAACTTTGAAAGGGTCCCCAAGTGCAGTTGCAAAAACCATCAATCGCTACAAAGAAACTGGCTCACATGAGGACCGCCCCAGGAAAGCAAGACCAAGAGTTACCTCTGCTTCTGAGGATAAGTTTATCCAAGTCACCAGCCTCAGAAATCGCAGGTTAACAGCAGCTCAGATTAGAGACCAGGTCAATGCCACACAGAGTTCTAGCAGCAGACACATCTCTTCAAAAACTATTAAAAGGAGATTTTGTGCAGCAGGCCTTCATGGTAAAATAGCTGCCAGGAAACCACTGCTAAGGACAGGCAACAAGCAGAAGAGACTTGTTTGGGCTAAAGAACACAAGAAATGGACATTAGACCAGTGGAAATCTGTGCTTTGGCCTGATGAGTCCAAATTTGAGATCTTTGGTTCCAACCACCGTGCCTTTGTGCAACGCAGAAAAGGTGAACGGATGGACTCTACATGCCTGGTTCCCACCATGAAGCATGGAGGAGGTGTGATGGTGTGGGTGTGGGGGTGCTTTGCTGGTGACACTGTTGGGGATTTATTCAAAGTTGAAGGCATACTGAACCAGCATGGCTACCACAGCATCTTGCAGCGGCATGCTATTCCATCCGGTTTGCGTTTAGTTGGACCATCATTTATTTTTCAACAGGACAATGACCCTAAACACACCTCCAGGCTATGTAAGGGCTATTTGACCAAGAGGGGGAGTGATGGGGTGCTACGCCAGATGACCTGGCCTCCACAGTCACCAGACCTGAACCCAATCGAGATGGTTTGGGGTGAGCTGGACCGCAGAGTGAAGGCAAAAGGGCCAACAAGTGCTAAGCATCTCTGGGAACTCCTTCAAGATTGTTGGAAGACCATTTCCGGTGATTACCTCTTGAAGCTCATCAAGAGAATGCCAAGAGTGTACAAAGCAGTCATCAAAGCAAAAGGTGGCTACTTTGAAGAACCTAGAATATAAGACATATTTTCAGTTGTTTCACACTTTTTTGTCAAGTATATAATTCCACATGTGTTAATTCATAGTTTTGATGCCTTCAGTGTGAATGTACAATTTCCATAGTCAAGAAAATACAGAAAAATCATTAAATGAGAAGGTGTGTCCAAACTTTTGGTCTGTACTGTATGTCTGACCATATGTACAATAAAGCTTGTCATACCCAGAAGAGGCAACAATGGGTATAATATATAAATTAACAATTGAGCATGTATATGTGTGTGTGTGTGTGTGTGTGTGTGTATATACAGTGGGTGAAATAAGTATTGAACAGGTCAAAAATTTTTCAAGTAAATATATTTCTAACTGTGCTATTGACATGGAATTCTCACCAGAGGTCGGTAACAACCCATCCAATCCACACAGGCAAAGAAATCAAACCATAGATGTCCATAAATTAAGTTATGTGTAATAATGAGAAATGACACAGAGAAAAAGTATTGAACACATGAAGAAAGAGAGGTGCAAAAAGCTATGGAAAGTCATGACACCAGCTGAAATGTATAAGTAATTAGAAAGCAATTGTGCCACTTAGTGTAAAATAATATCAGCTGGTTCAACTGATGGCCTATAAATAGGTGTCTCATTACCAAGGTGCTACACAAGAAACATCTCATGATAGGTAAAACCAGTGAGCTGTCTCAAGGCCTTCCCAACCTTATTGTTGCAAAACATACTGATGCCATTGGTTTCAGATGAATTTCTAAACTACTGAAGCTTCCAGTGAGCACTGTTGGGGCCATAATCTGGAAGAGGTAAGAACCTCATTTCACTATAAACCGGCCATGACCAGGTGCTCCTCGCAAGATTTCAGACAGAGGAGTG
This sequence comes from Phyllobates terribilis, assembly GCF_046119375.1. Classification (NCBI taxonomy): domain Eukaryota; kingdom Metazoa; phylum Chordata; class Amphibia; order Anura; family Dendrobatidae; genus Phyllobates; species Phyllobates terribilis. The sequence continues at coordinate 520,272,481 of NW_027362763.1, read as the reverse complement.
GAAAGCATTATCAGAGGAGTTGTCCAAGAGCCAAGGACCACCTGTAGAAATCTACAGAAAGACCTGAAATCAGCAGGTGCAATTGTTTCAAAGAAAATAATAAATAATGCACTCAACCTCCAAGGCCTGTATGCACGCTATCCACGCAAGACTCCACTGTTAAACAAAAAGCATGTTCAAGTTTCAAGTGCGTTTAAACTTTGCTCAACAACATTAAGACAAGCCTGTGAAATACTGGGAGAATATAGTCTGAATATAGGGTCCGAACACTTACCCTGACAACTATACGTGCATTGTATATGAGTATAAACATTCACACACCGTATAAATGTACACATTCACACTTAATGACATCTGTGTGAGTTGAGCTATGGACCCTCAATCCGTTATTTATGACCTTATATGTGATATAGAAACAAATCCCCTGTAAAAGTCTGTCTACTGCCATTGTACTTCTCTGTTTACTGACCTAGTATTTTATTATTATACTGGTCGCTCGGCTGCATTATTGGGTAAGTAGGAGATTGTGGGCCTGTTCTATTACAAGGCAAGTTTGTGCTGTACATAGGTTTTATTTGTGTGTTGTCCTGTTCTGATTTGTATTAAAACATTTTGCAAAAATATCCTGGAGATTGCATTTGTTAATGATCCCCATATTTCTATATGTGGTTCTGTTTTGAGGAGTGGAGTTCACATTCAGCACCTACATTGATGATTGCACACTGCTTCCCGAACCTTTTCAGTTCTGAAATATAAGATCTTTCTTTCGTTCTTCTTATTGTCATGTTTTTGTAGTGCTTTCACTTTTTGCAGGTTTCCAGAATGGTCTACATTGGATTTGAAGGACTACATTGAACCGGCATGGGATCCATGTCTTTAATAAAATGGTCACAGAGGGACAGTGTTAGAAATGGTTTTTTTTTAATGAAGTACTCTTATTTTTTTAACACCTTTTCACCGCATTAGTATTGTATCTGACAGACAACTTTCCACTACTGTTACTGGGACTTGATATCAGCCAGTGTTGTTTATTGTCTCCCAAGGGCTGTTCTTTCCCCTATTTTCTAATTTTCTAGTTTTACAATGTGCCTGAGAGCTAACAGGTAGGTAGTTGCTAACTACCTACCTGTTGTTCCCGATGCTGATCTCTGCCAACACAGAGTGGTCACTGATGGCTCCTGCCGGCAATTATGTGGCTTCCGCTGATGTCACATTGACAGAGCTGCTCTGTTGACGGGCAATGACTGCCGATGCCGTGCTGATTGGCAATCGACAAAACCAACACCAGAAAATTGATCGTCTTGGGATGGAAAGGTCCTTACATGCTGGTCACTTCATAATCTAAAAATAATAGCTTACAGCCATCCCAGGCACACACTATCACATTCGATGGTCTGTTTCTGTGGGTAACGAACTCCTTCCCAATTCCTCTGGTACATTAGGCAGTGAATTAATAGTGAGGTGGTGTCAATTTGTGAGGCAAAAAAACAACGCTCGCTGACACGAAGGTCCAGCGAGAATAATTGAAAGCTGTCTGTCTAATACCTCCATTACTAATGCTATAATAAAGTGTTGCAAAAAAAATACTTTATTATAAAACAAGCAAAGCTATTACACCATACCCCTTTGATCATTGTATTAACGAACTAGATCCCCTGTTAGTCCAATGTAGTCCAACAAATCTAATGCAGTCCATATAGTGATAAGAAAAATAAAAAAAATGAAAAATCTCTAATACTTAGTTTCATGCGTTTTATCTTAATGGACACCGCACAGTCCTCCTGTTTGTTGCAGACTTTAACCTTTTTTATTTCTATAGTAAATGGATGGTGGCCCCAAGAATGATGGTGTATGGTGGGCTCTGTGTTCTCCAGTCTGACACTGGAAAGACAATGATCCCCATACACACAGCCAAGGAAACTCTCAATTGGTTTCAGAGAAAGAAAATAAAGCTGCTAGAATGGCCTAGCTAATCACCTGACCTGAATCCAATAGAAAGTTTATGGAAGGAACTAAAGCTCAAAGTCCATCGAAGGAGCCCATGGAACCATCTGGATTTGAAGAGCGTTTGTGTGGAAGAATGGGACAAAATCACACCTGAGCAATGTATGCAACTAGTTTCTCCATACAGGAGGTGTCTTGAAGCTGTCATCACCAACAAAGGCTTGTGTGCGAAGTGTTAAATAAATTTCAGTAAGCGTGTTCAATACTTTTTCCCTGTGTCATTTCTCACATTATTACACATGATTTAATTTATGGACATCTATGGTTTGATTTCTTTGCCTGTGTGGATTGGATGAGTTGTTACCAATATCTAGGGAGAATTTCACGTCAATTGCACCTTAGAAATATATTTACTTAGAAAATTGGTGACGTGTTCAATACTTATTTCATCCGCTGTATATTTATATATTGTATATACACTACTCAACACTGAAATGGCAACATCAAGAAAGAAAAATTGTGGAATTATGTAAATTACAGGATTGATAGACAGGCTAATGATGTGCAAATGATAGAAAAATGGAAACCAAATCGAGTATGATCATCATGCAAAGAAATCTATGTACTTACAGTACTAGCCTTGGTATGCCATCAATGAGATTATTAATGGTTGTCTGAGGTATGTTCTGCTATGCTAGAATGTACTTGAGCATGCAAACCATCAAGATCTGCAGATCAATGTGCTCAATGAGAGATAAGTCCAGAGATGCGGCAAGCTATGGTAGCGCATTTAGATCATACAGGCTGCTCACGGTAGTACGCGGCCTAGTGTTGCGGCATAGTATTCTGGATAAATGGCCATATCATTGATAATTGATAAAAATAAATTATTAACACTAGATATAATTGTATACACACAAATTTCACAAGAATGATTTACATATATTTCAGTAACAAAAATGTAATAATGATAATTACGACCAATATTGATTATGAAAATTTATCAAGATAACCATCTGGTATTTTTATGCAGTATTATAAAAATTTACACTTTTTTCTGGATTGCTTCGCCTGTGATTGATATTCAACTTATTATTTCATATTAAAATAATTGATATATACTCTCTTTTCACACTGTGCTGAATCCTTCTTGTGATGTTAGGATTAATTTAACAAAATCAGTTTAATGAATAAAAGACTAAAATGCTTTAACCGCTTCACGACGGCCCACTGTAGATAAACGTCGGCGCTTGCTGGGCTCTGTGCAGCGCCGACGTTTAAAAACGGTGGGTGGTCTCGCAGCGCTCAGGACCCCCAGGGTCCTGCAAGCGCTGCGATTCCAGTGCAGAGCGTTAGCTCTGACAGGGAACATCATCGGGACCTGATTGGATCAGGTCCCAGTGATGTTAACCCTTTGCTGTCTTCTATATGTGATCCCGGCATATAGAAGACAGCAGGAGGAGAGGGGATCGTCCACTTAACTCTCCGATGGCCCCCTTATACCTTCCAGGACCTGGCGTTGCTATGGCAGCTGGAGGTCACATGACCGCCTCCAGATCTGCCATATATGGTGTCCTGCCTGGCTCAGCCTGCAGATGAAGCCTGGCAGGACACACTGACTGTGAAAGTCAGCAAAGATCTCATGTAATGTAATACATGTCTATTACATTACATGAGATCAGTGATCAGAAAAATAAAAATTAATGTCCCATACAGGGACTAAGTAAAAATGTAAAAAAAAAGTAAAAAAAAATGTTTTTAAACTGTTAAAAAAAATCACAAAATAAATAAAAATAAATAAATAAAATATTAAACAAAATAGATCCGTATATTTATGCAAAACCAAAAAAAGTACACATATTTGGTATCGCCGCGTCCGAAACAACCGGATCTATAAAAATGTCACACTAATTAACTCCTTCTGTGCACACCGTAATAAAAATAAATAAAAAACGGAGCAAAAAAATATGCTTTTTCATCATATCGCCAAACAAAAAGTGGAAAAAAATGCGATCAAAAAGCAAAATGGAAATAAAAATGATACCGCAGAAAATGTCATCTTGTTCCGCAAAAAAAAGCCACGATACAGCTCCATCAGCCGAAAAATAAAAAAATTATAGCGCTCAGAATAAAGCAATGCAAAAAAAATATTTTTTCTATAAAATTGTTTTATGTAAAAGCGCCAAAACATAAAAAAAATATACAGTAAGTGTAGTATCGCTGTAAACGTACTAATCCGAAGAATAACACTGCCTGATCACTTTTACCACATGCAGAACGGCATAAAAAAAAAACCTCAAAAAACAATTCCTGAATTGTTGCTTTTTGTTAATTTTACCTCCCAAAAAACGGAATAGAAAGCGATCAAAAAATGTCACGTACCCAAAAATGGTACCAATAAAAATGTCAACTCGTCCCGCAAAAAACAAGCCATCACATGACTCTGTCGGCCGAAATATGGAAAAATTATAGATCTCAAAATATGGCGATGCAAAAACTAGATTTTGCAAAAAAAAGCGTCTCTTAGTGTGTGACAGCTGTCAGTCATAAAAACCCGATATAAATCTGGTATCTCTGTAATCGCACCAACCCGAAGAATAAAGTAATCTCATCACTTATACCGCACGGGGAATGGCGTAAAAAATAAATAAAACCAATTCTTCACCAGCTACTGATTTGTTTATTGTGTCTCCCAAAGATCGCAGTAAGGCGCTGCTCACATTTATCCTGCGCTCTGCGCTGAGCACTTACACCAGAGTTTCCGTGTAAATCTCTGAAATACGTGATTCAGACAGAACCCATGACGGAAGATTCCCTGTAATGAGGCAGATATAGGCCACTGTGGACGCCGTCTAGCCTGGGATCCCACGGTGTCATTTGTTTCAGGCGTGCATAAAAGTGCGGTTGGCCACAGTTTTGTGCACTTCAGAAAAAAAGGACACCACTAAACAGAGGCCAGTCAGAGTCCAGAGTAACTCTGCTGCCTCATTACAGTGAATGGATCCCGCAGGGGTTTCATCTGAATTACATCACTTGGAAATTTAGATGGAAACCCCGATGTAAGTGCTCAGCCTCGAGCGCCGGATAAATGTTACATAAAATGTTCCCAATAAAAGCTTCAACTCAGTCCTCAAAAAAAGCTAGTCCCCACTCAGGTCCGTCATCTGTTAAAAATATAAGGGACTTCCAAGTTACTGGTAGCAGAAAGGCTCTGGAAAAGTGAAATGGCCCTTGCCCCCCAAAAGAAATTCAGAAAATTTTGTGCTCCCAAATCCAAATGCCTATTCTACAATAATTTGTTCTCCAATTGTCAAATAGCGCTCCGTCCCCCCCAGATCTCGCCGTATGGCTGAGCGGTACGATACAGCCACATATGGGGTATTGCAACTTTTAGAAGAAATTGTGTGACACATTTCGGCACCATTTTTACCCATTGCCCTGTGTGAAAATGTAAAATCTGAGGGTAAAACATTCTTTTGTGGTAAAAATATAATTATGCTTTTTTCACTGCCCAATGGTATAAATTAAAAAATTAAAAAATACTCACTACTTCCCTAGATGAATTCCTTGTGAGGTGTAGTTTACAAAATGGGGTCACTTGTGGGTTTTCTGCTGTTTCGGCATGTCAGCAACTCTTCAAATGTGACATGGTGTTTGCAACCTATCCCAGCCAACATAGCGCTCCTTTCTCTTCCGAACCCTGCCGTACACCAAAGCAGTGGTTTTCCCCACATATGGGGTATCGGCGTACTCAGGAGAAATTGCACAACAAATTTCATGGTGCAATTTCTCCTGTTATCCTTATGATAATGCAAAATTAGGGAATGAAAAACATTTTTTGTGGGAAAAATGTGAAAATTTTATTTTTATGGCTCAATATTATAAACTTCTGTGAAGCAGCTGGGGGTGCAAGGTGCTCACCACACATCTAGATAAGTTCCCTAAGGGGTCTAGTTTCCAAAATGGTGTCACTTGTGGGGGGTTTCCACTGTTTAGGCACATTAGGGGCTCCCCAAATGCAACATGGCATCTGCTAATTATTCAAACAAATTTTACATTCAAAAAGTCAAATGGCGCTCCTTCCCTTTCAAACCCTGCCGTGTGCACAAACAGTGTTTTGCCTCCACATATGGGGTATCGGCGTGTTCAGGAGAAATTGCACAACAAATTTCATGGTGCAATTTATCCTATTACCCTTATGATAATGCAAAATTAAGGGATGAAAACATTTTTGTGGGAAAAATGTGAAAATTTTATTTTTACAGCTCAATATTATAAACTTCTGTGAAGCACCTTGGGGTTCAAGGTGCTCACCACACATCTAGATAAGTTCCCTAAGGGGTCTAGTTTCCAAAATGGTGTCACTTGTGGGGGGTTTCCACTGTTTAGGCACATCAAGGGCTCTCCAAACGCAACATGGCGTCTGCTAATTATTCAAACAAATTTTACATTCAAAAAGTCTAATGGCGCTCCTTCCCTTCCGAACCCTGCAGTGCGCCCAAACAGTGGTTTTCTCTCACATATAGGGTATCATCGCGCTCAAGAGAAATTGCACAAAAAATTTTGGGGTCCATTTTTTCCTGTTACCCCTGTGAAAATAGAAAAAATTGGGTCTAAAGTAACATTTTTGTGAAAAAAGTTAAATGTTAATTTTTTTCTTCCACATTCCAAAAATTCCTGTGAAGCACCTGAAGGGTTAATAAAGTTCTTGAATGTGGTTTTGAGCACCTTGAGGGGTGCAGCTTTTAGAATGGTGTCACTTTTGGGTATTTTCTGTCATAAAGACCCCTCAAAGTGACTTCAAATATGATGTGGTCCCTAAAAAAATGTTTTTGTAAATTTTGTTGGAAAAATGAGAAATCACTGGTCAACTTTAACCCTTATAGCTCCCTAACAAAAAAAAATTTTGGTTCCAAAATTGTGCTGATGTAAAGTAGACATGTGGGAAATGTTATTTATTAACTATTTTGTGTGACATATCTCTCTGATTTAAGGGCATGAAAATTAAAAGTTAGAAAATTGCAAAATTTTCAAAATTTTCGTCAAATTTCCGATTTTTTCACAAATAAACGCAAGTGATATCGAAGAAATTTTACCACTATCATGAAGTACAATATGTCACGAAAAAACAGTCTCAGAATCAGGGGTATCCGTTGAAGAGTTTCAGAGTAATTACTTCATAAAGTGACAGTGGTCAGAATTGAAAAAATTGGCCCGATCACGAAGGCAAAAACAGGCTCTGGTGCGAAGTGGTTAATATAACAACCACTGTGGCTTTTTCTATGGTACCTGACAGAGCCATCTGAACACATGAGCCAATGTGTCTGCGTACAGTCATGGCCAAAGGTTTTGAGAATGACACAAATTTTGGTTTTCCAAAGTCTGCAGCTCCAGTGTTTTTTAATCTTTTAGTGAGATGTCTCTTTGATTACTGAATTACAATTATAAGCATTTCATGCATTTTTTTTTATTTTATTTACAAATGCATCAAGTTCATGCAAATACTCCACATTTACATTGTTCCCCTTTATTTTTTAAGACTTCTGCAATTCGCCCTGGCATCTGAATATCAGCTTCTGGGCCAAATCCTGACCAATGGCAATATATTCTTGTCTAATCAGTGCTTGTCGTTTATCACAATTTCTGTATTTCTCCCCCCCATTTATAAGGATTGACCACAGGTTCTCAATATCACTTTTGCCTTGTGACATGGTCTCCATCATGCTGTAAGAAGCAGTGTTCATCACTAAATTGCTCCTGGATCATTTAGAGAAGTTGCTCTTGGAGAATGTTTATATAACATTCTTTATTTGTGGCGGTGTTCTTGAAAGGTCTCAGGATGCTTTACTCTTGACATGATAGCGCTCACCTTTTCTTCTCTAGACAATTATTCTTTCATATATCTTAAACAGTCTTAAGAGGGCTTCATCAGACAAAATAACTTTACCCTAGTGTTCTGAAGTCCTATCCCTTTACTTGTTGCAGAATGTCAGGCTGTCCATGATATTTTTCTTGAAGAGAAGTGGAATCTTTGAGGCGCTTCACGACACCAGGCCAGCTTCCAAAAGCCTTTGAGTGCAGATGCACTTGACTCGCCCCCTGGGCCATGGGGCACGCGGATCCGGGCGATAGGGAAACGATGGGGGTAGTAGTAGTGGCGGCCCGGTCCCGCGGCTCAGGGTGGTCAGGCCAATGGTAGTCTGCTATGCGCTCCAAATAATGTCCGACTACGCCACCCGTGGATTGCGGTTATTAGGAACCGCCGCTGCAAGGCAGTCCGCTGGGGCTGATGATGGGTGCAGCTGAGGTGATGTGACTCCCAACGGGAAGAGTGCAGCCCCAGGGCAGTGTAGTGGATGGTGGGAGTAATGGTAGTGCGAGTCCCGGTGATGATAGTGCTGGAGGCGCGAAGGAGCACACAGACAACAAGTTACAGTCCAGGGTCTTTACTCACAGTTCGTTTGTTCCGGGTCACTTCTGTCAGCAGTGACCGCCCGAGCCGTGCTGCGTCCACCAGGTGAGGGGCTCGGTCAACTCCCAGGCAGCTCAGGAGCATGGCACAGGACCCCCTTTAATCCTTTCTCTGGCCTGCCTCACCAGTGACCCACTTTTGTCCAGCTGCCGCGGACTTGTGCGGTTAAACGTGGGCCCCGTCCTCCGCTGTCCTATATGGTGCCTTCCTAGCAGGTTTGATGAGGTGTCGCACCAATAGATGATCACGACGACCGGTCTTTGGCTGAGGGTTGTTTCTCCTCCACCAACTTGGGATCCGGTACCCTTAATCTGCCTGACCCTGCACCCTGGATTCTTGTGGGTTCTTAGGGTCCCTTCCACCTTCTTGTTCCTGAGCCCTTCTGTTTCTCTGTCTCTCCTTCTTTGCAGTTCCTGTTCTGTTCCTTTCTGTTCCTTTCTCTTGGAGCTGAGATGAGCCAGAATCTCAGCTCCCCTTCACCTCCTCCTCGGCCTCTCACTAGGCCCTCCTGGAGTAGAGCTCCTACAGAGCCTCTACTCCCTGTCTTCTCCTCTGGCTGAACTGACCCAGAACTAAGATGGTGCCCACCTTTTATACCCCCCTCTAGCCATGAGCCCAGGTGACCAGCAACCAATGGGCTCCTATCTACGCTCAGGAACCAACCCCTATCTGCCCCTACAGCACTGGGTGTTCCACCCCTCCCTCCCCACTCCAGCAGGGACATGGTCGGTCGTGCCTGCACTTATGTCTAGTGGGAGCACCGTTGAGTTGTCCCTCGGAAATGGGGTGTGTGTGCTGTATGCAGCTAACTGAGCCCTGGTCCATACTCCATCCTTACCCGGGAGTGGAATACCACACCTCTGGCAGAGGTGCAATACCCCTGTAGCGGCCGAGCCCTCGGGGTGCTACACACTGATATCTCCCTACTGCAATTTCTGAGAAAACTCTGCAATTGTGTTGAATCCTCTTTAGGAAATGGTCCTAGCACTTGCTGGACTTTCTTGTGTGCCCTGAAGCCTTCTTCACAGCAATTCAACTGCTTTCAGTGAAGTTCTTGATTTCAATAAAATGTTGATTTTGATGTTGATTTAGGGGCAGTCTTATAATGTCATCACATTTAAACCCCTTATGATTCAAAACAATGATGACTGCATATGTTTCCTTGGAGGTAACCATGGTTATCAGAAGAAGACAATTAATTCAAGCACCAGCCCCCTTTTAAAGCAATTAGTCTGTTCTTATAATTTAATTATCATGACAGAGTGATATCAGCTGAGTTGTCCTTGTTAAAGAAGCAAGCCCATCAAAGCTTTTATCATTTTATTATATTGCAGTGATCATATTATATAGCACTGTTTATTTACAATTGCTCATTTTGCCTTTCTACTCAGTAAATTCTTCTCTTTTCTCTGCTCTATGTAGGAACAGGAAGTCTTTATTCCCTGCAGAAATCGTTCCCCTCTTCAATCCCTGACCCAGCTGCTCTGCTCCTCCCTCAGCCAGACTCTTTTGCAGTGACTGATGAGTCATACAGGGAAAATTGACCTCCTGTTTCTACATAGAACTTAGAAGGATTCAGCTCGTCAGTTTTTAATCACGTGATGTCATAGACCTAATGGAAAAGAAAAGAATTACCGTATTTTTCAGACTATAAGACGCACCAGGCCATAAGACGCACCCCAAATTTTGGGGTGGAAAATAGGAAAAAACATCTTTTGATAAGATGGGGGTCCGTCTTATAGTCTAAATAGGTATCTTACCTGGAAAGGCAGTGTAGCGGGGTCCTGAGTGAGTGGTGGCTGGGGGCTTGGGGCCTGGGTGAGTGGTGGCGGGGCCCTGGGGCCTGGTACCGGGGCCAGTGTCTTGCTGTGAGTAGCGTGGCAGAGCAGCGTGAGTGGCTTCTGGTGCGCGCGGCCATCTCTCTGAAGCTGAGATCTACAGGAAAATGGCCGCCGGCGTAGCAGAGCGCATGCGCCGTCTCCGGTGGCCATTTTTTCCTGTACATCAGCTTCAGAAAGATGGCCGCGCGCACCGGAAACCTCTCACGCTGCTCACAGCAAGAAACCGGCCCAAGTACCAGGCAAGGCCCCGGCTCCCAGGCGGATACCTCTTCAGCCGCCGCCACCTTCTGCCTCCGCCGCCGCCACCTGCTGCCGCTGCCGATCCCACTCCACCACCACTGGTAAGTTACTTTCGGACCATAAGACGCACCCCCCATTTTCCTCCCAAATTTGAGGGGAAAAAAGTGCGTCTTATGGTCCGAAAAATACGGTAATTGTGTAGAAGCGCAAAATGAGCAATTGTAAGTACACAGTGCTATACAGTTATATGAAAAAGTTTGGGCACCCCTATTAATCTTAAGCTTAATGTTTTCTTAAAATTGGTGTTTTTGCAACAGCTATTTCAGTTTGATATATGTAATAACTGTTGGACACAGTAATGTTTCTGCCTTGAAATGAGGTTTATTGTACTAACAGAAAATGTGCAATCTGCATTCAAACAAAATTTGACAGGTGCATAAGTATGGGCACCTCACCAGAAAAGTGACATTAATATTTAGTAGATCCTCCTTTTGCAAAAATAACAGCCTCTAGTCGCTTCCTGTAGCTTTTAATTAGTTCCTGGATCCTGGATGAAAGTATTTTTGACCATTCCTCTTTACAAAACAATTCCAGTTCAGTTAAGTTTGATGGTCGCCGAGCATGGACAGCCCTCTTCAAATGATCCCACAGACGTTCAATGATATTCAGGTCTGGGGACTGGGATGGCCATTCCAGAACATTGTAATTGTTCCTCTGCATGAATGCCTGAGTAGATTTGGAGCGGTGGTTTGGATCATTGTCTTGCTGAAAGATCCATCCCCTGCGTAACTTCAACTTTATCACTGATTCTTGAACATTATTGTCAAGAATCTGCTGATACTGAGTGGAATCCATGCGTCCCTCAGCTTTAACAAGATTCCCGGTGCCGGCATTGGCCACACAGCCCCAAAGCATGATGGAACCTCCACCAAATTTTACTGTGGGTAGCAAGTGTTTTTCTTGGAATGCTGTGTTTTTTTGCCGCCATGCATAACGCCTTTTTGTATGACCAAACAACTCAATCTTGATTTCATCAGTCCACAGGACCTTCTTCCAAAAAGAAATTGGCTTCTCCAAATGTGCTTTTGCATACCTCAGCCGACTCTGTTTGTGGCGTGCTTGCAGAAACGTCTTCTTTCGCATCACTCTCCCATACAGCTTCTCTTTGTGCAAAGTGCATTGTATAGTTGACCGATGCACAGTGACACCATCTGCAGCAAGTTGATGCTGCAGCTCTCTGGAGGTGGTCTGAGGATTGTCCTTGACTGATCTCACCATTCTTCTTCTCTGCCTTTCTGATGTTTTTCTTGGCCTGCCACTTCTGGCCTTAACAAGAACTGTCCCTGTGTTCTTCCATTTCCTTACTATGTTCCTCACAATGGAAACTGACAGGTTAAATCTCTGAGACAGCTTTTTGTATCCTTCTCCTGAACAACTATGTTGAATAATCTTTGTTTTCAGATCATTTGACAGTTGTTTTGAGGAGCCCATGATGCCACTCTTCAGATGAGATTCAAACAGGAGAACAACTTGCAAGTGGCCACTTTAAGTAGCTTTTCTCATGATTGCATACACCTGGCTATGAAGTTCAAAGCTCAATGAGGTTACAAAACCCAAAAAAGTGCTTTAGTAAGTCAGTAAAAAGTAGGTAGGAGTATTTAAAACAAGAAAATGATAAGGGTGCCCATACTTATGCACCTGTCAAATTTTGTTTGAATGCAGATTGCACATTTTTTGTTAGTACAATAAACCTCATTTCAAGGCAGAAACATTACTGTGTCCAACAGTTATTACATATATCAAACTGAAATAGCTGTTGCAAAAAAAACTATTTTAAGAAAACATTAAACTTAAGATTAATAGGGGTGCCCAAACTTTTTCATATAACTGTATAATATGATGATTGCAATATATTAAGAGAATAAAAAATTGGATGGGAGTGCTGCTTTAACTCTTTTATCCTGAGCTAATGAGTTTCAGTGATCTATCTAAGCAGGCCATTTTATGGTAGGGCTGAAAATCAGTGAAAATGGGTGTTTTGTGATTAAGTTAATTTTCATGACAGGGAATGACTTAGCACTGTTTTTGCAATTCATCTGATCAGTCTTCATAACAATCTAGAATTAATCCAAATTGCTACTATATAAAGTTAAGCAGAAAACATTGTGAAAACCTTTTGGCCACAACTGTACATACTGTGCTACTCAGTAAGGTCCCCTAGTGATCAAACGTTGATAGTTTATGCTAAAGAAAGCTTTTTAAAAGTTATTCTACTATCATAAAAAGTGATGGTATTTTGCTTGAACGTGTCATCATTTACTGTTGGGACGGGATTTGACCGCTGGAAACAGCATTGTTAAGAATGAAAGAGTTGCAGTGATAGTTTGGTCATGTTGCTCTTACAAATTTTTTTCTGCAAAGCTTGACATATAAGTACATATAAGGTGAATAAGTACAAAAAAAGAATGAAAATTGAGCATGTTAGTCCAAGTCATCAAAACATGCATACTGCGGATTTTACTCATTGATACGCGTCCAGGGAAAATCCGCATGCGTGTCTGCAAGAGAAATTGACATGCTGCAGATCTGAATGATGCACCGCATGTCAATTTCCGTGGGTGATCCTCAGGTGCACATAGATGCACAGTGGACATGGGATTTCTAGAAATCCCATCCACTATCCTGTAACATCTGGCCGCGCTGGTTTTGACGCTACATAAATATGCAGTGTCAAAACCGCAGCAAATCCTGAACGTGAGAACGTACCCTAAGGTTTTTCCTGAAGGTTCAATACCCAGCAAACCCATCAATCAGCTGTTATCAGCTCTGGGTACTGCAGCTCACCTCCTTTAGGAGCTGAGCAGCAGTACCAGTGAATATCCAGTACACAGTGAACTGGGAAGAGCTCTTGTTGCTTTGTTCACTGTTCAAACATTCAGCCAGTGCCAGTGCTGAAAACAACTGATAGGTGGGGGTGCCAGCTACTGGCCCTCACCAATCTGTCATATGGTTCTAGGTGGCTGGAAAACCCTTTTAAGAAAAGCAGTCCAGCAAAAAAAAAATTCCATCTTTATACAGTGGGGAAAATAAGTACTTGATATACTGCAGATTGTGCAAGTTTTCCTGCCTACAAAGAATGGAGAGGTCTGTAATTTTTATCGTAGTTACACTTCAACTGTGAGATACAGATTCTAAAAATAAAAACCAGAAACTTACATTGTATGATTTTTAAATAATAAAAATTCATTACCTGTATTAATTGCACCTGTTGGAACTCGTTACCTGTATAAAAGACACCTGTCTACACACTCAATTAATCAGACTCCAACCTGTTCACCTTGGCTAAGACCAAATGGCTGTCTAAGGACACCAGGGACAAAATTGTAGACCTGCACAAGGCTGGGATGGGGTACAGGACAACAGGCAAGCAGCTTGTTGAGAAGGCAACAACTGTTGACACAATTATTAGAATATGGAAGAAACACAAGATGACTGTCAATCTTGCTTGGTCCTGGGATGCATGCAAGATCTCACCTTGTGGGGTAATAATGATTCTGAGAAAGGTCAGAAATCAGCCCAGAACTACACAGGAGGACCTAGCCAATGACCAGAAGACAGCTGGGACCACAGTCTCTGTTACGGATCCGGGTGGTGGAACCTCTGTGCTGAGGTGCAAGGAGGGACCAGAGGGGCGTAACTAGGTATCAACTCGGAATTGACCAAGGTCGCACGGCGGCTCAATCGACTCCGTGAACCAGGGAAGGACCGAGCAGAGGGACCAGGTGCTACTCTGGACCAGTCCTTGTATGAGAGCAGGTGACTCCCACGGGTCAGAAGGCAGGGACTGACCGGTACAGCAGATGAGCAGGGCACGCAGGCTGTTGGGTGATCCGGGTAGACGGACTGGCAGACACCACGGGTAACTGGCAGGAGCCTCCAGGTAGGCTGGCTGGTAGGCACGGCAGATAACTGGTACGTTCTCTGGGTAGGCAGGCAAGCCTGGCCCATAGACAGACTGGCGGGTTGGACCGTAGGCAGACCGTCGGGCTGGAGAGTGTACTTGGCTGGCGGAGACAGGTAGTCAGGCTGGCGGACTGGATTGGTAGTCAGGCTGGCGGACTGGACTGGTAGTCAGGCTGGCGGACTGGACTGATAGTCAGGCTGGCGGACTGGACTGGTAGTCAGACTAGCAGCGGGACCTGAGGGCTGAAGCAGAGTTAGAACACAGAGCTACAACCTTGCACGGGCACCTCCATTTTGGAGGAGGTGCCTTTTGTATGAGAGGTCCTCCGGCCATTGGCCGGGGACTCCTTAGGATGGTGCGCGCAGCCCCTTCAAGAGGGTGGGAGCGCGCGCGCCCTAAGCACAGTGCTCGGGAATCTGCGCGCGCCGGCAGCAGCAGAAGGGCCGGAAGATGCCGGGTCAGGAGCGCGGCGGTAAGGGGGACGGCGTCTCTGCCTGTCAGGGGGCAGAGACGCCGATGCTACAGTCTCAAACATTACCATTAGTAACACACTAACGATTAAAATCCTGCAGGGAGCGCAAGGTCCCCCAGCTCACGCCAGCACATGTCCAGGCCCATTTGAAGTTTGCCAATGACCATTGGAATGATCCAGAGGAGGCATGGGAGAAGGTTATTTGGTCAGATGAGATCAAAATAGAACTTTGTGCTATCAACTCCACTCGCTGTGTTTGGAGGAAGAAGAAGGATGAGTACAACCCCAAGAACACCGTCCCAACCGTGAAGCATGGTGGACGAAACATCATACTTTGGGGGTGCTTTTTTGCAAAGGGGACAAGATGATTGCACCGTATTGATGGATGGTGTCATGTATTGCAAGATTTTGGCCAACAACCTCCTTCCCTCAGTAAGAGCATTGAAGATGGGTCGTAGTTGGGTCTTCCAGTATGACAATCACCAAAAACACACAGCCAGGGCCACTAAGGGGTGGCTCCGTAAGAAGCATTTCAAGGTCCTGGAGTGGCCTAGCCAGTCTCCAGACCTGAATCCAATACAAAATATTTGGAGGGAGCTGAAACTCAATGTTACCCAGTGACAGCCCCAAAACTTGAAAGATGTGGAGAAGATCTGTATGAAGGAGTGGGTCAAAACCCCTGTTGCAGTATGTGGTCAAGTGGTCAACTTGGTCAAGAACTACAGGAAATGTCTGACATCTGTTATTGCAAACAAAGGTTTCTGTACCAAATATTAAGTTCTGTTTTTATATTGTATCAAATGCTTATTTCGTGCAATAAAATGCAAATTAATTATGTGAAAATCATAAATGTGATTTTCTGGATTTTTTTTAAGATTCTGTCTCTCACAGTTGAAGTGTACCTCCAATAAGAATTACAGACTTCTCCATTCTTTGAAGGTGGGAAAACTTGCAAAATTGGCAGTGTATCAAATACTGTACTTGACGCGCCCCCAGGGCCGTGGGGCACTCGGCAGCCGGGCCTATGGATGCTGGTCTGGGGAATATCACGGTGGCTGGCCCGGTCCGTGACCCAGGGCGGTCAGTGCAAAAAGGGGGATATTTTTATATGGGGTTTTTGGGATTGTTTGTGACGCCACCTGTGGATTGCGGCTAAAGGGAGCCGCCGCTGCGGAGCAGTCCTCTGGAGCTGGTGTTACGGCAGCAGGGATGGTGTGGCTCTCCACAGGTAGAGCTTGCTCCAGGGCAGTGTAAGGCAGTGAAGGTTGCACTGGGCGTTGTAGTGCAGGGAGGGAAAGATGACGCAGATAAAGAATGGAAGGAGGCAGTGCGGTGCAGTCATCCGAGTTTTTACTCACAGTTCTTATGACAGTTCCACTGGTGCACCGTACAGTTGTCGGCCTCCCACGTCGCGCTGCGTTCACCAGGCAGGGGTTCAGCACTTCCTCAGGTATATTAGGAGTACCTGACAGAACCCCACTTTCTTGTGTTCCTAGCTAGACCGTCTTCATGCTGGGTCTTTCTCCCTCCTGCCCTGCGCTGCCCACTCTCAATCCCGCTCGGGTGCTCTGAAGTCCCTCCTGTCCGTCGGCGTTCACAGACCTGCTTGACCCTCATGGGAATTAGAATGAGGCTTCGGCAACTGACTATATAAGCCAGAAGCCTCCGGTTTTCCCAGCCGAGACCTGGAGTAACACGGCTGGCTCAGGGGCCGGTCCCCTTCTTGTGGCCTACGATCCCTCTGTCTTCTGACAGATGCGGGGCGTACGGGTGCCATTCTGCACTCGCCGTACCCCCTAGGATCCCTTCTTAGAACAGAGCTTACTCCTCTGCTCCCCACCTGGGCCTCTAGCACTAGGCCCCAACTTGTGGAGCAGAGATCCTAAAGAGACTCTGCCCCCAGACTGTCTTCCACTGACTGTCCTACTGTCTGAACTGCCACCCTAAGATAGCTTCCCATTATATATCTCCTACCATGGTGCTCCACTAAACTGCTTCCTCCACCCACACCCACTACTGGTTCCCCCTACCTTTGGTTCCCCCCACTCCTGTCAGGGACAGGGCTCAGCAGGAAAACACATTGAATCTTGCCCTTCCAGCCGGCCTGGAGCAGTGTAGTGTTGGATGCAGGTGTTGGGGTTCCGGGCAGCACTCCCTCCTTACCTGAGAGAAGGAGACACCACACCTCTGGGTGAGGTGCAGTACCTCTGTGGCAACTGAACCCTCAGGGGCGCCACATACTTATTTTCACCACTGCACATAGAGTTGGACTGAGGAATAAGGGGTCCACCTTTCATCTATATAAAAGCAATGCATTCCTTATTTTGGACTAAGGCTAATTTCTTCAGGCACAGTATCTTATGGTATTTCCGTATTGCCGTAAGATATACAATGTTGGAATTTAGCTCTGCTTGCCGGTTCGATCATATACGAATTGCATACTTGTGGTCACGTGCCAACAAGCTAGTCTTCCTGCTTTTTTGATTGTTAATATTAAAGCATTGAATGAAGCAAGAAAAGAAGTTCGTTGGCATATAACCACAAGTATGCAAATTACATATAAGAGGGATCACGTAATGTCTGATCAAACTATCAGGCACTGACAAATCCTAACAGTGAGTAAACTACACACTGTTACGATCCAGCATGATATATTGCCTGAAGAAGAGTAGCCCTAGCCTAGAAAAACCTTTTAATCATAAATAATGCAAAATGACACATTGGAGAGAGCTGTACAGTGTAGATGCATGACTTCTTAGAATACCAGTACTGCCGCCATAACTATAATTAGCATACACAACACATTAAAAATTCAATTATATATAGTACAGAAATGTATACATGTATATGGGACATCAAATTAAGTGTTGGGTTACCTTTAATACATATTTTCCCAATCAGTAAAAAGGACACTAATAGACATACAGTATGATACCCCCATATTGAATTCCCCAACACAAACGCAGTATGATGACCTCAGAGTGACCTCAGCAAAGTTTTATGTCCCAATAGCACAGTATGATGTCCACACAGCATCTCTATGTATATAGTATGATGGCCTACAGCCCTTTTATACATAGTTTGATGACCTCACAGCCCCTTATTTGAAGTATGGGCCCCCCATAGCCTCCTATACACATTATGTGGCTCTTACAGTGCCATATTGACAGTATAATGGCCCTACAGCCCCTTATACACAATATAATGGTCCCTCAGCTGTCTATACACAGTATGATGGCTCCTACACACATTTCATTTTCAGGCTTCCACAGCTCCCTATACACAATATGATGGCCTGAAGGTCCACCTATACACATCATGAGTTCCCCACAGACCTCTATACACAGTATGAAGGCCCTCTCAGCCTCTTATAAACAGTATGATGATGCTCACAGTCCCCTACATACAATATGAGGCTCCACAGCCCCCTATACATAATATGATGGTCCCACAGAACCCTAAATACAGCATGATGCTCCTCCTGGTGAGATGGATTCTCTAAGCCACAAATCCGGGTGCGCACATAGACCCTGGGTGTTGGTGCAGCAAACAAGAAGGCATGTGGGAAGCGAGGACTTGGCACACTTAAGAATCTCAGGTGCAGCACGGCAGATGAAATGGAACCCAGCAGTGATGAAATCAAGTTGAAGCACAGTATGCACAAAAGGTGGAGAACACCAAACAAAAGTCTAGAGTCTTAATCCTAAGACACAGATGTGTTTTCTAATGGGCTTTAAATAGTATTAGGGAGATGACATTACTGAACCATACCGGGCGACCTGCAAAACCCAATGAGAAGCACAACAGAGGGTAGCGGACCACGGAGTAGGGAGCAGAGACTGGAACATCCATGACAGGCGTGTAGCACCACCACTGCCTACACACAGTATGATAGCCTCCTAGTTCTTCTATATACAATATGATGTACAAATATATATATTATGATTACCCACAAATCTCTGTATATACAGTATGATGTCTACATACCCCCCATATATAATGTCATGGCCCCACAACTCCCTACATACAAGATGATGGTCACCCAAACTCCCTATATACAGCATTATATCCTCCACAACTTCCTATATGCAGTATAATGGCTCCACAGGTCCCTACACACTGTTTAATGGCCCCACAGCTGCCCTACGTACAGTTTAGGGCCCTCACAGCTCTCCCATATACACTATGGAGCCTCCACAGCTTCTCTGTATACAGTATGGAGACCTTCAGCTCCCTATATACAGTATGAAGCCCCCCACAGTCGCCACAAGTATTGACTGACTGTGACATCTGTATCAGTGCCAGACTTTCCTATCTGTGCCTCAGCCACCAAGTGGTGCTGTATTCTGTCATGCAAAGTAACAACTCTAGTTCTGTGCATGCTGGAACTTGTAGTTATGTCCAGGCTGGGAGCTAGAAAATGAACTTCTGTCAGTGTTTGCCCCCCCCCCCTGTATAGCCTGGGTGGGGTTGCAAACTATTTAAACTCCTGAAATCCTATTGTCTACAGCCAGTTATAATTTGACTAGATTTAGTGAACTTCTGTGTGCCTTGCTTGCATTCCCAGTCTATATTCCTGATTTTGACTCCGCCTCATTTACTCACAGTTCTCCTGCTTTATGATTTTGTTCTTACATGTATCTCCTGGTTCTGACCTGGATACTGGACCATTCTTTCAGCCAGTCTGCACCTCTGGCCAGCAGCTGACTCTGTGGCGCCAACCCAGGGGCTTCTGTGTAAGTCCAAATCCTTGTACAGGATTTAAGTGATGAAGGCAAGGGCAACCTCTGGGATATAGTAAACAGAGTGACATGCATTAAGCATGTCTGTAGTAGCCATTTTTAGAGCTGCTAGACAATCACTAACAGACCCATGTTACACTGATAAAATAATTAAAAAAACTACTCCCCCAGAGTGCTTTGGCAGTTTCAGCAATGTGTAGTTTGAGGCTTGGTGCAGCAGACATAATCTAGTGACATTAGACATCAGACACACAGGCAGAATGGTGGAGGAGGTAGCTATCGTCTTTCTATTCCACAAATGTGTTCAATGATATCTGCATCCTGAGGAAACACCATTCAGCACCAGGTTTCCCACAATTCGGGAGCCTCACAGTAGCTGAAAAGTCTGGTCGACCCTGAAGGAGTGGTCACTGCTCATCAGAAAATTCTCCAGACCTTTGGTGGGCCAGTCCAACTCTGGCTGTATCCTCACCTGCCTGTAGCACTTCTTTTATGTATGATTTACTTACGTGCCTGAAGTTCAACCTCCACTTTGCTTAACTTTACACACCATCTTGATTCCCAGATTTAACTCTGCATTTTATTCCTCTATGTGCTGCTATAAATCCCATGATGCATAAGCACATTATCCCATGGGCAGCTAGATCTATATCTGTCTGTATTGGTAACTGTGTGATTATCCTTCCCTCTTGTATATTGTCCTAAATAATATACAGTATTATAAGCATATGGTGAGAGTGACTGTCAGAATAACTGTGACAGGAGCTGGGAAATAATCATCATTACTTGTAATAGGAATTTCTTCTCTCCTCCATCCCAATCCATGCCATTGCATGACACTGAAAGATTTGGAGATGGAGATAGAGAACATTATGTGTTTCTCAGGGGTCTACATGATATCACCTGACCTAACTGAGGTGAAGAAATCCATGAATTATCATTTAGTAAGCAACAACTAAATGCAGTAATAGTATCCGAATTCTATACATATGTATGTAGTAGTGACAAAATTAATTTTAACAATCATTGGACTTTTCGAGCATCTGTAGACACTTTTGTCTAACATATCTTCTCTTGGTTGGCTTAGTTATGGACCAATTTTTTTTTCGCACTATAATTTTTACCATGTTGACAAAGCTTAAACTGTGCACCTCCCATGAAGAGCAAAGAGTATTTTAAACACATAATAATTAGGTCTAATACTACAGGTTTGATACACCAATATTTGCTCCTGCTTTTTGCCTAGTTTATAGTGGTGTGTACCTTTTTTTGTTTGCTCCATATTTATGTTTCCATTTGCACCTTTTTAAGTACATTTTAATGTGTGTTTGCCTGTTGTTTTTTATGCTTGTCACTGTCAATAAATGGTTAAAGACAAAAATAAAGACCATTTTTTACTTTGCGCAAAATTCATAAAACACATTCGCCAGTTTGAAGAATGTGGTACAAAAAAATACAAATGAATACCACATGATATAGAAAGAAAAGGGACATTAAAAAAATGAAAATGATCAATTGGAGCCCACATTTTACAATTTAGAATCAAAAATACTTCAAGAGTTTTCCACATTGTAAGTCAAAGTTCTAGTGCCAATTACACTAGTAAATATGACAAAATGTTTTTACAAAACTACATTTGAGTAATGAGACACAATGGGGAATTAGAATGTTTACTATGGTAAGCATGCCAAAATTCTGTATAATCATTTTATTGCTTTCATATTGCATATAATACAAACACTGTCACACTGGATTCAGAAGTAAAAAGTAATAAAAAATGTAAGACATTTTTGAAGCATATTATCTTAGATGTTAGAAGCTGCATGTGTGACTTTACTTGATTCAGAAATGTCCCTACCACTCACTTTTATATTGCCAGAGCAGTGGTTATGATTAAAAACCGTTTAGTAACAAACCTTATGACAAGGAAATTGAGAATTCTCAATTTGTTAATTTATTTGAAGATTTATACAATGCATATTAATAAGATGGTCCAAATTTGCAGGGAATAGTAGCAATTTCTGAAATACATCAATAGAATTGACAGATCCACATTAAAGATTACTGTGATGACACAACATCACACTGGCCACTGGTGTGGGGGGGGGTGAATTACTACTAATTATGCCTAACATACTGTTCCTTTTTTCAGTAGGTCAAGTGACATGAGCCATTGCTTCATATGAGTCTATCCGTTGACTCTTGTTGCATGTTAATTTGTGGAATGCCTGCTGATTACGTATTGCATCAGCCCCCTGTGGGGCACTAGCCTGCACAACTTGGAGGACAAATATGCTGGCTAATTGAACAATGAGGGATTACCTCCCCCCACCTTCCCCCAATCCTGTGGGAGAATGCCCTGAGTGAGCTGTGGAACATAAAAGGGGGCTGCCACTGTCTCCAGAGAGACTCTACAGGACATCAGCCCAAAGAACTATGGCTCCATCTGGTGGAATACCGATTTGCTCCACTGCCCATCACTGAACCCACAAAGATGTCTGGAGAACCAAGGTTGAGACAATCAGGTTACCTTGCCACATACCTCACTAGGCTCTGACTGCTTCCTAAGCTTGCCACTACCTCCTTTCTGTAGATAGCCACCAAAAGAGGGGTGCTACTGGTTGGGGTAGCTGGACCAAGGTTGCCATGAAGTCACAGAGGTTCTAATCCCAGGCAAGTCAGCAGAAGGGTGAGACTGTCATTTCCACCATTTTGTCCACTTGCTGGGGCTGTATTATATGTTGTTGACTGTTTATGATCCAATAAAGTATTACTGCAGTGTGTTACCCTCATCCTGTGTTGTCTGAGTAGTATTCTGCCCACAGGGAAGGAGTTTGGGCATTCAGTGTGATGAGCCCTGGCCCGTGTGGTCTTTCTAAAGACAGCCAGGTCTGCGACCTAGAGCACCCTCTGACCCGCGTGTCTCCACAATTACTTATATTGTAACATGCACAATCAATTTGGATTGGTTATAATTGGCAATATTATTTCTCTTGCTTGAGCATGTAATCATGTTATAATGCTTGTATATGGGTAAAAGAAGAAATATTATAAGTTTATACATTCATACGGACCCTCTATGCAAAAGTAATTAAGCTTTGATTAAAGTTTGTAATGTATTTCCATCCTTTACCCACCAGGAGTCCTCTTTACTGATTAACTGCAAAGATTGTCTTCTTACTGTAGGCACTATTATCAGAGGATGCATTAGATGAGTGAAAGTGACAGGGCACAGGGTTGTCATGTTGCTCCGTGACTAATGATGTCGGCATCATACTGAAAGGCAGATGAGTTCATTTTGAAAATATCATAGTTATGAATGATACAAAACAATGTACTAAAGCTACTAGAATAGAGACCATCTGTGGTAACGTACAACTCATTTGTATAATGGCTTCTTTTCAGTTTTCAAGATTATATGCCTGGCATTTAATCCTTCTAAAATTCTGTAATGACATAAGCAAATGCATACTGTTTACTACAAGCAGCACCAAGAGTGGATGTCATTCATACAAAATGTGGAAATGCTTGCTTTGTTTGTTTGAGCTTGTTAGTAAGCAGAACTCTTTATATTATTACAACATGTACAAGATGTTCTGCTGAAGTAAAGATGTGAGTGGAATATAATTGGGTTGAAAATGGGTCCACTGCCCTCTTACAAAAATTAAGGATTTATGCTACCCAATCCCACTTTTATGTTTTGAACTATCTATATTGGATATATCCTTTGCTAGATGCTATGGGTTACTGTTGTCCCTGTGGCAGTGCAGATCTCACCTAAGTTACTTAAAATGTATTAATTCCATGCAAATGTCGTATATATGCCATGTTATATGTCATAATCTGTAATACCTTTTTACTAGGTAGGATTATGACCATTATAGTTTTAATTGTGAGCTGTACTTGGAACATTGTCAGTTCTTAATAAGGCTTCCATAGACATACACAACCAATCTGTTTAGAAGGTCCCAGATGAACCGTGGCCTTCGCGCTTTAACATACAGGGATCTGGACTTACAATAGGCTCCCTTGGGTTGTGTCCATAGAGTAGATGCTGACCAGTGGAGCGAGCTGGCAGAGAAAGGTCAACTAGCCAGGTCAAACGAGAGAGGGTAGATATAGGACAAAATCAGTAGTCATAGATAAAGTCAGGAGGTAGCTAAGGTCACAACTAGAAGGACAGAGTAGAAGGTAGAATCATCAGGCAAATGAAAGGTAAGGTCAGTCCAGGGTCTGATACTAGTATCAAGCAATCAGAATCAAGTGGGCAGCACAGTAGGTCCCAGTCACATTTGAATCTCTGTCAGGACAGAGCCCGAGTCGCCAAGAGCTGCTGTATTGGCCGTGATCACCAGCTCAGCCATCAGCCTGCAGAATGAATACGCTGGTGCCTCGTAACAGAAGCAAATGATGCTGGAGCAGTTCTAGGTGGAGATATGACAACAATTAAATATGGTCTATAATGTGTATAAATGTACGTGCTGTGACTGATGTGCATGAATGACCAAATAGTTAGAATACTACCTGGTCAACTAATACCTAGGTAGGATGCCACTGAGCAGAGGTGGTGAGATCTAAGGTGCTACTCAGGAGTGACAGGTATGCCAAGTCCTTTAAGAGTTAATGCACTAAATTGCCAGTGACATGGCTTTGTGAGAGGGTGGCATGTGGTCAGTATCTAAAGGGCAGCCATGGCCTTAGTAATGCTGCAGAAAATGCAATAAGTTTCTGTTTTCCACCAGTACAGGTTAGACCAACAGAGTAGACAGAGGAAGAGAAGCTGTGCAGCCCAGCTAGAAACATCTGTGTCGTAGTGTTATCAAGTGGTGGTGAGTAGCACCCATTTAAAGTGCTCTAACCAATGGCTTTAGAAGGTGCCACAGATGACCATTCACACTATGACAAAAACATGTTTAAAACAGACGACCATGCACACTACGACAAAAACATGTTTAAGTATCTTAAAATCAAGTAACAGAACCTTTATGAAAAGTTCAATGCTTTCAAATACAAAGTGATTACTAAAGTTTTTAATATTTTAACCACTTCCATTTTGTTCTTTTACTGTTTCTGCTATAGATTAGACATTCTCTAAACAGTTATTATATTATTTAGTTCCAGCATTAGACTAGATATTAGCAAATTTATATGCCTTAGTTTTTAAGATTATTAATAATATTAGAACAAAACCACTTCTTTTTGCTACAACAGCAAAAGTGTAGTGAAGTTATGAGCTCTTCTGAAAATGTAGGCTGTAAGGTTGGTCAACAAGACAGCTCCATTGTTCTTATCAACATTAATGAAACTTAATTTAGCTGTAAAATTCACAACTAAATAGTGAGAAATGATAATTCTCTCGAAGTGGCTCTATGTATTGGAGCATTCCTCTATTAACCCCTTCACCACCTTGGGTTTTTCCGTTTTTGCATTTTCGCTAATTGCTCCCTGTCTTCCCCGAGCCATAACTTTTTTATTTTTCTGTCTATATGGCGATGTCAGGGCTTGATTGTTGTGGAACGAGTTGTATTTTTGAATGACACCATTGATTTTACCATATCTTGTACTGGAAAGAGAAAAAAAATTAAAATGCCGTAAAATTGCAAAAAAAAGTGTTATTCCACAATTGTTTTTATTTTTTTTACCATGTAAAAACACTTGTAGCCCATGTCCTGTGTCTGTGTATGGTGGCTCTTGAAGCAATGACTCCCGCAGCAGTCCACTCCTTGTGAATCTGCCCTAAATTTTTGAATGGTCATTTCTTAACAATCCTTTCAAGGCTGCGGTTATCCCGATTGTTTGTGCACCTTTTTCTACCACACTTTTTCCTTCCACTCAACTTTCTGACTTTCCGTTAATATGCTTGGATACAGCCCTCTGTGACCAGCCAGATTCTTTAGTAATGACCTTTTGTGGCTTACCCTCCTTCTGGACATCTGTCAAGTCAGCAGTCTTCTCCATGATTGTGGAGCCTACTGAAACAGAATAAGGGACCCTTTTAAGCACTTAGGAAGCCTTTGTAGGTGTTTTTGTTAATTATTCTGATTTACTGAGATAATGACTTTTGTGTTTTCATTGGCTGTAAGCCATAATCATCAACATTAACAGAAATAAACACTTGAAATAGATCACTCTGTTTGTAATGACTCTATATAATAAACGAGTTCCACTTTTTGTATTGAAGAACTGAAATAAATTTACTTTTTGATGATATTCTAATTTACTGAGATGCACCTGTATCTTATAATCCTTACTATGCGTAATAGTACAATCACTTGGTCGGGGCATCAATGCGGAGTGGCATGGAGGCGATCAGCCCATGGCACTGCTGAGGTGTTATGGAAGCCCAGGTTGCTTTGATAGCTGCCTTCAGCTCGTCTGCATTGTTGGGTCTGGTGTCTCTCATCTTCCTCTTGACAATACCCCATAGATTCTCTATGGGGTTAAGGTCAAGCGAGTTTGCTGGCCAATCAAGCACAGTGATACTGTTGCTTTTAAACCAGGTACTGGTACTTTTGGCAGTGTGGACAGGTGCCAAGTCCTGCTGGAGAATGAAATTTCCATCTCCAAAAAGCTTGCTAGCAGACTTTGGTCTGACTTTGGTCTTGATAAAACACAGTGGACCTACACCAGCAGATGACATGGCTCCCCAAACCATCACTGATTGTGGAAACTTCACACTAGACCTCAAGCAGCTTGGATTGTGTGCCTCTCCACTCTTCCTCCAGACTCTGGGACCTTGATTTCCAAATGAAAATTGGAACTCTGGGACCTTGTGGAGTGTGTCAATGACTGCCTTCTGGACATCTGTCAAGTCAGCAGTCTTCCCTATAATTGTGGAGCCTCTTGAAACAGACTAAGGTACCTTTTCACATGCTTAGGAAGCCTTTGCGGGTGTTTTTTGTTAATTATTGTAATTTACTGAGATAATGACTTTTGTGTTTTCATTGGCTGTAAGACATAATCATCAACATTAACAGAAATAAACACTTGAAATAGATCACTCTGTTTGTAATGACTCTATATAATATATGAGTTTCACTTTTTTTACTGAAGAACTGAAATAAATTACCGTATTTTTCAAACTATAAGACGCATTTTTTTCCTCCAAAATTTTGGAGTAAAATGGGGGGGGTGTCTTATAGTCCGAATGTTGCTGGGGGGTATATATTTACTGTGTTGGGGGGAGCAGTTGCAGCGGAGGAGCGGGGCACAGGAGGCAGCAGCTGCCTGCTGCAGCCTACACTGTCCCCGCTGCTAAACAAAATGAATATTCACTGCTCCCCAAGCCCATAGGCGTGGGGAGCAGTGAATATTCATGCTCCTTATTAGCGGCACACAGTGTAGCTGCAGCGCGGCTCCTGCTGCTGATGGGCGATCGCGTGTGCCCGCTATTAAAGGGCATGAATATTCACCCCCTCTCCATGCCCATGGGCGTGGGGAGCGGGTGAATATTCATGCCCTCTAATAGCGCGCACACGCGATCACCCAGCAGCAGCTGGAGCCGCTCTGCGGCTATGCTGTGTGCCGGCTATTAAGGAGCATGAAGTCACTGCTGCCCGCGCACACAGTCCCGGCGTGGGGAGCAGTGACTTCCGGCAGCTGATCTCTCCTTGTGAGCCGCGCATGGCAGTGACGTTATGCGCGGCTCACATGGAGAGATCAGTGCGGGCAGACAGGATGCAGCGCTGGAGGAGAGAGAAAAGTGGTGAGTAGGAGTGTTTATTTTTTATGTGCAGCCTGATGGGGATTAGGGGGACCATGCATACTAGGATAAAGATGAGGGGGCCATACATACCAGGGTAAGGATGAAGGGGCCATACATACCAGGGTAAGGTGAGGGTGCCATACATGCCAGGGTAAGGATGAGGGGGCCATACATACCAGGGTAAGGATGAGGGGGCCATACATACCAGGATAAGGATGAGGGGTGCCATGCATACTAGGATAAGGATGAGGGGTGCCATGCATACCAATATAAGGATGAGGGGTGCCATGCATACCAGGATATTGATGAGGAGTGCCATGCATACCAGGATATTGATGAGGGGTGCCATGCATACCAGGATAGGGGTGCCATGCATACGAGGATAGGGATGAGGGGTGCCATGCACATCAGGATAGGGATGAGCGGTGCCATGCACACCAGGATAGGGATGAGGGGTGCCATGCATACCAGGATAGCGATGAGGGGTGCCATGCATACCAGGATAGGGATGAGGGGTGCCATGCATACCAAGATAGGGATGAGGGGTGCCATGCATACCAGGATAGGGATGAGGGGTGCCATGAATACCAGGATAGAGATGAGGAGTGCCATCCATACCAGGATAGGGATGAGGGGTGCCATACATACTACGATAGGGATGAGGGGTGCCATGCATACCAGGATAGGGATGAGGGGTGCAATGCATACCAGGATAAGGATGCGGGGTGCCATGCATATCATGATGGAGGGGTGCCATGCATATCAGGATGGGGATGGGGGCCATGTATAATAGGAAGGGGGGCATATCTACCAGGATGGGGGATATTATCAGAATTGGGGGACATTACCCCTATTCCAGTGTCAGCAGCAGACCCGCTCCCCCTTAACAGTGCATTGTGACTAGTGTTGAGCCACCCCCGTAGTGTTCGAGTTCGGTTCGGTTCGTCGAACACCCGTGTGTTCGCCGAACTGTTCGTCGAACTGTTCGTCGAACACCTTCGGACACCGTTAAAACCAATGGCAGGCAAACAAAAACACATAGAAACACATAGAAAACAACTTCAAAGGTGTCCAAAAGCTGACAAACTGCTCAGAAGACATAACTAACACATGGAAAAGTGACAAGTACATATAGTCATGCGAAAATAAAAGAGGAGTAAAAGGAGGGGGAGACACAGATATAGGCATGTCATGCCCTTCTAAAATCCAAAAAGTGAGAAGCCGACACGGCCAGTCCGTTCCTGCCCGTGCCACCTCCGTGTCGCCGGGTTTGTGCCAGAGCCGCGGTGGACCCTGACGGCCAGCCCCCCTCTCCTAATACTGGTGCCTGTCCGCTGGTGGGTCGAGCCCCCCGCGGTGGGGGAGGAGTAACATCTGCAGAAGAAAGACCATCTTCCAGCCAAACTAATATGTCGACTTCTTTTCGTGGACAATGTGATACGATCCCTTTGTTACGGACACGCCCATCGCTACAAATTCCAGATGAGGCACAAAAACAGCAGGTGCTTCAGCGGATATCAAGTGCTCCTTCAAGTGGGCTCTCCTCCACCTCAACTTCAACATCACAAATACTCCAGTCCTCAGAGGTGTCACCCCAATCGCACTTGCTTCCTCACAGCTCCCAAGTCTCCAACTGCCCGTCTGAGTATGGGGTAACACAGATGGTTGAGTCTGCACAGCTGTTTACTCATACTATAGCCTGGGAAACGGAGGTCTGCTCCAGAGCTTCTGTTAATCCAGACGAGGAATGATCTGCACTGATGCCCAGAATCTTTATAAGTCGGATCCAGGACCAGATGAAGAAGGTTCTGAGCATAATGTAGACCCTCGTTCCCAAACTGTAACTCCTGTTGGTGGAGACAATGATGAAGACGATGATGAGACTCAAATACCTGATTGGAGCGACAACTTGACTTTTCGGTCAGGGCAGGAAGAGGTTGGCTTTGAGGACGACGGGTGTGATAACACACAGGGTGATGATGACAAGGTTGGAGATCCCACTTACTGTCAACCCACAGTCAGCCAGTCGATGAGGTCACCCGGGCCTTTGCCTGGCCTTTGGGATGTCGCGGTGGTCGGCTCCCTGGCCCGTAGCCTGGGGTCACTCTTTAAAAGGGTGGATAATTGTTAATTTTATAAGAGTTTGTGACACCACCTGTGGTATCTGGTGAGAAGCACCAGCGCTGCAGCAGTCCACTGAGGCCCGTGATAAGGCAGCTCGATGGTATAGCTCCCCACAGGTGGAGCTAGGTCTCAGGGCAGCGTATGCAGGGGGAATGCAGGACAGGCGAGACCCAGCTGGGTCAGAGCAAGAACGGAAACGGACACGGTAGTCACTTCAGTACCTTTTACTGGAGGAAATTCAGGCACATCCTGGAGCACTGTAGGGTGAAGGGTGCATATCAGGATCCTCCCCAATGAGCGGCTGTAGGGCCTCCTGTTTCTTGCCTCTGCGCAGTAAGTTTCTGACCTGCCTGGAGCTAGGCCTAACTTTGTCTCTGTCCTGCGCTGGCTGACCTTGTGGTAGGGCCTTCTCTTGAAGTTCAAGCTCCCAGTATGCGGGGCCTAAGCGTCTCCTGGCTCTGTTACGTATCAGCACCTTAGCGATCCTGGGACTTGTAGTTCTCCAGGGATTCCGGTTATGCCTTACTGGGTCATAGAGATCCCGGTAAGCTCGGATCCGGTGTCCGGTAAATGCTTCGGGGTGAGCTGGTTAAGCTCCTCTGCCCCTTATGTACTAACTCGCCACTCGCCTTCGGCCTACTCGGGCCCTCAATAGGCTATACACACTAACGGCAGCTTGCCGCGCTTCACCGATCTTATGACGCCGGCACACCTTAAGCTCTATCTGGGCTCCCTGAATCTAGCTAGCAGGAGCCTCGTGCTCCACTGCTGAACTATTAACTGAGTTCTCTAGACTAGACTGAGCTCCACTGCAGACTGACCTCTCTTAGGCTTCTCTACTGCAGGAACTCTTCAGAGGAACTGAACTGCCTAGCTCCACCTTCCCTATTTATATCCCTAACGGGCTCCCTCTGCTGGTCTGAGGTGGAAGGTGGAGATGTGTGAATGTTTATGGGGGCCTCTTGTGGAGGATTCCATCAATACACTCTTCTAGGATCTGTGATACCAAGCGCAGCGGGGCGTCACAGAGGCTATTGACGACGAGGTTAGGTTGCGCCTTCCTGGACAGAGACGGAGTACTGGAAGCACGTCAACAACTGCATCCTCAACCACAACTCCGCCTCTGACCACAAGTCATAGTGGCTCTTCAGGTCGCATGGGCTCTAAGCCTTTCATAGCCTGGGCATTTATTCAGATCGATAAGGATGACCCAACTCGTGTTATCTGTAATATTTGTCACCAAAAGCTAAGTAGAGGCCAAAAAATCCATAGTTTGAGTACTTCATGCATGTACCGTCACATGGATATGAAGCATAAGTTGCAGTGGGAAGCTCACTGTGCTACAATGCGGCCTAGCAGGCTGGGCCAACCACCGTCTGCCCCATCTTGTGCATCCGCGGCCTCTTCATCCTCTGTGACTGGGGGGACAGCAGTCACACATGTTTTTGGACGCAGACCTGCCACCTCTTTACCTGCAACAGCCAGTGTGATTGGCAGGTCGTCAGTTCATTGAGAGCTCTCTGACATCGAGAGCACCACCTTTGGATCAAGGCAACCTAACATGTCCGCCTGCATCTTCCTCACAGACCGGCAGTTTGCCAGGGACACCCTACTCAACCCCGTCAAAGCACAACAGCCAGCCCTCGGTCCCTCAGATGTGGACAAGTAAAAGACCATTTCCTCCTAGCCATGAGAAAGCTAAGAGGTTGAATTTCACCATCTGCAAGCTGTTGGCTACAGAAATGCTGCCTTTCCGCCTGGAGGACACAGTGGATTTTTGAGACCTTATGTCCGTCGCAGTGCCCCAGTACCAGATGCCCAGTCGGCACTACTTCTCAAAGAAAGGTGTGCCTGCGCTCCACCAGCATGTCGCACACAACATCACCGCTTCTTTGAGAAACTCTGTGTGTGACAGGGTGCATTTCACCACAGACACTTGGACGAGTAGGCATGGACAGGGGCGTTACATGTCGCTGACAGGGCACTGGGTAACTATGGTGACAGCAGGACAAGGGGCTGCTGTCCAAGTCTTGCCGTCCCCGCGAGTTGTACGTCAATCCTCTTTATCTAGAAGTTCCTACACTGCTTCTACCTCCTCAACCTCCTCTCAGTCCTCCACCTGCACCCAAAGCCTGTCTGGTAATGCCACCTGCTTTCTAACTGCGCACCTCCTTACTATGCTGGCAGCAGGGCTCAACGGCATCAGTGTTTACTTTGAAATGTCTGGGAAATGTGAGTCACACAGCTGAGGACTTGTGGTCAGCTCTGGAGACCCAGTTTCATGAATGGTTGTCTCCACTGGACCTGCAACCAGGGAAGGCCGTGTGTGACAATGCTGCAAACCTGGGTGCGGCACTTCGCCGGGGCAATGTTACACACGTGCCTTGTATGGCTCACGTGTTGAACCTGGTTGTCCATAAATTTTTAGCCCACTATCCCGGACTAGATGGCCTTCTGCAGAGGGCACGGTCGCTGTGTGCTCACTTCCGCCGTTCGCATCCCGCAGCTCAACGACTTACATCTCTACAGAAGTCGTTGGGCCTGCCAGTTCACCGGCTGAAATGCGATGTGCCGACACGGTGGAATTCAACTCTGCACATGTTGCAGCGACTGTGGCAGCACCGACAAGCCCTGGTGCAATAGTTTCTGATGTATAGCCTGGGCCAACGAGATCCAGAGGTGGGGCAAATCACACAGCAGGAGTGGTCTCAGATCAGGGACCTATGAAGTTGACGCGCCCCCTGGGCCGTGGGGTACCCGGAGCCGGGCCGGTAGACGCTGGGGGTTGTAGTCACTGTGGCGGTGACCCTGGTCCGTGACCCAGGGCGGTCAATCCAACGGTAATTTGTATATATGGATTTTATAATGTCCGACTACGCCACCTGTGGAGTGCGGCCAAAGGGGCCGCCGCTGCGGAACAGTCCTCTGAAGCTGGTGGTTTTGCTGCAATGGTATTATTACTCACCACAGGAAGAGTGTAGCTTCAGGGCAGTGTGGGTGGATGATGGTGGTTGTAGTGCAGGGAGTCAGTAATGAACACAGAGTCCGTGTGATGCAGTCCCAAGATCTTTACTCACAGTTGTTGCAGTCCAGACTACAGGTACCAGAGCTATCTCACCCGTCATGCTGTGCGTACTCAGTGAGGGGCTCAGTCCACCCCCAGATAGCTCCGGAGTACTTAGCAGGACCCCCTTCTGTGTGTCCTTTCTCTGGCCTTCTCCCTGCACCTCACACCCAGTGACACTTCTATCCGGTATCCTCGGGCCTTGGCGGGCGACTTGTGTTCCGTCCCCTGGGTCCTATGTGGCTACCTTCTTAGTGAGACTGGTGTGGACTTTTGCCTGCAGTACATGAAATGCTGCAGCCTCCGGTTTCTAGTTGAGCCTTGCTGTTTCTCCTCTAGTTGAGGGACCGGTTCCCCTTATCTGGCCTGACCCCTCTACCTCCTGGTAGCAGCGGGAGTACAGGTGGCCTTCTGCACGGCCCGTAGCCCTAGGGTCCCTTCGGTTCCTGGAGCCTTCCTGCTCCCACTCCTCTCTTCTCTCCTTCAGTCCTGGGCCTCCCAGGCTAGGCCCGCCTCCGGAGCAGAGCTCATGCCGAGCCTCTGCTCCTGTCACTTTTCCTCCTCTGACTGGCTTGCTCTTTCTAAGATGGCTTCCTATTTATACTCTCCCTGTCATGTGCTCCCCTAAGCTGCTCCCCTAAGCACCCACTACATAGGATCCTCCCACCAGCTAGGGACCTGGGACTGTGCTCTCCCTTAGGAGCAATCTCGCCCTAACCCCACTGCGGGTATGTGTTGGATGCAGGTGTTAGGGTCCCGAGCCATACGCCTTCCTTACCTGAGGGTGAGATACCACACCTCTGGGTGAGATGCAGTAACTCTGTGGTGACTGCACCCTCAGGGGCGCCACACACCTTTCTGCACAGTTTTGAAATGGCGACGAAGATGTTTAGTGCTGACGACGATGCCATTATCAGCATAACTATTCCGGTGATTTACATGCTGGAGCACACATTAAACAGAATTCAGAGTCAGGTGGTCGGACAAGAGGAGGTGGAGGAAGTAGAGGAGGAGTCGTATGCGGAAGGGATAACATCTCCAAGGTCCAGACGGTTGGCAGCACCAAGGAGGCAGGCATGGGAGGGTGGGGGAGAGGGATTAAACAGGGCGCATGGTAGCAGCCAAACTGTTGAGGAAGGTGCAGGAGCCGAGGAAGAAGTGGAGGATGAACTGGCGATGGGCATGGAAGACTCATCAGATGAGGGAGACCTTGATCACATTTCTGTTGTGCGAGGTTGGGGGGAGAGGGCAGAGGAAAGAAGCATAATTCTTACCTCGCTACCAACACAACAAGGATTTGGTCCTCCTGGATGCGCAAGACACATGAGTGCCTTCTTGCTGCACTACCTGCAACATGACCCTCAGATTGAAGAATTCGAAGTAATCTCGACTCTTAGATCCCCGGTACAAAAGTAAATTTGCCGAAATAATTCCTGCCATAAAAAGGGATTGACGCATGCAGGAGTATCTGCAGACGCTGTTGCAGAATCTTACATGTGCTTTTCCACAAAACACCAGTGGTGCACGAAGTGAATCTCACAGTTCTAACTTGCCAACCGCGGGACTGTCGAGTCTTCATCACTCAAACCGTAACAGTAACACAGTATCTGCTGGTAACAGCAATTTTGTGAAATCGTTTCACCACTTTTTTAGACCATCCTTTGCAAGGCCACAGGAGACAAGAAGTCTGACACATAGTCAATGCCTAGAGAGGATGGTGCAGGAGTATCTCCAAGTGAACATCGAAGCCATGACTGTGTCACTGGACCCTTGCTCATTTTGGTATCCCAATCTGGAAAAATGGCCGGAGCTCGCCACTCACGCCTTGGAGATCTTGTCATGCCCTGCAGCCAGTGTTCTCTCTGAACGTGTGTTCAGCGCTGCTGATGGTGTGCTGACAGATAAGCGCACGCGGCTGTCCACTGAGAATGTAGACAGACTCACGTTCATAAAGATGAACAAATCATGGATTCGCAAGGACTTTTCTAATCCTGTGTTATCCTTGGGAGGCTAAAAGCTTGAGGATTTGGTAATATCACCTCACCAACCGTTTTAAGCAACTGTGGGGCAATTGATGCCACTTAACCCTAGAACGCATGACCATAAAAATCTACACTTTCATATACCTGGGGCCTTTTAGGCCCGTGTGCAAATAACATTGAATAACTCAAACTCAAATGACAAACAACTATATACATGAAGAATACCTAGAGTTTCAAAATTCTAACTAAAGTAATCTTGCAGAAAATAGAAAACAATTAACAGGGCGGGACTGCGAGGCCCCAGGTATGCGTTCTAGGGTTAAGTGGTGTCTGTGCCACAATTTTGGGAAAAAATGGAAACTCTTTTTGGAGTCCCCTTGCTGTGTCTTACGTGACGTTGGCATCGTCAATTCCAGGTGGGTTGGGTCGCTCCCCCCCCCCCCTTTTAACTGTAAGAAACTACATACACTATGGCTTGGGGTAACACAGATGATTGAGTCTGAAGAGCTGTTTACTCAGAGATCTGCTCCAAATCTTCAGTGTCTGCTAGTCAGCGTAGAATTTTTAACTGCATCTAGCCTAGGCAATACTTTGGGCGTAGTAGCCCAGCTGCGAAGCAAGCTGCACCGCCTGTGTATCTAATAAGAATTTTTAAATGCATCTAGCCTAGGCAGACTGTGGGGACCCCCAACCAAACCCAGACGCTCAGCCCCCCTACCGCCCCCTTTTCCTTGACAATACAATAATGTAACTCTTACAACTGGATGGGTGAGGATCGGTCACAGCTTTAACAACTCTTTATACTCATTCCATTAGAAAGACATTTTATTTCTAAAATAATTCAGCTTGTTGCAGCATGCCCTGGGTCTCCACTCCGGCAACTTGGCCAACAAGTGTAACTCTCCAACATGTCCTTTCTATTTCCAGGCCACGGAGGATCCTGCGTACTCGTATGCAGGACTCTGACCCCCACCCATCACTCTTAACGCTTGTTCCACTCCGTCCTGCAGTCCTGACAGGAATATGTCCAGTCCAATATCCATTAAGTGAACACCGTCGGGCCGTATGAGGCCTGCTTTATCTCCTTCCAGTTGTCGGTGTCGTACCACTACACCGCCTCTGTCTCTTCTAAATTTTGCCATCCGAATATTTATTACCCGCCTTGTCCGTTCGATGGCCGTGATGTCTCGCGCACCTTGCCATACCGCTATCGGCACAATCTCTGACCATACTATAGCTAGTTTTGTGAAAAATTCTCTGAAGCGCTTAGTGTCTAGTTTCATTATTGCCATTAGTTATGCGCTCTTGTGATGACCTAGGTTGTTTCCCCCGGCCTGTATAACTAAGATGACCAGACATCTTGCCTCTCTCCCTACCTTGATTACCTCCATTAGTACCTGTGGCCATAGCAGGCCTCTAATACCTCTCCAGTTGAAATATGTGTTATGA
Organism: Phyllobates terribilis; assembly: GCF_046119375.1. Classification (NCBI taxonomy): domain Eukaryota; kingdom Metazoa; phylum Chordata; class Amphibia; order Anura; family Dendrobatidae; genus Phyllobates; species Phyllobates terribilis. The sequence goes on along the minus strand of NW_027362763.1, from coordinate 520,236,482 downwards.
AACTCTAATTTCCTTCCGCCTGGGCGGACTTTCGCCCTTTAATCTGCCCAATATATATACGAGTGGCCTATCACCCACACTGTTGGCTTCGCGTCACCTGTAAAAGAAACAAACCACGTTAGGATAACAAGTCCGGTCTTATGTATCTTGCCAAACACGTGGATCACCATCTCTCTATCCTCTGAACTTCCGTTTCTGACAGTCCTGCTCTTGCTGCTTCTGTGGCCGCGCCTATGCGGAATGAGTGTGTCCCGTAATCTTTGGGGTGGTTCCCTGCCGATGTTATGCATTTATTAAATATAGCTTGGAACTGGTATCTTGATAATGGCGTCCCATCAATGTGTGATAGGAACAAATTACTTTGTGATCTGATGGTTAGATATGGTTTTACTATTGTTACCCGACTCAGTGTACCGTTTGTGGGTTGTAGAAGTACTCAAGTGCCCCTGCCCGCTGGAACCATTTTCGATTTGTGTATGCGTAGACGTATTGCATTATTGCCTATGACTACGTCCTGGTGTAATAAGTGTTATGTTCTGCTACAAGAGCTAAGGAAAGAGAGGAGATCTGTCCCTACGATAGAACTCAGCTGAATCCCTACGATGTAACAGGGAACCTGATCCTGCGATCAGACCTGCTAAAGTCCTAAGCTAGTCTGTACGAAGACCTATAGATGTGGGGGAGGAATCCCTACAAGTACTAAGGACTGGGAGGAATATGGGACACCTCCTAACAGAAATAGTAGCAGACAGACGAACAAACAAAATATAAAGAACATAGAGGTCAGTAAACCAAGCAAACTAACAGAGCAAGACACAGAGCACAGGCTAGCTAGAAAGTAGATATACAATGAAGTCCAGCAAAGCCAGAAGGGCGGAGCAGGATTAAATAGGCCAATAAGGTCATGTGACCAGCAAAGGAAAAAAAACCTAACAGCAAGGTTCTAACAGTACCCCCCCTTCTAAGAGGATCCTCCGGATCCCCTAGGACCAGGCTTATCAGGAAATCTCCTGTGAAACGCTCTGATAAGTCTGGACGCGGAAACATCATCTGACCTCACCCAAGAGTTATCCTCGGGTCCGAAACCTTTCCAGGCCACAAGATACTGCAAACTACCTCTATACCGTCTAGAGTCAAGGATGCGAGAAATTTCATATTCCCCGTCCTCCACCACCGGAGGAACAGAGGCAGAGGCGTCACCATCCGACACAACAGCTTTTTTTAACAGAGAGACATGAAAGACCGGATTAATTCTCCAGGAGGTAGGAACCTCCAACCTAACAGCAGATTGGTTGACAACCTGAAGCACCTTAAAGGGCCCTACAAACTTGGGACCCAATTTCTTAGAAGGAATCCTCAACCGCAGATTCCTAGAGGACAACCAAACCATGTCACCAACAGCGAACAAAACCTCCTGTCGTTTCCTATCAAAGTAGTCTTTAGATTTTCTGTTGGCCTCCTGAAGATTACCACGCACATCCGTCCAAACTCTTTCCAAATCACCGGAAAAATTCTCCTCCTCAGGCACGGCAGATCCCAACTTGGAGAACGACCCAAACGACGGATGTCTCCCAGAACAACAAAAAAAAGGCGAACAACCAGCAGAAGAAGATGTATGATTGTTCAGAGCAAATTCGGCAAGTGGCAGAAACTCAGACCACCCCTCTTGATTGTCTGCCACAAAACAACGCAAGAACTGCTCAACATCCTGGTTTTTCCTTTCTGTCTGGCCATTAGATTCAGGATGATATCCGGACGAAAACGACAAATGAATTCCCAACCTGTCACAAAAGGCACGCCAAAAACGAGCCACGAACTGAGGACCCCTATCAGAAACAATGTCAGTAGGAACGCCATGAAGTCTGACAATTTCCTTGACAAAGGCCTTAGCGAGAGTTTTAGCGCAGGGCAGTTTGATGAAGGGAACCAAGTGACACATCTTACTAAAACGGTCCACGACCACCCAGATGACAGTAAAACCCTCAGAGGGGGGAAGGTCAGTTATAAAGTCCATAGCCAAATGTGTCCAAGGAGCACTGGGGACCTCCAAAGGACAAAGCAACCCCGCAGCAGGAGTATGTGAGGACTTAGATCTAGCACATACAGTACATTGGCGTACCCACTTAATGACTTCCTTCTGCCATCCAGGCCACCAAAAACTGCGACCCACCAGTCTCTTGGTCTCAGAGATTCCGGGATGACCTGCCAACCGAGATTCGTGACACTCAACAAACAAATCTCTCCTAAAGGTCCCAGGCACAAACAACCTCCCATGAGGAGTGTTAGATGGGGCATTCTCCTGAGCTTTAAGAATCTCATCTTCCAAAACGGAGTCTAAAGCAGCTATCACAACACCTTCTTGTAAAATGTTTTCCTCTTTCTCAGCACCGACTATGGGAGAAAAACTGCGAGACAAGGCATCCGCCTTAACATTCTTAGTACCAGGGATGTAAGTAACGGAGAAATTAAACCGCGAGAAAAACAGTGCCCACCTAGCCTGACGGGCATTCAGGCGCTTGGCAGCGTCAAGATATATCAGATTTTTATGATCCGTAAGAACCTGAACGGGAAATTCCGCACCTTCCAAGAAGTGGCGCCAGTGTTCAAATGCGAGTTTAATAGCCAATAATTCCCGATTACCAATATCGTAATTCAATTCAGTCTCCGAAAATTTTTTTGAAAAAAAGGCACAGGGATGTAATCCATCCCCGTTATCCTGAGACAATACTGCGCCAACCCCCACAGAGGAAGCATCAACCTCAACCAAAAACGGCCTAGTAACATCAGGCTGCATAAGGATGGGAGCAGAGGTGAACCTCTCCTTGAGATACACAAAAGCTTCAATGGCCTCAGAAGACCACTGAACCGCATCAGCACCTTTCCTGGTGAGATCAGTCAGAGGTTTGACAATACTAGAAAAATTTTTTATGAATTTTCTATAGTAATTGGCGAAACCCAAAAACCTCTGTATCGATTTCAAACCAATAGGCCTAGGCCATTCCTGCACAGCCTGAACCTTAACCGGATCCATCTCAAAACCTTTGCTGGAGATAATGTAGCCCAAAAAACTAATTCTCTGTACAGCGAACTCACATTTCTCCAGCTTAGCAAAAAGCGAATTGTCCATTAATAACTGTAATACCTCACGCACGCTCCGCCAATGAGACTCCAGATCTGGCGAATAAATCAAAATGTCATCCAAATACACAACCACATTTTTACCGATCAAAGGTCTAAGGATGTCATTAATCAGATTCTGAAAAAATGCAGGAGCATTAGTAAGACCAAAAGGCATAACCAGATTCTCAAAATGACCCACAGGAGTGTTAAAAGCAGTCTTCCATTCATCACCCTCCTTCATGCGCAACAGATTGTATGCCCCCTTAAGGTCAATTTTAGAGAACCACTTGGCCCCCAATAACTGGTTAAACAGATCAGGAATCAATGGCAGTGGGTAAGGATTGCGTACCGTAATTTTGTTAATCTCACGAAAATCCAGACAAGGACGTAAACCGCCGTCCTTTTTTTTTACAAAAAAAAATCCAACCGCCACAGGAGACTTAGAGGGCCTAATGTGACCGGCGGCCAAACTTGTCTGTATGTATTCCTCCAAAGCCTTCCTCTCAGGAATAGTAAGGTTAAATAAACGACTTTTAGGAAGAGTCGCTCCAGGGACAAATTCAATAGAACAATCATAGTCTCTATGGGGAGGCAAAACCTGCGATTCCTTCTCAGAAAAAACTCTCCAAAAATCCTGAATAGGAACAGGCAATTCTCCCCTATCCAAAGCTGCAATACGCCCGTTACAACACTTGTCATAACATTTATGGCTCCAGGATTTAATTTCACTGGTAGACCAATCCAGTACAGGATTGTGACATTTTAACCAAGGCAATCCCAATATTACTGGAGAAGGCAAGTTATTCAACACTACCAAATCCAATTTCTCATGGTGAACACCATTAATAGTGAGAGGAAATTCACAGACCTTGAGAGTAATATTCTTCAAAGGGGAGCCATCCACAGAAACCACAGCAATGGGGGATGATAAAGGTTCAGGTTTTAAATTGAGTTTTTCCACGAATCCCCCATCAATTACATTCAGTGTAGACCCGCAATCAACAAACACCCGAAATTCCATTAATTTTTCCTGAGCAATCGTGGAAGCAGCTAAAAATATACCCTTGGAATTTAAACAGGCAATACGGGCGTGACTGACCATTTTTTTTTTTTCTTTCTTCATACGAAGCTCACAGCCTTTAATCAAATGACCAGATTTTCCGCAATAGAAACACAAGCCTTTCGAAAAACGACGGTCTTTTTCTTGAGAGCGAGGTGCCACCGATCCAATCTCCATCGGTTCACCACTGTTAGTACACACATTATCATAACCAGAAACTGACATAGCAGAGGATTTGCTCTCATTAACCCTAGCACGCAGTCTTCTATCCACCCGTATAGCTAATTGCATAGCCTGTTGCAAATCCTCAGGTGTAGGATAAGCAATTAACAGGTCTTTAACCCTTTCACTGAGCCCAGCAAGAAATAGACTTTTCAGAGCAGAATCGTTCCACCCTGTTTGAGTGGACCAACGACGAAAATGTGTACAATATTTTTCGACATTACCTGATCCTTGTTTTAAACGTCTCAACTCAGTCTCAGCTGATGCGACACGGTCAGGATCATCATATAATAGTCCTAAAGCAGAAAAAAAAACTATCCACTGATCTGAAGCATGTATCACTAGGTTGCAAAGAAAAGGCCCACTCCTGAGGCTCTTTGCGCAAAAGTGACATTATGAACCCTACGCGCTGGGATTCATCCCCAGAGGACTTGGGTCTCAAACGAAAATACAATAAGCAAGCATTTTTAAATGAAAAAAATTCTCGATGTTCACCAAAAAATAAATCCGGCAAACATACCTTAGGCTCCAAGAAATGTGCTCCAGAACAGTTACTCACGTGCTGACGGAGCTCGGCCACTTCCAGAGAGAGTCCCTGCAGGCGATGAGCCAAATCCTGAACCGACACCATGATGGAACAGAAAAATCTTTCCTTAGAGAATTTGCTGGCTGGACTTACTGTTATGTTCTGCTACAAGAGCTAAGGAAAGAGAGGAGATCTGTCCCTACGATACAACTCAGCTGAATCCCTACGATGTAACAGGGAACCTGATCCTGCGATCAGACCTGCTAAAGTCCTAAGCTAGTCTGTACGAAGACCTATAGATGTGGGGGAGGAATCCCTACAAGTACTAAGGACTGGGAGGAATATGGGACACCTCCTAACAGAAATAGTAGCAGACAGACGAACAAACAAAATATAAAGAACATAGAGGTCAGTAAACCAAGCAAACTAACAGAGCAAGACACAGAGCACAGGCTAGCTAGAAAGTAGATATACAATGAAGTCCAGCAAAGCCAGAAGGGCGGAGCAGGATTAAATAGGCCAACAAGGTCATGTGACCAGCAAAGGAAAAAAAACCTAACAGCAAGGTTCTAACAATAAGCCTCCACTGGTGCTAATTTTGGATTGAGGGACTAATTCTCTTATGCATAGCGCCCCGAAGAAGGCGATCACAAATGCAGTAGACAGTAGTGTTGCTTCAAATTGTGAGTGTCATGTTAATGGTGTTAGGGATATGATGTGAGAAATCAGTTTTAGTGACACGGGACGGGACGTCTACACTCCTGACTTGGCTGACCCCTTTTCCACCCTTTTATGGATTGTCTGATGATGAATCTTTGTCACATCTCCCCAATTCAGTAGTTGGAAGTGAAATGCTACTCCGGTCAGACACCGCTGCGCTGACGCCCCTGATATGCCCCTCATCATTAGCTGGTGGAGAAATTCTATGGTGACTTGTGATCTGGCTTGTTCACATTGGTCAACCAGTCTGCCTGCTACTAGTCGTGTCCACTCTTCCCATGCCTTACCGTATGCTTGCCACGTCGACGGGGCAACTGACGCTCTGATTAATGGCATCAACTATTCGCCACTAGATCCCATAGGGAAGGTGGGCAACTGTTGTCCCGATGGGTGGGCATTGTGGAAGAGCTCTGTGAAAATCTGCCAATTGAATTGTTATAAAGCGTTAGCAGCAGCTTTAGACCCCTCAGCATAGTGGCTAGCGCGGACCCATACATTGTGTTTTAGGCACAGGAATGCTAGCCTGGGTAGTAGGCCTAGCACTGGGAGAGACGATGATGCCATCTTATTAATGCAGTGCGCTAAGCTGGTGTTTTGTGTTATGAAGCGTATATTTTTGTAAGCCAGGAGCGCGCCCCATATTTCTATTGCTACCACTATTGGGAAGAAAAATTATTTTCAGGGCTAGATGCAGCGAAAAATTATTATTAATTGAAAAGCTGGTGGAGCTTGGTATAGATGGCCTAATACAATGAGACCCACACACTGCTAGAAGGCCAAATATTTTTTCAGAGTTAGATGCAGAAAGAAATTATATTCAGTTTGCAACCTGATGGAGGTCAGTATAGATGGACTAATAGAACAAGTCCCACACACTGCTAGAAGGCCAAATATTTTTTCAGAGGTAGATGCAGACAAAAAATTATTTTGAATTTGCAACCTGATGGAGGTCAGTATAGATGACTAATAGAACAAGTCCCACACACTGCTAGAAGGCCAAATATTTTTTCAGTGCTAGATGCAGAAAAAAATTATATTCAGTTTGCAACCTTATGGAGGTCAGTATAGATGGACTAATAGAACAAGTCCCACACACAGCTAGAAGCCCAAATATTTTTTCAGAGGTAGATGCAGAAAAAAATTATATTCAGTTTGCAACCTGATGGAGGTCTGTATAGATGGATTAATAGAACAAGTCCCACACACAGCTAGAAGCCCAATATTTTTTCAGAGGTAGGTGCAGAAAAAAATATATTCAGTTTGCAACCTGATGGAGGTCAGTATAGATGGACTAATAGAATGATGCTATGCCCAAAAGATTTTACTTCACTAGGTGCAGTAAAAAAATTGGTATTCTATACACAGGTGGTATATCTTGCAACACAGATAGGCTACTCCACTGACTAACACACTCTGCAATAGGCCAAAAAGGATTAGCTTTGCTAGATTCAGCCAAATGCTGTGAAAAAAACTTGCACAGCACTGGCACAGACCTGCCTGGCAAAAACTGATAGGAACTGATGTAACCTAGTCCTGAAAAGGACTGCAATTACAATTAGTCTTTACTCCCACAATCTATCTATTTAAGAGCACAGACCTGCCTGATAAAAGTCGTAGGAAATGCTGTAACCTAGTCCTTAAAAGGACTGCAATCACAACTATTCCCTACTCCCAAGCTATCTGTAGATTTGTGCGAAAATTGGCTTGAAATTAACAAGGTATAGCGCACACAGCAACAGCGGTGCCGTCTAACACGCAGCTGCAGCAGTGAGAAAATGGTGGCGACGGGGAAAATGGCTTGGTCTTATAGGGCAAGGACATGTGACATACACTGCCAATGACACATGCCCTTGCTTGTGTGAAAAAAAGCACTTCGCTCCGTGTGTGCGCTGCTGATAGGCTGACAGATTGCACCTCCCCACTGCAAATGCGGGAAAGAGAAAAAAAAATGGAGATCTTCATTGTTCCTGCAGAGATCCATCCCCTGCCCCTCCCCCCACCCCGCTGTACACTCAAACTGCGTATTAACATTAATTTTCATCATTACTGAGAAAAAATCCAGTTATGATTTTGGTGCACGAACAGTTATCGAACATAACCTCGAACAGCCGAATTTTTCTCAAATTGTTCGTGTTCGCCGAACGGCTCGAACACCGCCCAAAACAGCTCGAATTTGAGATTGGCGAACAGTTCGAGTAGAACAACGCTCATCTCTAATTGTGACCACATTTTTTGCTTACATTTTTTTTCTATTTTCCTCCTCTTAAACCTAGGTGCTTCTTATGGTCCGGTGCGTCTTATAGTCCGAAAAATACGGTAACTTTTTGAGGATATTCTAATTTAGTGAGATGCACCTGTATTATGGATCAGCCTTATTGAATATAACTTCAAAGATGCGCACAATTGCATAGAACAATTAAACAGGAAAGAGATCTATTGGTTCCTCAAGCTTAACACACTCAAACCAAAAGAACTGAATGAGGTGACTGTTGTATTTTTAGGATTTTTTATGATTAAATTATGCATGTTTTATTCGAAATTACATATTAATATTTATATTTATTGCCATCTAACTAATCTCCGGCAAACACAATACCCTATCTTTTTATCATACACAATTTTCTACTATCCTACCCCCCTTTTTTTATCAGTTACAGTCATGGCCGAAAGTTTTGGCACCCTCGAAATTGTTCCAGAAAATTAAGTATTTCTCTCAGAAAATTTATTACAATTACACATGTTTTTATACCCATGTTTATTTCCTTTGTGTGTATTAGAACAACACAAAAAAACTGAAAAAAAGGCAAATTGGACATAATTTCAAATAAAACCCAGCATACTCCCTGACATCCAATATAAGTTTCTCAATTGGTGCATATTAGAGATAATATGTATATTGCTCAATGGCTAGCACCTACTGGTGGAAATCTAGGTTAAGTCGTTCGACATAGATAAATACTTGAAGAGAGAAAAAATACGACCATATCAACCCAAGGCAAATATAAAAATTAACTTTTATTCATAAATAGTATAAAAAGTTACTTCATAATCAATATAAGGCACAGTACAGAAATGCAGAGAAACACATATCATGTAGGATGACCATCTCACTAAAGGGACGATCCGGTCCACAAGTGAAAGGGGGCCGAGACACCACAGCAAAAAAGCATATATGTAGTCCTTCATATGACATACCAATAAAGAGGACTATCAAATGGCCACAGTACAATACCCATGGTAATGTTCATATAGTAGTGCATACCACAAGTAGTATCAAATACTTGGAAATACCTCATAGGAGACTCATAATCTATACTGTCAGGATGCCATATACCAGCAGCTAAGATATACATTCATCATACCGAATGCCACATAAGGGACACTAGTAATAGCCACTATGGTACAATTATAGTCAAAGTATGACGGCTAGGAAAATTCAATTAAATAGATTTATGTTGACAGAGTCTATACCAGACAAGTATAAAGGTAGTTAAGTACAGGTAAGTAAGAAGCAAGTGCTGCATTATATAAGGGAGAATTACCTGGGCCACAAGCTGTGATGTCAGGGTACCCTCACGTGGACCGCTCGCCCACCCCAACGCACGTTTTGGCGTTTGCCTTCTTCAGGGGGCGAGCGGTCCACGTGAGGGTACCCTGACATCACAGCTTGTGGCCCAGGTAATTCTCCCTTATATAATGCAGCACTTGCTTCTTACTTACCTGTACTTAACTACCTTTATACTTGTCTGGTATAGACTCTGTCAACATAAATCTATTTAATTGAATTTTCCTAGCCGTCATACTTTGATTATAATTGTACCATAGTGGCTATTACTAGTGTCCCTTATGTGGCATTCGGTATGATGAATGTATATCTTAGCTGCTGGTATATGGCATCCTGACAGTATAGATTATGAGTCTCCTATGAGGTATTTCCAAGTATTTGATACTACTTGTGGTATGCACTACTATATGAACATTACCATGGGTATTGTACTGTGGCCATTTGATAGTCCTCTTTATTGGTATGTCATATGAAGGACTACATATATGTTTTTTTGCTGTGGTGTCTCGGCCCCCTTTCACTTGTGGACTGGATCGTCCCTTTAGTGAGATGGTCATCCTACATGATATGTGTTTCTCTGCATTTCTGTACTGTGCCTTATATTGATTATGAAGTAACTTTTTATACTATTTATGAATAAAAGTTAATTTTTATATTTGCCTTGGGTTGATATGGTCGTATTTTTTCTCTCTTCAAGTATTTATATACTCCCTGACATGTCACCCATTGAGCATGTTTGGGATGCTCGGGATTGGCATAAAAGACCAAGTCAATATGCAACAGCTTCACACAGCCATTGAAGAGGAGTGGACCATCATTCCGCAGGCCACAATCAACAGCCTGATCAACTCTATGTGAAGGAGATGTGTTACACTGCTTGAGGCAAATATTGGTCACACCAGATACTGACTGGTTTTCTGATGCCCCCCGGAACACCCCAATGCTGTAAAGTTGCACATTTTAGAGTGGTCTTTTACTGTGTTCACTCTAGGGCACACTTGTGCAATGACCATGCTGTCCAATCAGCATCTGCATATGCCACACCTTTGAGGGGGATGGATTATCTCGGCAAAGGAGAAGAGCTCACTAACACAGATTTAGACAAATTTGTATACAATATTAGAGAGAAAAAGGTCTTTTGTGTACATAGAAAAGTCTTAGATCTTTGAGTTCAGCTTATGAAAAATGCAAGCAAAAACAAAAATGTTGTGTTTATATTTTTGTTCAGTATAGTAGAGATGAGCAAATTTATTAGAATAGAATTAAATTCTTCTCAGAATTTCCAAGCAATTGTATTTTCCAGAATACAATTTTTTGCAAATCAGTCTGCAAGAACCAGCCTTCTGCATCAATTCTTTTTTTCCCTTCCCTCTTTTCGGCCTTTTCAGTGCAAGCCTCTGATGTTACTGCACACTGTGTCATTATTATCGTGAATGTCAGTGACGTCAAATTACTAGTCATGGCCTGGGGGAAGAGAAAATGAAAAAGGCGCAGAGGACGAGGTGATGGGCTGTGGTGACGGCGGACATGTGAGTAGTGAAGTAAGGCTTTTTTTTTACATACACTATGTTTGTTTTGTTCTGGGGTCTGAAGAGAGAGACAGCATAATAAGGAACATTCAGTTCACATCAAATAACTTTGCTGCAAATCAAATTTCCCTGTTAAGTCTATGCGATTTGGTGAATTCAAATTGTAGTACAAATGATCATTTATAATATATAAGCAATGTAATCTGGATACTGGTATCAGAGACTGCAAGAGCCGGTCCATCTATTTTTGCTATCAGCTCTCAGTCTGAGACCATGTGGAAACACCGTGACGTTGCATTGGGGTTCATACAGTTTCTTCAGAATGTTAAACTAAAAACCTCGGAATCGGTTTTGTAAATACTTGCTTAGCCACAATAGATCATTGTATAAGTTTTGGATGTGGGGTCCGTCCATGTCTTCTTTTCTACAGTTGTGGAATACTTTTTGGGGTGCATCAACAGTGGGGAAAATAAGTATTTGATACTCTGCAGATTTTGCAAGTTTTCTCACCTACAAAAAATGGAGAGTGCTGTAATTTTTATCGTAGGTACACTTCAACTGTGAGAGATAGAATCTTAAAAAAAATCCAGAAAATCACATTGTATGAATTTTTCATAATTAATTTGCATTTTATTGCATGAAATCAGTATTTGATACTGTCATAGAAAATATTAAAATGTCTGGAGCCACTGTAGTGAATGGGCATCCCCCCCCCTCACTCCTCCCCTCTCTCACTTCCAGTAAGGAAACGAAAACTTGCAATCTCCTAGACTTAGACAATAGACACAAAGAAGTAGGAAGTTTTATTCTAGCTGGATAGTGAACCATCTTAATTAACATACAGGCAACCCCTTTTGAAGTAAAGGACCAATGCAGTACTGACCAGGATGCCTTAATGTGGAAGACTGAGATGTATAGAATAGGCAGGAAAAGCCTCTTAAGTTTTGAAAGGAATGAAGCGAATATCTAACACCTGTTAGAGATAGCTATTGTCCATCCAAGATGCACATTCCTTTCATAAACCCAGCTTTGGCAGACTTAATGTCGCCGAAAAAAATAAAATTGAATATTGAAGTTTGTATAAATACAATTGTGATGATACATACCTTTTCGGCTTCATGGCTAATAGGTGAAGCAGATGCATATTTTTTCCTAACTGTAACCGCTGACTATAAGCCACAAATCAATAATGGGCAAATCACTGACAGCAGCCATGTCATGTTTGGTCTATGGGTAATGGTAAAATTCAAATAAAAAATATGGAGGTGATCTCAAACTTCTGCGATCATCCAGAGAGGATGAGAATTTCATAGAATCCTGAAGGGCAGAGGACAGCCCACAACCCTGCCCACATTAGGTCATCACAGGGGAGGGTGTGTGGGTGTAACTCGGGTGCTGATAAAAGATCAAGGCAAATTATGATCTGCGTTCAATGCTAAGGAAGATACATGTCAATGTAGGCTTGTTCCCGCTAACCAGACTATTTCAAGTGGGTTGCCTCCATCCGCTAGCTGAATCATCTCTGTGATCAGCATAGTAGGTTTCTTTTGTTTTATCTGTTTCATTTTATGTAACTGTATATTCTGTATTGTTTTTTCCCCTTTGTAAAATCTTTTGTATATTTTTTATAAACACTGCGTATTGTTTTGGATTAAATATAAAATTTAATAGTTCTGTTCCTTTTGTTCTGTAAATCGCGCCTTGAAGACATATGCTACCTACCTGTCAGTCTGTAAAACCAACTGGTGGTGGCAGCTAATAATCTTACTTGGGTTATCATGAAATTGGCAGTCACCGTATATACACATGTTCCAGGCGTTGGAATTAGAGGTGTATATACCATACGCTCACTGTTAGTTTCCTGATAGCCAGCCTATTAGTGCATATAGCCTGCTGCCTCCTTCGTTAATCTTCAGCAAATCGTGTAATTGTCTGGGCGATAGGGGGCATCATAGAGTTGTTCACTCCAAAGATAACAGCATGGGTGGTTTAGTTACAACCCCCCCAGGCTGTTATCTTTGACAGATACAACAGAAAAACAGAACTTAATATTTGGTACAGAAACCTTTGTTTGCAAATACAGAGGTCAGACGGTTCCTGTAGTTCTTGACCAAGTTTGCACACGCTGCAGCAGGGATTTTGGCCCAATCATCCATACACATCTTTTCCAGATTTTCAGGTTTTGGGGCTGTCACTGGGCAACATTGAGTTTCAGCTCCCTTCAAAGATTTTCTATTGGGTTCAGGTCTGGAGACTGGCTAGGCCACTCCAGGACCTTGAAATGCTTCTTACCACTCATTTGTTGCCCTGGCTGTGTGTTTCAGGTCATTGTCACGCTGGAAGACCCAGCCATGACCCATCTTTAATGCTCTTACTGAGGGAAGGAGGTTGTTGGCCAAAATCTTGCAATACATGACCCCGTCCATTCTCCCTTCAATACGGTGCAGTCGTCCTGTCCCATTTGCAGAAAATCACCCCCAAAGTATGTTTCCCCCACCATGCTTCACAGTTGGGATGGTGTTCTTGGGGTTGTTCTCATCCTTCTTCCTACAAACACAGTGAGTGGAGTTGAGACCAAAAAGTTTTTTTTGGTCTCATCTGACCACATGACCTTCTCCCATGCCTCTTCTGGATCATCTAGATGGCCTTGGCGAACTTCAAACGGGCCTGGACATGTGCTGGTGTGAGCAGGGGGACCTTGCGTGCCCTGCAGGATTTTAATCAATTACGGCGTCCTATGTTACTAATGGTAATGTTGGAGAATGTGGTCCCAGATCTCTTCAGGTCATTGGCCAGATCATCCCGTGTAGTTCTGGGTTGATTCCTGACCTTGCTCAGAATAATCCTTACCCCAAAAGGCGAGATCTTACATGGAGCCCCAGACCGAGGCAGTCATCTTATGTTTCTTCCATTTTCTAATAACTGTGCCAACAGTTTTTGCCTTCTCACAAAGCTGCTTACCTATTGTCCTGTATCCCATCCCTGCCTTGTGCAGGTCTACAATTTTGTCCTTGGTTTCCTTAGACAGCTTTTTGTTCTTGGCCATGGTGGGGAGGTTGGAGTGTGATTGATTGAGTGTGTGGACAGGTGTCTTTTATACAGGTAACAAATTCAAACAGGTGCAATTAATAAAGTTAATGGGGGCAGAGTAGGAGGACTTCATAAAGAAAAACTAACAGGTCTGTGAGAGACAGAATTCTTGCTGGTTGGTGGGTGATCAAATAGTTATTTCATGCAATTTAATTATTTAAAAATCATACAATGTGATTTCCTGTTTTTTTTTATTTTTAGATTCTGTCTCTCACAGTTGAAGTGTATCTACCATAAAAATTACAGACCTCTCCATTCTTTGTAGGTGGGAAAACTTGCAAAATCGTCAGTGTATCAAATACTTATTTTCCCCAATGTATCTTTTTATAATAATAAATGTTCACTTATTATAACATTTTCCATAAATATCATAGATTAACACAATGGGTTTTTGCTTTCTCCTTTCACATTTTCACTGCCAATGTGAGCAGGGATGTGAACACGTCCACAGAGTTATTTACAGCTTTGCAGTGTACTACAAGCATAGCTTATCAGTTTAGAACTAAATTTGCTTCACTTGACATTTGCTGCTGCTGCTGCCAACATTGACACATTTCCAGAGAATGTTCTGCTGAATCTATAGCATAGGACAAGGAATTATAGGAAAACTAGATGGTGGCCTGATTCTAACGCATCGGGTATTCTAGAATATGTATGCGGCCGACCGGGTGCGACTAATCAGCGAAGCAGTGTTTAAATGGGTTGTGCACTACTTTAAATTAATCCCTCAATGTATCCCCCCGGGGCCCCTAATGAATTTTGTAATTACATCATGTTGTCAATACTGCTTGTGACAACATCGCTGACCACGCACAGCCAGCACGTAATTCCCCGCGCCTGCAGCTGGCTCTTGCTTCCGCTTACATCACGACTATTTGCGGCTGCAGCCAGGGGTCTCCTGTTCCGCGTACCACGGTGAATGACGGGCTGTGGGCGGGGTTATCCCCCATCGTGTCACACCCAGCATCCACCGCGCGCTCTGTCAATGAATGCACGTGCGGTGGATGCCGGGTGTGACGGGATGGGGGATAACCCCGCCCACAGCTCATCACTCACCGTGGAACGCAAAACAGGAGACCCCTTGGCTGCAGCCGCAAATAGCGAATCGTGTTAGTGAGGACCGGGGAGGGGCGCTGCCTGTGCGGGTACATCGCCGCTGACCTCCATGCGGCTACCGTCAGGAGATCAGCGGCTAGGGCCGCTGATCTCCCGACAGCAAGTGTGAAGGGAGGATCGGGGAGCAAGGCTGCCGGTCGGGGTACTTCTGCTGCGAGCAGCCGGGAGATGACTGGCTAGCACCGGTCATCTCCCGGCTGCGTCTCCGCTGATCTCCCGACGGTGGTCTGAGTGTTTCTAATCCGGCGCCAATTCGTGGCCGGGCTCCGCCAGTTGCTGATTGGTCGCGGCCGGCTGGCCGCGACCAATCAGAGAAGCGGTATTTTAAATTTTGCGCCAATATCGCTGATTGGTCGCGGCCGGGCGGGTGCGACCAATCAGCTAAGCGTGTTTCAAATCCGGCGCCAATTCGCGGCCGGGCTGCGTTCGTTGCTGATTGGTGGCGGCCGCCAGCCGCAACCAATCTGGACAGCGGTGTTTTAAATTTCGCGCCAATATCGCTGATTGGTGGCGGCCGGCGGCCACGACCAATCAGCGAACCGTGTTAGTGAGGACCGGGGAGCGCCGCTGCCTGTGCGGGTACTTCCGCTGCGAGTAGCCGGGAGATGACCGGCTAGCGCCTGTCATCTCCCGGCTGCATCGCCGCTGACCTCCATGCAGCTACCGTCGGGAGATCAGCGGCTAGAGCCGCTGATCTCCCAGCGGCAAGTGTGAAGGGAGGACCGGGGAGCGGCGCCGCCTAGGCCGCTGGTCGGGGTACGTCTGCTGCGAGCAGCCGGGAGATGACCGGCTAGCGCCGGTCATCTCCCGGCTGCATCGCCGCTGACCTCCGTGCGGCAGATGAGCCCCTAACGGCCGCCATCTTGTTCTGTAATCCCGCGTCGCTGATTGGCCGCGGCTGGACCAATCAGCGACGCGGGATTTCCTGGACGGACAGACAGACGGGATAAGCCGATAGTAGATAATGCTAAACATATTTTATCTCCTCTCAAGTCAGCTTTCATAAAATTAAATTTTCAGGACCAGGCATGCATATAATTATAATTGTTGAAGAAGAAAGAAATAGGCATGTACAGTACAGATCAAAAGTTTGGACACATCTTCCATTTAAAGATTTTTCTGTATTTTCATGACTTTGAAAATTGTACATTCACACTGAAGGCATCAAAACTATGAATTAACACATGTGGAATTATATACTTAACAAAAAAGTGTGAAACAACTGAAAATATGTCTTATATTCTAGGTTCTTCAAAGTAGCCACCTTTTGCTTTGATAAAGAAAATACAGAAAAATCTTTAAATGAGAAGGTGTGTCCAAACTTTTGGTCTGTACTGTATGTATGTATGGTTGCATTTCGGATTTCAAAATTTCTGACCTAATGTAAAAATGACAGGCTGGATGGTACATAGAAATTTCAAAAAAATTATATTTTCATTGTGGAAAGATCCTCCAATTGAATAACATCTTCCAGCTGCTTATGTTTAAAAAAAAAAGCACATTTGGGATCTTTTGAACTTTGTACCACTAAGGACAAACTCTCTTATTACCTTGCAGGATTCTGTTTAGATTTCTAAAGTGCTGAAGTATGCGCAATGACCAGGGGCGTACATAGGAATCATGGGGCCCCATAGCAGAAGTTCTAAATGCCCCCCCCCCCCCCCCCACAAAAAAATGTAAATAATTGTCGGGGTCACAGAAGACCATATCTCACAACTTTTCATCCTTTACATAGTAATTTTCCTCCTGCTGAAGTCCTAGATTCCTCTTTCATTGCCCCATAAAGTGTGATGCCAGCAAAAGTGCCCCCAAACACAGTGTGATACCCCCATGGTGAATTCCTCCACATGCGCAGTGTAATGACCCTACTGTACCCCACCTCAACTCCCAGGGCGAAGTATGCTGACCCCAACATAGTATGATCCCCCAACTGTGACCTCCTAGAGCTAGAGAGGATGGTACATAATAAGGGAGAGTGTTATACATAATAAAAGAGGAAACTATATAACTAAGGATTGCGCTATACATAATAAGTGAGTTCACTATATACTAAGGGAGTATACTATACATAATAAGTGAGTACACTATATACTAAAGGACTGTGCTATACATAATACGGCTACATTCCTGCATCTGTGTGCAGTGTCGGTGTGCTGCCCTGTTTTACAGACTCATTGAGCATGTCCTATTCTAATCCTCAAAATCAGATCAGAACAGGACATTCTCTGACCCCCTTAGATCTCATTCTCAGATCCGTGATTTTCATGGATATGTGAATGGATCTATAAAACTCTACGAGTCCGTGGACCATCCGATAAAAAAAATCTGGCACCACACGGACATTTCACACAAATGTGAGAATGCAGCCTAAGGGATTTTACATTATCACTCCAAGTCACACAGTGCAGATACAGAATAATATTTACATCCAGGCACTTACCGCTGACGTCTCATCTGATCAGAGTCAGTTTCTGCTGCTTCTTCTCCATCTGGTCAGACCTTCATGTCGACATCTCCCAGCCACGACTCGTCTTGTCACGATGATCTCCAGCCTAGAAAATAACAAGGTCACATATATTGTACATGCATCTCCCCCACACTGCGCTACTGACTACAGAAATGTACCCCCACATTAATATACTATTAGCCACTTAGTAATCAAAATATGAAGTGATAAGCAGCATTAACTATAATCTCCACCAGCCAATAATATAAATTATTCAGTCTCTGTGACTCTCCCCAATTAACTGTAAGGCTATGTGCACACGGAAAATATACAAGGCTTTACAGTACAAGCAAAGTGAAACCCCCATCATTGCTCTCTCCCACCACCTCCATCATTGCTCTGTCCCAGCACCTCCATCATTGGTCTGTCCCAGCCCCCCTGTCATTGCTCTCTCTCAGCACCCCTGTCATTGCTCTCTCCCAGCACCCCATCATTGCTCTCTCCTAGCACCTTCATCATTGCTCTCTCCCAGCACCCTCATCATTGCTCTCTCCCAGCACCCTCATCATTGCGCCTTCCCAGCACCTCCATCATTGCTCTGTCCCAGCACCCCGATCAGTGCTCTGTCCCAGCACCCCGATCATTGCTCTGTCCCAGCACCCCGATCATTGCTCTCTCCCAGCACCCCCGTCATTGCTCTCTCCCAGCACCCCTGTCATTGCTCTCTCCCAGCACCCCCGTCATTGCTCTCTCCCAGCACCCCGTCATTGCTCTCTCCCAGCACCCCCGTCATTGCTCTCTCCCAGCACCCCCGTCATTGCTCTCTTCCAGCACCCCCGTCATTGATCTCTCCCAGCACCTCCATCATTGCTCTCTCCCAGCACCCCCATCATTGCTCTGTCCCAGCACCCCCGTCATTGCTCTCTCCCAGCACCCCCGTCATTGCTCTGTCCCAGCACCCCGTCATTGCTCTTACTGAGCACCCCATCATTGCTCTCTCACAGCAAACCCCGTCATTGCTCTCTCACAGCACCATCATTGCTCTCACAGCACCCCCATCATTGCTCTCTCCCAGCACTCCCATCATTGCTCTCTCCCAGCAACCCGTCATTGCTCTCTCCTTCCCCACATCCCTATCATTGCTCTCCCCAGCCCCACTATCCCCATCATTGCTCTCTCCAGCCCCATCACTGCTCTTCCCATCTCCACCATCCCCATCATTGCTCTCCCCAGCCCCATCATTGCTCTCCCCAGCCCCTTCATCCCCACCATTGCTCTCCCCAGTCCCCCATCACCATAATTGATCTCCCCAGCCCCACCATCCCCATCATTTCTCTCTCCAGCCCCATCATTTCTCTCCCCAGCCCCACCATCCCCATCATTGCTCTCCCCAGCCCCATCATTGCTCTCCTAAGCCCCATCATTGCTCTCCCCAGCCCCATCCTTGCTCTCCTTAACCCCATCATTGCTCTCCCCAGCCCCATGAGCCCCATTATTGCTCTTCCCAGACCCATCATTCCTCTCCCCAGCCCCATCAGCCCCATCATTCCTCTCCCCAGCCCCATAAGACCCATTATTGCTCTCCCCAGCCCCACCATCCAATAATTTCTCTCCCCAGACCCATTATTGCTCTTCCCAGCCCCACCATCCCATAATTTCTCTCCCCAGACCCATTATTGCTCTCCTCAGCCACACCATCCCATCATTGCTCTCCCCACCTCCCCTCCCCAGCGGTAAAAAAAAACAAATAACAACAACTTACCTCAGCTCGCTCCCCTGCAGCATCCTCCTGGTTGCCGGCAGCTTCCTACCTGACCCAGGCGCAAGCAGCATGATTACATCATCAAGCTGCGTGCGCCTGGGTCAGGGAGGAAGCAGAGGAGGAATCCCTTCAGCTCCGCTGCCATTCTCCTCCTGTCAGCAGCGGAGCTGCAGGGATCGCTCCCTGCCCGCCGCTGGCAGGAAGCAGCTGCACTGGCGGGCCCCCCGGCGCAGCTGCACCGGCAGCGGTATGTCCGCCCCTGGACTGCTATGGGGCCCCCACGGCTCACGGGCCCCATAGCAGTCGCGTGGCCTGCCGCCATTGGCGATGACAGTCATAATGGCACGTGGCTACTGCTGAAATACTTATTTCACTGTTTTAATAAAACCTTTTAGTAAAACCTATTACCATGGTCCAGCAGAAAATGATATCACATATCCACTCTAGGGTCAATATAATAGAAGACGTGGCAGGGTACACTTTAGTGTTTGGGCTCAGACATTTCTAGTTTTGTGATTTTAGCAGAAGTAAAATAATTTTTTAGCACACAGTCACACTGCAAAGGCAGTACAGTCACTGTGACAATTTATATATATAATGGCAATGGCATAGAAGAGTTCATTTCTATCAAACTGAAATCATCAATTAATGTTCTCATAGAAGGATCATTCAAGTTTGGTGATGATGAAAATTAAAATTACAATTAGAAACTGTTCCTCAGGCAGTCATGTCAAAGGACAGGAATTATTTTCCAACAGTTCCTCGGTGAAAAGACTGCTACTAATTTCTCATATGTGTCCAACAAACCGGCCCAAAGCTTTCATTAGTTAAAGGATTTTCCTACTTTGAAGAAACTGGGTCTTGCTTCATCAACCTTTGGTGATCAACCCCTATAACAGAGGAAGTTCCAGACGGCCACACATTTTTCCTTAAGAATACCAAAGTGAGTGCTGCCATTTGAACTCTCCTCTCTATGAAATCTGTATGAAAAATGGATGCCATGATGAAATACCCATTGAATCCAATTTTTCCTAATCCTCTGTCAAAAAAGCCAAATCTTATTCCTCTTTTCCCAGCAGCTCTTTAATATCTCTTCATACTCCTTTGGCCACAAGGGTCTATAGATGCTTATTAAAACAGAGTAAATATATTCATTTTTTTAAATAAAATATTCTATAAAATATTATTAATTGAACTAAGATCAGATGAAGGCTCCATGCGCAGCAGATTTGTTGCAGACATTTTTGTGACTGCCTCTTTCTTCTTAATGAGGCTTGTGGAAATTCATGTGCTTCCTGACAAAACAACCCCATTTAGATGAATAGAACTGTAGCGTCGGCGTTTCTGCCTCCTGCCCGACAGAGACGCCGATCCCCTTACCACCGCAGTCCAGCGCAGTGCTGGCCTGGGGTGCACACACCACGCGCAGATACCCGGGCACTGTGCTTAAGGCGCGCTTCCTGCTTCTTAAATGGGCCGCGTGCCGTCCTAAAATGTCCCCAGCCAATGGCTGGAGGACACCTGTTATTTAAGGCACCTCCCCCAAAATGGAGGTGCCTGTGCAATGTTGTAGTTTGTGTGCTAACACTCTCTCCAGCCCTCAGGTCCCTGCCGTGCCCGTCAGCCGGTCTATCAGCCGTGCCCGTCAGCCTGTCTATCAGCCGTGCCCGTCAGCCGGTCTATCAGCCGTGCCCGTCAGCCGGTCTATCAGCCGTGCCCACCAGTCAGCCCGCCAGCTGAGCTTGTCCATCTGCCTGCCTACCAGCCATGCTCATCTGCCTGTCCATCTGCTGTGCCAGTCTGCTTCAGCTGTCAGGCTCATGGGAGTCGCTTGCTCTTACACAACGTCGGTCCCAGAGTGGCACCTGGTCCTCTTTCTCGGTCCCTTCTTGGTTCACAGAGTCGACTAAGCTGCCGTGTAGCCAGGGTCAGTCTGGGTAGGCCCTTAGTCACGCCCCGTTGGTCCCTCCTTGTACCACGGCACAGTGGTTCCATTATCCGGACCCATAACAGTTTGCACAGGCCATGGAATCCAGTGGCTCCCAGGCTCCCTCACTTACAGACCTGTACCAAGAGTTCTCCCGCCAGAGATCTCAACAGGATACTATCCTGTCCTACCTCCGGACTGTAAACTCCAATTTAGATGCACTGTCCACCCCGGCTGCGTCCACCTCTAACCAAGCGGCACCCACTTCAGCGGCACCTCTTCCCAGCAGCGGTGTGGTACCCAGCGTTGGACCCCGACTATCTGCTCCTCCACGCTTTAGCGGTAATCCTGCTCTATATTGGGGCTTCATTAACCAGTGCACGCTGCACTTTGAGCTCCTGGGTCATTAGTTCGCTTCTGACCAGGCTAAAGTGGCATTTGTTATGTCTCATCTCACCGGAGAGGCGTTGGCGTGGCTTAATTCCCTTTGGGAGAGAGGGGATCCTCTGGTGTCCGATCTCCAGGCTTTCCTTGCGGATTTCCAGAGGGTTTTCGATGAGCCCAGATGCACATCCTCGACTGCCTCCTCTCTCCTTCGACTCCGCCAAGGAAGTCTCACTGTGGGCCAGTACGCTGTGCGTTTCCGCATCCTCGTGTCAGAACTTGCCTGGAACAACGAGGCTCTGGTGTGTTCCTGTTGGGAAGGCCTTTCTGGGCAGATCAAGGATGAGCTAGCCGGTCGTGACATACCCACCTCTCTGGACGAACTGGTGTCGTTGGCCACACGGATTGACATCCAGTTCCAGGAGCGTTCAAAGGAGGTGATCCGTGAGAAAAGGCCTCGCCTTGCACCAACCTTCCAAAGGCCAGTCTCTTAACCAGCATCTGCCCCGGTCTCCGCCTCAGAGTCTATGCAGATAGACCAAGTAAAGATGGTCAAGTCTCGTCAGGAGGTCAGCCGCACCGAGGGAAGTTGCTTTTACTGTGGCAGTACCTGAGCATTTAATCCGTTCTTGTCCAGTGAGACCAGGAAACTCCAGTGCCTAGGATTGCTTGGAGAGGTCATCCTAGGCAAAAATTCTTCCTCTCTATCCATGATTCTGTCTGTTTCCGTAACCTGTGGTAAGACACGTTTTTTCGAGACTGCCTATCTGGATTCCGGTGCCGCTGGGAATCTTATAAAACAGGCCATTGTGGAGCAATATCTGATCCCTATTTGACGTCTACCGGATCCATTAGCGGTTTCCTCGGTGGATGGGAGGCTTCTTTCAGAGTCCGTGTTATTTGTCACCGAGCCCGTAGTTCTCCGGATAGGAATGCTACATTCGGAGAAAATCTCCTTCTATGTGCTGTCCGGCCTTTCTCACTCTTTACTGCTTGGACTGCCTTGGCTTCGGACACATGAGCCAGTCTTGAACTGGAGTACAGGAGAGGTGCTCCGCTGGGGCCAGGAATGTCACAAAACTTGCTTGGTTCCCGTCCGTCCAACTCGACCTCCATCCACTCCTGCTAATTTCCCTGGATTGCCGGCACCTTATTGGCCATACGAGGGAGTCTTTGACAAAAAGGAGGCCGAGACACTACCTCATCATAGGCCGTATGACTGTCCTATCGATCTCGTTCCTGGTGCCTCTCCACCCCAAGGTCGAATCTATCCCCTGTCGTTGTCCAAGACCCGTGCCATGACGGAATACATAAAAGAGAATCTGGTGAGGGGTTTAATCCAGAAATCCTCCTCTCCGGCAGGTGCAGGATTCTTCTTCATCAAGAAAAAGGACGTCTCTCTTCACCCTTGTATTGACTATAGGGATCTAAATCTAATCACCATCAAGAGCAAGTATCCTCTGCCTCTCATCTCCAAATTGTTTGATCGCCTCAAAGACGCAAAGATATTCACCAAGCTCGATCTCCGTGGTGCATACAATCTCATCCGGATTCACCAGGGTGACGAGTGGAAGACTGCATTTAACACTCGGGATAGCCACTATGAGTACCGCATGATGCCCTTCGGACTCTGCAATGCTCCAGCAGTCTTCCAAGAACTGGTGAATGACATCTTCAGAGATCTTCTATATTCCTGTGTAGTAGTGTACCTGGACGATATCCTGGTATTCTCTTCTGATCTGCGTTCACATCGAAGAGACGTTCGTCAGGCATTGCAGAGGCTCAGGAAGAATCGTCTGTATGCCAAATTCGAGAAATGCGTTTTTGAACAGACTTCACTCCCCTTCCTGGGATACATAATCTCTGAGACCGGGCTTAAGATGGACCCCGAAAAAGTGTCTGCCTTTCTAAAGTGGCCCCGACCTGAGGGGTTGAAGGCTATTCAGTGGTTTCTGGGATTTGCTAATTATTACCGCTTGTTCATCCCTCACTTTTCCTCCTGGACTGCTCCCATCTCTGCCTTGACCCACAAAGGGGTTAGTCCCAAGGTATGGACTCCTGAAGCGGAAAGTGCATTCGTGTCTTTGAAGCAAGCCTTCTCTTCGGCTCTGGTACTTCATCGTCCTGACTGTAACAAGCAGTTCTTCCTGGAGGTTGACACCTCTTCCACTGGGGCCGGAGCAGTTCTCACTCAGAAATACTCGTCTGGGTGAATGGTGACCTGCGGCTTCTTCTTCAATCTCTTTTCTCCTTCAGAGCACAATTATTCCATTGGAGATTGGGAACTGCTTGCCATCAAATGGGTGCTGGAGGAGTGGCGGTTCTTACTGGAGGGCGTTTAAATCTGGTGGTTGTCTACAAGGACCACAAAAATCTCACCGACTTGCAGGCCAGATGGTCGTTGTTCTTTGCTCGCTTCAACTTCTCTCTTCACTTCCATCCAGCTGACAAGAATATCAAGGCAGACACGCTCTCCCGATCATTCCTGTCTACTGATCAAGAGGAGAAACCTCAACTAGTGATGAGCGAGTATGTTCGGTTAACCCTTTCAGCAAGTATGCTCGGGCGACTACCGATTATCTTCAGCGTACTCAGTGATATGTCTGAATCACACCCATGTGCATGATTTGCGACTGTTTGATAGCTTTAATACATGAGAGGAATGCTTGGTCATTCGTTTAAACTAACAGGTCATGCCGGTCAGAGGAAGACACTTCTGCTAATTTCTCGACGTTATTGATGGCTGACCTTACGCAAGGACATTGCATATTTCGTCTCTACCTGCTCTTCCTGGGCCCGAAACAAAACACCCAGACAACTTCCGACTGGTCGACTTCTTCCGGTACCCATACCTTCCGCTCCGTAGCAACATATTGCGATGGATTTCATCACAGATCTCCCTGTTTTGAACGGTTGTACTGTCATTTGGGTGGTCGCTGACCACTTCTCCATGATGGCCCATTTCATTCCCTTGCTGGGTCTTCCTTCTGCGCCAGTGCTTGCTAAAGACTTCATCCTTCATATCTTCCGTCTCCACAGCCTACCTCTTCATATTATCTCAGATAGAGAAGTTCAGTTTACTTCACGCTTCTGGAGAGCCACGTACAAGCTGCTGAATGTCGCATTGGAATTCTCATCGGCTTATCATCCACAGTCCAATGGCCAGGTCGAGCGTATCAATCAGATCCTCATTAGTTTCCTTCGGCACTTTGTCAACGCTCACCATAGCAACTGGGTGGAACTTCTGTCTTGGGCCGAGTTTTCTTACAATAACCATGTGAGTGAATCCTCCGCCAAATCACCATTTTTTGTGGTGTACGAACAGCACCCCAATATTCCATTTCCTGTCTCTACTTCCGTTGACAATCCTGCTGCGGAGTTTCTCGTCAAAGACTTTTCTGCGATTTGGGAAGACACTAAATCTGCACTGTTGCAGTCCTCTGAGCGGATAAAGAGACACGCCGACAAGAGACGCCTGGATCCACCTCTATTCCGTCCAGGGGATAAAGTCTGGTTATCTTCCAAGTATGTCTGCCTCAAGATGCCTTCTTACAAGTTGGGTCCGCGGTTCATCGGTCCTTTCGAGATCCTGAGTCAAATCAATCCAGTGGCGTACAAGTTGAAACTCAGTGTCTCGTTATTGGTCCCCAATTCCTTTCATGTGTCTCTCCTCAAACCGGTAGTCCTCAATTCCTTCTCTGATGATCCAGGTACTACTCCTGCTCCAGTCTCCGCTAAGGACGTCTTTGAGGTAGAGAACATTCTGGCTACCAAGAGGGTAAGAGGAAAGACTTTCTTTCTTGTGGATTGGAGGGGATTTGGTCCTGAGGAGAGGTCATGGGAGCCCAGGGAGAACATTCATGTTCCTCTTCTTCTTGAAAAACTTATTGGGGGCCTGAAGAAGAGGGGGCGTAAGGAAGGGTGACACTGTAGCGTCAGCATCTCTGCCTCCTGCCCGGCAGAGACGCCAATCCCCTTACCGCCGTGGTCCGGCGTCCTCCGCTCCGTTTCCTGCTCACTCTGTGTTGGCCCGGGGTGCGCGCACCACATGCAGATCCCCAGGCACTGTGCTTAGGGCGCACGCGCGCTATCTGCTTCTTAAAGGGGCCGTGCACGCCATCCTAAAATGTCACTGGTCAATGGCCGGAGGACACCTGTTATTAAAGACACCTCCCCCATGATGGAGATGCCTGTGTAATGTTGTAGTTTGTGTGCTAACACTCTCTCCAGCCCTCAGGTCCCAGCCATGCCCTCCAGCCGGTCTATCAGCCGTGCCCGCCAGTCAGCCTGCCAGCCGAGCCTGTTCGTTTGCCTGCCCACCAGCCGTGCTCATCTGCCTGCCCATCAGCCATGCCAGTCTGCTTGTGGGAGTCGCCTGCTCTCACATAAGGTCAGTCCCAGAGTGGCACCTGGTCCACCTTCCCCGTCCTTCCTTGGTTCACGGAGTCGACTAAGCTGCCGTGTAGCCAGGGTCGGTCCGGGTAGGCCCTTAGTCACGCCCCTCTGGTCCCTCTTTGTACCACAGCACAGTGGTTCTACCATCCGTACCCGTAACAAGAACTAATTTATTGCCGGGTTCAGATGGTCATATTACACAGTCTATATGAAGATCACAATACAAGGACTAACCGCAGGTCTCCCAACCTGAACATATGTCCTCCTATATGCCTACGAGCATTATCCATCATTGCAGTTCATATAACTTGGCCTTAGGCATGAAAATTTCTTCAAAAAACCTGCAATGTGTGAATATACCCTTTATTGTATGAGAACTCTAGGCTCCCTAGAAATGTTATAGGTTTAAACAAATTACTATTTTAGTCATGTTTAGTTGTGTTCAAGCTTATTTTTACTGTGAAAATTAATTTTCCTGTTGCTGAATGATAGATATTGACAAAATGCATTATTCATTAAAGTATATACAGTATATTTTCCATTGGGGCTACAAACTGCACCTTAGGTTAGCAATGTCTTGCTTTTTTGTTTTGTTTTATTTTTTTGTTGTTTTATCCTTATTTTTTATGCATTTTTGGTGCACAGTGTAGCATGTTAAGCCATGCCCCTCTTCAGTGAGGTTGCGCTCCCTTGATGGGTATGGTGCAAAAAAATTCTAAAAGACATGATAAATATGGTGGAAGTCATGAAATACAGTTTTTAGTGCAAACTATGTTACAATACTGCACATTTAGCTTTATAAATATATCATGTAGTGTCCCTGATAAGGTCATAGGAGACCTTTGAGGGGCAATTCAACATCACAGAGCAGAGTTATCTCTGACAGCCATCTTCCCATTACTATAGCTCCACATTCTTTGTGCAGATGTCGACTTAGCAATGGCATTTATTAATGTCCCTACAGAGTAATATGAGGACCACCTGGATGTTTTAAGACATCTGCCAGTTAACAAGTAATTACAGCATGCTCTTCTAGTCTCCTGACAATCATAAGCTTCAGCAGACCTCAGACACCTGTTTCTGGAGCTGGCGCAGACTTCCGGAGTACCCTACACTGGATCCACAAGGGTGAAAGAAGGTAAGCATTCCTCTGATTTTTATTTTGCAATACCCATGACAAGGGAAAAGTGTTTGAAGCATGTATGGTACAGAGGACAAAGAGTTCATGAGATGCACTGTACATGTGTAGCACCCTGAGGGCTCGGCTGCTACAGGGGTATTGCACCTCACTCCAGAGGTGTGGTATTCCACTCCCGGGTAAGGATGGAGTGTGGGACTGAGCTCAGTAGGCTGCATGCACTACATACATCCCATTTCCGGGGGACAGAACTACGGTACTCCCACCAAGTATATGTGCAGGTACGACAGCATCTGTCCCTGGCTGGAGTGGGAGGGGGGGTGGAACATCCCAGTAGTGTAGGGGCAGATAGGGGGAGTACTCTGGGTAAAGCTAGGAGCTCATTGGGTGCTAGTCACCTGGGCTCACACATAGAGGGAGTATATATGGTGGGCACCATCTTAGGACAGGGTCTTTTGAGCAGGGGAGCTCAGCCAGGAGGGCTGACAGGGAGCTGTGGCTCCGGCTGGGCCCAGCTCCAGGGCCAAGCCTGCAGTGAAGAGAGAGGAGGAAGAAAGGCCCAGAGAAGCAGAGTCAGAAGGAACCCTAAGAACCCAGAATCAGACCAAAAAGGGTGAAGGGTTGGCAGAAGAGGGTACCGGAACCCGAACTGGTGGAGGCCACTTATCCTCAGCCAGGAACCGGAGGTCGTGGTCAAGATTTGCCACGACCCTCACCAAATCCACCAGAAAGGCACACCAAGCATAGGGTCAGGGAACCCAGAGGAGGTTTGACCACTAAGAGACCCGAGGGAGCCGGCCAAAGGTGGATCCCTGGTGGGAATGGCCAGAGACAGAGAGGGAGAAGGGAGCTCAGGACCACGCTCCAGAACTGCCTGGGGGTTAGCCGAGTCCAGGACCTGGTGGACGCAGCATGGCTCGGGTGGTCACTCAAGGCCAGAGTGACTGAGAGAACACTTGTGAGTAAAACCCCTGAAACTGCATCTCCTGACTCTGACTCTTCTTACTGCACCGTCACAAGCCCCATCATCTTCACCTGCTGCCCTGAGGCCATACCCCTCCCGTTGGGGGTTATACCACCACGCTGCACATCCTTATACACCTGGCCTCAGTGGACTGTTCTGCAGCGGCGGCTTCAAAGCCACACTCAACGGGTGGCGTAGTCGATCAAGTTAACATCTACTGCCATAGACTGCCACTTAGTTTGACACCCTGGGCACGGACCGGGTCACCGCCACAAGGACTACTACCCCTATCCAGATCCGGCTCCGGGTTACCCCTGAACATGGCCCAGGGGGTGCGTCAACTTTTGGCGTAGTCGGCAGGATCACGTGCCCACAACCACCGGGTACTGCGTGCCTGAAGAAAAGTTTATCTGTACCGTAAAAAGAAGTCTCCCGCCAATTCCGGAGGGTCCCCGCCATCGGACGCCATCACGGGTCGTTTCCCGCCGGTTGCCCGCCATCTGCAGCTTTTTCCCGCCATCCACCGAGTTTCCCGCCACTGGGAGGCGATTCCCGCCATCTTGGACAGTTTCCCGCCCTGGCAGAACGGACGCCATTATGGGCGTGCCAGAGAGTGGTAAGAGACGACCTCCCATCGTGGGCCAGGACCAAGAATGGCGCCAAAAACGAAGACCGCCCCCACCAGCAGAGGCTGCGATGCTAGAGATGTCCATCAGCGTGGGGGGTCTGCCCCTGGAACTGACAATCACCAAGTTGCCCCAGGACCGCCCTGAGCGTGGGCGGATACAGAACAAAAGAGCGAAGATGGGTGCAGCCTGGAGGAGTCTGGAGGAGCCGTACCCGGAGATGGAGGGAGAGGCAGGCAGCACCGACCCTGTGGTCAGGAGCCTGATGCAAGCCACCACCCCACAAGACCTGGTGGAGATCCTGGCACAGCTCCCCCGAGACCGGGAGCGTGCACAGACCGCGCTGGAGGGCCTCGCACGGAGGATGGCCCAGGTGCAGCGAGAAACGCTGACGGAATGGAGCAGGGAGATGGCCCAGCAGGCTGGAACCCGCCAGCGGAGCACACCACCCGCAACGAGGAGCACGCCTGCCCCTGAAGAGGATGCAGAAGGGACGGAGGCCGGAGACGACGCCGCAGAGGGAGCTGAAGGGACGGAGGCAAGTAAAGGGGACGTTACTACCCCAAGCCCAGCCACCGTAAGCCTACCCCCGCTCCCCGTCGCAGAGCCCGAAATCCCACCGATCGTGCCCGTTGCCGCACTGCTACCGCTCCAGACTAGGCCCCAAGCAGGAGCCGCGACCACGCCCCCTGTGACGTCACGCGCCTCAACCCTGAGCGCGGCCAAGCAGGAGACGCCACCGGCCTGGTCGCAGGGCCGAGTGCCCCCGGGCGCCGCAGTACCAACAGCGCCCTCTACTGAGCCACCGGCCTGGTCGCAAAGTCAAGTACCCCCGGGCGCCGCCGTCTTCACGGTGCCCTTTACCTTCAGGGTACCCCAAGCCTGGTCGCAAGGCCTAGTGATCCCGGGCGCCGCTGCCACCACCGCGCCCTCAACCTCCACAGTGCCGCACCTGGGTGAAGACTTGTTTGCCCAGCACACTTGCCCGGATGGGCAGCCTTTTGAGTGGCCACCGGAGTACTACCATCCCCGACTCCGGAAGGAAAGGCCCCTGGATGAGCCCCTGATCCCGGCTCCGGCGCCCGCCAAGATCACCCCACTCTCGCTGGAGGAAGCGCAGTTTGCGTGGGACCCCACTGGAGGAGACCTCATCGGGTTCACTCAAGAGACCCGGGCGGCTGCAGCTGAGCGTGCAGAGTGCTGCCGGCAGCAGTTAGAGGTTTTCGACCGGGAACGGCGAGAGAGGCGGGTCAGCGAGGAGCGGCTGCAAGTGAAGAGTGCAGAGCAGAAGAGCCGGACCCGACAGAACCCCCGTGCAGCTCACGGTCCCCGTGCCACCGGGACTGTAATCAAATTCCAACTGCAGCACGGTTGGGGCTTCATCCGGGATCACCACACGCCAGGCGACGTCTTCGTGACCCGCAGAGATGTCGAGTCCCACCTGCCGGAGGGACACAGAGGTCGTGACCTATACCTGGGTGACGAGGTCACCTTTACCCGGCACCAATGTGCCAAAGGACCCTATGCCCTTCATGTACACCGGTTGACAGAGGAAGAGCTGAGGTGTCAGGAGGAGCAAGAGGACCCGGACGGGTCTGAAGAATACAGGGAGGAAGCATCAGGAGGACGCCGTTATTAGAGTACGGTAAAAAAGAACTGTATATAGTTACCCGTCGGGGTATGAGAACTGTTATAAGTACTGCTGCTAGTTAAAATATAGTCCCCGTTGGGACCAGCGAACTGTTACCCGTGTGTCCCTATCCCTTACCAGGCTGAGGACTGTGAGCAGCCATCCCTTATCCCCACTGGCCGAGGACTGAGAGCGGCCACCTCCCCTTGTATATAGTTGCGCTTTCTAAGGCGCCCCCTACTGGTTTTATAGAAGAACTGTTTTTGTGACTGTTGCACTTTTACCTGGTCACAAGCGCACAGTGGCCAGTAACTCAAAGAACATTATTATGAAAGAGTTTTATATGAAAGAAAAAGTTTATCTTGTTTAAATCTGATAATGTTATAGTGTTTTATACCTGTTGTGTATGTTTTTGCAAAAATTTTGTATGTTTTATTATGTTTTGCTCTTTTACAGCCCGAGGACGTGCTGTGATTTACCAGGGGGGAATGTAGCACCCTGAGGGCTCGGCTGCTACAGGGGTATTGCACCTCACTCCAGAGGTGTGGTATTCCACTCCCGGGTAAGGATGGAGTGTGGGACTGAGCTCAGTAGGCTGCATGCACTACATACATCCCATTTCCGGGGGACAGAACTACGGTACTCCCACCAAGTATATGTGCAGGTACGACAGCGTCTGTCCCTGGCTGGAGTGGGAGGGGGGGTGGAACATCCCAGTAGTGTAGGGGCAGATAGGGGGAGTACTCTGGGTAAAGCTAGGAGCTCATTGGGTGCTAGTCACCTGGGCTCACACATAGAGGGAGTATATATGGTGGGCACCATCTTAGGACAGGGTCTTTTGAGCAGGGGAGCTCAGCCAGGAGGGCTGACAGGGAGCTGTGGCTCCGGCTGGGCCCAGCTCCAGGGCCAAGCCTGCAGTGAAGAGAGAGGAGGAAGAAAGGCCCAGAGAAGCAGAGTCAGAAGGAACCCTAAGAACCCAGAATCAGACCAAAAAGGGTGAAGGGTTGGCAGAAGAGGGTACCGGAACCCGAACTGGTGGAGGCCACTTATCCTCAGCCAGGAACCGGAGGTCGTGGTCAAGATTTGCCACGACCCTCACCAAATCCACCAGAAAGGCACACCAAGCATAGGGTCAGGGAACCCAGAGGAGGTTTGACCACTAAGAGACCCGAGGGAGCCGGCCAAAGGTGGATCCCTGGTGGGAATGGCCAGAGACAGAGAGGGAGAAGGGAGCTCAGGACCACGCTCCAGAACTGCCTGGGGGTTAGCCGAGTCCAGGACCTGGTGGACGCAGCACGGCTCGGGTGGTCACTCAAGGCCAGAGTGACTGAGAGAACACTTGTGAGTAAAACCCCTGAAACTGCATCTCCTGACTCTGACTTTTCTTACTGCACCGTCACAACCCCCATCATCTTCACCTGCTGCCCTGAGGCCATACCCCTCCCGTTGGGGGTTATACCACCACGCTGCACATCCTTATACACCTGGCCTCAGTGGACTGTTCTGCAGCGGCGGCTTCAAAGCCGCACTCAACGGGTGGCGTAGTCGATCAAGTTAACATCTACTGCCATAGACTGCCACTTAGTTTGACACCCTGGGCACGGACCGGGTCACCGCCACAAGGACTACTACCCCTATCCAGATCCGGCTCCGGGTTACCCCTGAACATGGCCCAGGGGGTGCGTCACATGTATGGTGCACGCATGGAGTGGGCTTAAGTGCTGAGCCCGATCCGTCAGCAGAAGGTGTCTGCTGTATATCACAGCTAACGTTCTGCTGCAACAGCCACAATCATTGCTTGCAACTATCAAGGCCATTTGCCCTTCCTGTGAAGCACCTTAATGGTTTACAGACATGAATACAGTTTTTGAATACCTTGAGGGATGCAGTTTTAAATTCAGATCTTCTTTAGGAGCTTTCTGAAATATATGCCACTCAAAGTCACTTCAAAAGTGAAGTAGGTTTTATAAATTTCCCTGGAAAAAAAATGAAAAATTGCTGCTAATTTTTTAAGCCTTCTAACATTCTTACAAAAATAGAAAATAAAGTTTGAAAAAATGATGCTATTGTAAATTAGACAGATGGCACGTGTAATTTGCTACTTTGTTTGTAATGACTATTTTAAGGATTAAAAAATGTAAAGTTTAAAAATTGCTTATTTTCTTACATTTTTTGCAAATGTCAAATATTTTCACAATTAAATGCAGATCTTATCTAGACAAATTTATAACTGACATACCATACAACGTGTAACAAACAAAACAGTCTTAGAATCACTGGGATATGTAAAAGCATTCCCGAGTTATTATCCATAATTAATACATGTCAGATTTGAAAAATGGGGCTCTGTCACATAGGTCAAAACTGGCTATGGCTAGAGGGTTAATTTTATCCAAGCTTTAAGGATCCACTCCTTTTTTAGCCCCCAGCCCCCAAAAAAATCTGCAGAATTTTTGAATGATGAGTTGGCTACTCAAATGATTTGTAGTCAGTCTAAAATAAAGCTATGATAAGATGGGTCAACAGCAGTAAAGGAGTTGCTTTTCAGAAACGCTTTCACCATTTGCTCTATTTATTCTAAAAAACAAACAAACAGCACTTTACTCGACCTCCCAGAGTCCAGCACTGTGTCTCCGCCACTATCCCAGTCGCTGATGATTGGCTGCAGTGGTGAGATAACGTCAACAATGCAGCACTGCAGCCAATTACTAGGCTCAGCATCTCCTACCATCTACATTGGCAGAACCACTAAG
Source organism: Phyllobates terribilis (assembly GCF_046119375.1). Lineage (NCBI taxonomy): Eukaryota > Metazoa > Chordata > Amphibia > Anura > Dendrobatidae > Phyllobates > Phyllobates terribilis. The sequence continues at coordinate 520,203,509 of NW_027362763.1, read as the reverse complement.
CACAGGGCAGCCGCTGCAGCCAAAGAAACAGAAACAGGGGCAGGCTGAGCTCAGTGATTGGCTACAGTACTGTCAAAAAGACGTCACCACTGCACCAATCAAAAGAAACTGGGGCAGTGGCAAAGTCACAGCGCTGGACCGAAGGAGGGTGAGTAAAGTGAAGGGTTTTTTTTAGGCCAAATTGAACAAATGGGAAAATCATTTCTGAAAGGGGGCACATCTTTAAGAAACATATTTAAAAAAAAGGCTCACCTATAATAAAAACAGTAGAAAAGTAATTATATATTTCTAAAAAGTTAAATTACTGTACCAGTTATTCATTATATTGCCAATATTAACTAAACTTGGAATTTTATTTTAAGCAGCAACGTTAATTTTCTCTGCTGAGTTTTTTGACTTTCAGTAAGCTGCAATACTAAGTGGAACATGAAAATACTGTAGAGCTGCTAGGAGATAGGCTTTTTCTGAAAGAGGCATAATTGAAATAAATTTAGTTAAAGTGTAGCCATTACAAACCAGATAGAAAGATAAGAACTGAAATGTCATATATTTCCAAGGCAATAGTACAGGTAATAAGCGCGCAATCATCACCACCAGTATCACATCAAGAAACCCATATTCATACAAATCAACTTTCTAAATATACTCATTTTGTACATTTCATGTCAATTAAATAAAATTTAGTGACAATCCAGACCATTTCAAACGTTCCCCACTCACGTTACTAAAATAATTTCCCATGCATGTGCCCACGGGTAAACATCATTTTACTTTACAGATATAATTACTGTACATGAAACACATTATAAAATCTGTTAAGTTCAGTTCTAGGTGTGAGGTGGGAAGATTGAGCTTGAAGTGATCTGGAAAAAGTCACACATACCATAAAAGCTGGTCAGGTACTATAGGGCATTTTTTTTGTAATAAAGCCCAGTTTTCGTCCCAGGGCTTTGTACGTGACTTCCATCTGCAGAACTGCATTTTTATCAATCAAAAGGGTGTAGAATTGAAGCAAGATGTAAAAAGGAAGTAGATGGTCAAACAAGACCTAGGTACTTCTATACTGGGAGAGCAATGTTAATCAGCTCTGGAACCACAAGACCTTCTATGTAAGGCACTGCATCCAGACTATGATATACACTGCAAATTAGGCTATATCTATGATAAGTAACACAGCGTATAGTATTAATAAAGGTTAAATCTACAATAGATTTAAAAAGTCTACACACCCCTGTTAAAATGCAAGATTTTTGTCATGTAAAAAAAATTATACTAATAAGAATAATTTCAGGACTTTTTTCACTTTTAACGCCACCCATAATCTGCACAATTCCATTGAAAAATCATTTTATTGGGAAAATAAAAATAACAAAATTAAAAGAATGTGGTTGCATAAGTGTAAACATCCTCTTATAATTGGGGATGTGGTTATGTTCAGAATTAGCCAATCACATTTAAACTCATGTTAAATAGTAGTGAGTACACAGCTGCCATCATTTATAGGCATTCTGATTAACTCAACATAAGTTTACTTGTTCTAGTAGGATTTTCCTGACATTTTCTTACTTGAATTTTACAGCAAAAGCCATGGCCAATAAACAGCTTAAAACACAGCAAGGGAATCTCATTAATGAAAGTTACCAGTCAGAAGGATTAATTTTTTTTCCCCATGGTATTAGATATAGCATGTAATACTGTGAACACGTTCTTCAAGAAGTAACTTAAATTTGGCACAACAGTAACATCTCCTAGAACTGGATGTCCCTCAAAAATTGATGAAAAGACAAGAAGAAAATTGATCCAGAAGGCTGCAAATAAGACTACAGCAACACTAAAGGAGCTGCAGGAATTTCGGGCAAGTAATAGTTCTATGTGACAACAATCTCCTGTATTCTTCATATGTCTTGCCTGTGGGATAAGGTGGCAAGACAGAAGACTTTGCTTACAAAGAAAAATATCAAAACCTATGCTATGTTTTGCCAAAGCTTACATCAAGTCTAATAAACTTACAGGACAAAAAAAACAGCCAGTTGCTGTGTCTGAAGACATATAAAACTAAACAGAAATGAGAAAAAATGATGGATGCCAGACAAGAAATACAAATAAAACCATATCCTTTATTGAAAATACCAATAAAAGCCAAAAAGGCACAATGCTAAAAAAAATTATATGTATCAGGCAAGACTCACATGGATCAAATTTAAATAAATGCATACGAAATGGATGGTCATAATATTGTACATACAATATAAAGGATATGAGGATGCCGAGTAAGGCTGATTTCACAAGTCTGGATATTTCTAGTACTGGAAAAAACAGTACCGGAGATATCCGTGTTCGTGCGTCCGTATGCACCTGTGTGGCACACATGTGGCAACCGTGTGCCGCTCATGGGCCACTTCAGGATCTCAGTTACCGGCGCTTAGGAATCTGTTCTAAAGTGCTGAGTGCTGAATGCTGCCCTCATCATTGTCCCCTGCCGGCACTGCGATCAGCACCAGCAGGGGACAGTGTTGAGAGTAGTAGTCTGCTCCTGCTGTCTCCAACTGTAAAAATAAGAATAAAATAATAAAATCCTTACACTCACCTGTCCTAAGTGTCCTCCGCTGTAATCCATGCGACCGCTCACGCTGAAGCGAGCGGGCCCCGGAGCTGTGCTGAGCTCAGTGAGTGACTGGACACCCCTCATTGCAGCCAGTCATTCTCCCCGGTTCCTCGGCGTGAGCGGTCGCATGGATTACAGCAAGGGACACTTAGGACAGGTGAATATAAGGATTTTTTGGGGGACAATGACCTTCATCCAATTGTAAAGCTGTTGGTTGACCTTTTAAAAGGTTGTATATAGGAGATGCCTTTGCAGTTTGACAGATATGGAGAACTACTGCAGGAAAGAGAAATCAAACATTGTCAATTTTTGATGTGCCATGCTGATAGACTCATACCTAAAAATATTGAATGCTGTCATAAATTCAAACTGTACTTCAACAAAGTATTCGTTTAAGGGTGTGCATATTTATGCAACCACATTATTTAAGTTTTGTACTTTTCTTTTAACACCAAAAAAGATTTCAATTTGTTTTATAATTAAATTGTACAGATGGGTGACATTAAAGGTGGAAAAATATCAAACTGCAAGATAAGTGAATAACAGAGAGATCTTAATCAAATCAATATTTGGTGTGAAAAGTAAACCCATTGCTTTCAAAACTGCATATAAGAAACAATTCTTCTATGTACATTTGCACACAGGTTTTGAATGAACTTGTCAAGGAGGTTATTATTCCAAACATCTTGGACATCTAACCAGAGGTCTTCTGTGGATGTAGGCCTGCACAAATTCTTCTATCTCTTCATTTTATCCAACACAGACTCTTTACTCTGCAGATAGTTCTCAATCACATTGGCTATATGTTTGTGATGCTGTCCTGCTGCCGATTAAATTTGTAGTGAATTAGATTCTTCCCCGATGGTATTATTTTATGGTTAAGTATCTGTCTGTATTTCTTAGCACTGAATATACAAAAAATAAGCAACACTGATGTCCCTAGATGGAGTTTTTCTGCCAAGGATACTTAGTGATAAAAGACACATCATGCTTACTTCCCTGCTATATTAGATTTACATCAGCTCAGAAGTGGTAGAAACCAGTGAGACCAAGATACCTCATTTTTTGGAATATATGACGCACTTTTTTTCCCCCAAATTTGGGGGGAAAATGGAGGTGCGCCTTATAATCCAAGTTCTAGCTGCAGTGGAGCTTACTGGCTGCGGAGGAGTGGGGTCCCAGGGTCGCTGCTGGAGGAAGCTTCTGGCGGCGGCGGAGGCAGGAGAGGGTCAATGGCTGTGGGACCCAGGCTGGTAGGACCAGGTGCTCAGCAGCACGGGGGCTCTGCCAACATTTTGTAAAAGCCCAGAGCCCGCACTTTCCATACTTTCTTATGCGATGGACTCCAAGAAAATGGCCGCCACGGGTGGCGCATGCACAGAATGAGATCTCGGCTCCCGAGATCTCAATTGTGGTGGGTGCTTTGAATTGATTTATCAAAATGTTAAATATTTGGCTGTAACAGAAGGCAGTTTGTCAACTAAAAGGCTTAAGAGTGATACAATAATGAATGACTGCAGGCAGCAATGAAGCATGGTGGAGGTTCCTTGAATATTCTGTGGCTGCATTTCAGCAAAGCAGTTGGGAATTTGGTCAGGATGGTGTCCTCATTACTGAGAAATACAGGCAGATACAGGTGCATTTCACTAAATTAGAATATCATCAAAAAGTAAGTTTATTTCAGTTATTCAATATAAAAAGTGAAACTCATATTATATAGAGTCCTTACAAAGAGAGTGATCTATTTCAAGTGTTTATTTCTGTTAATGTTGATGATTATGGCTTACAGCCAATAAAAGCAATAAAGTCAATATCGCAGTAAATTAGAATACCTTTTAACAACAGCTTGAAAAATGATTTTAAAATCAGAAATGTTGGCCTACTGAAATGTATGTTCAGTAAATGCACTCAATACTCGGTCGGGGCTCCTTTTGCATCAATTACTACATCAATGCGGTGTGGCATGGAGGTGATCAGCCTGTGGCACTGCTGAGGTGTTATGGAAGCCCAGGTTGCTTTGATAGCAGCCTTCAGTTCGTCTGCATTGTTGGGTTTGGTGTCTCTCACCTCCCTCTTAACAATACCCAATAGATTCTCTATGGGGTTAAAGTTAGGCGAGTTTTCTGGCCAATCAAGCACAGTGATGCTGTTGTTTTTAAACCAGGTATTGGTACTTTTGGCAGTGTGGACAGGTGCCAAGTCCTGCTGGAGAATGAAATTTCCATCTCCAAAAAGCTGTTCGGCAGAGGGAAGCATGAAGTGCTCTAAAATTTACTGGTAGACGGCTGTGCTGACTTTGGTCTTGATAAAACACAGTGGACCTACACCAGCAGATGGCATGGCTCCCCAAACCATCACTGATTGTGGAAACTTCACACTAGACCTCAAGCAGATAGGATTGTGTGCCTCTCCACTTTTCCTCTAAACTCTGGGACCTTGATTTCCAAATGAAAATTGGAACTCTGGGACCTTGTGGAGTTTGTCAATGTCTGCCTTTTGGACATCTGTCAAGTCAGTAGTCTTCCCCATGATTGTGAAGCCTACTGAAACAGACTAAGGGACCTTTTGAAATGTTTAGGAAGCCTTTGCAGGTGTTTTTTGTTAATTATTTTAATTTACTGAGATAATTACTTTTGTGTTTTCATTGGCTCTAAGCCATAATCATCAACATTAACAGAAATAAACACTTGAAATAGATCACTCTGTTTTTAATGACTCTATATAATATATGAGTTTCACTTTTTGGATTGAAGAACTGAAATAAATTAACTTTTTGAGGATATTCTAATTTTGTGAGATGCACATGTACTTATTCATCATACAATATCATCAGGGAGGTGTCTGATTGGCTCCACATTTATTCTGCACCAGGACAATAACCCCAAACACACAGCTAATGTCACTATCAACTGTGTTCAACGTAAAGAAGAACAAGGAGTCCTGGATGTGATGATATGGCCCCCACAGAGCCCTAATCTCAACAACATTGAATCCATGTGGGATTACATAAAGAAACAGAAGGATTTGTACAAGCTTAAATACATAGTAGATTTGTAGTTATATCTCCAAGATGTTTGGGAACAATCACCCTACCGAGTTCCTTCAAAAAATTGATAAATTAATGCTGTTTTAATCACAAAGGGTGGTCACACCATATTGATTTAGTTTTCTCTATTTTTATTCATTCACTTTCCATTTTGTTAATTGACAAAAATTAACTACCGTATTTTTCGGACTATAAGACGCACTGGACCATAAGACGCACCCCAAATTTTGGGGTGTAAAATAGGAAAAAAAATAATTTTTATAAGATGGAGTCCGTCTTATAGTCTGATTAGGTATCTTAACTGGGGGGTGGTGGAGCAGGATCGCAGGTCCCTCCGTTCCCTGCCTCAGGAACCCGGCGGCAGCAGAAGAGGTGAGATGCCGGTGTCTGGTTGGGGCCTGTGGACTGGGGCCTGGCCTGGCCTGTGGACTGGGGCCTGGCCTGGGGCTTGTGGATGGGCCTGGGGCCTGGCCTGGCCTGTGGACTGGGGCCTGGCCAGGCCTGTGGACTGGGGCCTGACCTGTGGCCTGTGGACTGGGGCCTGACCTGGCCTGTGGACTGTGGCCTGTGGACTGGGGCCTGGCCTGTGGCCTGTGGACTGGGGCCTGGCCTGTGGCCTGTGGACTGGGGCCTGGCCTGTGGCCTGTGGACTGGGGCCTGGCCTGTGGCCTGGCCTGTGGACTGGGGCCTGGCCTGGCCTGTGGACTGGGGCCTGGCCTGGCGCTTGTGGACTGGGGCCTGGACCTGTGGACTGGGGCCAGTACCTCTGCTGGTGTCCGGCGGTGAGGCAGAGGAGCCGGGGCCTCTGCCGGGTTGTGAGCGGCGTCCGGCGGTGAGACAGAGGAGCCAGGGCCTCTGCCGGGCTGTGAGTGGTTTCCGGCGATGCGGCAGAGCAGCGTGTGTGGTTTCTGGCGTCCTGAGGCTGTGATCTGCAGGAAAATGGCCGCCGGAGCTCCGGGTCAGCGCATGCACCGGCTCCGGCGGCCATTTTCCCGTGGATTACGGCCTCGGGAAGATGGCCGCGGCCACCGAAAGCCGCACACGCTGCTCTGCTGCACCGCAGGACGCCACTCACAGCCCGACAGAGGCCCCGGCTCCTCTGCCTCACCGCCGGACGCCAGCAGAGGTACAGGCCCCGGCTCCAGCCGCATCTCACCTCTGCCGCCACCGGAGGACCCTGCGATCCCCACTCCACCACCACCGGTAAAGTACCGTTCGAACCATAAGACGCACCCCCACTTTCCTTCCAAATTTTGGGGGAAAAAGTGCGTCTTATGGTCCGAAAAATATGGTATTAATATTTCTATTTTTGAAAGCATTCCTACTATAAGCATTTTGATATCAGTAAAGGAGTTATCAGATTACATGGCATCAGAAACAACAGCACTGAAATGTGTTTACCCACATTTCACAATATGAGACCCTATACCCATGACAGCACAAGATTAACAGGAAGATATCATGGACAGGAAGCTTTTAAACAAGGATGTAATTAGATGATACAATTACTGTATATAACTTAATGATATAATATGAAACAGCAAATTTACCAGCTGCCTCATTATTGTATAAAATGTAAGAATGGCAAATTGACAAATCCAGAGTCAAGATGGATGCTACAAATGTTTGCTGTAGAGAACAGAGGAGCACAGATCAAATCTTAACTACAGATTTTTAAAATGAGTAAATCTTACAAAAGCGCTTGTGTGGCAAAAAGTAACCTGGTAGGGGCGATCATGTTTTCATTTACGTAGCAGCATGGCTTGTAATAAGCTTATTTTGGTTTATACAATATGGAAGCCCATCCCCTCCCTCCATCCTTTCTATGTCTACACACTAGCTGAAATTATATATGTCACTGTGTATACAGTTAAAGATGTAGATATAGGGGAGCAGAGTTAACGGTTTTCCACAGGCCCTGGTATCTGAGTGGCCCTCTCTCACATAGGAAGAAGCCAGCATTAGAAATTTCACATTCTACAGTAGATGTGTGTAGATGTGTGTGAGCTGAAAGAGCATGACTTGGAAAAGAAGAAGCGCTATTTGACTTTTGGAGCCCAATTTTGAATGTTTTGTCTAGAACAGGTTGCAGACACCATGTTGCATTTGAAAAGTATTTGGGGTGACGTAACAGCAAAAACTTCCCACAAGCGACCTACTTTGGAAACTGCAGTCCTCAAAAAATTCATCTTGGGGTTTAGTGACCATTTTAGACCCAAAGGTAATTCACAAAAGCTTATAAAATTAGGATGTGGAAACGAAAAATATTTTCTTCCACAAAAATGTTTATTTAGCCCCACATTTTTCTTTTTCACAAGTGCAACAGCAGAAAATGGACCCTTCAATTTGTTGTGTAATTTCTCCTGAGTACAATGATACTAATGTGATTCGAAACTACTGACTGGACAAATGGCAGGTCTTGGAAGGGAAAGGGCAGAATTTGACTTTTGGAACGCAATTTTGGCTGGAATAGATTGCGGACGCCAAGTCACATTTTAAGAGCCTCTGGCATGCTAAAATCAGCGGAACCCTTACACAAATGATGCCATTTTGGAAAATTCATCTAGGGATGTAATCATCATTTTTGAATCTTCGAACCTTGGGTGCTTTACAACATGTTATAATATTGGAATGCCAAAATGAAATTATTTTTTTTATTTACAAAATATGTTGATTTAGCCCCAAATTTTTCTTCAATGGGTACAAGAGAAACTGGACCCCAAAATGTGTAGTGCAATCTCTTCAAACACGACAATGCCTCATATGTAATTGAAAGCCACTGTTCGGGCACACTGCAGAGCTCAGAAGGAAAGAAGCATCATTTTGGAGTGCAGATTTTTCTTGAATGGTTTACGTGTGCCATGTCATATTAGCCTGGTTCCTGAGGTGCTAGAACAGCAGAAAAGCTTCATAATTACCATATATTACAAACTGCACCCCTGAATGAATTTATACAGTGGTGTGGTGAGCATTTTGACCCCACAGATATTTCACAGAATTTTATAACATCTGGGCTTGGAAATGGAAAATTATATTTTTTTCTCAAAAAAATGTTGCTTTAGTCTTAAATTTTTCGTTTTTACAAGTGTAACAGAAGAAAAAAAACAACAGTTTGTAACACAATTTCTCTTGAGTATGCCAAATAACAACATATGGAAAGTATAATACTGTTTGGGTTTACTACAGAGCTTACAGTATAATGTTGCCACAAAGCCAATAACATAGTACCCCCAAAACAATAACATGTCCCCAGAGTGGCCCCAATAAAGTATGATAAACTTACAGTGCCCTCCCGAACAGCATAGTCCACACAGTTTCCACCAACAGATTATGAGGCTCCCACAATATGATGCCCCCACAGTTCCCCCCACACACGATGATGCACCCAGTGCCACAATACAGTATGATGCTTGTATAAGGGGGTGTGCTGTGCAAGATGAGATTCCCCAGTGTTGTGCAGAATTTGTAACGGGAGACTGTCACCTACGGTTCAAATGGAATTCAGTGGAACTAAAGGATGGGGAAAGTGTTTGGGAAGGACAGGTCTAAAAAGAGCCAGGTGACATCTGTGACTCAGCTACTCGATATAAAATGCTGGAGCGCCAAGGCGGGAAGCCAGTTGGTGCCAATAAGTGAAACCTGCAGGACATGTGCTGAGAGGGACATCCCAGCAGGATGTTGTGAGCCAGTGAGTGGGATCCAGTCGTCACCGGTCAAGAGCCATGAGTCTGACTACGCCGGTTAAGACCGGAGGCCTAGCCCAATGCAAGTCAAGACCCTAGGCCCAGCCCTCATTCTTCCTGGCCTGATAGACGACCAACGCAGGTCAAGCAACGAAGACCAGGTGCGCACCCCAATCTGGAAGTGGACGTCCACTGCGGTGATATGGAGGCGCAAGTGTACCAGGACATTAATTCCAGCGCTGACAGGGTACGGTACAGGGTTCGGCTCGGGGAAATGCGGCAGACAGGACTAGGGCCGGCCAGTGTATTGAGGGCCCATATAGCATTACTTGATTTGGTAGAAGGATTTGTGACCTAGCGGGAAATATCGGTGACCCCCTTTAGCACCTGTAACTTAAGTGAACTGTGTTGGAGAACCATTTTAGCGGCATTCTCATTGATGTGAAACTCACACCTACTAGAAAGTAGCTAGAGAGTATAGAGGATTTCTGCTGCAAGTGTTACAATGTGCTTATTGTCATCTTTGATAATATTGTGTACTTTAATATTCTATATTTGAACAATCTACTTCCTACAAAACTACCCCCCCCCTTACTGTATATCTGTGTTAGAAAGATAATAGTTAAGTTCGTTACTTCCGCCTTGTCCTTGTCTGCTTGTTGCATCTTAATAACCTTCTCACACTTGCACAGCTCCTCCACACTGTATTATGCCTCCACAGTCCACCTATGCAAAAATTTGGGAATTCAAACTAAGGATGTTCAATTCCTTGACAATAGGACTCAATTTAACACCTGGATTTATGACTCACTACATGGATATAATTCACACCTCCACCAGACAGACTCCAGATAATTAAACTTTCCCGCAGCCTCTCCATTTGTAAGGAAAACCCTAATTTGATTTCCTTGGCTTATCATTAGGAGACATCACCCCTTACACTTCATGAACAAATGTCCTGCTGTAATATCTCTTAAATGTTTGTGCTTTTGTCTTATCAATTTATTTGTAAACTTGCCTGAAGAAGGAGTCCCTGTCCTCTGAAAGCTTTCAAATTTATATTTTTTCTGGTTAGCCAATAAAGATATCACTCCGAGAATACTTTTGTCATTTTGGGGCATAAAAGTATTTATATGACTTTCTCTTTGCAATCCTTCAGATTTACGTTAGGGATAGCTATTTCAAGGGTGTCTTTGGAATTTTGGTCATGATACTAAATGGGGCTGATTTTAAAGACTTAAGTAAGAACTTCCAGGTTTAAATAGTGCCGTTCATGGATAGTGAATTCGGAGAAGGTAAGTTATTATCTATCAAATGAGCCAAAATTAATTGTTTTAAATGAATAAATTGGTTAAAGGATTTGTCTATTAATATTCAGCATGTAGTTTAATTGGATATGACCCAGTTGTGGTTCTGTTTTATTAGATTTGACAAATAATAACATGATATATTCTGGACAGCCACACCCCCATTAATTTTCTTTTTCTGTATACAGTCATGGCCAAAAGTATTGAGAATGAGACAAATAGTAATTTTTCCAAAGTTTACTGCTTCATTTTTTGTAATGGCAATTTGCATATACTCCTGAATGTCAAAGAGTGATCAGCTTAACAGCAATTACTGTACTTGCAAAGTCAATATTTGCCCAGAAAATGAACTTTAACCCCCAAAACACATTTCAACATCATTGCAGTCCTGCCTTAAAAGGAGCAGCTAACATCGTTTTAGTGATTGATCCATTAACACAGGTGTGGGTGTTGATGAGGACAGGGCTGGCGATCAATCAGTCATGATTAAGTAAGAATGACATCACTGGACACTTTAAAAGGAGGCTGGTTCTTGGTATCATTGTTTCTCTTCAGTTAACCATGGTTATCTCTAAAGAAACACGTGCAGCCATCATTGCACTGCACAAAAATGGCGTAACAGGGAAGAGTATTGCAGCTACAGAGATTGCACCTCAGTCAACAATCTATCGCATCATCAAGAACTTCAAGGAGAGAGCTTCCATTGTTGTCAAAAAGGCTCCAGGGCGCCCAAGAAAGACCAGCAAGCGCCAGGACCGTATCTTAAACCTGTTTCTGCTGCGGGATCGGACTACCAGCAGTGCCGAGCTTGCTCAGGAATGGCAGCAGGCTGGTGTGAGTGCTTCTGCACGCACTGTGAGGCGGAGACTCTTTGAGCAAGGGCTGGTTTCAAGGAGGGCAGCAAAGAAGCCACTTCTCTCCAGAAAAAACATCAGGGACCGACTGATATTCTGCAAAAGGTACAGGGAGTGGACTGCTGAGGACTGGGGCAAAGTCATTTTCTCTGATGAATCCCCTTTTCGATTGTTTGGGACATCTGGAAAACAGCTTATTCGGAGAAGAAGAGGTGAGCGCTACCACCAGTCTTGTCTCATGCCAACTGTAAAGCATCCTGAAACCATTCATGTGTGGGGTTGCTTCTCAGCCAAGGGAATCGGCTCAGTCACAGTCTTGCCTAAAAACACAGCCATGAATAAAGAATGGTACCAGAATGTCCTCCAAGAGCAACTTCTCCCAACCGTCCAAGAGCAGTTTGGCGCCCAACAATGCCTTTTCCAGCATGATGGAGCACCTTGCCATAAAGCAAAGGTGATAACTAAATGGCTCATGGAACAAAACATAGAGATTTTGGGTCCATGGGCTGGAAACTCCCCAGATCTTAATCCCATTGAGAACTTGTGGTCAATCATCAAGAGACGGGTGGACAAACAAAAACCAACAAATTCTGGCAAAATGCAAGCATTGATTATGCAAGAATGGACTGCTATCAGTCAGGATTTGGTCCAAAAGTTGATTGAGAGCATGCAAGGGAGAATTACAGAGGTCTTGAAGAAGAAGGGGCAACACTGCAAATATTGACTTGCTGCATTAACTCATTCTAACTGTCAATATAACCTATTGGTACTCATAATATGATTGCAATTATATTTCTGTATGTGATATAAACATCAGACAAACACTAATAAAAACCAGAGGCCAGCAGATCATGTGAAAATATAATTTTGGTGTCATTCTCAAAACTTTTGGCCATGACTGTAGTTTTGTTAGCAACTCTAGGTCTCCTACCTCTCCAAATGAATTTTTGCAGTTGGGTTTTAAATTTGTTTAACCAATCCTTATTTATTAAGAGGGGTAACACTCTGAGAACATACAGAAGTTCTCCCCAACCATGATATTTCATGCTTAAAGATACCTGATAAATCCTCCTGTGTGAGCCCTAGAGTATTCCCTAAATTTAAATCCATCAACTTGTAAGAGTCTGGTGTAAATTAAATTCTCAGATATTGAGTAGAATCATTTTCATATCTATATTGGAATTCACCTTGAATATCCTGTTTTAAGTTATCTATAAATAAATCTAGTATCTGGGACTTATTAAACGCTTCATGACCCCCGATGATAGGTAAACGTCGGCGCTTGCTGGGATTTGTGCAGTGCCGACGTTTGTCTACGGTCGGTGGTCTTGCACAGATAGGGCCCCCCACGTATCTGTAAGCACCAGGATTCTGGCGCAGAACGCTGGCTCTGACCCCTGACCTCATTGAGACCTGATTGGTTCAGGTCCTGATGACATCACGATCATGCCAGCCAATGACAGCAATCGCTAGGAAAGTTTGTTGTAGCAGCAAACTTTCCCAGGTGATTTGCCTCATATAGAACACTATTTCTCCTCTGATCTTCTCTCAGTGAACAATCAGAGGAGAAACAGTGTGACGAGTGTTTCTGACAAGATCTTTGTCAATGAACAATATTGTCATACTGTAAAAATAAAACACAGACAAATCAATAGATTCCCCCCTTTCCCAGTTAGTCCCATCTAGTGATGAGCGAGCACTAAAATGCTCAGGTACTCGTTGCTCGGGTCCTTGACCCGAGCAACGAGCCCTATGTAAGTCTATGGGAAACTCGAGCATTTTTCAGGCGGCTCCTCCCGGCGGTCTGCAGAGGGCCTAAAAATTGCCCAAATCGATGGGAACAGTGCTCAAATGACATGGGAACAGCATGGGGAAGACCCCTGGAAGCATCTATGACTCCCAGATCACTGCTGTCAACAATGTTGTCAGAGTATTACACCACTTTTATGGATTCACAATAAAACATACAAAAACTAAACCAAAATGGATTTTCCTGGGAAATATGTTAAGGAACATCCTTTCCAGGGTAATGACTTGTATATAAGGCAAAATAAATAACCAAAAACAAAAATACTCCTCCACACCTTGGGCTTTGATCACATTTGATGCGTTTTTGCACTTTTGTATTGCTTTCAACCAAGACAAATGCATTCACCAGTAAATGTCATTTTAACATTTTACAACCTTATCTGGCCATGTGGTGTGTGACACATCATCAGACACATGCATACAGTGCTAAAAAGTCATGGGAATAGGATGGTGAAGACCTCTGGAAGTATCTCTGACTCCCAGGTCAATGCCTAAAAGTGTCCCAATGATAAGTGATCCTTGGCGCATGCGAAGATGCCTCCCGCCATGCACCTGTCGTTGCAGACTTGCAACAATCACCGTCCACATCCTTGTCCCAGTGCAGCATTCAGTTGTCCCTACCTCATTCCTTGGAATGCAAGCGCAATTATGCAGCCAGTCACCCACCAACCCACAGGCTGCAATACTATACTGCCAAATTTTTGACAGCTGCTTGCACTTGAAATGTGGCCTTTTAGGCTCGTGGAGGCGGAAGCTGACCACAATCTCATGGCGGCGGCGACCGGGTATCCATACTCAGTCCCCAGCCGCCACTATTTGTCCCGGTGTCTTCTTCGCCTTCCACAAGCATGGGTCCCACAACATTACCCGTGCCCTCCCCAGTGCACTTACTGGAAAGGACCGCCTAACCACAAACACGTGGACAGGTAAATGCGGCCAGGGACGGTACGGAGCCAGTCCACAGCTTTTTTTTGCTGAGAGTTGTATTTCACCACAGCCATATTCTTTAGCTCGGTGAAAGGACTGGCATAGAGGGAAACCGTATCTACTCTGGGTGTCATTTCTCCCAGGAAGTCCTCTAAAGCAGCTTTTGCAGAAGCAATGGCAGCCCGTCCAACATCAACTCGCACTTCTCGGTGGTGCGGTGATAAAGAATGCAAGTGAGCGTTCGAAACGCATCTTGCTCCCCTACCCTGTCTATGCAACCTTCATAATTTTTGCAAGTTTTTAATGGACAAAAAATAAAGAAAGAATTATTTTACCAGACGCTGGAACAACTATTCCTTTTTTTTTTAGCATATTCTGGTGTGGATCCACCTGGTTCCGTGCAAGCTGGATTATAAGTACTGGGTGAGCTGGCTTTCCTTTTACTATAGGTCACACAGGACCATGCCTGGCTGTATGTTCAGCAGTGATAGCCACAGATCAAGCTGCTGTGTTACAGCTTTCAACAACTCTGCAGCACTGGGCAGTTTGTCACCTAAGCATTAAGCATGCTATCTTCAGCACAGCCTGTTGCTGCTTGGCCAAGGCAGTGCTGCAGTGCTTTCAGCTTGTGACTGATGTGGTCATTTCGGAGATGGAGGAGGAGATGCAGGAGCTGAACAATTTGATTACATTGAGGTTACATTGGTGACTCTGTTTTTATACTAAAGAAAGATCCTACTGTTTTTTGCTTTTTTTTTACGTTATTTTTTAAGGCAAATGCATTCACCGGGAAATGTCATTTTAACATTTTACAACCTTATCTGGCAATGTGGTGTGTGACACATCATCAGACACATTCTGTTTGATTGATGATGGAGGGACTCTGAAAGACACATAGAGCAGGGCCACAGTAACGAGTACGACATGTTGCCATTAGAAAGGAGAGGGTCTGCTATACAGTTATAGGGTATGCAGTGAGTCCAACAGCTGACCAAATTTAGGAAAAACCCCTCTAAGAAATTAAAGACATTAAAGCAGGGCCACAGTAATGACAAATTCCCATTAGAAAGGAGAGAGTCTGCTAAACAGTTATAGGGTATGCAGTGAGTCCAACGGCTGACCAAATTTAGGAAAAACCCCACTAAGAAATTAAAGACACATAGAGCAGGGCCACAGTAATGACAAATTCATAGAATCATAGAATGGTAGAGTTGGAAGGGACCTCCTGGGTCATCTGGTCCAACCCCCTGCTCAAAGCAGGATTCACTAGATCATCTCAGACAGATGTCTGTCCAGCCTCTGTTTGAAGACGTCCATTGAAGGGGAACTCACCACCTCTCGTGGCAGCCTGTTCCACTCATTAATCACCCTAACTGTCAAAAAGTTTTTTCTAATATCTAATCTGTGTTTCATCCCATTGCTTCTAGTCTTTCCTTGTGCAAATGAGAATAAAGATGATCCTTCTACAATGTGACAGCCCATTAGAAAGGAGAGGGTCTGCTATACAGTTATAGACTCTGTGCCCACGTAGCAGATTTGATGCAGAGTGTTTTTGCCTCTCTGTCAGAAAAAAATGCATGCAGATTTACATGCGTTTTTTCTGACAGAGAGAAGCATTTTTTCAGCGTTTTTAACATGCGTTTTTCGCATGCGTTTTTTCAAGCACTTTTCCAAGCGATTTTGAGCATCACTTGGAAAAGTGCTTGACTAGTTGGTCACACAATATAAATCCATGCAACCGGCATGGATTTATATTGTGTGACCAACTTATGCTGCTTTAAATGCAGCATCAATAGTAAAAAAAAGAATTAAAACGTTACATATAAAAAAAAACTGTATACTCACTTCTCCAGTCTGCTCCCGGCGGTGTCCTCTCTCTTTGGCGTCCCGCGGTGTACTTGCAAGACCTGCGGTGACGTCATTTAGTCAGCTGATGGTCACGTGACCATCACCTGACCACTGATGTCAGCGGTCGCGTGACCATCAGCTAACTAAATGACGTCACCGCAGGCCCTGCCAGTACACTGCGGGACGCTGAAGAGAGAGGACGCCGCCGGGAGCAGAACGGAGAGGTGAGTATACACTGTGTTCTGAATTATTAGGCAAGTTGTATTTTAGGGGATTATTTTTATTATTGATCAACAACTATGTTCTCAATCAACCCAAAAGACTCAAATATCCAAGCTTAATATTTTTGGAAGTTGGAGTGGTCTTTTGTTAGATTTGGCTATCTTAGGAGGATATCTGTTTGTGCAGGTAACTATTACTGTCCTGAATTATTAGGCAACTTAATAAAAACCAAATATAATCCCATCTCACTTGTTTATTTTCACCAGGTAAACCAATATCAGTGCACAAAATTTAGAAATAAACATTTCTGACATGCAAAAACAAAAACCAAAATAATTAGTGATCAATATAGCCACCTTTCTTTATGATGACACTCAACAGCCTTCCATCCATAGATTCTGTCAGTTGCTTGATCTGTTTTCGATCAACATTGCGTGCAGCAGCCACCACAGCCTCCCAGACACTGTTCCGAGAGGTGTACTGTTTTCCCTCCCTGTAGATCTCACATTTTATGATGGACCATAGGTTCTCTATGGGGTTCAGATCAGGTGAACAAGGGGCCCATGTCATTATTTTTTCTTCTTTTAGACCTTTACTGGCCAGCCACGCTGTGGAGTAGTTGGATGAATGTGATGGCGCATTGTCCTGCATGAAAATCATGTTTTTCTTGAACGATACTGACTTCTTCCTGTATCACTGCTTGAAGAAGTTGTCTTCCAGAAACTGGGAGTAGGTCTGGGAGTTGAGCGTCACTCCATCCTCAACCCGAAAAGCCCCACAAGTTCATCTTTGATGATACCAGCTCATACCAGTACCCCACCTCCACCTTGCAGGCTTCTGAGTCGGAGTGGAGCTCTCTGCCCTTTACTGATCCAGCCTCTGGCCCATCACGAGTCACTCTCATTTCATCAGTCCATAAAACCTTTGAGAAATCAGTCTTAAGATATTTCTTGAACCATTCTTGAAGTTTTATCTTATGTTTCTTGTTCAAAGGTGGTTGTTTTTCAGCCTTCCTTACCTTGGCCATGTACCTGAGTATTGCACACTTAGTGCTTTTTGATACTCCAGTAACGTTGCAGCTCTGAAATATGGCAAAACTGGTGGCGAATGGCATCTTGGCAGCTTCACGCTTGATTTTCCTCAATTCATGGGCAGTTATTTTGTGCCTTTTTTGGCCAACACGCTTCTTGCGACCTTGTTGGCTATTTTCCATGAAACGCTTGATTGTTCGGTGATCACGCTTCAAAGGTTTGGAAATTTCAAGACTGCTGCATCCCTCTGCAAGACATCTCACAATTTTGGACTTTTCAGAGCCCGTCAAAACTCTCTTCTGACCCATTTTGCCAAAGGAAAGGAAGTTGCCTAATAATTAAGCATACCTTATATAGGGTGCTGATGTCATTAGTCAACACCCCTTCTCATTACAGAGATGCACATCACCAGATTTACTTAATTGGTAGTTGGCTCTCAAGCCTATGCAGCTTGGAGTAGGACAAAATATATAAAACGTATCATGTGATCAAAATACTCATTTGCCTAATAATTCGGAACACAGTGTACAGGTTTTTTTTATTTTTAACTTTTTTATTTCTTTTTTTCACCGCGTGGTAGCTGGGATGAAGAGGAGTGGTAGTCTCCTCTTCATCCCGGGTACCACACGCACCGTGATTACGCTGCAAATTCGCAGCCATTGAATTTAATTGAAGCGCAGCAAATCCACATATACCTGCGGGTTTGCTGCGTTTCAATGTTCCTCAATGGCCGCAAATTTGTAGCGTAATTGCGGTAGAAATGGTCATGCTGCGTTTTGCAACGCAATGCGAATTCGGCGCGCTAATTAGCACATCATGTGCACAGCACATCCGAATTCACATTGCTTTGCATGGCAGACGGTTTTACAAGTGTTTTCGCGGCCGCAAAAACGCTACAAAAACACTACGTGGGCACATGGCCATAGAGTATGCAGTGAGTCCAACGGCTGACCAAATTTAGGAAAAACCCCACTAACAATTTAAAGAGACATAGAGCAGGGCCACAGTAACGACAAATTCCCATTAGAAAGGAGAAAATGTCTCCTATAGTGTTGGCCTATGCAGTGAATGCAAGGGCTGCCAAAAATTTGGAGGCACTTCAATGCCCCTTGGAAGAGACATGGACGTCAGAAGGCCTCCTCAAAACAATGTTCCCATTATTAGGAAGTGGGTCTCCCTTAGTGTTGGCCTATGCAGTGAATGCAAGGGATGCCAAAAATTTGGAGGCACTCCAGTGCCCCTTGGAAGAGACGTTGAGGAGGGCCTCATAAAAAAATGTTCCCATTAGAAAGGAGCGGGCCTCCTATACTTGTAATGCCCATGCACTAAGTGTATGGGCTGACAAACATTTATCCCTGGGGGGTATACATGAACATACTGTATATAAAAAATTTTTTACGGGCATCATAAACACCCTTTAAAAAAATTATGTGGGTGTTGCTTCACGGACCACGGTCACCCTGGTGATTTGGTGGTGGAGGATGAGGAGAAGGAGGAGGACAAGAGCAAATAGCCAAAATCAGGAAGCGTATACCCATGTGTGGGTGTGAAAAGGTGCATGGGAATACACCTCCCAAGAAAAGACACTGGATATGAGTTTATGTTACGCTGCTATCATTCGGTGGTGTTGAGAAGTCTGGCCCAATCCAGCCCTTGTTCATTTTTATAAGAGTCAACCTGTCAGCATTTTCAGTTGACAGGCGGATGCTCTTTTCAGTTATAATGCCACCAGCGGCACTAAAAACCTGCTCTGATAAAACGCTGGCTGCAGGGCAGGCCAGGACCTCCAAGGCATAGAGAGCCACGTATCCAGCTTGGATACCCAACAATTATAAGACACAGAGGAATCACGGAGGACGTTGGTATGGTCGGCAAGGTACTCCCTCAGCATCTTCCCAAACTTTGCACTCCTTGTGAGAGGACCCCGCACCTCAGGGCCTGTGCGATGGGAGGGGCTGAGAAAACTCTCCCAGAACTTTGACAATGTTCCCCTGCTGGATTGAAGTTGTGTCTCTCTCGCCTGTACTCCTTGGCTGTCCAACGAAGTGTGCCCTCTGTCGCCAGCGTTTTCAGATGGGAATTTTATTTAATAGTTCCGCAACAAGGGCCTTCTGATACAGCCCCATTTTTGTAGACCTGTCCGCCTCAGGAATAAGAGATATAAAGTTCTCCTTGTAGCGTTGGTCTAGAAGTGTCACGAACCAGTAATGACTGTCACCCAAAATTTTGAGAACGCGAGGGTCATCGGAAAGGCAGCATAACATAAACTCAACCATGCGTGCCAGACTACTAACAGGCAAGACTTCCGTGTCATGCCCAAGAGGATGACTGACCATGCTCTCCTCTTCCTCCTCCTCCTCTCTGTCCTCTGGCCATCCACGCTGAATAGACGTGGATGGCGCATGAAACTAGCTCCTGTCCTTCCTTCTCCTTCTTATCTTCCTCACTGTCACCCAATCCACGTTGTGATGAGATGAGGCTGGGCTGTGTGTAATCACCCTGTATGGTTCCTTGCTCCACCTTGCTTCGTGTTGGTGTTAAGAGGAACGGTTGCCTGCCTTGTGTCTGCGGCCACCACACCGCTTCTTCCTGCCTGTTGGGGTGATCTGCCTCCCTCCCCATGTGTGCTGCTGTCCTCGCTCTGCATGTCCTCCTGCCAGGTTGGGTCAGTTACTATATCATCCATCACCTCGTCTTCCACTTCCGCACCCTGCTTCTCCTCCTGACTTTCTGGCAATTGCGCCTCATCATTGTCTACCTCTTGTGACACTTTCCCACCATCACCTTCGTGTGACCGTGGCTGCTCAAATATTTGGGCATCGCTACATGCGATCTCCTCTTGCCCCGCTTCAAGTGGACTGGGCGAGAGGCTCGAATCTATAAATGGAAAAGTGAACAGCTCTTCAGAGTGTCCAAGTGTGGGATCAGTTGTCTCCGGGTATGGTGGGAGGAAGGAGGATCAGGGTGAGGAATATGCGGTCCAGACTCACGGCTACTGAGACTTGACAGTGTGGAAGACAGGGTGGTGGTGGTGGTGGCTAAGTGACTGGAAGCATTATCCGCTATCCAACCAACAACCTTTTGAAACTGCTCTGGGTTCAATAGTGGTGTACTGCGGTCCTCTAGGAATTGGGACAGGAAGGTCGGGCAAGAAGATGTGGGTGTTTATTGTGGCACAATTTCAGCTTGCCCACGGCCTTGTCCTCGGCCTCTGCATGCACCATCACCATCAAGTCCAGTTCCCTGTCCCTTGGCACGTGCCTTTCCCATTTTAAATGGAGGACAGAATCTTCCACGCTCACTAAAAATGACTGAGTTTGGAGCGAACTTATATGTGATCCGTGTGACGGAGAAAACAGAGTTTTAAATACCTGGCCTGTAGGTAACTAGTTTGAACAGCAAACTGGTGTGAATTGCTTCACTGACACATTGAAGGAAATTTTTAATGGAGGCCAGAAATGGCAGTAATTTCTGACAACGTATATGTGATCCGTGTGATAGAGAAAACACAGTTTTAAATAGCGCTTTTAAATAGATTTCTAGCGCTGTAATATGGAAAGGATCTGGATGTATTCTGCAGTGCCAACAAGCAAATGGCACAGAAAAACGGTGTTCTCTGGATTGCTTTTTAAGCAAATAATGAGGATTAAGATCCAAAAAAAGTATTCCTGGCCCCTGAGACCTGGGCCTTTGTATAGAAACATCTAACAGCAGCAGAAGGCAGAATTGGAATGGAGCCTCTTGTGCTATATGCACTGCAGTCTGCAAAATACACTGCCTGCCTGCTTATATACACTGCCTGCCTGATATCTCTGCAGATGGATTAGTTAGTCCTCAAAAGAACTGTTTGTTAAGATGGATATGTGTAATATACGGGTTTTCTCCCTACACTACCTAATACACAAGCAAATCTCTCCCTGATGCAGCAGCACTTCTCCCTACTCTGCCTGATTCCAGAGTGACTGTGACGAGCATGGCGGCGTCAGGTCTGATATAGACCTGATGACTCTGTGCGGCCATCCAATCACTGTAATGCCACAACCACCATGGCTGCGGCATTACAATGAGTGGCAGGTAATCCCTGAATGTTGATTGGCGCTCTAAAGAGTGCCAAACATGCAGGGAGAGGACCCGAGCTCCCACCGAGCAACCCCGGAAATAAACGGCGAACGGCGAGCATCTCAAGCAGTGAGATGCTCGGGCGAGCACCGAGCAGTAGCGAGCATGTTCGCTCATCACTAGTCCCATTAATTATTACCTAGGATATAGGGTTAGATAGGGTTGGTGTTTAGTATAGTATTAGTTGACTAGATAAATTAGATGATTCATAATTAATTAATATATTTATAGTCTTAAAATTAAAATAAATCTTTAAGGATAAGTTTAGGCTTAGGGTAAGGCTTAGAGTTAGGGTTGGGGTTGATCGCAATTGATTTACTGATCATTTTTTAGTAGGTCCATCAAGTATTTGATCAATTAGTTACATTAATCAATTAGTTGTGTTAATTTATTGATTATGTTAATCAATTAGTTACATTAATCATTTAGTTGTTTTAATTTGTTCATGTTTGTACTAATATACAGTACAGACCAAAAGTTTGGACACACCTTCTCATTTAAAGATTTTTCTGTATTTTCATGACTATGAAAATTGTACATTCACACTGAAGGCATCAAAACTATGAATTAACACATGTGGAATTATATACTTAACAAAAAAGTGTGAACCAACTGAAAATATGTCTTATATTCTAGGCTCTTCAAAGTAGCCACCTTTTGCTTTGATGACTGCTTTGCACACTCTTGGCATTCTCTTGATGAGCTTCAAGAGGTAGTCACCAGAAATGGTCTTCCAACAATCTTGAAGGCGTTCCCAGAGATGCTTAGCACCTGTTGGCCCTTTTGCCTTCACTTTGCAGTCCAGCTCACCCCAAACCATCTCGATTGGGTTCAGGTCTGGTGACTGTGGAGGCCAGGTCATCTGGCATAGCACCCCATCACTCTCCTTCTTGGTCAAATAGCCCTTACACAGCCTGAAGGTGTGTTTGGGGTCATTGTCCTGTTGAAAAATAAATGATGGTCCAACTAAACGCAAACCGGATGGAATAGCATGCCGCTGCAAGATGCTGTGGTAGCCATGCTGGTTCAGTATGCCTTCAATTTTGAATAAATCCCCAACAGTGTCACCAGCAAAGCACCCCCACACCATCACACCTCCTCCTCCATGCTTCACGGTGGGAACCAGGCATGTAGAGTCCATCCGTTCACCTTTTCTGCATCGCACAAAGACACGGTGGTTGGAACCAAAGATCTCAAATTTGGACTCATCATACCAAAGCACAGATTTCCACTGGTCTAATGTCCATTCCTTGTGTTCTTTAGCCCAAACAAGTCTCTTCTGCTTGTTGCCTGTCCTTAGCAGTGGTTTCCTAGCAGCTATTTTACCATGAAGGCCTGCTGCACAAAGTCTCCTCTTAACAGTTGTTGTAGAGATGTGTTTGCTGCTAGAACTCTGTGTGGCATTGACCTGGTCTCTAATCTGAGCTGCTGTTAACCTGCGATTTCTGAGGCTGGTGACTCGGATAAACTTATCCTCAGAAGCAGAGGTGACTCTTGGTCTTCCTTTCTTGGGGCGGTCCTCATGTGAGCCAGTTTCTTTGTAGCGCTTGATGGTTTTTGCAACTGCACTTGGGGACACTTTCAAAGTTTGCCCAATTTTTCAGACTGACTGTCCTTCATTTCTTAAAGTAATGATGGCCACTTGTTTTTCTTTACTTAGCTGCTTTTTTCTTGCCATAATACAAATTCTAACAGTCTATTCAATAGGACTATCAGCTGTGTATCCACCAGACTTCTGCACAACACAACTGATGGTCCCAACCCCATTTATAAGGCAAGAAATCCCACTTATGAAACCTGACAGAGCACACCTGTGAAGTGAAAACTATTTCCGGTGACTACCTCTTGAAGCTCATCAAGAGAATGCCAAGAGTGTGCAAAGCAGTCATCAAAGCAAAAGGTGGCTACTGTGAAGAAAGAAGAATATAAGACATATTTTCTGTTGTTTCACACTTTTTTGTTAAGTATATAATTCCACATGTGTTAATTCATAATTTTGATGCCTTCAGTGTGAATGTACAATTTTCAAAGTCATGAAAATACAGAAAAATATTTAAATGAGAAGGTGTGTCCAAACTTTTGGTCTGTACTGTACATATACTAAATACTATATACAATACTACAGTGGTTTGCAAAAGTATTCATCCCCTTGGCTTTTTACCTATTTTGTTACATTTCAATCTGTGTTTAAATATTTTTGTAATCCAATTTGTGTGTGATGCATCAGCACTAAATAGTCTAAGTTGGTGAAGTAAAGTGAGAAAAATATAGGCATACACAAAATTTATGGGATAAAATAACTAAAATTAGCATGTGCATATGTATACAACCCCTTCGCGATGAAGCCCCTACAAATTTGTGGTGCAAGCAATTACCTTCATAAGTCACATACTTAGTGGAAAACCACCTGTGTGCAATATAAGGCTGTGTGCCCACGATGTTGATTTAATGCGTTTCCGCGGCTGCATTTCCGCCGCAAAAACGCATTAAAACACATGTTAAATTGTCTGCCATGTTTCCCAATGATAATCCGCATGTACTGTGCACATGCTGAGGAAATTTCCGCTGTGGATTATCATTGCGGAAAAATCCGCAGCACGTCCATTAATTTTGTGGAATCGCTGCGAAATCGCCAGCATTGACTTGCATTGAACCGCATAACATCTGCATGCATACAAGTATGCATGCAGATGTTATGCGATTCAATGCGCGGATGGTACCCGGGTCTGGAGAAGAGGAGACTCTCCTCCAGACCCGGGTACCATAGTACCTGTAGTTAAAAAAAAATTAAAATAAAAAAAAATTATACTCACCTTCTGATGGCCCCCGGTCTCCTCAGTGATGTGTCCTGGCTCCCCGGCGGTTCCCGATGGTGTAAAAGGACCTTCCATGACGTCATTTAGTCATGTGCTGGTGTTTTTTATTTTTAGCATTTTAATTCTTTTCTTTTCACTATCAATGCTGCATTTAAATGCAGCAGATGGTCACACAATATAAATCCATGCCGGTTGCATGGATTTATATTGTGCGACCAAGTTGTCAAGCACTTTCCATGTGATGCTCAATATCGCTTGGAAAAGCGCTTGACATAACACATGCTCAAAACGCATCACAAACGCGTCTACCTGGCAGAAAAAACGCATGTACAATCCACATGAACAATCCGCATGCGTTTTTTTCTGCCAGGGAGATGCAGAAACGCTCAGGAAAAATCCGGAGCATTTCTGCATCGTGGGCACATAGCCTAAGTGTTACGTGGTCTGTCAGTATATACACACCTTTTCTGAAAGGCCACAGAGGCTGTATCACCATTAAAGGGGTTTTCCCACAAACTAAAGTTCATTTTAATCAATAGATCTTGGAATAAAAATAACTTTGACAATTGGATGTGTTTAAATAAAATGTCCCTGTGCTGAGATAATCTTATAAATGTGCCCCTGCTGTGTGCTGTGCAATGGCTGTGTCTGTCCGTGTACGGAACATGGTCTGATCATACCACATCTCCTGGGCAGGGGAGGAAGCAGAAGAGTATACAGACAGGACAGCACGGGATCGCAGATGATTCTTTTTGTGAGGTAAAACATTTCACTGCCTGTGTTTAAGCAATGTTTTACTTCAAAGAAAGAATCAGCTGTGATCCCCTGCTGAAATGTGGTATGATCAGACCATGTTCCTGTACGGTCAGACACAGTCATTACACAGTACACAGCAGGGGCACATTTATAAGATTATCTTATTTTGTATTCTTTTATACTCCTTCTTCTGGGGCAGTCTTACACACAGGACCTGCCACACTAAAAGCAGCTTTTCTTGGGTCCCCTTTCCCTTGTGTAGCGCTAGTGTGTATTGTCTCCTCTGTTTGTCCAATTGTGGAACTTATCATTCCAAGATCTAAAATGAACTTTTGTTCATGGGAAAACCCCTTTAAGCAAGAGGCACCACTAACCAAACAACGCCATGAAGACCAAGGAGATCTCCAAACAAGTCAGGAACAAAGTTGTTGAGAAGTTCCAATCAGGGTTGGGTAATAAAAAAATATGCCAATCTCTGATGATCCCTCGGGGCACCATCAAATCCATTATCTTCAAATGAAAAAAACATAGTAACACAACAAACCTGCCAAGAGAGGGTTACCCACTAAAACTCTGAGCCCAGGCAAGGAGGTCATTAATCAGAGAGGCATTACATAGACCAAAGGTAACCCTGAAGAGCTGCAGAGTTCCCAATCAGAGACTGGAGTATCTGTCCATAAGACCACAATAAGTTGTACACTCCATAGAGGCGGCCTTTATGGAAGAGTGGGCAGAAAAAAGCCTTTACTTACACACAAAAATTGTAAGGCTCGTTTTGAGTTTGCCAAAAGACATGTCGGAGACTCTACGAATGTATGGAGGAGGTCAGATGAGACAAAAATTTAACTTTTTGCCCACCAAGGTAAATGCTAAACCAACACAGCTAATCACCCCAAAAACACCATCCCCACAGTGAAACATGGTGGTGGCAGCAACACGCTGTGGGGATGTTTTTCGCCAGCAGAGACATGGAATATGGTCCGAGTTGAGGGGAAGATGAATGGTGCGGAATACAAGATAGTCTTGAGCCAAACCTATTTCAGTCTATCAGTGATTTCAGACTGGGTCGAAGGTTCACCTTCCAACAAGACAATGACCCAAAGCATACTGCTAAAGCAACACTCGAGTGGTTCAAGGGGAAACATGTAAATGTTTTTTTGGAGTGGCTTAGTCCAAGCCCAGACATTAATCCAATTGAGAATCTGTGATCAGGCTTGAAAATTGCTGTTCATCATAGGAAACAATCTAACTTGAAGGAGCTGGAGCAGTTTTGTCTTGAGGAATGGGCAAAAACCCCAGTGGCAAGATGTGGAAAGCGAATAGTGACTTAGCCAAAGCGACTTGCAGCTGTAATTGCTGCATAAGGCGGCTCTACTGACTTTAGGTGGATGAATAATTATGCATACTAAAGTTTGCAGTTATTTTGTCCTACTTCTTGCTTACTTTACAAAATAAAGGAAAACGACATGTTCACAGTTGTAGACATGTTCTTTACATGAACTGATGCAAACCTCCCAAAAATCAGTGAAATTCCAGGTTTTGAGGTAGCAAAACACGAAAAATGCCAAGTGGGGTGAATACTTACACAAGCCACTGTTTATAAACTATATAAATAATTTGATAGGAATGTATGTTCTACTAAAATATAACAAATAAGTTTAGAGTACATTTGTGTCACCCTGGCCTGGATGCCACTAATGTATAATAAAGCTGTGTCTGAGAGCAAGGGGGAGGTTCTATGGTCAGGGACCATTACCATGCAGCACCTCCTGTCCCAGGCCAGTAGGGGGAGCAGGCTGCCCCTATAAAAGCTGGAACTGGGGGCAGGGTTAGAGAGTTCTGGACGACCTGTCTCTGGAGTGAGAGGTGTCCGAGAGAAGGGAGAGCCAGTTTAGCTGAGGCTGAGGAGGACGAGTGGCAGTACAGGAGCCACAAGTCAGGGACGGAAGGCGAGGGGAGCCTGTCCTGGCTGAGAGAGAAACTGAACTACCGGACTTTGGTGTCCGAGGCTGTTAGGATTCCAAGTCCTACAGCAAATAACCAGTCCGCAGGGGATTGTATGTCCCTTGGCCTAAGAAGCACGGAGGTTCCGCCACAGCAGAAGGAACCAGCGAAGCTGCACCAGGCCAAGAATAGAAAGGAACCTAAGTTGCCAGCCATACGGGTGAGAAGACACGCCGAGCTCAGGAACGTGGGCTGTTACACCACCAGGAGGGAAATAGCCAGAAAGAGTGCAGAGAATACGGTAGGCCTTCACCCTCACCCTGACCAGGGCCAGCTTCCTACTTGTTCTCAGACATTCAGGCCCCCTTCTAGCCGGGACTGTTTTTGGGTCGTCTCACCTGTTCTAATAAAGACCCTGAACTGTTTAAGAGGCCTCCGTCTCCTGGCTATTGCGACCGGAATCATCCCCTCCATCATCCATCTATATACTGCCCTGGGGCCACACTCCTCCCGTGGGGAGTTATACTACTTAGTGCTGCACATCTACATCTGCCCCAGCGGTCTGCACTGCAGCGGCGGTTAGCCCTGACCGCAATCCACGGGTGGCGTAGTCGGACATTTAAAACCCTACAAATAGACTGCCACAACGTTTGGTCTGACCACCCTGAGCCACGGACCGGGTTGCCACTACTACCCCCATTATTGCCCTGTTGCCCGGCTCCGAGTGCCTCACGGTCCAGGGGGCGAGTCACATTTATATATAAAAAGTAATAAAATGGCACATTCATTTTATACTGCAGAGGAAGTATATGCCCTTTTCTGTTCTGAAAGTAAAGAAAGTGTAATGGCGCTGATGATTTCGAGGGCTTTAGTTTCAGCGACAATGATAGCTCAGAAATGAGCAGTCATTCTGGTCCATCCTCAAAAACGACAAGGACCACTAGAAGAGAGGCAATTAGGGCTACTGGAGAAACGTCTCCAAATCAGGGAGCATTGCCCAGTACAAGCAATGTCCCTAGTGATAGTGAATTGTCACATGCCAATGTACAAGGGGCTTTACCACTTGATGTAGCATTTCCCAGATGGAAGGCTTTGGATTCAGCTACTCCATTCACCCCTGACTTTAATGCCATTCCTGGTATAAATGTGGAGGTGGAAGATTTTTGACCAGTTATTTTTTTTTTATTTATTTATGACAGGTTGCTAAAACACATTGTCCTGCAAACAAATTTATATGCTTCCCAATATATCAGTCAGAATCTACGATCCAATTATGCTAGGTCAAATTTATGGACGCCAACTAATCTTCCAGAAAATAAAAATAGGGATTACATTTGCCATGGTTCATGTTTAAAAAAAATGAGTCTTCAGTCTTACAGGTCCAACTGCTCAGTTCAAGCCACCCCTATGTTTTCTGTGTCGTTCTTCCTAGAACCCGCTATGAAATGCTTATGAGATTTTGGCATTTTAATGCCAATAGTCAATGCCTGTCCAGAAATGTCCCAGAACATGACAGGTTATATAAAATCAGACCCATCATTGAAGAGTTGACAGAAATGTTCTTCACAACACAAAACATTTCTATCGATGAGTCCCTTGTAAAATTCAAAGGAAGAGTGCACCTCAACCAATTTATTCCATCTAAGAGGGCAAGTTTCAGAATATAACTCTATAAAATGTGCGACAGGATACACATCAGCTTTTCACATTTATCAGGGGAAAGATAGCCAACTAAACTCACAAGGATGTCCTACTTATTTGAAGACATCTGGAAAAATCGTTTAGGAGCTGATAAGTCCATTTTTAAAAAGGCTATAACCTATATGTAGACAATTACTACAACAGCATACCCCTATTTAAAAGTCTGGTTGAAGTCAACAAAGGGACTTGTGGGACCATTTGTAAAAACCTGCAGGGGTTTCCACAATCATTGGTCAACGAAAAGTTCCAAAAGCTGCAGTCAGGGGCTGTATACAATGGAGAGCTGCTTACCCTCAAGTATAATGATAAGAAAGATATTTTTATCCTATTTTGATCCACACAGATGCCACAAGGGATATTGTAGAACTAGGATCCATTACTCCAAAACAAAAACCTCTGTCAGTCATTGATTACAATAAATACATGTGGGGTGTGGACCTTGCAGACTAGTTTCTACAGCCATACCAGGTATCAAGAAAATCATATACCTGGTATAAAAAGTTTGTCATTTACTCGTTTCAGGTGGCCACATACAATTATTTTGTGTTATACAATTAAGCAAGAAAGTCAGATACTTTCCTATCAGGAAAAGGTAATTTAAAATCTTGTTTTTGCAAATGTTGGCCCCACTCATCCATTAGAATCTGAAGATGTCAGAAGACTCACTGAGCAATATCTTATTGCACTCATTCCAGCAACAGATGCAACACAGAGCCCCCAGAGAAGATGTTGTGTATGTACCAAGAGAGGAATTAGGTGTGGTACCCTCTACTATTGCCCACATTGCCCATTATTACCAGCCTTATGCCTAACTGTCAGCTTTAAAATCTTCCACACGGAACCATGTTTTTAAACTGTATTAATTTTTCCCATTTTGTCTTTCAAGCATATGGTTTATTTAGTGAATGACACATTTGAGTAGAGCTCGCTTAACAATTTCCAATAGTGCTCCAATAGTCAAATAGCATTCCTTCCTTCCTCAGTCCTGCTGTGTTGCCAAACAGTACTGCGCAACCACATATAGACTATTGAAAAAATTGTAAGACACATTAAGGGGCCACTTTTATCTATTTTCCCATATAAAAATGTAAAATCTAGGGTTAAAACTACATTTTAGTGGTAAAAAAATAATTATTTTTTCTTCACCACTCAACAGTATAAAATTCTATGAAACAGCTGTGTTGTCAGTATGCTCACTGCACCTCTAGACAAATACATTCAGGAGAGTAGGTTGTAAAATTGGGTCACTTATGAAGGGTCCTGCTGTTATGTCACTTCAGGGGCTCTACCAATGTGACATGGCAAACCATTCCAGCAAAATCTGCTCTCCAATATGGCACTCCTTTCTTTCTCAGCTTTGCCTTGAGGTTGAAATGTATTTTCTGATCACATATTGGGTATTGGCATACCCAGGACAAATTGCACAATTGACTGTGGGGTCCATTTTCTTCTTTAACTCTTGTGAAAATTAGAAATTTGAGGCTAAATCAACTTTTTCATGAAACAAAACTTATTATTTCATTTTCACTTTCCATTATTTTAAAATTCTCTAAGGCACCTGTTGTATCAGGATGGTCATCACACTGACAGATGGATTCCTCAAGGTGTGTAGTTTTCAAAATGGGGTCACTTGTGGGGGGTGTCCGCTGTTTAGGCACATTAGGTGCTCTGCAAACACGGCATGGCATTCGCTATCGATTTCAGCCAATTTTGCATTTCAAAAGTCAGGTAGTGCTCCTTCCCTTCCGAGCCCTGACGTGCGCCCAAACAGTAGTTTTCCATCACATATGGGGTTTCAGCGTACTCAGGTGAAATTGCACAACAAACTTTAGGGTCCATTATTCCTTGCTACCCTTGTGAAAATAAAAAATTTGGGCTAAAACAACATTTTTTATTTCCATGGCTCAACATTATAAAATTCTGTGAAGCCCCTGGAGCTTCAAAGTGCTCAATACACATCTAGATAAATTCCTTGAGCGGTATTTTTCCAAAGTGGGGTCACTTGTGGGGAGTTTCCACTGTTTAGGCACATCATGACTGAAAAAAGATAATTAGCTCATATCACCTGATACGCACAGGAATCCCAGGCTCACGGATTAGTATGCAGCATACACTTGCAAGGATATATAAAGAAGGTAAAATCCGGTGCCACATGCGATAAATCCTTTTATTCCAAAAATAAAAATCACAACATGTCCCTAGGAGGGGAACAACTGGACGCGTTTCGAGGACACAGCCCCTTATTCGTCAGTATACAAATGGATTAATAAACAACACATTTATAATAAAAACTGTGACCACCCCTAAACATGTGTGATAGATTAGTATACAAATTAGGATATTAACTCCTACTTAGACAAGATTTGCGTGCAACGAATTCACATAGAATATTCAGATATAAACTTAGGGGGAAAAAAAAAAAAACTACACTAAAAAATAAATAAATACATTTATAAATGTAATAGATTTGCCATATAAATGCACAGAAACAGAGCATGCATATAATATTATAAATGCAAGCATATATGTATAATTTAATAGAAAAACATTAGATCTGATCTATAATTCATACCTTGCGGGATCCGTGCATTTAATTTCAATATCCATAATTTTTCTTTGTTATGGAGCATTTTTTCCCAATTACCGCCACGATGGGGACGTGGTTCTCTCTCTATGCCTCTAATATTTAATGTGCTTATATTGCCCGCATGTACCTCCCTGAAATGTTTGGAAAGACCTGATAACCTAATGGATTTTGAAGCAGGATTTGCTCCTGTAATATGTTCTGATATTCTTGCTTTAAGGGCTCTGATAGTACAGCCTATATAATATTTTGAACAGCTGACACAAGTTGCCATATAGACAACATGGGAGGTGTTGCAATTTATATAAGACTCTATGTCATATTTTCTACCCGTATGTAAATCAGAAAAACTTGAACCCATAGCGACATATTTGCACATACAGCATCTATTTTCACCACACTTATACATACCAACATATTTCAGCCAGGTGGGACTTTGTGCTTTATTATCCAAAAATACGCTGGGTGACAACATATTGCGTAGATCCTGACCTTTCCTTGAAACCACCCTACAACCTGCTTCCAATATATTAGACAATTTGTCATCCTGATATAATATGGGTAAATTCTTGAGAAAAATTTGTTTAATGTTGTAAAAATAATCACTATACGGCGTAGAGAAAGTTAATGAAGATTTCGCCTTATTGGAACTATGTTTTTCTGATTGTGTCAACAAACCCTCTCTATCTTTAGATGTAGCTATAGATACATCCCTACCGATCATCCATTTTTCATATCCCCTAGATTTTAGTCTCGATGACATGGTTTTAGTTTCCTCCTCAAAACCCTCTTGTTCACTACAATTGCGTCTAGCTCTAATGAACTCACCCACTGGTAAATTTTTTATAACATGTTTTGGGTGACTACTTTCAGTTCTCAAGAGAGAATTACTGCTGAGGGGCTTGGGGTAAAATTTAGAGGTAATTTTCCCTGTACTCACACAACCAGTTAATACAACATCCAAAAACGGAGTTGACTCCTTGTGAATCTCCATAGTGAATTTTAAATTATAGTTTTTATCCTCCAAATAATTTAAGAATTCTGTAAAAGGTGGTGCGGGAGACCCCGACGACAGACCCCATATGAGGATCATGTCATCAATGAAT
The DNA here is from genome assembly GCF_046119375.1 of Phyllobates terribilis. NCBI lineage: Eukaryota > Metazoa > Chordata > Amphibia > Anura > Dendrobatidae > Phyllobates > Phyllobates terribilis. Next base: position 520,171,151 of record NW_027362763.1, on the reverse strand, counting down.
CTCCCGCACCACCAAATATTGTTCCTATATGGACAACATTCACTAAAAATATATTCTTCCTCCCATCTTTTCATATAAACGTTGGCCAGTGAAGGGGAAAACTTAGAGCCCATCGGACAACCGCAAAGCTGTAAGTAAAATTTATCATTGAAGATGAAAAAATTACTCTTCAAAAGAAATTCCAAACTCAATAACAAAAATTCCTTGACACCATCAGTGAAAACATCAATTTGATTAAAAAAATATTGCACAACCCTCAATGCCTTATCGTTAGGTATTGAGGAATATAACTGGACAACATCACATGTTATCCAATTACAGTCCTCATGCCAAGACATATGATTAATGGCCTGCATTAGATTCTTTGTATCTTTTATCATACCTGGTGATCCCTCCAGTAAGACACGTAATCTGGAATCTACCCACCCCGAAAGTCTCTCATGGAGGGAATGTATACCCGCCACGATTGGCCTCAGGGGAGGCGGAAACACAGACTTATGCATCTTAGGGAGGGCATGAAAAATCGGGATTACAGGCTGGTCAGGAGACAAAAAATCCTTCATCTTGGAATCAATGGCTCCAAGAGCTACTCCTTCCTCCAGTAGCTTGTTTAATTTTAATGTAAAAATTTTTGTGGGATCAGAGACTAAGGGGCGGTAGGTGGTGGAATCAGATAATATATCTTCTACCAGTTTTTTATATAATCCTGAATCCAAAATCACTACCGACCCCCCCTTGTCTGAAGGTCTAATGACAATGTTAGAATTAGCCTTTAGGGAAATTATTGCTTCCCTTTCCCTTTTGGAAAGATTATTTGATACTCTCAATTTTCCATCATCCAAAAGATCATTTAGATCCCTTTCCATTGCGGCTTGAAAGGAATCCATAGCTGGTATCCTCGCCGCGATGGGATAATAATTTTCATTGGATGTAGTAAAATTGGATATTTCCAAATCATTTCTGAATTTCATACATTTTTTGATCTCAACATTATTTTCCAAATGGTGTAAATCCTTGACACACATGATTTCCTGTAACCCCATATGTAATGGATAACAGTCAGACAATATAGGAGGGACACAATCATGATCCGTAGAGACCTGAAGGATGTTTCTATCATAGAAATGTCTTTTAACTGCTAAATTCCTTGTTAACTTGTTTACATCCTTCAATGTTTGAAATAGATCAGCATTTTTATTAGGTACAAAATTTAAACCTTTCTCCAAAACTTTAAGTTCATGTTCAGAAAAAATGCAAGCAGATAAATTGTGAACAGAAACTATATCTATGTTATTTATTTTCTGTATTTCTTTTTTCCTCCTTCTCCATGAGCGCCGCTTTGGCCTTTGTTGCCATTTTTTGAAACAGCAGATGTGGAGGCATATCTGGTATTGTATGCTCTAAAAGAGCCATTTTCATCCTGACCAGAAACCGACACATCTGATTCATCAGTGCTTGCTGATGAGACAGGTGAAGAAAAACTCACGTTACGGTTGCTCACTTGTCCAGGTGGATTTCTCAAAATGTATTTTATGGTGCCTGATTTCGTGGAATTTTTAGGAGTTTTAGGTGTGCTAGCGGTAGATGAAAAACGAGTTTTTCCAGGAGTATGATGTTTCCATACATAGACAGAACGACTCTCATGGTCTTTTAGACCTCGTTTATACTTGGAACTTTTTAAATCAATGATAGTCTTTTCAAGTTCATCGATTTTTTTATGCATATTCTCATATAGTGATATACATTCTGAGAAATAAACTTGTCCGCTGCATCTTGCAAAACCTTAATATCATTCTCTAAAGACTCCAATTTATTTTCCTCCTCCATAATGATGAGATTCATTAATTTAAAGGAACATTCCGAAAGAACATCATTCCACTTACTTGTAAATTCATCACTGAAAGGAGTAGTTGCAATCTTTTTAATGCAAAGGCTTCGAGGAATCATCTTTTTCAAGACGTATTTTTCCAAGGTGGCATGATCCCACCAAAACTTTAGATGCTGAATCAAAGCCTTCTCCAAAGCAAAAAATGCCTCAAGAATTTCAGGAGCACTCATGTCCATTTTTCCACCACCAGAGAAAATAGAGTCCAGTTTTTTTGCACGCAAATCTCGGCATAATGATAGGTAGTCTCGCGTAGATTCCATGGGTCAGATTTAACCAGCCCAAATGAAAAGAGCAATGTCTTCAAAACGTGAGAGGTGAGAGCTATGCTGAGTACTAGCACTGACGAATAAGGGGCTGTGTCCTCGAAACGCGTCCAGTTGTTCCCCTCCTAGGGACATGTTGTGACTTTAAATTTTGGAATAAAAGGATTTATCGCATGTGGCACCGGATTTTACCTTCTTTATATATCCTTGCAAGTGTATGCTGGACACTAATCCGTGAGCCTGGGATTCCTGTGAGTATCAGGTGATATGAGTTAATTATCTTTCTTCAGTCCATTCGCTTCAGTACCTTTACTGGTGAAACGGCAGGTATGGTCCAGGGTACTTGCTAGGAAGGGTGCACTTGAGGACTCTCCCCAGTGAGCGGGTATAAGGCCTCCTGATCCGTGTCTTCCTCTCTCTAAGCTTCTAGCCAGCCTGGAACTTGGCCTAGCTTCTATGTTGTGTTGCTCTCTCACCTGACCGCTTGGTAGTAGGACTTTTCTTTGGCAACCACTATCCCTGGATGCCGGGGCCTTCGTTGTTCCTAGTCCTGTATTTGATGGTAGCTTCAGGATGACCAGGGGTCTGGAAGCCTCCTGGTATGCCGGTTGTCCCTACTGGGTGTAGAGAACCCTGTAGGCGTGGACCCGGTGTCCGGATTATGTCTTGGGGTGAGCCTGAGATGCTCCTCTGCCCCCTCAACTCCTCTCTCCTTGCCTTGGCCACACTCGGGGCCCTCAACACACAGCAGTTCACGTGCTGCTTCTTCACTGGTCTAAGTGCCAGCACACTGTCTGGCTACCTAACTCCACCCTCCGTATATATATCCCTAACAGGGCTCCCTCTGGTGGTATGAGGTGGAAGGGTGGAGGTGTTTGTTTATAGTGAGGGCCTCTTGTGGAGAAGTCCGTCCATGCACCCTTTTGGGTCCTGTGGTACCTGTAGTAGCAGAGTGCCACAATACCTTGCTGGGGTCCCAGTGTCAAATGTCTTTGTGGTCTTGCCAGGCTGCAGGGGCACTTGGGATGAGACAGAAGCAGGACCCTGGACAGCAGGGATCCCGGAATTATGAGAGTACTTCAGGGACTTTGTTATCTAGCCCTGAGGCCGAGAGGGTTGGCTGCAGGCTCTTAGTTTTATTTGGGGAATCCTTGCTCCTTTTGGGGTATTTAAGGCTCATGGCAGGCTCCAGGGGTACCAGCATGGATTTATAAACCTGAATCTAAATGTTTTCATCCTCCTTTTCTATGTTTTTTTTTTTTTTTTCTATATTTCCAGCAGGAAATCAGTGAATGGGTGTCTACATTCACAAAGTGCAGGCCACGCCTCATAAAGATGTGCTATTAAAGAGTTAAAGGCACTTGTCAGCAGGATTGTGCTCAGTAAAAAAACATACACTGTCAGGTAGGCACCGTTACACTGATTAAAATGATACTTTGCTTGATGAAATCCGTCCTGTGGTTCTTTCATAATCTAAATTTTCAGTTTTGAGATAATGATATTCTTGTTCTTCGGGGTGGCCTTTGGGGAGGAGCTTTATCTGGTGCTCTGCTTATGTATTCCATTGTATGCCTTCTGACAGGTCACTATGACTTCAGTGACCTGCCTCCTATTTTAAATACTGCATGTGTAATTGTGGTACAAATCCTGAAATTTACATGCACAGTAGCATCTCTCGTTTGCCGAGAGATATTACTACGCAAGCACAGCCAGCGGTGCCATATTGCTGCAGCCAAATTTTTTTTCCAGCAAAATGGAGCCTGCACGTGCACAGTAGCATCTATCGCTTGCCGATAGATGCCACTGTGCAAGCGCCGCTAGCGGTGCCATTTTGATGGAGGTAAAAGAAATTTGCTTGTAGCAATATGGTGCCGCTGGCCGCGCTTGTACAGTAGCATCTATTGGCAAGTAATAGTTGCTAATGTGCTACTGCGCCATTTTGCTGTAAGAAAAAAAATTTGGCTGCAGCAATATGGCGCCGCCGGCCACGCTTTCGCAGTAGCATCTCTTGGCAAATGAGAGATGCTACTGCGCATGTGCGGGCGGTGAGGCCATTTTGCTGCATGTAAATTTCCGGATTTGTACCACAATTACACATGCAGTGTTTAAAATAAGAGGCAGGTCACTGAAGGCACAGTGACCTGTCAGAAGGTATACATATGAATACATAAGCAGAGCACCATATAAAGCCCCTCCCCAAAGGCCCACCCCAAAGCACGAGAATATCATTATCTCAAAACTAAAAATAAATATTATAAAAGAATCACAGGACGGATTTCATCAAGCAAGGTATCATTTTCATCAGTGTAACGACGCCCACCTGACAGTGCATGTAGTTTACAGAGCACAATCCTGCTGACAGGTGCACTTTAACAAAGGAAAAACCCTTTTTAAGCAAATTAGTGCCTTCTTCCTTTATGTTTTTACTTTCTGCAAACCAGAAGGTGAAAGTATTATATCTTTGTCAATTTCATCTGCAGACTATATTATTTTGTTCATTTGGCATCACATAATGCTGAAGAATTCAGGGCAAACATCTTAAAGCATTTAGAGGTCTTGCAAATACTGTTATAAATAGAGTGATGATTGAATGCAGGCTGGATTGTTTGAGCTTATTTTGAGAAAGTGTTACTTTAACTATAACCCTCAGTGTATTCCAGCAAAACAAAACTATTTATTTCTTTAGCCAATACTTTTCAACCTGACCTGTCATAGTCATATGTGTATATAATTCTACTGTATTTTTATCAGGCATCATTAAATAATATTTATTTATGACGTCATGATGTTATTTATGGTCATCATAATTAAGACATTCAAATAAACTTGTTTCCAGGTCACTAGTGCTACCAGATGGCTTTACCATATCTATGTGCTTTATCTATGTTCTAGCTGCTGCATTCCTTTATATCTACCACCTTTTCACACACTCTGTGCACTCAATCTATATCAGTCCCTCTCTCCTCCCCTCTCCTATGTACAGCTCACATGCTTTTTTTTAACATTCTTAAACCACACAGATCCATTCACTCCCATTGTACCACATAAGAGACACTCATACAAATCAATGAATCATCTGCTTACTCCCTCTATATTCCACCTCCCCTAATCCGGATTCTCCTTGTAATAGTAAACCTACTTCCTTCTCTGCTACAGACAGAAACACTGCTATTATTTTTAATATTCTTTGCATGCCTTCTCCTGTCTTCTTTAACTGTGCCTTTTGGGACTCCAAGTCGGCATGTAAAAACTCACCTATATCCATAACCTTTGGCATGTAAAAACTCACCTATATCCATAACCTTTGGCATGTAAAAACTCACCTATATCCATAACCTTTTCCTTTTGAATGCTCTTAACCTTCTGGTTCTTACTGAAACCAGGATACAGCAGACAGGTACCACCTCCACTTCTGCTCTCTCATATGGTGGCCTACATTTTTCACATACACCGGGACTCAGTCAGGTTGAGTTGTTGGTCTGCATCTTTTAACAAAATGAGCTATTCAGGTCACCCCCCAGTACCCTCACTTATATTTCCATCTTTTGAGGTCCGCAACGTCAGACTTTTCTGGCCGTTCTCCCTGCGAGTGGTGGTTGTGTACCACCCTCTGGGCCCCTCCCTTCCTGGATCATTTTGCCACCTGCCTTACACAAATTCTATCCTTCCTACTTTCATCATAGGGAACTTTAACATCTCTATTGATAATCTGCTTTCCACATCTCCCACTCAAGTTTTTTTTCTAACTTTCTCTCTTGGCCTTTCACAGCTAACTAACTCTCCTACACATGAAGATGGAAATACAGAGGACCTGGTCTTCATCTGGCTCAGCTCAGTGTATGATTTTACTAAATCCCCTCTCCTGCTCTCTTACCACACCTTTCTTTCATTCTCTGTCAAGAATTGTCACCCTGCTCAGGACAACCCTAATTAACACTTATGACAATAATAATATGACATCAATACACAGGAACTTATGAAGAATTTGCAGTCATCATTGGCCCCAATCTCTTCCCTCTCATGTTCCAACTGAAACATTATAACAAAACACTAAAAATTGCCCTTAAAGAAGCTGCACCCCCCTACTCACAGAACAACTCGGCACAGAAGACTGCATCTCTGACACACACTGCATACATGTTTTCTACAGCGATGCTCTAGGTGTGTCGAGCGTCTGTGTAGAAAATCCTTTTTGGACTAAGATTTCATCCATTCTTAGTATGTGCTTAAAAGATATAACTCCACACTGCACCTCTCCAAACAGGCCTACTTCACCACCTTCTCCAACAATCTTAAATGACTATTTGACAATTTTCACTCCCTCCTCAATTCTAAAGTGCAGGCCCCTATCACCAACCTTAGCGCTGACAATCTGGCCAGTTATTTAAAAGAAAAAATTAACTATATCCAACAGGAAACTTTCGCCCAATGCCCTAATATCATGCATTTTTTCTCTCCTGCACTTCATCAAGCTTATTTTCTGTCTTTGAACCGGTCACAGAAGAAGAAGTTATCAAGCTTCTCGCTTCTTCTCGCCCTATTACCTGCACCACTGACCCTATTCTCTCACACATCCTTCAGTCCGTCTACCTGGCTGTCACTATCCACCTAACTAAAATATTTATAATATCTTTCTTCTGGAATCTTTCTCTCCCCCTTCAAATAGGCCTTTAGACAATCATTACTAAGAAACCATCCCTTGACCAGAGCGGCCTTGGTAACTACAGACCTGTCTCTAATCGCTCCTTTATCTCTAAACTCCTGGAACGCTTGTTCCATTCGCCTAATCGACTATCTTTCAGATAACTCCCTTCTTGACCCTTTACAATCTTGTTTCCGCTCCTTAAACACTAAAGAAACTGCACTTATGTCTCTAATGATCTACTAACAGCTAAATCTAATGGCCATTACTCTCTTATTATATTCCTGGATCTCTCTGCAGCATTTGAGACTGTGGATCACTAGCTCTGCCTCACTGTACTCCGCTCTGTTTCAAACATACTGTCTTCTCTTGGTTCACATCCTATCAATCTGACCGCTTCTTCACTGTATCTTTTGCTGTCTCCTCTTCCCCTTACTGTATGGGTTCCTTAGGGTTCAGCACTAGGTCCCATCCTCTTTTCTTTCTAAACTTAACCATCAGCAGATTTGGTTTTCAGTACCATCTATATGATGATGACACCCAATTATACACATCTTGTGATTGTCTGTCCTCTGATTCTAACATTATGTCCTTCGTTTATGTAAAACAGATTCCGTCAAAAACTGAACGCCTTGTGTTTCCTCCCTTCACTAACCTACCGAAACCTAAAATTGCCATTTCCATATGTAGTTCTACCATAACTCCCAAGCAGAATGCCCGATCTGACTCTGATCTTTCCTTCACTCCCTATATCCAATCACTCACTCGCTCATGTCACCTACACCTCAAAAACAATGCAAGAATCAGACTTTTTCTTACCTTTGACTTTGCAAAAACTCTTTTTGTTGCACTTATGTCATCTTGTCCTGCCATAAAAAAAAGCAAAAGATGTGACCTCTGTCAATGGTAAAATAAAAAAGTTTTAGTTCTCAGAATATGGTAATGTATTATATTTTTTTCAACAAAATTGTGTGAAAAAAATAGCAAAACATAGAAAAACCAATACAAATCTGGTATCTCTGTAATCATACAGATGTGTCATATCACTTTTACCACATCGTGAGCAACATAAAAAAAAATCCTGAATTACTATTTTTTTGTTCATTCAGCCTCCCAAAAATCATAGTAAAAATATGATTAATACCCCAATGGTACGAATAAAGTTTTCAAATTATTCTGCAAAAAAACAAAATCTCACATGATCCTGCCGGTAAAAAAAGCAGAAAAGGTACAGTATTCACAATATACCAATGTAAAAAAAATAGTTTTAATGTTTTTGGAAAAAGTTTATAGTGCGTAAAGATGTAAAAGTAGCAAAACATAAAAAATGTATATAAACCAGGCATTGCCATAATAAAAACTGCAACTAAACACACCAAAAACAAACAGGTCTATCATCTGTCAATGGATATATAAGGGGGTCTCAGTTACTGGTTAGCACAAAGGCTCTGAAAAAGAGACGTGTCTTTCCCAAAAAACTGATCCAATGAATTCTACACTAGCAAATCCAACTGCCCCTATCTCTACTTACTCCCATGATGTGCCTGAACTACAGTTAGCATGTATGGCATTGCTTTGGCACTTAGGAGCTCTGCAAATAGTGACTGCATACTATTGAAGGAAAATCTGCGCTGCAAAAGTCGAAGTGCACTCCTTAACCCCTTCACCTCGGGCCATTTTCCATTTTTTTCGTTTTCATTTTTCCTTCACCCTTCCAAGAGACATAACTTTTTAATATTTCCGTCAATAAAGCCATATGCTTGTTTTTTGAGGGACAAGTTGGACTTTTGAATGGCACCATTGATTTTACCATATTGTGCACTGGAAAATGGGAAAAAAGTGCGGTGAAATTGCAAAAAAAGTTCAGTTCCACAAATGTTTTTGGATTTTTTATTTACCATGTTCACTATATGGTAATACTGACCAGGAAATATCATTCCTCAGGTCAGTACGAGTACGCAGATACCAAACATGTATAGTTTACTGTTCATTTAAGTGGTGAAACAAAATTTGAAATTTGAATGAAAAAAAGTTTTTGCTTTGTCGCAATTTTACGAGTTCCGCAACATTCTCATTTTCTGGGATATGGGGCTGGGTGATGGCTACCTCTTTGAGCCCTGAGCTGATGTTTATTGATATTATTTTGGGGTAGAAAACGGTGTTTTGATTGCCTCTAATTACATTTTATTGCAATGTTGGCAGCGACTAAAAAATTGTATTCTAGCGTTTTGATTTTTTTTCGCTATTCTGTTTACCGATCTGATTAATTTATTTTATATTTTGATAGATCAGAAATTTATGAACACAGTGGTACCAAATCTGTGTATTGTTTCTTTTTTTAATTGTTTTATTTTCAATGGGGCCATTTTTTTTTCACATTTTTTAAAAAACTTTTTTTTTCACTTTATACTGCATATAATAGTTCCCTTAGAGAATTTGAAGCTGTGATCATCTGATCGCTTGTGCTATACATAGCAGTGCTATAGCACTGCTGTGTATAGCAAAAATTGACGATCTCCTATGAATGGCAGCCACGAGCCGGCGTTCAGAGAAGTATCGTAATGACAGGCAAGGGAGTCTTCAGCAGGCCTCAGACTGTTATGACAACCTATTGGCTCCCTGCGGTCACGAGCACGCCGATGGGAGCGTGGAATGATGAGCACCCTGCCTGCGCATGTTAAATCCCATGGTCAGAGATTGATAGCAGGATTTAACAGGACCACTCCACCCGCAGCTGTTAAAGGCAAATGACAGCTCAGCATCAGAACACACATCAGAGTCAGGAACATGACATATGACGTAAATATATATATGTCATATGTCGGGAAGGGGTTAACTTCTGAGCCCAGATGTGTGGCCAAATGGTACTGTATATGACCGCATATTGATTATTGCTGTGTTTGTGCAAAATTGTGTAACAAACTATAGGGTTATTTTCACTTATTTCCCCATATGAAAATGTAAAATCTTCAGCTAAACCAACATTTTAATGAAATTATTTTTCTTCACCACCTGATGATATAAAATTCTGTGACATCTGTAATGTCAACATGCTCACTCTACCTGTCACTTTCTTTGTTAGTTGTTCTGCTGTTCTGGCACCTCAAGGTATCTGCTAATGTGACATTGTGCTTGCAAACCATTCCAGGAAAATCTGCTCTCCTTACTTTCTGAGTTTTGCAGTGTACCCGAACAGTAGTTTCTGCAACACCATACAGTTTTGTATCCATCAGTTCGAAAAACATTTATCTTGGTCTCATCATGCCAGAGTTGTCCCAATGGTCATTATATTTTTCAGCATGGGCCCTGGCAAATTATAGGCGGCCTTTTTTGTGCATGGGTTTTAGGAAAGACTTCCATCGTGAAGAATAACCATGCATGCTATTCTGTTGTAGTGTATTGTGTCACGGGAAACACTCACAGTTTAGCTTTATAATTTATTTACTATTTATTTTACTCACTTATATAGCACCATTAAGTTCACAACACTTTACATACATCATCATCACTGTCTCCAATGTGACTCTCAATATAAATTTCCTCTTAGTATGTCTTTAAAGAGTGGGAGGAAACCCATGCAAACACAGGGAGAGCCTACAAATTCCTTGCAGGTGTTTTCCTTGGTGGGATTTAAACCCAGGATCTCAGCGCTGCAAGGCTGCAATGCTAACCATTGAGTCACTGTGCTGCCCTACTTTCTACTTCTTTGGCTAACTTGTAGTGAACCTGCATGTCGATTTTCGTCAACCCTTCACATCAGAAGATGCTCCTGTTTAGGTTTTTAACGTTTGTGGTCGGCCTAGACGTCTCTGTGAGATGGTTGCAGTTCCATCTTTGTTAAAAAAAAAAATTAGCACTTTTACTATAGTATTCTGGCTAATAAATAAAACTTTTCTGATCTTCTTGTAGCCTTCACCTTTTTTGTGTAAAGAAATTATTTTCTTTTTCAGTTATTGTCACATTTCTCTTCCATGTGGTTCCATTGCTAACTTCACGGAATGAGAAAGAGTTTTTTTTGTTAAGTAATTCCCTTTAATAATTAACTATCTGCTGGACACCTGTTTAATTCATATTTAGACCAGAGGCGTACATAGGAATCATGGGGCCCCATAGCAGAAGTTCTAATAGGGGCCCCCCACACCCCTCAAAAAAAAGGTAAATAATTGTCAGGGTCACAGAAGAGCATATCTCACAACCTTCCAGCCTTTACATAGTAATTTTCCTCCTGCTAGCTTCCTAGGTTCCTCTTTCATTGCCCCATAAAGTGTCATGCCAACAAAAGTGTCCCCCAAACACAGTATGATACCCCCATGGTGAATTCCTCCACATGCACAGTATAATGACCCTACTGTACCCCACCTCAACTCCAGGGCAAAGTATGATGACCCCAACACAGTATGATCCCCCAACTGTGAGCCCTAGAGCTAGAGAGGATGGTAGGTAATAAGGGAGGGTGTTATACATAATAAAAGATGAAACTATATAACTAAGGACGACGATATACATAATAAGCGAGTACACTATATACTAAGGGAGTATGCTATACATAATAAGTGAGTACATTATGTACTAAGGGACTGTGCTTAACATAAGGCTACATTCCTGCATCTGTGTGCAGTGTCAGTGTGCTGCCCTGTTTTACAGATGCATTGAGCATATCCTATTCTAATCCTCAAAATTGGATAAGAACAGAACATTCTCTGACCCTCACAGATCTCATTCTCAAATCCGTGATTTTCATAGATGTGTGAATGGATCTATAAAACTCTACGAGTCCGTGAACCATCCGATAAAAAAATCTGGCAGCACACGGACATTTCACACAAATGTGAGAATGTGACCTAAGGGATTTTACAGATAACATTATCACTCCAAGTCACACAGTGCAGATACAGAATAATATTTACATCCAGGCACTTACCGCTGACGTCTCATCTGATCAGAGTCAGTGTCTGCTGTTTCTTCTCCATCTGGTCAGACCTTCATGTCGACATCTCCCAGCCACGACTCATCTTGTCACGATGATCTACAACCTAGAAAATAACAAAGTCACATACATTGTATATATACATGTGTCTCCGCCCCTGAAAACAGATATGTACCCCCCCATTAATATACTATTAGCCACTTAGTAATCAAAATATAAAGTGATAAGCAGCACTGTGCTCCCCATTAACTATAATCGCCACCTGACAATAATATAAATTATTCAGTCTCTGTGACTCTCCCCAATTAACTGTAAGGCTATGTGCACACGGAAAATATACAAGCACCTTCATCATTGCTCTCTCCCAGCATCTCCCATCATTGCTCTGTCCCAGCACCTCCATCATTGCTCTCTCCCAGCACCTCCCGTCATTGCGCTCTCCCAGTACCCCCATCATTGCTCTGTCCCAGCACCTCCATCGTTGCTCTCTCCCAGCATGCCTGTCACTGCTCTTTCCCTGCACCCCATCATTGCTCTCTCTGAGCACCCCCATCATTGCTCTCTCCCTGCACCCCATCATTGCTCTGTCCCAGTACCCCGTCTTTGCTCTCTCCCAGCACCCCCATCTTTGCGCTTTCCAATCGCCCCGTCATGGTTCTCTCCCTGCACCCCGTCTTTGCTCTCTCTGAGCACCCGATCATTGCTTTCTCCCAGCAACCCCCGTCATTGCTCTCCCAGCACCCCCATCATTGCTCTTTCCCAGCACCCCCATCATTGCTCTCTCCCAGCACCCCCATCATTGCTCTCTCCCAGCAACCCGTCATTGCTCTCCCCATCCCCACCATCCCCGTCATTGGTCTCCCTATCCCCATCATTGCTCTCCCCAGCCCCATCAGCCCCATCACTGCTTTTCCCAGCCCCACCATTGCTCTCCCTAGCCCCAGCATTGCTCTCCCCAGCCCCATCAGTCCCATAATTGCTCTCCTCAGCCCCATCATTGCTGTCCCTAGCCCCATCAGCCCCATTATTGCTCTCCCCAGCCCCATTATTGCTCTCCCCAGCCCCACCATCTCCATCATTGCTTTTCCCAGCCCCATCAGCCCCATTATGCTCTCCATAGCCCCACCATCCCAATCATTGCTCTCCCCAGCCCCATCAGCCCCATTATTGCTCTCCCCAGCCCTATCAGCCCCATTATTGCTCTCCCCAGCCCCATCAGCCCCATTATTGCTCTCGCTAGCCCCATCAGACCCATTCATGCTCTCCCCAGCCCCAACCATCCCCATCATTGCTTTATCCAGCTCCATCAGCCCCACTATTGCTCTCCCCAGCCCCACTATTGTTCTCCCCAGCCCCCATCATTGCTCTCCCCAGCCCCATTATTGCTCTCCCCAGCCCCATCAGCCCTGCTATTGCTCTCCCCAGCCCATCAGCCCCATTATTTCTCTTGCTAACACCATCAGACTCATTAATGCTCTCCCCAGCCCCAACCATCCCCATCATTGCTCTCCCCAGCCCCATCAGCCCCATTTTTGCTCTCCCCAGCCCCACCATCCCCATCATTGCTTTCCCCAGCTCCATCAGCCCCACCATTGCTTTCCCCAGCCCCACTATTGTTCTCCCCAGCCCCCATCATTGCTCTCCCCAGGCCCATTATTGCTCTTCACAGCCCCGTTATTGCTCTCCCCCACCTCCCCTCCACAGTGTTTCAGTAAAAAAAAAAAAAAAACACTTACCTCTCTGCCCGTTCCCCTGCAGGCCGCAGCATCCTTGTTGTCTGCAACCTCTTCCTTCACACAGGCCCGCGTTGTATGATGACATCATCAAGCGGCGCATGCCTGTGTGAGGGAGGAAGCGGCCAGCAGGAAGCAGAGGACGGATCCCTCCAGCTCTGCTGCCATTCTCTCCTGTCAGTAGCGGAGCTGCAGGGATCGCTCCCTTTCCTCCACCAGCAGGGAGAAGCTGCACCGGCGGGCCCCCCAGCGCAGCTGCACCAGCGGCGGTATGTCCGACCCTGGACTGCTATGGGGCCCTCCCGGCTCACGGGCACCATAGCAGTCGCATGGCCTGCCGCCATTGGCAGTACGCCACTGATTTAGACTTACCCACTGTTCCTTGACGGAACCACTCACTATTCTGATGCAGCTAGAATCACTGTGGACTCTGTTTGGCATCTGTTCCGGCTTTGTCCTGTCATTTTAGGCATCTTTTTATCACAAAAATGTGTGATTGACCCATTTTTGTGCATGCCCAAAAGGATGGGACACCACCGGAAGAGAGGTCTGACACCATCTACCTCATTATAGTGAATGGTTCCTGTTGGGGATTTTGTCTGACTCACACTTTTTGGGGATTTAGGTGGAAACCCCGAAAACCATGATGTAAGTGCCCTGTGTAGAATACTGGACAAGATGTTATCCCAGCCTTATACTGGAAGCGATCAAAAAATGTTATGTACCAAAAATGTTACCAATAAAATCTTCAAATACCAAGCCCCCACTCTGATCAGTCATTTGTCAATAGAAATATAACCAGTTTCCAAATTACTAGTAGCAGAAATCTCTGAAAATGTGTTTTTTTCATTCTCTCAGATCTTTGGTTGATATAAATGTACCTTTTCTCTCTATACTTTCTGAATGGGCAGGGTTTTTTTTTGTGTGATATTTTGAGACAATAAGATGTTTCCTCCCACGGTACCCCGTTTTCCACAGATGTGTAGCTATTTGGTTTGCAGAGGTAGCAGTCACACCTTGGTCCTTACCAGTCCTAACTTCAAAGAAGGCTTTATTGTGCAAACGGATGAATCTGAGGTAGGTCTGGTAGCGGTTCTGTCATAGGAGGTGAACAGAGAAGAACATTCAGTCACCTACTTGAGTAGGAAACTTACTAGAGAAAAATTATAGCATGGTGGAGAAGGAGTGCTTGGCCATTAACTGAACCTTGGAGTCCCTACGTTATTATTTGCCCGGGTGACAATGTCGCTTGGTAATGGTCATTCATCCTTGGTCTGCATGAGAAATGCCAAGGAGAGGAATGCTCCAGTCACCAGATGGTTTCTGTCACTGCAAAACTTTAGCTTCTCTGTGGAACATCGAGCTGGGAAGACGCAAGAAAATACGGATGCTCTGTCACAGGCACCCTGTATGATGACAGGTGTTCAACCCCCCCCAAGTTTGAACAAGGGGGGTATGTGAGGCAGTGAGGGAGATCAAATATGAAGTTCATTATATGTCCCCCAGGATGCTCATAGAAGCATACTAAACCCGGAGTGCATTGTAATTACAGCCACACCTGTGGTTAAAATTAAAAATAAAAGGAAAACCTGACATGGGCTTTTATTTTTGGAGAGATCTGCAGGATGGTAGTGGGATGGATCGCTCTACTCTGGGTCTTGGGAGTGGCCCATGTCCACTAACCCATTTAAACTTTCAGTTGAGGTTTGGTTGTGTCAGTGTTTTGTTTGCAAGAAGCAAAGCAGGAGGCTCTGTTTAAGACAGATCTGTGTGAGTCTGAATTCAGGCCAAAGAAGGCAAATCTATTGACGCACCTTCGAGTGATACAGTGGTGCTGTCGCCCATGGCAACGGACTGTTATGGACGATACAGCTGGACCGGAGGATAAAGTTCTGGATTTTGTTTAAGAGTAGAAAATAAAGACATTTAAATTGGACTAATCTGGGTCGCTGCCTCTTTATCACGCTGTCGTGAAAATCGCTACATTACACCACCCATTCATGATGTGTTTTTGCCAACGCAGAACTCACCACAAATGACTCCTGTGTAATGTTGAGCAAACGTGCTCGGATAACGTGTTATCCGAGCATGCTCGGTGTTATCTGAGTATCTTCGGCGTACTCGTCTAATATGTTTTCCTCCCTGTGGCTGCTTGTTTTCCGACGGTAGACAAACGCAACACATGCAGGGATTGCCTGTTTGTTAGGCAATTCCTGCATGTGTTGTGTCTGTCTACCACTGTAAAACGGCACTCAAATGATACTTGGATAACACCGAGCATGCTCGGATAGCACATTATCCAAGCACGTTCTCTCAACACTACTCCTGTGTCAAAATATGACAAATCTAGGTTCAAATATAACACATGAGTGAAGAAATGTAATATGTAGTATTATATACAAAGTTATCATATACAAAGTTACCATGTAAAGTGCTGAACTCGTTCTAGATTACCATTTCCTTCCCTGAAGAATGTTTGGCCTTTATACACTGCAGATTCGCTTTATAAAATGGGTCTGTAAAGTCATATTTCCATCATGCCATTTTGCATAGATATTGGAATTTTAATAAAAATAAATGAAATGAATTCTGGCCAAGCATAGCACAGTCAGTTTGAGCTGCTGTGTTAAATGAAAGGATATTATTAAATTTGACAGATCTTTCTCTTTTCCCAGCTACTCAAGCTCTGAAAAGATAATCATATCTTTCATTCCATCAATCTATCAAAAATTTACATTTTGACTTTTAAAATAAAACTAATAACTCATGCAAATCACAATAACGTAACTCATGAGCATGAAATAGATATTAAAGGGGACCTATTGGTTATGAGAAAAACAAGAAGCATCACAGTAGATGACATAAGAAGACTTTTCTTAGAAAATCTCATTAGCAATTGAGATGATTTCTCCCAGTATTACAGAATACAGATTTTACTTCCACTTTACCAGAGTAAGCACAAAATCTGGTAAGATCCGCTGTGATGTCCCGTGAGGGGACGGGGGGCTGATTCTCTACAGCATCACTTTATTGAGGCAGAGCTTTGTGCTCAGGTATGGCAGGAATGGGCCTTTTTCACAATTTCGTTATCTTACTGATCCATAGAATACAATGAGTTAATCGATTTACTATTTATTATCACGGTAAAAATTTATGTCACCTCCAACCAGTAGACTAAACTTGACCTCAAACTTAGTGACGATCTATTACTTATTTTTATATTACTGATTTATAATTATGTGAACATGTATATTTAACGCAATATAAAATTAACTGGTGTAATAGTTTAATTTTTTCATTAGCCACCTGGGGCTGCCATTTGTATTTGTTTGTGAGAAACATGTGACACTAAGGCCTCATTCAGACATCCAATTTTTTTGCGTATGAGAAAATCACAGCGATTATTCTGATCACACTCTGATCAGAGTTTGATGCGAGTGTGGAACGAGAGTCATCCAATTTTCTAGCACGTGGAGAAATTTAAAACAAAAAAAAATTCTCCCGCTTCCCCATTCTGACAGTCTGTGAAAATTGGACCACACTTGGATGTCATCCGAGTGCAGACTGATTTTTTTTTTTCAATGACCCATTGAGTTGCATTGCTAATTTTGACCTGACCCTCAGATCAAAATTGGACATATCTCCAATATTTTTCAAGGACCACTCGGTCCGAGGAAAATATCGGACATGTGAATGGCCCCATACACTATCACAAGTATGAGTGCTATCCGTGAAAAACAAAGATAGCAGTAGTATGCCAATATCGAACGTCTGAATGAGGTCTCACACACAGCAGATGTGGCAGACACAATCCTATCTCCTGTCCAACTTTAATGTACAGATCACAGCAGACAGTGAAAATAAGTTAGCTTGTGCACTGCTCTCTGCAGAGGCAGCATTTAAACTGACTAAGCTGAGCTCAATAAATGCAAAGGTTGCCGATGTGTATGAGCAACGGCTCCTATTGTTGCTGATCGAGGGACACCATTGGGTTACTGTGGCAGCCAGGGGGAATATATGCTATATACTATGGTACTGCAGTATAAAGATCAAGTGATCAGATGAAAATTCAAGTCCCCTAAGGGGACTAAAAAATAAAGCAAACAATAAAAAAAATAGAATCTGACCCTCTTCCACCATTAAAAAGAAAGAAATTGAAAAAATAAATAAAAAAGCATAGTTGGTATTGCCGTATCTGTGAATTGTCTGGAATAACAAAATGCAAAATTAATTAACCCCTACAGTAAATGCCATAAACAGAAAACCAATTCAAAATGTTGGTCAACTCTCCTCCCTAAAAAAATGCAATAAAAAGTGATTGAATCATTGTATATATCTTAAATTGTTATCAATAAAAATTATGCCGAAACCAAGACCTAACACATCTCCATTGATGGAAAAATAAAAACGTTATGGGTTTTGGAAAATGGTGGCAGAAATCAATCTTTTTTTATTTAGTTTAACATTCTGACCAGACAGTATGAAGCCCTCTGCCATGCAGGGTTGCCAACTTGACTTTTTATTTTTTCTGGACAGCTTATCAAAAAATAACGGACAGACAATATTTTTATGAAAATATTGAAATAACATAATAAATCATTATAAGTATAAGTGATACATGTCTACAGTCCATTATTCTGAAATGAGACATCAGCTGCATCACAGTAAAATGTAAAGTGATAATTAGTGATGAGCGAGCATGCTCGCAACTGCTCGGTACTCGCCCGAGCATCTCACTGTTCGAGATGCTCGGCAAGTATTTCCGGGATGCTTGAGTGGGAGCTTGAGTCCCCGCCCTGCATGTTTGACAGCGAATAAACATGCGGGATTGCCTGCCACTCACTGTAACAGCAATATATAACAACACAATGATAATACAATACTGTCTGCATGATACCCAAATCATGGGATATGACAGAAACGCTTTGACAGGAGACCCTGGAGGACGCCACTGCTGACACAGAGACATTAAAAAGCTAGACTGCAGTTTGTCAAAATGTACGTGCGTAAGCCAATATCCTTCTGGGAAAGTGTCTTGTGGACAGATGAGATCAAGATAGAGCTTTTTGGTAAAGCACATCATTCTACTGTTTACTGAAAATGAAATGAGGCCTACAAATAAAAGAACACGGTACTTACATTCAAATATGGTGTAGGTTCAAAGATGTTTTGGGATGTTTTGCTTCCCGTGGCACTGGTTGTCTTCACTGTGTGCAAGGCATCATGAAATTTGAAGATTACCAAAGGATTTTGTGTTGCAATGTAGTGCCCAGTGTCAGAAGGCTGGGTTTGTGTCCTAGGTTATGGGTCTTCCTGCAGGACAATGACCCCAAACATACTTCAAGAATCACCCAGAAATGGATGGAAACAAAGCCCTGGAAAGTTCTGAAGTGGCAGCAATGAGTCCGGATCTAAATCCCATAGAACACCTGTGGAGAGATCTTAAAATTTGCTGTTGTGAGAAGGCACCCTTCAAATATGAGAGACCTGGAGCAGTTTACAAAAGAAGAGCGGTCCAAAATTCCAGTTGAGAGGTGTAAGAAGAATGTTGATGGTTATAGGAAGCGATTGATTGCAGTTATTTATTCCAAAGGGTGTGCAACCAAATATTAAATTGAGGTTACAAACAATTTTGTCCAGCCCATTTTTTGAGGTTTTGTGTGAAATTATGTCCAATTTGCCTTTTTTCTCCTCTGTTTCTTTGTGTTGTTTCAAAACACACAAATGAAATAAACATGAGTATAACAAAACATGTGTAATTGCTTCATTTTCTGGAACAATTCCAAGGGGGCAACACTTTCGGCCATGACTGTGTATGTTATCTATAATTATTTTTTACTGGATTTTTTTAACATTTGTTGTAAAACCTTTTAATTTCCTTCCAGCACACCAGGAGGACTCACGATAATTCTTATTAAAAAATATATAGCAGTTTATTGAATTATCTTTATAAAGTAGTTATTGCTGAAAAATACAGAATATATGAATAATTTACAGGTAAATAGTACATTTATGACAAAAGATTAGCTCAAAATAGTGCTGAAGGTATTGTCATCTGGATTGTCCCGGTTTAGAAGAAATAAAATAAAAGTAAATATAAAAAAAGTCCTGGATAATATCATATATATGTTATTTCAGAAGAGCAGTGTTGCCTCGCTCTATACAGTGGTGGCCAAAAGTATTGGCACCCCTGCAATTCTGTCAGATAATACTCAGTTTCTTCCTGAAAATGATTGCAATCACAAATTCTTTGGTATTATCTTCATTTAATTTTTCTTCAATAAAAAAACACAAAAAGAATTGTCCTAAAGCCAAATTGGATATAATTCCACACCAAACCTAAAAAAGGGGGTGGACAAAAGTATTGGCACTGTTTGAAAAATCATGTGATGCTTCTCTAATTCGTGTAATTAACAGCACCTGTAACTTACCTGTGGCACCTAACAGGTGTTGGCAATAACTAAATCACACTTGCAGACAGTTAACATGGATTAAAGTTGACTCAACCTCTGTCCTGTGTCCTTGTGTGTACCACATTGAGCATGGAGAAAAGAAAGAAGACCAAAGAACTGTCTGAGGACTTGAGAAACCATATTGTGAGGAAGCATGAGCAATCTCAAGGCTACAAGTCCATTTCCAAAGACCTGAATGTTCCTGTGTCTTCCGTGCGCAGTGTCATCAAGAATTTTAAAGCTCATGGCACTGTGGCTAACCTCCCTAGATGTGGACGGAAAAGAAAAATTGACGAGAGATTTCAACGCAAGATTGTGCGGATGGTGGATAAAGAACCTCGACTAACATCCAAACAAGTTCAAGCTGCCCTGCAGTCCGAGGGTACAACAGTGTCAACCCGTACTATCCGTTGGCATCTGAATGAAAAGGGACTGTATGGTAGGATACCCAGGAAGACCCCACTTCTTACCCCCAGACATAAAAAAGCCAGGCTGGAATTTGCCAAAACTTACCTGAGAAAGACTAAAACGTTTTGGAAGACTGTTCTCTGGTCAGATGAGACAAAAGTAGATGGGAAAAAGCATCAACATAGAGTGTACAGGAAAAAAAAGAGGCATTCAAAGAAAAGAACACGGTCCCTACAGTCAAACATGGCGGAGGTTCCCTGATGTTTTGGGGTTGCTTTGTTGCCTCTGGCACTGGATTGCTTGACCGTGTGCATGGCATTATGAAGTCTGAAGACTACCAACAAATTTTGCAGCATAATGTAGGGCCCAGTGTGAGCAAGCTGGGTCTCCCTCAGAGGTCATGGGTCTTCCAGCGGGACAATGACCCAAAACACACTTCCAAAAGCACTATAAAATGGTTTTAGAGAAAACACTGGAGACTTCTATGGTGGCCAGCAATGAGTCCAGACCTGAATCCCATAGAACACCTGTGGAGAGATCTCAAAATGGCAGTTTGGAGAAGGCACCCTTCAAATATCAGGGACCTGGAGCAGTTTGCTAAAGAAGAATGGTCTACAATTCCAGCAGAGCATTGTAAGAAACTCATTGATGGTTACCGGAAGCGGTTGTTCGCAGTTATTTTGGCTAAAGGTTGTTTAACCAAGTATTAGGCTGAGGGTGCCAATACTTTTGTCTGGCCCATTTTTGGAGTTTTGTGTGAAATGATCAATGATTTGATTTTTGCTTCATTCTCTTTTGTGTTTTTTCCTTGCAAGCAAATTAAATGAAGATAATAATACCAAAGAATTTGTGATTGCAATCATTTTCAGGAAGAAACTGAGTATTATCTGACAGAATTGCAGGGGTGCCAATACTTTTGGCCTCCGCTGTATATACACACTGGATGAAATATTATTGGATAAATTATGAAGAAAAACAACTTGTAGATGTAAATTGTCCATATAAATGTCCATATAGATATAAGATATAACGGGCAGTTCAATTATCATATGAGGGGAACTGGCTCCTCTACGGCTGCGGTGAAAATAGAAGTAGTGCTGGGTTCAGTCCCCTTTAAATTGCAGTGTTTGCGGCAGCAAAAAGAAAGAATTCCATAGGTGTCAATAACTGACTTTATCAGTGGTGCTGGAGGTAATTCTCCTTTTGGAAATACATCAGTGGATGGACTTGGTGCTGTATCAGGACGTGCTCTAAGCTGTTGCCTCGTGGCTCTACACCTCAGGCGGCGCTCCGGCCGGCAGCGCTCATCCAAGGTAAGGTCAGATGGGGTAGTATGTCCGGATGATAGGATGATACCTGGATGCTCCGTGACCTGCTGAGCCTGGAAAGTGACGCGCCCCCTGGGGCCGTGGAGTACTCGGCGCCGGGCCGGTCGGTTCTTTTAGGATAGTCACGGTGGCGTGACCTGGTCAGTGGCCCCAGGCGGTCAATAACAGAGAGGAATAAAGTTTTGTGACACCAAGTTTTGTATGCGGCTATAGGTGGCCGCCGCTGCTGTTCAGATCCACTGGGGCCGTTGGTGATGCAGCAGAGATGGTTCAGCTCTCCACGGGTAGAGCTAGGCCCCAGGGCAGTTAAAGAGGGCGCTTTGTTGTTGGTGTAGTGCAAGGCAGGTGACGCAGCAATTAAGTGTAGGACACAGCAGGGAGCAGTCTTCAAGTTTTTACTCACAGTTCTTATGATGTTCCAGGTTACAACTGCCAGCAAGTTATAACAGCCCACCGAGTTCTGTGTCCTCCCGGGAAGTGATCCAGCCAACTCTCAGATAACTTGGGTTCACTTGATCGGGACCCCCTTCTTGTGTACCTTTCCCAGGCTGTCTCTCTCTGCGCTTGCTGTCGCCCTCCTGCCCTGCGCCTCACACACAGTGTCCCGAGCCAGTGGCCGCGGGCCTTGTCGGGCGATGTCCTCTCTGTCCCCTTGGTCCTATATGGCCACCTTTTCAGCAAATGTATGTGGTTTTGGCTACGGCACTTAGAGATACCGCAGCCTCCGGTTTGCTAGCTGAGTCTTGCAGTCCTCCACTAGTCTGGGGCCGGTCCCCTACTGCGACCTTATCCCTTCTCTCAACTACGCTTGGCGTTAATTCGGGCGCACGGGTGGACTCTGCACTTCCCGTGCCCCTAAGATCCCTTCTCTGTCTCTGGAGCGCTTCTCTGACTCCCTCGCTCCTCTCGTTCTCTCTCCTACTGGACCCCTCTGACTGGGCCCTCACTCTGTCTGGACCCTACTCCTCAACGGTCCTCACTCGCTGGGCCCTTCTAGATGTTTCTACCTGTCTTTTTATACTGTCTGTCATGTGACCCACGTCACTAACTGTCACTGTACATGGTCCCCTCTACCTTCAGTCCTTCCTTGTGTGCTCCCCTAAACTACTTCCTCCACCCACCTCCTCTACCTAGTTCCCTCCTCCAGACAGGGACAGGGACTGTGCTCTCCCTCAGGAGCAATCTCATCCTTCCCTACTGGAGTGATGTGGTGTGTGGGTCCCGGGTAGTGCTCCCTCCTTACCTGAGAGTGGGGTACCACACCTCTGGCTGAGATGCAGTACCTCTGTGGCGACTGGACCCGTAGGGGCGCCACATAAGTGACGTCACAACATGAGAGTGTAAGATTGAATCTAACGCGTTTTGAAAGCTATTACTGCCTTTCTTCTTCAGGGATGATCCTTTACAGCACCGAGCACCTATATATAGGTAATCCATTTTCTAATTAATTGTACTAATAATGTCATAGCTTGAATTTAACAGCTTAATCAGGGTGTTTTTAATAAAAGGCAAACATTTCAATTTCACTGTTTAGACCATTAGGTCTTAATGTATCCAATCTTTTTTACCTAGTCTCCTCTTTCTGGACAAGTTGGATACCCCACACTGTAGTTCCTTTAATAGAACCTCCATGTTTGGTAACATAATGTTTGGATAGTGGGTGCCCAAAATTTTTTTTTACAATATTACAAACACGTTCACCTATGTGTTTATTGAACATTCCTTTTGTGCGACCAATATATTTTTATATGGCATGGGCATTCTATACAATAGATGACTCCTGCGGTCTGATATGAAATATAATCATCAATGTTAAATAATTTATTTTCATGATAAAAATATTTTTTCTTTTTTAGAGATAGAGTACGACATATTTTGCAGCGATTGCAAGGGAAAAAAACTTTATTGTCATGAAATGTGATAATGCTTTGACCCCTAGTTTTTTGGGGGCTTTTACTGTAGGGGACCACTAAAATACCTATATTAGGTGCTTTTCGATATACAAACCGTGGGTGTTTTTGGTAGTAATTCCCCTATAGTCTTGTCATCTTTCAGTGTCCCAATATTAATTGAAAATCTATCTCAACATATAATTCTGGGAATTATACTCGGTGATAATTGGAATGTTCAAATCATTCCCTCAATTTATTTCAGTAGGTTTTTTCTTATGTACTAGTTCCTGGCATGGGATTTTAGTAATTTCATTACTAGTATTTTGGAAAAACATGTCATCATAGCCTTTTCCTTCGAATTTGATGGTAAGGATATCAGCATCCTTTTCAAAATCCTGAATATTAGTGCAATTTCTATGGAGTCTAGTATATTGACTCTTTGGGACATTTAATAACCAATGAGGTAAATGACAGCTAGTTAGTGAGATATAGCTATTGCTGTCTGTTGACTTTCTAAAAGTGCGTGTGCATAGGGTACCTTTGTCAATATAAATAGTGAGGTCTAAAAAGTTGATCGTTTTAGTGCTATATGAAGTAGTAAAATGTAAATAAAAATCGTTTTTATTAATTTCATTTAAAAACTGTGTGAGGGAGATTTCGCCTCCTGACCATACAAAAACAATGTCATCTATAAAACATTTACAGAGAACCAGGTTCGCACACAAGTGTCCGCCAGGAAAGATGGTCATGTCCTCCCATCTTCCCACATACAGATTTGCGTAACTTGGTGTGAACCTGGTCCCCATTGCAGTACCCCACTGCAGGACATAGCAGTCCGCCTGGTATCTAAAATAATTGTGATTTAAAATTAATTTCATACATTCCCCAATTTATTGGATTTGTGCTTCGGGGTGTAAATTGTTCTTTTTTAAAAAATATTTAGATGCTTCACAACCCCTTTCATGCTCTATATTTGAATAGAGTGATGTGACTTCCAAAGTGCCCATAATAAAGTTATCCTGCCATTCAAAATTTTGAAATATTTGTAGGATATGTTTTGTATCTTTTAAAAATGCAGGTAGGGACAGAACGCATAATTGCAATTGATTATCCATATATCTGTATAGATTGGCTGTTAGGCAACCTACAGTGGTGGCCAAAAGTATTGGCACCCCTGCAATTCTGTCAGATAATACTCAGTTTCTTCCTGAAAATGATTGCAATCACAAATTCTTTGGTATTATTATCTTCATTTAATTTGCTTGCAAGGAAAAAACACAAAAGAGAATGAAGCAAAAATCAAATCATTGATCATTTCACACAAAACTCCAAAAATGGGCCAGACAAAAGTACTGGCACCCTCAGCCTAATACTTGGTTGCACAACCTTTATCCAAAATAACTGCGAACAACCGCTTCCGGTAACCATCAATGAGTTTCTTACAATGCTCTGCTGGAATTGTAGACCATTCTTCTTTGGCAAACTGCTCCAGGTCCCTGATATTTGAAGGGTGCCTTCTCCAAACTGCCATTTTGAGATCTCTCCACAGGTGTTCTATGGGATTCAGGTCTGGACTCATTGCGGCCACCTTAGAAGTCTCCAGTACTTTCTCTCAAACCATTTTATAGTGCTTTTGGAAGTGTGTTTAGGGTCATTGTCTTGCTGGAAGACCCATGACCTCTGAGGGAGACCCAGCTTTCTCACACTGGGCCCTACATTATGCTGCAAAATTTGTTGGTAGTCTTCAGACTTCATAATGCCATGCACACGGTCAAGCAGTCCAGTGCCAGAGGCAGCAAACCAACCCCAAAACATCAGGGAACCTCCGCCATGTTTGACTGTAGGGACCGTGTTCTTTTCTTTGAATGCCTCTTTTTTTTTCCTGTACACTCTATGTTGATGCTTTTTCCTAAAAAGCTCTACTTTTGTCTCATCTGACCAGAGAACATTCTTCCAAAACGTTTTAGGCTTTCTCAGGTAAGTTTTGGCAAACTCCAGCCTGGCTTTTTTATGTCTCGGGGTAAGAAGTGGTGTCTTCCTGGGTATCCTGCCATACAGTCCCTTTTCATTCAGACGCCGAAGGATAGTACGGGTTGACACTGTTGTACCCTCGGACTGCAGGGCAGCTTTAACTTGTTTGGATGTTAGTCGAGGTTCTTTATCCACCATCCGCACAATCTTGCGTTGAAATCTCTCGTCAATTTTTCTTTTCCGTCCACATCTAGGGAGGTTAGCCACAGTGCCATGGGCTTTAAACTTCTTGATGACACTGCGCACGGAAGACACAGGAACATTCAGGTCTTTGGAAATGGACTTGTAGCCTTGAGATTGCTCATGCTTCCTCACAATTTGGTTTCTCAAGACCTCAGACAGTTCTTTGGTCTTCTTTCTTTTCTCCATGCTCAATGTGGTACACACAAGGACACAGGACAGAGGTTGAGTCAACTTTAATCCATGTTAACTGGCTGCAAGTGTGATTTAGTTATTGCCAACACCTGTTAGGTGCCACAGGTAAGTTACAGGTGCTGTTAATTACACAAATTAGAGAAGCATCACATGATTTTTCAAACAGTGCCAATACTTTTGTCCACCCCTTTTTTTAGGTTTGATGTGGAATTGTATCCAATTTGGCTTTAGGACAATTCTTTTTGTGTTTTTTCATTGAAGACAAATTAAATGAAGATAATAATTAGAGATGAGCGTTGTTCGACTCGAACTGTTCGCCAATCTCAAATTCGAGCCGTTTTGGGCGGTGTTCGAGCCGTTCGGCGAACACGAACGATTTGAGAAAAATTCGGCTGTTCGAGGTTATGTTCGATAACTGTTCGTGCACCAAAATCATAACTGGATTTTTTCTCAGTAATGATGAAAATTAATGTTAATACGCAGTTTGAGTGTACAGCGGGGCGGGGAGAGGGGCAGGGAATGGATCTCTGCAGGAATAATGAAGATCTCCATTTTTTTTTCTCTTTCCCGCATTTACAGTGGGGAGGTGCAATCTGTCAGCCTATCATCAGCGCACACACGGAGCGAAGTGCTTTTTTTCACACAAGCAAGGGCATGTGTCATTGGCAGTGTATGTCACATGTACTTGCCCTATAAGACCCAGCCATTTTCCCCGTCGCCACCCTTTTCTCACTGCTGCAGCTGCGTGTTAGACGGCACCGCTGTGGCTGTGTGCGCTATACCTTGTTAATTTCAAGCCAATTTTCGCACAAATCTACAGATAGCTTGGGAGTAGGGAATAGTTGTGATTGCAGTCCTTTTAAGGACTAGGTTACAGCATTTCCTACGACTTTTATCAGGCTGGTCTGTGCTCTTAAATAGATAGGTTGTGGGAGTAAAGACTAATTGTAATTGCAGTCCTTTTCAGGACTAGGTTACATCAGTTCCTATCAGTTTTTGCCAGGCAGGTCTGTGCCAGTGCTGTGCAAGTTTTTTTCACAGCATTTGGCTGAATCTAGCAAAGCTAATCCTTTTTGGCCTATTGCAGAGTGTGTTAGTCAGTGGAGTAGCCTATCTGTGTTGCAAGATAC
This sequence comes from Phyllobates terribilis, assembly GCF_046119375.1. Taxonomy (NCBI): domain Eukaryota; kingdom Metazoa; phylum Chordata; class Amphibia; order Anura; family Dendrobatidae; genus Phyllobates; species Phyllobates terribilis. The sequence goes on along the minus strand of NW_027362763.1, from coordinate 520,144,082 downwards.
ACCACCTGTGTATAGAATACCAATTTTTTTACTGCACCTACTGAAGTAAAACCTTTTGGGCATAGCATCATTCTATTAGTCCATCTATATTGACCTCCATAAGGTTGCAAATTGAATATCATTTTTTTCTGCATCTAGCTCTGAAAAAATATTTCTCCTTCTAGCAGTGTGTGGGACTTGTTCTACTAGTCCATCTATACTGACCTCCATCAGGTTGCAAATTCAAAATAATTTTTTTTCTGCATCTAGCTCTGAAAAAATATTTGTCCTTCTAGCAGTGTGTGGGACTTGTTCTACTAGTCCATCTATACTGACCTCCATCAGGTTGCAAATTAAAAATATTTTTTATCTGCATCTAGCTCTGAAAAAATATTTGTCCTTCTAGCAGTGTGTGGGACTTGTTCTACTAGTCCATCTATACTGACCTCCATCAGGTTGCAAACTGAATATAATTTTTTTCTGCATCTAGCTCTGAAAAAATATTTGTCCTTCTAGCAGTGTGTGGGACTTGTTCTACTAGTCCATCTATACTGACCTCCATCAGGTTGCAAATTCAAAATAATTTTTTTGCTGCATCTAGCTCTGAAAAATTATTTGTCCTTCTAGCAGTGTGTGGGACTTGTTCTACTAGTCCATCTATACTGACCTCCATCAGGTTGCAAATTAAAACTATTTTTTTGCCTGCATCTAGCTCTGAAAAAATATTTGGCCTTCTAGCAGTGTGTGGGACTTGTTCTATTAGTCCATCTATACTGACCTCCATCAGGTTGCAAATTGAATATCATTTTTTTCTGCATCTAGCTCTGAAAAAATATTTGTCCTTCTAGCAGTGTGTGGGACTTGTTCTACTGGTCCATCTATACTGACCTCCATCAGGTTGCAAATTCAAAATAATTTTTTTTCTGCATCTAGCTCTGAAAAAATATTTGTCCTTCTAGCAGTGTGTGGGACTTGTTCTACTAGTCCATCTATACTGACCTCCATCAGGTTGCAAATTAAAAATAATTTTTATCTGCATCTAGCTCTGAAAAAATATTTGTCCTTCTAGCAGTGTGTGGGACTTGTTCTACTAGTCCATCTATACTGACCTCCATCAGGTTGCAAACTGAATATAATTTTTTTCTGCATCTAGCTCTGAAAAAATATTTGTCCTTCTAGCAGTGTGTGGGACTTGTTCTACTAGTCCATCTATACTGACCTCCATCAGGTTGCAAATTAAAACTATTTTTTTGCCTGCATCTAGCTCTGAAAAAATATTTGGCCTTCTAGCAGTGTGTGGGACTTGTTCTATTAGTCCATCTATACTGACCTCCATCAGGTTGCAAATTGAATATCATTTTTTTCTGCATCTAGCTCTGAAAAAATATTTGTCCTTCTAGCAGTGTGTGGAACTTGTTCTACTAGTCCATCTATACTGACCTCCATCAGGTTGCAAATTCAAAATAATTTTTATCTGCATCTAGCTCTGAAAAAATATTTGTCCTTCTAGCAGTGTGTGGGACTTGTTCTACTAGTCCATCTATATTGACCTCCATCAGGTTGCAAACTGAATATAATTTTTTTCTGCATCTACCTCTGAAAAAATATTTGGGCTTCTAGCAGTGTGTGGGACTTGTTCTATTAGTCCATCTATACTGACCTCCATCAGGTTGCAAATTAAAAATAATTTTTATCTGCATCTAGCTCTGAAAAAATATTTGGGCTTCTAGCTGTGTGTGGGACTTGTTCTATTAGTCCATCTATACTGACCTCCATCAGGTTGCAAACTGAAAATAATTTTTTTCTGCATTTAGCTCTGAAAAAATATTTGTCCTTCTAGCAGTGTGTGGGACTTGTTCTACTAGTCCATCTATACTGACGTCCATCAGGTTGCAAATTCAAAATAATTTTTTGTCTGCATCTAGCTCTGAAAAAATATTTGGCCTTCTAGCAGTGTGTGGGACTTGGTCTATTAGTCCATCTATACTGACCTCCATAAGGTTGCAAATTGAATATAATTTTTTTCTGCATCTAACCCAGCCAATAGTTTTGGCCTAATACCACAGTTTGGCCACTCAGCTCTGCTCGGTTCCCATCCATTGTTTTTTTGTGCAAACAACTCCAGAGTTGTGAATTAGTTAACCACCAAAATGAGTGGAAAAAGGCCTGCTGCTGGTGGAAAGGGGAATAGGCGTGTTGGGAAGGGGAAAAAAGGTTGTGTCCGTGGGGTAGGTGTTAAAGCAACAGTAACATCTGCAGAAGAAAGACCATCTTCCAGCCAAACTAAAATGTCTACTTCTTTTAGCGGACAATGTGATAAGATCTCTTTCTTACGGCCACGCCAATCGCTACAAATTCCAGATGAGGCACAAAAACAGCAGGTGCTTCAACGGATATCAAGTGTCCCTTTAAGTGGGCTCTCCTCCACATCAACTTCAACATCACAAATACTCCAGTCCTCAAAGGTGTCACCCCAATCGCACTTGCTTCCTCACAGCTCCCAAATCTCCAGCTGCCCGTTTGAGTATGAGGTAGAACAGATGGTTGAGTCTGCAGAGCTGTTTACTCATACTATAGCCTGTGAATCAGAGGTCGGCTCCAGCGCTTCTGTGAATCCAGACGAGGAAATGATCTGCACTGATGCCCAGAATCTTTATGAGTCGGATCCAGGACCAAAAGCTGAAGGTTCTGACCATAATGTAGACCCTCATTCCCAAACTGTAACTCCTGTTGGTGGAGACAATGAGGAAGACGATGATGAGACTCAAATACCTGATTGGAGCGACAACTTTAGTTTTTTGTCAGGGCAGGAACAGGTTGGCTCTGAGGACGACGGGTGTGATAATGGAGATCCCACTTACTGTCAACCCACAGTCAGCCAAGAGATGAGATCAGCAGAGGAGGTGGAGGAGAATGCTAGTGACGACGAGGTCAGGTTGCGCCTTCCTGGACAGAGACGTAGTACTGGAAGCACGTCAACAACTGCATCCTCAAACACAACTCTGCCTCTCACCACAAGTCGTGGTGGCTCTTCAGGTCGCATGGGTGCTAAGCCTTGCATAGCCTGGGCATTTTTTCAGATCGATAAAGATGACCCAACTCGTGTTATCTGTAACATTTGTCAGCAAAAGCTAAGTAGAGGCCAAAAAATACATAGTTTGAGTACTTCATGCATGAACCGGCACATGGATATGAAGCATAAGTTGCAGTGGGAAGCTCACTGTGCTACAATGCAGCCTAGCCGGCCGGGCCAACCACCGTCTGCCATATCTTGTGCATCCGCGGCCTCTTCATCCTCTGTGACTGGGGGGACAGCAGTCACACCTGTTTTGGGGCGCAGACCTGCCACGTCTTTACCCGCAACAGCCAGCGTGATTAGCAGGTCATCATTTTCTTTGGAGGTGGTAACATCAGCTGGTGTTGAGCGCTGTCCGACATCGATAGCACCACCTTTGGATCAAGGCAACCTAACATGTCCGCCTGCATCTTCCTCACAGACCGGCAGTTTGCCGGGGACACCCTTATCAACCCCGTCTAAGCACAATAGCCAGCCCTCGGTCCCTCAGATGTGGACAAGTAAAAGACCATTTCCTCCTAGCCATGAGAAAGCTAAGAGGTTGAATTTCACCATCTGCAAGCTCTTGGCTACAGAAATGCTGCCTTTCCGCCTGGTGGACACAGAGGATTTTCGAGACCTTATGTCCGTCGCAGTGCCCCAGTACCAGATGCCCAGTCGGCACTACTTCTCAAAGAAAGGTGTGCCTGCGCTCCACCAGCATGTCGCACACAACATCACCGCTTCTTTGAGAAACTCTGTGTGTGACAGGGTGCATTTCACCACAGACACTTGGACGAGTAGGCATGGACAGGGGCGTTACATGTCGCTGACTGGGCACTGGGTAACTATGGTGACAGCAGGACAAGGGGCTGCTGTCCAAATCTTGCCGTCCCCTCGAGTTGTGCGTCAATCCTCTTTATCTCAAAGTTCCTCCACTGCTTCTGCCTCCTCAACCTCCTCTCGGTCCTCCACCTGCACCCAAAGCCTGTCTGGTCATGCCACAAGCTTTCTAACTGCGCAGAAGGGATCCTGCACACCTCCTTACTATGCTGGCAGTAGGGCTCAACGTCATCAGGCGGTTTTTACTTTGAAATGTCTGGGAAATGTGAGTCACACAGCTGAGGAGTTGTGGTCAGCTCTGGAGAACCAATTTCATGAATGGTTGTCTCCACTGGACCTGAAACCAGGGAAGGCCGTGTGCGACAATGCTGCAAACCTGGGTGCGGCCCTTCGCCGGGGCAATGTCACACACGTGCCTTGTATGGCTCACGTGTTGAACCTGGTTGTCCAGCAATTTTTAGCCCACTATCCCGGACTAGATGGCCTTCTGCAGAGGGCACGGTCGCTGTGTGCTCACTTCCGCCGTTCGTATCCCGCAGCTCAGCGACTTACATCGCTACAGAAGTCGTTGGGCCTGCCACTTCACCGGCTAAAATGCGATGTGCCTGCCCGGTGGAATTCAACTCTGCACATGTTGCAGCGACTGTGGCAGCACCGACAAGCCCTGGTGCAATACGTTCTGACGTATAGCCAGGGCCAACGAGATCCAGAGGTGGGGCAAATCACGCTGGAGGAGTGGTCTCAGATCAGGGACCTATGCACCCTTCTGCACAGTTTTGAAATGGCGACGAAGATGTTTAGTGCTGACGATGCCATTATCAGCATGACTATTCCGGTGATTTACATGCTAGAGCTCATGTTAAACAGAATTCGGAGTCAGGTGGTGGCACAAGAGGAGGTGGAGGAAGTAGAGGAGGAGGAGTTGTATGCGGAAGGGCTAACATCTGCAAGGTCCAGACGGTCGGCAGCACCAAGGCGGCAGGCATGTGAGGGTGGGGGAGATGGTTTTACCAGGGCGCATGGTAGCAGCCAAACTAGTGAGGAAGGTGCAGGAGCCCAGGAAGAAGTGGAGGACGAACTGATGGAAGACTCATCAGATGAGGGAGACCTTGATCACATTTCTGTTGTGCGAGGTTGGGGGGAGAGGACAGAGGAAGGAAGCATGATTGTTACCTCGCCACCAACACAACAGGGACTTGGTGCTCCTGGATGCGCAACACATATGAGTGCCTTCTTGCTGCACTACCTGCAACATGACCCTCGAATTGTGAGAATTAGAAATAATCCTGACTACTGGGTTGCCACACTGTTAGATCCCCGGTACAAAAGTAAATTTGCAGAAATTATTCCTGCCATAGAAAGGGATGCACGCATGCAGGAGTATCAGCAGAGACTGTTGCAGAATCTTTCATGTGCTTTTCCACAAAACACCAGTGGTGCACGTACTGAATCTCACAGTTCCAACTTGCCAACCGTGGGACCGTCGAGTGTTCAGCACTCAAACCGTAACAGAACCACAGTATCTGCTGGTAACATGAATTTTGCAGAATCATTTCACCACTTTTTTAGCCCATCCTTTGCAAGGCCACAGGAGACAAGAAGTCTGACACATAGTCAACGCCTAGAGACGATGGTATAGGAGTATCTCCAAGTAAACATTGAAGCCATGACTGTGTCACTGGACCCTTGCTCTTTTTGGGCTTCCAATCTGGATAAATGGCCGGAGCTAGCCAATTACGCCTTGGAGATCTTGTCATGCCCTGCAGCCAGCGTTCTGTCTGAACGTGTGTTCAGCGCTGCTGGTGGTGTGCTGACAGATAAGCGCACGCGGCTCTCCACTGATAATGTAGACAGACTCACGTTCATAAAGATGAACAAATCATGGATCCGAAACGACTTTTCTACCCCTGTGTCATCCTGGGGAGAGTAAAAGCTTGATGATTGGTTAAAATACCTCACCAACCATTTTAATCTTTCAAATTACTAATCATGTTTATCTGTATCTTGGCTGGAAAATTATTTGGGCTTTGTAGCAGTGTGCAGTACTGATTCTATTAGGCCATCTATACTAAGCTCCACCAGATTTAAAATTACTAATCATGTTTATCTGTATCTTGGCTGGAAAATAATTTGGGCTTTGTAGCAGTGTGCAGTACTGATTCTATTAGGCCATCTATACTAAGCTCCACCAGATTTAAAATTAATAATAATTTTTAGCTGCATCTAGCCCGGAAAATAATTTTGGGGCTCCGAGATGCGCAACACACATAAGTGCCTTCTTGCAGCACTACCTGCAACATGACCCTCAGATTGTCAGAATTCGAAGTAATCCTGACTACTGGGTTGCCACACTCTTAGAACCCCCACACTCTTCGATCAACCTTTTCATTTTAATAAAGACCAAAAAAATGGTCATTTTTCAAATTATAAGCATTAGAGGTTATTAGAAACTGAAATCAAACAGTTTTCAACTCAAAACTTTATTCTAGGTGATGTTACATTTGCACATAAGACCCCTTGTTCGAAAGGAGCTTCTGAACTCTCTCGTCCATTGAATTTGTCAGGTTTTGGATGGTTTCTGCTTCAATTGTTTTGCATGAGGACAGAATACCCTCCCAGAGCTGTTGCTTAGATGTGAACTGCCTCCCGCCATCATAGACACTCCTTTTGATGATGCTCCAGAGGTTCTGAAAGGGGTAGAGGTCATGGGAGCATGGGGGTCACACCATAAGTTTGTCCCCTTTTATGCCCATATCAGCCAGAGATGCAGATGTGTTATGTGCAGCATGAGACGGTGCATTATCATGCATAAAAATGATCTTGCTGTGGAATACACGGTTCTTCTTCTTGAACCATGGCAGGAAGTGCTGTTTGAGAAACTCCACATACATTATGGAGTTCATCTTTACCCCTTCAGGGATCCTAAAGGGGCCGACAATCTCTCTCCCCATGATTCCAGCCCAAAACATTACTCCACCTCCTCCTTGTTGGCGCTGTAGCCGTGTTTACGTGGGGTGTCCATCAATCAGCCATCCTCCACTCCATCCATCTGGACCATCGAGCGTTGCACGGCACTCATCCGTGAACAAAACAGTTTTGAAATCAGTCTTCATGTAATGTTTGGCCCACTGGAGCCGTTTATGCTTGTGTGAAGTGGATAGAGGAGGTCGACAGGATGGCGTATGCACAGCTGCAAACCTCTGAAGGACCCTGCATCTTGTTGTTCGGGGGACGTTGAAGGCACAAGCAGCTTCAAAAACTTGTCTGCTGCTATGACAAGGCTTTTTTGCCGCTGCTCTTTTAACCTGACGTAATTGCCTGTAGGAAAGAGTCCTCAATTTGCCCTTATCAGCACGCACACGTGTGTACTGTGAATCAGCTACATACTTCTTGATTGCCAAGACACTTCATCCTGATCATCGCACAATGTTGATTGTAGTTATGCCTTGACCTAAACACTCCACAATTTGTTGCTTCTCAGCAGCCGACACATCCTTTTTCTTTCCCATTTTGGCAGAAAATGTAGGCTGCTTAATAATGTGGGACAGCCTTCTTAAGTAGTCTTGCCTTTCATTGGACACACTTGCCAAACTAATTAGCACAGGTGTCTGCAATTGCTTACAGTGATATAAAGAGCCCTGATACACATCACCATCAATGAGTTTAACTGACAAACAAACAAATTCTTCCCTTATCACTCCTAAACACTTTTTGCATAATAATTTGGAACACAGTGTACATGTGCTTTTCCACAAAACACCAGTGGTTCACGTAGTGAATCTTACAGTTCTAACTTGCCAACCGTGGTCTGTATGGAGTTGTTCAATAAAGGGCCCAAAATTAAGATAACATAGATGGGAGAGGTCTCTATGAATAGGAATTCCTAAGTATTTGATACCCTGTGAGGGCCAGGCAAAGGGAAAGTTGGACTGGATGGAATCCTGTATGGATTTGGGGAGGGAGACATCGAGGGCCTCAGACTTCGCTGCATTGATTTTAAAATTTGACCATGTAACAAAGTGATCTATTTCAGCCATAACAGCAGGGATGGATATATGTGATTGAGTGATATATACTAGGACATCATCAGCAAATAGAGAGCACTTGTACTCGGTGCCTCCCACCTCAATCCACCTAATATTGGGGTTATGGCGAATTGATGAGAGCAGGTGCTCCGTCACTAGGATGTATAAGAGAGGGGACAGAGGACATCCCTGCCTTGTCCCATTGGTGATTATGAAAGGTGATGAAAATGTTCTGACGCGCCCCCTGGGCCTTGGGACACCCGGAGCCAGACCCTTTTTGGTGGATGCTGGTGGTTGTAGTCTCCGTGGCGGCGACCTGGTTCCGTGGCTCAGGGCGGTCAAACCAGTGGCGGAACTATTTATGTGGTTTTGATGTTTAAATGTCCGACTACGCCACCTGTGGATTGCGGTCAGAGTGAACCGCCGCTGCAGGGCAGACCGCTGAGGCTGGTGTTGTGGGTGCAGCAGAGCATAGCATAACTCCCCACGGGAGGAGTATAGCCTCAGGGCAGTGTATGCGGAGGATGGGGGTGATGGTGCAGGGCAGCAGCAGTAACGACACGGAGTCAGTGATGCAGTCCAGGGCCTTTACTCACAGTTCTTATTATCCAGACCACGTCTGCAGGTAACGGCTGCCCACGTCGTACTGTGCTCACCAGGTGAGGGGCTCAGACAACTCCCAGATAACTTTGGAGCGCTTCACAGGACCCCCTTTGTGTGTCCTTTGTCTGGCCTTTCTTACCAACCCTTCTGTCCGGCTGACTTGGGCCTCCTCTTGGTAAACTTGGCGCCAGTTTCCCTGACCCTATGTGGTGCCTTCCTAGCGGGTGTAGCGAGGGGCTGCGCCACATAAATGTCACAGCCTCCGGTTTCTAGCTGAGGGTCGTTTCCCACCTCCACTAGTTTCGGGGAACGGTCTCCCCCTTTGGCCTGACCCCTCCATGCAGGTGGATTCGGCCGTGCGGTGGCGACTCGCCCGTCCGCACCCCTGGGATCCCTTCGTTCCTCGTTCCTGGAGCCTTTTCCGCTTCTCTTCCTTCCTTCTCCCTTTTCCAGGCCTGGGCCTCTGTTACTAGGCCCGCCTCCGGAGCAGACCTCATGCAGAGCCCCTGCTCCCTGTCACTTCTGCTCAGACTTCTCTGCACTGAACTAAGATGGTGCCCACCTTTTATACTCCCTTCTCAATGCACCCAGGAACTGCTTCCTCCCTGCTCCTGCACTACAGGGTTCCCCTTCCTCAGTGTTCCCTCCCCCCACTCCAGCCAGGGACAGGGACTGTCGTGCCCATCTCAGGGGCATATTGGTCGCCCTGCCCCACGGCAATGTGGTGTAATGCATGCGGGTGTCGGATCCTGATCCACACTCCATCCTTACCTGAGAGTGAGATATCACACCTCTGGGTGAGGTGCAATACCTCTGTAGCAACCGAGCCCTCAGGGTGCTACAGTTCCATTTATCTTCAGCCTAGGTGACGTATTGCGCTACAGGGCCGTGATTTTGGCTATAAAAGGGTCCCCTAGACCCCTACCCCAAACTTTTTAAGAGAATAATATATGGCGTGCCAGGAGACTCTATGGAATGCTTTCTCAGCATCCAACGAGAGTATCTAATTACAAATTTTTAACTGCATCTAGCCCAGGAAATACTTTGCGCCTAGTAGCAGTGTCTGCTAGTCAGCGGATTATCCCGGCTGTTAAGCAAGCTACACCACCTGTAGTTTGGACACTTAATTTTTTCAAAGGAAATGCTTCGGGACCACGGGATACTCAGTGAAGAGCATCAGGAGGCACCCCAAGGCATAGGGGTTGGGACTGGCAGTAGGATGCCTTGCGGTGGACAGCCGAGCTCGATCCTTATAAAAGCTTTTTAACTGCAGCAGCTTTAGTGGACGCTACTCGAGCTGGAATTACGCGGCTGCTGGCATGAGACTTGCCCTCCAATAGATCCTTGTAAATGGATTTAAAGTGTATTCATTCAAATTAGAGAGACAATTTAAATTAAAAAGCTTAGAGCTGCCTCCACCACAGGGGGGCTCGCTCGACCCACCAGCGGACAGGCACCAGTATTGGGAGAGGGGGGCTGGCCGTCAGGGTTCACCGCGGCTCTGGCACAAACCCGGCGACACGGAGGTGGCACGGGCAGGAGCGGACTGGCCGTGTCGGCTTCTCACTTTTTGGATTTTAGAAGGGCATGACATGCCTATATCTGTGTCTCCCCCTCCTTTTACTCCTCCACCTCTTTTCTTTTCATGTCACTTTTCCATGTGTTAGTTATGTCTTCTGAGCAGTTTGTCAGCTTTTGGACACCTTTGAAGGTGTTTTCTATGTGTTTCTATGTGTTTTTGTTTGCCTGCCATTTGTTTTAATGGTGTTCGAAGGTGTTCGACGAACAGTTCGGCGAACACACGGGTGTTCGACGAACCGAACCGAACTCGAACACTATGGGGGTGGCTCAACACTAATAATAATACCAAAGAATTTGTGATTGCAATCATTTTCAGGAAGAAACTGAGTATTATCTGACAGAATTGCAGGGGTGCCAATACTTTTGGCCATCACTGTATACCTGATACTATAGGTCATCCTGGGGGGTTCATTTCTGACTTATGGATTTTTGGGACATGATAGAACATAGCTAGTTGAGGGTATTGGTTGCTTATGTATTGTGCTTCATCTTTTTTGAGAAATCCTTCATTGAGGCCTTTCATTACTAATTTACTCAGTTCCTTTTTGTAAATCATGGTTGGATCATTTTTTAATAGTTTATATGTTTTAACATCATTGAGAAGCCTTTCTGATTCCTTACGGTACTGTTGGTGGTCCATGATAACAATTCCTACCCCCTTTAACTGCCTGGGGGATAACTATATCATTGTTATCCTGCAGATTAAAAATCTTTTTCTTTTCTGGATAGGTTGAATTTCATGCCTTTATTAAGTTTTTTAGTGTTAACGCGGCGTATAGCATTGATAATGCATTTTTGGAATGTTTACATAGCATCAGAGTACTCATATAGAGGGTGAAATTTGGATTTTTTCCTTAAATCTGTGTGTACATGCATATCTCCTGGGATAGTGTTCACATTTATAGGGTTTTTTTAAAAAGAAAAATTTTAATGGACAGTTTGCGCATGTATTGCTTAATGCCTACAAAGGCTTGGAATTTGTTGAATTTAGTTGTGGGTGTAAGTTTTAATCCTTTTTTGAAGAGGGTTTCCTCTTCCTTATGCAGTGAATATTTGCTGAGATTGAAGATTTTTTGTCCATATTCTGATTATCCTGTAACTAATTTTGTTATCTTTTTGGCAAATTTTCCTCCTCTGAACCCTCTTTTGCGTTTTTTTGACTTCTTTTAAAAAAAATTCTTATACAATATTTTCTTATTAGTGCCAATATTGTTTTTATTTTTAGTGTTTTTATTTGTACTTTTATTGGTAGTTTTCTTGGAGCTCCCCTTGTGAGATGTAGTTGATTCTACTTGTATCTCGCTTTCATTTTGTACACTAAGGCTGTGTGCCCACTATGCGTTGTTTAAGCGTTTCCGCAGCGGCAACTCGCATGCGGAAATGCATGTGAAGAACGCTTCACTTCTGCTTGTCCCCGGCAGGAAAAACGCATGTACAATCCACATATACAATCCGCATGTACAATCCGCATGTACAATCCGCATGTACAATCCGCATGCGTTTCTTCTGCCAGGAAGATGCAGAAACGCTCAGGAAAAAATCCGGAGCATTTCTGCATCGTGGGCACATAGCCTAACTGATATTTCTGATGGTTCAAGGGGGAGTTCATTTATTTCTTCCAAGACTTGGTATCTATTCTGTTGATACATAATGAATCAGAATTATCAACATTAGATGTGCCATTTTTATCGTTAGATAGGTCACCCCTTCGTAGAATCCGCACCTCAGGGCTTAAAGGAATAGATACCATAGACTATGGGGTATTGTGTTCCAAAAAATCCTCCAACTCACTAGTACAATTGATCTCATCTATGATCTCCATGTTGTCTCCCATATTTATTTCATCTTGTAAATGCGGAGAGCTTGCTGGAACGTTTCAGCCGAATTTATGGCGTCTTTTACTAATGATTTCCATTTCCTTATATTTGATCCGATTCTTAATGCTTCTAGACAGACTAATTATTTCCGGGTGGTTTTTATATGGTTTAAGTTTTTCAAATAATTCTGAAATCATTTTTGTACTTTGCATTAATTCTGCTTTTCGTTATCTATTATGAAGGTCACTGCTTGTCTGGAGAAATCTTTTAATAGTAAGTCCCACTCCTGTAGTGTTTCTTGGTCTCCAATATCACCCAATAGTGATTTTTCAATGATTAATTCTTTTGGAATAATGTCCATAGTAAGATATCTCTCTCAAGTGGCTACCTCCCATAAATCCCTCATTTCTTTTAGTAACAATTGTTCTACAGACCTTAAAATTGTTTTAGCATATGGTATACAGTATGTTCAATTTGTAAGCAAGTAGTTGGTTGTCTCTGATATTGTGTGGCTTGAAAAAAGCGTTGCACTGTTTGAATGCTCTATCCACGGGTCTCCCATTATTTGACTTGAACTTCAATGGGATATATAGGATGACTTTGAGGATGATGGGGGTAGTAGTGATACCAGTGATAATATGTGTTGCTAGATGATTTCAAACCAGCTGCCTGCTGTTAGTGGTTGTATAGATATAAATAGTAGAAATACAAATAGCACTGGTGCTTGATACATTTATCCATAATTAGTCTATTAATTTCAAAGAATATATCAACTATCAATATTTGCATCATGAATGGAAAGATTGCGATAGCTGTGTGTGTACGCGAGTGATAATGTTCAAGAGCAGCAGCGGTCGCAGTAGTAGCCCTAGTGGCAGCTCTCTCACTCTCATATACTTATGTAATGTTATATTTATACATTAAACCCAAACACCAGTTATCCATCTATGGTCCCCTGAGTCATATAGTATGATTTTACCACTCCCAAGTTAAGTTAAGTGTCTGCAAATAGATTTGGGTGACAGTAAATTTGCACCATGTACTATGTGTAAACCTAGTAATATATGACTTAAAGCGCACCTGTCAGCAGGACTGTGCTTCGTAAACCACTGTAAGGCAGCGCTAGTCATCATAATGGGGGATACTCGCTGCACCGGGTAAAATCAAAGCACACCAGCAATGTCTTTCCGGTTTTCACACTTTAGCAGTTTATTATCTCATCATAAACCGCCGTTCACACATATAATGTCAAACGAGCCCCAAGTGGCAGACAGGCCCACTTGGCTCCAGGTCCAGCCTTCAGCAAGGTAATAATATAGTAATGTCCATATCAATGTCCATATAAGCAGTGTTTTTACCTTTTGCCAGCTTATGGCTGCTCCAGTCCGTTTGGTCCCGCCACTACTGTGGCTCTAGGGCTTACCACTCCAGCCCTCATCCCGTCCAAGGCCACTGGCATCTCTCACACACTCAGATCCAGGCTCTGCCTTCCAGGACACTGATCTTCCAAGCCTCTGGCACTCTAAGGCTTACTGGCATCTAGTCACCAGATCCAGGCTTCACCCTCCAGGAGTCCTCCAGCCTCTGGCCCTCCAAGGCTTACTGGCATCTAGTCACCAGATCCAGGCTTCACCCTCCAGGAGTCCTCCAGCCTCTGGCCCTCCAAGGCTTACTGGCATCTAGTCACCAGATCCAGGCTTCACCCTCCAGGACGTCACCAGGCTTCACCAGGCCTCTCACTCACACACGGTGTCCGCAAGGGAACAGGCCTCATGTCTTTCACGCCGGAGCAGGCTTCATGCCTTACACAACACCTAACTTAAATCACCCAGGGTTTATATATCCTGTAGCACACACACACACAGACAGACAGGACCTTCCTGATGTCACAGTCATGTGATCAGACAGACATTCTGTGCTCACAGGACCTGAGCTATGTCACAGTCATGTGACCAGTCACCTGAGGGAAAGGTACATGTTCAGCCAAAATACACACTGGATCATTACAGTAATGCCGCTGCATTACACCACATACACTGTCAGGTGGGCGCCGTTACACTGAGTAAAATGATACCTTTGATGGACCATTTATAATCTTTGTTTTCAGTTCTGCCATATTGAGATGCTCGTGCTCTGGGGCGGGACTTAAGGGAGGGGCTGTAACTGGTGCTCTAATTATGTATACCTATCTCTGGCCTCTGACAGGTCACTGTGCTTTCAGTGACCTGCCTAGTATTTTAAATATTACCTTTGTAATTTCTCTGCCAATGTGAAATTTACATGTCCCAAAATAGCCGCTGCGCATGCGCAGTAGCATTTTTCGGTTGCCGAGAGATGCTACTGTGCACGTGCGGGTCCCATTTTGCTTTTGGAAAAAGAATTTGGGTGCAGCAATATGGCGCAGCGCATGCGCAGTAGCATCTCTCAAACGAGAAATGCTACTGCGCAAGCGTGGGCGGCGGGGGGCCATATTGCTGCATGCAAGTTTCTTTTTCCTGTAGCAAAATGGTGCCAACGCGTGCACAGTGGCATCAGCAAGCAATAGATGCTACTGCGCACGCGCGGGCGCCATTTTGTTAGAAGAAAAATAAATTTGCCTATAGCAATATGGCCCCCGCCACCAGCGCAAGCGCAGTAACATTTCTCGATTGGCGAGAGATACTACTGCGCATGCGCACCATATTGCTGCACCCAAATTATTTTTACAAAAGCAAAATGGCACCCGCGCATGCGCAGTAGCATCTCTCAGCAATCGAAATATGCTACTGCGCATACGGCAGAGGCCATTTTAGGACATGTAAATTTAGCATTGGCAGAGAAATTACAAGAGGCAATATTTAAAATAGTAGGCAGGTCACTGAAAGCACAGTGACCTATCAGAGGCCAGAGATATGAATACATAACGAGAGCACCAGTTACAGCACCTCCCCAAAGGCTGCCCCGAAGCACGAGCATCTCATTATGACTGAACTGAAAATAAAGTTTATAAAAGAACCACTGGACGGATTTCATCAACAAAGTTATTATTTTACTCAGTGTAACGGCACCCACCTGATAGTGTATGTGGTTTACTAAGCACAATCCTGCTGACAGGTGCGCTTTAATATTTAACACAGAGATTCTGCTAATCCTGCACCTCCCTATCACTTGAATCGGTGCACTATTATTCATATACTGATACTACCATTCCCATTTTCTATGTTTTTAATCACTGCAGTAGTAGACCAAACTTTGATTCAGGCATTTCTATCCCTATCGGTAATGATGAACTGTGCGCTCTGACCTTCTATCTCTAGGCTCCAAAAACCATAAAATGGCTACTGTTCTCCATGCTGTCATATTTGATACTGCCTGTGATCATTCACCCTGATTTTTTATGCTAGACCATATGATGTGATAGCTACAAGGCATCATGGGGAAGTAAGTATTGGTTTGATGCCATGTGAGCTCGCTCTTTAGCTGATGCAATCTTCAGTGTGTGAAATAGTCTGTAGTATTTATTTTGCAGTTTTAAGATTCAACATTTTATATGGTAAATACCAAGAATGATTACACTATATAGACAAAAGTATTGGGATACACCTCTTAATCATCAATGGTTATGGTTTTTAATTCAGTACTATTATCACAAGCATATAAATTCAAGCCTCAAGACATGCAGTTATCCTTAACATTTGTAAAAAAAATGAATTTTTCTAAAGAGCTCACTTAATTTGAGCGAAGTACTATAATAGGGATGCCACCATTGTAACTAGTCAGCTCCTAAATATTTTCCAATGTTATAATTGAAAAGTGGCAGACCTCGTAAAGTTGCGTATTGCATAAGAGTCGCCATCAGTGTGCTGACTTAACGCCAGAAATCGAAACCCCCTGCAGAATTACCATCAGCCCAAAAACTATGGGTGGTTAGATTTATGGTATAGGTTTCCATGGCATAGAGGGTCATGCAAGCCTTACACCAGAAAGCACAATGCAACCACCACTGGACTCTGGAATTTTGAAAACATGTTCTGTCGAGTGACAAATCATGCTTTTTGTATTGGGCAATCTGATGTACAAGTCTGGATTTGTCGAATGTCAAGAGAATATTATTACAGGCTGACTGCACTGTGCCAGCTGTAAAGTTTGGTGGAGAAGGGATAATGCTTTGGGGTTGTTTTTCAGGGGTTAGCATAGGTCCCTTAGTTCCAGTGAATTGAAATCTTAATGATTAGTTACCAAGACATTTTGGACAATTGTATGCTTCACTGTGGGAATGGTTTGAAAAATGCAATTTCTGTTCCATCATGACAGTGCCCCATTGCACAAAATAAAGGTCCATAATAGATGGGTATGTGTTGTGTTGGAAAACTTGCCTGTCCCCCAAATAGCCCTGATCTAAATGCCATAGAATAGCACTGGAATTAATTATTATGGAGACTGAGCACCAGACCCTTATGTCCAAAATCAGTGTCTGACCTCACAAATGATGTTCGGGAAAAATGGGCAAAAATTCTTATAAACACCCCAAAATTCTTTAGAAAGCCTTCTTTTATAAGAGTGGAAGCTGTTAAAGCTGGAAAGTGGGAGACTACCAGTATATTGTTGCCTATGGATTTAGAATGGGATGTCATAAAAGTTCCTGTAGGTGAAATATGCAGTTGTCCTAATACTTTTTTCCACATTCTGTATGTCATTGATTTAATCACGTTTATGTGTAATTATTAGTGATGAGCGAGCACTAAAATGCTCAGGTACTCGTTGTTTAAGTCGAGCAAATTGGAATGCTCAAGTGCTAGGTCCGAGTAACAAGCCCAATGTAAGTCTATGGGAAACTTGAGCATTTTTCTGGCGGCTCCCCCCGGCGGTCTGCAGAGGGCCTAAAAATTGTCCAAATCGATGGTAACAGTGCTCAAATGACATTGGAACAGCATGGGGAAGACCCCTGGAAGCATTTCTGACTCCCAGGTCAATGCTGTCAACAACGTTGTCAGAAATATTACGCCACTTTTACAGACTCACAAGAAAACATTCAAAAACGAAACCAAAATGGATTTTCCTGGGAAATATGTTAAGGAACATCCTTTCCAGGGTAATGACTTGTTAGACCTCCCAAAAAAAAGACACTGTATTTGAGTTTATGTTACGCTATCATTCGGTGGTGTTGTGAAGTCTGGCCCAATCCAGCCCTTTTCCATCAAAAAATGGACATCTCAGACGATAAAGCATATACTATAATATTAGTCAGTGTTCAAGAGTTTTTCACTCGAAACGCGTATGGCAAAATATTATAAACACACCACCCCATAGTATATGCTTTGTCGTCCATTTTTTGTCTTTTCTACAAGTTTTTAAAAGGAATGTTGAATTTTAATTAATTGCCCTGTGTGTTGAGCTGGATGCATCTTCACTTCCTCATTGACCCAGGCGCTGTGCAGCAGCGAGGACGCCGTGCTCCCTGCCAGACTGTGATTACATCTCAGGGGTGAGCTGAAATTATCTCTTTATTCATATTACCATTAGATTAGGCCTGTCCTGCAAGGGAATAAGAGACAGTAAGTTCTCCTTGTAGCGTGGGTCTAGAAGTGTCACCAACCAATAAATACTGTCACCCAAAATTTGGACAACGCGAGGGTCACAGGAAAGGCAGCGTTACATAAACTCAGCCATGTGTGCCAGACTGCAAAGAGGCAAGACTTCTGTGTCCTCAACAAGAGGATGACTGACCATGCTCTCCTCCTCATCCTCCTCCTCTTCCTCCTACTCCCTGTCCTCAGGCCATCCACGCTGAACAAACGGTATGACAGTTGTGCAGGTAGTACTGTCTATAGCGTAGGAAGCTAGCTCCTATTCTTCCTCCTTCTCCTCCTATTCCTCATTGTCACCCAATCCATGTTGGGATGAGATGAGGCTTGGCTGTGTGGAATCACCCTGTATGGTTCCTTGCTCCATCTCATCATGCTCCGCCTGCAATGCATCCTCTTTCATTGTGAGCAGAGAGGGTTTCAGAAGACAGAGAAGCAGGATGGTGACACTAATTATGGCGCCATTGCCCCTCACCATCTTGGTGGAGTTCTCAAAGTTTTGGAGGATGGTACATATGTCTGACATCCATGTCCACTCCTGAGGTCTTATGTGTGGAGTCTGACCTGAATGCCTTGTTGCCTTGTTAGGTGGATTCATAACTGGCTTAGTGATCGGACTCAAAGGGTGGTTGTAAATGGCTTCACATCCAGCTGGATGAATGTCTCAAGTGGGATACCACAGGGCTCTGTCCTGGGACCTGTATTGTTCAACATCTTCATCAATGATTTAGATGAAGGAATTGAGGGTAAACTGATTAAATTTGCTGATGACACAAAGCTAGGAGGGATAGCTAATACTAGAGAAGAGAGAGAGAGGATTCAAAAAGACCTAAATAAACTGGAGCAGTGGGCAGCAACCAACAGAATGGTTTTTAACAGGGAAAAATGCAAAGTACTACATCTGGGCAATAAAAATGAAAAAAGCATATACAGAATGGGAGGAATAGAGCTAAGCAACAGTACATGTGAAAAAGACTTAGGTATACTAATAGATCATAGACTGAACATGAGTCAACAGTGTGATGCAGCAGCAATAAAGGCAAATATAATTCTGGGATGTATTAACAGAAGCATACAGTCTAGATCACGTGAAGTCATTATCAGTCTTTACTCCTCTTTGGTCAGACCTCATCTGGAATACTGTGTACAGTTTTGGGCACCACATTTTAAAAAAGACATAGACAAACTGGAACAAGTTCAGAGAAGAGCGACCAGAATGGTGACTGGTCTGCAAACCATGTCCTATGAGGAACGGTTGCAGGATTTGGGAATGTTTAGCTTGCAAAAAAGAAGACTGAGAGGAGACTTAATAGCTGTCTACAAATATGTCAAGGGCTGTCACATTGTAGAAGGATCATCTTTATTCTCATTTGCACAGGGAAAGACTAGAAGCAACGGGATGAAACTAAATGGGAGGAGACACAGATTAGATATTAGAAAAAACTTTTTGACAGTTAGGGTGATTAATTAGTGGAACAGGCTGCCAAGAGAGGTGGTGAGTTCCCCTTCAATGGACGTCTTCAAACAGAGGCTGGACAGACATCTGTCTGAGATGATTTAGTGAATCCTGCTTTGAGCAGGGGGTTGGACCAGATGACCCAGGAGGTCCCTTCCAACTCTACCATTCTATGATTCTATGATGCTGGTAGTCAACAACTGCCCTCTTCTGCTTACAAATCCTTTCCAACATCTGCAATGTAGAGTTCCAAAGCGTGGGGACATTGCAGATCAGTCGGTGAGCTGGAAGCTGCAAACACTGCTGAAGCACAGCAAGCGCGGCGGAAAATGTATCTGACTTTCTAAAATGGGCACACAGGCGGAGTACTTTGACAAGCAGATCCGGGTAGGTTTTGAGAAACTGCTGAACCACGAGGTTAAGCACATGGGCCAGGCATGGTACTTATGTGAGCCCACCTCGCCTCAGAGCCGCCACCGGGTTCCAGCCATTGTCATACACAACCAAGCCTGGCTGTAGGGTCAGCGGTGTAAGCCACAAATCTACCTGCTCTTTCAGAGCTGTCCACAACTCTTCAGCGTTATGCGGTTTGTCAAATAGGCATATTAGCTTCAGCACAGCCTGCTCCCATTTGGCTGAGTCAGTGCTTCCAGCTTGCGACTGATGTGGTCATTTCGGAGATGGAGGCTGAAGAGGAGGAGGAGATGCAGTAGCTGTAGAATGTGGGGGCAACCCTGATTGACCCAGGGCCCGCAATCCTCAGCGTGGGGAGGACGTGTTCCGTCCCAAGATTCGACTGGCTTCCGCTATATTAACCCAGTGTGCTGTCAGCGAGATGTACCGTCCCTGCCCACAAGCACTTGTCCACATGTCTGTGGTTAGGTGGACTTTCCCAGTAACTGCGTTGTTGAGCGCACGCCTAATGTTGTGGGACACGTGCTCGTGTAAAGCGGGGATGGCACACCGGGAGAAATAGTGGCGGCTGGGGACCGAGTACTGAGGGACGGCCTCCGCCATCAGGTCACAGAAAGCTTCCGTCTCCACAAGCCTAAAAGGCAACATTTTGAGTGCAAGCATTTGCGAAATGTGTGAATTTAGTAGTGTGGCCTATGGGGCGTTGGCTGTGTATTTGCGCTTGCGTTCCAAGGACTGGGGTAGGGACAACTGAACGCTGCACTGGGACAAGGACGTGGACGTGGATGTGCTTGCTGATGGTGCTAGTTGAGAGTGTGCAACGACAGGTGCAGGGCGGGAGGCATCTTGGCATGCACCATGGACAGGGGATTGGCATGCATGCACAACAGCGGAACAAGCAGTGGTGTCACCCGCAGACACTTGCTGGACCCTGGGGTTCGGCCCACTTAGTCGGGTGCTTTGCTGCCATGTGCCTGATCATGCGGGTGGTGGTCAGGCTGCTAGTTTTGCTACCCCTGCTGATACTGGCCTGGCAGGTGGTGCAAATGGCCTTTTTGGAGTTATCTGCAGAGTCTTTAAAAAATAATCAGACTCGGGAAGTCCTAACAGTTGTAATGGCAACTTCCGTCGTGTTGGCATTACGGGGAACGCTTTCCCACCATGTGTCTGCGGCCACCACACTTCTTCCTGCCTGTTGTGGTGCTACGCCTCCCTCCCCCTGTGTGCTGCTGTCCTCGCTCTGTATGTCCCCCTGCCAGGTTGGGTCAGTTACTAAATCATCCACCACCTCGTCTTCCACTTCCGCACCCTGGTCCTCCTCCTGACTTTCTGGCAATAGTGTCTCATCATCATCATCATCTACCTCTTGCAACAGTAATTGCACTTTCCCTCCGTCGCCTTCGTGTGATCGTGGCTGCTCCAATATTTGGGCATCGCAACATGCGTTCTCCTCTTGACTCGCTTGAAGCTGGCCAGGCGAGAGGCCCGAATCTACAAATGGAAAAGTGAACAGCTGTTCTGAGTGTCCAAGTGTGGGATCAGTTGTCTCCAGGCACTCGGCATGGTGGTAGAAAGGAGGATCAGGGTGAGGAATATGCGGTCCAGACTCACGGCTACTGAGACTTGACAGTGTGGAAGACAGGGTGGTGGTGGTGGCTAAGTGACTGGAAGCATTATCTGTTATCCAATCAATAACCTTTTGACACGGCTCTGTGTTCAATATTTTTGTTCTGCGGTCCCCTAATAATTGGGACAAGAAGGTCGAGCGACAAGATGTGAGTGTTTGTTGTGGCACAATTTCAGCTTGCCCATGGCCACGTCCTCAGCCTCTGCATGCACCATCACATCCACTTCACCGTCCCTTGCCATGCACCTTGCCCATTTTTGATGGAGGACAATACTTTCCACGTTCACAAGAAATAGCTGATTTTGGAACGCAGTTATATGTGATACGTCTGACAGAGAACCACAATTTTAAATAGCACGCTTGTAATTTGCTAATACTATCCTTCACAGACACCTAGTGTGAATAGCTTGACCGACACACTGCAACGGAATGACAATGGAAGAAATGTCTGATTTTGGAACACTCTTTTAGGTGTTATGTCTGAGAGAGAACCACAGTTTTAAATAGCAGGCCTGTAATTTGCTAATACGATCCTTCACAGACACCTAGTGTGACTAGCTTGACCGACACACTGCAACAGAATGAAATTGGAAGAAATGTCTGATTTTGGAACACTCTTATAGGTGTTATGTCTGACAGAGAAAGTGTTATGATCTGCAACAAGTACTAAGGAAAGAAAGGGGAAAGCTGTCCCTACCGTAAGACTAAGCTGAATCCCTACGATGTAGTGGGCTGCCTGTTCCTAGCGAACGGACACGCCTTAGTCCTCGGCTAGTCTGAACGAAGACCTATAGAATACAGGAAGGAGTCCCTAAAAGAACTAAGGACTGGAACAAAAAATGGGATACCTCCTGAACGGAGAAAGTTGTTGCAGAACACAAAAAGACAAACTGACAAAAAGGTACTAGAGGTCCCAGAAGGACCAAGCGAACTGACAGAGAAAGGCACTGAAGCACCTGTCTAGAAAAACAGTCAAACAACACTGAAGTCCAGCACAGCCAAAAGGGCGGAGTTGGAATATAAAGGCAGATGGTCACGTGACCACAAAACACAAGATGGAAAAAACTAACAGGAGTGTTCTAACAGTACCCCCTCTTTTATGAGGATCCTCTGGATCCTCCAGGCCCAGGCCTATCCGGAAACCTCTTGTGGAAAGCTCAAACAAGCCTAGGAGCAGAGACATCATCCGCCCTTACCCAGGAGTTATCTTCGGGACCGAAACCCTTCCAGGAGACAAGATACTGTAATCTCCCTCTATGCCATCTAGAATTCAAGATACGAGAAATTTCATATTCGCCGTCTTCCACCACAGGAGGAACTGTGACAGTGGCATCCTTATCTGATACATCAGCCTTTTTCAACAAGGAAACATGAAACACAGGATTAATCTTCCGGGAAGTAGGGACATCGAACCTAACCGCAGACGGGTTAACAACCTGAAGCACTTTAAATGGACCCACAAACTTAGGACCAAGTTTTTTAGAGGGAATTGTCAACCGCAGGTTCTTCGAGGATAACCAAACCATGTCACCCACAGTAAACAAAACCTCCTTACGTTTCCTGTCAAAATACTTCTTGGACTTCTTGTTAGTCTCTTGAAGGTTGCAAAGTACATTAGTCCAAACTCTCTCCAAATCACAGGAAAAATTCTCCTCCTCCGGAACCACCGACCCCAATTTGGAGAACGAACCAAAAGATGGATGTCTCTCAGTACAACAAAAAAAAGGAGAACACCCAGCAGAGGAGGATGTATGATTGTTAAGCGCAAATTCTGCGAGAGGCAGAAACTCAGACCACACCTCTTGATTGTCCGCCACAAAACAACGCAAAAACTGTTCTACATCTTGGTTCTTTCTTTCAGTCTGCCCATAAGACTCAGGATGATACCCAGACGAAAATGACAAATGGACTCCCAACCTGTCACAAAAAGCATGTCAAAAGCGAGCCACAAACTGAGGTCCTTTATCAGAAACAATATCCGTGGGAACGCCAAGAAGCTTGACAATCCCCTTAACAAACACCTTAGCGAGTGTCTTGGCGCAGGGCAACTTAATGAATGGAACCAAATGACACATCTTACTAAAACGGTCCACAACCACCCAGATGACAGTAAAACCCTCGGACACAGGAAGATCAGTAATAAAATCCATTGTGAGATGTGTCCAAGGTGCACTGGGAACCTCCAGAGGGCAAAGCAACCCCGCAGCAGGAGTATGTGAAGCCTTTGACCTAGCACACACCGTACATTGACGCACACACTTGATGACTTCTTTCTGCCATCCAGGCCACCAAAAGCTGCGACTGATAAGTCACTTAGTCTGCGAAATTACTGGATGACCTGCCAACCGAGACTCATGACACTCCACAAACAAATCTCACCTAAAGGTTCTAGGCACTAACAACCTCCCATGGGGAGTGTTAGATGGAGCATAATCTTGAGCTTTCAGAATCCCATTCTCCAAAACGGAGTCCAATGCCTCCACCACAACTCCTTTCTGTAAAATGCTCTCCTCCTCCTTGGCACAGACCGTAGGAGAGAAGCTGCGAGATAAAGCATCGGCTTTAACATTCTTAGTACCAGGGATATAGGTAACAGAAAAATGAAACCGAGAAAAAAAAAGTGCCCACCTAGCTTGACGGGCATTCAAGCGCTTGACAGCATCCAGATAGATCAAATTCTTATGATCTGTGAAAACCTGAATAGGAAATCTAGCGCCTTCCAAAAAATGACGCCAATGTTCAAATGCGAGTTTGAAAGCCAGCAACTCCCGATTTCCAACATCATAATTCAGTTCGGTTTCCGAAATTTTTTTCGAAAAGAAGGCACAAGGATGTACTCCATCCCTGTTCTCCTGAGACAAAACTGCTCCGACCCCCACCGATGAAGCATCGACCTCGACCAAAAAAGACTTGGTCTCATCAGGCTGCATGAGGATGGGGGCAGGACTGAACCTCTCTTTGAGATACTTAAACGCTTCAATGGCCTCAGTAGTCCACTGGACCGTATTTGCAACTTTCCTGGTGCGATCGTTTAGAGGCTTAACAATTACAGAAAAATTCTTAATGAATTTCCTGTAATAATTGGCAAAACCCAAAAATCTCTGTATAGATTTCAAACCAATAGGCCTTGGCCATTCCTGCACAGCCTGAACATTCACCGGGTCCATCTCAAAGCCCTCGCTGGAGACAATGTAGTCAAAAAAACTAATTTTCTGCACAGCGAACTCACATTTCTCCAGCTTAGCAAAGAGTGAATTATCACTCATTAACTGCAAAACTTCACGTACACTCTACCAATGGGACTCTAGATCTGGTGAATAAATCAAAATGTCATCCAAATACACAACCACATTCTTACCAATCAAAGGTCTCAGGATGTCATTAATAAGGTTCTGGAAAAATGCAGGTGCATTGGTAAGACCAAAAGGCATCACCAGATTCTCAAAATGACCTACCGGAGTGTTAAAGGCAGTTTTCCATTCATCACTCTCCTTCACTCGTAACAAATTGTATGCCCTCCGGAGATCAATTTTAGAGAACCACTTGGCCCCCACTAACTGGTTAAACAAGTCAGGAATTAATGGGTAGGAATTGCGTACGGTAATCTTATTAATTTCACGAAAATCCAGACATGGACGTAAACCCCCGTCCTTTTTTTTAACAAAAAAAAATCCAACTGCCACAGGCGACTTAGAAGGTATAATGTGACCAGCAGCCAGGCTAGTCTGTATGTACGCCTCCAAGGCCTTTCTTTCAGGGATAGTCAGATTAAACAAGCGACTCTTGGGAAGAGTAGCTCCCGGAACAAACTCAATGGCGCAATCATAATCCCTATGAGGAGGTAAAACTTGTGACTCCTCCTCCGAAAA
The DNA here is from genome assembly GCF_046119375.1 of Phyllobates terribilis. NCBI lineage: Eukaryota > Metazoa > Chordata > Amphibia > Anura > Dendrobatidae > Phyllobates > Phyllobates terribilis. Next base: position 520,119,249 of record NW_027362763.1, on the reverse strand, counting down.
AAAACCTCCAAAAATCTTGAATAGGTACCGGTAATTCCCCTTTTTCCACAGCCGCAATGCGACCATTACAACATTTATCATAGCACTTCGCACTCCAAGACTTAATCACATTAGTAGACCAGTCCAGGATTGTGCAGTTTTAACCAAGGCAAACCTAGAACGACCGGAGAGGGTAAATTATCTAATACAACCAAGTCCAAAATTTCTTGATGAACTCCATTGATAGTAAGGGGAAATGCAGCAACCTTGTGAGTAATAGATTTCAAGGGAGTGTTATCAATTGCAATCACAGAAATAGGTGATGACAAAGGTTTGGATTTCAATTTAAGTTTTTCCAAAAACCCTTTATCAATCACATTAAGTGTTGAACCACAATCCACAAATACCTGAAATTCAATCAAATCTTCCTGCAAAGTAGTACTCCCAGAAAGAAATACTCCTGCAGAGCGTAAACAAGAAATACGGGCGTACCTGACCTCTTTTTTTTTTCTTTACTTTAAAGAAGCTCACAATACTTAATCAAATGGTCAGCTTTACCATAATAAAGACACAATCCCTCGGCGAACCTCCGGTCTCTTTCCTGAGAGCGGAGTGACATCGCCCCAACCTCCATCGGTTCTCCGCCATCTGAGCAGATTTTCTGGGGACTAGGACCTGGCATTACAGGAGTCTTTACCTCATTCACTCTGGACCTCAGGCTCCTATCCACATGAACAAATCCTTAACCCTTTCACTTAGACCAGCAAGAAATAGACATTTCAGAGCAGGATCATTCCATCTGACTTCTGAAGCCCATCTTCTAAAGTGTGTGCAATAATATTCAACATCACCTGACCCCTGATTCAAATGCCTGAGTTCTGCCTCAGCAGATGAGATTCAATCAGGATCATCATATAATAGCCCCATAGCAGAAAAAAATTCTTCTACCGAGCTTAAGCATGAATCATTATGTGGGAGAGAAAAGGCCCACCCGGGTGGTTCATTGCGCAAAAGTGACATAATAAAACCTATGCACTGTGATTCATTCCCAGAGGACCCTGGTCTCAAACAAAAATATAACAAACAAGCATTTTTAAAGGAAAAAAAATCTTGCTGTTTACCATTAAAAACATTAGGCAGTCCTACCTTGGGTTCCACAAAATGCGCTCCAGAACAGCTACTCACGTGTTGCTGGAGCTCGGCCACCTCCAGAGACAATCCCTGCAAGCGTTGAGCCAAATCCTGTAAGGAAACAATACTGATTCCCGAATTTCTTTCCTTTTAGTTTTTTGGGCTGGACTTACTGTTATGATCTGCAACAAGTACTAAGGAAAGAAAGGGGGAAGCTGTCCCTACAGTAAGACTAAGCTGAATCCCTACGATGTAGCGGGCTGCCTGTTCCTAGTGAACGGACCCACCTTAGTCCTCGGCTAGTCTGAACGAAGACCTATAGAATACAGGAAGGAGTCCCTAAAAGAACTAAGGACTGGAACAAAAAATGTGATACCTCCTGAACGGAGAAAGTTGTTGCAGAACACAAAAAGACAAACTGACAAAAAGGTACTAGAGGTCCCAGAAGAACCAAGCGAACTGACAGAGAAAGGCACCGAAGCACCTGGCTAGAAAAACAGTCAAACAACACTGAAGTCCACCACAGACAAAAGGGCGGAGCTGGAATATAAAGGCAGATGGTCACATGACCGCAAAACACAAGATGGAAAAAACAAACAGGAGGGTTCTAACAGAACCATGGCTTTAAATAGCAGGCCTGTTATTTGCTAATACTATCCTTTCACAGACACCTAGTGTGAATAGCTTCACTGACACACTGCAACGAAATGAAAATGGAAGAAATGTCTGATTTTGGAACAGTCTTATAGGTGATATGTCTGACAGAGAACCAAAGTTTAAATAGCAGGCCTGCAATTTACTAATATTATTCTACACAGAGAACTAGTGTGAATAGCTTCACCGACACACTACAACAGAATGGTAAAGGTGGCCAATATTTTCCACGTTCAGTTCAAATTTCTGGATTTTTATCGCTGAAATATGGAACAGATCTGGCTTTATTCTGCAGTGAAAACAAGCAAATGGAGCAGAAAAATTGTGTACTCTGGATTGCTTTTTAAGTAAATAACCTGGATTAAGATAAAAAAAAATTGCCTTTCTATGTCTAGAAATATCTGTAATTATTACAGCAGCAGCAGACAGAACGTTCAATGGACCTTCTTGTGCTGTATCATACACTGCAGTCTGCCACATACACTGCCTGCCTGCCTAGCACTGATTAATGCAGATGGATTAGTCCTCAGAAGGACTGTTAGTTCAGTTGGATATATATATACTGAATATGTTGTGGAATACCTAAACTAACTATAAGCAAACAAATCTCTCCCTAGCTCAGCAGCACCTCTCCCTACTCTGCCTGGTTCCGGGGTAGACTGTGACGTGCATGGCGGCGCCCGGTCTCATATACACATGATGATGCTGTGCGGCCAGCCAATCACTGTAATGCCACAACCTACATGACTATGGCATTACAGTGTGTGGCAGACAATCCCTGCATGTTCATTGGCTTTCTAACTAGCGCCAAACATGCATGGAGGGGACCCGAGTTCCTGCCTGAGTAACCTGGAAATACTCGGCGAGCTCATCGAGCACAGTGATGCTCGGGCGAGTACCGAGCAATGGCGAGCACGTTCTCTCATCACTAGTAATTATCTTATTAATGAATTACCTTATTAATGAATTTACAATAGGTCTGTGTGATGATTTACATCGCTAAATTCCCCTAAGCATCCCCAAAGCAAAACATTATACAGACAATAATAAGGCAGGGAAATTGATCTATGATCCAAGTAGTCAACTATTCATGTGTAATAACTATACGCTATGTAGTTCATAGATACAGCACCATTTCCGTAATTTTGTCTGGGTCTTTTTCAGGCTCCTCACTCCTCATTGTAATGATATGGAAACCATGGATGTTTAGATTAGGGCATTGTCTGTGACATTAGAGTCACTCTGATTACCGATTAAGATTCAATACCCTCTAATCACTTTTATTGCAAAATATAGCATTGCCTTCCTAAGATGGCTAAATCCCTATGTGCAAGTTGATTATAAAGCTACAAGGGAACGCATCCATAAGGAAAGCGAATGCAACGAGATTCAGCTCAGATGTGACTGACAGCTGCTCACCAGTATTGTCTGGTTTTGCTGGCAGAGGCAACATCAGGACAGCAAAGAGGCAGTGAAATGCTGAGAGATGATGGGGGAATCTGCATACATGATGCTATTCCTAAAGACACATGATTTAGTATGTCCATTTCATTGACAAGTCTTTATTGAAAAGGTAATCAGGTCTGCTGTATAATGATGTGGTCTGTCATTCACAGGAATGATAACATGATAGTTACTGACACAGAGCTGTCCATGTTTATTCCCAGTCATTATGACTGTGACCTAGTTTGCCCCAGGGAAGAACAAATGCAAGATGCTTTTTTTAATGCTTACAAAAATAGACTCCAGCTCCAGAAAGCAGCTTTGATATTTCAGTGTTAATATAGTAGTAAATGTGGGGAGATTCTTACTAGGAAGCACACAATTAAAGCTGTGCTATAGTATGGTAACAGGAACAAATTGTCCAGACATTGGTATTATATTTAAATCTGATGAAAAATTGAACAGATTGATGAAAAAAGTTATTTATTCCCAAGTATAGTGGTTCAGGAATACACTTTGTGAATGTGTAAAATTCCACATGCAGCAGTTTGATTGGCATCTAGGTGATTTCACTGCTAAGTACAGTACAGACCAAAAGTTTGGACACACCTTCTCATTTATCCGAGTCACCAGCCTCAGAAATCGCAGGTTAACAGCAGCTCAGATTAGAGCCCAGGTCAATGCCACACAGAGTTCTAGCAGCAGACACATCTCTACAACTGTTAAGAGGAGACTTTGTGCAGCAGGCCTTCATGGTAAAATAGCTGCTAGGAAACCACTGCTAAGGACAGGGAACAAGCAGAAGAGACTTGTTTGGGCTAAAGAACACAAGGAATGGACATTAGACCAGTGGAAATCTGTGCTTTGGTCTGATGAGTCCAAATTTGAGATCTTTGGTTCCAACCACCGTGTCTTTGTGCGACGCAGAAAAGTGAACAGATGGACTCTACATGCTTGGTTCCCACCGTGAAGCATGGAGGAGGAGGTGTGATGGTGTGGGGGTGCTTTGCTGGTGACACTGTTGGGGATTTATTCAAAATTGAAGGCATACTGAACCAGCATGGCTACCACAGCATCTTGCAGCGGCATGCTATTCCATCTGGTTTGTGTTTAGTTGGATTATCATTTATTTTTCAACAGGACAATGACCCCAAACACACCTCCAGGCTGTGTAAGGGCTATTTGACCAAGAAGGAGAGTGATGGGGTGCTACGCCAGATGACCTGGCCTTCACAGTCACCAGACCTGAACCCAATCGAGATGGTTTGGGGTGAGATGGACCGCAGAGTGAAGGCAAAAGGGCCAACAAGTGCTAAGCATCTCTGGGAACTCCTTCAAGATTGTTGGAAGACCATTTCCGGTGCCTACCTCTTGAAGCTCATCAAGAGAATGCCAAGAGTGTGCAAAGTAGTCATCAAAGCAAAAGGTGGCTACTTTGAAGAACCTAGAATATAAGACATATTTTCAGTTATTTCACACTTTTTTGTTAAGTATATAATTCCACATGTATTAATTCATAGTTTTGATGCCTTCAGTGTGAATGTACAATTTTCATAGTCATGAAAATACAGAAAAATCTTTAAATGAGAAGGTGTGTCCAAACTTTTGGTCTGTACTGTATCTCATACTCAACTTGCTGTGTGTGGTTAATGTGAATGTGCAATTTCACCTAGAACTGCATTTAATACATCACCATCACTGAGCATTACTATGACGGACTCACATTCTGCCCTCAATTTCACTGATAAGCCAGTAATGATATTCATTCATGGCCAAATGTAGGGTTATACATAAATATATGGTTTATTTACAGTACAGACCAAAAGTTTGGACACACCTTCTCATTTAAAGATTTTTCTGTATTTTCATGACTATGAAAATTGTACATTCACACTGAAGGCATCAAAACTATGAATTAACACATGTGGAATTATATACTTAACAAAAAAGTGTGAAACAACTGAAAATATGTCTTATATTCTAGGTTCTTCAAAGTAGCCACCTTTTGCTTTGATGACTGCTTTGCACAGTCTTGGCATTCTCTTGATGAGCTTCAAGAGGTAGTCACTGGAAATGGTTTTCACTTCACAGGTGTGCCCTGTCAGGTTTAATAAGTGGGATTTCTTGCCTTATAAATGGGGTTGGGACCATCAGTTGTGTTGTGCAGAAGTCAGGTGGATACACAGCTGATAGTCCTACTGAATAAACTGTTAGAATTTGTATTATGGCAAGAAAAAAGCAGCTAAGTAAAGAAAAACGAGTGGCCATCATTACTTTAAGAAATGAAGGTCAGTCAGTCCGAAAAATTGGGCAAACTTTGAATGTGTCCCCAAGTGCAGTTGCAAAAACCATCAAGCGCTACAAAGAAACTGGCTCACATGAGGACCGCCCCAGGAAAGGAAGACCAAGAGTCGCCTCTGCTTCTGAGGATAAGTTTATCCGAGTCACCAGCCTCAGAATTCGCAGGTTAACAGCAGCTCAGATTAGAGACCAAGTCAATGCCACACAGAGTTCAAGCAGCAGACGCATCTCTTCAACAACTGTTAAGAGGAGACTTTGTGCAGCAGGCCTTCATGGTAAAATAGCTGCTAGGAAACCACTGCTAAGGACAGGCAACAAGCAGAAGAGACTTGTTTGGGCTAAAGAACACAAGGAATGGACATTAGACCAGTGGAAATCTGTGCTTTGATCTGATGAGTCCAGATTTGAGATCTTTGGTTCCAACCACCGTGTCTTTGTGCGACGCAGAAAAGGTGAACGGATGGACTCTACATGCCTGGTTCCCACCGTGAAGCATGGAGGAGGAGGTGTGATGGTGTGGGGGTGCTTTGCTGGAGACACTGTTGGGGATTTATTCAAAATTGAAGGCATACTGAACCAGCATGGCTACCACAGCATCTTGCAGCGGCATGCTATTCCATCCGGTTTTCGTTTAGTTGGACCATCATTTATTTTTCAACAGGACAATGACCCCAAACACACCTCCAGGCTGTGTAAGGGCTATTTGACCAAGAAGGAGAGTGATGGGGTGCTATACCAGATGACCTGGCCTCCACAGTCACCAGACCTGAACCCAATCGAGATGGTTTGGGGTGAGCTGGACCGCAGAGTGAAGGCAAAAGGGCCAACAAGTGCTAAGCATCTCTGTGAACTCCTTCAAGATTGTTGGAAGACCATTTCCGGTGACTACCTCTTGAAGCTCATCAAGAGAATGCCAAGAGTGTGCAAAGCAGTCATCAAAGCAAAAGGTGGCTACTTTGAAGAACCTAGAATATAAGACATATTTTCAGTTGTTTCACACTTTTTTGTTAAGTATATAATTCCACATGTGTTAATTTATAGTTTTGATGCCTTCAGTGTGAATGTACAATTTTCATAGTCAAGAAAATACAGAAAAATCTTTAAATGAGAAGGTGCGTCCAAACTTTTGGTCTGTACTGTATATTTCATCATGATTAGGGATGAGCGAGTATACTCGTTACTATTCGGTACTCGCCAAATAGTACGGCTACTCGTTACTCCCCGAGTTTCCTTGTGATTACTCGCTAGGAGTAACGAGTACAATGTAAGTCAATGAGAAATCCGAGTAAGCCAAGTAAGTGTCTGCTGGAGCCTATAAAGCGGTCGGGGGGCTGAGGATAAGGCTTTTAAACAATTACTCTGCCCCATACTCGCTTCCCTGCAGCCTCCCATCGAAATCCTCCGCTCCCCCCACCACCTCCCATCCTGAACCTAAGTTTGGACCGGGCGGGGAGCGAAGCACCAGGGAGCGGGGAGCGCAGAACCAGGGAGCGGAGAGCGAAGGACCCGGGCGGGGAAGCCGGCAGTGAAAAGACTTCACCACTGGCTTTCCCGTTCGGTGCTGCGCTCCCCACTCCCTGGTGTATGCCGCTGATGAATTGCTGGCCTGCTTTTTTAAAGAGACGGGTGCATGAAAATCGGAGGGCACTAGTGTGTTCCAAGTGCCCTGCTATGTTTTTCATGCACCCTCCTATTTACCCTGCCTGCCTGTCTGTCTATATATTCTGCCTGCCTGATGTTTAATTGAGCACTGTTCCCATTGATTTGGGCAATTTTGTACGCTCCCCCGCTGCCTCCCATCCCGATCCTAAGTTAGGACCGGGCGGGGAGCAAAGCACCAGGGAGCGGGGAGCGTACATCAGGGAGCAGGGAGCGCAGCACTGAACGGGAAAGCCGGCGGTGAAGCCTTTTTCACTGCCGGCTTCCCCGACCGGGTCCTTCGCTCCCCGCTCCCTGGTGCTTCGCTCCCCACCCGGTCCTATCTTAGGATCGTGATGGAAGCCGGCGGAGGGAGCGGAGGATCGGGATGGGAGGCTGCGGGGAAGCGAGTATGGGGCTGAGTGATTGTTTAAAAGCCGGCGGCTTTTTACCACAGGTTTTTAAACAATCATGCACCCATTTCAGCCTTTTCCTCAGCCCCCAGACAGCTTTATAGGCTCCAGCAGACACTTACTCAGCTTACTCGCTTTTCCCATTGACTTACATTGGATTCGCTACTCGTAACGAGTACCCGAGTATTGGGACCTACTCGTTACGAGTATAGCGAGTCTGATTATTTCACTACTCACTCATCCCTAATCATGATATATTTTTTGTCGAAAATAGGACTGTAACAGAAAAACATCAACATGTTTTCCATTTACTAGTTCTGTGAGAGGGATCCCTTCACCCCTTCACCCTGAAGCCTGTTTTCACCTTCCTGACTATGTCAATTTTTTAAATTCGGACCAGTGTCACTTTATGAGGTAATAAATCTGGAACGTTTAAATGGATCCCGGTGATTCTGAGATTGTTTTTTCATGACATATTGTACTTCATGATAGTGGTAAAATTGCTTATTTGTGAAAAAATCGGAAATTTGGTGAAAATTGTGAAAACTTTGCAATTTTCAAACTTTGAATCTTTGTGTCTTTAAATCAGAGCGTCATGTCATACAAAATAGTTAAAAATTAATATTTACCACATGTATATTTCTTTTTGTTAGGAAGTTATAAGGGTTAAAAGTTGACCAGCGATTTTTCATTTTTCCAACAAAGTTTACAAAACCATTTTTTTATTGACCAGATTTGAAGTGACTTTAAGGGGTCTATGTGACAAAAAAATACCTAAAAGTGACACCATTCTAAAAACTGCACCCCTCAAGGTGCTCAAAACTAAATTCAAGCAGTTTATTAACCCTTCAGGTGCTTCACAGGAATTAATGTAATGTGGAAGTGAAAAATAAACATTTAACCTTTTTTCACAAAAATTTTACTTTAGACCCAAGTTTTTTTACTTTCACAAGGGTAACAGGAGAAAATGGACCCCAAAATTTGTTGTGCAACTTCTCCTGAGCACATCAATACCCAATATGTTTGGGAAAACCACTGTTTGGGCACAAGGCAGGGCTTGGAAGGGAATGAGACCCATTTGACTTTCTGAATGCAAAATTTGCTGGAATAATTAGGGGACGCTACGTCGCGTTTGGAAAGCCCTGATGTGCCTAAACAGTGGAAACCATCCACAAGTGACACCATTTTGGAAACTAGTCCCCTTAGGGAACTCATCTAGATGTGTAGTGAGCACCTTGAAACCCCAGGTGCTTCACAGAAGTTTATAACGTTGAGCCGTGAAAATAAAAAAAAAACACATTTTTCTTGCAAGAATGTTTTTTTTAAGCCCCAAATTTTGCATTTTCACTAGGGTATCAGGAAACCACACAATTTATTTGGCAATTTTTCATTAGTGCGCAGATACCCAATAGGTGGAGGAAAACTACTGTTTGGGCACACGGCAGGGCTTGGAAGGAAAGGAGAGCCATTTGACTTTTTGAATATAAAATTTGCTGGAATAATTAGCAGACGCCATGTCGCGTTTGGACAGCCCCTGACGTGCCTAAAAAGTGGAAACCGCCCACAAGTGTCACCGTTTTGGAAACTAGACCTCTCAGGGAACTTATCTAGATGTGTGGTGAGCACTTTGAACCCCCAGGTGCTTCACAGAAGTTTATAACATTGAGCCGTGAAAATAAAAAAAAAAAACATTTTTCTTGCAAGAATGTTTTTTTAGCACAAAATTTTGCATTTTCACAAGGGTAACAGGAGAAAATGGACTCCAAAATTTGTTGTGCAATTTCTCTTGAGTACGCAGATACCCCATATGTGGTCAAAAACTAATTTTGAGGCACAGTACAAAGTTCAGAAGGGAAGAAGCGCCATATTGGAGTTTAAATTTTGCTGGAATGGTTGGAGGGTGCCATGTCACATTGTCAGAGCCCCTGAGGTGCCAGATCATCCGAACCCTCATAAGTGACCCCATTTTACAAACTACACCTCTCAATGAATTCATCTAGGGGTGCAGTGATCATATTGACACGACAGGTGTGTCACAGAATTTTACACCATTAGGTAGTGAAGAAAAAAGAATTAAATTTTTACCACGAAAAATTTGTTTTAGCTCCAGATTTTACATTTTCACACTGGGAAATGGGTATAAATGGCACCAAAATTTGTCCCTCAAGTTCTGCTGTATGTAGAAATACCCCATATGTGGCATACAGTACTGCTTAGCCACACAGTGAGACTCGGGAGGGAAGGAGCACTTTTTGCCTCCTCGAGTGCAGATTTTCCTACAATAGTATGCAGACTCCATATACAGAGACCCTACATGCTAGAAGAACAGAATCGCCCTCAAGTGACCCTATTTTGGAAATTATACCCCTTTGTGAATTTATCTACAGGTGTAGTGAAGATTTTGACTCCAAGGGTGTTTTCCAGAAACAAGCAGCAGTGGATGTTGCTAAGTGAAGATTGCAAATTGCTGTTGCAGTGACCAGTACACTGTAGCGACCAGTACGTTGCAGTGACCAGTACATTATGCCCAGGTCATTTCTCTGGAGACATGCACCCGTAAATTAGACAGGCTCTCATTGCTACAGGAATGCTAAACATGTGGACGCTAACTGCGGTTTAGACACACACTGGAGCTCAGAAGGGAAGGGGACATTTGGATTTGGGAGCGCAGAATTTGCTGGATTTCTTTTGGAGGGCAAGGAGCCATTTAGTTTTTCCAGAGCCTTTGTGCTACTAGTAATGTGAAAGCCCCTATATTTTTGTTAACAGATGACAGACCTGAGTGGGGACTTGCTTTTTTTGTGAATGGATTTGAAGCTTTTAATGGGAATATTTTACATAACATTTTTGATCATGATTATCCTGCGCTCTACGCTGAGCTCTTATATCGGGGTTTCCATCTAAATCTGAGTGACGTGATTCAGATAAAATCCACAAGGGATCCATTTATTATAATGGGGCAGCAGAGTTACTCTGAACTCCATCTGGCCTCTATTCAGCGATGTCCTTCTTTTCAGAAGTGCACAAAACAGTGGCCGATGACACTTTTATGCATGCCTAATAAAAAGACGGACACCTCCGGATCTGGACGGCATCCACAGTGTCTCCATATGCCTCATAATAGGGAATCTTCCACAGGGGGTTCTGTCCGAATCACGTATTTCACAGATTTACACTGAACACCCGGCAGAGCGCAGGATAAATGTGAGCGGAGCTTTACTGCGATCTTTTGGAGGCAGAAAGAACCAATCAACAGCAGGTGTAGAATTGGTTTTATTTATTTTTTACGCCGTTCTTCGTGCAGCATGATTGATTAGACAACCTCTATAGGATTTTTATGATTGGCAGCTGTCACACACTAAAAGACGCTTTTTATTCTAAAAACAAGTTTTTGCATCGCCATATTTTGAGAGCTATAATTTTTCCATATTTCTGCCGAGTCATGTGATGGCTTGTTTTTTGCGGGACGAGTTGACGTTTTTATTGGTAACATTTTTGGGCACGTGACATTTTTTGATCACTTTCTATTCCATTTTTTGGAAGGCAGAATGAACAAGAACCAGCAATTCAGGAATTGTTTTTTTGGGATTTTTTTTAACGCGTTCCGCATGTGGTACAATTGATAAGGCCGATTTATTCTTCTGGTCAGTACATTTACAGTGATACTACATTTATATCTTTTTTTATGTTTTGTCGCTTTTACACTATAAAAACTATTTTATAGAGAAAAGAGAAAATAATTATTTTGGTATCACTTTATTCTGAGAGCTGTAACTTTTATTTTTCCGCTGACGGAGCTATTTTTTTTTTCAGTGGTACCACATTTATTTACAGGAAACAAGGAATATCAGTGTACCAAAACTTCATAGAAATTATTTATTTAATGCAATGAAAGCAATGAATAAGGAACTTAGTTCCGAAACGCGTCTGCTATAGCACCCCCTGACTAGTTGTTATACATATTTTATTGTCTCTCAATGCTCAAGTTTAAATTTTTAAAGAATTACCATTAAATATATAATTTTATGAAGTTTTGGTATGCTGGAATTCCTGTTTTCCTGAATACTTACCCTTACGGCACTGCCAGTTTCCGTGTGTGGAGCTTCAGTTACATTCAATAATGGGTGAGCTGATGATCTTCTTTTGTTTCTCATATTTATTTACAGGCGTCTTTTTGATCGCGTTTTATTCCACTTTTTGTTCTGTGGTATGATGATGAAGCATTGTTTTTTGCTTTGTGTTTCATTTCTGTTTTTACGGTGTTCACTGAAGGGGTTAACTAGTGGAACAGTTTTATAGGTCGGGTTGTTACGGACGCGGCGATACCAAATATGTGTACTTTTTTGTTTATTTTTATTTTTTTTACACAGATAAATATATTTATTGGATTAATATTTTTCCTTTTCATTTTTTGCAATTTTTTTAATGTTTTTATAAGTTTTATTAACTGTTTTGTTACTTTTTTACATTGTACCAGGACATTATTTTCAAACTGTCAGATCGCTGATCTGATGCTCTGCAATGCATCTGCACTGCAGAGCATCAGAGCAGCATCTGACAGGCAGGAAGGAGCCGTCTGAGCAGGCGCTGAATGACCACCTTCCTGCAGGACCCTGAAGGACCCCGTGGCCAAACCGGGGGTCACCATGGAGACCACCAACACAATGGCATCGCGGCGGCGCTCAGAGTGAGCCCGCATGATCACTGCGCCGTACATATACTGTGACACCCCAGGGGTCTGGTTGCCACAGTAATAGAGATATTATGTCTGAGAGCAAGTGGAAGGTTTCTCTGGTCAGGAAGCCCTAAGCATGCAACACTGCCCACCCAGACCTGGGAGGGGAGGAATCTGCCCTTATAAACTGGGTCTGGGGCGGGATTAGTGAGTGAAGCTGCAGACAGAGACAGAGCCTGCAGAACAAGCAGAGCAGTCAGAGCCTGGAGAGGGAAAGTGAGAACAGGAGCTCTATAGGAGCAGCAGCTGAAGGCCAGGGGCTGTGAGCAGAGATATAGCTCGCCCTGGCTGAAGTTACTAAAACCGGACACAGGAGTCCGAGGCTGTGGGGACTGATATATACCCAGCAGCAGAAACCAGCCGGCAGGGGATTCCAGGTCCTCTGGCCATAGAAGCCCGGAGGCTCAGTCACAAAGAAGGGACCAGCGCCGCCATCCAGGAGCGGAGGCTAACAGAAGGCCCCAAGTCACCAGCCATACGGGTGAGCACCACACGGTATACTCAGGGACGTGGGCTACTTGTAACCGCTGACAGCAAGGTAGCCAGGAAGAGTGCAGATAAACGTGGAGGCCTACAACTCCACCTGGCCAGGGGAACTCCTGCTTGCTCGCAGACTGACCAGGCCCCTTATACTAGCCAGTACTCCCGGGAGGGTCTGCCTTGTACCATCAGTAAAGACCCTGAACTGCACCTCACGTCTCTGTGATTCCTTGCCGCACCAGCACCATTAGCACTGGGACCCTCACACCATCACTCCCATCATCTCTCACATTAGCTGCCCTGAGGCAATACTTCTCCCGTGGGGAGTTATCCCATACTCGGCTGCGCAAACAACATCAGCCTCAGCGGTCGGCAGCGCAGCGGCGGTCCCCACTGACCGCAATCCACGGGTGGCGTAGTCGGACATTTGCTATACATTAAGACTGCCACTGGTTTGACCACCCTGGGCACGGACCGGGTCACCGCCACACGGAGACTACAACCCCCAGCATTCTACAACAGGCCCGGTTCCGGGTTCCCCTGCACAACACAGGCCCAGGGGGCGCATCAACTTTGGCGTAGTCGGCAGGATTTCGTGCCCGCAACCACCGGGTACTGCGTGCCTGAAAAAGAGACTTTTATACTTACCTGTGGTGAAGTTTCCCGCCGTCCGGAGCCAATTCCCGCCATCAGACGCCATCTTGGACCGTTTCCCGCCGTCTTCTGCCTTCTTCCCACCATCCGCAGCTGCTTCCCGCCTTCGGACGCCATCTTCGGGACGCCGAACAGGAAGAAGAGGGGCGTGGACGCCGAAAGCGCGCGAGATCCGAAGCTCCGCCCCGCGCTCCGCCCCACGCTCTGACGCTGCGCAAGGTCCTGGAAGGGAGGAAGAGCGACGCTGACGTCGTCTGAGCGCGACGCCAGGTCCTCAACCCCGACGATCGACTGCGGAGCCGCGGCCTACGGAAGAAGAGCATCGCAAGGTAGGCCACGGTCCACTAGGGGGAGGAGGATGCCGGATACCGAGGGGAGCTCCACTGCCACAGCCACCGCCACCGCAACCGCTGCAGCAGTCATGCCATTCACCATGCCCTATATCCCGGGGGCAACCTGGCTACCCCAGTACTCAGGGGAGTCACATACTCTAAATGACTTTAGAGAAAGACTGGATAGCCTCTTCCAGGTGTACCCCCTCACAGAAGAGCAAAAAGTGAGCATCCTGGTGGCCCAATTAATCGGGGCAGCCCAAAGGGAGGTAAAGTCCTGGCCACCTGGGAGGAAGAGGACTGTCAGAAAAATACTAGCCCGGCTGAAAGACACATTTGATACCCGCACCTCAGCCGAAATAAAGCTCAGATTTTACGGGTGTAAACAGCGGGCACATGAGAGTATAAGAGACTATGCTCTAAACCTACAAGAGGCCCTGAGAGCCATTAAGCAGGCAGACCCTGACAGCGTGGGAAATGAAGATAAGCTGTTGACTGAACAATTTATTGAGGGTCTACTGTGCAATGCCCACCGAACCCAGTTGCGGGCAATGGCCTTACAGGACCCTGACCTGGACTTTGCACAGTTCAAGGACAGAGCCATCCGGGTGCTCCAAGAACCGGCACCAGGTGGCGCTGTGACCCACAGGCCCCCTGCTATCACTTACCACCAGGAGACGGCGCCCTTGTCTGCAGGGCCTGTGGGAGCTGATGCGCAGGCTTTAAACAGTGACCCGGCTACAGACCTGCACCATCAGGTCCAAGAGCTGACTAAGAGCGTTGCCGCGCTAACCAGAACTGTGCAGTCTTTACAGGTCTCTTCTCCAGGAAAGATCCAGCTGGCATCCGGACCGGAGGACGTCCCGTGGCACCGACTGAGGAGGACCCCACCGGCCAGAGGAAGACCCAGCGACAGATACAACGAGGACGGACGACCCATCTGCCGCCGCTGCAATCAACCCGGACATGTGGCAAGGTACTGTCATTTAAACGGGCACAACCTGGGGTAGAGGGCCAACCCCCAGGAATAAGACCATCAGGCCCATCAAACTGGCGTGATAAATACGTAGGGGGACGTCCAATCTTGCCTGTGGTACTGGATGGCATTCCTATGAGTGCCCTACTAGACACTGGGTCACAGGTGACCACCGTCCCGTACGTGCTCTTTAAACAGTACTGGAATGACTCGGACATAACCCGCTATCCAGATGACGACCTGAGTATCATCGCCAGCAATGGTCAGCCCGTGCCGCAGGTGGGATTCAAAGAGGTGACCATTAAGATCGGTAAAGTCGAACTGGCGGCACAAGGACTGATTATAGTGGACATAGACCATCATGAGAGTCACCCTAGAATAACCTTGGGAACTAATGTGATTGAAAATTGTCTTGCAGAGGTGATTCTCATTTTACAGCAGGTTGCCAAGAACGCCAGTTCCGGCCAGCAGCGTGTGCTCCAAAAAGAGATCCGGGCACTGATGAAGCGGCAACAGGTGGAACTATCTGGTGGTGAGATAGGTAGCATGAGAATGTGGGACCCTTTCCCTATTGCCATGCCCCCAAAAAGTGAGATGATGATTTGGTGCCGGGCAGCTATTGGTCTAAGAGGTAGAGACTACGAAGCAATGGTAGAACCCGTCTACTCAGACAGTAGGCCCACCATTTTGACGGCACGGGGGGTGGTCGATGTACGCCATGGGAGGGTGCCCGTTCGCATCATAAATATAGGGGAGAGAGAAGTACACCTGTCCCGGTATGCCACGCTAGCCAAATTGTTCACCATCAACCAGAACTCTGTACAGGCCGTGGAACCCTTGCCTCCATCTCAACCAGAGGAAGGTAACGGCTCTAAGAAACCAATGGAGGACTGGTGTCAGCAACTGCATTTGGGTACTGACTCCACTCCCTCACACCAGAAACAGGGAGTCTATCGGGTGGTTCGAGAGTACAAGAGAGTGTTTAGTAAACACCCGCTAGACTTCGGGCGAGTAAAGGGGGTAGAACACCACATCCCCACAGGAGACCATCCTCCCATAAAGGAGAGATACCGACCCGTACCCCCGGCACACTACCAACACGCCAAGGGGATGCTTAGAGACATGAAGGAGGCTGGGGTAATCAGGGACAGCTGTAGCCCCTGGGCAGCTCCACTAGTCTTAGTGAAAAAGAAAGACAACACCATGAGAATGTGTGTAGATTACAGGAAGGTCAACCGCATCACACACAAAGATGCGTACCCGTTACCAAGGATAGAAGAGTCCTTAGCTGCATTAAAATCTGCTAACTTTTTCTCTACTTTGGATCTCACTAGCGGGTACTGGCAGGTTCCTGTAGCAGAGGCGGACCGGGAGAAGACCGCATTCACCACCCCGATGGGTCTCAGCGAATTTAACTGTATGCCGTTCGGGCTCTGCAACGCACCAGGAACCTTCCAACGGTTGATGGAATGCTGTCTGGGACACCGGAACTTCGAGACGGTCCTGTTATACCTGGACGATGTCATCGTCTATTCCAAGACCTACGAGGACCACCTGAAACACCTGGCAGAAGTGTTTGAAGCTCTGGCAAACTACGGCCTAAAGGTGAAACCCTCCAAGTGTCACCTCCTGAAACCAAAGGTGCAGTACTTGGGACACGTGGTGAGTGCTGACGGAGTGGCTCCCGACCCTGATAAGATCACCGTGATTAAGGACTGGCCAAGACCCTCCAGCATAAAGGAAGTGCGGCAGTTCCTCGGGTTGGTAGGCTACTACCGAAGATTCATTCCTGGTTTCACCAAAATGGCAGCCCCTATGCAGGACCTCCTGATAGGTCAATCTCGGAAAGCCAAAAACCAGAAGCCGCCCTTTAGGTGGGAAAAGCTGGAAGAGAAGTCCTTCTGCCAGCTGAAGATGGCCCTCATGGGGGATGAAATCCTGGCATATCCAGACTACAGCCAGCCCTTTATTCTCCACACGGACGCAAGCAACATCGGGCTAGGAGCCGTACTGTCCCAGATCCAGCAAGGGAAAGAACGGGTAATCGCTTATGCCAGCCGAAAGCTACGGCCCATGGAGAGGAACCCTGAGAATTATAGCTCATTCAAGCTGGAGGTCCTGGCAGTAGTGTGGGCAGTGACCGAACGTTTCAAGCATTACCTTGCCTCCTCCAAATTCACAGTGTACACAGATAACAACCCGTTGACACACCTGGACACTGCAAGGCTCGGTGCCCTGGAACAGAGATGGATGGCCCGCCTGTCCAACTTTGAATTCACCATCAAATACCGGGCAGGACGCTCAAATGCCAACGCGGATGCCCTGTCTAGAATGCCAAACTTACCGGACGTAGGGGAAGATCCAGAAGATCTGGAAGAAGTTGAGCTCCCTGCGTTCCACCGTCATGGGATTACCCTGTATTCCCACCGTGTGAAGGACAGGCGCTCCGTGACGTTCAATCCCTTGTCCCACTACAACTGGGCGGAGACGCAAGACAGTGATCCCGCAGTCCATTTGGTGAAGGAAATGCTGACCCAGGCCGATGCCTGTCTTGACCCAGATGCTCCAGAGGAGACCAAGCAACTGTGGAAGGAGAAAAGTAAGCTGTTCCTCTACAGGGAGAAGCTGTGCCGGAGAATGGTTAACTCTCGAACACATGAGTTGACCTGGACGGTAGTGGTCCCAAGATGAGACGCGGCTATGGTTCTGGAGGCATACCACAACGGAGCAGGGCATTTCGGATGGAAGAAGCTGGAGTTCTTGTTGCGTGAACGGTTCTACTGGGTAGGCATGAGAGGAGCCATCGAGAGGTGGTGCAGAGACTGTGGCCCGTGCCACCTGAGAAGAAATGACCGAGCCAGCCAGAAGACTCCCCTGCAGCCCATCATCACCAGACAGCCACTGGAACTGGTAGCCCTGGACCATGTGAAACTGGCTCCAAGCAGATCTGGGTATGTCTACGCCCTCACAATCGTAGATCATTACTCCCGGTTCCTGGTGGTGGTCCCGGTCAAGGACTTAACGGCTCAAACAGCAGCTAGAGCCTTCCAGCAGCACTTCTGCCATCCACACGGGTACCTGGACCAAGTGTTGACAGACCAAGGACCAGCCTTCGAAGCGGAGGTCTTCCAGGAGTTCTGCAACCTGTATGGCTGCAAGAAGATAAGAACAACGCCCTATCACCCTCAAACCAATGGACTCTGCGAGAAGATGAACCAGGTGGTGATAGATCTGCTAAAAACACTGCCCCTGGAAGAACGCAGTCTGTGGCCTGAGAAACTGCCCGATCTGGTGGACCTGTATAACCACATCCCTGTAGGTTCCACCAACTGTACCCCGGCTTACCTAATGATAGCAAGACCTGGTAAGCTGCCTATTGACCTGGATATGGGAGTCCTGACGCCTGAGGACACCTCGCCAGAGGCAGACTGGGATACAGAACGGCAGCAGCAGTATCGGAAAGTACAGGAGAGCGTCGAGCGAAGTCTGTCTCAAGCTAGAGAAAGGCAAGAGAAGGCTTATAACCAGTATGCTCCCGCTGTTCCCCTGGTACCTGGAGAGCAGGTCTTGAAGAGGAAGAGGCGGCTCCACAAGTTGGACGACCAGTGGGAGAAGGACCCGTACACCGTACTGCCATCAAGCCATGAGAACCCAAAAATCTGCGTAATCAGTAAGGATGGAGGAGAAACCACAGCCATTGTCTCCAGAGACCACCTGAAGAAGTGTCCCGAGCAGCTGCAAAGCCCTGAAGAAGATCAAGAAAACCCTCAACCCGCAGAGGAAAGGGAAGAAATGATCAGTACCGTACTCGGAGACTTCCCCCGGTCTTGGACACAAGTAAACGGCGCTGTCGTGGTACCCGTTCTCACCTTTCTCCAGCCAGCCCCACAAGTGCCTACAGAGGAACCGGTAGAGCTGGAAGAGCAGCCGGCCCAAGAGGCAGAAGAGTCCACACCAGCAGTACAGGAGGATCAACCCTCTGCTAGTAGTGAGCCTGCCGTGCCCCTAGTGAGCCAAAGAGTGTGCAGACAGCTGCCCAGCTTACCCATAACACCTCCTACACCCTGTAGTGCAGAACCAGTTAGTGAGCTCCGTAGGTCCACTAGAGTCACTAGAGGTCAGATGCCCGCTCGCTGGAGAATCTAAACTAATGCACTGTGAATTTATCTGTTAACTGTTTATGGTTTATGTTTGTTGCCTGTTATTAATTATGTTTCTCAGTTACCCTGCAGATTTTTATGGACTAACAGGTTATGGACGCTGGATAACCGGAACAGTTTTGTAGATAGTTGCACCTTGGTGCCTCTTGTGAAGACGGCCGCGGAAGAGAAAACCTGTCTGGCGTGGCCTCCTTGCGGCCCAAAGTAGTTAGTCTACCCTTGCAGCCACGCCCAAGGCCAACGCAAGGGGTTTGCTTTGGACAGGTCCCCTACTTCGCTTAAAGTTTCACCTTGGGTGACATGGACACCCTCTTGTTTCAAAAACTTCACCTTGGGTGATATGGACACCCGGTTGCGGACACGCCGTGACCTTTAAAGAACCACAGCTTCTTGTAAATATGTTATCGTATTATTGTTTATACCCTGTTATTATGTTTTAAAAATGTGTTTAGTCCCGGAGTACTAAAATTTACTAGGGGGGAATGTGACACCCCAGGGGTCTGGTTGCCACAGTAATAGAGATATTATGTCTGAGAGCAAGTGGGAGGTTTCTCTGGTCAGGAAGCCCTAAGCATGCAACACTGCCCACCCAGACCTGGGAGGGGAGGAATCTGCCCTTATAAACTGGGTCTGGGGCGGGATTAGTGAGTGAAGCTGCAGACAGAGACAGAGCCTGCAGAACAAGCAGAGCAGTCAGAGCCTGGAGAGGGAAAGTGAGAACAGGAGCTCTGTAGGAGCAGCAGCTGAAGGCCAGGGGCTGTGAGCAGAGATATAGCTCGCCCTGGCTGAAGTTACTAAAACCGGACACAGGAGTCCGAGGCTGTGGGGACTGATATATACCCAGCAGCAGAAACCAGCCGGCAGGGGATTCCAGGTCCTCTGGCCATAGAAGCCCGGAGGCTCAGTCACAAAGAAGGGACCAGCGCCGCCATCCAGGAGCGGAGGCTAACAGAAGGCCCCAAGTCACCAGCCATACGGGTGAGCACCACACGGTATACTCAGGGACGTGGGCTACTTGTAACCGCTGACAGCAAGGTAGCCAGGAAGAGTGCAGATAAACGGGGAGGCCTACAACTCCACCTGGCCAGGGGAACTCCTGCTTGCTTGCAGACTGACCAGGCCCCTTATACTAGCCAGTACTCCCGGGAGGGTCTGCCTTGTACCATCAGTAAAGACCCTGAACTGCACCTCACGTATCTGTGATTCCTTGCCGCACCAGCACCATTAGCACTGGGACCCTCACACCATCACTCCCATCATCTCTCACATTAGCTGCCCTGAGGCAATACTTCTCCCGTGAGGAGTTATCCCATACTCGGCTGCGCAAACAACATCAGCCTCAGCGGTCGGCAGCGCAGCGGCGGTCCCCACTGACCGCAATCCACGGGTGGCGTAGTCGGACATTTGCTATACATTAAGACTGCCACTGGTTTGACCACCCTGGGCACGGACCGGGTCACCGCCACACGGAGACTACAACCCCCAGCATTCTACAACAGGCCCGGTTCCGGGTTCCCCTGCACAACACAGGCCCAGGGGGCGCGTCAATACTACTCTTTGTGGGAAAGCAGCTCCTGCTGAGCAGTACATGTACAGCACATGTTGGGAAGGGGTTAATTCTCTATGATTTGATAAAGCACTTATTTTATTATATGTTTAACCTCCTCTGGTGATTTTTTAAGACATCACAATCTGCATAAAAAGAAAATAAATCTTGTCATTTTCATAATGGCCACTTGGGCTATTTTATAGTTATTTCAGGAAACAACACATGAACATAGACACAATGGTCAGACACTGACGTTTGTACTTAAGTGTCTAATAAGCCTGTTTAAAGGTCATTGTGTAGAATTGCAGCAGGGTTAGCTGTAAGACTTTCTACTGTGAACAATGGATCCTTTTTTATCATCTGTGTAGAATGTCATTATATTTTTGTCACTATAATATAGAGCATTGATAAAAAATCTTCCTGAAACTACAGGTATAATTCTAGAGAAACCTCAGTGGGCAGTGTAAAAATTGCAAGATTACTATTTTTTTATAAAGATTGTAATATGCAAATAAACATATCAATAAACAGTATGTTCTTAGACTCACCAAGTGAAGTGGATCTTCAAAGCCAAAGGTCCAGGTGGGCACATGGGCAAAGGGTGTTGGTGCAGCAGATAGGTCCCTTAGGTGGTGAACTGAAGGAAGAAGCTATGGCAGCAACAATATGTTCTGGTTCAATCACATGTGAAGGCTGGTCATCTGTGTAACGCTGGTGGCTGTGGACCCACTGTACCACGGGCCGGGCTTACCATGGAGTGGCACGACCAATTGTCTACCGGGTCCACGCTAGGGCCTCTGGTGGTGATGATAGGCTGGGCTGCCGGTAGACACCAGGAACCACTCCAGGGCAGTTCCCGGGACTGCAGCAGCTGATCGGAGGGTCAGAGACG
The DNA here is from genome assembly GCF_046119375.1 of Phyllobates terribilis. NCBI lineage: Eukaryota > Metazoa > Chordata > Amphibia > Anura > Dendrobatidae > Phyllobates > Phyllobates terribilis. Next base: position 520,097,912 of record NW_027362763.1, on the reverse strand, counting down.
CAGGTACGAGGTACAGGAGGGCAAAGACAAAGATGGGGTCAAACAATCAGAGGTCAGGACAGCACAGATTTGATACATGTAGGTGAGGTAAGGAGCAGAGAGGTCAAACAGGATGGGTACACAAGCTGGGTCATTAACGGGAGACAGAATATGGAGGAGTGCATAAACAAGGTGCTAGCAGACTAGGAACCAATGTTAGGGCAAAGAGTGGTGGGAAGAGCTGCCTAATATAAAGCCTGCTGCCACGGGATAGGCCAGGGAACCTAATCTATGCAGGACACAGCAGGGTTAAATTCCTGCAGAGACCGGCCATGCCCCCCTAAAGCTAAATGGAAACCACAATCATATGCAGCAGTGCCTTGGAGTGCTGCAAAAGGCAAAACTCAGCGAGCTGGCCTGATGCGAGTAGAAGCTGGGCAGTGACCACAGTGAGTAGGGAGGCATGAAAATTACTGCAGTGACAATCTGCAGCATCAGATAGATCAAAGGACCTGGATAGGGAGTCAGCGGAGGGATAGGTGAGGATGAAATCAAAGCTTGAGAAAAAGAGCGACCATCGAGCTTGGCTGGGACTAACCTGCGAGCACACTGAAGATAGTGATGGATGTGATGTCACATGCTGAGTTTTTTTTCTTTGACCATAGCAGTGCATTATAGCATGGATTAAGATCTTCCAGATCGAAACGTGTCGCTATCACTATGGCTTTGCATTTTTAATTCAAGTTTTACTTCTCTTTGACATGGATTATACATCCTTTTAACTTTTTCTAACAAAAATGGACTTTTAAGAAGATCTTCAGGATGCTGAACCTAATTTTTTTACACGGAAGATACTCAAGGTTTTTATAGTCAGTATAAATAGTCAATGGAAACTCAGCTCCTTCAAACTCTTTGTTTCATTGCAGCTATTTGGTAAATTCTAAACAGTTCATTTTTTTCTCATTAAAGTACACTCTGCACCCCATCTTGACTGAAAAAAAACAAAACTGTAGGAATTTTTGCAAATTTATTACAAAAGAAAACCTGAAATATCACATGGTCATAAGTATTCAAACCCTTTGCTCAGACACTCATATTTAAGTCACTTGAGATGTTTCTACTCCTTCATTGGAGTCCAGCTGTGTTTAATTAAACTGATAGGACTTGATTTGCACACACCTGTCTATATAAGACCTCACAGCTCACAGTGCATGTCAGACCAATTGAGAATCCTGAGCTCAAAGGAACGGCCCAAGGTGCTCATAGACGGAATTGTGGCAAGGCACAGATTTGGCCAAGGTTACAAAAGAATTTCTGCATTACTCCAGGTTCCTAAGAGCACAGTGGCCTCCATAATCCTTAAATGGAAGAAGTTTGGGACCACCAGAAGTCTTCCTAGACCTGGCCGTCCAGCCAAACTGAGCAATTGTGGGAGAAGAGCCTTGGTGAGAGAGGTAAAGAAGAACCCCAAGATCACTGTGGCTGAGCTCCAGAGATGCAATAGGGAAATGGGAGAAAGTTCCACAAAGTCAACTATCACTGCAGCCCTCCACCAGTTGGGCCTTTATGGCAGAGTGGCCCAATGGAAGCCTCTCCTCAGTGCAATACATATGAAAGCCCGCATAGAGTTTGCTCAAAAACACATGAAGGTCTCCCAGACTATGAGAAATAAGATTCTCTGGTCTGATGAGATGAAGATAGAACTAACTTTTTGGTGATAATTCTAAGCGGTATGTGTGGAGAAAACCAGGCACTGCTTATCACCTGCTCAATACAATTCCAACAGTGAAACATTGTGGTGGCAGCATCATGCTATGGGGGTGTTTTTCAGCTGCAGGGACAAGACAACTGGTTGCAATTGAAGGAAACATGAATGCGGCCAAGTATAGAGATATCCTGGATGAAAACCTCTTCCAGAGTGCTCTGGACCTCAGAATTGGCCGAAGGTTCACCTTCCAACAAGACAATGACCCTAAGCACACAGCTAAAATAACAAAGGAGTGGCTTCAGAACAACTCTGTGACCATTCTTGAGTTGCTCAGCCAGAGCCCTGCCCATACCCAATTGAGCATCTCTGGAGTGACCTGAAAATGGCTGTCCACCAATGTTCACCATCCAACCTGACGGAACTGGCGAAGATCAGTAAGGAAGAATGGCAGAGGATCCCCAAATCCAGGTGTGAAAAACTTGTTGCAGCATTCCCAAGAAGACTCAGGGTTGTACTAGCTCAAAAGGGTGCTTCTACTCAATACTGAGCAAAGGGTCTGAATACTTATGACCATGTGAAATTTTAGTTTTTCTTTTTTAATAAATTTGCAAAAATTTCTACATTTCTGTTTTTTTTCAGTGAAGATGGGGTGCAGAGTGTACATTAATGAGAAAAAAAATTAAGTTTTTAGAATTCACCAAATGGCTGCAAGAGTGAAAAATGTAAAGGGGTCTGAATACTTTCCGTACCCACTGTACTCCATCGAGTGATCTGGCCTGTCGACAAGTCAATGACTGAAGTATTAAGCTGTAGCCATGGAAGACCCCACAGAGCCGATGCGTCTGTGAGTGGCAAAATTATATAAAAGAAATGTCCTCAACTTGTAGCGCACCAATTTGAAAAGTTACCTTCTCCGTCCGGAATTGGATACGGTCTCCTGGAACTACAGAGACATTCGTGGTGATTAGCTTCAGATGGGTCCATAGAGGGATAAAAGGAATCTTCAATATTTTTGCTAAAGAAAAGTCCATGAAATTCTCTGCTTCTCCAGGGCCACTGAATGCTTGTACTGTGAACACATAGGAGCCGAAGGAAATGGATATAGGGCCAAGTAATTTACCTTGAGTTCAGGACTGTGTTACTCCCAGGGCGATACATCCTCTTTCACCTAGGGGCTCAAGTTTCCCTGTCTGGCCTTTAGTTTAGAACAGTCTGTGCGAGATTGGTCCTGTTCATCACAATATAAACAGAGCCCTTGTGAGAGTTGATGGGATCTTTCGGCTGGAGATAATCTCTTCCGACCAATTTGCATAGGTTCTGGTGTGGCTAATCTTTGAGGCAATTTAGAATAGACCCTTGGGGGATAGACACGAGAGTCCAGAGTCTTTTCCCTAGAACATTCCTTGAAATGCAAGTCCACACGAGTAGCAAGGGAAATTAAGTCACTAAGTGAAGACGGCAAATCTCTGAACCTGCAAGTTCATCTTTCACATGGCTGGAGAGGGCGGCATAGAAGTACGTCATTGTTCCAGGCCAATTTAGGAGAAAGGGTATGGAACTGGATGGCAGAATGACCCACAGAGCTAGTCCCTTATCTTAGCCACAGTATGAAATCGGCCGCTGAGTGAATGCGACCTGGTCCATCAAACATTCAACGGAATGCTATTAGAAAGGGTGGTAGAGAATGCATCACTGGTCATCTCGTTTCCAAAATGGCACATCCCATGCCAAAGCAAACTCAGAAAATAAAGGAAAAATTGTATACCACTTTACACCGATCAGAGGAAAAATACTGGGGAAATAGTTAAGTGCACGGTGCATTGATTGACAAAACCAAGGATCGCTGTTAAATCTTGCAAGCATGCGTAAATGCTGAGCTATTTCCCAAGCTGAATGGTGTTGAGTAGGGTGTGGCATGTGTTGAGGAGCTGGGGGAGTGAATTAAGTGTCTGAGGCAGTGCATCAATATGGGCTGTCAGGTTTTTCACAGCCAGGACAAGTTCATGTTGGCTGGCAGCCAGTTGCACCACAAGTCCACGCAATTCATCCGTACCCCACGGCAACGGTGTTGTTTCTGCTCCGCCCATGGAATCCATGGTCATTATATTCTTTTAGACTCATTAGGTGGGGTGGCTCCTCCAAGCCCAAGGTCCGGGTGAATACACGGGTCGCAGATATTGGTGAAACATATAGGTGAGGCACAGGGGACATGGACAGCTGAGGGACCGGAGGCAGGTTGGCAGGATGCAAGAAACTGCAGGCAGGCGAGAGACATCCTGGAGACCGGAGGCAGGATGCCGGAAATTGCAGGCAGGTGGAAAATGTCTAGGAGACCGCAGGCAGCCGGGATGCAAGAAACCACAGGCAGGCGGGAGACATCCAGGAGACTGCAGATAGCAGCTGAGCAAGTCAAGGTGTATAGAGCAAGCCAGAGTCTAGCAACATTGAAGTCTTAATAACAAAACACAGGTGTGTGTATTGGTAAGTCTGATATAGGCCTGGGCGGATGCTCACATGGGATAATGCCGGGCCATATGCACAGCCTGATGTGGAACACAACAGAGTCTAGCAGACCAGGGTGAGGGAAGCATGGCTTGGCTCTGGGACAGGTGCATAACACAGGTCTTTTTCTCATGATAGCTTTGATAGCTTCCCTTTAAACCCTTTCCACCAAAGCTTAATTTGACCTTCTTGATGAGGCCAAATTTTTAAAAGTTAGATGGAAATAACTCTGGAATATTTCAGTGATTATGAGATTGTTTTTTCGCTACACATTGTACTTTATGTTAGTGGTAATGTCGATATGGCTTGTGCTCAGGAAAGTATAAAAAATTTGAAAAATTTTGAAAAATTCTCAATTTTCAAAATTTGAAATTTTATGCTTTTAAAATTGTCATACCACACAAAATAGTTAATAATCAACATTTACCACATTACTACTTTTCATCCGCATCATTTTTTAAATGACTTTTTTATTAGGATGTTACAAAGGTTAAAAGATTGGCATTAATTTTTTTGATGAAATTTACTTTATTTTTTTCGTTTCTAAAGTCCAAAAATTTAAAAAGTGGCTTATTTATTACTAAAGTCCCACACCTTATAGCCGCATAGCAGTTGTTCCCACCAACTGACTATAGTCCATGCAAACCAGAAAATGGCGCAAGTTGTTTTTATTTATAATTTATCCAATAATATTTCATCCAGTATATATATACAAGTAATATCCAAAGAAGAAGGCTTGAGAAAGGTCCCCCCTGTTGGACTAAAACGTTGCCGTATGGGCCATTAAAATCATCTATTTTTTTCACTTATTTTTGTGTGCTGCTTCCATATTTTTGGATATACAAGTAATAGAAATAACTTTGCAAACTTTGCAATATATTCACCACTGTGAGCAAATCATCCAGACTGTGGTACAGGCTTGAGCAAATTTACGATTTGCAGACAGATCTTGGGTGTGGGTGATCCCTGTGCAGACTTGCACTTCCATACATTGAGCAATTTAGTACAAACAGCTTGTTTACATCCATTAGTACAGAAAACCATTGTAATACATATTTTCATGATTGCATTATAAAAAGCAAGTGTCATACAAAAATGCATTAGAAATGCATCTCATGTAATGTTTACAAAAGTACATTAAAGTTACATCTCTCATTTAACTCATTTGGGCAAACCGTATCAAGGGAAAACATCCAATATACTTTTCTTTGTAATAACATTTTATATCTGACTTGTGTGAAATGATCAATGATTTGATTTTTGCTTCATTCTCTTGTGTTTTTTCCTTGCAAGAAAATTAAATGAAGATAATAACACCAAAGAATTTGTGATTGCAATCATTTTCAGGAAGAAACTGAGTATTATATGACAGAATTGCAGGGGTGGCAATACTTTTGGCCACCACTGTATATCCTTAGCATACACCTCCTCAAGCACAATCCATTTCAATTGTGAAAGCATATGTTTATGTTCCCAAAAATGTAGTTTCACCGTTTTTTTTTTACATTTTGATTGTTTTTATTTTTTCTTCATTATTTCTATTTGGTTTCTTCCATTTTTCACCATAAATTCTATTCAGAGCAATGTTCAGTAAGTTGCAACTTAAGGCTAAGTGCCCACGATGCAGAAATGCTGCAGATTTTTTCCGCATCTCCCTGGCAAGAAAAACGCATGCGGATTTTACATGCGTTTTTCCTGCCAGGTAGAAGCCAAAATAACTGCGAACAACCGCTTCCGGTAACCATCAATGAGTTTCTTACAATGCTCTGCTGGAATTGTAGACCATTCTTCTTTGGCAAACTGCTCCAGGTCCCTGATATTTGAAGGGTGCCTTCTCCAAACTGCCATTTTGAGATCTCTCCACAGGTGTTCTATGGGATTCAGGTCTGGATTCATTGCTGGCCACCTTAGAAGTCTCCAGTGCTTTCTCTAAAACCATTTTATAGTGCTTTTGGAAGTGTGTTTTGGGTCATTGTCCTGCTGGAAGACCCATGACCTCTGAGGGAGACCCAGCTTTCTCACACTGGGCCCTACATTATGCTGCAAAATTTGTTGGTAGTCTTCAGACTTCATAATGCCATGCACACGGTCAAGCAGTTCAGTGCCAGAGGCAGCAAAGCAACCCCAAAACATAAGGGAACCTCCACCATGTTTGACTGTAGGGACCGTGTTCTTTTTTTTGAATGCCTCTTTTTTTTTCCTGTACACTCTATGTTGATGCTTTTTCCCAAAAAGCTCTACTTTTGTCTCATCTGACCAGAGAACATTCTTCCAAAATGTTTTAGGCTTTCTCAGGTAAGTTTTGGCAAACTCGAGCCTGGCTTTTTTATGTCTCGGGGTAAAAAGTGGGGTCTTCCTGGGTATCCTACCATACAGCCCCTTTTCATTCAGACGCCGATGGATAGTACGGGTTGACACTGTTGTACCCTTGGACTGCAGAGCAGCTTGAACTTGTTTGGATGTTAGTCGAGGTTCTTTATCCACCATCCGCACAATCTTGCGTTGAAATATCTCGTCAATTTTTCTTTTCCGTCCACATCTAAGGAGGTTAGCCACAGTGCCATGGGCTTTAAACTTCTTGATGACACTGCGCACGGAAGACACAGGAACATTCAGATGTTTGGAGATGGACTTGTAGCCTTGAGATTGCTCATGCTTCCTCACAATTTGGTTTCTCAAGTCCTCAGACAGTTCTTTGGTCTTCTTTCTTTTCTCCATGCTCAATGTGGTACACACAAGGACACAGGACAGAGGTTGAGTCAACTTTAATCCATGTTAACTGGCTGCAAGTGTGATTTAGTTATTGCCAACACCTGTTAGGTGCCACAGGTAAGTTACAGGTGCTGTTAATTACACAAATTAGAGAAGCATCACATGATTTTTCAAACAGTGCCAATACTTTTGTCCACCCCCTTTTTTAGGTTTGGTGTGGAATTATATCCAATTTGGCTTTAGGACAATTCTTTTTGTGTTTTTTCATTGAAGACAAATTAAATGAAGATAACAATACCAAAGAATTTGTGATTGCAATCATTTTCAGGAAGAAACTGAGTATTATCTGACAGAATTGCAAGGGTGCCAATAATTTTGTCCACCACTGTATATACACACTGGATGAAATATTATTGGATAAATTATGAAGAAAAACAACTTGTGACCTTTTCTGCTTCATTTCTAAAGTGCCTTTCAGGGGCCTATATGTCTGAAAACTGCAAACATAACCCCATTTTGAAAATGTAACTCCTTAAAGTATTAAAAAAATGCATTCAGAAAGTTTGTTAACCCATCAAGAGCTTTATAGGAATGAATACAAACTGGAAGAAAAAAGTCTATTTTTTTTTTACTATATAGTTGCTTCGGCCCCAAATATTTCCCATCGGTAAAAAAGAAAATGAACTCCACATTTTGTTGTGCAATTTCTCCTGAGTGCAATAGTACCCCATATGTGGCTGGAAACCACTGATTGGGCACACCCCATGGCTTGAAAGGGAAGGAGTGCAATATGATTTTTGGAGTGCAAATTTAGCTGGAATAGATTACAAACACCATGTCGCATTTATAGAGCCCCAAGGTGCAAAACAGCAAAATACACCACCCCAAATATCCCCATTTTGGAAACTATCACTTGTGGGTTCAAGATGGTCATCACACGAGGTATAAATTTGAATTTTATAATATTGGACAGTGAAAATTTAATATTGTTTTTTCCACAAAAATGTTGCTTTAGACCCAAATTTCTCATTTTCACAAGAGAAACAGGAGCGAGTGTGCAACAGATTGTGGAATCTATTTTTGTTTGAGTACGCCGATACCCCATATGTGTTTGGAAATTACTTGTTTGGGCAAATGGCAGGGCACAGAAAGGAAGGAGTACTATTAAACTTTTGGAGTGCAACTTTTGCTACAAAGGATTGTGAACTGCATGTCAGATTTAGTGTTATGTATTTTTTTCTGTTTTTAGAGCATTACTAAATTATGCTTTTAATATTTTTCTATATAAAGTTTCTATTTAATTTTTTGGTGGTCGCTGGACAACTTTTTTCTCCTTGCACTTGTTTTTTCAGCACAAATTGAAGTTTTTATTGCTTCCATTTTGAGGTACATAGCCTTTTTTCATCTCTTTCAATTCCAATTTTAGGGAGGCAAAATGGACATAAACAGCAATTCAGGATTTTCTTACGCCATTCACTGTGTGGTAAAATTGAGGAGACAGTGTTATTCTTCAGGTGAGTGCTATTACAGTGATAGTAGATTTATATACCGTATTTTTCAAACTATTAGACGCACCGGAATATAAGACGCACCACAAATTTTGGGGTGGAAAATAGGAAAACAATATTTTTTATAAGATGGGGGTCCATCTTATAGTCTGAATAGGTATGGTATTTTACCTGGGGCGGTGGAGCGGGGGTCACAGGAGGCAGGGTCCTTCAGGAAGCCAGCGGAAGTGGAGCAATGCTGCGGATCCAGGGTGCGAGAAGGCAGTGCTCCAGCAGCGGGGAGTTGCAGTGGTGATGGAGCCGGATCGCAGGGCCCTCCAATCCCTCCTAGCTCCCTCCCTCAGGAACCGGTCGGCTGCAGCAGAAGAGGTGAGATGCTGCAGGGCCAGTGTCTGGCTGTCAGGGGCTGGTGTGTGGCTGTCAGGGACCGGTGCGTGGCTGGCAGAGCAGTGTGGCAGAGCGGCGTGCGTGACTTTCCGGTGGCCGCGGCCAACTTCCTGAAGCTGTGATCTACATGAAAATGGCCACCCGAGATCGCAGTCTGAGCAGCCATTTTTCTGTAGATCACAGCTTCAGAAGGTGGCCACCAAGGTAAACGCTTGGTGACCGGAGAAAGAAAGGTTGAGGCTTCATGTTTTGACTCTTCTCTCAGGATACCAAAAAGCAAGGTCAATGACACCCAGCCCACTTGGGGGGAGGCTTTCCTCCTTTTTCTCTGCCTGGGAAAGAATTTAGGGTAGCAGTTGGATTTTTGGTCTAATAAAATCCGGGTTAAAACTAGAGTTCCAGTCTACCCTGCACGAGAGGTTCGTGGTGACTCCTCCTCGGTCTTCTTCAGGAGAGCAATGAGCCCTAAAGGGGCTGAAATCTCAGATCTGGTTTAGAAGGCTGTCCTCCTAGAAGTTCCCGTGTCGGAAAGGGGAAAGGGGTTTTACTACTCTTTCTAGTTAAAAATCCGGACCGTGCTTTTAGGACTATAGTAAATCTAAAGGTCCTAAATTCCTGAAAATTCAACCATTCAAAATGAAATCTATAAGGTCAACGATAAAAAAATGTTCTTCCCAGACTGTTTCATGGCAGTTGTAGATCTGACGGATGCTTGCTACCATGTGCCCATTCACATAGAACACCAGCTATACCTCAGGGCTGCTGTAACCATGTGGGGGGGGGGTAATCAAGCACTTCCAGTTTAGACACCTTCCATTTGGCCTCACAATTGCTCCTCATGTCTTCACCAAGGTGATTGCAGAGGTGATGGCCCATCTCTGAGAATATCCCGTATTTCGATGATCTTCTGGTGGTAGGCAACGTGGCCCGTCATTGCGCAGGCCAGCTGGAGGTATTGATGTCTACTTTAAAGAATTTAGGCTGGCTGTTGAATCTTAAAAAGTTAAAAGTAATGCCCCTAAAAATACAAGAATTTCTAGGGCACCTGTTGGACTTAGAAGTGCAGGAGAGTCATCTCCCTGGCGATAAAATAGAAAAGATTCAGAGTCAGGCGTCAAAAGCCCTGAAGTTCCCCACCATGTCCCTTAGGAGCCCTATGTCCATCCCAGGTTCTCTAACCGCTTGCATTCCGACAGTCTTGTAGACCCAATTCCATTCTAGAGCCTTACAGTGGGAATTATTAGAAAACGAGATTTCCCTTAAAGGGCACTTGGAAGGGAGCATGATGTTATCCCTGGAGTCTATGTAGTTCCTCAATTAGAGGCTGAATGGATCTAATCTGTCCAGGGGGAATAGAAAGTCCAAGTTCAGTTCCCCATACAGTGGTCCCATATGTGTATCAGTTGATATTGACAAGAGACATTGATACACATATGGGACCACTGTATGGGGAACTGAACTTGGACTTTCTATCCCCTATGGACTAACTAAGGCCTATGAGCCATTCCCCTGAGGAATCTATGAAGAAATTAAACGCGTCGGGAGATGCATAGGGTTCATCATGAAAATATAAAGAGTGGTGCCAACATAGGGCTAGCTGTGGACTGTCCTTTTAAGGACAGGAGTTCTGGGGCATAGGGTCAGGCGATTGACTTATTTTTTCCTGTTTGAATCCCAATCTCAGAAAAGCCTGACATGGCAGACCAGCATTGACCTCTCAGGTGAGATCTTTCCATACTTTAAGTTAACTAATATGTGATAGATGGTTTGAGATCTAGTCTGGTGATATATAACTATAGAATCACAAATATATGCACTTTAAATCCAGGAGGATACATGTGCAATAGTCTTGTTCAAAAGTATGTGGATTAGCATCATTGTCTATTTTTATAGATATGTGGATACATGATTGATAATAATATACCACATAAAAACAAATTAAATATATGGGACCACTTTTGATATATCCCCTGATTATTGATATAAAATATACTATGCGGGGCATTAGAGAGACCATTGTCAAATAAGGGCACGCATGGTAATGTGTTATTCATATGTACATATATATTTGATTTCTGTATATGGTATCCTATTTTTCCACTGTTTTGAGGATCCATCAATAACATATATATTGGGGGAATTTAAAGCCACTGATATTTTGAGAGATTATTCCCTACGACTGAATATAAGTAGGTCACACTGAATTGAACAAACAGGTCAAAGGGAAGTTTGAGTAATGCAGTGGCTATACCAGCATGCAAGCTAATATTTGTTGATCACAGAAGGTCTCAGAAACTGTTGTTTGGTTACTTACTAGTGTTGAGCCACCCCCGTAGTGTTCGAGTTCGGTTCGGTTTGTCGAAAACCCGTGTGTTCGCCGAACTGTTCGTCGAACTGTTCGTCGAACACCTTCGAACACCGTTAAAACCAATGGCAGGCAAACAAAAACACATAGAAACACATAGAAAACACCTTCAAAGGTGTCCAAAAGCTGACAAACTGCTCAGAAGACACAACTAACACATGGAAAAGTGACAAGTACATATAGTCATGCGAAAAGAAAAGAGGTGGAGGAGTAAAAGAGGGGGAGACACAGATATAGGCATGTCATGCCCTTCTAAAATCCAAAAAGTGAGAAGCCGACACGTTCAGTCCGCTCCTGCCCGTGCCACCTCCGTGTCGCCGGGTTTGTGCCAGAGCCGCGGTGAACCCTGACGGCCAGCCCCCCTCTCCCAATACTGGTGCCTGTCCGCTGGTGGGTCGAGCGAGCCCCCCTGTGGTGGAGGCAGCTCTAAGCTTTTTAATTTAAATTGTCTCTCTAATTTGAATGAATACACTTTAAATCCATTTACAAGAATCTATTGGAGGGCAAGTCTCATGCCAGCAGCCGCGTAATTCCAGCTCCAGTAGCGTCCACTAAAGCTGCTGCAGTTAAAAAGCTTTTATAAGGATCGAGCTCGGCTGTCCACCGCAAGGCATCCTACTGCCAGTCCGAGCCCCTATGCCTTGGGGTGCCTCCTGATGCTCTTCACTGAGTATCCCGTGGTCCCGAAGCATTTCCTTTGAAAAAATGAAGTGTCCAAACTACAGGTGGTGTAGCTTGCTTAACAGCCGGGATAATCCGCTGACTAGCAGACCCTGCTACTAGGCACAAAGTATTTCCTGGGCTAGATGCAGTTAAAAATTTGTAATTAGATACTCTCGTTGGATGCTGAGAAAGCATTCCATAGAGTCTCCTGGCACGCCATATATGATTCTCTTAAAAAGCTTGAGGTAGGGGTCTAGGGGACCCTTTTATAGCCAAAATCACGGCCCTGTATCGCAATACGTCACCTAGGCTGAAGATAAATGGAACTGTAGCACCCTGAGGGCTCGGTTGCTACAGAGGTATTGCACCTCACCCAGAGGTGTGATATCTCACTCTCAGGTAAGGATGTAGTGTGGATCAGGACCCGACACCTGCATGCATTACACCACATTGCCGTGGGGCAGGGCGACCAATATGCCCCTGAGATGGGCACGACAGTCCCTGTCCCTGGCTGGAGTGGGGGTAGGGAACACTGAGGAAGGGGAACCCTGTAGTGCAGGAGCAGGGAGGAAGCAGTTCCTGGGTGCATTGAGAAGGGAGTATAAAAGGTGGGCACCATCTTAGTTCAGTGCAGAGAAGTCTGAGCAGAAGTGGCAGGGAGCAGGGGCTCTGCATGAGCTCTGCTCCGGAGGCGGGCCTAGTAACAGAGGCCCAGGCCTGGAAGAGGGAGAAGGAAGGAAGAGGAGCGGAGAAGGCTCCAGGAACGAGGAACGAAGGGATCTCAGGGGTGCGGACGGGCGAGTCACCACCGCACGCCCGAATCCACCTGCGTGGAGGGGTCAGGCCAAAGGGGGAGACCGGTCCCCGAAACTAGTGGAGGCAGGAAACGACCCTCAGCTAGAAACAGGAGGCTGTGACATTTTATGTGGCGCAGCCCCTCGCTACACCCGCTAGGAAGGCACCACATAGGGTCAGGGAAACTGGCGCCAAGTTTACCAAGAGGAGGCCCGAGGCAGCTGGACAGAAGGGTTGGTAAGAAAGGCCAGACAAAGGACACACAAAGGGGGTCCTGTGAAGCACTCCAAAGTTATCTGGGAGTTGTCTGAGCCCCTCACCTGGTGAGCACAGTACGACGTGGGCAGCCGTTACCTGCAGACGTGGTCTGGATAATAAGAACTGTGAGTAAAGGCCCTGGACTGCATCACTGACTCCGTGTCATTACTGCTGCTGCCCTGCACCATCACCCCCATCCTCCGCATACACTGCCCTGAGGCTATACTCCTCCCGTGGGGAGTTATGCTACGCTCTGCTGCACCCACAACACCAGCCTCAGCGGTCTGCCCTGGAGCGGCGGTTCACTCTGACCGCAATCCACGGGTGGCGTAGTCGGACATTTAAACATCAAAACCACATAAATAGTTCCGCCACTGGTTTGACCGCCCTGAGCCACGAAACCGGGTTGCCGCCACGGAGACTACAACCACCAGCATCCACCAAAAAGGGTCCGGCTCCGGGTGTCCCAAGGCCCAGGGGGCGCGTCAGAACATTTTCATCACCTTTCACAATCACCAATGGGACAAGGCAGGGATGTTCTCTGTCCCCTCTCTTATACATCCTAGTGACGGAGCACCTGCTCTCATCAATTCGCCATAACCCCAATATTAGGTGGATTGAGGTGGGAGGCACCGAGTACAAGTGCTCTCTATTTGCTGATGATGTCCTAGTATATATCACTCAATCACATATATCCATCCATGCTGTTATGGCTGAAATAGATCACTTTGTTACATGGTCAAATTTTAAAGTCAATGCAGCGAAATCTGAGGCCCTCGATGTCTCCCTCCCCAAATCCATATAGGATTCCATCCAGTCCAACTTTCCCTTTGCCTGGCCCTCACAGGGTATCAAATACTTAGGAATTCCTATTCATAGAGACCTCTCCCATCTATGTTATCTTAATTTTGGGCCCTTTATTGAACAACTCCATACAGACCACGGTTGGCAAGTTAGAACTGTAAGATTCACTACGTGAACCACTGGTGTTTTGTGGAAAAGCACATGTACACTGTGTTCCAAATTATTATGCAAAAAGTGTTTAGGAGTGATAAGGGAAGAATTTGTTTGTCAGTTAAACTCATTGATGGTGATGTGTGTCAGGGCTCTTTATATCACTGTAAGCAATTGCAGACACCTGTGCTAATTAGTTTGGCAGGTGTGTCCAATGAAAGGCAAGACTACTTAAGAAGGCTGTCTCACATTATTAAGCAGCCTACATTTTCTGCCAAAATGGGAAAGAAAAAGGATGTGTCGGCTGCTGAGAAGCAACAAATTGTGGAGTGTTTAGGTCAAGGCATGACTACAATCAACATTGTGCGATGATCAGGATGAAGTGTCTTGGCAATCAAGAAGTATGTAGCTGATTCACAGTACACACGTGTGCGTGCTGATAAGGGGAAATTGAGGACTCTTTCCTACAGGCAATTACGTCAGGTTGAAAGAGCAGCGGCAAAAAAGCCTTGTCATAGCAGCAGACAAGTTTTTGAAGCTGCTTGTGCCTCCAACGTCCCCCGAACAACAAGATGCAGGGTCCTTCAGAGGTTTGCAGCTGTGCATACGCCATCCTGTCGACCTCCTCTATCCACTTCACACAAGCAGAAACGGCTCCAGTGGGCCAAACATTACATGAAGACTGATTTCAAAACTGTTTTGTTCACGGATGAGTGCCGTGCAGCGCTCGATGGTCCAGATGGATGGAGTGGAGGATGGCTGGTTGATGGACACCCCACGCAAACACGGCTACAGCGCCAACAAGGAGGAGGTGGAGTAATGTTTTGGGCTGGAATCATGGGGAGAGAGATTGTCGGCCCCTTTAGGATCCCTGAAGGCGCTAAAGATGAACTCCATAATGTATGTGGATTTTCTCAAACAGCACTTCCTGCCATGGTTCAAGAAGAAGAACCGTGTATTTCACAGCAAGATCATTTTTCTGCATGATAATGCACCATCTCATGCTGCACATAAAACATCTCCATCTCTGGCTGATATGGGCATAAAAGGGGACAAACTTATGGTGTGACCCCCATGCTCCCCTGACCTCTACCCCATTCAGAACCTTTGGAGCATCATTAAAAGGAGTGTCTATGATGGCGGGAGGCAGTTCACATCTAAGCAACAGCTCTGGGAGGGTATTCTGTCCTCATGCAAAACCATTGAAGCAGAAACCATCCAAAACCTGACAAATTCAATGGACGAGAGAGTTCAGAAGCTCCTTTCGAACAAGGGGTCCTATGTGAAAATGTAACATCACCTAGAATAAAGTTTTGAGTTGAAAACTGTTTGATTTCAGTTTCTAACAACCTGCTAATGCTTACAATTTCAAAAATGACCATTTTTTTGGTCTTTATTAAAATGAAAAGGTTGATCGAAAAGTTTGGGGGATCTAAGAGTGTGGCAACCCAGTAGTCATGATTACTTCGAATTCTGACAATATGAGGGTCATGCTGCAGGTAGTGCAGCAAGAAGGCACTTATGTGTCTTGCGCATCTCGGAGCCCCAAAATTATTTTCCGGGCTAGATGCAGCTAAAAATTATTATTAATTTTAAATCTGGTGAAGCTTTAGTATAGATGGCCTAATAGGATCAGTGCTGCACACTGCTACAAAGCCCAAATTATTTTCCAGTCAAGATACAGATAAACATGATTAGTAATTTTAAATCTGGTGGAGCTTATTATAGATGGCCTAATAGAATCAGTGCTGCACACTGCTACAAAGCCCAAATTATTTTCCAGCCAAGATACAGATAAACATGATTAGTAATTTGAAAGCTTAAAACGGTTGGTAGGGTGATTTTAACCAATCATCAAGCTTTTACTCTCCCCAGGATGACACAGGGGTAGAAAAGTCGTTTCGGATCCATGATTTGTTCATCTTTATGAACGTGAGTCTGTCTACATTATCAGTGGAGAGCCGCGTGCGCTTATCTGTCAGCACACCACCAGCAGCGCTGAACACACGTTCAGACAGAACGCTGGCTGCGGGGCATGACAAGATCTCCAAGGCGTAAGTGGCTAGCTCCGGCCATTTATCCAGATTGGAAGCCCAAAAAGAGCAAGGGTCCAGTGACACAGTCGTGGCTTCAATGTTTACTTGGAGATACTCCTGTACCATCGTCTCTAGGCGTTGACTATGTGTCAGACTTCTTGTCTCCTGTGGCCTTGCAAAGGATGGGCTAAAAAAGTGGTGAAATGATTCCGCAAAATTGATGTTACCAGCAGATACTGTGGTTCTGTTACGGTTTGAGTGCTGAACACTTGACGGTCCCACGGTTGGCAAGTTGGAACTGTGAGATTCACTACGTGCACCACTGGTATTTTGTGGAAAAGCACATGTAAGATTCTGCAACAGTCTCTGCTGATACTCCTGCATGCGTGCATCCCTTTCTATGGCAGGAATAATTTCTGCAAATTTACTTTTGTACCGGGGATCTAACAGTGTGGCAACCCAGTAGTCAGGATTATTTCTAATTCTCACAATTCGAGGGTCATGTTGCAGGTAGTGCAGCAAGAAGGAAGTCATGTGTGTTGCGCATCCAGGAGCACCAAGTCCCTGTTGTGTTGGTGGTGAGGTAACAATCATGCTTCCTTCCTCTGTCCTCTCCCCCCAACCTCGCACAACAGAAATGTGATCAAGGTCTCCCTCATCTGATGAGTCTTCCATCAGTTCGTCCTCCACTTCTTCCTGGGCTCCTGCACCTTCCTCACTAGTTTGGCTGCTACCATGCGCCCTGGTAAAACCATCTCCCCCACCCTCACATGCCTGCCGCCTTGGTGCTGCCGACCGTCTGGACCTTGCAGATGTTAGCCCTTCCGCATACAACTCCTCCTCCTCTACTTCCTCCACCTCCTCTTGTGCCACCACCTGACTCCGAATTCTGTTTAACATGTGCTCCAGCATGTAAATCACCGGAATAGTCATGCTGATAATGGCATCGTCAGCACTAAACATCTTCGTCGCCATTTCAAAACTGTGCAGAAGGGTGCATAGGTCCCTGATCTGAGACCACTCCTCCAGCGTGATTTGCCCCACCTCTGGATCTCGTTGGCCCAGGCTATACGTCAGAACGTATTGCACCAGGGCTTGTCGGTGCTGCCACAGTCGCTGCAACATGTGCAGAGTTGAATTCCACCGGGTAGGCACATCGCATTTTAGCCGGTGAAGTAGCAGGCCCAACGACTTCTGTAGAGATGTAAGTCGCTGAGCTGCGGGATGCGAACGGCGAAAGTGAGCACACAGCGACCGTGCCCTCTGCAGAAGGCCATCTAGTCTGGGATAGTGGGCTAAAAATTGCTGGACAACCAGGTTTAACACGTGAGCCATACAAGGCACGTGTGTGACATTGCCCCGGCGAAGGGCCGCACCCAGGTTTGCAGCATTGTCGCACACGGCCTTCCCTGGTTTCAGGTCCAGTGGAGACAACCATTCATGAAATTGGTTCTCCAGAGCTGACCACAACTCCTCAGCTGTGTGACTCACATTTCCCAGACATTTCAATGTAAAAACCGCCTGATGACGTTGAGCCCTACTGCCAGCATAGTAAGGAGGTGTGCAGGATCCCTTCTGCGCAGTTAGAAAGCTTGTGGCATGACCAGACAGGCTTTGGGTGCAGGTGGAAGACCGAGAGGAGGTTGAGGAGGCAGAAGCAGTGGAGGAACTTTGACATAAAGAGGATTGACGCACAACTCATGGGGACGGCAAGACTTGGACAGCAGCCCCTTGTCCTGCTGTCACCATAGTTACCCAGTGCCCAGTCAGCGACATGTAACGCCCCTGTCCATGCCTACTCGTCCAAGTGTCTGTGGTGAAATGCACCCTGTCACACACAGAGTTTCTCAAAGAAGCGGTGATGTTGTGTGCGACATGCTGGTGGAGCGCAGGCACACCTTTCTTTGAGAAGTAGTGCCGACTGGGCATCTGGTACTGGGGCACTGCGACGGACATAAGGTCTCGAAAATCCTCTGTGTCCACCAGGCGGAAAGGCAGCATTTCTGTAGCCAAGAACTTGCAGATGGTGAAATTCAACCTCTTAGCTTTCTCATGGCTAGGAGGAAATGGTCTTTTACTTGTCCACATCTGAGGGACCGAGGGCTGGCTATTGTGCTTAGACGGGGTTGATAAGGGTGTCCCCGGCAAACTGCCGGTCTGTGAGGAAGATGCAGGCGGACATGTTAGGTTGCCTTGATCCAAAGGTGGTGCTATCGATGTCGGACAGCGCTCAACACCAGCTGGTGTTACCACCTCCAAAGAAAATGATGACCTGCCAATCACGCTGGCTGTTGCGGGTAAAGAGGTGGCAGGTCTGCGCCCCAAAACAGGTGTGACTGCTGTTCCCCCAGTCTCAGAGGATGAAGAGGCCGCGGAAGCACAAGATATGGCAGACGGCGGTTGGCCCGGCCGGCTAGGCCGCATTGTAGCACACTGAGCTTCCCACTGCAACTTATGCTTCATGTCCATGTGCCGGTTCATGCATGAAGTACTCAAACTATGTATTTTTTGGCCTCTACTTAGCTTTTGCTGACAAATGTTACAGATAACACGAGTTGGGTCATCTTTATCGATCTGAAAAAATGCCCAGGCTATGCAAGGCTTAGCACCCATGCGACCTGAAGAGCCACCACGACTTGTGGTGAGAGGCAGAGTTGTGTTTGAGGATGCAGTTGTTGACGTGCTTCCAGTACTACGTCTCTGTCCAGGAAGGCGCAACCTGACCTCGTCGTCACTAGCATCTTCCTCCACCTCCTCTGCTGACCTCATCTCTTGGCTGACTGTGGGTTGACAGTAAGTGGGATCTCCAACCTCATCATCATCACCCTGTGCGTTATCACACCCGTCGTCCTCAGAGCCAACCTGTTCCTGCCCTGACAAAAAACTAAAGTTGTTGCTCCAATCAGGTATTTGAGTCTTATCATCGTCTTCCTCATTGTCTCCACCAACAGGAGTTACAGTTTGGGAATGAGGGTCTACATTATGGTCAGAACCTTCTGCGTCTGGTCCTGGATCCGACTCATAAAGATTCTGGGCATCAGTGCAGATCATTTCCTCGTCTGGATTCACAGAAGCGCTGGAGTCGACCTCTGATTCCCAGGCTATAGTATGAGTAAACAGCTCTGCAGACTCAACCATCTGTTCTACCTCATACTCAGACGGGCAGCTGGAGATTTGGGAGCTGTGAGGAAGCAAGTGCGATTGGGGTGACACCTTTGAGGACTGGAGTATTTGTGATGTTGAAGTTGATGTGGAGGAGAGCCCACTTAAAGGAGCACTTGATATCAGTTGAAGCACCTGCTGTTTTTGTGCCTCATCTGGAATTTGTAGCGATTGGCGTGGCCGTAAGAAAGGGATCTTATCACATTGTCCGCTAAAAGAAGTAGACATTTTAGTTTGGCTGGAAGATGGTCTTTCTTCTGCAGATGTTACTGTTGCTTTAACACCTACCCCACGGACACAACCTTTTTTCCCCTTCCCAACACGCCTATTCCCCTTTCCACCAGCAGCAGGCCTTTTTCCACTCATTTTGGTGGTTAACTAATTAACAACTCTGGAGTTGTTTGCACAAAAAAACAATGGATGGGAACCGAGCAGAGCTGAGTGGCCAAACTGTGGAATTAGGCCAAAACTATTGGCTGGGTTAGATGGAGAAAAAAAATATATTCAATTTGCAACCTGATGGAGGTCAGTATAGATGGACTAATAGAGAAAGTCCCACACACTGCTAGAAGGCCAAATATTTTTTCAGAGCTAGATGCAGATAAAAATTATTTTTAATTTGTAACCTGATGGAGGTCAGTATAGATGGACTAATAGAGAAAGTCCCACACACTGCTAGAAGGCCAAATATTTTTTCAGAGGTAGATGCAGAAAAAAATATATTCAGTTTGCAACCTGATGGAGGTCTGTATAGATGGATTAATAGAACAAGTCCCACACACAGCTAGAAGCCCAATATTTTTTCAGAGGTAGATGCAGAAAAAAATATATTCAGTTTGCAACCTGATGGAGGTCAGTATAGATGGACTAATACAACAAGTCCCACACACAGCTAGAAGCCCAATATTTTTTCAGAGGTAGATGCAGAAAAAAATATATTCAGTTTGCAACCTGATGGAGGTCTGTATAGATGGATTAATAGAACAAGTCCCACACACAGCTAGAAGCCCAATATTTTTTCAGAGGTAGATGCAGAAAAAAATATATTCAGTTTGCAACCTGATGGAGGTCAGTATAGATGGACTAATACAACAAGTCCCACACACAGCTAGAAGCCCAATATTTTTTCAGAGGTAGATGCAGAAAAAAATATATTCAGTTTGCAACCTGATGGAGGTCTGTATAGATGGATTAATAGAACAAGTCCCACACACAGCTAGAAGCCCAATATTTTTTCAGAGGTAGATGCAGAAAAAAATATATTCAGTTTGCAACCTGATGGAGGTCAGTATAGATGGACTAATACAACAAGTCCCACACACAGCTAGAAGCCCAATATTTTTTCAGAGGTAGATGCAGAAAAAAATATATTCAGTTTGCAACCTGATGGAGGTCTGTATAGATGGATTAATAGAACAAGTCCCACACACAGCTAGAAGCCCAATATTTTTTCAGAGGTAGATGCAGAAAAAAATATATTCAGTTTGCAACCTGATGGAGGTCAGTATAGATGGACTAATACAACAAGTCCCACACACAGCTAGAAGCCCAATATTTTTTCAGAGGTAGATGCAGAAAAAAATATATTCAGTTTGCAACCTGATGGAGGTCTGTATAGATGGATTAATAGAACAAGTCCCACACACAGCTAGAAGCCCAATATTTTTTCAGAGGTAGATGCAGAAAAAAATATATTCAGTTTGCAACCTGATGGAGGTCAGTATAGATGGACTAATACAACAAGTCCCACACACAGCTAGAAGCCCAATATTTTTTCAGAGGTAGATGCAGAAAAAAATATATTCAGTTTGCAACCTGATGGAGGTCTGTATAGATGGATTAATAGAACAAGTCCCACACACAGCTAGAAGCCCAATATTTTTTTCAGAGGTAGATGAAGAAAAAAATATATGCAGTTTGCAACCTGATGGAGGTCAGTATAGATGGACTAATACAACAAGTCCCACACACAGCTTGAAGCCCAATATTTTTTCAGAGCTAGATGCAGAAAAAAATTATATTCAATTTGCAACCTGATGGAGGTCAGTATAGATGGACTAATAGAATGATGCTATGCCCAAAAGATTTTACTTCACTAGGTGCAGTAAAAAAATTGGTATTCTATACACAGGTGGTATATCTTGCAACACAGATAGGCTACTCCACTGACTAACACACTCTGCAATAGGCCAAAAAGGATTAGCTTTGCTAGATTCAGCCAAATGCTGTGAAAAAAACTTGCACAGCACTGGCACAGACCTGCCTGGCAAAAACTGATAGGAACTGATGTAACCTAGTCCTGAAAAGGACTCCAATTACAATTAGTCTTTACTCCCACAATCTATCTATTTAAGAGCACAGACCTGCCTGATAAAAGTCGTAGGAAATGCTGTAACCTAGTCCTTAAAAGGACTGCAATCACAACTATTCCCTACTCCCAAGCTATCTGTAGATTTGTGCGAAAATTGGCTTGAAATTAACAAGGTATAGCGCACACAGCAACAGCGGTGCCGTCTAACACGCAGCTGCAGCAGTGAGAAAATGGTGGCGACGAGGAAAATGGCTTGGTCTTATAGGGCAAGGACATGTGACATACACTGCCAATGACACATGCCCTTGCTTGTGTGAAAAAAAGCACTTCGCTCCGTGTGTGCGCTGCTGATAGGCTGACAGATTGCACCTCCCCACTGTAAATGCGGGAAAGAGAAAAAAAAAATGGAGATCTTCATTGTTCCTGCAGAGATCCATCCCCTGCCCCTCCCCCCACCCCGCTGTACACTCAAACTGCGTATTAACATTAATTTTCATCATTACTGAGAAAAAATCCAGTTATGATTTTGGTGCACGAACAGTTATCGAACATAACCTCGAACAGCCGAATTTTTCTCAAATTGTTCGTGTTCGCCGAACGGCTCGAACACCGCCCAAAACAGCTCGAATTTGAGATTGGCGAACAGTTCGAGTAGAACAACGCTCATCTCTATTACTTACCTTATACTGTGGATCTTTGGATAAGTTTGGATAATATTCGACTATATGTGTATCCAATACACAGTCTCTATTTTTGGCTCTGTTAAGTGTAAGGCTATGTGCCCACGATGCAGAAATGCTGCATATTTTTTCCGCTTCTCCCTGGCAGGAAAAACACATGCGGTTTTAAAATGCGTTTTTCCCGCCAGGTAGAAGCGTTTGTCAAGCGTTTTTGCATGCATTTCTGCATGCGGGTTATCAAGCGCTTTTCCAAGCGATTTTAGCATCATTTGGAAAAGTGCTTGACAACTTGTTCACACTATATAAATCCATGCAACCGGCATGGATTTATAGTAGTGTGACCAAGTTAGTTAAAAAAAATAGAATAAGAATGGTAAAAAATAAAGATTATACTTACCTTCTGATGACCTCCGGGTGTTTTCTCTGGTATGTCCGGTGTCTTGGGCGGCTCGCGGTGGTGTGAAGGACCTGCGGTGACAGGTCACATGACTCAATGACGTCATGGCAGGTCCTTCACAACACCGCGACCCATACAGCAGACCAGACGAAGGGGAGAAAACACCGGGAGGACATCGGAAGGTAAGTATAATCTTTATTTTTTATTTTAAATTCTTTTTCTAACAGGTTCTATGGTACCCAGGTCTGGATGAGAGTCTCCTCTTCTCCAGACCTGGGTACCATCCGCACATTGAACAGTGTGATATCCGCATGTACAGATGCAGTGATGCGGATGACACGCGGTCCAATGCAAGTCAATGGCGGCGATTACGCTGCGTGTCCGCAAAATTAATGGACATGTTGCGTATTTTTCCGCAATGATAATCCGCAGCGGAAATTTCCGCAGCATATACATAGCACATGCAGATTATCATTGGGGACCATGGCGCACGTATTACCAAGCGTTTTTTAAGCGTTTTCGCTGCGGAAATTTCGCTGCAAAAAAGCTTGAAAAATGCATAGTGGGCACGCAGCCTAAATCTGATTAGATAAACGTTGTACTATACTTTTGCTGTTTCTACCATTAGCATACATACATCTCATTGGCTAAAGGTAATCCTGTCTTCACCCATCAGAAAAGTATAAATCCTGCTCTCACAAGACCCTTAATGGAGGTGACAGATGGCTTATTCCATTATTCATTCTACATGAAAGGGAAATTCTAGCTGCAGTGAACTAAGGACTGATTTCTATTTCAGCATACAGTACTTAAAGGGAAGCTGTCAGTAAAATCAACCATCCTAAGCTGCCTACATGGGCATGCATGTCATGGAATGCTGAATAAAGTTATACCTTGATATGTATGTGATCCAATGTTTTATTCCAGAAAAATTAGTTTTTCTTAATATGTAAATGAGCTGTTAAGATCTATAGGCCAGACATAGATCTTCCTGAGAATCTGTGGAGCTTAATTTAAATGAAAGGGGGTGTTACCAGTGCGAGACTTGTAATGACTGAAAGTCTGCTCTCCTGATTACTGCAGAGCTGCGTTGCTTATAACTAACACAGTACAGCAGAGTTGAGCTTTGGCTCATTAAAAACACATTGTATTTGTAGCTCTCGTCTCACAGGGCTGTTAGCTTAGCTGTACTCCCCTCCTCCGGACTTGCTCCCTGTGAGATGGAGGCTGAAGAAGTGTTTGTTGTAATCGGGAACAGCTCTGTAGTGAGCTCAGAACAGCAGACTCTCCTTTGTGAGACATTTAATAAAAAATAGTCTGCCCTGCTCACTAGGCTTTTTCTCACAATGCTGTTAGCTCAACTGTACTGCCACTCCCCCACACTGGCTGTGTGAGTGAAATCTAAAGAAGTGTATGTAATCACAATTATGTTTGCTCTTCTTCAAGTACTTCATAATCACATACAGTACAGACCAAAACTTTGGACACACCTTGTCATTTAAAGATTTTTCTGTATTTTCATGACTATGAAAATTGTACATTCAAACTGAAGACATCAAAACTATGAATTAACACATGTGGAATTATATACTTAACAAAAAAGTGTGAAACAACTGAAAATATGTCTTATATTCTAGGTTCTTCAAAGTAGCCACCTTTTGCTTTGATGACTGCTTTGCACACTCTTGGCATTCTCTTGATGAGCTTCAAGAGGTAGTCACCATAAATGGTCTTCCTACAATCTTGAAGGAGTTCCCAGAGATGCTAAGCACTTGTTGGCCCTTTTGCCTTCACTCTGCGGTCCAGCTCACCCCAAACCATCTCGATTGGGTTCAGGTCTGGTGACTGTGGAGGCCAGGTCATCTGGCGTAGCACCCCATCACTCTCCTTCTTGGTCAAATAGCCCTTACACAGCCTGGAGGTGTGTTTGGAGTCATTGTCCTGTTGAAAAATAAATGATGGTCCAACTAAACGCAAACCGGATGGAATAGCATGCCGCTGCAAGAGGCTGTGGTAGCCATGCTGGTTCAGTATGCCTTCAATTTTGAATAAATCCCCAACAGTGTCACCAGCAAAGCACCCCCACACCTCCTGTAGAGTCCATCCGTTCACCTTTTCTGTGTCGCACAAAGACAAGGTGGTTGCAACCAAAGATCTCAAATTTGGTCTCATCAGACCAAAGCACAGATTTCCACTGGTCTAATGTCCATTCCTTGTGTTCTTTAGCCCAAACAAGTCTCTTCTGCTTGTTGCCTGTCCTTAGCAGTGGTTTCCTAGCAGCTATTTTACCATGAAGGCCTGCTGCAC
This sequence comes from Phyllobates terribilis, assembly GCF_046119375.1. NCBI lineage: Eukaryota > Metazoa > Chordata > Amphibia > Anura > Dendrobatidae > Phyllobates > Phyllobates terribilis. Next base: position 520,073,188 of record NW_027362763.1, on the reverse strand, counting down.
AAAGTCTCCTCTTAACAGTTGTTGAAGAGATGTGTCTGCTGCTAGAACTCTGTGTGGCATTGACCTGGTCTCTAATCTAAGCTGTTAACCTGCGATTTCTGAGGCCGGTGACTCGGATAAACTTATCCTCAGAAGCAGAGGTGACTCTTGGTCTTCCTTTCCTGGGGCGGTCCTCATGTGAGCCAGTTTCTTTGTAGCGCTTGATGGTTTTTGCAACTGCACTTGGGGACACATTCAAAGTATGCCCAATTTTTCACACTGACTGACCTTCATTTCTTAAAGTAATGATGGCCACTCGTTTTTCTTTACTTAGCTGCTTTTTTCTTGCCATAATACAAATTCTAACAGGCTATTCAGTAGGACTATCAGCTGTGTATCCACCTGACCTCTGCACAACACAACTGATGGTCCCAACCCCATTTATAAGGCAAGAAATCCCACTTATTAAACCTGACAGGGCACACATGTGAAGTGAAAACCATTTCCAGTGACTACCTCTTGAAGCTCATCAAGAGAATGCCAAGAGTGTGCAAAGCAGTCATCAAAGCAAAAGGTGGCTACTTTGAAGAACCAAGAATATAAGACATATTTTCAGCTGTTTCACATTTTTTTGTGAAGTATATAATTCCACATGTGTTAATTCATAGTTTTGATGCCTTCAGTGTGAATGTACAATTTTCAAAGTCATGAAAATACAGAAAAATCTTTAAATGAGAAGGTGTGTCCAAACTTTTTGTCTGTACTGTATAGCTCTGCAATCAGGAAAGCCGACTGTCAGTCATTAAATGTCTCACACTGGTAATGCCCTTTCCTTTAATATAAGCTATGGAGGCAGATTCTCATGAAATTTGGGTGCGGCCTGTAGATCTTAACAGTTAATTAACATTCCAGAGAAAGCTTTGGGTTTTTTTTAATATAAGACACCAGATCGCAGAAATAAATGTATTATTTTATTCAACTTTCCATGACCTGCATGACCATATAGATGGTTTAGGAGGGTTGATCCTACTGACAGATTTACTTTAGAATGGAAAATGAACAAATAATACACTACCTCATTGTAAAAAAGAATTCTTCAGTCAGTCTTTAAACCCTTCACCCCCAAGCCTGTTTTCACCTTCCTGACCAGGCCAATTTTGTCAATTCTGACTAGTGTCACTTTATGAGATAATAACTCTAGAAGCTTCAACATATCCCTGTGATTCTAAGATAGTTTTTTGTGACATGTTATACTTCATATAAGTGGTATATTTAGGTCAATATGATTTGCTTTTATTTATGTAAATATAAAAAAATTGGCAAAAAAATTTGGAAATTTAGCAATGTTCAAACTTTAAATTTTTATGCCCTTAAATTAGATAGTTATACCACACAAAATAGATAATAAATAATTTCACAATACAGAGTAAAATCTTAATTATGCCAGACATACTTTCTGGTGGCAAGAGCAGCATATCTTTATGTTTATGGTGACTCTTAACACAGGTTATTACTTGTATAACCCTGAGTGTTATCTGCTCTTTGATTCTGAAACAATGATGTGTATTTACAAGAGCCCCTGTGATACCAACTATGTAAATTGATTACGCTTGGTGTGGACTCTGTGGCTTGTTGACTCACCAGACAGGAGGACAAACTATGTAAATAGATTAGCTAGAATAATGAATGTTTGCTAGATATGTTAAATACCATAGTAGTGTGTTTGCCAGTCAATCTTGGGGGATGAGCTGTGGACACTCAAGCCCTGTGGAATAATATCATCCCTAATTCTTAACCTGTGGATGTGTATTTAAGAAGGGACATATGTTTCTGAGACAGAATGAGACTTGGGACAGTCAGAAGGACTTTGAAGGAGAATGGGAGACATCCTTCAGGAAAGTAGATGGATTGCATGGCATTTAAAGATACGGAGATTTGTATTCTACATGATTCTAGTCTAAGGGTACCGGCCCTGACTGGAAAGATATGGATTTGCTCAATTTAACCATCAGAGAGACATGGATACATTTTGGGGAGTCCAGGAGTAGACGAAGAAGTCACCTGGCCCCATGGATATGTTGTTTTGGGGTTTCTAGGAGGGACCCACTGGTCGCCTAGAACCCATGGAGACATTTGGAGTTGCCAGGAGGGACCCACCAGTTGCCTGGCCCCATGGAAACTCTCGGAGAGGCCAGGGTGGGACCATTGGGTCTCCTGGCCTTGTACCTCTATGGACTGCTAGCTTCCTAAGTTTGCCGCTACCTCCTCTCTGTGGGGATCCGCCAGAAGCAGGGGGCAATTGGTTGAGGTTGTCAGCCCTAGAAGTCCCCAAAGTCGCAGCTGTTCTATCCCAGGCGGGTGGAGAAGCAAGGGTGAGACTGTGTAATGTTGTACCATCTTGGGTATTTGCTGGGACTGTTCTGTGTGTTTATTGTCCGCTTTGTGGTTCAATAAAGTATTGCCATGCTGTTTTACCATCACCCTGTGTTGTCTGAGTAGCGTTACATCCACAGAAGACCCCGGGTCTTCACAAATAACATTTACCACATGTCTGCTTCACATCAGCATCACTTTTTTTAAACATCATTTTTTTGTAGAAAGTTAGAAGGTTTAAAAGTTTATCAACAATTTCTCATTTTTCCAACAAAATTTCCAAAACCAATTTTTTTTTAGGGACCACATCCCTTTCAAAGTGACTTTGAGGGGCCTATGTGACAGAAAATAGTCAAAAGCGGCCCAGTTAGTTGTGCATTTTCTCCTGAGTATGCAGATACCCCATGTGTGGTGGACAGGTATATGGCAGGGTACGGATGGAAAGGAACATTTTGGAGCACAAAATTGGCTGTAATAGATAGCGGATGCCATGTTGTGTTTCCAGAGTCCCTGATAAGCCTAAACCGTGGAAACCCCCACAAGTGACCCCATTTTGGAAACTACACCCCTCAAGGAATTTATCTAGCTGTGTTGTCAGTACCTTGAGCCCACAGCTGCTTCACAGAATTTTATGATGGTGTGCCATAAAAATAAAAAAATCTAATTTTTCCCACAAAAATGTTGCTTTAGCCCCAAATTTTTTATATTCACAAGGGTAACAGGAGAAAATGGACCCCAAAAATTGTTGTGCAGTTTCTTGTGAGTACGCCAATACCCCATATGTATCAGGACAGCAGAATCTTCCCTCAAGTGACCGAGTTTTGGAAATTACACCCCTCTGGGAATTTATCTACAAGTGTAATGATGATTTTGACTTCATGGGTGTTTTCCAGAAACAAGCAGTGAATGTTTGAGTGAAAATTGCAAATCTGCCATTTTAGTGCCCAGTACTTTGTAGTGCCAAGTATGTTTTAGTGCCCAGTACATTGTAGTGTCCATACTTTGTGCTCAGCTCGTGCTTCTGGAGATACTGACCCTGTAAATTAAGCGGGCTCTCATCGCAGCAGAAATGCCAAACATGTGGACTCTAAATGTGGTTTAGGCACACAGTGGAGCTCAGAAGTGAAAGGGGCATTTGTATGTGGGAGCACAGAATTCACTGAATTTCTTTTGCGGAGTGGAGAGCCATAGCACTTTTCCAGAGCCTTTTTGCTATCAGTAAGGTGGAAGCTCCCTATATTTCCATTAACAGATGACGGACCTAAGTGGGGACTTGCTTTTTTGTGGATTCAGTTTAAGCTTTTGTCGGGAACATTTTAAATAATGTTTTGGATCATGTCTATCCTGTGGTCTATGCTGAACGCTTACATCAGGGTTTCACTCAAGGGATCCATTCACTATAATGAAACAACAGAGTGACTCTGGACTCTGTCTGGCCTCTGTTCAGCGGTATCCTTCTTTTCCCAGGTGCACAAAAATGTGGTCGACCACGCTTTTATGCACGCTTAGAAAGACGGACACCCACTTGATCATAGGCCAGACGGAATCCACAGTGTCTCCATCTGCCTCATTATAGGGAATCTTCTGTGCGTTCCGTCTAAATCACGTATTTCAGAGATTTACACGGAAACCTTGGTCTAAGCGCTCAGCGTAGAGCACAGAATAAATGTGCGCCGAGCCTTACTGCGATCTTTGGGAGGCAGAATGCACAAAATTAACAGTAGGTGAAGAATTGTTTCTATTTATTTATGCCGTTCCTTGCGTGGTATAAGTGATTAGACGACTTCAGTCTTGGGGTCGGTGCAATTACAGTGATACTAGATTTATATTTTTTTTATGTTTGGCTGCTGTCACACGCACTAAAAAACTTTTTTTATTGTAAAAACAAGTGTTTGCTTGGTCATATTTTGAGAGCTATAATTTTTCTATATATCTGCCAACAGAGTCAAGAGAGGGCTTGTTTTTTGCTGGACAAGTTGATGTTTTTATTCATACTATTTTCGGGCACAACAATTTTTGATCACTTTCTATTCTGATTTTTGGAATGGACAAAATCCAGTAATTCAGGATTTGTTTTTGTTTTTTAAAATGCCGTTCCCCATGTAGTAAAAACGATCAGACAACTTTATTCTTCGAGTCAGTACAATTACAGCGATACCACATTTATATAATTTTTTTTATGTTTTGCCACTTTTACACAAAAACTATTTTATAGCAAAAAGAATTGTTTTTGAATTGCTATAATCTGAGAGCTATAACTTTTTTATTTCTTCACTGACATAGCTGTATGGTGGCTTGTTTTTTGCGGGGCAAGATGGTGTTTTTAGCTATAACATTTTTATTTTCATTCGAATTTTTAATCGTGTTTTATTTCACTTTTTGTTCGGTGGTATGATGAAAAAGTATAGTTTTTTGCCATGTTTTTTATTTAATTTTTTTATACGGTGTTCACTGAAGGCTAACGTGACAGTTTCTAAGTTGGGTTGTTCCAGACGCGACAATATCAAATGTGTACTTTGTTTGTTTATTTTTTTTTTTTTACATGTGTATTCATTGGTATAATATTTTTTCATTGCTGCGATCGATATTGATCGTGGCATTTAGGGGGTTAAATGCCTCGGGTGGCGCACTGCTCTTGTGGCCCGCATGATCGCCATAACGTACCTGTGATGAACCTGTAGCCGCCATCTTGGTAATGATAAATCATATCCAGGGATGGCCACACTTCAGCAGCCCCCACCCTTGGGACCTTCTGTTAAAACGTCAACTAGATAGTTTCCCCCCCATCCAGGCTCCTGTAAGATAAGAAGCCTACTTAACACTTGAATGCTAGGAGCTTCAAAGACTTCGAGAGGAAACACAGCCAGCAGGGGGGGGTGCTTCGTCTATCTGTACCTGACCATTTGTCCCATAGGACTAGTTTCTTTGTCTGTCACAAGCATGGAGGCATAAGATATAGAAACATGAATAGTACACGCATGTTGCGTGGGATGGGCCAATAAAAAAATATCACGGCGTCCCGGAGCCATTGCGCACACAAGCCTCCGCGGTAGACGTTTGTACGTGCTCTGGAAGCCAAGATATAGCGCGGAGCCATTCCTGAGGACCGTATGGTATCATAATTGATATCAAAAGGTCGGTTACGGCGGCCCGAATCCATGGGAACCCCTGGGGGTATCATGAGACCATCCCAGAAGAAGTTATTGGGTTCCATAGAATTTGGGCTTCTGATCGAAGTTAGACCTGAGGGTGGAGACTGAGCCAGCTGACCTCACCAGCAGTGGGCGGGACGGGGCAGGTAAGATAGCAGGACAGACAAGAGACAAGTCAGTCTTGACCCAAGAGTGGGGTGCTGAACATCTGAGCACCAGCTGAGGCCACCAAGGGGAGGAGCAGTTTGACCATGCGGTGGTAGGCCTCAGCCTGTAACAAAGAACCGTGCCTGCGATCGCAGAATCCTCTCCCTGCGTCACAAGAAAATCAAGAAACCGGTAACTGATATGCTGTGGTGATTCTGTGTGTTGTATTCCATTGTTGTATAGTTTAGCCTGACCTTATACCTGTGTATATTTAGTTGTATATCGTGTATCTAGTGTATTATTATAATCAATTACCTCAAGTAATTGTGGGCCTGCCTTTTATTCTGCATAACGAACGCACGTCCGTGTGAGCTCGGCTCAAGCCAAAACGCTACCCAGGGTTGGTTCCTGACCCGATATAGGCCCATTCACGGACTGGGCGTATATCTAAAATAGGGACTGGTGGCAGCATACCAACTGGGGATTGGGGAAGGCTGGTAGTGACGGTCGGAGGTTCAGATATATATATTCCTGGCGCGGCCAAGGAAGATATATATACCGCCCTCACTACAGAGGGCCCCGATACCCAGTAGGTTACAGGACAGTCTCCCTGGCGACCGCTTATCCTAGGTGCAGTTCCTTGACTGACCTGAGGCTAAGAGGGCGCTAGCGAGTTGTGCTGTGTAGTGACGTTACGGTTTAGTGACGTTGAAGGGATAACACACTACCGTGTTCCCTGCGCTGGTTGCAGCTACCTGGCACTACTTTCTCTAGGTGCAGTACCTTGACTGACCTGAGAGGTAAGGGGGCGCCAGAGAGCTGCACCCACCGGCCGGCTTTCATCACATTGGTGGCAGAGCGGTGGGATTGCAGAATAATAGTGTTGTGGGACCCCTACTCCCAGGCACTAAAGACTGCCAGTGGTAACTTCCACTGCTGGAGTCTTAAGGTCAGCCCAACGTTAGACGGTCAGGCTAAAAGTATAACAAGGTGTGTGCAAACTCAGGGTTGCAGCGGTGTCGGTTACCAAGATGGCAGACGGCACCAGGAGCAAGACCCTGCAAGAGGCTAATGCTACGGTCCGTGTGGCAGGAGGGGAGGACATTGTTACTCATGGCGAGGAGGAGTCCAGCCCGGGCACCTCAGGGAGCCAGTCCCCAGTATACGGTCCCGCAGTGGGCTGCCCACCACCTACCCAGCCCAGCCTGTCCAGATCACAAGCCCTTTTACAAGCGGCTATGGCAAGTCTCCAGTCTCATGGCGATGCCGTCTACAAAACCCTCCTGGCAGCATCAGAGAAGGCAGCGGAGGAGGAGCGTGCAGAGCGGGCTGCGGAGCGGGCTGCGGAGCGGGCTGCGGAGCGTGAAGCTGCAGAGCGCCGGGAGGCTGCGGAGCGTGAAGCTGCAGAGCGCCGGGAGGCTGCGGAGCGTGAAGCTGCAGAGCGCCGGGAGGTTGCGGAGCGTGCAGAGCGAGCTGCGGAGCGCCAGCACCAACTGGACCTGGCCCAGCGGGGGCTTCCGCTAGAGCAACCAACCCATCAGGAGACCAAGTCGTCCAAAGTCCGAGCTGAGGACTTCCCTCTACTGGAGAAGGATGGGGACCTGGACTCCTTTCTGGTGGCATTTGAACGGACCTGTCTTCAGCACCATCTGGCCCGGGATCAGTGGGCCAGATACCTGACCCCCCGTTTGAGGGGTAAGTCCCTGGATGCCTTGGGGGACTTACCTGCCGGGGAGGTACAGAACTACGACTGCATCAAGCGGGCCCTGATCCGGCAGTACAACCTCACTCCCGAGTCGTACCGCCAGAAGTTCCGGAGCCTGCTGCGTGGCCCCAAGGACACCTGGACCGATCATATGCGGGCGCTGTTGAGAGCCGCAGAGCACTGGACCTCGGGTCTAGCGCTTACTACCCGCCAGGAGGTCCAGGAACTGTTCGTCACGGAGCAGTTCTTGTGGAACTGCCCAGAGGACCTCCGACAGTTCCTCCGTGACCGAAAACCAACAGGGGCTTCTGCTACAGCCGCCCTGGCAGACGAGTATGCCAATAACAGGGCGCCTGAGCTGAAGAAGTCTGCCAGCAGCACCTGGAGAGGGGGTAAGCCCAGTCATGCCCCTGTTTCCCCGGCCCCTAGAACACAAGGGGTGTATCCCCCTGTTGCCCTCTCCAGGCAAGGACCAGACGTAAGACGTTGTCATCTATGCAACAAACCAGGACACTTTAGGGCTGAGTGTCCCCAGCGCCAAAAGACCCCATCCCAGTCCCAGAGAGCGCCCAATGTTTTGTGTGTGGGAGGGGGTGGTGGTAGGTCCCTGGACAACATCCAACCCGTCACCATAGGCCGTTCTGCGGTCATGGGACTGCGGGACACGGGCGCTGAACGAACACTGGTACGGCCTGAGGTGGTGTCCCCCCAGGACTTGGTACCAGGAAAGACTCTTTCCGTCTCCGGGGTTGGAGGCGTGGAGCCGGCACTTCCCGTTGCCATGGTGTATTTGGACTGGGGTGCCGGAAGGGGGATGCGGGAGGTGGGAGTAACGCCAAATATTCCCGCAAATGTTTTATTAGGGACCGACTTGGGGCGTCTTGTATCGCAGTATGTACCCTCTGAACCCCCAAGTTCGGCCCCCCAAGAGTGTATTGATTTGTCTGCTGCTAATGCCAACCATGTTGTATGTAGTGTGCGTCCTGCTGAGGAGGAGGGAGTGAAACCTGAGGGTAACACCTGCACAGACACAACACAAACAGGGTTAGTGAAAGCAGGTGGGGAGTGTGGGGATGCCCGCAGAGGTGCTCAGCCGGCGTGCCGTGACCTCTTGTCCTCCGGTGAGGGAGGGGGCGGGCAGGATTCTGTAGAGGGAAGCTCAGGGATGGAGAGGGGGGCAGCTACCGGCAGTGTAGGGCTCCCAGGGGTATCCAGGCTGCTGAGTATAGGCCCACTGCAGGGGGAGGAACAGGCCATGGGAGGTGGGGGTGTCCCAAGAGAGGAGCCGCCAGGTAAGACCCCAGGGCAGGAGTTCCCCACATCCGAGATGTCCAAAGGCCTAGGAAGCCTGCCTGATCGGGCGGCTTGGTCAGAAACAGAGGGGAAGCAGGCACTACCCACGGTCACAGCGGTCATAGCCGCTGTCACCAGGAGTGGGAGCGCCGGAGCCCAAGGAGCCTTGCAGAGGTCCGACGGCTTCCCCACTTCTGACCAAGTGTCTGCCGGGTCAGACAGCGGCCAGGTGACATGCCCGGAGGGGCTGACGGAGGATGTGGCAGTTTTGTCGATTCTGGCCACATCAAGTCAGGAATTTCAGGCTGCGTTGGAAGCAGACGACAGCCTGAAAGCTCTCAAGGAACAGGCGGCACAGCCTCCCATGGAGTCAGACTGCGAGCGGGTGGTCTGGGACCAGGGACGGCTGTACCGGGTAACGGTCCAGCAGGGTTCACCGGAGGCGTGGCCCAGGGACCGACAGTTAGTGGTACCCTATCCGTTCAGGGCGGAATTGTTGCGGATCGCACACGAGATTCCGATGGCCGGACACCTAGGGATCGCTAAAACCAAGGCCAGGATAGCTCAGCATTTCTACTGGCCTGGGATGGGAGCCGCGGTGGGTGCCTACTGCCGTTCGTGTGACACCTGTCAGAGGGTGGGGAAGGCGGGGCCGCGCCCCAAAGCCCCACTGGTAACTCTGCCAATCATCGAAGAGCCTTTCTCGAGGGTTGCTGTGGATCTTATTGGACCTCTGTCCACTCCCAGCCACTCCGGGAAATGCTTCATACTCACGGTAGTGGACTATGCCACCCGGTACCCGGAAGCGGTAGCTTTGTCGTCCATTCGGGCCGACAAGGTGGCTACCGCCTTACTGGAGATCTTCTCCAGAGTGGGTTTCCCCCAAGAAATGCTCACCGACCGAGGGACCCAGTTCATGTCGCGGCTGATGGAGTCCCTCTGTAAGCAAATGCAGGTGCAACATCTGGTGGCCAGCCCGTATCACCCACAGACTAATGGCCTGTGTGAGCGGTTCAATGGCACCTTAAAGCAGATGCTTAAGATGTTGGTCGACTCCCACGGGAGAGACTGGGAGCGTTACCTCCCACACCTCCTATTTGCTTACCGGGAGGTTCCGCAGGCCTCAACGGGGTTCTCCCCCTTTGAGCTCCTGTACGGGCGACGGGTACGGGGCCCCCTGGCTCTGGTGAAGGAAGCATGGGAAGGGGATTTGGCCACCCCCGAGGTGTCGGTCATCGAGTATGTCGTGCGCCACCGGGACAGGATGATGGCCTTGGCAAAGCTGGTGCAGGACAATATGGCCCAGGCCCAGGCCGACCAGAAGCGGTGGTACGACCAGAATGCTTGTGAGAGGACCTACCAGGTGGGTCAAAAGGTGTGGGTACTGGTCCCCGTACCACAGAACAAGCTTCAGGCAGCCTGGGAAGGTCCCTACTTCGTGCACCAGAAACTCAATGCCGTCACCTATCTGGTCACCCTGGATCACGCCCGTGGAAGGAGGAAGGCCTTCCACGTGAACATGATGAAGGCTCATCATGAGCGGGAAGCGACTGCCCACCCAGTGTGCAACCTTCCCGAGGAAGGAGAGGTAGAAACCCTCCTGGATCTGCTCACCCAAGCCAAGGCGGGTGGGTCCATCGAGGATGTGGGGGTTGGCCACCAGCTCACGGAGGACCAACGGTCCCAGCTGGGGACCACCCTGCACCCCTTCCGGGGGCTGTTCAGCAGCCTGCCCGGAAGGACTGAGATGGCTGTCCACGACGTGGACACTGGCGATCACCCGCCGATCCGGCGTTCAGCATATCGGGTCTCTTTCGAGGTGCAGGGAAACATGCGCCAAGAGATAGACGAGATGCTGAAGCTGGGGGTGATCCAGGCATCCAGCAGCGCGTGGGCCTCGCCTGTAGTCCTCGTACCAAAGAAGGACCGAACTACACGGTTCTGCGTGGACTACCGGGGGCTCAACGCTGTAACGGCCACCGATGCGTTCCCCATACCACGCATCGATGACCTGCTCGATCGGATGGCCGGGGCTAAGTACCTGACCATCATGGATCTGAGCCGGGGGTACTGGCAGATTCCTCTGACCCCCGCGGCAAGGGAACGCTCTGCCTTTATCACCCCTTTTGGACTGTACGAGTCCACAGTGATGCCATTCGGCATGAAGAATGCCCCTGCCACTTTTCAGCGGATGGTCAATACGCTGCTTGAGGGACTTGAAGGGTACGCGGCTGCGTACTTGGACGATATTGCAGTCTTCAGTCCCACTTGGGAGGATCACCTAGAGCACCTGCGGCAGGTGCTCGGTCGGATCCACCGGGCAGGCTTGACCATCAAGCCGGAAAAGTGCCAGCTGGGCATGAGTGAGGTCCTCTACCTGGGTCACCGGGTAGGCGGGGGGGTTCTGAAGCCAGAACCGGGGAAAGTGGATGCCATCGCATCCTGGCCCACTCCTAGGACCAAAAAGCAGGTGATGTCCTTCTTGGGGACCGCCGGGTACTATAGGAGGTTCGTCCCACACTATAGCACCCTGGCCAAGCCCCTGACGGACCTCACCAAGAAGAAGCTGCCCGTCGCAGTCGACTGGACAGTCGCCTGCGAGACAGCTTTCGGGGCACTCAAGGCCGCCCTAAGTAGCTCCCCTGTACTGCAAGCTGCCGACTTCGACCGGCCGTTTGTGGTACAGACCGACGCCAGTGACTTTGGCCTCGGTGCTGTGCTAAGTCAGGTCAACACGACAGGCCAGGAACATCCTGTCTTGTACCTGAGCAGGAAGCTACTGCCCCGGGAGGTGGCTTACTCCACGGTGGAAAAAGAATGCCTGGCAATTGTATGGGCCCTGCAGAGTCTGCAGCCCTACTTGTACGGGAGCCATTTCACCGTGGAGACGGACCACAACCCCCTCAGCTGGTTACACACGGTCTCTGGGTCGAATGGCAGGTTGCTACGCTGGAGCCTCGCTCTCCAGCAGTACCACTTCTCCATTCGCCACAGAAGAGGCCGTGACCACGGTAACGCTGACGGGTTATCCCGGCAAGGGGAGGGTGCAGAAGGACGCACGGGGGAACACAGGAATGTGCTACCCCCTCGCGCCCTCGTATAGGGGGAGGTGTGATGAACCTGTAGCCGCCATCTTGGTAATGATAAATCATATCCAGGGATGGCCACACTTCAGCAGCCCCCACCCTTGGGACCTTCTGTTAAAACGTCAACTAGATAGTTTCCCCCCCATCCAGGCTCCTGTAAGATAAGAAGCCTACTTAACACTTGAATGCTAGGAGCTTCAAAGACTTCGAGAGGAAACACAGCCAGCAGGGGGGGGTGCTTCGTCTATCTGTACCTGACCATTTGTCCCATAGGACTAGTTTCTTTGTCTGTCACAAGCATGGAGGCATAAGATATAGAAACATGAATAGTACACGCATGTTGCGTGGGATGGGCCAATAAAAAAATATCACGGCGTCCCGGAGCCATTGCGCACACAAGCCTCCGCGGTAGACGTTTGTACGTGCTCTGGAAGCCAAGATATAGCGCGGAGCCATTCCTGAGGACCGTATGGTATCATAATTGATATCAAAAGGTCGGTTACGGCGGCCCGAATCCATGGGAACCCCTGGGGGTATCATGAGACCATCCCAGAAGAAGTTATTGGGTTCCATAGAATTTGGGCTTCTGATCGAAGTTAGACCTGAGGGTGGAGACTGAGCCAGCTGACCTCACCAGCAGTGGGCGGGACGGGGCAGGTAAGATAGCAGGACAGACAAGAGACAAGTCAGTCTTGACCCAAGAGTGGGGTGCTGAACATCTGAGCACCAGCTGAGGCCACCAAGGGGAGGAGCAGTTTGACCATGCGGTGGTAGGCCTCAGCCTGTAACAAAGAACCGTGCCTGCGATCGCAGAATCCTCTCCCTGCGTCACAAGAAAATCAAGAAACCGGTAACTGATATGCTGTGGTGATTCTGTGTGTTGTATTCCATTGTTGTATAGTTTAGCCTGACCTTATACCTGTGTATATTTAGTTGTATATCGTGTATCTAGTGTATTATTATAATCAATTACCTCAAGTAATTGTGGGCCTGCCTTTTATTCTGCATAACGAACGCACGTCCGTGTGAGCTCGGCTCAAGCCAAAACGCTACCCAGGGTTGGTTCCTGACCCGATATAGGCCCATTCACGGACTGGGCGTATATCTAAAATAGGGACTGGTGGCAGCATACCAACTGGGGATTGGGGAAGGCTGGTAGTGACGGTCGGAGGTTCAGATATATATATTCCTGGCGCGGCCAAGGAAGATATATATACCGCCCTCACTACAGAGGGCCCCGATACCCAGTAGGTTACAGGACAGTCTCCCTGGCGACCGCTTATCCTAGGTGCAGTTCCTTGACTGACCTGAGGCTAAGAGGGCGCTAGCGAGTTGTGCTGTGTAGTGACGTTACGGTTTAGTGACGTTGAAGGGATAACACACTACCGTGTTCCCTGCGCTGGTTGCAGCTACCTGGCACTACTTTCTCTAGGTGCAGTACCTTGACTGACCTGAGAGGTAAGGGGGCGCCAGAGAGCTGCACCCACCGGCCGGCTTTCATCACAGTACCCCATACATGAAAGGTTGGGAGCCTATCCAACCAGGAGGTCTGGATACATCAAAGGTCGTGAAGGGTTTAAAGGAACACTAAACACAGACCATATGTCAAGCAAAACCATTTTCACTTTTTTATTCTATTTAGTCTCACATTACTCTTGTATCATCTAAACTGAAAAATATATAAAAAAAATAATCTTCTATATAAGATCAAATTCTACATGTCTCCTAAGGGATTGCATATTCACCTTCTCACAATCCTCTGGCTGTAACAACTGGCTCTCCCCCAAAAAAGAAGATTGATATCACATGCCATATCCTCATCCATTGATCAGCCAAAAATCGAGATCTGAATAAAATTAACTTGTGTTCTCAGCAATATTCCTAAAAGAATGCTCCAGAATCATGCAGAAAATCATACAGATTGACAAACAGTTTGGGCAATGTTTAATATCAATTTCTACGTTTAGTGTTCCTTTAAAACATTTTTATGACAAGTTCATATTACATTTTACTATAATAACATGAAATTTGCAAGAATAGTAATATTTTAATTTTTATTTGAAATAGTAATTTAAAAAAGCTTTATCACCGAACTGCAACTAAAAACAACTGAAATACAATCAAATGCATTTAACACAGATTTCACACACAAGAAATGTAATTCTATGAAAAGTTAGGCTCGTCAGTGTTAGTAAATACACATTAGCAAGGCACATTCTGTGCTGCCTTCTTATTATCAGTGTAATGTTGTAATACCATACCAGGCTGTGAAAAATCAGTTTCTCATTTGATCTCATTATAACAATTACTGTTTAAAAAAAAATAAACACACCTGGCAATCTATTCATATGAACAAAAGGTGAGACTTTAAAACCCACCAATGTGGAACCCCTATAACAGTCTGTTATAAAATTAGTTTCTACTGTCCAGGGACTGAATACATGGAAGATTGTAGACTTACCTGCTCCATTTACTGACTAGGTAAACTGCAACAAAAGGAGCAGTGGTATGTGCCAACCATGACCTCGAGCAGCTTTGCTTGATCAGACATAGCAAAGAACATGTGCACATTTATAAGATTATCTCAGCACTGAACATTTTTTTTAACACATCCAATTGTGGAACTTATCATTCTAAGGTCTATTGATTAAAATATACTTTGTTCGTGGGAAAACCCCTTTAAACTTTATTGTTTCTTGTGTCGGAAAGGTTGCTTGTAACTCTCTCTTCATATGAGTCATGATCACAATTTTACCCTGAATCATATTCAACTACTGTGCCTTGAAAAAGTATTCATACCCTCTGAACTTTTTCCACATTTTTTCATGTTACACCCATAAAGTTAAATGGATTTTATTGGGATTTTATGTGACATACCAACGCAAAGTAGGAAGTATTTGTGAAGTGTATATGAAAAGATACATTGTTTTCTAAATATTTTAAAACTATAAATCTGAAAACCGTGACATGTATTTGTATTCATCCTCTTGTAGGCTAATACCCCTAAATAAAATCCTGAGTGACCAACTGCCTCCAGAAGTCACAGAAGTAGTAAAATAGAGCCGCAGTGTAAAACACTGTGAAGGAAGAGGAAAAGGAAGAGCAGCAAAAGACTGATTCGTTTCAGACTACTTTCGATCCTCCTTAGACAATGCAGCTAAGCTGGAGCCACTCATCATAATTGTGCATTAGACTTCTACAGAACTTAAATAAAGCCATGCGAAAAAAATAAATAGCAGGTAAGTATAGCCCAATAAACAATTTTTTTCATAACATTTTAAATGGACTATTTCAATGGTTGACAAAGAAGCTGTGAAAGCTGTTATTATGAAACAATAGTACTGTGTGTAATGTAGTTTACTGTACATAAGACATTCTGCTGTTAACGTGTAAAGTGAATTCACCAGGGCTTGAGGGATAATCCGAGGCCTCGTATAAAAAGACAAAATCTGCATAGCAGAGAATATGTTTTAAGTACAAATAAAGCTGACTGCCATTACTATCATTAAACAATGACTCACTACATGTGTTACTCCAAATGACTCACAAATTTATAGAATATATTCTGAAAAAGCTTTCTTTTCCCCATCAGTACCAACGTGCCATTGTACTGAACTGCAAAAATTCTAATTAGATGAGGGGAATATATAGGCCTGGTTATTATTAAAATAATTAAATGAGAATCATTATAGCATTTTGGAAACTTTCAAGCATGCATACATTTGGCATTATCTAATGAGCCTTATCTGGCCCCACCGTTATTACAGTGTAAAAGCACTGTATACATTATTCTTTCACATTATGTTTCTTCACTGGAGTTGATAGCATCACTAGGAACCATGAAAGATACATAATCCATTAACTGGCACCTACGCAATATCTTTTATTTTGATACACAGCCTTAAGTACTGCAGAAAAGTGAGGAAAGCAGTTTTCTTAATGTATTTCCACTGTATAGCAAGGCTGAACAATAGCTACAGTGGGGAAAATAAGTATTTGATACACTGCCGATTTTAAAAGTTTTCCCACCTATAAAGAATGGGAGAGGTCTGTAATTTTTATGGTAGGTACACTTCAACTGTGAGAGATAGAATCTAAAAATAAGAAACAGAAAATCATATTTTATGATTTTTAAATAATTAAATTGCATTTTACTGCATGAAGTAAGTATTTGATCACCTACCAACCAGCAAGAATTCTGGCTCTCACAGGCCTGTTAGTTTTTCTTTTAGAAGCCCTCCTATTCTGCACTCAGTACCTGTATTACATTCACCAGTTTGAACTCGTTACCTGTATAAAAGACACCTGTCCACACACTCAATCATCCACACTGCAACCTCTCCACCATGGCCAAGAGCTGTCAAATGACATCAAGGACAAAAGTGTAGACCTTCACAAGGCTGGGATGGGCTACAGGACAATAGATAAGCAGCTTGGTGAGGAGGCATCAACTGTTGGCAAAATTATTAGTAATAAAGAAGAAACACTAGATGACTGTCAATCTTGCTCCATCAGGGGCTCCATAAAAGATCTTGCCTCATGGGGTAAGAATGATTCTGACAAAGGTCAGGAATCAGCCCACAACTACACGGGAGGTCCTGGTCAGTGACCTGAAGAAAGCTGGGTCCACAATCTCAAACATTACCAATAGTAACACACTACGCCGTCATGAATTAAAATCCTGCAGGGCACGCAAGGTCTCCCTGCTCACGCCAGCACATGTCCAGGCCTGTTTGAAGTTTGCCAATGACCATCTGGATGATCCAGAGGAGGCATGGGAGAAGGTAATGTGGTCAGATGAGACCAAAATAGAACTTTTTGGTATAAACTCCAATCAACATGTTTGGAGAAAGAAGAAGGATGAGTACAACCCCAAGAACACCATCCGAACCGTGAAGGATGGTGGGGGAAACATCATACTTTGGGGTGCTTATTAGCAGAGGGGACAGGGCGACTGCACCATATTGAAGGGAGGATGGATGGGGTCAAGTATCACGAGATCTTGGCCAACAACCTCCTTCCCTCAGCTGAAGTGTACCTACGATAAAAATTACAGACCTCTCTATTCTTTGTAGGTGGCAAAACTTATCCTCGTCAAAGCATAGGGCGAAACGCATGTCGGATGAGCGGTGGCTCACTGAGGTCTGTATTCTTTTCATTCATTACTGTTTAACCATCTCTCCTTTTGCATTCTGTGTTATACTATGATTTTACAGACATAGCACCCATTGCTGATGCAACTCTGGACGATTCATTATGGTCATGTTTAATTTTACTAGTGGCACTTTTGCACTTTATTGATGTAAGTTACATACACGTGGTCAAAATTGTTGGTACCCCTCGTTTAATGAAAGAAAAACCCACAATGGTCACAGAAATAACTTGAATCTGACAAAAGTAATAATAAATTAAAAATCTATGAAAATGAACAAATGAAAGTCAGTCATTGCTTTTCAACCCTGCTTCCACAGAATTAAAAAAAAAAAATTAAACTCATGTAATAGGCCTGGACAGAAATGATGGTACTCTTAACTTAATATTTTGTTGAACAACCTTTTGAGGCAATCACTGCAATCAAACGATTCCTTTAACTGTCAATGAGACGTCTGCACTTCTCGACAGGTATTTTGACCCACTCCTCATGAGCAAACTGCTCCAGTTATCTCATGTTTGAAGGTTGCCTTTTCCAGACGACATGTTTCAGCTCTTTCCAAAGATGCTCAATAGGATTTAGGTCAGGGCTCATAGAAGGCCACTTCAGAATTGTCCAATGTTTTCCTCTTAGCCATTCTTGGGTGTTTTTAGCTGTGTGTTTTGGGTCATTATCCTGTTGCAAGACCCATGGCCTGCTACTGAGACCAAGCTTTCTGACACTGGGCAGCACATTTCTCTCTAGAATCCCTTGATAGTCTTGAGATTTCATTGTACCCTGCACAGATTCAAGATACCCTGTGCCAGATGCAGCAAAGCAGCCCCAGAAAATAACAGAGCCTCCTCCATGTTTCACAGTAGGGACAGTGTTCTTTTTTTATATGCTTCATTTTTCCGTCTGTGAACATAGAGCTGATGTGCCTTGCCAAAAACTTCCATTTTTGTCTCATCTGTCCATAGGACATTCTCCCAGAAGCTTTGTGGCTTGTCAACATGTAGTTTGGAAACTTCCAGTCTGGCTTTTTTATGATTTTTTTTCAACAATGGTGTTGTCCTTGGTCGTCTCCCATGAAGTCCACTTTGGATGAAACAACGACCGATGGTGCAATCTGACACTAATGTTCCTTGAGCTTGAAGTTCACCTTTAATCTCTTTAGAAGTTATCCTGGGCTCTTTTGTTACCATTCGTATTATCTGTCTCTTTGATTTGTCATCAATTTTCCTCCTGTGGCCACATCCAGGGACATTGGCTACAGTTCCATGGATCTTAAATTTCTGAATAATATGTGCAACTATAGTCACAGGAACATCAAGCTGCTTGGAGATGGTATTATAACCTTTACCTATAACATGCTTGTCTATAATTTTCTTTCTAATCTCCTGAGACAACTCTTTCCTTTGCTTCCTGTGGTCCATGTTGAGTGTGGTACACACCATGTCACCAAACAGCACAGTGATTATCTGTAGCCCTATATACAGGCCCACTGACTGATTACAAGATTGTAGACACCTGTGATGCTAATTAGTGGACACAACTTGATTTAACATGTCCCCTTTGTCACATTATTTTCAGCGGTACCATCATTTCTGTCCAGGCCTATTTCATGAGTTTATTTTTTTTTTTAATTCTGTGGAAGCAGGGTTGACAAGCAATGTCTGACTTTCATTTGTTCATTTTCATAGATTTTTATTTTATTATTACTTTTGTCAGGTTCAAATTATTTCTGTGACCATTGAGGGTTTTTCTTTCATTAAACGAGGGGTACCAACAATTTTGACCACATGTGTATATGACCACACAACGATTGGCATCTAGTATTTTGGATTTTTTTATGTAATTTTACCAGATTGCATTCTGAGCACTCAGCACTTTATTGAGGTGCACCATCTTCTTCAACCCTACTTCCTTTTCTGCATGATTTTTTCACGCCATTCTGGATTCAGTAATGCAATAGTGGAGCTGTATGAATTATATGCCCTTTAGACTATATTCTACCCAG
This sequence comes from Phyllobates terribilis, assembly GCF_046119375.1. Classification (NCBI taxonomy): domain Eukaryota; kingdom Metazoa; phylum Chordata; class Amphibia; order Anura; family Dendrobatidae; genus Phyllobates; species Phyllobates terribilis. Next base: position 520,054,302 of record NW_027362763.1, on the reverse strand, counting down.
TTACTTACCCTAGACGCCACCTTCTTTTGGGTTTTCTCCTTACCTGTATTTACACATATTTTTAACTAATAAATTTGTTATGACAATTTTCTATACATTGTTGTGTCATCTTTTTTTGGTTTCTATATGTTTGGACACACAACAGCCATATTTTTGCTCTTTTCTTTCTTATGTTTAAGGTGGCAAAACTTGCAAAATCGGCAGTGTATCAAATACTTATTTTCCCCACTGTATCTGGAAGTACAAAATAAGAATGGGATGGGTTGTGTCTGGTATTGCAGTGATCTAATTCCTGTGAAGGGAGAAATAATTTACAATGCATGGACAAACGTGGTGCTATTCCTTGCAAACGCCTTTAAAGGTTAATTCACATTCAAATTTGTATGCAGCAGATTTAATTGGAAAAATTGAATTCAGGTATACTAAAAAAACAATCGGAATAAAGTTGATTTTGGGAGCAAGCACAATATACCCACAACAAATCTGCCATGTAAATATAGCCCAAGCTGACCACAGACATTTGGGATATATCAATCCTCGTCAATTCAATTAATCAGCCAGAAAGGCTTAGGAAACTAGGTTAACATTTTGGAAGAAAAAGTATTTGACAGTGTAATGTACAACCTTTTAATTTGAATGTTTCCAAAGATATGAGAATGCATGAATCTTGTCCTAATTGGAACAAGTCTCTAGCAGAGATGAGCGAACCCAAACTTAAAAGTTCGGGGTTCGTACTGGACAGGTAGTGTCCGATGCTAAACACCGAACAATAGAAGGAATTCCATTGCAGAGAAAGATTTTCCAAATCCAAAATTGGGGTCTCCATTGTTTTCAATGGGATTTGGGTTCTGGTTCAAGTTCGGGTACCCAAACCGGACTTTGGACTAAAGTTCGGGTAGGGAAACCAGAACCTGAACTTCCATGAATCCGCACATGCCAAGACTCTAGTTGTTCCACTCATTATCATCACAGGTGAAAAAAAATGTAGTCAACAGCAATGCTACAATTGTAATTACATAAACAGATGAAGTACAGTCTAATGTGCCTGAACACTCCGGGATATAATTGTAAAAAGTAAAATATGTTACTTTGGGCCCAATGAAAATGAATTCCATAATTTTGGAAAAAGTCTTTTCAGGTAACATTACTCTAGAAACTAGGGTTATCATTTTAAACTAAGGCGTTTACTCCTCAATTTTTTTTTTCTCTTATATTTTTTTCTAGAATTATAAAAATTAAAAAAAATCCAAACTAAGATGATGATTTATTTGCACAAAATATTAAAATTGACTTAGATATATAAGCTGATATCATTTGTTATAACAAGCCTAAGGCAAGTACTATGTTTACCCAAATGGAACACCTTTTCATTATGGTGCAGCTGTGCAGTATATCACAAAATTAAGTACACCCCTCACATTTTTGTAAATAATTATTTTTTTCATGGGACAACACTGAAGATATGACACTTTGATACAATGTAAATGAGTCAGTGTACAGCTGTTATAACAGTGTAAATGGTGGTGTGCCCTCTAAATAACTCAACACACAGCCATTAAAGTCTAAACCACAAGTAACAAAAGTAAGTGCACCTCTAAGTGAAAATAGCCAAATTGTGCCCAAAGTGTCAATATTATGTGCGGTCACCATTATTTTCAAGCACTGCCTTAACTCTCTTGGGTATGGCGTTCACTAGAGCTTCACAGGCTGCTACTGGAATCCTCTTCCACTCCTCCATGATGACATCACATGAGACCTTGCGCTCCTCCACCTTCCACTTAAGGATACCCATTGCTCCTCAATAGGTCTGGAGACATGCTTGGCCAGTCAAGCACCTTTATCCTAATTTTCTTTAGCAGGGCAGTGGTCATCTTGGAGGTGTGTTTGGGGTTGTTATCATGTAGGAATTCTGCCCTGAATTAAAGTTTTCAAAGGGAGGGAACCATGCTCTTCTTTGGCATGCCAAAGTACATGTTGGCATTCAAGGTTCTCTCAATGAACTGTAGCTCCTCACAGCCAGCAGCACTCATGTGGCCTCAAACCATGACACTCCCACCACCATGCTTGACCTGGTTGCCACCACACACGTTTGACACCATCTGAACCAACTAAGTTTATCTTGGTCTCATCAGACCACAGGACATGGTTCTAATAATCCATGTACTTAATCAGCATGTCTTCATTAAACTGTTTGTGGGCTTTCATGTGCATCATCTGTAGAAGAGGCTTCTTTCTGGGACGACAGCCATGCAGACCAATTTGATTCAGGGTACGGCATATGGTCTGGGCACTGATAGGCTGACCACACACCCCTCTAACCTCTGCAGCAATGCTGGCAACACTCATACGTCTATTTTGAAAAGACAACCTCTGGATATAAAGCTGAGCACGTGTACTCAACTTCTTTGGTCGATCATGGCGAGGCCAGTTCTGAATGGAACCTGTCTTATTAAACCGCTGTTTGGTCTTGGCTACCGTGCTGCAGCTGAGTTTCAGGGTGTTGACAATCTTATTATAGCCTAGGCCATCTTTATGTGAGCAACAATTCTTTTTTCAGATCCTCAGAGAGTTCTTTGCCATGAAGAGCCATGATGAACTTCCAGTAACCAGTATGAGAGAGTGTGAGAGCGATAACACCAAATTTAGCACACCTGCTCCCCATTCACAACTGAGACCTTGTAACATTAATGAATCACATGACACAGGGAAGGGAAAATGGCTAATTGGACCATTTTCAATTCGGGTTCTACTCACTTTTGTTGCCAGCACTTTAGACAGTAATGGCTGTGTGCTGAGTTATTTAAAGGGCACACCAAATCTACACTGTTATACAAGCTCTACACTGACTACGTTACATTGTATCATAGTGTCATATCTTCAATGTTGTCCCATGAAAAGATATAATAAAATATTTACAAAAATAAGAGGGGTGTACTCACTTTTGTGATATACTGCAACAATCATTTATTTGAGATCTAATGTTTGCTGCAACTGTAGTTTTTTTTAAAAAAAGTTTACCATTCCTTTTAGGCCTCATTCACATGTCCGTATTTAAACACGTATGTGAAAAAATTGTATCAGTGTTTAGTATCAGTGTGTTATGAGTGTGTCCATTTTTACCATCAGTGTGTCATCAGTGTTTTTCATGAATGGATAAAGAAAGAAAGAAATTACAAATATTCTATACTTTGTGATGTTAAATATATACAGCACGCGGACTGTACCCTGATGGCATCCATGCGCTGTACATCTTTTCACTTGTATTGGCCCTGGACATCTGTGCTGCTGAAAAAAAGCAGACATGTCTCAGTGTGTTTTGCATGGACATGTGAATAGCACCATAGATTATAATGGGTACGTGCTGTATCTGTGAAAAAAAACAACGGATACAACTTGCGACACGGACGTGTGAATGAGGCCTTAGAAGAATAGCAAACCATTCTTCCAAGTGGATCTAGCCTCAGGTATAGAAATTAAAAGTAATAATCCTAGTTCCACATGACATCACTAATTTTATCTACCAGCTTTAATAATATTGCCCAGGCAACAACGTAAACTGGTTCTAGTTGCAGTTGTGCAGCCCTTGCTTATAACTGACTGAAGACAGCAGGCCAGTAAAGGTCAGTTTACACAGACTGACCAACCGCATGATATGACTGCCAATAGGTAAACTTGTACTGATCAGCTGTAGTTTAAATGACTGTCTACACAGGCAGACCAAAGTAAACAATTATCTTGTAGAATAACTGCCCCTTAAGTCTTTACAGTTCTAATAAATAGACAAGTGGTTAGAGGGGTACCTCACTTTTCTGCAGTTGACCTGGTGGACATGAGTTGTACAAAATGTGTTATTAAACTTGTATAGTGTCGACATTCTGAAAAATTCACGTGGCAATATTTAAAAAAAAAATAACTGTTTCCAGCACAAGGTGTGGTTTGTAATACACAGTATACATAACTCACTTACACAAGCATAACTTCATTAATTCTCCTGTACTAAAACTCATCCCAAAACATTGACGTCAATACTTGAGTCTCTGTGGCTTCCTGTAATCGATCTTTTACCAAACACTTCCTTATAAATTTTTGCACGCGTCTCTGGAAGACCCATTAATGTCTTTATGTCTTTCACTTTGTCCAATAAAGGCTTCAACTCTTTTTGAAAAGCAAGTTCTTTGATGGGATCTCTGCATTTCTGGCCTGGAGAAAAGGACATCATTATTTTACAGCAGGCTTATAGAAAAAGAACATGAGAAAAGTAATCAAAACAATGAACATTCTGTTTTTTTTGGCCACACATTTGTATTTAAAAAAAAAGACAATTAGGCTTCTCAAAAATATATCATTTTTCTTTCACAATTAAAGGGCTGAGAGAAGATACTGCATAGTGCCACAATACATTGAAGGAAAGCTGTATAATACATAGTGAGTATACGTTCTCCAAAGAGTATCCAGCATTGAAATTAGCATAGCTTTTGAAGGGTTGCCAGTGCAACAGTAGAAATCTCCTAAGAACCTTCTGTTTCCATTTGAAGTGACAAAGTCATGCATCTCCATTATACCAGGATGGCATGGCTTCATCGTGTGGTAAGGCCTCTTAGTTGGCTGTTCACTGCCACTCGACAAACCGTAGACAAAAGGCTCCCCATCATTTGCCTCCTAAACAATTCATTCATTGTTTTCACCTCATGAGAATCTTGCCATTTCCCCTTTGCTTTGGCTTTCTGCTACGCAAACAGGTTAATCAAGAAAAGTCATTGAATGTATCCATCAAGGTAAATGTTGCAATAAAAGAATATTATCCTTAAATCCAAGTGAAAAATGCACCTGAGTAGGAAACTAGGCGTCACTCTGAACTGTCCAGGTCAACTTTGTTGTCTATTTATGTGTGGAGAATGGATTCAATGTTTAATGTTATTCTCAATTTTCTCATTATTGCCGGGCTCCACTGAGATGCCATCAGTCTGTTTAGGTTTGGCCTGTGTCTCCTCTATATACTGCTGTACAGCCTTGAGTACGGCATTTTCCACCAGCCTTTTGCTTAAGCTCACCAGCTCTGCATCGTCGGGTTCTCTTCCATTCTTATGACCTACACACCATAACAAAGAAAGATTCCTAATAAGAAATTATGATACTAGACAGTATTCACACATAAGAGGCGTCTGGTACAAAAACTACTTTTTAAGAAATATTTTTTAGAATTCCTATAGAAAATTCTTATGAACATCATTTATTTTACACAGTATATGCTATCAGTGCTACTGGAAAATTGTGTAGTCTACTGTGTGATAGAAGAGACATTAAATAAGAGAGTGGTACTAAAACCGATGGAAAAATCTCTTCATTTGTATTCAACATTATTCACTGAAATACAAATTAACATGGGTTCTGAATGTGAAGAGAAAAGTCAGTCTGGGAAATTCTGAAATATATCATTTCACACCTCTACTACTTTGGGTAATATTATCAAAAAAATCAGATACAATCTATTTCTGGTTGCTGTAATGCTGAATACATCCATTCCTATGCTTTATCAATCCTTTATTCTGTTGCAGAGAAAATCCTATTCCAATTTTTATACTAATGAGCCATAAGTGAAGGAGGCTTGTCCTTGCACAACTCTCCAGCTTCCCTCACTCCTTGTCTAGGCAGTGACTGACAGGTCGCTCTTCTCTGTGACCTGTTCCCTCACCCAAGATCTTGCACAAGCACCATCATTCCTGGAGGCAGCACATGCGCAGATTGATGGTCTGGCTCTTGCAACGTCATCAAGACCTTACTACACATCCAAGTATATGGGCAAAAAGAAATATTTTACAAAAAGATGAAGAAATGCATACCAACAATCTAAGATGTGAGGGAGAACTTGGGGGTCTCATCACCAGACATGTTTGAGCACTACCTGCACTCTTAGACTTGGTTTGAACAAAACATGTACAGGAGAAGTGGTACTGTGCAGCGTATATATACAGGACAGGAAAAGTGGTACTGTGCAGTGTATATATACAGGACAAGACTAGCGGTACTGTGCGGTGTGTGTATATATATATATAGGACAGGAGAAGTGGTACTCTGAGTAGAACCAGATCTTCAGCAGTGGACTCTATTAGTCAGCCCACGTGACGACATTTCAGTTCCATAACAGAGAAATGTTCTGTTGTGGATCTGAAACATTATCACATGAGCTAATAAGGAGTCCTCCACTTTTTTGACAATTAATCGGAGTGCTTATATATCTACATACTGTACATAAGAGCAGATACTGAGAATTACCCCAAGTATACAGGACAGGAGAAGTATACACAGCTCCATAGTATATACTACAATCAATTATAGACATATAAATATATACTGTACAAAATAATATAGAGTGGAGCTGTGTGTATACTACATAGTATATAGAGTAGAGATGTGCCAGTATACATAGTGGGGATTCCACACTATATACTATAGTATATACACAGCATCATACTATATAAATATCTCTACACTATATATATATATAAATATATATATACAACTCTACGTTATAATTCAGACAGCATTATACTATATACTATAGATCACGTAGCAGACACCACGACTGCTAAATATATATCACAGAGACATTAAATGATCAATATTTCAGCATTGATGCCAATTTATTTTCTTAACCTAAACCAAATTTGGGAGGGTTTCAGCTTTCAAAAGAGTAATTTATAAAACCAATGGATGAATTTAACGTCAGGTTATAAGCTTTTATTTACATAACATGGATAAGCGACATAACTTCTGTCAGGGAGTGTATATACAGCAATCACAGTATCATCAAAATAATGTATATAGACTGCTGTACATACAATATACAGGTGATACTGTGATTATATACAGCCATTGCAGTATCACATACTGTACATAATATATATTAAGCAGTATCATCTATATATTGAATATACAACAACTGCTGTATATACACATTAAAAAAGTTTCCATGTTGGCACTCTCTCACCAGATCCCTGAGATGAAGGAGGATGAAGAGCTCCAGGTGTGTATTAGTGGATCCCTGGGATTGGTCAGGACTCAGGTGAGTAGAGTTTAATGCAAGGCCCGCCACAGCGCTGCAGACAGGGCCCTCCGCCGCCCGGGACACAGTGCTGCAGACAGGGCCCTCCGCCGCCCGGGACACAGCGCTGCAGACAGGGCCCTCCGCCGCCCGGGACACAGTGCTGCAGACAGGGCCCTCCGCCGCCCGGGACACAGCGCTGCAGACAGGGCCCTCCGCCGCCCGGGACACAGCGCTGCAGACAGGGCCCTCCGACGCCCGGGACACAGTGCAGCAGACAGGGCCCTCCGCCGCCCGGGACATAGCGCTGCAGACAGGGCCTTCCGCCACCCGGGACACAGTGCAGCAGACAGGGCCGTCCGCCGCCCGGGACACAGCGCTGCAGACAGGGCCCTCTGCTGCCCGAGACACAGCGCTGCAGACAGGGCCCTCCGCCGCCCAGGACACAGCGCTGCAGACAGGGCCCTCCGCCGCCCGGGACACAGCGCTGCAGATAGGGCCCTCTGCTGCCCGAGACATAGCGCTGCAGACAGGGCCTTCCGCCACCCGGGACACAGTGCTGCAGACAGGGCCGTCCGCCGCCCGGGACACAGTGCTGCAGACAGGGCCCTCCGCCGCCCGGGACACAGCGCCACAGACAGGGCCCTCCGCCGCCCGGGACACAGCACCATATACAGGGCCCTCCGCCGCCCGGGACACAGCGCCGCAGACAGGGCTCTCCGCCGCCTGGAACACAGCGCCGCAGACAGGGCCCTCCGCCGCCTGGAACACAGCGCTGCAGACAGGGCCCTCTGCTGCCCGAGACACAGCGCTGCAGACAGGGCCCTCCGCCGCCCGGGACACAGCACTGCAGACAGGGCCCTCCGCCGCCCGGGACACAGCGCCACAGACAGGGCCCTCCGCCGCCCGGGACACAGCACCATATACAGGGCCCTCCGCCGCCCGGGACACAGCGCCGCAGACAGGGCCCTCCGCCGCCTGGAACACAGCGCCGCAGACAGGTCCCTCTGACGCCCGCCACAGCACTGCAGACAGGGCCCTTCTTTGGATCTCCCGCGCTCTGTGTCATGAAGGCTGGCGGTGCATGATGTAGCCGCGTCTGCTATACAGTGATGCCGCTGGCGGGGCACAGCAGCATGCAGGAGTACAGTGCCGGCAGGTGGCTGCTAAGACTGCAGACCCCTTAACAGCTGATTGGGGACCAGTGCAGGAGATCCGGGGCTGAGGCGTGACACCACTTGCACCAACAATGATGGCACACAAAACATTATAGTGAGGGCAATCTTGCCATGGGCCCCCCCGAGACCTCGGGCCTCAGGCGGTAGCCCAGATTGCCCTCATTATAATTCGCCTATGTCTGTCAGTGAATGACAGGTCGCTCTTCTCTGTGACCTGTTGCCTCATCCAATATGTTGCACAAGCACCATCATTCCTGGAGGCAGAACATGCACAGATTGATAGTCTGGCTCTTGCAATGTCAACATGACCTTACTGCACATGCGCCGGCCCCAGGACTGATGACACTTGAGCAAGATCCCGGCCAGGAAAGCAGTTCATAGAGAAGAGTGACCTGTCAGTCAGGGATAGAAGCCGGGCAAAGAGTGAGAGAGGCTGGAGAGCAGTAAGTGTAAGGACAAGCCCCCTTCACTTGTGGCTCATTAGTATAAAAATTGGAATAGGGATTTCACTGCAACATAATTAGAATTGATAAAACAAAGGTATGGATTTATTCTGCATTACATTGACATAACATAGATTATATCAGTTTGCAGTACAAAAATCTGCTGACAGGTTTCCTTTAACTGCATTCTTGATCCTGATGAGTTGATAGTCACTACACAATGAAATACATACACTTTAATGTTGCATATACAGCACAACATCATCCTCTGTGTACCCACACACATATTTATGTAAATCTTGGAAATCTTGGTACCTAGAGCTAATACTAGAGGGCTGATCTACACAAAGCTAAAATTGACGCAGGTAACAAAGATCAGTGAGAAGCCCTGGAACAACACAACTGGAGCACTGTAGTCAAATATTAGGAAATTGGTCAAAATCACGAATGCTGCTTGTTCAGTTCAGTAACCAGAGGTACACTTTACAATTAATGGGGCATGCTCTTTCTCTCGAGTGACTCGGCTGTTGGTTACTTCTATTCCATTAAAAATACACACTGTAACCACATGACTAGACAGACAAGATGTTGCATTGTTAACAAACTCTCCCTAGCAAAAAGATACAGAAGCAGAGGACAATCCTATTTAGATGACAGACAGTGATGTCTTCACTATGCATACTAGAGCGTAGTCAGTCAGCAGCTACAGTTCGGAGGTAATGAATCCCAAAATCACATGCTTGTACATCTCGCGGCAAATGATTTTTCCATTGACTTATACCCAGCAGAATTAAATTGATACTGTGTTTAGCAGCTAATACCAGTAAGCAGCCAGACAGGAAATCAGTGTAAGCTGGAAAACTGATACATAAGATGAATGTAAGTCTGTGTATTATTATCATCTAAGAAAACTGGTAAAGACTCTCAGAAGGTAGATTATTACAACAATTTTGTTACTGAAAAAGTGTAAAAAAATTTCTAAGAATATATTAACATGACCAAAATGGTAGACGAAGTAAATCATGTTAAGAAAAGATCACTAAAAGCATTGTCACTGCCCTTACAGTGTTTCATTCTGATGGCAGTAAGATGTCCAAGACAATAGACATGTAGAAATCAAGACTTGGCATTATTTATGCACAATTAGAATATAGCAACCACAAAGACAGCAACAACAGCAGATGTATGGAATTATCCGCACTCCTCTCCTTGGCTCTACTACAAGTCTGTATTGCTTGTAGGTTCATATATACACTACCGTTCAAAAGTTTGGGGTCATTTAGAAATGTCATTATTTTTGAAAGAAAAGCACATTTTTTTTTCAATGAAGCTAACATTAAATGAATCAGAAATACACTCTATACATTGTTAATGTGGTAAATTACTATTCTAGCTGCAAACGTCTTGTTTTTATTGCAATATCTACATAGGTGTATAGAGGCCCATTTCCAACAACCACCACTCCAGTGTTTTAACAGTACATTGTGTTTGCTAACTGTGTAAGAAGGCTAATGGATGTTTCGAAAACCCTAGAAAATCCTTGCACAAGTATGTTAGCCAAGCTGAAAACAGTTTGGCTGATTTGAGAAGCTATAAAATTGACCTTCCTTTGAGCTAGTTGAGAATCTGGAGCATTACATTTGTTTGTTCTACGAAACTCTCAAAATGGCCAGAAAAAGAGAACTTTCATGTGAAACTCGACAGTCTATTCTTGTTCTTAGAAATGAAAGTTATTCCATGCAAGAAATAGCCAAGAAACTGAAGATTTTCTACAACGGTGTGTACTACTCCCTTCAGAGGAGAGCACAAACAGGCTCTAACCAGAGTATAAAGAGAAGTGGGAGGCCCCGCTGCACAACTGAGCAACAAGACAAGTATATTAGAGTCTCTAGTTTGATAAATCGACGCCTCACAGCTCCTCAACTAGCAGCTTCATTAAATAGTACACGCAAAACGCCAGTGTCAACGTCTACAGTGAAGAGGCGCCTCTGGGAAGCTGGCCTTCAGGGCAAAGTGGCAAAGAAAAAGCCGTATCTGAGACTGGCTAATAAAAGGAAAATATTAATATGGGCAAAAGAACACAGACAATGGACAGAGGAAGATTGGAAAAAGTTTTATGGACAGACAAATCAAAGTTTGAGGTGTTTGGATCACACAGAAGAACATTTGTGAGACGCAGAACAACTGAAAAGATGCTGGAAGAGTGCCTGACGCCATCTGTCAAGCATGGTGGAGGTAATGTGATGGTCTGGGGTTGCTTTGGTGCTGGTAAAGTGGGAGATTTGTACAAGGTAAATGGGATTTTGAATAAGAAAGGCTATCACTCCATTTTGCAATGCCATGCCATACCCTGTGGACAGCGCTTGATTGGAGCCAATTTCATCCTACAACAGGACAATGACCCAAAGCACACCTCCAAATTATGTATGAACTATTTAGGGAAGAAGCAGGGATCTGGGATTCTATCTGTAATGGAGTGGCCAGTGCAGTCACCAGATCTCAACCTCATTGAGCTGTTGTGGGAGCAGCTTGACCGTATGGTACGCAAAAAGTGCCCATCAAGCCAATCCAACTTGTGGGAGGGGCTTCAGGAAGCATGGGGTGAAATTTCTCAAGATTACCTCAGCAAATTAACAGCTAAAATGCCAAAAGTCTGCAATGCTGTAATTGCTGCAAAGGGAGCATTCTTTGTCGAAAGCAAAGTTTGAAGGAGAAAATTATTCTTTCAAATAAAAATCATTATTTCTAACCTTGTCAATGTCTGGGCTATATTTTCTATTCATTTTGCAACTCATTTGATAAATAAAATATGAGTTTTCATGGAAAACACAAAATTGTCTGGGTGACCCCAAACTTTTGAACGGTAGTGTATATAAACTGATGATCAGCCCAAAACTCTGTAGCAGAGACCCAGGTAATGGCAGGTTGACTACAACCTTCTCAATCAAAGTGAAAAATCTTAATGCATTTCTCATACTCATGTGCAGACACACCCAAACTAGTGTGAAAAAGCTTGTAAAGAAGTTTTCTACTTCAAGATAACAAACTATAATCAATGCATTGACATTGTCAGTCTATTAGTGTTTCTGCTTGTGATGGCATATACAATTGTAAGTGAAACAGTAAAATAACTAGTAAGGCTGTGTCAGCTGTGATTGTCTCTAAGACTAAGGACATAACATCGGCCTTCTCTTATTGCAGGAACTCAGAGCCACGGGGGGGGGGGATCTCCTGGGAGAGTGCTGTTTTGTCAAACACAAAAAGAGCTAGCAGATGGTTTGTAACTATGAAAGAATATTACCTATTGTCTGTATAGAGCGAAGGGGGAAGGCACAGGATATTTGAAATGCCACAACTTAGCCCATCGTCCATTCACAAACAGCAACTTTTAAATGGGCCAATCCAAGTCATCCTGGAAATATAAGCCTATGCTCATTCATGACTATAAAAAGCTGGGTGGCACAAACAGAAGTGGTACACATGTGAGGGCTGCCTAGGAGGCTCAGGTGATCCATAATTCACTTCTCCTTCCCTCAAGGCAACAGAAGATAACTGTAGATGGAAACGTTTAGTTATTTCTCCCTTTTATTTTAGAAATGTTTTGTATATTTGTGTTTCATTTTATTTTTAGCTTTTTATATCTTTTATTGCAAGCACTTTATATTTTTATAATCAGGCTTAAAATCTTTAATAGGTTTGATCCTTGTATGTGCTAAAAAACCATAGTCCTTCAGAATGTGTGACCTTTTAATTGTCTGACAGTACCATATTTTGGGGAATCATCACCCCGTGTGTTTGATGAGTGGTGGCAGTGAGTTAAGAAATCGAGGTGTGTGGACTGTGCGGGGTGTGATTTATGTTCACTTTATAGCCAAACAGAGGTTGAGAGCTGGATTGTGTGAGAAGAGATAAGTTAACCCTTGCAGGCGCACCCCACGTCATGTGCTGAGAATTGTGTATGTGCCATTAGTAACAAATACAACATTGCAGATGCTTGACATCCTAGGCATCAGTTTTTGAAGATATTTAGAACACATGACCTCTTACAAGAGATGTGACAAGTTTGTAGGGCATTCTCCAACCTAATCACACCGTGAGAGTGGTATCTTTGTACAAGAACAGAAGCAGTGTTCTTCTGTTCTTGGCGCTGCTCTGGTCCCTTTCCGTCATCTTGTGACCGCAGCTTCTGACTGACCCTAAGTCAGAGCTAATGGTCACAAGCACTCAATGTAAGTCTCATTCTGTCTCTCATAGACTTACATTGAGAAGTGACCTCCGGTCTGCTCAGCATACACTGGAGCGATCCAGCAGATCACAAACAGCAAAAGACGACTGAAGCAGCATTGATAACAGAAAAAGACGGCAGTAGTGAACTTACAATAGTGACACTCCTCTAGCTGCGAAATGAACAAAAAATGCTGGAGAGTGGCTTTAAATTACACAGCATTATGTTTTTTAGAACATAGCGGACCCCATTTGTGCATGTCAAATGATGGAGCCATTCACTGCATAAATTAGGTTTTTTTATGTTTGTACAACAGAATAGAGAAACAGAATTCCAGCTGCAGATTTGAACATAGCCTTAGAAATGCAAGGGTATATTCACATGTTGCAACTAAATAACTGAATGCAATATAGCTGTAATATATGAATATATGTATTATTGAAAAACACTTTAACAGCGAAAACACAGCCCCATGCCATAACGTTTCCTCTACCATTCATTAAAGCATCAAGCGATACCCCAACATCAATTCATTTGCTTCACATCTCACATTTTCCTGTTCTATCCTAAAACCCCATACTAGGGCTCATTCAGATGAGCGTGTTTTGATACATTGTGATATCTGTGCAAAATGGACAACACAGGGACTAATTGTAGCCAAAGTGGTAGTGCACTTTTCATGTTTTATGGACCAAAATAGTACACGCAATAAAAAGGCAGCTCTTGCACCCAACTACGATGCCAATTAGCCCCCAGAAGTGCACACACGAGAACCTTGTATAGCCAATTACCGGTATGTATGTGATTTGTTGACTTGACTGGCCGGTTTTGCATTCAGTTGTTTGATAAAACTCTTTTCCTTTCACCATCCATTGCCTCTTCTATTGCTCATTTAAACCTATTCAATTTCTTAATTTCAAATAATTCTCTCCGAGGCTAGCATCATAGTGTCAGAGTGAGTTCAGATGAGAATATACAAAATTATCTGTATTGTATTCTAAAAAAAACTGCCGTTTTTTCATCTGTGTGTATAGTGTTCCACACGTGGCTAGTATGTGCATTTTTTGACAACAGTTTTTATGTCTGCAAAAGAAAAAGTCCAAATGATAATTTTTACAAACTGATCCATGAAAAACTGATGCCATACAGATAGTGCCAACATGGATTCCATTCAATCTTATAAAGCAGAGTGTAGAGTGGCACTCACCACAATGTAAAATCACTTCATATCCTTTATTGCGGTTTTCAGGTGACAAAGACAAAACCGACAACAGCTGTTTTGTGTAACCACACTTTCTGAAAGGAGGGTTTTGTGAAAGAGTGGTCACATGCAAAACAGCAGTTGCCATTTTTGTGTTTGCCAATTGGAAACTGCAATAAGGGATATGAAGTGATTTCACATTGTGGTGAGTGCCACTCTTCAATCTATTATATGAGATATTTCTTGATGGACTTTTCTTCAAGTTGAACACCACTGAATATGTTTTATTAAAAAAACTGCTGATTCATACTTTGAGAGATATAAGAGGGGATACTGAGCAGCGCCAGCTTTCAATTCTCAATGTATGGTATCAATTTAATGGATTGAAAAAGCAGTGCTTACAACAATGAAGCTGTCGCAATTATATTACATAAAAAAAAATCTGTCAAAGTAAATAGGAGTAAACGACAAATTAAATGAATGGTAGTGCCAATGTTAACACTATGGGTAAAGAACCAGCATCAAAGAGGCTGAAGTGCTTACCTTTGACATAATGGGGGTAAAAAAAATCAGTACATATTAGCCAAAAATAGAACTAAAACAAAAAAAAGGTCAGTTTAGACTAATTAAGAAAAATATCCACTGATATACCCTATTAGGCAACACAAACTTCATAAAAGGGGAAAGGGAGTTCTGTTCTGCTCCATAAAAGCTCCCATACTGTTGCATAGAGCCTACCTAGTACCACATCATCTGGTACTGCAGGGGAAATATATTGCTAGCTTCATCATCTCTTGGTGGGTTCCTGAAGCTAGACCCACAAATATCACCCAGTCCTAATCTGAAAAGGGGTCAGATTGATGAGACAGCCCTTTTAATCTAAGGGGTAACATTTCTCCTTATGGAGAGTGACATACTGGGTAAGGAGTCTTATAGGCCATGCAATGCTCATCTGGGAAATTAAATAAGCAAATTTTCTCCTAGCCTCCTTACCCTGGCATGTCACTCTCCATAAGAAGAAACGTTACCCCTTAGCCCCCAAAGGCCTCTCATACAGCCAAATCAGAGCTCATGCTTTGCACTGTGGAAGGGCAACATCCTGAAACATGTGTCTACAAATTGAGATTCTAGTTTGGCTTTTATCCTAAGTCATCTGGTAAGGCTCATTAAAGGGTCGATAGTAACTTTTAGGATTGCTACTTCCAATAGGTGGCACTAGAATACAAGTCCTCTTCCTCTCTGAAGAGACAATTTGCATAACCCTTTTAGTGACACATATTATGCTGCATCAGGTCTAGTAGTAGATGTTTCCAATAAAATGTTTAATCAATCTATTTCACTATTTTTAAAATTTAGATAGCTGTAACAGTTTTAATGTTTTTGCACTATTCGATTTAAGTATCAACGAATTACTCTTCTTCAGTTGGACTGAATGCACCTAGCTGTATTTTACAAAAAAATGGCACAGATACAAGCATTTACTAAGACAAACTCTTTTAATGCATGCCATACTTTTTATTTATTCTTGGCTAAAAAAAATGATTTTTATAAGATGTTTACTTCTATCCCAATACCCTGGGAATACGTTTGACAAAAAAGTCAAAGTTTATGTCCTGATCGTTATGGGCTTCGCTAAAAATTAATAAAAGGATAAGGCACATCAAGAATGGTGAAAGGCATCTTTGTCGTGTGTCTAGAGAAAACTATAATGTCAATGGTTTTACCTCTAAGCTGCAAAGCTTTATAAAAATAGAAAATATAACATCAGGAAGAAGCAACGTTTCTGGAACACATCTCCCCGTACAGCATAATGCGTGATTCTATTCTTATCGTAACTCGTGTCCAAAATAACAGATGATGGATGGTAAAAATGTTGCGTGATTAAACAGTAGTGAGAGCAAGGAACAAATGTTATGCACAATATCTGTAACATCTGTAGCAGGCATTATGGAAAATGTCACAGTCATAATTACTTTACCCAGTTTAAGCAATAAAAATGATCCTAGGCAGAATCAGAGACATTTAATATAGAGCCCAAATACTAAGAAAAAGTGAAAATTCTATCACGGTACATATCATGCTGCACATTTGAGGGTTTTTCCACACATTCACACCTATCTTTTTCAAAAGACACATAGCTTTGTAAAATAGACCAATTTGGTGGCAAATAAAGTGCACATGTAAATGAGGCATGGTGTGAAAACGCAAAGAAATTGATAGCTTTTATAAACTTGGCACAATTTGTAAATTAATTTGCAAATCTCACAATAAAATTATATTTTTACTAGTTTTGAAAGCAGATTTTTACATACTGTTGCTTATATAGCAGCACCATAAACGATATGGACAAAAGTAATGGCACACAAACTTTTAACCCCTTCACACCAAAGCCTGTTTTCACCTTCCTGACCAGGCTAAATTTTACAGTTCTGACCAGTGTCACTTCATTAGGTAATAACTCTGAAACGCTTCAACATATCCCAGCGACTGATACCGATCATGGTATTTAGGGGGTTAAACAGCCGGGGGCGGTGCGGGCACTGCTCCTGGCTGTGAGTGCCGGGGCTCAGCTATCACGTGAGCCGAGCTCCCGGCGGAGATCGTGCGGGAACAGCTCCTGTGCCGCGCACGATCACCATGACGTACCTATATGTCATCAGTCAGGAACCCCTTCCTCCTAGCCACAAGAGAGATTATCCTTAGGTCAGGGAAATCTGTTTTACCACAATGCAACTACTACAGGCAGAGAACTCAGATTGTGTTCCCGATGCTCTACTTGGAAGGATTTCCATTAGCCAACCCAATTTCACGATTGGTTGACCTCAGGGGTTCTGAACTTCGGACGTAGTTGGGAGATTCATCTTTCTGATGCTCTAGGCTATGAACTGGGTTGTCGCAACTGTGATTGTTTGCCTCTATGGGTTTGTTGATGATCTCCTTTTTCATTTGATGTTTACTATGGCTATTAACATTTTGATAAATGTTATCCTTTTTCCTTTTGTATATATTCTTGCTTTGTTTATTTTTATTTATTGTTGGTTTTGTCTTGTTCTATAATTTCCATGTTAAAACAGACGCTACAAGTTGCTGTACCTAACCAACGTGTTCAGCTTTGTTTTAATTATACTGTTCCAATGGAACATATGTGTCAGCTGCTTAAATATGTACTCTGCACCTGTATTATCTCCTTGAGTGTGTTGAATAAACTTTATATTTACTAAAAACTTAAAAAGTGTGACTTCAAAAAGTAAATTATGATATTGATATAGTACAAATCCTAAACACAACGATCATTGTATGATTTTCTCTGTATTTCTAGATAACCAAAATCCCAATTGTATCATAGTCAGTATTTCTACTTATTCTGTATATTTTCCAACAAAGAGAGCTAAGCTCTACCATAGCGATGTCCTTTTATCTTCAGGTCCTATAATAGGATTACAAAATAGGATGAAGCTTATGCCTGTGGCATGATAGTAGCAGAGGTATCTTTTAACATATACAACTATGCACAGAATCAATTTTAAAGAGATTATTCACATTTTTAAGATAAAACATTGAATAGTCAATCCCAATCCTCTTGAGCAGACTGAGAAGAATTGTATGTTATGCAGAAAACATCAGTCCAAACTCAATTTACTCTGGGTAGACTGCATAGAAATAGGTCTATTATAGGAGTTCCTTTTCACTATTATTCCTGTGATTTTACTATCTGCAACAAGCATTCCAATATGAGCTATTGTATGTATTAAAATGCATTTAAAGGAGGTTACTTGTAATACTTGACATAATCATACACAGCTATCGTCATTTTTAATGAGATACAAATTGTTCAATGAATTTAATTTTCAGGCATCATAGAATGTTAGAGTTGGAAGGGACCTCCAGTGTCATCGCGTCCAACCCCCTGCTCAATGCAGGATTCACTAAACCATCTCAGACAGATGTCTGTCCAGCCTCTGTTTGAAGACGTCCATTGAAGGAGAACTCACCACGTCTCGTGGCAGCCTGTTCCACTCATTGATCACCCTTACTGTTAAAAGTTTTTTCTAATAACTAATCTGTGTCTCCTCCCATTCAGTTTCATTCCATTGCTTCTCGTGTCTCCATGTGCAAATGTGAGTAAGGATGATCCCTCTACATTGTGACATCCCTTAAGATTCTCATAGACAGCTATTAAGTCTCCTCTTAGCCTTCTTTTCTGCAAGCTAAACATTCCCAGATCTATTAACAGTTCCAAGTAGCATCAGAGCAAGGAAAGCCAAGGTGTTAGGGGTTTTAGGGTAAATTTACACAAGGCAGATTTGTTGCAAAAATTTCTGCGACTGAGGATCAGATCCATACATCTGGGGTAGGTTTTGCAATAGGGATAAAGATAAATAAAACACTGTATTTTTGTTGCCCAAAAATTCTGCAACTAAGTGAATTCACCATTAAAGCAAAATTGTCAGTACTTTTGTGTATATAGCTTTAGAAACATCCTAATCTAAGGGAAAGTTCCATATATAGCAACTGAATCAGTGAGTGTACGAAAGATAAAGCTAATGAGGAACTTATTGGAATTTTTTACCTACTTGTTTGAGATCCTTACTGTGACAATTCTTCTAATTGAATTCTCAAAATTCCCAATATCTGATGATACTGCTGTACATTTCTGAATGATAAAACTTCAGGCTTTGCTTAGCTATAATTCAAGAGTGTGCTGGATGGCATCTATAAAATCTTGTGCATACTGCTTTAGTCAGTGAAAGTTTTGGTAGATTATATAAGACTATTGCCAACTAGCCCTCTGGGGCGCTGCCTGTAGTGGGCAGCACAGTAAACACTACCTGTGATATGCATGCTTCTGAACCAAGCACAATCTGACGCCTCTCCAAAGCCTTTGATCTGCATCAATGTCTTTTCAGCAATCTGTTCACAATTTGGAATTATCTGCATAAAAATGCCAGGAAAAGACTTAACACAATATTGAGTTGCTGTTAATGCCTTAAGGATAGTAATTCCTTAAAAGATGGGTGACACAAGCTATTCTATTCAGAATTAAAAAAGGAGATGTTGTCTGGTGAAAATAGAACACATGTAATTTAGGCCTGGAAATTGGATGGTGGATGGTGGATTAAAGGGAGTTTGTCATCCTCAAAACTCTAAATGAACTTTTTAAACATTCATATTGGTGACTTAGCCGCTATAAAAATTATATTTGCACTCTAGATTTTATCAAATTAATTTTATATAAAAAGTTTTATTAGATATATAAATGAAGGTGTTCTGGTGCACCAATGGTGTGGTCAAGGGCTCAGTACACCTTTACGCCCCTTAATTACCATCCTTCAGACCTCCAGTTATGGTGATTGACAGTGCTTATTTTAGAGCACTGCCTGATCTAAATCAGTCACAAGCTGACACTGCAGCGTCCGAGAGCACAGTGTCAGTGTCTGCAGGTGCGCAATCATCCCTCTTACCTCTCTCCTCTGCTAGCCTCAGCCTGCCGCTGCTTTGTGATCCTGTGTGCAACGAGTTGTGGGTAGACCCATTAGAGGGATGAGAACGAATCTGCAAGCACTGACACTGTCTGGAGGGCTGGGCATGTAAATCAGGCAGCACTCAATCATCATAAGCAGAAGTGCGGAGGAGAGTAATTGAGGGGGCAGAAAAGTGCATTGAGCCATTGGCTACACCAAAGGTGCACCAAAGCCCCTACATTTACATATTTAATAAAACTTTTTATATAAAACAAAATGGGTGATATCTTCAGTACAAATCTGATCATTATGGGATTAAGTCCCTTATATGAATGTCTAAATAGTTCAGTTTGAGTTTTGGGGATGACAGACTCCATTTCTGATCTCTGAGGGTTTGTCTTTGATAGAAGCTTAGCACTAAGATAAAAAGTCATGATGCAAAAACAATAAGTACATTTTTGCTCCTAAAGATGAAAATGATTTTTGAGAAATAACAGTCTGTTAGAATGTAATGAGCAGTACCTCAGTTGCTAGAGAGAGACGGACTCCCTAGGGGAAATCACATGCTACAAATTGCAATCAGAGGCAATGGTTGTACAAGAAATAAGTCTGTGTTCTACATAAATGTAGAACCTTGTGATGTTGACTTTAAAGGATAAAGAATGTGTTTAACAAGCTGCCTTGTAACCACATATTTTCTATTATTTTCTATTCACACTGATATTTACTGACGAAGGTTCTCTGTAAAGAGAACAAGAGACTGACAGTATCCAACCCTCAGGTAGACATTGTAATTTGTGCTTCATCATCATCAATAAGCCATGCTCATGAGAGCGAAAAGAATACAGTCAGCAGTTTGGGTGCAGAGGTGACAAGGAACTAGTCAGGTTACAAGTTTCTTTTTATTATTATTTTACGGATACTTCTTTACAAATTGCTTACAGATGTGTCTAAAGCAGACCTGAGCAAACTACAGCCCACGGGCCACATCTGGCCCTTTGACTGTTCCTATCCGGCCCATGGACATGGACAGCAAAAGATCGCCGTCCTCCCTACATCGTCTGACGTCTCAATTTCATTGGTATCTGCATCCTTGCTTCCCAGACATGTCTATTTTATTAAATACTTGTATTCTTATAAAAATAATAATTATGAAACAAGTTTTATTACAACTCCGTGTTGTGTGGCATTTAACACACACTGGCAGGGGCGCGCATAATTCCACGCTCCCATCAGCACGCCCATGATGTAATCGCGGGGCACCAATAGATTGCCATGACAGCCATGTGTGAACACCCCCTTTAAGTTAAAAACTAAATAAAAAATACACATATTTGGTATCACTGCATTCAGAAATGTTCGATCTATCAAATTATAAAATAAATTAATCCCATCAGAAAACGGCGTAAAACAAAAAGAAAAGTGCCAAAATTATGTTTATTTTGGCAGCTGCAATGTTGCAATAAAATGCAATAAATGGCGATCAAAACATCGCATCCACCCCAAAATGGTATCAGTAAAAACGTCAGCTCAGGGTGCAAAAAATAAGCCATCACACAGCCTCACATCCAGAAAAATTAAAATGTTATGAGTCTCGGAAAATGGCAACAAAAGCAAAAAAATATTTCATACAAATGTCCGAGTTTTTTTTTGTATTAACCCATACCCGACATGCGCCGTACATATGCTCCTCTGCGGGAGCTGCGTTCGCACAAAGAGCAGTCGTATGTACGGTGCAGTGATCGTGCGGGTTCACGCTGAGCGCCGGCGCGATCACATGTGGGTGTCCGCTCTATGCGAGAGCTGACACTACGCAGCTAGCACTGATCTCTGGCATTTAACCCCTGTGATGCCGCTGTCAATAGTGACAAGGGCATTGCAGAGGGAGTGGGCTCCCTCTCTGCTTCCATCAGCACAACGTGTTGCGATCGCGTTGTGCTGACGGTCTCCATGGTGACCCCCGGCCCCAATATAGCTGCAGGGTCGAAGGTGCCCTGTCAGCACCTGCTCAGAGAGCAGGAGCTGACATGCCTCCTTCCTGCCTGTCAGACGCTGTTCTGATGCTCTGCTCTGCAGATGCATTGCAGAGTACCAGATCAGAGATCAGGGCAGGGAAAGTTGTTGTCCCGTAGTGGGACAATGTAAAAAAGTTAAAAAAAAAGTTGATACAAATTTTAAAAATATAAAAAAAAAAAATCACAAAATAAAGAAAAAAAAAGAAAAACAATAATCCAATAAATACATTTATCTGTGTAAAAAATTTTAAAAAAATAAAAAGTACACATATTTGGTATCGAAGCATCCGAAACCCCTTCAGTGAACATCATAAAAAAAAATAAATGAAAAACAAAGCAAAAAACTATGCTAAACTGCATCATACCGTCAAAGAAAAAGTGCAATAAAACACGATCAAAAAGACGAATCTAAGTAAAAATGGTACCGCTGAAAACATTATCTTGTCCCGCAAAAAAAAAAGCTGCCATACAGCTCCATCAGCGGAAAAATAAAAAAAAGTTACAGCTCTCAGAATAAAGAGATGCAAAAATAATTATTTTTTCTATAAAATAGTTTTTATTGTGTAAAAGCACAAAAACATAAAAAAAAGATATAAATGTGGTATCGCTGTAATCGCACTGTCCCGAAGAATAAAATTGCCTCATCAATTTTACCACACGCTGAACTGCATACAAAAAATCCCCAAAATTGCTGGTTTTTGTTCATTCTGCCTCCCAAAAATTGGAATAGAAAGCAATTAAAAGATGTAATTTGCCCGAAAAAGGTACCAATAAAAATGTCAACCCGTCCCGCAAAAAAAAAACAAGCCGTCACATCACTCTGTCGGCCGAAATATGGAAAAATTATAGCTATCAAAATATGGCGATGCAAAAACTTGTTTTTACAATAAAAAGCGTCTTTTAGTGTGTGACCGCAGTCAATTATAAAAATAAATCTGGTATCGCTGTAATCGCATCGACCCGAAGAATAAATTCATCTAATCACTTATACCGCACGAGGAACGGCACAAAAAATAAATAAAACCAATTCTTCACCTCCTGTTGATATGTTCATTCTGCCTCCCAAAGAACGCAGTAAGGCTCGCCTCACATTTATCCTGCGCTCTGCCCTGAGAGCTTACACCTGGGTTTCCATGCAAATCTCTGAAATACGTGATTCAGACGGAACCCCAGGTGGAAGATTCCCTATAATGAGGCAGATGGAGGCACTCTGGACGTCATCTGCCTTGCGATCCGGCGGTGTCCATCTTTTTAGGCGTGCATAAAAGTGCCATCAGCCACAGTTTTGTGCACCTCTGCAAAAAAAAGGACACCGCTGAACAGAGGCCAGACTTAGTCCAGAGTAACTCTGCTGCCTTATTATAGTGAATGGATCCCTTTGGGGTTTCATCTGAATCATATCACTGGGAGATTTAGATAGAAAAACCCCGATGTAAGTGCTCAGCATATAGAACCGGATAAATGTGATCCAAAATGTTATGTAAAATGTTCCCAATAAAAGCTTCAACTCCATTCATAAAAAAAGGAAGTCCCCACTCAGGTCCGTCATTTGTTAACAGAAATATAGAGGGCTTCCACGTTACTGGTAGCACAAAGGCTCTAAAAGCGAAATGGCTCCTTGTCCTCTAAAAAAAATTCAGGTAATTATGCGCTCCCAAATCCAAATGCCCCCCTCGCTTCTGAGCCCTTCTGAGTGTGTCTAAACCACATTTAGCGTCCACATGTTTAGAATTTCTGTAGAGATAAGAGCCCGTCTAATTTACAGGTGCATGTCTCCATAAGCATGAGCTGGGCATAACGTACTGGTCACTACAACGTACTGGTCACTTCAACGGCAGTTTGCAATTTTCACTCAGCAACATCCACAGCTGCTTGTTTCTGGAAAACATTCATGGAGTCAAAATAGTCTCTACACCTGTAGATAAAGTCAGAAAGGGGTATAATTTCCAAAATGGGGGTCACTTGAGGGGGGAGTTTGCTCTTCTAGCACGTAGTTGCTCTGTATATGGAGTCCGCAAACTATTCTAGGAAAATCTGTGCTCCAGGAGGCAAAAAGCGCTCCACCCTTCCCGAGTCTCGCTGTATGGCTAAGCAGCACTGCACAGCCATATATGAGGTATTTCTACATTCAGCAGAAATTGTGGGACAATTTTTGGTGCCATTTTTACCCATTTCCCAGTGTGAAAATGTAAAATCTGGGGCTAAAAAAACATTTTGGTGGTAAAGGATTATTTATTTTTTCTTCACTGTCCAATGATATAAAATGTTGAGAGACACCTGTGGTGTCAATATGATCACTGCACCACTAGATTAATTCATTGAGAGCTGTAGTGTGTAAAATGGGTGGCAGATCAGCCGAACCACTCCTGGCACCTCAGGGGCTCTACCAATGTGACATGGCACCCTCAAATCAGTCCAGCAAAATCTGAACTCCAATATTGCGCTTCTTCCCTTCTGAGCTTTGTACTGTGCCTCAAAAGTAGTTTTCGACCACATATGGGGTATCTGCATATTCAGGAGAAATTGCACAAGAAATTTTGGGGTCCATTTTCTCCTGTTACCCTTGTGAAAATGCAAAATTTGGGGCTAAAAAACATTTTTGTGGGAAAAATATGATTTTTTTTTTATTTTCACAGCTCAATGCACCCGGGGGTTCAAGGTGCTCACCACACATCTAGACAAGTTCCCTGAGGGGTCTAGTTTCCAAAATAGTGTCACTTGTGGAGGGTTTCCACTGTTTAGGCATATCAGGGGCTCTCCAACCATGACATGGCGTCCGCTAATTATTCCAGCAAATTTTGCGTTCAAAAAGCCAAATGGCGCTCCTTGACTCCCAAGCCCTGCCGTGTGCCTAAGCAGTAGTTTTCCTCCACATATTGGGTATCTGCGTACTAAGGAGAAATTGCATTACAAATTGTATGGTGCAATTTCTCCTGCTACCCTAATAAAAATGTGAAATTTCGGGCTAAAAAAAAGTTTTGTGGAACACAGTGATTTCTTTATTTTCATGGCTCAGTGTGAACTTCTGTGAAGCATTTGGGAGTTCAAGGTGCTCAGCACACATCTAGATAAGTTCCCTGAGGGTTCTAGATTCCAAAATGGTAACACTTGTGGGGGGTTTCCACTGTTTGGGCACATCAGGGGCTCTCCAAACGAGACATGGCTTCCACTAATTATGCCAGCAAATTTTACATTCAAAAAGTCAAATGGCTCTCATTCCCTTCTGTGCACTGCCATGAGCCCAAACAGTGGTTTTCCCCCCACATATTGGATATTGATGTGCTCAGGAGAAATTGCAAAACAAATTTTAGGGTCCATTTTCTCCTCTTACCCTTGTGAAAGTAAAACAAATTTGGTCTAAAGTAAAATTTTTGTGAAAAAAAGTTAAATGTTTATTTTTTCCTTCCACGTTCCATTAATTCCTGTGAAGGAGCTGAAGGGTTAATAAACTTTTTGAATGTGGTTTTGAGCACCTTGGGGGGTGCAGTTTTTAGAGTGGTATCACATTTTGGTATTTATGTCATATAGACCCCTCAAAGTCACTTCAAATGTGATGTGGTCCCTAAAAAAAATGGTTTTGTAAATTTTGTTGTAAAAATGAGAAATCGCTGGTCAACTTTTAACCCTTATAGCTCCCTAAAAAAAAAAAATTATGTTTCCAAAATAGTGCTGATGTATAGTAAACATGTGGGAAATGTTATTTATTAACTATTTTTTGTGACATACAGTACAGACCAAAAGTTTGGATACACCTTCTCATTTAAAGATTTTTCTGTATTTTCATAACTATGAAAATTGTACATTCACACTGAAGGCATCAAAACTATGAATTAACACATGTGGAATTATATACTTAACAAAAAAGTGTGAAACAACTGAGAATATGTCTTATATTCTAGGTTCTTCAAAGTAGCCACCTTTTGCTTTGATGACTGCTTTGCACACTCTTGGCATTCTCTTGATGAGCTTCAAGAGGTAGTCACCGGAAATAGTTTTCACTTCACAGGTGTGCCCTGTCAGGTTTAATAAGTGGGATTTCTTGCCTTATAAATGGGGTTGGGACCATCAGTTGTGTTGTGCAGAAGTCAGGTGGATACACAGCAGATAGCCCTACTGAATAGACTGTTAGAATTTGTATTATGGCAAGAAAAAAGCAGCTAAGAAAAACGAGTGGCCATCATTACTTTAAGAAATGAAGGTCAGTCAGTCCGAAAAATTGGTCAAACTTTGAATGTGTCCCCAAGTGCAGTTGCAAAAACCATCAAGCGCTACAAAGAAACTGGCTCACATGAGGACCGCCTCAGGAAAGGAAGACCAAGAGTCACCTCTGCTTCTGAGGATAAGTTTATCAGAGTCAGCAGCCTCAGAAATCGCAGGTTAACAGCAGCTCAGATTAGAGACCAGGTCAATGCCACACAGAGTTCTAGCAGCAGACACATCTCTTCAACAACTGTTAAGAGGAGACTTTGTGAAGCAGGCCTTCATGGTAAAATAGCTGCTAGGAAACCACTGCTAAGGACAGGCAACAAGCAGAAGAGACTTGTTTGGGCTAAAGAACACAAGGAATGGACATTAGACCAGTGGAAATCTGTGCTTTGGTCTGATGAGTCCGAATTTGAGATCTTTGGTTCCAACAACTGTGTCTTTGTGCGACGCAGAAAAGGTGAACGGATGGACTCTACATGCCTGGTTCCCACCGTGAAGCATGGAGGACGAGGTGTGATGGTGCTTTGCTGGTGACACTGTTGGGGATTTATTCAAAATTGAAGGCATACTGAACCAGCATGGCTACCACACCATCTTGCAGCGGCATGCTATTCCATCCGGTTTGAGTTTAGTTGGACCATCATTTATTTTTCAACAGGACAATGACCCCAAACACACCTCCAGGCTGTGTAAGGGCTATTTGACCAAGAAGGAGAGTGATGGGGTGCTACGCTGGATGACCTGGCCTCCACAGTCACCAGACCTGAACCCAATCGAGACGATTTGGGGTGAGCTGGACCGCAGAGTGAAGGCAAAAGGGCCAACAAGTGCTAAGCATCTCTGGGAACTCCTTCAAGATTGTTGGAAGACCATTTCCAGTGACTACCTCTTGAAGCTCATCAAGAGAATGCCAAGAGTGTGCAAAGCAGTCATCAAAGCAAAAGGTGGCTACTTTGAAGAACCTAGAATATAAGACATATTTTCAGTTGTTTCACACTTTTTTGTTAAGTATATAATTCCACATGTGTTAATTAATAGTTTTGATGCCTTCAGTGTGAATGTATGTACAATTTTCAAAGTCATGAAAATACAGAAAAATCTTTAAATGAGAAGGTGTGTCCAAACTTTTGGTCTGTAGTGTATATCTCTAATTTAAGGGCATAAGAATTAAAATTTTGAAAATTGCTAAATTTTCACAATTTTTGCCAAATTTCCAATTTTTTCACAAATAAACTTAAGTCATATCAAAGAAATTTTACCACTATCATGAAGTACAATATGTCATGTTATTACCTCATAACGTAACAATGGTAAAAATTTAAAAAATTGGCCGGGTCAGGAAGGTGAAAACAGGCTTTGGGGTGAAAGGATTAAAGTGGAAGTTTTTAAGAATACTTTACAGCAAAAGAGCAGCACATTTGCCAATCATTATACACAATAGAAAGATCTTCCAAGTTGCCTATTTCAAACTATTTTAATTCTATATCTATTGTGTATGGGGGTGTCCTGACTTTCCCCAAAGGCAAATGTCAGAGGAAAGAATGGTTCCGCATGCGTTTGAAAGTGGGTTCCCTAAACAACATGATTAAGATGTATGGCCACATTAAGGCATGACCTGTTTTTGCATAACAACATTCCCTCTCCCGATCCCATCTCATCCCAAACCTCACCACAGTCTTCATTTTAACCCTAACCCATATCTTCAATCTATCACTAACAACTGGTGTCTTCGCCACATCCTTTAAATATGCCTCTATCATGCTCATCCTCAAAAATCCCTCAACTGACACATCCTGTGTCTAGCTATCACCACATATCACTTCTCTTATGCCTCAAAACTACTGGAACAGCACGTCTATCTTGAACTCTCCTCCCCACCTCCCCTCCTGCTCCCTCTTTGACCGATTACAATCTGGCTTCCGACTATCATTCAACCGAATCTGCCCCAACTAAAGTCACCAATGACCTATTAACCGCCAAAGCCAAGCGATACTACTCTGTCCTCCTCCTGGACCAGTCCTCTGCCTTTAACATAGTAGACCATTCCCTCTTCTTACAGATTCTCCCATCTTTTGGCATCACAGGCTTGGCCCCATCTTGGATCTCTTCATACCTTCTTCATACCTTACAGACCAGACATTCAGCGTCTCCCACTCAAGCACTACCTCCTCATCTCGCCCCCTATCTGTCGGTGTCCCCCAAGGTTCAGTTCTAGGACCCTTGCTCTTCTCTATCTACACCTTCAGCCTGGGACAGCTCAGAGAGTCCCATGGCTTTCAGTATCTTTACTATGCTGATGACACAAAGATCTACCTCTCTGGACCCGATATCATCTCCTTACTAACCAGAATCTCACAATATCTGTCCGCTACTTCAGCCTTCTTCTCAGCTCGATTTCTAAAACTTAACATGGACAAAACAGAATTTATCATCTTTCCCCCATCTCACTCAACCCCTCCAACAGACCTATCAATCAAAGTCAATGGCTGCTCACTCTCGCCAGTCCTGCAAGCTCACTGCCTCGGGGTAACCCTTGCTCTCTCCTCCAAACCACATATCCAAGCCTTTTCCACATCCTGCCGACTACAACTCAAAAATAATTCCCGGATCCGCACATTCCTTAACCAAGAATCTGCAAAAACACTCATACATACCTTTATCATATTCCGCCTCGACTACTGTAACCTCCTGCTCTGTGGCCTCTCTTTTAATACTCTCACACCCCTCCAATCTATCCTAAACTTTGCTGCCTGTCTAATCCACCTGTCCCCTCGCTACTCCCCAGCCTCTCCCGTCTGCCAATTCCTTCACTGGTTCCCCATTGCCCACAGACTCCAGTTCAAAACTCTAACCAAAATATATTATGCCATCCACAACCTGTCTGTCTACTCCATACATTTGTGACTTAGTTTCCTGGTACTTACCTAAATGCAACCTCTTATTCTCACATGATCTCCTTCTCTACTTCCCTCTTATCTCCTCTTCCCACAATCGCATACAAGATTTCTCCAGTGCTTCTCCCGTATACTGAAACTATCTACCCCAACATATCAGACTCTCGCCTACCGTGGGAACCTTCAAAAGGAACCTGAAGACCTACCTCTTCCGTAAAGCCTACAACCTGCAGTAACCCTCGCTCCATTATACCGCTGCATGACCTACTGTACCCTCACTTACTGTATCCTTACCCATCCCCTGTAGACCGTGAGCCCTCACGGGCAATGTCCTCTCTCTTCCTTTTCCAGTCAGTGACTTGTTTTGTTCATGATTATTGTACTTGTTTGTTTTTTTATGTATACGCCTTTTCACATGCCATGGAATAAATGGCACTATAATATTAAATATAAATATTTTCTTCCCCATAATAATTACACTGCTCTACAGTCAAATTGGTTCAGAGACGAAAATGGTTGAATCTAACTAATTTTGTGGTGCTGAAAACAAATATGCTTAAATTTGCTGATTGGCTTTAATTTTCAAGATACAGAGAAGGATGTAATTACTTATGACACCTTTCATGCAGGCTTATAGAAAAATTGTGTCTTTTATTATTTCATCATTATTGCATTGTTAGTAGCCAGTCTATTACATCATCTATTCAGTCTGTTGAGCATTCAGTATTCTATCATCTTAGGGTGACCAATCAAAAAGTTTTTGCTACATATGCGGAGAAGTCACTTTTGTGCGTCAAAGGCGAAACTTGACTACCATGATAAGGAAATCCTACAACCTGTATTTTGGCTTCAGAATAGGAGCTCAAGATAAGAGTTGGGCTCCACATATGTGCTGCAATAGATTTGCATCACATCCCACCCAGTGGTTGAATGGAAAGAGGCAATCTATGTCTTTTGTAGTTCTAATGATCTGGAGAGCCAACCGATCACAATACTAATTGCTATTTCTGTTTGGTGCCTCCCATTAGGAAAGGAGTTTCAAGGAAAAAGTGAACATTACAGTGCCCAAACATTCCATTTGAAATACGCAAAGTGACACATACAGAAAAACTGCCGGTTCCAAAAGCACCAGAAACATTTTCAGTCGAGTCAAGTGAGGAAGAAGAGGGTGCCTGGTGTCATGAGGCATCTTCCGCTCACGACCCAGACGTTCTGTCAGCAAACTCAACTGAACCACACCTTATAACAAAAAGTGAACTGAACGATCTTGTTCGAGATTTGGATCTGTCCAAGAGTAAGGCTGAGCTGTTAGGTTCCACGCTACAGCAGTAGAATCTCCTAGCAGGCGTTCGGATTTATTTATTCCATAACCGTGATACAGATCTGTGCTAAAGATCTTGTCCAATACTTCTTCATGGAGGGCGATCTTGTGGCATGCAATAACATCAACAGTTTAATGGAAGCTCTGAAGATAAGTCATAATCAAGAGGAATGGAGGCTCTTCATCGATTTGTCCAAAACAAGCCTAAAATCTCAAAACATATAAGGATCTTAGCTGTAACATATCCTTAAAGATTCATTTCTTACATTTGCATCCAGACTTTTTTCCAGAAAACTACGGAGCAGTGAGCAACCAACACGGTGAGAGATTTCACCACGATATGGTGACTATGGAGAAAAGATACTAAGGAAATTGGAATCCATCAATGCTTGCAGATTACTATGGGACAATTGTAAGAAATGATCTGATGTAGGAGTACAAGAGACAAGCAAAAAGAGTTGTTACTGAATGAGGACCAAATTTTGTAGTGCAATATCTGTAACGGTTTATAATTTGCAATATTGTTTAGACATGTTTTAGCTGTTTGAATTGTTGCTAAGTTTCCTCTTAATAAATATCAGAAAATTGGCATAACAAAATATTCTGCATCTTTATATTTGTAAAATAATGTTTCAAAGTACTGAAACTTTTATGCATTAATTATATCTAGCAGTAAAAGGAAAATTCATTGATATCATAGAAACAAGAGCCTACTAAAAAATGCCATTGTCAAATTTAAATTAAGGTCAAAAATCATTAAAAAATGGCTAATTTCATAACTGAACCTGACAACTTTTGAAAAATATGTAGAACAGTAATTAGTGAAGAAAATAACAGAAAAGAAATGACAATCAAAGTAATTCTTGTATAACCTCCAAAAAGTTCTACTGAGGTACAGTATTGTTCAAAAGTTTTAGTCAGGTGTGGAAAAAATGCTGCAAAGTAAGAATGCTTTAAAAAAGAGAAGTGCCAATAATTTATTTTGATCAATTAACAAATTTTAAAGTAAATAAGCAAAAGCGACATCTAAATCAAATCAATATTTGGGGTGACCACCTGTAACATACCTGGCGGCGTCCTTGCATGGTGGTCCATCTCCCACTGTGCAAGAGGGCGCACTTGATCTCCTGTCCAGAATGTCTCTCTGGCTTCCCTCCATGCTGTCTGTTTGTGTCTGTTTCTGCTGCTTAAGGGCGGCGCCCGATCACTTCCTGCCTTTTGTACCTGCTGTGGGTCACTCCCCTTGTGCGTCCTCAGCCTATTGCTGTCTGTCACTTGGTATATAGCTCAGCAGCTCCCTTCTATCCCTGCCTGAGCATAAGTGTTTCCTTCAGTGTGTGCTTGCACTCTGAAGGTGCCAGGTCCCGTCCTTTGTTTCCTTGTCTGCCTTTCCTGGAGGCTGTATTTCCAGGCCTGTCTGCACTTAGTCCTGTATGTCTCCTGCTTGCGGTGTCAGCTCCCGTGTCTGAACTGTGTCCTGTATGCCTCCTGCTTTGCGGTATCAGCTCCCGTGTCTGAACTTAGTCCTGTATGTCTCCTGCTTTGCGGTATCAGCTCCCGTGTCTGAACTGTGTCCTGTATGTCTCCTGCTTTGCGGTATCAGCTCCCGTGTCTGAACTGAGTCCTGTATGTCTCCTGCTTTGCGGTATTAGTTCCCGTGTCTGAACTGAGTCCTTTCTGTGTATCTTGTCTGTCCTGTCTGAACACGCTCCTAGCCTGTTCCTCCCGCCTTCTAGGGGCCGATTACCTAGACCCACTCCTGTATCTTGTCTGTCCTGTCTGAACACGCTCCTTGCCTGTTCGTCCCGCCTCTCTGGGGGCAGTATTCCCAGACCCGCTCCTGTATCCCGCTGCAGTGTCGGTCTCCTCCGTACACTCAGTTCCAGTCTGAACTCTCTCCTATCCTTTACCTGTTTTGCCTCTATGTCCGTTCCCTTCCTTTTTCTGCAGAGTCTGAACTCGTACCTAACTCCTGCCTGTTGTCTCTGTACTCCCGTTTGTGAGTTTGTGGTCCACTCGCTACTTCACTGCAAGTACCCTGTGTGTATCTGGCTCTGTCTTTTCCCTTCCTGTCTGTTCCGTGTGAACAGAGTCCTGTCCTGCCCTGCTTCTGCCCGCTGCTCCGGCAGTCCTGTCCTGCCCTGCTTCTGCCCGCTGCCCTGGCAGTCCTGTCCTGCCCTGCTTCTGCCCGCTGCTCCGGCAGTCCTGTCCTGCCCTGCTTCTGCCCGCTGCTCCGGCAGTCCTGTCCTGCCCTGCCTGTACCCCTCTGCCTGTAATGTTCCTGAGTCCCAGTGTGTACTGGGCCCTATCCCGCCTGTGTTCCTACCTGCTAGTGCCTCCCTGTCTGCACTCTAGCTGTGCTTGCCTTTACCCCCCTGCCTGCATACCCGCCTGCCTGCATACCAGTCGTGCCTGCCTATACCCTCCAGTCTGTGTGCCAGCCTACCAGCCTGTTCCTGTATTCCCCTGTGTGGGTCAACAGCCGTGTCCGGGGTCTGTCCTGGAGTAGCACCTGGTCCCTTTGCTCGGTTCCTCCTTGGTGCACTGGCGTCGTATGCCGTCGTGCGACCCTGGTCGGATCGGGTGAATACTTAGTCACGCCCCTCCAGGCATTCACTCTCCGGCACGGTCCAGTGGAATCACTACCAATCACACGCACACGCCGCTTAGCCCGGGCGTGTGCATAACAGCATGCTCAGGCCATGGTTCCCGTTGAGCCCCACGGCCTTCGCCCTCTGAGAAGTTTTCCAGCGAATATATGCATTAAAATAAATAAATAAATTTTTTTTCTCTTAGCTGAGTTCCAGGCGAAATTACACACCGTCCAGATGGATCTATCAGCTCTCGTTCCTGCGGATCCGCCACGTTACTATGGGGATCCAAGACAGTGTCGTGCATTTGTGGAGCAATGCATGCTACACTTTAAGGCCTACCCTCTTTATTTTCCTTCCGATTGGGCTAAAGTGGCCTTTATGATGTCTTACCTGGCGGGTGATGCCTTGGAATGGATCAACCCCCTATATGAAACACAGGATCCGATCCTCCGGGACCTAATGGCCTTCCTGGTGGCCTTTCTAATGGTCTTCGATGATCCTAACCCGGAGGCTCCTGCTGAAGCTTCACTTCCCAATATCCCGGAGCAGCCCCAATGGGTAATGTGTGTGGGTAGCGCAATAGTCCTCCAGCCCAATGAGACTACTGCCCACCCAGAATCCTCACAGGGTGACTACGCTTTCCGGAATACTTCTCTCAACCTCAAGAGGCAGTCCAGACGTGCTAGACTTAGAGGCAAGCCGTCACGCCAGGGTCTGTCCTCCCTGAGACCTCCTGACCCCAACCTTGAAGTCCCTACTGAAGCTTCATCTCCCTGTATCCCGGAGAAACCCCAATGGGTAATGTGCGTGGGTAGTGCACCAGTTCTCCTGCCCGAAGAGACTTCTGCCCATCCAGACTCCACACAGGAGAACTTCCTGCACCCGGCATCAGTTGCTTCTCTCTCTTTAACCGGTGTGCATGTCCAAGGATGCTCCAAAGCTGTGGTTACCTCAGAGTCTGTGCACCTCTACTACCTGGCGGAGGATCCCCTGTTGCCTCCAGAATCCTCCGGGATACCTCTCGATGACAAATGGAGAGAGACTTCTCTACACCCGGTACTCAATACTTTGTCCGCTTCGTCCTGTGAGCCTGACAATGGGTACCCCAAAGTGGTAGTTACCCCCGAGTCTCTACACCCCTCCGACCAGGCGGAGGATCTCCAGTTGTCTCCTGAACCCTTCGGGGTGCTACCTGGTAGCGAAAGGACAGAGACTCTCCTATACTCTGTACCTGATACCTCGCTCGCTTCGTCCAGTAAGTCCAACCTAGTGTACTCCGAAGCAGAGGTTACTCCCGAGTCTCTACACCCCTCCGACCAGGCGGAGGACCTCCAGTTGTGTTCAGAACCCTTTGGGGTGCCACCTGGTGGTGAAAGGACAGAGACTCTCCTATACTCTGTACCTGATACCTCGCTCGCTTCGTCCAGTGAGTCCAACCTAGTGTACTCCGAAGCAGAGGTTACTCCCGAGTCTCTACACCCCTCCGACCAGGCGGAGGACCTCCAGTTGTGTTCAGAACCCTTCGGGGTGCCACCTGGTGGTGAATGGACAGAGACTTTCCTATACTCGGTACCCGATACCTCGCCTGCTTCCTCCAGTGAGTCCGACCTAGTGTACTCTGAAGCAGTTGTTTTCTCTGAGCCTCTGCACTCTTCTGACCCGGCGGAGGACCTCCAGTTGTTTCCTGAATCCTCCGGGGTACCACCAAATAACAAAGAGACAGTGACTTTTCCTCATTATGTACCTGATAACCCGTCTATTTTTTCCTGTGAGCTTGACAAGATGTACCTCGAAGCAGAGATTACCCTCAAGTCTCTGTCCCCCTCCAACCCAGTGAACGACTGGTCCTCGAATTCCCTGCGGAAGATTCTGGCAGGCCTGAAGAAGAGGGGGCGTAAGGGGGGAGGTACTGTAACATACCTGGCGGCGTCCTTGCATGGTGGTCCATCTCCCACTGTGCAAGAGGGCGCACTTGATCTCCTGTCCAGAATGTCTCTCTGGCTTCCCTCCATGCTGTCTGTTTGTGTCTGTTTCTGCTGCTTAAGGGCGGCGCCCGATCACTTCCTGCCTTTTGTACCTGCTGTGGGTCACTCCCCTTGTGCGTCCTCAGCCTATTGCTGTCTGTCACTTGGTATATAGCTCAGCAGCTCCCTTCTATCCCTGCCTGAGCATAAGTGTTTCCTTCAGTGTGTGCTTGCACTCTGAAGGTGCCAGGTCCCGTCCTTTGTTTCCTTGTCTGCCTTTCCTGGAGGCTGTATTTCCAGGCCTGTCTGCACTTAGTCCTGTATGTCTCCTGCTTGCGGTGTCAGCTCCCGTGTCTGAACTGTGTCCTGTATGCCTCCTGCTTTGCGGTATCAGCTCCCGTGTCTGAACTTAGTCCTGTATGTCTCCTGCTTTGCGGTATCAGCTCCCGTGTCTGAACTGTGTCCTGTATGTCTCCTGCTTTGCGGTATCAGCTCCCGTGTCTGAACTGAGTCCTGTATGTCTCCTGCTTTGCGGTATTAGTTCCCGTGTCTGAACTGAGTCCTTTCTGTGTATCTTGTCTGTCCTGTCTGAACACGCTCCTAGCCTGTTCCTCCCGCCTTCTAGGGGCCGATTACCTAGACCCACTCCTGTATCTGGTCTGTCCTGTCTGAACACGCTCCTTGCCTGTTCGTCCCGCCTCTCTGGGGGCAGTATTCCCAGACCCGCTCCTGTATCCCGCTGCAGTGTCGGTCTCCTCCGTACACTCAGTTCCAGTCTGAACTCTCTCCTATCCTTTACCTGTTTTGCCTCTATGTCCGTTCCCTTCCTTTTTCTGCAGAGTCTGAACTCGTACCTAACTCCTGCCTGTTGTCTCTGTACTCCCGTTTGTGAGTTTGTGGTCCACTCGCTACTTCACTGCAAGTACCCTGTGTGTATCTGGCTCTGTCTTTTCCCTTCCTGTCTGTTCCGTGTGAACAGAGTCCTGTCCTGCCCTGCTTCTGCCCGCTGCTCCGGCAGTCCTGTCCTGCCCTGC
The DNA here is from genome assembly GCF_046119375.1 of Phyllobates terribilis. NCBI lineage: Eukaryota > Metazoa > Chordata > Amphibia > Anura > Dendrobatidae > Phyllobates > Phyllobates terribilis. Next base: position 520,018,723 of record NW_027362763.1, on the reverse strand, counting down.
TTCTGTCCGCTGCCCTGGCAGTCCTGTCCTGCCCTGCTTCTGCCCGCTGCTCCGGCAGTCCTGTCCTGCCCTGCTTCTGCCCGCTGCTCCGGCAGTCCTGTCCTGCCCTGCCTGTACCCCTCTGCCTGTAATGTTCCTGAGTCCCAGTGTGTACTGGGCCCTATCCCGCCTGTGTTCCTACCTGCTAGTGCCTCCCTGTCTGCACTCTAGCTGTGCTTGCCTTTACCCCCCTGCCTGCATACCCGCCTGCCTGCATACCAGTCGTGCCTGCCTATACCCTCCAGTCTGTGTGCCAGCCTACCAGCCTGTTCCTGTATTCCCCTGTGTGGGTCAACAGCCGTGTCCGGGGTCTGTCCTGGAGTAGCACCTGGTCCCTTTGCTCGGTTCCTCCTTGGTGCACTGGCGTCGTATGCCGTCGTGCGACCCTGGTCGGATCGGGTGAATACTTAGTCACGCCCCTCCAGGCATTCACTCTCCGGCACGGTCCAGTGGAATCACTACCAATCACACGCACACGCTGCTTAGCCCGGGCGTGTGCATAACACCACCCTTTGCCTTTAAAACAGCATAAATTCTTCAAGGTACACCTAAACACAGTTTTTGAAGGAACTCTTCAGAAAACTTGTTCCAAACATATAAGAGAATCAGCCACAGATCTTCTATGTATTCATGTAATCCAAGACAGACTTGATCATGTTGAGATCAGGGCTCTGTGGGCACCATACCATCACTTTCAGGAACCCTTGTTTTTTTTACACGCTGAAGATAGTTCTTAATGACATTGTCAGGATGTTTCGTTTCAAGTTGCTCTCCTGCTGCAGAATGAATCTGGAGCTAAACAGACGACTCCATGATGCTATTGCATAATAGAAATTTATCGGCCTATATTTCTCAGCACAGAGGACACCATTAATCCTGACCAAATCCCCAACTCTTTTTGCTAAAATGCAGCCCCAAACTCTCAAGGAACCACAACTATGCTTCACTGTTGCCTGCAGACACTGATTATTGTACCACTCTCCAGCCTTTTGTACCACTCTCAGACCAAAGCACCAGCTGCCATATTTCTGCACCCCAGTTCTCATGTTTTCTGTCAGAGTTGAGCCGCTCGCCCTTGCTTCCATGTCAAAAGGTATGACTTTTTGGTCGCAATTCTTCTATGAAGACCACGTCTGTCCAGACTTGTCCAAATAGTAAATGGGTGTAGCCAGGTCCCACATGCTGCTGTCAGTTCTCAGCTGATGTCACTGCTGGACATTATTTGATTTTGAAAAGAAGAAAGCATGTGTCTTTCATCTGCTGCATTAAGTTTCCTTGGCCAACTGTCAGAATTACACTTTCCTGTGTGTTTGGACTGTTTTGCAGTCCAATCTAGGGAAGGGGCGTTCTGAGGTGTATGGTAATTGACATCTCAGCCATCCAATCGGGAGCTGGGGCGTGCTGAACTGTCATTGTCTTGAGTGGCAATTTAGCGGTCTAATCAGGGTAAGGGCATACCGGGACTTCCTCTATGTGTCTCCTGTTCGGAGTAATTAGCTGGCTATTTAGCTGGCTCTCTGCCTTAGATTTCTGCCAATTGCAGCCTTGCTCAAGTGGTGTGTTTGCTCTGTACTTCTAGTCTTGTATTCTGATCTTTGTTGCTCGACCTTGGATTTGCTTTGACCATCAGTTTGATTAGCCCTCTTTCGTGATCCACTACCTTCTTGGAATTTTGATCTAGGAATGTTAATTGACTGCGTCTTTGTCTCATCCCTCTGTCTATGATGTACCCTCCTGGCTTTTGACCTCAGATTGCTTGTCAATGAGTAGTGACTAGCATCACCCCACCCACTGCGTTTACGGTACTTAATGGTGATCATTTCTTGGTGCTGCCTTGTTCAAACTCTTCAAAAGAGCCTGAACAACACATTTTGAAACCCCTGTCTGCCTTGAAATCTTAGATTAAGGGAAACCTTGGCTAATTCAGTACAACTAACTTGTGTCTTGTTGTTGTGCTTAGTTTTGCAGTCTTGGTGCATGACTTGTGACAAGAAAAAACAAGGAATCCTAGAAGTGATGATGTAGTCTCCACAAAGACCAACTCAACTCAACATCATTGCGTCTGTCTGGGATTACAAGAAGAGACAAAATAATTTGTTCAAGCCTACATCCACAGATCAGTGGCTAATTATCCAAGGTGTTTGGAACAAATCCATGACAAGTTCCTTCAAAAACTATCTGCAAGTGTACCTACAAGAATTCATGCTTTTGTGTAAGCAAGAGATGGTCAGACCAAATATTTAATTTAGACTTCTATCTTGTTTGTTCAATTTACCAATTTTGATAAAAATAAATAATATTTTTTAAAACATTCTTACTTTGCAGCATTTTTCCACACCTGCCCAAAACTTTTGTATAGTACTTTAGTTCTAAAAAGTATCATTTCCTAAAACTGTTCTTCAAAAAATGAATATAGATAGTATTTATCTTGGTAATTATGAGTATAATAACACCCCAGTCAAGCAATTGAGCAAACATGTTGCAGATAACACTATTTGTTTTTCTGGGATCATTTGTTTCATTGCATGTTAACAGTAAAGGTTCTACATGACATTTTAATAAAAGGGAGGTGGTTCCATCTACAAATGGGTATCACCCTGTTCACATTTCACCTTTTTCTAACATTCAAGGTATAAATTGTCAGTATTTGCCAACATATACCTATTAAATATTCCACTGTGACTCCCATTATAAAAATATAACAAAACCTACACGGCACCTGCTACCTCGGTATAGGAAAGAATAGCAGATTATTGGGGACCGAGAGCTTTTCTGGTGCATGCTATGGAAGTGAGATAAGAAAGAAATGTAAACAGACCCTTATAGAGGACCTGTCGCTTTTTATGTGCTTTCCAGTCCAACTCCATCTAACAAAATACAAAAAAATATAGCAATATCATGAATTCAGAGCCCACTAAACTCATGAGGGGCCCAGAATACATGGTTACAGATCTGCTGTAAAAAAACATCCTCCTTGCAGCTAAACATTTATAACATTTTGAAAGAAATACATTTTTACACCGAACTGTGATTTCTGTGAATGGACCTCTATTTATTTCTCTTCATTATGTAACATAACACATTTCACAGCAATTTATACACAAAAGCGTGCTAACCACTAAGCCACTGTGCTGAACCCTATTGTGCACAGGCTCATGCTAGTTTCCTGCTATTAGAGAATTATGAATATGGGGTATATAAGCCTTGATCTCCACTACTACAATCTCAGACATCTGATTTTTCTGAGCTCTTATATTTTTAGCAAAGAAAACATTATTTGTAGTGTAGTCTGACTGCCAAAAGCTGCAGGGAAAGCTTAGAGATGAGTGTGAAGAGCACAGATGCATTGTTTAATAGGAGCTGTTATGTGAATGGAGGAATGTTTCTATTCTTGTCACATTTCTGCAGTCATTCTCTGGCTACTTATGATTAGGGATGTAGGAAGCCTTTATCTCTAACTCAAACCACTGCTATTTTTCTTTTTCCTTGGAAGTAATCCAAGGGTACAGGCTAATTATAGTTCAGCTCCATTCCTTTTACACTTCTAAAATACACAGAAACATAACACAATAATGCATTGGGACAGATAGATATGAGATAGATATCTTTATCATTATCTGTTATCATTCATATTCTCTGAAACAAGACTAAGAAAGCAAAAATTCTGCCAGGGTATGTAAACTTTTGAGCACAACTGTATATATAGACAATGATTGGTATCAGTAAAACAAATGACTAAAGGCCCCGTCACACTAAGCGAGATCGCTAGCGAGATCGCTGCTGAGTCACAAGTTTTGTGACGCAACAGCGACCTCAGCAGCGATCTCGCTACGTTTGACACTTAGCAGCGACCAGGCCCCTGCTGTGAGATCGCTGGTCGTGTCGGAATGGTCTGGACATTTCTTTGATCGTTGAGGTCCCGCTGGGTAGCATGCATCGGTGACACCTTACCAACGACCTCGTTGACGACTCAGACACAGAAACACATAGGCGTGCATCGTTATACAGATCGTTACGGGTCGCCGCATCGTTGCTGCGTCGTTGGGAAGATCTGAATGTTTGACATCTCACCAGCGACCACATAGCGACGCAGCAAGGATCCCTGACAGGTCGTATCGTTGTCGGGATCACTGTAGCGTCGCTTAGTGTGACAGGGCCTTAATTGCCAAGAAAGACCAGAATAAACAGTGAGAGAACCAGGGTGAGTCACCTTCTGCAATTCAATGAAAAAATGCAAAGAGGTAACGTGGTTAATGGCAAGGAATAGGCAGAGAGAGAAATAGTATTGTATCGCTAGCAAATACTCACCGGATAGTGGTCGTGGCAAAGTGTATCATGCGGCGCTGTGAGAGGCAATGTTGGCCCGGTGTATAGCGCACACTGCACCCTGAGTAACATGATTTAAGTATCCATGGTGACCGGAAGTGACTCACACGTGTTTTAGGTCATGTGATACCACCTGGCCGTTGGGGTCACCGGCTGACATGGAAACGCTATATATGAACACCCATGCTAGAGACTGGTGGAAGTGATGTAGTGTCCCCACCCATCAGAAAACGTCATCCATTGGTATGGAGACCTTTAAATTGCCCGGAGGTGAGCTCACTGAGTTTACATCCACCTTCTTTCATTATATCAAGTAGGGAGTGTATCTGGACGACTGGGGTTTGCCAGAATGATTGTAATTGTGCAGTATGTGAGTGTCCCTCAGTAACTGCATGTATATAGATGTGATATATGTATATATACACCTATGTGTCCCAAAATAACACCCAGTATATTTGCCCAAATGGAATAACTCTAATATAGGCAAAGTGGGGCACATATTAATATATTGGAGTGATAGAGGCCTCACATGCTAACAAAATCCAATCTGTGTAGATCATATAGAAAGAAATTTGTTTATATGAAAAACCTATATCATCATGGAGATATTAGCAGACCCAGATTTGTCATGCCGAAATGTCACACTTTGCTTTGGATTGCCTTATAAATATACAGAAAGAATATTTTTCGTATATTCTTTATTTTGAGTGCCGAGTATATCATACAATGTTTAACGGAGTGGAACCTTTACTCGTGCACCTTATCCAGAGTGCCATATATCCATACTGTTTTTGGTCATTGCCATGACCCATCTTCAATGCTCTTTCTGAGGGAAGGAGGTTGTTTGCCAAAATCTCATGATACATGATTCCATCCATCCTCCCTTCAATAACGTGCAGTCGTCCTGTCCCCTTTGCAGAAAAGCACCCCCAAAGTATGATGTTTCCCCCACCATGCTTCAAGGTTGGGACGGTGTTCTTGGTGTTGTACTCCACCTTCTTCTTCCTCCAAACACGTGTGGAATGGAGTTGATACCAAAAAGTTCCTCCTCTGGATCACCCAGATGGCATTGGCGAACTTCAAAACAAGCCTGGACGAGTGCTGAAATGAGCAGGGGGAGCTGGGTGCCCTGCAGGATATTAATCCATGATGGCATACTGTGTTACTAATGGTAATGTTTGAGACTGTGGTCCCAGATCTCTACAGGTCATTGACCAAGTCCTTTCGTGTAGTTATAGGCTGATTCCTAATCTTTCTCAGAATCATCCTTACCCCACGAGGTGAGATCATGCATGGAGCCTCAGACCAAGGAAGATTGAAAGTCATCTTGTGCTTCTTCCATTTTGGAATAATTTTGTCAACAGCTGTTGCCTTCCCACCAAGCAACTTTGCTTTACATTTATATATAATGATGGTAGGGTATGAGATATATTTTTGTCTTTTGTAGGTTTTGCTTCTTTTTGCTAGTGTGAACATGCTCCTATTTCTTGCATGTCTACCATCTTAGACCTCAGTTCACATTGCTTGGTTTTTTGTCTTGTTTGCATTCTGTGCAATTTAAGGGTGTGGCATCCCCTTTGTTGAGCTGATTGGTATATATGTAGCTTACCACGGGCCTAGGTGGTCTGGAGTTGGGACCCGGTCCTATTTGTCTACCCTTTTATATGCATTACTTCAACTTTGATATACAGTAAGGTTTTTAATATAGGCAGTATAGGTACCGTCCCAATTTAGGGTCACCTTGCCGCTGGTGGGACGGCTTGTATACTTTTTTTGATCAAAAATAGTTCACTAAGTACCCTATATTTATTATGCAACTTTGCTTTACATTTATATATAATGATGGTAGGGTATGAGATATATTTTTGTCTTTTGTAGGTTTTGCTTCTTTTTGCTAGTGTGAACATGCTCCTATTTCTTGCATGTCTACCATCTTAGACCTCAGTTCACATTGCTTGGTTTTTTGTCTTGTTTGCATTCTGTGCAATTTAAGGGTGTGGCATCCCCTTTGTTGAGCTGATTGGTATATATGTAGCTTACCACGGGCCTAGGTGGTCTGGAGTTGGGACCCGGTCCTATTTGTCTACCCTTTTATATGCATTACTTCAACTTTGATATACAGTAAGGTTTTTAATATAGGCAGTATAGGTACCGTCCCAATTTAGGGTCACCTTGCCGCTGGTGGGACGGCTTGTATACTTTTTTTGATCAAAAATAGTTCACTAAGTACCCTATATTTATTATGCAACTTTGCTTTACATTTATATATAATGATGGTAGGGTATGAGATATATTTTTGTCTTTTGTAGGTTTTGCTTCTTTTTGCTAGTGTGAACATGCTCCTATTTCTTGCATGTCTACCATCTTAGACCTCAGTTCACATTGCTTGGTTTTTTGTCTATTATCCTGTAGCCCATCCCAGCCTTGTGCAGGTCTGCAATTTTGTCCCTGGTGTCCTTAGACAGCTCTTTGGTCTTGGCCATGGTGTAGAGGTTGGAGTGTGATTGATTGAGTGTGTGAACAGGTGTCTTTTATACAGGTAACGAGTTCAAACAGGTGCAATTAATACAAGTAATGAGTGCAGAGTAGGAGGGCTTCTTCAAGAAAAACAGGTCTGTGAGATCCAGAATTCTTGCTGGTTGGTAGATGATCAAATACTTATTTCATTCAATAAAATGCAATTTAATTATTCAAAAATCATACAATGTGATTTTTTTGTTTTTATTTTTCGATTCTCTCTCACAGTTGAAGTGTACATAAGATAAAAATTACCGACCCCTCCATTCTCTGTAGGTGGGAAAAATCTTGCAAAATCAAAAGTGTATCAAACACTTATTTTCCACACTGTAGATAGATAGATATGAGAGAAAGATAGATATGTTCAAATTAATTGGAAGCTCTATGACCTAGTGCAAAGCATGTTTCTCTCCGTGGTCGCTGTAAACAAATATTGCTGTACTTCTTCGGCACTTTCCCTCTGAGTTTATGGGTCACAATGGCAAGAGAGTGAGAATCTGATTGCCACCAACAGGAAGCATCTGCTATTACTAACATGTGGCCTAAATATTTTCCATCTACAACTTAGCCAACAGCAAGGCTCTGATATTATCTATTATGGTATCTGGCTTTTAGCTCTCCACCAGAAGACAAAACGTTTAAAATGAAAAAATATTACTCATTCACTTTCTTTCTCTGTAGAGTGTTTTCTATTCAAGAAAGCCTCAACACCAAGCAGTAGTTAAGACGGTTATAGGAAGTTCTGCCCCCAGCAGTTCGCCCCCAGCAATTTGCCCCCAGCAGTTCGCCCCCAGGTACATTTCGCCCCCAGGAAGATTCGCCCCTGCACATTTCGCCCCCGCACGTTTCGCCCCCGGACCGGGGCGAACTGGGGGCGATATGTGCGGGGGCAAAACATCCTGGGGGCCAAATGCTGGGGACGAAATGTGCGGGGGCGAAATGTACCCGGGGGCGAATTGCTGGGGCCGAACTGCTGGGGTGAACTGCTGGGGGCGAAACATCCAATTCCCAGTTAAGACAGGGCTTTGGTAACCTTTTAGTTATTTCAATAAAAAAGAAAGAGATTGTCACGGAAAATAGCTGCATTGGCTTTTTCTTGCAGCATTGCATGAAGACTCTCATGAATACTTGGCGAAACTGCAGAAAGGCTATACAAGTAAACCAGGAACAATAGGGAAATAATGTTTCTGAGGGATTTACTATCTTTGCTGAAAAAAGGGTACAGGAATGTCATGGTAAATGTGTTCCCTTTATATTATTTTACTGATAGTGAATGTGTACCTGTTTTGATTTGGTGACTGTAGAGTTTATGCTATAGTCTGCACATGATAACCAGGGCAGCCATCGCTCCTGCTGCTCTGTGTAGTTCAGAGAGTTGCTTTACAGCAGCCACTTGGGCATAGGAAACTTCAGTCAGAAACGCTTCATTGATTTCTACAAGGGAACATTGCGGGCATGCATTAGCTTCAGCACCAGCACCCGACTGGTCAAAAGGATTTACTGAGCAAAGAAAATAGAAAACATAGTTGCTGCGTATCTACTATATGGGTGAGATGCATATAGGCATAGGAATACTTATACTACAATAACCAGTATTTGGTAGCATGTTTATTTCTTCATTGGCACATTTTCAACATGCCATCATATTCAGTCAGAAAAAAATAACACTTATTGGTAAAACACCTTGTACTACTTTATATTATTCACATTTGAGTCAACTATGATATAGTTCTGCAAGGGCCACAAAACCTCCTAAACTGATAGATTTGCCATCCACTAATAATTAATTTACTGTAAGTGAAGGTTTTTTTTTTTGAAAATAAAAATCAAACCTATGCCATTGATACTCCACCAAATGTGATGATCTATTGGTGAGCAACCTCAACCTTAGTATCGACATGAATATATAAGCAAACATTGCCATCTTCTACTTCTGGCCCTTGTAAAAACTAGAACAAAAGAAATTAATTTTAGTAAATGTAACGGGTCTGGGAGGCGGAACCTCTGAGCTACTATACAAGGGGGCGGTCCTTGTAAGGGAGCGGGTGGCGACCAGGGTAGACGGGCAGGCAGTCACAGCAGGTGACTGGGACAGTCTCTGAATGAACGGACAGGAGGTCACGGCAAGTGACCGGGGCAGTCTCTGGATGAACGGGCAGGAGGTCACGGCAAGTGACCGGGGCAGTCTCTGGATGAACGGGCAGGAGGTCACGGCAAGTGACCGGGGCAGTCTCTGGATGAACGGGCAGGAGGTCACGGCAAGTGACCGGGGCAGTCTCTGGATGAACGGGCAGGAGGTCACGGCAAGTGACCGGGGCAGTCTCTGGATGAACGGGCAGGAGGTCACGGCAAGTGACCGAGGCAGTCTCTGGATGAACGGGCAGGAGGTCACGGCAAGTGACCGGGGCAGTCTCTGGGTAAAGGGTAGGTACGACCTGTGATGGCTGAACCTCCAGGTAGGCTAGCAGGCAGGTAGCAGATGTGCGCTCCCAGGTGAGCGAGCAAGCTGGTCCATAGACAGACTGACAGGAGTAGGAAGGCAGACCGTCGGACCTCAGGCTAGCAAGCAGGTAGCAGGAACATCAGGCAGGAAACAGACAGCAAACTGGCAGGACTCTGGCAGGAATCAGGCAGGTAACTGACAGTTAACTGGCAACGGGACCTGAGGGCTGAAGCAGAGTAGAACAGTGCAACAACATTGCTCGGGCACCTCCATTTTGGAGGAGGTGCCTTATATATGGTGAAGTTCTCCGGCCATTGGCCGGGGACTCCTTAGGACGGCGCGCGCGGCCCCTTTAAGAGGGAGGGAGCGCGCGCCCTAAGCACAGTGGCCGGGAAGGAGCGCGCGCTGCCAGCAGAGCGGGAGGAGGACGCCGGGCTCGGAGCAGAGAGGTGAGGGGAACAGCGTCCCTGCCTAGCAGAGGGCAGGGACGCCGACGCTACAGTAAAACTGAGTTAAGACAATTAGAGTCCTACACATCTCTCTTGTCCACTAACAATGCAGTTTCTGGGAGGAACACTCTACCCAGGAGTTGGGACCTACCAAGACTAAGCCCACTGTTTCAAAGGGGCTCACAGCAGTTGTATGATCTGCCTGTATATTAAGAAAAATCTTGTAAAATTGTTATGATCTGCAACAAGAACTAAGAACTAAGGAAAGATAGGGGAAAGCTGTCCCTACAGTAAGACTAAGCTGAATTCCTACGATGTAGCAGGCTGCCTGTTCCTAGTGAACAGACCCGCCTTAGTCCTCGGCTAGTCTGAACGAAGACCTATAGAATTAAGGGAAGGGTCCCCAAAAGAACTATGGACTGGGACAAAAATGGGACAACTCCTAAACAGAAATTGTTGTAGAACACAAAAGACAAACTGACAAAAACGTACTAGAGGTCCAAGAGGACCAAGCGAACTGACAGAGATAGGCACCGAAGCACCAGGCTAGAGAAACAGTCAAACAACACTCTGAAGTCCAGCAAAGCCAGAAGGGCGGAGCTGGAATATATAGGCAGATGGTCACGTGACCGCAAAACACAAGATAGAAAAAACTAACAGGAGGGTTCTAACAAAAATACATAGAGAAAAGGTCACAAAGCCAAAATTATCAATAATATAGATGTTATCTCATGAAAAAAAATCTACACAGTGCAGGAATCTAGTAAATAGGAGCAGTCATTTATGACCCTGCTTTCGTTCATGTGACACTGGTGAGTCTATGTTTTCATTCTTGCTGTGAATTGAAAGTCAAAGTTTATCCATTTGAAATTCTACTTCCTCACCTCTTTCCTGTGTTTAGCTGAACCGTGTAGAAGGTTATCACTAATGAGGAGGAGTAAGTGGGAAATCATAGCCTTGGAAGGAGTAATTGGCTTAGTGGTATAGTGATGGCAACATAATAATGACTAGAATATGATGAAGGTCAACTCTTGTAAGTTCATAACAAAAACTCACGCTGTTCATGCTTTACCCATCGAAACTGACCCGGGGTCTGGTAAATATATAGGGAAATTGAAAAAAAGATTACAAAAAAAAAATCTACAATAAAAACTGAAACATTATTATTTTCCATTACTAGCAATGTGTTCCAAACAAATATGCTTGTCATAGGTAACAGGCAGACAAACATATTATGCCCTATTCAGACGTCCATATTTCACGGTTCGAGTGCTCGCAATGACGCATGGACTAGCCATTGGTCTCGTGACAAAAACTTGACAGGCTCATATGCATATACTGTATGAGACTGTTAAGTTCGAGTCACAATATCGGCGGCCAGTCCATGCATAGTGGTCCGTATTTATACTATTTACACCGTGTTTCACAGACATCTGAATTAGGCTGAACAGGCATATAAAGATGACATGCCTGAGGATGTGATTGCTAACAACTGCAGTATCTAAAAAGTTAAACATCCAACAGAGTAGTTACATCAGCCTATTCCTAGTGCTGATGACACAGAATTAAAATCTATTGACCCCTTTGACATGGAAGTATGATTTTTACATACATTGCTGGTCATCTTTAGTTAATAAAATTGAAGTCTCAATCCGCAATCTCCTTTCCTTCATTTAGTTTGAGGCCCTGATATGCAGTTTGCAGCCTGATCCAAGTTTCAGATTTTTCTCTTGTGTGAGTGTCCCTTTCTGTAATATAGGCTGTATGTAAGGTCTCTATGTATCCAGGGACAGATAAACCATTGGTGCAACCTGTCAGGCGCATAGGGGCCCCAGAGGTAAGGGATCCCAGTTCTACCTCCAAAGCAGTTGAATTCTGCACAGCTCCAATACTATATTTATCTTCCCTTTATACACTTTCCTCTTATAGGCTGTTTCTCAGCCCTCCCTGACACTGTAGATGTTTTCTCTCCTCTCTGTTGGAGATCTGTATACAACCGCCTGCCTGCGTTCTATCACTGAAAAAAGAGAGGGGAGCAGAAATTTGTAACAGATTGGTAACATTTTTGTGCGGAAATCTTAGAGACACTATGAAGAAAAATGATATATATTGTTTAATTTGGAGTTAATGGCTATATAGCACTTGAAATAATGGCTACATAGCTATGAACTCAAGTGCCAAACCCTGTAAGAACTGTCTTCTGCAGAAACTGAGCAGTGCAATAATGTTTTAAGATTTTTAAGGAAAAAAATAGAAAACGTGAATTATTTGTATATTTGATATCATGAAGATGAATTATTGGTTTTCATGGGGTGTTCATAGTAGTTATGCTCTCTATACATATAGATTCAATTTATATGCAATATCCAGATATGATTTGCTTCATTACAGATGCCTGAAAGCTGTGATTGTCTTAAGATTATTTCTCATTGTACTGGCAACTTAAGATGTGGATTTGAATGTATTACAGACTGGCGCTCTTCCAAGACATGAAGTTTCCTATGAAAGAGAAAGCCCTATGTATTTCAAATTCCGGGACATTATTATTTATAGAAATGACACAAGCAGCATGCAAGGTAAACAATCTGGTAAGTACCTAGCCATGATGAAAACCAGTTTCCCTGCTTTCTCAGCCTATGTAATAAAATAGTGTTAACAATACTTTATTTCTTGCCATTGTCTATCAGCTTCCCATGAAACAGAAATTTCTAACAATTAAAGGGAATCTGTCACCGGGTTTTTGCCGTTTCATCTTAGAGCAGCATAACGTAGAAAATGAGACCCTGTTCCAACGTTGGATCACTTAGTTTACTGAGTGACAGAATCAGAGTTCTTAGATGTAACATGAAGCAGAGGTGAGAAAGCTAACCCTGCCCCTTCCAGGCTTTGTGTGTTCATAGTCTATTGACAGTGAGCTGCTTATCAGAGGAGAGCGCAGTTGGACCAGCAGTCTCCGGCACATCACACCTGGCAATGATATTCTAGTGATAAAACCTTCATTATAAGTAAACAAGAGCACGCACTTTGACAAGTGACACATCGCTGAATTCAGTGTTTCAGCCCCTATCTCCTGATGTCTTCAGATTACATAACGAAAAAAACAGCTGACAGATTCCTTTTAACATATAGGGCTCCTGCATTTTTACTCACTAGTCAAAACAATTATGTTACAAGACAAACCAACTACATGGCACAATTATCTTGTTTGGATCCTTTATAATGGAACTTTGATCAACACTTTTCCAACCATAACGTATGGGTTTGTCATGGCGATCATGCAGTGCCCAGGAGCTCTGCCTGATTGCTGCCGAGAGCTCTGCTTATGTGATAGCCGAGCCACGGCTCTCACAGCAAGTTGCGGTGCCTGCACCAACCCAGGCTGTTTAACCCACTAAATGCTGTGATCTACATCGATCACAGCATTTGAGAACTTAGGAGAGGGAAATGACTCCCTCTCCAGTCTGATCGGCACCCCCATGATGTCATTGCGAGGGTCCAATTATTGTTATGGCAACTTGAGGTCGACATGATGACCTCCGGTCAGCCAGTTACAGCAAGCCTGTTACACTATAAAGAGAGCATGGTCTAAGAGGCTTCTGTCAGTGTCACACTGACAGATATAAAATATTGCATTATACCAGCAATCAGAATGATAAAAGTCACAAAATAAAGGAAAAAAAAAGAAAAAATATTATACCAATAAATATGTACATTTAGGTAAAAATAAGAGTAAACAAAAAAAGTACACATATTTGGCACCGCCGCGTCCAGTATGACCCAATCTATAAAACTGTCATTTTTGAACCCCTTCAGTGAACAAGTAAAAAAAAAGTGGCAAAAAACTATGCTTTTCATAAAAACGCTGAACAAAAAGTGGAATAAAACACACTAAAAAAGACGAATGTAAATAAAATTGGTATTGCTATAAACATCATCTTGTCCTGCAAAAAACAAGCCGCCTTACAGCTCCATCAGCAGAAAAATAAAAAAGTTATAGCTCTCAGAATGTAGTGCTGCAAAAACAATTATTTTTTCAATAAAATAGTTTTTATTGTGCAAAACATAAAAAAACACATATATGATATCGCTGTAATCGAACTGACCCGAACAATAAAGCTGTCTTACTACTTTTACCACACGCGGAACAAAAAAAAATGATAATTCCTGAATTACTGGTTTTTGTTCATTCTGTCTACTAAAAACCGGAATAGAAATGTGCCCAAAAATTGTACTAATAAATAATTATGTGCCCCAAAATGGTATTAATAAAAACATCAACTTGTCCCTCAACAAACAAGCCCTCACATGACTCTGTCGACAGAAATACAGAAAATTTTGAGTTATCAAAATATGGCAATGCAAAAACTTTTTTTTGTAAAAAAAAAAGCATTTTAGTGTGTGATGGCAGCCAAACATAAAAAACCTATGTAATCTGCTATCAGTGTCATTGCACCGACCCAAAGAATATAGTCGTCTAATCACTTATACCGTATGAGAAACGGCATAAAAAAAAAGAAATAAAATCAATTCTTGACCTACTGTTGATTTGTTTATTCTGCCTCCCAAAATCGCAATAAGGCTCTGATCCCTTTTATCCTGCTCTATGCTGGATGCTTACACCGGGTTTTTTGTGTAAATGTCTGAAATACATGATTCAGACGAAACCCCCAGCAGATAATTTTCTATAATGAATCAGAAGGGGACACTGTAGATGATGTCTGGCCTATGATCCAGCTGTGTGCTGTGTACATAAGCGATGTCAGCCACAGTTTTTTCACCTCTGAAAAGTAGGACACCACTAAACAGAGACCAGTGTCCAGGGTAACTTTGCCAGCCTCATTAGTGAATGGATCCATTGGGGTTTCATCTGAATCACTTGTTTCAGATATTTAGATGGAAACCCTGATGTAAGAGCTCAGCGTACAGCACCGGATAAGTGTGAACTGATCCAAAATGTTCTCTACCCCAAAAATGCCACCAATAAAACTTCAACTCAACCCACAAAAAAACAGTCCCCACTCAGGTCCGCCACCCGTTAACAGAAATATAGGGGGTGCCCAAGTTACTGGTAGCATAAAGGCTCTAGAAAGCGACATGGCTCCAACCAAAAGAAATCTGAGGAAATCTGCACTCCTAAATCTGAATGCCCCCCTCCCTTCTGAGCCCCACAATGTGCCTAAACCACATGTGTTCACATGTTTGACATTCATGTAGTGAGGAGAGCCCACATATTTTAAGGGTGCGTGGCTCCAGAAGCACAAGCTGGGCACAATGTATTGGGCACTACAATAGATTTGATTTGCAATTTTCACTCTGCAACTTCCACTGTGTGTTTGTTTCTGGAAAACGCCCATAGAGAAAAAATAGTCACTACACCCACATATGAATTACCAGAGGGGTGTAAATTCTCATAAGGGGTCATTTGAGGGGAATTTCCACTGTTTAGGCACATCAGGGGCTCTGCCAATGGAGTGCACAAACTATTCTAGAAAAATGGTGGTGTACATTGTTCCTTTTTACAGACTCCCCATTTCCGCCATTAGTTTGTTGCACCTGCGATGCGGTTGTGAGTCACAGTCATCACATGTTGATACTCATCCCCTTTACAGAACAAGACATTTCCAAATTATAAGAACTTCTTGGTAATCCATAAGCAATTCAACTTATTAGATCACTCATATTTCCTTTATCTAATATAAAACTTTCTAAAGATCGGAAGCCGATTGGGAAAATAGTAGAGGACATGTTTTTCATTGTACAATCAAAATATGGTCTTTTTTTATCAGTTTAATTAGCCATTTACAACATTAGCAAAAACTATTAACTCATAGTTACTATTTTCTTCTTATTGTACAGTTCTTTGGTGTATCTACTAAATTGGTAATGGAATTCCAATGCTCTAATTGCCCGGTCTAGCTTGTGGATGAATTAATGAATTAACTTTGCAAGACTGACAGGAGAACATTTTGACATTCATAAAGCATTAATTAGTCAAGGAAGCCAGAAACCATGAGACCCCTGCTGGAGTAAATGACAACAGTGTAAACAAAATTAAATCCTTAAGGTAAGTGATTTTATATAAGAAAAAATGTTTTCTCCCGTGATTATTATCAAATGTATCTTAAATGGGGTTGGGTAGCTTGGAAAACACCTGCTTATAATTTTTAGTGTGAAGTTGATCAGTGTAAACCATTCAGCTATTATTAGGAGGTGAAGATGGCCCTTTTTCTTAAGTCACGTACTATTTATAGGTCCTTTAAGTCTAAGAACTAAGCGGAGCCACACTTCTTTCAGTTCAGTATCCCCACAGGGGGAAAAATGAAATGTTTTATCAAATGTCTATTTCATTTATACAGAATCATTTCAGTCCTAGAGATTCTGCGTAGATCAGCATTATTTATCATATATCATTCACCTCTAACTAATTCTAGAATGAAGCAAGCTAAGGCTATTTCTACTTAGACCTGAAAATACATGTGCACAGCAGGAATCGGCTTGAAAAAAACCCACATGGTATCATTTGGAAGAAAATCTAGCTTATAATGAAATGAACTGACGTCCTGCCAGTCGCAGCTATTGCTGACTTTACACTACAAAAATATATACACATTTGCCTAAGTAAAAAATACCTATTAACATGTGTTACTTGTTTGCTACTTTTGGACTTGACCCAGACTGATTATTGTTCTTCACATCTGGATACTTCTTCTATATCACAACAAACAAGTGGTTGCTACTGAAGACGATTCTAGTGTCCTGAAGTTGGAAATGTTGTGTTCCATCGACCACTATCTAAGGTTGAAAGGCACCTTAAAGGCCCCCATACACATTAGATGGCTATTGGATGAATGAGGAGTGGGACAATCGTTCGGTCAACTGCCTTCTCAGCCAACTCTCCCATAAACAGGAATGCTCGATCAGCTGAGATCTCCAATGTTGTCTATGAAAAAGCTGTCAGCTGCAAGTCGGCCTGCGGCTTATCTCCAGGAAAACAATGCAATTGGCAGTCTGAAATTGGACATGCCTGATCGACATCTTCCATACATCCTTTACATACATTTTAATTGATTACTGGTGAAGGGAATTCCTGAACTGTAGCTTATTGCTATCAATTATTTGTTATCAGGAATAACACTGTGCAGTTGTCATCTTAACATCTTTTATGACAATGTAGCTGCACATCAAAAATAAAACAAAACTGGAGGATATAAGGGATCCAAAACCTGCCTTATTCTTTGTTAACAGCTTTTAAAAAGGGGCTGGATGATTTCCTTGATAAATATAACATTGTGGGTTATAGATAAATTAGTGACAAAGTGTACAATTGGGGGAGGAAAGTTGAACTTTATGGACCTAGGTCTTTATTCAACCTACATACCTATGTATCCACTTAATAAGTTACATTTACAGTCACTTGTTTTTCTTACCTGGCATAAGTAACAAGCACATTCAGCCAATCTGAACTTGCATGTTTACGGGGCAATGCACGTCTATGGCAATCTTAACAATGCAAAGTTTGAAAGTTGTTAAAGTGGATATAATCAGAACTTGGTAAACAAGAACAACCCCAGATTAGACCATGTGTTACTCTATACTGTAAGCACTTCCCTTTTGCAGACTGGACTATCCATGTTATTCGTGACATTGAAAACTATGTTATCTACAGAACTGGAAGGCAATATCTATCAATCCCAATGAAGGGCGAATCAACAGACTGCAATCAAGTGACAAATCAGGGCTATGACATTGTGGGAACGAGAGGCTTTTGGTGCAAACACAAGAAAGCCATTGTGCTAGTTAACATAAGCAAATCATTTTTTTCTACTGTTAAGATTGGTTGCAATAAATCTCACAATCTGGCATGTCTCTGAGTAAATCATCCATTTGACATGCATTCAGAATTCCCACACATGGATTAATTGTTCGTACTGTACAAATTCAATTTATATGAACATTTGATCCTTGTAGCATTTTAATTTCCCTGATCAGTAATGGAAGTGCTGATGGAAATAGTTCCTCCAGCTTTCTTTTACCCCCTTGAGAATGCATCCACTTTGGTACCTATGGGTATTTTTTTCTTTTCCATCCACACATTTTGAAATTAATAATTTTTTTATTTTTCCTTTGTCGCAGTCATATCAGAGATTGTTCTTTGCAGGACAAGTGGTGTTTTTAAATGGCACCATGTTGGGATATGTACTGTATAATAACTGTAATGGCTTTGGAAGCATGGAAAAAAAAGTTATTTTGCTATTGGTGCTTGGATTCCATTTTTACAGTGATCAAAGTGTAGTATGTTCCACAGGTCTTACAAATAAGTTGCTAACAAATTTATATTGTTTATCTTCTTTTGCTTTTCTACTTTCACACAATAAAACTTTTTTTTCTTCAAAATAATTTGTCTTTGTGTTTTAATTTATAATACGGAATCTGCGAGGGAAAATGCACTTTGACTTCTTTTTTTTAACTTGAATTACTTTTATTTTTCAATAATTTTAATTGAACTTATTTTACCTACAGTATGGGACTTACAGGTATTATTTTCTTCCTTAACACCGCAAACCTTTTATACTGAAGTGTGCTATGCTTGTCATTTTTACTCCTCTAGCACACCCCAAAAGATTTCTGTGCTTTGCAGACCTGGGGACATTGTTTTGAATCCGGCTACCATAGTAACTCATTGTCCTCTTGCAGCTATTATGTCGCTATATTATCACCAATGGTGTGACAGAATGAGCTTCCTCCCTCAGTCTAGCTACATAGATGCAGTCAGCAGCTAAAGGAATAACCATCAGAAGGTTTTCCATTTTTATGCTTTTGGTTTTTCTTCTTCTTCCAAGAGTTAACCCACCACAATTTTGGCATTTAGATTTTTTACCTCTTTATGGTGATGTTTAACATGCAAGTTAATTAGTTTTATATTTTGATAGGTCAGGGGTGGAATCTGGAGGAAGTTTTTCACAGCGAAACGCATGTCGGGTGTGGTGGGTCCCTGGTTCCCTGCACTGCTGGTAACATTACCTCTATTTCCATCTATTGCGTCTTATGTATGGTTTCTGATGTTCATCTGTCAAACCTTGACTCAATACTATTAGAAGATATAACTTTGGGAGTTTTGTAAAACTCTTATCACCGTGATTAAATCTACCACTTATGGTCTTAATATTATATGAACCCATTACTATATGAAGTTATACTACATACCACTTGTATGCCATATGCAATATACCTTAGGTGTTTTTCTGAGATATGATCGGATTTATAATTTGGGCTTATTGAATAAGATTAAGACTTATATTTATCTACATGGTACACCACTTGCACTTTATATGTAATCTTATGCATTTTATTTTGGTATATGAAGGATCTTGTATAGATATAGCAATGTAGCATACTAAACTCTTTATCCAGGTATACCCACCCTTTCTTTTCCTGTACTTGTACACCTCCTTTGTGTATATGAGTATTTACGTACATGAGTACATATTGTATTCTCTTATATGGTTTAATATGTTTATAATAAAGATGTATTTTTGGCCCTGTCAAAAAAAAAGCCTCATCTCTTCAGTGTATAAACTAGTGATCAGCTTCTAAACGGAAGCGGTCTCACGAATGGTCAGGTCCCTTCTTTTACTTGCTTTCATGGCTTTCGAAGCCTGAAGTAGTTAAAGGAAGCTAAAAAAAAACCTGAACATATATACAGTAAGTCGTTTCAACATTGAAGTGCATATGTTAATTCTCTATAGCATTTTAAGCATTTTTTAGGGCTGACTTCAGGTGAAGTTTGATTGAAAAACACGTTGTGTGCACATATTCTAAGCAAGTTTCTTCAGTCTTGGTCAGCTACTCCTCTTCCTTCTCCCAGTTTATTGACTGACATGTATATGAAAACATTTCTTAAAAGCCATGCAAATGTACAGTAACCCTTATTCTTTATTGGGTAATAAATCTTTATCGACAGAGGGGACTTTACTGATGACATATTTTTTGTGTTTTACTTAAATGTAGGAAGAGTCGTGTGTGTTGCCTGAGAATTCTATTTACTAAAGTGTTGATTCATAAGAAATAAATTGGAAACAGCAAGATCCTTATAAAAAAGGAAATGCAAGCTGCTTCAATTTGATTTGAATGTTTTGTACCATACTCCAGAACATCTTAGATCTGTCCTCTTATAATTTGTTTAGCCAAGCTTCCTGACATGACTAGAAGATGGATATAAAAGGTTCCTGGGGGCCAAGTTTCTTTTTTTTGTCTTTTAATGAGGCTATATTTTCTGTGTGATCAAGGACTACCTGAACTAGTGGGCAAAAATTGGACATTTTATGTAATATATTTTAGTTTACACCAAAGACCTGTGTATGCAAAAAAAAAATTGGGTGTCTGCTACAAATCAGAAATTGTCTTGTGTCTAATTAAAGTACATAAGCCAAAAAAGGATGGTCCATGCTTTCTTTCAGAGCCAAAATAGCGCATAATGACCACATTGATAGCTAACCTGTAACACTTGCCGTATTGTGACACAGAAAAGAAGAAGATACAGTGTATGTTAACTAATTACTGTAGCCCCCAACAGAGACCCCCTCCTGCAACCGTTAAAAAAAATGTGAGGCAACTCAAAGCTATTAATATACAGGTAAATTTAATGTCAATTTAGTTTGGCCAACTATAGATGTAGTAGAGCTAAATTTAACATCAATTTAGTTTGGCCAACTACTGATGTAGTAGAGCTAAGTTTCTCATTTAGGATAGCTCATTTTGATATCACAAGGTCCAATGGTTTTATACAGAACTGTATATCAAATTATACCAAACAGGTAACAATACAGCATGATACGCAGTAATTTTAGCCCAGAATATGCAGTATTTTTAGTGCTCGTTTCTTTTTAACAATCAAGATTTAGGGCCCGATTCATCGAGACCAGCATGAGGAATGCTGGTCTTGATGAATCAGGCCCTGAATCTTGATTGATCTTGATGAGTGGGCATGATCTTGAGGGGGCGTGCTGGAGTCAGACACTCCTGATTCATGAAGGGGTGCACACCTCTTCATGAATCTGGAGCGTCTGATGAGTGGCGTGTGTCTTCGCTCTGTGCACTGGGCTAGAAATCTCTCTCCAGTTAGAGACTGGAGTGAGATTTTTGGGGTACGGAATGTCACAGCTCATCATGAATGAGCCACGATCTGTGGCGTTAGGCCCCCATCCCATCCCAGCTCCATCCATTTTGGCAAAGCTGGGAGAAACTGGCATCGAAATTTCAAAAGTCACAAAATTTTGGTGCAACTATAAGTTGCGCCTAAATTTTGCAACTTTTCAAAGCTTTTATGCCAGAATTCTAGTATAAAATCTTTGCTGAATTGGGCCCTTAGACTTTATTTAAATTATACTGAATATAGATTGGAATTAGAAGCTTTCAGAGATCACACTGTAATTTAAGAAAGTGCCCTAACCAAGGAGACAGCAGCAGAAATGTACATTGCAGAACAGAACTGGGCCCTTTAATAGCTGGTATATTAATTGCACACATCTTCTCCATCGTGCATTTAAATGGAGATGAAGTACGGCAGGCAATTAACAAACTGTTTCATATGTCGTACCTCATGAGCTGCCACCCCCTGTTCACATTTCAGATGCCTTCTAGTGAAGGTTCAGTTTGACGCTTTAATTATGACTACTACATTTTCTTCCAACTCCTCTCGAACATTATAGGAGCTGGAAGCTCATATTAGCGTGAGCTCTTTTGCAGGGCTAGCGGTTTTCTTGGCATTGATTGTTGGTGCTGTTTAACAAACCCTAGGTCTCAGCATTCTTCTCTGATGAAAAGTTACTGTATTTACTGAGTGTTATAAATGTCGCTTTACAAAGTGGCCTCAATTCTATTACACAATACATGTGGAAAAACATCTCAAATAATTATAGGCCAATTATAATACTGCTAAATATAAGACTACCAAAGAGGCTCGCAAAGAATCATGATGAGGTGTGGAAGTTTCAGAGACTCAGAAAATACTTAGCTGTGTCCTTTGATAAAAAAATATAAAAAAGATCAGTAGAAAGAGTAGAGATTAAAGTCTGAGCGCCAAGCACAAGACATATAGTAAAATCAAATATCTGCATCCTTACTTCTACAATCTCAGCCTTCAAGAGAAAAGTACATTGTTCCACCATGTGCATTTACCAGGCAAGAAAGCCTTGCTGACTATCACAGATGCACAGAATGATAACTTGTGGTGCTAGAACTTACCATCTTGACACCACTCTAAATCAAGGGAAACAAATGCTCCTCATAAACTGTGTTTATGCCGAGTACAGAGCATGAGGGATGATGCAAGACAAAGGGAGTTCTTTTCTATACTTTTTTGACATTCTTAGAATAGGCCATAAATTTTGGGCTGGTAACGTTGTGTTCCTTTCATTGTTTACCAGGTATAGCTCCGTGCTTTGGATACTAGCTGCACAAGTTATTACTAATCAGTCTCAGTTCAATTAGACTAAAGGCCCATTTACATGGGCCAATAATCAACGAATGTTCATAAGAACATTTGTTCCCACTCATTTAAACACTTGATTATCAGCTGATTGGATCATTTACATCAACATCAAAATCAATATTTTGGAAAGCACATAATTTGTGTATACATAAGTTAAGATGTGAACAATATGGACAGAATGATTAGCATTATTATTAGAATGATTAGTATCATTATTAGTATGACAGAATTATTAGTATCATTATTAACCCTTTACGGACATCAGCCGTACATGTACGTTAAAAGTCGGTAGCAGGTGAATGGAGTGGGGCTCACGGGGTGAGCTCACTCCGTACCCAGCTGATAATAACTCTGTTGTACAGCCAGAACCTACATTTAAAAGCTGCAGGTGGAGCAAGCTCCACCCACAACTGTTGATATTTTAAATGCCGCTGTCAAAGTCTAACAGTGCGCCAGCATGTGGGTGAGTCATTCTATGTGCCCATCAATACCCCACGTGACATGATCAGAGAGCGCCGATGAGTTGCTATGATTGTTGAAGACTTCATGCCTGCAATCACGAAGTTCCTATGAAACCCTGACCATAGTTAGGCTTCAAAGGGTACCGTGATATCTACTATATGCAGTCTTGTTTATTGATGAGTGCCATGCAACCCTGGATGGTCCAGAGGGATAGAGTGGTGGATGGTTGATGGATGGCCACCATGTCCCAACAAGGCTGCTTCATTAGCAAGGAGGTGGCAGAGTCATATTTTCCACTGGAATCATGGGGATAGAGTTGGTAGGCCCCTTTAGAGTCCCTAAAGATGAGAAAATGACCTCAGCAAACTATATAGAGCTTCTAACTGAACATTTTCTTCCATGGTACAAAGAGAATAACCATGCCATCCATAGCAAAATCCTCTTCATGTATGACAATGCACCATCTAATGCTGCAAAGAATACCTCCGAGGCATTGGCAGCTATAGGCATAAAAAGAGAGGAACTCATGTTGGGGCCACCATCTTCCCCTGACCTCAAACCTATTGAGAACCTCTGAAGTATCCTCAAGCAAAATATCTATGATTGTGGGAGGCAGTTCACATCAAAGCCGCAACTCTGGGAGTCTATTCTGAAATACTGCAAAGAAATTCAAGCAAAAACTATCTAAAAATGCACAAGTTCAATGGACGTAAGAAATGTGAAGGTTATATCTTGGCCGGTTAAGATGTTTTGGATTGAAAAAGCTTTTAATTTCAGTAAATGTGACCTCTTAAAGTTGCAAATTCAACAATCGTCCATTTTCAGTTCTTTACAACCTATGAAATGTTTGAAATCTCTGTTGTGCATTTTTTATTTTGATTTTTTTTTAGTTTTGAAAAAAATACAGTTATCATTTGGAGGATTATCTAATAAAATGTGATTTACACTCAAAACAGTTGATGATTTGAATATTATACTGACTCCTTTGCATTGAAAATGAAAGAAAATCAGAAAAAAATAGCATTTGCATAATAATTTGGAACGCACTGTATATTTTGCTGCCCTTTTAATTGCAAGCTGATCAGTGGGGGTCTGTGTACCACCAATCCATCAACCCGCCTTTTCTGTGGGTAGATCAGGAGACAGGAACATACAGTGGTACGGGAAGTATTCAGACCCATTTAAATTTTTCACTCTGTTTCATTGCAGCCATTATGGTAAATTCTAAAAAGTTCATTTTTTTTCTCATTAAAGTACACTCTGCACCCCATTTTGACTGAAAAAAACAGAAGTGTAGAAATTTTTGCAAATTTATTAAAAAAGAAAAACTGAAATATCACATTGTCATAAGTATTCAGACCCTTTGCTCAGACACTCATATTTACGTCACATGCGGTCCATTTCCTTTTGATCCTCCTTGAGATGGTTCAACTCCTTCCTTGGAGTCCAGCTATGTTTAATTAAATTGATAAGACTTGATTTGGAAAGGCACACACCTGTCTATATAAGACCTCACAGCTCACAGAGAATGTCAAACCAATGAGAATCATGAGCTCAAAGGAACTGCCCAAGGAGCTCAGAGACAGAATTGTGGCAATGCACAGATCTGGCCAAGGTTACAAAAGTATTATTGTATTACTCAAGGTTCCTAAGAGCACAGTGGCCTCCATAATCCCTAAATGGAAGAAGTTTGGGACCACCAGAAGTCTTCCTAGACCTGGCCATCCAACCAAACTGAGCAATCGTGGGAGAAGAGCCTTGGTGAGAGAGGTAAATAAGAACCCCAATATCACTGTGGCTGAGCTCCAGAGATGCAGTAGGGAGATGGGAGAAAGTTCCACAAAGTCAACTATCACTGCAGCCCTCCACCAGTCGGGGCTTTATGGCAGAGTGGCCCGACGGAAGCCTCTCCTCAGTGCAAGACATATGAAAGCCCGCATAGAGTTTGCTCAAAAACACGAGAATGACTCTCAGACTATAAGGAATAAGATTCTCTGCTCTGATGAGACGAAGATAGAACTTTTTGGTGATAATTCTAAGTGATATGTGTGGAGAAAACCAGGCACTGCTCATTACCTGCCCAATACAATCCCAATAGTGAAACATGGTGGTGGCAGCATCATGCTATTGGGGTGTTTTTCCACTGCAGGGACAGGACGACTGGTTGCAATTGAAGGAAACATGAATGCGGCCAAGTACAGAGATATCCTGGGTGAAAACCTCTTCCAGAGTGCTGTGGACCTCAGACTTGGCCGAAGGTTCACCTTCCAACAAGACACTGACCCTAAGCACACTACTAAAATAACAAAGGAGTGGCTTCAGAACAACTCTGCGACCATTCTTGAATGGCCCAGCCAGAGCCCTGACCTAAACCCAAATGAGCATCTCTGGAGAGACCTGAAAATGGCTGTCCACCAACGTTCACCATCCAACCAGATGGAACTGGAGAGGATCTGCAAGGAAGAATGGCAGAGGATCCCCAAATCCAGGTGTGAAAAACTTGTTGCATCATTCCCAAGAAGACTCATGGCTGTACTAGCTGAAAAGGGTGCTTCTACTCAATACTGAGCAAAGGGTCTGAATACTTATGACCATGTGATATTTCAGTTTTTCTTTTTTAATAAATTTGCAAAAATTTCTACATTTCTGTTTTTTTCAGTCAAGATGGGTTGCAGAGTGTACTTTAATGAGAAAAAAATTAACTTTTTAGAATTTACCAAATGGCGGCAATGAAACAAAGAGTGAAAATTTAAAGGGGTCTGAATACTTTCCGTAACCACTGTACAGCTCCTGGCTGAGTGCGCACACAGATTGGGGTATGGAGTCAATAGAAAGCATAGAATCTATAGCCTATGCATTCTATTGAATCCGTACTCAGGCAGGAGCTGTGCGGTTCTATCTGCTGAGTAGTTCACCTCTTTGAGTGGAGTTTTGATTGATCAATAGAGGTCTCAGGACCATGATTCCCCCTCCATCCAGCAGTAAATATAAAAATGTAATAAAGGTTTATTTATTATTAGCTCTAAACAATGCCTTTGTCTTCTGCTACTTTCTAACATATGCTATTTTTTATCTGCGGTTAGTTCATCTTTACACACAATCTGGTCTAACCTTTTATTATAAGTGGGCATTACTGAGATAGACAATAGCGCTCACGCAGAACAAAATCGTAGGGAGGAAATTAACTAAAAACTTTTTTCAGTAGAAATCATCTTCATCATGCTGAGTTTTTGTTTATTACGAACCAATTTTAATCATTCAGTTTTTGCAGTGATTTGTTATTCTAGCTAAAAATAAATGAAATATAGCATTTACTGGAAGTCAGAGGAATGGCTTTTGTATTGCCGCTCTGTGTGTTCTTGGCATAAGAAAAACTTCCCTAAACAACACACTGGTACTTTCTACACTACAAATTAAAGGCGGCATAGATTAAGCTTTACGCCACAACTTTATGATGTCTCATTTTGTGTTATGTCTCAACAACACAAAGATTACATGTATAACAGTGTATGTGTATACTTAAATCAATCATACAACTCCGGGAAGATATGGGCTAAGTACTTCCTGGAGGAAGGAAGTGGAATTGGGCAGTCTACTTTCTTTGAATTTTCTCTTGTGGGTTTAATCTGTTCAAAGCAGCGTAAGGGTCAGGTTTAAGCCTACGCCCTTCCCTACTAATATTTTTATATACAAACCTTATTACATTGTAAATACTGTACATTTAATCCTATTTCTGTGTCTAATAGCTGCTTCCTATTCGAGTATGACAGAATATATGACAGAAGTCAACCCATCCCCGAGGATTTCAGATGTCACGGGATCTGACCATCAAAAGTATTAGAAACAAAGGACTAAACTGAACCTCAAAGCAAAATCTATAACTGGGATATAACTGGGGTCTTCTTTAAGGATCAGGCACCATGACCGAAGAGTGACTGCTATCTCCGTACCCCGTATAGCTATGCCCTTGATTATAAAATCCTTAGCCTGTCCATTAGTTAAAAAATGTAGCATCTGCAGGTAAAATCCGAATGCGTCTTACCAGCTTTCAATTTTCATCATTACACAGTGTTTAGTTATAAGACTGCTAATCAAAAGGCAAATCACCAAAGATCAGACTGAGCCAGCAAAGTATCCTGTGCTCTGTTGCCTTCAGAATGCTAGGTTATGAATCAGTCCGTTACCAAAGACCAATACTTATGATGCAATGTATTTAAAAAGCATTTCACTTTGTAGGTACATTTTATCTACATCTGTATATTGGGATATCCAGACTTTCCAATGGGAGCAGGTGTCAAAGGATCAGGCTGTTAAATATTAACATGCTCATTCCTCTGGTTTTCAGAGGAGATAAGCGATTGAAGGCAATGACTTACTCCCCTTGCCTTATGCAGAACACTTACAGTAGGCCAAGGTGAGCACGCATGGGTATGGAAAGATCCGGAGTATTAGCTTTTGGCTAAACACTCATACATCTAAAGTGTGTCTAACTTGTGTTCCGTCTTAAAAAGAGAATTGAAAGTAGCATATTGCCTTTATTATAAGGTGTCCATCACAACCTGTCGTGGTGTCCCTCATTCAGGCAGGAAAAATAGTGTTGCAGCTGTGCTACATGTCCGATCCTATGTAATGGATCTCATATGGAGGTGTCAAAGCCGAGCCTCTGCCTAAGGCCACGGCCCTACTATCAGTATTTAGTCAGTATTCGGTCAGTATTTTTTCTCAGGACTGGGAGCCAAATCCAGGAGTGGGTGATAAATGCAGAATTGGTGACTTGTTTCTATTATACCTTTTCTCTGATTATTCCTCACCTGGTTTTGGCCCCCACTCCTGAGAAAAAATACTGACCGAATACGGATAGTGGGGCTGTGGGCTAAGATTAGCAGTAGACATTCCTTCAAAGTTAATTAAGTTACATATCAAATCCTCTTCATTACTTTTATGACACTTTTATTTACTATTATTACCGGCACAAAACACATAGCTGGTTTCGGGCTGATCGGAGATATTCTAGATTACACAACAGACTTTGAGGCTATGTGCCCACAATGCAGAAATGCTCCGGATTTTTTCCTGAGCGTTTCTGCATCTCCCTGGCAGAAGAAACGCATGCGGATTGTACATGCGGATTGTACATGCGGATTGTACATGCGTTTTTCCTGCCAGGGACATGCGGAAGTGAAGCGTTCTTCACATGCATTTCTGCATGCGGGTTGACAAGCGCTTTCCAAGCGATTTTAGCATCACTTGGAAAGTGCTTGACAACTTGGTCACACTATATAAATCCATGCAATCGGCATGAATTTATATAGTGTGACCGAAAGAATGGTAAAAAATAAAAAACAAATATATACTTACTTTCTGATGGCCCCCGGTGTCCTTGTCTTGGCTTGCCGGCAGCTTGCGGTACACTAAAGGACCATCGCGAGCTGCCGGCAAGCCAGGACGCATTGCTAAGGACACCGGGGGCCATCAGAAGATAAGTATAATGTATATTTTTTATTTTATTCTTTTTTTTACAGGTAATATGGTACCCGGCTCCGGAGGAGAGTCTCCTCTTCTCCAAACCCGGGTACCATCCGCACATTGAAATGCATGGAATCCGCATCTGCAGATGCAGATGCAGTGATGCGTAATCCATGCGATCCAATGCAAGTCAATGGCGGCGAAAACGCCGCGCTTCCGCAAAATAACTGGTAGTGCTGCGGATTTTCCGCAATGATAATCCGCAGCGGAAATTTACGCAGCATGTGCACAGTACATGCGGATTATCATTGGGGAACATGGCAGACCTTCTACCAAGTGTTTTTTAAGCGTTTCTGCAGCGGAATAGCTACTGCAGAAACGTTTAAAAAACGCATCGTGGGCACACAGCCTGAGAATGGAAAATATCAAACTCCTATGATGTTAATTACCTTTGGGAACAGCATACAGATAGGTTTTAAAAAAAGTATTCATTGTCTATCAGCTTTTTATCGGATTACCAAAGTCACACTAGAACACTTATAAAATGATAACATGGTAGTCCTCTACTCTAAATGGCCGAGTAACACAAATGTAGCCCTTTGGGTACTCTTCAAGGTTTGTTTTTTCTATAATTAATTTGGCCTTTATTAGTTTCAGAGAACATTTTTTTTGTATTTTATACTGTATTATTGAAAACTAATGCTCTGCATTTTCCCATAGAAATGGATGAGCAACCCTGCACAAGTTTACACAGAATAAGATTTAAAAACAGTAGCATTTTTGCTTTTTCCTATAGACATTTACAGGTATATTCCTACAATTGTTTCCTTTAGGCTATGTTCCCATAATGAGCGTTTAATGGGCTTTTTACACTGCGTATTTTCGAAAAAATGCAAGTAACCTATTTTACTAATGGGTGCAGAAATGGTGCAGAAAATCTGCAACATCAAAAATGCATCAAAAGCTCATCGTGGGAACGTAGCCTAAAAAATATCTGCCTCAACAATTCCACTGAGTAGAATAAAAAAAAAAAACAGCAGCAGTTTTGGTTTGACATCCGTGAGATTCTCAACTGGACGTGATCTGAAACCTATTATGTGTGAATGAAGCCTATTTCAGGAACCAACATGATATGGTCATTACTGTTTTTTCATTCATATAAAATCAGACAAGCATTTAATACATAAATTATATATACCCACAATTTCACCTGCCTTATTGTAAGTTCACTGAAGACCTGTCTACATCATATCTATGTGAAATCGATATCTTTTACATTTCATGTCAATTACCAACCATCAAACGTTTGAAAAGCTGTCTCTTTATCTGTTATTAACAAGCTGCTCTGGAGTAAGGCATTTATGGTCTAGTAATACATGCATCTTAACATACATTAATTAAACCCCTTAATGACCAGGGCTGAATGAGGCTTAGGTCAGGGCTGCACAGCGACTTTTGCTGTGAAAATGGTACCACGTTCAAACATTGCTATGTGTGGCTGCCACCTTGCAGGAGCACAACTAAAGTGAATAGGGTCACATTGTGACCCTTTGAATACTGAGTCTGTGCCAGGAAAGTAACAAAAAATAAGACTGCAAGATTATTTGTAGTAAATGTTTGTTGCAGTTCATTAGGGGTCACAATGTGACCCTATTCACTTGTATTGTGCTGCAACATAACAGATAAACACAGCAATCTTCGGCCACACAAACTGTGTCAATCAATGACCAGCCAATTTTTTCTCCTCTTCAGTAGCCAGAATGTTCTTATTTTTTCACTCACATGAATGTATGAGGCTTTGTTCTATGTGAGTTATTACAGTCCTGAAGATAACTAATATGTGTAGGTTTTTTTTTTGTACATACACGTAAGAAAATGTATTTTATGTGAAAAAGGATTGGATTTTTTGCATTTCTGTGGTGAGAAATGTTTACATTTTTTTCAACGTTTTTTTTAAGTTCTTGCATGTGTTTTATACTTCTATAGCAGTGCTGTCAAAAATACAAGTGTTAATAGTTTATTTTTTATCAATTAACAAAATGCAAAATGAATGAACAAAAGAGAAATCTAAGTCAAATCAATATTTGGTGTGACCACCTTTTGCACAAAGATGCACTTGCACAAAGTCAAAAATTTTGTTGGATTATAGTTAGCTGTTTGAGTAACAAATTATACCAAAAAAAGTGATAATGATCATCATTTTCATATGTAGGTTGACACACACTAATTAACTGAAATAAAAACAACTGTGTAGAAGGCTTAAAACTGGGTGAGGAACAGACAAGATCTGCTATATAGGTGAGGTTGTGGATGACAGCTTCATGTCACAGGTCATACACATGGCAAGGGTGAGCACAGCAACAAGGTAATGCTGTATCAGCAAGGTCTATCCCAAGCAAAGATTTCAAAACAAATATAACCTAGAATAAAAACATAATGCATGGGCACTCTGCAGTAAGTAAACACATAGTACCAGATATAAAAACCATAGGACATTTTGACTCAGCTTTCTATTTGCCTGCAGGC
This sequence comes from Phyllobates terribilis, assembly GCF_046119375.1. Taxonomy (NCBI): domain Eukaryota; kingdom Metazoa; phylum Chordata; class Amphibia; order Anura; family Dendrobatidae; genus Phyllobates; species Phyllobates terribilis. The sequence continues at coordinate 519,988,005 of NW_027362763.1, read as the reverse complement.
CTCAAAATAGGCAGAGCACGACCATCGGCTGACCGTGTTTAAAACCTGCCTGTGTGTTTGTCTGGGGTTACATGACAAGATAGAAGGTTTTGCAGAAGCCTATATCCATAGAAGATCTGTGGTTAGTTTTCCAATGCAGAGTTCCTTCAAAAACTGTGTGCATGTGTACCTTGGAGAATTGATGCTGCTTTGAAGGCAAAGGGTACAAAGAGTAGTCACACCAAAAGTTGATTTACATTTCTCTTTTGCTCATTCACTTTGCATTTTGTGAATCGATAAAAATAAACTATTAACACTTCTAAAATTGAAAGCATTCTTACTTTGCAGCATTTTTCCCACACATGCCCCACTTTTGTGAAGTACTGTACTTCAGTGGTAAACCTTTTGGAGGTCATGCAGAAATAATTATGAATGCCATTTCTTTTCTGGTATTTTTAAAAAGATATATATATATTTTGGGAAGAAAATCTTACCTAAGGAGAGGGCATACTACAGTTTAAAAACAGATAGATATATTTTTTACATACATTTTTGGAGAAGACGGGACAGGAAACATTGGTTGACCCAACATTGGAAAGGGGCCCCATCTCTAGCCTTTTCGATATTAGCTTAAGTAACTATCCAATAAACAACATACATAGTCCTATATGTTGAGGTCACTTTGACATTACTAAGGCTGTGTTTGTGTTAAAAAGTCTGGGAAAATATTGGATGCAATCATGGCAGACCTCAGAATATTTTATCAGTCCTACTTCCTGCACATCAGAACATATTCAGCTTTATTCACACTTCCATGTGTAGAATACAGTGACCTTCATTTAGTCTAAAATTTGACTTTATTAATGAATCAGTAGACCAAGCCATGTCTTAAATCTGTGCCTGCCTTTCTAAACCCTTTCATATTCAGAGAGTGCTTAGCACAGTATACAGTGGCTTGCAAAGGTATTCACACACCCACCCCCTTGGCTTTTTATTTATTTTGTTACTTTATAACCTGTGTTTAAATATTTTTGTAATCGGATTTGTGTTTAATGCATCAGCACTAAACAGTCTAAGTTAGTGAAGTGAAGAGAGAAAAATAAAGGCATAAATTAAATTTATGGGATCAAATAACTAAAAATTGGCATGTGCATATACTGTATATTCACCCCTTTTGCTATGAAGTCTCTAAAAATTTCTGGTGCAAGCAATTACCTTCATAAGTCACATGCTTAGTGAATGGGAGTCTACCTGTGTGCAATGTAAGTGTCACATGGTCTGTCAGTATATACACACCTTTTCTAAAAGGCCACAGAGGCTGCAAAACCATAAAGCAAGAGGCACCACTAACCAAACAACACCATGAAGACCAAGGAGATCTCCAAACAAGTTAGGGACAAAGTTGTTGAGTTATAAAAAAATATCTTAATCTCTGATGATCCCCATGAGCACCATCAAACCCATTATCAACAAATGGAAAGAACATGGTACCACAACAAACCTGACAAAAGAGGGCCGCCCACCAAAACTCTCAGCCTGGGCAAGGAGGGCATTAATCAGAGAGGCAGAACAGAGACCAAAAGGTAACCCTGAAGGAGCTCCAGAGTTCCAAAGCAGAGACTGGAGTATCTGTTCATACAAAAACAATAAGCCGTAAACTCCACAGAGGTTGCCTTGATGGAAGAGTGGGCAGAAAAAAGCCTTTACTTACACACAAAAAAATGTACACCTCATTTTCAGTTTGCCAAAAGACACGTGGGAGACTCCACAAATGTATGGAGGAAGGTGGTGTGGTCTGATGAGACCAAAATTGAATTTTTTGGCCACCAAGGTAAACGCTATGTCTAGAGTCAAACCAACACAGATTATTACCCCAAGAATACGATCCCCACAGAGAAACATGGAGGTGGCAGCATCATGCTGTGGGGATGTTTTTCAGCAGCAGGGACAGGGAAAATGGTCCGAGTCGAGGGGAAGATGGATGGTGCGAAATACAGGGATATTCTTGAGCAAAACCTGTTTTAGTCTGTCAGTGATTTGAGACTGGGACGGAGATTCACCTTCCAACATGACAATGACACAAGCATACTGCTAAAGCAACACTCGAGTGGCTTAAGGGGAAACGAGTAAATGTTTTGAAGTGGCCTACTCAAAGCCCAGACCTTAATCTAATTGAGAATCTGTAGATCTGTAAACTTGAAGATTGCTGTTCACTAGAGGAAACCATCTAACTTTAAGGAGCTGGACCAGTTTTTCCTTGAGGAATGGGCAAAAATCCCAGTACCAAAATGTGGAAAGCTCAGAGACTTATCCAAAGCAACTTGCAGCGGTAATTGCCTCAAAAGGAGGCTCTACAAAGTACTGTTTTTTCAGCTATTTTGTCCTATTTGTTGTTTGCTTCACAATAAAAAGAAAACCAAATGTTCACAGTTGTAGGCACGTTCTTTACATAAACTGATGCAAACCCTCAAAAAAACAGTGAAATTCCAAGTTGTGAGGTAGTAAAACACAAAAAAAACCAAGGGGGTAGCTAGCTTTACAGCGTAATTTTTGAATTATATTTTCGGAGCTATTTTTTTTTTTTTTAACTATTTTTCCATCAGTAGGCACTTTGGTTCATAATGCAAAATTTGACACAATCTATGTAACATATTGCAACTGGTGCATTGCTTGAATTATTATTTTATCTCTACAAATGGAATCTTAAGTGCTATTATGTGTAAACTATATTTTAAATTCTTTTGTATTATCACAAACAATGTGTTAACGTAATGGTACAAAATGTGGTATGTGTGCTATTTTAACCTAAATACAAGTAAAACTACATTGTACATTTGCGGATGCTTTTAGGAAAACTCATTTCATTTTGAGAATGGATCAAATTGTATTTCTCTTGCCTAAATTAAATACCATTTATCATGAACTTGCCCACATTGCTGTCAGAGTGTAGTCTACTAGTCACTTGCTAAAAAACAAGCCACATTTATTACATACAATCCTTATAAATTTGCCTCTTAAGGCTTAATGTTATGACATCCCAAAGGAAAACAGTGAAACCTGTAAAAGCTGATAGAGTACCAAGTCTAACCATTTTGGTTTATTTTTTAAGCCCCATTATTACTGATATCCAAAATAGGGACAATAATTTAGCAAGGTAACACCTTGAATTTTCTTGTCTAACCATAAGGGAACAGTATTATATACTCGTATCTGAACACTGGAAATGTGGCCAGCCGTGACTTGACTCATGATAGTCAGAAGCCTTCCCGTCTTCATACGCAGCGGTCTATAAAATATGCCACAGAGTGAAAATAATGGAAGAGTTCTCACCAAGCTAATGCCTCATACAGACGTCATGTTTTATTTTATTTTGTATGGAAAAAGGACTAATTTTCATGAGTTTCCTAAATCATTTTTTCATCATTGTTTAGCCTATTTTTCTGTTTTTAACATAAGAGTTTCATCCATTTTTGCAGTCTGAAAAAAAATTACAAGCTTTTTCTACCCATCAAACACTAAAAAAAAAATACAGACAGCAGTCAGGTGACACATAGAAGGCATCTGTGTGCTAGCTGTTTATATCACTTATCCATTCATTTAAAGAGGCCGTGACGCTTGCTCCAAAAATACCTTGTAAAAGTCCCTGAACTCCTCTGATTCTGTCGCACTTTTACGTCTTGAGCTGCATTGCTCCATTGCAGAGATATTGACATTTGTTGCTTTTGGGGTGCAATATGTGAAATCTCTACTTGCAGTTCAACTGGGTGTTTCTTCAGAATTTTCTCTGGGGGGGGGGGGTCTGCATACACCCCTAGAGAAGACTAACTGCAAGACTGCTGACCTGTGATTGGCAGCATCTGGGAGGGGGGGGGATAAAAGTGATTTCCCCCAGAGAATAAAAAGTTCAGTTGAAGTACAAGCAGAAATTTCATATATTGTGCTCCAAAAGCAATAATGGAGTGACGCAGTGCAAAGCAGAAAAAGACGTCAGTATCAGGGAGCTCAGGATTTTTACAAGATATTTAATTCAATTTTTGAGTGACAGATATTCTTTAAATGGGCTAGCTTGACCGTTACTCAGATCAAAAATTAATGACTTTTATTTGCAAACACTTATCCCACAAAGAGAACACAGGACATGCATACGGCCGAATACACAATTATTGGTACGTGTTCTATCCATGAAAACACTGATATAACCTGGATGTGAAAATTGGACATCTGAATAAGCCTAAGGATGAGTTAGCAAAGACAATTACCTAATGTTTTTTATTGAAAAGTGTCTAGCTCCTAAAATGTGTTATGCAAAATATGAGCATGTATCAGACGACGATTGTATTCAAGTATGTCTTTCTCTATAAAAACATATTTTGTTAGGCTTCTCTCTGAGGTGATTGGCAGGTCTCTCTTTATGTACACACATGGGTATCAACTTGAGTTATGCAGGGAGAAGCAGACCAGGGTTTGTGCAGACTAATTAGTTTTCTTTCTGTCGTCCCTGGCTAGCTTTCCAAACTGTTTTCTCTATACACCACATACATGGATGCAATCCTGCAGCCAGGATCTGATTTATGCTGCCTTTGACAGGTACCCTTTAAGGTGAGATAAATGAAAGATACATAATAAAAGACAAAATTTATTCAAGATTGATGACAATACATGAAAATTGTATTTTATCCTGTATCTTTCTTTTTGTTGTGCATTAAGTGTGAATTATTGTCCTGCATAATAAAGAAAATTATATGTATGTCACAAAATATGATTTGAGACCTCGTTACTTACATTCAAAATATAGTCTCTGTCATCCCTGTGTATACTGGGCGTTTATAGGCCTTTGCAATCAATGACCTATTTCCGTAACCCAATTTTAGGTGAGTTCCCCCTTCTTTTCGCTAATGTTTCTATTGGCCTAATTTTGCCAAGTACGGGGCAATAGCAATAATTAATAATATTGGATGAATAAAAGTGGGAGACAGGGTCCACATGGGATAGACATTTTCTCCCAAAGCAAACTTCATCTTTCTACACTGAAAGTGGTGACAACTTTCCCAGGCAAAAAGTCTCCAGTATGTGGATGAGATTTCTAAACCTCATCAATTTGCCAGCAATTGTGAATTGCTGGCAAATCTGCAGCACTTCCATCACATGTGGATTCACCTTTACTTATCCTTCTCAATTTTTATCATTTTGTTTGGGTGTATTTCAACCTTGGACATAAGATTCTTAAGCTTTTTAACTGTTTAATAATGTGATACTTTATTTCATACTTCTAATCTGAAATGTGTTTTTCATGTTAAGGCTATGTGCCCACGTAGCAGATTTGATGCAGAGCGTTTTTGCCTCTCTCTGGCAGAAAAAAACACATGCAGATTTACATGCAGATTTACATGTGTTCTTTTCTGCCAGGGAGAAGCGTTTTTTCAGCGTTTTTGCATGCATTTTCGCATGTGTTTTTTCAAGCGCTTTTCCAAGCGATTTTGAACATCATTTGGAAAAGTGCTTGACAAGTTGGTCACACAATATAAATCCATGCAACCGGCATGGATTTATATTGTGTGACCAACTTTGATGCTTTAAATGCTGCATCTATAGTAAAAAAAAAAAAAAAAAAAGAATTAAAAAGTTAAAAATAAAAAAAAACCTGTAAGCTCACCTCTCCAGTCTCCTCCCGGCGGCGATCCTCTCTCCTCGGCGTCCCGCGGTGTACTTGCAGGACCTGCGGTTGACATCATTTAGTCAGCTGATGGTGATGCGACCACTGACGTCAGCGGTCAGGTGATGCTCGCGTGACCATCAGCTGACTAAATGACGTCACTGCAGGTCCTGCATGTACACCGTGGGACGCCGAGGAGAGAGGACGCCGCCGCTGGGAGCAGACCGGAGAGGTGAATATACAGTTTTTTTTTTTATTTTCAACTTTATTTCTTTTTTTCTCCGCGTGGTAGCCGGGATGAATAGGAGTTGTAGTCTCCTCTTCATCCTGGGTACCACACGCATTGCGATTACGCTGCAAATTCGCGGCCATTGAATTTAATTGAAACGCAGCAAATCCACATGTACCTGCGGGTTTGCTGCGTTTCAATGTTCCTCAATGGCCACGAATTTGCAGCGTAATTGCGGTAGAAATGGTCATGCTGAGTTGTGCAATGCAATGCAAATTCGGCGCGGTAATTAGCGCATCATGTGCACGCACATCCGAATTCACATTGCTTTGCATGGCAGACGGTTTTACAAGCATTTTTGTGGCCGTGAAAACGCTGCAAAAACGCTACGTGGGCACATAGCCTTAGGCTGGGTGCTCACTGCATCTGTGACACTTAGCCTACAATACACTTTGGGAGCTTTTCCTGACATACAGTACAGACCAAAAGTTTGGACACACCTTCTCATTTAAAGATTTTTCTGTATTTCAATGACTATGAAAATTGTACATTCACACTGAAGGCATCAAAACTATGAATTTTTGAAGCTCATCAAGAGAATGCCAAGAGTGTGCAAAGCAGTCATCAAAGCAAAAGGTGGCTACTTTGAAGAACCTAGAATATAAGACATATTTTCAGTTGTTTCACACTTTTCTGTTAAGTATATAATTCCACATGTGTTAATTCATAGTTTTGATGCCTTCAGTGAGAATGTACAATTTTCATAGTCATGAAAATACAGAAAACTCTTCAAATGAGGTGTGTCCAAACTTTTAGACTGTACTGTTTGTTGTAACGTTGCCATAGGCCCGCATTCACCCGATGGAGGCCAAAAAGTGTATTTTTTCGGCCTCCATCTAGCTGGTATTTGCCTGCATACTGTTGGTTCAACAGCATAGGAAAGTGCAACGGACTGTGCTTTCCTTTAGAGAGGTCTACTGCAAAGAAATGCAGCATATGTTTTATTAAAGCAGGTCCTTATGGTGGACAGAGCCTGACAGCGGCCACTGTTGAGCGTATATCTCCTGATCTTATGTGCCCAACACTGTGTGCCTATACTTAATCTTTTTTTTTAAGATTGCTATATGGAGAATAGCTCAGAATTCTGGTCAAGCCCAAATCTCTTTAACTCTGTCAGTCTAATATCTATCAACAAGAACAATGCAAGAACTGTGCTCTTCCAATATGCCATTCTTAAATTATTCAAAAGTTGGAAAGCAAACTAAAGACAAAATGACTAATTTATTAAAAGCATCCCCATGTCTCTAAGGAGGTACATGAATTCATACTGCTAATTGAAGAATCAATCCCAGACTTGTTAATCAATGAATTCTACTGTGTGCAGACCAAAAATAATCTGACAGGCTGTTATTGGTGGGCTGACTTAATTCACTAGAGACATATGGAAAACATGCTTTCTAAGAGCATGACTCTACATACTGTATTCCATAAAAATGTAAAATGCGCAAGGACTAAAATGATCTTACTCATCTGAAGGTATGCTCCCACATACTGACGAGTAGGGGTGCGGCAGAAGCAAAATCAGAAAATCCATGTACAAAATATACCGTATGCCTTTTTTCCAATGATTTACCAATAAATATTCTAGAGAAGCAGCACTCGCAGCCTACTGCTTTGTAAAAATGTGGAAAAAACAGTGACTGTGAATAGAAACTGTCCTAAACAAGTACACATTGTTTGCATCTATCTGCTACTACAGTAAGCAAAAAGCAATCAAAATGGTACATTTGCACATATTCTAAGGGTCAATTCATGAAACCAAATAGATAGCTAAAATAAACTGTTTATGCCACTTTTAAAATGCAAAATGTGAAATATGTAAACCAAATGCAGGCATCCTTTGGCCTAGATATTCAGGACTGAAAAGGCCATTATTAAGGAGAATATTCTAAACAATATATAATGTAATACACTAGGCAGAAAATACATTTTCGCTGCATGATCAACTGTGTATGAAAGGCAAATTTAGACTATTAACCTCATCTCATATCCAACTAACCAGTCATATAAATCTCTAGCAAATGTGGAAATTATACTGTAAGCGTTACACTCCTCCACATACTGTATCGTTTTACAAAGAAATGCATTATTGCAGTGCAAATGCACAAGGCAGTCGCTCATTGGCCAGTAATCAGATAAGTATATGACTCAGTAATATTATTATAGTAATTAAAATCACGCTATAGGAGCTATATTACTTGAGGACGCGGAGGGGGAGCTGCACTATGAACAATTGCTACTAGGCAGATGAAAGTAAATAATACAGACACGTAATAAAGCACTGCACATTCACATACTACACAACTAAGTTAAAAAGGATTGTACCAAAGCTCTAGAATGTAAAAGCGCACAAAATATTACCTTCTCGGCATCTGTTAATAGAAAGAAGCTGCCAGAAAACTGAGGGAAGGAAAGCAGACACATTTTTAATATCTTTATTTATAGAAGAGGCAGTCTGCTATGAAGCTTTCAATGCCAACTCCCACTATGTGTCTATTCTAGCAGGGACACTAGAATTTCATTCCCTTCCCCGCAGATGGGCTGAAAGCACTGTTTCTAACCCAATGCAGAGAATGCTATGCATAAAGATATTACTTACTGATTTTCTCCTCGCCTCGGGAAAAAGGGAAGCAGCAGAGCTGGCCCATGGCACCGTGTTATTCTGCTGATCCTCTTCCCTCCAAACACCTTAAAGTGCAGATTAGTGCACAGGCTGGCAGAACGCTGCTTATTCCACAGACAAGGGAGGGCGCATAGGAGGAATCGAAGAGAAGAGAACCACAGGCTATAGTGAAAGGAGAGCTCCTCCTCCGTGTCCTGCTGTTTGATGCAATGGCAATGGGGCTGACAGCACACGAGACACCACAACATAAAATAGCACAAGTGCAATCCCTGTCTGATTAGCCCAATTATTGCCATGTCATTCATAGCGGACAGGACTCACAATAGATACAATAACTTCCCTTTTTCTATGGCGTACACTCCTCTATGATGTTTTACCATGGCACAATGGAATATTATTATTTATCATTATAGCGCCATTTATTTAATGACGCTTTACATGTGAAAAAGGGGTATACATACAAGAACAATTACAATAATCTTGAACAAAACGTGACGTCGACAGGTAAAGGAGGAGAGAGGACCCTGCCCGTGAGGGATCACAATCTACAAGAGATGGGTGAGGATACAGTAGGTGAGGGTAGAGCTTGTTGTGCAGCGGTATGGTGGAGCAAGGGTTACTGCAGGTTGTACGCTTGTCGGAAGAGGTGGGTCTTCAGGTTCCTTTTGAAAGTTTCCACAGTAGGCGAGAGTCTGATGTGTTGGGGTAGAGCATTCCAGAGTAAGGGGGATGCACAGGAGAAATCTTGTATGTGATTGTGGGAAGAGGAGATAAGAGGGGAGTAGAGAAGACCTTGTGAGGATCGGAGGTTGCGTGCGGGTATGTACCGGGAGACTAGGTCACAGATATATGGAGGAGACAGGTTGTGGATGGCTTTGTATGCCATGGTTAGGGTTTGGAACTGGAGTCTCTGGGCAATGAGGAGCCAGTGAAGGGATTGACAGAGAGGAGAGGCTGGGGAATAACAGGGGGGGGGGGCAGGTGGATTAGTCGGGTATATGCAACGTTGTGGAATTGAGCTTGCAAACCAAAATTAAGAAATATTAAAAAACATTGTCAGGTTAAAGGGGCGACTTACTGTCAGACTGTACACTGTAAACTGGATGACTTAACTGTATGCTTCAATCTTGCATTTTCCCGCAGAGTTGATGACACGGTGTCATAGCCTTAGGTGCTTCTCCGTAGATTAGATGCACCAAATCATAACAAATGTTTCTTAATAGCAAGAAAAAGACTACTAATTGGCTCACTAAATATGCAAATAGCCTCTTCAGAGAGGAAAAAAACCTACAAAAGACAAAAATATATCTCATACCCTACCATCATTATATATAAATGTAAAGCAAAGTTGCATAATAAATATAGGGTACTTAGTGAACTATTTTTGATCAAAAAAAGTATACAAGCCGTCCCACCAGCGGCAAGGTGACCCTAAATTGGGACGGTACCTATACTGCCTATATTAAAAACCTTACTGTATATCAAAGTTGAAGCAATGCATATAAAAGGGTAGACAAATAGGACCGGGTCCCAACTCCAGACCACCCAGGCCCGTGGTAAGCTACATATAACCAGTCAGCTCATCAAAGGGGATGCCACACCCTTAAATTGCACAGAATGCAAACAAGACAAAAAACCAGGCAATGTGAACTGAGGTCTAAGATGGTAGACATGCAAGAAATAGGAGCATGTTCACACTAGCAAAAAAGAAACAAAACCTACAAAAGACAAAAATATATCTCATACCCTACCATCATTATATATAAATGTAAAGCAAAGTTGCATAATAAATATAGGGTACTTAGTGAACTATTTTTGATCAAAAAAAGTATACAAGCCGTCCCACCAGCGGCAAGGTGACCCTAAATTGGGACGGTACCTATACTGCATATATTAAAAACCTTACTGTATATCAAAGTTGAAGCAATGCATATAAAAGGGTAGACAAATAGGACCGGGTCCCAACTCCAGACCACCTAGGCCCGTGGTAAGCTACATATATACTAATCAGCTCAACAAAGGGGATGCCACACCCTTAAATTGCACAGAATGCAAACAAGACAAAAAACCAGGCAATGTGAACTGAGGTCTAAGATGGTAGACATGCAAGAAATAGGAGCAAAGTTGCATAATAAATATAGGGTACTTAGTGAACTATTTTTGATCAAAAAAAGTATACAAGCCGTCTTGTTTGCATTCTGTGCAATTTAAGGGTGTGGCATCCCCTTTGATGAGCTGACTGGTTATATGTAGCTTACCACGGGCCTGGGTGGTCTGGAGTTGGGACCCGGTCCTATTTGTCTACCCTTTTATATGCATTGCTTCAACTTTGATATACAGTAAGGTTTTTAATATAGGCAGTATAGGTACCGTCCCAATTTAGGGTCACCTTGCCGCTGGTGGGACGGCTTGTATACTTTTTTTGATCAAAAATAGTTCACTAAGTACCCTATATTTATTATGCAACTTTGCTTTACATTTATATATAATGATGGTAGGGTATGAGATATATTTTTGTCTTTTGTAGGTTTTGTTTCTTTTTTGCTAGTGTGAACATGCTCCTATTTCTTGCATGTCTACCATCTTAGACCTCAGTTCACATTGCCTGGTTTTTTGTCTTGTTTGCATTCTGTGCAATTTAAGGGTGTGGCATCCCCTTTGATGAGCTGACTGGTTATATGTAGCTTACCACGGGCCTGGGTGGTCTGGAGTTGGGACCCGGTCCTATTTGTCTACCCTTTTATATGCATTGCTTCAACTTTGATATACAGTAAGGTTTTTAATATAGGCAGTATAGGTACCGTCCCAATTTAGGGTCACCTTGCCGCTGGTGGGACGGCTTGTATACTTTTTTTGATCAAAAATAGTTCACTAAGTACCCTATATTTATTATGCAACTTTGCTTTACATTTATATATAATGATGGTAGGGTATGAGATATATTTTTGTCTTTTGTAGGTTTTGTTTCTTTTTTGCTAGTGTGAACATGCTCCTATTTCTTGCATGTCTACCATCTTAGACCTCAGTTCACATTGCCTGGTTTTTTGTCTTGTTTGCATTCTGTGCAATTTAAGGGTGTGGCATCCCCTTTGATGAGCTGACTGGTTATATGTAGCTTACCACGGGCCTGGGTGGTCTGGAGTTGGGACCCGGTCCTATTTGTCTACCCTTTTATATGCATTGCTTCAACTTTGATATACAGTAAGGTTTTTAATATAGGCAGTATAGGTACCGTCCCAATTTAGGGTCACCTTGCCGCTGGTGGGACGGCTTGTATACTTTTTTTGATCAAAAATAGTTCACTAAGTACCCTATATTTATTATGCAACTTTGCTTTACATTTATATATAATGATGGTAGGGTATGAGATATATTTTTGTCTTTTGTCTTTTGTAGGTTTTGTTTCTTTTTTGCTAGTGTGAACATGCTCCTATTTCTTGCATGTCTACCATCTTAGACCTCAGTTCACATTGCCTGGTTTTTTGTCTTGTTTGCATTCTGTGCAATTTAAGGGTGTGGCATCCCCTTTGATGAGCTGACTGGTTATATGTAGCTTACCACGGGCCTGGGTGGTCTGGAGTTGGGACCCGGTCCTATTTGTCTACCCTTTTATATGCATTGCTTCAACTTTGATATACAGTAAGGTTTTTAATATAGGCAGTATAGGTACCGTCCCAATTTAGGGTCACCTTGCCGCTGGTGGGACGGCTTGTATACTTTTTTTGATCAAAAATAGTTCACTAAGTACCCTATATTTATTATGCAACTTTGCTTTACATTTATATATAATGATGGTAGGGTATGAGATATATTTTTGTCTTTTGTAGGTTTTGTTTCTTTTTTGCTAGTGTGAACATGCTCCTATTTCTTGCATGTCTACCATCTTAGACCTCAGTTCACATTGCCTGGTTTTTTGTCTTGTTTGCATTCTGTGCAATTTAAGGGTGTGGCATCCCCTTTGATGAGCTGACTGGTTATATGTAGCTTACCACGGGCCTGGGTGGTCTGGAGTTGGGACCCGGTCCTATTTGTCTACCCTTTTATATGCATTGCTTCAACTTTGATATACAGTAAGGTTTTTAATATAGGCAGTATAAGTACCGTCCCAATTTAGGGTCACCTTGCCGCTGGTGGGACGGCTTGTATACTTTTTTTGATCAAAAATAGTTCACTAAGTACCCTATATTTATTATGCAACTTTGCTTTACATTTATATATAATGATGGTAGGGTATGAGATATATTTTTGTCTTTTGTCTTTTGTAGGTTTTGTTTCTTTTTTGCTAGTGTGAACATGCTCCTATTTCTTGCATGTCTACCATCTTAGACCTCAGTTCACATTGCCTGTTTTTTTGTCTTGTTTGCATTCTGTGCAATTTAAGGGTGTGGCATCCCCTTTGATGAGCTGACTGGTTATATGTAGCTTACCACGGGCCTGGGTGGTCTGGAGTTGGGACCTGGTCCTATTTGTCTACCCTTTTATATGCATTGCTTCAACTTTGATATACAGTAAGGTTTTTAATATAGGCAGTATAGGTACCGTCCCAATTTAGGGTCACCTTGCCGCTGGTGGGACGGCTTGTATACTTTTTTTGATCAAAAATAGTTCACTAAGTACCCTATATTTATTATGCAACTTTGCTTTACATTTATATATAATGATGGTAGGGTATGAGATATATTTTTGTCTTTTGTCTTTTGTAGGTTTTGTTTCTTTTTTGCTAGTGTGAACATGCTCCTATTTCTTGCATGTCTACCATCTTAGACCTCAGTTCACATTGCCTGGTTTTTTGTCTTGTTTGCATTCTGTGCAATTTAAGGGTGTGGCATCCCCTTTGATGAGCTGACTGGTTATATGTAGCTTACCACGGGCCTGGGTGGTCTGGAGTTGGGACCCGGTCCTATTTGTCTACCCTTTTATATGCATTGCTTCAACTTTGATATACAGTAAGGTTTTTAATATAGGCAGTATAGGTACCGTCCCAATTTAGGGTCACCTTGCCGCTGGTGGGACGGCTTGTATACTTTTTTTGATCAAAAATAGTTCACTAAGTACCCTATATTTATTATGCAACTTTGCTTTACATTTATATATAATGATGGTAGGGTATGAGATATATTTTTGTCTTTTGTAGGTTTTGTTTCTTTTTTGCTAGTGTGAACATGCTCCTATTTCTTGCATGTCTACCATCTTAGACCTCAGTTCACATTGCCTGGTTTTTTGTCTTGTTTGCATTCTGTGCAATTTAAGGGTGTGGCATCCACTTTGATGAGCTGACTGGTTATATGTAGCTTACCACGGGCCTGGGTGGTCTGGAGTTGGGACCCGGTCCTATTTGTCTACCCTTTTATATGCATTGCTTCAACTTTGATATACAGTAAGGTTTTTAATATAGGCAGTATAGGTACCGTCCCAATTTAGGGTCACCTTGCCGCTGGTGGGACGGCTTGTATACTTTTTTTGATCAAAAATAGTTCACTAAGTACCCTATATTTATTATGCAACTTTGCTTTACATTTATATATAATGATGGTAGGGTATGAGATATATTTTTGTCTTTTGTAGGTTTTGTTTCTTTTTTGCTAGTGTGAACATGCTCCTATTTCTTGCATGTCTACCATCTTAGACCTCAGTTCACATTGCCTGGTTTTTTGTCTTGTTTGCATTCTGTGCAATTTAAGGGTGTGGCATCCCCTTTGATGAGCTGACTGGTTATATGTAGCTTACCACGGGCCTGGGTGGTCTGGAGTTGGGACCCGGTCCTATTTGTCTACCCTTTTATATGCATTGCTTCAACTTTGATATACAGTAAGGTTTTTAATATAGGCAGTATAGGTACCGTCCCAATTTAGGGTCACCTTGCCGCTGGTGGGACGGCTTGTATACTTTTTTTGATCAAAAATAGTTCACTAAGTACCCTATATTTATTATGCAACTTTGCTTTACATTTATATATAATGATGGTAGGGTATGAGATATATTTTTGTCTTTTGTCTTTTGTAGGTTTTGTTTCTTTTTTGCTAGTGTGAACATGCTCCTATTTCTTGCATGTCTACCATCTTAGACCTCAGTTCACATTGCCTGGTCTTCAGAGAGGAAGCGGACTTGAACTCTAGTGCCACCTATTGGATGTAGCAATCCTAAAAGTCAATACCCTTTAATGAGTCTTGCCACATGGTGTAGGATAAGAAGCCAAACCAGACACTCTGTTTGCATACATGTGTATCAGGGTGTTTTCCCCTCATCAGCACAAAGCAGGGAAACAAATTTGGCTAGGTGAGAGGCCACTGATAAGGGGTCTATTGGTCTATTGAAAACCCAGTTTCAGACAGTCTGTATTAGGAAAATTCTGAATTCAGGACCGTCATTTATTAGCCAAAGCAAAGATTAGATACAAAATTTGTTTTTCATTTTTGAGAAAAGTTGCAGATTTCCCTTGTGGTGTCACTGCATGAGAAATGCATACTGGCTGTCTGGTTTCTTCACAGATTACAGATGATTCCTGGCAATTACAAAAGATGGACACCCTGTATCCAGATTACCATCTGGGAACCATTATAACATAAAGGAGATTGTCCAAAGTGGATAACCCTTTAAAGGTAATACCAGAACTAAAGGGTTTAATATTTGTAACAGACTCTCCACCTCCCCTTTGAAACATACCTAAAAAATGCAGAACACTGGCATCCAAACAACTATCTTGTCTTTTCAGTTCATTAGAAAAAAAAAAGTTCACACCAATATAAGGAAACTGCCATCCAATCTCAAAGATTGTAGAATGGCTCGCATTAGAGTGATTTAAATAGTAACCGTTATTTTAAATTGTTCTTTATAAATCTATAGTACACATGAAGATAATAAGTTTGTAATGTATATTATCAGATAAATTGGCTTCTTTCTCCTCCAGGCCTGATCTTTTATTGTCAATTCATAGGTAAAAATTTGTATTCAGTAAAGACATATTTTCCCATAACTAAGTGTCACGAGTGTGTCAGGTTTGACTGACAGTCATACAGGGTCCAGCTGTAGAAGGTCGCTGCGTTGGCCTTGCAAACATCTTCCTGATTCTTTCATGATGCCTCTCATTTTAGGACCCAGCAGTGATCCTCACCTTGCTTTAGAATTATACTTTTAGGACGCAGTGGTGATCCTCATCTTCTGCTGCTAATTAGCATGCCCTTGCTGTATCCTTAAATACACTCAGTTTCTTCAGAGAGTTGCTAATGATAGAGCGATTCTTATCAATTCAGGCCTGGAATTCTAGTAGTCGGCTAGAATTTTCTTGGAGTTCCTTCGTGGATTGTTGCCGCGTTCGCTCTGGTGTCATCTTGAAGCTCAGTGTATTCCCTTGTGTGTACTTTAGTTTGCAGCGGGGCTGACTAGGGCTCACACTCTCCCCCTCCCTACCTAGGGTCTAGCTTTAGGGTCAGCTAGGGCCAGGTTTCCTGCTTGTTGATAGGTGCAGAATCAATATAGGGTCCATAGGGGAGTCAGGGTCTATAGTTTGAGTTTTTTAGGGGTCTCCACTCACCCTTTCCCTAATTGTAGGGCACCCTTCCCTTTTCCTGTCGTTATACCCTGGGTTCTCCCCATACCCAGCGTGACACTAAGATAGGAGATGACAGTTGGTGCTTTTAAAATTCTTAAAATTAAAGAGATGATTTCGTTTTACAAGAGCTATTTAAAATATTAAAACGGAGCTCTGATTGGTTGCTATGGGAAACTAAGACCATTCTTTTAGACAGTTTTGATAAATGAGGCCCCATGTCTACTATTGGCAGTCACAAATTAGATCCCCCCCAAAAAGTTTTTTCATTATATTTTTCTTGATAAACCGGACAAACAATCTCACTTTGGAGACTATGATCAGTTATTTAACAAATTTGGTGGGTTAACACAAAGTCTCAACTTGTAGAGCTAAAATGTTTAATGCCATCATTTGCAGTATTTTACTGGCACGGTTTACACTAAAAGCTTGTATAAATTGTTTATCTGCTTCCTGCTGCAGACCATTTTCATTTTTGCACTTTCACTTTTCCTCCCCATCTTTCGTGAGCACTTTTTTTTCCTATTAACAAGCTCAGCTTGATTTTTGCGGTACAACTTGTAGTTTTGAATGAAACCATTCACCTCACTATACAATACACTGAACAACAGAAATAAAAAATACTTGTGGAATAGAATGGTGAAAAACTGAAATTTCACCATTGTTATTCGGGTCTTATTTGACAGCGTTCACTGTGCACTGCAATGACTCCATAACTTTGTTCTGCAGGTCAGTAAGTTTATGGAGATTCCAAATTCATTCAGTTATTTTCTTTATGTTTTATGGTTTAAAAAAAAAATAATTAAAATAAAAGGTTAAGAAAGGAGTTAACACATTTATTTGTATCTATAATTCTGATTCGAGGATCGCCATAGAAGATCTTGTTTGGATTAATTTGATAAAGGATATAACATAGGGTTAATTTTTTCTATGCACACACTCAAGTACTCACATTAGCGAGACGTTCCTCTTTCCCGGTGAAGCCTACACTTCCTCCTTCACTGCATATATTTACACATTCTCATCAGAATCCTTTCATACATATGGAAGAACATCCCTACTTGATAGACTCTGAGGTCAATAGTGCAACAATCAGTCTTACTGACCATTATCGTCTAGTGACTTGGAGTTAAATTGGTCCTATTAATTATTGTAAGTCTAATTTTAAATTACAGCAGCTTCTGGCATCTTCACTTTTCGGCTCACAATTTTTCTTTGCAAAAACAGAAAGTTAATCAGCTGTATGGCCCCCATGTGATACCATATTTTCCTGTTTTCAGTAAGTGTAGAAAAAAATGTGTAGCTGGTTATTGATTTCCACAGCAAAATCAGAAGCTAGCCAGGGGTTTTGGGATCAACCACATTTTGAAAAAGGTTGTCTCAGATGAAACAACTCCTTTAAAAGGTAATTGTATATTCAAGTAACTTTTCGGAATAAGCTGTCCTGTGTGTACATGAGAAATAACACTATATCTGGCCATTACATGGCTTGTATCCTGCATTTTCAGCAGTTTTCCCCTATGTAGGCTCTATCTCTTAATTTGCAGTTGACTCTGAGCTGGTGGGAGGAGGTTAGCTGCTATGTTGTCTCCCACACACAGCACGGCACAAAGAGGGATTCCTGATTTTCTTTTTGAGCGAATAAGATCAGATTCAGGAGGGAGATGGGAGAAGGAGAAGTGGCTGATAATTGGGGAAGGAAGCAGATTCCTTTGCTAAACATATAATACATACTTTCTTATATTCCCCTGTGCTATTATATTTGTGCAAATTTTGTAGAAAGTACCATTCCAATTTAACTATTTTTTTAATCCCATAAAGGGACTGTCATTTAACTTTTTTTTTAAATCCTACATACAGTATACATAAGCTAGCATATTGTGCCATGTATAGAAATATACACAGGCACATGTTAAAGGACACTCCTGGCATTTACTTGAGACAGCCCTGGGGACCTAGGTCTGATCCTATGCTATCTGTATAATGACGATCATGACTACAGGATCGGGAGTTTTTTTCCAATGCCAGTAGTTAGAGCAAGAGTTCAGCGGTGTATCACAACTGTCCACCTCCTGGTCATCGCATGGGCACAATGGCAGTCCTTCAAGGTGAACTAATGTAATGAAGCTCTTGAAATACTATTACGCTGAGGTGTGGGAAGGGGTGTCAATTCATCAATGATCTCTATTAGTACTGGTCATAGATATGTACTGAGCAAGCTGCGTGAGTATTCAACCATTCATACACATCGTTACAAAAACATTACCCCTAAATAACTAGTAAGAAGAGGAACTTTAGCTCAGAGTCATCAAAGTTTTCACTAGAAAACTTTTTGAAAAGATGCACACTTTTTTGCATAACTTATAGTTGTGTAAAAATTTTGTTTGAATTGGCATTTTTACGCTAAGTCCACCCACGCTTTCAAAAAGTAGGCAAAGCTTTGCTTGAAGGAGGCGCCATAGAGTGTGGCAGGCAAATTCTTTATAATTTCTACCACAAGAGTGGAGTAAATGAACACAGAAGATGACCTCAGTGTACATTTCTTATGGTGGCACACAACAGCTGAAAGATGCGCACACTTAATTAATTTGGCACATCTTACTCCAACACACTGTTCATCAAGACTGGCGTTCAAAGCGCCAGGTTTGATGAATCGGGGCCTTTGTTTTAACAGGTTGTAATTAGGTTTCAATTCATGCACCAGTAACTACACTGATAGCCTTGTGATGGCTCAATAAGCGACAATCAATGATAAGCACAGTGAATTACGGATTTTACATTTAAAGTCCAGTGATATGTTCACAGCAAGCATCAAAAGTCTGTTGTTCGGTGGGTTTTTTTTTGTTTGAACATCCAACATATATATAAAACATGTTTCCTTATATAATATATTTCAATTAATTAATAACTTCTTCCTCCCACTAAACTCCCTTTTCTACAATCTATCCTAAATGTAACAGTCAGGATCATATTTCTGTTCAGCCTCTACACCAGTGCCCCCCCAGTTTGTGCCAGTTATTTCACTGGTTGCTCATCCACTTCTGAATACAACATAAACTTATCACATTCACCCACAAATCTCTCTGCACTGCCACACAGCCCTACATCTTGTCCCCTCATTTCTCTCCACAACCCGAATCATGCTCTCCCTTTTACAAGTGATCCAAAACTAACATCTTCCATACTCTTAACTTCCCACTCCCATCTCCAAGACCATTCTCCTGCTGCTGCAGCTCTCTGGAATGCAATACCTTAGACAATTAGTGTCCACAACTTAAGGGCTCACTCACACCACCGTATTATAGGTCCGAGAGCGATCCAACAAAAACATCGTTTTAAACTCGGACCAATGTTAGTCTATGGGCTATGCACATGTCCATTTTTTTTGCCTCAGAGTGAGCCGGTGCGAGGTAAAAAAAAAACAAAACAGCATGTCCAAGTTTGATTCGGATTGCACTAAGCCATGCAAGTCAATGAGTGCGTGGAAATCACTCGCTGCACTCGGATGAAATCCAAGTGCAGTCCAATTCACGCGCTATGACACAATGGAGAAGATGGAGAAATTTTGTTCTCCATTTTCTTATCACAGTATGTTCTGATTCTCTCATCCAATAGAATCACATCACACTATGCTGACACTCTGATCAAACAGATTTTGATCAGAGTGTCATTTGCATAATCGGCCTGATTCTCCTGGATGACCCTAGCCTAAAGTGAACTCTATAAGTACATCTTTTCAGGCACATTATCTCTCTAATCTAACATTTTCTCATTTTTTTTTTCATCTGTTCCCACACACTTTATGCACTCAGTAGTACTTTAATCTGTAAATACACAGATACGAGCTGGTGACCGGATCCTGCAGCTTTACATGAATAATAGAGATGGGCGAATTAAATGCAAATCAAATAAAACTTGTATGAAATTTTAAATTTGCAGGTTCTGGCGAATTTCAACAATTTGATATGCGCAGGAAGTGCATGGTTAAGCAGCTACTTGGTTTTCTCTAGAGCTATTGATGGAGTTAGGCTTGCAGCTGCCACGGGTCAGGATCACAGGCAGGTCAAAACTTGGATACTGGAATACTAGTCAGGAAGACAGAACTGGCTTCAGGTTCAGGTACCGCCAAAGTGGCTTCAGATTCAGGTACCACCGGAGCGGGTTCAGATACCGCCAGAGCGGCTTCAGGCTCTATTACTGTAGAAGCGGTTTCAGGCACAGACAACATGAGTTTCAAGAACAGGCTCACGATTAGACTACACGGGTTACAGTAACAAGTACTAATTGAGACAACACAGGGGACCTGGCAACAGACTAGTTGCAAAACACTAGTTAAATCAAAGTGGTTGCTCAGGCACCTCCCTACTGGGGAGCTTGCCTTATACACTTGATGCCTCCCAGCTATTAGCTGTGGGCATTTCCAAAGTGAGTGCGTTGTAACTTTAAGAATCATGAAGGGCACTAGGTGTACCGCCAGGAGGCCTGCGCAGCCCAGAGAAGCAGGAAGGAAAACAGGTAACGGGGACACCGCTGCATGGCAGAGGCGGCGAGTATGTCAGCGTCCCTGCTGGAAGGAGGTAGAGGAACCACGCATTGGTGCTACACTATCACATGGTATAGCGCCAACAATCAGGAGGTACTCTCCATATATCAATATTCTGCATAAAAGCCGAGGAACAAAATGTAGAAATTATTTTAGGGAGATTCAGGATAGTCAGAGGACGTCAGAGCTCACACCTCAACAATATAGATACAAAGAGAAAACCTTAAAACATTGGACAAATACTACAGACAATAACATGTTGTACATCTGTAGCACTAAAGAAGTAAATGAGTAAAGTATAATACAAATAATACAGAGATTTAATTGAAAATGGAAGAGAGATAGTAGAGGTGCCAGAAGCAGAGGCAAACTCAGTATAATTGATCAATGTTATAGTGAAGCTGGCATTTGCTGCTGAATTTAATTACAATTACATACATTTTTTATTAATGCACTAGAAAGCAGCATCAAGCCACAGACAGAAAAAAATCTGGAATCAGGATGTCAAAGATGGTCTGCTTGCTTGCCACAAGTGAATGTACAGATTTTTTTTCCATTTCTTGTGCAATCCTTTTTGTGAAGGGGAGAATAATTGATTTTTACTATTCCCTAAAATCCAGTCATTTATTTGGGACTATCAAATTCACAAAGTATGTAAGTCGCAAACTATTTTTTTTTGTCATCTGCTTTATTAGTCACATTCTACATATGTAGAGACCACACCCATGCAGAGCCTTATTGAAGTTTCTGTATTTCTGGACATGTTCCTACTTCGTTTTTCTTATTTCGTCATAATTGGGAAGGGGGTTGAATTATGGACACAATATATATATATATATATATATATATATATATATATATATATATATATATATATATATATATATATATATATATATATATACACATACAGTATAGACCAAACGTTTGGACACACCTTCTCATTTAAAGATTTTTCTGCATTTTCATGACTATGAAAATTGTACATTCACAGTGAAGGCATCAAAACTATGAATTAACACATGTGGAATTATATACTTAGCAAAAAAATGTGAAACAACTGAATATATGTCTTATATTCTAGGTTCTTCAAAGTAGCCACCTTTTGCTTTGATGTCTGCTTTGCACACTCTTGGCATTCTCTTGATGAGCTTCAAGAGGTAGTCACCGGAAATGGTTTTCACTTCACAGGTGTGCCCTGTCAGGTTTAATAAGTGGGATTTCTTGCCTTATAAATGGGGTTGGGACCATCAGTTGTGTTGTGCAGTAGTCTGGTGGATACACAGCTGATAGTCCTACTGAATAGACTGTTAGAATTTGTATTATGGCAAGAAAAAAGCAGCTAAGTAAAGAAAAACGAGTGGTCATCATTACTTTAAGAAATGAAGGTCAGTCAGTGCGAAAAATTGGGAAAACTTTGAAAGTATCCCTAAGTGCAGTTGCAAAAACCATCAAGCGCTACAAAGAAACTGGCTCACATGAGGACCGCGCCATGAAAGGAAGACCAAGAATCACCTCTGCTTCTGAGGATAAGTTTATCCGAGTCACCAGCCTCAGAAATCGCAGGTTAACAGCAGCTCAGATTAGAGACCAGCTAAATGCCACACAGAGTTCTAGCAGCAGACACATCTCTTCAACAACTGTTAAGAGGAGACTTTGTGAAGCAAGCCTTCATGGTAAAATAGCTGCTAGGAAACCACTGCTAAGGACAGACAACAAGCAGAAGAGACTTGTTTGGGCTAAAGAACACAAGGAATGGACATTAGACCAGTGGAAATCTGTGCTTTGGTCTGATGAGTCCAAATTTGAGATCTTTGGTTCCAACCACCGTGTCTTTGTGCGACACAGAAAAGGTGAACGGATGGACTCCACCGTGAAGAATGGAGGAGGAGGTGTGATGGTGTGGGGGTGCTTTGCTGGTGACACTGTTGCGGATTTATTCAAAATTGAAGGCATACTGAACCAGCATGGCTACCACAGCATCTTGCAGCAGCATGCTATTCCATCCGGTTTGCGTTTAGTTTTACAATCATTTATTTTTCAACAGGACAATGACCCCAAACACACCTCCAGGCTGTGTAAGGGCTATTTGACCAAGAGGGAGAGTGATGGGGTGCTACGCCAGATGACCTAGTCTCCACAGTCACCAGACCTGAACCCAATCGAGATGGTTTGGGGTGAGCTGGACCGCAGAGTGAAGGCAAAAGGGCCAACAAGTGCTAAGCATCTCTGGGAACTCCTTCAAGATTGTTGGAAGACCATTTCCGGTGACTACCTCTTGAAGCTCAGAGAATGTCAAGAGTGTGCAAAGCAGTCATCAAAGCAAAAGGTGGCTACTTTGAAGAACCTAGAATATAAGACATATTTTCAGTTGTTTCACACTTTTTTGTTAAGTATATAATTCCACATGTGTTAATTTATAGTTTTGATGCCTTCAGTGCGAATGTACAATTTTCATTGTCATGAAAATACAGAAAAATCTTTAAATGAGGTGTGTCCAAACTTTTGGTCTGTACTGTATGTATATATATATGTGTATATATATATATATATATTTTTTTTTTTTTTTAAAAAGCTCAAAAATGTATACATTTAACTTGTTTTACTGGTCCACTTTGACAACAGCACATGTGGACAACAGCAGCCTAAGTAGCACCACCATCAGTGGCACCAGACGTTCAGACAGTCGTACTGCCAAACTCAGGTCATAGTTGGCCTTATTTACTTTCAGAAATTCTATTAGTGGGAGGAAGTCGATAGTGTTATAGAATATATGGCACATGACTTTTTCAGTCACTACAGGATAATCTTACCTCTTATAAAGACACAATCAGTTTGAATCAGTGTTCTGTACAGAAAGGTCTGACTGATCACAAATTACTAAGAAGGATAATTTTTGGATCATATTTTAATTTTAAAAAACTTGAGAAATCTCACTTTGCACTCTGTTATTAAAAGGGCTGTTGGTTACTATGGAATTACCATCCATTTTTATGATGCGGTCACTTTGACATTACTAAAACTGCATTTGTGTTAAAGAGCTTGAAAGGCATGGATACAGTCCTAAAAGTCCTCAAGGCAATTGGAGGCTTTGCAGTGTTGTGATTTCTGGCAGAGCAATTTGCAACAACTTCAGTTTTCTGGAAAAATTTGTTGAACCCGCTGAACTGGATTTTCAAGAGATTCGATAAACCTTAATGAATTTCCTTATTTATTATTACTCTGTAATGTTTCATATTGTTTGTACATGCATCCAAATAAATTGTAACGTTCTACAGAATAGGTTGGTGTTATATAAATATTATTATTGTTATTATTAACTAGATGGAAGTCCTTTAGTCAAAGGCCACAGATTATTAGTAATTGAATTCCCCATTGTTTATTTGTCACCATTACTGACTGGTGACTCAGAATGTCCCTGGCACTGGTCCCATAATCCAGGGCACAAGCAGATCATTCTTTAGATAGTCACACACAAAAATTGCACTTGGATGAAATATCTAGATAGTTGTGCCTTCTCAATAAATTTTATAGAATCTTTTTCACGACTAATTGCTAGTCACGCCATTCATTTTTGTTAAAAATAAGATGACTGCTGCAGTTTCCTTCTGCTGCTCCAAAGATCAGCGATAATCTGTGTGTGAACCTGGCAGCAAAGAATGAAAGAAATTGGTTTAGTAAGGGAGAGGTAAGGCAAGATATGTACTTGTGTTCTAGCTAGTTCTAAACTGTTTTATTTTGATGTTTTAGTGGCGAGAATCTTTATACCAGTTTTTAAATATTAAATAAGGGTATGGTGATATATCACATAACAGGATATGACACAGAAACTATATCAATAATTTATAAAATAGACATTTCACATCAACCCATGAAGTCTTTATTTCTTCCCCCTCAGTGTGGGTCAAAATGTGGTTTCTGCCATCTGGTGACTAATAAAGGATATAACCGTGGATGCGGTTGGACTGCTGATTTTTCTGGATGTAAGACTGGACTATTTCCATAGTGCATTCATTGAAAGTTCATTCAAACAACATTTGCCTGTACAATGTGTAAGCAAAATCCCTAAACTCTTGAAAAGGATATACATAGAAGTTTAAAAAAGAGAAATAAAAAGGAGGGAGATGATGGGCCACTGTAACTATTAATAAATCTTAAAATTAACTTGTCAGCTACTTCTTGCTGCCTTTTCTAAGAGCTGCATGCAGTAACAAGTCTCACTGTCTTGAGCAGCGTGTGTTTTATTTATGGTTTATTGTGTCGGTAGATCAAACTCACACTTCAAACGGGGCCTATGGGCCTCACCTGACATACAGTGGGGAAAAGAACTACTTGATATACTGCTGAATTTGCAAGTTTTCCCCCTACAAAGAATGGAGAGGTCTGTAATTTTTATCATAGGTACACTTCAACTATGGGAGACAGAATATATAAAAAGAAAACACAGAAAATCACATAGTATGGTTTACATAATTAATTTGCATTTTATTGCATGAAATAAGTATTTGATACAACAGAACTTCATATTTGGTACAGAAACCTTTGTTTGTAATTACAGAGGTCAGACGTTTCCTGTAGTTCTTGACCAAGTTTGCACACGCTGCAGCAGGGACTTTTGCCCACTCCTCCATACAGATCTTCTCCAGATCTTTCAGGTTTCAGGGCTGTCGCTGGGCTACATTGAGTTTCAGCTCCCTCCAAAGATCTTCTATTGGGTTCAGGTCTGGAGACTGGCTAGGCCACTACAGGACCTTAAAATGCTTCTTAAGGAGGCACTCCTTAGTTACCCTGCCTGCATGTTTCGGGTTATTGTCATGCTGGAAAACTCAGCCACGACCCATCTTCAATGCTCTTACTGAGGGAAGGAGGTCGTTGGCCAAAATCTCACGATACGTGATTCCATCCATCCTTCCTTCAATACGGTGCATTCGTCCTGTCCACTTTGCAGAAAATCTCCCCCAAAGTATGATGTTTCCCCCAAAATGCTTTATGGTTGGGATGCAGTTCTTGAGGCTGTACTCATCCTTCTTCTTCCTCCAAACACGGAGAGTGGAGTTGATACCAAAAAGTTCTATTTTGGTCTCATCTGATCACATGTCCTTCTCCCATGCCTCCTCTGGATCACCCAGATGCTCATTGGCGAACTTCAAATTGGTATGGACATGTGCTGGCGTGAGCAGTGGGACCTTGCGTGCCCTCCAGGATTTTAATCCATGACGGCGTAGTGTGTTAATGGTAATGTTTGAAACTGTGGTCCCAGCTTTCTTCAGATCATTGACTAGGTCCTCCCATGTAGTTCTGGGCTGATTCCTGACCTTTCTCAGAATCGTCCTTACCCCACGAGGTGAGATCCTACATGGAGCCCCAGACCGAGGAAGATTGACAGTCATCTTCTGTTTCTAATAATTGTGCCAACAGTTGTTGCCTTCTCACCAAGCTGCTTGCCTTTTGTCCAGTAGCCCATCCCAGCCATGTGCAGGTCTATAATTTTGTCCTCGGTGTCCTTAGACAGGTCTTTGGTCTTGGCCATGTGGAGAGGATAAAGTGTGATTGATTGAGTATGTAGACATGTGACTTTTATACAGGTAACAAGTTCAAACAGGTGCAATTAATACAGGTAATGAGTGCAGAGTAGGAGGGCTTCTTAAAGAAAAACTAACAGGTCTGTGAGAGACAGAATTCTTGCTGGTTGGTAGGTGATCAAATACTTATTTCATTCAATAAAATGCAATGTAATTATTTAAAAATCATACAATGTGTTTTTTCTGTTTTTTATTCTTAGATTCTGTCTCTCACAGGTGAAGTGTACCTACCATAAAAATTACAGACTTCTCCATTCTTTGTAGGGGGGAAAACTTGCAAAATCGGCAGTGGATCAAATACTTATTTTCTCAACTGTACCTAAACTAAACACACAGCTATGTAAGGGATCTAGCCCCTACAAAAAATCACACCTTCATCGTTCTAATTTCTGCAGAAAACGAGGTTTAATAAAATATAATTACTTCATAGTTATAACGTTGAAAGTAGACTGAAGTCCATTGAGTTCAACCTATAGCCTAAATATGTTGATCCAGAGGAAGGCAAAAACCAATGACGCCATCAGTGCATTAATGTCCTTACTGTTGTATGGGGATGGTGAGCAGAAGGAAAAAGGGGGGGTCCGGTCCGGGACCACCTGCTCTTGTGCTTCTGCTTAATGGGCCCCAGAGTATAATGGAGTTGAAGCGGCACATCTCGGCGCATGCAGCTTTCCTGCCTGGTGCTGTACAGCTGTCAATACAAAACAGTCTCACGGTTCCAGGGCTCCCTCCACTTCTTGTCTGACGTGCTGGTGACGCCATCGTGTATGCATGCCGCTCATCAGGAGGACAGCAGAAGTGGAGCTGCGTCTGCAGGGGGATCGTTTGAGAAGTAAGCATGAAAAAATTTTTTTTTTAATAAAATGAATTAAATGAGTGTGGGGAGGGGGAGCAAATGAGGATGAATTGAGACTGGGGGATGGGGGTACAGTGAATGATTATGAATTGAGACTAGGGGATGGGGTACAGCAAATGGTGTTGAATTGAGACTGGGGGTGGGGAACAGCAAATGGAGATGACTTGAGGTTGGGGGAGAGCAAATGATGATGAATTGAAGGGGGTCCTGTTAATTTTCAGGGCGGCACTATGTCGCTTTTTTCTTGATATGTCGTAGTGTAGAAGTTGGGGAAAAAGTGGGGAATGTGTTCTGGAAGCAGTGCTCTAGATAACTGTGTTATTTTATGCAGAGAAGAGTCCTGGCTGGAAGAAATGATGGCAGTCTGCGCTGGATTAAGAAAAGCAAAGATGAAGGACTTCAACTAGAGATGTCACTGGTGAGTCAACGTATTTACCTGTACACTGACACTATATACAGTTAGGTCCATATATATTTGGACAGAGACAACATTTTTCTAATTTTGGTTCTAGACATTACCACAATGAATTTTAAACAAAACAATTCAGATGCAGTTGAAGTTCAGACTTTCAGCTTTCATTTGAGGGTATCCACATTAAAATTGGATGAAGGGTTTAGGAGTTTCAGCTCCTTAACATGTGCCACCCTGTTTTTAAAGGGACCAAAAGTAATTGGACAGATGAAATAATTGTAAATAAAATGTTCATTTCTAGTACATGGTTGAAAACCCTTTGTTGGCAATGACTGCCTGAAGTCTTGAACTCATGGACATCACCAGACGCCGTGTTTCCTCCTTTTTGATGCTCTGTCAGGCCTTCACTGTGGTGGTTTTCAGTTGCTGTTTGTTTGTGGGCCTTTCTGTCTGAAGTTTAGTCTTTATCAAGTGAAATGCATGCTCAATTGGGTTGCGATCAGGTGACTGACTTGGCCATTCAAGAATATTCCACTTCTTTGCTTTAATAAACTCCTGAGTTGCTTTGGCTTTATGTTTTGGGTCATTGTCCATCTGTAGTATGAAACGACAACCAATCAGTTTGGCTGCATTTGGCTGGATCTGAGCACACAATATAGCTCTGAATACATCAGAATTAATTTGGCTGCTTCTGTCCTGTGTCACATCATCAATAAACACTAGTGACCCAGTGCCACTGGCAGCCATGCATGCCCAAGCCATCACACTGCCTCCGCCGTGTTTTACAGATGATGTGGTATGCTTTGGATCATGAGCTGTACCATGCCTTCGCCATACTTTTCATCTGTCCAAAGAATGTTCTTCCAGAACTGTGCAGGCTTTTTTTAGATGTTTTTTTAGCAAAGTCCAGTCTAGCCTTTTTATTCTTGAAGCTTATGAGTGGCTTGCACCATGCAGTGAACCCTCTGTATTTACTTTCATGCAGTCTTCTCTTTATGGTAGATTTGGATATTGATACGCCTACCTCCTGGAGAGTGTTGATCAATTGGTTGGCTGTTGTGAAGGGGTTTCTCTTCACCATGGAGATTATTCTGTGATCATCCACCACTGTTGTCTTCCGTGGGCGCCCAGGTCTTTTTGCATTGATGAGTTCACCAGTGCTTTCTTTCTTTCTCAGGATGTACCAAACTGTAGATTTTGCCACTCCTAATATTGTAGCAATTTCTCAGATGGGTTTTTTCCCGTTTTTGAAGCTAAAGGATGGCTTGTTTCACCTGCATGGAGAGTTCCTTTAACCGCATGTTTACTTCACAGCAAAACCTTCCAAATGCAAGCACCACACCTCATATCAACTCCAGGCCTTTTATCTGCTTAATTGAGAATGACATAACGAAGGGATTGCCCACACCTGTCCATGAAATAGCATTGGAGTCAATTGTCCAATTACTTTTGGTCCTTTTAAAAACAGGGTGGCACATGTTAAGGAGCTGAAACTCCTAAACCCTTCATCCAATTTTAATGTGGATACCCTCAAATGAAAGCTGAAAGTCTGAACTTCAACTGTATCTGAATTGTTTTGTTTAAAATTCATTGTGGTAATGTCTAGAACCAAAATTAGAAAAATGTTGTCTCTGTCCAAATATATATGGACCTAACTGTAGTATATACAGAGCTCCTGTGTAGGTCACTGGTGATCCCTGTATAACCTGTACACTGACAGTATATACAGAGCTCCTGTGTGTAATGTCACTGGTGAGCATCTACATATATTACCTGTACACTTACACTATACAGTCTATACTATGTATAGAACACCTGTGAATAATGGCACTTCCGGTAATATTAGTATTGTGTTTTTTTTTTATTAATGATCAGTATTGTAGAATTCGGTCACTATGTGGTAGTAATATGTAGTCTGGTTTTGGTGTGATGGCATTTGTCCCCTGTATGTGCTATTATTCGTTCACTATGTGGTGGTGATATGTGACCTGGCCATGGTGTGGCAGTATTTGTTCCTTGTATATGGTATTAATCGATCACTATGGGGTGGTAATATGTGATCTTATCATAGTGTGGTGGTATTGGTCACTTGTATGTGATATTAATAGGTCACTATGTGGTGCTAACATGTGATCTGGTCATGGTGTGACGATATTTGTATCTTGTATGTGGTATTCTTGATCATTTAAAAAAACTTATGTGACACATTCCCTTAAAGAAAAATAAATAAAAATATACCTAAAAAGAGTATTGGATATTTTAAGAAATGTTTAATAGGTTAGAGTAGAGTAGGACCTGGCCAAAAGAGTCTACCTTGTCGTGGTGGCGGCTTAAAAATCTTTTTGCCAAATCAAAAGCTGATGGCTATGTATGTGATATGGTGTTCGATGGGAACTGTTAATGTGTGATAGGTGAGGACGTGGTGCAGAAGTGAGTTTTTCCAACAGTGAGTGGTGGGACTGTGGAAGGTTTGAGGAGTGGAGGCACAGCTGAGGTGGAGCCTGGGCGGAGACTCAAGAGGGCCCAAAGGTTTTGCTAGTATGGGGCTTTTGAAATTCCTTGTGGCAGCTAGTGCCCATAGCCTGTAATATTATATTTATCAAGAAAGGCATCCAGGCCCTTCTTGAATTTTAGTAGTGAATCACTCATTGCAACATCTTGTGACAGAGAGTTCCATAGTCTCACTACTCTTACAGTAAAGAATCTGCGTCTGTGATTATGATTAAACCTTCTTTCCTCTAGATGTAGAGAATGCCCCCCAAGGCATCCAGGCCCTTCTTAAATCTTAGTAGTGAATCAACCATTACAACATCATGTGGCAGAGTTCCATAGTCTCACTGCTCTTACAGTAAAGAATCTGCATCTGTAATTATGATTAAACCTTCTTTCTTCTAGACGTAGAGAATGCCTTCTTGTCCTTGTCGAATTCCTAAGTGTAAAAAGATTATCAGAAAGAGCTCTGTACTGTCTCCTCATATATTTCTACATTGTAATAAGATCGCCCCTAAGACTCCGTTTTTCCAAAATGAATAACTAGAAGTTTGATAACCTGTCTTGGTATTGCAGTCCACCCATTCCCTTAAAGGGAAACTGTCATGTCCTATCTACTATCTACACTGCCCCCATTCCTTTGCTAGTGATGCAATGTACAATGTGCACCTCCACTCAAAATTGTACACAGTATTCTAAGTGTGGCCGCATTAGTGACTTGTATAGAGGCAAAACTATGTTCTGGTCATGAGCATCAGAGCCTCTTTTAACGCATTCCATTCTTTTACTTACTTTACTAGGTACATCCTTAGCCAAGATCACTGTGTGCAGAGAAAGTTTAGGCAAGTCAGCACTGTCATCATCAGTGAGGGAGGCAGAACATACAAAATCAGTGGGCAGAATGGTACACTGAGGCTCTTGGCCACACCAAAGGGTTGATCATGAACCCTAATCTGAAAAAATTAGTGCCTGCAGAATGGAGGCAGCAGTTTAAATAGGAAGGGTATATGCACACGTTAAGTATTTAAGAAATTTCTGCATCTCTTGGCAGGAAAAACAAAGTGACAAAAATGCTCGTTTTTGGTGCAGATTTTCCCCCCTCATTAGTATGGGTGAAATCTGCAGCAAAAACACTGAAAGAATTGACTTGCTGCAGATTTAAATCTGTACCAAATCTGCATGTCACAAATAAGCAACATGTGCATGAGACTTCAGGATTCTCATTCACTTTGCTGGCATCAGGAAACCCTTCAGTTTCTGAGAAAAATCTGCACTGAAAAACGCAGCAAAAATGCAACGTATGCGCACAGCCTAAAGCTATGTTGTGTTTTTGCTGCGTTTTTTTTCTGCAGGCAAAACCTCTCTTGTCAGTAAAGAAGTTGCTTACAAAAAGCAGGTTTTGCTGCATTTTATGCTGTGTTTTTTTTCAGGTACATTTGTCTCTTGTACATGCTGATAACGTTTAGTGCAACCCCCCGTTTTTGCAGCTAACGGTAAACGTATGAAAGAAGGGACATACTGACATTTTCAAAAACACAACATTTTCCAATTCAGTCAGGAAAAAAAAACAATGTGTTGAGATTTCTAAAATCTCATTGCTTTTGCTGGCATTGTAAATCACAGCTTAAAATTTGCATAACAAATATGTTAAACGCAATGTGAGAACATAGAGGAAAGGTGTGATTAATACAGGGGCTATATCATCTTCAAAGCTATGTGCTTAGTTTGTACTGTCAGTTTGGATGACAACAGAGACCCTTTAAACTTAAAAGTGCATACAGAATCACTTCTGTGCAGGAAAGAGTCAGTGAAATTGATGCACTGCAGGCTAACCCTGTTCATCCTTATACCTTTAGCTGCTGGTTAACAGTTTTCTCCATATGCACAGTAAGGCTGTGTGCCCACGATGCGTTTTTGGTGCGTATTTTAGTGCGCATTTGCAGTGCGTAAACGCTCCAGAAACGCATTGCATACCTTATCCCATTGACTTCCTATGACATTCTGCAAGTTCCGTGCACATGGTCCGTATTTTTTCTGCGCAGATTTTACTCGCAGAAAAAATACGGACATAACCAATTCTTGTGCGTTTCTGCATGCAGATTTGCCTATACAATGCATTGGAAAAACGCATGGCAAATACGCATGCAAATACGAGTCAAAAACGCATGTAAAAAACGCATGCGTTTTTCTGCCAAGGAGATGCAGAAATGCTCAGGAAAATTTCTGCTTCATTTCTGCATCGTGGGCACTAAGCCTTATACCTTTAGCTGCTGGTTGACAGTTTTCTCCACATGCACAGTAATAAGACAAAAATCTATGAATCAGCAACAAGCAGGGAAGGGAGGATGAGTTTTTTTTTCAGCTCATCAATATCAGTGACTCCTTTTAAGCTATGATTCTTATCTTACCACACAACAACAAAGTATCAGATTCACTGTTCAGAGAGGGCAGCTGATAAGTTCTCTTTAAAGGGAACCTGTCACAAGAAAAACTGATATTAGACTGCTGATATGGGGTTAATCTGCAGGTTAATAGCGTTTAGTGATGAGCGAGCATGCTCGCTACTGCTCGGTGCTCGCCCGAGCATCTCACTGCTGCTGCGGCAGACACGGACATCGGAGAGGCAGCGGAGACATCGGGCCCCAGTAAGCGCTCCATGGAGGAGCTGAAGATTAAATGTGCAATAGTGATGAGCGAGCATGCTCGCTACTGCTGGGTGCTCGACCGAGCATCTTACTGCTTGAGATGCTAGGCGCTCGCCGAGTATTTCCGGGTTGCTCGGGCGAGAACTCGGGTCCCCTCCCTGCATGTTTGGCGCTCTTTAGAGAGCCAATGAACATTCAGGGATTGCTTACCACTCATTGTAATGCCGTAGCCATGTTGATTGTGGGCATTACAGCGATTGGCTGGCCGCACAGCGTCATCAGGTCTATATCAGACCTGGCGCCGCCATGCTCGTCACAGTCACTCCAGATCAAACAGTGTAGGGAGATCTGCTGCTGTGTCAGGGAGAGATTTGATCGTGTATTATGTAGTGTAGGGAGAGAAACCGTACATTACACATATCCATCTTAACAAACAGTCCTTCTGAGGAAATATCTGCAGAGATATCAGGCAGGCAGTGTACATAAGCAGGCAGGCAGTGTATATAGCAGACTGCAGTGCATATAGCACAAGAGGCTCCATTCCAATTCTGCCTTCTGCTGCTGTTAGATATTTCTATACAAAGGCCCAGGTCTCAGGGGCCAAGAATACTTTTCTTTGGATCTTAATCCTCATTATTTGCTTAAAAAGCAATCCAGAGAACACCGTTTTTCTAAGCCATTTGCTTGTTGGCACTGCAGAATACAGCCAGGTCCTTTCCATATTAGAGCGCTAGAAATCCAGCTATTTAAAACTGTTTTCTCCGTCAAACGGATCACATATACATCGTCAGAAAATACTGCCATTTCCAGCCTCCATTAAAAATTTCCTTCAGTGTGTCATTGAAGCAATTCACACCAGTTTGCTGTTCAAACTAGTTACCTACAGGCCAGGTATTTAAAACTCTGTTTTCTCTGTCACACGGATCACATATAAGTTCACTCCAAACTCAGTCATTTGTAGTGAGCGTGGAAAATACTGTCCTCTCTTTAAAATGGGCAAGGCACATGTCAAGGGACAGGGAACTGGACGTGATGGTAATGGTGCATGCAGAGGCCGAGTACAAGGCTGTGGGCAAGCCGAAATTGTGCCACAACAAACACCCACATCTTCTCGCTTGACCTTCCTGTCCCAATTTCTAGGGGATTGCAGCACACCACTATTGAACACAGAGCAGTGTCAAAAGGTTGTTGGTTGGATAGCGGATAATGCTTCCAGTCACTTAGCCACCACCACCACCACCCTGTCTTCCACACGGTCAAGTCTCAGTAGCCGTGAGTCTGGACCGCAAATTCCTCACCCTGATCCTCCTTCCTCCCACCATGCCGAGTACCCAGAGACAACTGATTCCACACTTGGACACTCTGAAAAGCTGTTCACTTTTCCATTTATAGATTCGGGCCTCTCGCCTGGTCCACTTGAAGCGGGGCAAGAGGAGATCGCGTGTAGCGATGCCCAAATATTTGAGCAGCCACGGTCACACGAAGGCGATGGTGGGAAAGTGTCACAAGAGGTGGACGATGATGAGACACAATTGCCAGAAAGTCAGGAGGAGGACCAGGGTGCAGAAGTGGAAGACGAGGTGGGGGATAATATAGTAACTGACCCAGCCTGGCAGGAGGACATGCAGAGCGAAGACAGCAGCACACAGGGGGAGGGAGGCAGAGTACCCCAACAGGCAGGAAGAAGCAGTGTGGTGGCCGCAGACAGAAGGCAAGCAACCGTTCCCCGTAACACCAATACGAAGGAAGTTGCCAGTACAACTGTTAGGTCTTCCTGAGTCTAGTTGTTTTTAAAAGACTCTGCCGATAATCCCAAAAATGCCATTTGCACCACCTGCCAGGCCAGCATCAGCAGAGGTGGCAAAACGACCAGCCTGACCACCACCAGCATGATCAGGCATAGGGCAGCAAAGCACCCGACTTTGTGGGCCGAACCCCAGGGTCCAGGAACAGTGTCTGCGGGTGGCACCATTGCTTCTTCCGCTGTTGTGCATGCAAGCCAATCCCCTGTCCATGGTGCATGCGAAGACACCTCCTGACCTGCACCTGTCGTTGCACACTCACAAGTAGCAGCATCAGGAAGCAAGTCCATGTCCTTGTCCCAGCGCAGTGTTCAGTTGTCCATACCCCAGTCCTTGGAAGGCAAGCGCAAATATGCAGCCAACGCCCCACAGGCCACACTACTAAATTCTCACATTTCACGACTGCTTGCGTTGGAAATGTTGCCTTTTTAGGCTCGTGAAGACGGAAGCATTCCACAACCTGATGGCGGCGGCCGTCCCACGGTACTCGGTCCCCAGCCGCCACTATTTCTCCTGGTGTGCCGTCCCCGCATTACACAAGCACGTGTCCCAAAACATTAGCCGTGCTCTCAACAACGCAGTTACTGGTAAAGTCCACCTAACCACGGACACGTGGACAAGTGCTTGTGGGCAGGAACAGTACATCTCGCTGACGGTACACTGGGTTAACATAGTGGAAGCCGGGACCCAGTCGGACCTTGGGACGGAACATGTCCTCCTGATGCCAAGGATTGCGGGCCCTAGGTCAATCAGGGATGCCCCCATGGTCTACAGCTCCTGCACCTCATCCTCCTCAGCCTCCTCCTCCTCTTCGGCCTCCATCTCCGAAATGACCACATCAGTCACAAGCTGGAAGCACTGCCTCAGCCAAGCAGCAACAGGCTGGGCTGAAGCTAATATGCTTAACTGAAAAAACGCACAATGCTGAAGACTTGTGGACAGCTCTGAAAGAGCAGGCAGATCTGTGGCTCACACCGCTGAACCTACAGCCACGCATGGTCGTGTGTGACAATGGCCGGAACCTGGTGGCGGCTCTGAGGCGAGGCGAGCTCACACGTACCATGCCTGGCCCATGTGCTTAACCTCGTGGTTCAGCGGTTTTTCAAATCCTACCCGGAGCTGCCGGATCTGCTTGTTAAAGTACGCCGCCTGTGTGCCCATTTTAGAAAGTCAGCTACAGCTTACGCTGCCCTTGCCGTGCTTCAGCAGCGTTTGCAGCTTCCGGCTCACAGACTGGTGTGTGATGTCCCCACACGTTGGAACTCTACACTGCAGATGTTAGAAAAACTGGAGAAGACTGAGTACACAGCATAAATAGAAAAAGCTTTATTGAGAATAGAAAAATCACAATGAAAAGGTACATATCTCAGATACGTGCGAGTTGCAGGACACATCAGAGTGTAGGAATAAATAGAGAGATGGCCATAGTCACACTGCAGCAAAAAAGATGCCTCTTGATAAAGCCAATTATGCGAAACGCGCGTCGAGGCTTGCAGGTCCTACACTTGCTCGCTCCTGCCCTGTCTGCCTACTCCCTCACCTCTTCCTACGGTTCCCTTCCCCCTCTGGAGCAATCGTTGGTGTCCACACCGGTGAGTTATTTATACCTGACGAAATATATATCTTGGATATTTTAAATGTTTGATGCTTGACACTTTTTAAGCTGCCTATATGTTCACACATTTAATATCCATCCTGCCATCGGTTCTTAGAGTCAGATATTGATTGCTCCTACTTTATTGCTTTACTATATACATAGGCCTTTTTAGTCCTGCGCTTTGTGAGGACCTATTTATTTGTAGTCTACATTAGGACTTTGTTCCGACTACCTATTACTACGGGTACCTTCCTCTTTTTTGCTGCAGTGTGACTATGGCCATCTCTCTATTTATTCCTACAATCTGATGTGTCCTGCAACTCGCACGTATCTGAGATATGTACCTTTTCATTGTGATTTTTCCATTCTCAATAAAGCTTTTTCTATTTATACCGTGTTCTCAGTCTTCTCCAGTTTTTGCACATTTACTTCTGAGTAGGCAATTTCTCATGGTTATGGAGTATAAGCAGTATTTCTTCTATATCTCTCATCCATGATGTTTTGTATGGTGGCCAATGTGTTGGCAGATGTTGGGAAGGATTTGTGAGCAGAAGAGGGCAGTTGTTGAGTACCAGCATCAACAAGGCCGTCGGTATTCAGTTCAGACTCCACACATAAGAACTCAGAAGTGGACATGAATGTCAGACATATGTACCATCCTCCAAAACTTTAAGGACTCCACAAAGATGGTGAGCGGCGATGACGCCATAATTAGCGTCACCATCCCGCTTCTCTGTCTTCTGAAACGCTCTCTGCTCACAATCAAAGAGGATGCTTTGCAGGCGGAGCACGATGAGATCGAGCAAGGAACCATACAGGGTGATTACACACAGCCAAGACTCATCTCATCCCAACGTAGATTGGATGACAATGAGGAAGAGGAGGAGGAAGAACAGGAGCTGGTTTCATGCACTATAGACAGTACTACCTGCACAGCTGTCATACCATCTGTTCAGCGTGGATGGCCAGAGGACAGAGAGGAGGAGGAGGATGAGAGCATGGTCAATCATCCTCTTGTTGAGGACATGGAAGTCTTGCTTGTTATTAGTCTGGCACGCATGGGTGAGTTTATGTTACTCTGCCTTTCCCATGACCCTCGCGTTCTCAAAATTTTGGGTGAAAGTCATCACTAGTTGGTGACACTTCTAGACTTACGCTACAAGGAGAAGTTTAGATCTCTTATTCCTGAGGCGGACAGGTCTACAAAAATGGGGCAGTACCCTTGTTGCGGAACCATTAAAAAAATTCCCATCTGAAAACATTGGCGGCAGAGGGCACACTTCGTTGGACAACCAAGGAGTACAGTCGAAAGAGACAACTCCAATCCAGCAGAGGCAGGGGAACACTGTCAAAGTTCTGGGAGACTTTTCTCAGACCCTCCCATCGCACAGGCCCTGAGGCGTGGGGTACTCTCACAAGGAGTGCAAAGTTTGGGAAGATGCTGAGGGAGTACCTTGCCGAAAGTACCAACGTCCTCCGTGATTCCGCTGTGCCTTATAATTATTGGGTATCCAAGCTGGATACGTGGAATGAACTGGCTCTCTATGCCTTGGAGGTATTGGCCTGCCCTGCCACCAGTGTTTTATTAGAGCGGGTTTTTAGTGCCGTTGGTGGAATTATAACTGATAAGCGCATCCGCCTGTCAGCTGAAAATGCTGACAGGCTGACTCTTATAAAAATGAACAAGGGCTGGATTGGGCCAGACTTCTCAACACCACCAAATGATAGCAGCGTAACAAACTCAAATCCAGTGTCTTTTCTTGGGAAGTGTATTCCCATGCACCTTTTCACACCCACACATGGGTATACGCTTCCTGATTTGGGCTTTTTGCTCTTGTCCTCCTCCTTCTCCTCATCCTCCACCACCATATCACCAGGGTCACCGTGGTCCTTGATGCAAAACCCACATAATTTCTTTAAAGGGTGTTTATGATGCCCGTAAAAAAAATTTTATACAGTATGTTCATGTATACCCCCCAGGGGTAAATGTTTGTCAGCCCATACACTTAGTGCATGGGCATTACAACTATAGGAGGCCTGCTCCTTTCTAATGGGAACATTTTTTTATGAGGCCCTCGTCCACTGCATACCCTATAACTGTATAGAAGACTCTCTCCTTTCTAATGGGAACATGTCGTTCCTTGTTACTGTGGCCCTGCTCCATGAGTCTTTAAATTCTTAGTGGGGTTTTTTCTAAAATTGGTCAGCCTTTGGACTCACTGCATACCCTATAACTGTATAGCAGACTCTCTCCTTTCTAATGGGAATTTGTCGTTACTGTGGCCCTACTCCGTGTGTCGTTAAATTCTTAGTGGGGTTTTTCCTAAAATTTTTCCTAAAATTGGTCAGCCGTTGGACTCACTGCATACCCTACAACTGTATAGCACACTCTCTCCTTTCTAATCGGAACATGTCGTACGTGTTACTGTGGCCCTGCTCTGTGTGTCTTTAATTTCTTAGTGGGTTTTTTCCTAAAATTGGTCAGCCGTTGGACTCGCAGCATATCCTATAACTGTATAGCAGACTCTCTCCTTTCTAATGGGAACATGACATACTTGTTCACGAAATACCCTATATTTATTATGCAACTTTGCTTTACATTTATATATAATTATGGTAGGGTATGAGATATATTTTTGTCTTGCTTCTTTTTTGCTAGTGTGAACATGCCTCTGTTTCTTGTATGTCTGCCATCTTAGACCTCAGTTCACATTGTCTGGTTTTTTGACTTGTTTGCATTCTGTGCAATTTAAGGGTGTGGCATGCCCTTTGTTGAGCTGATTGGTATATATGTAGCTTACCAAGGGCCTAGGTGGTCTGGAGTTGGGACCCGGTCCTATTTGTCTACCCTTTTATATGCATTACTTCAACTTTGATATACAGTAAGGTTTTTAATATAGGCAGTATAGGTACCGTCCCAATTTAGGGTCACCTTGCCGCTGGTGGGACGGCTTGTATACTTTTTTTGATCAAAAATAGTTCACTAAGTACCCTATATTTATTATGCAACTTTGCTTTACATTTATATATAATTATGGTAGGGTATGAGATATATTTTTGTCTTGCTTCTTTTTTGCTAGTGTGAACATGCCTCTGTTTCTTGTATGTCTGCCATCTTAGACCTCAGTTCACATTGTCTGGTTTTTTGACTTGTTTGCATTCTGTGCAATTTAAG
Source organism: Phyllobates terribilis (assembly GCF_046119375.1). Classification (NCBI taxonomy): domain Eukaryota; kingdom Metazoa; phylum Chordata; class Amphibia; order Anura; family Dendrobatidae; genus Phyllobates; species Phyllobates terribilis. The sequence goes on along the minus strand of NW_027362763.1, from coordinate 519,948,813 downwards.
GGTGTGGCATGCCCTTTGTTGAGCTGATTGGTATATATGTAGCTTACCACGGGCCTAGGTGGTCTGGAGTTGGGACCCGGTCCTATTTGTCTACCCTTTTATATGCATTACTTCAACTTTGATATACAGTAAGGTTTTTAATATAGGCAGTATAGGTACCGTCCCAATTTAGGGTCACCTTGCCGCTGGTGGGACGGCTTGTATACTTTTTTTGATCAAAAATAGTTCACTAAGTACCCTATATTTATTATGCAACTTTGCTTTACATTTATATATAATTATGGTAGGGTATGAGATATATTTTTGTCTTGCTTCTTTTTTGCTAGTGTGAACATGCCTCTGTTTCTTGTATGTCTGCCATCTTAGACCTCAGTTCACATTGTCTGGTTTTTTGACTTGTTTGCATTCTGTGCAATTTAAGGGTGTGGCATGCCCTTTGTTGAGCTGATTGGTATATATGTAGCTTACCACGGGCCTAGGTGGTCTGGAGTTGGGACCCGGTCCTATTTGTCTACCCTTTTATATGCATTACTTCAACTTTGATATACAGTAAGGTTTTTAATATAGGCAGTATAGGTACCGTCCCAATTTAGGGTCACCTTGCCGCTGGTGGGACGGCTTGTATACTTTTTTTGATCAAAAATAGTTCACTAAGTACCCTATATTTATTATGCAACTTTGCTTTACATTTATATATAATTATGGTAGGGTATGAGATATATTTTTGTCTTGCTTCTTTTTTGCTAGTGTGAACATGCCTCTGTTTCTTGTATGTCTGCCATCTTAGACCTCAGTTCACATTGTCTGGTTTTTTGACTTGTTTGCATTCTGTGCAATTTAAGGGTGTGGCATGCCCTTTGTTGAGCTGATTGGTATATATGTAGCTTACCACGGGCCTAGGTGGTCTGGAGTTGGGACCCGGTCCTATTTGTCTACCCTTTTATATGCATTACTTCAACTTTGATATACAGTAAGGTTTTTAATATAGGCAGTATAGGTACCGTCCCAATTTAGGGTCACCTTGCCGCTGGTGGGACGGCTTGTATACTTTTTTTGATCAAAAATAGTTCACTAAGTACCCTATATTTATTATGCAACTTTGCTTTACATTTATATATAATTATGGTAGGGTATGAGATATATTTTTGTCTTGCTTCTTTTTTGCTAGTGTGAACATGCCTCTGTTTCTTGTATGTCTGCCATCTTAGACCTCAGTTCACATTGTCTGGTTTTTTGACTTGTTTGCATTCTGTGCAATTTAAGGGTGTGGCATGCCCTTTGTTGAGCTGATTGGTATATATGTAGCTTACCACGGGCCTAGGTGGTCTGGAGTTGGGACCCGGTCCTATTTGTCTACCCTTTTATATGCATTACTTCAACTTTGATATACAGTAAGGTTTTTAATATAGGCAGTATAGGTACCGTCCCAATTTAGGGTCACCTTGCCGCTGGTGGGACGGCTTGTATACTTTTTTTGATCAAAAATAGTTCACTAAGTACCCTATATTTATTATGCAACTTTGCTTTACATTTATATATAATTATGGTAGGGTATGAGATATATTTTTGTCTTGCTTCTTTTATACCCTATAACTGTATAGCAGACTCTCTCCTTTCTAATGGGAATTTGTCGTTACTGTGGCCCTACTCCGTGTGTCGTTAAATTCTTAGTGGGGTTTTTCCTAAAATTTTTCCTAAAATTGGTCAGCCGTTGGACTCACTGCATACCCTACAACTGTATAGCACACTCTCTCCTTTCTAATCGGAACATGTCGTACGTGTTACTGTGGCCCTGCTCTGTGTGTCTTTAATTTCTTAGTGGGTTTTTTCCTAAAATTGGTCAGCCGTTGGACTCGCAGCATATCCTATAACTGTATAGCAGACTCTCTCCTTTCTAATGGGAACATGACATACTTGTTACTGTGGCCCTGCTCTTTGTGTCTCTAAATTCTTAGTGGGGTTTTTCCTAAAATTGGTCAGCCTTTGGACTCACTGCATACCCTATAACTGTATAGCAGACTCTCTCCTTTCTGTTGGGAATTTGTCATTACTGTGGCCCTACTCCGTGTGTCTTTAAATTCTTAGTGGGGTTTTTCCTAAAATTGGTCAGCCGTTGGACTCACAGCATATCCTATAACTGTATAGCAGACTCTCTCCTTTCTAATGGGAACATGTCGTACCTTGTTACTGTGGCCCTGCTCTGTGTGTCTTTAAATTCTTAGTGGGGTTTTTCCTAAAATTGGTCAGCCTTTGGACTCACTGCATACCCTATAACTGTATAGCAGACTCTCTCCTTTCTAATGGGAATTTGTCGTTACTGTGGCCCTGCTCTGTGTGTCTTTAAATTCTTAGAGGGGTTTTTCCCAAATTTTGGCAGCCCTTGCAGTCACAGCATGGGCATTACCACTATAGGAGACCCGCTCCTTTATAATGGGAACATTTTTTTTTACTGAGACCCTCCTCTATGTCTCTTCAAAGGGGTATTGGATTGCGTCCAAATTTTTGGCAGCCCTTGCAGTCACTGTATAGGAGACCCACTTGTTAATAATGGGAACAACAAAGCATAGCCGGCTGATGGCTCTCTAACAATAGCTAGGGCCGACTGCTGGCCTTTTAAGAATAGTAAGGGCCATCTGATGTCCCTATAAAAATAGGCTTTATGACTTTCAGAGTCCCTCCATCATAAATAAAACAGGATGTGTCTGATGATGTGTCACACACCACATTGCCAGATAAGGTTGTAAAATGTTAAAATGACATTTGCCGGTCAATGCATTTGTCTTAAAAAATAACGTAAAAAAAACAAAACAATAAGATCTGTCTTTCGTATAAAAAACAGCGTCACCAATTTAACCTCAATGTAATCACATTGTTCAGTTCTTGCACCTCCTCCTCCATCTCCGAAATTACCACATCAGTCACAAGCTGACAGAACTGCAGCACTGCCTTGGCCAAGCGGCAACAGGCTGTGCTGAAGATAACATGCTTAATTGACAAACCGCCCAGCGCTGCAGAGTTGTTGAAAGCTGTAACACAGCAGCCTGATCTGTGGCTCTCACCGCTGAACATACAGCCAGGCATGGTCGTGTGTGACAATGGGCGGAACCTGGTGACGGAGAAATGACAGCCGGGGTAGATACAGTTTCCCTCTATGCCAGTCATTTCACCGAGCTAAAGAATATGGCTGTGGTGAAATACAACTCCCACTGAGAAGCTGTTTCAGATTGAAAAACATTGTGCCCACCAGAGGATTTGATTCTGAGGGCTAACCTTTCTCACCCGCTCAAGAGCACCATAGCAGCTGCAAAGTTAGCGCTATCATGAACTCTCCTGAGGTAGAAGCCAAGGCACACCAGAAGATTCTCTGGTGGGACCGTCCAACCCACCCGAGAAGCAGTCCTGGCTAAGAAAAGTGTGTAGGAAAGTTCCTTGCAGATGTTGTCCTTGCTGGGATTTGAACCCAGAATCCCAGAGCTGCAAGGCTTCAGTGCTAACCACTGATCCAATGTGCTGCCGTTCACCCTCTAATATGTAACAGGCTGGAGAAACTTGCACCTACTGCCACTTTATCTTCAGCTCCTTTGTGAGAAAATGTATTTGGGCAGCCACTCAGTCTACCAAATAAAATTCCTGAGAAGGAAATTGGGGATGGCTTCGCTACTGGTACTGGGGGCAGTGCTAATACCATGGCGTCGTACCATAGTTTGCTGGAAATATTCCAGGCTGGTAGGAGGCAAGCAAATTCCCACAGAAAAGTAACAGCAGTAATGTTCAGGCAACATTTCAAGTGCAAGCAGCTTAAGAGGACTTCCTGGGAGAAATGACACGCAGGGTAGATACGGTTTCCCTCTATGCCAGTCCTTTCACCGAGCTAAATTCAACTCTCAGCAAAAAAAGTTGTGGACTGGCTCGGTACCGTCCTTGGTCACATTCACCTGTCCACGTGTTTGTGGTTAAGTGGTCCTTCCCAGTAAGTGCACTGGTGAGGGCACGGGTAATGTTGTGGGACCCGTGCTTGTGGAAGGCGGAGGCGATACCGGGAAATATAGTGGTGGCTGGGGACCGAGTATGGACACCCGGCCGCCGCCGGCATGAGGTTGTGAAAAGCTTCCGCCTCCACGAGCCTACAGGGCCACATTTCAAGTGCAAGCAGCTGTTAAACATTTGGCAGTATAGTATTGCAGCCTGTGGGTGGCTGCCTGCATACTTGCGCTTGCATTCCAAGGAATGGGGTAGGGACATCTGAACGCTGCACTGGGACAAGGATGTGGACGGTGATTGTTTCAAGTCTGCAACGACAGGTGCATGGCGGGAGGCATCTTCGCATGCGCCAAGGATCACTTATGATGGGCACACTTTTAGGCAGTGACCTGGGAGTCAGAGATGCTTCCAGAGGTCTTCCCCATGCTGTTCCCTTGTCTTTTCAGCACTGTATGCATGTGTCTGATGATGTGTCACACACCACATGGCCAGATAAGGTTGTAAAATGTTAAAATGACATTTCCTGGTGAATGCATTTGTCTTGGTTAAAAGCAATGCAAAAGTGTGAACATAGCCCAAGGTGTGGAGGAGTATTTTTGTTTTTGGTTATTTATTTTGCCTTATATACAAGTCATTACCCTGTGTTACAGATCCGGGTGGTGGAACCTCTGCACTGCGGAGCAAGGAGGGAGCAGAGGGGCGTAACTAGGTATCAACTCGGACTGACAAAGGTCGCACGGCGGCTCAATCGACTCCGTGAACCAGGGAAGGACCGAGCAGAGGGACCAGGTGCTACTCTGGGCCTGTCCTTGTATGAGAGCAGGTGACTCCCACGGGTAACAGGCAGGAGCCTCCGGGTAGGCATGGAAGGTAACTGACAGGAGCCTCCAGGTAGGCTGACTAATAGGCACAGCAGCTAACTAGTACGTTCTCCAGGTAGGCAGGCAAGCCAGGCCCATAGACAGACTGGCGGGTTTGGATCGTAGGCAGACCGTCGGGCTGCAGAGTACACTTAGCTGGCGGAGACAGGTAGTCAGGCTGGCAGACTGGTAGTCAGGCTGGCGGACTGGACTGGTAGTCAGGCTGGCGGACTGGACTGGTAATCAGGCCGGCGGACTGGATTGGTAGTCAGGCTGGCGGACTGGACTGGTAGTCAGACTGGCGGACTGGACTGGTAGTCAGGCTGGCAGCGTGACCTGAGGGCTGAAGCAGAGTTTAGGACACAAAGCTACAACCTTGCATGGGCACCTCCACTTTGGAGGAGGTGCCTTTTATATGAGAGGTCCTCCGGCCATTAGCCGGGGACTCCTTAGGACGGCGTGCGCGGCCCCTTTAAGAGGGAGGGAGCGCGTGACCTAAGCACAGTGCTCGGGAAGCTGCGCGCGCAGGCGGCAAGAGAGCCGGAAAACGCCGGGCCAGGAGCGCGGCGGTAAGAGGGACGGCGTCTCTGCCTGTCAGGGGGCAGAGACACTGATACTACACCCTGGAAAGGATGTTCCTTAACATATTTCCCAGGAAAATCCATTTTGGTTTAGTTTTTGTATGTTTTATTGCGAGTCCGTAAAAGTGGCGTAATACTCTGACAACATTGTTGACAGCAGTGATCTGGGAGTCAGAGATGCTTCCAGGGGTCTTCCCCATGCTGTTCTCATGCCATTTGAGCACTGTTCCCATCGATTTGGGCAATTTTTAGACCCTCTGCAGACCGCCGTTTCCCATAGACTTACATTGGGCTCGTTGCTCGGGTCCAGCACCCGAGTATTCCAATTCGCTCGACCCAAGCAACGAGTGCCCGAGCATTTTAGTGCTCACTCATCACTTATATCATTATTAACCCGCCCGGCGCCCACACTTAGCCGAATGCTGCGGGGAGAAAATTAACTTTATTCCCCCTTGCAGCGTTAGGTTTCAGTCACGGGGGGCGGCACCAGCGTGGGTTCAGTTACTGCTCTGAGTATACAGAGTGGCAGCTGTAACAGCGCCCCCGGCCCCCGTCCCCTGAATGACAGCCGGCGCCATGAACAGGCAGTGCAAGTCAGGGCCGGGGGATCGGTAACAGCCGCCACTCTATATACACAGAGCAGTGACTGAACCCGAACCGGTGCCGCCCCTGTGACAGAAACTGGAACGCTGCCAGGGGGAATGAAGTTCATTTTCTCTCCGCAGGGTTCGGCTAAGTACAGGCACCGGGCAGGTTAATAACACTATTAACCTGCAGATCAACCCTATATCTTCATGGTTAATAGCATTTTTTCTAGTGACCTGTTCCCTTTAATATTTTTAATTTTCACAATAAGGCTCAAGATTACACATATAACATGTTGTATTTTTGCAGATCATAAATAGCATGGATCAGTTACTGAGTATTAAATCATTGCTATCCTAGTAACTTCTCTTTAGTGCAATGCAGGTAACACAAATTATGAATTTCAAACGCACACACAAAAATCTAACACCTATCTAAACCATTGCCCTACCATCTTGTGTGAAAGCAAGGTGCTTCATATGACTTTAACAAGCTTATGTGATAATAATACATCCACATACGCAGAAATGTATGGCATTCCAAATCATGTTTCCATAGTAACCATCTGAAATTGGTTACATTATTACAGCATTAAATTTCTTTTGGTTTAGATTATTTCAGTTCTCTGTCATAGATATATTACAAGGACTGGACAGGTGAAGGCACCATGCTATGTGGGACAGTCTGCTATGAAATCCAAGGATGCATATTAATATTCCTGGTTTACATATTGGATATGCATGAGCAGTACCACGTCGCAAATATGATTTTTCCCACATTTTTCCAGTATAAAATAGACAGCAGGTCCACATTGCCTTTTTATGTAGTTATAGATATATTTTTAATTCCATCATGCAAAAAAAAACAAAGAAACAAATACAAAAGTTTAACTAAAAAAGCTTTTTTATATTATTGATCACAAATTTAAGGTGTAGTATAGCAAAAATGACATTATCATAATACAAAGTAGTAAACTTGTTATTGAATATATCTTCATGTAAAGGAAAAATCACAAATAGAAGTGGTCATCCTGTTTTCAACATATTTTTTGCGGATTATGAAGTTTTTTGTGGAACTAGCTGTATTTTTCAAGGCATAATTTTTGGGTACAATACAACTTATTGTTTACATTTTATTAACCCTTTCTGGAGGTAGTTAGGAAAAAAAAAAAACATTTCTGCCATTTTTTTTACATTTCAAAATTTTGAAATGTTTTGAATTATTGTGATATTTTTTTTTACATAAAACGTCACTCTTCTTTGGGGGCTAATACCAAATCTATATTGTTTTCTGATGTTTTACTACTTTTGCACAATAATTATACTTTTGTATTGCCATATTTTGCGAGGCATAACTCTTAAAATTATGCTTGACAAAACTTCTGCATGCTTGATTTTTGTACAATGATGTGTAGCTTTCAATTATACCATGTTGTTCTATCTAAAATACTTTGATTAATTTTTATTCTATTTTTGGGAGGAACTTTTTTTTATTTTACATTGTTCACCATGCAGTATAACTGGCATGTTAAAGGGAATATGTCAGCAGGTTTTTGCTATGTAATCTGAAGACAGAATGAGATAGAGGCTGAGACACAGAATTTAGGGATGTGTCACTTGTCAAAGTACGTGCTGTTCATAGAATCATAGAATGGTAGAGTTGGAGGGGACCTCCTGGGTCATCTGGTCCAACCCCCTGCTCAAAGCAGGATTCACTAGATCATCTCAGACAGATGTCTGTCCAGCCTCTGTTTGAAGACGTCCATTGAAGGAGAACTCACCACGTCTCGTGGCAGCCTGTTCCACTCATTGATCACCCTAACTGTCAAAAAGTTTTTTCTAATATCTAATCTGTGTCTGCTCCCATTTAGTTTCATCCCATTGTTTCTAGTCTTTCCTTGTGCAAATGAGAATAACTGTGGAGGATTTATCCTAAGAGATTAACATTGCCAGACTACACTAGTCTGGCAACACCCCCTCCCCCTGCGATAAGCACCTCACTGTCTATGGCCTTTTGTAGACAGAGAGTCTGGTGTGGGCGGGGCTAGCTTTCTCAGCTTTGCTTCATTGTAAATCTAAAAGCTCTGATTGTGTCAGAACAAATGCACCCAGCAAACTGAGAGATACACCTTTGGATTCAGCTTCCCTTTGCCTACATCAGGCTGCTCTCAGATGAAGTAGCAAAAACCTGCTGAAAGATTCCCCTTATTGTCATTCTGTGAGTCATCGCAATAATAGCAATACTCACATTTTAATGCAGATAATGTTCTTCTGGCATTTGCCAAACTCAGAATAATTTATCACACTCAAATAGAGAAGTGGGACTCTCTGTTCGACAGAACAGGTTTCCGCTGCTTCACAGTTCTGTGATGGCGTGCTTCACGCCACTCCATCCAAAGTTTGGTAATGTAAGGCTTCCAAGCAGTGGCTCAGTAATGGAAACCAATGCCATGAAACTCTATGCACACTCTGTGCTGATGTTAATGCACAAGTTTGGAGCTCTGTAGTTATTGAGTGCTGGTGACTTTTATGCACTATGCGCCTCAGCACTAGATGACCCCCCGTTCTATAACTTCATGTGGTCTATCATTTTGGATCTGAATTGCTGTGGTCTCTATTTTTTTCAATAAAACACAGTTGAGTTATATATTATTTAAAGACTGACTAATTGCAATGGTGGCATCCTATTACATTATCGGGAATTTAAATATACATTTTTTTTCATCGCTAATGTAATGCAGATTATTATATTTGCTTCTCATAATTATAATGACAGGAAGCCTATCAAATTCAGCCTCTGGCAGAGCCTAAGAGTAGTTGGTAGACCTGGATGACATAGTTAGGGCTCTGGTCGTCACAGAAACTCATTAGTACCCTTTAATCATGTGGGAGGCAGAGGGTGGGGGATATTGTGGTGACAGATGAGCTCCCTTCATCTGTATTACCATCAAGATGCCAAGGTGACTATTGAGTGTGGCATTTAGGAGGTTAAATGCCAGCTATTACCTCAGGAAGGCACGGATCACTGACAGATAAGTAACTGGGGCCTCATTTATGAGAGTTGCCTCACAGTAAGATCATTCTTATTGTCTATAGCCACTGTAGAAATAACTGGGGCCTCATTTATGAGAGTTGCCTCACAGTAAGATCATTCTTGTTGTCTATAGCCACTGCAGAAGTAACTGGGGCCTCATTTATGAGAGTTGCCTCACAGTAAGATCATTCTTGTTGTCTATAGCCACTGTAGAAATAACTGGGGCCTCATTTATGAGAGTTGCCTCACAGTAAGATCATTCTTGTTGTCTATAGCCACTGCAGAAGTAACTGGGGCCTCATTTATGAGAGTTGCCTCACAGTAAGATCATTCTTTTTGTCTATAGCCACTGCAGAAGTAACTGGGGCCTCATTTATGAGAGTTGCCTCACAATAAGATCATTCTTGTTGTCTATAGCCACTGCAGAAGTAACTGGGGCCTCATTTATGAGAGTTGCCTCACAATAAGATAGTTGTTATTGTCTATAGCCACTGCAGAAGTAACTGGGGCCTCATTTATGAGAGTTGCCTCACAATAAGATAGTTGTTATTGTCTATAGCCACTGCAGAAGTAACTGGGGCCTCATTTATGAGAGTTGCCTCACAATAAGATAGTTCTTATGGTCTATAGCCACTGCAGAAGTAACTGGGGCCTCATTTATGAGAGTTGCCGCACAATAAGATAGTTGTTATTGTCTATAGCCACTGCAGAAGTAACTGGGGCCTCATTTATGAGAGTTGCCTCACAGTAAGATCATTCTTGTTGTCTATAGCCACTGCAGAAGTAACTGGGGCCTCATTTATGAGAGTTGCCTCACAGTAAGATCATTCTTGTTGTCTATAGCCACTGCAGAAGTAACTGGGGCCTCATTTATGAGAGTTGCCTCACAGTAAGATCATTCTTGTTGTCTATAGCCACTGCAGAAGTAACTGGGGCCTCATTTATGAGAGTTGCCTCACAGTAAGATCATTCTTGTTGTCTATAGCCACTGCAGAAGTAACTGGGGCCTCATTTATGAGAGTTGCCTCACAGTAAGATCATTCTTGTTGTCTATAGCCACTGCAGAAGTAACTGGGGCCTCATTTATGAGAGTTGCCTCACAGTAAGATCATTCTTGTTGTCTATAGCCACTGCAGAAGTAACTGGGGCCTCATTTATGAGAGTTGCCTCACAGTAAGATCATTCTTGTTGTCTATAGCCACTGCAGAAGTAACTGGGGCCTCATTTATGAGAGTTGCCTCACAATAAGATCATTCTTGTTGTCTATAGCCACTGCAGAAGTAACTGGGGCCTCATTTATGAGAGTTGCCTCACAATAAGATAGTTGTTATTGTCTATAGCCACTGCAGAAGTAACTGGGGCCTCATTTATGAGAGTTGCCTCACAATAAGATAGTTGTTATTGTCTATAGCCACTGCAGAAGTAACTGGGGCCTCATTTATGAGAGTTGCCTCACAATAAGATAGTTCTTATGGTCTATAGCCACTGCAGAAGTAACTGGGGCCTCATTTATGAGAGTTGCCGCACAATAAGATAGTTGTTATTGTCTATAGCCACTGCAGAAGTAACTGGGGCCTCATTTATGAGAGTTGCCTCACAGTAAGATCATTCTTGTTGTCTATAGCCACTGCAGAAGTAACTGGGGCCTCATTTATGAGAGTTGCCTCACAGTAAGATCATTCTTGTTGTCTATAGCCACTGCAGAAGTAACTGGGGCCTCATTTATGAGAGTTGCCTCACAGTAAGATCATTCTTGTTGTCTATAGCCACTGCAGAAGTAACTGGGGCCTCATTTATGAGAGTTGCCTCACAGTAAGATCATTCTTGTTGTCTATAGCCACTGCAGAAGTAACTGGGGCCTCATTTATGAGAGTTGCCTCACAGTAAGATCATTCTTGTTGTCTATAGCCACTGCAGAAGTAACTGGGGCCTCATTTATGAGAGTTGCCTCACAGTAAGATCATTCTTGTTGTCTATAGCCACTGCAGAAGTAACTGGGGCCTCATTTATGAGAGTTGCCTCACAGTAAGATCATTCTTGTTGTCTATAGCCACTGCAGAAGTAACTGGGGCCTCATTTATGAGAGTTGCCTCACAGTAAGATCATTCTTGTTGTCTATAGCCACTGCAGAAGTAACTGGGGCCTCATTTATGAGAGTTGCCTCACAGTAAGATCATTCTTGTTGTCTATAGCCACTGCAGAAGTAACTGGGGCCTCATTTATGAGAGTTGCCTCACAGTAAGATCATTCTTGTTGTCTATAGCCACTGCAGAAGTAACTGGGGCCTCATTTATGAGAGTTGCCTCACAGTAAGAACATTCTTGTTGTCTATAGCCACTGCAGAAGTAACTGGGGCCTCATTTATGAGAGTTGCCTCACAGTAAGATCATTCTTGTTGTCTATAGCCACTGCAGAAGTAACTGGGGCCTCATTTATGAGAGTTGCCTCACAGTAAGATCATTCTTGTTGTCTATAGCCACTGCAGAAGTAACTGGGGCCTCATTTATGAGAGTTGCCTCACAGTAAGATCATTCTTGTTGTCTATAGCCACTGCAGAAGTAACTGGGGCCTCATTTATGAGAGTTGCCTCACAGTAAGATCATTCTTGTTGTCTATAGCCACTGCAGAAGTAACTGGGGCCTCATTTATGAGAGTTGCCTCACAGTAAGATCATTCTTGTTGTCTATAGCCACTGCAGAAGTAACTTGGGCCTCATTTATGAGAATTACATCATAGTAAGATGGTTCTGGTCGCATATAGCAACCAGAGTGCAGCTTTCAGCATTGAAGCTGCTGAGGTAAAGTGAAAGCTGAGCTTTGATTGGTTGCTATGGACAACTAGAACAGTCTGACTGTGAGGCAGTTTTCATAACTGAGAATTGAGATCCTTCAGGACACACATTTTCTTTTCTGCTTTATATATAGAGATTCACCTATTAGATCTCTGATAAATGTGAGGTGATTACTAAGGGTCATAATACTAAGTACTGTTTTTTAAAATGTTGCCCAAAAAACAACCATCTATTGCATTGGGCAAGTTAATCCAAAAGCTAAGAAAGCAAAACAGTCTCAAATAGTCCCTGCTTCAATGGAAACGGATGAGACAGACTGAATCAAAGACAGCTGAGAAATCTGAACAACGGTAACATCTTCTTTAGGAGAAACGGATGAGACAGACTGAATCAAGGGGAGCTGAAACATTTGAACATCAGGAACGTCGTCTTCAGGAGAATCGGATCAGACAAGCTGATTCAAGGTATGCAGAAATATCTGAACAAAAGGATGAACGTCGTCAAAATGACTGCATACGACATATGCAACTTATGCAAAGACGTAGACACGCTGACTTGAGTTTGGAAGCGTTTCACTATGACCCAATTCAGGATTAAAGGTCACATTTGAAAGTAATAAAAGGCAAAACGAACATAATATGCAAACATTGTCAAGCAAAAAAGTTTAAAGGGGTATTCCCATCTCCAAGATCCTATCCTAATATGTAGTAGGTGTAATAATAATAATATTAGCAAATAGCTCCAATTAGAAATGTAGTATAGTTTTTTTGATTCCCTATGTTTTTTTTCTCATGTGCAGGGCATTGCAGGACCTTAGGTATCCATGGTTACGTCCACTGATAAAGTGACAGTTAGCTAGTTGCTTGTGGTCGTAACCATGGATACTTAAGGTCCTGAGATGCCTGCACATGAGGAAAGAGACATAGTGAATCAAAAAAACGATACTATATTTCTAATTGGAGGTATTTGCTAATATTATTATTATTATTATGCCTACTAAATATTGGGATAGGATCTTGGAGATGGGAATACCCCTTGAACTTGGAATCGCCTCGTATGTGTTGCTCAAATGGCAAAGTCAGTTTGCCACCTTTAAGTCTACCTCCCAAACCATTTCTTTCATACATATCGGGAACAACTCCTGAGTCCAACCATTTTTTGCAAAGTATTAGGAGATACAATTCATCTTTCCAGATGACATCCTTTGGGTACGACAGCTGGACTCGAGGAAGCAGGATTTATGACAACTTTTAAAGTCCAGGGCCATATATATTAAAAATATGTTCGATGCTCCCTGTAGTAAATGAAGACCCAAAATTTTTAGAAATTTACTCTTTGGGAGACGAACACTTGCAAGCTGATCAATGTTGTGAAGCTATGCCTGAGACAAAAAAGCACAAGGTCAATCACTTAAAATAGTCGGCATTAATTTGGATAGCCCGTGTTTTTCACATTGTCAACTCTACGTTGCTTGCTCTAAGGTGGGTAACCCCAAAAATCTTTTCATATTTGCACCTGAAGGTAAAATGAAAAACATTTTCCAAAAAGCACTACAATAGACAGCGGTGTATCTGTAAATCAATCTTACTCCTTTGTGTGTTAACCATTGATAGGTTACACTGGGGGGAAGGGGGTGAATGGTTTCACTATGCTATCTCCATCTTAATTTTTTGCGGTTGTGAAAGGAGAATACATTTTTAATATTTAATAAAAATTTGTTCAAAAAGTAGTTGTTGTTTGCCTCAGTGTTACAACAAATTAATGAAAATAAACAACTGTTAATGCCAAACTAACAAAACAGAACAGTTGAAAAAGCAAATTTTAAACGCTGAAGATGTCAACTTCAGGGTGAAACTGAAAATGTAACCTTAGCAAGCGTAACCAACCATTTAACTTTTCATTTTCCGCGAGCGAAGCCGCAGGTATTTTGCTAGTTCAATATAAAGTTTAGCTGTTCTAGTATGATTTTCTTAACTGCGTTTTACAGCAAAAGCCATGGTCTGTAAACAGCTTACAACACAAAGAGATTTCACTGTTGAAAGTCAAGAGAAGGGTTAAGAAAATGTTTCCAAGGCATTAGATACACCATGGAACACTGTGAAGACAGTCATCAAGAAGTGGCTTAAATTTAAACCATTAGTGACATTACCTAGAGCTGAACATCCCTCAAAAATTGATGAAAAGACAAGAAGAAATTTGGTCCAGCAGGCTGCCAAGAGGTCTACGGAAACATTAACCCCTTCACCACCTTGGGTTTTTCCGTTACCATTTTGGGGTAGATACGATGTTTTGATTGCCCACTATTGCATTTTATTGCAATGTTGTGGCGACCCAAAAAACGTAATTCTGGCCGTTTTATTTTTTTTCTTCTTACACCATTTACCGATGGGATTGATTCTTTTTTTATATTGATAGATCAGGCGATTCTAAACGCGGCGATACCAAACGTGTATTTTTGACTGATTTTTAATTGTTTTATTTCGAATGGGGCAAAGGGGGGCGATTTGAACTTTAATATTTTTTAAAAAACTTTTTTTTTTACTTTTCACTGGATCAAGAGTCTCGATCATCTTATCGCTTGTGTTACACAGAGGTAACAAAAATGCTTAACTGCTATGAGCGCTGCACTGGGCGCTGAGAACCAGATTGGTCTTCTGCAGACCATGGGCTGACATACCGTGTCATGTCAATGGACGTGGTTTGTGATGTGCTTCCGCAATGTTAAATGCCGCTGTCTGAGTTTGTTAGCGGCATTTAACATGCTAACAACCACAGGTGGATGTGCCCGGAAAGGTGTGGGCTCATCACCGCAGCATGCACCAAAGAAGCCTATACGTCCAAGGTCGTTAAGGGGTTAAAGGAGCTAAAGGAACTTTCTGACAAGTACCAGTTATGTACTGCATGTGACATCAATATCCCTTATACTTAATATGTCTTGCCTGTGGGGTAGGGTGGCAAGACGGAAGCCTTTTTTTGCAAAGAAAAACATCCAAGCCCGGCTATGTTTTACCAAAACCTACATCTAGTCTACAAAAAGCATCTGGGAAAACATGTTATTATCTGATGAGATCAAGGTTGAACTTTTTGGCCATAATTCCAAAAGGTATGTTTGGCCCAAAGGAAACCATACCCACAAAGAAGCATGTGAGAGGCAACAATATGCATGGGGGCTATTTTTCAGCAGCTGGACCTGGGGCTTTCGTCAAGGTGGAGAAAATTATGAACAGTTCCAAATATCAGTATATTTTGCATCAAAATTTTCAGGCCTCTGATAAAGAGCTAGAGATGAAGAAAATGTCTCCTTTCAGCAAGACAATGATCCTAACCATACTCCAAATTAATAAAAGAATGACTTCGCCAGAACAAAATAAAGTTTAGGAATGGCCCAGCCAGAGCAAAGACCTGAATCCAATTGAAAATCTGTGGGTTGATCTGTAGAGGGCTGTACACAGGAGATTCCCTCATAGTCTGACAGATTTAGAGCACTACTGCAAGACAGAGTGGAGAAAGATTGCCAATTCTAGATGTGACATGCTGTTAGACTCTACCCAAAAGGCTGAATGCTGTCATAAATTCAAAAAGTACTTCAACAAAGCATTAGTTTAACGGTGTGCATATTTATGCAACCACATTATTTTAATTTTCCCACCAGAAAAGATTTTGATTACAGCATCCTCATTTTTAGGAGGCCCTTTAGGACTAGGTTTATCATGAAAAACAGATAAAGTCTTCTAAATTATGTTGTCAGTATTGGTGTTACTTAATGAAACCCAGGATCTCTCCTCTAGACTATAACCTCACCAATGCAGCAGATATAATGATTCCTTCACTTGTGGAGACTCTTGAATTTTCTGTACCTCTTACTCTAAGTTGCCTTTGATCACTACGGTAGGAGGAGGATCTATGGCAGGTGAACAGGTGAATGATATACCTTGAGCAGGGACTTGTGAAACACATTAGGTATCTTAAATGACAAAGGAAGTTTCAAATGGAAAGCTACATGTTTAATGACCTAAATTATTTTACAAGGACCACGAAATTTGAGACCTAGCTTGGCAGAAGGAACCTTAATGGGGTTCTCCAATAAAGTGATAATATAGCCCTCACCACGTAATTAAAATTGTAGCCCGTCATAGTTACATGTCGTGATGGGACAGGTACATTGTAGTGCATAAGCACTGATATGTATAGTTAAAATCACGATCTATGAACACCAGTCACAGGCTGCCTTTCACAGGAGGATCATAATTACATGCAAGGGGGTCATCAGTAGACCCCGGCAGTCATGACAACCCATCGCCGCCCCGCAATAACGTCACGGGCGCGCCTATGGGAGCATGCAGTGACATATCTTCCTGTCGACAGGCGTTAAATGCAATATATTCTGTATATGCATTTTATTATTTGAACTGAATTACTTGGGCACTGTATGTCGGTATTATTTGGGTATTGAATATTGGTATTATATGGCTGGTATTCTTTTGCTGCTATTATTTGGGCACTGTATATACTTGTGCACTGTAAATTGATATTTGGGGACCGTATATTGGTATTTGGGAATTCTATTTTGTGACTGGTTTTGTGTTTTGTTGGTAATATATGGACATTGTATATTGGTATATTTTGGTATTATCTGGGTACTGTATGTTTGTATTTGGTTGGTATTTAAGCACTGTATATCAATATTTGGTTTCTATTATATGGACACTGTGTGTCAGTTTTATTTGGTGTGTATTATTTGGGCATTGTGTTTTGGTGTGTTTTGGCCGCTGTATATTGGTATTATTTGGTAGGTAATATTTGGGCACTTAATACCAATGTTATTTGAAAACTGTATGTGGACATTAGTTGGCTTTGATTTTTGGCGGGAACATATCACTTGAGCACTAACTATTGCTATTATTTCTGCTCTGTATTTTGATACTATATTAGCCTTGTATATTGGTTTTGTTCCGTATTATTTGGGCACTGTATATTGGACTGTGAATTGATATTTTTGAGCACTGTGTATTGGTTAATTGGATGGGATTTCTTGGTATATATTTGAGCTCTGTACAGATGCATCTCACTAAATTAGAATATCATCACAAAGTTAATTTATTACAGTTCTTCAATACAAAAAGTGAAAATCATATATTATATAGAGTCATTACAAACAGAGTGATCTATTTCAAGTGTTTATTTCTGTTAATTTTGATGATTATGGCTTACAGACAATGAAAACACAAAAGTCATTATCTCAGTAAATTAGAATACTTTATAACAACAGCTGGAAAAATGATTTTAGAATCCGAAATGTTGGCCAACTGAAATGTAAGTTCAGTAAATGCACTCAATACTCGGTCGGAGCTCCTTTTGCATCAATGCGTCTTGGCTTGGCGACAATCAGCCTGTGGCACTGCTGAGGTGTTATGGAAGCCCAGGTTGCTTTCATAGCAGCCTTCAGCTCATCTGCAATGTTGGGTCTGATGTCTCTCATCTTCCTCTTCTCTATGAGGTTAAGATCAGACGAGTTTGCTGCCAATCAAGCACAGTGATGCTGTTATTTTTAAACCAGGTATTGGTACTTTTGGCTGTGTGGAGAGGTGCCAAGTCCTGCTGGAGAATGAAATTTCCATCTCCAAAAAGCTTGTCAGCAGCGGGAAGCATGAAGTGCTCTAAAATTTCCTGGTAGACGGCTGCGCTGACTTTGGTCTTGATAAAACACAGTGGACCAATACCAGCAGATGACATGGCTCCCCAAACCATCACTGATTGTGGAAACTTCACACTAGACATCAAGCAGCTTAGATTGTGGCCTCTCCACTCTTCCCCCAGACTCTGGGACCTTGATTTCCAAATGAAAATTGGAACTCTGGGACCTTGTGGAGTGTGCCAATGACTGCCTTCTGGACATCTGTCAAGTCAGCAGTCTTCCCCGTGATTGTGGAGTCTACTGAAACAGACTAAGGGACATTTCTAAATGCTTAGGAAGCCTTTGCAGGTGTTAACAGAAATAAACAGAAATAAACACTTGAAATAGATCACTCTGTTTGTAATAACTCTATATATGAGTTTCACTTTTTGCATTGAAAAACTGAAATAAATTAACTTTTTGATGATATTCTAATTTAGTGAGATGCACCTGTATGCTTGTAATTGTTTGGCTGTGATTTTTTTTTATATATATATTATTTGAGCACTATATGTTGGTATTATTTGGGCGCTGTATACTGGTATTATTTTATCACTGTATAGTGTTTTTGTTTTTGTGTCTGTATTGTGCATTTGATGTGTTATTGTGTATTTGCTGTGTGTGTTGTGCGTTTGTTATCTCGATTTATTGTGTGTACTGTGTATTTAATGTCTGTATTGTGTGTTTTTGTTGTGTGAATTGTCTTGATGTTGTGTGTATTATGGATTTTTATTGTGTTTTTGTTGTATCTGATGTCTGTATTGTGTATTTGTTGTGTGTATTATGTATTTGATGTCTCTATTGTGCATTTGTTGTGTGCATTGTGCTTTTGATGTCTTTTGTTTTTTGTATTTGCTGTCTGTATTTTGTATCAGTTGTGTGTATTGTGTTTTGATGTCTGTATTATGTATTTGTTATGTGTATTGTGTATTTTCTATGTGTATTGTGTATTTGCATGCATCAGTGATGTTGAAAGCTATGCCGTCAGCAGAGAATTTTGCCAGCAGGGACACCCCAGGTGGACAGATTTCGACTCAGGTGCCAGACTAATCATAATGTTGGCAGCAGGACATTGCGTGATGAGGCGGATTGTATTGAGAACATACAACGCCGACTCAGAGTAGCTCCTTGCAATCTACTTCTGAATTATGCCAAGAAAACTGGATGGAGAGTACAACTAAAGACATTCAATACAGTGTTGGAAGATGCGTCACTAGGTCAGAAACCACTCAACAAGCTACTTGGGAAGAGATGATGGTCGACCGGAGTATGATCAACGATCATGACGCGCCAGGATTAAAGTCGCAAGTTTGTCATGGTACTGATTACGCTTGATCGAAAGGGAAAATAAAATTAAAAGCTGCAGAGATATCATAAAGTTCGGAACTTGGAATGTACAAACCATGAACTAAAGCAAACTCGACAAACCAAAATGGACAGGACTCAATTTACTCAGAATTAGCGAATTAAAATGGACTCAATCCGGACATTTCCAGACAAACAAACATTGGGTCTACTATTTTGGCAACGATACCCGAAGACTAAGCAATGTTGCTTTTATTCTCAACTGAAGATTGTCTGACACTGTCCTGAAGCACTATGCAGTCAGTGATAAAGTCATCTTGATACAACTACAAGATGTGACAATCCATGTCACAGTTACACAAGGCAACACTCCAACAACCGATGCCATGGGGGAGGGCGTTGAATTATTCTCAAGTTCAAGAGAAAATTGACAAGAAGTCAAAACAAGACTTACTCATTATCATGGGAGACTTGACTGCCAAAGTGGGCCACAGAAAACATGGAACAGTTGTTGGAAAGTTTGGACTCGGTGACCAAAATGAGCCTTGGGAAAGATTCATTGACTTTTCAACGACAAATCAACTGTCTATGATGAACACCTTCTTCCAAAATCACAAACTGATACTCTACACATGGGCATCGCTGAATGGGGCCTAGAAGAATCCAGTACACTATGTATGTGTTCGCCAAAGATGGAGGTCATCGATCTTTACCATGAAAACAAGGCCAATAGCTGACTGTGGAAGTGATTATGAAATTTTGACATCAAAGATTAGAGTCAAGCTGTACAAACGGGCTATACAACAGGCCAATTCCGAGTTCGATTTGACTAACTTACCTGAAGTTTTTTGGAATGGTCTGCACAACCGATTTATATCACTGGACATGGATGATAGAAAGCCTGAGGAATTATGGACAAATCAACAATCTTACATACGCAGAAGACACAGCATTGATAGCAACAAGTGTAAACGGAATGAAGAGCTTATTACGCAGTATCAAGATGGAAAGCTCAAACACGGGACTGCTACTAAAACACAAAAGAAGACAAAGATATTAACTACTGCCAGGTCTGACAGGGACTCATTTGAGATGGACGGTAACAAACTGGAAGTTGTAAAGGACTTCATCCTACTCAGATCAATGATCACTCAAGATGCGACGAC
Organism: Phyllobates terribilis; assembly: GCF_046119375.1. Lineage (NCBI taxonomy): Eukaryota > Metazoa > Chordata > Amphibia > Anura > Dendrobatidae > Phyllobates > Phyllobates terribilis. The sequence goes on along the minus strand of NW_027362763.1, from coordinate 519,928,837 downwards.
AACACCAGAAGTCAATAAGAGAATAGCTATGGGCAAATCAGAAATATAGCATGGAGGATACGTTATAAAATATAACCGTTATTAATACATAATAAAAAAAACAGTCTCTCAATAAATATCTCAAGAGGGGAACAAAGCACTCCTTACCCCCTAATTAATCAACTCCAATTTAGACAGGGAATATGTTAATTAAGACCCAAAAGCAGGGTCCACAAAATTGCAATAACAAAAAAAAAACATCAATAGCGTATAACCAACAAACTGACAAATGGAACCCCTTAATAAAGTCCACTTACTCGCACCACTAAAACAGTTTTAACCATAAAGTGTCATTGTGCATAATACAAAATCGAGGAGCATTTCACTAGCGGCAAAAACAAAGCTCGAACATAGTTTGGTCTTTTTTATGATAACATACGGATACAAGACCTGGACAATAACAAAAAAAAACAAGACAGAAGAATTGACACATTGGAAATATGCTGGAGGAAGATATTATCAATATCATGGATGGCACGATGAACAAACAAATCAATTTCGGAACAAATAAAGCCAGACATGTCAGTTGAAGCAAAAGATCACCAAGCTATGACTTGCCTACTTTGCAGACATCATAGGAAGAAAGAAATCACTGAAGAAGGACATCGTGGTGGGAAGAATAGAAGGAACAAGGCGAAGAGGAAGACCAGAAACCCAATGGCAATACTATCAAGAAAATGGCGGAGAAGACCTTCGTGGAACTATCTAGGCTTGTTCAAGATCCATATTCCTATTGGATCGCCATGGCACGAGAACGAGCCGAAGACAGTTAAATTAAATAAATAAATTATTTTCTGTGTCTAGATTTTGAGAACTACAGATCTTTGCAGTCAGATCTAAAAATAAAAAAACAGATGCAATAATACCATTAACAAGAATAGGAACTTGTTCAGAATCCTCAAACTGAGATAGACAGAAACATCAGGAGTCTGAATATCATCATAAAATTACATTTAGAAAAAAACAAAGCCCATCAAGCTCTAGGGTTGAGTATCTCGGCTCATTCTAAATAAGAAAGTTTTTTTGTGGTACATGATAAGTGATATTGTGTTTAGCACTTTCTAGGAAATTTGGGTGTAGACAGAACCTCTAATTATTGGCGGTGCTAGTCCTTGGTTTGTTCACCTTCTAGGAAATGACACCATTCCTTGAAAGCCCACTTGATATTGTTACTTGTGAATTATTGCCTATCATAGTTTTGTACCCACTCTTTAATAGCTTGGACCTATGCGGCAACTTCCTGAACCAGGAAAACAAATTTTTCTAGTTTAGCAAATAAAAATTGTCTCTGAGTCTTTGGAGTACAGTACATAAATATTGGATGTGTGATTCATAATCAGGTGAATAAACCACCATGTCATCTAGATAGACAACCACATATTGAGCAGTTATATCTCTGATCATTACGAAAATTTTGAAAAACAGTCGGCGCGTTACTTAGCCCAAAAGACATCACAAGATATTAATGATGACCCTCAGGTGTATTAAATGCTGTCTTCCACTTATCTCCTTCTGTTATATGGAACAAGTTATACACTCCACCGAAATCAAGCTTGGTGAACCAACGGGCTGCCAATTGGTTATACAGATCAAGGGTGAGTGACAGAGAACGGATTTTTCCAGAGTAATTTTGAAGTTCTGGAGAGTCAATATATGGTCTGAGCTCACCATCTTTCTTACCAACAAAAAAAGACATACATTAGTTCTGACACTCAAGGATTCAGTGTACAATATTTCCCTGGTGATATACTTCACCACTCCCTGAGTGTATCGTCTTAAACAGTAATTTTCACATGAAAACATAATTTTAGTAAAAGGTAAACCAAGATCTTTTGCCACTTTGGCATCAAACAAAATTTGCTGCAGAACTGCACTCAATAAAGTCCATATGCCATACAGATATTTCCATGTAAGGTAAACACTTAGCAGGGCTGTAGAGTCAGAGTCAGTGTCGGTATAAAATGGACCGACTCCGACAACATATAATAAATTGGGTACAGTAGTTCAATGCAGTTTGTGGGGAATATTTTTTCATAAGAATTTGGGAAAGTTATGAAATGTCCTATTCCTGATCTAAGGGTCTAGGCTTTTAGCTGAGATAAAGTAAATTTATCACTTAAACATGAGCCATGTATGAGGGAGTCGGAGTTGGAGTCGGAGTTGAAGTCGGTGTCATGGAAATTGAGGAGTCAGAGTCGGAGGTTTGGCTTACCCACTCCACAGCCTTAACACTTAGGGAGCAATAATTTTATAGAATAATAGGGAAATACCTGTGCGTCCAGGTACGTAAAGCAAGCAATTAATTTATACTGCTAACTATTAATCTGATGCTTAACAATTTTAACAAAGCAAGTAAAATGGCACCTCATACATTTGCAAGTGCAGCAGAAAAGATTTTGATGAACAGATTCTCCCTATACAGCAATTTAAGAAGTGAAAAATGTGACCCATTGCAAAAACTGTATATGCCTTCAAAATGTATTTTAGTAGGGAAAAGTAGTGATACTTTCACAGTTCTAAATTGTATGTAAATACATCTGCTGTAAAATACTACGTTTCTTTATATTTTGGATGTAGTTTACTTAGTTTTGCTGAACGTACATCTCAGATCTGATAAGTCAACTTTTATTGTTTACATCAGAAATTATGAGAAAGTACATAAAACAGCAACAACAAAAAAGGCAAAACATAAATAAAGCTACCAAATTATGTTTTTTGCTTGTTGTTTTTTGGATCCCACTGTAAGGGTGACTATGCTATTTTAACATTACTCATTTAGTAATGTAGCAATTTCACAGCATAACAGGCATGCTGGCGGATTTAAAATCTGCGGCATGCCTTGAAATTAATGCAGAATGTTTTCAGCGATATATCATTCACAGTAATCAGTCATATGGTTCCAAAGATACTGGCCTTTTAATTTGATGCTAATTTGTATGGTCTATACCCAGGTGGAGTGGTCCATAGGATTATATGGAGGCGTGACATTGGGCAGCTCTGCATAGTTACCCCATGAGCAACGCCCCTTGGAAAAGACCATAAAAACTTGTACTGATTAAAAAGGCATACATATCTAAGAGCGTACGGCAGATTAAAAAAAATAAATAAAAAAAAACAGCATACCATTTTCAGGGAATAAAAATAGACCGAAATTCGCCATTTTTGACCTCTTTAAATGTGCTGTAATCTGAAACAAAGAAAAGTCGGTACCACTGGACAATTTCCACAAAATGGCATAGAACAAAGGGATTGCATAAGCACAAGTGTAATCAACAGCAGGGAACTGTTTGTGATAACCCAACAAACAGCAAGAAAAGGAGAAGACTGATCCCAAGACCATTCTAATCCCAAAACCATCAGCCATGACCTTGCTCACAATGGCCCAAGGGCTGACAAATCTCTTAAAGGGAATCTGGCACCAGGTTTATGCCACATAATCTGACAGCAGCATAAAGTAGAGACAGAGATCCTGATTCCAGCGATGTATTGGGCTGCTTTCTGTTGTTTTGATAAAATCACTGTTTTATCAGCATGCGATTTTCACTAGAGCACTAGTAAACCTGCCAACATATCATACTCCATATTAATGAGCTCTGTATATATCCTCCTCTCACCAATGACTGGCCGCTTTTTGTCTATTCACAGTGTAGGCAGAGAGCTGTCAATCAGTGGTGTGTGGGGGATATACAGAGCTCAGCATGTACAGAACTGGTTAATCAGCAGCAGTGATTTTATCAAAATTACAGAAAGCAGCCTAGTAAGTAATACATCACTGGAATCAGGGTCTCTGCCCTTACATCATGCTGCTCTCAGGTAAGGAAGCAAAAACGTAGTGACAGATTTCCTTTAAGGGGTTAAAGAAAACCAATAAACATAAAATGATAAGGAAATTCTACTTTTATTGTTGCTTGTCTTCAATTTTAAAAAGGCGAAGTAATAAATGGGAATGAAAGAAAACATGGCCGAATATTGCTAACGGCCAAGAAGCAGAGTTTTGCACACAAAATCAATAATTCAGACAATGGTGATGCTTTTAGCTGCTGTATGTTTGCCTTCAACATCAACATTATAATAAAAGTAATGGTCAGAAAATTGAAGCAGAGATCAAAATTATTTTTATATGTCCATTACTCAAATGAAAAACTAATACACTAATTACTGATATCTGACCTCCTGTTTAATATACTCATTTAGTGTTTTGCCAGATCATTCCACTAAACAAATGGGACATTATAGTGCCCCTTGTTGGGAAGGGAAGACCTTTTTATAATTTTAGCAAAACAAAGATCTAGATTCCTATGTCAGAAAACAGAATATTATAAATACATTATTTGGGTAAAGTGGAAATAATTTAAATGTAAGAAATGATGCTATAATTTTAAAATAACCCAAAAAGGCCTCTCTTAATATTTTTTATGTTCCTTCATTAATAGTAAGTTCCATTCTGCTAGATGACCATGCAATTAAAACGACAATATATAGCTTAAAAAATAGTACTACATGCAATGATGAAGAAGGCAAATGCAATTAATATTCATTAATTCACGTTCAACAGCATTTAAAGAAGATGTCACCAGATTTTATAATTCAAGCTATATACTGTACATTATTAAACAGATATATTAGACCTGATGAAGTCGACATATTTACTTTGAGAGTCAGAATGGCTGTATAATCTTGAAATTAGAATGTACATTTTGTAAGTCCAGCTAAAGAGTGAGAATACTTGTATGTCCGAGCGTATCCAGTCTCCACCCGCCTAACTTATAGCTGCAGCTTGTACTGATCAGTATGAGATCTATGCAGCAGGAGGGACGGACAATGAGGAGCTGTCAATCAGGCTAGGAGGGAGGAGACTGAGTTTAAACTTAAAAAAAAGTATTATACTGTCAATATGACCGGGATTTTCATAGTAAATTCAGGAGCCTCATCAGGTGTACAGGATCTATATAATGATGTACAGTTGTGCTCAAAAGTTTACATACCCCGGCAGAATTTTTCCTTTCTTGGCCTTGTTTCAGAGAAGATGAATGATAACAAAAAAACTTTTTCTCCACTCATGGTTATTGGTTAGGTGAAGCTATTTATTGTCAAACTACTGTGTTTTCTCTTTTTAAATCTTAATGACAACCAAAAGCATCCAAATGACCCTGATCAAAAGTTCACATACCCCAGTTCTTCTGAAAGTGTTTTTTCTAGAACTAACTAAACTTTATTGAGAAGAACAGATTTGTTAATAAACAAGAGTTTGTGTGACTTTATTTAATGGGAAAAAGGTGATGTGAAACCGCACCAATTGTGCCTCCTTAATTTAAGCATCTTTTGCTACTTTGCTCTTTGAAAAGTTAATTAGTTATTACTTCATAAAAAATTATGAATGGCACAACTAATTGTGGGCTCACCTGGTGAGGTAAATTCTCTAAGCCGTAGATCAGAATGAGCAACACGGACCAAAAGCCGATGGCACAGTGGGTTGGATATGCTGGATGGCACTTGAATCAGCGAGGACCAAGAAAGCAGAGTATGGAGGATGGTAGACAAGTGGGGCTCTGTGTCTTCTGGAATTCCTTTCCAGAAGACACAGAGCCAGGTGTGTGGATGAATACAAGAATTGTAGATGCATATTGCGTCCAGGACTTGCAGCAATCAAATGGCTGACGGAAGAGTTGCAGGTCATCAGCAAACTGATGGTCAAAGGTAGAGAAGTATGCAATCAGCAAACAATTGGTTAATCGTGGCCAGAAGAGTTGAAGGGCAAACTAGATACTTGCTTCCAGAAAAAATTACACACTGTGGCGGCAACGTAATAGTGCTAACCGCACCAGTATTAGCAGAGGAGAATCATTACGCTTACAGCTGATGAATAGTTAACAGCAGATCTGAGCCAGGAGGTAAATGTGGATGAAATGATAAACAAAAAAATGGACTGCATTGAAGAGCAGATTAGTTGGGTAGATGAACCAAAACTCCTGACATACATGTGTTAACTGAATGCAATGTTTACTGCTGCTGACTTTTATCAAAAGACCAGTCAACTCCTTCAACAAAAAAGAGGGATGGCAGGGAACTTGTTAGTAAACTTTCAAACACGATAGATACTATCTATGTATATACTATATTTTTCGGACTACAAGGCTGTGTGCCCATGATGCGTTTTTTAAGCGTTTCCGCAGCAGCAAAAACGCTGCAGAAACGCTTAAAAAACGAATGGTAGAAGGTCTGCCATGTTCCCCAATGATAATCTGCATGTACTGTGCACATGCTGCAGAAATTTCCGCTGCGGATTATCATTGCGGAAAAAAACGCAGCACTACCAATTATTTTGCGGAAGCTCTGCGTTTTCGCCGCCATTGACTTGCATTGGACCTCGTGTCATCCGCATCACTACATGTGCACATGCGGATATCATGCGGTTCAATGTGCGGATGGTACCCGGGTGTGGAGGAGAGGAGACTCTCCTCGGGACACGGGTACCATAGAACCTGTAAAAAAAGAATAAAATAAAAAATAAATATTATATTTACCTTCTGATGGCCCCCGGTCTCCTTGTCTTCACTTGCCGGCAGCTCGCAGTGGACTGAAGGACCTGCGCTGACGTCATTTAGTCATGTGACGGCAGGTCCTTCAGTGTACCGCGAGCTGCCGGCAAGCCAGGACGGAGCGAAACAAGACTGCGGGGGCCATCGGAAGGTAAGTATAGATTTTTATTTTTATTTTTTGACATTCTCTCGGGTCACACTATATAAATCCATGCCGTTTGCATGGATTTATATAGTGTGACCAAGTTGTCAAGCACTTTCCAAGTGATGCTAAAATCACTTGGAAAGAGCTTGTCAACCCGCATGCAGAAATGCATGTGAAGAACGCTTCACTTCCGCATGTCCCTGGCAGGAAAAACGCATGTACAATCCGCATGTACAATCCGCATGTACAATCTGCATGCATTTTTTCTGCCAGGGAGATGCAGAAATGCTCAGGAAAAAATCCTGAGCATTTCTGCATCGTGGGTACGTAGCCTAAGACACACTTTTTTCCTCAAAAATAGGATAGTGGGGGTGTGTGTCTTTTAGTCCAGAAAATACATTCCGGCTGTGGATGGTGGGGTGAGGGAGGAGTGGGGCACAGGAGGCAGTAGCCGGCTGCTGCAGCTATCCTGTGCCCGCTACTAAAGAAAATGAATATTCACTCCTCTCCACGCCCATAAGAGTGGAGAGGAGTTAATATTAATTTTCCTTAATAGCACACACTGTCAGTCGCAGCCATTGTCTTCTTGCAGCGGCTCAGCGATCCTGTGTGCCCGATATTAGAGAGTATGACTAATTGCTGCTCTCCACTCCCATAGGCGTGGAGAGGAATGAATATTCATTCTCTTTTGTAGCGGGCACACGGGATCGCCGAGCTGCCGCAGGACGCTGCGGCTGCGACTGACAGTGTGCGCTATTAAAGAAAACTAATATTCACTCCTCTCCACGCTAATATCTCCGGCGTGGAGAGGAGTGAATATCCTGGCAGCTGATATCAGAGTGTGAGGGCACATGGCAGTGACGTCATGCGGTGCCCACAAGCTAAGATCAACTGCTGGCAGAACAGGACGCAGCGCTGGAGCAGAGAGAAGGAAGGTGAGTAGAATTTTTTATTTTTTTTCTTGTATGCAGTGATGGGGATGGGGGGCCATGCATACCAGGATAGGGAATGAGGAGGCCATGCATATCAGGATTGGGGATGAGTGGGCCATGCATACCAGGATTGGGGATGAGGGGGCCATGCATACCAGGATTGGGGAATAGGGGGCCATGCATACCAAAATTGGGGAATAGGGGGCCATGCATACTAGGATTGGGGAATAGGGGGCCATGCATACTAGGATTGGGGATGAGGGGGCCATGCATACCAGGATGGGGGCCATGTTTACCAGGATGGGGACGGGGGCCATTCATACCAGGATGGCGATGGGGTGCCATGCTTACCAGGATGGAGAAGGGGGGCCATGCATACCAGGATAGGGATGAGGGGTACCATGCATACCAGGATAGGGATGAAAGGACCATGCATACTAGGATTGGGGATGAGGGGCCATGCATGTCAGGATTAGGATGGGGGCTATATATACCAGGGTGGGGGATATTAAAACAGAATTAGGGGACATTACACCTATAACAATGTCAGCAGCAGACCTCCCCCACATAACAGTGCGTTTTATGGTCCGATGCGATCTGCAGACAAAAACAGTAGCTTGGGTGCTGTACCTGCAGAGATCCCACTTGGCCAGATTCTATTTCACAAGACTTTGTCTCAACAACACCGCCAAAAAGTATGACTGAGGCTATTGATACCAAAATTATTTTTACACTGGTATTGTAAGGTCACTACAGAGTTGTGAAGTTGTGAAGGGTAAGTGAATTCATCGGGGGAAAAAATGAAAGTGAAATTCAATGTTATGGAATCAATCAAGTTATGGAATAGCATCCTCATAAAATCTAGCTTAAAAATGTGTAATAGTTTTCTATATTTAAATGAAATTTAAAACTTAATGTTGACATGACCAAAGAAGTCTTAAACTAGTCTAAAAGTATAACTGTATGGCTGTGTTCACACACAGGAGTTTTTTGCTGTTTTTTTTTTCTCTAGCCAAAAGCAGAAAAAATGCTATGTTCTAAGTGCCTGTTTTTCAGCATTTTTGCAGCATTTTGGATGCGTTTCTTTTTTCCAGAGTTTAGGGTTTGAATTACATGTATGCTTTGTCTACAGTACATGTTCAGTAAAGTTGTTTATTTACCAAAAACACTTTGATAATGCCGGCAAAACCGCCATTGCATTTTTTTCAGCATTTTTTCACTTTCTCATCGCTTTTTATGGGTGAAAAAACATTGCAAAAACGTTGATCGAATCGACATGCTGCAGATCTAAAAAACGCTGCAGTTCTCAAATTCAGTCAAGAAAAAAAAATGTATGCATGAGATTTCTGAAATCTCATCGCTTTTGCTGGCACTGTAAAAAGCAGCTTTTAATTTGCATAAAAAATGCAGCAAAAAAACACTGCAAAAACGCTGTATGTGAACATAGCCTAAGCCTGTTGTGGCTCATAGAGTAGGATGTTAGTGTGAACCTTCTTTATAACATAAAGAAGCCCTATGGCATATGGAATGGGATTGTCCAGATGGGACAAGCCATCTAGGGAGCAGGTATAATCTGGTGCAGTTTAGATGCAATGTGTATTGGTAGTCAGCATTCCGCCTATGGTCCCATCTCAGGCTCTCGCTCCCCATGCGTTAAGCTGCTGTATACAAGCACTACAAGCTCACCTGTAAGATAAATCATAAAGCTAATTTCCAGTAGAAGTCTAGTTGTTTTTAACTTCAGAATGATATAAATGAGAAGAAAAGAAATTTTCTAAGGAATTAACCCACATATTCAAAGAAAAAGGAAACACAACATGAGTAATCCTGTAGTTCCTCTTTAAATTACTATAAATTGATAAGGTCGCTTTAACATAGAAATAAATTATTTATAGGACTTGTCAAATCAGGAAATATGGAAATACTGAGAAAATCTTTAAATAACTTAAACACTACTGAAGCACTGTTTAGATCAATCATTGGCACGTACACTCTAATTACAGCACTATAGGCAAACTGAATCTTATTAGCTCCGAGTATTTCATGGGCACTATTTTTTTCTGCAAAATGGATTTTCTAGGTAATTTTAAATTCTTTTTATCTTTTTTTTCTCTTGCCGATGCCGCCTGCCTATTTGTTCTCTATACAACTGACCTTTGCGGCTAAATCCTAATATAGAACATCACATAGGGATTACAGCATGCCAGAAATACAAATTCTCCCTCTAATCGTGTAGCACATCATATAAGCTGATCATATCTATGCTACAAACTAGAAAGCTTCCAGGATGGAGCAGGCTAAAGCTGAGTAAGACAGTTCAATCAATGTCGTCTTTTATCTGTGTGCTTTGAAGTCCCAATTTGTCATGGATTAAAAAATAAATAAATAAATTAAACTGAAAAAAAAAAGAGACAAGAAAAGATACATTACTTTAGTAGGCAGATTGGGTATGCGTACGCCTCAAATACCCAATACTAAATGTGATGCACTTAAAGTTTTTAAGTACAGTTGAAACCAGAAGTTTACATACACTATATAAAAAGACACATGCATGTTTTTCTCAATATCTGACATGAAATCAGAATAAACCTTTCCCGTTGTAGGTCAATTAGGATTACCATAATTTTTAATATTTGCCAAATGCCAGAATAATGAGAGACAGAGAATGTTTTAAGGCATTTTTATTACTTACTGCAAAGTCAAGAGTTTACATACACTAAGATTACTATGCCTTTAAACAATTCTGGACTGCCCATATGATGATGTCATGTGTTTGGAAGCTTCTGATGTATTTTAATGCACACCTGAAACACACTGCTTCTTTGTGTAGCATCATGGGAAAGTCTAAAGAAATCAGCCAAGATATCAGGAAGAGAAATGATGTGGACTTGCACAAGTCTGGCTCATCCTTGGGTACAATTTCAAGATACATGAAGGCGCCTCGTTCATCCGTACAAACAATTATATGCAAGTACAAACAAGATGGGAATTTCCAACCATCATAAAACTTAGGAAGTAGATGGGTTCTGTGTCCCAGAGGTGAAGGTGCTTTGGTCCGACACATGCATATCAACCCAAGGACAAAAGCAAAAGATCTTGTGAAGATGATGGCGTAAGCTGGTAAGATTGTGTCAATAACCACAGTGAAACAAGTACTGTATCAACATGGGCTGAAAGGCCAATCTGTCAGGAAGAAGCCATTACTCCAAAAGAAACATAAAAAAGCCAGATTAATGTTTGCAAATGCACACATGAAAAAAGACCTTAATTTTTGGATACATGTCCTGTGGTCTGATGAAACGAAAATTTAACTTTTCGGGCTTAATGACAATCGTTTGGATGAAAAAAGGAGACGCTTGGAAGCCTAAGAACACCATCCCAACTGTGAAACACGGGGTGGCATCATCATGTTGTGGGGTTGTTTTGCTGCAGGAGGGACTGGTGCCCTTCACAAAATAGATGGCATCATGAGAAAAGAAGATTATGTGGCAATACTGAAACAACATCTCAAGACATCAGCCAGGAAGTTAAAGCTTGGGAGGAAATGGGTCTTCCAAATGGACAATGACCTGAAGCATACTGCCAAAATGGTAACAAAGTGGCTTAAAGGGGTTGTCCAGTACTTTTAAAAATATGGCAATGTGTTTTAATGATAAATAGAAGCTTCTTTCTAATTACCTCCTGGTGCTGTTTCTGCCTGTGAGCGGTGCTATCGGTGGCCGCTCACAGGCAGCACGTGACCCCCGGCTGCAGAAGGCTCTGACGTCACGACAAGTCCAGGCTGCAGCCAAGGGGGTCCCTCTTCCGCGTTCCACCAGTGGATGCTGGGTGTGATGCAGGGAATAACCCCGTCCACAACCCAGCAGCCACCACGGGGATCCCAGCGCTGAGTCACGCCTCACTTGACGTGACGTCAGCGGGGGGTCACGTGCTGCCTGTGAGCGGCCACCGATAGCGCTGCTCACAGGCAGAAACTGCACCAGGAGGTAATTAGAATGAAGCTTCTATTTATCATTAAAACATATTGGCATATTTTTAAAAGTACTGGACAACCCTTTTAAGGATAACAAAGTCAATGTTTTGGAGTGGCCATCACAAAGCCCTGATCTCAATCCTATTGAAAATTTATGGGCAAAGCTGAAAAGGCAGGTGTGAGCAAGGCAACCTACAAACCTGGATCAGTTACACCAGTTTTGTCAGGAGGAATGGGCCCAAATTCCGACCAACTATTGTGAGAAGCTTGTGGAAGGAGATCCCAAACGTTTGACCCAAGTCATTCAGTTTAAGGCTATGTGCACACGATGCAGAAATGAAGCAGAAAATTTCTGCATCTCCCTGGCAGAAAAAACGCATGCAGATTGTGCATGCGTTTTTCCTGCAGAATACATGCGGATCCACATGCAGATTCACATGCGTTTCCGCATGCAGATTGACAAGCGCTTTCCAGGCGATTTTAGCATCACCTGGAAAGTGCTTGACAACTAGGTCACACTATATAAATCCATGCAAACAGCATGGATTTATATAGTGTGACCCGAGAGGGTGTATATACTTACCTCCGATGGCCCGCGCTGTCCTGCTCACTCCGTTCTCCCGGCAACTTTGAATTGAAAGACCTGCCGACGTCAGCGTCACGTGACCCGTCACATGACTCTGACGTCACCGCAGGTCCTACAACTCACTGCAAGTGCCGGGAAGCAAGCAGGAGCGCTGCGCGGGCCGACAGATGGTAAGTATATATATATTTTTTATTTTATTCTTGTTTTTACAGCTTTTTTAATGGTACCTGGGTGTGGAGGAGACTCTCCTCTCCTCCACACTCGGGTACCATCCGCACATTAGAACGCACCAATTACGGAAGTACAGATGCAGTCTTGCGGAATTGGCGCGTTCTAATGCAAGTCAATGGCGGCGAAAACGCCGCGTTTCCGCAAAATTAAATGACATGCTGCGGATTTTTGAGCACAGCGTTTACGCTGCGGAAAAATCCGCATCATGGGCACAGCACATGCGGATTTCAATTGGGGAACATTGCTGCCCTTCTACCATGCGTTTTTCATGCGTTTCCGCGGCGTTTACACAACTGCAAAAACGCCGCGGAAACGCATGAAATACGCATCGTGTGAACTCAGCCTAAGGGCAATGGTACCAAATACTAATGAAATGTACAGTATGTAAACTTTTGACTTTGCAGAAAGTAATAAAAATGCCTTAAAACATTCTCTCTCTCATTATTCTGGCATTTGGCAAATATTAAAAATTATGGTAATCCTTATTCTGATTTCATGTCAGATATTGAGAAAAACATGCATATGTGTCTTTTTATATAGTGTATGTCAACTTCTGGTTTAAACTGTAGATATTTTTAGAGTCTACTAAACCATAGTCTTCTACAGTGATGTCTTCACAGGGTATTATATCCCCGTCTTTACATATTGAACAAAGTGGTATGATGAATAAAGTCAACAGCATGGACATTTCTATAGTCCATACGCAATGTGCAGAATGACAGGGCTAAAGAAGTCAGTGGAATCAGTTACTTATCATGGGATCACAATACTAGGATTTACACGATACCAGTGAGAATGAATCCATAAGAGAGTTGATCAGAGTTGAGGATAAGTTTAATGAGTTTTACTTCTTAGGATTAGACTGACTCCAGATTACCCTGACAAAAGTATACCATATATAGAGCTCGCCAAGGAAATCGCTGATGGTAATCTTAGGGATGGTTAGTAAGTTTCACATTACTGTAATCTCTATAACTATTAAAGGAAACCTAACCTAACAGCTACCTTATGGCCACCAAGTGTTTATTCTTATGTTAATATCCTTCCTAAAAACTCATTTGTAGTGCCCTAAATGGACAAAGACTATTTTATAAATCCGTTTGTGATATGCTAATTAGTGTTAGACATGGGGCATTGGTTTTCCAAGACTAGTTGTCCCACCAATCATGATGTCACACCAGTGATAAGATTTCCAAAAGCTGGCACTTTTTAAAATACGAGCAAGCACACGACTTTCCTCCTTTCTTGTCAGTGCGTAATGAAGCAGGGTGGATGTTCCCCAGCTTCATAAGCACACTGAGCATGTCCGGGGAGCACAGCCATGCTGACAGTGTACTCCTTCCAGTTATAGTCTTCAGCTCCTTCATGAATAGCAGATTACATAGTCACGATGTGCTCCCCAGACATGCACAGTGCTCCAATGAAGCTGGGAAATGTGAATTCTGTTATCACGGGGGCATGATAACATGATTTGTGGGACGACTAGTCTGAGGAAGCCAAAGTCGCCACGATTAGTCTAACATTAATTAACATCACAAACGGATTTATAAAATTGATTTTTTGCAATGTACTTGAATCAAATATACAGTGCAAAGGGCTTCAGAGATAGGGTATGAACAAAAGAGTAAATACACGGTGGTGGTTTGGGTGGCATGAGGGAGCGATCATGAACTTTTTAAAATGAAGTTCCTGATGCAGTGCCATCTCATGTGTACTTATAGGAATTACAGACGTTACAGAGGTCATATATCCAACTAGTCCCTTGTTCGATATGTGTTCAATAAAAATGAAAGAACTGCATGACATCAAGCAGCCTCTGTGAATAATCAGAACAGCAATTATGGATAACCATTTTCTTTCTACTTATTCCTGCCCTTAGCACACTCCCTTGTTCTCAGGTTTTTAAAATTGAATGTTTCATTATGTGACTAGTATCAGATCTGACTGATGAGGAGTGAGAAAAGGTGCCAGTGACATATTGCATTTACAATGAGAGTCCGAAGAAGTGTCTCCCACCATTAGTCTGCATTATCTGTAAATAAGTGTTGTATATTAAGTAATGGCAAACGTACTCTTCATAGACTTAACTAGCCTGTAACCATAAGGGTATGTGCACACAGAGTTTTTTTGAGGTGGTCAAAAACTTAAAGTTTTCTAGTATAAGCCACTTCAGAATACGATCTATCTTAGAGGAGTTTTTTGCTTCTTGAAGCATATCCTAAGGAGGTTTTGAAGAGTTTTATTAAGTGTTTTGGAAGAGTTTTTTGTTGGCGTGTCTTTTGCAGCCCTTTGATTGGACAGTGCCTAGTTTGGAGCGGATTCCATCAGGAAGTGCTTCAAAGAAGTGACATGCACTTTCTGTTTTACCCCTATGCTTTCTTCAAAGTGGTTTTACAATAGAAATGAATAGAAAGATTCTTTCAAGTGATTTTTCTGGCATCTTTTAAAGTGAACTTGCTCAAAAAAATTCCTCAAAAAAGTCAGTAAGTACATACGGTTAGATAGCTGTAAGCTAAATGATCATTTGACCAACAGTTATCTCCAACATCCCCATACACATCAATTTTCTGCTGCTCATTTATGTGCTCTCTATGGGGGGAGAGGAGTATTCTCTATGGGGACAGTGTAGCAAGCCACTACCAGACGCCTCTAGTAGCAGTTTATATAGATTAAGACATCTGAGTTAGGCCTTAATCAGTAGTCCATGTTTATGCTCTATCGGTGTTTATCTTGTCTTGAACATGTACACTTTATAGCCAGCAAGGCCGTTCACATGTCCGCAAAAAAATAGAATACATGTCCATTTTAGTTCAGATTCATTGACAAATCTGGAAATTGCAAGTCAATGGGTCCATGAAAAAAAGGCTAGCATTTGGTTGCCATCCGTACTGTCCATTTTTCATTGTTTGATAAGTAGGAGAATCTTGAAATTTATTTTTTGTGTATAAAAGAAAAAAAATAGACGCCACACTCAGGGCTGTGGAGTCGGTAAGCCAAACCTCCAACTCCTCAATTTCCATAACACCGACTCTAACTCCAAGACTCTGACTCCCTCATACATGGCTCATGTTTAAGTGATAAATTTACTGTAGCACAGATTCATCTCAGCTAAAAGTCTAGACCCTTAGATCAGGAATAGGACAGAATTTATAGGACATTTCATAACTTTCCCAAATTCTTATGAAAAAAATATTCCCCACAAACTGCACTGAACTACTGTACCCAATTTATTATATATTTTAGGAGTTGGAGTCGGTCCATTTTATACCAACTCCGACTCCACCAAAATGGACTCCGACTCCACAGCCCTGGCCACACTCACGGCAAAATTGTACACAAAGACCCAAAATTTATAAAAATTGAATCCGGCACCCTGATCAAAATGATCTGTTTTTTGAGGGTTTTTTTTGTATGTTACACAAAGGAAAATGTCAGCAGATCCATCTGAATCCCTTTATAAGCCATTATGGCTGCTATTGCAGATGCCCCTCGTGATAAGTTGGTGGTCTTGAAAAAATCTAAAGCCCCCACTAATATTTCACGGTGCTTTCACACTGCGTATTGTTTCCCTGTCGGGGCATAAGTCCTAAATTCCCCGCAGCAGCCTACATCTGAGTGTCCGCCTCCTGTGGGCACACACTCCAGAAAACAGTGCACGGCAGAGCTCACGTTCGCTCTGCCATCACCACTGCAGTCTATGGCCCCCGTCACAGCATACGTCCAGACCCCGTTTTACAGGGAATTTAGGACGTATGCCCCGATGGCGACACAGAATGCAATGTGAAAGCAATCTAATTCTTCCCTATATTAATTAATGCTCATCGCAAACAAGTTTTACAAATTTCTTTTTAACCCTTTTCTGACATATGTGGTAATAGTACGTCCTTGTGCCCTGGGCCTATTGGGCCAGGGACGTACTAATAATAATGTGATCGCGCCTGCATACAAGCGGTGCGGGGCGTTCGCCGTCGGGTGTCAGCTGATAGTACAGGGTGTCAGCTGTGACAATGTACAAGGAGAGGTCCCGCACCGCTCCCTGCACATTAACCCCCGAAATGCTGCAATCGAAGTCAATCACAGCATTCCGGGAGCTAGGGGAGGTAAGCGCCGATACTTACCTCCTCTCCGGTGTCCCGTGCTGTCTCTGCCAGGTCCCGGTGGTTGTCATGGTGACCCAGATGCCGTCATGATGACATCCGGGTCACCAGAGAGCAAGAAGTTACTTTGATCATGCGCCGTGTGCGATCAAAGTAACTTCTCCCTGAGCAGCACTGACAGGCAGTATAGCACAGGGATGCTGCTGCATCCCTATGCTATACAGCTGATTAGACTGCAAAAAGTGAAAGTCCCATAGTGGGACAAAGTGTAAAAGTTCAAAAAGTGTCAGAAGGTGGAAAAAAAAAATTAAATTTTTAAAAAAAAAATATAAAAAAAAGTGAAAAACATAATCCAAAAAAATAAAAATATACTGTACCGATAATTATTATTATGAAAAAAAACAAAAACAATAAAAGTACACATATGTGGTATCGCCGCGTCCAGAATGATCTGACCTATAAAACTGTCCCATTAGTTAACCCCTTTAGTGAACACGGTAAAAAAAAAAAAAAACAAAGCAAAAAACAATGCTTTATCATCATAAAGCCAAACAAAAAATGGTATAAAACGCAATCAAAAAGACAAATGTAAATAAAAATGGTACCCTTGAAAAGGTCATCTTATCCAGCAAAACACAAGCCACCATATAGCTCCATCAGCCGAAAAATAAAAAAAGTTATAGCTCACAGACAAAAGCGATACAAAAAAAATATTTTTTCTATAAAATACTTTTTATTGTGTAGAAGCTCCAAAACATAAAAAAAAATAGAAATATGGTTCCGTTGTAAACGTACTGACCTGAAGAATAAAGCTGCCTTATCAATTTTACCACACGCAGAACAGCATAAAAAAGAACAAAAAAACAATTCCTGAATTGTTGGTTTTTGTTTATTCTGCCTCCCAAAAATCGGAATAGAAAGCGATCAAAAAATGTCACATGCCCGATAATGGCACCAATAAAAACGACAACTTGTCCCGCAAAAAAAAAGTCGTCACATGATGTCGGCCGAAATATGGAAAAATTATAGCTCTCAAAATATGGCGATGCAAAAACTAGTTTTTGCAAAAAAAAAAAATGTTTTTTTAGTGTGTGACAGCTGTCAATCATGAAAACCCCATATCAATCTGGTATCGCTGTAATTGCACCGACCCAAATAATAAAGTCGTCTAATCACTTATACCACACGAGGAACGGTGTAAAAAATAAACTCTAGGGTTAGGGTTGTATTAGGGTTAGGGTTGTGCTAGGGTTAGGGTTGTGCTAGGGTTAGGGTTGTGCTAGGGTTAGGGTTGGGCTGAGGTTAGGGTTGAGCTAAAGTTAGGGTTGTATTAGGGTTAGGGTTGTGCTAGGGTAAGAATTGTGCTAATGTTACGGTTAGGATTGTGCTAGGGTTAGGTTTAGGGTTGTGTTGGGGTTGAGATTTTTTCAAAAGTAAAAAAAAAATGACGACAATATGGCTACTAGTGTTGAAAGCAAGTGCTCGCTACTTGAGTTTGCATCGGGTGCTCGGATATGCACTGAGTATCGCGGGTGCTCGAGTGACATGCTCGAGTCTCCGCCCCATAAGTTTTGCAGTTGTTATACAGCGAAAAAAATCTTGCGGGGATTGCCTGCCATACACGAGCGATCCTCGCATGGTTTTTTTTTGGGTGTCTAACAACCGTGAAACATGCAGGAGGGGACTCGAGTATGTCACTTGAGCACCCGCGATACTTGGTGCATACCCGAGTACCCGATGCAAACTCAAGTAGCAAGCACTTGCGCTCAAGACTAATGACAACTTATGCAATATGATGACCTAATGTTATTAAATTCTGTGTCGTACCTCTGGGTTCAAAATGTTCACTATACTCCTTGATAAAATCCTTGAGGGGTGTAGTTTCCAAAATGTTGACACTTGTGGGGGGTTTCCACTGTTTAGGCACATCAGGGGCTCCCCAAACGCAACATGGCGTCCACTAATTATTCAAGCAAATTTTACATTCAAAAAGTCAAATGGCGCTCCTTCTCTTCCGAACCCTGCCATGCGCTCAAACAGTGGTTTTCCCCCACATATGGGGTATCGGCTTACTCAGGAGAAATTGCACAACAAATTACATCATGCAATTTCTCCTGTTACCCTTATGAAAATGCAAAGTTAGAGGCAGAAAAACATTTTTGTGGGAAAAATGTGAAAATTTTATTTTTATGGCTCAATGTTCTAAACTTCTGTGAAGTACCTGGGGGTTCAAGGTGTTCAACACACACCTAGATAAGTTCCCTGAGGGGTCTAGTTTCCAAAATGGTATCACTTGTGGGGGGTTTCCACTGTTTAGGCACATCAGGGCCTCCCCAAACGCAACATGGCGTCCGCTAATTATTCAAGCAAATTTTACATTCAAAAAGTCAAATGGCGCTCCTTCCCTGGTTTTCCCCCACATATGGGGTATTGGCGTGCTCAGGAGGAATTGCACAACAAATTTTGGGATCCATTTTTCCTGACAGCCTTGCGAAAATAAAAAAATTGGGGTCTAAAGTAACATTTTTGTGAAAAAAGGTAAATGTTCATTTTTTTCTTCCACATTCTGAAAATTCCTGTGAAGCACCTGAATGGTTAATAAACTTCTTGAATGTGGTTTTGAGCACCTTGAGGGGTTTAGTTTTTAGAATGGGGTCACTTTTGGGTATTTTCTGTCATAAAGGCCCCTCAAAGTCACTTCAAATGTGATGTGGTCCCAAAAAAATGGTTTTGTAAATTTTGTTGGAAAAATGAGAAGTCGCTGGTCAACTTTTAACTCTTATAACTTCCTAACAAAAAAAAATATTGGTTCCAAAATTGTGCTGATGTAAAGTAGACATGTGGGAAATGTTATTTATTAGCTATTTTGTGTGACATATCTCTCTGATTTAAGGGCATGAAAATTAAAATTTTGAAAACTGCAAAATTTTCACCAAATTTCTGAACTTTTCACAAATAAACTCCAGTCATATCGAAGAAATTTTACCACCATCATGAAGTACAATATGTCACAAAAAAACAATCTCAGAATCAGTGGGTTCCGTTGAAGCGTTCCAGAGTTACCTCATAAAGTGACAGTGGTCAGAATTGTAAAAATTGGCCTGGTCGTTAACGTGCAAACCACCCTCGGGGGTAAAGTGGTTAAGGTGTCAAGTGGATATAAAATGCAATGTTAGTCTCCCTAAACAACATATCACAGATCACATGAACGTAGCCTTGACACTAAACCACCTCATTTTAAATAAATATTAGACAGGTAAAACAAACTGGATGAACGGTATGCAAATAGCTATCCTCCAGAAGGATGAAAACTCTATAATGCCACCTATATGTAGCTACCTTGTAAGTCAGTCAATGATCAACCCATTGAAGGGACTTTCAAAAGATTTCAGCCTACTCAACCACTAAGACTGCTGGGTAGGTAACTTAAAAACAACTGGAAACACACCCAAGTGGCTTTTTATAGTTGTAGAAGAACAAATGTCATTTGGGTGTTGAAGCCAGGCAAGTGCCCTGGCCTTTTGCTGAGTACTCCTCTCACCCTTCGCCCTTTTATTTTTCTTAACAGGTCAAATGGTGTTCTTAGTGTTCCCTAAATTTAGCAATTCTAGTCCTAAAATGCTGTGCCTGTGATGCTCTTTTGGAGAGTGGCACGTGTGCGCTAATTATACTTAATGTAAGCACCAGCCACAGTGACCACAGGAGAAGTTGCTAAGTCTGCGCAGTGCCAGAAAAACACACCACAGGGAGGTGGCAATGATGAAGCAGGGGACACTGGACTTGCTTGTGAATTAGACAGGAGAGAAGTTAAGGAGGAATTATTGATGAAAAGTCAGGACAATTTCCAGGTTTGGTCACTTGATAGCATGGCGCAAGATCAAATTAAAGTTGTTTTTCTCTACTATTCTGAGAACAACCAGTTAGATATGTTTCCATTTGTTTATAAGTCACCTACCCATCTTTGTTAGTAGATGAATAGGCTAAAATCTTCTGGCAGATTCTTACTAAACAGTTTTGAAATATTAATATTGAAATTAGCCAAACTAGAGACATCTGTCTGTAGACCGTTGTTTCAGAGTTGCTACACCTTGCCAGTACAAAGGAGGGCACTAATTAAGTGGCACTAAAGAGACCGTTTTCTTACTTCGGGAAATGAAATACGCTAAAGTGCATACTTTGTCCTAGGGAGCACTGCTTGTAAAGCCACACCATACACCTTAGATTGCTGTTGGCAGAACAATGGTTTGGCCGGCAGCTATCTCAGCCATTTCTCCTATATAAGAGCGTTCCTCTGTTCTCTATGAGAAAGCAGCTGTCCAACAACTCTGGTGGTGACGTATCTCAGGGAGAATAAAAGGATTGGGAGTCCGAAATTGGACATGTCGGATCCTTAACTCTCCGGACAATAATTTGTTCAGGGCCCCATACACATTAGACTGTGGCCGAAAACATCAATATAGGAGTGTTCAACCAAGATTAGTCCAATGTGTAAGGGGTCTCAAAACTCACTACACCAGCTGGATCTCCACAAGGAGAAGTAGTACCCTTAGGATTTAGAAATACAGTGTAATGGGTTTTTCTTTAAAACAAAACTCCCTTTACTATGCCACAGATCATACAGAAAATAATTTTTCTCTACAGTTGGCATTTCAACTAATGCTATAACACTTGTTACAATCCCCTAGCAGTCAAAACAAAGCCAAAGCCAAGCAAGAGAGGATTTTCTTTAGCTCTAAAATGTCATGTAGGAAATTTCAGAATGTAGTATAAAATATATTTTGAGAATTTGTTAATAGGTGCCAAGATGACCTTAAACTAATATTAATTTTAAATGGAAATAATGCCTCCTACTTCTCACCTTCCTATACAATGTTCTGTTTACAGATTGTAAATTCTACTTATGGAATGAGTTAAACCTTTATAGCTGCCATATAATGTTTGCTTCACTGTAACAAAGCCAAATTATGCCATCTGCATGTTTCAGAGTCAAACTCTGTAATGAGGATCAATCTCTCGTTACATCTTATTCAAGTATTTGCCTTCCAGACATGTAAATTAGAATAAAACCCAGTCATGGAATTGAATATCAGTGCAAGCGGAGAATATCTGGCATTTACACCATTTAGAGGCGCTGACAATGTGTGGGCTACGCTTAAGAAAAACAATAGCTAGCAGCAAGACATTTAATAATTAATAACACAGATGTCTTATATTTAATGACTAATGTTCTTTTTATCAAGGAGCAACAAGTAATAATTACAATAAAACCTTTAGGGTACTCTAATTTCTAGAAGTAAAATACACTATCTATGAAAGCAACAGCAGCCTGGCAGTAGGGGGCTCTGAACCATAGCTTGGGTACCTTGCCAAGGTCAAAACAAAGTTGCCCTTTAAAGTTGAGCAAAAAGATTCACATGACCCGAGGGGTTCCGGAGATGTACGTGAGGCCACTTCGTCTCTCACAGGGAACCTACCTGTCACGCACAGTGTAGGAAAGACACAGTGCAACACAAAGGGATGAGGGGAAGGGAGCCCAGACACTGAGGAAAGAGGGGGTGGAGACCTCCTAGGCTGATCTAATATCACCATGTCTTCCCTACCGTCCCTATATTGGTTTCTCACCAAGCGCCGATCAGGAACCTAAAACCCTGTATAAAAACAGAGCGGAATACGGGGTATAGTCAGCTCACCAAACGTTAATTAGCAGTCTTCATCTGTTAGGCAGCGCACGGGAGCCACCCCAGTCTCGGACGTGGAGACAAAAAGCAGAAAAACAAGAAAATCCTCCAGCGGTAGCCAAAGATATAAAAAGTGAAATTTATTGATCACATTAAAAACTGTAGTAGCAGGTCACCAAATGAGATCCAAAAGACATAAGAAAAGCAGACCAACTAGTTTCAACTTAATGCCTTAATGATGGTATAGCACGTAAGGAAGAAAGCTACACATATAAATCTGCTGACGAAAACCAGCAAGCAGAGCATGTTTATTAGAGGTCCGATTGAGTGTGAACCCTATGAGGGAAAAACAAGGTCAATCAGCATAAGTCCTATAGAATTCATGGGAAACAGTAAAAAAAGAAAACAAAGCAAAGCAAAAAATAGAGAAAATCTTATATTATATAAACAACATTAACTACATTGGAGGATCAAGTCCTGACGGGTATTCAAGCCATTAGGACTTCGTGTATGTAGTTTAAATATCCGAAATGTTTCACAGTTCAAAATCTTTCTTCTCAAATCACTG
This sequence comes from Phyllobates terribilis, assembly GCF_046119375.1. Taxonomy (NCBI): domain Eukaryota; kingdom Metazoa; phylum Chordata; class Amphibia; order Anura; family Dendrobatidae; genus Phyllobates; species Phyllobates terribilis. The sequence continues at coordinate 519,906,049 of NW_027362763.1, read as the reverse complement.
CCCCTTGCGGGTTTATAGACCTTCTCAATACCTGAAAATTTTATCAAACTAATATCTCCCTTATTAACCTGTTGAAAATGCCTAGACAAAGCAGAGATATTAAGAGCTGTAAAATTAACCACATCTGAGAAATGGTGAATGCGCTTTTTAAGTGGCCCCACTGTATATCCGACATATTGTACCATACAACTGGTGCACTCCACCAGGTAAATGACACCCATACTATTGCAGTTAATAAATCTTTTGATAGAAAAAATGTTCCTGTGTAACTATTGAAGTAAATTGTGTTTTTTTTTTTTTCAGCATAAAGACATGCCTTACATGGGACACAACCACATTTATAGAACCCCTTAACGGAGAACCAGATAAGTTTATTGGGCAATCTAGTTGAGTGAAAATAGCTAGCAGATAATAAATCCTGCAGAGTGGGAGATTTTTCAGAAATAAAATTAAGCTTGGATTTTTTTAGAATCACCGCAAGCTTGGAATCGTCATGAAGAAAAGGTAAGTATTTTTTAATAATATTAGTAATATCAGAAAATTGTGGACTAAACTGGGTAATAAAATTAATGGAATCATTATTATGTTGCTTATTTCTTCTATTCAAAGAATTATTCTTATGTTCCAATAATAGGCAAGTACAATCTATTTTGTCCACAATATTTTCCGCTTTTTTCTAGATACGACTTGACCCTGTATCTCCCTAGAGCTAGGCTCTGGCAAGGGAAGGGTGGGATGAGTGCTAGTCAGTCCCCACTAACAACTAAAGGGGAGACAGACACAGGGAAAGTAACTTAGCTTGAGCCGACTTCAGAAAGATTACACACACGGCCTCTTAGAAACCAAAGAGGAAGTAAGCAGACTGCAACAGCTCCAAGCCTTCACAAGGGGTCATATGAATATCACCGGCACCTACCTATATCAAACAGCAGGCCTGGGTGTCAATTAGCCAGAGGGGGGGTGTCTGTAATACAAAACAAAGATCTCCTGCAACCAAGTGCAGGGCGACTGTCTGTCACATCTGATACACCAGTGACAGTACCCACTCCTCTACGAGTGGCCTCCGCACACTCAGGACCAGGTTTCTCAGGATTAGAGGTGTGAAATGAATGAACCAACCTGGGAGCGTTCACCTCTGATGTTGAAACCCACATCCTCTCTTCTGGACCATAACCCTTCCAGTGCACCAAGTATTGCAGAGAACGATACTGGAGATGAAAATCTACAATCCTCGAAATCTGAAACTCCAGATTACCATCAACCATTATTGGTAGCCGCGGTAGGGGTGAGGGCTCAAGTAGTTCCACATATTTCTTGAGTAAGGACCTGTGGAAAACATTGTGGACCTTAAGGGCCCGAGGAACCTCAAGACGAAACGCTGCTGGGTTAATGACGGCGGTTATTTTATAGGAACCAATAAACCTAGGTCCCAGCTTCCAAGAAGGGACTTTCAACTTGATATTCCTGGTAGACAACCAAACATTTTCTGTCAGCCATATACGTTTATACCTGTCTCCTATGATCTTTAAATTACTCAGAATCCTCCACCACACCGAGGAGAGCGACGAAAGAAAACGTTCCTCCTCAGAAACTCCCGAAGCTCCTCCCCCACTAAAGGTACCAAACTGTGGGTGGTAACCGTATGCACCAAAGAACGGTGAACTGCCAGTGGATTCTTTTTTTTAAATTAGATATTTTTTATTAAAATATTTTTCAACATTACACATAAACAACAGTGAGACATCACCAAACTGGTAGTGCCTCCCAAAACCCACCTATTACCCTTCCCCCCACTCATTACAACCCCAAGAACCATATGACAAGAGCAAATTTTGTTATTACAGACCGTGTACTATCATGTAGCTTATCGACTGTTAAAGCATTGATAAATTGATCCAAGGATATATAGCATAGCATCCGACAATCAGCAATTAATTATACAGAATATGAGAGACCACAACATTTCAATCTCAAGTGGTATTTAAAATAGACATGACATAATGACCATGAAACATGCTCCATTTACCCCAGATTTTGTCAAATTTACGTATAGCCTTCCGTTTTTTGTACACTCCCTCTTCTAATCTTAATAAAAGACGCATTCTATCCAAGAATTCTTGGAACCTGAGAGGGGAGGGATCCAGCCAATGTGCAGCTATAAGCTTTCTAACCTGGTATAGAGTCCTCTTAATGGCTATTATTTCATCCTCTTCACATCCTATTATTTCCACATGGCCTAATACACATACTTTAGGATGTAGTGGTAAATTACACTAAAACACATTATTAATATATTGCACACACTCATTCCAGAATACAGCGACCCTCCTACACATCCACATCATATGCATAAGATCTGCTCCTTCCTCTCCACATTTTGGACACATACTGTCATTCCTTACCCCAATGCGCTGTAGAAATTTGGGGGTTCTATATACCCTATGTAATAAGTACAACTGTGAGAGTCTATGTGCTTCACATGTAGATAATGTCGGAACACTCTCCACCACATCTTTCCACTCCTCTGAGGATATAGTACCAATGTCACATTCCCACCTCTCCTTAACATTTAAGGGTCTGTACCACTGAAATTGCTGCATAAGTATCCCGTAAATTCTGGATATCATTCCCTTCCCACCTCTATGGCATAGTAGCGTATTAAACAGTATATGATGTTGGATTTTACTCTGCATATGTCGTGGCTGTACAAACCATGCATGCCTCAATTGGAGATAAAAGTAGAAACTGGTTTGTGGAACACAATATTTGTCTTTTATCTGTTGGAACGATTTAAATATTTCCCCCTCTAATATTTGCGCCACATTAGTTATTCCCAATTTTTCCCATATTCCGAATCCTTTCAATTTATGGATCTCTGGAAGGCCCGCATTATGCCACAACGGGGTAAACGGGGTAAAGCCTTTCATTCCCAACAACAGTTTGATTTTCTGCCACGTTTTCCCCATAAGTGTTAGGGTCGGGAGGTGTCGCCTAGCATCCCACCCCGAGATTCCTGTTTCTAAAAAGGAGATAATCGGCAGATTGTGTGAAAGTAGGCGTATCAGTTTATCCAGGTTCCCCTGAACCAACCCGAGCTGTTGAGTCTGAGAGGCCAGAAAGTATATCCATGGATTAGGTGCGGCTAGTCCCCCCTGATCTTTGGGCCTTTGAAGTGTATTCAAATTAATTCTGGCCACCCCTTTTTTCCAGATCAGCTCCCGAAACATTGCCTGAAACTTATAAAATATTCTCATGGGGATCCAAACAGGTGAATTATGAAGGATATATAATAATTGGGGCATTAACACCATTTTAATTAGATTAGTTGGACCTACCACTGATAAGGGAAGTTTACTCCAAGTATTGGCCTTTTGTTGAAACCTGGTGAGCAGCTCAAGTAAATTTAAAGGAATATAATCTCCGATAGATGCGGTCACTCTAACTTGGAGATATTTGAATTCCCGCACAACCTTCAAGCTGGTACTCCCTACCCTCGTATTCTGAGACAAACCATCAACCGGCATAAGAACTGATTTGTCCCAATTCATCCGCAAGCTAGAATAATCTCCAAACTCCGTTATTAAATTCATAGCCGTCATCAGAGATTGCTCCGTGTCACCCAGAAACAACAGAAGGTTGTCGGCATATAAGGCCACCCGCTCCTCCAGTGTTTTGTAGCAGAACCCCTGTATTTCGCTGCTGGAACGAAGCTTAACAGCCAACGGCTCCACAGCCAGGGCGAATAGTATGTGGGACAACGGGCAGCCTTGACGCGTGCCTCTGCCCATTTCAATGTTACCAGAAAGATTGCCATTAATTCTAATCCGAGCTACCGGATTGCTATATAAAAGTTGCACCCAGGCTCGAAATTCAGCACCAAATCCCATCTTTCTCAAAACAGCCCATAAGTACTCCCACTCGACACTATCAAAAGCCTTAGCGGCATCAAGCGATAGCACTGCCCTACCACCCACATTGTGTGGCTGCATTTGTAGGTTAAAGAAAAGCCGACGCAAATTAATTGCCGTTGACTTGGCTGGTATAAATCCAGTCTGGTCTTCTGCAATCAGGTGTGTAATAACCGCCCCCAATCTGGTAGCCAGGATCTTAGCTAGAATTTTTACATCTACCGAGAGTAAGGATATTGGCCTATATGATTAAGGGTTTAGGGCATCCTTTCCAGGTTTAACAAAAGAACTATGTTAGCCTCCCTCATTGAAGTCGGCAAGGTCCCCCTCTCCTTTGCTTCCCTAAAGACTTCCAGTAACCTGGGAAGTAAAACCCCCCCAGCCTCCTTATAAATTTCCGCGGGGATCCCGTCAGCACCAGGGGCCTTGTTATTTTGAAAATCTTTTAAAGCTTCCTGCATCTCCTCCAATGTAACTGGTGCATCTAGTTGCTCTCTTTGGCTATCTGTTAGGCATGGTATTTGCATATTATGAAGGTATAGATCTATGTCCCTTTGCTCGTTAGTCTGTTTGGAGGCATATAATTGTCTATAAAACTGAAAAAATTCTTCCATTATAGCTTTTGCGTCAGTAATTACCACATCCTTAGTATCCCTGATGGCTGCAATAATAGGAGCCCTAGTCTGAGCCTTAGCTATAGTGGCCAGCAAGTGTCCTGCACTTTCTCCCTCCACATAAAACTGTTTAAGAAAGAATCGTTTATATTCTGCTTGTTTCAATATATGATCATTCAGTGTATCCTGTGCCCGTATCCAGTGTTCCCTATTCTCTATAATTGGGGACCCAACATACCTCTGTTCCAGTATGTCTACTTCTCTCCGCAACTCCTGGGTAAGAGCCCTGTTTCTGGATTTGACCACTGAAATCTCCTTAATCAGGATCCCCCTTAAGAACGCCTTCATGACTTCCCATACCATATTTAAAGGAGCAGAGCCTATGATGTCTTTAAAGAAATAATCTAATTTCCCTGCTAAATCCAACTGTTCCCCAAACACGTCCAGCCAGTAGGGGTTAAATCTCTACAATATTCTTTTATTTGTAATGCCAGAACCTACCCCCAAAACTACCAATAATGGGGAATGATCAGATAACATTCTTGTGCAGTATTCCACTTTAGTAACTAAAGGGACTAGATGACTATTTCCCAGAGCCAGGTCAATTCTGGACAGAGAAGAATAGGATGCTGAATAACATGAATACTGCTTAACATTTGGGAATCGAGCCCGCCACACATCTACCAAGCTAATTTCCTGTAGGACCCTTGCCAATGACGTCTCTTGAGCAGCCCCTCCCTTCACATTACCCCTATACTTATCAAGCTCAGCATGTAGGTACATATTAAAATCCCCTATGACTAACAGGGGTATGGTAGCAAATTCCGTTATCCATGGGAATATTTGGCGCAAAGTCTGTATAGAGAAAGGTGGAGGAACATATAGAGCGATTAGGCAAATTCTAAGTCCAGCCACTCTGCACACTAGGCACACATACCTACCCTCCCTGTCACAGATACTTTTTTCACATTCAAAGGGTAAATTCGGATGAATCAATATACTAACCCCCCTAGAGTAAGTACTGTGTGTAGAATGATAGGCTGGCCCTCTCCAAAGCTTGCTCAGTGCCGTAGCGGCCTCCATATTGCAATGCGTCTCTTGCAGACAGATTATCGAGTCCCGATATTCCTTAAGATATTTAAGTGCCGCAAATCTTTTGCTGTGATCTCCCATACCTCTAATATTCCAGGATACTACATTAATCTGCTTGACCATGTTTCAACAATTGAAAATGGACCGTCACATACATCCCTCGCACCCACTCGTGAGTCTGACCATCAAGATTATAGTATTGTATTAATACACAGTCTGCACCAAGCAAAGTAAATTCTGTTCTTTTACCCTCCCTCACTACCTCATTTAACACCCCCCCCTTTAATCAAATGAATACCAACAGCCGTACTATGTAGAGTCTAGTGTTTAGCCTCATGCAGCCTAGTAGGCCTTAAGCACACGAGGCGCCGCAACATGAGTTGCATCACAGACTCCCTCATTTCCCCCCCACACAACGTTCCCAGAACATTCAAACGACAGAGTGTCTTATCCCTGCTTATACACTGTAGGTGAAACCAGCACCTCAACAACTATATAAGTATATTGGCCTGCCCGAGGTATATATGAAAGCCAGGTTATAAGCAGTATACAATAACTGTAAAATAACAATCATAACATTTATGAACATAGATTCAGTAGGCAACAGAGGACTATTATCCACTAGAATTCAAAATCCCTGGATTATTATATTATATTCTGTCAAGGATCTTCACAAAATTGACGTCAACCCGCCCGGATTTGTCTCTCTTTTAAGTCCAGCCACTTTACAGCCTCCTTTGATGAATCAAAAAAATGAGTTTCACCCATTGCTATGACTCGCAGCCGTGCAGGATATAACATTGCATAGGGTACTTAAAGTGCTCTCAATCTGCGCTTGACATCTTGAAATTGGGCGCCTCTCCTTTGAACCTCCACAGAGAAGTCAGGATAAAAGGACACTCTCGCCCCCTCTATACATAAGTCATTAGCCGACCGCGCCAATTGCAGGATTTTATCTCTATCACGAAAATGCAGCATTTTAATTAAGACTGTACGTGGCATTGCCCCAGGAGGTGGAGGTCTGGTGGGGACCCTGTGTGCCCTCTCAATAGCGAACATTTTAGAAAATTTATCTTTTCCAAAGGATTGCAGCAGCCATGTCTCAAAAAAATCCACCACCTCTCTGCCCTCTGCTTTCTCAGGCACACCCACAATACGCACGTTATTTCTTCTTAGGCGATTTTCAAAATCATCCGCTTTGTTGAGTAAATAGTTGATAGAGTCAGTAGCTGTTTTAAGTGTTTTAGTCATAGGAGTCACAGTATCTTCCAAATCCCCCACTCTGCCTTCTGTTGCAGTGAGGTGCTCCCTTATTTTCTGCAAGTCATGGCGTATATGAGATATGTCCACTTTCACAGACCCTATATGTTCAGTGAGATCTGCTTTACTATGTGAGATGGCCAGCAGCACATCCTTTAAAGTAGGCTCATCATCCTCTGTCACTCTGTCAGCATCACTGGTAACCTGAGCCTCTCTGCTGGGGATAGTAGTTGGATTGGGAGTCTGTATTTTCCTTTGATGTGGCTTCTCCTGTGCCTCACCCGCTGCCCTCTCCACATCCCCCTCCGTTACCGTGCTTTTTAATGACTGCACATTCTGATAGGGTGCAGGCTCCTCAGCTCCTCCGCCGTGTGCATATTTGGAAAGCCGGATCGCCGTCTCCATACGTTTCTCCCGCTGCCTTGGAGTCTCGGTCCCCGCCTCAGAAGCCGCGGCGCTATTTTGGCCCTCGTGCTGCGGTGCGCTGGCCGCCTGTCTCTGTTTGCTGTCTCGCCGGGTCATCCCGTACTGCACCGCCGATTGCTCCTCCGCACTCCTGAGACCCCAGGACACCTGATAAGTCCTCTCAAATGCAGTATTTCCCTCGGGCAGGAAGGATTACAGGACAGGGTTACAGGAGCTCCTCTGCCTCACGTCTGCTCACATACTCGGCCAGGCCACGCCCTCTCTGCCAGTGGATTCTTGACGATGATTATTAATGGCAAATTCTGCCAACGGTATGTAGGATGCCCAATCCTCCTGATTTTCGGAGACGAAACACCTGAGGTAGGTCTTCAGATTCTGATTGACATGCTCGGTCTGTCCATTTGACTGAGGGTGGAAGGCAGAGGAAAAGGACAGCTGCACTCCCTGTTGAGAACAGAATACTTTCCAGAACTTGGAGACAAACTGGGTCCCCCGATCTGACACTACATCAGAGGGAACCCCTTGAAGCTTCACGATCTCATTTATAAACACCTGAGCAAGTGTCTTGGCATTTGGAAGTGCAGGTAATGCGACGAAGTGAACCATTTTACTGAACCTATCTACAACCACCAAAACCATCGTTTTGCCTGCAGAACCCAATAGGTCAGTAATAAAATCCATGGACAATTGTGTCCATGGTCTATTAGGGATAGGTAGTGGAAGAAGAGTACCAGACGAACGGGTACGCGAAACCTTAGAACGCGTGCAAATACTACAAGCAGATACGTGTTCAATCACATCCCGATGCAACCCCGGCCACTAAAAACGACGAGAGAGGAGGATGACCAACAAGCACAGAGTTATGATGTTCCTTAATTACTTTGCGGCGCAGATTAGATGGTATAAATAACCTTCCTGAAAGGCAGGAGGCAGGGGCGTCCCCCTGAGCCTCCAACACCTCATCCTCCAGTTTAGGATACAATGTCGAAATGACTACCCCCTTCTGTAATATCAGGGTAGGGTTCTCATGGTCACCACCACCAAGGAAGCTCCGGGACAAAGCATCAGCCTTGGCATTTTTGACCCCTGGACGAAAAGTGACAATAAAATTGAACATAGTAAAAAACAGAGACCATCCGGCTTGCCTAGGGTTTAGATGTTTAGCTGATTGGAGATATGACAGGTTCTTATGGTCAGTAATAACAGTAATAGGATGGACAGCCCCCTCCAACCAATGTCGCCATTCTTCGAACGACAATTTGATCGCCAAAAGTTCCCTATTACCCACATCATAATTCCTCTCAGCAGAAGACAATTTTTTAGAAAAGAAAGCGCATGGACGCCATTTACCAGGGAACGGACCCTGACACAACACAGCCCCAACTCCCACATCCAACGCATCAACCTCCACAATAAAGGGTTGGGAAACATCTGATTGACTGAGTATAGGCATTGTGGCAAAACAATTCTTCAAGAAAGAAAAAGCCTAGAGGGAGGCATCTGACCATTTGGAAAAATCAGACCCCTTCCTAGTCATGTCAGTAAGGGGTTTCACGATTACAGAGTAATTTTGGATGAATTTCCGGTAGAAATTAGAAAAGCCCAGAAAACGCCTTCAGGTTCTTGGGACGGTCCCAATCAAGGACGACAAGGATCTTCTCCAGATCCATTCGAAAACCGGAAGATGACAACAAGTACCCCAAAAACTGCACCTCCTGAACAGCGAAAACATATTTTTCTAGTTTGGCATAAAGTTTATTATCCCTTAGTATCTGGAGTACTTATTTTACATGCCCCTGATGTGTCTCAAAATCAGGCGAGTAAACCAAAATATCTCCCAGATAGACGACCAAAAACCTCCCCACCAAATGATGGAAGATATAATTTATGAAATGCTGGAACACCGTAGTTGCATTGGTCAAACTGAAAGGCATAACCAGACTCTCGAAATGTCCTTCCAGGGTACTGAATGCTGTTTTCCATTCGTTCCCTTCTCTGATTCTAACTAGATTGTAGGCTCCCCTTAAATGCAGCTTGGAGAATACCTTAGCTCCCACAACCTGGCTGAACAAATCTGGAATCAGAGGAAGAGGGTATGGATCTCGGATGGTAATTAGATTTAATTCCCGAAAATCTAAACAGGGACGTAGACCGCCATCTTTTTTCTTCATGAAGAACCCTGCCGCCACGGACAAAGATGAGGGCCTGATGTGCCCCTTCTCCAGACTTTCTGCAATGAAATCCTTCATGGCTTGTCTCTCAGGGTCAGAAAGATTATATAGTCTGGATTTCGGTAGTTTAGCTCTGGGGGTCAGGTTAATAGGACAGTCATATGCACGATGAGGAGGAAAATCCTGACACCCCCTCTCAGAAAAAACGTCCTCAAAACCAGACAGAAGAGCAGGTAATATTTCCGTAGAGACTGTAGCAAGGGAAGTATCTAAACAGTTCTCATGGCAGTTATTTCCCCATTTAATGATCTACCCGGCTTGCCAATCCACCAACAGATTATGTTTCACCAACCAGGGGAGACCCAAAACAATTAGGGCGGGAAGACCGTCCAAGACATAGCAAGGGTTTATCTCACAATGAACCGACCCCACCCTCAGTTTTACATTATTTACAATCTGAGTTAGTGATGTCTGTGCAAGTGGCACAGAGTCGATGGCGAAGATGGTAATAGGCTTAGCTAAAGTACAGCAAGCAAAACCATGAGTTTTCACAAACTCAGCATCAACCATGCTGACTCCAGCTCCACAGTCAACAAACAGAAATTTTCTCGGTTTTGCTTTCTAGCACCACCTTTGCTGTCAAGACAAACCGGGAACTGCAGGTTGGCGATACATGCACCCCTTGCTTACCCAACTCCAGACTACCAAGGGTTAATCGAGTCTCCTTTTGCTTAGGAACCGAAGGACAGGCCCCAATAAAATGTCCCTTTCTCCAACAGAAAAAAACATACGCCTTTTTTCTTGCGAATCTCCAGGGAAATGTATGATGCAGAGGCACCCCCTAACTGCATGGGTTCCTCCACCTACCCAAGCACGGGTTCACCGCCAGACCACTCAGAGGTACACAACCCCGACAAGAAGGCCCCGGAGAAGGTGGTATCACCCGCTTATTCTGAAGGTGTCTATCAATACGTATAGCCAACGACATGGCAGTCTCCAAGGACTTAGGGGTTTCATATACTGCCAAAGCATCTTTCAACCTTTCAGTAAGGCCCTCACAAAATTGGCTTCTAAGGGTAGAGTCATTCCATTTGGAATCCATTGCCCATCTACGGAATTCAGAACTGTACATCTCCACTGACCGTATCCCCTGCTGAAGGCAACGTAGCCTAGACTCAGCCAAGGCGACTCGGTCAGGGTCATCATAGATAAGGGCCAGGGCCCCAAAAAAAACCTCCACAGACTGGAGACAAACCGAATCCTGTGGTAAAGAAAAAGCCCAGGATTCAGGATCTCCCTGCAATAGTGAGCTGACAATTCAAACTCGTTGCTCTTCACTTCCGGAGGAGTAAGGACGAAGTTTAAAGAACAAACTGGCCAGCACTTCCAAAAGAAGAAATAGGTGTGATCAGGTGCTTACTTAGGAACAGCTACCTCAATATACAACTAATAAACAAAGCAGCACACTGTAAAGTTAAGTATGCGAACATGAAATACATGAAATTTGAATAGCATTACTGCTATAGAAAATTAGAAAATAGAAATAAATGAGAAATCTTAGCACATAAATTAGCCAGTTCATGTGTACCTGGTAGCCACGTTAATTTATTTCTATTTTCTACAGCAGTAATGCTATTCAAATTTCATATATTTCATGTTCGCATACTTAGCATTACAGTGTGCTGCTTTGTTTATTAGAAGTTTAAAGCATAGTTTGCAGGCTTCCTTGAACACAAAAAACTTGTCCCTACCTCTTGAAAACCTGTCCGGGAGGGCAACATTGGGTTCAGGCTGGACAGGCCTACCTGCAGAGGCCCCCACATTAGTGACCAGCAACTGCTGATGCTGTTGCTGAACCTCACAGCGGAGGTCATTCACTTCCAGAGACAGACTGCGCAGCAGCTCTGTGAGCTCTGCAACTGAACCCATACTAAGTGTCAGTTTTGTTTTTTTTTAAATGTGCACGGCCGGTGATAATGTCACGCACAGTGTAGGAAAGACAATGTGCAACACGAAGGGATGAGGGTAAGGGAGCCCAGACACTAAGGAAAGAGGGGGTGGAGACCTCCAAGGCTGATCTGATATCACCCTGTCTTCCCTATCATCCCTATATTGGTTTCTCACCAATCGCCGATCAGGAACCTAAAACCCTGTATCTCCCTAGAGTTAGGCCCTGGCTAAGGAAGGAAGGGATGAGCGCTAGTCAGTCCCTACTAACAACTAAAGACAGCAAGGCGAGACAGACACGGGGGAAGTAACTTAGCTTGAGCCGACTTCAGAGAGATTACACACACGGCCTCTTAGCACCAAAGAGGAAGTAAGCAGACTGCAACAGCTCCAAGCCTTCACAAAGGATCATGTGAATATCACCGGCATCTCCCTATAGTAAACAGGAAGTATTTAAACACCCAGGCCTAGGTGTCAATTAGCCGGAGGGAGGTAGCCGCTGGGTCCTAGAGTGAGACAGATTCAAGAAGGTGTCTATTATGCCAAACGAAGAGATCTCCTGCAACCAACAGCAGGGCGACTGTCTGTCACATCTGACACACCCGTGACACTACCTTCCTATGACATGGATTTGGTATTTACTTGATCCATTTATTGCGCTTGGTGACTATAGTTTGTGTCTGTTTTAAGTGTTTTTATTTATAGACTGGTTCATACTTTCCATGCCTCTCATCCAGAGAAACCTGGTCCTGAGTGTCCGGAGGCCACTCATAGAAGGGAGGGTACTGTCACGAGTGTATCAGGTTTGACAGACTGTCATTCTGGATCTGGCTGTAAAAGGTCGCTGCGCTTGGCTTTGCAGACACCTTCTTGATCTTTTCATCTCTGCAGTTTAGTAGTATCCTTCTCTTGCTAGGACCCAGCAGTGATCTCCACCTTCTGCTGCTAATTGACACACCCTTGCTTGATATTTAAAAACCCTCAGTGTCTCCAGAGAATCGCCGGTGATAGAACTATTTTCTCCTGCTCAGGCCTGGAGTACTAGCAGTTGACTAGTTTCTTCTTGGAGTTTCTTGGTGGATTGTTGTTGTCTTCTCAAGCTAAGTGTATCCCCTTGTCTGTTTGCTTTGTTTGTCTTTAGTTGCAGTGGGGGCTGACTAGTGCTCACCCCTTCCCCTCCCTACCTAGGGCCTAGCTCTAAGGACAGTTAGGGATTAGGTATCCTGCTCAGAGATAGGTGCGGAATTTATTTATTTAGGGACAGTTGGGGAGTCAGGTTGTTGTAAGATCTGCCTAGGTGTCACGCAAGGTGAGGGAAAGACTAAATGCAACACAAAGGGAATAGGGGGAGGAAGCCCAAACACTAGGGAAAGGGGGAGTGGAGACCCCTAGGCAGATAATATCACCCAGCCTACCCTATCGTCCCGATATAGGTTCCAAACCTATCGCCGAGCAGGAACCTAAGCCCTGAATGTCCCTAGAGCTTGGCCTTAGATAGGGAGGGGACAGGGTGAGCACTAGTCAAGCCCCACAATAAACTAAAGACAACAAGGTAAACAAACAAAGGGGATACACTTAGCTTGGGCAGACACCAGAGAGATAATGCCAACTGTCCTCCAAGGGCATCAGAGAAGAAACTAGCCGACTGCTAGTGCTCCAAGCCTACACAGAGGTACATAGAACTATCACCGGCGACACTCTGAAGAAACAAACTATTTAACCTCCCAGCAAAGGTGTGTCAATCAGCAGCAGAAGATGGAGGTCGCTGTTGGGTCCTAAAAGAAGAAGGATATACCTATACTACAGAGATGAGGGAATCAAGAAGGTGTCTGTAATGCCAAGTGCAGTGACCTTCTACAGCCGGCTCCAGAGCGGCTGTCTGTCAAACTTGACACACCGGTGACACTAAGGGTCTCCACCCTCCCTTTCCCTAGTTTTTGGGTTTCCCCCTTTTCCCATCATCGTACACTTGGTCCTCCCCTTACCTAGTGTGACAAATACCTTTAAACTAATGGAATTGATAATTGGTAATAAGGCTCCGCTCACTTCTGTCTCAAGACGTCAGTGAGGCAGGTGATCTTAAATCTATAGAGCTTATTCATTAGAATAGGACAGGTGCTGTCGCTCTTGCACATAAGTCAGCACATATCTTTAGACGTGACTTCTCAGGCCACGATATAGAAATGAGTGGAGCCTACAATTGATTTGCACATTATGGAGAATACAGAGCTACTCCTAGTCGGTGTCATTGTCGTATAGGGGCTTAGATTTTGCATTATGACTCTTATAACATAATTTCTAATGTTAAAATGCCTAAAGTTGATCAAACCAGCCAAATTCAGCAGGATCGGTGGACCATTTAATGTGTATGGGTGACTCCAAAAGTTCCCACATCATCATCTGTGAATGAATTCAATCAAATACATGACCCTTTTGTTCTCAGAAGATATGCTGCTGGCACAGGAGTCTGGCAGCAGATTCGTTCTCTTTCCCCATTGAAAACGAATGAAATCTCAACTGACCCAAATGTTCATGTGCATGGGGGAGACGGGAAAACTGACTGCCAACGCTTTCTTATGTTTATAGCCCCTCAGTATGATGCCCCCACAGCCAACTCTCCACTCAGTATGATGGTCCATAACACAAGGCCCCACTTAGTATGATGGTCCCAAATGCTAGCCCCTCACCCTTTTTGATGACTCCCATAGCCCATCCCATACTCAGTATGGGATGGGCTATGGGAGACAGCCGCCCACCCAGAGTGATGGTGCCCAATGCCAGTGACCTACTCGATATGATGGTCCCCAATGCCAGCCCCCCATTCAGTATGATGGCCATTAATGCCAGCCCCCCACTCAGTATGATGGCCCCCAGTCAGTAAAAGGTCCACGCAAACCCCTCATTCAGTATGATGTCCCCCACAGCCCACCCCCCACTCAGTATTATGTCCCCACGGATTCTCATTCAGTATGATATTCACCACTACACTCCACTCAGCATGATTTCCCCATAACTCACCCTCCACTCGTCTTTCTCTGTTAGTTCCTTTTCTAAGGAATTGTATCCATTGTATTTTTAATCATGGTATAAATAAAGAAATATTTATATCATCTTCATGGACATGATGTTGGATACACCCTTCTTTTCCCACTCTCAACTCAGTATGAGGGTCCACACAGTTAGTGAAGCATAAAAAAATTAATAATAATAATTATTGACCTTGCCGTGTTTCCCCAGCATGTTGCGCCCATCTGTGCAACCAGTGAGTACTGATACTCTGCACAGCAGGTATGATGTAGTTGCGTCTTCACGCCTGCAGTCTACAGAGTTTCAGACTCCTTGAGCCACCATTTTATTCAATGGTATCCTCGTCCTAAAGAGGAGTATGCTGCTGAAATCACGATGACAAATAAATTATGACATTTAAAGGTGTTTTGACAGAATTCTGGCAAAAGACCTTGATAAATCGGGCCCCTATTGTTTTTTACTGAATATACCTTTTTTACAATTTTATACCCATTTACTTGAATAGAGCAGAACTGCAAAACCAGTCACATACCATGTACAAGAGTAGTGCTGTTTTTAGAAATCTTCCACACCCCTAAGAAGAGAGGAGGGGGATTATGAGTAATATTAATACAACTTTTTGTAAAAATTATGACCTAAATGCCTTTTTACAAAACTAAGCATACTATGCACACTCTATTTGACTGCAGACTTATGAATACTCAAAGTGCACACGGCGGACCAGCTCTCAGGATTCTTCGGTACTGGGAGTGGGCAGTCATATGTCCGCAAGTATGCAATATGCGGCCTCGCTCAGTTCTCTTGTATTGAGCAACACTGTGCATATCTCTTCGGTACTGGGAGTGGGCAGTCATATGTCCGCAAGTATGCAATATGCGGCCTCGCTCAGTTCTCTTGTATTGAGCAACACTGTGCATATCTATTAGGAATGTGATCGGGAGTATGCATATCGCATACTTGCAGTCACATGACCGCCTGTTCCCATCGGAGAATCCTGACAGCGTGTGCTGTGAGGATTCACAAGTCTGCCGTCACATACAGTTACTACAGACTTTCCTACCAAAATTAGACACCCCTTTTAAGCTGTTCCTAAGGTAGTGGAGGATTAAATATGTTCTTTCCTTAAAGGAAAGCCATCATCTGTGTCCAGTTCTGGGCACCACATTTTAAAAAAGAAATCGAAAAACTGGAGCAAGTTCAGAGAAAAGCTACCAGGATGGTGAGCAGACTGCAAACTATGTCCTACCAAAAACGGTTAAAGGATCTGGGAATGTTTAGCTTGCAAAAAAGAAGGCTAAGAGGAGACTTAATAGCTGTCTACAAATATCTAAAGGGATGTCACAATGTAGCGGGATCATCTTTATTCTGATTCGTACATGGAAACACGAGAAGCAATGGAATGAAACTGAAACGGAGAAGATACATATCAGATATTAGAAAAAACCTTTTGACAGTTATGGTGATCAATGAGTGGAACAGGCTGCCACGATAGGTGGTGAGTTCTCCTTCAATGGAAGTCTTCAAACAGAGGCTGGACAGACATCTGTCTGAGATGGTTTAGTGAATCCTGCATTGAGCAGGGGGTTGGACACGAGGACCCTGGAGGTCCCTTCCAACTCTAACATTCTATGATTCTATGATCAGAAAATTACACTGATTAAATCAGGTTTTTGTGTTGAATTTGTAATTTTTATTTTTTGCCAATGTTTAATTCTCTTTACATATCACAATCTTTATTAAAAATATAAAATAGAAATATTGCAATTTTCACACTGGGGCTTTTTAGACTCATACTTTCTACTATTTCAGGAAACAGCACACACATACAGTATTTAGCCACAATGGTTGGATCCTGACCCTATCATTTGTATTGAGGCCTCTAATGAGCATGTGCAGAGGTCATTGTGAAAGGAGAGGGAGCAGGGTCAGTTGTAACATGTTCTAATGTGATTGGTAGATTCTTTGTTATTAGCCATTGCAATTCTGCCTCTGATAATGTGCCTGCTGAAAAGGACCCGAAGCAAAAGTCTAAAAAATAATCCCAGTTGCCAGTGTGAAAATTAAGATTACTAATTATATTTTTCTTAATAAAGATGGTGATATGAAATAAAAACCATTGCCAAACATTGTATAATATATGTGTAACACAAAAACCTAATTTAAACAATAGGTCATTTTGTGATAATAGCTCCCTTTAAATATATTGTTTTATGAGAATAACAACTTAACTTGCAATATTTCACTGCTCAGGAAAACCGAAGGGTATTCTGAGCAAAGACCGCCACTCTAATAACAGAATGGTCACCACAAACGTATGATAAATTAAGGGCATTGAGGTTGGTACATACTGTAGACTGTAACTAAGCTTCATTACTGTCAGAATAATACTTGCATAGCCAAATAGATATATACTGTATCTTTACATATATTTCTCGCCATATACATTTCCTTAAATTAAACATTGCTATGTTAAAGGGATGTCTACACTAAAAACATGGTGGATACCAGTCCAGTGTTTTAGTCATTTAAGTGTGCTTCAGTGTCTATCTTTTACAATATCCAGCGTTCATGACAAATATGCTATGGCCACTGCTTATAAATAGAGGCCGTGGCTGGACTACGGGATTTGTTATAGTTTAATACTTCGGGTATGTGCACATGGCGTTATTGTTTTATTCTTAATTATACAGTAAGCATTATTACTGAGCAGCTTCTAAGCAGATGCCGTCTTAAGAATAGCAAGGTTACTTCTTTTAACCACTTTGCGACATTGAGAGCCTGAAGTGGTTATAAGAAGATCAAAAGACTGAACATTTGCGCGGCAAGTTGTTTTTACATTGCAATGCATATGATCAGTCTTTTTCACATCTTTTTCGAGCTTTTTCAGGCAGGTTTCAGGAAATATCCGCCTGAAAAAGACATTGTGTGCACATACCCTCAAGCGGTTTTGTCACTTACTAGGAATATAGGTGATAGCAGTTAACATCACCTATCCCTCGGGTCCTGGTAGGAAGGGAAGTGGTCATCAAAATATCAATATTTAATTATTACAATTTATTGAAGTCATTAATTTCAGTAAATTCAATACATAAAATGTTAGTTTACATTTCTACATTCAGCCATGTTATAACTGAAACCAGTGATGTGAAATAGATCTATATATCAGTGACTTAAAACTTGTTGAAAGGTAGAAATTAAGGTGTGATTTTTATATTGGAAGAGAAAAGCCTAGGGAAAAAACATCAAAGACTTTCTGCAGGAGCCAAAAATGTCTCATTTTCAAACACTGCATTAAATAGTAATAGGTGTTATTCCACTAACCACAGCATCTCCTTACTGCTGTTTGTATTTCTCGGTAATCACTAGATATTACAATGGAAAAAAAGAGAATTACTGTGTACAGATTGGAGAAGGACACTGAATTCTGATAACCACGCCTGATCTTTTGGAACTAAAACTCTATTTTATTTTAAAGTGCATGGTATAGCTTCCCTGATCAAGATTCACGGTAATAAGAAAAAACTTTCATAATACTTTCTAAAAAAATACAATATTTTAATAGTGACCTGTCAATTGATTTTTTGCTGCCCAAACCACAGAAATCAGAGCCTGGTTGGATGATTGCAGCCAGGTATGTTATTCTCTGAAATGCTCCGGCGTTTCAGAGAAAATATAGTTTGAAGACTACTCTGATGACATCCCCAGCCTGCTTCTTCTTAAACAACTCTAGATCATTGACCGGTCTCTTCCGTGTGTGCATAGGGAGAGACATGTCAATCACTTGGAGCAAACCAGGGAGAAGCCAGCCAGGGGCTGTGCCACACAACACTGATGTCTCCCTTTGGACCCCGGCTGGATCTTTAACTCCTTACTGGCCCAAGGCGTATTAGTAAGCCCCAGGCCATCACCCCCGGTTCAGTGAGGGCTCCGGCGCTGAGCCCGCACTGAATCGGGCACATGTCAGCTGATTATTACAGCTGACATGTGCCTGCAACAGCCGTGGGTGTAATCGCGATCCACCCGCGGCTGTTAACCAGTTAAATGCCACTGTCAATCTCTCACAGCGGCATTTAACATTGCCGTGCCAGAAACGCGGCATTAGCCCCGCCCATCGGTGACCCCGTCACGTGATCGCGGTGACCCCGTCACATGATGGGTGGTCATGACAACCGTGGGTCTGCAGCAGACCCCAGTGGTTGTCATGTACTGATTGCTATGAGCGCCACCTAGTGGTCGGCGCTCATAGCACAGGCGCATTTCTGTTACATAGAAGTGATCTGATCACCTTTATGTAACAGAGGCGATCGCACAGTTGCTGCTTCTAGTCTCCTATGGAGACTATTGAAGCATGCAAAAAGTTTTAAAAAAATGTTTTTAAAAATATTAAAAAAATATAAAAGTTTAAATCACCCCCCTTTTGCCCCATTCAAAA
Source organism: Phyllobates terribilis (assembly GCF_046119375.1). NCBI lineage: Eukaryota > Metazoa > Chordata > Amphibia > Anura > Dendrobatidae > Phyllobates > Phyllobates terribilis. Next base: position 519,887,172 of record NW_027362763.1, on the reverse strand, counting down.
TAAAATAAAAAATAAACCCCACATACACATATTTGGTACCGCTGCGTTCAGAATCGCCCGATCTATAAATATAAAAAAATAATTAATTTGATCGGTAAACGGCATAACGAGAAAGAAATTCTAAACCCCAGAATTACGGTTTTTTGATCGCCGCAACATTGCAATAAAATGCAATAACGGACGATCAAAACATCGGATTTACGCCAAAATGGTATCAATAAAAACTTCAGCCTGGCGCGCAAAAAATAAGCCCTCACCCGGCCCCAGATCCCGAAAAATGGAGACGCTAAGGGTCTCGGAAAATGGCACCATTTTTTTTTTTTTTTTTTAGCAAAAATTGGATTTTTTTTTTACCACTTAACTAAAAAAGAACCTATACATGTTTGGCATCTGCAAACTCGTAATGACCTGGAGAATAATAGTGACAGGTCAGTTTTAGCATCCAGTGAACGTATAAAAACAAACAAAAAAAAAACAACTGTGGAATTGCATTTTTTTTGCAATTTCACCGCACTTGGAATTTTTTTCCCGTTTTCCAGTACACGATATGGTAAAACTAGTAATGGCGTTGAAAAGGACAACTCGTCCCGCAAAAAATAAGCCCTCACACGGCCATATTGCCCAAAAAATAAAACCGCTATGGCTCTGGGAACAAGGGGAGCAAAAAACGAAAATGCAAAAACAGGAAAATCCCAAGGTCGCGAAGGGGTTAAACTCGGTTTGCTTTGAAAGAGCATAGCATTCCAGAGAAAAACGTACCTGTCTGCAATCTTGTAGCTGGGCTCTGATTCATGCTGCCTGTGGTTTGGGCAGCATGAATCAACGGACAGGTTTCCTTTAAATTCAACAGCACCAGGAAATGGATTTATTTTCCTAACATATTAACGCTCTGCCTGGATCCTAAAAGGTGGTGTAGGGTATCAGCTCTCTGGTAGCCAATTGGATTCAAACTGGCACAGGGTTTTTATATGAAAACAACATAAAAAGTTTATTATCCATCATGGACTTTACTGCTAGAAAAAAAAACAGCTTTTCTCCAGTACAAATAAATAAAATAGACAGTCCTTTCTTCAGGCACAATGAAACAAAGCAAATGTAGAAGCCTCACCAATTTTGTTATTCCAGGCAGTATCAGTTCAAGCAGTTTTAAATGCATTCACAAAAACAAACACACCTCTGTTCAGCTCCAGCCCAAAGTCCACTCTGCTGAGCTAACCCAGCTGCTGTTATTAGGCCTGTAACCCACGGGTTGGATTATGGGAATGACTTTTCCCACCCAGACTCTTTTGATGACTCCTAAATCCTGGATCCAACATCCAGACAAATTAAAACTCTCTCATTATCCTGGTGTTTCTGGTACAGACTTTACATTACTGACATTACTTACAAACACTTAGGTGAAACACATATGCCATCCAGAACCTTACCTCCTGCTTTATTACAATTCTCTTACAAATTAGACAACCAGTAAAGGATTCCACTGATTTTGACAAACCCTGCCGATCATCTAAATGTATATGAATTGTCTTAGCTACCATTTGGGCAAGTTGAATTCAATATGCTAAATCCTATGTTCACAAGGAAGATAGACCACCAACAGAAATGTCTAGCAATGAATTATTTCCCTTCTTTCCACCAAGAAAACATGTACACTCTTCCAAGCCAAACATGCTTGTATATGTGGGATATGTGGGAGGGAGTGTATTAATCCAATTGCAATTTAAGTTGCATGGCCATCTTTGCAGTCTTATTACACAGTTTGCTGGGAAAACTCTCAAAGACAGACAATATAAGGCAGTCGACACTAAGGCTGAGCAAATAATCAAATTATTTTACTATTACAAGTATGCACAATTGTGGATTTGTCCCGAATCATGAAATTATGTTTTATGTTCAGAGTCCTCCTCCATCAGAAGAAAGGAAGAAAAAGTTTTATCGTCAAGCAGATGAGTGCATTGGCCTCAACCTCATTGAATGCCAGCTCCTGCCCTTACTATTGTGCAGTCAGCTTTAAACATATCTACACTGCTAGAATAGGAAGGGAACAGAGGCAACGTGTCATGTGTGGCAGAGACTTCCTATGTGGATCAGGCTGCGACCTAATGCTTCATATGAGTTTGGGGCTATGTGCCCACGTTGCATTTATGAAGCAGAAAATTTCTGCTGCATAAATGCAAGTCCTCTCCCGGAAAAACGCATGCGGAATTCCGCACGCGTTTATCGCGCTTTTTTCGCGCGTTTATCACGCGTTTTCCACATGCGGAATTGCCTTGCGTTTTTTATGCATTGGACAAAGGCAATTCTGCTTGCGGAAACGCAAAATTAAATGACATGCTGCGGATTTTTGAACGCGGCATAAACGCTGCGGAAAAATCCGCAGCATGTGCATAGAAGTTGCGGAAACCCATTGGGGATCATGGGGTGCGGGTTACCAAGCATTTTACAAGCGTTTCCGCTGCGGAAATTCCGCATCAAAAACGCTTGTAAAACGCTACGTGGGCACACAGCCTGGAAGTTACTTATAATACACGACACTGTTTACAGTCACCAAAGGTGTGCAATGACAAGAAAAATGATTTACCACCTGTGGCCCCTGTGTTGGATGTTGTTTTGGGATAAGAAACCAAATCCACTGGTCAGACAGCGCAGAGCTCACAGTCACTAAACTGCTGTTTGACGTTTCTTACAATGTCTATCTTATAACTGCTTCGGTGGCTCAATGTAGCACTGTAGCCTTGCAGCACTGGGGTCCTGGGTTCAAAACCCACCAAGGACAACATCTGCAAGAAGTTTGTATATTCTCCTAGTATTTGCGTGGGTTTCCTCCTGGTGCACCGGTTTCCTCCCACACTCCAAATATATATTGATAGGGAATTTAGATTGGGAGCCCCAATGGGGACAGTGATGATGAGATATGTAAAGTGGTGTGGAATATGTTGGCACTATATAAGAAAGCATAATAAATAAATAATAAATTGCTTCCAACTTAAGACTGTCATCATGCAAATTTTGGAACCTAGAACCTTGATTACTTATTAAAATTTGTTGACTTGCGTTTATTTGTGAAAATATCGGAAATTTGGCAAAAATTTTGAAGCTTTCACAATTTTCAAACTTTTAATTAAGCCCTTAAACCTGAGTTATGTCACACAGTAGTTAATAAATAACATTTACCACATGTCTACTTTACATCTGCATCATTTTCTAAAAAATTTTTTTGTTAGGAAGTTAGAAGGGTTAACAGTTGATCAGCAATTTCTCATGATTCCAACAAAATTTACAAAATCATTTTTTAGGGACCACATTACATTTGAAGTAACACATCTGCATCTCTGGCTGCTATGGGCATAAAAGGGGACAAACTTATGGTGTGACCCCCATGCTCCCCTGACCTCAACCCCATTGAGAACCTCTGGAGCATCATCAAAAGGAGTGTCTATGATGGCGGGAGGCAGTTCACATCTAAGCAACAGCTCTGGGAGGGTATTCTGTTCTCATGCAAAACAATTAAAGCAGAAACCATCCAAAACCTGACAAATTCAATGGACGAGAGAGTTGAGAAGCTCCTTTCGAACAAGCGGTCCTATGTGCAAATGTAACATCACCTAGAATAAAGTTTTGAGTTGAAAACTGTTTGATTTCAGTTTGTAATAGCCTGCTAATGCTTATAATTTCAAAAATGACCATTTTTTTGTTCTTTATTAAAATGAAAAGGTCGAAAACTCTGCTGTGCATAATAATTTGGAACATGCATTTTGAGTGCAGTTTGAGTTTTTTATTTTTTAAAAAATATACTGTTATCATAGGCAGTTTGTACAAAAACCTTTCAATTGTACTCTAATAGTTATTTGACTGGAAAATTACAATGACTGCAATTCATATAGGGAATTTGGGAAAATCTGAGAAAATATTATTTGCATAATAATTTGGAACACAGTGTAGAACGGGTCATTCCGGATGTGGAGATACCAATTATGTGTACTTTTTGATGTTTACTTTTGTATTATCACAAACGCTGCATTTTGAGTGGCGAAACAGCTTTTCCTGATTTGTGTACGCTTTTTTTGTGGGCTTCTTCTTTTTTTTTTTTTTTTTTTTACATATTTTACTATTTCACCAAGTCCCACTGTGGGACATGTATAATTTTTATTTTGATTGCTGGTCTCATAGACGGCAGGACTCATGTACTGCAGTGCATGAGACTGTCAATGAGTCACTGACTCAGCCTGTAAGACTAAGCTTATTGCTGGATTTCACAGGCCACCGTACCCTGGGGTCATCACATGACCTCAGGGTACCATGGTAACCATTGGCACCCACGATTCTGGCTACAGCTGACACCCGCCGGAAATTCGGCCGCAGGGCAGCGCTACTATATAATTCCTTAGTGCCATTAAAAAGGGGCGCTGAGGAAAGAGACCCATTAACAACCGTCGCCATTAAAATGTGCATTGCCGGTCGTTAAGGGGTTAAGCAACATTGCCGCTGCAGGGAAGTAAACAATGCCTCACAAGGACCACCAGAGCAGTAAAACTGGAAAGGCAGACTTTTTTTTTTACTTGTTATTCATTGAACAATGGCGATCACGTGATCAGGGACCGAAAAACCTGCCCTGATCATGTTCTCCAGGGTCTCAGCTACCCCATTTAGCTGAAACCCCAAAGATTTTAGGACTCTGGGGGTCACTACAGCCTTATTACCGAACGCTGTTTTAAAACGGCAATCAGGAAATAAGCCCCCTTAGCGGCCTCCGTTTTAATGCGTATCAGCGGTCGTTAAGGGGTTAAATAGGTGAGCATTGTTTTGGTTTTTACATTTTATCAACTTTCCTGCTATTAACCCCTATTTCTTAATACACAGATGACCCTTTAAAGCGGATTTGTCATAAGAATAAGCTTCCTTATTGTTTTGGCTCACCTGGTGAGGTGGCTCCTCCAAGAGCAATGTCTGGATGAAGCTTGCGGGAAACGTGTGGTAGAAGTACTGGAGTCCGCAGGCAGACAGGAGACCAGGAAGCAGAGGTACTGGAGGATACTGCCACATGTGTGTCTTGATAGGCCTTATATAGGCCCTGGCAGAGGCGCCAAGCGACAGCCTCAAAATCTTAATGATTTAGAGATGATCTGCAAAGAGGAGTGGACCAAAATTCCTCCTGACATGTGCGCAAACCTTATCAACAACAAAAACCGTCTGACTGCTGTGCTTGCCAACAGGGGTTTTGCCACCAAGTATTAAGTGTTGTTTGCCAGATGAATCAAATACTTATTTCTCACTGCAAAATGCAAATAAATTTATCTAATTTATACAATGTGATTTTCTTTTTGGATATTCTATCTCTCAATGTTAAAATTAACCTACCCTTAAAATTATAGACTGTTCATGTCTTTGTCAGAGGGCAAACTTACAAAAACACCAAGGGATCAAATACTTATTTCCTTCACTGTATGTAAATACAGTCTTTTAAAGGGACAGATCTCTTCTCCCATTAGCTAAAATGCCACAAAACAATTCCATTACTTGGCGAATAAAAAAAAAAAAATCAGACCCACAGTTATTTGATGTATTTTCCCACCTCTCTGCGGTGACTGACAGCTGACTGCTGTGTATGCATGCACACAGCAGCGCATCAACCACTGTCAATTTTACCACAGTTACAGAACTGTTCTCCTCATAGCTCTTCGAGCGGGGGTCCTGAACGGGGGATCCTTCTTTATGATGTACATATGATTTGTGATTTAGCTTAATCAGGCAACCACTTTCTCTTTCAAAGTTTGAGGGTAGAGACAGAACTTTGAGCTCACTATTAAGCAACTTAAAACAAAAATGTAGGTCTTCTGATAGAGGCATTTGATTTTGGCATAGGTTTAACCCACAGAAGCCTCATGGAATGCCATCATATTGGACATAAATTTGAAAATAAAGATTTAAAACAATATCTCACTGAACACAAGAACATTTTTCACAATCTTAACAATACCAAGTTTCATAGAATATTTTTTAACCCCATAACATGAAAGTAAGGTTATTAATATAACTCATTGCAAAATGTTCAGTTTTACTCAAATTTGTTGATGCAAAAATGAATACACCTCCCATCAAAAACTACTACATCTAGTATTTTGCATGACCTCCATGATTTTTAAGGACAGAGCCAAGTCTTGTAGGCATAAAATGAACAAGTTGTTGACATATTGCAACATCTATATCTTTTTCCATTTGTAAAGAAAGTCTTCTTTTAGAGCCTAGATGCAGGAGAGAGAGTGATGCTCAATTTGTCTTGTTGTGGGGCACCAAACTGTGTGGAGGGGGGCTGTGGAGTATTATACTGTGTGGTGGACTGTGTGACCCATCATACGTGGGGCACCAAACTGTGTGGAGGGGGGCTGTGGAGTATTATACTGTGTGGTGGACTGTGTGACCCATCATACTTTTCAGTGGGGGGCTGGGGTGAAATCATACTGTGTGGAAAGCTGTGGGGGCATTACACTGTTTAGCGTCTGTAAGGGTATAATACTTGTGAGGAGCTATGGGGGCATCATACCGTTAGAGGTGCTTAAGGGGCCATCAGACTGTGTGGAGAGTGACTGTGGAGGCATCATACTGTGTAAGGGGTAATCATACTGTGGGTAGGGCAGCTGTAGGGACTATCATAATGTGTGGGGGCTTTTATACTGTGGGGGCGGCAAGGCCTTCATACAGTGTGGGGGACTATGGGGGCCATCATACTACGTAGATGCTGTGGGGACCATTATACTGTGCGGATGGGGCTATCATACAATGTGGAGGACTGTGAGATCCATCATACTGTGTTGGGGGCATCATATGGTGTGAGGTTGAATGGGGGCATCATACTGTGTGGAGGGAACTGTTAATCAAGATACATGGGCTGAAGAACAGGGGAGGTATGATTTATAAACTTTATAACAAGCAGTATACTATATGGTTTTGATTAGCAGCTACAGGTAAGAATACATGTTACAGTAAGCCAGAATTTCATGGAAAATGAAAGAAAGAAATTTCCTAAAATTAAATAACCAATTCACAAATGCCAAAGCCAGCAATCTTAACAGCATGTGCACGCCACAGTGCACGATAGCATTGTTCTATAGTTAAAGCTAACACGCTTATATTACTGCCAATAAGCTGATAAAACGAAGGGCTTTATAATTACATTAGATTATTAGATTATTAATAGCTAGTGTTTTATTTTTATATAGCTGTATTCTATTAGCTTTTTTTCTCCTTTCATTTTTCTTTTTAGTTTAGGGTCAACATTCTATGGATTAGATTGCTTTGGTATCTATATTTAGATGGTTTACATTAGGTTTTTTCTTTGCTACCAAGCTCAAATCAGCTCTAGTACAAAATTTTATCTTCAGTAAAATATGTTTGGGTTTGAGTGAGATTCAATATTAGAAAAGCTACTATTAGATCGATAGCAGAGTTCAAAGGAGACACTAGTAAGTTGAAGATAGAGCAAAATATAGATTTATTCTTAGTTAAAGACTGTCAATCTTGAGCGATGTAGTGATAGCTATTTAAATACTGCACATCAATTACCTTTGTACAATCCATGAGTGCACTGCTAAACTGTGATATTATATATTGAGAGGAGATTTTTTAACAAATTTTTGAGAGCTATTAGAGAAATTAATTAAACAAAATATAAAAGTACTATCCTTATATATAGATTTATTATTTGAGATTTCAATTTTCATCTTGCACATACATTTTAATGGCTACCTAGTAAAGGTTATGTTTTAATACTGCTTTACCCTAAATATTTAATCAGTGAATATATGGGTATTGTAAGGCGGTGTTCACACCGTGCAGTAACTGAGGCAGTGACCCAACCAAGTTCAACATATGCAGCTTTTATTCAGCAAAACTCAGAGGTAAACAGAAAGCCCTCCAGTTCGCAGCCGGGTTAACATAAGTCCATAACAACAGTTGCCGGGGGCAACGGCCACGCAGGGCCGCTCAGAGCCTGACGGGTGCAGAGCCTTCCCAGGCAGCAGTTCAGCTGCTCACAGGCCCAACGAACTTTCCTGCTAAGCTCCTACCAGGTCCCAACACTGAACAACACTAATCCTTATTGCAGGGTTTTTAAAGGACCTGTGGCAAGAGCCACTGGAAAACCCGGGTTAGAGGGAGGAGGCCGCCCCACTGCCTTCCTGTAGGCTCCTCCAAGAAATGATGGGGGATAAGGGGGTGCCATGCATACCAGGATGGGGGCTCAAGGGGTGCCACGCATACCAGGATGGGGGTTCAGAGGGTGCCATGCATACCAGGATGGGGGCTCAAGGGGTGCCATGCATACCAGGATGCGGGCTCAAGGGGTGCCATGCATACCAGGATGGAGGCTCAAGGGGTGCCATGCATACCAGGATGGGGGTTCAGAGGGTGCCATGCATACCAGGGTGCGGGCTCAAGGGGTGCCATGCATACCAGGATGGGGGCTCAGAGGGTGCCATGCATACCAGGATGGGGGCTCAGAGGGTGCCATGCATACCAGGATGGGAGCTCAGAGGGTGCCGTGCATACCAGGATGGGGGCTCAAGGGGTGTCATGCATACAAGGATGGGGGCTCAAGGGGTGCCATGCATACCAGGATGGGGCTCAGAGGGTGTCATGCATACCAGGATGGGGCCTCAAGGGGTGCCATGCATACCAGGATGGGGGATAAAGGGGTGCCATGCATACCAGGATGGGGGATAAAGGGGTGTCATGAATATCAAGATGGGGTACAAAGGGGTGCCATGCATACCAGGATGGGAGATAAAGGAGTGCCATGCATACCAGGTTGGGGGATCAAGGGGTACCATGCATACCAGGATGGGGATGAGGGCCAGGTATACCAGGATGGGATGGTGGCCACTTATACCAGGAAGGAGGGGCCATACATACCAAGATGGAGGATATTAACAGAATTGGGGGACATTACCTCAATACCAGTGTCAGCAGCAGACCCCTTCCCCCATAATAGGGCATCATGACCACATTTATTTGCTTACATTTTTTTCCTATTTTCCTCCTTTAACCCCTTAATAACATCTGACGTACTAATACGCGTCTGTGCCCTGGGACTTAAGAGCCAGACCCGTATTAGTACGTCATGGCGATCGCGCGCGCACACAGGCTGTGCGGGCGCGATCGCCGCCGGGTGTCAGCTGATTGTCACAGCTGACACCCGGTACTATGTGCAGGGAGCGGTCACGCACCGCTCCCAGCACATTAACCCCCGCGATGCTGCGATCGAAGTCGATCGAAGTCGATCGCGGCATTGCGGGGGCAAGGGGAGGTGATCGCCGATACTCACCTCCTCTTCCGGCTTCCAGCGCAGTCTGCAAAGGCTTCCCGGGTGTTGCCATGACGACCCGATGTCGTCATGACAACATCCGGGTCACCAGAGAGCAGGAAGATTGCTTGGACATGCGCAGTGCATCTCCAAGCAATCTTCACACTGTGCACTTCTGACAGCCTTCATGGCATAGGGATGGTGCTCCATTCCTGTGCCATGCAGGCGATCAGAAAAAAAAAAGTGAAAGTCCCAGAGTGGGACAAAGTAATAAAGTGTATAAACTGTGTGAAAGTGGAAAAAAAAAAAAAAAAAAAATGTGCAAAAATATTATAAAAAAATAAAAAAAATAATACACCAAAAATAAAAATATAATGTACCCATCAATAAATATTATTATAAAAAAAATAAAAAAAAAACAATAAAAGTACACATATTTGGTATCGCCGCGTCCGGAACAACCTGACCTATAAAACTGTCCCACTAGTTAACCCCTTCAGTGAACACGGTAAAAAAAAAAAAAAAAAAACCAAGCAAAAAACAATGCTTTATCACCATACCGCCAAACAAAAAGTGGAATAACACGCGATCAAAAAGACGCATATAAATAAAAATGATACCGCTGAAAACGTCATCTCGTCCCGCAAAAAACAAGCCGCCATATAGCTCAATCAGCCGAAAAATAAAAAAGTTATAGCTCTCAGAATAAAGCGATACTAAAAAATATTTTTTTCTATAAAATAGCTTTTATTGTGTATAAGCGCCAAAACATAGAAAAATTATACAAATGTGGTACCGCTGTAAACGTACTGACCCGAAGAGTAAAGCTGCCTCATCAATTTTACCACACGCGGAACAGAATAAAAAAAAAAAAAAAAAAACAATTCCTGAATTGTTGGTTTTTGTTTATTCTGCCTCCCAAAAATCGGAATAGAAAGCGATCAAAAAATGTCACGTGCCTGAAAATGGCACCAATAACAACGTCAAGTCATCCCGCAAAAAAAGAGCCGTCACATGACTGTCTGCCAAAATTTGGAAAAATTATAGCTCTCAAAATATGGCGATGCAAAAACTAGATTTTACAAAAAATGCGTCTTTTAGTGTGTGACAGCTGTCAGTCATAAAAACCCCATATGATTCTGGCATTGCTGTAATCACACCGACCCGAAGAATAAAGTCGTCTAATCACTTATACCGCACAAGGAACGGCGTCAAAAATAAACTCTTGAGTTAGGATTGGGCTAGGGTTAGGGCTGGGTTTGGGGCTAGGGTTGTGCTGGGGCTAGGGTTGTGCTGGGGCTAGGGTTGTGCTGGGGCTAGGGTTGTGCTGGGGCTAGGGTTGTGCTGGGGCTAGGGTTGTGCTAGGGTTAGGGCTGGGGTTGGGATTTTTTTCAAAAGTAAGAAAAAAAGATGACGATATGGCGACTAGTGTTGAGAGCAAGTGCTCGCTACTTGAGTTTGCATCGGGTGCTCTGGTATGCATTTAGTATCGTGGGTATTTGAGTGACATGCTCGAGTCTCTGCCCCATATGCTTCGCGGCCAAAAAACTTTACGGGGATTGCCTGCCATGCACGAGCGATCCCCGCATGTTTTTTTTTGGGTGTCTAATAACCGTGAAACATGCGGAGCAGGGACTCGAGCATGTCACTCGAGCACACGCTGTACATGGTGCATACCTGAGTACCCGATGCAAACTCAAGTAGCGAGCACTTGCGCTCAAGAATAATGAAAACTTATTCAATATGATGACCTAATGTAAACAAATAATGTGCCGTACCTCTGGGTTCAAAATGTTCACTATACACCTTAATAAAATCTTTGAGGGGTATAGTTTCCAAAATGGGGACACTTGTGGGGGAGCTCCACTGTTTAGGCACATCACGGGCTCTCCAAACGCGACATGGTGTCCGCTAACAAATTGAATGGAAAATCGGCTCAAATTGTTAGCGGACGCCATGTTGCGTTTGGAGAGCCCCTGTGTGTCCAAACATTGGAGCTCCCCCACAAGTGACCCCATTTTGGAAACTAGACCCCCCAAGGCACCTATCTAGATGCATAGTGAGCACTTAGAACCCCCAGGTGCTTCACAAATTGATTCGTAAAAATGAAAAAGTGAAAATAAAACACTTTTTCATTTTTATGAATCAATTTGTGAAGCACCTGGGGTTCCAAGTGCTCACTATGAATCTAGATAGGTGCCTTGGGGGGTCTAGTTTCCAAAATGGGGTCACTTGTGGGGGAGCTCCAATGTTTGGGCACACAGGGACTCTCTAAATGCAACATGGTATCCGCTAACAAATTGAATGGAAAATCGGCTCAAATTGTTAGCGGACACCACATTGCGTTTGGAGAGCCCCTCTGTGCCCAAACTTTGGAGCTCCCCCACAAGTGACCCCATTTTGGAAACTAGACCCCCCAAGGCACCTTTCTAGATGCATAGTGAGCACTTGGAACCCCCAGGTGCTTCACAAATTGATTCGTAAAAATGAAAAAGTGAAAAAAAAAACACTTTTTCATTTTTATGAATCAATTTGTGAAGCACCTGGGGTTCCAAGTGCTCACTATGAATCTAGATAGGTGCCTTGGGGGGTCTAGTTTCCAAAATGGGGTCACTTGTGGGGGAGCTCCAATGTTTGAGCACACAGGGACTCTCCAAATGCAACATGATATCCGCTAACAAATTGTCGGCTCAAATTGTTAGCGGATATCATGTTGCATTTGGAGAGTCCCTGTGTGCCCAAACATTGGAGCTCCTCCACAAGTGACCCCATTTTGGAAACTAGACCCCCCAAGGCACCTATCTAGATGCATAGTGAGCACTTGGAACCCCTAGGTGCTTCACAAATTAATTCGTAAAAATGAAAAAGTGTTTTTTTTTTCACTTTTTCATTATTACGAATCAATTTGTGAAGCACCTGGGGGTTCCAAGTGCTCACTATGCATCTAGAAAGGTGCCTTGGGGGGTCTAGTTTCCAAAATGGGGTCACTTGTGGGGGAGCTCCAAAGTTTGGGCACAGAGGGGCTCTCCAAACGCAATGTGGCGTCCGCTAACAATTTGAGCCGATTTTCCATTCAATTTGTTAGCGGATACCATGTTGCATTTAGAGAGTCCCTGTGTGCCCAAACATTGGAGCTCCCCCACAAGTGACCCCATTTTGGAAACTAGACCCCCCAAGGCACCTATCTAGATGCATAGTGAGCACTTGGAACCCCTAGGTGCTTCACAAATTGATTCGTAAAAATGAAAAAGTGTTTTTTTTTTCACTTTTTCATTATTACGAATCAATTTGTGAAGCACCTGGGGGTTCCAAGTGCTCACTATGCATCTAGAAAGGTGCCTTGGGGGGTCTAGTTTCCAAAATGGGGTCACTTGTGGGGGAGCTCCAAAGTTTGGGCACAGAGAAGCTCTCCAAACGCAATGTGGTGTCCGCTAACAATTTGAGCCGATTTTCCATTCAATTTGTTAGCGGATACCATGTTGCATTTAGAGAGTCCCTGTGTGCCCAAACATTGGAGCTCTCCCACAAGTGACCCCATTTTGGAAACTAGACCCCCCAAGGCACCTATCTAGATGCATAGTGAGCAGTTGGAACCCCCAGGTGCTTCACAAATTGATTCATAAAAATGAAAAAGTGTTTTTTTTTTCACTTTTTCATTGTTACGAATCAATTTGTGAAGCACCTGGGGGTTCCAAGTGCTCACTATGCATCTAGATAGGTGCCTTGGGGGGTCTAGTTTCCAAAATGGGGTCACTTGTGGGGGAGCTCCAAAGTTTGGGCACACAGCAGCTCTCCAAACGCAACATGGTGTCGCTAACAATTTGAGCCAATTTTGCGTTAAATTTGTTAGCGGACACCATGTTGCATTTAGAGAGCCGCTGTGTGCCCAAATATTGGAGCTCCCCCACAAGTGACCCCATTTTGGAAACTAGACTACCCAAGGCACCTATCTAGATGCATAGTGAGCACTTGGAACCCTCAGGTGCTTCACAAATTGATTCATACAAATGAAAAAGTGTTTTTTTTTTCACTTTTTCATTGTTACGAATCAATTTGTGAAGCACCTGGGGGTTCCAAGTGCTCACTATGCATCTAGATAGGTGCCTTGGGGGGTCTAGTTTCCAAAATGGGGTCACTTGTGGGGGAGCTCCAATGTTTGGGCACACAGGGACTCTCTAAATGCAACATGGTGTCCTCTAACAAATTTAACGGAAAATCGGCTCAAATTGTTAGCGACACCATGTTGCGTTTGGAGAGCCGCTGTGTGCCCAAACATTGGAGCTCCCCCACAAGTGACCCCATTTTGGAAACTAGACCCCCCAAGGCACCTATCTAGATGCATTGTGAGCACTTGGAACACTCAGGTGCTTCACAAATTGATTCATAAAAATGAAAAAGTGTTTTTTTTTTTCACTTTTTCATTGTTACGAATCAATTTGTGAAGCACCTGGGGGTTCCAAGTGCTCACTATGCATCTAGAAAGGTGCCTTGGGGGGTCTAGTTTCCAAAATGGGGTCACTTGTGGGGGAGCTCCAAAGTTTGGGCACACATGGGCTCTCCAAACACAACATGGCGTCCGCTAATTATTCAAGCAAATTTTACAATCAAAAAGTCAAATAGCGCTCCTTCCCTTCCGAGCCCTGCCGTGCGCCCAAACAGTATTTTTTCCCCAAATATTGGGTATCTGCGTGCCCAGGGGAAATTGCACAACAAATTTTGGGGTCCAGTTTTTCTTGTTACCCCTGTGAAAATAAAAAAAATTGGGTCTAAATTAACATTTTTGTGAAAAAAGTTAAATGTTCATTTTTTTCTTCCACATTCAAAAAATTCCTGTGAAGCACCTGAAGGGTTAATAAAGTTCTTGAATGTGGTTTTGAGCACCTTGAAGGGTGCAGTTTTTAGAATGGTGTCACTTTTGGGTATTTTCTGTCATAAAGACCTCTCAAAGTGACTTCAAATGTGATGTGGTCCCTAAAAAAATGGTTTTGTAAATTTTGTTGGAAAAATGAGAAATCGCTGGTCAACTTTTAACCCTTATAGCTCCCTAACAAAAAAAAATTTTGGTTCCAAAATTGTGCTGATGTAAAGTAGACATGTGGGAAATGTTATTTATTAACTCTTTTGTGTGACATATCGCTCTGATTTCAGGGCTTAAAAATTCAAATTTTGAAAATTGCAAAATTTTCAAAATTTTCGCCAAATTTCCGTTTTTTTCACAAATAAACGCAAGTGATATCGAAGAAATTTTTCCACAATCATGAAGTACAATATGTCACGAAAAAACAATCTCAGAATCAGGGGGATCCGTTGAAGCGTTCGAGAGTAATTACCTCATAAAGTGACAGTGGTCAGAATTGTAAAAATTGGCCCGGTCATTAACGTGCAAACCACCCGCGGGGCTTAAGGGGTTAAAACTTAGGTGCGTCTTATGGTCCGGTGCATCTTATAGTCCTAAAAATACGGTAATTCTGCTCAATATTAAGTGCCAAAAATATAAAATAATAATAATCAGAATTAAACAGAATTAAGTTCAGCTTGTTTGTTCGGCCCTCCACAACAATCACAGTCTCCCATGTGGATCTTGGAAAAATGAATTGACCACCCTGATATAGTGTTTATTCATCAGCTCACCACTCCCAGTATGACACTCAGTTGCATCAATGGATTGTTAGTCCAGTGTGCAGAGGATAGCTCCAGGGGAAAAATCACAAGGATAAATGTAAATGTATGTTCAAACAATATCTTTTTCAAGTGGTTTCCACATGGAAGCAGAAATTTCCTCTCCCGACCCGGGTACCACCCGCAGCATGGTTCCAGCGTGATTTCACGCCTATTGATTTTCATTGAAGCCCAGCAATTCCGCATGTATACACGGTGTGCAGAATTATTAGGCAAATGAGTATTTTGATCACATGATACTTTTTATACATGTTGTCCTACTCCAAGCTGCATAGGCTTGAGAGCCAACTACCAATTAAGTAAATCTGGTGATGTGCATCTCTGTAATGAGGAGGGGTGTTGACTAATGACATCAACACCCTATATAAGGTGTGCTTAATTATTAGGCAACTTCTTTTCCTTTGGCAAAATGGGTCAGAAGAGAGATTTGACGGGCTCTGAAAAGTCCAAAATTGTGAGATGTCTTGCAGAAAGATGCAGCAGTCTTGAAATTTCCAAACTTTGGAAGCGTGATCACCGAACAATCAAGCATTTCATGGCAAATAGCCCACAGGGTCGCAAGAAGCGTGTTGGCCAAAAAAGGCGCAAAATAACTGCCCATGAATTGAGGAAAATCAAGCGTGAAGCTGCTAAGATGCCATTCACCACCAGTTTTGCCATATTTCAGAGCTGCAACGTTACTGGAGTATCAAAATGCACAAGGTGTGCGATATTCAGGGACATGGCCAAGGTAAGGAAGGCTGAAAAACGACCACCTTTGAACAAGAAACATAAGATAAAACGTCAAGAATGGGCCAAGAAATATCTTAAGACTGATTTTTCAAAGGTTTTATGGACTGATGAAATGAGAGTGACTCTTGATGGGCCAGAGGCTGGATCAGTAAAGGGCAGAGAGCTGGTGGAGGTGGGGTACTGGTATGGGCTGGTATCATCAAAGATAAACTTGTGGGACCTTTTCGGGTTGAGGATGGAGTGAAGCTCAACTCCCAGACCTACTGCCAGTTTCTGAAAGACAACTTCTTCAAGCAGTAGTACAGGAAGAAGTCGGTATCGTTCAAGAAAAACATGATTTTCATACAGGACAATGCTCCATCACATGCATCCAACTACTCCACAGCGTGGCTGGCCAGTAAAGGTCTAAAAGAAGAAAAATATAATGACATGGCCCCCTTATTCACCTGATCTGAACCCCATAGAGAACCTGTGGTCCATCATAAAATGTGAGTTCTACAGGGAGGGAAAACAGTACACCTCTCAGAACAGTGTCTGGGAGGCTGTGGTGGCTGCTGCACGCAATGTTGATCGAAAACAGATCAAGCAACTGACTGAATCTATGGATGGAAGGCTGTTGAGTGTCATCATAAAGAAAAGTGGCTATATTGATCATTAATTTTTTTGGTTTTTGTTTTTGCATGTCAGAAATGTTTATTTCTAAATTTTGATCACTGACATTGGTTTAACTGGTGAAAATAAACAAGTGAGATGGAATTATATTTGGTTTTTATTAAGTTGCCTAATACTTCTGCACAGTAATAGTTACCTGCACAAACAGATATCCTCCTAAGATAGCCAAATCTAAAAAAAACCACTCCAACTTCCAAAAATATTAAGCTTGGATATTTATGAGTCTTTTGGGTTGATTGAGAACATAGTTGTTGATCAATAATAAAAATAATCCTCTAAAATACAACTTGCCTAATAATTCTGCACACAGTGTAGATATTATACTTGCGGTTTTGCTGCAAGTCAATGGGTGCGAATTCACGGCGGAATCACGCAATAAATGGTAATGCTGCGGTTTTTACCGCAAAGGATATTTCCGCATCATGTGCACAGCACATCCGGATTACCATTGCTATATATGGCAGACCTATTAACAAGCGTTTTTAAAGCGTTTCCGCGGCGGAAAAAATGCTGCAGAAACGCATTAAAAACGCATCGTGTGCACTTAACCTATAGAAGCGACTTTAATGACAAGAGAATTTTTCATTATTGAACTTTCCATTTTTCCTCACTTTCTTCTAAGAGCAATGGATGAAGGCTTGTTTTTCAAGCTTTAGTTTTGAATGAATGACACCATTCATTTTGCCATACAATTTATTGAAAAACATGAGAAAAAATTAACATTTTTTGCTTTGTGTCACCATTTTCGAAGACCCATAACGTTTTCATTTTTCTGTTAATTAAGTTGTGTGATTGTTTTGGTCTCGGTCTCCTATGGAGCTTAGTCTAGTCTATGGGGGCAGACAGATGGCCGTATTTCTCTTGTGAGGATCGCATTGCAATCCTCGGACTGACCGTCGGCTCTCCTGACCCGAGTGTGACAGCTGCATAGAAATAGAGTGGTGTGAAAAAATGTTTGCCCCCTTCCTGGTTTTTTATTCTTTTGTATTTTTTTCACACTTAAATGTTTCAGATCACAAAACAAATTTAAATATTATACAAAGATAACACAAGTAAAACACAAAATGCAGTTTTTAAATGAAGGTCTATATTACTAAGGGAAAAAGAAATCCAAACCTACAGGGCCCTGTACAAAAAAGTGATTGCCCCCTATGAAGGAAATATATAAAATCAATAAGGGAAATCATAACAGCAGTAGTTACATTTAGTTGACAAAAGAGTGAAATTGGATATACCAGTATTGTAAGCACAAAGTAGCTTTTACTGGAGGTAGCTGTTAATCCTGGCACCTGATTCTGAGCTGAGAGTCCTATTGTCTGTATAGGAAGACACAGCTATTTAAAATTCCACAACTTGGCTCTTTGGCCATTTACAGACAGAACTGTTTAAATAGACCAAATCAGGTCATCCTGGAAATATAAGCCTATGGTCCGGACTATAAAAAAGCTAGGTTACACAAAGAGAAATGTTCACATGTGGGAGCAGCCTGAAAGGCTGATGTGCTCCATAATTTACTCTCCTTCCCTCAGGACAACAGGATAACTGCAGATGGTAACGTTTTAGGTATTTTCTGTTATTTCTCGCTTTTTATTTTATAACTGTTTTGTATATTTGTCTGTAGTAATGAGAGAATGTGCTCGTCACTGCTCGGTACTCGCCCGAGCATCACTGTGCTCGACAAGCTCGGCGAGTATTTCCGGGTTGCTCGGGCAGAAACTCGGGTCCCCTCCCTGCATGTTTGGTGCTCTTTAGAGAGCCAATGAACATGCAGGGATTGCCTGCCATACACTGTAATGCTGTAGCCATGTTGGTTGTGGGCATTACAGTGATTGGCTGGCCGCACAGCATCATCAGGTCTATATAAGACCTGGCGCCGCTATGCTCGTCACAGTCACTTCGGAATCAGGCAGAGTAGGGAGAGGTACTGCGGCGTCACTGAGAGATTTACTTGTTAATAGTTAGTATAGGTATTCCACTATACATACATACTATATATATATATATAGATATATATATATATATATATATATATATATATATATAGATAGATAGATAGATAGATAGATAGATAGATATATAGATAGATAGATAGATATAGATACATATACACACATACATACACAGTGCAGCCCAAAAGTTTGGACACACCTTCTCATTTAAAGATTTTTCTGTATTTTCATGACTTTGAAAATCGTACATTCACACTGAAGGCATCAAAACTATGAATTAACACATGTGGAATTATATACTTAACAAAAAAAGTGTGAAACAACTGAAAATATGTCTTATATTCTAGGTTCTTCAAAGTAGCCACCTTTTTCTTTGATGACTGCTTTGCACACTCTTGGCATTCTCTTGATGAGCTTCAAGAGGTAGTCACCGGAAATGGCTTTGACTTCACAGGTGTGCCCTGTCAGGTTTAATAAGTGGGAATACTTGGCTTATAAATGGGGTTGGGACCATCAGTTGTGTTGTGCAGAAATCAGGTAGATACACAGCTGATAGTCCTACTGAATAGACTGTTAGAATTTGTATTATGGCAAGAAAAAAGCAGCTAAGTAAAGAAAAACGAGTGGCCATCATTACTTTAAGAAATGAAGGTCAGTCAGTCCGAAAAATTGGGCAAACTTTGAAAGTGTCACCAAGTGCAGTTGGAAAAACCATCAAGTGCTACAAAGAAACTGTCTCACATGAGGACCGCCCCAGGAAAGGAAGACCAAGAGTCACCTCTGCTTCTGAGGATAAGTTTATCCGAGTCACCAGCCTCACAAATCGCAGGTTAACAGCAGCTCAGATTAGAGACCAGGTCAATGCCACACAGAGTTCTAGCAGCAGACACATCTCTTCAACAACTGTTAAGAGGAGACTTTGTGAAGCAAGCCTTCATAGTAAAATAGCTGCTAGGAAACCACTGCTAAGCACAGGCAACAAACAGAAGAGACTTGTTTGGGCTAAAGAACACAAGGAATGGACATAGACCAGTGGTAATCTGTGCTTTGGTCTGATGAGTCCAAATTTGAGATCTTTTGTTCCAACCACCGTGTCTTTGTGCGACGCAGAAAAGGTGAACGGATGGACTCTACATGCCTGGTTCCCACCGTGAAGCATGGAGGAGGAGGTGTGATGGTGTGGGGGTGCTTTGCTGGTGACACTGTTGAAGGCATACTGAACCAGCATGGCTACCACAGCATCTTGCAGCGGCATGCTATTCCATACGGTTTGCGTTTAGATGGACCATCATTTATTTTTCAACAGGACAATGACCCCAAACACACCTCCAGGCTGTGTAAGGGCTATTTGACCAAGAAGGAGAGTGATGGAGTGCAACGCCAGATGACCTGGCCTCCACAGTCACCAGACCTGAACCCAATCGAGATGGTTTGGGGTGAGCTGGACCGCAGAGTGAAGGCAAAAGGGCCAACAAGTGCTAAGCATCTCTGGGAACTCCTTCAAGATTTTTGGAAGACCATTTCCGGTGACTACCTCTTGAAGCTCATCAAGAGAATGCCAAGAGTGTGCAAAGCAGTCATCAAAGCAAAAGGTGTCTACTTTGAAGAACCTAGAATATAAGACATATTTTTAGTTGTTTTAGACTTTTTTGTTAAGTATATAATTCCACATGTGTTAATTCATAGTTTTGATGCCTTCAGTGCGAATGTACAATTTTCATAGTCATGAAAATACAGAAAAATCTTTAAATGAGAAGGTGTGTCCAAACTTTTGGTCTGTACTGTATATATACACAAACCAGAAAATCCTGACCAGCACCTCCTAGTGTGAACCGGTGCAACTATAAAATATATCAAAAGAATGCAGCAGCACTCCATATGGCAAAGACACGTCTTAACAATGAAAATAATGAAAATATTAGATCTAAACTGTTTTGCTTAGCAACAAGTACTTACAAACAATGAAGGTTTCTAGCGCATAAATTGGCCAATTCATGTGTGCCTATCAACCACGGCAAGGCAACCTCCCCCCGACGGGCAACCACTCCGCCCAACATGCCACCCCTGGGCTACAAGACTACAACTAAACGGACAAACATGACTTCTTCTGGGCTAAAACACCTAAACCTAAAGGGCAAGCAGAGCTGCACCTGCTGGTTAATGGGAGGAGTGCAAAATCAGGCAAGAGGCAGTTACACCCCCTTATAGTAATATAAACCAGAATCTAATATTTTCATTATTTTCATTGTTAAGATGTGTCTTGGCCATATGGAGTGCTGCTGCATTCTTTTGATATATTTTATAGTTGCGGCAGCTGGCACCGGTTCACACTAGCAGGTGCTGGTCAGGTTTTTCTGGTTTGTATTACTATAAGGGGGTGTAACTGCCTGTTGCCTGATTCTGCACTCCTCCCATTAACCAGCAGGCGTTATATAAACAGCTCTGCTTGCCCTTTAGGTGTAGGTGTTTTCAGCCCAGAAGAAGACATGCCAGGGGTGGCATGTTGGGCGGAGTGGTTGCCCGTCGGGGGGAGGTTGCCTTGCCGTGGTTGATGGGCATATATATCCATCCAACTGAACTAACAGTCCTTCTGAGGACTAATCCAGCTGCATATATTCAGTAGTGATAGTAGGACTTAGGCAGGCAGGCAAGGTATGCGGCAAACTGCAGTGCATGATACAGCACAAGAGGGTCCATTGAACGTCATGTTAGTATAGGTATTCCACAACATATATATATATATATATATATATATATATATATATATATATCCATCTGAACTAACAGTCCTTCTAAGGACTAATCCAGCTGCATATAATCAGTGCTAGGCAGGCAGGCAGTTTATGTGGCAGACTGCAGTGTATGATACAGCACAATAGGCTCCATTGAACGTCCTGTCTGCTGCTGCTGTAATAATTACAGATATTTGTAGACATAGCCCCAGATAGCAGGGGCCAGGGCAATTTTTTTTTATCTTAATCCTGGTTATTTGCTTAAAAAGCAATCCAGAGTACACCATTTTTCTGCTCCATTTGCTTGTTGTCACTGCAGAATAAAGCCAGATCTGTTCCATATTTCAGCGAGCAAAATCCAGAAATTTAAACTGAGCGTGGAAAATATTGGCCTCCTTATCCATTCTGTTGCAGTGTGTCCGTCAAGCTATTCACACTAGGTATCTGTGAAGAATAGTATTAATAAATTACAGGCCTGCTATTTAAAACTGTGGTTCTCTGTCAGACGTATCACATATAACAGCATTCCAAAATCAGCCACTTCTCGTGAACGTGGAAAATATTGTCCTCCATTAAAAAATGGGCAAGTTGCGTGGCTACGGACGGGGAAGTGGACGTGATGGTGATGGTGCATGCAGAGGCCAAGGTTGAGGACATGGCCGTGGGCAAGCTGAAATTGTGCCACAACAAACACCCACATCTTGTCACTCGACCTTCCTGTTCCAATTACTAGGGGACTGCAGAACACCACTATTGAACACAGAGCAGTGTCAAAAGGTTGTTGGTTGGACAGCAGATAATGCTTCCAGTCACTTTGCCACCACCACCACCATTCTGTCTTCCACACGGTCTCAGTAGTCGGGAGCCTGGACCGCATATTCCTCACCCTGATCCTCCTTCGTCCTACCATATCGAGTGCCCGGAGACAACTGATCCCACACTTGAACACTCAGAAGAGCTGTTCAATTTTCCATTTGTAGATTCGGGCCTCTCGCCCGGCCAGCTTAAAGCGAGTCAAGAGGAGAATGCGTGTAGCAATGTCCAAATATTGGAGCAGCCACGGTCACACGAAGGCGATGGTGGGAAAGTGCAATTACTGTCGCAAGAGGTGGATGATGATGATGATGAGACACAATTGCCAGAAAGTCAGGAGGAGGACCAGGGTGCGGAAGTGGAAGACGAGGTGGTGGATGATTTAGTAACTGACCCAACCTGGCAGGGGGACATACAGAGCGAGGACAGCAGCACACAGGGGGAGGGAGGCGTAGCACCACAACAGGCAGGAAGAAGTGTGGTGGCCGCAGACACATGGTGGGAAAGCGTTCCCCGTAATGCCAACACGACGGAAGTTGCCATTACAACTGTTAGGTCTTCCCGAGTCTGGTTATTTTTTAAAGACTCTGCAGATAACCCCAAAAAGGCCATTTGCACCACCTGCCAGGCAAGCATCAGCAGGGGTAGCAAAACTAGCAGCCTGACCACCACCAGCATGACAAGGCGCATAGCAGCAAAGCACCCCAGTAAGTGGGCCAAACCCCAGGTTCCAGCAACAGTGTCTGCGGGTGACACCACTGCTTGTTCTGCTGTTGCGCGTACACGCCAATCTCTTGTCCATGGTGCATGCCAAGATGCCTCTCGCCCTGCACCTGTCATTGAACACTCTCAAGTAGCACCATCAGCAAGCACATCCACGTCCTTGTCCCAGCGCAGCATTCAGTTGTCTCTAGCCCAGTCATTGGAACACAAGTGCAAATACGCATCCAATGGCCCACGGGCCACACTACTAAATTCACACATTTCGCGAATGCTTGAGCTCGAAATGTTGCTTTTTAGCTTCGTGGAGACGGAAGATTTCCGCCACCTAATGGTGGCGGCCGTCCCTCAGTACTCAGTCCCCAGCCGCCACTATTTCTCCCGGTATGCCATCCCCGCATTACACGAGCACGTGTCCCACAAAATTAGATGTGCCCTCAACAACGCAATTGCTGGGAAAGTCCACTTAACCACGGACACATGGACAAGTGCTTGTGGGCAGGGACGGTACATCTCGCTAACGGCACATTGGGTTAATATAGCAGAAGTTGGGACCCAGTCGGACCTTGGGACGGAACACGTCCTCCTGATGCCGAGGTTTGTGGGCCCTGGGTCAATCAGGGTTGTCCCCACATTCTACAGCTCCTGCACCTCCTCCTCCTCCTCCACTTCAGCCTCCATCTCCAAAATGGCCACATCAGTCATAAGCTGGAAGCACTGAAGCACTGCCTCGGCCAAGCGGCAATAGGCTGTGCTGAAGCTAATATGCTTAGGTGACAAACCGCACAACGCTGAAGAGTTGTGGACAGCTCTGAAAGAGCAGGCAGATCTGTGGCTGACACCGCAGACCCTACAGCCAGGCATGGTCGTGTGTGAAAATGGCTGGAACCTGGTGGCGGCTCTGAGGTGAGCTCAAACACTTACCATACCTGACCCATGTGCTTAACCTCGTGGTTCAGATCGGCTTGTTAAAGTACGCCACCTGTGTGCCCGTTTTAGAAAGTCAGCTACAGCTTCCGCGCCCTTGCCGTGCTTCAGCAGCGTTTGCAGCTTCCAGCTCACTGACTGATCTGCCATGTCCCCACATGTTGGAACTCTACATTGCAGATGTTGGGAAGGATTTGTGAGCAGAAGAGGGCAGTTGTTGACTACCAGCATCAACAAGGAAGTCGGTATTCAGTTCAGACTCCACACATAAGACCTTAGGAGTGGACATGGATGTCACACATATGTACCATCCTCCAAAACTTTGAGGATTCCACCAAGATGGTGAGCGGCGATGACGCCATAATTAGCATCACCATCAAGCTTCTGTCTTCTGAAACGCTCTCTGCTCACAATTAAAGAGGATGCATTGCAGGGGGAGCACAATGAGATAGAGCAAGGAACCATACAGGGTGATTCCACACAGCCCAGCCTCACCTCATCCCAACGTGGATTGGGTGACAATGAGGAAGAGAAGTTGAAGGAAGAACAGGAGCTAGTTTCCTGCACTATAGACGGTAATACCTGCACTACTGTCATACCGTCTGCTCAGCCTGCATGGCTTGTGGACAAGGAAGGAGGGGGAAGAGGAGGAGAGCATGGTCAGTCGTCCTCTTGGTGAGGACACGGAAGTCTTGCCTCTTTGCAGTCTGGCACACAAGGCTGAGTTTATGTTACACTGCCTTTCCCGTGACCCTCGCGTTGTCCAAATTTTGGGTGACTGTCATTATTGGTTGGTGACACTTCTAGACACACTACAAGGAGAACTTTCTGTCTCTTATTCCTGCGCAGGAGAGGCCTAATAAAATGGGGCAGTACGAGAAGGCCCTTGTTGCGGAATTATTAAATAAATTCCCATCTGAAAACAGTGGGCCAGAGGTCACAGTTAGTTGGACAACCAAGGAGTACAGGCGAGAGAGACACAAATGCAATCCAGCAGAGGCAGAGGAACACTGTCAAAGTTCTGGGACAGTTTTCTCAGACCCTCCCATCGCACAAGCCCTGATGCACAGGGTGCTTTCCCAAGGAGGGAAAAGTTTCGGAAGATGCTGAGGGAGTACCTTGCCGACCGTACCAACATCCTCCGTGATTCATTTGTGTCTTATAATTATTGGGTATCCAAGCTGGACACGTGACATGAACTGGCTCTCTACGCCTTGGAGGTCCTGGCCTGCCCTGCCGCTAGCGTATTGTGAGAGTGGGCTTTTAGTGCCGCTGGTGGAATTAGAACCAATAGGCGCATCCGCCTGTCAATAGAAAATGCTGACAGGCTGACTCTAACAAGGGCTGGATTGGGCCAGACTTCTCAACACCACCGAATGATAGCAGCGTAACAAACTCAAATCCAGTGTCTTTTTTTGGGAGGTCTAATTCTATTCCCATGCACCTCTGTCTTCACACCCAGACATGGGTATATGCTTCCTGATTTTGCCTATTTGCTCTTGTCCTCCTCCTTATCTGCATCCTCATCCTCCACCACCATATCACCACCACATGTAACATATCAACATATCTACGTCTCTGGCAAGGGACATTGGAGTTCCTCCACATTTTTGGCAGCCGTTGCTTCACTGCATAGGCAAACAGTATGGGAGACCCACTTCCTAATAATGGGAACATTGTTTTCAGGAGGCCCTCCGACCGCTATGTCTCTTGCAAGAGGAATTTGAGTTTGAACAAATTTTTGGCAGCCGTTGCTTCACTGCATAGGCAAACAGTATGGAATACCCACTTCCTAATAATGGGAACATTGTTTTCATGAGGCCCTCTGACCTCTACGTCTCTTGCAAGGAGCATTGGAGTGCCTCCAAATTTTTGAAAGCCACTGCAGTCACTGCATAGGCAAACAGTATGGGCGACTCTCTCCTTTCTAATGGGAATATGTCGTTACTGAGGCCTACCTCTATGTGTCTTTAACTTGTTAGTGGGTTTTTTCCTAAATTTTAGCAGCCATTGGACTCATTGCATACCCTATAACTGAATAGCAGAACCTTTCCTTTCTAAAGGGAAATTTTGGCAGCCCTTGCAGTCACATCATAGGCATTACCACTATAGGAGACCAACTCCTTTATAATGGGAACATTTTTTAAGGAGACCCTCCTCTATGTCTCTTCAAAGGGGTATTGGGTTGCGTCCAAATTTTTGGCAGCCCTTGCAGTGACTGGATACACAATAACAGTATAGGAGACCCACTCAATAATGGGAACAACAAAGCATAGCTGGCTGATAGCTCCCTAACAATAGCGAGGGCCGCCTGATGGCCCTATAAAAATAGGCTTTGTGACTTTCAGAGTCCCACCATCATAAATGAAACAGGATGTGTCTGATGATGTGTCACACACCACATGGTCAGATAAGGTTGTAAAATGTTAAAATGAGATTTCCTGGTGAATGCATTTGTCTTGGTTGAAAGCAATGCAAAAGTGCAAAAATGCATCAAAAACGTTACGTGTGAACATAGCCCAAGGTGTGGAGGAGCATTTTTCTTTTTGTATATTTATTTTGCCTTATATACAAGTCATTACCCTGGAAAGGATGTTCCTTAACATATTTCCCAGGAAAATCCATTTTGGTTTCGTTTTTTGTATATTTTATTGCGAGTCCGTAAAAGTGGCCTAATACCTCTGACAGCATTGTGGACAGCATTGACCTAGGAGTCAGAAATGCTTCCAGGGGTCTTCCCCAGGCTGTTCTCATGTCATTTGAGCATTGTTTCCATCGATTTGGGCAATTTTTAGGCCCTCTGCAGACCGCTGGAGGGAGTCGCCGGAAAAATGCTCGAGTTTCCCATAGACTAAGATTGGGCTCGTTACTCGGGCACTCGAGCATTCCAATTTGCTCAACTCAAACAACATGTACCCGAGCATTTTAGTGCTCGCTCATCACTATTTGTCTGTCAATGTATTTTTAACTTTTTATATGTTTATTGCAAGCACTGTATATTTTTATATTAAAGCTTAAAACCTTTAATAAGTTGATCCTCGTTCGCTCTAAAAGAATCCATAGCCTTTAAGAGAGTGTGTGACCTTTTGATTGTCTGACAGTAACCTTGATTTCGGGGACTCATCACCCCATGTGTTTAATGAGTGGTGGCAGCGTTAAGTAATCGGGGTGTGCTGAATATGTCAAGGAGTGATTTATGCTCACTTTATAGCCTAAAAAAGAGGTTGAGAGCTGGATTGAGTGAGAGGAGATAAATTAACCTCTGCAGGCGCACTCCAGATCACGTGCTGAGGAGAGTGTCCGTGATAACTCCTAAACCTAATAACTGGTTGGGCCATCCTTAACAGCAACCTCTGCAATCAAGCGTTTGCGATAACTAGCAATGAGTGTTTTAAAACGCTCTGGAGGAATTTTGGCCCACTTATCTTTGCAAAATTGTTGTAGTTTAGCCACATTGGAGGGTTTCCGACCATTAACCGCCTTTTTAAGATCATGCCACAGCATCTCAGCCGGATTAAGGTCAGGACTTTGACTAGGCCACTCCAAAGTCTTAATTTTGTTTTTCTTAAGCCCTTCAGAGGTGGACTTGCTTGTGTGTTTTGGATCATTGTCCTGCTGCATAACCCAAGTGCGCTTCAGCTTGAGGTCACTTACAGATGACTGGACATTCTCCTTCAGTATTTTTTGGTAGATAGCAGAATTCATGGTTTCATTTACCACAACAAGTCTTCCAGGTCCTGAAGCAGCAAATCAGCCCCAGATAATCACACTACCACCACTATATTTTACTGTTGGTATGATGTTCCTATTCTGAAATGCTGTGTTAGTTCTACCCCAGATGTAATGGGACATACACCTTACGAAAAGTTCTAATTTTGTCTCGTCAGTCCACAGGGTATTCTCCCAGAAGTCTTGGCGATAAACAAGATGTTTTCTGGCAAAACGGAGATGAGCCTGTATGTTCTTTTTACTCAGCAGTGGCTTTCGTCTTGGAACTCCACCATGCATGCCATTTTTGCCCAGTCTCTTTCTTATGGTGGAGTCACAGGACCCTGTAGATTTGGATTTCTTTCTCCCTTAATAATAAAGACATTACTTTAATAACTGCATTTTGTGTTTACTTGTGTTAGATTTGTCTAATATTTAAATTTGTTGTGTGATCTGCAACATTTAAGTGTGAAAAACATGCAAAAAAATAAGAAATCAGGAAAGGGACAAACACTTTTTCACACCACTGTACATGCTGTCAAGCTCAGTTCAGGAGAGGAGCAGGGCCAGTCTGTGCACTTCGATGTGATCCTCCAATCGGTACCACACGATTGTGTCGCAACCGCTCCATTTAAAAGCCGCTATCAGAGATTGAAAGTGGTATCTAAATGGTTAACAACCAGGATGCAACACAGATGCCGGCTATGCAACATAGCTGGCATCTATCGCATGTAGAGCGAGCCCCCTCTACCCTAGCGTACCCCTGCCCAGGACTTTATTCACGTCTTAATGCGGGAAGCAGTAAATCTATTTTCTAACAGTGCTGGAGTACTTTGACATTTATCATTATAAATCAATAGAAAAAGCAAATATAAATTTTGTAATAATATATCTCAGAGAAATACCAAATAGGGCTCCGCTGCTGTAAAGAAGTCTCATGCTGCGGTCATTTTGAAGGTTCTTTACTGACGACTACGCGTTTTAACACCATACTGGCATCTTTCTCAAGTGAAAAAAATAAAACGACAAGCATGTCTGTACTTGTCGGTTTTTCTCAGTTGAGGAAGATGCCAGTGCGGAGTTGAAACGCATAATGGACAGTAAGCTGCTTGGCTTTTTCCAGTAATCCCAAAAAGAATGATTCGAGTGGTAAACAGGCGTCTGGCCTACTGTGACATTTTTTAACGGGGGAGTTCCCCATCATGAATAAAAATTCCCTAATCTGCTGATGGCGCGGGATAAACTTTGCATTCCTCCAACTGAAGACATCTTTGGTTTAACATCATAATTTACTCATTTTGTACATATTTTAATGCTATTTAGACTTTTGGAGACAAATGAAAGGTAAATTGAGCACCATTTTTTTATTTTGGAAAGGACTTCTATAACAGATGGTGAGGTCCATGTATCACATTGGACTTTTTGGCACCAGTTGAAAAACTTTTACAAAGCCTTGAATAAGACAATGGAACATAATTGGATCAATGAAAATGTTACCATAGTGTAATTTTTTTTTAACTAGAGTTTTATATCAAACTCTAAACAATAATATATTATTACCAGCAACAAAGACCAGAATCAGTATGCAAGAAATCCAATTTTATTTTGAAGCATGTTGAGAGTCTACTGCCACCTTCTGGCAGACATTTCTCAGTAGTGTACAAACCAAAACAACCAAACATCAGGTTGTATACAACTTATAGAACTGTACCTCATTTTAGGTAGTCTAAAAAATACACCAAACTTTTCTCATTATACATAAAAAAAATAAAAAATCTTTAAACACATATTATATCTTATTTAGAAAAATAGAAAAATAAGCTTTACTCTAAAATAAAATATTTAAAGCATGTAAAATATAAAAACACAACTTGGAAGATGAAATAAACCTTAATACATTACAATAAACTGTAACAAAAACATGTTAAATAAGATCTTAAGAAATTGCATAAAAATATTGCAGGTATTGGGTCATTAAGCACAAAATACCAAAAAAAAATGTTGATATTTTTTCATAAAATATGATAGTTTCATATTATTGGAAATGAAAGAGAGGAAACACTTACTGGAACTCTCACTTTTACTTACCAAAAAATATGGAGGCTTCGGTATGATAGTAACCACTTGGTTGCTTTTTCTTTAACATAGAGCAAAGATCAAGTCTCTTCAGTGTATCCTCACCGAAGCAGTGAGCTTGGAAATCCTTATACAGATTTGCCTCAATCTTTTTAATGCCCTAAAAAACACACAACGTATAAGCACTAAATCATTTGTTACAGAGGCTGTATATATCATGTAATACTTTAGTGGTGAGATAATCGGGCCAAAGGGCCAGCAACAGCAGTATGCCAGACACACTTCGCGAAAGCCATCCCGCTAATGCACACCCTTGATGGCTGGAGTACTCTTCACCCACTCCACCCACTCCCACTAAAGGGAAGAAGACTTTTTCAGAGCCCTTCCCAGGTGCTAATAGCAGGGTTGTGGTGGCTGGGCACACTGGCCACAGTTGGGTCAAACACACCAATAAACTATACCGGTAAGGCAGACAGGAACCTAACAAACTTGGAAGGTCAGGGAGCGTTAACAGGGATGTAGGAACCAGAGGACACCAAACACCAGAGCCAGAGCCAAACCAAAGAAACACTCACCAAAGAGTTACCAACCATACCACTAAAGTGAAACTGAATAATCAGCGGTGAACAAGAGGATATGGCGGGTTTAAATATCCCTCTCATGGATCTCCTGACACCGCTGAGGTAATGCCCACTCTTCACCCAGAGAGACAGAGAAAGGGGAAAGGAGGATGGAGAGAAAGGAACCTCCCACCACATATCTGAACCAGGAGACCTATCATCCCATGTCTCCTGGCAACAGCTGGCGCTCGAGAACCCGGCGTCCCAGGATGAATGAATAGAGCTAATGCCAGAAGCGATGGCGTGTCGCCTCCCAACCGCACCATGCCATGAGGTAGTTACCCTGGAGCGGAGTACACGGGCATGGTGGGTCCCGCACCGGCCCCACCCCTCACAACCAGAGAGCGGCAAGAGGCAACCAGCCGGGGAGTATACCCAGAAGCATGAGAGGCACGCTTGCGCTGCCTGACATATCGGAATGTATGTATGCATGTAAATAAATATACATAAATGCTCAACGCTGAATTTACAACACCAAGAAGTAAATGTCACGGAATTGTGGAAATCACAGGATTGATAGACATGTTAATGATATGTGAATGATGAAAAAATAGAACGATTTCCAAAACATCTAAATTTATTCAACATGGAGCACCACATGCAGATATATACACGCTTACATGCATTGTTATGCTATCATTGAGATTGTGTGAGGAATGTTCTACCACACTGAATGCCATGGTGCTTGAAAATCATCAAGATCCACGGCTGGCAGCTCCCTTTGCAATTGCCAACCAATGACGTCCCATATGTGCTCGAAGACAAGCCCAGAGACGCTGCATGCCAAAGTTGCACACTTAGGCCATTTAGAATGCTCACAGAAGCACAAGCAACATGCGGCCTGGTGTTGTTGTGTTGAAAAATGGCTACTGTGACACTTGGGAGAAATGGCCGTACCACTAGTTCAACGATTGATCCATTCTGTTCTGCAAGTGAAATTGAAAGTCACAGAATGAAATAATGTCTACAAACCATCAGAAGGCATTTGTACGACATTGGACTACGAGCCAGAAATTCAGCTACAGGTGTTCTATTGATCTTATGCCACAGCAATCAAAAGCTATCATTGTGCATAGCAAGACGGCAATGGGGCTTTTGTCTTGGACACTGATAGCTAGAGATTGGTCAGGAGATCAAATGGGCAATTTGAAAGAAGCCTTCACAAGGGAACACAAAAGTGTACCAGGAGTCTTTTCAACATGACAAAATCAGGCCACATATTGATCTTGCTACTGCATAGACTAAATGTGCTATTATGGCCTGCATTACCTCTGGACTTGTCTCCCATTGAGCACATCTAGAAAGGTATTGGTCACCAATTGCAAAGGGAGCCAATTTCCAGTTTTGCGGTTTCCTTTTCTTCCTCCCCATCTTCCCAGAGCCATAACTCTTATTTTTTTTGTCCACATAGACATATGAGTTCTTGTTTTTTTTGCGGGACGAATTGTACTTCTGAATGAAACCATTCATTTTATCACATAGTGTACTGGAAAACAAGAAAAAAAAAATTCCAAGTGGGGATAAATGGTGAATAAAACGCAATTCTGGCATTGTTTTTTTTAAATAGTTTTTGCGGTGTACATTTTGTGGTAACAATGACCTTGCAATAAGCAAAATATTTTGGGTTGCATGTCGTCACTTTCCGAGACCAGTAACATTTTCATTTTCGGTCGATGGAGCTGTATCACGACTTATTTTTTGCGGAGCAAGAAAACGTTTTATTCATTTTTTAATCGCTTTCGCTTGTTACAGCATTTTTTGTGGAATTGTAGGGACCAAAAACACATAATTTTGCCGAACTTTTTTTTTTTTAAAGGAGCTCCATAATGACAAGCACGGAGGTCTTCTATAGACCTCCAGTTGTCATAGCAACCCGTTGGCGACCCGCAATCACGTCACAGGCATGCAGATAGGAGCATGCAATTACAAGCAACCATGCAGCCGTGTGTTATTTGTCGCTGTTAGAGATGCAGGGCCTGGCTGTAACACACCGTCATAACCTGCCAGGTATGGGGTGAACTCACCCAGTGAACCCACTCCATATACCCACCTCCGATTTGCGCTGTACATGTACAGCACATGTCGTGAAGGGGTTAATAACCCCAATGACAGTATGCCAAGGAGTAAAAGTCACAGGTTTACCGTGACAGAGAGGAGTCAGGAGACCGCAGGGTCTGATTCCTCCCACTCCTGCACTTATTAGAAGCCTTTCACCTTCATACTAAACTGTGCAGGTTTCTTTTAGCAGTGCAGGGGTTAATTTGCTCAGTTGTGAACTGCTGGAAGCTTACCTGTCTTAACACTGGCAGCTGTTCACTGTTAGCCGCTCCCCTCTCCTATATATACTGGGCTCGGTCTAGCAGTCATTGCCAGAGCTAGCTTCATTGCTGCATGGTTAGGAGTTCGGTGGTTTGTTGTTTGAGAAGGCATTTGGTGGATTTATCTGAGACTGTTTCGTGGTTTTGGATGTGTGTTAATCCTTTTTCTTCTCCTATTTTGTTTTTTCCCCATCCTCCACTCCCCAGTGTTGTTTGTGTGCATATATTTGTATGATTGGTATTTTCCCTTATCCCTGTTTGTATTACCTTGCTAGTATGGCTGGTGTATTGCGATACACTACTACTCCCCTCTTCCCTGCGTTGGGGGGAACAGACTGAGGGCGGATTGAGGTGCTCAGACAAGGTACGTGGCCCCGGCATATTCAATCCAGGGAACAGGGCAAGCTAGGGTTCCCCTAGCGTTAGTGACAGGGAACGAGCCCCTGGTCCTGGGATACCCGACAACAGAGTTGTGACAGTGTGCATATATCTGCATGTGGCGCTGACAGATGATGCTACATAAAATCGAGATGTTTTGAAAATTTTGTTTACATTTTCATCATTTCTTTATCATTAACATGTCTATTGATCCTGTGATTTTCAAATATATACAGGCTTCATAAAGACTACGCATTTACCCACACCTTTTTGCTACATAATTGAATGAGCAACTGTGGTCACTTAGTACTTGGTGTTGATGCTGCTGTTGGCCTTAGCTATTACAAGAGGTCCCAACTAAACTAAATCCCCTATTAAAGTAGTAGCACAAAAGCCCAAAAGAGTGTCAGTGATTATTCCCCCTGCGCTCACACAGGTCTGACCTTTGGGTGAGAGCGTTCTGCTTTATATGCGTGCGGTCAGAGCTGTCACAAAAGCTCTGACTGCGCGCATATGAAGCAGAACGATCTCATCTAGAGGTCAGACCTGCATGAGGGCAGGGGGAAGAATCACTGACACGAATCCGTGTTCTCAGCAATCTGCTCCCTGCGCTCGCTGTCAGACCTGTATAAAGTACAGGTACCATACGTTGTGCACACTGGGGGTGGGGAGCTGGGGGGAACTCTTATGAGGACAGGAACTGCGCATGTTCAGCCAGTTGATCGGCCACTGGGAAGACAGAATGAAATAACCCCAGGGGGCGCAAAAGGGCATACTTCAGCAAATGAAAGCTTGTTATTTTTTGAATAGAGCATAATATTTTTTTTTAAAACTGTAATTTTTATTGAAATTTTTTTATAGATAAATAGCAGACAATAAACTTATAAAACATACATAGATAAATGACATGGCAGATTATTTCTATACAGTAATATAAGAAGCTTAACAGTATATATACACAAGTCCTTCCATCTCCCATTTTTTAAAAGAAGACAAACATACAAACCAACATGGCCCTGAAAGGACCAACATACACCATGTTCAATGGAGCATAATTTTTAATAACTGTAAATTACAAAACCATTTATTTCCACCTTTTCTTCTTAGCTAAATGTATTCTTTATGGTGGCACAACCCCTTAAGTAATTAAGGAGGTGTATGAAATAAAATTTGATGATGCAGATTGTTTTAAAAGGTCATTGTCAGTTCAATAAACTTATGTCCATCTGACAGCCAGTGTACTAACTAACAAAATATAGAATCACTTTATTTAAAAAAAAAAAATTCTTATCCATGTTAAAATGCCCTGAAGTGCAGGTCATTAGATGTCTCCCTGCTTTATAATTTGCTGTTCTATTGCCTGTTAGGTTAGAGCCGCCTCTGGTAACAAAGAAGAGAAGACAAATCACAGGAAGTAGCAGCTGTGAACTGCTATGTACAGATCAGATAGAACTATGAGGATATCCATTTCATGCACAGCTTTACCACAGTCAATTTCTTATCCCTCCTCTCTTTGGTGTCTGCACCGTTCACAAAGTTTACTCTTTAGACATTAATTATCGCAATACCTGTCCTTCACCTTGAAAATCAACTCTTCAACTTCTCCATCGAGTTATAAGCTACTTTTAGCAGTATTCTCACTGAAGATTTCACTGGCTATACCAGCTCCTGTGTCGAATACTATATAGAAGGACATACATATACCGATCAGATTGTAACTTAACAGGATCAAAGGACTGTAATTATAAATATTCATGCTGCTGTCTCTCTGCTCAATCTCTCTTTTCTTAATATGCTGTCAGCTTGATCTCCATTCTGGCTCCCCTTCAGCTGCTGTCACCTCGATCTCCTCTCTGGATCTCACTGTGGTACTGTAAGTAAACTCCAGCTCAGCTCTATCACAATTCATACAAGAATACAGAGAGGAGCGGTTCCTGTCTCAGGCCGTCATTTCATTGGCCACTGCAATAAGGACAAAAAAGTTACAACATGTATACTTCTGCCAGACTGCCCAGGATAGGTAGTCTTCCACTGGAAAAAAAATTGTGGATGGCTGGCAACTGTGCAGCACTGAAGCGCTCTCTACATGAAAATAACACATTTATGTGCTGAAAAAACAGTCATGACCTATTAAGAAGCACAAGAGCTACTACAGGGAATGCTTGAGTTGTGTTCTGTAATAAAAGCATTTCATGTAACTTATAATATATTACAAAATATTTACATTTGTGGGGGTAAAACAAACAGCAATCCTGCAGTTTGTGAAGAGAATGACACATTATTACCTTCATTCTACCGTTCTATGCAACAGCCCACATGAAAATTAGATACAGAAAATAAACTAATGCCATAAACAAGTATGAGCACAAGAAAAATGCCTGTATGACAAAATGCCCCTATGAAGACTTGTCTACATATTATAGAAAAGTGTGCTTTTTTTCTATGCACCTTTCTATTACCTATATAATTACCCCATTCTGCTTGTCAATATTCTCACAAATTCAAATTTAGCTTTCATAGTGTTTTTTACTACTGTTTTTTTAAAAACATTTAAATAACTTTTTTACTTAACTGTCCATCTAGCTGTTTAATCGATTGTTTTTTTGTTGCAACCTGTAATTCATAATGGCAACGATTTGATTTCTTGGGGGAGGGGGTGAAGAGGAGACTGAAAGACAGCAATTCTTTAATTTCGTTCAGGGTTTATTAGCAGTAAAAAAGCATGATATTGTAATAATTAGGATCATTATGGATATAGCTGTACCAGGAGAAGCTTAAAGGGAATCTGTCAGTAGGATCAACCCTCCTAAGCCGTCTATATGGGCATGTAAGTCATATGAAGCTGAATAAAATGATATATTGATATCTGCGATCCAATGTCTTATTCCAGAGAAAGCTACGTTTTTCTTATATGTAAATGAGCTGTTAAGTTCTATGGGCCGGACACTGATCTGCATGAGAATCTGACTCTACAGCTTGACACATTGGTTTCATACTCACACACAGCTCTACAGTAAGATCAGAACACAGTACAGCAGAGCTAAGATAGTACAGCAGAAGTGAGGTTTGTCTCATCACAAAAATATTTGCAGCTGCAGTCCTTTCACAGTGCTTCATCTTCCATATCAGGGCGTGTACTGTATATATCAACTCTTTAAAAATTCCTTTTTATTAGAATCTTTAAAAATACACCAAAAACGAACCATGTGCACCGTGAAAAATAGAAGTATCTCTTATCTCTGATCAAGAAGTATACGCTAGGTACCATACAGTGGTGGCCAAAAGTATTGGCACCCCTGCAATTCTGTCAGATAATACTCAGTTTCTTCCTGAAAATGATTGCAATCACAAATTCTTTGGTATTATCATCTTCATTTAATTTGCTTGCAGGGAAAAAACACAAAATAGAATGAAGCAAAAATCAAATCATTGATCATTTCACACAAAACTCCAAAAATGGGCCAGACAAAAGTATTGGCACCCTCAGCCTAATACTTGGTTGCACAACCTTTAGCCAAAATAACTGCGAACAACCGCTTCCGGTAACCATCAATGAGTTTCTTACAATGCTCTGCTGGAATTGTAGACCATTCTTCTTTGGCAAACTGCTCCAGGTCCCTGATATTTGAAGGGTGCCTTCTACAAACTGCCATTTTGAGATCTCTCCACAGATGTTCTATGGGATTCAGGTCTGGACTCATTGCTGGCCACCTTAGAAGTCTCCAGTGCTTTCTCTCAAACCATTTTATAGTGCTTTTGGAAGTGTGTTTTGGGTCATTATCCTGCTGGAAGACCCATGACCTCTGAGGGAGACCCAGCTTTCTCACACTGGGCCCTACATTATGCTGCAAAATTTGTTGGTAGTCTTCAGACTTCATAATGCCATGCACACGGTCAAGCAGTCCAGTGCCAGAGGCAGCAAAGCAACCCCAAAACATCAGGGAACCTCAGCCATGTTTGACTGTAGGGACCGTGTTCTTTTCTTTGAATGCCTCTTTTTTTTTCCTGTACACTCTATGTTGATGCTTTTTCCCAAAAAGCTTTACTTTTGTCTCATCTGACCAGAGAACACTCTTCCAAAACGTTTTAGGCTTTCTCAGGTAAGTTTTGGCAAACTCCAGCCTGGCTTTTTTATGTCTCGGGGTAAGAAGTGGGGTCTTCCTGGGTATCCTACCATACAGTCCCTTTTCATTCAGACGCCGACGGATAGTACGGGTTGACACTGTTGTACCCTCGGACTGCAGGGCAGCTTGAACTTGTTTGGATGTTAGTCGAGGTTCTTTATCCACCATCCGCACAATCTTGCGTTGAAATCTCTCGTCAATTTTTCTTTTCCGTCCACATCTAGGGAGGTTAGCCACAGTGCCATGGGCTTTAAACTTCTTGATGACACCGCGCACGGAAGACACAGGAACATTCAGGTCTTTGGAGATGGACTTGTAGCCTTGAGATTGCTCATGCTTCCCCACAATTTGGTTTCTCAAGTCCTCAGACAGTTCTTTGGTCTTCTTTCTTTTCTCCATGCTCAATGTGGTACACACAAGGACACAGGACAGAGATTGAGTCAACTTTAATCCATGTTAACTGGCTGCAAGTGTGATTTAGTTATTGCCAACACCTGTTAGGTGCCACAGGTAAGTTACAGATGCTGTTAATTACACGAATTAGAGAAGCATCACATGATTTTTCAAGCAGTGCCAATACTTTTGTCCACCCCCTTTTTTAGGTTTGGTGTGGAATTATATCCAATTTGGCTTTAGGACAATTCTTTTTGTGTTTTTTCATTGAAGACAAATTAAATGAAGATAATAATACCAAAGAATTTGTGATTGCAATCATTTTTAGGAAAAAACTGAGTATTATCTGACAGAATTGCAGGGGTGCCAATACTTTTGGCCACCACTGTATCTATATACAGATAACTTGATCAGTATCCCTATCAATCAGATAGAAGTCATGCAGCATCACAATGATAGCGGGAAAGGGACCTGGATAGTCTCAAGAATTATTCAGGCATCAAGCTCAATACTGAAATAGTGCTGCACTAGCGTATTGCCCGGGCAGCTAAACATACACATAATATATGGCTTAATTAAATCCCCTGGAGGGCAAAATAATATCCAAGTGCTGCACTTAGAGCCTAGATGCAGCAGAACAGATACTGATTTTACAAAGACATAAACAAAAAATGCTGCAATGACTTGTACTTAATAGGTCATCCCAGGTCACATCACAGATATTGGGCCTATCTACCCCTAGGATTTATACTAGGCTGTACCTGCCTAGAAGGGCAGGTTGCACCCTAATGATACAGGATTTGGCGCCCCCGCTCCACGACGGCTCACCCTTGCTTGCCCTAGTGGTCCCTGCTAGACATAGATATGCAGATAAATTCCTAGTCTAGACAGCATGGTTTCTAGTCTAGGAAAAAGCATTGTGAGCATCTTATCATATAGAGAATGACCTATCCTGTTTAATTGAGTTTCATGATGTCAGTCCTAATTCCTCATGCCTTGACGCGTTTCTCCATTAGGTGGATCATCAGGAGGCCCAGTTATAGGTTCTAGGAGGTTGAGATGGTTATGAAAAGTGTTTTTTGAAAACCTTGTATACCCTGTCCGCTTGATTATCAAATGTGCCAAAGACCCTAACACTACCACTATCTCATTCAATTCTGGAGGAGGAGAGTCCGTCTCTCTTGGTTCATGGCATATTTGTAGGAGTAGTCAAGGATCTGTCGGGGGTACCCTCTACCCTGAAATCTCCTATGGAGATCCGCTGTCTGAGTTTTAAAATCGCATAAAGAGATACCGTTTCTCCGGATGCAGAGAAACTGCCCCTTCAGAACGCATTTCTTTAGGGAAACTGGATGATGACTTTTCCATTTCCAAAGGCTATTCGAAGCCATTGGTTTTCGATAGGTGCGGGTGCTTACATTTCCATCCCTTTATTTCCTTATGGCCAGGTCCATAAATGCAACCTCATGATTGTTGCAGGTGCTAGTAAAAGTAAGGCTAATGATATTCACATTTAGATGTTCAACAAAGGAGGTAAATTCAGGCTCTGAGCCAGATCACAGAATGAGGATATCATCAATGTATCTGGCCCAGAGGCTGATAAGGGGATGCCAACACTTGTCCTGATCACCAAATACCAGGGTTTCCTCCCACCAGCACAGGAGTAGGTTGGCATAGGTAGGAGAACATAGACTACCCAATGGCCGCGATCTTGAGCTAATGGAAGTACTTCCTGTTGAATATGAAATAGTTGTGTGTCAGGGTATACAGTAGGGCATCAAGAATAAATTGAGTGTGTTTGCCACATTGTGTTGCCCTGGTTCTGATACAGTGTTTTACTGCCAGTAAACCTGCCTCATGTGGGATGCTGCTGTAGAGGGCCTCCATGTCAGTGGAGGCCAAGATGACATGGTCCTCCATAGCAACATCCTCAAGCTGGGCAAGCAGGTGAAGCGTGTCACGCACATGGGAGGGAAGGGCCGTGACAAAGGGACATAATATTTTGTCAATGTAAACTCCTAAATTCTGTGTAATGGAGTCATTGCTGTACTCTATTATGCGACCCATCAAGGGCTCTAGGCCCTTATTGACTTTAGGTAGGGTATAAAACTTGGGCACTGTGGTTGTCACTGGCATGAGAAATTTAAACTCGTTTTTGGAAATGATCATCATCTGAAGCTGATACCTCTGACACTGGAAAAGCAAATTTTAGCTCAAGGGGGGCGTTCCCTAGGAGGGGCAGACAATTTAAGAGCAGATGGAGACAAACAGGGGTGTCATCCCGACAAAGGAGACCATGGTGAGGTTTCTGTTAAGACATTCTAAAATATGTGCTATTTATCCTACACTAGTAATACTTACCGAGATTTTGTTCTCTTGATCGTACACGTATTGCTAAATATATGTCCAACAATTATATATGATTCTCTGCTATATGCCTGGTATCGATGGCCCACTATGCTATCGGCACTAATTATTATTCATCTCATCTTAATAATGCTGTCAATGTTAGACATAATGTCTCCTAACATGTAATGTCCTGAATTCAATGGTAATTCTGAACACTTTCACACCGCTACACTCATCTAGTATGATCTTATACATATAGTGGATGTGCCTGGAGCACAATTATCATGTGATAAGTCGCCAGTGATGTCCTATTTGCGTTTCAGCGTCAAACGCATGGGGCATGACGTTGGCTTCCGGTCTATCCGGAGACATTTCCGGCTCCTGACGGCACTTCAGCGTGGAGTGCTCTCTCCCTGTGGGTGCATCCGGTTCCTGTTTGCGCTCCAGCTTGGAAAGCTCCCCCTGGTAGGCGCACGTGCCCCTCATCTGCCCCCAGACAATATACCACGGCAAGAAAGGGAGATTAAAAAGGGATCACTAAAGGACGAATCTTGCTCTGAGAGGTAGACAATACCTAGGTCCACTTGATAACTTAAAAATGGGCATGACAGATACTGAGTGGGCGATTTACCGGAATGTGATTGTGGATATTGTTGTTGCGACAATCGGGCCCTGTTTGCGCTCCAACTTTGAACGCTCCACCTGGTAGGCGCACGGGCACCTCATTATGGTGCAGTCCAGGTTGACACGCAGACAGCGTCCACACACTGCGCACCTAGAGGAAGTCCAATTAATACCTCTAGTGTTTGGGTTGACTAGCCCTGCCCAGGGCATGCACATAAGACACTTACGAACATTGTAGACCTATGTACACCTAAGTGAGACAGCAATTGTGGGTGTGCACTTTGTCATTTGGTACCATATTTAAATCCCAACCTCTAGGTACATCACAATGGGCTTAAAACTATCCTGCTTTTCGTGACCATCTCAACCTCTTAGAACCTGTAACTGGGCCTCCTGATGATGATCCACCTAATGGAGAAACGCGTCGGGGCTTGAGGAATTGGAACTGACATTGTTACGGATCCGGGTGGTGGAACCTCTGTGCTGCGGTGCAAGGAGGGACCAGAGGGGCGTAACTAGGTATCAACTCGGACCGACCAAGGTCGTACGGCGGCTCAATCGACTCCGTGACCAGGGAAGGACCGAGCAGAGGGACCAGGTGCTACTCTGGGGACCGACCTTGTATGAGAGCAGATGACTCCCACGGGTCAGAAGGCAGGGACTGACCGGTACAGCAGATGAGCGCG
Organism: Phyllobates terribilis; assembly: GCF_046119375.1. NCBI lineage: Eukaryota > Metazoa > Chordata > Amphibia > Anura > Dendrobatidae > Phyllobates > Phyllobates terribilis. The sequence continues at coordinate 519,846,374 of NW_027362763.1, read as the reverse complement.
GCAGGCAGGCTGACGGGTGATCAGGGCAGACGGGCTGGCAAGCACGGCATGTAACGGGCAGGAGCCTCCAGGTAGGCTGGCTGGCAGGCACGGCAGGTAACGGGCAGGAGCCTCCAGGTAGGCTGGCTGGCAGGCACGGCAGGTAACGGGCAGGAGCCTCCAGGTAGGCTGGCTGGTAGGCACGGCAGGTAACGGGCAGGAGCCTCCAGGTAAGCAGGCGGACAAAGCCCCTAGACAGGCTGGCGGGCTGGACTTGTAGTCAGGCTGGCGGGCTGGACTTGTAGTCAGGCTGGCGGGCTGGACTTGTAGTCAGGCTGGCGGGCTGGACTTGTAGTCAGGCTGGCGGGCTGGACTTGTAGTCAGGCTGGCGGGCTGGACTTGTAGTCAGGCTGGCGGGCTGGACTTGTAGTCAGGCTGGCGGGCTGGACTTGTAGTCAGGCTGGCGGGCTGGACTTGTAGTCAGGCTAGCAGCGGGACCTGAGGGCTGAAGCAGAGTATAACACACAAAGCTACAACCTTGCACGGGCACCTCCATATTGGAGGAGGTGCCTTTTATAGGGGAAGTCCTCCGGCCATTGGCCGGGGACTTTTTAGGACGGCGCGCGCGGCCCCTTTAAAAGGGAGGGGGAGCGCGCGCGCCCTAAGCACAGAGCCAGGGAAGCTGCGTGCACCAGCAGCAGCTGCAGGGAGGCCAGAAGACGTCGGAGCAGGACCGCGGCGGTAAGGGGGACAGTGTCTCTGCCGGGCAGGAGGCAGAGACGCTGATGCTACAATCATGATACTCAACTAAACAGGATAAGTCATTCTCTATATGATAAGATGCTCACAATGTTTTTTCCTAGAGTAGGAATCATGCTGTTTTTGGTGTATTTTTAAAGATTCTAATAAAAAGTAACTTTTAAAAAGTTAATATATACACGCCTGATAATTTACCGTTTTTTTCATAAGTTTAATATACTGTTTTCATCTTCTATATCACAAGCAGCCAGTATGGGGGAAGGGTAGTACAAAAGAGATGACAGCACTGTGAGAATACAACTGCAAACACAGTGCTTATTGTGTTTGTAATGAGACAAGTTTGAACTCTACTGTACAGTGTTGGTTATAATGAGGCACAGCTCTGCAGCAGAACTGACAGCATTGTGAGAGGACAAGTGCTGCTGCAAATGTTTGTATTGACACATATTTCACTTCTGCTGTCCTGTTTTAGCTCTGATCTCACAGCAGAACTGTGTGTGAATATGAGAGCAAAGTGTCAGTCATTACTTGGTTTACACTGTTAATGCCACTTTTTATTTAAAATAATCTCTGGAGGCAGATTCTCATGCGCATCAGTGTCCCGCCCACAGATCTTACTAGCTCATTTACATATAAGAAAAATATGGATTTCTCTGGGATAAAACGTCGGATCGCAGATATCAAGGTATTATTGTATTCAACTATCTAGGATCCAATACCTATAGACGGCTTAGGAGGGTGGATCCTACTGACAGATTCCCTTTACATGGACAGGTGGTTATGCATGCACCCTCTTAATTCATTTTCTAAAAAATGACGGAGGTAGCTAAATACAGTGTTTGGTTATAAAATCTGGAAATGACAGTCTGGAATATGTTGGCAGTGTGCCATCATCTATCCATCTATGGTGGAAACATTTCTTTTAACTTCAGCTTGAGAATGAGGCAGAGGAACGCGTGCATTTCATTTGTGGCAATTTTTCTTGTACAGTGTAGCATATTTAATTTAACCATGATTTATAATTAGCAAATTATATGACATCAATCATTCTATTTCAAAGTGTTTTCTCAGAAAGGCTTATGACTCCTATAGTACGGTTCTGGAACATGTAATTGGAGCTCACCTGCTTGCGCAACTTTGGTGCTTTTGATAACTTCATGAAGGTCAAATGAGGCACAAAATCTTTACTTCCAGTTACAGAAATGCCTTTTTCCATAAATATCTTCCCTGTGGTTTCTGTTGATACATTGTAAAATAAGAATGTGGGTTTTTGTTTTATTTCCACACTAATATACACACTGTATGTTCAACGTAATACTTAAGAACTATGGGAACTAAACTCAGAAATGTAAGGGGGTTGTCCCACAAACAAAGTATATTTTAATCAATAAATCTTGGGATAAAAATAAGTTCCACAATTAGATGTGTAAAAAAATGTTCCTGTGCTGAGATAATCTTATAAATGTGCCCCTGCTGTGTACTATGTAATGGCCGTGTCTGACCGTGCAGGAACATGGTCTGATCATACCACAGCTCCTGGGCCTGGGAGGAAGCAAAAGAGTTTACAGACATTACAGCACTTTTGCTACTTGTTTTTAAACAGGTTTTACCTCAAAGAAAGAATCAGCTGTGATCCCCTGCTGTCCTGTCTGTATACTGTTTTGCTTCCCCCCCTGCCCAGGAGCTGTGGTATGATCAGACCATGTCCCTGTACGGTCAGACACAGCCATTACATAGTACACAGCAGGGGCACATTTATAAGATTATCTCAGCACAGGAGCATTTTTTTACACATCTAGTTGTGGAACTTATTTTTATCCCAAGATTTATTGATTAAAATGTACTTTGTTCGTGGGACAACCTCTTTGAATGTCAAAATATGACTTTAAAAAGGAACCTGTCACCAGAAAAACGCTATTAACTGTATTCGCCATGGTAGTGTTCAGGTTTCAGTCTCGGGGGCCATGCCGCTGCAGGTTCAGTCACCGTTCTCAGTATACAGAGCGGCTATAACCGCACCCCCGGCCCAGACGGACACTGGCTCTGCAATGGGGCCGGCCGCCAGTCAAGGCAGGGGGTGCAGTTACAGCTGCTGCTCTCTATACACAGAGCGGTGACTGAACCAGCACCGTCCCCGTGAATGAAATCGGAACACTGCCGGGGGGAATAAAGTTAATTTTCCCCCCTGCAAAGTTTGGCTAATTGCGGGCGCCAGGCAGGATGATAACACTATTAACCTGCAGATTAACCCCATATCTGCAGGTTAATGGTTAGTAGCGTTTTTTTTCTGGTGACAGGTTCCCTTTAAAATCTGCTAGGTGGGGGATCAACCTTTTGAGAATCGTAGTCCCCAACAGCCTCAACCATTCCATCATATTAGGCTGCCATAGAATAGATGTAAAAGTCACACAAATCCCTCTATCAATGCATATCTGAATTCTGCAGAGCCAAGGAAGAATATTTTGTTTCCTAGTCAAGTTGATACTTGTATATGAATTTCTTTACATTAAAAATGCTAAATGAACCAAATACATCTCTTGTCTGTGTAAGAAAAAAAAAGAGAATGATGGGGTGCCGCAGAAGATCACCTGGTGATAAATCACCAGGTATAAAAGCAGTTTTTTCCCCATCTGTACTGAAGCAAGATACATGGCACCATATGTTGCTAATATGACACCACTTAAAGGGAATCAGTCACACTGTACATGCAATCCGAACATGGTATACAGAAGGAGAAGCTAAGAAGGATGATGTTAGGTTTGTTGGAAAAGATTCAGTATAACTAATACTTTATTCGACTGAATAAATCTCTGGTGTTTTTATAGATAGGAGTCCACTGGGCGCTCCTACTCAGTGACTGATAACTACCTCTGCATGTACCGTTATACAGGGAAGACTGTCAATCACTGAAGAGGACCGCCCACTGGACTCATGCACACAAACACCAGGGAGTTTAATTAAGAAAATGTTTACTAAAGATTTTCTAACAAAAATGTGATCAATCTTATCAGCGCCTCCTGCTCTATAAAACTATTAATGTCTGCAGATAAAATATTATTTTCAATATAACAAGTTCTCTTTAAATAACACTGTCCAACTACTCTCACTACATCTGTAATTCACTGGTTAATATGAAAATACAGATGTGACGAATGTATTATAAAATAGCCTTACATTCCTGTATGAAGATATTTTATCATTTGAATTCCAACAGAAAAAGATATTCTCACCAGTTATTTCCTTAAGAGCAGCTATGGAGGTTTCATTTGTCACATTTACATATGTAACTTGATGCCTAAAGTCGGAGATTCCACAAAATGATAGAACTAAGATGTTTCCCTGAAGGATTTCTTCTATTGGCTGTTTACAATCCAAAAGTGCACTTGTTGCTCTGCAAAGTAAGATAATAACCAATATGAAATAAAAAACATGAATTTATTAATTCTGTTAAGACTTACGCTATAATTAGGAGAGTGTGGTCATGACGGTACATTTCAAAAAGCTCTCCCAATTTTTTTCCTGTTTAACCATCTATGTAATGTCGTGTAGGCGAGTTAAAATATGACGGCTATATAGGGCGCTGTATAAGTGAGTAACATAAATAAATACTTATCAACGCCATTGATCTCATGGGGACTATGGATTCAGATATTTATGTCACTAACTTATATAGCGCCATCATATTTCACAGCGCTTTACGTCACCATCACTGGCCACATTGGGGCTCATAATCTAAATTCTCTATCTGTATGTCTTTGGACTGCGGGAGGAAACCCATGCAAAAACGGAAATAACATACAAGCCCTTTGCAGAGATTATCCTTGATGGGATTTGTGCCTGTAATCCATCCATTCCACTAAAATGATTGTCCACTAATGGACTCTTATAAACAGCTAAAGTGGCTATAATAAGATAAAGACATATACTTACCTCCCAAATCAGTACTACTCCTCCGATGTTGGCACTGTGTCTCCTGGTAGTCACGTGACATTGTTATTTCACAAGACTGCTGCAGACAATCAGCAACCGATGATCGGCTGCAGCCTTTCAGTATTCCATTAGAGCAGATGTCCACTCTGACGGAACAGCAAAAGCCGCAGCCAATCAGTGGTGACCCTCGGGATACACAGTGCTAACATCAGAGGAGGGGCGTCAGTACAGGAGATAACTGAATGTGTTTTCTTATTTTATTATGGCCATTTTAGCGGTTAAAGAGTTGGATGGAAATGGACAACCCCTTTAATGATAAGGAATGTATAAGTCAATAGGAAGAAGTATATTCCAATTGTTCTACAATATATATGGGGTTCATTATTGGACACAACAACTGTACTCTTTCCTCTTTTGGAGGGTGATTTAGCAGAAGCTAAACAGCTAGGGATCTATATCAATAGATAACAGTGTACTCCTCCTTAATTAATTGTAGACAGCCAGAGTATCATAAAATAAAACTTAACCTTTAGTTAAATATCATAAAACATCAATAATATAATAAAGTGCTCATGGTGCCAGTGCTCATTATAAAATCACGATCTCACCCAGGGCTTGATATTACCGATGAGTCCAGGGTACGAGGCAATTTCGTCAGAAAACCGGAATACAAATCAATGTACCCTATGTACCCTGTAAGTCTCCTGCTCTCACAAGAGCAGTACTCAAGTGTATCCTAATATAATTAGAGTAACCCCATAAACAACAGCCCTCCCAACGCGTTTCTGCCTCGATGAAGAGGCCTCATCAGGGGAGTGTACTAGTATTTAAGCGGGAAGGACAACACCGTCCATCCCTAAATGGGGCAAAAAACAAAGGGAGCCAAAAGGACTCCTAGCTACAAGCCAATAAAGCAATCCAAGTGCTGCAGTGGTAGCCACATGGTAAAAAGAGACCGAACAGAGTGCTGCCTGGTCAGAAAGGAGAGATGTGTGTGATATGTTCTGACCAGGCAGCACTCTGTTCGGTCTCTTTTTACCATGTGGCTACCACTGCAGCACTTGGATTGCTTTATTGGCTTGTAGCTAGGAGTCCTTTTGGCTCCCTTTGTTTTTTGCCCCATTTAGGGATGGACAGTGTTGTCCTTCCCGCTTAAATACTAGTACACTCCCCTGATGAGGCCTCTTCATCGAGGCAGAAACGCGTTGGGAGGGCTGTTTATGAATTGTATTCCATTTTTCTGACGAAATTGCCTCGTACCCTGGACTCATCGGTAATATCAAGGACTGGGTGAGATTGTGATTTTATAATGAGCACTGGCACCATGAGCACTTTATTATATTATTGATGTTTTATGATATTTAATTAAAGGTTAAGTTTTATTTTATGATACTCTGGCTGTCTACAATGATAAGCAGAAGCACAGATGAAGTTACAATCAGCATAAGCATAAGATGAAGCTGATCACCTAAACAAAAATCTCAACACATGATTAGTGTTGAGCCACCCCCGTAGTGTTCGAGTTCGGTTCGGTTCGTCGAACACCCGTGTGTTCGCCGAACTGTTCGTCGAACTGTTCGTCGAACACCTTCGAACACCGTTAAAACCAATCGCAGGCAAACAAAAACACATAGAAACACATAGAAAACACCTTCAAAGGTGTCCAAAAGCTGACAAACTGCTCAGAAGACACAACTAACACATGGAAAAGTGACAAGTACATATAGTCATGCGAAAAGAAAAGAGGTGGAGGAGTAAAAGGAGGGGGAGACACAGATATAGGCATGTCATGCCCTTCTAAAATCCAAAAAGTGAGAAGCCGACACGCTCAGTCCGCTCCTGCCCGTGCCACCTCCGTGTCGCCGGGTTTGTGCCAGAGCCGCGGTGAACCCTGACGGCCAGCCCCCCTCTCCCAATACTGGTGCCTGTCCGCTGGTGGGTTGAGCGAGCCCCCCTGTGGTGGAGGCAGCTCTAAGCTTTTTAATTTAAATTGTCTCTCTAATTTGAATAAATACACTTTAAATCCATTTACAAGGATCTATTGGAGGGCAAGTCTCATGCCAGCAGCCGCGTAATTCCAGCTCCAGTAGCGTCCACTAAAGCTGCTGCAGTTAAAAAGCTTTTATAAGGATCGAGCTCGGCTGTCCACCGCAAGGCATCCTACTGCCAGTCCGAGCCCCTATGCCTTGGGGTGCCTCACTGAGTATCCCGTGGTCCCGAAGCATTTCCTTTGAAAAAATGAAGTGTCCAAACTACAGGTGGTGTAGCTTGCTTAACAGCCGGGATAATCCGCTGACTAGCAGACCCTGCTACTAGGCACAAAGTATTTCCTGGGCTAGATGCAGTTAAAAATTTGTAATTAGATACTCTCGTTGGATGCTGAGAAAGCATTCCATAGAGTCTCCTGGCACGCCATATATGATTCTCTTAAAAAGCTTGGGGTAGGGGTCTAGGGGACCCTTTTATAGCCAAAATCATGACCCTGTATCGCAATACGTCACCTAGGCTGAAGATAAATGGAACTGTAGCACCCTGAGGGCTCGGTTGCTACAGAGGTATTGCACCTCACCCAGAGGTGTGATATCTCACTCTCAGGTAAGGATATAGTGTGGATCAGGACCCGACACCTGCATGCATTACACCACATTGCCGTGGGGCAGGGCGACCAATATGCCCCTGAGATGGGCACGACAGTCCCTGTCCCTGGCTGGAGTGGGGGGAGGGAACACTGAGGAAGGGGAACCCTGTAGTGCAGGAGCAGGGAGGAAGCAGTTCCTGGGTGCATTGAGAAGGGAGTATAAAAGGTGGGCACCATCTTAGTTCAGTGCAGAGAAGTCTGAGCAGAAGTGGCAGGGAGCAGGGGCTCTGCATGAGCTCTGCTCCGGAGGCGGGCCTAGTAACAGAGGCCCAGGCCTGGAAGAGGGAGAAGGAAGGAAGAGGAGCGGAGAAGGCTCCAGGAACGAGGAACGAAGGGATCTCAGGGGTGCGGACGGGCGAGTCGCCACCGCACGCCCGAATCCACCTGCGTGGAGGGGTCAGGCCAAAGGGGGAGACCGGTCCCCGAAACTAGTGGAGGCAGGAAACGACCCTCAGCTAGAAACAGGAGGCTGTGACATTTTATGTGGCGCAGCCCCTCGCTACACCCACTAGGAAGGCACCACATAGGGTCAGGGAAACTGGCGCCAAGTTTACCAAGAGGAGGCCCGAGGCAGAAGGGTTGGTAAGAAAGGCCAGACAAAGGACACACAAAGGGGGTCCTGTGAAGCACTCCAAAGTTATCTGGGAGTTGTCTGAGCCCCTCACCTGGTGAGCACAGTACGACGTGGGCAGCCGTTACCTGCAGACGTGGTCTGGATAATAAGAACTGTGAATAAAGGCCCTGGACTGCATCACTGACTCCGTGTCATTACTGCTGCTGCCCTGCACCATCACCCCCATCCTCCGCATACACTACCCTGAGTCTATACTCCTCCCGTGGGGAGTTATGCTACGCTCTGCTGCACCCACAACACCAGCCTCAGCAGTCTGCCCTGGAGCGGCGGTTCACTCTGACCGCAATCCACAGGTGGCGTAGTCGGACATTTAAACATCAAAACCACATAAATAGTTCCGCCACTGGTTTGACCGCCCTGAGCCACGGAACCGGGTTGCCGCTACGGAGACTACAACCACCAGCATCCACCAAAAAGGGTCCGGCTCCGGGTGTACCAAGGCCCAGGGGGCGCGTCAGAACATTTTCATCACCTTTCACAATCACCAATGGGACAAGGCAGGGATGTTCTCTGTCCCCTCTCTTATACATCCTAGTGACGGAGCACCTGCTCTCATCAATTCGCCATAACCCCAATATTAGGTGGATTGAGGTGGGAGGCACCGAGTACAAGTGCTCTCTATTTGCTGATGATGTCCTAGTATATATCACTCAATCACATATATCCATCCATGCTGTTATGGCTGAAATAGATCACTTTGTTACATGGTCAAATTTTAAAATCAATGCAGCGAAGTCTGAGGCCCTCGATGTCTCCCTCCCCAAATCCATATAGGATTCCATCCAGTCCAACTTTCCCTTTGCCTGGCCCTCACAGGGTATCAAATACTTAGGAATTCCTATTCATAGAGACCTCTCCCATCTATGTTATCTTAATTTTGGGCCCTTTATTGAACAACTCCATACAGACCACGGTTGGCAAGTTAGAACTGTAAGATTCACTACGTGAACCACTGGTGTTTTGTGGAAAAGCACATGTACACTGTGTTCCAAATTATTATGCAAAAAGTGTTTAGGAGTGATAAGGGAAGAATTTGTTTGTTTGTCAGTTAAACTCATTGATGGTGATGTGTGTCAGGGCTCTTTATATCACTGTAAGCAATTGCAGACACCTGTGCTAATTAGTTTGGCAGGTGTGTCCAATGAAAGGCAAGACTACTTAAGAAGGCTGTCTCACATTATTAAGCAGCCTACATTTTCTGCCAAAATGGGAAAGAAAAAGGATGTGTCGGCTGCTGAGAAGCAACAAATTGTGGAGTGTTTAGGTCAAGGCATGACTACAATCAACATTGGGCGATGATCAGGATGAAGTGTCTTGGCAATCAAGAAGTATGTAGCTGATTCACAGTACACACGTGTGCATGCTGATAAGGGCAAATTGAGGACTCTTTCCTACAGGCAATTACGTCAGGTTGAAAGAGCAGCGGCAAAAAAGCCTTGTCATAGCAGCAGACAAGTTTTTGAAGCTGCTTGTGCCTCCAACGTCCCCCGAACAACAAGATGCAGGGTCCTTCAGAGGTTTGCAGCTGTGCATACGCCATCCTGTCGACCTCCTCTATCCACTTCACACAAGCAGAAACGGCTCCAGTGGGCCAAACATTACATGAAGACTGATTTCAAAACTGTTTTGTTCACGGATGAGTGCTGTGCAGCGCTCGATGGTCCAGATGGATGGAGTGGAGGATGGCTGGTTGATGGACACCCCACGCAAACACGGCTACAGCGCCAACAAGGAGGAGGTGGAGTAATGTTTTGGGCTGGAATCATGGGGAGAGAGATTGTCGGCCCCTTTAGGATCCCTGAAGGCGCTAAAGATGAACTCCATAATGTATGTGGATTTTCTCAAACAGCACTTCCTGCCATGGTTCAAGAAGAAGAACCGTGTATTTCACAGCAAGATCATTTTTCTGCATGATAATGCACCATCTCATGCTGCACATAAAACATCTGCATCTCTGGCTGATATGGGCATAAAAGGGGACAAACTTATGGTGTGACCCCCATGCTCCCCTGACCTCTACCCCATTCAGAACCTTTGGAGCATCATTAAAAGGAGTGTCTATGATGGCGGGAGGCAGTTCACATCTAAGCAACAGCTCTGGGAGGGTATTCTGTCCTCATGCAAAACAATTGAAGCAGAAACCATCCAAAACCTGACAAATTCAATGGACGAGAGAGTTCAGAAGCTCTTTTCGAACAAGGGGTCCTATGTGAAAATGTAACATCACCTAGAATAAAGTTTTGAGTTGAAAACTGTTTGATTTCAGTTTCTAATAACCTGCTAATGCTTATAATTTCAAAAATGACCATTTTTTTGGTCTTTATTAAAATGAAAAGGTTGATCGAAAAGTTTGGGGGATCTAAGAGTGTGGCAACCCAGTAGTCATGATTACTTCGAATTCTGACAATATGAGGGTCATGCTGCAGGTAGTGCAGCAAGAAGGCACTTATGTGTCTTGCGCATCTCGGAGCCCCAAAATTATTTTCCAGGCTAGATGCAGCTAAAAATTATTATTAATTTTAAATCTGGTGAAGCTTTAGTATAGATGGCCTAATAGGATCAGTGCTGCACACTGCTACAAAGCCCAAATTATTTTCCAGTCAAGATACAGATAAACATGATTAGTAATTTTAAATCTGGTGGAGCTTATTATAGATGGCCTAATAGAATCAGTGCTGCACACTGCTACAAAGCCCAAATTATTTTCCAGCCAAGATACAGATAAACATGATTAGTAATTTGAAAGCTTAAAACGGTTGGTAGGGTGATTTTAACCAATCATCAAGCTTTTACTCTCCCCAGGATGACACAGGGGTAGAAAAGTCGTTTCGGATCCATGATTTGTTCATCTTTATGAACGTGAGTCTGTCTACATTATCAGTGGAGAGCCGCGTGCGCTTATCTGTCAGCACACCACCAGCAGCGCTGAACACACGTTCAGACAGAACGCTGGCTGCGGGGCATGACAAGATCTCCAAGGCGTAAGTGGCTAGCTCCGGCCATTTATCCAGATTGGAAGCCCAAAAAGAGCAAGGGTCCAGTGACACAGTCGTGGCTTCAATGTTTACTTGGAGATACTCCTGTACCATCGTCTCTAGGCGTTGACTATGTGTCAGACTTCTTGTCTCCTGTGGCCTTGCAAAGGATGGGCTAAAAAAGTGGTGAAATGATTCCGCAAAATTGATGTTACCAGCAGATACTGTGGTTCTGTTACGGTTTGAGTGCTGAACACTTGACGGTCCCACGGTTGGCAAGTTGGAACTGTGAGATTCACTACGTGCACCACTGGTATTTTGTGGAAAAGCACATGTAAGATTCTGCAACAGTCTCTGCTGATACCCCTGCATGCGTGCATCCCTTTCTATGGCAGGAATAATTTCTGCAAATTTACTTTTGTACCGGGGATCTAACAGTGTGGCAACCCAGTAGTCAGGATTATTTCTAATTCTCACAATTCGAGGGTCATGTTGCAGGTAGTGCAGCAAGAAGGCACTCATGTGTGTTGCGCATCCAGGAGCACCAAGTCCCTGTTGTGTTGGTGGCGAGGTAACAATCATGCTTCCTTCCTCTGTCCTCTCCCCCCAACCTCGCACAACAGAAATGTGATCAAGGTCTCCCTCATCTGATGAGTCTTCCATCAGTTCGTCCTCCACTTCTTCCTGGGCTCCTGCACCTTCCTCACTAGTTTGGCTGCTACCATGCGCCCTGGTAAAACCATCTCCCCCACCCTCACATGCCTGCCGCCTTGATGCTGCCGACCGTCTGGACCTTGCAGATGTTAGCCCTTCCGCATACAACTCCTCCTCCTCTACTTCCTCCACCTCTTCTTGTGCCACCACCTGACTCCGAATTCTGTTTAACATGTGCTCCAGCATGTAAATCACTGGAATAGTCATGCTGATAATGGCATCGTCAGCACTAAACATCTTCGTCGCCATTTCAAAACTGTGCAGAAGGGTGCATAGGTCCCTGATCTGAGACCACTCCTCCAGCGTGATTTGCCCCACCTCTGGATCTCGTTGGCCCAGGCTATACGTCAGAACGTATTGCACCAGGGCTTGTCGGTGCTGCCACAGTCGCTGCAACATGTGCAGAGTTGAATTCCACTGGGTAGGCACATCGCATTTTAGCCGGTGAAGTGGCAGGCCCAACGACTTCTGTAGAGATGTAAGTCGCTGAGCTGCGGGATGCGAACGGCGAAAGTGAGCACACAGTGACCGTGCCCTCTGCAGAAGGCCATCTAGTCTGGGATAGTGGGCTAAAAATTGCTGGACAACCAGGTTCAACACGTGAGCCATACAAGGCACGTGTGTGACATTGCCCCGGCGAAGGGCCGCACCCAGGTTTGCAGCATTGTCGCACACGGCCTTCCCTGGTTTCAGGTCCAGTGGAGACAACCATTCATGAAATTGGTTCTCCAGAGCTGACCACAACTCCTCAGCTGTGTGACTCACATTTCCCAGACATTTCAATGTAAAAACCGCCTGATGACGTTGAGCCCTACTGCCAGCATAGTAAGGAGGTGTGCAGGATCCCTTCTGCGCAGTTAGAAAGCTTGTGGCATGACCAGACAGGCTTTGGGTGCAGGTGGAAGACCGAGAGGAGGTTGAGGAGGCAGAAGCAGTGGAGGAACTTTGACATAAAGAGGATTGACGCACAACTCGTGGGGACGACAAGACTTGGACAGCAGCCCCTTGTCCTGCTGTCACCATAGTTACCCAGTGCCCAGTCAGCGACATGTAACGCCCCTGTCCATGCCTACTCGTCCAAGTGTCTGTGGTGAAATGCACCCTGTCACACACAGAGTTTCTCAAAGAAGCGGTGATGTTGTGTGCGACATGCTGGTGGAGCGCAGGCACACCTTTCTTTGAGAAGTAGTGCTGACTGGGCATCTGGTACTGGGGCACTGCGACGGACATAAGGTCTCGAAAATCCTCTGTGTCCACCAGGCGGAAAGGCAGCATTTCTGTAGCCAAGAACTTGCAGATGGTGAAATTCAACCTCTTAGCTTTCTCATGGCTAGGAGGAAATGGTCTTTTACTTGTCCACATCTGAGGGACCGAGGGCTGGCTATTGTGCTTAGACGGGGTTGATAAGGGTGTCCCCGGCAAACTGCCGGTCTGTGAGGAAGATGCAGGCGGACATGTTAGGTTGCCTTGATCCAAAGGTGGTGCTATCGATGTCGGACAGCGCTCAACACCAGCTGGTGTTACCACCTCCAAAGAAAATGATGACCTGCCAATCACGCTGGCTGTTGCGGGTAAAGAGGTGGCAGGTCTGCGCCCCAAAACAGGTGTGACTGCTGTCCCCCCAGTCACAGAGGATGAAGAGGCCGCGGATGCACAAGATATGGCAGACGGTGGTTGGCCCGGCCGGCTAGGCCGCATTGTAGCACACTGAGCTTCCCACTGCAACTTATGCTTCATGTCCATGTGCCGGTTCATGCATGAAGTACTCAAACTATGTATTTTTTGGCCTCTACTTAGCTTTTGCTGACAAATGTTACAGATAACACGAGTTGGGTCATCTTTATCGATCTGAAAAAATGCCCAGGCTATGCAAGGCTTAGCACCCATGCGACCTGAAGAGCCACCACGACTTGTGGTGAGAGGCAGAGTTGTGTTTGAGGATGCAGTTGTTGACGTGCTTCCAGTACTACGTCTCTGTCCAGGAAGGCGCAACCTGACCTCGTCGTCACTAGCATCTTCCTCCACCTCCTCTGCTGACCTCATCTCTTGGCTGACTGTGGGTTGACAGTAAGTGGGATCTCCAACCTCATCATCATCACCCTGTGCGTTATCACACCCGTCGTCCTCAGAGCCAACCTGTTCCTGCCCTGACAAAAAACTAAAGTTGTCGCTCCAATCAGGTATTTGAGTCTTATCGTCTTCCTCATTGTCTCCACCAACAGGAGTTACAGTTTGGGAATGAGGGTCTACATTATGGTCAGAACCTTCTGCGTCTGGTCCTGGATCCGACTCATAAAGATTCTGGGCATCAGTGCAGATCATTTCCTCGTCTGGATTCACAGAAGCGCTGGAGTCGACCTCTGATTCCCAGGCTATAGTATGAGTAAACAGCTCTGCAGACTCAACCATCTGTTCTACCTCATACTCAGACGGGCAGCTGGAGATTTGGGAGCTGTGAGGAAGCAAGTGCGATTGGGGTGACACCTTTGAGGACTGGAGTATTTGTGATGTTGAAGTTGATGTGGAGGAGAGCCCACTTAAAGGAGCACTTGATATCCGTTGAAGCACCTGCTGTTTTTGTGCCTCATCTGGAATTTGTAGCGATTGGCGTGGCCGTAAGAAAGGGATCTTATCACATTGTCCGCTAAAAGAAGTAGACATTTTAGTTTGGCTGGAAGATGGTCTTTCTTCTGCAGATGTTACTGTTGCTTTAACACCTACCCCACGGACGCAACCTTTTTTCCCCTTCCCAACACGCCTATTCCCCTTTCCACCAGCAGCAGGCCTTTTTCCACTCATTTTGGTGGTTAACTAATTAACAACTCTGGAGTTGTTTGCACAAAAAAACAATGGATGGGAACCGAGCAGAGCTGAGTGGCCAAACTGTGGTATTAGGCCAAAACTATTGGCTGGGTTAGATGCAGAAAAAAATTATATTCAATTTGCAACCTGATGGAGGTCAGTATAGATGGACTAATAGAGAAAGTCCCACACACTGCTAGAAGGCCAAATATTTTTTCAGAGCTAGATGCAGATAAAAATTATTTTTAATTTGCAACCTGATGGAGGTCAGTATAGATGGACTAATAGATAAAGTCCCACACACTGCTAGAAGGCCAAATATTTTTTCAGAGGTAGATGCAGAAAAAAATATATTCAGTTTGCAACCTGATGGAGGTCAGTATAGATGGATTAATAGAACAAGTCCCACACACAGCTAGAGCCCAATATTTTTTCAGAGGTAGATGCAGAAAAAAATATATTCAGTTTGCAACCTGATGGAGGTCTGTATAGATGGATTAATAGAACAAGTCCCACACACAGCTAGAAGCCCAATATTTTTTCAGAGGTAGATGCAGAAAAAAATATATTCAGTTTGCAACCTGATGGAGGTCAGTATAGATGGACTAATACAACAAGTCCCACACACAGCTAGAAGCCCAAATATTTTTTCAGAGGTAGATGCAGAAAAAAATATATTCAGTTTGCAACCTGATGGAGGTCTGTATAGATGGATTAATAGAACAAGTCCCACACACAGCTAGAAGCCCAATATTTTTTCAGAGGTAGATGCAGAAAAAAATATATTCAGTTTGCAACCTGATGGAGGTCAGTATAGATGGACTAATACAACAAGTCCCACACACAGCTAGAAGCCCAATATTTTTTCAGAGGTAGATGCAGAAAAAAATATATTCAGTTTGCAACCTGATGGAGGTCTGTATAGATGGACTAATACAACAAGTCCCACACACAGCTAGAAGCCCAATATTTTTTCAGAGGTAGATGCAGAAAAAAATATATTCAGTTTGCAACCTGATGGAGGTCAGTATAGATGGACTAATAGAATGATGCTATGCCCAAAAGATTTTACTTCACTAGGTGCAGTAAAAAAATTGGTATTCTATACACAGGTGGTATATCTTGCAACACAGATAGGCTACTCCACTGACTAACACACTCTACAATAGGCCAAAAAGGATTAGCTTTGCTAGATTCAGCCAAATGCTGTGAAAAAAACTTGCACAGCACTGGCACAGACCTGCCTGGCAAAAACTGATAGGAACTGATGTAACCTAGTCCTGAAAAGGACTCCAATTACAATTAGTCTTTACTCCCACAATCTATCTATTTAAGAGCACAGACCTGCCTGATAAAAGTCGTAGGACATGCTGTAACCTAGTCCTTAAAAGGACTGCAATCACAACTATTCCCTACTCCCAAGCTATCTGTAGATTTGTGCGAAAATTGGCTTGAAATTAACAAGGTATAGCGCACACAGCAACAGCGGTGCCGTCTAACACGCAGCTGCAGCAGTGAGAAAATGGTGGCGACGGGGAAAATGGCTTGGTCTTATAGGGCAAGGACATGTGACATACACTGCCAATGACACATGCCCTTGCTTGTGTGAAAAAAAGCACTTCGCTCCGTGTGTGCGCTGCTGATAGGCTGACAGATTGCACCTCCCCACTGCAAATGCGGGAAAGAGAAAAAAAAAATGGAGATCTTCATTGTTCCTGCAGAGATCCATCCCCTGCCCCTCCCCCCACCCCGCTGTACACTCAAACTGCGTATTAACATTAATTTTCATCATTACTGAGAAAAAATCCAGTTATGATTTTGGTGCACGAACAGTTATCGAACATAACCTCGAACAGCCGAATTTTTCTCAAATCGTTCGTGTTCGCCGAACGGCTCGAACACCGCCCAAAACAGCTCGAATTTGAGATTGGCGAACAGTTCGAGTAGAACAACGCTCATCTCTACACATGAT
This sequence comes from Phyllobates terribilis, assembly GCF_046119375.1. Lineage (NCBI taxonomy): Eukaryota > Metazoa > Chordata > Amphibia > Anura > Dendrobatidae > Phyllobates > Phyllobates terribilis. The sequence continues at coordinate 519,829,971 of NW_027362763.1, read as the reverse complement.
TTGATGATTTGGAAGGAAATATTTAATCCATAAAAGGGGTTGTCCACTACTCGGATAACCCCTTCTCAATCACCATATTTCTCCAGTGTAAAAGACCTTAAAAGCTATACTCACTATCTCTGCATCACCCGTTCCAGCTTCACGCTCACTTCCTTCAGAAGAACCTGACACCATGAAGAAACGAGAGTGTGTTGCTGCTCACTAACTTCCTCCAGAAGTCAAATATGTCCAAAGACAGTGAGAATGAAGAGGCAGCTGATTGGCTGCAGGGCTCTCGTGACATAATGTTATGCAAACCCCAAGACAGCAGGCTCCGATGTCGCTGGAAAGGCACTGGCATTGGAGGAGAGTATAACTGTTATTATTTTACATGTGGGAAAAATAGTGATTGAGAAGGTGTAGTCCGATCAGTGGACAACACCTTTAACTCTGGCATTGCAACATCAATGATGTGTTGATGATTTGGCAAGTGATAAGAAAACCAGAAACCGAACTGACCCTTTTTATTGCTCCAATGAATTGCAATGATTACAACATCCAAGATGTCTTTATATATGCAGATGATTGTGAATTTCTACAAGGGGATATATATAGCAAGATCATGTCTGTCATTACATTAGTACATCATCCTTCTCATCTGCTGAACCTGCCTCAGATTACACGGGACCTAGCGTTACATAGTCATCATCAAGGCTCAAAATTAACCAATGCATTCAGGCTGCAGGAGCCCAGCCTGGGATGCTCATTCTGTAGAAAATGTGTGCCGTGCCTAATATGGAGGAATAAAAGGTTCCTTAAAGGTTTCATATTGTCAGTTGACAGCACAGCTTGCCATACATTCAGTCTTGGATCTACTTACAGAGCAACTTCCTCTTCACTGGCTAAATGCATCACAAAGAGGGTCAGGTGGAAAGACCCCTGAGGAATCATGGCACTGGAGAGTCTGTCATCTTTTTCCAATACACAATTCTGAATAGTCTGGATGTCATCAAGAATCTGGTCATGTGCAAATAAAAAGAAAACATTTCTATGAAATAAATAGAACAAAACAATATCAAATGTTAAAGGGTTGTCCACTACTAAACAACCTCGTATAAATTGTGTCAAGGTGCAACATAAAATAAAAACCTGTATACTTACCTCCCAGACCAGCACCATTCTTCCATTTTCAGCATAAACAATGCCACATGACCGCTGCAGCCAATCAATGGCTGCTGATGAGCTGCAGCCTTCACTATTCCGCTCAGAAAAAGCAGTGAAGGCTGCAGCCAATCAGCTGCCGGCTGTTAAGTGACCTTATTTATGTAAGGTGAGTGGCGGTGAAAATATCACTGAGATCAAAGGAATGGCGCTAATCTGGAAGGTAAGTATGCAGTTTTTTTTTTATGTTTGGCCTATTAATAAGGGGTTTTCCAGCAGTGGACAAACCCTTTAATTAACAAATCAACACAATACGTTTGAGAACGAGTATTCATAAAAAGTACATTTAACCATGATTGAAATGTTTTATTCATAAATATATCAGAAGGGCAGATGTTTGAATAGTTGTCAGTAGATTCATTAGGGGGCCACAGGGACATGAATCTTTCATTACTATCTAGTAGCCTGACTGTCTAAAAACCATGGGCATACACAGAAGAGAAAAGGCAATGTTGTATACGACTTGCCCAATCCCTTATAAAAGAAGGGTGGTGTGAGATTGATCACCAATCCTAAGGATAGGCCATGAATATTAAAGGACTGCACAAACCCTTTCATAGTGGTTTGGCACCTACTAGTCAGTGGCATGTCTTAGGAATACACAATCACATCTTTTTAATTCAGATAAAAAAATAATTTAATTAATTAGTTAAAATTATGTGAATAACAATTGCATATTGTGAAGACCTGGGGTCTTCCGTGGGCGTAACGCTACTCAGACAACACAGGGTGAGGATAAAACAGCATGGCAATACTTTATTGAACCACAAAGCAGACAATAAACAGAACAGTCCCAGCAAATACCCAAGATGGTACAACATTACACAGTCTCACCCTTCCTTCTCCGCCCACCTGGGACAGAACAGCTGCGACTTTGGAGACTTCCAGGGCCGACTACCTCAACCAGTGGCCCCCCCTCTTCTGGCGGGCTCCCCAAATAGAGAAGGTAGCAGCAAGCTTAGGAAGCTAGCAGTCCATCGAGGTACAAGGCCAGGTTCCCACACAGGCCTCTCCGAAAATTTCCATGGGGCCAGGCGACCAGTGGGTCCGTCCTGGCAAATCCAAATGTCTCCATGGGTTCTAGACGACCGGTGGGTCCCTCCTAGCAACCCAAAAACAACATATCCATGGGGCCAGGTGACTTTTGCGTCCTCTCCTGGTGTCCCCAAAAGTATCCATGGTCTCTCTGATAGTTAATGGAACAGATCCGAATCTTTCCAGTCAGGGTCGGTACCCTTAGGCTAAAATCATATAGAATTCAAATCTGTGTCTCTTTGGATGCCATGCAATCCATCTGCTGTCCTGAAGGATGTCTCTCATTCTCCTTCTAAAGTCTTTCTGATGTTCCTTGATTTTCTGTCCCAAGTTTCACTGCTACAGAAGCACGTGTCCTTTCTGCTTCTCTGGGCTCAAGTCTGACTCCTACAGAAGCACATCTTTTTAAGTACACATCCACAGGTCATGGGTCATTAGTCACATGTCAGAGGTAAAGGTGCAGTGCTCAGCTATCATTGTTTTAGCTAATCTATTTACATAGTTGGTATCACAGTTTTTTTTTAGTACAATTGGTCATTAGCATAGTAAACATGATTGTTTCCAAAGGAATAGAATTCACCATTCAGGGTTATACAAATACTGGTCTGTTCTTAGTGACCAGACACAAATATACAAAGATAATAGGGTACTTCTCTTGTATTAACAAATCTAAACGTCCGGCTTATTAAGATTTTACTCTGTATCGTCACACATATAAATGTGAGTGATTTGGATGAACAAATAGATAAATGAATGAATATTGATAAGTTGCAATTTAAAACAAATTCCTTATTTATATGATTTGTATGTATAGCATTAAAAATAATTTTACTCAAATGTAAAAATCCTAAAACGATGCCATCAAGACTTGCAGGAACTTCTTTCAGGGAGGGGGTTGTTATTTGTCAGATAATGGTGGCAGTAAACATTACACAGGTGATGTGTCAGACACGTCCCAAGTGATCCAGGAACAAAAATTAATGTGGATGACACTCGAATATCATCACTAACGATTGCTGATCAATTTAGATGGAAAGTGAATAAATTAATAATTACATGAATCATAAAAGAAACCAACAGCATAATCATTGTATTGTTATAATAGCAGCACTATGACACAGAACAGCCGTCTGCTTCCTCCCAGAACCTGCGCATGGAGCACAGGTCTCCTGGGAGTGTGCTTAGGGCACACACGCTTCCCACTTCTTAAAGGGGAAGCGCGCGCACTTCTGTAATGTCCCCCAGCCAATAGCTGGGAGACATCAGATATTTAATAACTATATAATACCTATGTAATACCTAATACCTATAGGGAGGTAGGTGCCTGAGCAACATTAGTGTTTAGTGTGTTCACTACTGTCTTATTATTATTATTATTTATTTATATAGTGCCATTGATTCCATGGTGCTGTACATAAGGAGGGGTTACATACAAAATACAGATATCACAGGGAACAAACTAACGATGATAGACTGGTACAGAGGGAAGAGGACCCTGCCCTTGCGGGCTTACATTCTACAGGAATGGGGAAGGAGACAGTAGGTTGGGGGGGGGGTCTTAGTTGTAAGGTCCCCGCATTTGTGCTCCCTGAACCTGACCCTGACCATCCTATCAGAACCTCATCCTAAACCCGTCCTGTCAGTACCTAGGTACTGATCCTGATCCGCCTAGTCCGCTCCTGTACCGTTACCCTCTCCTGTCCAATCTGAACTTGCACTCGTGATTCCATACCCGAGTCAATCCTGCGTTCCTCAACCTGTCCTGTCTGCTGCGGCTCCGGGGTCTGTCCTGGAGTAGCACTTGGCATCCACCTGCAGCTCAAGTCTAACCACACCATCAGGGGCTCTAGTGAAGAAGCAGGTGGTCGCTTAGTTACGCCCCTCCAGGCTTTCCCTGGTCTATGGCACAGTGGTTCCACAACCACCAGTCGTGACACAAGCAACATCCTCTTCAGGCTTCTCTCCTCTGTCCCGTGGCTTCCAGCACTGAGAAAGTGACTCGCCCCCTGGGCCGTGGGGTACCCGGAACCGGGCTTCTGTATGATGCTGGGGGTAGTAGTGGCAACCCGATCCTGTGGCTCAGGGTGGTCAGACCAAATGCTGTGGCAGTCTATTTATAGCTTTGTGAATGTCCGACTACGCCACCCATGGATTGCGGTCAGAGATAACCGCCGCTACGAGGCAGACCGCTGAGGCTGGTGTTGGTGTGCAGCACAGGGATAGGATAACTCCCCACGGGAAGAGTGTAGCCTCAGGGCAGTGTAGGTGGATGCTGGGGGTGATAGTGCTGGCCGCAATAGTGAAAGTTCAGAGCCCGTGTCAAACAGTTCTGGGTCTTGATTGTAGATGTTACTAATGACACAACAGTAGTACAGGGTAGTAATGGGCCTGGGTATCTGAGAGCATTCGGGCGAGCCCCACTGGTCAGGGCGAGTGTGTAGGCCTACCGTTCTCTCTATGCTCTTTCTGACTATCCCCCTCTTCGTGGTGTAATAGCCCATGTCCCTGAGCTGGCCGTGTACTTCTCGCCTGTATGGCTTGCGACTCGGGCCTTGGGTACCTTTTGATTTCTCCTCGCTGTACTGGTCCCTCTGTGTGGCGGAGCCTCCAGGCTTCTTAGGCCAAGGGACCTGAAATCCCTCGCGGGTTGGTTCTCTGCTGCTGGGCTTATAACCCTGACAGCCTCGGACCCCAATGTCCGGTTGTGTGATTCTCTCAGCCAGGACCGGCTCTCGTCGCCTCTGTCCCTGGCTCGCAATCTTTCCTCTGCCTCACGGACTCCTCAGCGGCTGCTGACCTGTCCCTCTTCTCTGAGAACCCTTCTGGACACTTCAGAAGTGGGTTCTGGTCTCTCTAACCCTGCCCCAGTTCCAGCTTTTATAGGGCAGCCAGCTCCCCCTACTGGCCTGGGACAGGAGGTGCTGCATGCTAATGGTCCCTAACAAGGGAACCTCCCTCCTGCTCTCAGACACAGATTATTGTTTGTGGCATCCAGGCCTGGGGTGACACATTCCCCCCTAGTAAAATTTAGTACTCCGGACTAAACACAATTTTTTTTAGGAAACACAAATACAGGTTATAAACAATAACATAACATATATTCCAGTACATTTTGTCCGTAAGGTCACGGCGCTTCCGTGACCGGGTGTCCATGTCACCCAACTAGGTGAAGTCTTGAACGGTGCGGGGACCTGTCTCCATAAACCCCAAGTTCCAGGCCTTGGGCGTGGCGACAAGGCTGAGCTACCTACTTTGGGCCACAAGGAGGCCACGACGGACAGGTTTTTCTTCTGTGGCCATCTTCGCAAGAGGGCACCAAGTGCAACTATCTACAAGACAGTTCCGGCCATTCAGTGTCCTGTCAGTCCATTGTACCAGGAAAAACTGGAAAAACAGTATTAATATCCAGGTAACAAACATAAAACATTTGCAACATACAGGTAAATATATACTTTGCATTTAGATCTTCCAGCGAGCTGGTATTTGACCCCTAGTGCTCCGGGTTGACCTGCGTAACCCACTGTCTGGTGGTGGTCTAACCTGGCTTTCCCCACTAGCATTTAGGGTACAGCTACTAGCTGGGTTTACAGGCAGTGCAGGCAGCTGTCTGCAGGTCCTTTGGTTTACCGCAGGCATGGCAGGCTCACTGTCAGCAGAGGATTGACTCTCCTGGGCTGCTGGCATGGGTTCTTCTGCCTCCGGGGCTGCTTGTTCCTCTTGTTCTTCCTGCTCTCTTGTAGGCTCCTGCTGGGTTGGTTGAAGGAAGTGTAGGACGGGTACCACTATTGCGTCGTTTATCCGAGTCCAGGACCGGGGAAACTCTCCGAGAACGGTGCTGACCATTTCTTCCTTGTCCACTGCGGGCTCAAGGTCATCTTGATCTTCACTTGGACTCTGTAGTTGCTCGGGGCACCGTTTTAGGTGGTCTCTGGAGATGGTGCTAGTGGTTTTTCCTCCATCCTTGGTAATTACACATACCATCGGGTTGTCGTGGTTGGACGGCAGTACTGTGTACGGGTCGCTCTCCCACTGGTCATCTAGCTTGTGAAGCCTTCTCTTCCGCTTCAGGACCTGCTCACCAGGTTTCAGGGGACAAGCAGGGGCGTGTTGGTTGAAAAGCCTCTCTTGCTTTTCTCTCGCTTGAGCTAGACTCCTCTCCACACTCTCCTGTACCTTCTTGTACTGTAGCTGCCATTCCGTATCCCAGTCCGCGTCTGGGGAGGTGTCCTCGGGTGTCAGGACTCCCATCTCCAGTCTATCGGCAGCTTACCTGGTCTTGCTCGCATCAGGTAAGCCGGGGTGCAATTTGTAGCATTCACCGGGATATGGTTGTACAAGTCAATCAGGTCTGGCAGCTGTTAGAACCTTGCTGTTAGGTTTTTTTTCCTTTGCTGGTCACATGACCTTGTTGGCCTATTTAATCCTGCTCCGCCCTTCTGGCTTTGCTGGACTTCATTGTATATCTACTTTCTAGCTAGCCTGTGCTCTGTATCTAACTCTGTTAGTTTGCTTGGTCTACGGACCTCTATGTTCTATCTATTTTGTTTGTTCGTCTTTCTGCTACTATTTCTGTTAGGAGGTGTCCCATATTCCTCCCAGTCCTTAGTACTTGTAGGGATTCCCTCCCCAAATCTATAGGTCTCCGTACAGACTAGATTAGGACTTTAGCAGGTCTGATCGCAGGATCAGGTTCCCTGTTACATCGTAGGGATTCAGCTGAGTCTTATAGTAGGGACAGATCTCCTCTCTTTCCTTAGCTTTGGTAGCAGAACTTAACAGTAAGTCCAGCCTGTAAATTCTCTAAGGAAAGATTTTTTTTTGTTCCATCATGGTGTCGGTTCAGGATTTGGCTAAACACCTGCAGGGACTCTCTCTGGAAGTGGCCGAGCTCCGTCAGCACGTGAGTAACTGTCCTGGAGCATATTTCTTGGAGCCTAAGGTATGTTTGCCGGATTTATTTTTTGGTGAACATCGAGAATTTTTTTCATTTAAAAATGCTTGCTTATTGTATTTTCGTTTGAGACCCAAGTCCTCTGGGGATGAATCCCAGCGCGTAGGGTTCATAATGTCACTTTTGCGCAAAGAGCCTCAGGATTGGGCCTTTTCTTTGCAACCTAGTGATACATGCTTCAGATCAGTGGATAGTTTTTTTTCTGCTTTAGGACTATTATATGATGATCCTGACCGTGTGGCATCAGCTGAGACTGAGTTGAGACGTTTAAAACAAGGATCAGGTAATATGGAAAAATATTGTACACATTTTCGTCGTTGGTCCACTCAAACAGGGTGGAACGATTCTGCTCTGAAAAGTCTATTTCTTGCTGGGCTCAGTGAAAAGGTTAAAGACCTGCTAATTGCTTATCCTACACCTGAGGATTTGCAACAGGCTATGCAATTAGCTATACGGGTGGACAGAAGACTGCGTGCTAGGGTTAATGAGAGCAAATCCTCTGCTATGTCAGTTTCTGGTTATGATAATGTGTGTACTAACAGTGGTGAACCGATGGAGATTGGATCGGTGGCACCTCGCTCTCAAGAAAAACACCGTCGTTTTTCAGAAGGCTTGTGTTTCTATTGCGGGAAATCTGGTCATTTGATTAAAGGCTGTGAGCTTCGTATGAAGAAAGAAAAAAAAATGGTCAGTCACGCCCGTATTGCCTGTTTAAATTCCAAGGGTATATTTTTAGCTGCTTCCACGATTGCTCAGGAAAAATTAATGGAATTTCGGGTGTTTGTTGATTGCGGGTCTACACTGAATGTTATTGATGGGGGATTCGTGGAAAAACTCAATTTAAAACCTGAACCTTTATCATCCCCCATTGCTGTGGTTTCTGTGGATGGCTCCCCTTTGAAGAATATTACTCTCAAGGTCAGTGAATTTCCTCTCACTATTAATGGTGTTCACCATGAGAAATTGGATTTGGTAGTGTTGAATAACTTGCCTTCTCCAGTAATATTGGGTTTGCCCTGGTTAAAATTTCACAATCCTGTACTGGATTGGTCTACCAGTGAAATTAAATCCTGGAGCCATAAATGTTATGACAAGTGTTGTAACGGGCGTATTGCAGCTTTGGATAGGGGAGAATTGCCTGTTCCTATTCAGGATTTTTGGAGAGTTTTTTCTGAGAAAGAATCGCAGGTTTTGCCTCCCCATAGAGACTATGATTGTTCTATTGAATTTGTCCCTGGAGCGACTCTTCCTAAAAGTCGTTTATTTAACCTTACTATTCCTGAGAGGAAGGCTTTGGAGGAATACATACAGACAAGTTTGGCCGCCGGTCACATTAGGCCCTCTAAGTCTCCTGTGGCGGTTGGATTTTTTTTTGTAAAAAAAAAGGACGGCGGTTTACGTCCTTGTCTAGATTTTCGTGAGATTAACAAAATTACGGTACGCAATCCTTACCCACTGCCATTGATTCCTGATCTGTTTAACCAGTTATTGGGGGCCAAGTGGTTCTCTAAAATTGACCTTAAGGGGGCATACAATCTGTTGCGCATGAAGGAGGGTGATGAATGGAAGACTGCTTTTAACACTCCTGTGGGTCATTTTGAGAATCTGGTTATGCCTTTTGGTCTTACTAATGCTCCTGCATTTTTTCAGAATCTGATTAATGACATCCTTAGACCTTTGATCGGTAAAAATGTGGTTGTGTATTTGGATGACATTTTGATTTATTCGCCAGATCTGGAGTCTCATTGGCGGAGCGTGCGTGAGGTATTACAGTTATTAATGGACAATTCGCTTTTTGCTAAGCTGGAGAAATGTGAGTTCGCTGTACAGAGAATTAGTTTTTTGGGCTACATTATCTCCAGCAAAGGTTTTGAGATGGATCCGGTTAAGGTTCAGGCTGTGCAGGAATGGCCTAGGCCTATTGGTTTGAAATCGATACAGAGGTTTTTGGGTTTCGCCAATTACTATAGAAAATTCATAAAAAATTTTTCTAGTATTGTCAAACCTCTGACTGATCTCACCAGGAAAGGTGCTGATGCGGTTCAGTGGTCTTCTGAGGCCATTGAAGCTTTTGTGTATCTCAAGGAGAGGTTCACCTCTGCTCCCATCCTTATGCAGCCTGATGTTACTAGGCCGTTTTTGGTTGAGGTTGATGCTTCCTCTGTGGGGGTTGGCGCAGTATTGTCTCAGGATAACGGGGATGGATTACATCCCTGTGCATTTTTTTCAAAAAAATTTTCGGAGACTGAATTGAATTACGATATTGGTAATCGGGAATTATTGGCTATTAAACTCGCATTTGAACACTGGCGCCACTTCTTGGAAGGTGCGGAATTTCCCGTTCAGGTTCTTACGGATCATAAAAATCTGATATATCTTGACGCTGCCAAGCGCCTGAATGCCCGTCAGGCTAGGTGGGCACTGTTTTTCTCGCGGTTTAATTTCTCCGTTACTTACATCCCTGGTACTAAGAATGTTAAGGCGGATGCCTTGTCTCGCAGTTTTTCTCCCATAGTCGGTGCTGAGAAAGAGGAAAACATTTTACAAGAAGGTGTTGTGATAGCTGCTTTAGACTCCGTTTTGGAAGATGAGATTCTTAAAGCTCAGGAGAATGCCCCATCTAACACTCCTCATGGGAGGTTGTTTGTGCCTGGGACCTTTAGGAGAGATTTGTTTGTTGAGTGTCACGAATCTCGGTTGGCAGGTCATCCCGGAATCTCTGAGACCAAGAGACTGGTGGGTCGCAGTTTTTGGTGGCCTGGATGGCAGAAGGAAGTCATTAAGTGGGTGCGCCAATGTACTATATGTGCTAGATCTAAGTCCTCACATACTCCTGCTGCGGGGTTGCTTTGTCCTTTGGAGGTCCCCAGTGCTCCTTGGACACATTTGGCTATGGACTTTATAACTGACCTTCCCCCCTCTGAGGGTTTTACTGTCATCTGGGTGGTCGTGGACCGTTTTAGCAAGATGTGTCACTTGGTTCCCTTCGTCAAACTGCCCTGCGCTAAAACTCTCGCTAAGGCCTTTGTCAAGGAAATTGTCAGACTTCATGGCGTTCCTACTGACATTGTTTCTGATAGGGGTCCTCAGTTCGTGGCTCGTTTTTGGCGTGCCTTTTGTGACAGGTTGGGAATTCATTTGTCGTTTTCGTCCGGATATCATCCTGAATCTAATGGCCAGACAGAAAGGAAAAACCAGGATGTTGAGCAGTTCTTGCGTTGTTTTGTGGCAGACAATCAAGAGGGGTGGTCTGAGTTTCTGCCACTTGCCGAATTTGCTCTGAACAATCATACATCTTCTTCTGCTGGTTGTTCGCCTTTTTTTTGTTGTTCTGGGAGACATCCGTCGTTTGGGTCGTTCTCCAAGTTGGGATCTGCCGTGCCTGAGGAGGAGAATTTTTCCGGTGATTTGGAAAGAGTTTGGACGGATGTGCGTGGTAATCTTCAGGAGGCCAACAGAAAATCTAAAGACTACTTTGATAGGAAACGACAGGAGGTTTTGTTCGCTGTTGGTGACATGGTTTGGTTGTCCTCTAGGAATCTGCGGTTGAGGATTCCTTCTAAGAAATTGGGTCCCAAGTTTGTAGGGCCCTTTAAGGTGCTTCAGGTTGTCAACCAATCTGCTGTTAGGTTGGAGGTTCCTACCTCCTGGAGAATTAATCCGGTCTTTCATGTCTCCCTGTTAAAAAAAGCTGTTGTGTCGGATGGTGACGCCTCTGCCTCTGTTCCTCCGGTGGTGGAGGACGGGGAATATGAAATTTCTCGCATCCTTGACTCTAGACGGTATAGAGGTAGTTTGCAGTATCTTGTGGCCTGGAAAGGTTTCGGACCCGAGGATAACTCTTGGGTGAGGTCAGATGATGTTTCCGCGTCCAGACTTATCAGAGCGTTTCACAGGAGATTTCCTGATAAGCCTGGTCCTAGGGGATCCGGAGGATCCTCTTAGAAGGGGGGGTACTGTTAGAACCTTGCTGTTAGGTTTTTTTTCCTTTGCTGGTCACATGACCTTGTTGGCCTATTTAATCCTGCTCCGCCCTTCTGGCTTTGCTGGACTTCATTGTATATCTACTTTCTAGCTAGCCTGTGCTCTGTATCTAACTCTGTTAGTTTGCTTGGTCTACGGACCTCTATGTTCTATCTATTTTGTTTGTTCGTCTTTCTGCTACTATTTCTGTTAGGAGGTGTCCCATATTCCTCCCAGTCCTTAGTACTTGTAGGGATTCCCTCCCCAAATCTATAGGTCTCCGTACAGACTAGATTAGGACTTTAGCAGGTCTGATCGCAGGATCAGGTTCCCTGTTACATCGTAGGGATTCAGCTGAGTCTTATAGTAGGGACAGATCTCCTCTCTTTCCTTAGCTTTGGTAGCAGAACTTAACAGCAGCTTCTCCAGCCACAGGCTGCGTTCTTCCAGGGGCAACGTCTTGAGGAGATCAATGACGATATTATTCATTTTCTCACACAGCCCGTTGGTTTGCGGGTGGTAAGGCGTTGTCCGAATCTTCTTACAGCCGTAGAGGTTGCAGAACTCCTGGAAGACTTCAGCCTCAAACGCTGGACCTTGATCTGTCAAGACCTGTTCCGGATACCCGTGTGGACAGCAGAAGTGTTGTTGGAAGGCTCTGGCCACTGTTTGGGCTGTCAAGTCTTTAACAGGAACCACCACCAGGAACCGGGAGTAATGGTCCACAATCGTGAGGGCATAGATGTAGCCGGACCGGCTTGTAGCCAATTTTACATGGTCCAGGGCTACCAGCTCAAGAGGCTGCCTGGTGACGATGGGCCTCAAGGGTGTCTTCTGGCTGGTATGGTCCTTCCTTCTGAGGTTACACGGGCCGCAATCTCTGCACCATCTTTCTATGGCCCCTCTCATTCCTATCCAGATGAACCGCTCCCGTAACAGGAACTCCAGTTTCTTCCACCCAAAGTGTCCTGCTTCGTTATGGTAGGCCTCCAGGACCATTGCTGCATCTCGTCTTGGGACCACTACCTGCCAGGTCAGCTCGTGCGTCCGGTGGTTGACAAGCCTTCAGCACAGCTTCCCCTCGTAGAGGAATAGCCTGCTTTTCTCTTTCTATAACTGCTTCCTCAGGGGCATCCGGATCGGGATAGGCATCTGCCTGAGTCAGCATTTCCTTCACCAAGCGAACTGCAGGGTCACTATCTTGCGTTTCAGCCCAGTCGTGGTGAGGTAAGGGATTGAACATGACGGTGGTCGAGTCTTTGTCTCTTACACGGTGGGAGTACTGAGTGGCCCCATACCGGTGGAATGCAGGGAGCTCTATTTCCTCCAGCTCGTCTGGATCTTCTCCCTCATCGGGCAAGTGGGGCATTCTCGATAGGGCATATGCATTGGCGTTTGCTCGGCCTGCCCGGTACTTGATGGTGAAGTCATAGTTTGCTAGCCGGGCCATCCACCGCTGCTCTAGGGCACCAAGTCTCGCAGTGTCCAGGTGCGTCAACGGATTGATGTCCGGTTACACAGTGAACTTCGCAGAGGCCAGGTAATGCTTGAAACGTTCCGTTACGGCCCACACCACTGCCAAGAACTCCAGCTTAAAGGAGCTGTAATTCTCCGGGTTTCTCTTGGTGGGCCTCATCTTCCGGCTGGCGTACGCGATCACCCTTTCTCTGCCCTGTTGGTTCTGTGACAGTACGGCTCCCAGCCCCACATTACTGGCGTCCGTATGGAGGATAAAAGGCTGGCCATAATCGGGGTAGGCCAGGATCTCATCCCCCGTGAGGGTCATCTTCAGCTGGCGGAAGGACTCCTCTTCCGGCTTGTCCCACTTGAAGGGTGGCTTTTGGCTTCTGGTCTTAGATTGTCCTATAAGGAGGTCCTGCATAGGGGCTGCCATCTTGGTGAACCCGGGGATGAACCTTCGGTAGTAGCCTACCAACCCGAGGAACTGGCTCACTTCTTTTATGCTAGAGGGGCTTGGCCAGTTCTTTATTGCCGTGATTTTGTCAGGGTCGGAGGCTACTCCTTCTGCACTCACCACGTGTCCCAGGTACTGTACCTTCGGCTTTAACAGATGGCACTTGGAGGGTTTCACTTTCATGCCAAAGCCTGCCAGGGCTTCGAACACCTCGGCCAGGTGCTTTAGATGGTCCTCGTAAGTCTTCGAATAGACAATTACGTCGTCCAGGTAAAGTAGGACCGTCTTAAAGTTTCGGTGCCCTAGACAGCATTCCATCAGCCTCTGGAAGGTCTCGGGTGCGTTGCAGAGCCCGAATGGCATACAGTTGAATTCACTTAATCCCATCGGGGTGGTGAAGGCGGTCTTCTCCTTGTCAGCCTCTGCCACAGGAACCTGCCAGTACCCACTAGTAAGATCCAAAGTAGAGAAGAAGTTAGCTGATTTTAGTGCGGCTAAAGACTCCTCTATCCTAGGTAACGGGTAAGCGTCCTTATGGGTGATACGATTGACCTTTCTATAGTCCACGCACATTCTCATGGTACCGTCTTTCTTTTTTACCAAAACTAAGGGAGCTGCCCAGGGGCTACAGCTATCTCTAATGACCCCAGCTTCTTTCATTTCTCTCAGCATGCCCTTTGCGTTCTGATAATGTGCAGGGGGTACAGGTCTGTGTCTCTCTTTTATTGGTGGGTAGCTCCCCGTGGGGATGTGGTGTTCCACTCCCTTTACTCGGCCGAAGTCTAGCGGGTGCTTACTAAAGATCCTCTCGTACTCCTGAACCACCCGGTAGACTCCTTGTTTTTGGTGCAGGGGAGTAGAGTCAGCACCCACATGGAGTTTCTGGCACCAGTCCTCCTTGTGTTTCTAGGAGCCATTATCCTCCACCGGGAGAGATGGAGGCAAGGGCTCCACGACCCTGAGAGCATTGTGTTCGACAGCAAACAATTTGGCTAATGTAGCGTACCGGGGCAAATGTACTTCCCTTTCCCCAATGTTTAAGATCCGGACGGGCACCCTTCCATGGCGGACATCAACCACCCCCCGGGCTGTCAAAATGGTGGGCCTGCTGTCTGAGTGTCACACTGTCACAGAATACTGGAGGTAGGGGGCCTAAGCTGACCCTAAGCTGGGACCCTGACTAACCCCTCAACCTGGAGGTACTGTTAAAGGTACAGAGGTCCAGGCCGCCAGCGTAACCCCTACCTCCTGAGGATCCCTGCACCTAAGTAATCTAGTCCTGAGAAGGACCCCGATCACAACAATAGGGAACCAGAAATAATATGCCCACACACAGTATTTAGACGAACGAGACAGTACAAGGGAAAAACCAAAACCACCTTGCATACAACTTCTACACAACTACAACAGAGGGAACACCAACGGGAAAGGAGATAAATGATAAAGCGAGGAAAGGGAAAAAACACTTCCAAATGCACTTATCTCAGCAACTCCAAACACCACGATCCGCTCTGTAAGTCAGAATGAAAAGCTTTCACCGACACCTCCCAAACAGACCTGCAGGAATATAAAGGAGTCTCACTAAAGAAGCATTGATTGCAGCTGGGCGAGGCTGGACCTCAGCTAGCCCAGAGAGAGAGAGAATTAACTCCTACACTGCCGAAAAAACACAAAGCACCAACAAGTCAGCTGCGAGAAGTCAGGCTGTGTACTCGTGACGATCTTCGTGGCAACACACCCGTGACAGTACCCCTCCTTCTACGAGGGGCCTCCGGACCCTCAGGGCCAGGTTTATCCGGGTGAGTCGAGTGGAAGGCCCGAACTAATCGGTCTGCGTTAATATCCGACGCAGGAACCCACATCCTCTCCTCAGGACCATACCCCTTCCAATGAACCAAGTACTGAAGGGACCGGCGATTAAAGCGTGAATCAATGACCCTCGATACCTGGAACTCCAAGTTACCATTGACAACCACAGGAGGGGGAGGTAAAGGTGACGGTACCACCGGCGCCACATACCTCTTAAGCAATGATCTGTGAAACACGTTGTGAATTTTAAACGTAGGGGGGAGGTCAAGACGGAATGCCACCGGATTAATAACAGAACTGATTCTGTACGGCCCGATGAACCTGGGACCCAGTTTCCAGGAGGGAACCTTAAGTTTAATATTCCTGGTAGACAACCATACCTGATCGTTCACACTTAGGTCCGGACCAGACACTCTCCTCCTATCAGCCATACGTTTGTATCGGTTCCCCATAGTATTCAGATTCTTCAGCACCCCTCTCCATACTGTAGCGAGAGATGAGGAAAATCGTTCCTCCTCCGGAACCCCCGAAGAGCCCCCCCTACTGAAAGTACAAAACTGGGGGTGAAAACCATATGCCCCAAAAAACGGGGACTTACCAGTGGACTCGCTCCGCCTATTATTGAGAGCAAACTCTGCCAGAGGTAGGAAAGAAGCCCAGTCCTCCTGGTTCTCTGACACAAAACACCGAAGATATGTCTCCAAGCTCTGGTTCATACGTTCCGTCTGACCATTGGTCTGAGGATGAAAAGCCGACGAGAATGACAAATGCATCCCCCGCCGAGCACAAAACGCCTTCCAGAACTTGGACACAAACTGAGACCCCCGATCAGACACCACCTCGGAGGGTACCCCGTGAAGCCTCACAATCTCCCCAATGAATACCTGCGCAAGAGTTTTAGCATTAGGAAGAGCCGGAAGAGCGATAAAATGTGCCATCTTGCTGAACCTGTCCACTACAACGAGTATGACCGTTTTACCCGAAGACGGAGGGAGGTCCGTAATAAAGTCCATAGACAGATGAGTCCAAGGACGCTCCGGGATCTTCAAAGGTAAGAGGGCCCCAGACGGACGGGTATGTGAGGTCTTAGAGCGCGCACAAACCCCACAGGACGCGACAAAAGTTACCACCTCTTTATGTAAGTTAGGCCACCAAAACCGACGCGAGAGGAGATCCACAGTTGCTTTACTCCCCGGGTGTCCTGCAAAAACTGAGTTATGGTGTGCCTCGATCACCTTTTGTCGCAACTGATCTGGAACGAACAGTCTCCCCGAAGGTCCAACAGGGGCGTCCCCCTGAGCCTCCAATATCTCCTCCTCCAGCTCAGAGCATACTGCCGAAACCACCACCCCCTCCTGAAGAATAGGAATCGGGTCGTCCGTATTCCCGGCCCCAGGGAAACTGCGAGATAAGGCATCCGCCTTTACATTTTTAGACCCAGGACGATATGTAACGACGAAATTAAACCTGGTAAAAAACAATGACCACCTAGCTTGTCTGGGATTCAGACGTTTAGCGGACTCCAGATATAGCAGGTTCTTGTGATCGGTGATGACGGTGACCGGATGAACTGCCCCCTCCAAAAAATGGCGCCACTCCTCAAAAGCTAACTTAATGGCCAAGAGTTCCCTATTGCCGACATCGTAATTCCTCTCAGCGGACGACAACTTTTTAGAGAAAAAGGCGCATGGATGCCACTTACCAGGGGACGAACCCTGTGACAATACTGCTCCCACCCCTACCTCGGAAGCGTCTACCTCTACAAAGAATGGCTGAGACGCATCAGGTTGAATGAGTATGGGTGCCGAGGCAAAACATTTTTTCAAGGAGGAGAATGCTTGACAAGCCTTGTCAGACCACCTAGAAAAATCCGTCCCCTTTTTAGTCATGTCTGTGAGAGGCTTAACCATGGACGAGAAATTACGAATGAACTTCCGGTAATAGTTAGCAAACCCCAGGAAACGTTGTAGTGCCTTAAGATTCTCCGGCCGATCCCACTCAAGAACTGCCCGCACTTTCCCAGGGTCCATACGAAAACCGGACGCTGAAACCAGGAAGCCTAAAAACTGGAGTTCCTGTACGGCGAACACACACTTTTCCCACTTGGCATACAGTTTATTATCCCGCAAGATCTGTAACACCTGTCTAACGTGCTCCTGATGAGACACCAGATCCGGCGAGTAAATTAAGATATCATCCAGATATATGACAACAAACTGTCCCACCAGGTGGCGAAAAATATCATTAACAAAGTGTTGAAACACCGCCGGGGCATTAGTCAGACCGAATGGCATGACAAGGTTCTCATAATGCCCCTCCGGAGTGTTAAAAGCCGTCTTCCACTCATCCCCCTCCTTCATCCTAATCAGATTGTACGCCCCCCTGAGATCCAACTTAGAGAACCATTTGGCGCCCACGATCTGATTAAAGAGATCGGGAATAAGTGGGAGCGGATACGGATCTCGGACCGTAATCCGATTAAGTTCACGGAAATCCAGGCAAGGGCGTAGGCCTCCATCTTTCTTCTTAACAAAGAAGAACCCCGCGGCCACCGGTGAAGATGAAGGTCTAATATGCCCCTTAGCCAGACTTTCAGAAATATAATCCTTCATGGCCTGCCTCTCAGGACCAGAAAGGTTATACAACCTAGCTTTAGGTAACTTGGCCTCAGGGAGCAGTTTTACAGAACAGTCATACTCGCGATGAGGAGGTAGTTCCTGACACCCATTCTCCGAGAATACATCCTCAAAGTCCGCCAGAAATGGAGGTAAGACCCAAGGAGTAACCGCACCGATGACCGTGTTCATGCAGTTTTTATTACAGAATTTACTCCATTGGCTTATCTCTCTGGTTTGCCAATTAATAACCGGGTTATGCTTAGCTAACCAAGGAAGGCCCAACACTATAGGAGTGGGAAGACCCTCCAACACGTAGCAAGACAACAGTTCTTTATGTATTGCCCCCACTTGAAGTTTTACACCATGCACAGCTTGCAAAAAACTTCCCTGACCGAGAGGCCTGGCATCGATCGAGAATATGGGGATGGGTTTAGCCAACTCACTCAATCGCATACCTTGAACCCGGGCAAACCGAGCATCAACCAGATTAGCCCCGGCCCCACTATCCAGAAGAACAGATATCCTCTCAGTTCTCGTACCCACCACCACCTCCGCCGGTACGAGAAACTGAGACGAACCTAGGGACGAAATACCTACTCCCAGATTGCCGTCCACCACACAACCTGGGATCAACAGTTTTTTCGACGACTCTTTACTCTGCAAGGGACGGGATGGACACCCCCCAATAAAATGTCCCTTTTTCCCGCAGAGGAAACACCTTCCTGTCTTATGGCGCACCACCGGTCCCCTTCCCCGAAATGATGTCCCTCCTAATTGCATAGGCTCCTCCGGACTGACCAGGGGAACCACCATATGAGGGGACCTTGTAGGAGGTGGAGACATTACAGGGGGTAGAGTTATCCCGCACCTCTCCCGAAGCCGTCTGTCAACACGAATAGCAAGGGCCACAGCGGCTTCCAGTGACGCGGGAGAGTCATACTGTGCCAACACATCCTGTAATTTGTCGGATAAACCATGACAAAACTGGCTCCTAAGAGCCGGGTCATTCCACTGGGTGTCCGTGGCCCACCTACGGAACTCCGAACAGAATTCCTCCACCGGACGATCTCCCTGCTGAATCCTACGTAACTTAGACTCAGCAAGGGAGATCCGATCTGGGTCATCATATACGAGTCCCAGAGCAGCGAAAAACCTATCCACTGACTGGAGAACCGGGGAGCTTGGGGGAAGAGAGAACGCCCAAGATTGAGGGTCCCCTTGTAGGAGCGAGATGACAATTCCCACCCTTTGTTCTTCACTGCCCGATGACCGAGGCCGCAGCCGAAAGTACAATTTGCATGCCTCCCGGAAAACAAAAAACTTGTCCCGCCCCCCAGTGAACCTGTCAGGGAGAGCTACTTTAGGTTCTGGTCCGGCTTGCTCCGGAGGATGCAAAACCTTGGACTTAACGTCCGCCAGCCCCATGGACAAACTCTGCAACTGCCGAGCTAGACCGGCTACTGGATCCATGGTAGCTGGAGAAAACTAAGATGGTCGGTGAAAATGTCACACTGTCACAGAATACTGGAGGTAGGGGGCCTAAGCTGACCCTAAGCTGGGACCCTGACTAACCCCTCAACCTGGAGGTACTGTTAAAGGTACAGAGGTCCAGGCCGCCAGCGTAACCCCTACCTCCTGAGGATCCCTGCACCTAAGTAATCTAGTCCTGAGAAGGACCCCGATCACAACAATAGGGAACCAGAAATAATATGCCCACACACAGTATTTAGACGAACGAGACAGTACAAGGGAAAAACCAAAACCACCTTGCATACAACTTCTACACAACTACAACAGAGGGAACACCAACGGGAAAGGAGATAAATGATAAAGCGAGGAAAGGGAAAAAACACTTCCAAATGCACTTATCTCAGCAACTCCAAACACCACGATCCGCTCTGTAAGTCAGAATGAAAAGCTTTCACCGACACCTCCCAAACAGACCTGCAGGAATATAAAGGAGTCTCACTAAAGAAGCATTGATTGCAGCTGGGCGAGGCTGGACCTCAGCTAGCCCAGAGAGAGAGAGAATTAACTCCTACACTGCCGAAAAAACACAAAGCACCAACAAGTCAGCTGCGAGAAGTCAGGCTGTGTACTCGTGACGATCTTCGTGGCAACACACCCGTGACACTGAGTTCACGGGTTCTACCATGGCTTGGTAGTCTCTCCCTCTTAACCCGATTGCAGTCCGACACCAGATCATCATTTCACTTTTGGGAGGCATGGCAATAGAGAACGGGTCGCTCATCCTCACGCTACCGATCTCACCACCAGACAGTTCTACCTGTTGCCGTCTCACCAGGGCTCTTATCTCTTTCTGGAGGACCCTCTGTTGGCTGGAGCTCGCATTCATCGCCACCTGCTGCAAAATTACAATTACTTCTGAAAGACAATCACGTTAGTACCCAAGGTTATTTTAGGGTGACTTTCTCGACGGTCAATGTCCACAATGATCACTCCCTGTGCCGGCAGTTCAACTTTACCAATCTTAATGGTCATCTCTCTGAACCCCACCTGCGGCACGGGTTGGCCATTGCTGGTGATGATGCTTAAGTCATCGTCTGGATAACGGGTTATATCAGTGTCACTCTAGTACTGCTTCAAAAGTACATAGGGGACGGTAGTCACTTGGGACCCGGTGTCCAGCAGTGCCCTCATGGGGATACCGTCCTGCACTACGGGCAAAACCGGGCGTCCCCCCACGTACTTATCGCGCCAATTAGAAGGGCCTGGTGACCTTATGCCTGGGGGTTGGCCCTCTGCCCCAGGTCGGACCCGTTTAAAGTACAGTACCTGGCTATGTGTCCTGGCTGGCTGCAACGGCGGCAAATCGGCTGTCCATCCTCAGTGTAACGGTCGGCGGGCCTCCCTCTGAACGACGGGATCCTCCTCTGCCGACGCCACGGGACATCCTCCGGACTAGAAGCCAGCTTGATTGGTCCTGAAGGTTCCATCAGCAACGACTGTACGGTCCTGGTCAATGCAGCAACACTCTTTGTTAGTTCTTGAACCTGATGGTGCAGGTTTGCAGGCGGGGATGGAGTTAGGGCCTGCGCATCAGCCCCCACAAGGTCTGCAGGGTAGGGCACTGCCCCCTGGTGGTAAGTGATGGCAGGGCGCCGGGAAACTACAGCGCCACCTGGTGCGGGTTCTCGGAGCACCCGGATGGCCCTATCTTTGAACTGTGCAAAAGTCAAATCGAGGTTCTGTAGGGCCATGAGGCGCAGCTGGGTTTTGTGGGCGCTGGACAGCAGACCTTCTATGAACTGGTCAGTCAATAGTTTATCTGTATCCTGCACGCTGCCAGGGTCAGCTTGCTTGATTGCTCCCAAGGCTTCCCCCTTACAGTCCTTTTCTCCTCAGCTGTCCAAGACTTTACCTCCCGCTGGGCCGCACCAGTTAACGGCCCTATCAGTATGCTTACTTTCTGTTCTTCTGTCAGGGGATAAACTTTTAACAGGCTATACAGCCTTTCTTTAAAGTCGCCCAAGGTATGCATACTGTGGCAGCCAGGCCGCTCCGGGGATATAGGGCATGGAAAATGGCATCACAGCTGCAGCGGCTACGCTGGTGGTAGAGGGTCCCTCCGCGTCCGACATCTTCCTCCCCCCTAGTTAACCGTGGCCTACCTTCCGGCGATCCTCTTCTGTAGGCCGCGGCTCCGCTCGCGATGCTCTGGGCGAAGACCCTGCGTCGCTCGGCGATGACGTCGGCATCCGCTGGATCTCCTTCCAGGACCTTGCGCAGCGTCTCAGCGTAGGGCGGGGCTTCAGGTCTCGCGCGTTTTTGACGTCCACGCCCCTCTTCTTCCCGCGCGGCGTCCCGAAGATGGCGCCCGATGGCAGGAAACGGCTCCGATTGGCGGGAAATGGCCCCGAATGGCGGGAAACTTCACTCAGGTATGCATAAAGTCTTTTTAAGGCACGCAATACCCGTTTGTGGCGGGTTGGTCACAATCCTGCCGACTAGGACAAAGCTGACACGCCCCCTGGGCCGTGGGGTACCCGGAACCGGGCTTCTGTACGATGCTGGGGGTAGTAGTGGCAACCCGATCCCGTGCCTCAGGGTGGTCAGACCAATGTTGTGGCAGTCTATTTATAGCTTTGTGAATGTCCGACTACGCCACCCGTGGATTGCGGTCAGAGATAACCGCCGCTGCGAGGCAGACCGCTGAGGCTGGTGTTGGTGTGCAGCACAGGGGTAGGATAACTCCCCACGGGAAGAGTGTAGCCTCAGGGCAGTGTAGGTGGATGCTGGGGGTGATAGTGCTGGCCGCAATAGTGAAAGTTCAGAGCCCGTGTCAAACAGTTCTGGGTCTTGATTGTAGATGTTACTAATGACCCAACAGTAGTACCGGGTAGGAATGGGCCTGGGTATCTGAGAGCATTCGGGCGAGCCCCACTGGTCAGGGCGAGTGTGTAGGCCTACCGTTCTCTCTATGCTTTTTCTGACTATCCCCCTCTTCGTGGTGTAATAGCCCACGTCCCTGAGCTTGCCGTGTACTTCGCCGCCTGTATGGCTTGCGACTCGGGCCTTGGGTACCTTTTGCTTTCTCCTCGCTGTACTGGTCCCTCTGTGTGGCGGAGCCTCCAGGCTTCTTAGGCCAAGGGACCTGAAATCCCTCGCGGGTTGGTTCTCTGCTGCTGGGCTTATAACCCTAACAGCCTCGGACCCCAATGTCCGGTAGTGTAGTTCTCTCAGCCAGGACCGGCTCTCGTCACCTCTGTCCCTGGCTTGCAGTCTCTCCTCTGCCTCACGGACTCCTCAGCTGCGGCTGAACTGTCCCTTCCTCTGAGAACCCTTCTGGACACTTCAGAAGTGGGTTCTGGTCTCTCTAACCCTGCCCCAGTTCCAGCTTTTATAGGGCAGCCAGCTCCCCCTACTGTCCCGGGACAGGAGGTGC
Source organism: Phyllobates terribilis (assembly GCF_046119375.1). NCBI lineage: Eukaryota > Metazoa > Chordata > Amphibia > Anura > Dendrobatidae > Phyllobates > Phyllobates terribilis. Next base: position 519,807,574 of record NW_027362763.1, on the reverse strand, counting down.
TGCATGCTAATGGTCCCTAACCAGGGAACCTCCCTCCTGCTCTCAGACTCAGATTATTGTTTGTGGCATCCAGGCCTGGGGTGACACAAAAGTCTCTGACATCAAAGTAAGTCTCAGACATCATGGCACACGTTGTGATGTTACAACGTTTATTACCCTTGTTGCTCACTAACGCCTCTGGAAACGCACATCGTAATGTTATGACATGCAGTCTAGTTGGCGACACAGGTAACGTATATCGTAATGGCAAGACATCATGAAATATACCGTGAAGTCATAGGCTACCTCGGCGCCAGAAGCCCTGGCGCAGAGTAGAGAAGACTGAAGAGGATGACACGCAAAAATGGATAGAAGAGGCCAGACATCAGACTATGGCGAGGTGAAAAATTTTTTTTTTTCAACCTTTACCTTTTCAACCCTCTACAACGGAGCAAAAAGGCGGGCAACAGACAGCCATTGTGCTGAATTCATACAAAGCAAGCTATTAAAAAATTTGGATCCAGAGAATCCATATGCCATGTAAAATTCAAGGCAAATTCAATTCCCCTCAAACTAATTTACTGATCTCTACTCTAAACATGTAAAGGTGGTCATCTATAGCAAACAAATGTGAACTAAACCTGTCAATTTCAATGGGAGCAGACAGCCATTTAATGTGTATGGGGGGTATTCCAATTTTTCCAAGGTAGACATGGGGAAAAGAAGGATCAATGTTTGGATTTTAACATGGCAATGCTCTCAAGTAAAGATAAACTTGGGAAGGTGTCTGGCAGTGGCTTACTCGCTTCACCATATTGAGAACATATGGAGGCTTAGGGTGCATGTGTATGGGGTGACAGGGAGGAATAGGTGCCAGCCTATTTAAAGTGTAAGGTCATTTTCAGGCTTTATTTATCTAACTTTTTGGTCATTCTTAGTATACGTGCCTAGGTGCGTATTCTCCCTTCACTAAAAGAAGCCCAAAAAATTGTCCTTTCGGCTTCCATTGAGCTAGAATGCATTAGCCTACCATTATGTTAGCTATATAAAAAGCTCAGTAGTCTGCATTTTTTCGCAACATTTTGGTCAATGGACGATGTATACCAATATTTAACTATAAAGATGATTTTGGTCCAGAAATGCTCCTTGTGTATAGATCTGTTAGAAGCCAAAGTCAAGATATGAACAGAGCCTGACTAGAAAAGAAAAAGAGTATATCCTTATGCAAGTGCAGCAAAAATTAATAAAATAATTACCTTTACATTTGTAATGGGTAGAGATACAAAATAATTGGGTCTCTTTTTCTTTTCACTTTTATCATCTTCATCAGTTTCCAATTGTTGTCGTTTTCTTTTCTTTTTCACCTTTTTATCCACAGCTTTTGCGGCTGAAAGAAAGGACGATAATGCATTATATGTGATATTCATCTTTACAGGATGTTATTAAGTCTTCTAATAGATGTTGAGATAACAAAGTAGGAAAATAACAAAAATCAAACTTATAATCTAATTCTTCTTCCAAGAGTCTTAAAGGGGTATTCCCATCTCCAAGATCCTATCCCAATATGTAGTAGGTGTAATAATAATATTAGCAAATACTTTCAATTAGAAATGTAGCATAGTTCTTCTGATTTGCTATGTCACTTACCTCGTGTGCACGGTATTGCAGTAGCTTAGGTATCCATGGTTACAACCAGTAACAACTAACTTTCACTATGTGTGTGGACGCAACTATGGATACCTAAGCTATTGCAATGCCCTGCACATGGGGTAAGAGACATAGCGAATCAGAAAAACTGTGTGAAAAAACAAGAGAAACACCAGCTCACCTGAGTCTAAGCGTCCTGGGGCGCGGAGTGCGAAGAACCACCTCGAAATTACACAAATGAAAAAGGGAAAAGGCTCCAGCCACAGGTAAGTCCCAAAAAGTTTCTTCTTTATTTAGATTAAAATACAAACACTACAGCACATGTCCAAAAAAGGCCCATAAGAGCAACGCGTTTCGAACGCCTATAGTGCGTTCTTTGTCAAGCTACAGACATATGGCAAATGCCTAGTATATATATGTGGCCCGACCAATAAAACAAAAGTATACAAATCACGTGACAATTAGGAAACACCCACTGAAATGGGGTGTTATCTATGACAGAGTAGAAAGTTAAATAGTATGAGAAGCAAAGGAAAAAAACGCATAGAAAAACTTGTGATCATACTTGGATGCAAGAAAACACAATGAATAGTAGATGCGTATACCAATTATTCGTGATAATGAAAGAGAAGCTCTCTCCGCATATTTAGCCCGGCCGGATGACATGTATCAAGAAAGTAAAGTACAGTACAGGCCAAAAGTTTGGACACACCTTCTCATTTAAAGATTTTTCTGTATTTTCATAACTATGAAAATTGTACATTCACACTGAAGGCATCAAAATTATGAATTAACACATGTGGAATTATATACTTAACAAAAAAGTGTGAAACAACTGAAAATATGTCTTATAGGTTCTTCAAAGTAGCCACCTTTTGCTTTGATGACTGCTTTGCACACTCTTGGCATTCTCCTGATGAGCTTCAAGAGGTAGTCACCAGAAATGGCCTTCCAACAATCTTGAAGGAGTTCCCAGAGATGCTTAGCACTTGTTGGCCCTTTTGCCTTCACTCTGCAGTCCAGCTCACCCCAAACCATCTCGACTGGGTTCAGCTCTGGTGACCGTGGAGGCCAGGTCATCTGGCGTAGCACCCCATCACTCTCCTTCTTGGTCAAATAGCCCTTACACAGCCTGGAGGTGTGTTTGGGGTCATTGTCCTGTTGAAAATTAAATGATGGTCCAACTAAACACAAACCGGATGGAATAGCATGCCGCTGCAAGATGCTGTGGTAGCCATGCTGGTTCAGTATGCCTTCAATTTTGAATAAATCCCCAACAGTGTCACCAGCAAAGCACCCCCACACCATCACACCTGCTCCTCCATGCTTCACGGTGGGAACCAGGCATGTAGAGTCCATCCGTTCACCTTTTCTGCGTCACACAAAGACATGGTGGTTGGAACCAAAGATCTCAAATTTGGACTAATCAGACCAAAGCAGAGATTTCCACTGGTGTAATGTCCATTCCTTGTGTTCTTTAGCCCAAACAAGTCTCTTCTGCTTGTTGCCTGTCCTTAGCAGTGGTTTCCTAGCAGCTATTTTACCATGAAGGCCTCCTGCACAAAGTCTCCTCTTAACAGTTGTTGAAGAGATGTGTCTGCTGCTAGAACTCTGTGTGGCATTGACCTGGTCTCTAATCTGAGTTGCTGTTAACCTGCGATTTCTGAGGCTGGTGACTAGGATAAACTTATCCTCAGAAGCAGAGGTGACTCTTGGTCTTCCTTTCCTGGGGCGGTCCTCATGTGAGCCAGTTTCTTTGTAGCGCTTGATGGTTTTTGCAACTGCACTTGGGGACACTTTCAAAGTTTTCCCAATTTTTTGCACTGACTGACCTTCATTTCTTAAAGTAATGATGGCCACTTGTTTTTCTTTACTTAGCTGCTTTTTTCTATCAGCTGTGTATCCACCAGACTTCTGCACAACACAACTGATGGTCCCAACCCCATTTATAAGGCAAGAAATCCCACTTATGAAACCTGACAGGGCACACCTGTGAAGTGAAAACTATTTCCGGTGACTACCTCTTGAAGCTCATCAAGAGAATGCCAAGAGTGTGCAAAGCAGTCATCAAAGCAAAAGGTGGCTACTTTGAAGAACCTAGAATATAAGACATATTTTCAGTTGTTTCACACTTTTTTGTTAAGTATATAATTCCACATGTGTTAATTCATAGTTTTGATGCCTTCAGTGTGAATGTACAATTTTCATAGTCATGAAAATACAGAAAAATCTTTAAATGAGAAGGTGTGTCCAAACTTTTGGTCTGTACTGTACATCCAGAAAGCTTCACGATCCAGGAGGCGTCTCCGGTTGTCACCTCCTCTTGGATTCAATGACAGACATTCAATTCCAAATACTTGGAGAGAAGAGATATTTCTATTGTGGGACTGTATAAAATGCCTAGAAGCATAAGATACATTGCGATTAGTAACATTCACAATATCTCTGATATGCTCCGCAATGCGCTTTTTTAATTTTCGTATTGTTGAGCCCACATAGAGTAAATTACAGGCTGTACATTCTATTACATATACCAGATATTCGCTATTACAATTGATAAATTGTTTGATCTTGTGTTGTTGTGTTTTCTCTGTCTTGGAAAATTCCTTTGTGACTTTAACATATCGACATATTCCACAACGACTTTGACCGCATCTAAAAAAGCCCTTACAATTAAGCCACGTGTGGCGTTGTTTTTTGGGGTTAATAAAACTAGGAGATAATAAATTGCCTAAAGTTTCAGCTCGTTTAGCCACTACTCTACATCCTGGTTGCAATATCCTGGCTAATATAGTATCATCATACAGCATTGGTATGTGTTTTAATATGATTTGTTTGATTTGGGAAAATTGGGGACTGAATTTCAACGAAATGAGAGGTTTATTCTCTTGTGCAACAGTAGAGACGGATTAAGATGAAATGTTCCTTTGTTGTGGCTGAATCAAATTCACTCTAGATTTATTATTGACTATAGTTTCAGCTCTCTTAAGTGTCCACATTGGATACCCCCTTTTTCTGAGCTTATTTTTACACATCTCAATTTCGCTGTGTAATTTAGCAGCATTACCACAATTCCTTTTTATGCGGATGAATTCTCCCACTGGAATATCTTTAATGGTAGATAGTGGATGACCACTATTAGCATGTAGAATGCTGTTACCTGCCATGGGTTTCACAAATGTGGATGTAATAATTTTACCTTCAATGATCTCCAATTTGAGATCTAAAAAGGAAATACAGGTAGAATCAAAAGAGTGGGTGAACGACAAATTAAAAGCGTTGTTGTTGAGGTATGCCACGAATTCCGGTATGGCAGACACATCGCCCCTCCAGATGAACATCGTCGATCGTCGATGTATCTGTGATACCAGAAGAGGTGACCAGACCAAAGATTAGAGACAACATATAGCATTTCATATTCCCAAAAAGACATAACCATATTAGCAATGGACGGGGAGTATTTCGTTCCCATAGAGACTCCTCTGACTTGGAGGTAATACTGCAGCCCATACATGAAGAAATTATGAGTCATCAGGAATTGTGCCACAGTTAGTAAATAATTACATAATTCAGGAGTATATGTGCCATATTTCTGCAGATGAAACTCCAATGCCTGCATTGCGATGTGGCAAGGTATACAAGTGTATAACGAAACCACATCACAGCTGAGCCATGTATACTCCCTTTTCCATTTTATTGGTGCCAGCTGATCTAATACATCCCTGGAATCCCTGAGGAAGCCGGCAGATCTTTGCGCCAATGGCTGTAATAATGAATCAAGCCAGTCACCCAGATGTTCCGTGACTGATTGAATACTGGAGACAATGGGTCTCATCGGTGGGGGTGAAATGCCCTTATGGGTTTTAGGTAACCCATATAAACAAGGTAACATGGGATGATCCACTATCAAGAATTCTTTTTGTTTATGTGAAATAACTCCCAAGGCGCATCCTTCTAGAATGATAGCATGTGTGGCCAATTTATACGACTCCAATGGATTCGAGGGAAGTTTTTTGTATGTAGTGGTATCGGACAACAATAGGGAAATCTGGGCATCATACATAGTTCTATCCATAACAACCACAAGACCTCCTTTGTCTGACATTTTTACTACAATTTCCTCATTGCGCATGAGTTCCTGAAGAGCTTTGTTTTGTTCTTTGTTAAGATTGTTGGAGATTTTGTACAATTCCGTGGATGTGTGCAGATTCTTCAGTTCCCGCTGGACACTATCCTGGAACTTGTCCATAGATTCAGTCCTGGATTGTACAGGATAAAAGTATGGGTTACGGATCTTGAAGGATGAAGACTGATTTATCAGACGTTGTTGGGAAGTAGATGTTTCCTGAAGATCTTCATGACTAATTGTGGCTTGTTGCTCTTGAAAATTAAAGTTGCGATACTGATTGTGAGATTGTTGCATATTATCATGAATTTGCTCTTCAGAATTTTCCCCCCAAAAATGTCTCTTTACCGTTAAATTTCTAATAAATTTGTTAATATCCATCAAGGTGCCAAATAAATCAAATTTCTTATCTGGTATAAAATTGAGACCATATGATAAAACTTGCAATTGTTCAGGTGTCAAAATCTGTTTGGTTAAGTTTAATACATTTGAGGTGTCAAAATTGGTTGACTCTATTTCTTGCGACGAGAGAACATTCTTGACATGTTTGGTATGTTTTCTTCCGCCACGTTTGGTGTGTTTCTTCTGCATTTTTTTGTTTTTTGGAAGTAAGAAAGAGTCTGTGTCATTAGTATTTGTGTCAGAGGTGTCAGGATCAGATGAACTGAAACTCACATGAAAATTATGGGGGGGGGATCTCTGATGGGTTGAAGTTCGTTTGAGAATAGATCTGGGTGTGTAAGGTAATTTCTCCCATCTACCCCACTCATACACCTGATTTGATTGGTAATCTTTACTGTCCCGAATGAATTTATTCCTCTTTCTGGAGGTGATAGTGCTCTCCAGTTTGGAGACAGTAATATTAATTTGTGCCAACATATTATCAAAGGTGTTTTGATCGTGTTGCTCCTTTAGAGATCGTTTCAAATTTTCTATTTCAGAATTCAATTGAGATAGTTTGATCTCCTCTTCGTTTATAATTAGTTTAATAAGTTCTAATGAACAGTTGGTGAGTGTTTGGTTCCATTTAGTAACAAAAGTTGGAGAATATACAAGAGTAGGAATCTTCTTTATTCTTAGTCCCCTTGGGATCATGTTTTTCTCTATATAATTCTCCAATGTTTTGTGGTCCCACCATGTTTTGATTTCATTAATAAGGAGTTTTTCCAGCATGTGAAATTCAGCCGGAGGAGTTTCAACAGCTGTGGAGCAGCCTTGTTCATCAGTAGTGAAGACCTGTGCAGCTTTGGGAATACGGTCTTGTATTAAATCTGACATTCTCAAATTCATTGAAGGTAAAATTATTACATCTACATTTGTGAAACCCATGGCAGGTAACAGCATTCTACATGCTAATAGTGCTCTTATGGGCCTTTTTTGGACATGTGCTGTAGTGTTTGTATTTTAATCTAAATAAAGAAGAAACTTTTTGGAACTTACCTGTGGCTGGAGCCTCTTCCCTTTTTCATTTGAATCAGAAAAACTATACATTTCTAATTGGAGATATTTGCTATTATTATTATTATTATTATACCTACTCCATATTGGGATAGGATCTTTAATACCCTATTAAATTTTTTAATTCTTTTGTTTCTTTACAGCAGCTGTGAGGGCTTGTTTTTTTGGGAGAGTGAGAAGTAGTTTTGAGTTAAACTATTCACTTTACCATATAGTGTACGAAAAATGGGAGAAAATATCAAATGAGGTGAAATGGTGAAAAAAAATAGCAATTCTGCCACTAGTTTTTAGGTTTTGTTTTTAAAGCGTTCATTGTGCTATAAAAATAACCTGGCAGTATGATTCTCACGATCAGTACAATTACAGTAATACCAAACTTATATAGTTTGGGTTTTTTAATATTTAAGTGGCTTAAAAAAATTCTGAACTTTGTACAAAAAAATTTGAATAGAGTCGCCATTGTCCGAGACCCATAACTTTTTTTACATTTTCCATTGATGCAGCTGTGTGAGGGATTCTTTTTGCATGTCAAGCTGTAATTTTTATTGGTACCATTTTGGGGTACATACAACATTTTGATCACTTATTATTGCATTTTTTTGTCGGAGATATTGTGACAAAAAACATAAATTTTGGATTTTTTCATCTACATTTACCGTATAGGTTAAACAATTTAAAATTTTCGGAATAGGCAATATTGAATATGTTTTTTTTATTTTTTACATTTCTTTCTATGTAATTAGGGAAAAGGGTATCTAATTTTTTATATTGTTAAAAATCTTTTTACTTTTCACTTTTTTTAGTCCCCATTAGGGACTTTAACCTTCAATCATTTCATTGCTTGTACTATATGCTGCAATACTAAAGTATTGCCATTTATAGACCTAATAACGGTCTTGGCCACAGGTCGGGCTTCCTGGGAATACAAAGACAGCAGTGAATTCCGGCTGCCATGCAAACTCATCAACCCACAGGCAACCTGTGATCACGATGTAGGGGAAGTGGGGTGGCGATGTGCACCTGGAATGGACACCAAGGCAGGATTAAGTGGCTTAAATGCCACTGTCACTTATTGACAGCGGCATTTAAGGGGTTAACAGCAAGTGATTAGAGCCATTTAATGTTAGAGCAGATGCCAGGATGTGTAACACAATCACCACATGCCCAGTGTGGAGTGGATTCACTTTCTGAGCCCATTCCACACACCATGACCCAATCCATGAAGAATATATCCGTCTTGGAAGTTAAAGGGATCGGCCAGGACTTTCATATTGATGATCTATACTTAGAACAGATCATCAATATCAGATCGGTGGTGGATGACACATGGTACCCCAATGATCAGGGGCTAGCAAGTCCCGTGGCTGACAGATTTAGGCCATGGCCCCACTATTATTATTTTGTCAGTATTTGGTCAGTATTTTTTCTCAGGAGTGGGAGCCAAAACCAGGAATGGGTGATAAATGCAGAATTGGTGACTTGTTTCTATTATATCTCTTCTCTGATTGTTCCTCACCTGGTTTTGTCTCCCACTCCTGAGAGAAAATACTTACCAAATACTGACCAAATACTGACAGTGGGTCCATGGCTTTATACAAGAATACGGAACAGGAACATCACAGCTCCATACAATGTGTATTGGCCACACACAAGTACTGCAGCTCAGCTATTTACTTCATTGTGGAATGCAAGAATAAACATAAAAAAATTCTATGTCTATTCATCTATTTTCTGATAATAGTTTGGGGAGTTTTCTTAAGTGATAAGAGTGCATTTACGCTACCCACAAACAATCCTAGGCATGGTCCTAAAGGCCTCGGTCGCTGTAGCTTTGGGTATCTATGTTTAATTCTGCTGAAGTACACTGCAGTGTGAACTGACTCCAAAACAGCAGCTTGTATGAAGGAAGTTTTCCCTCTGTTGTCTGTGAGTGCATATTTGTTTGTTTGGTATTTTCAATTATCCCTGTACGTTCTTTCCTTGTTTGCGTATTTACATACACTATTCCTCCCCATTTCTCTGGGTGGGGGAGGGGACAGATGAGGGCTGATTCAGCAGAACAGCAATGTATGTGGCCCCAGCAACTTCACCATCAGAAGTACCCAGGGGAGCAGGGCTAGCTAGGGCGCCCCTAGAGTTAGGGACAGGATAGGAGCCCTCCCGGGTTATCAGACAACAGAATCGTGACACATACTTACTTTCAAACACAGAACAAATGTCCGCATGTGCAAATGGCAGCTCTATTAACAAACTTTCCACAGATCCCGGCTTTTTCTTACAGGAAGTTGTTTTCCTTTGCTTGATTCCCCTTTTCCTTTTTTGCCGATTTTTCTCAGCAGTTTCATTTTCTGAGGCTACAAAGAAAGTATAAAAAAAATGATTATAATATCAATACAATAGGAATGTGTAATAAATCGTGCTGAGTTCACACACAGAGTAACTGTAGTGGGATTTGCAACAAAAGCACAATTCAGGTGAATGGGGTCCTACAAAGCAACATTGTAAGTTACAAAAAAACACAAAACTGAGTTATGTATGTGGTGTATCTTACAGATTTCATTCTTTACAATACAATGCATGTAGACTTTGCTTTAGTATATCTTCCTGCAGACCACCTCCCATTCATCTCTAAGGTAAAACAATAGCTTTACAAGAGCAGGGAGCCCTGTAAAATCAAAGGTGTTGTCTGTTCTAAATAACCCACTTTTATACTGTATGCCAACTTGTGGCATATGAATGGAGAAGAGGTGTTCTCCTGCTAAGGATCCCTCTATTTGTCATAGCCGAGAGCTGCTACAAACAACGACTCTCCCTCTACAGGTCAAAGCACAACTGTGCATTATATGGATGGACAACTCATTTCAATGGAAGCCATATAATGTTTAAAGAAGATCTCCCATGAAAGTTTTTATCTCCTTAAAATATTGCAGTCACCATGTTATATAGCACTGTGTACTTACAATTGCTCATTTTGCCTTTCTATCCAGCTAATTCATCTCTGTGCTCTGCTCTATGTAGAAATAGGAAGTATGTTGTCCTTGCATTTATCATTCCTCTCTTCAACTCCTGACCCAGCTGCTCAGCTCCTCCTCTGCCAGGGACTTTTGCAGTGACTTATAACTCATACAGGGAAAATTGACCTCCTGTTTCTACATAGAGCTTAGAAGGATTTAGCAGGTCAGTTTTTAATCACAAGATGTCATAGAAGCGATGGAAAACAGAAGAATTAGCTGGATAAAAAGGCAAAATGAGCAATTGTAAGTACATAGTGCTATATAATATGATGACTGCAATATATTAAGAGGATAAAAATTTATGAGAGTGTTTCTTTAATTCCCCTGCAGTAAACTCTCATGCTCTTCTCTCAGTAAATGATGGCATAGTGATAGGATATGCCATCACTTACAAGGGTTGTCCGAGCATATAAAATTGTTAATCTATCCTCAGGATAAGTCATCAAAATCAGATTTGCTGGATCAGGAGTTGAAGATGAGGATGATAAATACAAGGAAAAGAGGCTTCCTGTTTAATCATGTGATATCATAGACCTAAGGCTATGTGCCCACGATGCAGAAATGCTCAGGATTTTTTCCTGAGCGTTTCTGCATCTCCCTGGAAGAAAAAAACGCATGCGGATTGTACATGCGGATTGTACATGCGTTTTTCCTGCCAGGGACATGCGGATGTGAAGCATTCTTCACATGCATTTCTGCATGCGGGTTGACAAGCGCTTTCCAAGCGATTTTAGCATCACTTGGAAAGTGCTTGTGACTACTTGGTCACACTATATAAATCCATGCAAACAGCATGGATTTATATAGTGTGACCCGAGAGAGGGGTTAAAAATAAAAAAATAAACCAATACTTACTGTACCTTCCGATGGCCCCCGAGACTTGCTGCGCTCCTGTGCTGGCTGCCGGCAGATCGCGGTACGCTGTACTGAAAGACCTGCCGTCACATGACTGTGACGTCACCGCAGGTCCTTCAGTCCTGCGAGATCTGTCGGCAAGCGAAGAGGAGTCTGGGAGCCGTCGGAAGGTGAATATAATCTTTATTTTTTATTTTTTTATTTTTTTTATGGTACCTGGGTGTGGAGGAGACTCTCCTCTCCTCCACACCCGGGTACCATCCGCACATTAGAACGCGCCAATTACGCAAGTACAGATGCAGTCTTGCGGAATTGGCGAGTTCTAATGCAAGTCAATGGTGGCGAAAACGCAGCACTTCTGCAAAATTAATGGACATGCTGCGGATTTTTGAGCGCAGCATAAACGCTGCGGAAAAATCCGCAGCATGGGCATTGAAAGTGTGGAATTGCATTGGAGTCCATGGGGGAAGGTTTACCAAACGCTTCCCAAGCGTTTACGCTGAGGTCCTTCAGAGAGGAAGAAAACTAGAACTCTAGCGCCACCTACAGGAAGTAGCAATCCTAAAAGTCAATAGTGACCCTTTAACGAGCCTTATCACATGACTTAGGATATAAGCCAAAACCAAAAACTCAATTTGCAGACATTGAGGTCTATAATAGCATCTACGGGTGCACAGAAACGAAGCAGGACTAAACAAATTGTGGCAGAATAGTATCGCACTTTGCATAGGTCCATTATTGGCCTCAGGGTGTATAAATAAAAGGGGAACCCACTACTTGGACATACCCTTCTTAAATGCCGAGTAAAATAAAAAAACGTTACTCCTCACTTACCACACAGGTGTCGCTCCAGCGATGTCGGCACCGCGTCTCCGGAGTGATGTTATGTTACACATTATGCTGACTGGTTACTGCCATTATTTCATCACAGCGGACGTCTGCTCTGGCGGAATATTGATGAGCAGCAACCAGTCAGCTGACTGTTATGTCATGTGCGCGCAGCAGACAGTCACGAGCGCCGGGAGACCTGGTGCTGACAACCCTGGAACGGTGCTGGTGCGAGACGGCAGTCTAAGCTTTGCTTATTTCATCTAAGGGGCTGGCCAAGTAGTGGTAAACCCGTTTACCACATGCGCCGTATATATACGGCGCATTTCATGTCTCACCCTTTGGTGCGGGCTCCGGGGATGAGCCCACATCTTTTCCGGCACATGACAGCTGATCTGATCAGCTGACATATGCCTCTAACATCTGCGGGTGAAATCGCGACCCACCCGCGACTGTTAATGTTAAATACCACTGTCAAACTCCAACAGCAGCATTTAACACGGCCGCGCCGGAAGTGTGTCAGAAGACCTGCCTATCAGCATGCCCGTCACGTGATCGCGTGCCACCCACCGATGGGTTGGCATGACAACTCGGAGACTGCAGGAGACCCCTGTGGTTGTCATAGCCAATCTACTATGAGCGCCGCCCAGTGGTCGGCACTCAAAGCAGGTGAGCACTTTTGTTACACATAACAGGGCTGAAGCCCTGCTATGTTTAGCACAGGTGATCAAATGATCGCAGCGTCTAGTCTCCATTGGAGACTATTAAAGCAAGTGAACAGTAAAAAAAAAAATGTTTTTAAAAATATTAAAAAATATAAAAGTTTAAATCACCCCCCTTTCACCTAATTCAAAAAAACGAAATAAAAAATACACATATTTGGTATCGCCGAGTTCAGAATCGTCCAATCTATCAATATATAAAAATAATTAATCCGAACGGTAAAAGGCGTAATGAGAAAAAAATCAAAACGCCAGAATTACATTTTTTTGGTCGCTGCAACATTGCAATAACGGGCAATCAAAACATTGTATCAATTAAAATGTCAGATCGGAGTGCAAAAAATACGCCCTCACTCGGCCCCAGATCTCGAAAAATGGAGACGCTACGGGTCCCGGAAAATGGCGCCTTTGTTTTTTTAACAAACATTGGATTTTTTTTTACCACTTAAATAAAAAAGAACCTATACATGTTTGGTGTCTATGAACTCGTAATGACCTGGAGAATCATAATGGCAAGACAGATTTAGCATTTAATGAACATGGTAAAAATAAAAAACTATTATGGAATTGAACTTTTTTGCGATTTCACAGCACTTTGAATTTTTTCCCCGTTTTCCAGTACACAATATGGTAAAACCAATGGTGTCATTCAAAATTGCAACTCGTCCCGCAAAAAAACAAGCCCTCACACGGCCATGTTTTCCAAAAAATAAAAAAAAGTTATGGCTCTGGGAAGAAGAGGAGCAAAAAAGGAAAGCGCAAAAACGGAAAATGGCTGCGGCATGAAGGGGTTAAGAAAAAAAAATCTGTACTTTCCTCCACTGCTCTCACCACAATGTCCCCTGCTTTCCTCCTGATATAAACAATGCCATGTGACCGCTGCAGCCAATCAGAGGCCATTGACTGGTCAAAGTGGAAGAAATAACCTATGGTTTAAAATTCGCGCTAGCGGTAGTGAATGAAGGACTTCGGGAGAATAAATAACTAAAATGTACTTTATTGATACAGGTGTTTAAAAAGATTTTTTCTAAAAAGCTAAAATAGACAATATAAGGAATGGGTAAAAATGAGTAAATAAATATAAATAAATAAATATGGTTCTGGATTAATGGATAGAACGGCTTCCCATAGAGTCTTGAGGTAGTCGATACTTGGGAGGCAGAAGGCTGGACCTGGTGGAAGAGGAACCGTGTTAGGGTATAGTAGTACGGTATGGTAATACGGTACTTAGGGTATCGATTCTTGGTAGGTTTGGTTTTTGTATGGGTTACCTGTTATGATCGGTCTGTATCTCCTTGTGGCAACCTTGAAGGCCTTTCGACGGTGGACTCTAGTGTCAGTAGGAGACGATGGTAGATACCTGAGGTGCAGGAAAAGTGCATTAGAACTTGGGATTAATTGACTAGAGGTTATTAGTGGGAGTTGTACTTTACCTGCTATTGTTGTGGTAATCGGTGGGCAACAAGAACAGAGACGTGCGGATGTGTTTCTTGGACCGTGATCCACAGGCAGCCAACTATGGAGGTGGACTGGTCCGGGATGGTTTTTTGAAAAGGGGGCTCGAGGTCGTAGGGTCGTAGAAGAAATAGGTTTGATATTGTAGGTACTCGGTTCTCAGGTGGTACGATAGGATTAGGACTTACCCTAAGGTAGACTTGTTCTATTTTGGGTTTAATAATTATAGTTGTCCTTTTGAGAGATGCAGCAGGTGACTCTGGTTTGTCCCTGTCCCTGTAGGAGAGGTGCAGCAAGGTGCTTCTGGCGGTACTGACGATGTGGCGTCTATGTTGTACCCTTTGTCCTGTTTGAAAATTTAAGGGAGGGTTAGTGTTTGAGGTATAGTAGGATTAGTCTGCAGTTACTATGCTTGTTATTTACCTTATTTCATATATTGCTGACATAAGAGGACAGGTGCATCAGGTGTTCCGGTCGTACGGAAGGTGCAGCAGGAGGCTCTGGATGAATTATTTATGCAGCAATAGTTCTATAGTAGGAGGCTCTGATCCTGGATACCAAATAGGTGCAGTAAGAGGCTCTGACTGGGTGGTCAGTCGGTCAGGCAGTGATGTGTCCTGCCATAAAATGCTCTGGTGTAGACGAAGGTTCTGGTTGTAGGGTTGATATAGCAGGGGTCTCTGGCTGGGTAGTTAGAAAATGCTGTCACGATGTAGAAGAAGGCTATGGTTGCAAGGTGAGTATAGGGCAGACCGCGTGGTCTGTGAGTCTGCCAAGGATAGAATAGTGAAGGTTAGAGTATCTGCTCCTGGCAGTTTCGTGTGGTAGCAAGCGGTGGGGTCCGAGGCCCGAGATTACTTACAGTCTGCAGTCCCGCAGTTATGTCAGCAGGTGATGGAGCCCGGAGCGAGAGCGGAGTCCCGGCCGGTGACCGCCGCAGCTCGCGTGCTTCCGGCGTTTCGAAACGCGTTGGAACGTCTTTGACCCAGCTGAGAAGGCACCCACAGGCCTCCGTACTGAGTGCACGCCGCTTACCACGTGACAGCGCGTCACTCTGCCCCTCTCGCGCACTTTCAAGTGAAAGCGCGCCTTCTCTCCCCCCCCTCTCTCTCTATCCCGCTCTGCCTACCCGGAAGCACGCGAGCTGCGGCGGTCACCGGCCGGGACTCCGCTCTCGCTCCGGGCTCCATCACCTGCTGACATAACTGCGGGACTGCAGACTGTAAGTAATCTCGGGCCTCGGACCCCACCGCTTGCTACCACACGAAACTGCCAGGAGCAGATACCCTAACCTTCACTATTCTATCCTTGGCAGACTCACAGACCACGCGGTCTGCCCTATACTCACCTTGCAACCATAGCCTTCTGCTACATCGTGACAGCATTTTCTGACTACCCAGCCAGAGACCCCTTCTATATCAACCCTACAACCAGAACCTTCGTCTACACCAGAGCATTTTATGGCAGGACACATCACTGCCTGACCGACTGACCACCCAGTCAGAGCCTCTTACTGCACCTATTTGGTATCCAGGATCAGAGCCTCCTACTATAGAACTATTGCTGCATAAATAATTCATCCAGAGCCTCCTGCTGCACCTTCCGTACGACCGGAACACCTGATGCACCTGTCCTCTTATGTCAGCAATATATGAAATAAGGTAAAAAACAAGCATAGTAACTGCAGACTAATCCTACTATACCTCAAACACTAACCCTCCCTTAAATTTTCAAACAGGACAAAGAGTACAACATAGACGCCACATCGTCAGTACCGCCAGAAGCACCTTGCTGCACCTCTCCTACAGGGACAGGGACAAACCAGAGTCACC
This sequence comes from Phyllobates terribilis, assembly GCF_046119375.1. NCBI lineage: Eukaryota > Metazoa > Chordata > Amphibia > Anura > Dendrobatidae > Phyllobates > Phyllobates terribilis. Next base: position 519,791,658 of record NW_027362763.1, on the reverse strand, counting down.
TGCTGCATCTCTCAAAAGGACAACTATAATTATTAAACCCAAAATAGAACAAGTCTACCTTAGGGTAAGTCCTAATCCTATCGTACCACCTGAGAACCGAGTACCTACAATATCAAACCTATTTCTTCTACGACCCTAGGACCTCGAGCCCCCTTTTCAAAAAACCATCCCGGACCAGTCCACCTCCAAAGTTGGCTGCCTGTGGATCACGGTCCAAGAAACACATCCGCACGTCTCTGTTCTTGTTGCCCACTGATTGCCACAACAACAGCAGGTAAAGTACAACTCCCACTAGTAACCTCTAGTCAATTAATCCCAAGTTCTAATGCACTTTTCCTGCACCTCAGGTATCTACCATCGTCTCCTACTGACACTAGAGTCCACCGTCGAAAGGCCTTCAAGGTTGCCACAAGGAGATACAGACCGATCATAACAGGTAACCCATACAAAAACCAAACCTACCAAGAATCGATACCCTAAGTACCGTATTACCATACCGTACTACTATACCCTAACACGGTTCCTCTTCCACCAGGTCCAGCCTTCTGCCTCCCAAGTATCGACTACCTCAAGACTCTATGGGAAGCCGTTCTATCCATTAATCCAGAACCATATTTATTTATTTATATTTATTTACTCATTTTTACCCATTCCTTATATTGTCTATTTTAGCTTTTTAGAAAAAATCTTTTTAAACACCTGTATCAATAAAGTACATTTTAGTTATTTATTCTCCCGAAGTCCTTCATTCACTACCGCTAGCGGAATTTTAAACCATAGGTTATTTTATCTAGTATATCTACTATGGACACTTAGTGGTTCCCTGTCCAAAAATTCGCTGCCTTTGATAGTGAGTAGCCTAATAGCGCCTCCAACACCTACAAAGTGGAAGAAACACTATTCTTCCGCATGGGATGAAATTGGAGACATGGGGCTGAGAGCGGAGGCGCTGCATCTGTCCTGGAGGTCAGGAGTTTTGATTTTTTTGTAATTTATGTAGCCCCTTTGGACCACTAATAAGGCGCTATCCTGTGACAACCCCTTTAAATCTAAGTATTGTGTGCAGCCCTATGACTCAGGGGGTATGTTGTCTGAAAAATGGGGTTCAGTTATGGAAAAAAAATCAGCAAAACCCTCCCGTCGTGACTACACTAAGTATGGAAATGAGAAGCCAAGTGCCGCAGGTGTGCACTGCGCTGTACGGCTGGGACAGGAGGCTGCGGTCCAGCACAATGTGGAGGTCATGTGACTCTCACGTCACACTTTGGTCACAGCACAGCTCGCACCTGCTTTCACCGGCGTTGCTGCGACCTCAGGTTCTCCAGCCCGCTCCGAGCCTCGGTTACCGGGCCGGGGCAGGACACACGGAGAGACACATTCCATAGGACGAGGGACCCGATAAGTCACTCTGCAGCCGAGTGAGGACCCCCTGATGACGTCACGGCGGGAGGCTGCACGCAGAGTGGTGTTTACTAGAGCCCGGAGCATCGAGCAGCGCGATGTCCACATAGTAAATAGACGGCTACGGCGCGACGGGAGGGACAAACCTAGTGCGAGCTCGTAGCTGCAAGGTAGCGCAGTCCTGCAGCCGCTGTGTGCCGTATACGGATCAGCGACCTAATGGCCTCGTACAGACACTGCAGAGTGCAGGCGGCTGACATCTGATATGCAAAACCCAATAGTGACATGCTGTCTGTCACCATTGTGGGAAGTTAGGGGGGTGGATTCCCAAATTGCAGATGAACGACATCTTATGTACCCGTACAATTTCATACAATCCCCCTATGACTACATGACATGCGATATTGCTGCACCTTTTCACCATGTGTGCTATTGCATGTAATGTATTTCCATGGGATTTGTGCACACCTGCAATGTCATAATTCACATGGCACAGGAGCAGGACATTATTAGGGGGTCTCCAGCCCTACCCTATTAGTTACCTACACTTAAAGGAATTGTCAGCACAACGTGATCAGACAGAGTACAGGCCCTGGGTGCATCATGGCGGGGCCAAGCATTTATCTACATTTTTCTACCTGCTTTGTTTCCATTTATCTCCTCCCTTATCTGGCTCTATGAAGCCAGAGCTGTCAATCAAATAAGAGGGGAGCTGGAGATCGAGGGACAGCAAGCAGGTGGGAATGTGTATATGAATGATTGGCCCCGCCATGATGCACCGAGCGCCGGTACTTGGTTTGATCAGTCATTCTGTGCTGACAGAGTCCCTTTAAGGTAGGTCATAAGGGTCTGACACCAATACCTCACTGATCAGCTGTTGAATAGGAGGAGCTCCATGTGATCGGTGAGGAGCCCACACTGATCTGATATTCATCACCCTTCCTAAGGTGAACAAGGCAAGAAAGTGAAAGAATTGGGAGCGCAGGTGGTCTTCTCATCCATCCTCCCAGTGGATGACCATGGAACAATGAGGTGGAATAAGATTCTACAGGTGAACAACTGGCTACGTCGATGGTGCCGTCAACAAGGATTTAGATTTCTGGATCACGGGATGAATTACCTATACGATGGACTACTTGCTAGAGATGGGGTGCACCTTACGAAGACTGGAAAACATGTATTTGGAAGTCGCCTTGCTACACTCATCAGGAGAGCTTTAAACTAGAACAATGTGGGAAGGGAAGCAAAAGGCCAGAAAAAGCCATACAGCTGACAAATACTATTGAGATCTCTGCTACTGGAAGTGGAAAGGAAGAACAAAGACAAAACAATTTAAATAATAAAAATATGGGAGGAAGAGAAACCAATCACAAACTAAAATGTTTTTATACAAATGCACAAAGCATGGGCAACAAACAAGGAGAATTGGAACTACTAATGCAGGAAAAGGAATATGATGTCATTGGAATCACTGAAACTTGGTGGGACGATACACATGATTGGAATAAAAGGCTAAAAGGATACAACTTATTTGCAAGAAACAGAATTGATAAACGAGGAGGAGGTGTCGCATTGTATGTTAGAAAAGCGTATATCTGCACAGAGGTTGAAGCTTAAGAGACTGGGAGTTCTGTGGAAACTGTTTGGGTAAGAATACAAGGAGAGAACAACGGAAAGGACACCATTGTAGGCATTTACTACAGGCCACCTCGGCAAGCTGAAGACATGGATGAACTCTTTATGTATCAAATGACCAAGTTCTCCAAAAAATATGACGTAGTGGTCATGGGAGATTTCAACTATCCAGACATTTGTTGGGAATCTCTCTCAAGTAAAACTAACAGGTCAAGCAAATTCTTATCCTCTCTTGCTGACAACTTTATCTTCCAAAAGGTAGGGGAGAAAACAAGGGGATCTGCTACTTTGGATCTAATCCTTATAAACAGGGAGGAAATGGTTGAGGAGGTAAAGGTGGCTGGGACCCTAGGAGGCAGCGATCATGCTATTATAGAATTTTGGATAACTAGAGGAGGAAGACATGTGAAGACTCAAACTTCAAGGTTAGATTTTAGAAAGGCAGATTTTAAGAGACTCAGAAAGAGAATAGGAGGGATCCAATGGCTGGATGTCCTTAAGGACAAAAATGTCCAGGAAGGATGGGAAATTTTTAAAAATGAGATTCTCAAAGCACAATCGTTAACAATCCCGAAAAGTAGGAAGAATGGGAAGCATTTAAGGAAACCAGGATGGATGAACACAGAACTTAAACACATGCTAAAAAGAAAGAAAGAAATGTTTATTAAATGGAAAGAGGGAGGCATATCTAAAGAAGATTATAATACAGTCTGCAGATCCTGCAGGGCACGTATCAGGTTAGCTAAAGCTGAAAATGAATTAAGGCTTGCAAGAGATGTCAAAAGCAATAAAAAAGGATTTTGGGGGTATGTCAAAAGTAAAAGAAAAGTCAAAGATGCTATAGGATTTTTACAGGATGAAAATGGAGAAATGGTAAGAGAGGATGTTGAGAAGGCCGAACTTTTTAATTCCTATTTTGCATCTGTTTTCTCTCAGAAAGAAAATGTAACATCAACTGATTTTCACTGTCCTTTTAAAGGAATAGAGGAATCCAAGTTATCTGTAAACAGAAAGATTGTGAGGGAATATTTAGCTAACATAAATGAGTTCAAGTCTCCAGGTCCAGATGAATTACACCCCAGAGTACTGAAGGAGATCGTAGAAGAAATTTTAGAACCACTCTCCATAATCTTTGAAAATTCTTGGAGAACAGGAGAAGTCCCAGAAGACTGGAGAAGAGCAAATGTTGTTCCTATCTTCAAAAAGGGGAAGAAGGTGGACCCAGGGAACTATAGGCCGGTGAGTCTGACTTCTATACCAGGAAAGATCTTTGAACAAATTATTAAACATTATGTATGTAAGTACCTGGATAAGAATGAAGTGATTAACCAGAGTCAGCATGGGTTTGTAACTAACAAGTCATGTCAGACTAACTTAATTTCCTTCTATGACAGAATCACTGACTGGGTGGATCAGGGAAATGCTGTAGATATAGTAGATCTTGACTTCAGCAAAGCATTTGACAAAGTATCTCACACCATCCTTATTGAAAAAATGACCAAGTATGCAATGGACCAGGCAACTGTTAGGTGGATTCATAACTGGCTTAGTGATCGGACTCAAAGGGTGGTTGTAAATGGCTTCACATCCAGCTGGATGAATGTCTCAAGTGGGATACCACAGGGCTCTGTCCTGGGACCTGTATTGTTCAACATCTTCATCAATGATTTAGATGAAGGAATTGAGGGTAAACTGATTAAATTTGCTGATGACACAAAGCTAGGAGGGATAGCTAATACTAGAGAAGAGAGAGAGAGGATTCAAAAAGACCTAAATAAACTGGAGCAGTGGGCAGCAACCAACAGAATGGTTTTTAACAGGGAAAAATGCAAAGTACTACATCTGGGCAATAAAAATGAAAAAAGCATATACAGAATGGGAGGAATAGAGCTAAGCAACAGTACATGTGAAAAAGACTTAGGTATACTAATAGATCATAGACTGAACATGAGTCAACAGTGTGATGCAGCAGCAAAAAAGGCAAATACAATTCTGGGATGTATTAACAGAAGCATACAGTCTAGATCACGTGAAGTCATTATCGGTCTTTACTCCTCTTTGGTCAGACCTCATCTGGAATACTGTGTACAGTTTTGGGCACCACATTTTAAAAAAGACATAGACAAACTGGAACAAGTTCAGAGAAGAGCGACCAGAATGGTGACTGGTCTGCAAACCATGTCCTATGAGGAACGGTTGCAGGATTTGGGAATGTTTAGCTTGCAAAAAAGAAGACTGAGAGGAGACTTAATAGCTGTCTACAAATATGTCAAGGGCTGTCACATTGTAGAAGGATCATCTTTATTCTCATTTGCACAGGGAAAGACTAGAAGCAACGGGATGAAACTAAATGGAAGGAGACACAGATTAGATATTAGAAAAAACTTTTTGACAGTTAGGGTGATTAATGAGTGGAACAGGCTGCCACGAGAGGTGGTGAGTTCCCCTTCAATGGACGTTTTCAAACAGAGGCTGGACAGACATCTGTCTGAGATGATTTAGTGAATCCTGCTTTGAGCAGGGGGTTGGACCAGATGACCCAGGAGGTCCCTTCCAACTCTACCATTCTATGATTCTATGAACATGAAAACACACTGTTCCACTTTAAAGGGCTCGTCCAGCCATGGGAAAAAAGTCTGAACACAGCTTAAAGGGATTTTCCACTTTAAGGCCCCCTTCACAAGTCCGTTTTTTATGTCCGTATGTGGTCAGTTTTTTAAGGACCGCAAATACAGACACACACACACACCCACTGTATTCCGCGTGAAAACCCCATAGACATGTCCTTTTTTTTCATGCTCCATGGATGAAATGTGTGCCGCACACGTGCACACTGATGACACACAGATGACATTCATGTGTCATCAGTGTGACTTGTACCGGCGCCTGGGAAAAAGTGGTACAGTTTGCGCTGTTCCCAGGCGCTGGGTGCTGAATTAAATTCATCATTGTCGTCTGGTCTCCCTGTGATCAGCGAGACCAGGTGACGCTGATGGGAGATGGAGTCAGCACCCTCTGTGTGTGTATATTGTGTATTAAATAAATATATATTTTTTAAAAAAACGGCGTGTGGTCCCCTTTCATTTTCCGAACCAGCTGAGGGAAAGTTGACAGCTGGGGGCTGATGTTAATATTCTGGGAAAGGGGCCAATAGGCATATAGGTTCCCAGGCTATTAATATCAGCTCACAGCTGTTTGCTTAGCCTTTCCTGGTTAGTAAAAGTAGGACCCCCCCCCCCCAAAATCAAATTGTGGGGTCTCCCTAATACTACTAACCACCAGCAAAGGCTAAACAGACAGCTGTGGGTTGATATTAAAAGCCTGGGATGGGGCCGTGGCTATTGGCCCCCTCCCAGACTAAAAATATCAGCCCTCAGATGTCCCAGAAATGGCGCATCCATAAGATGCGTCAAATCTGGCACTTAGCCTCCGCTCTTCCCACTTTCCCTGGTGTGGTGGCAAGTGGGGTAATATTTGTGTGGTTGATGTCAGCTTTGTAATGTCAGCTGACATCAAGCCCATGGGTTAGTAATGGAGAGGCGTCTATCAGACGCCCCATTACTAACCCCGTAAGTTTAACTTAAAAAACACAGAGTAAAGTCATTTATTTGAAATAAAAACTCCCCAATTCTCTTTTACCCATTTATTATTTTAAAAATAAACACAGTATTCCTCACCTGTCCACTGATAATCCATATATCCCACGAAGAGGCCAACTCATCTACATCTGGATGCATTGCTGAGCGGTGCAATGATGTGACCGCTCAGCCATGCATCCAGGATACACTGAGCTGAGCCTGAGAACGCAGCTTCAGTGATCTGCGGTGACCTCATTGAAGTTACCGCCGTTCACAGGCAGCCACGTTCCCACGGTCAGCTCTGTGTGAGCAGGCCTATGAACTGTGGTGACCTTACTGACGTCACCGCTCTTACCATGAGAAATTTCAACATTACGTTAAAAACTAAAGGTACATGATCAAAAAGCGCTATTTACATCACAGCTTGTGAGTTTAGTGATTGGCTGAAACGGTGAGTGCACTGTAGTCATGATATTACTGCTGCAGCCAATAAACAAAGGCCAGAGCAGCGGTGGAGAGGGTGAGTGCCTGCTGTGTTTGTTAATTTATATGTATAAAAGTGTTTGGCAACCAGCTTTGTTAAAGTAGAAACCCTTTAACCCCTTCACGACGTTACCAATTTCTATTTTTGAATTTTCATTTTTTTCACCCCTCCCCTTTAGTAGAGGAATACATGGCATTATTATGCATTGTTTTCCTCTCCTGAAAGGGTTAAATGGCAGGAATGGTTTCCCACCTGCTGAGGATTGGTGCAGGTAGCCAGCCTGTCAGTGAGGTGTCGCAGGGGGAAGACTACTTCTTCCCCTATGCGACAGCTGCTGATAGGGTCATAATATTTATTAAACATTGGTGGTACAGGGTATTAAAGATGGCAGTGTCAGAGGAGAGTGTCAGTCCTCAGGCGCTGCTCATCTAGTGCTGCTGCCGCCGCCGTACCCGTGTCACTATGGACGCCCTAATGGAGGAGCTGCACCGCAAGATGGGGGAGGAAGGTGCCTTAGCGTGGATCCGTTGATGCCTGGACCAGGATGAGGGAGATGTGCTCAGACCGAGTGCTGCCTGAAGACTGAGCGGAAACCAGGAGCGCGTCGCCACCGCTGAGCCGGAGGCCCTGATGACGTCATCCGGTGGCGCGGTCCAGCGCACAGGAGCAAGAAGAGGAGAGTGGTATACTATCCATCCCTGGTGAGGGTGCACGGGACATCCGGGAGGAGGCGAGGACGCAGGGGTGCTGCGGATGTTACCCCATACACAAGGACCAGGCTGGCCTCAATTGACCACCAGCTGGAGGGAGCTGGCTGAGGCTGCCGGTCCGCAAGCTGGAGAGCCTGCAGAAAACGTGGTCTTCAGGTGGGATGACAGTCAGGACGGGTCGCCTGAGGGCGGCGAGTATAGCCCTCCTGATACACACTACACACTGGAACAATTGTCACACGTATTGTCCTCATTTAGGGACTTATTACAGCCCCCTGCTGAGCCTTCTAGGCCAGCTAGTCTGTCCTCCAGGGCCCCGGGTGTAACTGAGGTATGGAAGCACTTAGACCAGGGCCTGGGGGGCGAGAGGTGGGAGCAGGAATCCATATTAACTCCTGTAGCTTCAGGAGTTAAAGGGGTAGAGGAGGATTGTTATAAGGAAGCGTTAGTATGCACTGTCTCACCCCTAGGTTATCACCTACCCATAACAGTTAAAGAAAAAATTTGGCGTAACGAATATTTTGGATATCTTGTCTTTACTGCCAGCTTCTAAGGACTTTTTGTCCCGGCTGGAGAAAGACGATGATAGACGCAGACCCATTCCACGGTCTTTTAATAATTGGCTGCAAGTCTTTTGTATTTGCGCCAGTGTTATGGGTGAGACGTTTTCTAGCAAGTATCAGGGCTTTTCCAACATGTGGAAATAGTATTGGAAGCATACAAACACTTTGGTAATTTGAGCTGGTATTTCTATGATGAAAACTTTAGACAGAAGCTATCGGTATACCCATCCCTTAGATGGGGGGTGAAGGATGTAGGTTTGTGGCTCAACTTAATGTTGCCCTCCAAACCTGCCAGTGTTCAGTGTCAAATACCGGCTCAAACTACAATGAGGAAAGGTACTTGCTTCGCTTTCAATGAAACACAGTGTAAATGGCCTAATACCTGCAAATACAAACACGAGTGCTCCTTTTGTGGAGGGTTACATCCTATGTCCAGGTGTTTTAAAAAAAGCGAACCTGTCGGGACAGCCCTCCACAAAGGAGTACCTTAACAAGGGCATTGACTCCAGTAAATCTGGAGAAAATGCGCCCTTGGTTAGAGCGGTATCCCGACCGCAAGAGAGCCTGCCTACTAACTAGTGGTTTTACAGAGGGTTTCTATATTCCCCAATTCCTGGGGGAAGGCTGCATATGGCTGAATAATCTAAAATCTGTGGATCTACACCCAGAGGTAGTAGAGAAGAAAATAAGTAAAGAAACAGTGGAAGGGAGAGTAGCGGGCCCCTTTAAGGTGCGTCCGTTTAAAAAATTTCGTCTATCACCTCTGGGTGTAGTCAAAGGAGCCAAATTCGTTTAGGCTTAGTCACCACTTCTCATATCCATACGGGTTTTCTTTAAACGACAGCATTGACAATAGCATTATTTCTGTTAGATACCCATCATTTGACATGGTGGTGGAGATAGTTAAAAGTTTTGGGCCTGGGGCTTTAATGGCCAAGGCCGACATAGAATCTGCTTTTAGGCTGTTGCCTATACACCCTAGCGGGTTTAATTCTCTTGGTTTTCAGTTTAATGGTTCTTTCTATGTAGATAAATGCCTGCCTATGGGTTGTTCAGTATCCTGTTTTTATTTTGAGACGTTTGCTTCATTTATGGAGTGGGTGACAGCAGTCAAGTCCATGAAGGGCGGTATAGCGCACTACCTGGACGATTTTCTTTTTGTAGGCCCAGCTGATTCTGATGTTTGTAGTGAGCTGTTAGCTATCTTTCAATCAATTTGTGTGGAGTTTGGTATCCCGCTAGCTAGAGGGAAAACTATTTATCCGGTTAGTTGTATTGAATATTTAGGTATTGTAGTAGATACAGTTAGGGGCGAGTGTCGATTACCTTTAGTTAAGATTGACAAAAGTAGAAATGCATTGCTAGCATTATTCAGTAAGAAGAAAGCAATGGTCAAAGAGGTGGAGTCTGTGTTAGGTTTGCTAGCCTTTGCGTCTAGAGTTATGCCTATGGGTAGAGTTTTCAGTAGACGCTTGTCCGCGCACATTGCAGGGGTTAGGAACCCGCAGTTTCATGTGCGTATAACCAAGGAGGTCAAGGAGGATTTAGAAGTCTGGTTGGAGTTTTTACAGTATTTTAATGGCCAATCAATCTGGCGGTCCGCTTTTGTTTCTGAGGTAGAATTAGAGTTGTATATGGATGTGAATTCTTCCATTGGTTTTGGTATCTACTTAGAGGGTAAGTGGTGTGCGGAGAAATGGCACCCTGCCTGGTCAAAAAACGGCGTTTTAAATAATATAATTTTGTTCGAAGTTTTTCCCATTTTGGTGTCAATAGCAATTTGGGGAGAGCAGTTGTCTAATAGGAATATTCTCATTCATTCCAGTAGGAAAGGAGTAGTGCTTGCTTTGAATTGCTTGTCAAGTAAATGTAAATTAGTAGTTAGACTGCTCAGGCGTTTAGTTCTGTTGTGTCTCAAGAAGAACATTTGGCTTAAGGTGGTAGAAGTTGATAATAAATATAGTGCAGTTGCTGAATCACTTTCTCATTTACAGTTCATGGATTTCTTCAGGCTCGCACCCCGCGCTCAACGGATAGAAGAGGATTGTCCAGGATATTTGTGGGGAATAATTTGGGCCTAATAATGGAATTGTTGCAGAGGTCACTAGCGGGTTCAACCTGGAAGGGTTATCTGGCGGCTTGGGAGCTGTGGTCAGAATTCTGTGCAGGTGGCTGGTTAAGAGCTGACAAGTGTTCGGAGCAGGCCGCTTTAACTTTTGTGTTGGCATGTATTGATAAAGGGCTTGTGTAGCGCCGGCGTCCCTGCCCTCTGCTAGGCAGGGACGCTGTTCCCCTCACCCCTCTGCTCCGAGCCCGGCGTCCTCCTCCCGCTCTGCTGGCAGCGCGCGCTCCTTCCCGGCCACTGTGCTTAGGGCGCGCGCGCGCTCCCTCCTTAAAGAGGCCGCGCGCGCCGTCCTAAGGAGTCCCCGGCCAATGGCCGGAGGACTTCACCATATATAAGGCACCTCCTCCAAAATGGAGGTGCCCGAGCAATGTTGTTGCACTGTTCACTACTCTGCTTCAGCCCTCAGATCCCGTTGCCAGTTACCTGCCAGAAACCTGCCAGTTTGCTGTCTGTTTCCTGTCTGACATTCCTCCTACCTGCTTGCTAGCCTGAGGTCCGACGGTCTGCCTTCCTACTCCTGTCAGTCTGTCTATGGACCAGCTTGCCCGCTCACCTGAGAGCGCACATCTGCTACCTGCCTGCTAGCCTACCTGGAGGCTCCGCCGTCACGTGCTGTGACCACCTGCCATTCCAGAGACTCCTGCCCGCTCACCTGGGAGCGCACATCTGCTACCTGCCTGCTAGCCTACCTGGAGGCTCCGCCGTCACGTGCTGTGACCACCTGCCATTCCAGAGACTCCTGCCCGCTCACCTGGGAGCGCACATCTGCTACCTGCCTGCTAGCCTACCTGGAGGCTCCGCCGTCACGTGCTGTGACCACCTGCCATTCCAGAGACTCCTGCCCGCTCACCTGGGAGCGCTCCTCTGCTGCCTGTCTGTTGGCCTACCTGGAGGCTCCGCCGTCACATGCTGTGACCACCCGTTTATCCAGAGACTCTCGCTTGCTCACCTGGGAGCACACATCTACCATCTGCCTGCTAGCCTACCTGGAGGCTCAGCCATCACAGGTCGTACCTACCCTTTACCCAGAGACTGCCCCGGTCACTTGCCGTGACCTCCTGCCCGTTCATCCAGAGACTGCCCCGGTCACTTGCTGTGACCTCCTGCCCGTTCATCCAGAGACTACCCCGGTCACTTGCCGTGACCTCCAGCCCGTTCACCCAGAGACTGTCCCGGTCACCTGCTGTGACTGCCTGCCCGTCTTCCCTGGTTGCCACCCGCTCCCTTACAAGGACCGCCCCCTTGTATAGTAGCTCAGAGGTTCCGCCTCCCAGACCCGTTACAGTTTGCTCGGGCCATGGAACCCGGTGGCACCCAAGCTCCCTCACTCTCGGACCTGTGTCATGAACTGTCCCATCAGAGGTCCCAACAGGAGTCCATCCTGGGTCACCTGCGGAATGTCAATTCTCGCCTGGACACTCTGACTGCTCCACCAGCAACCACCGCCAGTGCCATGACTCGCAATCCGGCAGCTCCGCTGCCCACCAATACTATGGTATCCTACCCCGGACCCCGGCTTTCTGCACCTCCTCGCTTCGGAGGCGACTCCGCTCAGGCTCGGGGCTCTATAAATCAGTGCACCCTGCACTTTGAACTCCTGTCCCACCAGTTTAACTCCGACCGGGCCAAAATTGCCTTCATCATGTCCCATCTCACCGGGGAGGCCCTGGCCTGGCTAAATCCTCTATGGGAGAGAGGAGACCCCCTGGTGTCCGACTTGCCTTGCCTTTCTCACGGCTTTCCGGAAAGTCTTCGACGAACCTGGACGGAAGACCTCATCCGCATCATCTCTGCTACGCCTCCGTCAGGGAAGTCTCACCGTGGGCCAATATGCCATACGGTTCCGTACCCTTGCCTCGGAGCTGGCCTGGGATAACGACGCTCTGGTATCTGTCTTCTGGGAGGGTCTGTCCGGCCGTATTAAAGATGAACTCGCCGGTCGAGACATTCCTACCACTCTCGATGACCTAATAACTCTAGCCACCCGGATTGACCTACGGTTCCAGGAGCGTGCCAAAGAAGTCACCCGTGAGAGGAGGTTTCCACGTCTAGCTCCTACTTTTCAGAAACCCGTCACTCCCTCCGTTTCTCCCCAGGTACACTCTCCTGAGCCTATGCAGGTCGACCAGACCAAGATGGTCAAAACCCGTCAGGACTTACGCCATGCCGAGGGGAGCTGCTTCTACTGTGGCAGTAAGGAGCACCGGATCCGTACCTGCCCGGAGAGGTCGGGAAACGCCTGTGTCTAGGTTCGCTCAGAGAGGTCAACCTAGACAAGAATAAATCCTCTCCATCTCTGCTGCTGTCAGTCTCAATTATCTGCGGGGAGAATCGTTATTTCGAACTAGCCCAACTTGACTCTGGAGCGGCCGGGAATCTTATTTCACAGGCCCTGGTAGAAAAATACCGCATTCCCACCAAACCTCTGGCTATACCTTTATCTGTCGCTGCTGTGGATGGGGGCCTCTTACCACGTCCCATCCAACTCATCACCGAATCCATAACTCTGCAGGTGGGAATGCTGCATTCTGAGAGTATCTCTTTTCATGTTCTGCCTGGACTCTCTCACGCCCTCTTACTAGGTGTACCTTGGCTCCAGAGACATGCACCTGTGCTTGACTGGCAGACCGGAGAGGTCCTTCGCTGGGGACAGGACTGTCATAAGACTTGTTTGGTTCCTGTTCATCCCGCCCGTCCTTCTCCTACCCCAACTAATCTACCTGGACTTCCTATTCCCTATTGGTCATTTGCTGATGTCTTTAATAAAAAGGAGGCAGAGACATTACCCCCTCATAGACCATACGACTGTCCTATCGACCTGTTACCCGGTACTACGCCTCCCCGTGGGCGTATTTACCCATTGTCCGCTGCTGAGACCCGGTCGATGTCCGAATATATTGAGGAGAATTTGGCCAGGGGATTCATCCGGAAATCTACCTCCCCGGCGGGAGCAGGCTTCTTTTTCGTAAAAAAGAAGGACGGCTCTCTCCGTCCCTGTATAGACTATAGAGGCCTTAACCAGATCACGGTGAAGAATAAGTACCCCCTTCCGCTCATTCCAGAATTATTTGATCGTCTGAGGGGGGCTAGAATCTTCACCAAACTGGACCTCCGTGGGGCGTACAACCTGGTCCGTATCCGTCAAGGGGATGAATGGAAGACTGCATTCAACACCCGGGACGGCCACTATGAATATCTGGTAATGCCCTTTGGTCTCTGTAACGCTCCTGCCGTCTTTCAAGAGTTGGTCAATGACATCTTCCGGGACCTTCTCTACTCCTGCGTAGTGGTGTACCTGGACGACATCTTGGTCTTCTCTCTGGATCTCCAGACTCACCGGAGAGACGTTCATCAGGTCCTGCTCAGGCTCAGGCAGAATCACCTCTTCGCTAAATATGAGAAGTGCCTCTTTGAGCAGACCTCGCTTCCGTTTTTGGGCTACATTATTTCTCAGACCGGCCTACGAATGGATCCAGAGAAACTGTCTGCCATCGAGAAATGGCCCTGGCCGGAGGGGTTGAAGGCCATTCAGCGGTTCCTGGGCTTCGCCAACTACTACCGCCTCTTCATACCGCACTTCTCTTCCCGGACTGCCCCAATTTCCGCGCTCACCCGTAAGGGCACTAATCCCAGAGAGTGGCCGCCCGAAGCAGAGGAGGCCTTTCTTTCGTTAAAACAGGCCTCTCTTCCGCCCCGGTGCTGCATCGCCCAGATGGCAACAAGCAGTTCTTCCTGGAGGTTGACGCCTCCTCCTCTGGAGCCGGAGTGGTACTTACCCAAAAATCATCTTCCGGGAGAATGGTAACTTGTGGCTTCTTCTCCAAACTCTTCTCCTCTTCTGAGCGCAACTATTCCATAGGAGATCGAGAGTTATTGGCCATCAAGCTGGCATTGGAGGAGTGGCGTTACCTGCTCGAAGGGGCTCTTCACCCGGTAATAATTTACACTGACCACAAGAACTTGGCTTACCTCCAGCATGCCCAGAGACTTAACCCGCGCCAAGCTCGGTGGTCCTTGTTTTTTGCTAGCTTTGATTTTATTCTTCATTTTCGCCCGGCTGACAAAAACATCAAGGCGGACGCCTTGTCCCAATCCTTTCTGGTGTCTGATCTCGAGGAAGAACCTAAACACATCATCGATCCCGCCAGAGTAATGCAGGTGGCTCCCGTGAGTCTAAATCGTCTCCCTCCCGGTAAGACATTCGTATCAGTACCTGATCGGGAGAAGATCCTACACTGGGGTCACTCGTCTAAACTAGCTGGCCACGCCGGTCAGAAAAAGACCCTCCAGCTTATTACCCGGCACTACTGGTGGCCTACCCTGCACAAGGACGTAATAGACTTTGTTTCTGCCTGTGTGTCCTGCGCCCGCAACAAGGTTCCGAGACATCTGCCAGCCGGTCGCCTCCTTCCGCTCCCAGTACCTGCTGCCCCCTGGCAGCATATAGCAATGGACTTTATAACTGATCTCCCCGTCTCTGCCGGTTGTACGGTCATTTGGGTGGTCGCTGACCGCTTTTCTAAGATGGCTCATTTCGTTCCCCTGCCAGGCCTCCAGTCTGCACCCGAGCTGGCTAAAGACTTTATCCGCCACATCTTCCGTCTTCATGGCCTGCCCCTCCACATCGTGTCGGATCGTGGGGTACAGTTCACCTCACGCTTCTGGAGAGCCACTTGTAAACTGCTAGACGTCACCCTGGACTTCTCCTCCGCTTACCACCCACAGTCTAATGGTCAAGTGGAGCGGATCAATCAGAACCTGACCAGTTACCTCCGGCACTTCGTTAATGCCCACCATTCAGACTGGGTGGATCTCCTGCCATGGGCCGAATTTTCTTACAACAATCACGAGAGCGAATCTTCCTCCAAATCCCCGTTTTTTGTTGTCTTCGGTCAGCATCCTCGGATCCCATTTCCCGTCTCCACCTCGGTGGACAATCCGGCTGCGGAATCTCTTGTTAACAAATTTTCCTCCATATGGGAGAGTACCCGGTCCGCACTCCTTCTGTCATCCGAGCGTATGAAAAGACATGCTGACAAAAAACGTCTGGATCCTCCTCAATTCCGTCCAACTCTCGTCCAAGTATGTCCGGCTCAAGATTCCTTCATATAAGTTAGGGCCTCGGTTCATCGGTCCTCTGGAGGTCATCAGTCAGATCAACCCGGTGGCCTATAAATTGAAACTCCCGGCCAACTTGCGGATCCCTAACTCCTTCCATGTATCTCTCCTCAAACCTGTGGTACTTAACTCTTTTTCCAAGTCTACAGGTACGCCTCCTGCTCCGGTTTCCGCTGAAAACGAATTTGAGGTAGAGAACATTCTGGCCACCAAAAGGGTAAGAGGGAAGACCTTTTTTCTAGTAGATTGGAAGGGGTTTGGTCCTGAAGAGAGAACGTGGGAGCCCCGGGAGAACATCCATGCCCCTCTCATCCTAGCTAAATTTCTCTCTGGCCTAAAAAAGGGGGGGCCTAAAGGGGGGGGTACTGTAGCGCCGGCGTCCCTGCCCTCTGCTAGGCAGGGACGCTGTTCCCCTCACCCCTCTGCTCCGAGCCCGGCGTCCTCCTCCCGCTCTGCTGGCAGCGCGCGCTCCTTCCCGGCCATTGTGCTTAGGGCGCGCGCGCGCTCCCTCCTTCTTATAGGGGCCGCGCGCGCCGTCCTAAGGAGTCCCCGGCCAATGGCCGGAGGACTTCACCATATATAAGGCACCTCCTCCAAAATGGAGGTGCCCGAGCAATGTTGTTGCACTGTTCACTACTCTGCTTCAGCCCTCAGGTCCCGTTGCCAGTTACCTGCCAGTTACCTGCCAGAAACCTGCCAGTTTGCTGTCTGTTTCCTGTCTGACATTCCTCCTACCTGCTTGCTAGCCTGAGGTCCGACGGTCTGCCTTCCTACTCCTGTCAGTCTGTCTATGGACCAGCTTGCCCGCTCACCTGGGAGCGCACATCTGCTACCTGCCTGCTAGCCTACCTGGAGGCTCCGCCGTCACGTGCTGTGACCACCTGCCATTCCAGAGACTCCTGCCCGCTCACCTGGGAGCGCACATCTGCTACCTGCCTGCTAGCCTACCTGGAGGCTCCGCCGTCACGTGCTGTGACCACCTGCCATTCCAGAGACTCCTGCCCGATCACCTGGGAGCGCACATCTGCTACCTGCCTGCTAGCCTACCTGGAGGCTCCGCCGTCACGTGCTGTGACCACCTGCCATTCCAGAGACTCCTGCCCGCTCACCTGGGAGCGCTCATCTGCTGCCTGTCTGTTGGCCTACCTGGAGGCTCCGCCGTCACATGCTGTGACCACCCGTTTATCCAGAGACTCTCGCTTGCTCACCTGGGAGCACACATCTACCATCTGCCTGCTAGCCTACCTGGAGGCTCAGCCATCACAGGTCGTACCTACCCTTTACCCAGAGACTGCCCCGGTCACTTGCCGTGACCTCCTGCCCGTTCATCCAGAGACTGCCCCGGTCACTTGCCGTGACCTCCTGCCCGTTCATCCAGAGACTACCCCGGTCACTTGCCGTGACCTCCAGCCCGTTCACCCAGAGACTGTCCCGGTCACCTGCTGTGACTGCCTGCCCGTCTTCCCTGGTCGCCACCCGCTCCCTTACAAGGACCGCCCCCTTGTATAGTAGCTCAGAGGTTCCGCCTCCCAGACCCGTTACAGCTTGCATATTCAACAATAGCAAAAAATTTGGCAGGTATTTCTTTCTTAAAATTCTGGGACAGCGTCCAATTAATGATTATCTTTTAATTAAGCAGATATTGAAGAGATACAAGAGGAAGCGTTTTGTTCGTGATGGAAGGTGCCCGATTTCCCCAACTATGCTAAAAAATTTGTGTGAAGTTGTTATAATGAATTTGAGGCTATTTTATTTTCCACAGCAGCAGTTTTAATGTTTTTTGGAGCTCTACGTATGGAGCTCTTCTGTTACCCAGAAGTACGAAGGGCGCAGAAGGATTGTCTTGGCAGCACATGAACTTGAAAGGAAAATCATTAATGCTTTTTATAGCTAGGTCAAAGACAGATCAGTCCGGTAAAGGTTGTGGTATTCATTTACAATGTTTTTCTGATGCAGCTATCTGTCCAGTCTGCAGGGTGAGGAGCTACTTGGATATTCGCCCGGCAAATGGAGAGAAGTTCCTGCTTCATCGGTCTGGTGAGCCTCTGACCCAATTCCAGTTTAGGAGTATTCTTAAAAAGTGTTTGTCAGTAATGCAGTTGGGAGATAGATATTTTTCTACCCATTCCTTTAGGATTGGTTCTGCGACAGAGGCCGCCAGATTAGGATTGAGTGAGGAAGTCATTAAGAGATTGGGAAGATGGGATTCAAAATGTTATAAATTGAACATTAGGAGATAATTAACACTATTGTTTTTTCTGTTATAGTTTTCCTAGGTGTCACAATGTGGATTTTGGGCCATTCATTTATTTGATGGGCCAAATGGAGGGCGCAGCAGCGCTGCTACTGGCCAAATTTATCATTGTCTTCTGATAAAGTGAGAATTTTGGGGTTTGGAATTAGTGGACTAAGATGGGACAGTCTTTTGGATCAAGTGACCCTGATGGGTAATCGAGCTCTGGCCCCTGACATCATTATCATACACCTAGGAGGAAACGACATTGGGAAACTGGGCACTATTGACTGGTTATTCCAGGTGAAAAGGAGCCTGTTAAGAGTTAAAAAAGTCATTTCGTAATGTTAAGATTATATTTTCTGAAGTTATTTCCAGGCTTTTGTGGGTTAGGTCAGCGAAGCTGAAGTTTTGTGAAAAAATACGCAAAAGGTTAAACAGGTCATTAAGTAAATTTATGCCACTAATTGTTGGGTTTTCATTTAGGCACGTGGATTTGGAAGGAGGATTGCCAGGCCTTTTTCAGGTTGATTGTGTTCACCTATCGGATATAGGTCTTGACATATTCAACCTGAATTTACAAGCAATGGTTGAGTTGGCCCTTGGTGGGGCGGGGCCATGCGTGTCTATTATTTAGACATGATGGCCGTTTGGGGTTAGTCATTCAGGAGACTGAATGGACATCAGGTTGGTAAGGTAAGCGGGCTTGAGTTTATGGCTAAGCTGCGGTGTTATAAGAGTTTTATTAAAGTTATGGTTTTTAAGATGTAAGGATTTTAATAAAGGCCGTGGCCATAACATTTTTCCAACCAAATCTGCGTATGTCATGTTTATTGAGTGTGGTAAATAATAGGTTTTTGAAAGAATGGTTAATATGCAGTATAATGCCATTCTTCCCACAGCCATAACTTTTTTATTTTTTCAGTTCACATAGACATATGAGGGCTTTTTTTTATGAAGAACGAGTTGTACTTTTGGATGTACTGGAAAACAGGGAAAAAAATTCCAAGTGGAGAGAGATTGTTTAACCCCTTTAAAGCCCAAGACGTACTAATATGTATCTGCGCCCTGGGCTTTAAGAGCCTGATACGTATTAGTATGTCTTTGCGATCGTGCCCGCACACAGGCACTCCTTCTCTGCCGTGCGCCCAAACAGTGTTTTTTCCCCACATATGGGGTATCTGCGTGCCAAGGGGAAATTGCACAACAAATTTTGGGGTCCATTTTTTCCTGTTACCCCTGCGAAAGTAAAAAAATTTGAGTCTAAAGTAACATTTTTGTGAAAAAAGTTAAATGTTCATTTTTTTTCTTCCATATTCCAAAAATTCCTGTGAAGCACCATAAGGGTTAATAAAGTTTTTGAATGTGATTTTGAGCACCTTGAGGGGTGCAGTTTTTAGAATGGTGTCACTTTTGGGTATTTTCTGTCATAAAGACCCCTCAAAGTGACTTCAAATGTGATGTGGTCCCCAAAAAAATGGTTTTGTAAATTTTGTTGGAAAAATGAGAAATCGCTGGTCAACTTTTAACCCTTATAGCTCCCTATTAAAAAAAAAATTTGGTTCCAAAATTGTAGTGATGCAAAGTAGACACGTGGGAAATGTTATTTATTAACTATTTTGTGTGACGTACAGTACAGACCAAAAGTTTGGACACACCTTCTCATTTAAAGATTTTTCTGTATTTTCATGACTATAAAAATTGTACATTCACACTGAAGGCATCAAAACTATGAATTAACACATGTGGAATTATATAATTAACAAAAAAGTGTGAAACAACTGAAAATATGTCTTATATTCTAGGTTCTTCAAAGTAGCCACCTTTTGCTTTGATGACTGCTTTGCGCACACTTGCCATTCTCTTGATGACCTTCAAGAGGCAGTCACCGGAAATGGTCTTCCAACAATCTTGAAGGAGTTCCCTGAGATGCTTAGCACTTTTGGCCCTTTTGCCTTCACTCTGCGGTCCAGCTCACCCCAAACCATCTCGATTGGGTTCAGGTCTGGTGACTGTGGAGGCCAGGTCATCTGGCGTAGCACCCCATCACTCTCCTTCTTGGTCAAATAGCCCTTACACAGCCTGGAGGTGTGTTTGGGGTAATCGTCCTGTTGAAAAATAAATGATGGTCCAACTAAACGCAAACCGGATGGAATAGCATGCCACTGCAAGATGCTGTGGTAGCCATGCTGGTTCAGAATGCCTTCAATTTTGAATAAATCCCCAACAGTGTCACCAGTAAATCACCCCCACACCATAACACTTCCTCTTCCATGCTTCACGGTGGGAACCAGGCATGTAGAGTCCATCCGTTCACCTTGTCTGCGTCACCCAAAGACACTGTGGTTGGAACCAAAGATCTCAAATTTGGACTCATCAGACCAAAGCAGATTTCCACTGGTCTAATGTCCATTCCTTGTGCTCTTTAGCCCAAACAAGTCTCTTCTGCTTGTTGCCTGTCCTTAGCAGTGGTTTCCTGGCAGTTATTTTACCATGAAGGCCTGCTGCACAAAGTCTCCTCTTAACAGTTGTTGAAGAGATGTGTCTGCTGCTAGAACTCTGTGTGGCATAGACCTGGTCTCTAATCTGAGCTGCTGTTAACCTGCGATTTCTGAGGCTGGTGACTCGGATAAACTTAGCCTCAGAAGCATAGGTGACTCTTGGTCTTCCTTTCCTGGCGCGGTCCTCATGTGAGCCAGTTTCTTTGTAGCGCTTGATGGTTTTTGCAACTGCACTTGGGGACACTTTCAAAGTTTTCCCAATTTTTCGCACTGGCTGACCTTCATTTCTTAAAGTAATGATGACCACTCATTTTTCTTTACTTAGAATTTGTATTATGGCAAGAAAAAAGCAGCTAACAGTCTATTCAGTAGGACTATCAGCTGTGTTTCCACCAGACTTCTGCACAACACAACTGATGGTCCCAACCCTATTTATAAGGCAAGAAATCCCACTGATTAAACCTGACAGGGCACACCTGTGAAGTGAAAACCATTTCTGGTGACTACCTCTTGAAGCTCATCAAGAGAATGCCAAGAGTGTGCGAAGCAGTCATCAAAGCAAAAGGTGGCTACTTTGAAGAACCTAGAATATAAGACATATTTTCAGTGGTTTCACACTTTTTTGTTAAGTATATAATTCCACACCTTTTAATTCATAGTTTTGATGCCTTCAGTGTGAATGTACAATTTTCATAGTCATGAAAATGCAGAAAAATCTTTAAATGAGAAGGTGTGTCCAAATTTTTGGTCTGTACTGTATCTCTCTGATTTAAGGGCATAAAAATTAAAATTTTGAAAATTGCAAAATTTTCTAAATTTTTGCCAAATTTCTGTTTTTTTTCACAAATAAACGCAAGTGATATCGAAGAAATTTTACCACTATCATGAAGTAAAATATGTCACGAAAAAACAATCTCAGAATCAGGGGGGATCCGTTGAAGCGTTCCAGAGTAATTACCTCATAAAGTGACAGTGGTCAGAATTGTAAAAATTGGCCTGGTCATTAACGTGCAAACCACCTTGGGTTGTAAAGGGGTTAAAAAATGCAATTCTGCCATTTGTTTTTTGGGAATTGTTTTTACAGTGTACATTTTGTAGTAAAAATTACCTCACAATATGATTCTGCTCATCAGTACGACTATGATGATACCAAATATACCGTTTTTTTATTATTTTAGTGGTGGAGAAAAAAGTTTTAAAAATAAATGTGTTTTGGGTTGTGTTGCCATATTCTGGGACCCATAACCTTTTCATTTGTCAGTTGATGACACTGTGTGACAGCTTATGTTTTGCGGGGCGAGATGATGTTTTTATTGATACCATTTTGGGATAGATGTGACGTTTTGATCGCTTGTTACAGCATTTTTTTTGTGGTATTGCAGCGACGAAAAAAATGTAATTTTGGCGTTCTTTAATTTTTTCTGTTTATGATGTTTACCTATTGGATTAATCATTTTTATATTTTGATAGCTGTTATGCACGCGCCCGGGCTGACTGGCGTGTGCGTGATTTAGTGATTCCACTGTGCTATGACCCGGAGAGTGCCTGGAGGGGCGTAACTAAGTATCTACCCGATCCGACCAAGGTCGCATGATGGCTAACGACGCCGTGCACCAGGGAGGAACCGAGCAGAGGGACCAGGTGCTACTCCAGGCCAGACCCCGGACACGGCTGTTGACCCACACCGGGGAATACAGGAACAGGCAGGTTAGGCTGGCACACAGACAGGTGGGTATTGGCAGGCACGGCTGCAGTGCAGACAGGAGGATACTGGCAGGCACGGCTGGTATGCAGACAGGAGGGTACTGACAAGTACGGCTGCCGTGCAGACGGTGAGGTACCTGCAGGTTGGAGCACAGGATGGATAGGGTCCAGTACAGACTGGGATTCAGGAACAGAACCGCAGATGCGGTAGACAAGCAGAGCAGAGAGGTACCGCCGGAGCGGCGAGCAAGGCGGAGCAGGCAGGAGCCGCCGGAGCGGCGAGCAAGGCAGAGCGGGCAGGAACCGCCGGAGCGGCGAGCAAGGCAAAGCGGGCAGGAACCGCCGGAGCGGCGAGCAAGGCAGAGCGGGCAGGAACCGCCGGAGCGGCGAGCAAGGCAGAGCGGGCAGGAACCGCCGGAGCGGCGAGCAAGGCAGAGCGGGCAGGAACCGCCGGAGCGGCGAGCAAGGCAGAGCGGGCAGGAACCGCCGGAGCGGCGAGCAAGGCAGAGCGGGCAGGAACCGCCGGAGCGGCGAGCAAGGCTGAGCGGGCAGGAACCGCCGGAGCGGCGAGCAAGGCTGAGCGGGCAGGAACCGCCGGAGCGGCGAGCAAGGCAGAGCGGGCAGGAACCGCCGGAGCTGCGAGCAAGGCAGAGAGGACAGGGCTCTGTTCACACTGAACAGACTGGAAGGGAAAAGCAGAACCAGATACACACAAGGTACTTGCAATGAAGTAGCGAGTGGACTCTAAACTCACAACAGAAGTACAGAGACATCCAGTAGGAGTTAGGTGCAGGTTCAGAGACTGCAGGAAAAGGGAAGGTACTGACACAGAGACAAACAGGCTAGGAGAGTGTTCAGACAGGAACTGATGCTGAGACAAGATACAGGAGCAAGTCTGGGTATACGGCCCCCAGAGAGGCGGACAAACAGGTTAAGAGATAGTTCAGACAGGCCTGGGAATACAGCCCCCAGGTTGCCGGACAGGCAAGAACAGAACGGGACGGTACCTGGCACATCAGAGGCAAGGAGCCCTCTGAAGGTAAGAGTTGCTCAGGCACCAGCTTCAATGTGGAGCTGGTTTAAATATCCAGTGACAGACAGCAATAGGCTGAGGACACATTAGGGGTGTGCCCACAGCAGCTACAAAAAGCAGGAAGTAACCAGGCCGCCGCCCTAAGTAATCAGAACAGAGACAAACAGACAGCATGAATAGAAGCCAGGCTAGCAAACTGGACTGAAGATCAAGTTTGCGATCTTGCATAGTGAGAAATGGTGCACCATGCAAGCCCGCCACCAGGTATGTTACAGTACCCCCTCCCCTTACGCCCCCTCTTCTTCAAGCCTGCAAGAGTGTTCCGCGGAGAATTGGGAAGCCAATCATTCTCTTCAAGGGGATTACCTCTTCTGTCCACTAGAGGAAACGAAACTGGTCTCATCATCTTGGTAACTAGGATGCTTCCTCCCATCAAGCCATCCTCAGCAACAGGTGAAGTACCAGGTACAGGGTGTAGGAAAGTCTCACTCCAATTGTTATCAGGTAGCACCCCGGGGAATTCAGGAGACAACTGGAGGTCCACCGCCTGGTTGGAGGGGTGGAGAGACTCGGGGGTAATTACCGCCTTGATGGACGTAGGACCAGATTTATTAGAGACGGAGGGTCCTTGCTTTGGGACCATCTTAAGTCTGGTTTTAGAGATGACATGTCTGTGAGGCGGGACGGTACCTGAAGCCAGATCATTGGTACAATCGTCGAGACAGTGTGGGGACATTGCCTCCGCTTCTCTTCCTTCGGAGACTTCAGCGCACAGCGAGTCAGCGACTAGCAGATCTGGTGAAGAAGAAGAAGAAACTGCTGACTGTCCTGAAGATATGGGGATTGGACACCCCTTGTACCTTAGCAGTCCCCCAGGATACACCATACAGGGTCTCCAGACCTGAGCGGGCACTAGATCTCTCGGCTCTGGACGACTTGTGGGTAAACCAGTCAGCACCTGGAATGTAAGCTTCTTCATGTGTAATGCTCCAATCTGGAGCTTAATTTATACAGACATATTTTGACTGTTTCTGAGTAGGGCTCGTCCTTCCGCTGACAATGCCCAAACCGGCTTCTGGTGTTTTCTGACGGGAATCAAACATTGACTCTTCAAGGCTTTAAGCCTGAAACTTCCGGTTAATCCGAGGCTTTTACTTGCCATGGAGACAGTCATGGTCATCTGTGGAGAGGAAACACTAAGGCCAAGGGCAGCCTCTCCTACAGGCCTAATGTCTTGGGATTCTCCAACCCTCTCTGGACAAAGACCGTCAGGGGGTCCCAAACAACCGCAGCGGGACCGCAATCCGATTTTGTGACTGAGTTCCGGCCTCTGCTTCGCCTGATGAACATGGTCAACCTTCATGGATTCAGTGCGGGAAGCTGCTTCTGCAGGCTGGGGAACAAGAGGTCTTTGGGAGGACAGAACCTGGCATGATGGTTTGCCTCTACGCCTTGCACGTCTGGACTGCCTCTTGAGGTTGGGAAGAGAAGTATTCTGCGGAGCGTAGTCATCCTGTGTGGATTCTGGGTGGGCAGCAGTCTCTTCGGGCTGGAGAACTGGTGAGGTACCCACACACATTACCCATCGGGGCTGCTCCGGCATACTGGGAAGTGAAGCTTTAGCAGAAGCTTCAGGATTTGGGTCATCGAAGACCATTAGAAAGGCCACCAGGAAGGCCTGCAGGTCAAAGACGATAGGATCCCATGCTTCCCATAGGGGGGTGATCCATTTAAAGGCATCACCCGCTAGGTAGGACATCATAAATGCCACTTTAACCCGATCGGTAGGAAAATAGTGATGATAGAACTTGAAATGCAGCATGCATTGCTCCACAAACGCACGACTTCGTTTTGGATCCCCATAGTACCGTGGCGGATCCGCAGGAACGAGTGCTGATAGCTCCATTTGGACTGGTGCGTACATCGCCTGGACATCAGCTTGCGAAAAAAAAATTTCTTGGTGCACGTATTCGCCAGACAAGGATTCAAATGTCTCTGAGAGCGATGGGCCGTGGGGCTCAACGGGAACCATGGCCTGAGCAAACTGTTATGCACACGCCCGGGCTGACTGGCGTGTGCGTGATTTAGTGATTCCACTGTGCTATGAACCGGAGAGTGCCTGGAGGGGCGTAACTAAGTATCTACCTGATCCGACCAAGGTCGCATGACGGCTAACGACGCCGTGCACCAGGGAGGAACCGAGCAGAGGGACCAGGTGCTACTCCAGGCCAGACCCCGGATGTGGCTGTTGACCCACACCGGGGAATACAGGAACAGGCAGGTTAGGCTGGCACACAGACAGGTGGGTATTGGCAGGCACGGCTGGCATGCAGACAGGTGGGCACTGGCAGGCACGGCTGGAGTGCAGACTGGAGGATACTGGCAGGCACGGCTCGTATGCTTTCAGGAGGGTACTGACAAGTACGGCTGCCGTGCAGACAGTGAGGTACTAGCAGGTTGGAGCACAGGCTGGATAGGGTCCAGTACAGACTGGGATTCAGGAACAGAACCGCAGATGCGGTAGACAAGCAGAGCAGAGAGGTACCGCCGGAGCGGCGAGCAAGGCAGGGCGGGCAGGAACCGCCGGAGCGGCAAGCAAGGCAGAGCGGGCAGGAACCGCCGGAGCGGCGAGCAAGGCAGAGAGGACAGGGCTCTGTTCACACTGAACAGACTGGAAGGGAAAAGCAGAACCAGATACACACAAGGTACTTGCAATGAAGTAGCGAGTGGACTCTAAACTCACAACAGAAGTACAGAGACATCCAGTAGGAGTTAGGTGTTGGTTCAGAGACTGCAGGAAAAGGGAAGGTACGGACACAGAGACAAACAGGCTAGGAGAGTGTTCAGACAGGAACTGACACTGAAACAAGATACAGGAGCGAGTCTGGGTATACGGCCCCCAGAGAGGCGGACAAACAGGTTAAGAGATAGTTCAGACAGGCCTGGGAATACAGCCCCCAGGTTGGCGGACAGGCAAGGATGGGACGGGACGGGACCTGGCACATCAGAGGCAAGGAGCCCTCTGAAGGTAAGAGTTGCTCAGGCACCAGCTTCAAGGTGGAGCTGGTTTAAATATCCAGTGACAGACAGCAATAGGCTGAGGACACATTAGGGGTGTGCCCACAGCAGGTACAAAAAACTGGAAGTAACCGGGCCGCCGCCCTAAGCAGTCAAAACAGAGACAGACAGCATGAATAGAAGCCAGGCTAGCAGACTGGACGGAAGATCAAGTTTGCGATCTTGCATAGTGAGAGATGGTGCACCATGCAAGCCTGCCACCAGGTATGCTACAATAGCTAGAACTTATCTGAACATGGCGATTCCACATGTGTATTTTTTTATTATCTTTATTTTTCATGGAGGAAAAGGGGGGTATGATTTCAACTTTTATTTTTTAAAACATTTTTTACTTTTCACATTACTTGTTAATCCTCTTAGGGGACATAAAATTGCAATCGTCTTATTGCTTGCGCTACATACAGTAATGCATGCCTAACAAACAGGAAATCCCAGTATGTGTTGCAGTTGTCTAACAGCCGCGAGACATGCAGCGGCGGCACGAACATATTATTCGACCACGCCGAAGATACTCGGTTAGGACTCGCATGTGCTTGGATAACCCCTTATCTGAGCACGTTCGTGAATCACTAGTTAACAGCCATTAACTGCCAATTATTGGGCAAGCTCACCCCGTGAGCCCGCTTCCGACTTAAGCCATACATGTACGGTAGATGTCGTGAAGGAGTTAAAATATTAAAAAACAACCTTACTGAAGACCCACTACAGCCAGCGATTGACTGCAGAGGTCACAAATGGCACAAGATCAGCTGCAAGGAAGTACGGAAACAGATGATGGATGAATGAATAGTATGATTTTCTAACAATTTATGCTGTTTTTCAGTTTTTTTATGACTGGAACAGCCCTCTAAGTGTAAGTTATCAGTTCTGTTACATAAGAAGAGTATGATTTCTTGACTGACAGCACAGAGTGCTCTCGATCAGCGCTGACAACTAGTGGGTGCTTTGGAAGTGATAGATCAGTATAAAGCTACGATTTCATTTGTTCATCTCGGCATCCCAATGTGCCACAGTTTCTATGGAAACAGATGAAAATGTTTCATTAACATTATTGGGAAGATGTGGGCTAGGGATCCAGTATATACATACATGTGTTTATATATACATATCTATGATACTATGTACCTAGATTAGTAGGTTTGTGTTTGGAAGGAGCCGATCTTGATTTTGCAGCTAGGACATTACAGGACTCATTCGCTAATGGAAAGGGACATCAATCACAAGAGTCTTTTCTTCTAGACAAGGAAGAGACTGACAGAGATCTTACATCTCAGCATGTGTTGTAACACCAGAGGGGATATGAAAAGCCGTTAGCTTTATTGCTGTACACTTGTAGACAAATCAGTATATTGTCAAGGCAATATTTATTCCTCTCTTGTTAGTTTTTAGCAAAGAACTTCCTCATCCTGGGTCCTTAAGGTGATGTTTATCAACAGACCTATTATTGGTGATATTTGGTGATAATCTAAATATTATACCTTTCAGTTTATTTTTTAGCCTATATTTATTGATTACATTCTGGGGACCGATATTTAGGTACAGGTATATAAAAAGGAATTTGGCACTCCACAGAAGAGTGAGGCAACGTGAGATTTATTATATACAAGATATCCACTTGTTAAACATAAGATTTGACGTTTCGGCCTTTATTGGCCTTCTTCCGAACTATAAAATTAACAGACAAAAATCAATATACAATCGTATGCAAGGAATCAAGAGACATAATATAACCACTTGTAACCATGTGGAATAAACGTACAGGTAATTTAGAAGTGATTCACATTATGTCTAAAGGAGAAAATAATCAAGTCTGTGGCACTGAAATATAATATGTCGCACTAATGCAATATATAGCAGTAATACGTCACATGAGATTTAGCACAATAGGGATAAGGATGATCATTTCTCAGGGACTAACAGAGAACATGAGAGCAAACACAAAAACAGAAGAAAAAGACAGTCATTACCCGTAAGTCCTTATGAAAAAGGATGCACTTTAATGTTGTATGTATAATGTTATCCGTTTAGTGCTATTACTCATGTATTATTGCTAAATGATCTGATGCATACTGTCATACGTCCACACATTAATATTACTATTTTGTATACTATACTCCACACTTTATATTTATTATGAATGTCACTATTAGTGTGGACATTAATTGATATGTTCCATGCCTTTCCTTTACCCCATGACCTTTTATTGGCAGCTAGTATGTACACCTGGTTTACTTTCTACGCTGGTTCAGGGATGTTAGTCTCCTGGCAGGATTTCACTCTTTAACCCTGCCCCTATAGTTTACCTACCATCTCCTTTCCTTCCCTTCTTTTATATTGTGATGTAATTTTTACATTTTCTAATAAAATTGATACTTTTGGATTAAAATCCCTCTCTTGTCATTTTGGGGTCTACTAACACGTGGATTGAGATATAAATTATAGGGGTGATTCTTCCCTTTCATATAACCTCCCCCTCCCCAAAATAGACTATTAATCAGTTTTTCCAGTGGTTGTCATGAGCTGATCGCTATGAGCGCCACCTAGTGGTCGGCGCTCATAAGCCCTCACACGGCCATACTGACCAAAAAATAAAAACGCTATCCCTCTGGGAACAAGGGGAGCAAAAAACGAAAATGCAAAAATGGAAAATCCCAGGGTTGCGAAGGGGTTAATGCTCCTAACATAAATAAAAATGTCAGCATCATAAAAAACATTTACATTCAGGTAACTTATAGATGACGTTATCTCTGGAGTCATTCTCTTTCTTTTCTTCTTCATCTTGTCCAGACGCCATGATGACTTTTCCCATCCACAGCCCGTCTCTGCAGACTTCTACCTTCTCTGGTCTTCTGCAGCACATCCCCACACGATGCCTTTAACCCCTTTCCGACCATGTCAGTAATAGTACGTAGCTGTGCCCTGGGACTTATGGACCAGCTACGTACTATTACGCGAGCTACGATCGCGCCCGCACACAAGCAGTGCGGGGCGATCGCCGCCGGGTGTCAGCTGATTGTCACAGCAGACACCCGGTGCTATGTGCTGGGAGCTTTCCCGCATCGCTCCCTGCACATTAACCCCTGCAATGCTGCGATCTAAGTCAATCACAGCATAGCGGTGGCAAGGGGGGAGGTGATCGTTATACTCACCTCTCCTGCCGACGTCCAGCGATGTCTGCGGCGGCTTCGGATGTTGCCATGACTACCCGATGTCGTCATGACAACATACTGGTCTCCAGGAGGCAGGACGTTACTTTGGTCATGCGCAGTGCGCGACCAAAGTAATGTCTCCCCTGTGGGCAGCGCTGACAGGCTTCATGGCATAGGGAGCTGCTGCTCTCTATGCCATGCAGCCAATCAAGCTGCAAAAAGTGAAAGTCCCATAGTGGGACAATGTGTAAGAGTAAAAAAAAAGTAGAAAAGTGAATAAAAAAATTGAAAAAATATTTAAAAAAATGAAAAAAATAATCCCCAAAAAATAAAAATATATTGAACCCATAATATTTATTTATTATGAAAAAAAAACAAAACAATAAAAGTACATATATTTGGTATCACCGCGTCCGGAACGACCTGACCTATAAAACTGTCCCACTAGTGAACATGGTAAAAAAAAAAACCAAAGCAAAAAAACATGCTTTATCATACCGCCAAACAAAAAATGGAATAACACGTGATCAAAAAGACGAATATAAATAAAAATGGTACCGCTGAAAACGTCATCTTGTCCTGCAAAAAACAAGCCACCATACAGCTCCATCATCCGAAAAATAAAAAAGTTATAGCTTTCTAGAAAATCATTTTTATTGTGTAAAAGTGCCAAAACATAAAAAAAACTATATAAATGCGGTACTGCTGTAAACGTACTGACCTGAAGAATAACGCTGCATTATCAATTTTACCACACGCGGAACGGCATTTAAAAAAAAAAAAATCCAGAATTGTTGGTTTTTGTTTATTCTGCCTCCCAAAAATCAGAATAGAAAGCGATTAAAAAATGTCACGTGCCAAAAAATGATACCAATAAAAACGTCAACTTGTCCCGCAAAAAACAAACCATCACATCACTCTGTTGGCCAAAATATGGAAAAATTATAGCTCTCGAAATATGGTGATGAAAAAACTAGTCTTTGCAAAAAAAAAGCGTCTTTTAGTGTGTGACAGCTGTCAATCATAAAAACCCGATATAAATCTGGTATCGCTGTAATCGCACCGACCCGAAGAATAAAGTCGTCTAATCACACGAGGAACGGTGTAAAAAAATAAACTCTAGGGTTAGGGTTGAGCTAGGGTTGGGGTTGGGCTTAGGGTTGTATTAGAGTTGGGATTGAGATTTTTTCAAAAGTAAAGAAGAAAAAAATGACAATTTGGCGACCAGTGTTGAGCGCAAGTGCTCGCTACTTGAGTTTGCATCGGGTGCTCGGGTAGGCACTGAGCATCGCGGGTGTTCGAGTGATTTGCTCGAGTCTCTGCCCCATATGCTTCACGGCCAAAAAAACGTTGCTGGGATCGCCTGCCATGCACGAGCGACCCCGCATGTTTTTTTTTGGGTGTCTAACAACCGTGAAACATGCGGTGCTGGGACTCGAGCATGTCACTCGAGCACCTGCGATACTTGGTGCATACCCGAGTACCCGATGCTAACTCAAGTAGCGAGCACTTGCGCTCAAGACTAATGACAACTTATTCAATATGATGACCTAATGTTATCAAATTCTGTCGTACCTTTGGGTTCAAAATGTACACTATACCCCTTGATAAAATCCTTGAGGGGTCCAGTTTCCAAAATGGAGTCAATTGTGGGGGGTTTCCACTATTTCGGCACAGCAGGGGATCACGAAATGCGACATGGCGTCCGCTCTTGACTCCAGCCAATTTTGCGTTCAAAAAGTCACACAGTGCTCCTTCCCTTCTGAACCCTGACGTGCGCCAAAACAGTGTATTTTCCCCACATATGGGGTATTGGCATACTCAGGAGAAATTGCACAACAGTTTTTAGGTTCCATTTTCTCCTCTTACCCTTGTGAAACTAAAAAATTTTGGCAAAAAGATCATTTTTGTGGACAAAGTTAGATTTTTTTTTTTCACAGTATCATGTTCTAAACTTCTGTGAAGCACCTGGGGGTTAAGGGTGCTCACCACACATCTAGATAAGTTCCCTCAGGGGTCTAGTTTCCAAAATGGTGTCACTTGGGGGGGGGTTCCACTATTTAGGCACATCAGGGGCTCTCCAAACGCAACATGGCGTCTGCTAATTATTCAAGCAAATTTTACATTCAAAAAGTCAAATGGCGCTCCTTCCCTTCCGAACCCTGCCGTGCGCCCAAACAGTGGTTTTCCCCCATATATGGGGTATCATCTTACTCAGGAGAGATTTCTCAAAACGTTGCATGGTGCAATGTCTCCTGTTACCCTTATGAAAATGCAAAACTGGGGGCTGAAAAACATTTTAGTGGGAAAAATGTGAAAATTTTATTTTCACAGCTCCATGTTATAAACTTCTGTGAAGCACCTGAGGGTTCAAAATGCTCACCATACATCTAGATAAGTTCCCTGAGGGGTCTAGTTTCCAAAATGGTGTCATTTGTCGGGGGTTTCCACTGTTTAGGCACTTCAGGGGCTCTCCAAACGCAACATGGCGTTCCCTAATTATTCAAGCAAATTTTACATTCATCCTTCTCGTCTGAGCCCTGCTGTGTGCCCAAACAGTGTTTTTTCCCCACGTATGGGGTATCTGCGTGCTCAGGGGAAATTGCTCAACAAATTTTGGGGTCCATTTTTTCCTGTTACCCCTGCAAAAATAAAAAAATTGGTGTCTAAAGTAACATTTTTGTGAAAAAAGTTAAATGTTCATTTTTTTCTTCCCCATTCCAAAAATTCCTGTGAAGCACGTGAAGGGTTAATAAACTTCTTGAATGTGATTTTGAGCACCTTGAGGGGTGCAGTTTTTAGAATGGTGTCACTTTTGCATATTTTCTGTCATAAAGGCCCCTCAAAGTCACTTCAAATGTGATGCGGTCCCTAAAAAAATGGTTTTGTAAATTTTGTTGGAAAAATTAGAAATCGCTGATCAACTTTCAACCCTTATAGCGCACTGATAAAAAAAAATTTGGTTCCAAAATTGTGCTGATGTAAAGTAGACATGTGGGAAATGTTATTCATTAACTATTTTGTGTTACATATCTCTCTGACTTAATGGAATAAAAATTCAAATTTTGAAAATTGTGAAATTTTCAAAATTATCGCCAAATTTCCAATTTTTTCACAAATAAACGCAAGTGATATCAAAGAAATTTTACCACTATCATGAAGTACAATATGTCACAAAAAAACAGTCTCAGAATCAGAGGGATCCGTTGAAGCGTTTCAGAGTAATTACCTCATAAAGTGACAGTGGTCAGAATTGTAAAAATTGGCCTGGTCATTAACGTGCAAACCACCCTAGGGGGTAAAGGGGTTAAAGATAGCAGTGTCATTACAATGCTCCTCAATACAAGTATCTGCCTTACACTGAGCCCCTGAATATATAATTGCCCCTCACTATATTCCCTGCATATAACACCCACACTGTCCCTCTTATGGTACATGATCTCCACACTGCCCTCTCCTTTCCATACTGGGCCCCTCTTCACAATGTCTGCACACTGTGTCCCCCCTATAAGGCCCAGTCTCTGTACTGTGCCCGTTCATCACACTCCCCCTCCTTAGCATACTGTTCCCTCCTGGCTGTGACCTTACACTGTCCCCCATGCTATCCCCCACCCACTACTCAGTTTCTATTCTGTGCCCACTCAAACTTTTCTTCCCCCATACTGTCTCCTCACACTATACCCCTCAATAGTCTCCTTACACGTTTCCCTTACCTCCTGATATTTCCTACTCACACATCCCCCCCCCAACTCCCCATACCGTGTTCGCACACATCCCATCAGCCTTGCTTCCCATACTGTGTCCGCCCACATTTTCCCCCTCGCTAACAATAATGTGTCTGCACCCACCCCCCACTCGCTCCCCACAGATTTAATCTTCCACTTCACACTGAATAAATCTCCCCACCACACTGAATAAATATGCCCCCTGAACAATGAATAAATATGCCCCCTGCGCAATTAATGAATAGCCCCCTGCACAATGAATAAATAGCCCTCCGGCACAATAAATAGCCCCCCTGCACAATTAATAGCCTCCCTGCATGATTAATAAATGCCCCCCTGCACAATAAAAAAATAGCCTCCCTTCACAATAAATGCCCCCCTGCACAATTAATAAATGCCCACCTGCATAATTAAAAAAAATGCCCCCTGCACAATTAATATATGCCCCCCCGGGCTGAATCTTCGGTGTCTTCAGCTCCATAGCTACGGGTGAGGGGATTAAAATCTGTGGTTTTCATACCTGCGACACCTCATATGTCGTATATGCTGTTAAATATCCATGCGGTCTAGTATATGTTGGGGAGACTACCCAACATATACGAGACCGCATCCCACAACATAAATCTTGTATACGTTGTGAAAAAACATACTTTCCTTTACCATATCATTTTAACATAAAAAAAGCACAGTTGCGCAATTAATGTTCCAGGTGTTAGAGCATGTTCCTATACCGAGGAGAGGTGGGAATAGAATTAAGACTCTTAACTAGTGTTGAGCGATACCTTCCGATATCGGGAAATATCGGATCGGATTGGATCGGACCGATACCGAAAAAGTATCGGATATCGCCGATTCCGATACCGGAAACCAATGCAAGTCAATGGGACATAAATATCGGAATTAAAATAAACCCTTTCTTTCCTTGTAGGTTATTTCTACATGAAGGAAAACTACTAAGAATAATGTAGAATGTATTGGGGGAGGTGGGGGAGACAATAAAGGCATAGAGGTTTAGCCCAGTCAAATGGAATAGCAGGAATTACTATTTTTTTATTATGTTCTGAGTTACGGAAATATTAACTATGTTAAGTATTTTTATATTTTGTCAGATATTTATGTTTCACTACTTCCATGCTCTTCACCTTCTTTTTTACTTCTCCCACACTTTCTCCTTCATCATCCTCAGCATCTTTTTCATCCACTTCTTCTTCACCTTCTTCTTCTTCACCTTCTTCGTATTATTCTTTTTTTTACATTCTTCATATTCTACTTCTTCATCTTCTTCATATTCTTCTTCTTCATCATATTCTTATTTGTGACAGGCATTCCTGTAGTTGTTATCTATAAAAGGTTGGACATTACACCTTTCGTTCTGCCCGTCACAAAAGATTTACAACAGGATTTGTCCGCGTTCAGTTTGGCCTGCAGCAGCAGGTCTTTTCCAGGGGCACCACGAGGAGGAACGGACTCACCCCCATACACTGCTTAGTCATCTTCTGCTTATAATTTAGATATTATCTTTTGCTCTGATTTTTAGTCTTATGCTTAATGTTCTTCCGCTTTTTGTTCTGCAGCTTCTTGTATTTCTGCTTCTTGGTTTTCTGTCTCTTGTTCTTCTGTATCTTGGTGCTTGTCTTCTCTTCTTTGTCTTCTTGGTCAACTTCTTCAGGGTCATCTTCTTGGTCTTCTTCGGGGTGGTCTTCAGGGTCGTCGTCTTCGGGGGTCCTCGTCTTCGGGGTCCTCGTCTTCTTCGGGTTGGTCTTCTGGGTCCTCGTCTTCGGGGTCCTCGTCTTCTTCGGGGTGGTCTTCAGGGTCCTCGTCTTCTTCGGGGTGGTCTTCAGGGTCCTCGTCTTCTTCGGGGTGGTCTTCAGGGTCCTCGTCTTCAAGGTCATTGTCTTCGGGGTCCTCGTCTTCTTAGGGTTGGTCTTCAGGGTCCTCGTCAGGGAGATCCAGAGTGATTACCAAGAACCATTTCAAAAAGCTTGAACTTGGAAATGTAGCAGAAGGTACAAGAAAGCTGAGGAACTACCGAGGACCAGCTGACGGTACTGGAACCCGGATGGGTAGCAGAAGGTACAAGAGCCAATGGAACTACCGAGGACCAGCTGATGTTACTGGAACTCGGTTACTAAGCAGGAGGTACCTGTGCCAGAAAGCACTACCAAGTACCAGCAGACGTTGGTGGAACTTGGATACCGAGAAGGAGGCACCTAATCCAAAGGCACTGCCGAGAACCAGCTGACGGTACTGGAACCCGGATGGGTAGCAGAAGGTACCCATGTAAAAAAAAGTTCAAGGCCGCGAGCCGGCCGCAGTTACCAAAACCCACAGTCCTACAGGGGGTGCTTGTCCTATTGGCACTATGGAACCAGCCTTCATTGCCAGATCCCGCAGCCCACATAGGAGTCACCTAAACTGCAGGCACCATAGAGTCGGCTAACCCGACTGCAACACGACAGGACAACGCATTGGAGGCAAAGTGACGTTGACACTACCCGGAAACAGCTGGCGTGCTGGAACCAGGCTGGGCAGGAGGGAGTACCCGTGCCAAAGACACTGCCGAGAACCAGCTGACGGTACTGGAACCCGGATGGGTAGCAGAAGATACAAGAGCAAATGGAACTACCGAGGACCAGCTGACGGTACTGGAACCCGGATGGGTAGCAGAAGGTACAAGAGCCAATGGAACTACCGAGGACCAGCTGATGTTACTGGAACTCGGTTACTAAGCAGGAGGTACCTGTGCCAGAAAGCACTACCAAGGACCAGCAGATGTTGGTGGAACTTGGATACCGAGAAGGAGGCACCTAATCCAAAGGCACTGCCGAGAACCAGCTGACGGTACTGGAACCCGGATGGGTAGCAGAAGGTACCCATGTAAAAAAAAGTTCAAGGCCGCGAGCCGGCCGCAGTTACCAAAACCCACAGTCCTACAGGGGGTGCTTGTCCTATTGGCACTATGGAACCAGCCTTCATTGCCAGATCCCGCAGCCCACATAGGAGTCACCTAAACTGCAGGCACCATAGAGTCGGCTAACCCGACCGCAACACGACAGGACAACGCATTGGAGGCAAAGTGACGTTGACACTACCCGGAAACAGCTGGCGTGCTGGAACCAGGCTGGGCAGGAGGGAGTACCCGTGCCAAAGACACTGCCGAGAACCAGCTGACGGTACTGGAATCTGGATGGGTAGCAGAAGATACAAGAGCAAATGGAACTACCGAGGACCAGCTGACGGTACTGGAACCCGGATGGGTAGCAGAAGGTACAAGAGCCAATGGAACTACCGAGGACCAGCTGATGTTACTGGAACTCGGTTACTAAGCAGGAGGTACCTGTGCCAGAAAGCACTACCAAGGACCAGCAGACGTTGGTGGAACTTGGATACCGAGAAGGAGGCACCTAATCCAAAGGCACTGCCGAGAACCAGCTGACGGTACTGGAACCCGGATGGGTAGCAGAAGGTACCCATGTAAAAAAAAGTTCAAGGCCGCGAGCCGGCCACAGTTACCAAAACCCACAGTCCTACAGGGGGTGCTTGTCCTATTGGCACTATGGAACCAGCCTTCATTGCCAGATCCCGCAGCCCACATAGGAGTCACCTAAACTGCAGGCACCATAGAGTCGGCTAACCCGACCGCAACACGACAGGACAACGCATTGGAGGCAAAGTGACGTTGACACTACCCGGAAACAGCTGGCGTGCTGGAACCAGGCTGGGCAGGAGGGAGTACCCGTGCCAAAGACACTGCCGAGAACCAGCTGACGGTACTGGAACCCGGATGGGTAGCAGAAGATACAAGAGCAAATGGAACTACCGAGGACCAGCTGACGGTACTGGAACCCGGATGGGTAGCAGAAGGTACAAGAGCCAATGGAACTGCCGAGAACCAGCTGGCGGTGCTGGAGCCCAGGGTAAATACTAAAAACAGAGGAGCCAGAGGTGTATTTGGAGGAGGTTTTAAATCCGTAGTACAGTGGATGTGGATAAAGCAGGAGAATTTGCCGGACACACAGCTGGGGATCAGCTGACGTTACTGAACCCCAATAACACTGGAGCAAGCGTTGACTGTGCAGACGGCACTTCTGAGCAGCAACTAGCGGTATTGGAGCCCAGGGTAAATACTAAAAACGGAGGAGCCAGAGGTGTAATTGGAGCAAGTTTTAAATAAGTAGCACAGTGAATATGGACAGAGCAGGAGAAATTGCCGTGAACACAGCAGGGGAACAGCTGACGTTACCGAACCCCAATAACACCGCAGCAAGTGTTGACTGTGCAGACGGCACTTCCGAGCGCCAACTGGCGGTGCTGGAGCCCAGGGATAAGAATGAAAACAGAGGAGCCAGAGGTGTAATTGGAGCAACTTTAAAATGTGTAGTACAGTGGATGTGGACAAAGCAGGAGAAATTGCCGTCCGTACAGCAGGGGAACAGCTGACGTTACCGAACCCCAATAACACGGCAGCAAGTGTTGACTGTGCAGACAGCACTTCCGAGCGCCAACTGGTGGTGCTGGAGCCCAGGGATAAGAATAGAAATAGAGAGGAGCCAGAGGTGTAATTGGAGCAAGTTTTAAATAAGTAGCACAGTGAATATGGACAGAGCAGGAGAAATTGCCGTCCGTACAGCAGGGGAACAGCTGACGTTACCGAACCCCAATAACACGGCAGCAAGTGTTGACTGTGCAGACAGCACTTCCGAGCGCCAACTGGCGGTGCTGGAGCCCAGGGATAAGAATAAAAATAGAGAGGAGCCAGAGGTGTAATTGGAGCAAGTTTTAAATAAGTAGCACAGTGAATATGGACAGAGCAGGAGAAATTGCAGTGAACACAGCAGGGGAACAGCTGACGTTACCGAACCCCAATAACACGGCAGCAAGTGTTGACTGTGCAGACAGCACTTCCGAGCGCCAACTGGCGGTGCTGGAGCCCAGGGATAAGAATAAAAATAGAGAGGAGCCAGAGGTGTAATTGGAGCAAGTTTTAAATAAGTAGCACAGTGAATATGGACAGAGCAGGAGAAATTGCCGTGAACACAGCAGGGGAACAGCTGACGTTACCGAACCCCAATAACACCGCAGCAAGTGTTGACTGTGCAGACGGCACTTCCGAGCGCCAACTGGCGGTGTTGGAGCCCAGGGATAAGAATGAAAACAGAGGAGCCAGAGGTGTAATTGGAGCAACTTTAAAATGTGTAGTACAGTGGATGTGGACAAAGCAGGAGAAATTGCCGTCCACACAGCAGGGGAACAGCTGACGTTACTGAACCCCAATAACACGGCAGCAAGTGTTGACTGTGCAGATGGCACTTCCGTGCGCCAACTGGCGGTGTTGGAGCCCAGGGTAAATACTAAAAACAGAGGAGCCAGAGGTGTATTTGGAGGAGGTTTTAAATCCGTAGTACAGTGGATGTGGACAAAGCAGGAGAATTTGCCGGACACACAGCTGGGGATCAGCTGACGTTACTGAACCCCAATAACACTGGAGCAAGCGTTGACTGTGCAGACGGCACTTCTGAGCAGCAACTAGCGGTATTGGAGCCCAGGGTAAATACTAAAAACGGAGGAGCCAGAGGTGTAATTGGAGCAAGTTTTAAATAAGTAGCACAGTGAATATGGACAGAGCAGGAGAAATTGCCGTGAACACAGCAGGGGAACAGCTGACGTTACCGAACCCCAATAACACCGCAGCAAGTGTTGACTGTGCAGACGGCACTTCCGAGCGCCAACTGGCGGTGTTGGAGCCCAGGGATAAGAATGAAAACAGAGGAGCCAGAGGTGTAATTGGAGCAACTTTAAAATGTGTAGTACAGTGGATGTGGACAAAGCAGGAGAAATTGCCGTCCGCACAGCAGGGGAACAGCTGACGTTACTGAACCCCAATAACACGGCAGCAAGTGTTGACTGTGCAGATGGCACTTCCGTGCGCCAACTGGCGGTGTTGGAGCTCAGGGATAATACTGAAAACAGAGGAGCCAGAGGTGTAATTGGAGCAACTTTAAAATCTGTAGTAGTGAGAATGTGGACAGAGCAGGAGAAATTGCCGTCCGCACAGCAGGGGAACAGCTGACGTTACTGAACCCCAATAACATGGTAGCAAGTGTTGACTGTGCAGACGGCACTTCCGAGCGCCAACTGGCGGTGTTGGAGCTTAGGGATAATACTGAAAACAGAGGAGCCAGAGGTGTATTTGGAGGAGGTTTTAAATCAGTAGTACAGTGGATGTGGACAGAGCAGGAGAAATTGCCATCCGCACAGCAGGAGAACAGCTGACGTTACTGAACCCCAATAACACGGCAGCAAGTGTTGACTGTGCAGACGGCACTTCCGAGCGCCAACTGGCGGTGTTGGAGCTCAGGGATAATACTGAAAACAGAGGAGCCAGAGGTGTAATTGGAGCAACTTTAAAATCTGTAGTAGTGAGAATGTGGACAGAGCAGGAGAAATTGCCATCCGCACAGCAGGGGAACAGCTGACGTTACTGAACCCCAATAACATGGTAGCAAGTGTTGACTGTGCAGACGGCACTTCCGAGCGCCAACTGGCGGTGTTGAAGCTCAGGGATAATACTGAAAACAGAGGAGCCAGAGGTGTATTTGGAGGAGGTTTTAAATCAGTAGTACAGTGGATGTGGACAGAGCAGGAGAAATTGCCGTCCGCACAGCAGGGGAACAGCTGACGTTACTGAACCCCAATAACACGGCAGCAAGTGTTGACTGTGCAGACGGCACTTCCGAGCGCCAACTGGCGGTGTTGGAGCTCAGGGATAATACTGAAAACAGAGGAGCCAGAGGTGTAATTGGAGCAACTTTAAAATCTGTAGTAGTGAGAATGTGGACAGAGCAGAAGAAATTGCCGTCCGCACAGCAGGGGAACAGCTGACGTTACTGAACCCCAATAACATGGTAGCAAGTGTTGACTGTGCAGACGGCACTTCCGAGCGCCAACTGGCGGTGTTGGAGCTCAGGGATAATACTGAAAACAGAGGAGCCAGAGGTGTATTTGGAGGAGGTTTTAAATCAGTAGTACAGTGGATGTGGACAGAGCAGGAGAAATTGCCGTCCGCACAGCAGGGGAACAGCTGACGTTACTGAACCCCAATAACACGGCAGCAAGTGTTGACTGTGCAGACGGCACTTCCGAGCGCCAACTGGCGGTGTTGGAGCTCAGGGATTACAGTTCAGGTGGTAGAAACATGAACAGAACAGGAGACCTGGATACTGTTGCCAACCAATTATTTATTCTGGAAGAGGACTGGCAAATTCATGAGAGATCCAGGCCTTGTTCATTTTGAGAAAAGTAAGCCGGTCAACGTTATCGGAGGATAGTCGCATGCGACGGTCTGTTAGTACACCACCTGCGGCACTAAAGACGCGTTCCGATAATACACTAGCAGCAGGGCAAGCTAGCACCTCCAGTGCATACTGACTAAGCTCTGGCCATGTATCCAGCTTACAGACCCAAAACTTGAAGGGAGAAGAGCCGTCTGGGAGTACACTAAGAGGGCAAGACATGTAGTCTGTCACCATCTGACGGAAACGTTGCCTCCTGCTGACTGGAGCCGTCTGTGATGGTGTAGACATTTGTGGCGGCGGGGACACAAAACTTTGCCACATTTCGGCCATACTGGTCTTGCCTTGTGCTGAGGCGCTGCTTCTGCTCCCTCTTTGTGCAGAGCTTCCTCCACTGCCTCGACGCACTGAGCTGCTTTGTAAAGCACTAGCAGCACTGCTCTCGGTTGGAATGGAGAACATGATGGAATGCACCAGTGCGTCTTGGTACTCCCGCATTTTACGCTCCCGGTTCAACGGTGTTATGAGGCTTTGTAAGTTGTCCCGGTAGCGAGGATCTAGGAGGGTGGACACCCAATAATCAGCCGTGTTGAGAATGTGGGCGATGCGGCGGTCGTTTCTCAGGCACTGCAGCATGAAATCAACCATGTGCTGCAGACTGCCAACTGGCCAAGAAACGCTGTCCCCTGCTTGAGGCGTGATCTCTGCCTGCTCTGCATCACCCCACCCTCGCTCTAGATACTGACTACTAGAGCATTGTGTACCTCCCTCCTCTGGACAGATGTCTTCCTCATCCATTGACTCCTCCTCATCCTCCTCACAAAGTGTCCCCTGCCTAGGCCTTTGTGAGGAACCACGTTGCGCAGACTGTAGAGAAGCAGATGGCATTTGTGACTCCTCATCCTCCACCTCTTCCAAAACCTCGTCCCTTAGTGCTTGCAGTGTTTTTTCAAGCAGGCAGATAAGGGGGATAGTCATGCTGACTAGTGCATCATCTGCACTCGCCATCCGCGTGGAATAATCGAAGGCACGCAAAACGTGGCAAATGTCCTTCATAGAGGCCCACTCAGTGGTGGTGAAGTGTGAACGGCGCGCACTGCGACTTGTTTGCGCCTGCTGCAGCTGGTACTCCATTACTGCTGCCTGCTGCTCACACAACCTCTCCAACATATGTAACGTTGAATTCCACCTGGTGGGTAGGTCACATATGATGCGATGTTCCGGAAGACATAATCGGCGCTGCAGAGCTGCAATGCGTGATCTTGCATTGCTGGAACGCCGCAAGTGAGCGCACTCTATGCGGACCTTGTGAAGCAGTGCATCAAGATCCGGATAGTCCCTCAAAAAACTCTGCACGACCAAGTTGAGCACATGTGCCAGACATGGGATGTGAGTGAGGTTGCCTAGGCCCAGAGCTGCCACCAGATTTCGGCCATTGTCACACACTACCATGCCTGGCTGGAGATTCGCTGGCACAAACCACACGTCACTCTGCTGCTTGATGGCATTGCAGAGCTCCTGCGCTGTGTGGCTTCGATTCCCCAAAGAAATTAATTTTAATACGGCCTGTTGACGTTTGGCCACGGCTGTGCTCATATCGGTCATCATAACAGGTAACCGTTCAAGGGTCGATGTGGAGGTAGACCGTGACGGCTCCTGCAGCGCTGATTCAGAGGAACTGGAGTATGAGGAGGAGTCAATGTGTACAGACTGGATTCCTGCAATCCTTGGAGTTGGCAGAACACGTACAGCGCCACTCTCAAGATCTGTACCCGGCTCCACAACATTTACCCAATGGGCAGTGAGGGAAAGGTATCGTCCCTGTCCATGCTTACTGGTCCACGCATCAGTGGTCAGGTGGACCTTGCTACTGACGGCGTTTTGTAGCGCATGTTTAATTTTTCCCTCCACATGATGTTGCAGGGCAGGGACGGCTTGCCTGCTGAAATAAAAGCGGCTGGGCATGTTGTATTGTGGGACTGCCAATGTCATAAAGTTACGGAATGTGTCAGTCTCCACCAGCCTGAATGATAGCATTTCAAGGGCCAGTAGTTTAGCAATGCCAGCATTCAGAGCCTGTGCTCGGGGGTGGTTTGCCGAGTATGGGCGCCTTTTCTCCCATGCCTGTGCTAACGATGGCTGTAGACTGGCCTGGGAGTGTGAGGATGACTGGGAAAGTGGTGCTGTGGGTGGAATTACACTGTGTCTCTGTACAACAGTGCCAGAGATTCTTCCATGGCGATCCTGTGAGGAAGCCGAACCAGCTGTGTGTGAGCTGGAGGAAGAGGCTACAACACGAGCTGAAGAGGTGGTAGGTGGCGCTGTAGGTTGGCCTAGGTCTTCAGTGTGTTTGTGTAACTCCACCACGTGCTTGGTCCGCACATGTTTCCACATATTTGTGGTATTGAGGTTGCTGACACTTTTCCCTCTTTTCACCTTCTGATTACACAGCTTGCATTTGACAAAGCAAATGTCATCTGCAACTGTGTCAAAAAAGGACCAGGCACTGCAAGTCTTGGGAGCGCCCGCTTTGGATTTTGGAAGAGCCATGCTCCTAATGGGTGCCGAAGTGGAGGCTACAGGCAACCAAGTCTGCCCCCTCCCTCTCCCTCCTTTTTGGGCCGTTCGGGGAATCTCTTCCTCAGAGCTGCTCCCACCACCTTCCTGTCCCTCACGCCATGATGGGTCAAGGACCTCATCATCTACACCACCCTCTTCAAACAACTGCTTCTCCTGGGTAGTCTCGACAGCACAGTACGCACCAGAAAGTGGCACCTGAGTCTCATCATCAGATGCGTACTGAGGTGTGCTGCTGACCATAGGCACTGGCCCACCCGCCTCTTCAGATTCAGAGAGACAAAACGGTTGCGCATCACTGCATACTACCTCTTCTTCAAATTCTCGAATTCTGCTTGGCTGGCCCCCTCTTTCCAAGCGAAGAGATTCAGAGAACAGAAGTAGAGATGGCTCCTGTCCAGGGCTCTCTGACTGCCTGGGCAATTTGGCAGGTGGTGAAGAGACAGATGGGTGCTCTTCAGTGCTCAGGACCTGAGAGGATCTGGAACTAATTGAAGTCGATGCGTTAGCTGCCATCCATCCGACAACGGCTTCAATTTGGTCCTCGCGCAGCAGTGGGGTACGGCTAGCTCCTACAAAGCTGCGCATAAAGGACTGTTCCCTGGTAAAACTGGGGGATGCTGAGTCACTGGTGCCCGCAGCAGGCACAGAATCCCCACGTCCTCTCCCTGCAGGCACAGAATCCTCACGTCCTCTCCCTGCAGAAACTCCACGCCCACGACCACATGCCTTACTCCCTGCCTTCTTCATCTTGGTAGACTGATAAAGATAGGCAGAAAAGTACTAAGGGCTTAGTGTGCTTATTCCTGAACAGCTGCTAACAGGTATAAGAAACACTAATTTTATAAAGTGTGGACTAGACTTTAATATGAGCTAATGTGGCCTACACAACTGTAAAGTGGAGTGTTTGGTGAACTTTATTAGGTTTTTTTTTGTCACAAAAAGACACTGGATGTGCCTAAAGATGTAATAACGATAGTATCACAAACTTTTTGTAGCTATTACAATGTAGGAAGGTAACCTACAATGCAATAGATGAGGCTGCAAAAAATAGGCTAATACTAATCTGGCTGGGGCTGCAGGGCCCAAGGCTGCAGAAAGGCTCCTCTATCTACTCCTATATAGTGTGTTTGGAATCAATTTAGCTGAATACGGATGGAACCACCACACTAATAGGAGATATCAGGAAAAATTATGAATTGGCAATAAAGGACAATGTATGAGGCAGTGACACACACTGAGTGCACTACAACCAGACGGGGTTGAAGCACACACTACAGGGTGAGCTGCACTCACACACACAGACCT
Organism: Phyllobates terribilis; assembly: GCF_046119375.1. Lineage (NCBI taxonomy): Eukaryota > Metazoa > Chordata > Amphibia > Anura > Dendrobatidae > Phyllobates > Phyllobates terribilis. The sequence goes on along the minus strand of NW_027362763.1, from coordinate 519,747,444 downwards.
TGCAGACAGCGGTGAACAGTACAGATGCAGAGCACTGTGCACTAGCGCTGCAAGACGGAAAAAAATTTCTCTTATCTACCCCTATATAGTGTGTTTGGAACCAATTTAGCTGAATACAGATGGAACCACCACACTAATAGGAGATATCAGGAAAAATTATAAATTGGCAAAAAAGGACAATGTATGAGGCAGTGACACACACTGAGTGCACTACAACCAGACTTGGCTGAAGCACACACTACAGGGTGAGCTGCACTCACACACACAGACCTTGCAGACAGCGGTGAACAGCACAGGGAACTGTGCACTAGCACTGCAAGGCACAGTGATTTAGAAAGTAGCTTGGGTAAAGCAGTATAGAGCAAATAGGTAGCTAAAACTGTCCCTCAGAACAACAGCGTCCTATCCCTAACTGAATTCACAGCAGAGTGAACTCAAAATGGCGGCGGCGGCTTTTATAGTGCATCATGACATCATTTCAGCAGCCAATCACAGCCATGCCATTAGTTAAGATGCCTACATGCCTAACAGGATGTGCCCACACTTCTTAGGATCCTCATTGGCTGAATAAAATGAAAATGTCTCATTGCATTATGGGAACTTCCGATTCCGGTATACGATATTGCAAAAGTATCGGAATTAAGTATCGGAATTCCGATACCGCGAATATCGGCCGATACCCGATATTTCAGTATCGGAATGCTCAACACTACTCTTAACCCTAGCACGCATGACATCACAATTCTACACTTTTACGTAACGGGGGGAGAAGGCCCCCCCGTGCAAATCATATGGAGAAAATCACATAAATAATTTTTACAAGTTTATTTCAAAATTGCAAAATAAGATATGAATAATGCACAACATTTTAATTATAATTTTTTGTAGAAAACACCAAAAAACATTTTTTTTTCAAAATTTCAAACAACGATATAAAAAGCACACAAAGGTATATAAATCTAGAGTAAACTAGCTGCAGCTACATTTCTTTTCTAACTTTTTCTTTTCCATTTTATTGGTCTTCCAAACAATTTTCACATGTTATCTATTCTGAAGAATGTTCTTTACAGACAATTTTGGAAATTGTTTTTGTGTTCAGTGAGATATTGAATAAAATCTTAACTTTCAAATGAGGTGTACTCTTTTCTCTAGAGCATTATGTATGTACAGTACAGACCAAAAGTTTGGACACACCTTCTCATTTAAAGATTTTTCTGTATTTTCATGACTATGAAAATTGTACATTCAGACTGAAGGCATCAAAACTATGAATTAACACATGTGGAATTATATACTTAACAAAAAATTGTGAAACAACTGAAAATATGTCTTATATTCTAGGTTCTTCAAAGTAGCCACCTTTTGCTGTGATGACTGCTTTGCACACTCTTGGCATTCTCTTGATGAGCTTCAAGTTTTGATGCCTTCAGTGTGAATGTACAATTTTCAAAGTCATGAAAATACAGAAAAATCTTTAAATGAGAAGGTGTGTCCAAACTTTTGGTCTGTACTGTATGTGTATATATAATATACATACATACATACACAGCGGGTGAAATAAGTATTGAACACATCACCAATTTTCTAAATAGAGTATTTTTTGGACTATAAGATGTACTCCCCCCCCCTCCCCACACCCAAATTTGAGAGGAAAACAGGGGGGGGGGGGGGGTGTGCGTCTTATAGTCCGAATGCAAGCTTACCGGGAGATGCAGAGGGTGGTGGAGCGGGATCACAGGAGTCAGGGTCCCTTCCTCAGGAAGTGTGGTGATGCTGCGGTTCCCGGTGTTGGCGGTGAGCAGAGCAGAGTGCATTCATTGAGATCTTAATATGTGTATGCGCCTCTGGAGGCGGCCATTTCCCTGAAGCCCACCACCAGGTAAGCAATGCTTTCCGTTCTGTCTCACCACCGAGAAAGAAATGCACTCCGCTCTGCCTCACCGCCGACACCGAGTCCGCTGAATCGCACCACTAGGACACCCACTCCTCCCACCCAGGGCCTGCAGCGCTGCCACACTTCTTCCACCACCGGCTTCCTGAGGAAGGGACCATGCCTCCTGTGACCCTGCTCCATCGCCGCCGCCCCCCAGGTAGGATACCTTAAATTCAGACTATAAGATGGACTCACATCTTATAAAAATCTTTTTTTTTTCCTATTTTCCACCCCAAAATTTGGGGTGCATCTTATAGTCCGAAAAATACGATAAATATATTTCTAAAGGTGCTATTGACTTGAAATTTTCACCAGATGTCGGCAACAACACATCCAGTCCACACAGGCAAAGAAAGCAAACCATAGATGCCCATAAAATAAGTTATGTGTTATAATGAGAACTGACACAGGGGAAAAGTATTGAACAAATGAAGAGAGATGCAGAAAGTAATGACACCAGCAGAAAGCTATCAGTAATTAGAAAGCAATCCTGCCACTTAGTGAAAAATAATATCAGTTGGTTCAACTGATGGCCTATAAAAATGTCTCATTACCAAGGTGCCACACAGGAAACATCTCATGTTGGGTAAAACCAGTGAGCTGTCTCAAGACCTTCAAAACCTTATTGTTGCAAAACATACTAAAGGCATTGGTTACAGAAGAATTTCTAAACTACTGAAGTTTGCAGTGAGCACTGTTGGGACCACAATCCGGAGGTGGAAAGAATATAATTTCACAATAAACTGGCCACGACCAGGTGCTCCCCACAAGATTCCAGATAGAGAAGTGAAAAGAATCACAAGACTGGTCCAAGAGCCAAAGACTACCTGTGGAGAGCTACAAAAAAAAACCTGGAATCAGCAGGTACAATTGTTTCAAAGAAAACTATAAGTAATGCACTCAACCGCCAAAGCCTGTATGCACACTCACCATGCAAGACTCCATTGCTAAACAAAAAGCATGTTCAAGCGTGATTAAAGTTTGCTCAACAACATTTAGACAAGCCTGTGAAATACTGGGAGAATATAGTCTGGCCAGATGAGACCAAAAGTGAACTCTTTGGATGCCATAATACACATCACGTTTGGAGGTGAAAAGGCAATGTATATCAACCCAAAAAACATCATACCAACAGTGAAGTTTGGATGTGGGAACATCAAGGTGTGAGGCTGTTTTTCAGCATACAGTACCGAGACTCTACTGCTATCTACCAGGATGATGAAGATGAAACGAGGGTGTACATTTCAGCAAGACAATAAATCACAAATTGGATTCAGAGAAAGAAAATAAAGCTGTTAGAATTGCCCAGCCAATTTAAAAAAATTTTGGAAGGTACTAAAGCTCAGAGTTCAAAGAAGGAGCCCAAAGAAACTTCAGGATTTGAAGAGTGTTTCTGTGGGAGAATGGGCCAAAATAACACCTTTGCAATGCATGCGACTAGTTGTTCCATACAAGAGGTGTCTTGAAGCTGTCATCACATCACAAAGGCTTTTGTACAAAGCGGTAAATATATTTCAGTAAGCATGTGCAATACTTTTTCCCTGTCATTTCACAATATTACACATAACTAGTGATGAGCGAACGTGCTCGCTGTTACGCTCGCGCCTGGCTAACTGGCGTGAGCGTGGTTAGTGGTTTAGTGGTCCCACTGGACCATGAACCGAGGAGTGTCTGGTGGGGCGTGACTAGGGGCCTCGCCAGATCCGACCACGGACGCACGGCGGCTTAATCGACTCCGTGGTCCGAGGAGGGACGTGGGAGGTGGCCCAGGTATTACTCCAGGTCAGAGCCCGGTCACAGCTGTTGACCCACACAGGGGAATGCAGGAACGGGCAGGTTTTGCAGGTATGCAGACAGGCGGGTACTGGCAGGCACGGCTGGTATGCAGAATGGCGGGTACAGGCAGGCTCAGCTGGTATGCAGACTGGCGGGTACAGGCAGGCTCGGCTGGTATACAGACAGGCCGGTACTGGCAGGTAGGAAAACAGGCTGGATAGGGACCAGTACAGACTGGGATACAGGAACAGAGCCGCAGGTGCGGTGGACGAGCGGAGCAGAGCAAAGCGGAGCAGAGCCGCAGATGCGGGGAACGAGCGGAGCGGAGCAGAGCAGCAGGTGCAGAGGACAAGCAGAGCGGAGCAGAGCCACAGGTGCGGGCAGACAGGACAGGGCTCTGTAAACATGGAACAGACTGGGAAACACAGGAAGATAGCTAGAACACAGGAGGTAGATACGGAGGCAGGGAAACGGGACACGCAGAACCAGATACACACAAGGTACTTGCAATAAAGTAGCGAGTGGACACAAAACTCACAAACAGAAGTACAGAGACAACGAGTAGGAGTTAAGTACTGATTCAGACACTGCAGGAAAAGGGAAGGATTGGACATAGAGACAAAAGGTAACGAGCTAGGACATAGTTCAGACAGGAACTGACACTGAAACGAGATACAGGAACGAGCCTGGGCATACAGCCCCCAGGGTGGCGGAAAAGACTAGAAGTCACAGATGCAGGTAGAGGGCCTGGGTACTCAGCCTCCAGGGTGGTGGAAAAGACTAAAAGTCACAGATACAGGTAACGGGCCTGGGTACTCAGCCTCCAGGGTGGTGGAAAAGACTAAAAGTCACAGATACAGGTAACGGGCCTGGGTACTCAGCCCCCAGAGTGGCGGAAACAAACAAGATACAGGACAGGACCTGGCAACTCAGTTGCACAGAACACACTGAAAGAAAGTGTTGCTCAGGCACCTCCCACTGGGTGGAGGAGGTTTAAATATCCAGTGACTCACAGCAATAGGCTGGGGACGCATTAGGACTGCGCACACTGTAACTTTAACAATCAGGAAGTACCAGCGCCGCCGCCCTAAGCCAGCAGACAAGAGACAAACACACAGCAAGTGAAGGAGTATAGTGCACAGCCTGGACTGATAGCTAAGTTGGCGGTCTTGCATGGTGGGAGATGGTAAGCCATGCCAGCACACCGCCAGGGATGTTACAGTAACCCCCCCCCCTTTATGCCCCCTCTTCTTCAAGCCTGCAAGGATTTTCTGCAGAGAAGTTGAAGGCCAATCCTTCACAATGGATTCCCAAGACTTCTCTTCAAGAAGACTACCTCTTCTGTCCACTAGAGGGAACGAAACTGGTCTCACCATTCTGGTGACTAGGATGCTTCGTCCCACCGAGCCATCCTCAGCATCAGATGAAGTGGACGAAGTACCAGGAACACGGTGTAGGAAAGTCTCTCTCCATTTGTTAATATCAGGTAGCACTCCAGAGGATTCCAGAGACAACTGGAGGTCCTCTGCCTGGTTGGAGGGGTGCAGAGACTTGGAGGTAGCCACCGCCTTGAAGGACTTATTGCCAGACTTATTAGAGATGGAAGATCCTTGCTTCGGGACCATCTTCAGTCTGGTCTCTGAGATGACACGTCTACAAGGCGGGGCGGTACTTGAAGCCAGATCATTGGTACAATCGTCAAGACTGTGTGGGGACATCGCCTCCGCTTCCCTTCCTTCGGAGACTTCAGCGCACAGCGAGTCAGCGACTAGCAGATCTGGTGAAGAAGAAGACGACATTGCTGACTGTCCTGAAGATATGGGGACTGGACACCCCTTTTACCTCAGCAGTCCCCCAAGAAACACCATGCAGGATCTCCAGACCTGAGCGGGCACTAGAGCTCTCGGCTCTGGATGACCTGTGGGTAAACCAGACAGCACCTGGAATGTGAACTTCTTCATGTGTAATGCTCCAATCTGGAGCTTAATTTGTACAGACATATTTCGACTATTTCTGAGTAGGGCTCGTCCTACCCCTGACAATGCCCAAACCGGATACTGGAGTTGTCGGACGGGGATCAGACGCTGACTCTTCACGGCTTTCAGCCCGAAACTTCCGGTTAATCTGAGGCCTTCACTTGCCATGGAGACAGTCATGGTCATCTGTGGAGAGGAAACACTAACGCGAAGGGCAACCTCTCCTATAGGCCTAATGTCTTGGGACTCTCCAACCTTCGCTGGACAAAGACCATCAGGGTGTCCTAAACAACCGCAGCGGGTCTGCAATCCGATTTTATGACTGAGTTCCGGCCTCTGCTTTGCCTGACGAACATGGTCAACCTTCATGGATTCTGTGCGGGTAGCTGCCTCTACAGGCTGGGGAACAGGAGGTCTTTGGGAGGACAGAACCTGACGTGACGGTTTACCTCTTACCCTTGCACGTCTGGACTGCCTCTTGAGGTTGGGAAGGGAAGTATTCTGTGGAGTATTGTCATCCTGTGTGGATTCTGCGTGGGCAGCAGCCTCTTCAGGCTGGGGAACTGGTGGGCTACCTACACGCATCACCCATCTGGACTGCTCCAGGATATTGGGAAGGGAAGCTTTAGCAGAAGAATCAGGGTTAGGGTCATCGAAGACCATTAGAAAGGCCACCAGGAAGGCCTGCAGGTCAGAGACGATCGGATCCCTTGCTTGCCATAGGGGGGTGATCTAATTTGTAACATACCTGGCGGCGTCCTTGCATGGTGGTCCATCTCCCACTGTGCAAGAGCGCGCACTTGATCTCCAGTCCAGAATGTCTCTCTGGCTTCCCTCCATGCTGTCTGTTTGTGTCTGCTTCTGCTGCTTAAGGGCGGCGCCCGATCACTTCCTGCTTTTTGTACCTGCTGTGGGTCACACCCCTTGTGCGTCCTCAGCCTATTGCTGTCTGTCACCTGGTATATAGCTCAGCTGCTCCCATCTATCCCTGCCTGAGCATAGTGTTTCTTTCAGTGTGTGCTTGCACTCTGAAGGTGCCAGGTCCCGTTCTTTGTCTCCTGCTTTGCGGTATCTGTTCCCGTGTCTGAACTGAGTCCTGTCTATGTCTCCTGCCTTGCGGTTTCAGTTCCCGTGTCTGAACTGAGTCCTGTCTGTGTTCTCTTGTCTGCCTATCCTGGAGGCTGTATTTCCAGGCCTGTCTGAACACGCTCCTAGCCTGTTCCTCCCGCCTTCTAGGGGCCGATTATCTAGACCCGCTCCGGTATCTTGTCTGTCCTGTCTGAACACGCTCCTAGCCTGTTCCTCCCGCCTTCTAGGGGCCGATTACCTAGACCCGCTCCGGTATCTTGTCTGTCCTGTCTGAACACGCTCCTAGCCTGTTCCTCCTGCCTTCTAGGGGCCGATTACCTAGACCCGCTCCTGTATCTTGTCTGTCCTGTCTGAACACGCTCCTTGCCTGTTCATCCTGCCTCTCTGGGGGCCGTATTCCCAGACCCGCTCCTGTATTCCGCTGCAGTGTCGGTCTCCTCCATACACTCAGTTCCAGTCTGAACTCTCTCCTATCCTTTACCTGTTTTGCCTCTATGTCCGTTCCCTTCCTTTTTCTGCAGAGTCTGAACTCGTACCTAACTCCTGCTTGTTGTCTCTGTACTCCCGTTTGTGAGTTTGTGGTCCACTCGCTACTTCACTGCAAGTACCCTGTGGGTATCTGGCTCTGCCTTTCCCTTTCTGTCTGTTCCGTGTGAACAGAGCCCTGTCCCCCCTGCTCAGCCTTGCCTGCTCTGACTCCTTTGCTCACCGCTCCGGCGGTTCTAGCCTGCTCTGACTCCTTTGCTCACCGCTCCGGCGGTTCTAGCCTGCTCTGACTCCTTTGCTCACCGCTCCGGCGGTTCTAGCCTGCTCTGACTCCTTTGCTTACCGCTCCGGCGGTTCTAGCCTGCTCTGACTCCTTTGCTCGCTGCTCCGCAGCCTTGCTCCGCTCTGACCCTTTTGCTCACTGCTCCGGCAGTCTCGCTCCGCTCTTATCCTTTTGCTCACTGCTCCGGCAGTCTTGCTCCACTCTTGCTCACCGCTCCAGGCGGTCTCGTCTTGCTCCACTCTTGCTCACTGCTCTGGCAGTCTCGCTCAGCTCTGACCCTTTGCTCACCGCTCCTGGCGGCCTTGTCCTGCTCTACTCTTGCTCACCGCTCCAGGTGGCTTTGTCCTGCCCTGTTCTCGCTCACCTCTCTGGGCGGCCTCACTCTGCTGTGTTTGTCCGCCACATCTGTGGTTCTGTTCCTGAGTCCCAGTGTGTACTGGGTCCTATCCCGCCAGTGTCCCTACCTGCTAGTGCCTCCCTGTCTGCACTCTAGCTGTGCTTGCCTGTACCCCTCTGCCTGTATTGTTCCTGAGTCCCAGTGTGTACTGGGTCCTATCCTGCCTGTGTTCCTACCTGCTAGTGCCTCCCTGTCTGCACTCTAGCTGTGCTTGCCTGTACCCCCCTGCCTGCATACCCGCCTGCCTGCATACCAGTTGTGCCTGCCTATACCCACCAGTCTGTGTGCCAGCCTACCAGTCTGTTCCTGTATTCCCCTGTGTGGGTCAACAGCCGTGTCCGGGGTCTGTCCTGGAGTAGCACCTGGTCTCTCTGCTCGGTTCCTCCTTGGTGCACTGGCGTCGTATGCCGTCGTGCCACCTTGGTCGGATCGGGCAGATACTTAGTTACGCCCCTCCAGGCACTCTCCGGTTCATGGCACAGTGGAATCACTACATAAACACGCACACGCCAGTCAGTCCGGGCGTGTGCATAACAGCATGCTCAGGCCATGGTTCCCGTTGAGCCCCACGGCCTTCGCTCTCTGAGAAGTTTTCCAGCGAATACATGCATTAAAATAAATAAATAAATTTTTTTTTCCTTAGCTGAGTTCCAGGCGAATTACGCACCGTCCAGATGGATCTATCAGCTCTCGTTCCTGCGGATCCGCCACGTTACTATGGGGATCCAAGACAGTGTCGTGCATTTGTGGAGCAATGCATGCTACACTTTAAGGCCTACCCTCTCTATTTTCCTTCAGATTGGGCTAAAGTGGCCTTTATGATTGACTACCTAGCGGGTGATGCCTTGAAATGGGTCACCCCCCTATGGGAAGCATGGGATCCTGTCGTCCTTGACCTGCAGGCCTTCCTGGTGGCCTTTCATATGGTCTTCGAGGACCCTAACCCTGAAGCCCCTGCTGAAGCTTCACTTCCCAATATCCCGGAGCAGCCCCGACGGGTAATGTGTGTGGGTAGCGCAATAGTCCTCCAGCCCAATGAGACTACTGCCCACCCAGAATCCTCACAGTGTGACTACGCTTTCCGGAATACTTCTCCCAACCTCAAGAGGCAGTCCAGACGTGCTAGACGTAGAGGTAAGCCGTCACGCCAGGGTCTGTCCTCCCTGAGACCTCCTGACCCCAACCTTGAAGTCCCTACTGAAGCTTCATCTCCCTGTATCCTGGAGAAGCCCCAACGGGTAATGTGCGTGGGTAGTGCACCAGTTCTCCTGCCCGAAGAGACTTCTGCCCATCCAGACTCCACACAGGAGAACTTCCTGCACCCGGCATCAGATGCTTCACCCACTTTTACCGGTGTGCATGTCCAAGGATGCTCCAAAGCTGTGGTTACCTCAGAGTCTGTGCACCTCTGCTACCTGGTGGAGGACCCCCTGTTGCCTCCTGAATCCTCCGGGATACCACTCGATGACAAATGGAGAGAGACTTCTCTACACCCGGTACTCAATACTTTGTCCGCTTCGTCCTGTGAGCCTGACAAAGGGTACCCCAAAGTGGTAGTTACCCCCGAGTCTCTACACCCCTCCGACCAGGCGGAGGACCTCCAGTTGTCTCCTGAACCCTTCGGGGTGCTACCTGGTAGCGAAAGGACAGAGACTCTCCTATACTCTGTACCTGATACCTCGCTCGCTTCGTCCAGTGAGTCCAACCTAGTGTACTCCGAAGCAGAGGTTACTCCCGAGTCTCTACACCCCTCCGACCAGGCGGAGGACCTCCAGTTGTCTCCAGAACCCTTCTGGGTGCCACCTGGTGGTGAATGGACAGAGACTTTCCTATATCCTGGATCTGATACCTCGCTTGCTTCGTCCAGTGAGTCCGACCTAGTGTACTCTGAAGCAGAGGTTACCCGTGAGTCTCTACACCCCTCTGACCAGGCGGAGGACCGCCAGTTGTCTCCAGAACCCTTCGGGGTGCCACCTGGTGGTGAATGGACAGAGACTTTCCTATACTCGGTACCCGATACCTCGCCTGCTTCGTCCAGTGAGTCCGACCTAGTGTACTCTGAAGCAGATGTTTTCTCTGAGCCTCTGCACTCTTCTGACCCGGCGGGGGACCTCCAGTTGTTTCCTGAATCCTCCGGGGTACCACCAGATAACAAAGAGACAGTGACTTTTCCTCATTATGTACCTGATAACCCGTCTATTTCTTCCTGTGAGCTTGACAAGATGTACCTCGAAGCAGAGATTACCCTCAAGTCTCTGTCCCCCTCCAACCCGGTGAAGGACTTCCAGTTGTCTCCTGTACCCTCTGGGGTGCCACCTGAAAATATGTGGAGAGAGACTTCCTTGTGTGCTGTTCCTGGTACTCCACCCGTTTCGCCTGTTGCTGAGGATGGCTGGATAGGAGGTAGCATCCTAGCTAACCAGATGAGATCAGTTTTTCCTGTGGACAGTGGAAGTGATCTCCTTGAAGTGAACGACTGGTCCTCGAATTCCCTGCGGAAGATTCTGGCAGGCCTGAAGAAGAGGGGGCGTAAGGGGGGGGTACTGTAACATACCTGGCGGCGTCCTTGCATGGTGGTCCATCTCCCACTGTGCAAGAGCGCGCACTTGATCTCCAGTCCAGAATGCCTCTCTGGCTTCCCTCCATGCTGTCTGTTTGTGTCTGCTTCTGCTGCTTAAGGGCGGCGCCCGATCACTTCCTGCTTTTTGTACCTGCTGTGGGTCACACCCCTTGTGCGTCCTCAGCCTATTGCTGTCTGTCACCTGGTATATAGCTCAGCTGTTCCCATCTATCCCTGCCTGAGCATAGTGTTTCTTTCAGTGTGTGCTTGCACTCTGAAGGTGCCAGGTCCCGTTCTTTGTCTCCTGCTTTGCGGTATCTGTTCCCGTGTCTGAACTGAGTCCTGTCTATGTCTCCTGCCTTGCGGTTTCAGTTCCCGTGTCTGAACTGAGTCCTGTCTGTGTTCTCTTGTCTGCCTATCCTGGAGGCTGTATTTCCAGGCCTGTCTGAACACGCTCCTAGCCTGTTCCTCCCGCCTTCTAGGGGCCGATTATCTAGACCCGCTCCGGTATCTTGTCTGTCCTGTCTGAACACGTTCCTAGCCTGTTCCTCCCGCCTTCTAGGGGCCGATTACCTAGACCCGCTCCGGTATCTTGTCTGTCCTGTCTGAACACGCTCCTAGCCTGTTCCTCCTGCCTTCTAGGGGCCGATTACCTAGACCCGCTCCTGTATCTTGTCTGTCCTGTCTGAACACGCTCCTTGCCTGTTCATCCTGCCTCTCTGGGGGCCGTATTCCCAGACCCGCTCCTGTATTCCGCTGCAGTGTCGGTCTCCTCCATACACTCAGTTCCAGTCTGAACTCTCTCCTATCCTTTACCTGTTTTGCCTCTATGTCCGTTCCCTTCCTTTTTCTGCAGAGTCTGAACTCGTACCTAACTCCTGCTTGTTGTCTCTGTACTCCCGTTTGTGAGTTTGTGGTCCACTCGCTACTTCACTGCAAGTACCCTGTGGGTATCTGGCTCTGCCTTTCCCTTTCTGTCTGTTCCGTGTGAACAGAGCCCTGTCCCCCCTGCTCAGCCTTGCCTGCTCTGACTCCTTTGCTCACCGCTCCGGCGGTTCTAGCCTGCTCTGACTCCTTTGCTCACCGCTCCGGCGGTTCTAGCCTGCTCTGACTCCTTTGCTCACCGCTCCGGCGGTTCTAGCCTGCTCTGACTCCTTTGCTTACCGCTCCGGCGGTTCTAGCCTGCTCTGACTCCTTTGCTTGCTGCTCCGGCAGCCTTGCTCCGCTCTGACCCTTTTGCTCACTGCTCCGGCAGTCTCGCTCCGCTCTTATCCTTTTGCTCACTGCTCCGGCAGTCTTGCTCCACTCTTGCTCACCGCTCCAGGCGGTCTCGTCTTGCTCCACTCTTGCTCACTGCTCCGGCAGTCTCGCTCAGCTCTGACCCTTTGCTCCCCGCTCCTGGCGGCCTTGTCCTGCTCTACTCTTGCTCACCGCTCCAGGCGGCTTTGTCCTGCCCTGTTCTCGCTCACCTCTCTGGGCGGCCTCACTCTGCTGTGTTTGTCCGCCACATCTGTGGTTCTGTTCCTGAGTCCCAGTGTGTACTGGGTCCTATCCCGCCAGTGTCCCTACCTGCTAGTGCCTCCCTGTCTGCACTCTAGCTGTGCTTGCCTGTACCCCTCTGCCTGTATTGTTCCTGAGTCCCAGTGTGTACTGGGTCCTATCCTGCCTGTGTTCCTACCTGCTAGTGCCTCCCTGTCTGCACTCTAGCTGTGCTTGCCTGTACCCCCCTGCCTGCATACCCGCCTGCCTGCATACCAGTTGTGCCTGCCTATACCCACCAGTCTGTGTGCCAGCCTACCAGTCTGTTCCTGTATTCCCCTGTGTGGGTCAACAGCCGTGTCCGGGGTCTGTCCTGGAGTAGCACCTGGTCTCTCTGCTCGGTTCCTCCTTGGTGCACTGGCGTCGTATGCCATCGTGCCACCTTGGTCGGATCGGGCAGATACTTAGTTACGCCCCTCCAGGCACTCTCCGGTTCATGGCACAGTGGAATCACTACATAAACACGCACACGCCAGTCAGTCCGGGCGTGTGCATAACATAATTCAAGGCATCACCCGCTAGGTAGGACATCAGAAATGCTACTTTAACCCGATCGGTGGGAAAATAGTGAGCATAGAATTAGAAATGCAGCATGCATTGCTCCACAAATGCACGGCTTTGTTTTGGATCCCCATAGTACCGTGGTGGATCCGCAGGAACGAGTGCTGATAGCTCCATTTGGGCTGGTGCGTAAGTTGCCTGGACCTCAGCTTGGGAAAAAAAAATTTCTTGGTGCCTGTGTTCGCCAGACAAGGATTCAAATGTCTCCAAGAGCGAAGGGCTGTGGGACTCAACGGGGACCATGGCCTGAGCAAACTTTTACGCTAACTCCTGGACTGACTGGCATGAGCGTGGTTAGTGGTTTAGTGGTCCCACTGGACCATGAACCGAGGAGTGCCTGGTGGGGCGTGACTAGGGGCCTCGCCAGAGCCGACCACGGTCACATGGCGGCTTAATCGACTCCGTGGTCCGAGGAGGGACGTGGGAGGTGGCCAGATGCTACTCCAGGTCAGACTCCGGTCACAGCTGTTGACCCACACAGGGGAATGCAGGAACGAGCAGGTTTTGCTGTTATGCAGACAGGCGGGTACTGGTAGGCACGGATGGTATGCAGACTGGCGGGTATAGGCAGGCTCGGCTGGTATACAGACAGGCCGGTACTGGCAGGTAGGAAAACAGGCTGAATAGGGACCGGTACAGACTGGGATACAGGAACAGAGCCGCAGGTGCAGGGGATGAGCAAAGCGGAGCAGAGCCGCAGGTGTGGGGGACGAGCGGAGCAGAGCCGCAGGTGCGGAGGACGAGCGGAGCAGAGCGGAGCAGAGCCACAGGTGCGGAGGACAAGCAGAGCGGAGCAGAGCCGCAGGTGCGGAGGACAAGCGGAGCAGAGCCGCAGGTGCGGAGGACAAGCGGAGCAGAGTGGAGCAGAGCCGCAGGTGCGGAGGACAAGCGGAGCAGAGCCGCAGGTGCGGAGGACAAGCGGAGCAGAGCCGCAGGTGCAGAGGACAAGGATTAGGACTGTGCACACTGTAACTTTAAGAATCAGGAAGTGCCAGCGCCGCTGCCCTAAGCCAGCAGACAAGAGACATGCACACAGCAAGTGAAGGAGTATAGTGCACAGCCTGGACTGATAGGTAAGTTGGCAGTCTTGCAAGGTGGGAGATGGTAAGCCATGCCAGCACGCTGCCAGGGATGTTACACTCGCCACTGCTCGGTACTCGCCCGAGCATCACTGTGCTCGACAAGCTCGGTGAGTATTTCCAGGTTGCTCGGGCGGGAACTCGGGTCCCCTCCCTAACATGTTTGGCGCTCTTTAGGGAGCAAATGAACATGCAAGGATTGCCGTAGCCATGTTGGTTGTGGGCATTACAGTGATTGGCTGGCCGCACAGCATCATTAGGTCTATATAAGACCTGGCACCGCTATGCTCGTCAGTCTACCCCGGAATCAGGCAGAGTAGGGAGAGGTGCTGCTGCGTCAGGGAGAGATTTGCTTGTTTATAATTAGTATAGGTATTCTACAACATATACAGTATATATATCTATCTGAACTAACAGTCCTTCTGAGGACTAATCCAGCTGCATATCCAGTGGTGATAGCAGGAGTTAGGCAGGCAGGGTATGTGGCAGACTGCAGTGCATGATACAGCACAAGAGGGTCCATTGAACATCCTGTCTGTTGCTGCTGTAATAATTATTAATATTTGTAGACATAGCCCCAGATATCAGCGGCCAGGGCAATTTTTTTTTTATCTTCATCCTGGTTATTTGCTTAAAAAGCAATCCAGACTACACCATTTTTCTGCTCCATTTGCTTGTTCTCACTGCAGAATAGAGCCAGATCTGTTCCATATTTCAGCGATAAAAATCCAGAAATTTAAACTGAACGTGGAAAATATTGGCCTCCTTTTCCATTCTGTTGCAGTGATTCTCTGTCAGACATATCCCATATAACAAAAATCAGTCATTTCTTCCATTTTCATTTTGTTGCAGTGTGTCGGTCAAGCTATTCACACTAGGTCTCTCTGAAGAATAGTATTAGTAAATTACAGGCCTGCTATTTAAAACCGTGGTTCTCTGTCAGACATATCACATATAAATGCGGTTCAAATCCAGCCATTTGTAGTGAACTTGGAAAATATTGTCCTCCATTTATAGATTGTAGCAGTGTGTCAGTGTACACCATTTTACAGCTCCATTTGCTTGTTCGCAGAATACTGACAGATTTTTTCTGTTTTATTCATATTACTGTATTGTGGAAGCAGAGGAACTTTTTTCAATGATCAGATGCACGTTATCCATATGACTGCCGTAATAATGCAGAAATTTTGTGGAGCATACCAAATATTCCACTCCTTTTTAAAGTCAGCCACCTGTGTTTTGTTGAACCAATTGACAGTTGGTCGCTGACAAATACCATACTATTAGGCAACTGCCTGAAATCATGGCCATCAGACGTTATCCCATATGACCGCCCTAATAATCCTGCAATTATTGTGAGCGTGTCAAATATTACACTCCATTTAAAGTATTGTAGTTGAGGGTTCGAACCTATACTCAGTTGGTCGCTGACAAATAGCATATCTGTGAACAATGTTGTCAGAGTATTACGCCACTTTTGCAGACTGACAAAAAAAAACATACAAAAAACAAGCTAAAATGGAAAAAGTGTTTAAGAAGCATTCTTTCAGGGTAATGACTTGTATATATGGACTGTGGAAGACATATATGCGACCAGAATGAACACTCATGTGTAGCTGGTGATGATACCACCTAGCAGCAGCACCTGTTCCTATTGTAAATGCATCTGAAAGCGTTATCGATAGGGAATAGAATAGATTTTTTTTTTTTTTGCGCAGCACCAGCAGCACGCAGTATAAGGCAATAATACCTGGCTGGATCAGTGTAATACGCGATCCATGCTGCAATACCTCACCCGTAAAAGAATTTCAGATAAGACAGTTAATATTCTAGAACATACAATCTATACAAGATGGTAGGGTATGAGATATATTTTTTGTCTTTTGTAGGTTTTGCTTCTTTTTGCTAGTGTGAACATGCTCCTATTTCTTGCATGTGTACCATCTTAGACCTCAGTTCACATTGCTTGTTTTTTTGTCTTGTTTGCATTCTGTGCAAATTAAGGGTGTGGCATCCCCTTTGTTGAGCTGATTAGTATATATGTAGCTTACCACGGGCCTAGGTGGTCTGAAGTTGGGACCCGGTCCTATTTGTCTACCCTTTTATATGCATTACTTCAACTTTGATATACAGAAAGGTTTTTAATATAGACAGTGTAGGTACCGTCCCAATTTAGGGTCACCTTGTCGCTGATAGGACGGCTTGTATACTTTTTTTGATCAAAAATAGTTCACTAAGTACCCTATATTTAATATGCAACTTTGCTTTACATTTATATATAATGATGGTAGGGTATGAGATATATTTTTTGTCTTTTGTAGGTTTTACGTGGGAACATAGCCCAAGGTGTGGAGGAGAATTTTTGTTTTTGTATATTATTTTGCCTTATATACAAGTCATTACCCTGGAAAGGATATTCCTTCCCAGGAAAATCCATTTTGATCTTGTTTTTGTATGTTTTATTGTGAGTCCGTAAAAGTGGTGTAATACCTCTGACAACACAACATTGTTGACAGCAGTGACGTGGGAGTCAGAAATGCTTCCAGTGGTCTTCCCAATGCTGTTCCCATGGCATTTGAGCACTGTTCCCATCGATTTGGGCAATTTTTAGGCCCTCTGCAGACCGCCATGGGGGGCCGCCAGAAAAATGCTCGAGTTTCCCATAGGCTTACATTGGGCTCGTTACTCGGACAGAGCACTAGAGCATTCCAATTTGCTCGACTCGAACAACGAGTACCCTAGCATTTTAGTGCTCGCTCATCACTACACAGAACTTAAATGTCTATAGATTAAGGTTTGATTTATTTGACTGTGTGGATTGGATGGGTTGTTACCGACATCTGGTGAGATTTCCATGTCAATAGCACCTTTAGAAATATATTTGCTTAAGAAAATTGAAGTGTTCAATACTTATTTCACCCAATGTACATGGACAATGCATTTTTTATTGCTCAGTTTCTCATAGTAACCAAGGCATCCATGAGACATAATAGTTAGAAGATAAACAGCATTTATGTTTGACATTATTTTATTCCTTTATGTGTTAGTTTTCAACATTTACTGGGCCAAAGGTTTTGCATATTTTGTCATCGGTAGTCGAATTTTGCCTAAAATTAAATTATTTTTTTTTTAGGTTAAAACATGGCACAGACAAAGCCAAATTTATCCCCAGATGTCAGGATGCTTACTATTCTTAGAGTGAAGTCAGGCAAAAGCCAAAAAGAGGTAGCTATGGAATTCAACTGTTCTCAGAGTCAAGTGTCATGTATATTAAAGAAAGAAAAAAAAGTTATGGAACAGCTGACAAACCTAGAAGTGGACGACCACAGAAAACTTCCTCCAGAGTTGATCATATTATTAATAAAAAGTCAGTATCTGACGTCCATCAAAGTGCTGTACAGATTTCAGTCTGTTTGGCAGTGATGGCAAGCACTATTTATATACAGCCCAATTGGAAAACGTAATGATGTAAAGTACCAAACACCTACAGTGAAACATGGTGGTGGCAATGTCATGGTTTGGGGCTGCTTTTCTGCATCTGCCATTGGCCCTCTGCATAGAATTGATGGATATATGAATGCTGCCGTGTACAAGGATATACTGGAGAACGTAATGCTGCCATATGGTAAAAACAAAGTAGGCAGGGATGGAAATTCCAGCAAGACAATGATCCTAAGCACACATCCAATTTAGTCAAAAATTGATTAGCAAAGAAAAATGTTCGCCTGTTGAAATGACCAATTCAATCACCTGATTTAAACCCTATAGAGCACCTTTGGGATGAGTTAGGGCGACGAGTTGGGGCCCGTACCCATAGCAATAAAGATGAATTGTTTGCAGATTTGCAAATGGAATGGAGCAAGATCCCTCAAGATGTCTTGAATACACTAGTGCAGTGCTGGCGAACCTATGGCACGCTTGTCAGAGGGGGCATGCAGAGCCCTCCCTAAGGACATGCGGGACATCTCCTCAGCACTAGCGCTACTGGACCGGGCCCAGCGGGTGAGGACTCTGAGCCCACCGACGCCAGCCTCCACTTCAGCTTCATATGCGTTCTCCGTCGCACACCTAGATTTAGTGTATTGCAGCACACAAACTTGCCAGTCAGAGGCCAGCAGCTGACATCAGCGTACACGCAACTGGGTGCATGGCAGTGACGTCATGCGCCCCCGTCACTAGGACGCTGAAGTCAGCTACCAGCTACTGGAGAAGACGCGGCACGGAAGAGGAAGGAAGGTGAGTAGGAGTGTTTATTATGTTTTTTTATATATGCGATGAACAGCGGTGCCAGCAGGATAGGGGTGTACAGTATATACCCTGATGGGCAATAACCATTAATGTGGGAGCATATACCAGGATGGGGGTGCACATTCAAGGAAGGGGGATATACCAGGATTGGGGGCACATATACAATGATGGGTGATATAACAGGATGGGGGCGCATATACAATGATAGGGGAGATACCAGAATGTGGGCGCATATACAATGATGGGGGATATACCAGGATGTGGGCGCATATACAATGATGGGGGATATACCAGGATGGGGGCGCATATACAATGATGGGGGATATAGCCGGATGGGGGCGCATATACAATGATGGGGGATATAGCCGGATGGGGGCGCATATCCAATGAGTGGGAATATACCAGGATGGGGGCGCATATACAATGATGGGGGATATACCAGGATGGGAGCGCATATACAATGATGGCGGATATAACAGGATGGGGGCGCATATACAATGATGGGTGGATATAACAGGATGGGGGCACATATACAATGATAGGGGACATACCAGAATGTGGGCGCATATACAATGATGGGGGATATACCAGGATGTGGGCACATATACAATGATGGGGGATATACCAGGATGGGGCCGCATATACAATGATGGGGGATATAGCCGGATGGGGGCGCATATACAATGATGGGGGATATAGCCGGATGGGGGCACATATCCAATGAGTGGGAATATACCAGGATGGGGGCGCATATACAATGATGGGGGATATACCAGGATGAGGGCGCATATTCAATGATGGGGGATATACCAGGATGGGGGCGCATATACAATGATGGGGGATATACCGGGATGGGGGTGCATATACAATGATGGGTGGATATAACGGGATGGGGGCGCATATACAATTATGGGGGATATACCAGGATGGGGGTGCATATACGCTGATGGGGACGCATATACAATGATGGGGGATATACCAGGATGGGGGTGCATATACAATGATGGGTGGATATAACAGGATGGGGGCGCATATACAATTATGGGGGACATACCAGAATGTGGGTGCATATACAATGATGGGGATATACCAGGATGTGGGCACATATACAATGATGGGGGGTATACCAGGATGGGGGTGCATATACAATGATGGGGGATATAGCTGGATGGAGGCGCACATACAATTATGGGGATATACCAGGATGAGGGTGCATATACACTGATGGGGGTGCATATACACTGATGGGGGATATACCAGGACGGGGGGCAGCATATACACTTATGGGAAATATACAAGGATGGGGGCAGCATACACAAAGATGGGGAAGGCATATTCATGGATGGAGGAGAAAATACAAGGAAGGGGGATATACTGGGATTGGGGGAGCATATACCAGGATTGAGGGCATATACAAAGATAGGGGATTTACCAGGATGGGGGCGCATATACAATGATGGGGGATATAGCCGGATGGGGGCGCATATCCAATAACGTTTTCTGGAATTCTTCACAAGGTTGGCACACACTGTTGCAGATATGTTGGAACATGCAGATCTCCTCTAGAGCAGTGATGTTTTGGGGCTGTCGCTGGGCAACACAGACTTTCAACTCCCTCCAAAGGTTTTCTATAGGGTTTAGATCTGGAGACTGACTAGGCCACTCCAGGACCTTGAAATGCTTCTTACGAAGCCACTCCTTCGTTAGCCTGGTGGTGTGCTAGGGATCATTGTCATGCTGAAAGACCCAGCCACGTTTCGTCTTCAATGCCCTTGCTGATGGAAGGAGGTTTGCACTCAAAATCTCACGATACATGGCCCCATTCATTCTTTCATGTACACGGATCAGTCGTCCTGGTCCCTTGGCAGAGAAACAGCCCCAAAGCATGATGTTGCCACCCCCATGCTTCACAGTAGGTATGGTGTTCATTGGATGCAACTCAGCATTCTTTCTCCTCCAAACACGACTAGTTGTGTTTCTACCAAACAGTTCTACTTTGGTTTCATCTGACCATATGACATTCTCCCAATACTCTTCTGGATCATCCAAATGCTCTCTAGCAAACTTCAGATGGGCCCGTACATGTAATGGCTTAAGCAGGGGAACACGTCTGGCACTGCAGGATCTGACTCCCTGGCGGCGTAGTGTGTTACTAATGGTAGCCTGGTTGGTCTCAGATCTCGGCAGGTCATTCACTAGGTCCCCCCATGTGGTTCTGGGATTTTTGCTCACCGTTCTTGAGATCATTTTGACCCCACGGGGTGAGATCTTGTGTGGAGCCCCAGATCGAGGGAGATTATCAGTAGTCTTGTATGTCTTCCATTTTCTAATTATTGTTCCCACAGTTGATTTCTTCACACCAAGCTGCTTGCCTATTGCAGATTCAGTCTTCCCAGCCTGGTGCAGGGCTACAATTTTGTTTCTGGTGTCCTTTGACAGCTCTTTGGTCTTCACCATAGTGGAGTTTGGAGTGTGACTGTTTGAGGTTGTGGACAGGTGTCTTTTATACTGCTAACAAGTTCAAACAGGTGCCAGTACTACAGGTAATGAGTGGAGGACAGAGGAGCCTCTTAAAGAAAAAGTTACAGGTCTGTGAGAGGCAGAAATCTTGCTTGTTTGTAATTGACCAAATACTTATTTTCCACCAAAATTTGAAAAAAAATTCTTTCCAAATCAGACAATGTGATTTTCAGGATTTGCTTTCTCATTTTGTCTCTCATAGTTAGGCTCTGCCTATGATGTCAATTACAGGCCTCTCTCATCTTTTTAAGTGGGAGAACCTGCACAATTGGTGGCTGACTAAATACTTTTTTCCCCACTGTACAAGGATGGGGAGCTTATTCATAGATTGGGGGAGCATATACATGGATTAGGGGCATATACCAGAAAGGGGGGACATATACATGGAAGGGGGGCATATACCAGGATTGGAAAACATATACAAAGATTGAGGAGGCATATACATGGATTAGGGGAACGTATACATAGATGGAGGAGCATATACCAAGATTTGGGGAGCATATACAAGGATGAATACAGGGATTGGGGGCAACATATATACAAGGATGGGGGCAGCATATATACAAGGAATATACCAGGATGGGGGTGAGCAGCATATTCTTTATATTTGCAGTCTCATACCCCTACTCCTCTCTGTGGCTGCTCTCTGCCCTCCTCCCCGCCTGCTCTCTGCAATTTTGTCAATCAGTCTCTAAAAAGTTCACCATCACTGCCCTAGTGGCTTCAATGCCCCGTCGGTGTGATGCAGTAATTAAAGCAAGAGGTTATGCTACTAAATACTAAGTTATGGCATTGTAAACAATGAATTACTCTCTATGTTGTGATCAATAAATAGTATATGCAAAACTTTTGGCAGTCAGTTTTCTTTAATTAAATGACCATTCCTATATTCAAAAGCATTTTGGTTAAAATAAAGGTCTTGCATGATGACAACTTCATGCACTTTCAATTCATCACCAGGAAAATGGCATCACAATAACCAGACCGAAGTAATCACACTTTTAAAAAAAAAAGGGAAAATTTTGGTCGCCTCTGTATCAGTCATCACTCTTCTTTATTTCTCTGAGGGCCCTCAACTGTTCCTGACCGCCAAGAATCCAACCTGTTCCTGTGAGAATGCATGAATGTTAATCGAACCACATCTCTGCTGTGATAAATATAATTTTTTTTTAAATTGTGAAGTGGACAATTAGTATTCATATAACCAGATTGTTGAAGGGAAAGAAAAAGAACTCACTTGTAATGCCTATTTTATTTAAAATAAGTCCTGGAGGCAGAGTCTCAGAGAGATCTATGTCCTTCTCATAGTCCCGCACAGCTTATTTACATATAAGAAAAATGTGGAGTTCTCTGGAATAAGACATAGGATAGCAGATATCAAGGTATCATTTTATTTAGCTTCCTATGACCTGTGTGCCCATACAGACGGCTTAGGAGGGTTGATCCTACTGACAAATTCCACTTAAATCTTTCACATTAACTGACCATGATCATGCTGCAGATTCACTAAGGAGATCTACCAGTAGATGGCAGCAGTTGAACATGTAATAGATGGTATAACCGACAAAAGGGACATATTGGAGAGAAAGAAACCTCTTAATGAATACCTCAATGTACCTATAGGTAATCTCCAAAATAGCACAGAAGGGATTTTAATCATAAAAATATAAGCTTTATTGAAAAAAATTCATATAATACACAAAATTAGTCAGATATAAATAATAAATGGGGGTATGGGGGGAGAGGAGACAGCTAAAGAGAGAAGCAGAGTGAGGTAGAAAAACCCTGCAAAGAGACTTACATCCCTTATACAGCATTCAATAAATAACAGATGTAAATATATGCTGCCAACCCGAGAGCGGATAAAGTAGACGTCCTAGTATAGACCAAACCAAGAAGTATTTCATCAAAGACCCCACAGAGAAAGCCTGTCGATGAAATAGGATAATATAGCACACGACAGCTCTCCCTGTATAATATGTGTAGTCAGGTATTGGAAATTTGAGTGCACAATAGTGGGTTATAGGTTCTATTACTGCGCTATAGGCTATAGGCTCTATTACTGCGCTCTGTAAATGAATTAATTCAACAAAAGTGATCAGTGCAATAAGAGCACCTGCATCATCAGTTCGAGGTTAATAACATCAAATTCCTATTACCTTGAGTCATACTGGTAAGGTCTAAGGCAGCGTGGAGGGGAATGCTGGGGATGTGTGGCAGCCTCGACGCGCGTTTTTGCCAGGAAGTGGCGTCGTCAGGAACTGATGATGCAGGTGCTCTTATTGCGCAGATAACTTTTGTTGAATTAATTCATTTACAGAGCACAGAAATAGAGCCTATAGCTTATAACGCAGTAATAGAACCTATAGCCCACTATTATGCACTCAAATTTCCAATACCTGACTACACATATTATACAGGGAGAGCTGTCGTATGCTATATTATCCTATTTCATCGACAGGCTTTCTCTGTGGGGTCTTTGATGAAATACTTCTTGGTTTGGTCTATGCTAGGACGTCTACTTTATCCGCTCTCGGGTTGGTAGCATATATTTACATCTGTTATTTGTTGAATGCTGTATAAGGGATGTAAGACTCTTTGCAGGGTTTTTCTACCTCACTCTGCTTCTATCTTTAGCTGTCTCCTCTCCCCCCATACCCCCTTTTATTATTTATATCTGACTAATTTTGTGTATTATATGATTTTTTTTCAATAAAGCTTATATTTTTATGATTAAAATCCCTTCTGTGCTATTTTGGAGATTACCTATAGGTACATTGAGGTATTCATTAAGTGGTTTCTTTCTCTCCAATATGTCCCTTTTGTCGGTTATGCTATTGTTATAGGGATTACGGACTATATATCATATGGTCAGTTGATAGGTTTTCATGTAATAGATGGTGTAACGGGTCTGGGAGGTGGAACCTCAGAGCAACTGTACAAAGGGGCAGTCCTTGTAAGGAAGCGGGTGGCTCCCAGGGAAGGCGGGCAGGTAGTCACGGCAAGTGACAGGAACATTCTCTGGGTAGAAGGGCAGGAGGTCACGGCAAGTGACGGGGACAGTCTCTTGACAGGCGGATGGTCACGGCAAGTGACAGCAGGGTAAGAGTCTCTAGACAGGCAGGTGGTCACGGCAAGTGACGGCAGAGCCTCCAGGTAGGCTAGCAGGCAGGTAGCAGGTGGGCGCTCCCAGGTGAGCGGACAAGAGTCTCTGGACAGGCAGGTGGTCACAGCAAGTGACGGCTAAGCCTTCAGGTAGGCTAGCAGGCAGGTAGCAGGTGGACGCTCCCAAGTGAGCGGGCAGACTGATCCATAAACAGACTGGCAGGTGCTGGTAGGCAGACTGTCGGACCACAGGAATGCAAGCAGATAGACAGGTATCAGGCAGGTATCAAGCAGGAATCTGGCAGGTAACTGGCAGGTATCTGGTAACGGGACCTGAGGGCTGAAGCAGAGTTGATAGGCTTTGCAACAACATTGCTTGGGCACCTCCATTTTGGAGGAGGTGCCTTATATATGGTGACGTCCTCCGGCCAGGAGGCAGGGACGCCGACGCTACAGTACCCCCCCCTTTAGGCCCCCCCTTTTTAGACCAGAGAGAAATTTATCAAGGATGAGAGGGGCATGGATGTTCTCCCGGGGCTCCCATGTTCTCTCCTCAGGACCAAACCCCTTCCAATCCACTAGAAAAAAGGACTTTCCTCTTACCCTTTTGGTGGCCAGAATGTTCTCTACCTCAAACTCGTTTTCAGCGGAAACCGGAGCAGGAGGCGTACCTGTAGACTTGGAAAAAGAGTTAAGTACCACGGGTTTGAGTAGAGATACATGGAAGGAGTTAGGAATCCGCAAATTGGCCGGGAGTTTCAATTTATAGGCCACTGGGTTGATTTGTTTGATAACTTCCAGTGGGCCGATGAACCGAGGCCCTAACTTGTAGGAAGGAATCTTGAGCCGGACATATTTGGACGAGAGCTAGACCTTATCTCCAGGACGGAATTGTGGTGGATCCAGACGTCTTTTGTCAGCCTGTTTTTTCATCCGCTCGGATGACTGAAGAAGTGCGGATCTGGTACTTTCCCAAATAGAGGAAAATTCGTTAACGAGAGATTCCGCAGCCGGATTGTCCACCGAGGTGGAGACGGGAAACGGGATCCGAGGATGCTGACCGAAGACTACAAAAAACGGGGATTTGGAGGAAGATTCGCTCTCGTGATTATTGTAAGAAAATTCGGCCCACGGTAAAAGATCCACCCAGTCGGAATGGTGAGCATTAACAAAGTGCCGGAGGTAACTGGTTAAAATTTTGTTGATCCGTTCTACTTGGCCATTGGACTGTGGGTGATAAGCAGAAGAAAAGTCCAAGGTGACCCCCAGCAATTTACACATAGCTCGCCAAAAACGAGAGGTGAACTGAACCCCTCGGTCGGATACGATGTGGAGAGGAAGACCATGAAGACGGAAGACATGGTGGATAAAGTCTTTGGCTAACTCTGATGCAGACGGGAGACCCAGCAGGGGAATAAAGTGAGCCATTTTGGAAAAGCGGTCAGCGACCACCCATATGACAGTACAACCGGCAGAGACAGGGAGGTCCGTTATAAAGTCCATAGCTATATGCTGCCACGGGGCAGCAGGTACAGGAAGAGGAAGGAGACGGCCGGCTGGCAGATGTCTCGGAACCTTGCTGCGGGCACAGGACACACAGGCTGAAACAAAGTCTATTACGTCCTTGTGCAGGGTAGGCCACCAGTAATGCCGGGTAATAAGCTGGAGGGTCTTTTTCTGACCAGCGTGGCCAGCTAGCTTGGACGAGTGTCCCCAGTGTAGAACCTTCTCACGATCAGGTACAGTTACGAACGTCTTACCGGGTGGAAGACGATCCAGATTCACGGGGGCCACCTGCATCACTTTGGCAGGGTCGATGATGTGTTTAGGCTCCTCCTCAAGATCAGAGACCAAAAAGGATCGGGATAAGGCATCAGCTTTGATGTTTTTGTCAGCCGGGCGAAAATGAAGAATGAAATTAAAGCGGGCGAAGAACAAGGACCACCGGGCTTGGCGCGGGTTAAGTCTCTGGGCACTCTGGAGGTAAGCCAAGTTCTTGTGGTCCGTATAAATTATTACCGGGTGAAGAGCCCCTTCGAGCAGGTAACGCCACTCCTCCAGTGCCAGCTTAATGGCCAACAATTCTCGGTCTCCTATAGAATAATTGCGCTCAGAAGAGGAGAAGAGTTTGGAGAAGAAGCCGCAGGTTACCATTCTTCCGGAAGACGACTTTTGGGTAAGTACCGCTCCGGCTCCGGAGGAGGAAGCGTCGACTTCTAGGAAGAATTGTTTGTTGCCGTCCGGACGATGCAGCACAGGGGCGGAGGAAAAAGCCTGTTTAAAGGAAAGGAAGGCCTCCTCTGCTTTGGGCGACCATGCTCTGGGATTAGGGCCCTTACGGGTGAACGCCGAGATAGGGGCAGTCCGGGAAGAGAAGTGCGGAACGAAGAGACGGTAGTAGTTGGCGAAGCCCAGGAACCGCTGAATAGCCTTCAACCCCTCAGGTCGAGGCCACTTCTGGATGGCAGACAGTTTCTCAGGGTCCATTTGTAGTCCGGTCTGAGAGATTATGTAGCCCAGAAATGGAAGCGAGGTCTGCTCAAAGAGGCACTTCTCATATTTAGCGTAGAGGTGGTTCTGCCTGAGCCTGAGCAGGACCTGACGAACGTCCCTCCGGTGAGTGAGAAGATCCGGAGAGAAGACCAAGATGTCGTCCAGGTACACCACCACGCAGGAGTAGAGAAGGTCCCGGAAGATGTCATTGACCAACTCTTGAAAGACGGCGGGAGCGTTACAGAGACCGAAGGGCATTACAAGGTATTCATAGTGGCCGTCCCGGGTGTTGAATGCCGTCTTCCATTCATCCCCCTGACGGATACGGACCAGATTATATGCCCCACGGAGGTCCAGCTTAGTGAAGATTCTAGCCCCCCTCAAACGGTCAAATAATTCAGGAATGAGCGGAAGGGGGTATTTATTCTTCACTGTGATCTGGTTAAGGCCTCTATAGTCTATACAGGGACGGAGTGAGCCGTCCTTCTTTTTGACGAAGAAGAAGCCTGCTCCCGCCGGGGAGGTAGATTTCCGGATAAATCCCCGGGCCAGATTCTCCTCAATATATTCAGACATGGACCGGGTCTCAGCAGCGGACAAAGGGTAAATACGCCCACGGGGAGGAGTAGCGCCGGGCATCAGGTCAATTGGGCAGTCATATGGTCTATGAGGGGGTAATGTCTCTGCTTCTCTTTTATTAAAGACGTCCGCAAAGGACCAATAGGGAACCGGTAGGCCGGGTAGATTGGCTGGGGTAGGAGAAGGACGAGCAGGATGAACGGGAACTAAACAAGTCTTATGGCAGTCCTGTCCCCAGCGAAGAACTTCTCCGGTCTGCCAATCAAGCACTGGTGCGTGTCTCTGGAGCCAAGGTAGGCCTAGCAAGAGGGCATGAGAGAGTCCAGGCAAAACATGGAAGTAGATGCTCTCAGAGTGCAACATTCCCACCTGCAGAGTTAAGGATTCGGTGATGAGTTGGATGGGATGAGGTAAGAGGCCCCCATCCACGGCGGCGACAAATAAGGGTACAGCCAGAGGTTTGGTGGGAATGCGGTATTTCTCTACCAGGGACTGAGAAATAAGATTTCCGGCAACTCCAGAGTCAAGTTGAGCCAGTTCAAAATAACGGTTCTCCCCGCAGATGATAGAGACCGACAGCATAAGAGATGGAGAGGGTTTATTTCTGTCTAGGGCGACCTCTCTGAGCGATCCTAGACACAGGCGTTTCCCAACCTCTCCGGACAGGAATGGATCCGGTGCTCCTTACTGCCACAGTAGAAACAGCTCCCCTCGGCACGGCGTAATTCTTGACGGGTCTTGACCATCTTGGTCTGGTCGACCTGCATAGGCTCGGGTGAGTGCGCCGGGAGAGTAACAGAGGAAGTGACGGGTCTCTGGAAGGTAGGGGCAAGGCGTGGAAACCTCCTCTCACGGGTAGCCTCTTTGGTGCGCTCCTGGAACCAGATGTCAATCCGGGTGGCAAGGGTAATTAAGTCGTCGAGAGTGGTAGGAATGTCCCGACCGGCGAGTTCATCTTTAATACGGCCGGACAGACCCTCCCAGAAGACGGACACCAGGGCGTCGTTATCCCAGGCAAGCTCCGAAGCAAGTGTACGGAACCGTATGGCATATTGGCCCACGGTCAGGCTTCCTTGACGGAGGCGAAGCAGAGATGAGGCGGATGAGGTCTTCCGTCCTGGTTCGTCGAAGACTTTCCGGAAAGCCGTGAGAAAGACTGGCAGGTTGGACACCAGGGGTCTTCTCTCTCCCATAGAGGATTTAGCCAAGCCAGCGCCTCCCCCGTGAGATGGGACATGATGAAGGCTACTTTGGCTCGGTCGGTGGAAAACTGGTGTGCCAACAGTTCGAAGTGCAGAGTGCCCTGGTTAATGAAACCCCGTGCCTGGCTGGGATCTCCGCCAAAACGAGGCGGGGCGGAGAGGCGGGGACCGGGAAGAGATGCCATGGTATTGATGGGCAGCGGCGGTGCCGGAGTAGTAAGTGTGCGAGTGGAGGCAGCTCCCGATGAGGTAGTCAATGTGTCCAGGCGGGAGTTAACACTACGCAGGTGACTCAGGGTGGACTCCTGTTGGGATCTCTGATGGGAAAGTTCATGACATAGGTCCGAGAGCGAGGGAGCTTGGGTGCCACCGGGTTCCATGGCCAGAGCAAACTGTAACGGGTCTGGGAGGTGGAACCTCAGAGCAACTGTACAAAGGGGCAGTCCTTGTAAGGAAGCGGGTGGCTCCCAGGGAAGGCGGGCAGGTAGTCACGGCTAGTGACAGGGACAGTCTCTGGGTAGAAGGGCAGGAGGTCTCGGCAAGTGACGGGGACAGTCTCTGGGTAGAAGGGCAGGAGGTCACGGCAAGTGACGAGGACAGTCTCTTGACAGGCGGATGGTCAGGGCAAGTGACAGCAGGGTAAGAGTCTCTAGATAGGCAGGTGGTCACGGCAAGTGACGGCAGAGCCTCCAGGTAGGCTAGCAGGCAGGTAGCAGGTGGACGCTCCCAGGTGAGCGGGCAAGAGTCTCTGGACAGGCAGGTGGTCACGGCAAGTGACGGCAGAGCCTCCAGGTAGGCTAGCAGGCAGGTAGCAGGTGGACGCTCCCAGGTGAGCGGGCAAGAGTCTCTGGACAGGCAGGTGGTCACAGCGAGTGACGGCTAAGCCTCCAGGTAGGCTAGCAGGCAGGTAGCAGGTGGACGCTAGCAGGTGAGCGGGCAAGAGTCTCTGGACAGGCAGGTGGTCACGGCAAGTGATGGCAGAGCCTCCAGGTAGGCTAGCAGGCAGGTAGCAGGTGGACGCTCCCAGGTGAGCGGGCAAGAGTCTCTGGACAGGCAGGTGGTCACGGCAAGGGACGGCAGAGCCTCCAGGTAGGCTAGCAGGCAGGAAGCAGGTGGACGCTCCCAGGTGAGCGGGCAAGAGTCTCTGGACAGGCAGGTGGTCACAGCAAGTGACGGCTAAGCCTCCAGGTAGGCTAGCAGGCAGGTAGCAGGTGGACGCTCCCAGGTGAGCGGGCAGACTGATCCATAGACAGACTGGCAGGTGCTGGTAGGCAGACTGTCGGACCACAGGAATGCAAGCAGATAGACAGGTATCAGGCAGGTATCAAGCAGGAATCTGGCAGGTAACTGGCAGGTATCTGGTAAGGGGACCTGAGGGCTGAAGCAGAGTTGATAGGCTTTGCAACAACATTGCTCGGGCACCTCCATTTTGGAGGAGGTGCCTTATATATGGTGAAGTCCTCCGGTCATTGGCCAGGGACTCCTTAGGACGGCGCGCGGCCCCTTTAAGAGAGGGGGAGCGAGCGCCCTAAGCACAGAGGCCGGGAAGGTGAGGGGAACGGCGTCCGCCTAGCAGGAGGCAGGGACGCCGACGCTACAGATGGTAGTTGTCAAATTGCTATACCATGTTCTCGCATAACAAATCCTTCTGCTTACAACTTCACTTTGACTTAACAATGCCCATCAAATCATAAACCCTGGTGGTCCCATGATCACTAAAGAAACAGGGTGGGAAAATAACATAATTTCATTTTCTATCAGTGTTCATTTAGAGCTGTGCAACAAGGAAACAGTGTTCATCCTCCAAACGAAAAAGCATGCAGATAGGTGGACAGTAAAATGTCTAAAAGAGAACCGGTCATACAGTACAGACCAAAAGTTTGGACACACCTTCTCATTTAAAGATTTTTCTGTATTTTCATGACTATGAAAATTGTACATTCACACTGAAGGCATCAAAACTATGAATTAACGCATGTGGAATTATATACTTAACAAAAAAGTGTGAAACAACTGAAAATATGTCTTATATTCTAGGTTCTTCAAAGTAGCCACATTTTGCTTTGATGACTGCTTTGCACACTCTTGGCATTCTCTTGATGAGTTTCAAGAGGTAGTCACCAGAAATGGTCTTCCAACAATCTTGAAGGAGTTCCCAGAGATGCTTAGCACTTGTTGGCCCTTTTGCCTTCACTCTGCGGTCCAGCTCACCCCAAACCATCTTGATTGGGTTCAGGTCTGGTGACTGTGGAGGCCAGGTCATCTGGCGTAGCACCCCATCACTCTCGCTCTTGGTCAAATAGCCCTTACACAGCCTGGAGGTGTGTTTGGGGTCATTGTCCTGTTGAAAAATAAATGATGGTCCAACTAAACGCAAACCGCATGGAATAGCATGCCCCTGCAAGATGCTGTGGTAGCCATGCTGGTTCAGTATGCCTTCAATTTTGAATAAATCCCCAACAGTGTCACCAGCAAAGCACCCCCACACCATCACACCTCCTCCATGCTTCACGGTGGGAGTCCATCCGTTCACCTTTTCTGCGTCACACAAAGACACGGTGGTTGGAACCAAAGATCTCAAATTTGGACTCATCAGACCAAAGCACAGATTTCCACTGGTCTAATGTCCATTCCTTGTGTTCTTTAGGCCAAACAAGTCTCTTCTGCTTGTTGCCTGTCCTTAGCAGTGGTTTCCTACCAGCTATTTTACCATGAAGGCCTGCTGCACAAAGTCTCCTCTTAACAGTTGTTGAAGAGATGTGTCTGCTGTTAGAACTCTGTGTGGCATTGACCTGGTCTCTAATCTGAGCTGCTGTTAACCTGCGATTTCTGAGGCTGGTGACTCGGATAAACTTATCCTCAGAAGCAGAGGTGACTCTTGGTCTTCCTTTCCTGGGGCAGTCCTCATGTGAGCCAGTTTCTTTGTAGCGCTTGATGGTTTTTGCAACTGCACTTGGGGACACTTTCAAAGTTTGCCCAATTTTTTGGACTGACTTACCTTCATTTCCTAAAGTAATGATAGCCACTTGTTTTTCTTTACTTAGCTGCTTTTTTCTTGCCATAATACAAATTCTAACAGTCTATTCAGTAGGATTATCAGCTGTGTATCCACCAGACTTCTGCACAACACAACTGATGGTCCCAACCCCATTTATAAGGCAAGAAATCCCACTTATTATATCTGACAGGGCACACCTGTGAAGTGAAAACCATTTCCGGTGACTACCTCTTGAAGCTCATCAAGAGAATGCCAAGAGTGTGCAAAGCAGTCATCAAAGCAAAAGGTGGCTACTTTGAAGAACCTAGAATATTAGACATATTTTCAGTTGTTTCACACTTTTTTGTTAAGTATATAATTCCACATGTGTTAATTCATAGTTTTGATGCCTTCAGTGTGAATGTACAATTTTCATAGTCAAGAAAATACAGAAAAATCTTTAAATGAGAAGGTGTGTCCAAACTTTTTGTCTGTACTGTATATATATATATATATATATATATATATATATATATATATATATATATATATATATAATGGAGAAAAAAAGTATTTAGTCAGCCACCAATTGTGGAAGTTCTCCCACTTAATAAGATGAGAGAGGCCTGTAATTTACATCATAGGTAGACCTCAACTATGAGAGACAAAATGAGAAAACAAATCCTGAAAATCACATTGTCTGATTTGGAAAGAAATGTTTTTCAAATTTTGGTGGAAAATAAGTATAACTAAGTATAACAATTGGTGGCTGACTAAACGCTTTCTTTCCCCACTGTATGTACAGTATGTAAGTATGTGTATATATATATGTATATATATATATATATATATAAAATAATTTTTACTTTCATGGCCCAATGTAAGAATTTATGAAACAGCTATTTGTTCAAAATACTCACTGTGCCCCTAGATGAATTACTTGACAGGTGTGGTTTCTCAAGTGATGTCACTTTTTGTTTTTGGTGTATTTTTTCTGTTTTGGAAACTCAGGCGATCTGAAAATATGACATGTTATTTGCAAACTACTCCAGCAAACTCCAAAGCTGTGTGCCCACGATCAGTAATACTAGCGTTCTGGAAGCAGTGTATTTTTGCTGCGTCCAAAATGATGCATTGTACAGTACAAGCACAGTGGATGGGATTAATAGATATCCCATGCCCAAGGTGTTTCTTTTTTATGCTGTGTAAAATCACCTGCGGTGCGGATTTCCAAGCCACAGCATGTCAATTTCTCTTGCGGGAACGATCAGTCTTCAGTGCGGAATTTCCTCATAAACTTTCATTGGATGCGGAAAATCTGCAGTTAAAAAGCACATGCTTTGTAAGGGCATTTACGCAGGTGTTTTCAGCCTGGTTTAACCTAATAAATAAATAATTAAAAAAATTATGATGTGGGATCCCCCCTATTTTTGATAACAAGCCAAGGTAAAGCAGACAGCTGAGGGCTTATATTATCAGGCTGGGGAGAATCTGCACATAAAACTCAGCATAGTCGCAAGAGAAGTTGACATGTTATGGGTTTAAAACACACACTGCAGGTCAGTTTACGCTGAGAAAAAGAAAAGCACAGTGGTCATAAGGTGTCACAGGTGTAATAGACAGTCGCTCTGGATCTGGCTGTAGAAGGTCACTGCGCTTGGTATTGCAGACACCTTCTTAATCCTTCTTCCTTTAAGACCCAGCAACAACCTCCCTCCTGCTGCTGATTGACACACCCTTGCATGGGAGTTAAAAACTCTCAGTTTGCTCCAGGCAGTTGCCTTTGATACTTCTATGTACCTTTGTGCATGCTTGAAGCACTAGCTGTTGGCTGGCTTGTTCTCTGGTGCCCTTGGAGGACAGTTGGCATTACTCCTCTGGTGTCTGCTTAAGCTAAGTTTATCCCCTTTGTTTTTCTACCTTGTTGTCTTTAGTTTGTTGTGGGGCCTGACCAGTGCTTACCCCTCCCCCTCCCTATTTAGGGCCAAGCTCTAGGGACATACAGGGTTTAGATTCCTGCTCGGCGATAGGTGTGGAACCTATATAGGTACGGTAGGGTAGGTAGAGTGTTATTAGATCTGCCTAGGGGTCTCAACTCCCCCTTTCCTTAGTGTTTGGGCTTCCTCCCCCTCTTCCCTTCGTGTTGCACTTAATCTTCCCCACACCTTGCGTGACACAAGGTTTCTATAAGGCTCATGTCCCATCAACTTTGCTGGAACTGTAAAACGCTGTGTTTTTGATGCAGCGAATATACACATTATTAAAAACTCATTCTGGGCACACTGCCTATGAGGATAAAATCTGAAGGAGGTAAACGATCTGAACTTTTTCCACTGACATTTAGCAATGGATCAGTAAAAAATGCATGTAAAACGGATGTCTTCTGTTTTTCATTCATCTTCGATGGATTCCCATAGATTTCAATGGCTAAGATTGATTCACAAAAACATGAGAATAGGACATGCTCTGATTTTGAAAGAACGGACGCAATTGTGCTGTCTGTCTTAAAAACGGACATGGCTAGGTTCACACAACCTTTGGAATTCTGTTTTTCAGTGCTGTTCTACAACTAGGAAAAGAAAACTGAAACTCATGAAGGAAATGGACACAAGGGTGCCAGATGGACCCTACTGACTATAGTGGGGTTCGTCGGTGGCCATTTGCATGCCTGTAATTTTATTTAAGAGAATCATGCAGATCAACAGAGGCTCTTGTGCAAGTGTGGATCTAGACCAGCTAATACGAACGTCTGTATATCACTGTCGGAAAGAGGCGCTGGAGGCTGGAAATCTCTTGCTATTTTAAGAGCAGGGGTTTCTTCAGGACACAGTTTATGGTTGTAATAATATGGAGCCGTCCTCACAAGGTGTAAAGAGGGAAACTATCACATGCAATCCACACGCAGCATGATATAGATCAAAAGGCACTGCACCCCAGCTTTCTCAATGACTAGGACTGCCTATTTGACTTGCGTGTGTTACAGTCCCAGTATGGACCACAATGCTCAGACTCCCTGCAGGTGTCCTGTCCCGAACTTGACAGTTCAGGACAGAAGATCCCTGGACAGTCCGTGTATCACGAATGATCTGTACTCGGACTGTGACACATGGAGGTGTGAATGTGGCGTTGTAATAAAACCTTTCTAACAAATTATAGAACAATCTGCTCCGCTCCTCCTGCACTATTACACACTGCTTGCAGATTGGACCAAATTCTGATTGTGACCGTTATCTTTTAAGTAACCTGTCCTTTTTATGTCCAGCTGACCCTGGTGTACATCTAGCTTTGCTAACACTATTGAATTCTGCATCTTTATGATCAAGACATTATAAGAATAGGTTTTTAGCCACTGAATATAGATATATACAATATAGATAATATACACACTGTCAATAGTGTGTCTAGTCACTGTCAGAAAGTACAGTAGATGTCTTTAAAAGGAGGATGTCCACTACAGTAAGGCCATGTTTCCACAAAGCATAAACTCTACATTTTTTACACTGTTTTGTGCAGAAAAGATGTTGAATTTTACAGTTCAAGCAAAAGTGAATGTGATTTCATGAAAATTCAGCGGATAAAGATACTTGTAAACTGTGTATTATTTAGTGTGTTTTTTTTTCTATAAACTGCTATAGGGAGCCTGAAAAAAATGCATGTTAAAGCGTAGTTGCATCCTTAAGTGTAGAACTTCAGCATTTGTGCATTAAATAAAACGCATTAAAAAAGGATGCTTCAAATTTGCACCAAACTCATATTAAATGAAAAAAAAACAACATAAAAACGTAACAAAAATCAGAGCAAATAACTTTTTTTTTTTTTCTTAAAGAAACATGCACAGACAAAAAAAATGCATTGGGGAAAAAGCTGAGTTTTTCACATGCCGATAAATTAATCTTAATGGACCATTGTAGTCAGAGAAAGAAATAACTATACTCACCTCCCGGACCAGGGCTGCTCCTCTGCACTGTACTGTGTCTCCCACCGATCCCCTATCATTAACATCTGGCATTATCACTGCAGACAATCAGCGGCCACTGATTAGTTGCAGCCCTCACATTAAAGTCCAAACAGGAAGAAACTCAGTGGTTGCTAATCGGCTGCAGTGGTCATGTGACGCCTCCCCTCTCCTTCGACAGATGTTAATAATAGGGGACCGACGAGGTACGCCACATGGAGTGTGGAGGGGCAATGTTCTTCTGGGAAATGAGTATAGTTTTATTTTTCTTCCGTCACCCTGGGTGCATTAGGATTCAGTTTTATAGTAGCGGAGGACCCCTATAAATACACAAAGTTATGAAACTGTATACATTATACAATGTTGTAATTAAGTGTAACTGAGGAACCTCTTTAACCAATTTGATAAATATTGCTTTGATGACTATTACTTTTTTTGAAAGGAAGAAGTATACGGCACTCCTGACGAGCGATTCAGGTGCCCAAGTAGGGTTCAAACCCGTAGTCCAGTATAGATAATACACTTGGCACGCATATATTTTTAATTTGTGATAGATTTATTGGCAATCCACAAATTTGTGGATTGCCAATAAATCTATCACACGTTAAAAAAACTTAAGTGCCAAGTGTATTATCTATATGACTTTTTTTGAGTTTTGCCCATGTCTTTTCTTGTCTGGGCACGATTCTTAGCAGATTACTAGTTGCGTATGAAGGATTTCATAGTTTGTTAGACACTCACCAAAGTAGTGTATTGTTTATTGTTGTGCCAAGAAATATTACTATCTACATCACTAAGTACTGATGTTAAACTAAGCCAATGGATTAAGTCCTTGGAAAGTTTGCGTGCTTAGGGAGAGATATCCACTGTGAACAAAGCCTTTTCTCATATATCTTAACTTCTGATAAGCTCATTAAATGTTTACATGTATACAAGTGTTATCAGAAGCCCTTTATACCAAGAGATTGCTCTGCATTGCTTCATTCCTCTATGTGATGAAATCTAAAATCTAATACATCCCGAATATTCTTGTGATGTCTCAACCCAATGATGCTTACATTAATGGGGAACGATTATAACATCAATAGACGACTTCAATATTCTTTTTATATCAGACTGACAGATGGTAGAAGCAGATTATACTCCCTTCTAATCACTTAGGAAGTCTACAGAAGCATTGCTTGGAGAATTAGTCACCCAGCTAGGCTAACACTGCTGCTATAGGAAGCATGAAATCCTTTAACCCTTTCTTTTCAAATAGAATATGCTGCTCATCATGTCAAGTCCTTTGCTTCTATTGCTTCATGATAAACTGATTTGTTTACTAGATATCTAGATCTTTCATATTGCATGTCACAATTTCTAGAGCTTTAGCGTAACACACAATTTTTCTAAAATAGATTAAACTTAAAAAAAAATATTCTAATACGATTTAGAACATATAGTCCTCTAAAGCTGCCTATAGATATTACAATAAAGTGGTAAGAAATAAGGCATGAACAAGAATTCTTTGAATATGGATGAGCAAGGTGTATATACTATAGAGCACACATGACAAACTCTGGCACAGGGTGAGTATCTTTGGCCCGCGAAGCCAGGTGGGGTCATTCTGTATGGAGTAGTTTGTGGTGCCATTATACTGCATAGAAGGGAATGCAGGGCCTATTATACTGTATGGAGGATTATGTGGGACCATTATACTGTATGGAAGGTAATACAGGGCCCATTATACTGTATGGAGAACTGTATGGGGCCATTATACTGCATGGAAGGCAATGCAGAGCCCATTATACTGTATGGAGGACTATGTGGGGCCATTATACTGTATAGAGCACTAAGTGGTGCCATTATACTGCATAGAAGGGAATGCAGGGCCTATTATACTGTATGAAGGATTATGTGGGGCCATTATACTGTACGGAAGGCAATACAGGGCCCATTATACTGTATGGAGGACTAAGTAGGGCCATTATACTGTATGGAGGATTATGTGGGGCCATTATACTACTGTATGGAAGGCAATACAGGACCCTTTATACTGTATGGAGAACTGTACGGGGCCATTATACTGCATGGAAGGCAATGCAGAGCCCATTATACTGTATGGAGGACTATGTGGGGCCATTATACTGTATTGACGGCAATACACGACCCATTATACTGTATGGACTATGTGGGGCCCATTATACTCTATGGAGGGCTGTGTGGGATTACAGTTGGAGAATCCTCCTGTGATGGATCACCATACTTTGCCGGGTGGGTTGAGGGGGGGGGGTGGGTACACTATGGTCATAATACCGTGCATGTGGAGGAATTTACTGTGGGGTCATCATACTGGGTTTGGGGGCACTTTTGTTTGCATCATACCTTATTATCTGTATTATTCAAGGTTTTTTAGTAAAGTTTAGTTAGTAAAGAGGAGAAGAGAATAGGCCCAGTCATTATTGAAAGGGCATATAGGTGATATCTGCTATAAGTGGTAGACCTAACAATAGCATGATGGGTATTCTATTAATGTTTACTAGGGTCACTATTTTCTTTGTATCCCACACTAAATAATGATCCACTTATTGTTTTAGACTGCAATAAAATCCTGATAGAAATCTTCAGACCAGGATGAGTAACATTTCTTACTAATAAGATGGGTACACTGTTTATTAAATTGTAACATTTGCATAACAACCTTCAGAAAAAAAGCTTTCAGTATTTTATCTCTATGGACATTTTTATGTAAGGTCAGAAGTAGCCATAAAATGTTTTCTAATGTATTTGCCGAAAATTTACACTGCACCCTAAATATAAAAAATAACTCACATTAAGCATTAAAGCGCACCTGTCAGCAGGATTGTGCTCAGTAAATTACCATATTTTTCGGACTATAAGTGTCATGCCAGGTGTGAGTGCAACATAGAGGGGAAAGGGAGCCCAGACACTCGGGAAAGGGTGAAGAGGTGACCTCCTAATCTGGACTAGCATCACCCTGTCTCCCCCTAACGTCCCTATACAGCCTCCGCAGCTGTCGCCGATCACGTGCCTCGCCCTACTATCCCTGGCGTAAGGCTATAGCTGGGGGTGGAAGGAGATGAGCACTAGTCAACCTCCGCTAGCACTCTAAAGACAAAAGGGGAAGACAACACTGGGGAATTACAACTTAGCTTTAGAAGAAACTCCAAGACTTCAAAGAGGACGTGATGCTTCTTCAGCCAAGTTCCAAGTAGAAATGAGTGACAGTATCCCCCCACCCCTCTACGAGTGGCCTCCGGACACTCAGGACCGGGTTTCTCAGGAAAAGAGGTGTGAAAAGAGTGAACCAATCTGGGAGCGTTTACCTCTGACGCTGAAACCCACATCATCTTCTCTGGACCATAGCCTTTCCAGTGCACAAAGTATTGTAGAGAACGACGTTGGAGACGAGAATCTACAATCCTCAAAATCTCGAACTCCAGGTTACCATCAACCATTACTGGGGGCGATGGTAGAGGTGAGGGCTCAAGAGGTTCTATGTACCTTTTGAGTGTAACATACCTGGCGGTGTCCTTGCATAGTGGTCCATCTCCCACTGTACAAGAGCGCGCACTTGATTTCCAGTCCAGACTGCCACTCTGGCTTCTTTCCATACTGTTTGCTTTGCTCTGCTCTTGTTGCTTAGGGCGTCGCCCGCCGAACTTCCTGTTTCTTGTAGCTGCTGCAGACACACCCCTAATGCGTCATCAGCCTATTGCTGTCTGTCACCTGGTATTTAAACCAGCTCCTCCTTGGAATCCTTGCCTGAGCATCTTGTTCTGTCAGTTGGCTTCTAGTCACTGATGTGCCAGGTCCTGTCTATGTTTCCTGCCTTGCGGTATCAGTTCCCGTGTCTGAACTGTGTCCTGTCTGTGTACTCTAGCCAGCTGTCTTTCTGCCTTTCCTGGAGGCTGTATTTCCAGGCCCGTGTGAACACGCTCTTAGCCTGTTCCTTCTGCCCTCTAGGGGCCGCATACCTAGATCTGTTGTCTGTGTCTTTTCCCAGTGTCTGTTCCTGCCCTAACGATCTTCCAGCCTGTTTCCCGTCTCTCTCTACGCCCATATCTTCCCTTTTTCTGCAGAGTCTGTACTCGTACCTAACTCCTGCTCGTTGTCACTGTACTTCCGTTTGTGAGTTTGTGGTTCACTCCCTACTTCACCGCTAGTACCCTGTGGGTATCTGGTTCTGCCTTTCCCTTCCTGTCTGTTCCGTGTGAACAGAGCCCTGTCCCCTCTGCCCTGCCTAGCTCCCCGCTCCGGCGGTTTATGCCTGCTCTGCCTTGTTCACTGCTCCGGCAGTCTCGCTCTGCTCTGACCCTTTGCTCACTGCTCCGGCAGTCTCGCTCTGCTCTGACCCTTTGCTCACTGCTCCGGCAGTCTCGCTCTGCTCTGACCCTTTTGCTCACTGCTCCGGCAGTCTCGCTCTGCTCTGACCCTTTTGCTCACTGCTCCGGCAGTCTCGCTCTGCTCTGACCCTTTGTTCACTGCTCTGGCAGTCACGCTCTGCTCTGACCCTTTGCTCACTGCTCCGGCAGTCTCGCTCTGCTCTGACCCTTTGCTCACTGCTCCGGCAGTCTCGCTCTGCTCTGACCCTTTTGCCCACTGCCCCGGCAGTCTCGCTCTGCTCTGACCCTTTGCTCACTGCTCCGGCAGTCTCGCTCTGCTCTGACCCTTTGCTCACTGCTCCGGCAGTCTCGCTCTGCTCTGACCCTTTGCTCACAGCTCCGGCAGTCTCGCTCTGCTCTGACCCTTTGCTCACAGCTCCGGCAGTCTCGCTCTGCTCTGACCCTTTGCTCACTGCTCCAGGCGGCCTCGTCCTGCTCTACTCTCGCTCACCGCTCCAGACGGCCTTGTCTTGCTCTACTCTTGCTCGCCGCTCCGGGCGGCCTCACTCTGCTGTGTTTGTCCACCGCATCTGCGGTTCTGTTCCTGAGTCCCAGTCTGTACTGGGATCTATCCACTCTGTGCTCCAACCTTTCGTACCTGCCAGTACCTCCCTGCCTGCATACCAGTCGTGCTTACCAGCATCCACCTGCCTGCATACCGGCCGTACCTGTCAGTACCTCCCTGTTTGCATACCAGTCGTGCTTGCCAGCAGCCACCCATCTGTGTGCCAGCCTAGCCTGCCTGTTCCTGTATTCCCCGGTGTGGGTCAACAGCCGTGTCCGGGGTCTGACCTGGAGTAGCCCCTGGTCCCTCTGCTCGGTTCCTCCTTGGTGCACTGGCGTCTTATGCCGTCGTGCGACCTTGGTCGGATCGGGTGGATACTTAGTTACGCCCCTCCAGTCATTCACTCTCCAGTACGGTCCAGTGGAATCACTACATATACACGCACACGCCAGTCAGTCCGGGCGTGTGCATTACATTAAGTAAGGACCTATGAAACACATTATGGACCTTAAGGGCCCGTGGAAGTTCAAAACGAAACGCTGCTGGGTTAATGACGGCGGTTATTTTGTAGGGACCAATAAACCTAGGTCCCAGCTTCCAAGAAGGAACTTTCAATCTTATATTCTTGGTAGACAACCACACAAAGTCATTCACATTCAGGTCCAGTCCTGGCATGCGTTTTCTGTCAGCCATACGTTTATACCTGTCACCCATGGTCTTTAAATTACACAGAACACCCTGCCATACCGAGGAAAGCGACGAAGCAAACCGTTCCTGCTCAGGAACTCCTGAAGCTCCACCCCCACTGAAGGTACCAAACTGTGGATGATAACCATATGCACCAAAGAACGGTGACCTGCCACTGGATTCATGACGATGATTATTGATGGCAAATCCTGCCAGCGGTACGTAGGATGCCCAATCCTCCTGATTTTCGGAGACGACACACCTGGAGTACTGTATGTCTCCAAGTTCTGATTGACACACTCGGTCTGACCATTTGACTTAGTGTGCAAGACAGAGGAAAAGGACAGCTGCACCCCCAGTCGAGAACAGAATGCCTTCCAGAACTTGGAAACAAACTGGGTCCCCTGATCACACACCACATCGGAGGGAACCCCATGAAGCTTCACAATCTCATTTGTGAACACCTGGGCAAGTGTCTTAGCATTGGGAAGTGCAGGTAAAGCAATGAAGTGAACCATTTTACTGAACCTATCTACTACTAACAAAACCACTGTTTTGCCTGCAGAAACCGGTAGGTCCATGGATAAGTGTGTCCATGGCCTGCTAGGGATAGGTAGCGGAAGAAGAGTACCAGACGGACGGATGTGCGAAACCTTAGAACGCGCGCAAATACTACAAGCAGCTAGGTGTTCAATTACATCCCGATGCAACCCCGGCCACCAAAAACGACGAGAGAGGAGGACAACGGTTGCCTTACCACCTGGATGCCCAGCAAGCACAGAGTTATGGTGTTTCTTGATTACTTTACGGAGCAGATCAGGTGGTACAAATAACTTTCCTGAAGGGCGGGAGGCAGGGGTGTCCCCCTGAGCCTCCAGCACCTCCCCCTCCAGTTCAGGAAAAAGAGCTGAAATAACTACCCCTTTCTGTAATATCGGAGCAGGGTTCTCATGGTCACCACCACCAGGGAAGCTCCGGGACAAAGCATCAGCCTTGACGTTTTTGACCCCTGGACGAAAAGTGACAACAAAATTGAACCTAGTAAAAACCAGGGACCATCTGGCTTGCCTAGGGTTGAGACGTTTAGCTGACTGGAGAAATGACAGGTTCTTATGGTCAGTAATAACAGTAATAGGATGGACAGCCCCCTCCATCCAGTGTCGCCATTCGTCGAACGCCAATTTGATCGCCTAAAGTTCCCTATTACCCACGTCATAATTTCTCTCAGCCGAAGACAATTTTTTAGAAAAGAAGGCACATGGACGCTATTTACCAGGGGACGAACCCTGAGACAACACAACCCCAACCCCAACATCCGAAGCATCGACCTCCACAATAAAGGGTTGAGAAACATCGGATTGACTGAGTATAGGTGCAGTAGCAAAGTGATTCTTTAAAGAAGAAAAAACATGGAGGGAAGCCTCCGACCATTTGGAAAAATCAGACCCCTTCTTAGTCATGTCAGTAAGGGGTTTCACTACAACAGAGTCATTTTGGATGAATTTCCTGTAAAAATTAGTAAAGCCCAGAAAACGTTGTAGTGCCTTCAGGTTCTCGGGACGTTCCCAGTCAAGGACTGCATGGATCTTCTCCGGATTCATCCGAAAACCTGATGATGACAACAAGTACCCCAAAAACTGCACCTCTGAACAGCGAAAACACATTTCTCTAGTTTGGCATAGAGTTTGTTATCCCTTAATATCTGGAGCATATGCTTAACATGCCCCCGATGGGTCTCAAAATCAGGTGAATAAACCAAAATATCGTTCAGATAGACCACCACAAACTTCCCCACTAAATGATGAAAAATATCATTTATGAAATGCTGGAATACCGCAAGAGCATTGGTCAAGCCAAAAGGCATAACCAGACTCTCTAAATGTACTTCCGGGGTATTGAACGCTGTCTTCCATTCGTCCCTTTCTCTGATTCTAACCAGATTGTAGGCTCCCCTTAAATCCAACTTGGAGAATACCTTAGTTCCCACATCCTGGCTGAACAAATCAGGAATCCAAGGAAGAGGGTATGGATTACAGATGGTAATTTGATTTAATTCCCGGAAATCTAAACAGGGATGTAGACTGCCATCTTTTTTCTTCACAAAGAAGAACCCTGCCT
Organism: Phyllobates terribilis; assembly: GCF_046119375.1. NCBI lineage: Eukaryota > Metazoa > Chordata > Amphibia > Anura > Dendrobatidae > Phyllobates > Phyllobates terribilis. The sequence continues at coordinate 519,704,988 of NW_027362763.1, read as the reverse complement.
CCACGGGCGAAGATGAGGGTCTGATATGTCCCTTCTCCAGACTTTCCGCAATGAAATCCTTCATGTCTTGTCTCTCAGGGCCAGAAAGATTATACAGTCTGGACTTGGGTAGTTTAGCTCCGGGGGTCAGGTTAATAGGACAGTCATAAGCACGATGAGGAGGCAAATCCTGATACCCCTTCTCAGAAAAAAACGTCCTCAAAACCAGACAGAAAAGCAGGCAGTATCTCCGCAGAGACAGCAGCAATGGAAACACTCAGACAGTTCTCATGGCAGTAATCTCCCCATTCAATAATCTTCCCGACTTGCCAATTCACCAATGGATTATGTTTAACTAGCCAGGGGGATGCCTAAAACAATCGGAGTAGGGAGATTCTCCAAAACATAGCAAGGAATGATTTCACAATGAACTGACCCCACCCTCAGTTTCACATTATGTACAATCTGAGAAATGCTTTCTGTGCAAGTGGCACCCAGTCAATGGCAAAGATTGAAATAGGTTCAGCTAAAGCACAGCAAGCGAGACCATGAGTTTTCACAAACTCAGCATCAACCATGCTGACCCCGGCTCTACTGTCAACAAACACAGAAATTTTTTCGATTTTGCTTTCTTGCACCACCTCTGCAGTCAGGACAAAGCGGGAATTGCAGTTTGGCCACAAATACACCCCTTGTTTATCCAACTCCAGACTACCGAGAGCTAATCAAGTCTCTTTTTGGTTAGGAATTGAAGGACAGGTCCCAACAAAGTGTCCCTTTTTCTCACAAAAAAAAAATACGCCTTTTTTCTTGCAAATCTCCGGGGAGATGTATGATGTAGAGACACTCCCTAACTGCATAGGTTCCTCCACCTCCCCCAGTACTGGTTCACCCCCAGACCGCTTCCTTGGCAAAGGTACACAACCCCGACAAGTAGGCCCCGGAAAAGGAGGTCGCACCCGTCTATCCCGAAGCCGCCTATCCTAAGACATGGCAGCCTCCAAGGACTGAGGGGTATCATAAACAGCCAAGGCATTTTTCAACCTTTCCATTAGCCCATCACAAAATTGACTTTTAAGGGCTGTGTCATTCCATTTGGAATCCGTTGCCCAACTACGAAATTCCGAACTGTATGTTTCCACTGACTGAATCCCCTGCTGAAGGCGACGTAGCTTAGACTCAGCCAAGGCGACTCGGTCAGGGTCATCATAGATGTGGGCAAAAGCTCCAAAAAAAACCTCCACAGATCGGAGACAAACCGAATCCTGCAGTAACGAAAACACCCACGACTAAGGATCTCCCTGCAGTAGAGATATCACAAGTTGCTCCTCATTACTGTAGGAGTAGGGACAAAGCTTGAAATACAATTTGCATGCCTCCTTAAACACAAAAAAACTGTCCCTACCTCCTGAAAACCTGTCCGGGAGGGCAACCTTGGGTTCAGGCTGGACAGGCCTACCTGCAGAGACCCCCACATTGGCGGCCTGTAACCGCTGATACTGCTGCTGAACCTCACAGCGGAGGTCATTCACCTCCAGAGACAGACAGCGGAACTGCTCTGCGAGCTCTTCAACTGATCCCATACTAAACGCAGTAAGGAAAAAAAAAGTGCACGCCCAAAAACACACAAAGAAAAAAAACAAAATGTCAATCTTGGGTCTTTTTTTTTTTTTTCCAAAACGTGCTTGGCCGGTTATAAGTGTCACGCCAGGTGTGAGTGCAACACAGAGGGGAAAGGGAGCCCAGACACTAGGGAAAGGGTGAAGAGGTGACCTCCTAATCTGGACTAGCATCACCCTGTCTCCCCCTTACGTCCCTATACAGCCTCGGCAGCTGTCGCCGATCACGTGCCTCGCCCTACTATCCCCGGCATAAGGCTATAGCTGGGGGTGGAAGGAGATAAGCACTAGTCAACCTCTGCTAGCACTCTAAAGACAAAAGGGGAAGACAACACTAGGGAATTACAACTTAGCTTTAGAAGAAACTCAAACAGGGCACACGGCCTCAAGACTCCAGAGAGGACGTGATGCTGCTTCAGCCAAGTTCCAAGTAGAAATGAGTATAATCGGCGATGCCCACCTGGAGATATCAGGTATATATACACCCAGACCAGAGCAAGGTAGTCGCTGGGTCCTAAAGACAGTGTAGCGCTGGCGTCCCTGCCCTCTGCTAGGCAGGGACGCTGCTCCCCTCACCGCTCTGTTCCGTGCCCGGCGTCCTCTCCCCGCTCTGCTGTCAGCGCGCGCTCCTTCCCGGCGTCCTCCTCCCGCTCTGCTCTCAGCGCGCGCTCCTTCCCGGCCCCTGTGCTTAGGGCGCGCGCGCGCGCGCTCCCCTCCTCTTAAAGGGGCCGCGCGCGCCGTCCTAAGGAGTCCCCGGCCAATGGCCGGAGGACTTCATCTTATATAAGGCACCTCCTCCAAAATGGAGGTGCCCGAGCAATGTTGTTTGCACCAGTGTCTCACCTGTGCTTCAGCCCTCAGGTCCCGTTGCCAGTTACCTGCCAGTTACCTGCCAGTTTCCTGCCAGTTTCCTGCTAGTTACCTGCCTGATTCCTGCCTGAATACTTGTTACCTGCCTGCCTGCCTGAGGTCCGACGGTCTGCCTTACAACTCCGGTCAGTCTGTCTAAGGACCAACTTGTCCGCTCACCTGGGAGCGCACATCAGCTACCTGCCTGCTTGCCTGAGGTCCGACGGTCTGCCTTACAACTCCGGTCAGTCTGTCTATGGACCAGCTTGCCCGCTCACCTGGGAGCGCTTCTCCGCTACCTGCCTGCTTGCCAGCCCGGAGGCTCCGTTGTCACGTGCTGTGACCACCAGCTATCTCAGAGACTCTTGCCCGCTCACCTGGGAGCGCTTCTCCGTTACCTACCTGCCTGCCAGCCCGGAGGTTCCGCCGTCACGTGCCGTGACCACCTGCTATTCCAGAGACTCTCGCTTGCTCACCTGGGAGCACACATCTACCATCTGCCTGCTAGCCTACCCGGAGGTTCTGCCATCACAGGTCGTACCTACCCTTTACCCAGAGACTGCCCTGATCACTTGCCGTAACTCCCTGTCCGTTCACCCAGAGACTGCCACCCGCTCCCGTACAAGGGCCGCTCCCTTGTATAGTAGCTCAGAGGTTCCGCCTCCCGGACCCGTTACAGTTTGCTCGGGCCATGGAACCCGGTGGCACCCAAGCTCCCTCGCTCTCGGACCTCTGTCTTGAACTGTCCCGTCAGAGGTCCCAACAGGAGGCCATCCTGGGTCACCTGCGGAATGTTAATACTCGCCTGAACACTCTGTCTGATCCACCAACAACCTCCGCCAGTGCCATATCTTGCAAACCGGCAGCTCCGCTGCCCACTAATACTTTGGTATCCTACCCCGGACCCCGGCTCTCTGCACGTCCTCGCTTCGGAGGCGACCCCGTCCAGGCTCGGGGCTTCATAAATCAGTGCACCCTGCACTTTGAACTTTTGTCCCATCAGTTTAATTCCGACCGGGCCAAAATTGCCTTTATCATGTCCCATCTCACCGGGGAGGCCCTGGCCTGGCTAAATCCTCTATGGGAGAGAGGAGACCCCCTGGTGTCCAACTTGCCTGCTTTTCTCTCGGCTTTCCGGAAAGTCTTCGACGAACCCGGACGGAAGACCTCATCCGCATCCTCTCTGCTACGCCTCCGTCAGGAGGGTCTCACCGTGGGCCAATATGCCATACGGTTCCGCACCCTTGCCTCGGAGCTGGCCTGGGATAACGACGCTCTGGTATCCGTCTTCTGGGAGGGTCTGTCCGGTCGTATTAAAGATGAACTTGCTGGTCGGGACATTCCTACCTCTCTCGATGATCTAATAACCCTTGCCACCCGGATTGACCTACGGTTCCAGGAGCGTGCCAAAGAGGTCACCCGTGAGAGAAGGATTCCACGTTTAGCTCCTACTTTCCAGAAACCCGTCATTTCCTCCATCTCTCCCCAGGTACACTCTCCTGAGCCTATGCAGGTCGACCAGACCAAGATGGTCAAAACCCGTCAGGACTCACGCCGTGCCGAGGGGAGCTGCTTCTACTGTGGCAGTAAGGAGCACCGGATCCGTGCCTGCCCGGAGAGGTCGGGAAACGCCTGTGTCTAGGTTCGCTCAGAGAGGTCCACCTAGACAAGAATAAATCCTCTCCATCCCTGCTGTTGTCAGTTTCGATCATCTACGGGGAGAACCGTTATTTCGAACTAGCCCAACTTGACTCTGGAGCAGCCGGGAACCTTATTTCACAGTCCCTGGTTGAGAAATACCGCATCCCCACCAAACCTCTGGCTGTACCCTTGTCTGTCGCTGCCGTGGGTGGGGGCCTCTTACCTCGCCCCATTCAACTCATCACCGAATCCATTACCCTGCAGGTGGGAATGCTGCATTCTGAAAGTATCTCCTTTCATGTTCTGCCTGGACTCTCTCACGCCCTCTTGCTAGGTCTGCCCTGGCTCCAGAGACATGCACCCGTGCTAGACTGGCAAACCGGAGAGGTCCTTCGCTGGGGACAAGACTGTCATAAAACCTGCCTGGTTCCCGTCCATCCCGTCCGTCCCTCTCCTACCCCAGCTAATCTACCTGGACTTCCGATTCCTTATTGGTCTTATGCAGATGTCTTTAATAAAAAGGAGGCAGAGACATTACCACCACATAGACCATACGACTGTCCCATCGATCTGCTACCCGGTACTACTCCTCCCCGTGGGCGTATCTATCCTTTATCCGCTGCTGAGACCCGGTCAATGTCCGAATATATTGAGGAGAATCTGGCCAGAGGATTCATCCGGAAATCTACCTCCCCGGCGGGAGCAGGCTTCTTTTTCGTCAAAAAGAAGGACGGCTCTCTCCGTCCCTGTATAGACTATAGAGGCCTAAACCTGATCACGGTGAAGAATAAGTACCCCCTTCCGCTCATTCCAGAATTATTTGATCGCCTGAGGGGGGCTAGGATCTTCACCAAACTGGACCTTCGTGGGGCGTACAACCTGGTTCGTATTCGTCAGGGGGATGAATGGAAGACGGCATTCAACACCCGGGACGGCCACTATGAATACCTGGTAATGCCCTTTGGTCTCTGTAACGCTCCTGCCGTCTTTCAAGAGTTGGTCAATGACATCTTCCGGGACCTTCTCTACTCCTGCGTAGTAGTGTACCTGGACGACATCTTGGTCTTCTCTCCGGATCTCCAGACTCACCGGAGGGACGTTCGTCAGGTCCTGCTCAGGCTAAGGCAGAACCATCTCTACGCTAAATTTGAGAAGTGCCTCTTTGAGCAGACCTCGCTTCCGTTTCTGGGCTACATTATCTCTCAGACCGGCCTACAAATGGATCCTGAGAAACTGTCTGCCATCGAGAAATGGCCCCGACCGGAGGGGTTGAAGGCCATTCAGCGATTCCTGGGCTTCGCCAACTACTACCGCCTCTTCATACCACACTTCTCTTCCCGGACGGCTCCAATTTCTGCGCTCACCCGTAAAGGTACTAATCCCAAAGAGTGGCCACCCGAAGCAGAGGAGGCCTTTCTTTCCCTTAAACAGGCCTTCTCTTCTGCCTCGGTGCTGCATCGCCCAGATGGCAACAAACAGTTCTTCCTGGAAGTTGACGCCTCCTCCTCTGGAGCCGGAGCGGTACTTACTCAAAAATCATCTTCCGGGAGGATGGTAACTTGTGGCTTCTTCTCTAAACTCTTCTCCTCCTCTGAGCGCAACTATTCCATAGGAGACCGAGAGTTATTGGCCATCAAACTGGCATTGGAGGAGTGGCGTTACCTGCTCGAGGGGGCTCTTCACCCGGTAATAATTTACACTGACCACAAGAACTTGGCTTACCTCCAGCATGCCCAGAGACTTAACCCGCGCCAAGCCCGGTGGTCCTTGTTTTTTGCTCGTTTTGATTTTGTCCTTCATTTTCGCCCGGCTGACAAAAACGTCAAGGCGGACGCCTTGTCTCGGTCCTTTCTGGTGTCTGATCTCGAGGAGGATCCGAAACATATCATCGATCCCGCCAGAGTAATGCAGGTGGCTCCCGTGAGTCTAAATCGTCTTCCTCCTGGTAAGACGTTCGTACCAGTACCTGATCGGGAGAAGATCCTACACTGGGGTCATTCGTCTAAACTAGCTGGCCACGCCGGTCAGAAAAAGACCCTCCAGCTTATTACCCGGCACTACTGGTGGCCTAACCTGCACAAGGATGTAATAGACTTTGTTTCTGCCTGTGTGTCCTGCGCCCGCAACAAAGTTCCGAGACACCTGCCGGCCGGCCGCCTCCTACCTCTGCCAGTACCTGCTGCCCCCTGGCAGCATATAGCGATGGACTTCATTACTGATCTACCCGTCTCTGCCGGTTGTACGGTCATTTGGGTGGTCGCTGACCGCTTCTCCAAGATGGCTCACTTCATTCCACTGCCAGGTCTTCCGTCTGCACCCGAGCTGGCTAAAGACTTTATCCGCCACATCTTCCGTCTTCATGGCCTGCCCCGTCACATCGTGTCGGATCGTGGGGTACAGTTCACTTCCCGTTTCTGGAGAGCCACTTGTAAATTGCTGGACGTCACCCTGGACTTCTCCTCCGCTTACCACCCACAGTCTAATGGTCAAGTGGAGCGGATCAATCAGAACCTGACCAGTTACCTTCGGCACTTCGTTAATGCCCACCATTCTGACTGGGTGGATCTCCTGCCATGGGCCGAATTCTCGTACAACAATCACGAGAGCGAGTCTTCCTCCAAATCCCCGTTTTTTGTAGTCTACGGTCAGCATCCTCGGATCCCGTTTCCCGTCTCCACCTCGGCGGACAATCCGGCTGCGGAATCTCTTGTTAACAAATTTTCCTCCATATGGGAGAGTACCCGGTCCGCACTCCTTCTGTCTTCCGAGCGTATGAAAAGACACGCTGACAAAAAACGTCTGGACCCTCCTCAATTCCGCCCTGGGGATAAAGTCTGGCTCTCGTCCAAATATGTCCGGCTCAAGATCCCTTCCTATAAGTTAGGGCCTCGGTTCATCGGCCCTCTGGAGGTCATCAGTCAGATCAACCCGGTGGCCTATAAATTGAAACTCCCGGCCAACTTACGGATCCCTAACTCCTTCCATGTGTCTCTCCTCAAACCTGTGGTGCTTAACTCTTTTTCCAAGTCTACAGGTACGCCTCCTGCTCCGGTTTCTGCTGAGGACGAGTTTGAGGTAGAGAACATTCTTGCCACCAAAAGGGTAAGAGGAAAGACCTTTTTTCTAGTAGATTGGAAGGGGTTTGGTCCTGAGGAGAGAACGTGGGAGCCCCGGGAGAACATCCATGCCCCTCTCATCCTAGCTAAATTTCTGTCTGGCCTAAAAAAGGGGGGGCCTAAAGGGGGGGGTACTGTAGCGCTGGCGTCCCTGCCCTCTGCTAGGCAGGGACGCTGCTCCCCTCACCGCTCTGTTCCGTGCCCGGCGTCCTCTCCCCGCTCTGCTGTCAGCGCGCGCTCCTTCCCGGCGTCCTCCTCCCGCTCTGCTCTCAGCGCGCGCTCCTTCCCGGCCCCTGTGCTTAGGGCGCGCGCGCGCGCGCTCCCCTCCTCTTAAAGGGGCCGCGCGCGCCGTCCTAAGGAGTCCCCGGCCAATGGCCGGAGGACTTCATCTTATATAAGGCACCTCCTCCAAAATGGAGGTGCCCGAGCAATGTTGTTTGCACCAGTGTCTCACCTGTGCTTCAGCCCTCAGGTCCCGTTGCCAGTTACCTGCCAGTTACCTGCCAGTTTCCTGCCAGTTTCCTGCTAGTTACCTGCCTGATTCCTGCCTGAATACTTGTTACCTGCCTGCCTGCCTGAGGTCCGACGGTCTGCCTTACAACTCCGGTCAGTCTGTCTAAGGACCAACTTGTCCGCTCACCTGGGAGCGCACATCAGCTACCTGCCTGCTTGCCTGAGGTCCGACGGTCTGCCTTACAACTCCGGTCAGTCTGTCTATGGACCAGCTTGCCCGCTCACCTGGGAGCGCTTCTCCGCTACCTGCCTGCTTGCCAGCCCGGAGGCTCCGTTGTCACGTGCTGTGACCACCAGCTATCTCAGAGACTCTTGCCCGCTCACCTGGGAGCGCTTCTCCGTTACCTACCTGCCTGCCAGCCCGGAGGTTCCGCCGTCACGTGCCGTGACCACCTGCTATTCCAGAGACTCTCGCTTGCTCACCTGGGAGCACACATCTACCATCTGCCTGCTAGCCTACCCGGAGGTTCTGCCATCACAGGTCGTACCTACCCTTTACCCAGAGACTGCCCTGATCACTTGCCGTAACTCCCTGTCCGTTCACCCAGAGACTGCCACCCGCTCCCGTACAAGGGCCGCTCCCTTGTATAGTAGCTCAGAGGTTCCGCCTCCCGGACCCGTTACAGACAGCCTCCTATCTAGGTAGCTGTCTGTATTGCCAAACGTGGAGATCTCCTGCAAACCACTGTAGGATGACTGTCTGTCACCTCTGACACACCTGTGACAATAAGGCGCACTTTTTTCCTCCAAAAATTTAGAGGAAAGAGGGGGTGCGCCTTATAGTCCAAATATGGTGTGTGTATGTATATGTATATATATAGTACTGTGACTGGAGGGGGAGCGGCAGCGATGGAGGAACGGGGCACAGGATGCAGGAGCCGCCTGCTGCAGCCTACACTGTGCCCGCTGCTAAAGAAAATGAATATTCAGTGTTCCCCACGCCCTTTGGCGTGGGGAGCACTGAATATTCATTCTCCTTAATAGCGTCACATTGTAGCCGCAGCACGGCTCCTGCTGCGGCCGGGTGATCTCTTGTGCCCGCTATTTAAGAGCATGAATATTCACTACTCCCCATGCCCATGGGAGTGGAGAGTAGTGAATATACATGCTCTTTAATAGCGGGCACACGCGATCGCCCAGCAGCAGCAGGAGCAACACTGCTACACTGTGCCCGCTATTAAGGAGAATGAAGTCACTGCTCCCCACGTCCATAGTCCCGGCGTGGTGAGCAGTGACTATTCCGCCAGCTCATCTCACCTTGTGAGAGCGCATGGCAGTGACGTCATACACGGCTCATACGGTGAGATAAGTGCTGGCAGCACAGCAGGATGCAGAGCTGGAGCCGAGGAAAGTAAGGTGAGTAGAAGTGTTTATTTTTTTTGTGTGCAGCGTGATGGGGATTAGGGGGACCATGCATACCAGGATGAGGGGTGCCTTGCATACCAGGATAGGGATGAGGGGGGCTTTGCATACAAGGATAAGTTTGAGGGGTGCCATGCATATCGGGATGGAGGGATGTCATGCATACCAGGATGAGGGGTTCCATGCATACGAGGATGGAGATCAGGGGTGCCATGCATACCAGGATGGGGATCAGGGGTGTCATGCATACCAGGATGGGGATCTGGGGTGCCATGCATACCAGGATGGGGATGAGGGGTGCCATGCATACCAGGATGGGGATCAGGTGTGCCATGCATAATAGGATGGGGGATCAGGGGTTCCATGCATACCAGGATGAGGGGTGCCATGCATACCAGGATGAGGGGTGCCTTGTATACCAGGATGGAGATCAGGAGTACCATGCATACCAGGATGGAGATCAGGGGTGCCTTGCATACCAGAATGGAGATCAGGGGTGCCATGCATACCGGGATGGAGGGATGCCATGCATACCGGAATGGAGGGGTGCCATGCATACCGGGATGGAGGGGTGCCATGCATACCAGGATGAGGGTTGAGGGGTGCCATGCATACTAGGATGGAGGGGTGCCATGCATACCAGGATGGGGATGGGGGCCAAGTATAATAAGAAAGGGGGGCCATATATACCAGGATGGGGGATATTAACAGAATTGTGTGACATTACCCCTATAACAGTGTCAGCAGCAGACCGCCTCCCCCTTAATAGTACATCATGACCACATTTTTTGTTTACATTTTTTTTTCTAAAACCTAGGTGTTTCTTATGGTCTTATATGTCAGGTGGGCAACATTACACTGATTAAAATGATACCTTGGTTGATGAAATCCATCCTGCGGTTCTTGAGTAATCTTTACTTTCAGGTTAGAGATAATGATATGCTTGTGCTCCAGGGCGGCCTGTGGGGGGGCTCTATCTTGTGCTTTGCTTACATATTCATCTGTATGCTCTTATGACAGCTCACTGTGCCTTCACTGACCTGCCTCCTATTTTACCTAGCCCTGCACTACTAGATGCATTATGTAAAATAGGAGTCTGTCACAGCTGACACACCCGTTACAGTACCTCCCCTCTACGAGTGGCCTCCGGACACTAATGACCAGGTTTCTCAGGATAACAGGTTTGGAATGAATGAACCAACCTGAGCGCGTTCCCTTCTGATGCTGAAACCCACACCCTCTCTTCTGGACCATAACCCTTCTAATGCACCAAGTATTGCAGGGAAAGTTGTTGGAGACGAGAATCTACAATCTTCGAAATCTGAAATTCTAGATTACCATCAACCATTATAGGGGGCGGTAGGGGCGAGGGCTTAAGAGGTTCAAAGAGGTTTAAATTACTCTAGAACCCCCCGCCACACTGAGGAGAGCGACGAAGCAAAACGTTCCTCCTCAGGAACTCCCGAAGCTCCTCCGCCACTAAAAGTACCAAACTGTGGATGGTAACCGTATGAACCAAAGAACGGTGACCTGCTAGTGGATTCTTGACGATGATTATTAATGGCAAATTCTGCCAACCGTAATTAGGATGCCCAATCCTCCTGATTTTCAGAGATGAAACACCTGAGGTAGGTCTCCAAATTTTGATTGACGCACTCGGTCTGTCCATTCGACTGAGAGTAGAAGGCAGAGAAAAAGGACAGCAGCAACCCCAGTCGAGAACAGACTGCTTTCCAGAACTTGGAAACAAACTGGGTCCCCTGATCTGACACCACATCGGAGGGAACCCCGTGAAGCTTCACAATCTCATTTATAATCACCTGAGCAAGTGTCTTGGCATTTGGAAGTGCAGGTAATATTTCCGTAGAGACTGTAGCAAGGGAAATATCTAAACAGTTCTCATGGCAGTAATCTCCCCATTCAATGATCTCCTTGGCTTGCCAATCCACCAATGGATTATGTTTCACCAACCAGGGAAGACCCAAAACAATTGGGGAGGGAAGACCGTCCAAGACATAGCAAGGGTTTATCTCACAATGAACCGACCCCACCCTCAGTTTTACATTATTTACAATCTGAGTTAGTGTTTTCTGTGCAAGTGGCACAGAGTCTATGGCGAATATGGTAATAGGCTTAGCAAAAGTACAGCAAGCAAGACCATGAGTTTTCACAAACTCAGCATCAACCATGCTGACTCCAGCTCCACTGTCAACAAACATAGAAATTTTCTCGGTTTTGCTCTCTAGCACTACCTCTGCTGTCAGGACAAACCGGGAAGTGCAGGTTGGCGATAAATGCACCCCTTGCTTATCCAACTCCAGACCACCAAGGGTTAATCGAGTTTCCTTTTGCTTAGGAATCGAAGGACAGGCCCCAATAAAATGTCTTTTTTTCCCACAAAAAATAACACACACCTTTTTTCATGCGAATCTCCAGGGAGATGTATGATGCAGAGACACCCTCTAGCTGCATGGGTTCCTCCACCTACTCCCGTACTGGTTCACCGCCAGACCGTACCCCCCACCCGGCAAAGGTGCATAACCACGACAAGAAGGCCCCGGAGAAGGTGGTCTCACCTACCTATCCTGAATATGTCTATCAAGACGTATAGCCACTGACATGGCAGCCTCCAAGGGGTTTAATACACTGCCAAAGCATCTTTCAACCTTTCAGTAAGGCCATCACAAAATTGGCTTCTAAGACCAGAGTCATTTCATTTTTAATCCATTGCCCATCTATGGAAACTAGCCTAGACTCGGTCAGGGTCATCATAGATGAGGGCCAGGGCCCCGAAAGACCCCTCCACAGACTGGAGACAAACTGAATCCCACGGTAAAGAAAACGCCTAGGATTGGGGATCTCCTTACAACAGTGAGATCACAATTCCCACCCGTTGCTCCTCACTTCCGGAGGAGTAAGGATGAAGTTTGCAGGCCTCCTTGAACACAAAAAAACTTGTCCCTACCACCTGAAAACCTGTCCGGGAGGGCAACCTTGGGTTCAGGCTGGACGGGCCTACCTGCAGAGACCCCCACATTAGCAACTTGTAGCCGCTGATGCTGTTGCTGAACCTCACAGCAGAGGTCATTCACCTCCAGAGACAGACCGAGCAGCCGCTCTGCGAGCTCTGCAACTGCTCTCATACCAAGGGAGAAAGGAAAAAAACACGCCCGAAAAAAAAAAACACACAAACCCAAGTAACAGGTTTTTTTTTTTTCAAAATGTGCACGGCTGGTGATAATGTCACGCAAGGTGTGAGAAAGACGAAGTTAAACACGAAGGGAAAAGGAGAAGGGAGCCCAGACACTAGAGAAAGGGGGAGTGGAGGCCTCCTAGACTGATCTAATATCACCCTATCTCCCCCAGCATCCCTATATTTGTTCCTCACCAATCGCCGTACAGGAACCTAAACCCTGTATTACCCTAGAGCTTGGCCCTGGATAGGGAAGGGGGGATGAGCACTAGTCAGTCCCCACTAACAACTAAAGACAACAAGGGAGACAAACACGGGGGAAAGTAACTTAGCTTGAGCCGACTTCAGAGAGATTACACCACACGTCATCCTAGCACCAGAGAGGAAGTAAACAGACTGCAGTAGCTCCAAGCCTTCGCAAGGGAAAATGTGAATATCACCGGCACCTCTCTGTAACAGAAAGTATTTAAACACCCAGGCCTGGGTGTCAATTAGCAGGAGGGAGGTAGTCGCTGGGTCCTAGAGTGATACAGATCTAAGAAGGCATCTGTAATGCCAAACAAAGAGATCTTCAACAACCAACTGCAGGGAGACTGTCACATCTGACACACCCGTGACACATTTATGCGGTCACATAACGGCTATACCAGTGAAGCCTGACAGTGTGCGCACCATATACTATCAGGATTCAGAAGTCTGCAGCCACATAGAGTCACTGCAGACTTTTGTCAGAAGGACGGACAACCCCTTTAACACCCTTATAGATGCCACACACCTAAAGCTGGTGGAAAGCTCATTTGGTCAACTGCTGTAAATGTACAGTATGTTTTGTTTTTTTGTTATTTCTTTTGGCTTTTTCAGAATATATTTTGAAACTTCCACACAAAGTAAAAGTATTAATAAAAGTTTTTTTTCCACTACTGAATTTTTTATGATACATTAGTGTTTCTATTCACAAAGTGTTCGTAATGCTCAGTGCCCTGTGATGATCACTTTTTCTCTGCGCAGACATAACAGCGCCTGTCTGACGATGCCAGTGTCCTTAGATGAGCCTAATACACGGCTAATCAGAGCACAGATGTATGAATCACGCTGAGCAAGTAAACAAAGCGGACTCAAAAATCCTTTCATTACTAGAGCTTAGAAGCTGCAGCAATCTTACAGGTTTGTGCTCTTCTAATAAATACTGTATGTCATGTAGAACCAAATGAGAGTTTACATTCATCTTTTCACATCAAACATGAAATCAGTTAATTTGTAAACCTAGAAACACAAATAAAATACTTAATTGAATAAATAGTGATTCTAGTCTGGATAGCCATATATCAGGAAGATGAGGCTTGGATAACTTGTAAGACAATATTTGTCAGTTTTACCTTCTTTGGTGCATCCGTCATATGGGCAAATTAATGAAAATTGAAAATACAACATACAGTATTATTGCCATATTTACGGTATATACCATTCTGTTGGTATATTTTGCTTCTTTTTCTTGCCTCTGTCAGGTTTTTGTTTGTAAATGTGGTAAAAATGTTGCAAAGGTAAGTCTGATTTAAAAATCGTAACATTTTCTACTTGCAAAAATGTACCTACCAGCAAGTACCTTGACAGATCTAGCTTTCATCATAGGAAGGTAAAGTGTTATATATTTGTATACTGATGCATCATTTACTTTGTTTTATTCTATTAATTAAAGTTAACCTGTCACTCAATTCATGCTGCTGAAACCAATGGCAGAATGATCATAGGGAGAGATCATACTAGTCCAGCGTGGCCAACAGTGGGCTTCTCCCCTCACTACTCTTGGTGATTGACAGGTCTATTCCTATGTACACACATGAAAGAGACCTGTCTATCACCAAGATTGGTGAGGAGAAGTTAGCCAGGAACTGTGCCGGACTAGTTTAATCTTTCCCTATGGTCCGCAGCCAGATCTTTAAACTATGACATACAGTACAGACCAAAAGTTTGGACACACCTTCTCATTTAAAGATGTTTCTGTATTTTCATGACTTTGAAAATTGTACATTTACACTGAAGGCATCAAAACTATGAATTAACACATGTGGAATTATATACTTAACAAAAAAAGTGTGAAACAACTGAAAATATGTCTTATATTCTAGGTTCTTCAAAGTAGCCACCTTTTGCTCTGATGACTGCTTTGCACACTCTTGGCATTCTCTTGATGAGCTTCAAGAGGTAGTCACTGGAAATGGTCTTCCAACAATCTTGAAGGAGTTCCCAGAGATGCTTAGCACTTGTTGGCCCTTTTGCCTTCACTCTGTGGTCCAGCTCACCCCAAACCATCTCTATTGGGTTCAGGTCTGGTGACTGTGGAGGCCAGGTCATCTGGCGTAGCACCCCATCACTCTGCTTCTTGGTCAAATAGCCCTTACAGAGCCTGGAGGTGTGTTTGGGGTCATTGTCCTATTGAAAAATAAATGATGGTCCAACTAAACGCAAACCAGATGGAATAGCATGCCGCTGCAAGATTCTGTGGTAACCATGCGGGTTCAGTATGCCTTCAATTTTGAATAAATCCCCATCAGTGTCACCAGCAAAGCACCCCCACACCATCACACCTCCTCCTCCATGCTTCACGGTGGTAACCAGGCATGTAGAGTCCATCCGTTCAACTTTTCTGCGTCGCACAAAGACACGGTGGTTGGAACCAAAGATCTCAAATTTGGACTCATCAGACCAAAGCACAGATTTCCACTGGTCTAATGTCCATTCCTTGTGTTCTTTAGCCCAAACAAGTCTCTTCTGCTTGTTGCCTGTACTTAGCAGTGGTTTCCTAGTAGCCAGTTTCTTTGTATCGCTTGATGGTTTTTGCAACTGCACTTTGGGACACATTCAAAGTTTGCCCAATTTTTCGGACTGACTGACCTTCATTTCTTAAAGTAATGATGGCCACTTGATTTTCTTTACCTAGCTGCTTTTTTCTTGCCATAATACAAATTCTAACAGTCTATTCAGTAGGACTATCTGCTGTGTATCCACCTGACTTCTGCACAACACAACTGACGGTCCCAACCCCATTTATAAGGCAAGAAATCCCACTTATTAAACCTGACAGGGGACACCTGTGAAGTGAAAACCATTTCCGGTGACTACCTATTGAAGCTCATCAAGAGAATGCCAAGAGTGTGAAAAGCAGTCATCAAAGCAAAAGGTGGCTACTTTGAAGAACCTAGAATATAAGACATATTTACAGAAAAATCTTTAAATGAGAAGGTGTGTCCAAACTTTTGGTCTGTACTATACCTTGCTGCAAACATGCAGCTAGGCTCTGGCACATGCTGCCCATATTTTGGGCAGCACAAAGTAGCTGACTGGTTCCCTTTAGCCCCATAAGTTTTATCTTAGAGTAGTTATGGGTCTTGAAGAAGTAGACCACTCTGGCTGGCACATTTGTATAGGCACTCCTCTGGTTGGTACATATACAGTATATTGGCATAGATACAGCAGTAACTACAAGAACTTCCATGTGACTGGAATCATTATATACGCACTGCTATTTGGCTGGCATGTTATTCATTTTCTGGCACTACTGTATGTAATAGTTCAGGGGCATATTTTTCATCACAAACTGCGTGAATACAGGATTGCCTTGAAGTAATAACAGGAATTAGTTTTGGTAGTGTGCCCAAGGTAATAAGGGTGAGTTTAAGGTGGGGCATACACATAAAAAATGTGCCATGGCACAAACTTCTATACTTTAATAATTAAGTCTACTGACAGCCAGCTGTTTATAGAGCAGAGAAAACATATAGGGAGAGACATGCTGCAGGCAGTACTATCTCTGTTAGTTTTTAGACAAAATAATGTACTGCTCACTGGCCTAAACATTCATGTAGGCACAAGAGGCCTATACCCATGGACAGCCCTGAAAAAAATAGACTACAGTATGAAACTTGGTGCAGTAGTTTACATGCAGTACTTGTTGCATATACAGCTAAAGTAGCACTGCGCAGAATACTTATAACTTCACTATATATATCTATGTATACTGTGTGTGTGTATATATATGTAGCGCCCCGAGGGCTCGGTCGCTACAGAGGTATTGCACCTCACCCAGAGGTGTGATATTCCACTCCCGGGTAAGGATGGAGTATGGACCAGGGCTCGGTAGGCTGCATGCATCACACACACCCCATTTCCGGGGGACAGTTCAACGGTGCTCCCATTTAAGTATTAATGCAGGCACGACAGACCATGTCCCTGGCTGGAGTGGGGAGGGGGGAGGAAAACCCGGTGATGTAGGAGCAGGAGGGGACGGTTCCTGAGCGTAGGTAGGAGCTCATTGGTTGCTGGTCACCTGGGCTCATGTTCTTGGGGAGGTATAAAAGGTGGGCACCATCTTAGATCAGGGTTGAGTTCAGTCAGAGAGAGGAGAAGACAGGGAGCAGAGGCTCTGTAGGAGCTCTGCTCAGAGGCAGGCCTAGAGAAAAGGCCGGGGCCTGAGAGGAGAAGGAACAGAGGAGAAGAGAAGGAACAGGAAAGGGAAAGAAGTGGCCAAGAAACAGAAGGGCTCAGGAACAAGAAGGTGGAAGGGACCCTAAGGACCAACGTGAATCGGGTGACGGGTCAGGCAAGAAGACGGTACCGGATCCCAATTTGGTGGAAGCTAATAATCTTCAGCCAAGAACCGGAGGTCGCGACCATCACTTGGTGCGACCCCTTGCTAAACCCTGCTAGGAAGGCATACCATATAGGGTAGCGGGAAACGGGGCCCACGTTTGCCCGCATAGACCCGCGGGAGCTGGACAAAAGCTTGGTCACTGGCGGGGCACGAGCCGAAGGAAGGATAGGAAGGAGCTCTGAACCATACTCCTGAGTTGCCTGGGGGTTGACCGAGTCCCTCACCTGGTGGACACCGTATGGCTTGGGTGGTCACTGCTTGCGCTGAAGTGACCCAAAGCATATGAACTGTGAGTAAAAGACATTGGACTGCAGTACGTTGTCTGTGTACTCCTTGCTCTTCCAGCACTAACGGCACTGGGACTCTCTTCACCATCACCCCCACCATCCACTGCACTGCCCTGGGGTCACACTCTTCCCGTGGGGAGTTATACAATCTCAGCTGCATACACCATCAGACTCAGGGGATTACCTT
The DNA here is from genome assembly GCF_046119375.1 of Phyllobates terribilis. NCBI lineage: Eukaryota > Metazoa > Chordata > Amphibia > Anura > Dendrobatidae > Phyllobates > Phyllobates terribilis. The sequence continues at coordinate 519,687,594 of NW_027362763.1, read as the reverse complement.
GCAGCGGCAGTTCGTAATAACCGCAATCCACGGGTGGCGTAGTCGGACATTACCTAAAACATATAAAAGGACTGCCACTGGTCTGTCCACCCTGAGCCACGGGACCGGGCAGCCACTGCTACTCCCAGCGTTGCCCTGAAGCCCGGTCCCGAGTGCCCCACGGCCCAGGGGGCGAGTCAGCTTTGGCGTAGTCGGCAGGATCGTTACCAACCCGCCGCAAACGGGTATTGCGTGCCTGAAAAGAGACTGTTTCACTGTGTTAAAGATGGCGCCCGCCCCAGAAGAACGAGCGCCATAATGTGTGCGCCAAAAGACCACAGGAAGCCACCTCCCATCGTGGGCCAGGTCCCAGAATGGCGCCAAAGAAGGAGCCCACCCCCAACAGCCCTGAGTGCGGCTGTGCAGATGTCCATCAATGTGTGGGGGCTGCCCCTGAAAGTGATTGTCACCAAGGTGCCCCAGGACCACCCCCGATAGGGGCAGGAAGAGAAGAAAACTGTGGGGCAGGGCGCGGTCTGGATCAGTCTAGACAGACCGCACCCGGGAATGGAGGAAGCATTCAGTAGCACCAACACCTTGACCCGGAGCCTGCTGCAGGCTGAACCGCCATGCAGCCTGGTGGAGATCCTGGCGCAGCTCCCCAGAGATCCGGAGCGTGCGCAAGCTGCACTGGAAGACCTGGATCGGAGGATGGTCCGGGCGCAGCGGGATGCGCTTGCTGGGTGGAGAGAAGAACTGGTCCGGCAGGCTGGAACCCGCCAGCGGCAGGCATCACCCGCACCCCGGAGTACGCCTGCCTCTGAGGACGGTGAAGGAGGAGTGAAGGCCGGAGACGACGCCGCGGAGGGAGCCACGAGGACTGAGGCAAGTAGAGGGGACATTACCACCCCAGGCCCAGCAGCTGCAAGCCTGCCCCAGCCTCCCGTCGCAGAGCCCGAAGCCCCACTCACCGTACCTGTTGCCGCGCCGTCACTACTCCCAGCTAGGCCTCAAGCGGCAGGAGCCGCGGCCACGCCCCGCCCTGCGCCATGCCCCCCGACCTTGGGTGCGGTGAAAAAGGAGGCGTCACCGGCCGGGTCGCAAGGCCTAGTGAACCCGGGCGCCGTTACCCCACCAGCGCACCCCTCCCGGACTGGGCCACCACCGGGCACAACCGGAAGACCCCCGGCCTGGTCGCAAGGCCGAGTGCCCCCGGTCGCTGCTCCCAAACCGGGGCCCTCCGCTATACCACCGCTGGGCGCGGACCTGTTTGCCCAGCACACCGGTCCGGATGGACTGCCGTTGGTGTGGCCGGCCGAGCTGGTCAGCGGTCGACCATGGAAGACCCAGCCCCCGCGCGAGCCCCTGATACCTGCTCCGGAGCACGTAGAAGTCACCTTGCCCCCACTAGAGGACGCCCAATTTGAGTGGGACCCCACTGGCGAAAACCTAATGGGGTTCACTCAGGAGACCCGGGCAGACGCAACCCGTGGTCTGGAGACCTGTCGTCAGCAGCTGGTGACCTTTGAGCGGGAACGGCGAGAGAGGCGCGTTAGGGAGGAGTGGCTTCAGGCCTGGAGTGCCGAGCAGAAATGCAAGGCCCGTCAAGACCCCGGAGCCGCCAGCGGTCCCCGAGCCACTGGGACCATGATAAAGTTCCAGATGGAGAATGGCTGGGGCTTTATAAGGGACCCGGAAACCGCCAGTGACGTCTTTGTGACCCGCAGGGACGTCGAAAGCCATCTGCCAGAGGGACACCGTGGACGTGACCTATACCCTGGTGATATGGTCACCTATACCCGGCACAAGGGCGCCAAAGGACCGTACGCCCTCCATGTCCACCGGCTTACCGAGGAGGAACTGCGGCACTACGGCTACGAGGAGAGCCAAGAGGACCCGGACGGGTCTGAAGACTATCCTGAGGAAGGTGCGCAAGGCGGACACCGCTACTGAAAAGTGGCAGCGCACAAGTGTATATAGTTACCCGTCAGGGTAAAAGAACTGTGATGAGACTGTTACCTGTTTGAAAGTTGCCCCTTATCCCTTATCTGGCTGGGGACTGAGAACAGCCATCCCTCTTCCCTTACCTGGCTGAGGACTGAGAGCAGCCATCCCCCCTTTTCCAACCGGCCGAGGACTGGGAACGGCCAATTCCCTGTAAATAATTGCGCTTCCTAAAGCGCCCCCTACTGGTTTTATAACAAGACTGTAACGTCTACCTCGGGACAGAGAGTCCCTCACGTTTAAAAGTTTACTGAAGTTTTTGCACTTAAAAGAAGATTGAACACCTGGTCACAAGTTGCCCAGCGGCCAGAGTTCAAGAATGTATTTTGAAAATGTTTTTCTTGCAAATGTTTTATGTAGAAAAGTTTTATATGCTGCTAAATAATAACGTGAAAGTTTTCTATAATGTTTATATGACAAAAGAGTTCCGGAGGCATTAGCAAAGTGTTTTATAATAGTGTAACAAGTGAGGAAAGTGTTTCCCATAAAGGGAATTGAACTGTGTCGTTCGTTTTCTGAATGTGAAAAGTTTTGAAAAATTTTGCATGTCCTGTACTTGTTTTTGCTCTGTTCCAGCCCGAGGACGTGCTGTGCTTTACCGGGGGGGAATGTAGCGCCCCGAGGGCTCTGTCGCTACAGAGGTATTGCACCTCACCCAGAGGTGTGATATTCCACTCCCGGGTAAGGATGGAGTATGGACCAGGGCTCGGTAGGCTGCATGCATCACACACACCCCATTTCCGGGGGACAGTTCAACGGTGCTCTCATTTAAGTATTAATGCAGGCACGACAGACCATGTCCCTGGCTGGAGTGGGGAGACGGGAGGAAAACCCGGTGATGTAGGAGCAGGAGGGGACGGTTCCTGAGCGTAGGTAGGAGCTCATTGGTTGCTGGTCACCTGGGCTCATGTTCTTGGGGAGGTATAAAAGGTGGGCACCATCTTAGATCAGGGTTGAGTTCAGTCAGAGAGAGGAGAAGACAGGGAGCAGAGGCTCTGTAGGAGCTCTGCTCAGAGGCAGGCCTAGAGAAAAGGCCGGGGCCTGAGAGGAGAAGGAACAGAGGAGAACAGAAGGAACAGGAAAGGGAAAGAAGTGGCCAAGAAACAGAAGGGCTCAGGAACAAGAAGGTGGAAGGGACCCTAAGGACCAACGTGAATCGGGTGACGGGTCAGGCAAGAAGAGGGTACCGGATCCCAATTTGGTGGAAGCTGATAATCTTCAGCCAAGAACCGGAGGTCGCGACCATCACTTGGTGCGACCCCTTGCTAAACCCTGCTAGGAAGGCATACCATATAGGGTAGTGGGAAACGGGGCCCACGTTTGCCCGCATAGACCCACGGGAGCTGGACAAAAGCTTGGTCACTGGCGGGGCACGAGCCGAAGGAAGGATAGGAAGGAGCTCTGAACCATACTCCTGAGTTGCCTGGGGGTTGACCGAGTCCCTCACCTGGTGGACACCGTATGGCTTGGGTGGTCACTGCTTGCGCTGAAGTGACCCGGAGCATATGAACTGTGAGTAAAAGACATTGGACTGCAGTACGTTGTCTGTGTACTCCTTGCTCTTCCAGCACTAACGGCACTGGGACTCTCTTCACCATCACCCCCACCATCCACTGCACTGCCCTGGGGTTACACTCTTCCCGTGGGGAGTTATACAATCTCAGCTGCATACACCATCAGCCTCAGGGGATTACCTTGCAGCGGCGGTTCGTAATAACCGCAATCCACGGGTGGCGTAGTCGGACATTACCTAAAACATATAAAAGGACTGCCACTGGTCTGACCACCCTGAGCCACGGGACCGGGCCGCCACTACTACTCCCAGCGTTGCCCTGAAGCCCGGTCCCGAGTGCCCCATTGCCCAGGGGGCGAGTCATATACAGTATATGTGTATATACTGTAGTGCGGCGGTGTTCACACAGTTCGATTTAAGAGGCAGTGACCCCAGAAATGTCCAACTTAAAGTTTTTATTGTCCAAAAACTCACACAGTGAAGGCAGCTTTATCCTCCGGATCGCATCCGGGTTGTCCACAATAGTCCATACAAACAAAACACCGTTGCCGTGGGCGACTGCACCACCGTATCACTCTGAGGTGCGTCAGAAGCTTTGCCTACTTGGGGCTCTGTGTTCACACAGGCCTGTATAGCACAAAGCCTCCTGCTCTGCAGCTTGCAAGCCAAAGACTGACATACCCAAACCTTCGCTGCAGGTTTTTAAATGAAAACTGTGGACATGAGCTACTTGTAAGACCCGGCTGGAGGGAGCAACCCGCCCCACTGCCATCCTGTAGATGACTCCAAAAATAAAAGCCCATGCCGGGTTTTCTTAATCTGCTTTGGTCAAATAGCTTGACCAAGTTCAACTTTTATTTTACACTGCAACCCTAGCTGTGCCTGTGACTGCAATGCACTCCAGCTGGTTCAATATGCCTCTATGCGCATCCTGGGGGACACATACCGTCCCTCACATGTGATCCCCCTGACTGCCTCACAATACATGTGTATGTATGTGTGTCTGTGTGTGTGTGTTTGTGTGTGTGTGTGTGTGTGTGTGTGTATATACAGTATATATACAGTACAGACCAAAAGTTTGAACACACCTTCTCATTTAAAGATTTTTCTGTATTTTCATGACTATGAAAATTGAACATTCACATTGAAGGCATCAAAACTATGAATTAACACACGTGGAATTATATACTTAACAAAAAAGTGTGAAACAACTGAAAATATGTCTTATATTCTAGGTTCTTCAAAGTAGCCACCTTTTGCTTTGATGACTGCTTTGCACACTCTTGGCATTCTCTTGATGAGCTTCAAGAAGTAGTCACCGGAAATGTTTTTACTTCACAGGTGTGCCCTGTCAGGTTTAATAAGTGGGATTTCTTGCCTTATAAATGGGGTTGGGACCATCAGTTGTGTTGTGCAGAAGTCGGGTGGATACACTGCTGATGGTCCTACTGAATAGACTGTTAGAGTTTGTATTATGGCAAGAAAAAAGCAGCTAAGTAAAGAAAAACGAGTGGCCATCATTACTTTAAGAAATGAAGGTCAGTCAGTGCGAAAAATTGGGAAAACTTTGAAAGTGTCCCCAAGTGCAGTTGCAAAAACCATCAAGCGCTACAAAGAAACTGGCTCACATGAGGACCGCCCCAGGAAAGGAAGACCAAGAGTCACCTCTGCTTCTGAGGATAAGTTTATCCGAGTCACCTGCCTCAGAAATCACAGGTTAACAGCATCTCAGATTAGAGACCAGGTCAATGCCACACAGAGTTCTAGCAGCAGACACATCTCTTCAACAACTGTTAAGAGGAGACTTTGTGCAGCAGGCCTTCATGGTAAACTAGCTGATAGGAAACCACTGCTAAGGACAGGCAACAAGCAGAAGAGACTTGTTTGGGCTAAAGAACACAAAGAATGGACATTAGACCAGTGGAAATCTGTGCTTTGGTCTGATGAGTCGAAATTTGAGATCTTTGGTTCCAACCACTGTGTCTTTGTGCGATGCAGAAAAGGTGAACGGATGGACACTACATGCTTGGTTCCCACCGTGAAGCATGGAGGAGGAGGTGTGATGGTGTGGGGGTGCTTTGCTGGGGACACTGTTGGGGATTTATTCAAAATTGAAGGCATACTGAACCAGCATAGCTACCACAGCATCTTGCAGCGGCATGCTATTCCATCCGGTTTGCATTTAGTTGGACCATCATTTATTTTTCAACAGGACAATGACCCCAAACACACCTTCAGGCTGTGTAAGGGCTATTTGACCAAGAAGGAGAGTGATGGGGTGCTACGCCAGATTACCTGGCCTCCACAGTCACCAGACCTGAACCCAATCGAGATGGTTTGGGATGAGCTGGACTGCAGAGTGAAGGCAAAATGGCCAACAAGTGCTAAGCATCTCTGGGAACTGCTTCAAGATTGTTGGAAGACCATTTCCGGTGACTACCTCTTGAAGCTCATCAGGAGAATGCCAAGAGTGTGCAAAGCAGTAATCAAAGCAAAAGGTGGCTACTTTGAAGAACCTAGAATATAAGACATATTTTCAGTTGTTTCACACTTTTTTGTTAAGTATATAATTCCACATGTGTTAATTCATAGTTTTGATGCCTTCAGTGTGAATGTACAATTTTCATAGTCATGAAAATACAGAAAAATCTTTAAATGAGAAGGGGTGTCCAAACTTTTGGTCTGTACTGTATATATAATAAATACAGCGGGTGGCTAACTATTGAACACGTCACCAATTTTCTAAGTAAATATATTTCTAAAGGTGCTCTTGACTTGAAATTCTCACCAGATATCGGTAACAACCTATCCAATCCACACAGACAAAGAAATCAAACCATAGATGTCCATGAGTTAAGTTATATGTAATAATTAGAAATGATACAGAGAAAGCTTATTGAACACATGAAGAGAGGTGCAAAAAGCCATGGAAAGTCCATTACACCAGCTGAAATCTATCAATGATTAGAAAGTAGTGATTTTCGAGTATGTTCTGCTAACCCTTTCGGTGAGCATGCTCAGGTGATCGCCGAGTATCTTCAGCGTGCTCGGGTGTTATGTTTTAGTCACTCCATGCTCATGATTTGCGAACGTTTGACAGCTTTAATACATGTGAATAATGCCTAAGAAACAGGCATTCCTAGCATGCATTAAAGCTGTCAAACAGTCGCAAATCATGAGCACGGAGTGGCTAAAACATAACACCCGAGCACACTAAACATACTCGGAAAACACACGAGCATGCTCGCTCATCAGTATTAGAAAGTAATCCTTCCACTTAGTAAAAAATAATATCTGCTGGTTCAACTTATGTGGATTGGATGGGTTGTTACCGATATCTGGTGAGAATTTCATGTCAATAGCACCTTTAGAAATATACCTAGAAAATTGGTGACGTGTTCAATACCTATTTCACCCACTGTACATATACAGCAGCATGTAAAAGTTTGGTCACTTATGGTCAAAATTACTGTTATTGTGAACAGTTAAGCAAGTTGAACATGAAATGGTCTCTAAAACGCCTAAAGTTAAAGATGACACATTCCCTTTGTATTTTAGGCAAAAGAATAATATTTTTATCTTTTACATTTTAAAAATGACAAGAAGGAAAATGGCCCAGTGCAAAAGTTTGGGAACCCTTGGAGATATGTGTGCGCAGATAACTTTGACCAAGGTTTCAGACCTTAATTAGCTTGTTAGGGTTATGGCTTGTTCACTATTATCATTAGGAAAAGTCAGGTGATGCAATTTTCCCATCTTTATAAAAACCCAGCGTGATGAATCCACACCTTGCCACCTCGCCTGACGTCAATTTTACGTTAACAGGATCACGTGGGAGGTCTCCTCACTTGTACCAATGTGAAGTTCCGCACCACCTGGGGGCAGTTAAGGTCAGCTTGGCACAGTTTTACACAGACATCCCCGGTCCACATGAGCCCGGAAGGCACGTGGAGTGAGAGGAGGTGGCCCACACAATCACTGACGTGGCACCACACTCACTCACACCCCTGACAGGCTGAGAGGCCCCTTTCACTAGCCCCAGTGAAACAGAACCTTATCAGCCCGGTAAAACTGCCACCAGTTCCTCGTTCAACATAAGCCCGATCCATTAACAGGAATTATATAGGTCCAGAAACTAGCACTGGTAGCATGGAAAGTTAAACCGAGAAATGGACATGTAGATTCGTGGATCGAGATAAAAGAGCAACCCAAAGTTAAATTATATATTTAATCGCACACTAAACAATACACTATATAAACAATGATTATACATATATAATGGTCACATAGGCAAATACAGGGTATAGAACAAAAAATGTAAGCAAATGGATTATGTCAATTACCAGTGTGATACTCGACCATGTGTGCACTGGGCCTCAGGGGGCATCGGCTTCCAGCTGGGTCTTAGGTCCTTCATAGCACATTACTCGACTTGACCCCCCATTCGATGAAGGTATCCTTGAGATATCCTCCAGAATGTTTTGGTCATGAAGTTTAGGATGACATTATACCAGGATGAATCAAGCCATGATGCACTTTAGGATTGGGTGAGATTGTTTCAATTTGTTTGATATAACAACAACACGAAGGATTCCTTCAGTGGGGCTTTGTTGATTTTCCCTGTCATAGTCCATGGTACCTTATTGAATGGAGGTCATGTGGGATTCTACTGTATAATCCATGGTACCTTCTGTGTTTAAAGGACACATGGGAGTTTATTGTATACCTAATTTGTTGAGTGCATACATGGTATCCCTATATGATTGTTTTTTTCAAAAAAAAGCCAACCAATACTAGCAAGGATAGTGTCTAAATCCTATGCTTTGGATGAATGAGGTTGATTTTTCTAAAACCCTATACACTTGGCATTTGACATGTTGAGGTGTGGTTCGCATGTATACACTATCATAATTTATTGATGGTAATTCAAAAGACCCAGGGTTCACTATCTGGCCCATTAGGGTTCTTTTACTTGAAAGAAAATAATTTTTAATGTATATCTAATAAATGTTATATTTTAACCATCTTGCTTAAATTTTTTTCAGATTTCTGTTGCACAATGATACTCTTTATTGTATATATGTGAATTACTTAATATAAGTAGACCACATAAGTCCTAATATTTCATGCCATTTTCCAGGATCTTGTTTCATTGTCTTCTATTTTATTAATGGATATGAAAATGAATAATAAATGAAAATTCAGTTTAATTAGTATCCATCTGTCAGTATATCTAAGTAAGCCGAACACGGGGAAACTGTATGTTCATTGCTAGACATCCAATCTTTGCATAAAATATCCCAAGGGTATCATTCCACTCTATCAGTCAAGCTGATTCTTGTTCAGAGACATTCAATAAAGAAATGGCAAAATAAATATATGATAAAAAGACATACTTGTATTCTGCCATTCATCTTGGTATTTATATGAATAATATGTTTCAGAAAAATTTCCACCCTATTATTGATAATACAGAGCGTTTATTATGTACAGTTAGGTCCATATATATTTGGACAGAGACAACATTTTTCTAATTTTGGTTCTAGACATTACCACAATGAATTTTAAACAAAACAATTCAGATGCAGTTGAAGTTCAGACTTTCAGCTTTCATTTGAGGGTATCCACATTAAAATTGGATGAAGGGTTTAGGAGTTTCAGCTCCTTAACACGTACCACCCTGTTTTTAAAGGGACCAAAAGTAATTGGACAATTGACTCCAAGCCTATTTCATGGACAGGTGTGGGCAATCCCTTCGTTATGTCATTCTCAATTAACCAGATAAAAGGCCTGGAGTTGATTTGAGGTGTGGTGCTTGCATTTGGAAGGTTTTGCTGTGAAGTAAACATGCGGTCAAAGGAGCTCTCCATGCAGGTGAAACAAGCCATCCTTAAGCTGCAAAAACAGAAAAAACCCATCCGAGAAATTGCTACAATATTAGGAGTGGCAAAATCTACAGTTTGGTACATCCTGAGAAAGAAAGAAAGCACTGGTGAACTCATCAATGCAAAAAGACCTGGGCGCCCACGGAAGACAACAGTGGTGGATGATCGCAGAATTATCTCCATGGTGAAGAGAAACCCCTTCACAACAGCCAACCAAGTGAACAACACTCTCCAGGAGGTAGGCGTATCAATATCCAAATCTACCATAAAGAGAAGACTGCATGAAAGTAACTACAGAGGGTTCACTGCACGGTGCAAGCCACTCATAAGCATCAAGAATAAAAAGGCTAGACTGGACTTTGCTAAAAAAGCCAGCACAGTTCTGGAAGCACATTCTCTGGACAGATGAAACCAAGATCAACCTCTACCAGAATGATGGAAAGAGAAAAGTATGGCGAAGGTGTGGTACAGCTCATGATCCAAAGCATACCACATCATCTGTAAAACACGGCGGAGGCAGTGTGATGGCTTGGGCATGCATGGCGCCAGTGGCACTGGGTCACTAGTGTTTATTGATGATGTGACGACACAGGACAGAAGCAGCCGAATGAATTCTGATGTATTCAGAGCCATACTGTGTGCTCAGATCCAGCCAAATGCAGCCAAACTGATTGGTCGTCGTTTCATACTACAGATGGACAATGACCCAAAACATAGAGCCAAAGCAACCCAGGAGTTTATTAAAGCAAAGAAGTGGAATATTCTTGAATGGCCAAGTCAGTCACCTGAGCTCAACCCAATTGAGCATGCATTTCACTTGTTAAAGACTAAACTTCAGACAGAAAGGCCCACAAACAAACAGCAACTAAAATCCACCGCAGTGAAGACCTGGCAGAGCATCAAAAAGGAAGAAACACAGAGTCTAGTGATGTCCATGAGTTCAAGACTTCAGGCAGTCATTGCCAACAAAGGGTTTTCCACCAAGTACTAGAAATGAACATTCTATTTACAATTATTTAATCTGTCCAATTACTTTTGGTCCCTTTAAAAACAGGGGGGCACATGTTAAGGAGCTGAAACTCCTAAACCCTTCATCCAATTTTAATGTGGATACCCTCAAATGAAAGCTGAAAGTCTGAACTTCAACTGCATTTGAATTGTTTTGTATAAATTTCATTGTGGTAATGTCTAGAACCAAAATTAGAAAAATGTTGTCTCTGTCCAAATATATATGGACCTAACTGTATATGAAGTTGAGATGCAAAATATCCAATAATAGTGTGCTTAGGATGTTATTAATAAATGTACTCTGGCCAGGATATAGATACAAAACCTATTGAAAGGAATAGTTGATACAGCCTTTGCACTTAAAATTCTTGATTAATATCATCCTTCCTTCCCAAAATTTAAATTAGTAGGACAAGTCATGTTCTCAATCTGCCCAGTGTAGCGCCGGCGTCCCTGCCCTCTGCTAGGCAGGGACGCTGTTCCCCTCACCCCTCTGCTCCGAGCCCGGCGTCCTCCTCCCGCTCTGCTGGCAGCGCGCGCTCCTTCCCGGCCACTGTGCTTAGGGCGCGCGCGCGCTCCCTCCCTCTTAAAGGGGCCGCGCGCGCCGTCCTAAGGAGTTCCCGGCCAATGGCCGGAGGACTTCACCATATATAAGGCACCTCCTCCAAAATGGAGGTGCCCGAGCAATGTTGTTGCATTGTTCACTACTCTGCTTCAGCCCTCAGGTCCCGTTGCCAGTTACCTGCCAGATACCTGCCAGATTCCTGCCAGCTTGCTGTCTTATTCCTGCCTGATTATCTGCTACCTGCCTGCTAGTCTGAGGTCCGACGGTCTGCCTTACTACTCCTGTCAGTCTGTCTAAGGACCAGCCTGTCCGCTCACCTGGTAGCGCACTTCAGCCACCTGCCTGCTTGCCTGAGGTCCGACGGTCTGCCTTCCAACTCCTGTCAGTCTGTCTATGGACCTGCTTGCCTGCTCACCTGGGAGCACACATCTGCTACCTGCCTGCTAGCCTACCTGGAGGCTCCGCCGTCACGTGCTGTGACCACCTGCCTGTCCAGTGACTCCTGCCCGCTCACCTGGGAGCGCTCATCTGCTGCCTGTCTGCTAGCCTACCTGGAGGCTCTGCCGTCACGTGCTGTGACCACCCGCCTGTCCAGAGACTTCTGCCCGCTCACCTGGGAGCGCTCATCTGCCGCCTGTCTGTTGGTCTTCCTGGAGGCTCCGCCGTCACATGCTGTGACCACCCGTTCATCCAGAGACTCTCGCCTGCTCACCTGGGAGCTCACGTCTATCATCAGCCGCCACAGGTCGTACCAACCCTTTACCCAGAGACTGCCCCGGTCACTTGCCGTGACCATCTGCCCGTTCATCCAGAGACTGCCCCGGTCACTTGCCGTGACCATCTGCCCGTTCATTCAGAGACTGCCCCGGTCACTTGCCGTGACCATCTGCCCGTTCATTCAGAGACTGCCCCGGTCATTTGCCGTGACCATCTGCCCGTTCTTCCAGAGACTGCCCCGGTCACTTGCTGTGACCTCCAGCCCGTTCACTCAGAGACTGTCCCGGTCACCTGCTGTGACTTCCTGCCCGTCTTCCCTGGTCGCCACCCGCTCCCTTACAAGGACCGCCCCCTTGTATAGTAGCTCAGAGGTTCCGCCTCCCAGACCCGTTACAGTTTGCTCGGGCCATGGAACCCGGTGGCACCCAAGCTCCCTCGCTCTCGGACCTGTGTCATGAACTGTCCCGTCAAAGGTCCCAACAGGAGTCCATCCTGGGTCACCTGCGGAATGTCAATACTCGCCTGGACACTCTGACTGCTCCACCAGCAACCTCCGCCAGTGCCATGTCTCGCAATCCGGCAGCTCCGCTGCCCACTAATACCATGGTATCCTACCCCGGACCCCGGCTCTCTGCACCTCCTCGCTTCGGAGGCGACTCCGCCCAGGCTCGGGGCTTCATAAATCAGTGCACCCTGCACTTTGAACTATTGTCCCACCAGTTTAACTCCGACCGAGCCAAAATTGCATTCATCATGTCCCATCTCACCGGGGAGGCCCTGGCCTGGCTAAATCCTCTATGGGAGAGAGGAGACCCCCTGGTGTCCAACTTGCCTGCTTTTCTCACGGCTTTCCGGAAAGTCTTCGACGAACCTGGACGGAAGACCTCATCCGCATCATCTCTGCTACGCCTCCGTCAGGGAAGTCTCACCGTGGTCCAATATGCCATACAGTTCCGTACCCTTGCCTCGGAGCTGGCCTGGGATAACGACGCTCTGGTATCTGTCTTCTGGGAGGGTCTGTCCGGCCATATTAAAGATGAACTTGCCGGTCGAGACATTCCTACCACTCTCGATGACCTAATAACTCTTGCCACCCGGATTGACCTACGGTTCCAGGAGCGTGCCAAAGAAGTCACCCGTGAGAGGAGGTTTCCACGTCTAGCTCCTACTTTTCAGAAATCCGTCACTCCCTCCGTTTCTCCCCAGGTACACTCTCCTGAGCCTATGCAGGTCGACCAGACCAAGATGGTCAAAACCCGTCAGGACTTACGCCGTGCCGAGGGGAGCTGCTTCTACTGTGGCAGTAAGGAGCACCGGATCCGTACCTGCCCGGAGAGGTCGGGAAACGCCTGTGTCTAGGTTCGCTCAGAGAGGTCGACCTAGACAAGAATAAATCCTCTCCATCTCTGCTGCTGTCAGTCTCAATTATCTGCGGGGAGAATCGTTATTTCGAACTAGCCCAACTTGACTGTGGAGCGGCCGGGAATCTTATTTCACAGGCCCTGGTAGAAAAATACCGCATTCCCACCAAACCTCTGGCTATACCATTATCTGTCGCTGCTGTGGATGGGGGCCTCTTACCACGTCCCATCCAACTCATCACCGAATCCGTAACTCTGCAGGTGGGAATGCTGCATTCTGAGAGCATCTCTTTTCATGTTCTGCCTGGACTCTCTCACGCCCTCTTACTAGGTCTACCTTGGCTCCAGAGACATGCACCCGTGCTTGACTGGCAGACCGGAGAAGTCCTTCGCTGGGGACAGGACTGTCATAAGACTTGTTTGGTTCCTGTTCATCCCGCCCGTCCTTCTCCTACCCCAACTAATCTACCTGGACTTCCGATTCCCTATTGGTCATTTGCTGATGTCTTTAATAAAAAGGAGGCAGAGACATTACCCCCTCATAGACCATATGACTGTCCTATCGACCTGTTACCCGGTACTACGCCTCCCCGTGGGCGTATTTACCCATTGTCCGCTGCTGAGACCCGGTCGATGTCCGAATATATTGAGGAGAATTTGGCCAGGGGATTCATCCGGAAATCTACCTCCCCGGCGGGAGCAGGCTTCTTTTTCGCAAAAAAGAAGGACGGCTCTCTCCGTCCCTGTATAGACTATAGAGGCCTTAACCAGATCACGGTGAAGAATAAGTACCCCCTTCCGCTCATTCCAGAATTATTTGATCGTCTGAGGGGGGCTAGAATCTTCACCAAACTGGACCTCCGTGGGGCGTACAACCTGGTCCGTATCCGTCAAGGGGATGAATGGAAGACTGCATTCAACACCCGGGACGGCCACTATGAATATCTGGTAATGCCCTTTGGTCTCTGTAACGCTTCTGCCGTCTTTCAAGAGTTGGTCAATGACATCTTCCGGGACCTTCTCTACTCCTGCGTAGTGGTGTATCTGGACGACATCTTGGTCTTCTCTCCGGATCTCCAGACTCACCGGAGAGACGTTCGTCAGGTCCTGCTCAGGCTCAGGCAGAATCACCTCTTCGCTAAATATGAGAAGTGCCTCTTTGAGCAGACCTCGCTTCCGTTTTTGGGCTACATTATTTCTCAGACCGGCCTTCGAATGGATCCAGAGAAACTGTCTGCCATCGAGAAATGGCCCCGGCCGGAGGGGTTGAAGGCCATTCAGCGGTTCCTGGGCTTCGCCAACTACTACCGCCTCTTCATTCCGCACTTCTCTTCCCGGAGTGCCCCAATTTCCGCGCTCTCCCGTAAGGGCACTAATCCCAGAGAGTGGCCGCCTGAAGCAGAGGAGGCCTTTCTTTCCTTAAAACAGGCCTTCTCTTCCGCCCCGGTGCTGCATCGCCCAGATGGCAACAAGCAGTTCTTCCTGGAGGTTGACGCCTCCTCCTCTGGAGCCGGAGCGGTACTTACCCAAAAATCATCTTCCGGGAGAATGGTAACTTGTGGCTTCTTCTCCAAACTCTTCTCCTCTTCTGAGCGCAACTATTCCATAGGAGATCGAGAGTTATTGGCCATCAAGCTGGCATTGGAGGAGTGGCGTTACCTGCTCGAAGGGGCTCTTTACCCGGTAAAAATTTACACTGACCACAAGAACTTGGCTTACCTCCAGCATGCCCAGAGACTTAACCCGCGCCAAGCTTGGTGGTCCTTGTTTTTTGCTCGCTTTGATTTTATTCTTCATTTTCGCCCAGCTGACAAAAACATCAAGGCGGACGCCTTGTCCCGATCCTTTCTGGTGTCTGATCTCGAGGAGGAACCGAAACACATCATCGATCCCGCCAGAGTAATGCAGGTGGCTCCCGTGAGTCTAAATCGTCTCCCTCCCGGTAAGACGTTCGTATCAGTACCTGATCGGGAGAAGATCCTACACTGGGGTCACTCGTCTAAACTAGCTGGCCACGCCGGTCAGAAAAAGACCCTCCAGCTTATTACCCGGCACTACTGGTGGCCTACCCTGCACAAGGACGTAATAGACTTTGTTTCTGCCTGTGTGTCCTGCGCCCGCAACAAGGTTCCGAGACATCTGCCAGCCGGTCGCCTCCTTCCGCTCCCAGTACCTGCTGCCCCCTGGCAGCATATAGCAATGGACTTTATAACTGATCTTCCCATCTCTGCCGGTTGTACGGTCATTTGGGTGGTCGCTGACCGCTTTTCCAAGATGGCTCATTTCGTTCCCCTGCCAGGCCTCCCGTCTGCACCCGAGCTGGCTAAAGACTTTATCCGCCACATCTTCCGTCTTCATGGCCTGCCCCTCCACATCGTGTCGGATCGTGGGGTACAGTTCACTTCACGCTTCTGGAGAGCCACTTGTAAACTGCTAGACGTCACCCTGGACTTCTCCTCCGCTTACCACCCACAGTCTAATGGTCAAGTGGAGCGGATCAATCAGAACCTGACCAGTTACCTCCGGCACTTCGTTAATGCCCACCATTCAGACTGGGTGGATCTCCTGCCATGGGCTGAATTTTCTTACAACAATCACGAGAGCGAATCTTCCTCCAAATCCCCGTTTTTTGTTGTCTTCGGTCAGCATCCTCGGATCCCTTTTCCCGTCTCTACCTCGGTGGACAATCCGGCTGCGGAATCTCTTGTTAACAAATTTTCCTCCATATGGGAGAGTACCCGATCCGCACTCCTTCAGTCATCCGAGCGTATGAAAAGACATGCTGACAAAAAACGTCTGGATCCTCCTCAATTCCGTCCAGGGGATAAGGTCTGGCTCTCGTCCAAGTATGTCCGGCTCAAGATTCCTTCCTATAAGTTAGGGCCTCGGTTCATCGGTCCTCTGGAGGTCATCAGTCAGATCAACCCGGTGGCCTATAAATTGAAACTCCCGGCCAACTTGCGGATCCCTAACTCCTTCCATGTATCTCTCCTCAAACCTGTGGTACTTAACTCTTTTTCCAAGTCTACAGGTACGCCTCCTGCTCCGGTTTCCGCTGAAAACGAATTTGAGGTAGAGAACATTCTGGCCACCAAAAGGGTAAGAGGGAAGACCTTTTTTCTAGTAGATTGGAAGGGGTTTGGTCCTGAAGAGAGAACGTGGGAGCCCCGGGAGAACATCCATGCCCCTCTCATCCTAGCTAAATTTCTCGCTGGCCTAAAAAAGGGGGGGCCTAAAGGGGGGGGTACTGTAGCGCCGGCGTCCCTGCCCTCTGCTAGGCAGGGACGCTGTTCCCCTCACCCCTCTGCTCCGAGCCCGGCGTCCTCCTCCCGCTCTGCTGGCAGCACGCGCTCCTTCCCGGCCACTGTGCTTAGGGTGCGCGCGCGCTCCCTCCCTCTTAAAGGGGCCGCGCGCGCCGTCCTAAGGAGTTCCCGGCCAATGGCCGGAGGACTTCACCATATATAAGGCACCTCCTCCAAAATGGAGGTGCCCGAGCAATGTTGTTGCACTGTTCACTACTCTGCTTCAGCCCTCAGGTCCCGTTGCCAGTTACCTGCCAGATACCTGCCAGATTCCTGCCAGCTTGCTGTCTTATTCCTGCCTGATTATCTGCTACCTGCCTGCTAGTCTGAGGTCCGACGGTCTGCCTTACTACTCCTGTCAGTCTGTCTAAGGACCAGCCTGTCCGCTCACCTGGGAGCGCACTTCAGCCACCTGCCTGCTTGCCTGAGGTCCGACGGTCTGCCTTCCAACTCCTGTCAGTCTGTCTATGGACCAGCTTGCCTGCTCACCTGGGAGCACACATCTGCTACCTGCCTGCTAGCCTACCTGGAGGCTCTGCCGTCACATGCTGTGACCACCTGCCTGTCCAGTGACTCCTGCCCGCTCACCTGGGAGCGCTCATCTGCTGCCTGTCTGCTAGCCTACCTGGAGGCTCTGCCGTCACGTGCTGTGACCACCCGCCTGTCCAGAGACTTCTGCCCGCTCACCTGGGAGCGCTCATCTGCCGCCTGTCTGTTGGTCTTCCTGGAGGCTCCGCCGTCACATGCTGTGACCACCCGTTCATCCAGAGACTCTCGCTTGCTCACCTGGGAGCTCACGTCTATCATCAGCCGCCACAGGTCGTACCAACCCTTTACCCAGAGACTGCCCCGGTCACTTGCCGTGACCATCTGCCCGTTCATCCAGAGACTGCCCCGGTCACTTGCCGTGACCATCTGCCCGTTCATTCAGAGACTGCCCCGGTCACTTGCCGTGACCATCTGCCCGTTCATTCAGAGACTGCCCCGGTCACTTGCCGTGACCATCTGCCCGTTCTTCCAGAGACTGCCCCGGTCACTTGCCGTGACCTCCAGCCCGTTCACTCAGAGACTGTCCCAGTCACCTGCTGTGACTTCCTGCCCGTCTTCCCTGGTCGCCACCCACTCCCTTACAAGGACCGCCCCCTTGTATAGTAGCTCAGAGGTTCCGCCTCCCAGACCCGTTACACCCAGGAATGCTCACAAAACCTCCGCAAAACATTTGCGTAAGCCCCTTCTCCTTTAAGAGCTATTTATAGCCCTGGTTGGGGGCTCTGGTGTTACTGCAGGCTGAGTGCTCAGTTGCCATGACTTATTGGGACTGTCTTTAATTAAGATGCCTAATGGTGAACTCAAAAGGAATCTGTCTGCATGTTTTTGATATGTAATCCGAGAGCAGAATGAGTTAGTGACAGAGACCCTGATTACAGTGATGTATCACTTAGTTTACTGGGTGCAACAGTTAAGATGGAGTCACATTTTTCTCTGCTGCAAATCTAGCAGAGTTAAATTGTTAACCCCATCCACACTACAGCTTTCTGTGTACATTGTATAGTGAGAGAGAGCTGCTAATCAGTGCTAGGGGCGTGGCTGGATTACCAAGCATGAGGCCAATTTTCAGGTATGATAATCTCCAGCTGATAAAACACTGATTGTATTGAAACAGCAAAACACAGCCTAGTGAGTGACACATCCTTGTAATCAGGCTGTTTTCCACTACATGGTGCTCTCAGATTACAGAGAAAAAAAAACAGCTGACAAGTTCCCTTTAAAAAGTTGTTTGTAACTACCCATAATCTTGGCACAAATAGTGGTATATTTCAGACTTGCACTTTATTGACTAAGTCTACCACCACTGAGTAAGCGAAGTAATACCAAGGCTATATAATGCACAGTTAGCTTTTTTTGT
This sequence comes from Phyllobates terribilis, assembly GCF_046119375.1. Taxonomy (NCBI): domain Eukaryota; kingdom Metazoa; phylum Chordata; class Amphibia; order Anura; family Dendrobatidae; genus Phyllobates; species Phyllobates terribilis. The sequence continues at coordinate 519,669,354 of NW_027362763.1, read as the reverse complement.
TTCCTTTGGTAACTCAATCTACGCAATTTCTATTGATTTCTGCTAATAACCAAGTGTATATTTAAGGATTTCAGCAAGTCAGTTGTACAGAACCCATATAATTGTTACTAATTAGAGGGGTTTTTCTACCTTGGAAAATTTTACCATCCAGTTCCCAGCCATTCCATTGGTGAAGTTTCCTGGTCATTGGCTGGTCTTGACACAATATGTGATCAGTTGTATAGACCTAACACCACTACATCCTTCATCATTGTTGGAGCACATGTTCATCCAGATGGAGAAAGTACAAAGACTGCCAAGAATTATACTTGAGAAGCATTGGACAGGGATAAGAATAAGCGATGTAAGACTTTTTTTATTACATGGCTGGATAACTTTAACACCTTACAGACTGCCAACTATCTATTGATGCCAATGTAGGTACTTAGTTTGCAGCAACGTCTTTTAGCATAGATACAATAAAGCAATGCAATCTAGGAGGAGGAGGTTAGATTTCTAGTGACCAGAAATAGCTAGGAAGCTTAAGGAGCAAACGGAAGGCATTTTATGGCAGCTTCTGTTTTCTCTTTTCCAGCCTAAATAGGACTCAATGAGCACTAGGTAGTGAATAACGATCGTGTTGCGCACTTGTCTTGTCTTCGGGCAGGGCTCTGCTCTTTTCCTGTATGGCCACCACCTTTGATTATACTCCATGTCAAGTCTTACAAGTGGCCCAGCTTTCTTCTGTGACATCTCCCAAGACTTTTTAAGACCCACTTAAACACAATACCACAACCCTGTGGCTGAGAACTCAGACTGTAACGTCTTCAGTTGCTATTGCTTTGAAGATTGCCACTATAGTGATTCATCTGCGGCCATCATCTTCTCAGACTCCTGTGATTTATAATATTTGCATCTGTTGTTGGTTAACCCATAGCTTGCTGTAAGCATCACAAACTGTTATTAGAGTCTGTTCACATTACGTTGCAATCTTCTGGGGATTCTATAACCTGCCTTTGCTGGTTAACTCATCGTTGGCAGTATACATCAAAAACTGTCATTAGAATCTGTTTACATTATGCTACAATCTCCTGTGGATTCTGCCACCTACATATGAGTGTGGCTTCAGACCTGCTGTTTTACTCTTCATCTGCCCTCCTGGTTCTCTGGCTTTTTTCATGTTCTGCCTCACTTGGTTTGTCTGCCATTAAGCATAGTCTGTTGTCTTGGTTCTTAGGCTATGTTCACACATGTTGCGTTTTTTTTCTGCTGCAAATCTGCTGCTAACTTTTCTCTGGTAGGAAAACAGCTGCATAAAAAACGTGCATATTTGTTGCGGTTTTTGCTGGGTATTTTGATTACCCATTACTTCCTATGGGTAAAAAAAGCAGCAAATATGCAGCATAAACGCAGGTACATTTTCTGCTGCAGAAACACTAAAAGAAGTGACATGCTCTGTTTTCCAAATATACAAGCAAGGCAGAAAATACACAGCAAACAAAAAGCAACATGTGTGAACAAAGAATTCGGGTTTCTCATAGACTTTGGTGGTACTGCAAAAGGCAGCCGAAAATTTGCATAAAAATCTGCTGCAAAATACGCAGCAAAACGGAACATGTGTGAACATAGCCTTACTGTTCTATGTGCCTTCCAGCCTGCTGTGCCAACATCCTGGGTCTGTGTGTTCATGCTGATCTGTGGTTTCTTGAATTCACCTCACCAGGCAAGCCTAAAAGATGTTGCATTTATTGAACCCCACAAACGTGCCAGTTGTTGAGTCATGGCATACCAAGATCACCTCTGCCATTCATTAATTTCACCACACAGGCCGTTTCTTCTATAACTAGGGCTCTTATGAAGGTACATCAGTTATAGTGAAAAAATAGAAAACAAAAACTGTAGAGTGAAAGAGTACAGAATGAATGACCCCCACAAACATTCCCGTCCACACAAACCATCACTAAAGCTGTCCCGTTTACACAAGACTATACATATTAAATTGAAAAATAACCAAAACAAAATAAGAAACCAATTCTAATGCTTTGGAGCCCATTTAAATGCTAAAACAAAATGAACATAAAGCCTCTGAAAAAAATCTGACAAACCCATATTTTCCCAAGAATGAGGAGACAAGGACATGAGATCATCCTATATCATGACAAATTCACTTTAAGGGTATGTGCCCACGATGCAGATTTGAAGCAGAAATTTCATGAGCGTTTTTGTCTCTCCTTGCCAGAAAAAACGCATGCGGTTTTTACATGTGTTCTTTATGCGTTTTTGATGCGTTTTTTTACATGCGTTTTTTGAAGCATTTTTGAGCATCAATGAATGATTTTTGGAGCTAAATAAAGTTGGTAGGATATTGCTTAAGCCCTTGGATTACCATAAGAACTGGGGTGAGTATATTGGTTAATTTAAATGATTAAAGAATGGGTCTGTTGTATTTAAAATAAAGTGTTTACACTGTGTCTGTGTGTTTCTTTACTTTGTTTGGTCATGAAAAGGTCTGATTGACACCTTGACATCACCAAACAAAAGTGCTGGGTGTCAGCTAGTCCCATTCACCCAATCTTCATTAGCATTTCTATTCACGTAATTTATGCGTCTGCTGTGAGCCGTTTTTTTTTAGCCTGGGAATGTGCTACAAGGCAAACATTTTCCCTGGCCATAATTAACATCTCACAGCTGGTTTGCTAGCCCCTACGTCCCCCCTCCCCGATCAGCACTCACCAGCGCTTTGGACACAACGTATTTATGTTGCGTCCAAAATGCAGAGTTATAATGCCACACTTTTGTTGTCAGTAAATGTGAATCCACCGCATATAATGAAACTTCAATTGGTCAAAATCTACAGCAGAGACTAGCATGTCCGCTACAGAAGTTAACATGCTGCGGGTGAGTTTGGGTACGTGGCCACAGTCAGGAGCCGCTGCAGGTTTGACGCTGCGTGTTTATACAACATCAAACCCGCAGCGGTTCAATGCAAGTCAATGGGCGCGATTTCACTGCAAAATCGCACCTAAATTGGTTGTGCTGTGGTTTGTGCCGGATTATCATTGCTAAGCATGGCAGACCTCTTACCAAGCGGTTTTAATGCGTTTCTGCGGCGATTTAAACGCCGCCGAAACGCATTAAAACCACATCGTGTGCACTCAGCCTAAAGGTTTTTCAACTCTTTACCCAATACCACTGTGGCCGTCAAGCCACTCTCTCTCTTTTTGTCCTGTAAGCAGATGGTCAAATGCAACAGGGAGAGGAAAATAAGGCAGGAACAATCAATTAACTACAGTTATATGAAAAAGTTTGGGCACTCCTATTAATCTTAAGCTTAATGTTTTCTAAAAATTGGTGTTTTTGCAACAGCTATTTCAGTTTGATATATGTAATAACTGTTGGACACAGTAATGTTTCTGCCTTGAAATGAGGTTTATTGTACTAACAGAAAATGTGCAATCTGCATTCAAACAAAATTTGACAGGTGCATAAGTATGGGCACCCTTATCATTTTCTTGTTTTAAATACTCCTACCTACTTTTTACTGACTTACTAAAGCACTTTTTTTTGTTTTGTAACCTCATTGAGCTTTGAACTTCAGAGCCAGGTGTATGCAATCATGAGAAAAGCTACTTAAAGTGGCCACTTGCAAGTTGTTCTCCTGTTTGAATCTCCTCTGAAGAGTGGCATCATGGGCTCCTCAAAACAACTGTCAAATGATCTGAAAACAAAGATTATTCAACATAGTTGTTCAGGGGAAGGATACAAAAAGCTGTCTCAGAGATTTAACCTGTCAGTTTCCACTGTGAGGAACATAGTAAGGAAATGGAAGAACACAGGGACAGTTCTTGTTAAGGCCAGAAGTGGCAGGCCAAGAAAAACATCAGAAAGGCAGAGAAGAAGAATGGTGAGATCAGTCAAGGACAATCCTCAGACCACCTCCAGAGAGCTCCAGCATCAACTTGCTGCAGATGGTGTCACTGTGCATCGGTCAACTATACAATGTACTTTGCACAAGGAGAAGCTGTATGGGAGAGTGATGCAAAAGAAGCCGTTTCTGCAAGCACGCCACAAACAGAGTCGGCTGAGGTATGCAAAAGCACATTTGGAGAAACCAATTTCTTTTTGGAAGAAGGTCCTGTGGACTGATGAAACCAAGATTGAGTTGTTTGGTCATACAAAAAGGCGTTATGCATGGCGGCAAAAAAACACAGCATTCCAAGAAAAACACTTGCTACCCACAGTAAAATTTGGTGGAGGTTCCATCATGCTTTGGGGCTGTGTGGCCAATGCCGGCACCGGGAATCTTGTTAAAGTTGAGGGACGCATGGATTCCACTCAGTATCAGCAGATTCTTGACAATAATGTTCAAGAATCAGTGATAAAGTTGAAGTTACGCAGCGAATGGATCTTTCAGCAAGACAATGATCCAAAACACCACTCCAAATCTACTCAGGCATTCATGCAGAGGAACAATTACAATATTCTCGAATGGCCATCCCAGTCCCCAGACCTGAATATCATTGTACATCTGTGGGATCATTTGAAGAGGGCTGTCCATGCTCGGCGACCATCAAACTTAACTGAACTGGAATTGTTTTGTAAAGAGGAATGGTCAAAAATACCTTCATCCAGGATCCAGGAAATCATTAAAAGCTACAGGAAGCGACTAGAGGCTGTTATTTTTGCAAAAGGAGGATCTACTAAATATTAATGTCACTTTTCTGGTGAGGTGCCCATACTTATGCACCTGTCAAATTTTGTTTGAATGCAGATTGCACATTTTCTGTTAGTACAATAAACCTCATTTCAAGGCAGAAACATTACTGTGTCCAACAGTTATTACATATATCAAACTGAAATAGCTGTTGCAAAGACACCAATTTTTATAAAACATTAAGCTTAAGATTAATAGGGGTGCCCAAACTTTTTCATAGAACTGTATTTATTTCCTCAGGTAACAAGATGCAACAAATAAATTATACAATACAGAGCATACAATGAGTCTTTAAAGGGAATCTGTCACCACTCTGGAGAGATCAGACCTCTACTATGGGCATACAGGTTATAGAAAAGTAAATCTATATATAAGTGTATGGCCCATGGTAGAGGTCTGATTGCAGAGAAAAGTAGCTTTATATTTTTGATTTTCAATGGGCTTGGCGTCCGGGGGTCGCCAAGCAATGCCCGCCTATCTGATTATTATTTCCCCTAAATCGCCACCTATCAGCCTAGTTACCATTCTCCCTTTCTCCCCTCGCACGTCACAGGTCCCTGTGATGTGCGCTTTCCTTCCTCACCTGGCGCATGCGCAAAGCGCGGCTTTTGTAGATCGCGCTTTGTTTCCTCCCGGCCGGGTTTGTATGAGCACAGCTCACATTATCAAAAAAGATAAAACTACTTTTCTCTGCAATCAGACCTCTACCATGGTCCATACAGGTATGTATAGATTTACTTTTCTATACCTGTATGTATGCCCATAGTAGAGGTCTGATATCTCCCAGGGGGTGACAGATTCCCTTTAAACTTCACTTTAAACATTAGGGAAGCTTCTTGAGGATTATACTGCTGTCTCTCTAACAGGGGTAAATACACTTTCTGGTGGGAGCTACTGTGGAGACTGCTGCTGTAACAATAGCCCTAGCTAGGGGGGGCCTTGCCTCCGGTTCTTCTTGAAAGGCAACAAGTCCTCTTGACAAAGTCTACCAAAGTATGTTGGGCCTGCTTCACTTCAACTGACCTGCACCCTGTCTACTGCCATTGCGCAGGCCAACCCCTGTACCTTACGTCGTGCTGGAATCAACGGCCTGGCTCACTTGTCTCACATTCATCACTGCAAGCGTCCTCTTCTAGGTGGAGTCTCCTCACAGATCTTCGGTGCTTGACCGATGTCGGGTGTCTTCCAGGTCTGAGGGAAAGAGGGCTGGCTCTGGCTCTTGACCGGCGTCATCTGGACTCTGGGTCTTCACTGCCGCAGGTCTGGGATTTGGATCTCGACTCTCATAGTCGGGACTCTGGGTCTTGACTGGCGCATATCGGGTCTTGACCGGCGTAGTCGGGACTCAGGGTCTCACTTGGTGCCGCTGTGGTCCTGTGTGTAACCTGACAGCAGCCCACTGGCAGCCGCTTCTCATCCTGGCCTGTCACTCTGACTACAGCACCTCCTCCTGAGCACGTCTGGACCGCTCTCTCCTTTGGCACCAAAACCCGCTCCGGTTTGGTGCACAGACCCTTTATATTCAGGAACTCCGTCATCAATGGCACTTGACTAGGTGTTACTTTCAAACTCTTCCCCCTGCAACTCTTCCTGTTCCACATGGTCCGTTCTAAACAGTAGGTGGCAACCTTCTCTCACCAATGATACACAACGACAAAGTTTTTCAGGAGTATTGTCACCTCCTCTTATAGCCCATTAGTACAGAACTGACTGTTGATTCAGAATTGAGTGTAATCTGTAAAATAAATTATGTTTCATTTAATATTTAGGCTGCAGTTTGTGATTTGTTATTCGAAAGAACATGCCAAATAAAGTAGCAGCAAAAATATATATCCCAGCATTCTGTAAGTCATTGTTCTGTTATTGCAGCATACACACAAAGCCTTCAGGGGAATAAAAAAAAAGCAGATTATGGCATATTCATCTACAGCACATGTGCAGCTATTGAGTGGAAAGTCAGTTCTTGTCTTGGAGGTTTGTATGCAATTGTGTGATGCTTATGAAACAAGGCAGAGAATATTCCTCTGGGGATAACTGACTCTGCAGGTAATGGAGTTGCCTGACTAGTCACCCCTAAAATCGCAGATATAGACAGCTCTTGCTGTGATGTAGAGGAAATATAAGGAGTCAGAAGAAGCACACAATTGTGATGATGTAATTCTAAGCATGGTGGTTGCATTGTGGCTAGAAAATCACTAATGTTTTCTTCTTGCCTTCTGTGTAAAACTCTCCAGAGTGTATTCCCCTAGACATATTTTCATGGCGTGAGTCTTTACTTGCAAACACTTTCAAGGCCGAAAATCATCATGGGACATGAATGCAGCTGATGTAATGCTCTGCAGCACCATGACAACAACATTTCTGCCATTATAGAACTAGAAGCAGCACATAGTAGAATATGTGGCTTACACTATAATTTGTATATATTGTATGTATAACAATCCACAGTTTATAGTCGCCACTCGTTTCTTTAGTATAAAAAAAGCAAGGTTTTATTTTTTTCTTGTTAAAAATGTCATCCAAAATAAAGTGGTGTGGTACAAAGCAGCTTAAAAATGTACACCTTGGCAGCAAAATGGCATACATTACTACAAGTAACGCGTTTCGGACCTTTAGCGGTCCTTCGTCTAAGCCTGTGGATTCTGACTGAACTTAGAAAAAACATAGGTTTTCACAAAACAATGCAAAATATTACACTCAGACTACTAGTGAAGAAGAATTAAATCTCATATTTCATTTAGATCTTTGGGGTGGGAGGTATTCAACATCAAAATCTAAAAAGCCTCCCTATTCACCAAAGCTCTTTTTAAATTCCATCCCCAAATTGATCTATTAATCCTTCCAATACCATAAATAAAATTAAAGTAGTAAGATCACCGATATGCACATTTACCGGAGTTCATTCTAAATCTATAGGCTTAGTCTGCTAAAGATCCGGAACGCGTTACCTTTGTCACTTTGTTTTGGATGACTTTTTTAACAAGAAAATTAAGTCTTGCTTTTTTGTACTAACCAAACAAGTGCTGATTTAAACTGTAGATTATTGTTCTACATACGGAGTGGAATTGGCATGGACCCGGTGGGTGAGCTGAATATTATATGTATAGTTTTACTTTTCTTAGTGGCATAACACAGCGGGTAATTGGGAGCAATACTGAACAGCAAAAAAATAAAGCAAAAATCCATAGCACTAGTTAGCACTACTTTTTACAAAATTTACCAGGGATCAATATCCTTATACAACTTCACTAATATATTAGTACAGCTAAAAAAGGTTTCAGGTACATTAAAAATATTGACTCAAGGCAAAAACCAATGCATTTCAGACACAGAGCTGTCCTTAAAGGGGTGTTCTGAAACTATCATTGATTTTTATCCTAAACGTCTGTCTATTTAATGCTGTAATTTAATAGCGTTTCCAATATACTTTCATTTAAAAAGTCCCTATTGTTCCTTCTCTACTCTCTCTAACTGATTTTTTTCACCTACTTCTGGTTTGATGACATTTTTTTTGAGAATCCCTAGTGCATGCTGGGATGCTCAAACGTAACGTCATCAGGGGGCAGTTGCTGTGGTCACTGATCCCAGGTTTACTGAACATGCGTCTGTTGTCAATTCTGACGTATGCTCAGTATGAGCTCCTTTTTCATTGTGCAATATTACTTTCAATGCACAGTGACCGTGTGCTCTCTCACCGGCTCGGCTCTGATAAGAAGTATCATGGGCCGGAAAGAGAGTGCACTGACAGTGCAGATTGCAAGATGAGAACGTGGACAGCAAGAAAAGCTGACACCAGCCCCGCCTATGAAAATGATGTCACTTTTGGAGGCAGGGCTGGTCTCAGCTTTTTCTGCTTGCCACATTCTCGCCTTAAAATATGCACCGACAGTGCGCTCTCTTGCCGGCACATGACACTTCTCATCAGAGCCGGTGGGGGAGCACACTGTGCCTGTGCACTACAAGTAATATTGCACAGTGACAAGGGAGCTTGGTACTGAGTAGAGCTGGGACTAGCCCAGCCCTAGAAATGAATGACACTGATGACCACAGCCTCGTCGCCTTGATGACATCTCGTTTGAGTATTCCAGCATATATTGCGGATTCTCAAACGAACTGTCATCAAACTGGAAGTAGGTAAAAAAAAATAAAGCAGAGAGTGTAGAGAGGGAACGATAAGGCCTTTTTAATTAAAGTACATTAGAAAAGCTCTTTGATTACATTAAATAAACAGTGTAAGGCGGCAGTGTTCACACCGGGCAAGTAACTGAGGCAGTGACCCAAGCAAGTCCAACATAAGCAGCTTTTATTCAGCAACTCACGGGTAAACAGAAAGCCCTCCGTATCGCAGCCGGGTTAACATAAGTCCATAAACAACAGTTGCCGGGGGGCAATGGCCGCACCGGGCTTCTCAGAGCCTGACGGATGCAGAGCCTTCCCAGGCGTGGGTTCAGCTACACACAGGCCCGCCAAGCTTTCCTGCTGTATTCCTAGCAGGTCCCAACACTGAACAACACTAATCCTTAGTGCAGGGTTTTTAAAGGACCTGTGGCAAGAGCCACTGGAAAACACGAGTTGGAGGAAGGAGGCCGCCCCACTGCCTTCCTGTAGCCTCCTCCAAGAAATGAAGGCCCTGACAGGTTTTACTTAATCTGCCTTAGCCAGGTAGTCTGACCAGGTCAATGCTCACCTTCATTCCTGCATTGCAGCCGCAGCTGTGTCTGTGACTGCAATGCACTCCAATGGTTTTAATAGGTCTCTGTGCACATTCTGGGAGATATATAATGTCCCTCGTATATGATCCCAGCCACTGCCTCACAACAGATATTTAAAATTAAAATAAATGTTAGTTTCAGACCGCCCCTGTAATCTTGGTATTATACCCTTACCATCTGTAAACTTTGAAAAAGTAACAGAAAACATCTTTAACTAACTTTTACATTTTGAGAACTGCTGGAGGTCATGGTAGACTGACCTTCAAATATAAGGAAGCAATAGTATATTCCCGTATTATGCCATAATTTTTACTACTGCTGGGAAAAACCCTCTGAACTGTAAGATTTAGTCTGATTTCATAACCACGTATTGGGAAATAAAGTTGGTCTCAGAACCATAGTATACATGCACTACAAAACGTTTGATGTTATTGCTCAAACAATACAATAAGTGCAGTACAGCATTTACATTTCAGTAGCTTTAAGGGATGCTTATAGGATGGCTGTTATCATAGGCTGCAGTGTTTAAGTAATGTATGGCATTAAAGATGAACATTGAAGAAGTATGCTTTATCACATTTATCACCCTCTGCAGCTTCTTAATTATTCTTTCCTGGATGTCCTCCCCTCACTACCACAGCAGTGGCCTGATTTATCAAAGTGTTTATGCCAGTTTTCTGGCTTAAAACAGTTTGAAAAGTCATACAATTTTTGAAGTTGCACAAAAATTTTGTGATGCCAGTCTCGGACAGCTCTTCCAAAGTGGGCGGAGTATTGGTAGGATGAGTGACAGTTAGTGTTGAGCGAGCATGCTCGACACTGCTCAGTACTCGCCCGAGCATCACGCTACTCAGGATGTTCGGCGAGCACCGAGCATTTCCGGGTTACTCGGGCGGGTGCTCGGGTCTCCACCCTGCACGTTTGGCGCTCTTTACAGAGCCAATGAACATGCAGGGATTGCCAGCCAGTCACTGTAATGCCGCAGCCATGTTCTTTGTGGGCATTACAGTGATTGGCTGGCCGCACAGCGTCACCTCGAGTATTTAAAACCGGGCGCCGCCATCTTGGACACAGTCGCTCCGGATCAGACAGTGTAGGGACAGCGCTGCTGATTTAGGGAGAGATATATCTTGCGAAATAGTTATTGTAGGGTCTGTAAAGGCTGCCAGATCAAACAAACAGTCCTTCTCAGGACTAATATCCATCCCAGATATCAGGCAGGCAGGCAGGCAGGCTGTATAGGAGACGCAGTGGTTATACCAACAAACGCTGCATTACAGTCCTGTGTGCTCCTGTTTCTGAAATTGCTGGACTTAGCTCCAGGTCCCGGGGGCCAGGAAAAATCCTTTTTTTTCATCTAAATCCTCTTTTTTTTCCCTCCTTCACACTGTACAAATACCCGTCTTATTAACCTTTTGGTCCCCCCCCCCCCAAAAAAAAAAAGTGTGTCTCTGATTTTTCAAACACAAATATATCTGTTGAAAATAGTCTGGTGTAGGCCAGAGAAATAGAAGTGTGGTTTTGCAGTTCCATGGGCCATTTGTATCTAAAAAAAACAGTTTGAGTGTGTCGCTCACAGTTCGGCCACAAATATATATATTTAAAAAAGTTTGGTATACACCAGTAAATTATAACTGTGGTTTTGCTGTTCCACGGTAAAAAATCTCTATTATCCTGCTTTTTGCATTTTTTGCCGTAAGAAAATAATAATAGTGTCTCCCTGATTTTTCAGACACAAATATATCTGTTGAAAATAGTCTGGTGTAGGCCCGAGAAATACAAGTGTGGTTTTGCAGTTCCATGGGTCAAATCTCTGTATTATCCTGCTTTTCGCAATTTTTGGCCGTAAAAAAATAAATAATAGTGTCTCCTGATTGTTCAGACACAAATATATCTGTTGAAAATAGTCTGGTGTAGGCCCGAGAAATACAAGTGTGGTTTTGCAGTTCCACGGTTCAAACCTCTGTATTATCCACTTTTGGGCCATTTGTATCTAAAAAAAAAACAGTTTGAGTGTGTTGCTCACTGTTCAGCCGCAAATATATATACACTGCTCAAAAAAATAAAGGGAACACTCAAATAACACATCCTAGATCTGAATGAATGAAATATTCTCATTGAATACTTTGTTCTGTACAAAGTTGAATGTGCTGACAACAAAATCACACAAAAATCATCAATGGAAATCAAATTTATTAACCAATGGAGGCCTGGATTTGGAGTCACCCCCAAAATTAAAGTGGAAAAACACACTACAGGCAGATCCAACTTTGATGTAATGTACTTAAAACAAGTCAAAATGAGGCTCAGTATTGTGTGTGGCCTCCACGTGCCTGTATGACATCCCTACAACGCCTGGGCATGCTCCTGATGAGGTTGCGGATGGTCTCCTGTGGGATCTCATCCCAGACCTGGACTAAAGCATCCGCCAACTCTTGGACAGTCTGTGGTGCAACGTGACGTTGGTGGATGGAGCGAGACATGATGTCCCAGATATGCTTAATCGGATTCAGGTTTGGGGAACGGGTGCACCAGTCCATACCTTCAATGCCTTTATCCTGCAGGAACTGCTGACACACTCCAGCCACATGAGGTCTGGCATTGTCCTGCATTAGGAGGAACCCAGGGCCAACCGCACCAGCATATGGTCTCACAAGGGGTCTGAGGATCTCATCTCAGTACCTAATGGCAGTCAGGTTACCTCTGGCGAGCATATGGAGGGCTGTGCAGCCCTCCAAAGAAATGCCACCCCACACCATTACTGACCCACTGCCAAAGCGGTCATGCTGAAGGATGTTGCAGGCAGCAGATCGCTCTCCACGGCGTCTCCAGACTCTGTCACGTCTGTCACATGTGCTCAGTGTGAACCTGCTTTCATCTGTGAAGAGCACAGGGCGCCAGAGGCGACTTTGCCAATCCTGGTGTTCTGTGGCAAATGCCAAGCGCCCTGCACGGTGTTGGGCTGTGAGCACAACCCCCATCTGTGGACGTCGGGCCCTCATACCACCCTCATGGAGTCGGTTTCTAATCGTTTGTGCAGACACATGCACATTTGTGGCCTGCTGGAGGTCATTTTGCAGGGCTCTGACAGTGCTCCTCCTTTTCCTCCTTGCACAAAGGCGGAGGTAACGGTCCTGCTGCTGGGTTGTTGCCCTCCTACGGCCCCCTCCTTGTCTCCTGGTGTACTGGCCTGTCTACTGGTAGCGCCTCCAGGCTCTGGACACTACGCTGACAGACACAGCAAACCTTCTTGCCGCAGCTCACATTGATGTGCCATCCTGGATGAGCTGCACTACCTGAGCAACTTCTGTGGGTTGTAGAGTCCGTCTTATGCTACCACGAGTGTGAAAGCACAACCAACATTCCAAAGTGACCAAAACATCAGCCAGAAAGCATTCGGACTGAGATGTGGTCTGTGGTCCCCACCTGCAGAACCACTCCTTTATTGAGGGTGTCTTGATAATTGCCAATAATTTCCATCTATTGTGTATTCCATTTGCACAACAGCATGTGAAATTGATTGTCAATCAGTGTTGCTTCCTAAGTGGACAGTTTGATTTCACAGAAGTTTGATTTACTTGGAGTTATATTCTGTTGTTTAAGTGTTCCCTTTATTTTTTTGAGCAGTGTATATTTAAAAAAGTCTGGTATACACCAGTAAATTATAACTGTGGTTTTGCTGTTCCACGGTAAAAAATCTCTATTATCCTGCTTTTAGCAATTTTTGCCGTAAAAAATAAATAATAGTGTCTCCTGATTTTTCAGACACAAATATATCTGTTGAAAATAGTCTGGTGTAGGCCCGAGAAATACAAGTGTGGTTTTGCAGTTCCACGGTTCAAACCTCTGTGTTATCCACTTGTGGGCCATTTGTATCTAAAAAAAAACAGTTTGAGTGTGTCGCTCACTGTTCAGCCGCAAATATAAATATTTGAAAAAGTCTGGTCTACATACACCAGTAAATTATAACTGTGGTTTTGCTGTTCCACGGTAAGAAATCTCTATTATTCAGCTTTTGGTATTTTTTCCGTAAAGAAAAACAGTAATATTTTCTCCCTGATTGTTCAGATTGTTTAAAAGAGTCGGGTGTAGGCCAGAGAAATAGAACTGTGGTTTTCCTCTTCCACGGTTCTAATCTACTTTCTATTACCCTTTTTCCATTGATAGTGCGAGTGTAAGCTATTTTACTTACTTTACAATGGGCAAGGTGCGTGGCAAGGGACGTGGAAGTGGACATTTTGGTGAATGGTGCGTGCAGAGGAGGGGGCCGTGGCCAAGGTGAAAATGTGCCACAACCAACAGCCACATCTTCTCGCTCCCACTTCTTGACCGAATTACTAGGGAAGCACAGAACAACACCAGTATTGTGAACTGATCAGTGTGAACAGGTTATTAATTGGATAGCAGATAATACTTCCAGTTACCTGGGCACCACCACCTCCGGCCTGTCTTCCACACGGTCGACTCTTAGTAGCCGTGAGTCTCGACTGCATACTCCTCCTCACCCTGATGCTCCTTCCTCCCACCATGCCGAGTGTCGTCAGACAGTAACTGATCCCACACTTGGACACTCTGAAGAGCTGTTCACTGGTCCATTTCCAGATTTGTGCCCCTCGCCTGCTCCGCTTGAAGAGGTGGAAGAGGAGATCCCATGTTGCGATGCCCAAATATTTGAACAGCCACGGCCACAGGAAGTCGATGCTGGCAATTTGTCACAAGAGGTGGATGATGACGAGATACAATTGCCAGGAAGTGAGGAGGAGGATCGTGGTGTGCAAGTGGAAGAGGAGGAGGTGGTGGATGATCTAGTAACTGACCCAATGTGGCAGGAGGACATGCAGCGTGAGGCCAGAAGCACACAGGGGGAGGCAGGCAGAGTACCCCAACAGGCAGCAAGAAGCAGTGTGGTGGCCGCAGACAGAAGGCGGGCAACCGTTCCCCGTAACACCAACACGAGGGACGTTGCCAGTACAACCGGTAGGTCTTCCAGAGTCAGGAATTTTTTTAAAGACTCTGCTGATAACCCCAAAAAGGCCATTTGTACCACCTGCCATGCCAGCATCAGCAGGGGTGACAAAACTACCAGCCTGACCACCACCAGCATGATCAGGCACATGGCAGCAAACGCCCCACAGGCCACAGTCCTAAATTCGCACATTTCACGACTGCTTGCGTTGGAAATGCTGCCTTTTAAGCTGGTGGAGACGGAATCCTTCCGCAACCTTATGGCAGTGGCCGCCCCTCGGTACTCGGTCCCCAGCCGACACTATTTTGCCCGGTGTGCCATCCCCGCACTACACAAGCACGTGTACCAAAACATCTGCCTTGCCCTCAACAACGCAGTTACTGGAAGAGTCCACCTGACAACGGACACGTGGACAAGTGCTTGTGGCCAGGGACGGTACATCTCCCTGACGGCACACTGGGTAAACATAGTGGAAGCTGGGACCCAGTCGGACCTTGGGACGGAACACATCCTCCCCACACCGAGGATTGCGGGCCCTATGTCAGTCAGAGTTGCCCCTACAGTGTACAGCTCCTGAACCTCATCCTCCTTCTCCTCCTCCTCATGTTCAGCCTCCATCTCAGATATCACCACATCAGTTACAAGCTGGAAGCACTGCAGTACTGCCTCCGCCAAGCGGCAACAGGCTGTGCTGAAACTCATAAGCTTAGGTGAGAAACCTCACACTACTTGTGAGTTGTGGACAGCTGTGAAAGAGCAGGCAGATCTGTGGCTGAGAACGCTGAACCTACATCCAGGCATGGTCGTGTGTGACAATGGCCGTAACCTGGTGGCGGCTCTGAGGCGAGGCGAGATCACACACGTACCATGCCTGGCTCATGTGCTTAACCTCGTGGTTCAGCGGTTTCTTAAATTGTACCCCGAGTTGCCAGATCGGCTTGTCAAAGTACGCCGCCTGTCAGCTCATTTTCGCAAGTCGGCTACAGCTTCCGCCGCCCTTGCTGTGTTGCAGCAGCGTTTGCAGCTTCCGTCACACCGACTGGTGAGTGATGTCCCCACATGTTGGAACTCGACCCTCCACATGTTGCAAAGGATTTGTGAGCAGAAGAGAGCAGTTGTGGAGTACCAGCTGCAACAAGGCTGTCGATATTCAGGTCAGACTCCACACATAAGACCTCAGGAGTGGACCTGGATGTCTGACATCTGTACCATCTTGACAAACTTTGAGGAGTCCACCCAGATGGTGAGTGGCGATGACGCCATCATTAGCGTCAGCATTCCACTTGTCTGTCTTTTGCAACGCTCTCTGCAGAGAATTAAAGAGGAGGCATTGCAGCCAGAGTATAAGATGGATCAAGAAGCCGTAGCGGTCGATTACACACAGCCCAGCCTCATCTCATCCCAACGTGCATTGGGGGACAATGAGGGAGAGGAGGAGGAGGAGGAAGAGGAGCTTGTATCATGCGCTGTAGACGGTAGTACCTGTACAACTGTCATACCGTCGGTTCAGCGTGGATGGCCTGAGGACAGGGGGGAGGAGGAGGAGGAGAGCATGGTCAGTCGTCATCTTGGTGAGGACACGGAAGTCTTGCCCGTTACCAGTCTGGCACGCATGGCTGACTTTATGTTACGCTGCCTTAACCGTGACCCTCGCGTTGTCAATATGTTGGGTGACAGTCATTACTGGTTGGTTACACTTTTAGACCCCCGCTACAAGGAGAACTTTCACTCTCTTATTCCTGAGGTGGAGAGGTCTACAAAAATGGGGCAGTATCAGACGGCCCTTGCTGCAGAACTGTTAAAAAAGTTCCCATCTGAACACGCTAGCGGCAGAGGTCACAGTTCGTTGACCAACCAAGGCGTACAAGCGAGAGAGAGGCAACTCCAATCCAGCAAAGGCAGGGGAACACTGTCAACGTTCTGGGACAGTTTTCTGAGACCCACCAAGCTTACAGGCCCTGAGGCGCTGGGTACTCTCACAAGGAGTGGAAAGTTTCAAAAGATGGTGAGGGAGTACCTTGCCGACCGTACCAGTGTCCTCCGTGATTCCTCTGTGCCTTTTAATTATTGGGTATCCAAGCTGGACACTTGGAATGAACTCGCTCTGTACGCCTTGGAGGTCCTGGCCTGCTGTGCCGCTTGCGTGTTATCAGAGCATGTTTTTAGTGCCGCTGGGGGAATTATAACTGATAAGCGCACTCGCATGTCATCTGACAATGCTGACAAGATGACCATTATCAAAATGAACAAGGGCTGGATTGGGCCAGACTTCTCATCACCACCAAATAACAGCAGAGTAACATAAAGTCAAATCCACTGTGTTTTTTCGGGAGGTGTATTCACATGCACCGCTTCACACCCACACATGGGTATACGCTTCCTCATTTCAGCTGTTTTATGTTCTTCTCCTTATCCTCAGCCTCCACCACCACTATACCACCAGGGTGACTGTGGTCCGTGTTGCCATTATTGAAAGTTCCTCCGTCCTTATTTTTGTCAGCTTTTCCTTGGAAGACATAAGCAAAGACTGTGGGAGACCCACTCCCCAATAATGGGAATAATATTTTTAAGATGCTGTACTGTATGGCTCTTGTAAGGGGCATTGCAAGTTCCTCCGTCCTAATTTTTGGCAGCTTTTGCTTGGAAGGCATAAGCAAATACTATGGGAGACCCACTCCCCAATCATGGGAATAATGTTTGTAATATGCTGTACTGCATGGCTCTTGTAAGGGGCATTGCAAGTTCCTCCGTCCTAATTTTTGGCAGCTTTTGCTTGGAAGGCATAAGCAAATACTATTGGAGACACACTCCTCAATAATGGGAATAATGTTTTTAAGATGCTGTACTGTATGGCTCTTGTAAGGGGCATTAAAAGCATCTTGTTAAGCTACTGCGACCTCCACCACTTTTCCGAGGGGCATTAAAAGTGTCTTGTTAAGCTACTGGGACCTCCACGTCTCTTCTGAGGGGCATTCAAAGCATCTTGTTAAGTTACTGGGACCTCCACCACTTTTCCGAGGGGCATTAAAACCGTCTTGTTAAGCTACTGGGACCTCCACGTCTCTTCTGAGGGGCATTAAAAGCATCTTGTAAAGCTACTGGGACCTCCCCCACTTTTCCGAGGGGCATTAAAACCATCTTGTTAAGCTACTGGGACCTCCACGTCTCTTCTGAGGGGCATTAAAAGCGTCTTGCTAAGCTACTGGGACCTCCACGTCTCTTCTGAGAGGCATTAAAAGCGTCTTGTTAAGCTACTGGGACCTCCACGTCTCTTCTGAGAGGCATTAAAAGCGTCTTGTTAAGCTACTGGGACCTCCACCACTTTTCCGAGGGGCATTAAAACCGTCTTGTTAAGCTACTGGGACCTCCACTACTTTTCCGAGGGGCATTAAAACCGTCTTGTTAAGCTACTGGGACCTCCACGTCTCTTCTGAGGGGCATTAAAAGCGTCTTGTTAAGCTACTGGGACCTCCTCGTCTCTTCTGAGGGGCATTAAAAGCGTCTTGTTAAGCTACTGGGACCTCCACCACTTTTCCGAGGGGCATTAAAACAGTCTTGTTAAGCTACTGGGACCTCCACGTCTCTTCCAAGGGGCATTCAAACCATCTTGTTAAGCTACTGGGACCTCTACGTCTCTTCTGAGGGGCATTAAAAGCGTCTTGTTAAGCTACTGGGACCTCCACCACTTTTCCGAGGGGCATTAAAACCGTTTTGTTAAGCTACTGGGACCTCCACGTCTCTTCCAAGGGGCATTCAAACCATCTTGTTAAGCTACTGGGACCTCCACATCTCTTCTGAGGGGCATTAAAAGCATCTTGTTAAGCTACTGGGACCTCCACCACTTTTCCGAGGGGCATTAAAACCGTCTTGTTAAGCCACTGGGACCTCCACGTCTCTTCTGAGGGGCATTAAAAGCGTCTTGTTAAGCTACTGGGACCTCCACGTCTCTTCTGAGGGGCATTAAAAGCGTCTTGTTAAGCTACTGTGACCTCCACCTTTCCGAGGGGCATTAAAAGCGTCTTGTTAAGCTACTGGGACCTCCACGTCTCATCTGAGGGGCATTAAAAGCGTCTTGTTAAGCTACTGGGACCTCCACCACTTTTCCGAGGGGCATTAAAACCGTCTTGTTAAGCTACTGTGACCTCCACCACTTTTCCGAGGGGCATTAAAAGCGTCTTGTTAAGCTACTGTGACCTCCACCACTTTTCCGAGGGGCATTAAAAGCATCTTGTTAAGCTACTGTGACCTCCACCACTTTTCCGAGAGGCATTAAAAGCGTCTTGTTAAGCTACTGGGATCTCCACCACTTTTCCGAGGGGCATTAAAAGCGTCTTGTTAAACCACTCTGAACTCCACGTCTCTTCCAAGGGGAATTAAAAGACGTCTTGTTAAACCACTCTGACCTCCACGTCTCTTCTGAGGGGCATTAAAAGCGTCTTGTTAAGCTACTGTGACCTCCACCTTTCCGAGGGGCATTAAAAGCGTCTTGTTAAGCTACTGGGACCTCCACGTCTCATCTGAGGGGCATTAAAAGCGTCTTGTTAAGCTACTGGGACCTCCACCACTTTTCCGAGGGGCATTAAAACCGTCTTGTTAAGCTACTGTGACCTCCACCACTTTTCCGAGGGGCATTAAAAGCGTCTTGTTAAGCTACTGTGACCTCCACCACTTTTCCGAGGGGCATTAAAAGCATCTTGTTAAGCTACTGTGACCTCCACCACTTTTCCGAGAGGCATTAAAAGCGTCTTGTTAAGCTACTGGGATCTCCACCACTTTTCCGAGGGGCATTAAAAGCGTCTTGTTAAACCACTCTGAACTCCACGTCTCTTCCAAGGGACATTAAAATCGACTTGTTAAACCACTCTGAACTCCATGTCTCTTCCAAGGGGAATTAAAAGACGTCTTGTTAAGCTACTGTGACCTCCACGTCTCTTCCAAGGGGCATTAAAACCGTCTTGTTAAACCACTCTGAACTCCACGTCTCTTCCAAGGGGCATTAAAAGCGTCTTGCTAAGCTACTGTGACCTCCACCTCTTTTCCGAGGAGCATTAAAAGCGTCTTGTTAAGCTACTGTGACCTCCACCACTTTTCCGAAGGGCATTAAAAGCGTCTTTTTAAGCTACTGGGACCTCCATGTCTCTTCTCAGGGGCATTAAAAGCGTCTTGTTAAGCTACTGGGACCTCCACCACTTTTCCGAGGGGCATTAAAAGAGTCTTGTTAAACCACTCTGAACTCCACAGCTCTTCCAAGGGGCATTGAAATGTTGTTTTTAATTAACTCTAACCTCCACGACTCTTCGAACGGGCATTGCATTTCCTCCTAAATTTTGGCAGCTTTTGCTTGGAAGGCATAAGCAAAGACTATGGGAGACCCACTCCCCAATAATGGGAATAATGTTTGTAATATGCTGTACTGCATGGCTCTTGTAAGGGGCATTGCAAGTTCCTCCGTCCTAATTTTTGGCAGCTTTTGCTTGGAAGGCATAAGCAAAGACTATGGGAGACACACTCCCCAATAATGGGAATAATGTTTGTAATATGCTGTACTGCATGGCTCTTGTAAGGGACATTGCAAGTTCCCCCGTCCTAATTTTTGGCAGCTTTTGCTTGGAAGGTATAAGCAAAGACTATGGGAGACACACTCCCCAATAATGGGAATAATGTTTGTAATATGCTGTACTGTATGGCTCTTGTAAGGGGCATTGCAAGTTTCTCCATCCTAATTTTTGGCAGCTTTTGCTTGGAAGGCATAAGCAAATACTATGGGAGACCCACTCCCCAATAATGGGAATAATGTTTGTAATATGCTGTACTGCATGGTTTTTGTAAGGGGCATTGCAAGTACCTCCGTCCTAATTTTTGGCAGCTTTTGCTTGGAAGGCATAAGCAAATGCTATGGGAGACCCACTCCCCAATAATGGGAATAATGTTTGGAATACGCTGTACTGCATGGCTCTTGTAAGGTAAGGGGCATTGCAAGTTCCTCCGTCCTAATTTTTGGCAGCTTTTCCTTGGAAGGCATAAGCAAAGACTATGGGAGACACACTCCCCAATAATGGGAATAATGTTTGTAATATGCTGTACTGCATGGCTCTTGTAAGGGGCATTGCAAGTTCCTCTGTACTAATTTTTGGCAGCTTTTGCTTGGAAGGCATAAGCAAATACTATGGGAGACCCACTCCCCAATAATGGGAATAATGTTTGTATTATGCTGTGCTGCATGGCTCTTGTAAGGGGCATTGCAAGTTCCTCCGTCCTAATTTTTGGCAGCTTTTGCTTGGAAGGCATAAGCAAAGACTATGGGAGACACACTCCCCAATAATGGGAATAATGTTTGCAATATGCTGTACTGCATGGCTCTTGTAAGGGGCATGCAAGTTCCTCCGTCCTAATTTTTGGCAGCTTTTGCTTGGAAGGCATAAGCAAATACTATGGGAGACCCACTCCCCAATAATGAGAATAATGTTTTTAAGATGCTGTACTGTATGGCTCTTGTAAGGGGCTTTAAAACCGTCTTGTTAAGCTACTGCGACCTCCACCACTTTTCCGAGGGGCATTAAAACCGTCTTGTTAAGCTACTGTGACCTCCACGTCTCTTCAAAGGGGCATTAAAAACGTCTTCTTAAGCCACTTTGAACTCCACAGCTTTTCCAAGGGGCATTGAAATGTTGTTTTTAATTACCTCTAACCTCCACGACTCTTCCAACGGGCATTGCATTTCCTCCAAATTTTAGTCAGCTTTTGCTTTTCAATGCAAAGACGAAAACTAAGGGAGACCCACTCCCCAATAATGGGTAGAAGGTTTTTAGTACGCTGTAATCCACATCTGTTTCAAGGGGCATTGCAGTTCCTCATAATTTTTGGAAAGCCTTCCATTCACTGCTTAGGCCAACAGTGTACAGGAGACCCAGCTGGTATAAATGGAAAAAACGGTTTAGTTAAGGCCCTCTGACCTCCATGTCATTTCCAAGGGGCATTGGAGTGCCTCAAAATTTTTGGTAGGCATTGTACTCACTGTATGCCCTATAACTGTGTAGCCAAACCGCTCCTTTTGTTACAGAAACATATCCTATAAGATATATGTGGTTGACTGGCCTGATATTGATGTGAATGGTCCCTGTTCCTCCTGCTCTTTCTCCTTTGCCACTGCCTCACCCATCATTTATTACCTGAAGCTTTGTTTTAACGGGAGTCATAGAACTGGGATAGTAGCAGGAAAACATCCAGCAATCCTCGGAGGAGGTAGGATATGCGCCAAAACGCTGACCACCTTAGGCCTAGCCGCTACTACATACATGCGCTTGCATTCCAAGAAAACAAAGCAGATGTTAACTTCTATCATCATTATCATGCTCCTCACCTTGGCACTCTCAACTCCCCTGATGGAGAAGCCAGGGCCCACCGGAGGAGTCTGATTCTCTGGTGGGCTCGTCCAATGCTGACCTAAAGCAGGCCGGGCTAAGAAAAGTGTGTGGGGGGATGTTCCAAGGAGAAATAGGGGCGGCTGGAGACCATGTGTGGACACCCGGCCGCGGGGCGGCTGGGGACCGAGTATGGACACCCGGCCGCCCCCTGGCGGCTGGGGACCGAGTGTGGACACCCGGCCGCCGGGCGGCTGGGGACTGAGTATGGATTCCAGGCCGCCAACGCAGCCATGACGTGGTGGCCAGATTCCGCCTCCACATGCCTAAAAGGCCCAATTTCAAGTGCAAGCAAGCAGTATGGTATTGCAGCCTGGTGGTGGGTGGGTGGTTGGCTGCATATTTGCGCTTGCATTGCAAGGAATGGGAGAGGTACAATTGAACACTGCCCTGGGACAAGGACTTGAACGGGGATAGTTGCAAGTCTGCAACGACAGGTGCAGGGTGGGAGGCATCTTCGCATGTACCATGAACAGGGGTTTGGCATGCACACACTACAGCGGAATAGGCTGTCCTTCCCACTAAATGCACTGGGGAGGGCACAGGTAATGTTTTGGTATGCGCGCTTAATCTTATGTATAAGGCACACCGGGACAAATAGGGGCGACTGGGGACTGAGTATGGATACCTCGCTGCCGAAGCAGCCATGAGGTAGTGGCCAGCTTCGGCCTCCTCCAAACTAAAAGGCCCCATTTCAAGTGCAAGCTAGCAGTATGGCATTGCAGCCTGGGGGTGGGTGGGTGGCACATAGCCCAAGGTGGGTGAACATAGCCCAAGGTGTGGAGGAGTATTTTTTTGGGGGGGTTATTTATTTTACCTTATACACAAGTCTTTACCCTGGAAAGGAACTTCCTAAACATATTTCACAGGAAAGCAGTTTCAGTTTCGTTTTTGAACGTTTTATTGTGAACCCTTAAAAGTGGCTTAATATCTCTGACCACGTTGTTGACAGCAGTGACCTGGGGTTCAGAATTGCTTCCTTGGGCGATCCCCATGCAGTCCCCATGTCATTTGAGCACTGTCACTATCGTTTTGGGCACTTGTTAGGCTTTTAAAAGACTGCCGGGGGTGCCGCCGCAAAAATGCTCGGGTCTCCCATAGACTAACATTGGGCTTGTTGCTCGGGTCGAGCACCCGAGTATCACGGCGAGCTCGGCCCGAGCTTCGAGCACCCGAACATTTTAGTGCTCGCGCAACACTAGTGGCAGTGGCTGCCTGCTTTATTTATCATAAGAAACACCAAATTAATGGCATAACCTATACCAGAAATGTTACTCTGGTTCCTGACTGGAGTAGCAATTCTGGCGAATCGCACACCACTAATAAGATATGAGGAATTCATTAATTGGCATGTGACTATTAATGAATTAGAAACATCTTATCCCACTACACCCCTTAA
The DNA here is from genome assembly GCF_046119375.1 of Phyllobates terribilis. Lineage (NCBI taxonomy): Eukaryota > Metazoa > Chordata > Amphibia > Anura > Dendrobatidae > Phyllobates > Phyllobates terribilis. The sequence continues at coordinate 519,646,163 of NW_027362763.1, read as the reverse complement.
TTAAGACTGGCATGTAAAAAGCCATTCTTAATGAATCGACTTCTAGTGCCTAATTTGCATCTATATGTGTATATACGAATACTGTATACAATGTTTAGCATAAATAAGTACACCCCTTTTGAAAAGTAAGATTTTAATCAATAGCTCACTGAACACAAGAACAATTTCCAAAATTTTGACAAGACTGAGTTTCATAAAACATTTTTAGCCCATAGCATGAAAGTAAGGTTATTAATATAAATTTCATTAAATCTTCAATTTTACTCAAATTAGTTGATGCAAAAATGAATACACCCCACATCAACAACTGCTACATCTTGTATTTTGTATGACCTCCATGTAAATTTAGTAGTTTTTTGGGGAGCATTCATTTTTTATTAACTATAGTGGCATGTAAATGTTTGGCCACCCCTGATCAAAATTACTGTTAGGCTATGTGCACATGGTGCCTTTTTGGTGCGTTTTTTCCACACAAAAATGGGCCAAAAACGCTAGGTATTCCGTGTGCCAGCTAATGCAGTGACAATCCTAAAGTGCCACGCACATGATCAGGAATTTTCCTGTCAGGATTGTCATTGAGTTTAAATCTGCAGCATGTCAATTCTTTGTGCGTTTATACAGCGTTTTTCACTCATTAACTTCAATTAAGTCAGTCAAATCCGCAGCAAAAATGCAGGTATAAAAATATCTGCGGATTTGCTGCGGATGTTTGCTGCGTATTTGACTGACTCAATGCAAGCAAAAACACACAAAAAATTGCCCGTGGGAGACTACTCCTCCCATCATCCTACGGCCGCTCCCTCTGATACCAGCGGGAGCAAGCGTGGCTGAGGGGAAAAGTAGTCTCCTTAGCCAGCATCTGTGCGCAGTGTAAAAAAAAAAGAAGAAAGTAAAAATAAATCTATATTAAAATAAAAAAACACCTTATTCTCACCTGTCCACCGTCACCCCGAGTGTCCCACGGCGATCCGATCACCCAGCAGCCGGCAATACACTGGCGGGAGTGCGATCGCTCCCGGAAGTATATAGCGCTGCGCTGCTGGGACTGAGTTCACCGGAATTCATTTAATTCAGTTAAATCTGCATGTGTTCACTGAACCATGCGTATTTACCACACTCAATACATTCTAGTGGTCAAATTTCTGTTACGGAGACTAGCGACTCCGCAAGTGAATTTGACATGCTGCGGTCCTGAAAGAGGCACCGCATGTCAGTGTCCGCGGGTGATCCGCAGTCTCAGATGCACACACAGTGGACACGGGATTTCTAGAAAAACCATCCACTATGATGTAACATCCGGCCCGCTGCAGGTTTGACGCAGCGTCAAACCCGAAGCATTTCCTGATCATGGGCACATACCCAAACTCACCCGCAACATGTCAATTTCTGTAGTGTAGACGCTAGTCTACGCCGCAGATTTTGACTGACTGAACTGTCATTACATGCGGTGGATCCGCATGTACTGACAAAACAAGTGCGGCATTAGAACACCGCGTTTTGGACGCAGCGAAAATATGCTGCGTCCAAAGTGCTGCTAGTTGCTGATCCAGGGAATGTAGTGGCTAACCAAACAGCTGTGAGCTATTATTAATAGCCAGGGAACCCTTCCTAGGCTAAAAATAGCAGCTTTCAGCTGCCCCAGAAATGACATGAATGGGAATTAGGGCTAAAGGGATTAGTGTTTATGGGATTAGGGGTCGCTGACCCTTTGTTTAGTGATGAAGAGTTGTCAATCAGACACCCTCATTACTAAACCTGTAAGCTGTAAGTAAAGAGTTAAATAAACACACAAACGGAGAGTAAAACACTTTATTTGAAATAAAACAGACACGTTCTTTAATCATTTCAATTAACCAATATACTCACTCTAGGTCAGACGGTAATCCCAGGGTTAAAGCGATGTTCCACGTTTCTTTTTTCAAATATCTTTATTTAGCTCCAAAAAGCATTCATTGCTGCACAAAAACGCATCAAAAAATTCATAAAAAATATATCGAAACCGCATTAAAATCGCGGTAAAGGGTGCGTTTTTGCCGCAGCGCTTTTCCTGCCAAGAGATGCAGAAGCCTTGCAGAAATTCCTGCAATCAAATACTGAACATGCGCACATACACTTATTGTTAAGCAAGTTATAGATGACATGAATTCTAAAAGGGCTGAAGTTAGAGATGTCACATTTCCTTTGTATCTTAGGAAAAAAATATGTATATATTTTTTTCATATTTCACATTTTAAAAATTACAAAAAGGAAAATGAAGGTGCAAAAGTTTTGGGCACAATTAGAGATTTGTGTGCTCAGATAACTTTGACCAAGGTTTCAGACCTTAATTAGCCTGTTAGGGTTATGGCTTGTTCACTATCATAGTTCGGAAAGGCCAGGTGATGCAAATTTCCCAGCTTTATAAAACCCCAGCTAAACCTTTGCATCAGCCATATATATATATATAGTACAGAGCAAAAGTTTGGACACACCTTCTCATTTAAAGATTTTTCTGTATTTCCATGACTATGAAAATTGTACATTCACACTGAAGGCATCAAAACTATGAATTAACACATGTGGAATTATATACTTAACAAAAAAGTGTGAAACAACTAAAAATATGTCTTATATTCTAGGTGCTTCAAAGTAGCCACCTTTTGCTTTGATGACTGCTTTGCACACTCTTGGCATTCTCTTGATGAGCGTCAAGAGGTAGTCACCGGAAATGGTTTTCACTTCACAGGTGTGCCCTGTCAGGTTTAATAAGTGGGATTTCTTGCCTTATAAATGGGGTTGGGACCATCAGTTGTGTTGTGCAGAAGTCAGGTGGATACACAGCTGATAGTCCTACTGAATAGACTGTTAGAATTTGTATTATGGCATGAAAAATTAGCTAAGTAAAGAAAAAACGAGTGTCCATCATTGCTTTAAGAAATGAAGGTCAGTCAGTCCGAAAAATTGGGCAAACTTTGAAAGTGTCCCCAAGTGCAGTTGCAAAAACCATCAAGCGCTACAAAGAAACTAGCTCACATGAGGACCGCCCCAGGAAAGGAAGACCAAGAGTCTCCTCTGCTTCTCAGGATAAGTTTATCCGAGTCACCAGCCTTAGAAATCGCAGGTTAACAGCAGCTCAGATTAGAGACCAGGTCAATGCCACACAGAGTTCTAGCAGCAGACACATCTCTACAACAACTGTTAAGAGGAGACTTTGTGCAGCAGGCCTTCATGGTAAAATAGCTGCTAGGAAACCACTGCTAAGGACAGGCAACAAGCAGAAGGGACTTGTTTGGGCTAAAGAACACAAGGAATGGACATTAGATCAGTGGAAATCTGTGCTTTGGTCTGATGAGTCCAAATTTGAGATCTTTGGTTCCAACCACTGTGTCTTTGTGCAGCGCAGAAAAGGTGAACGGGTGGACTCTACATGCCTGGTTCCCACCGTGAAGCATGGAGGAGGAGGTGTGATGGCGTGGGGGTGCTTTGCTGGTGACACTGTTGGGGATTTATTCAAAATTGAAGGCATACTGAACCAGCATGGCTACCACAGCATCTTGCAGCGGCATGCTATTCCATCCGGTTTGCGTTTAGTTGGACCATCATTTATTTTTCAACAGGACAATGACCCCAAACACACCTTCAGGCTGTGTAAGGGCTATTTGACCAAGAAAGAGAGTGATGGGGTGCTACGCCAGATGACCTGGCCTCCACAGTCACCAGACCTGAACCCAATCGAGATGGTTTGGGGTGAGGTGGACCGCAGAGTGAAGGCAAAAGGGCCAACAGGTGCTAAGTATCTCTGGGAACTGCTTCAAGATTGTTGGAAAACCATTTCCGGTGACTACCTCTTGAAGCTCATCAAGAGAATGTCAAGAGTTTGCAAAGCAGTCATCAAAGCAAAAGGTGGCTACTTTGAAAAACCTAGAATATAAGACATATTTTCAGTTGTTTCACACTTTTTTGTTAAGTATATAATTCCACATGTGATAATTCATAGTTTTGATGCCTTCAGTGTGAATGTACAATTTTCATAGTCATGAAAATACAGAAAAATCTTTAATTGAGAAGGTGTGTACAAACTTTTGGTCTGTACTGTATATATATTGCCTAAAGTACAAAGGAAATGTGTCATCTTTAACTTTAGGCCTTTTAGAAATCATTTAATCTTCAACTTGCTTAACTGTTCATAATAACAGTAATTTTGACCAGGGGTGCCTAAACTTTTACATGCTGTACTTTGAGCAAAACTGAAGATTTTGAAATGAAAATTTTAGTATTGACCTTACTTTCAAGGGAGCTGACAGGTCCCCCATGCTCTCCAAACCACCAGCATGTATAAATTAATATATAAATACCCTGCCTAACAAGTCCTTTCTAGTACCATGTGTGTCAAAAATCTATTTTTAAATTCCATTTTCAATATGGAAATAAGTTTCAGACTAGTTGTCTCAATGAAACCAGTCGTCTCACTCACCATATTATCACGTGCATGTCCGGAAACAAAGAAAAAGCCTGACGTCCACGGAGAAGGCGAAGATCAGTCACCGACATCTCTGTAAACTTTGTTCTTTGATGTCAGGCTTCTTCTTTGCCTCCGGACATGCGCAGTGCAGCGATAACGCCGCCTCCTGCAAACATGGCGAGTGGGCCAACTAGTCTGGGGAAACCACCGCTCCATCGACTGGTCTGAAACTTATTTGCAGATTGAAAACGGAATTTAAAAATAATTATACAGTAGAAAGGCCTTGTTAAGTAAGGTATTTATATATGAATGTACACTTGCTGGTGGTTTGGAGGGCATGGGGGACCTGTCAGGTTCCCTTTCATGTTTGGGTTAAAAAATGTTCTATGAAAATCAGTCTTATGAAAATTTTGGAAATTGTTCTTATGTTCAGCGAGATATTCCTTAAAATCTTACATTTCAAAGGATATGTACACATTTATGCTGAGCATTGCACTTATATATTAGTAATGTGTAACAGTTAGATATACATACACAATTCACATTAGATCCTATGAATTCATTGTATTAAAGTTTAAAATAAACTTTGAAAACAAGACGCAGAAAATAACAAATTAGTGCTACTAATGTAAGATTTAAATGGAAGAATATTACAATAATATCAATGTAGAAGACATAAAATCACAAGAAAACCATAGAAGCAGGAAGTTACAATATTATACAGTTTCCAAAACAAATCTTTCTTGTTGCACTATTCACCATTTATTGGTATAGCTTTTCCTTTCACTCTCCGAATGAACAATGACTGGCTTTGCTGAACACAGACACAAGGATGCAAGTGTTAATATGAACAGCCAGAAAGCTATGAGTGGAGAGTGGAAAATAATACACACAAAATGATAACTGCTGCGAAAAATAGATCTTATGCCAGTACTGAATACAGTATTATGTTGGGATAAAATGTCATTGTGCAGCAAAACAGATATGCAGAATGCTTCTTTGTCTGCTAAATGTGTGGTTTGCGTCCAAATTCCTTAGCTGTGTGGAAAGGCAAAGAATATGTAACATTTTATTGAGATAACAGCTGCTTATTGATCTTTCACGAGAATGTGTCATTTGTTTGTAGCATGCTATGCATATTATTTATCATTTTTGAAATATATAGATCTGATGGATAGATAGATAGATAGATAGATAGACTGATAAGGGATGTAGATTGTGAGCCCCAATGGGGACAGTGCCCATAATGTATATAATTTGTCAGAATTGTAAAGCGCTGCGGAATATGTTAGCGCTATATAAATAAAAATATTATTATTATAGACAGATGATGAATAGATAGATAGATAAATAGATAGATAGATAGATAGATAGATAGATAGATAGATAGATAATCCACATAGGTTCACGCTATTGGCCTAGGGCTAACACATTCTAAGGTCCTCACTTATGGTACTTGACTCCATACAGAGGCCATACATTACAACCAGTATTCTGCTTCCCGCAATTTGTAGCTGAAAACTGATCCTCATGTATTCCAATAAGTTAATACCAGAAAGAAACCAGTTCTCAAGCAGATAGCACCAGAACCACGAAATTACAAAAACTGTGTAAAAACACAAATTTAAATATGTACCATGGCCAGAATATTTTAGGTTATATTCAGATCAAGTAGAAAATCTGCCATGTATATTCTCCGGAATGTAGTGCTGACATCTGCGGCAGTATTCTAGGTTTTTGTGGTGGGTTTGCACTTCCCTACTTCTCTCCCCCACTCATGCACGGACACTGTACCATTCAACTGCATTTTTTTTTTGCATTTTGCCCACTTTGGCAGAGCTGGGTGAAATAAAACCATTGCCAAAGAAATAAAAGGAACTTAAAAAATTCCCAAAAACTTAAATTATAAACATAGCAAAATGGCAATGGTATTTACCAGCCAAAGTCACAGAAAGTAATGCACAAATATGATGCAGCAAACACCCCTAATAAGGCAAAGGTATCACAGGTGCAAAATACTTAAGAAACAACCACTCACAACATACCAGTTCATGGAGGAGGTGATTGTCCAGTATTAGGCTGAGTTCACACGATGCGTTTTTAATGCGTTTCCGCGGCGTTTTTGCAGTTGCGTAAACGCCGCAGAAACGCATTAAAAACGCATGGTAGAAGGGCAGCAATGTTCCCCAATTGAAATCCGCATGTGCTGTGCCCATGATGCGGATTTTTCCGCAGCGTAAACGCTGTGCTCAAAAATCCGCAGCATGTCAATTAATTTTGCGTAAACGCGGCATTTTCGCCGCCATTGACTTGCATTAGAACGCGACAATTCCGCAAGACAAAATCTGTACTTGCGCTATTGTCGCATTCTAATGTGCGGATGGTACCCGAGTGTGGAGGAGAGGAGACTCTCCTCCACACCCAGGTACCATGAAAAAATCTGTAAAAAAAGAATAAAATAAAAAATAAATGTATACTTACCTTCTGTCGGCCCGCGCAGCGTTCCTGCTTGGTTCCCGGCACTTGGCAGTGAGTTGAAGGACCTGCGCTGACGTCAGAGTCATGTGACGGGTCATGTGACGCTGACGTCGGCAGGTCTTTCAATTCAAAGTTGCCGGCGAGGGAGAACGGAGTGTAAAGCAGGACACCGGGGGCCATCAGAGGGTAAGTATATATTTATTTTTTATTTTTACCATTCTCTCGGGTCACACTATATAAATCCATGCCGGTTGCATGGATTTATATAGTGTGACCAACTTGTCAAGCACTTTCCAAGTGATGCTAAAATCGCCAGGAAAGCGCTTGTCAATCCGCATGCGTAAATGCATGTGGAAACGCATGTGAATCCGCATGTATTCCGCAGGAAAAACGCATGCACCATCTGCATGCGTTTTTTCTGCCAGGGAGATGCAGAAATGATGCGGAAATTTTCTGCTTCATTTCTGCATCGTGTGCACATACCCTTAGAATTGCACACAGATGAGACTTGCAATAGGGCGCAAGTCACACACATATATAGTAACGTGAGAGTGCCCAGCTAACAGCCTATTAAATGCCCTTACTATTAAATCAGACAGGCTGCCCAGCACTCTATAAGTGTATCACAGGGGTACAGGCCACTAGTTTACAAGGTCACCATTGATGGACCTGGTTGCACCTGGTTGTTTCATCAGCACTTTGCACCTGAGCAACCTTTACCTTTATTAAGGGGGTCTGCTGTATCCTGTTTGTGCATTTTCATTTGTGACCTCAGCTGGTAAATACCATTGCCTTTTTGCTATGTTTATAATTTAAGTTTTTGGGATTATTTTTTAAAGTTCCTTTTATTTCTTTGGCTATGCTTTTGATTTCACCCACCTCTGCCAAAGTGGGCACAGTTAGGGTGGGACAGGACTGGACGGGGCATGATGCCACTGCTCGTCTAATTCATGACAAGCTGTGGCTTTCCTTATGCCACAAATCGTACGCCACTTGTCAGACGCTCCTGATTCATTGAAAGGCATGGGCCTCTTAATTAGTCAAGCGCATCTGACTCCTAAATGCCGCCTCATCAAAACTGGCGATTTTCTCATTGTCTATGTATTGCAAACCTACAAGAGGGTCTTAATCATATACAGCATCATATATAATGCTCAGCATAAGTGAGCAAACCCCCTTTGAAAAGTAAGATTTTAATGAATATCTCACTGAACACAAGAACAATTTCCCAAATTTTTGACAAGACTTAGTTTCAGAGAACATTTTTTAACCCATAACATGAAAGTAATGTTAATAATATAACATTCATTACCAAATTTTCAGTTTTACTTAAATTAGTTGATGCAAAAATGAGTAGTAGTTGCTGAGATATTAGAGATGAAAATATTTGGCACCTAAACAGTTATTTTTACTGTTTCACAGGGGGCACGTACCGTATTTTTCAGACTATAAGATGCATAGGACCATAAGACGCACCTAGGTTTTAGAGGAGGAGAATAGAAAAAAAATGTAAGCAAAATATGTGGTCATGATGCTCTGTTAAGGGGGAGGGGGACTGCTGCTGACAATGATATAAGGGTAACGTCCCTCAATTCTGTTAATATCCCCCATCCTGGTGTATATGCCTCCCCCCCTTCCTATTATACGTGGCCCCCCATCTCCATCCTGGTATGCATGGCAACCCTCATCCCCATCCTGGCATACATGGCATCCCTCATCTTTATCCTGGAATGCATGGCATCCCTCATCCTTATCCTGGTATGCATGCCCCCCCTCATCCCCAATCCTGGTATGCATGGCATCCCTCATCCTTATCCTGGAATACATGGCATCCCTCAACCTTATCCTGGTATACATGGCACCCCTCATGCTTGTCCTGGTATGCATGGCACCCCTCATCCTTATCCTGGTATGCATGGCACCCTTCATTCTTATCCTGGTTTGCATGGCACCCCTCATCCTTATCCTGGTATGCATGGCATCCCTCATCCTTATCCTGGTATGCATGGCCCCACATCTCCAATCTTGGTATGCATGACACCCCTAATCCCCATCACACAAAAAAAAATAGTTGATGCAAAAATGAGTAGTAGTTGCTGAGATATTAGAGATGAAAATATTTGGCACCTAAACAGTTATTTTTACTGTTTCACTGGGGGCACATACCATATTTTTCAGACTATAAGATGCATAAGACCATAAGATGCACCTAGGTTTTAGAGGAGAATAGAAAAAAAAATTTAAGCAAAAAATGTGGTCATGATGCACTGTTAAGGGGGAGGGGGTCTGCTGCTGACTCTGATATAGGGGTAACGTCCCCTAATTCTGTTAATATCCCCCATCCTGATATATATGCCCCCCCTTCCTATTATACGTGGCCCCCATCCTCATCCTGGTCTGCATGGCAACCCTCATCCCCATCCTGGTATGCATGGCACCCCAATCCCCCATCCTGGTATGCATGGCACCACTCATCCCTATCCTGGTATGCATGGCACCCCTCATCCCAATCTTGGTATGCATGGCACCCCGCCTCCCCATCCTGGGATGCATGGCACCCCTCATCCCCTTCCTGGTATGCATGGCACCCCTGATCTTCATCCTAGTATGCATGGCACCCCTGATCTCCATCCTCATATGCATAGTAACCCTCATCCTGGTATGCATGGCACCCCTCCATCCTGTTATGCATGGCACCCCTCCATCCTGGTATGCATGGTACCCCTCATCCTGGTATGCATGGCACCCCTCATCCTGGTATGCATGGCACCCCTCATCCTGGTATGCATGGCACCCCTCCATCCTGGTATGCATGGCACCCCTGATCTCTATCCTAGTATCCTAGTATGCAAAACTCCCCTCATCCTGGTATGCATGACATCCCTCGTCCTTATCCTTGTATGCATGGCACCCCTCATCCTTATCCTGGTATGCATGGCATCCCACATCCTTATCCTGTTATGCATGGCATCCCTCATCCTTATGGGACGCGCCCACTGAAGCCGGGCCGGTCGGCTCTTTTAGGATAGTCACGGTGAAGTGACCCAGTCCGTGGCCCCGGGCGGTCAATAAAAGAGGGGAATAAAGTTTTGGGGATAAAGTTTTGTGACGCCACCCGTGGTATGCGGCTATAGGTGGCCGTCGCTGCTGTTCAGATCCACTGGGGTCATTGGTGACGCAGCAGAGATGGTTCAGCTCTCCACGGGTAGAGCTAGGCCCCAGGGCAGTTAAAGAGGTAGCTTTGTTGTTGGTGTAGTGCAAGGCAGGTGACGCAGCAATTAAGTCAAGGACACAGCGGGGTGCAGTCTTCAAGTTTTGACTCACAGTTCTTATGATGTTCCGGGTTACAACTGCCAGCAGGTTATAACAGCCCACCGAGTCCAGTGTCCTCCGGGGAAGTGATCCAGCCAACTCTCAGATAACTTGGGTGCACTTGATCGGGATCCCCTTCTTGGGTACCTTTCCCAGGTCGTCTCTCTCTGCGCTGGCTCTCGCCCTCCTGCCCTGCGCCTCACACACAGTGTCCCGTGCTAGTGGCCTTGTCGGGCGACATCCTATCTGTCCCCTTGGTCCTATATGGCCACCTTTTCAGCAAATGTGTGTGGTTTTGGCTACGGCACTTAGAGATACCGCAGCCTCCGGTTTGCTAGCTGAGTCTTGCATCCTCCACTAGTCTGGGGCCGGTCTCCTACTGCGACCTGATCCCTTCTCCCGACTACGTTCGGCGTGAATTCAGGCGCACGGGTGGACTCCGCACTTCCCGTGCCCCAAGGATCCCTTCTCTGTCTCTGGAGCCCTTCTCTGACTCTCTCGCTCCTCTCGTTCTCCCTCCTACTGGACCCCTCTGACTGGGCCCTCACTCTGTCTGGACCCTACTCCTCAATGGTCCTCACTCACTGGGCGCTTCTAGATATTTCTACCTGTCTTTTTATACTGTCTGTCATGTGACCCCCATCACTAACTGTCACTCTACGTGGTTCCCTCTACCTTCAGTCCTTCCTTGTGTGCTCCCCTAAACTATTTCCTCCACCCACCTCCTCTACCTAGTTCCCTCCTCCAGACAGGGACAGGGACTGTGCTCTCCCTCAGGAGCAATCTCTCCCTTCCCTACTGGAGTGATGTGGTGTTGGATGTGGGTCCCTGGTAGTGCTCCCTCCTTACCCGAGAGTGGGGTACCACACCTCTGGCTGAGATGCAGTACCACTGTGGCGACTGGACCCGCAGGGGCGCCACATATGGAACACCTCATACTTATCCTGGTATGCATGGCACCCCTCATCCTTATCCTGGCATGCATGGACCCCCATCCCCAATCCTGGTATGCATGGCATCCCTCATCCTTATCCTGGTATGCATGGCACCCCTAATCCCCATCACGCTGCACATAAAAAATAAACAATTCTACTTACCTTTCTTCCCTGTGCTCCAGCGCTGCACGCTAGTCTGCAGCCAGCACTGATCTCACCATGTGAGCCGCGCATGACATCCCCGCCATGCGCCCTCACAAGGTGAGATCAGCTGCGGGAATAGTCACTGCACCCCACGCCGGGGACTGTGTGCCTGGGGAGCAGTGACTTCATTCTCCTTAATAGCCGGCACACAGTGTAGCCGCAGCGCGGCTCCTGCTGCGGCCGGGCGATCCCATGTGCCCGCTATTAAAGAGCATGAATATTCACCCCTCTCCACGCCCATAGGCGTGGAGAGGGGTGAATATTCATGACCTTTAATAGCAGGCACACGCGATCGTGGAGCCACACTGCTGCTACACTGTGTTCCAGCTATTAAGGAGAATGAATATTTAGTGCCCCACACGCCCATGGGCATGGGGAGCAGTGAATATTCATTTTCTTTACCAGCAGGGACAGTGTAGGCTGCAGCAGGCGGTAGCTGCCTCCTGTTCCCCGCTCCTCCTCAGCTACCGCTCCCCCACAACCCCCACAGTATATATATACCCCCCACATTCGGACTATAAGATGCACCCCCCACTTTCACATAATGAAATGTATGTAAACTTTTGACTTTGCAGGAAGTAATAAAAATACCTTAAAACATTCTCTCTCTCATTATTCTGGTATTTGGCAAATATTAAAAATTATGGTGATCCTAATTGACCTAAAATGGGAAAGAAAGGTTCATTCTGATTTCATGTCAAATATTGAGAAAAACATGCATATATGTCTTTTTATATAGCGTATGTAAACTTCTGGTTTCAACTGTATGTATGCCCATATGGCCAGCCAGCTTGGACTCGTGTCCTCAGGACAGAATTGTCCGCCTCCTAGCAGTAAGGACAAAAGTTTTACCCAGAGGAAGGTCCTTTAAAAGAACTGGAGCCACTTCGATAATCTTAGCCGGGTTAATTATGTGATGTGTGGTTCCTCCTCAGAATTGGCCACATCAAAGGACAGGGACAAGGCATTCGCTTTCACGTTTTTCTCCGTAGGATAGAAGTGTAACTCAAAGTGTTGGAAGGATGACACGGCTGACTCCGACTAGAACTTGGCGTTAGCTCTCTATTTGGTTAAGGCGGAAATGGGTGCCATGAGGGACGAGAAGTGTGGAATAAAATGCCTGTAGAAGTTGGTGAATCCCATGAAACGCTGGATGGCATGCTGCCCTTGAGGAAGAGGCCAGGAGAGAATGACAGAAACTTTATCTGGATCCATCTTGAGACCCTGGTTGGAGACAATGTAGCCGACGAAGGGCAAGGAGGATTTTTCAAAGACACATTTGGACAACTTGGCAACAAATTGTTCTCCCGAAAATGCTGCAGAGCTTGACGGATCTGTCTTCTGCGGGTAGGTAAATCAGGGGAGAATATCAGGATATTGTCCACATAAACAACCACAGAAACATAGAGGAAATCCAGGAAGATTTCATTAACAAACTTCTGAAACACAGTGGGTGCATTACATAGACCAAAGGGCATGACGAGATACTCGTAGTGACTGACACGGGTATTAAAGGTTGTTTTCTATTCATCGCCCTTGCGGATCTGAATCAAGTTGTAAGCCCCTCTTAGATCCAATTTAGTGAAAATCTTTGCTCCCATGGATTCTGTCAAATAGTTCAGAAAACAATGGCAGAGAGTACTTGTTCTTGATGGGGATTTTGTGAAGAACCTGAAAATCAATGCAGGGACGTAAGGAGCCATCCTTAGTCACGAAGAAGCTGTCAGGAGAAGAGGACTTATGGATGAATCCCTTAGCTAAGTTTTCTTTGTTGTATTCCAACATTGGATGAGTCTCTGGCAATGATACCGGATATACTCAGAATTGGAGTGGAGAGGTGCCAGGCTGCAGATCCATAGGACAATCGTAAGGTCTATGGGGTGGCAAGACCTCTGCCTTCTCAAAAGACGTCTGCAAAGGCACGATAATGGATGGGCCGAGAAGCAAGGTTCGAAGGCATGGTGGGTTGGTTAATGGGAGTGACTTTGGCAAGGCAGTTGGAAGGACAATACAGTCCCCAGTGAAGCACCTGACTGGTGGACCAGTCAACAACCAACAGATGTAGACGCACTCGTGGAAGACCCAGAAGAACAGGATTCACGGATTTGGGTAGCATGCAGAATTTTTTTTTCAGAATGCAGGACTCCAATCTGCAGTGTTAATAGCAGCATGATGACTTGGATAGGCTCTCCCAGGAGTTGTGTGACATGCAGAAGTAGTATTGTTGCAGAGTGTGACATGCAGAAGTAGTGCTGTTGCTTTAAAAGCATTCAGCAACTATTAAAAGTAACACAAGCACAAGAGACAGGAAGTGTTGTGCTCCAGAAGCATCCAGCAACTAGAGGGGTTAGCACAGTCACAGGAGAAGGGGAGAGTTTTAGCAGAGCCCCAGGGGGATTGTGGGAAAGTTGTTTACTGTTCTGGCTGGAGCCTTAGAGAAAGGTGGTGTGTTATCTGTATCTGACAGAAGGCAACTGAACAGGATTCAGATCAGGAGAGAAACTAAACACAGGTCAGATAAACTCCGAGAACGAACAGTGCAGAGTATTATTGGGCAGGAAGATAAGGACTGGAATGAATTGTGTCACAGGGATCATCTCCTTCATCAACCCCCCGCCCCCCTCCATCTCCATGCAGGATAAAGAATGCTGTGTACTAGTGAGTCCTTGTGAAGGAAAAGCCTGCTGTTTATGCATAGAAGTGTGCTGCCAAGAGATCTAATCTGTGCTGAATTATGCTACTGAAGACACTGACGTTACTGTGTCTACTTTAAAAGACTGTACTGTAATGAAGATTGTTGCTGTAACATCCCTGAATTGCACTGGCCGTGCTTCAGATTAAATTCCACTGTTAAACTGTTGAAAAAGACTCTTGTCAGATGTTTCTGGTCAGCAACTGAATCTATCGTGTGCCTGAGAGAAGCTGCAGCCTATGGTCACCCTGAGGAACGGTTCCCCCAGGATTCCAAAGAATTCATAACACCCGTCTCGCCCTATCTGAACCTAGTGGCGTGCGTGTAACAGTTGTCAATCAATAGAGGCAATAGTGAGTGGATGATCCAGCTGTTGTGTAGGGAGCTGAAGTCAGTGGACCAGGTCCTGAAGAATGAAGTTTGGCTTCAGAGCCAAAATCTAGATGGACAGCCGCGGAGAGAAACCTCTACTCCCAGGCCAGTGTAACTTCACTCAATAGCTATGGTGAGCAATTACTCTCACCTAGGGTTGACTCTCCGGCCAACCCTAGGTGCTGGATTCCTGGTCTCACAGGGCACTAGCGAACAAAATGTCCCTTGCCTCCACAGTACATGCATACGTTCTCTCTGTACCTCCACTGTCATTCCTGCACAGCAAGTTTGGCCCTCTCAATCTGCATTGACTCAGTGACTGGTGGTGTGACTTGTGGTAGCAAAGAGTACTGAAAGTTTGGAGCCAGTCTGGGTGGTCTTCTGGCAAAGAAGCTTGTTCCAGGGCTCGCACATGGAAGTGGAGATTTATCCTAGTGGCCGGGTGTATAAGGGCATCCAACAAGGATAGTACATTTCTGCCTGCCAACTCATCTTTGATATGACCGGACAGGCCCTGCCAGAAGGTCGCCACCATGGCTCCTTCGTTCCAAGCTAGCTCCGCCGCTAGGGTACGGAAGTGCTGTGACATGATCCTTTTCCAAAGATAAGATGAGCTTTCTGCTTAACCGTATCTGCTACTTTCTCCCCTCTGCTGTCTTTATTAACAAGATTTTTTAAAGACGTACAATAAAGAAATTACCTTTTTACTGCTGATGGTGAGTGCCGCTTATCTGATCTTTCCCTATAGGGAACTTTGTAACTAAGTCCCACAGTATCACCTGGCTTCCACACTATAACGTGAATAGTGGTGAAACAACTGTGCCGTGGAACGAGGAGAGACTGGAGGAGGCGTAACTAGGCGAACATCTGACTCTTCACTAGAGTCCCTGATGGTAGGTTTAGACTTGGCACCAGGTGCTACTCCAGGAAAGACCTTTGACACATGGCAGATGACCCCCAAAGGGGCACGTAGTTGGAACAGCCAGGAATGGGTGTACTTTGACAGGCAGGCACGGCAGGAGCAGGCAGGTACGGCTGGTATACAGACTGGCACACAGGTGCAGGCAGCTATGGCTGGTATACAGACTGGCACGCCAGGTGCAAGCAGGTACGGCTGGTATACAGACTGGCACGCCAGGAGCAGGCAGGTACGGCTAGAAGGCACAAGCAGGGGCAGGCAGGCACGAGTAAGAACAATTGGGTACTGGTACAGTTGAAACCAGAAGTTTACATAGACTATATAATAAGACGTTTTAGAGACGGGAAAGGTTTATTCTGATTTCATGTCAGATATTGAGAAAAACATTGTAGTATCGGCGTCTCTGCCCCCTGACAGGCAAAGACGCTGTCCCTCCTACCGCCGCGCTCTGCGGCAAGCGTCCTCCGGCGCTCCTGCTTCTGCGCGCAGCTTCCCGGGCACTGTGCTTAGGGCGCGCGCTCCCTCCCTCTTAAAGGGGCCATGCACGCCGTCCTAAGGAGTCCCCAGCCAATGGCCGGAGGACCTCTCATATAAAAGGCACCTCCTCCAAAATGGAGGTGCCCGTGCCAGGTTGTAGCTTTGTGTGTTAAACTCTGCTTCAACCCTCAGGTCCCGCTGCCAGCCTGACTACCAGTCCAGTCTGACTACCAGTCCTGTCCGCCAGCCTGTCTACTCTCCAGCCCGACAGTCTGTCTACAGTGAAGTTTATTGTCCACCATAAACTTTACAGCTCCAAAATGAAAAAACAGCCTTACTCCAGTACAATTGAATAATATAAACAGTCCTTCCTTCAGGCACAATGAAATAAGGTAGCAGCCTCACCAATCTCAGTATTTCAGGCAGTTGCTCCATCAGTTTAAATGCGTTCACCATACAAACACACCTCTATTCAGCTCCAGCTCAAACTTGACACTACTGAGCTAACCCACGTGCTGCTATTAGGCCTGTAAGCCCCGGGCTGGATTATGAGAACAACCTTCTCCACACAGACTTTTTTGGTTGCTCCTAAATCCCGGACCCAAAATGCAGTCAATTAAAACTCTCGGCAACCTAGTATTCCTGTTACAGTCTTTACCTTACCTAGGCGAACCACCTCTGTGACACATCTGCAATCCAGGACCTTACCTCCTGCTTCCTTACACCATATTTGTATTTTTTTATGCAGATATATGGAAAAATTTTAAGGGCACACAAATTTTCAAGCATCACCATATATGTAGCAGAACAATTTATATAATCCATTAAAACATTACCTATGCATTTCAAACTTACAAGACGTTGTTAATCATAAAATCATATACCTCTTGTACCACCACCATGGTAGGGATGATGTTTTCAGGGTGATATGCAGTGAAGTTTTCCGCCACACTTTAGGTTTTGCATTTAGCCCAAAAACTTCTACTTTTGGTCTCATCTGACCAAAGGACCTTTTTCCACATGGCAGCTGTGTTCCCTACATGGCATAGAACAGCGCATCCCCTGCCAGCATGCGGTCAATGCCACTTTTACAGATTGACAGCGGCATTTGACTGGTTAACAGCTGCGGGTGACAAATCTGGATATACAGGAAGACCATCAATCACTTCATGTGTGGGCACAGTTAGTGTGCAACTTTCTGGATGGGTAGATGGGGGTTCTGAAACCCCTGGTAAAGGATAAACTCAGCTACTGTACATTCAGGACAAAACTGACCTAATGAATAAACTAGCAGCAATAAGTCCTCTACCAGAAGGAACCATCCTAGCTACTATGGATGTGGAATCTTTGTACTCTTATATCCCGCACCAGAATGGATTAAATGCCTGAAAAGTCTTTATGGAAAATTCAGGAATTGATGCCGATTCTGTGGTGAAACTTACAAAATTCCTCCTCACCCACAATTATTTTGAACTTGATAACAACATATATTTTCAGGAG
This sequence comes from Phyllobates terribilis, assembly GCF_046119375.1. Lineage (NCBI taxonomy): Eukaryota > Metazoa > Chordata > Amphibia > Anura > Dendrobatidae > Phyllobates > Phyllobates terribilis. The sequence continues at coordinate 519,628,833 of NW_027362763.1, read as the reverse complement.
ACTGCTATAGCAATGTGAAGTAAAATGGCACCACAATATGCAAATCTTTTCATGGACAAGCTTGAAAGTGACTCTGTCCTCTTGTCCCATCAGGTCTCTGGCCTATTTCCGCTACAGTGACAATATTCTAATCATCTGGACGAATCCGAGCAGACTTTAGACTTTGGAGTTTCTCCTACATCTGAGGACAAGAACAGATGAGATGTTCTGTGTTACACAAGCAGTAGCACAATCCCTTGGCACGACGGTGTTCCAGCTGCTGCTCAGCTAGTCTAACACGATTGACTTCCATTGGTTCAGAGAAGACAGCTGTCTCAGAAGGCTGGGGAACAAGCGGTCTCTGGAAGGATGGAGCCAGACGCGACGGTTTCCTCTCACGCGTCACCTCTCTGGTCCGTCCTGGAACCTGAGGTCAATCCGGATTGCCAGGGAAATCAGGTCATCTAGAGTAGCAGGGAAGTATCGACCAGCCAATTCGTCCTTAATCTTTCTGGACAAACTCTCCCAGAAGGCAGCTACCAATGCTTTGTCTTCCAACCAAGTTCGGAACACAGGGTGCAGAACCAGACAGGCCACCCTGACGCAGTCTGAGAAGGGAAGATGCAGCAAAAGACACACGACCTGGCTAATCGAAGACCTTACATCGAAGGCCACCAGGAAGGCCTGCAGATCCGAGGTCACAGGGTCCCCTCTATGCCACAAGGGGTTGAGCCGTGTTAGGGGCTCTCCTGCTTGGTGGGGAACTCAGGAATCCCACTTTAGACCGATCTGAAGAAAACTGTTGGGCCAACATTTTCTAGTGTAGTGTGCACTGGTTTAAGAAACCCATAGCACTGCTTAGGATCCTCGTCGTAACATGACGGAGCAGACAGACCAGAATTAGCTCCAGGAACATGGATTGCAGGCTGAGTACTTACAGCCGCAGTTGCTGCAACTTGGGCTGGAGTGGATGAAATAGTTGTCGTCAGAGCATCCAAACGGGTATTCACTGGCCGCAATTTTTTTCCTGCTGATCTCGCTGACTGATTAACTCTTGGTACAACTCCAAGGATGGAGGAATCTTGGGATCAGCGGGGTCCATGGCCTGTACAAACTGTCACGTACGTGGATCGTGCACTCACTGCACCACAGTCCAGGCTTACCCTTGGAGGGGCATGTCTAAGTGAGCACCTGGTTTCGCTAGAGTTCCTGATGGTCGAATTAGGCCTGAGCGGCAGGTGGCCACCAGGTACCACTCCAAGGGCAGTCCCCAGTACTGCGGCAGCTGACCCCAAGGGTCAGAATCGCAGGCACGGACTCGGAGTCCAAGGCAGGAACGGATACTGAAGCAGGTTCAGACAGTGCGGATCCAAAGTGGATTCAAGTTCAGGTACCGCCGGAGCTGTTACAGGCTCATGTACCGAAGGAGCAGTTTCAGGCTCAAGTACCACCGGAACAGCTTCAGGCAACATGGATAACAGGAACAGGTTCAAACTATGTGGGTTTAGCAACAGGTTCACGTTCTAAAAGAACAGGTTCAGAAATAGGTTCAGAGACCTGACAACTAACTAGCAAGGACAAACTTAAACTAATACTAAAGAGGGAGTTGTACAGGCACCTCCTTACAGGTGAGGACGCCTGAAGTGCTAGATGTCTCCCAGCTATTGGCTAGGGGGAGTGTGCGCTACCCCGTTAAGAAGCGGTGAGAGTGGGCGCGCTAAGCGTGTTGCTGGGAGACCCGTACACCGTGCATGGGCCCAGGAGCAGGAAGCCGCTGCCAAGAGGCGGGAAGTATGTCGGCGTCCCTGCCTGGTGAGAGAACATGCACAGATGCCGGCACTGCCGTTACAGCAGCCAGGGATCTACTGGAAACTCTGTGCCTGCCATTACGGTGCTCTGTTGAAGTCCAGGCTGTAATTTTTGGTTTACTGCAATACTGTAGTATATTGTGATTGGACAATTGCAGGTTCAACTACAAAAACATTTTTTTTTAGAAAATATTCAAATATATAAATTTTAATCACCCCATTAAAAAGATAGAAATGACACATAAACGTAAAGAGGAAAAATAGAAACGCCAGACAACACTGCAAAATAATGCAATTTAAAGAGGTCAAAACATTGAAGGTCCTCGAAAACGGTATCAATAAGAATGTAAAACTCGCCATGCAAAACACAACCCCCACACAGCTCCATCCCCCGAAAAACAGACACATTACTGCGCTCCAAATAGAGCGACACAAGCAAAACATTCCAAGCACTGCATTTTTTCACAACACTTTTGATTTCTTCCCCTTTTCCAGTACATTGAATGGTAACATGAATGTTGTCATTCAAAACTACACCTCCTCCTGCAGAAAACAAGCTGTTATATGGCTGTGTGGATGGAAAGATGGAAACGTCACGTGGTAGAAAAGGGGGGAAGAAAGTGCAGGCGTGAAAAGTGTCCATGCCGGCAAGGGTTAAAGATGGCCCTGGTGCCTTCAGCCTAAGGTATGGCGGCTTGTCATGAAAGAAAATAGGTCACCGCCATTCCGCAGGGCTCAGTGCACCCCAGGCACGCCAGACTGTAATGTACTACTTCTAGCATGCTGAGGCCGCCTGCTGGGAGCAGTAGTAGCCGCACAGCAGCTGGACACGCCGAGGAGCTGGAGTCTGAGAGGAATATGAGTGCCCGTCTGCAGGAGAGACGGCCATCTGCTAAACGGGCGGGGACGGGAGTCAGCAGGAGGCGTGGCCTAATGGTCCATCCGAGTGACGTCTTACCCAGCCAATGACGCGCAGGAGCAGAAGGCGGGCGCGCAGGAGCAGAAGGCGGGCGCTGCGGAAGGTGGGCGTGGCTCCCGCAGTGTTGTGGTAGTGGATTGAGACGAGCGTGTCGCGCCGTGTTGTGGGCGGGGTTATGCGAGAGGGAGGCGTGGCTTGGGCTGCAGTCAGTAGTAGCGGCCGCTCGCTTTCGTGTCGGGGAATTTGAATGGTGGCAGTGGCCGTGTAGTGCTTGCCGCGAGGGCACACGAATCTCTGACGGGAAACCCGGCGCTCTGCCGCCATAGTGGTGCTCGGTGGGCTTCTGGAGGGGTTTACGTCACTGAGTGCAGCGCGGCTGTCGGTAAGTAGACAGCGGAGGGATGAGCGGGACTGTACGTGTGAGCGCAGAGCCCGGCGGGGTAACGGGGAGCTATGGTAGAGGTAGCATGGCCGCCGTACGGTGGGCACTGGCCGCCTCCGCTCAGGTACGACCACCATCTCCCAGCATCTGGCGTGTGTAACCCCTGCTTGCCCTGCTGGCAGTGGGCACAAACATTGCTGCAGGGGGAATCTGCTCAGCTGTGCAGCCAGCCCTAGCTGTGTGATTGGAGGAGCCAGCAGCAGTAGCCCACCCATGATCACAAGAGGGGTCCTGCCATTTCCCTCCAAATCTGGCCCCAGCCATTGGCTGTCACCTGACTGGTCCTCATAGGCTGGAGCCCAGTGCCTCCTGCAGCACATCGCATCCGCACCACCTGACTGTAGGTGCTCAGCTCTGTCCTTGTGTAGGAGTCATGGGGGCGGAGGAGTCACAGGGGCCAGGCTGTCAGCACTCCCACTCTGGCCTTAGTCATGTCTAACATGGACTGTGGCATCTCTAACCCTCCCCTGGCATGCTGGCAGCTTCTGGGCGCACTAGAACTGCTTTTATTGGTGCAGCCGGTCAGCAGAGAGCTTGGCATGAGGTATCCCATGGTCAGAACGTCATTGTTCTCTTCCCTTCCTCTCAGGATGGCACTTCAGTGCCCCAGTGATGCCAGTGCATATACACCCAGCATCACTGCTTCTGCCGGAGACCGCCAGCCTGTCCGCAGGGGGCTTCAGAGGATGTATCCCATGTTCAGCATCTTAGTGATGCCAGTGCACACAGCGTCACTGGGCATATGCCAGACGCTACCAGCCTGTCAGCAGGGGGCTTCAGATGATGTGTCCCATTCTCAGCCCATCAGCTCAGTAGCTCAGTGATGCCAGTGCACACAGCGTCACTGGGCATATGCCGGATGCTGCCAGCCTGTCAGCAGGGGGCTTCAGAGGATGTGTCCCATTCTCAGTATCTCAGTGATGCCAGTGCACACAGCGTCACTGGGCATATGCTGGATGCTGCCAGCCTGTTAGCAGGGGGCTTCAGAGGATGTATCCCATGCTCAGTATCTTAGTGATGCCAGTGCACACAGCGTCACTGGGCATATGCCGGACGCTGCCAGCCTGTCAGCAGGGGGCTTCAGAGGATATATCCCCTGCTCAGCCCATCAGCTCAGTATATCAGTGATGCCAGTGCACACAGCATCACTGGGCATACGCCGGACGCTGCCAGCCTGTCAGCAGAGGGCTTAAGAGGATGTATCCTGTGCCCAGGGATGTCGAGACAAATTGGCAGTGATTACCACCTGGCTGCTGTGACTCTTTACCAAACTCTCCACCTTCATTTATAGACAGCCTGTCTCTTACATAATACAGCTAGTAATAATGCCTATACGAGGGCCTTTAGGCTATGTGCCCACGCTGCGGAAATTAAGCAGAAATTTTCTGCTTCATTTCTGCATGTCCTCTCCCGGATAAACACATGCGGAATTCCGCACGCGTTTATCGTGTGTTTATCGCGCGATTTCCACATGCGGAATTGCCTTGCGTTTTTTATTGCACTGCAAAGGCAATTTAGCTTGCGGAAGCGCAAAATTAATGAACATGCTGCGGATTTTTCCCCGCGGCATGGGCATTGAACTTGCGTAATCACATTGGGGACCATGGGGGGGCGGATAACATAGCGTTTCACAAGCGTTTACGCTGCGGAAATTCCGCAGGACTAAACACTAACAGAGTGCTGGTGCGACAGGAACCGCTACTTAGGGCTTACTCACACGAGCATATGACTCAGCCGAGTGCTGTCTGATGTTTTATTGGACAGCACTCAGACCAGTGTTATACTATGTGGCACTTTCAGATCTGCAATCAGTCTGTAGAAAGAATCTCAGCATGCTGCGAGGGGCTCCGGGGTTCAGATCACATGCACCCATACAAGTCTATGGGTACGTGTGAAAGATCGGACTGCACTCAAATGTCATCCCAGTGCTGTCTGACATCCGCCTTCTCAAACAATAGAGAAATGAAGTTCTCCGTTTTCTTCACATTTGTGTTCCGATTCTCATATGTGAGACAATCGGTTCACACTAAGGCTATGTGCACACATTGAGTGTTTTGTGTGGAAATTTATGCTCCATTTCTGCATCTCTTGGCAGGAAAACGCAGCCTCAAAAACGCTGTGTTTTTTGCCTGTGTTTTTTCAGTGCATTCAATGGGTGAAAAGCGCAGGCAAAAACACAGAATTAACATGCTGCAGATTATTTTCTGCACCAAATCTGCAAGTCAAAAATACTTAACATGTGCACGACTTTTCAGGTTTCTCATTCATTTTGCTGGCATCCGGTTTTGCTAACAAATCCGCGGTGAAAAAACCCCACAACGTGTGCTCGTGGCCGAAGATGACGTTTTTTCATGTCATTGGTATAATGTTGTTGGAATAAAGATTCTTAGATAAAAATACTCAGTTGTATCCTAGGCTTCATTGAGCTTGCGATTCCAGTGTGTCTATATTGTGTTTGAGTTTCTAGCTATTCAGTTTGATTCCACATGGGAATATCCGTGTAATTAACATTGGCATAATCGGCCTGATTCTCTCCTATGAGAGAATCATTGCTCGTGTGACCCCGGCCTTACAGGGGTTTTTAAGCGCTATTTACAAGGGTTTTTTTTGATTATTGGTGCTCAGGAGCACGTTGCTCCACTGCCTTTCAGCTTACTGTTTGCTGTGAGCGATGTGTGCTTGCTGGATTGACATTTCTAGAAAGTAGCATTGCCATCCAGCTGGCTGAAACCGTGGACCCTCCTATGCTACAAGCAAAGGCTGCCCTACCTCTGTGGCATCGGAGGGGCGCAGGAGCCAGCAAACCGGCCAATTTTAGAGCATCACTTACAATTTCTAATGAACTGAGCTTGTGAGAGCTGCGCTCCTTTCCTAGGAGACCGGACGCATCTGATAGACTGGACACCTTAATTGGACGTCAGGATTTCGGGGATCACCATGACAAGTATTTAATGGCAATATCTGGACACGAGCATTTTTATAGAATAATTTAAATTCTAAGAATGTTGTTTTTGATCTATGAGTAAATTATATTCCAATACCTTTTTATTTTTTTATTTTTGTGGAAGATTAGTGATGTAGTCTACATTACATTACACTCTATTCTTGCTGTCATATCCTGACAAAACAGAACCCTCCGCCAATGAGTTAATATCTTCATTTTTCTCTATTAAAGACAAAAGTACATTAATAAGTGACCCAGTTTTTCCCAACCCCTTGTTTGAAGCTGCTACAGCAATATGCTATGATTTCTACTTACCCTGAGGTCTCTTTCAGACGTCAGTATTCATAAGCCAAAACCAGGAGTGCAACAGAGAAAAACTATATATTGGAAAGATTTGCCCCATTCTGTGTGTAAGATCCACGCCTGGTGTTGGCTTACAACTACTGATCCAAAATATTGCCATCTGAATGTGGCATATGGATAGGGGTTTTTCTTATACGACAGCCCCTGTTAAAGGTCGCTTGATATCAGGTCATTCACATCTGTCTGAAACGTGGATATTAGACGGTTTGTCCTATTGGGACATGTGGCTACTATACAGAATGGAGTACTGCTGCAAAGAGCGAATCCTGCATCGGACATGTCTGTGATCTCCCATTAGGGTGATCTCCAGTCCGAGTACGATCCCACAAAACATCAGACTGCACCCGGAGCAATGTTATTCCATGGGGCCGTACACATGACCGAGTTTGATCTGATATTCGAATCGTACTCGGCCATGCAAGTCAGTGAGTGCATGGAAACCATCGGACTGCACTCGGATAACATCTGAGTGCAGTCCGATTTCCACGGACTGACAGAATGCAGAAGATGGAGACCTTTTTTTCTTCATCTTTTCATCCGAGAGAATCGGATCACATTGTCATTGCATAATCAGTCAGATTCTCTCCGATTAGAGAATCTATGGCCGTCTGCACCTAACCTAATATTGCAATTTGTACTGCACCCCAGTAGCTTCTTATTATAATAATAGCAATAGCTGATTGCAAGGGGGGTTCAGAGAAAAGACTCACTGCTGACCCCAATCTTGCCACTCAGCACGGGTATGAGAAATTTAGTGATCCAACTCAGATATTCTCTATTGACCAATACTTGGAGACTTTACGGTGCTCAGCCCAAACAGCAGTGCAGAATCTCACCATTTATAAGGATGTATTGCAGCGGCACTCATCATAAAATCCAACTTTATTTCTTCAGACGATAGGACAGGTCGACCTACATACAGTGGTGGCCAAAAGTATTGGCACCCCTGCAATTCTGTCAGATAATACTCAGTTTCTTCCTGAAAACGATTGCAATCACAAATTCTTTGGTATTATCTTCATTTAATTTGTCTTCAATGAAAAAAACACAAAAAGAATTGTCCTAAAGCCAAATTGGATATATTTCCACACCAAACCTAAAAAAGGGGGTGGACAAAAGTATTGGCACGGTTTGAAAAATCATGTGATGCTTCTCCTAATTCGTGTAATTAATAGCACCTGTAACTTACCTGTGGCACCTAACAAGTGTTGGCAATAACTAAATTACACTTGCAGCCAGTTAACATGGATTAAAGTTGACTCAATCTCTGTCCTGTGTCCTTGTGTGTACCACATTGAGCATGGAGAAAAGAAAGAAGACCAAAGAACTGTCTGAGGACTTGAGAAACCAAATTGTGGGGAAGCATGAGCAATCTCAAGGCTACAAGTCCATCTCCAAAGACCTGAATGTTCCTGTGTCTTCCGTGCGCAGTGTCATCAAGAAGTTTAAAGCCCATAGCACTGTGGCTAACCTCCCTAGATGTGGACGGAAAAGAAAAATTGACGAGAGATTTCAACGCAAGATTGGATAAAGAACCTCGACTAACATCCAAACAAGTTCAAGCTGCCCTGCAGTCCGAGGGTACAACAGTGTCAACCCGTACTATCCGTCGGCGTCTGAATGAAAAGGGACTGTATGGTACGATACTCAGGAAGACCCCACTTCTTACCCCGAGACATAAAAAAGCCAGGCTGGAGTTTGCCAAAACTTACCTGAGAAAGCCTAAAACGTTTTGGAAGAGTGTTCTCTGGTCAGATGAGACAAAAGTAAAGCTTTTTGGGAAAAAGCATCAACATAGAGTGTACAGGAAAAAAAAAGAGGCATTCAAAGAAAAGAACACTGTCCCTACAGTCAAACATGGTGGAGGTTTCCTGATGTTTTGGGGTTGCTTTGCTGCCTCTGGCACTAGACTGCTTGACCGTGTGCATGGCATTATGAAGTCTGAAGACTACCAACAAATTTTGCAGCATAATGTAGGGCCCAGTGTGAGAAAGCTGGGTCTCCCTCAGAGGTCATGGGTCTTCCAGCAGGACAATGACCCAAAACACACTTCCAAAAGCACTATAAAATGGTTTTAGAGAAAGCACTGGAGACTTCTAAGGTGGCCAGCAATGAGTCCAGACCTAAATCCCATAGAACACCTGTGGAGAGATCTCAAAATGGCAGTTTGGAGAAGGCACCCTTCAAATATCAGGGACCTGGAGCAGTTTGCCAAAGAAGAATGGTCTACAATTCCAGCAGAGCATTGTAAGAAACTCATTGATGGTTACCGGAAGTGGTTGTTCGCAGTTATTTTGGCTAAAAGTTGTGCAACCAAGTATTAGGCTGAGGGTGCCAATACTTTTGTCTGGCCCTTTTTTGGAGTTTTGTGTGAAATGATCAATGATTTGATTTTTGCTTCATTCTCTTTTGTGGTTTTTTCCTTGCAAGCAAATTAAATGAAGATAATAATAACAAAGAATTTGATTGCAATCATTTTCAGGAAGAAACTGAGTATTATCTGACAGAATTGCAGGGGTGCCAATACTTTTGGCCAGCACTGTACATGAACACTTTCTTAACGCTTTATCTTTAGGGTGTGCTTACACTGAGTTTTTAGAGACTCTAAAAAAACATAACACCTCACATCTTGATTGGAGAGTTTCTGTTCCGAGAACTCTGTAAAAACAAACAAACAAAAAAAAAATCCCAGTCAGTGTGAACAGCCCCTTCGGGAGAGCTGCCACAGGAGCGTTGTCCAATACAATTTATATGATGTCTGATCCTGTAATGTATTAAGGCTCTGGTTCAAAGTGAAAAATGGAGGTTACAACAGACTATGAAGCCTAAAGACTGGTGGTCCTCTAAAGTATAACCATAACATCATCCCCGCTGTCTGACTGATTCTAGGACTGATGCCCGGGCATCGTACCATTCATTGCCTAGATCACTGTACCACCCAGTGTTCCCATCATCTCTCTATTTCAGATCAGGTGATTCTCATGGAAGAATATAAATTATTAGGAGCCTTTTAACTATTCAAAATGAAAGTTTAAAGATGGTCTAGAAGATTTTTTTTTGGGCTTACTGGAGCCTCATATGCGGCAAAACCAGGCCTGTACACATGTATGGAAGAGATTTTTAGTTTCAGAGTTGTATGCAACAAATCTGTGTGTGAACGTACTGCCTAAGAGAAATAAGAAGAGCCGCTGACTTGGTGAGCCCTATAAAGCCCATGGTTTAGATATTGCAGTGTGAAAAGAAATACATTTCACTTTAAAGAGGAAAAGAAACCTATTCTAACTATTCTGCTGATTGTGCCATAAGCACTGCTGGAAAACACTAGATACTAAATATCCAATTGTGTTACATATGCTGTACTTGCATGAAAGCATGTGACCAACATATTGCCCACAATTGGAAAACACCAACTTGCCCACTAATGGCCCATTTAGACAGACCAGTCCAGGCTGTTACATAACTGCTGATCGGTTGCTAAAAATTTGACTGTTGCTCGTTTACACAATCTGGTGAAAAAGTGACAGGAAACGGAGCGACTTCTGATGAGATTGTTTTGGCAGCACATCTCGTGTCTGGCCTGTCTAGATGGGCTGACTATCGGGAACGAGTGATCCTACCAATATTGGCTCGGTGATTATTGCTCGTCTAAATTACCTGTAACAGTCATTACATGCCTGTATCTACTGAGGTGTTGCAGCTATTCAGAACTGCAGATCTGTTATCTGTTCCTTGTGACTGGACTTTGGTCAAGGCACGATTTATTTGCATTAATATTACACCCTGATGGAGAGCCCTTAAGTTGGACAAAATACTCTTATGTTGAGGCGGTTTCACATACACAATTTTAGAAAAAAAAGCATGTTTTTGCCAAGGTTTTTCTGTTTTTTTTTTTTTTTTCTAGCAAAATATGCTGCTGACAGATGTAAGCTGGAAGTCTAGGAACATATGAGATGTATTACAAACAGTTATTAACAGTTGAGAAAATCCCAAAACACAATATGGACAGATTGACTAAGTGTGTAATAATATTAGGCAGCTTACCTTTAGATTGTCTGGTTTAATTTTACCCTTCCTATTAATTTGCTTACTTTGTAAGACCACATTTGAGGCACAAAACTGGAGAACACCTTTAGTTAATGTGGGGAACTTTTAGGCCTGATGCTAACATTTGATTTTCATGTACAAGTGCTATCCGTGGTTTCATAGGTACTATGGTAGTCGAAGCAGCCATCCACATGTCCGTGATTTGTTGCTGACCATGCTCTCCACGGTAACATGTCTGATTTTGATCCGAGAGTCGGAGCAAAATTGAGAATGCAAGTCTATGGGTCCAATTTTCACATACTGTCAGAAAGGAGATGGTGGAAAAAGTCCCCCCCTGGTACAGGAAATACTGATGACACTTGGACCACACCCTGATCAAACTCTGATCAAAATAATCAGTCCGTTTTTTTTGTGCGTGGGAATGACGGACATCTGAAAGAGGCCTCGCAAACACTTCTAGGCTGCTTGCACACCTTGCACATTCATGGTCCAAGTACTGACCGCAATCTATGCAGCCTCATGTATACTAATGTCACTGTTAAGGTCAGGCAACCTATAGCCGTACCATATGTGGACTGTCAGATGTGTGAAATCTGCCTTAGCCGTACCCCTTTTATAGACATATATATGTTCTATGCGAGCATGCTCGGGTGCTATCGGAGTATCTTTGGCGTGCACTGCTAATATGTTTGCCTCCCTGCAGTTGCTTGTTTTCCGGCGGTAGACAGAGGCAACACATGCAGGGATTGCCTGTTTGTTAGCTAATCCCCGCATGTGTTGCATCGGTCTATCCTCGCAAAACATGTAGCCACAGGGAGGCAAACATATTAGCAGAGCACACTGAAGATACATTATTATTAGACCATGACTGTATACTATTACTTTCTGAGACAAGTACATCAGTTTACAGTAATGAAAAGACATACTGCCAGATGTACTAAGTAGGTGATGTGCCTCGTAGGGATATGCAATGACGACCTTCAAAAGGGGAGATGCAAGCTTTTGGGGGCAGTACTTCTTGTAACCATGGACAGGGAACGGGTCTGGGAACAGTTTTGTTATGACTACTAATGTTAACTATTTATTTTATGTTTTTAGGGGTCTTGTTGGTAGGGAGCCCATGATCTTAATATCCCCAGTGGCCCCCCATACTTACCCCAGCAAACTACTTGTTATTAGGTCACTGATGTCGGTGTAAAGAAGTTGCAGAATAGGTCTTGTCTGTATGCCTGCAAGCCTTCTGCACAGAGAATCATTAATGACGTCACCAGGCTCCCTAGCCCAAGGCCATGCTAATAGGCTGGTGGCGTGCTGTGCTGGAGGCGTTTATTGGCACATGTGTATGTAGTTGTGCTGTATTCATTTATTACTGAGTGGAAGTTCACAATATTAGCACTGAGTAGTTGAAAATGGTGTTTATGGAAACAGAACAATTTTTCTTCTTTCCTCAGGTGTCGTCCTAGTTGCATCACTTTTTTTTCTCCCTGAAGCTGGTAGACTGGACTTTTTTTTTTTATCTGTTGACTTCTTAACAATGTGTCAATAAAAAAACAAATGGAACTTTGACATACAAAGCCTTTTTTTTCCAGTTTCATCCATGCCATATGGATACCCATAGATTGTAATGGCAGAGTCTGATCTGCAAAACGGATGAGGATTGGACATGCTTTGAGTCACACGGACCTGTTTTTAAAACTGGTGTGTACGGATCAATTATCCGATATGTGTCAGTGGAGGACCCATCTGCTTCATCAGTAACTGAACCCACAGTGATCACCAGATTGCAGTATGGATTCCTGATACATTTTTTGCCTTACGTTTTCTTTTTGTGAGGAGGATCCTGGACTGCAGTCCGTTGTACCATTTATGAATGGAGTCGTGAGACATGTTGTTTCTCTCCGCTCCAGGGTTGCACTGCTGCCTGAGGCGATGGAGCATAGACCAGGAAGAAATCTCTTCACTGATCGTGGTCTTTGACAGGCCTTCATGAGTGATATATTGGGAAAACAGGATGCTGTACTTCCATATCCTGGTTACTATATGATGGGTACTGGTTATAGGAAGATTCCCATCCACTTTCAATATACAAACAGATATGGTGTAGCTTTTCCTACTTCTAGCTAAGTTTTAATCATTAGAAAATATATAACATAATAAAGTAGTTATTTTACTACAGACAAATATTACAAAATAACTATTTCAAATACAAAGAAGAAGAAAAAGTTTTCTCACCTACATTGCCTGTCCATAGAGTAAGTAATAATCGTCACACTGGTGATATCTAACGCCGGTGCTTTATAAATAAGCTTGGATGAGATGAAGTAAGAGGAGCCTTCCATCAGATAGATATATGTATGCATGTATACTAATGTGTACCAGCCTTGCATGTCCCCTCAGGACCAGCATGATCAAGGCTGATTTTCATGAATCTGACCTAAAATGTCTTCTTGGCCTCCATTAAGGGAGACGTGGAGGAGAGGCGGAGGGTGGAGGCTATGGATACATTTGGGATATACTATTTCCCAGATTTTTTTGTTGTTGACATACAGTACAGACCAAAAGTTTGGACACACTTTCTCATTTAAAGATTTTTCTGTATTTTCATGACTATGAAAATTGTACATTCACACTGAAGGCATCAAAACTATGAATTAACACATGTGGAATTATATACTTAACAAAAAAGTGTGAAACAACTGAAAATATGTCTTATATTCTGGGTTCTTCAAAGTAGCCACCTTTTGCTTTGATGACTGCTTTGCACACTCTTGGCATTCTCTTGATGAGCTTCAAGAGGTAGTCACCGGAAATGGTTTTCACTTCACAGGCGTGCCCTGTCAGGTTTAATAAGTGGGATTTTCTGCACCAAAACCTAATCTCTTGCCAGGAGGTTGTTCAGGATTTTTGTTGCTGTTTCTTGCTTTTTTTTTTACGTGTTTTTTCAGCGTTTTTCTCACTGTCCTTTTGTCTGTTAATGCATGTACATAAAGTTCAGTGAAAAAAAACAACCTCATTCTGGTTTAGGCTCCAAAAACACTGAAAAAAACCCATGATGTGTGAATATAACCAAGCTTTGCTTCCACTACAGAAGCATGAACACAGGTCACCAATGCAAGACATATGTGAGACCATATTAAAGAATTTCAAATGTATATTGGGGGAGGTGAATTGTTCAGGAATAGTTTACCTAACACACCGGCAGTGCATTGACTCTGTATGACACTATTTACTTTTACACTATGGGGTATGCCATTGAGTTGCTCAGGTCATTCTTCAATTTCACACCTGTCTGGGCCACAGGTATTGTTAAATCTCACAAGTAGCTCAGCTAATGTTTACACTGCACACATCACTAATTTAATTACACAGTACTAATACAACCATCTCCGTGACCAAGACCAGATGGTAAAATCACAAAAATAAATGAGTTTCACATACTGCTGTACTTGCTTATTTTCACTAAAAACACAGCAAAACCTGATAGCTATGTACAACCTAGGCGTTTTTTCTGAGTTTTTTTTCACTACCCATTACTTCCAATTGCTGAAAAACGCTGAAAGAAGTGACATGCTCTGTTTTGCAAAAAAAACTTGCAAGGCACAAAATCCCAAAGAAAAAAACAAAAAAAACCCATGATGTGTAAACTAAGAATTCTGGAATCTCATAGACGTTGCTGGTACTGCAAAACACAGCTGAAAATTTGCATAAAAAACGCTGAAAAAAATCATGGTGTGTGAACATAGCCTATACCGGCTGCTAAATGATCGCTGATTTGTAAAGATTTACTGATCATTGGTCCTTAACGTGGCAAATCATATACATTATTAGCCTGCTAGAAGATAAGTTCAGATTTCCAGGCACAGAGCTCTTGGGGCGGTATAAAAGAGGTTAGAGCCCTTTTTTATTTTAGAAATCACGTGATGTGAGATTTCACTGGTGAGCTCTCATGTATCGCTGGCATAGATGAAGATCATTTTGACTCGATTTGCCCTCATCTTTCTCCTTTTAAAGTTGAGTTTGTATTTCTGTGTGTTTTCTAGCAGGGAAGGGAGTGAATGTGAGTCTACAAGTGCACACAGGATTGTAAAGCCTTGAAGCTGCAGTCACATTGGTATCTGGCCAGCTGTGGGAGAATTGTCACTTCCCTTCCCTCCCCCACATCTCTTCTCTCCATCTCTGTCATCCATCTTCATCTTCCATAGCCCTGTGTGCAGCTCCCCTGAGCTTTGCCTGCATCCGGACTGTAAACAGCAGCCAGTTTGAGCTTTACTGGGTGGGGAGCAGTGCTAAATGGCCTGACATCTGCTGTCTGAGTGCAGGCTATGCATGGTTGTCGTCTTCCATATACTAAGGATGGGCAGAACATGCATCTCTTTGCTCACAACCAGCTCAAATGTAACTTACAGGAAGAAAAGCTTCAGCTTACACTGATAAAAATGAAGCATCTCTTATAAATCTCCCTTTTAGGTTCTGGGTGTGAGGAAGTCAAATTCAGCCTATTCCTGTGTAGGACTTGAGATTGGGTCTTTCCTGAGCCCATCTCTTACACATCTCTCATTGTCTTGTATGCCGTGTGCACATCCTTCCTTATGTGTGCGACTTCATTATGTTTAAACGTAGGAAAGGAGAGCGTCACTTGTTTATATGCTGCACTAGGAAGCCACGCTGCTACGTGGACAGAAGGCAGTGAGTGGGTTAACACGGCAGCATAAGCTTTCCCTCCTAAAGCCAACATTACTGTTTGCATGCAGTGTTTGTTCATAATTTGTTCTCATGTTTAAGTATAAGACACAGATGTTTGGTTAATGGGCTGCCCAGTTTAGAAGTATCATTATCTGACTCCGAATGATTTTCAGATCCTGTGATCTATATTTTAGAATGGATTTCAAGAATTGGAAGTGGTTGTCTTAAGTTTACACATTGAACTTATTGCCAGTTAAATTGTAAGTGTTATTGCCGTGTGTAAAGGCATCCTGCTTTATGTGCATACTTATGCTGCCAAGCTGGTTATTCATACATATATTTTAGACTTTGTGTTTTTCATAATGATGATGTTATCTCTTCATTTAACTTAGAGGGAAAAAACAATTATGTTGAATCTTAACAGTGTGTAATGTACCCATTGTTAGGATTCCACCTAGTTTCACGCTCTAGTTGTCATGTGACCATTGTATGTGACTTGCGATCACATGTTGAACGCTTTCGCTTCCTTTTCTCTTAAATGAGAATATTGAGAGAAGTGTAAGCGAAAGTGGTAGACAGGTGATCGCAAGTATGTAAATTGCAAATGAGCATCAGGGTAACAACCAGTAGGAGTGTGAAACAGCACAATCATAACCGTGAGTACATTGCACACTCTTAGGGTCGTATTTTGGTCTGAATGCGATCAGTTAAATATTGTTCAATGGGGCAGTACAGATGAATGATTTTTTTTTCACTTACAGAATTGATGTGTGGAAAAAAAAAAAAATTCACTACATGCATGATTTTCCTCTGGAAATCAAATGAAACACGCCCATTCAAGTCTATCGGTGCGATAAAAAAATGACTATGCAAGTCGTTCTGCACTTGTTCATTGGCTCCTTCATACCCGACAACACAAGCTAGGGACAGAATGATCGTTTTAATGAAATTGTCGGCAGGACATGGTACCGTTTATATTGGGCGATGTGCTGCTGGCAGCAATAAATTTCATGAATGCATAAGGTTAAAGTTCCCATAAGTTTTTTTTTAATGCAGCTTCTAAGGTCACGTTCACACATTCAGTATTTGATCTGTGTTTTACATCAGTATTTGTAAGCCAATATCATGGGAGGAACAGAGGAAACGTATAATAGAAACACGTCACCACCTCTGTATTTTTTACCCATTCCTGCTTTTGGCTAACAAATACTGATGTAAAATACTGACCAAATACTGAAAAAAAAGGTCAAGGCGCACGCTGTCCATATATTCTAGACATGTTAGATTCTCTTATGCTTGTAGGTTGAATTACTTTGACAATATTTTGCACCTAATTTGTGCTTCATATTGGCACGTTAAGCCGTGTCTCGTTTCTTTATGCCTCACCCTCTTTTCAATAAGTTACAATATTTACTTGTGAGTCACGCAGAGTGCGCTGCATGTACTCCAGTTTTGGGTGCTAATTTGAGCTGGAATTTCAGAGCCTTGATTGAGCTTAGTAGATCTCCCCAAATGCCATTTGTTCCATGGCTGGTCCACTTTGAACTTTAGAGATGTACATGCATCAGCTTTAATAGAAAGGTGCCTGTAACTTTCATTTGATGTACTGTATATCTTGGCACAGACATTGACCTTCATATGTATAAAGTAAACTAAATGAAACTGCTCAGTCGTATTTATTGACTGGATTCCAATTTTCAGAGCAAGGTTGGTAATGAAAGAAGTCATCTAATTGGTTCAAATAGTAACCAATCTATCATTCTACCTGTGCTAGTGTGAGGATCTAAGGTTGTGGATTGTAATAATTACCTAAGCAGGTTAAGGATGCAACAAGATTTTATTCCTCACATCCATGGTTTTATAACAATTCCAGGTAAAATTGCCAAAATACAATATTCTCAGTCCACAAGTTCCCAGCCTGGGATTGATTGCACACTGTCCCTGTACCAGGCGATACTCACTGTCTCCCAACTTTTGGTTGGCCCACAGATTTCGTATCTCCCGCCAGTATACTATGTAGCCACAGTCCCCACTCCTCCAGATGACAGGTAACACGACCAAAGCCCATGTATCGAGCAGCCATAGTTTTTTAAGAAAGTTCATTAAATCCAGATGACAAATCCCATAATTGTAGCACGTGTCCGGCCCATCCGGCAGCCGATTTCTACTCCATTTGTCATCGATCCATCCATGGCCCAGGTCCTCAGCCTCGATCCTATCCCTTCAATGACATTCCATACAACTATTGACTAAGCATGTGACTTCTTTTTCTCCTTCACTGTCATGACCCCCTTAAAGCTAAGTGTGCATTAGTGGAGATATTTTTTTCTCAAGCCGAACCCATCATTTGGGACTGCATGTGAGACTCCCTGTGGTGACTACTCCACTGGATCTATTTTTCCCACCCACACAATGGGCCTAGTCACTGTTTGAACAATGGCTTAAGGCTCCTGAGATACTGATGAGATTACTGGAATGCTGGACACTTTACAAGTGAAATTAATGTACATAAACTGGCGAGCAAGCAGAACATTAATAAAACACAGCCAGCAATCTCTAATAACACACAATAATATCGACTGAAACAGAGCTCCGTCCTGGAAAAGTCTGATAGTCTTTAGTAAAGGGCCAGCTCCTCACAGCTAGTTTAAAAAAATACAATTTTATGCAATACTTTTTCAAAAAGTGAATGAAACTTGGCAGAATGGAGGGGTGCACACACAAGTTGCCATTATGCTAACCCATTATGCACTCACAGCAAGAGATGTGATTTATAACCTTAATTTGGCAGGCTTTTTGTTATTACACACTTAAAGCATAAAAAAAAAACTTTTTTTTTTTTTAGGGACCCTATTATGGAGTAGACGTTATGCACATAATGGTGCATACCTAAGCCCTCTGCTTTGACAAACTTTTTGCATGTATGACATTACTTGTATTGGGATGTACACGCATGTGCTGGTAGGACAAACCACACATTGATTGTCGAGGATTATTGTGTTTTCTTTAATTCACACAGTAATTACAAGTAAAACATGTTATGAACACTAGACTTGGGCATCATTCAGACGTCCATGAATCACACATGTTTTCTATTTGTGATTTGTATTAATTAGTATTTGTACATATACCCATTAAAATCTATGGTGCTATTAACATTTCCATTTGTCCACAAAAATTCATGGTGACTTCAGTATTGACACTGAACCATGGATCAAAATTACCCATGCAAGTTTGTGGATTTGTGAAAATCATGGACATCATAGTTGCCATCCATGTGCTGTTCGTGATTAACATTGTAGACCATAGGAGAGGCTGTGTCATTTATTTTTTTCATGTGTGCATATACTCATGAAACACTGACCAAACAGTGATGAAAGTCAGATGAAAAACTCTTGACACTCACTGATTTTTTGCAAATGCAAAAAAATCCCTGACACCTGAATGTGCCCCAAAGGCACATTCAGACATCCGTGCAAATAGGTCCGATCTCAGACCACAGTGCAGAGACTGCACGACCACCTCGTTTAAATACATGAAGTTGGAAGCGGGGCCGTGCACTGCAGTCTGAGATCAGACCGATTTGTATGATCGTCTGAATGAGCCTTTAGTGTGTGTGACATAATTACACTAAAAAGTACAACCAGATAAAGCTATCATATTTGCATTTGGAACTTCCAGAGCAGATTTTCCCAGCTTAGAATACTGGGCAAAATGGTACAGCATTTTGTATTTTGTCTGGTGAACTACTAAGACAGCATGACAGAACCCCAACAGAGAACCTCATGTACCGCTGTTTCTGTCATGTTCCAGATTTAATCCAGTTATTCTACTCCTACTGTTGCCTAAAACAAAGCAGATGTGAACAGAACCTTTAATCAGTTTGACCTGTTATAGTATAAAGGAAACTTTTGTTTAGCATTGAAATGTCACGCTGAGTTTAAAATGATGCCTGATTTTGTATCTAAAGTGACTTTTACACTGCAAGATAATAGTGAATGAGTGTTAATTTCACGATCATCTTTCCATGTAGATAGGCTACCAGTCACCCAATGAATAAGCTAAATGCTCGTTCATCTGGTGAAATTATTTTTTATGCAGCAATAACAGATCGTCGTTCTCTGCGCTGCGTCGCAGTGAGTGGCAGGGCTGCCCAAAATTTGGACTGATCCCAATACCCCATTGAAAATTTGGACACACTCCAATACCCCTTTGAAGAGACTTAGAGGAATGCAAGGGCTGCCAAAAATTGGGAGGCGCTCCAATGCCCCTTGGAAGAGATGTAGAGGGCCTCATGAAAAAAATGTTCCCATCATTAGGAAGTGAGTCTCCCATAGTGTTGGCCTATGCAGTGAATGCAAGGGCTTCCAAAAATTGGGAGGCACTCCAATGCCCCTTGGAAAAGACGTGGAGGAGGGCCTCATAGAAAAATGTTCCCATTAGAAAGGCGCGGGTCTCCTATACTTGAAATGCCCATGCACTAAGTGTATGGGCTGACAAACATTTACCCCTGGGGGGTATACACGAACATACTGTATAATTTTTTTTAATTTTTTTTACGGGCATCATAAACACCCTTTAAAAAAATTATGTGGGTGTTGCATCACGGACCACGATCACCCTGGTGATATGGTGGTGGAGGATGAGGAGAAGGAGGAGGACAAGAGCAAATAGCCAAAATCAGAAAGCGTATACTCATGTGTGGGTGTGAAAAGGTGCATCGGAATACACCTCCCAAAAAAGACACTGGATTTGAGTTTGTTACGCTGCTATCATTCGGTGCTGTTGAGAAGTCTGGCACAATCCAGCCCTTGTTCATTTTTATAAAAGTCAGCCTGTCAGCATTTTCAGTTGACAGGCGGATGCGCTTATCAGTTATAATTCCACCAGCGGAACTAAAAACCCACTCTGATAAAACGCTGGCGGCAGGGCAGGCCAGGACCTCCAAGGCATAGAGAGCCAGTTCATTCCACGTGTCCAGCTTAGATACCCAATAATTATAAGGCACAGAGGAATCACGGAGAACGTTGGTACTGTCGACAAGGTACTCCCTCAGCATCTTCCCAAACTTTGCACTCCTTGTGAGAGTACCCCGTGCTTCAGGACCCGTGGTATGGGAGGGGCTGAAAAAACTCTCCCAGAACTTTGACAGTGTTCCCCTGCCTCTGCTGGATTGGAGTTGACTCTTTCGCCTGTACTCTTTGGTTGTCCAACAAACTGTGACCTCTGCCACCAGCGTTTTCAGATGGGAATTTTTTTAATTGTTCCGCAACAAGGGCCTTCTGGTACTGCCCCATTTTTGTAGACCTGTCCGCCTCAGGAATAAGAGATATAAAGTTCTCCTGTAGCGTGGGTCTAGAAGTGTCACCAACCAGTAATGACTGTCATCCAAAATTTTGAGAACGCGCGAGGGTCATGGGAAAGGCAGCGTAACATAAGCTCAGCCATACGTGCCAGACTAACAGGCAAGACTTCCATGTCCTCACCAAGAGGACGACTGACCATGCTCTCCTCCTCCCTGTCCTCAGGCCATCCACGCTGAGCAGATGTTACGACAGTTGTTGCTGGTAGTACCGTCTATAGCGCAGGAAACTAGCTCCTGTTCTTCCTCATTGTCACCTAATCCACGTTGGGATGAGATGAGGCTGGGCTGTGTGCAATCACCCTGTATGGTTGCTCCATCTCATCGTGCCTGCTCTTTCATAGCTGTCCACAACTCTTCAGCATTGTGCGGATTGTCACCTAAGCATATTCGCTTCAGCACAGCCTGTTGCCGCTTGGCTGAGGCAGTGCTGCAGTTCTTCCAGCTTGTGACTGATGTGGTCATATCGGAGATGGAGGCTGAGGAGGATGAGGTGCAGGAGCTGTAGACTGTGGGGGCAACCCTGATTGACCTAGGGCCCACAATCCTCGGCGTCAGGAGGATGTGTTCCGTCCCAAGGTCCAGCTTAGTCCCGGCTTCCACTATGTTACCTCAGTGTGCCGTCAGCGAGATGTACTGTCCCTGCTCACAGGCACTTGTCCATGTGTCCGTGGTTAGGTGGACTTTCCCAGTAACTGCATTGTTGAGGGCATGGCTAATATTATGGGACACGTGATTGTGTAATGGGGGAACGGCACACCAGGAGAAATAGTGGCGGCTGGGGACCGAGTACCGAGGGACTGCCGCCACCATCAGGTTGCGGAAAGCTTCCATCTCCACGAGCCTAAAAGGCAACATTTAGAGCGCAAGCAGTCGCGAAATGTGGGAATTTAGTAATGTGGCCTGTGGGGCGTTGGCTGCGTATTTGTGTTTGCGTTCCAAGGATTGGGGTATGAACAACTGAACGCTGCGCTGGGACAAGGACGTGCTTGCTGATGGTGCTAGTTGAGAGTGTGCAACAACAGGTGCATGTCAGAAGGCATCTTTGCATGCACTATGGACAGGGGATTAGCTTGCAAGCACAACAGCGGAAGAAGCAGTGGTGCCACCCGGAGACACTGTTCCTGGACCCTGTGGTTCAGCCCACAAAGTCGGGTGCTTTGCTGCCATGTGCTTGATCATTATGGTGGTGGTCAGGCTGGTAGTTTTGCTACCCCTGCTGATGCTGGCCTGGCAGGTGTTGCAAATGGCCTTTTTGGGGTTATCGGCAGAGTCTTTAAAAAAAAAAAAAAAAAAAAAACAGACTTGGGAAGACCTAACAGTTGTACTGGCAACTTCCTTCGTGTTGGTGTTACGGGGAGCGGTTGCCCGCCTTGTCTGCGGCCACCACACTGCTTCTTCCTACCTGTTGGGGTGCTCTGCCTCCCTCCCCCTGTGTGCTGCTGTCCTCGCTCTGCATGTTCTCCTGCCAGGTTGGGTTACTTACTATATCATCCACTAACTCGTCTTCCACTTCCATACCCTGGTCCTCCTCCTGACTTTCTGGCAATTGTTTAATCATCGCCCACCTCTTGTGACACTTTCCCACTGTGGCTGCTCAAATATTTGGGCATCGCTACATGCGATCTCTTCTTGCCCTACTTCAAGTGGACCGGGAGAGAGGCCCAAATCTATAAATGGAAAAGTGAACAGCTCTTCAGAGTGTCCAAGTGTGGGATCAGTTGTCTTCGAGCTCTCGGCATGATGGGAGGAAGTAGGATCAGGGTGAAAAATATGCGGTCCAGACTTATGGCTACTGAGACTTGACCATGTGGAAGACAAGGTGGTGGTGGTGGTGGTGGTGGTGGCTAACTGACTGGAAGCATTATCTGCTATCCAACCAATAACCTTTTCACACTGCTCTGTGTTCAATAGTGGTGTTCTGTCGTCCAATATTAATTTGGACAGGAAGGTCGAGCGAGAAGATGTGGGTGTTTGTTGTGGCACAATTTCAGCTTGCCCACTGCCTCGGCATGCACCATCACGTCTAGTTCCCCGTCCCTTGCCACATTTTAAATGGAGGACAATATCTTCAAAGCTTACTACAAATGGCTGAATTTGGAGCGAACTTAATGTCATCCGTGTGACCGACAAACCACAGTTTTAAATAGCTGGATTGTTAGCTCTGCAATATGGAAAGGACCTGGCTGTATTCTGCAGTGCTAGCAAGCAAATGGCGCAGAAAAACTGTTCTCTGGATTGGTTTTTAAGCAAAAAAAAAAAAAAATATACACACACACACACACACACACACACACACACACACACACACACACACACACACACACATATATATATTCTTAGCCCCTGATACCTGGGGCTATTTCTACAAATATCTGTAAAAGCACCAGCAGACAGCACTGGAATGGAGCCTCTTGTGCTATATGCACTGCAGTCTGCTATATACACTGCCTGCCTGCCTATATACACTGCCTGCCTGATATATCTCTGCAGATGGATTAGTCCTCAGAAGGACTGTTTGTTGAGATGGATATGTGTCTCTAATATAGTTTGGTACACCTACACTAACTAGAAACAAGCAAATCTCTCCCTGACGCAGAAGCAGCTCTCCCTACACTGTCTGATCCGGAGTGACTGTGACGAGCATGGCGGCGCCAGGTCTGATATAGACCTGATGACGCTGTGCGGCCAGCCAATCACTGTAATGCCGCAACCAACATGGCTACGGCATTACAGTGTGAGCCAAGCAATCCCTGCATGTTCATTAGCTCTGTAAAGAGCGCCAAACATGCAGGGAGGGGACCCATGCTCCCGCCGAGCAACCCTGGAAATATGCGCCGAGCATCTAGAGCAGTAAGATGATCGGGCGAGCACCCAGCAGTAGCGAGCATGCTCGCTCATCACTATTACACATTTAATCTTCAGCTCCTCCATGGAGCACTTACTGGGGCCCGATGTCTCCGCTGCCTCTTCGACGTCCGTGCCTGCCGCAGCAGCAGTGTGATGACGTCAGCTGCGTGCTGACCTCCTCACACTGCTGCATGTCAGGGCTGGAGCTGACCAACGCTCCTCTGCCCCAGCCCAGAGCCTCAGTTCAAATGTTTTTCTGTCTGAAAGATGCAAATACATTTGAATATCAGAAGAAGGGAGAGGCTTCTCCCGGACAGTTTCGCGGACCACACAACATTCTTTATGTAGCGGGCCGCATGTTTTGGAGGTCTGGCTTAGCACGTTTATTACTATCCTGACTTACAATTTGACGAGGCTTGATATTTTGTCAGTATACCGTAGACTGCAGACTAAAACTGACCTAGTAAATATTTGTGTGGCGCCCCTGAGGGTTCGACCGCCACAGGGATGCTGCACCTCTTTATTGGGGTGTAGTGTTCCTCCTTTGAGGTAAGAACAGTGCGATGGTCAGGACCCTACCTCCACATCCAATACCACACTTCTCCCACCAGAGGGGGCTAGTAGGCACTAGGTGCTGCCCCTACTGGGAATTGGGAGACTGGGGAACCAAGAGATAGGGGAACCAACTAGTGGGTGAGGGTGGAGGATTCACATTTTAGTGACACTTTAAATTTGATTTTTAATACACTGCCATCTTGGTTCTGGGTTCTTTGATCGTGATCTCTCTCCCTGAGCGTGGATCCTGTGTGGACCTGCAGAGGATGGAGACACGGCCCTCGTACCCTGGCTTTGGGTCGAGGGGCAGGTTGCAGATAATGTATGTCTCAGCCCGGTCAAGGACCAAGACCAAGAAGGCCCGGAGCTTAGGAGTGTAGCTCCACCGCAAATGGATCCCAGGGGGATGCAGACGGAGCGGTATACGCCACCTGTCCTCGCTAAACTGATCTATTCAGAGGGATTCCGGCTGCAAGAGGGGTACCGGCCCCCGACACCTGACCTTGCTACTCTATGTCCTGGTCAGGGAAGCCCAGTGGGCCCTGAGGATCCCACCGGGTAGCGGAAGGAGCGGAGCTGCCACCCGTACCCTTTTTCTGAGTGAAGTTCAGAGGGAGACCCGGCCTATCTACACACACACAGACATGAAAGGACCAGGTCTGAAGTCTAGGAACACTCTGGTGCGGGGTCCTGATTGAACACTGGACTTACTCGGAGGTGGTTGGACCCCCCCCTTCTCTGGTGACCACAGAACTCCGCGAGAAGCAGGGAGAAGACTTTCAACTGCAATCTCCACCGTGAGTAAAAACCCTGGAAGTTAACCCCTATGGCCTCCGGACTCTTTATTCTGCATTACACCGCACTACGCAGCACCAGACCTCCTATACTACAACCCCCTCCATCCTGTCTCTCTGCCCTGAGGCCCTGCTCCGCCTGTGGGGAGTAGTAACAACGACGGCTGCCATAATACCCTGCCTCAGCGGACTGCAGCAGCGCTGGTGGCCCTGGGTGCACCCCATCGACAACATTAGGACCCGGCTCCGAGTCCCCCATCTCCCAGGGTAGGGCTTCCAAGCGTCACACATTTGTATCATAACATTATTTGGGACATGAAGGACAGGCCTACATGTAGTCTTCTGAGATTTCTGTAATATAGATATTTCTCTGCTTTTACTACAGGTGAAGTCTGCTGTTTATTCTTCTGTAAATCCACTGCCAAATTCACGTGTGTAAAGAATTTGCAGGGCATTTTCATCCCTTGTGGCCATACGCTATTGAAGAACTTAGGTTGCAAATCATTCAAAACAAGATGCCACCAAAATAAGTATTCAAAAAATGTGAGTTAAACCTGTCCACAATCCAAATGTATAGTTATGAAATTAATTTTATTTTGCTCGCTTATATAACACCATCATATTCCGCACGCTTTAGACACATTATCATTGTCCCCATTGGGGCTCACAATCTAAAGTTAGAGACACTACATTAGCTACTTTCTTTACAGTAGGGTCACATCTGCTGCAGAGTGTGGTTTTCCAGGGAGTGATTACAGCGCACTCACAGGAGAATATACCTTCAGTTTCTCCCTGACCTGCTGCTCCAGTAAGAAAACAGCGTTACACGAGGTGACAGGTTCTCTTTAAAGATGTTGTTCAAAAATAAAAAGAATAGAAGCAGCTTTGGTGGTCCTCCGAGTATTTGTTTACAAGAGAACGCTAAAGCAGGACCACCAGAGTATCTGTGATGGATTAGTGGGGGATGGAAAATGAGTAGTGGTGTTTTTTTTGTTAAATAGCATTTTTGTAAATAGTTTTGTTATAGAACTCGCTCTTTGACTATCTGTTCTCGTATCGAATCCACAGTTCTTGTGATGATGTAAGGTTCGGGTTATGGTCATATATCTATCAGTCTGATTTGGATGTATCTAGGACACGGAGGTTATCTAAATAAGCACAATATACATGATCTCTCTAGACACGTCACAGTATGTGACCTCTCCAGATTCTGCAGGGGAACAGGGAAAATAACAGGAAGGATGAATTATATCATGGTAAAAAATTGTAAATGAGTTCCCAGATTTTAAGCTGTTCTGGCGTTCTTCATATGCTTTTATTCTAGCATCCAATCACTTTTGTTACATCACATGTCTTACATTTCAGCAATAACTTGTCTTTTTTTATTTTTTTTCCCTTACTTAAGTGAATCCTCACATGGTGTAACTGATCACCCCTAACGCCTTGTTTTGGACTCCTGCTAGGAGCAGTGTACGCCTGTATTACATAATACTAGTCCTTGCTTCTGGTTGTCGATTGAGGGAAATTTTACATTAAGCTCCATTATCTATTGTTTGCTGTCCATTGTATAGCCATGATGACTGATACTTCACAGCCGGTTACAACCTCAATGCTTTCACATTCCATGCAAGCGTAAATGGCTTAACCATCTGAAAGTATTTTATGTTTAGTGCTTGTGCCAAGATGTCAAGAGGTCTTGGCTTGGCTTCTATAGAAGGTTGGCTGGAGCTATCTTTCATTTGCCTCAGGGGGGTGATCATTGCATCTCTGGTTTCAGCACTGATTTTCTGTAAATGTTTTGGCTATACTCCTCGCTTTAAGGTAGTTTTACTGAATGTCTTTTTCGTTACGGTAGATTTTCTGAGCTGGTCTTGGGGCTTATGTGATGTCTGCCTATTTTACAGTACTGCTCCAGGAGTAATTACCTCCAGGATGGAGAGTGCATGAAATTTGTATCGCACTTTCCTTACCAGAGCTCTGGGACCACCCTGTTCGGTTTGCTTGTCCACAATTTTTCATACATACCTTTTTATGTCTTTAATTGCATTACCACTACGCAAGAGTTCAAGCAACTAGACAACAACTTAATGGTCTTTTTATATCAAAATACGCAAAGAGGGCAGATCTCCCAATTTTATGTCGGGGGGGGACTTGATATTTATCACCTAATGTGTCGCATCGTTTCACTCTGTATTACTACTTATGTCATAATATGGACTGAAGCACACATTAGGTTCTCACTCATTGAAACCAGCGTGGTGCTGTAATAGGACGTTATCATGGAAAGAAGTCAGTTCATGAAACTTCTTCCCTCTGAAATGTTCCATCATCGACTGTGACTGGCAGTGTTGAAAAGTGAAAGTGTGTAAGAACCACAGCAACTCAGCCACGAAGTGGCAGACCACGTCCATTTACAGAACAAGTTCTGAGGCATATGGCATGGGAAAATCACCTGTCCTATCACTCCCTGCAGAATTCCAAACTTTCGCTAGAAGTGATGTCATAGCAGAACTTTTACGTTGGTAGCTTCTTGGGAACCAAAGGGACATTCATGGTCGAGCAGCTATACACAAGACAAAGATCTGCTAAGTGTAAAGGTGTAAATCATGGCACAGCTGGACTTTGGAGCAATGGAAATATGACATTTGATGTGGTGAATCTTGTTTTTTTTTTTTTTTTTTTGCTGAATACTGACCTTGACGACATCCAGCTCCATCTCTCCCCATACAAGCAAAGACTGTTCCCCCAGAACAGAGTAAGCACACAGCGGCTGTCATAGAACGTCAGCTCTGAGATCCTCCTCCTCCTATCTCTGTAGATGGAATCTATGATATAGCACGAACATCAAAACAACAACATAATAAATTTGTCATCGGGATTTCACCACAAATACTATTTGTATATGAATGTAGATCTTTCAAAGACAAGTGCAGCAATGCCTTTAAGTGGCCAGTATGAAATCAGTGTTTGAAATATGCATTTTAAGCTGAGTAGCTACTGTAGATCTGAAGCCTGGGTTACTCCAGCTCTATTTTTCACACTGGTCTGCCTACTTGCTTGATTGACAGCCTCTATGCTGTGTGACTTTGTGAAAGGAGCTGTCAGTTAAGCAGGAGGAGGTGGTACTTGGTGGGGCATAGAGCTGGAGTGACAGACGCTTCAGATCTACAGTAGCTCTTCAGCCCCATTTGCAGATCAATTGAAACGAGTAACCGAGGAATGGATCAACCATGTAAAAGTAATGTTGCTGTTAACCTATTTTTCATTTCCATCCTATTATAATTTAAATTCACAATTTTTTTTTTTAAAGTCTGTTTTATGTGTTCGCCTGCTGGGTTTTTCATTGTGGGCGGGAATTGGGATTTCTAGATGTTCTGGGGTTTTTAAAAGTTGCATAATTTTGTGCAAATGTACTTCAGTCACCCGCTGGAGTGATTTTATGGACTTCTGGAATTTTGATCAGATTTTGCAACACTTTAGCAGGACATGAGAGATATATAATTATTTCATGAACCACGTGCACCATATTTAAGAATTTTGAGCACAAAAATACTTCAAAACAAGTGACTTAACAAAAGCGCGACTGATGAATCGGGCCCTGTGTGTTCCACATCTCGTTCTCATGTCTGCAGACCTCTTTAGGCTTTCACACTGTGCGATCTTAGTTTTGACCTGTCATTTCCGGTTTAGTTGTCTCTTCATTTTGTGGTACACCTTTTGCACAGCACATAACACTGGCTGACTCCAGTTCTGACGGGTCAGGTCCCGTGATTCCTGTAACACACCAATAGCTGGCCATATATATTACAAGTTCTGCCCTTGTCTAGCCACCTTACAGAGCCGGACTTGCTAGCTGATTGATCAATCATGTGGCCCTATATAGTTGCCAAATGTGATTGGTCAGAGCTCGTTCTGTCACAAGCCAGCCCTTTAGATTCATTCACTACCCGAGTTACTGAAAAATGACACCCAGACACTAAACAAATATTAAAAACTAGTATTTATTACACTCCAAAAAGTCGTTAAAGCCACAGTAAATGGTGCAAATAAGTGGCTGTATCTGATATCCAGAGAATCCACCTGCTCTTGCTAGATTGCATGAGCTTTAAAGGGGTTGTCTGGTCCAAATTTGCCGGTTTGAGACCCAGGACCGGAGGGCCTCTATGAGTTATACATACTCCCGGCCAGTGGGCGTGGCCTAGCTTCCACTTGTATGGGAGCGAGGCCACGCCCTCTGGCCGGTAGTATGTATAACACATACATAGCCTCCTTTCCGGGGTCTGAAACTGGTGAACTCCGCAGCACACAGTGCGTGCACTGGGGGAGGGGGAGAGGGATTTATTAGACTGTGGTCACACAGAGTGACTGCAGACATTATTGATTTGGACCGGACAACCTTGAACATTGCACCGTAAATTTAAAATAGCGTGGGGTTCCATTATTTATTAAGCTTTTCTGATTTAGCGCCATCATATTCCACAGCTCTTTACAGACAACATCATCACTTTCCCCATTGGGGCTCACAATGTAGATTCCCTACCAGTACGTTTTTGGAGTGTGGGAGGAAATCAGAGAACCCAAGGAGAACATTCAAACTCTTTACAGATGTTGTCCTTGGTGGGATTTGAACCCAGGACCCCAGCGCTGCAAAACAGTATGGCACTTGGTCCTTTTGAAGGGGATTTGGATAATTAGAAAAACATGATTGCATTAGTCTACCGCTGTCTGTGGGTTGTATTTGGCATTACACCCAGCTTATGATGTGAAAAGAGTTGACCTGCAATACCATGGACAAGTTTTTGTCATGGAAAGCAGCCATGTTTTCAAATTCTATACAACTCTTTTTTTAATTTATAGGAATCCAGTGGCTGAAAGGAAACTTTCTCCTAGAGGTAGTACCATTTCTGGCCATGGGATTGCTCTACCATTACAACCCGACCCCCGTCCTGTTGTATTAAAATGAGCTGATAGCAGAGACCACACAAGGACAGGGGTGGCGCTGCGTCTACTGCACATCATTAAGAGGACCTGCTCCTGCTGCAACTAACAAACTGTGATTTCAGGAGAAATACTCCAAGATTTAAAAATCCAGTGATGGACTTGGGGTCTTTGCCACTACTTTATGCTGCCCATTGGTTCTCTGGGTAAATCTTGGAGAAGTCCATACACCTGCTGCAGAAACGGCCCATTCACACGTATGATATGACTTTTCTGCAATTAATCTGCTGCGGACCCTCGCATTACAGGATGTATTACTTAGTGGCCACGTGGTGAGGTTGTATGGCCGCAGGATAGCTGTGCTAGTGGTTTCCTTGCTCTTTACAAGCTCACACTCAGTGCATAAATATCTTTATTCTACACTGTTTAATATTCCGATGGATAGACACCAGACAACAGAGGTCTTCTATGCTTTTTTCATCTATCCAAAGAGGCTTTAGCTCATGGTCCCCATGCACATGCTATATAAATAGGCTAGTGTCTGTAATACAGGGGCATTTATCCCATTGTGGAACCAGAACGCTACAAACTCCATAGATAGTAAATGCAGTATGTCTTGCATTGTATGTGTATTTTGTAGATTCTTATATTAATGCAATTCTATTTTAGGATGAATATTTTCAGCTGTAAAACATTATTTGTAGCATTTTGCTAAAAGAAAGGTGGGAGGAGTTGAAATTGGAAGGAAAACGCCTAGTTGTCAAGTATCAATACTTTCTTCAACCCTCCTTAAACAGGTGTTGCAGAAATCTGCTCATAAACCAGGTTAAAATCCTCATGGTCAGCTCCTTTTTAGAGAAAGGGTAAAGAGAACCTGTTAGTAGTTTCATTTATTCAGGCAGATTCCCTTCTTAGATTAAGCAGCGTTTTACTCGGAAATGCTGCAAAGCTTCAGAAAAAACAGTGTTGAAAATCTAGCTTGGGTTGGGGAGAGGAGTCTGATGGGTGGCTCCTTACTACTTTTCCCCGCCTGGATCAGCTTGATTGACATGTCGCTACATACATAATGACACAGATCTGTCCATCAAGCTGAGCTGTCAAGTGAGTAACCGGAGAACACGTCATGTCGTTGCAGCATTTCAGAGTAAAACATAGCTTTCTGTAATGGGGGAGCAGGTTGGAATGAGTGTTGCGTTGCTTGTGATTTTTGCAGAGTGAAATGGTTCACTTTAAAGGGAATCTGTCAGTAAGTTTAAACCCACCTCGCCTAAACTATTTAGTGAAAGTTGAACTCACTGGTACCTTTTATATTTTCATTACGTTGCCTCAATCTTAAAATAAATTCCTTTTTTTGCTTTATGCAAATGAGTTGCTAAGTGCAGTAGGCAGGATAATGCATTAAGTGAAACTCTGTTTCCTCGGTTATTAACATTCTGGGCGTCTGCCTTTGTCGATCTCTAGCAGACTTGGCCTCTGACACTAGGTGTCAGTAGCCAGGAAATAGTGCTCCTGTACAGATCAGCAGTCCCCTTGCTTCTGCGCAGTAACCTGCCCTTGTGAGATCCTGCCTTACTGTTCTCCTGTGGCAACTGCTTACACAATGAAGTCTGGGCACAGCAAAGAGACTGCTGATCTGCACAGGCTGCCAACTTCCTGGCCAATGTCTGACGACAGAAGCGAAGCCCACTAGAGATCAACAAAGGAGGTGCCTAGAATGTTAATAACCGTGGAGGCAGAGTTTTCTTAGGTGCATTCGCCTGCCCATTGCACTTTTGCACCTAATTTTCATAATGCAAAATGGCGATTTATCATGATTCGGTTAACGGGATGAAAATGTGAAGGTACCAATGAGTTCAACTTACACTGGGCTACATGTGTGTATATAGATGGTTAAGGAGGATGGGGTGGGGGTAAGGGGTCAAATTTACTAACTGGTTCCCTTTATGCTTGCTTCATGCTTGGCAGCTAGCGCTGAGCCTGTTGGGTGCATAAAAATACATGAGCTGTAAGTTGGCAGTAGGCATCTGAATGGCCAACAGATAAGGGAAAGATTTTTTTTTTTTTGCGCGTGCCCTAATTCTAGGCCTAAATCACGGTGAGACACTGAATTAGCTGCAATGTAGCCGTATTTTAATATGTGAGCTCTTGCTAGCTTGAAGCAGTAAACATGCATGCACTTCACAGCTATATGTATGTATCTTCCAATGGGAAGTGGGAGACAACTGCTGCTAGATATTTCTGACAGTGTTCCCGCCAGGAACATAGGATTAGGCATATTGAATTCCAGCATGCCTTATGCTAGTTTTCTCTGACATCTGCCACCAGGGGTTAGTCAGCCAGATCCGCTGAAAATGATTTCTAATGTTATATTGGCTGCCTAAGGATTTCTTCTATCCACATCCTGACTCTTACGAGTTACTATTGTGTAGTATTGGCTCTATAGAGCATTAAATCGGACCATCCTAAATTTGGTGGCCCACATAAGGAAGCCAAGAAGACTGTATGATGACTTCTAGAATCAGCGCCACAGTAATGGTCTGTACACAGATCTAACCAGGGCTAAAACATTGGCAGCTTTTACAATGGATACATGACTCATGTTGGCACATAGTCATTTTTGTGTGTGTACAGTCATGGCCAAAAGTATTGAGAATGAGACAAATAGTAATTTTTCCAAAGTTTACTGCTTCATTTTTTGTAATGGCAATTTGCATATACTTCTGAATGTCAAAGAGTGATCAGCTTAACAGCAATTACTGTACTTGCAAAGTCAATATTTGCCCAGAAAATGAACTTTAACCCCCATAACACATTTCAACATCATTGCAGTCCTGCCTTAAAAGGAGCAGCTAACATCGTTTTAGTGATTGATCCATTAACACAGGTGTGGGTGTTGATGAGGACAGGGCTGGCGATCAATCAGTCAAGATTAAGTAAGAATGACATCGCTGGACACTTTAAAAGGAGGCTAGTTCTTGGTATCATTGTTTCTCTTCAGTTAACCATGGTTATCTCTAAAGAAACACGTGCAGTCATCATTGCACTGCACAAAAATGGTCTAACAGGGAAGAGTATCGCAGCTACAAAGATTGCACCTCAGTCAACAATCTATCGCATCATCAAGAACTTCAAGGAGAGAGCTTCCATTGTTGACAAAAAGGCTCCAGGGCGCCCAAGAAAGACCAGCAAGCGCCAGGACCGTATCTTAAAACTGTTTCAGCTGCGGGATCGGACTACCAGCAGTGCCGAGCTTGCTCAGGAATGGCAGCAGGCTGGTGTGAGTGCTTCTGCATGCACTGTGAGGCGGAGACTCTTTGAGCAAGGGCTGGTTTCAAGGAGGGCAGCAAAGAAGCCACTTCTCTCCAGAAAAAACATCAGGGACCGACTGATATTCTGCAAAAGGTACAGGGAGTGGACTGCTGAGGACTGGGGCAAAGTCCATTTTCTCTGATGAATCCCCTTTTCGATTGTTTGGGACATCTGGAAAACAGCTTATTCGGAGAAGAAGAGGTGAGCGCTACCACCAGTCTTGTCTCATGCCAACTGTAAAGCATCCTGAAACCATTCATGTATGGGGTTGCTTCTCAGCCAAGGGAATCGGCTCACTCACAGTCTTGCCTAAAAACACAACCATGAATAAAGAATGGTACCAGAATGTCCTCCAAGAGCAACTTCTCCCAACCATCCAAGAGCAGTTTGGCGCCCAACAATGCCTTTTCCAGCATGATGGAGCACCTTGCCATAAAGCAAAGGTGATAACTAAATGGCTCATGGAACAAAACATAGAGATTTTGGGTCCATGGGCTGGAAACTCCCCAGATCTTAATCCCATTGAGAACTTGTGGTCAATCATCAAGAGACTGGTGGACAAACAAAAACCAACAAATTCTGGCAAAATGCAAGCATTGATTATGCAAGAATGGACTGCTATCAGTCAGGATTTGGTCCAAAAGTTGATTGAGAGCATGCAAGGGAGAATTACAGAGGTCTTGAAGACGAAGGAACAACACTGCAAATATTGACTTGCTGCATTAACTCATTCTAACTGTCAATATAACCTATTGGTACTCATAATATGTTTGCAATTATATTTCTGTATGTGATATAAACATCAGACAAACACTAATAAAAACCAGAGGACAGCAGATCATGTGAAAATATAATTTTGGTGTCATTCTCAATACTTTTGGCCATGACTGTACATTGTTTGTCACTAGTTTTGCTTAATATGGGAAATGTGAGTTTGTTTAGAAGACCTGTAACAGTGGGTGCAATTATTTCCCCATAATCTGCCAGAGCTCCATGGTCCTCCTTTCATTCCAGGTCATTCATGTGTGCAGATTTTAATTGCAGTATTGTGTCCCCCTCCCAGCATGCACTGTTAAATGAGACCATCAAACTGTGATTGCTGTGTTCCACTAACTTACTGTGACCAGTGCTATTATTTCATAGAAATGGGTTTTCCTCCCTATTACACAGGTAGTTACTTTTCATGGCTACGTCTGAGGGTATACGAGGACAACTGAGAAACGTTCTTTTCTTCTCATTTCTCACACCACTGAAATAATATTCAATTACATGGCTTAATGGGGTTTTGATGACTTATTCACCCACTGCGCCAATGGGGGGCGGATATTGCATAAAGTGAGACTTTTTGCTTACTTGCTAAATCCCCGCGCCTGTCTGTCCCACAGCGATTTCCCTGTTTCAAATCTGCAAGGAAAATATAAGCAGCACTTGCTTGAGATTTCAGAAACCTCATTCACTTTGATGGTTTTGTGAAACACTGCATCAAAAATGCAGCATGTGAACAAGCCCATACTCTACCTCTGAAATTGTAATGTATAGAATCAGGTTTGAGCTTTTGGCTTCTGAAAACCATTTCATGACCGAATAATTTTTTTTTAGTTTGTTCATAAAATTAGATCTTAATAGAGGCATATATGTACTTACCTCTTATTTGTTATGGTATATAGACATTATATGATCGAGAGCAGAACTTTGGAAATGAACAAGTTAGAAATCCTACCAAGATGGGACAAGCTGTTTAGTATGCCACACCCCTAGTCATTGGGCCACGTGCACCTATGAAAACTGCTTACATATTTGGCATAAATTAATTTTCACAGGTTGTGTTGGAGGCTTAGCTCCAGCATTTAGGTTGAGTTGCAAACTACATACAACTTGTGTTCAGAGATTTAGCTGCTTCGAATAACATAGTTTGCTTTGTTTGTTTTTTTTATCACAATACTGAGCAAACGCGCTAAATTTTAGATTTATATATACTGAATAAATTATCATCAAATCCAGCCATTGTAATCTTTCCTTTATTAAGTCAATTTTGATCTTATTTAATTGCATCAAGAAAATCAATAGTTGTAACATCTTATCAGAGAAACAAGCTTCTTTCTCCATTTATGAGCCATTTTGTCTCCTTCCCCTGCATCCTGAATATATCATCCACTGTGAAACACTGCTAAAATCTGTCTTGATCAAAACAAAATGGACTTCCAGCACACTGAAGGATCAGATTATAGTTGCCCATTGCAATCTTTGCAGAGCAGGGAGGAGGACCAGCACGAGTGTGTCAGAGAGACTGGTCTGCAGCTCTATAGTAAGTGTTTTGCTTCTTCTCGCTGGTGGATTCACAGCTGCACAGCTCAGTACTGCTGTATGATGTCCTCCGTGCTTCTACTGTCTATGTAGATGCGGCGTACGTAGAGACAGGAGCAGAAATCTCTCATCTCTATGTGTGCTATGTATGGAAGCTAGGAGCTGTTCTTCACCCACTAGAACAGAATAAACTATAGCCTTCAGAGGTCAAAACTGGTGAAAAATTCAGGGTACAAGTCTTGTAATGGCTAGAAATAGTGTTATTCCTATGTGCATACATGACAGCATATTCTGAAAAGACACCTCAACTGACAGGTACGCTTTTAAGACTTATGGTTCACAATTAAGCTGAATTCACATTTGCCCTGGAGACACTATTGCAGATTCCGCCACTGTCACATGTGAGAGAATTTTTTTTCTCCCATCCCAGGAAAAGATGAACACCATGACAAAACCACACAGACTCCTTTAAAGTTAATAGTCTTGTCAGGCACAGTTACTATTGCTTAAAACACTGTTTTATCTGCTGCATCTGTTCTAAATGTAAGAGACTTGGCACTCAGGATGGTGAAGATAAAAAATTACTTAAATGTAGAATAGCAATCCAATAGAACACAAACGTTACGGTCAGTTTCAGACTTCATCAGTGTGCGGATTGCCCAGCAAGAGTGCGAGGTGAACCGTGGTATCCACTCTTGGTGATGAGCTCCTTGTACAATACCGTTCAAAAGTTTGGACACCCTTCATGTAGTGGTTTTCCTTGTTCTTATTGGAATGTGCACTTTGTAGATTCAGACTGAAGGCAGCAAAACCAAGAGGGTGGACACCCATGTTAACAAGGAGTAAAATGGTTTGTAATAAGTGAGACTGCGGTGTGAAGGCAAAGCTATCACCAAGTCCTCAGCACCTCTGGGAACACCTTCAAGACTGTAGGAAAGCCATTTCAAGTGACTACATTGAGAAAATACTATGGGGGTATGAAGATGTTATCAGTGTAAGGGGTGTACTTTGCTTAATTGAAGGCGTAACACACAATGTGTTTTGTTCCACGCATGTTTTTTTTATTCCTTCTTTCCATATGTGTACCTCTGTAGTTTTGCTGACTTATGTTTAAATCTAGTGTCATGTAAAAGTTTGGGCACTTATGGTCAAAATTACTGTTATTGTGAACAGTTAAGTAAGTTGAAGATGAAATGATCTCTAAAAGGGCTCAAGTTAAAAATGAAACATTTCCTTTGTGTTTTAGGGGAAAAAATGATGGTAATTTTTTTATGCAAATTGCCTCTTCAGAGGAAAAGAGGACTTGTACTCTATAGCGCCACCTATTGGAAGTAGCAATCCTACAAGTCACAATCAACTCTTTAACGAGTCGTGCAATGACTTGGGATAAAAGCCCAATCAGAATCTCTTAATTTGCAGACACGGTGTTTCGGCCTGTTGGCCCTCATCACGACTCGTTAAAGGGTTGATTGTGACTTGTAGGATTGCTGCTTCCAATAGGTGGCGCTATAGAGAACAAGTCCTCTTTTTCTCTGAAGAGGCAATTTGCATATTAAATTTCCCAGAGGAGCATTGCATGGCTAATAAGCCTCCTTACCTTGATGTGCCAGAGCTGGTGTGTCACTCTCCATAAGGAGAAACGTTACCCCTTAGACCTTAGTAATTTTTTTACATTTTAAAAATTACAAACAGAAAAATGGGCTGATGTAAAAGTTTGGGCACCCTTGTAAATTTGTGTGCTCAGATAACTTTGACCAACGTTTCAGACCTTAACTATTCTTCTAGAATTATGGCTTGTTCACTATAATCATTGGGAAAGGCCAGGTGATGCAAATTCCGCAGCTTTATAAAAACCCAGCCTCCTCTAACCCTGTGCCAAAAAACAGCAGCCATGGGTTCTTCTAAGCAGCTGCCTACACTCTGAAAATGGTGGAGGCCCACAAATCAGGACTAGGCCATAAGAAGGTAGCAAAGTGTTTTTAAGTTGCCCTTTCCTCATTTAAAAATGTAATTAAATGGCAATTAACAGGAACAGTGGAGGTCAAAATAAAGTCTAGAAGACCAACCTAATTTTCAGTCAGTGCTGCTCATAGGATTGCTAGAGGCAAATCAGAACCCCCCTGCTTGACTGCAAAAGACCTTCAGAAAGATTATAGCAGACTTACTAGTTGTGGTACATTGTTCTACTGTTCAGAGACACCTTTACAAATATGGCCTTCATGTAAGAGTCATCAGAATAAAACCTCTCCTGCATACTCACCATATAATTCAGCGTCAGAAGTATGCAAAAGAACATCTAAAATCATGTAGAAATCCACAATGGCCTACCTTAAAAGGCGCAAGCTGAAGGGTTTACAATGGCCCTCACAGTCCCCTGATCTGAACATCATTGAAAATCTGTGGCTAGACCTCAAAATAGCAGTGCATGCAAGACGACCCAAGAATCTCCCAGAACTGGAGGAATTTCCAAGGAAGAATGGAGGAAAATCCCTCAAACAAGAATTGAAAGACTCTTGGCTGGCTACAAATAGTGTTTACAAGCTGTGATACTTTCAAAAAAAGGTGTTACTAGGTACTAATCATGCAGGGTGCCAAAACTTTTGCATCTGCCCATTTTACTTTGTAATTTTTAAAATGTAAAAAAATACTTTGTATTTAATTTTTTTTTGCCTAAAATACAAAGGAACTGTCATTTTTAACTTTAGGCCTTTTAGAGACCATTTCATCTTCAGCTTGCTTAACTGTTACCATAGAAGTCATTTTGACCAGGGTTGCCCACACTTTTACATGCCACTGTATAATGTGCACATTCCAAAAAGAACAAGGAAAACCACTGCATGAACAGATGTGTCCAAACTTTTGCTCAGTATGTAGTACTGTGGCTATCTCTGTCCCTGCCATTGACTGGCAGTTTCCTGTTTACACTGTGCATAGGCAGAAAGCTGATGGAGGGGGTGTGGATAGACGGAGCTCATGAATACCTAGAACTGAAAACAAGAAGCTAATCATTGACAGGTCTAGAAGAGATGCAGTAGATAAAGCAATGTTTTTAGTCATTGACACACTGTAATCTGGCTTTCTTCATTTTAAGTCCTTCAAGCTAAATTTCATTTTTGTATCTTAAAGTGCAGATTATATTGTTCAAATTAAGAACAAATGTGGAAAGCGGTTTGTCTGAATTGTGGCGTTAACAGTGCTGTTTCAAGGGTATTGTAGAATCAAACTTGATGTACAGGATAAATGGATATTTATGTATTTTTTTGTAAGTGTGCCTTTAAGAACTTGCTGTGAAATGACAGTCATGGAGAAGACCTCTTCCTGTCCCTAGAGTATCCAGCATTGTTCATCTCCGCAGCGATGTTGACATTCCACACAGATGCTGTAGCCCAGTATGAAGAGAATTTCTTTCTGACCTTTCCATCCACTTTGCTTGTTGTGCTGAAGGTACCCGCTCCAAAGATCGTCCTCATCCTGAGTGTTTTCAGCCTTCAGCCAACTGCGCCGAGACAAACACTGCCATTTACACAAAAAGGGCACGTGTCAAGACAGAACATATTTTGTGTGATTTATATCATGAAAGTAATTGTTTCCCTCACAGCTGACCTATTGGTCTTGTTTGTCACCATGCCATTATGTCACAAGGGCACAAGTAAAAAACGTTTCTCATAATGGAAAGGTTTCCAGAGATCATTGGAAAAAGAGTAAACTTGATAATGGTAAAATATGATTATTACTACATACTTGCCAAATCATTTCCTCCAGGAAAAGACAAAAAAACCCCTTAAATTCCTAAATTACTTTTAACTGCTTATGGACATATGACTTGTTCCCATGTATGGAGCTGAGCCTAAACTATACCTGTCAGATGCTGGCTGTGTCACCCAGTCATCATCTGGTGACTCAATCTTGCTCCACTTAAAGAGAATCTACTGCCAGGTTTTTGCTACCCAACCTGAGAGCAGCATAATGTGGGGCAGAGACCCTGATTCCTGCATTGTATCACTTTCTAGTCTGCTTAGTGTCTTTTTTTAGATAAGAAAAAAAAAGTGATTTTATATTCGGAGTCTGTTACTATAGGACTCACTACATGGCCTGCTACAAGGTAGTCCAACCACATCCCTCATGACTGTCAGCTTTCTGCTTATGCACCGTGTACAGAAAGCTGTCCATCACTGGTGTTGACTGGGTTATGCAGAGCTCCGCATTTAGAGAAGTGGTAGATCTACAGCAGAGAATACAGTTTTTAGTATCTAGTAAAGTAAGTGATACACCCCTGGAATCAGGGTCTCTGCCCCTTACTCAAGGTGCTCTCAGATGGGGGAACTCAAACTTGATGACTGATTCCTTTTAATTGCAGCTGTGAATTACTTCCGCTAACATCACAATCAGAAAAAGATGCTGTGTGCACATACCCTCACATCTGGAAACCTCATCAGAAATCAAAATGGATTCCTGTTGCAATCCACGTTTGATTTGTCCTCCTCTTCAAAAGAAAAATACTCTAATGGTATGTCTACACAGAATAAATTTGCAATATAAAAATAGTATCCAAGATTCTGTTGTGGAAAGTACCATTATTGAGTAAGGTTGGATTCACTCACCTCCATCTTTACCTTTTTAAATTCTAGCTTTTTTTTTTGTAAATATTTGTTCATTAGCAAATTGACTAGATGTTACTTTAAAGGGAATCTACCAACAGGTTTTTGCTTTGTAATCTGAAGACAGCAGGAGATGAAACATTGAATTCAGTGATGTCATTTATTAAACTGTGTGCTGTTCACGTACAATGAAGGTTTTATCATTTGGACATTCAGGCTATGTGCCCACTATGCAGAAATGCTCCGGATTTTTCCTGAGCGTTTCTGCATCTCCCTGGCAGAAGAAACGCATGCGGATTGTACATGCGGATTGTACATGCATTTTTCCTGCCAGGGACATGCGGAAGTGAAGCGTTCTTCACATGC
The DNA here is from genome assembly GCF_046119375.1 of Phyllobates terribilis. Lineage (NCBI taxonomy): Eukaryota > Metazoa > Chordata > Amphibia > Anura > Dendrobatidae > Phyllobates > Phyllobates terribilis. Next base: position 519,588,575 of record NW_027362763.1, on the reverse strand, counting down.
ATTTCTGCATGCGGGTTGACAAGCGCTTTCCAAGCGATTTTAGCATCACTTGGAAAGTGCTTGACAACTTGGTCACACTATATAAATCCATGCAAACGGCATGAATTTATATAGTGTGACCGTAAAGAATATTAAAAAATAAAAAAATAAATACAGTGCCTACAAGTAGTATTCAACCCCCTGCAGATTTAGCTGGTTGACACATGCGGAATTAACTTGGCATTGTGACATTTGTACTGTAGATCAGCCTGGAAGTGGGAAATGCACTGCAGCAAATTTTGTTTTTGTTTTTTTTATTTATTTATTTTTTTTAAACGTAAAAAGTTAATTCAGAGTGTCATTTATTATTCAACCCCTCAAACCACAAGAATTCTGTTTGGTCCCCCTAAAGTATTAAGAAGTAGTTCAGGCACCAAGAATAATGAGCTTCACATGTGTGGATTAAAGATCTCTTTTGCCAGCCTTTTCTGACTATTTAAGACCCTCCCCAAACTTGTGAACAGCACTCAGACATGGTCAACATGGGAAAGACAAAGGAGCATTCCAAGGCCATCAGAGACAAGATCGTGGAGGGTCACAAGGCTGGCAAGGGGTACAAAACCCTTTCCAAGGAGTTGGGCCTACCTGTCTCCACTGTTGGGAGCATCATCCGTAAGTGGAAGGCTTATGGAACTACTGTTAGCCTTCCACGGCCTGGACAGCCTTTGAAAGTGTCCTCCCGTGCCGAGGCCAGGCTTGTCCGAAGAGTCAAGGCTAACCCAAGGACAACAAGTAAGGAGCTCCGGGAAGATCTCATGGCAGTGGGGACATTGGTTTCAGTCAATACCATAAGTAACGTACTCTACCGCAATGGTCTCCGTTCCAGACGAGCCCTTAAGGTACCTTTACTTTCAAAGCGTCATGTCAAGGCTCGTCTACAGTTTGCTCATGATCACTTGGAGGACTCTGAGACAGACTGGTTCAAGGTTCTATGGTCTGATGAGACCAAGATCGAGATCTTTGGTGCCAACCACACACGTGACGTTTGGAGACTGGATGGCACTGCATACGACCCCAAGAGTACCATCCCTACAGTCAAGCATGGTGGTGGCAGCATCATGCTGTGGGGCTGTTTCTCAGCCAAGGGGCCTGGCCATCTGGTCCGCATCCATGGGAAGATGGATAGCACGGCCTACCTTGAGATTTTGGCCAAGAACCTCCGCTCCTCCATCAAGGATCTTAAGATGGGTCGTAATTTCATCTTCCAACAAGACAACGACCCAAAGCACACAGCCAAGAAAACCAAGGCCTGGTTCAAGAGGGAAAAAGTCAAGGTGTTGGAGTGGCCTAGTCAGTCTCCTGACCTTAACCCAATTGAAAACTTGTGGAAGGAGCTCAAGAATAAAGTCCACATGAGACACCCAAAGAACCTAGATAACTTGGAGAAGATCTGCATGGAGGAGTGGGCCAAGATAACTCCACAGACCTGTGCCGGCCTGATCAGGTCTTATAAAAGACGATTATTAGCTGTAATTGCAAACAAGGGTTATTCCACAAAATATTAAACATAGGGGTTGAATAATAATTGACCCACACTTTTATGTTTAAAATTTAATAAAATTCAACTGAGCAACATAACTTTTTGGTTTGTAAGATTTATGCTTCTGTTCATAAAACCTACTCTCGTTTGCAGTTTGAAGGCTCTAACTTATTTGCATCTTATCAAACCAGCTAAATCTGCAGGGGGTTGAATACTACTTGTAGGCACTGTATATACTTACCGTCTGATGGCCCCTGGAGTCTTTATTCAATCCGTCCTGGCTTGCCGGCAGCTCGCGGTACACTGAAGGACCTTCCGACGTCAGCGGTCGCGTGACCCGTCACATGACTAAATGACGTCATGGCAGGTCCTTGAGTCCACCGTGATCTGCCGGCAAGCAAAGACAAGCACATCGGGGGTCATCAAAAGGTAAGTATAATGTATATTTTTTTATTTTATTCTTTTTTTTTTTTTTTTTTACAGGTTTTATGGTACCCGGGTCCGGAGGAAAGTCTCCTGTCCTCTAGACCTGGGTACCATCCGCACATTAGAACGTGTGGAATGCGCATCTACATATACAGTGATGCGTAATCTATGCAAGTCAATGGCGGCAAAAACACAGCACTGCCGCAAAATAATTGGTAGTGCTGCGATTTTTTTCCGCAATGATAATCCGCAGCGGAAATTTCTGCAGCATGTGCACAGTACATGCGGATTATCATTGGGGAACATGGCAGGCCTTCTACCATGCGTTTTTTAAGAGTTTCTGCAGCGGAATTGCATCATGGGCACACAGCCTAACAGCTAGGTCTGATGCTCAAGGAGACTGGTAGTCCGACCACACCCCCTGCTTTGATAAGCCGTTCACTGTCAATAGACTATGTACATAGAGAGCCTGATCTGGTCAGTCAGCTATCTCAGCTATGCTACATTTAAGAACTGTGTCACAACTAATGACCCAGTAAACTAAGTGATACATCGTTTGATTTAATTGCAGTGAACAAATTTTCAGTTGCAGAAATTCCGAAAAATTATTTTCCATATTTAAAGTACTAGTCATTTTAAGTAACTTTTCAAAATAAGCATGTGTGTCTGTGTGTGAGAACTCTGTTTCTTGTCATTATTCAACTTATTTTTCACCATGTGCAGGCTATACCTATCATTTTTATTGTCTCTGACCTAGTGGGTGGAGACTAGCTGCTATGATACCTCCAGTACACAATTCTTAGGCTGTGTGCCCACTATGCGGTTTTTAAGCGTTTCCGCAGCGGTAAAAACGCTGCAGAAACGCTTAAAAAACGAATGGTAGAAGGTCTGCCATGTTTCCCAATGATAATCCGCATGTACTGTGCACATGCTGCAGAAATTTCCGCTGCGGATTATTGCGGAAAAAAACGCAGCACTACCAATTATTTTGCGGAGGCGCTGCATTTTCTCCGCCATTGACTTGCATTAGAATGCATGGATTACGCATCACTGTATATGTAGATGCGCATTCCATGCGTTCAATGTGCGGATGGTACCCAGGTGTGGCGGAGAGGAGACTCTCCTCCGGACCTGGGTACCATGGAAAACTGGAAAAAAAAGAATAAAATAAAAAATAAATATATACTTAGCTTCTGGCTTCCCCCGATGCACTCCTCCTCTCATGCCGGCAGTTCGCGATGGACTGAAGGACCTGCTCTGAGGTCATGTGACGGGTCAAGCGACGCTGACGTCGGCAGGTCCTTCAGTGTAACGCGGTCTGCCGGCAGCCGGGACGGTGAAGCAAGACACCGGGGGCCATCAGATGGTAAGTATAGATTTATTTTTTATTTTTTGACATTCTCTGGGGTCACACTATATAAATCCATGCCGGTTGCATGGATTTATATAGTGTGACCAAGTTGTCAAGCACTTTCCAAGTGATGCTAAAATTGCTTGGAAAGCGCTTGTCAACCCGCATGCGGAAATGCAAGTGAAGAACGCTTCACATCCACATGTCCCTGGCAGGAAAAATGCATGTACAATCCGCATGTACAATCCGCATGTACAATCCGCATGTACAATCCGCATGTACAATCCGCATGTACAATCCGCATGTACAATCCGCATGTACAATCCGCATGTACAATCCGCATGTACAATCCGCATGTACAATCCGCATGTACAATCCGCATGTACAATCCGCATGTACAATCCGCATGCGGAAATGCAAGTGAAGAATGCTTCATATCTGCATGTCCCTGGCAGGAAAGACGCATGTACAATCCGCATGTACAATCCGCATGTACAATCCGCATGTACAATCCGCATGTACAATCCGCATGTACAATCCGCATGTACAATCCGCATGCGTTTTTTCTGCCAGGGAGATGCAGAAACGCTCAGGAAAAATCTGGAACATTTCTGCATCGTGGGCACATAGCCTTACAGTGTGAAATTACCATTCTTCTTTCTCAGTAGTACACAGCAGTATAACACGGCCGAGTGCTATCTGATGTTTTACTGGAGAACACTCAGCCCAATGTTATACTATGGGGCAGTGCACATCAGCGATTATTTTCTCATGCTGATTCGATGTACGCTCACAGAGACTATGGAGTGATGGAGAGATTAATTTCTCCACCTTCTCCGCACCTGTGGTATGATTCTCTCCGAGAGAATCGGATCAAGCTCTGACACAGTTTGAGCCGAGTGTCATTAGCATAATCGGCCTGATTCTCTCGCATGAAAGAACATACGCCAGTGTTAGTGAGCCCTAAAGAGAATGTCCACCTGAACAAATAGAATATATTTTATTTTGTTTTTAATGTTTTAGATTAGCACTTTATATACTTTATCTTTCAGACATACCATGTAGCCCTGGTTTCACTGCCCTCTTGTAGCCTCACTTCTGGCTTGGCTATGACACAGGAAAGACCATGGTGGCTCAGTGGTTTCAAATCTTACCAAGGACAAAATTTGCAAGGAACTTGTATGTTCTCCCCATGTTTGTATGGATTTCTTTCCACACTCTATAAGGGAATTTAGATTGTGAACACCTCTGGGGACAGTGAGCGATAACCATGCACAAATACGCTATGTGGCCAATATGCAAACATATACACACATGATGCGTCAGCACACTGTGACTAATGAATACATGAACGCCAATATTGCTGCAAACATTAAAAATGTTTTAGTGGCTATGGAGCATCCAAATTAAAAGGTTGTTGTGGTTGGATGGCTTTTGCACTCTTTGATAAAAAATAAAAAAAATGCTAAGTACCTTACGTTTTTAACGTTTACAGCAATATTGAAGTTCATGTATTCCTGAGCCGCAGAGTGCTGATACATAGTGTATGTATATGTTTGTATATTGGCCACATAGAGTATGTGTGCACATGTGCGGGCCCTATTTATTCTTTTTTGTGTATTACATATCGGAGTGTGTAGCCCCCTCCATGGCCCAGCATGCTTATCCACCCATCTATCCCACATAATATTTTTATCGCGAGCTATGCCTGGTTTCCTTTTCACTCCCAGCTCACATGAGGCTGGTTTGTCACAGAGAGATAGGAATCATCCATATTAAAAGGTCACCTTGATGTGGTTGGATGGCTTTTGTGCTTTTTGATCAAAAACCGCTAATTAAGTACATGACATTTTTAACGTTTAAACCAATATTGAAGTTCATGTATTCATTAGTCACAGTGTTCTGATACATCATGTATGTATAAATGAGTGATAACTATGTTTGTGCAATGCCTTAGAATATTTGTATGCTAGATAAGCGAGAGCTGACTGGCTTCCTTCTGTCTTGGCATCAGCTAGGATTTTTTTCTGAGAAAGAAATGAGCCAGTCAGCCAGATCTAGAAGTGAAGCTGTTGGCAAAGCAAGTGGGGTGCTGAAACTGGGGCACGTTTGAAAGGTAAAGTATATTAGGAAGTGCCGCTATAGGTCATTGCAATCGCAATATAACTTAGTTTTGTTCTGCTAGACTTCCCCTTTAACACTACACGTTGCTGGAAATAATTCACATAACCCAAACTTAGGCTCCATAATCATCATTCCCACACCTAATTTTATAGAAGCACTCTACAATCTGGTAGATGGCCTTTTTATACTTGGCAAGAGAATGAGTTTCACCTATCCTTGAGTGTAGTGGTGGTGCTTTGCACTACTCAAGTCATCATTTGTCATAATAGATTGGGATCTTGGGCTTCTGTGCATTGGCCTAACCATGGAAGCCTATTTCATGACGTACCATACGCCTAGTTCTTGTGCAGATGTTAGTACAGCGTACCTCGGAAGCTAGTGATTTATGGACTCCTGTGCCCAGCTCTGTCAGTTTGTATGGTCTACCACTATGCATCTGAGCTTTGTATGCATCCACTTTTTCTCTTTAATATAATTTTGATCTAAATTAAATTGTTTTTTTTTGTTTTTTCTCTCCACAGCGAAAGAGTGAAGAAACGTATGCAAATACAATACACTTGACTACAACAACCTGGATTATTAAGGTGATTATTATATGTATTTTATAGAAATCCCACAGTTTTTTCTAAATGTTTGCAGTCTAATTAAAGCATTTGTGAAATTAGTCTATCTACTGAGTTCTACTTTCTTGACATGTCTTTTTTTCCTCTAAATACTTCTCTTTATCCAAAAAATAACTATCAGAGCTTGGTCCCTGACTTCAGTATAGGAAGGAGCTGTCTTGTTGGGACAACCTCTTTTATTATTGTTATTATTATTCTTATTGCATGTAAGCTGCCTTTGCACTTGCATAACAAATTATTTTTAAAGGGTTGCTCCACTACTTCTACAGTGGTGGCCAAAAGTATTGGCACCCCTGCAATTCTGTCAGATAATACTCAGTTTCTTCCTGAAAATGGTTGCAATCACAAATTCTTTGGTATTATTATCTTCATTTAATTTGTCTTCAATGAGAAAACACAAAAAAATTGTCCTAAAGCCAAATTGGATATAATTACACACCAAACCTAAAAAAGGGGGTGGACAAAAGTATTGGCACTGTTTGAAAAATCAAGTGATGCTTCTCTAATTCGTGTAATTAACTGCACCTGTAACTTACCTGTGGCACCTAACAGGTGTTGGCAATAACTAAATCACACTTGCCGCCAGTTAACATGGATTAAAGTTGACTCAACCTCTGTCCTGTGTCCTTGTGTGTACCACATTGAGCATGGAGAAAAGAAAGAAGACCAAAGAACTGTCTGAGGACTTGAGAAACCAAATTGTGAGGAAGCATGAGCAATCTCAAGGCTACAAGTCCATCTCCAAAGACCTGAATGTTCCTGTGTCTTCCGTGCGCAGTGTCATCAAGAAGTTTAAAGCCCATGGCACTGTGGCTAACCTCCCTAGATGTGGGCGGAAAAGAAAAATTGACGAGAGATTTCAACGCAAGATTGTGCGGATGGTGGATAAAGAACCTCGACTAACATCCAAACAAGTTCAAGCTGCCCTTCAGTCCGAGGGTACAACAGTGTCAACCCGTACTATTCGTCGGCGTCTGAATGAAAAGGGACTGTATGGTAGGATACCCAGAAAGACTCCACTACTTACCCCGAAACATAAAAAAGCCAGGCTGGAGTTTGCCAAAACTTACCTGAGAAAGCCTAAAACGTTTTGGAAGAATGTTCTCTGGTCAGATGAGACAAAAGTAAAGCTTTTTGGGAAAAAGCATCAACATAGAGTGTACAGGAAAAAAAAAGAGGCATTCAAAGAAAAGAACACGGTCCCTACAGTCAAACATGGCTGAGGTTCCCTGATGTTTTTCGTTGCTTTGCTGCCTCTGGCACTGGACTGCTTGACCGTGTGCATGGCATTATGAAGTCTGAAGACTACCAACAAATTTTGCAGCATAATATAGGGCCCAGTGTGAGAAAGCTGGGTCTCCCTCAGAGGTCATGGGTCTTCCAGCAGGACAATGACCCAAAACACACTTCCAAAAGCACTATAAAATGGTTTGAGAGAAAGCACTGGAGACTTCTAAGGTGGCCAGCAATGAGTCCAGACCTGAATCCCATAGAACACCTGTGGAGAGATCTCAAAATGGCAGTTTGGAGAAGGCACCCTTCAAATATCAGGGACCTGGAGCAGTTTGCCAAAGAAGAATGGTCTACAATTCCAGCAGAGCATTGTAAGAAACTCATTGATGGTTACCGGAAGCGGTTGTTCGCAGTTATTTTGGCTAAAGGTTGTGCAACCAAGTATTAGGCTGAGGGTGCCAATACTTTTATCTGGCCCATTTTTGGAGTTTTGTGTGAAATGATCAATGATTTGATTTTTGCTTCATTCTCTTTTGTGTTTTTTCCTTGCAAGCAAATTAAATGAAGATAATAATACCAAAGAATTTGTGATTGCAATCATTTTCAGGAAGAAACTGAGTATTATCTGACAGAATTGCAGGGGTGCCAATACTTTTGGCCACCACTGTATGTCAATAACCCATCCTATGGAAAAGTCCTAAGTATCAGATCGATGCGGGTCCAATACACCCACTGATCGGCTGATCTTGGTGCTGCCGGATGTTAGCAGTTGCGGAGCTGAACAGCACAGCTTAGCCAGTTGTGTAGTGGACACTGCCGAGTACTGCAGATCCGCCCTTATGTTTGAATTCTATCCAAAGAATAGGTCATTCATTATAAACGTAATGGCACACTTCTTTAATTGCTTCTCTGCTCTAATGTCTGTCTGCTACAGAAAAAAAAATTGCGTTTGATCAGAGGTCCATGGGCCACTTTGCTACAGCAGTTGGGAAAAATGTAAATCTTCTGAGACCTTTTTTTTTTTTTTCTTTTTAGAAAAAATACAATTTTATTTGCAGTGCTACATTCATGCTTGTGATAAGCTCCTTTTAGGATAAGTTCCTCCATGCCGATGTTACAGATATTTTTGCAATGCCTCTCTTATCAAGCTCTGTGGTTCTGTTTACTTGCAATGATTGTTTTAGCAGCAGGTGCTAATAATAATAATCTTTATTTTTTATATAGCGCTAACATATTCCGCAGCGCTTTACATACATTATCGTCGCTGTCCCCATCGGGGCTCGCAATCTAGATTCCCTATCAGTATGTCTTTGGAGTGTGGGAGGAAACCGGAGAACCCGGAGGAAACCCACGCAAACACGGGGAGAACATACAAACTCCTTGCAGATGTTGTCCTTGGTGGGATTTGAACCCAGGACCCCAGCGCTGCAAAGCTACAGTGCTAACCACTGCGCCACCGTGCTGCTTATCATTGCTGGACACAGCAGCACTGTGCATGCTAGTCTAACACGCCCCCTCCTGTGATAGGCAGCTCACTGTCTATGGACATTGTATATACAGAGTCTTATGTGGGTGGGGTTAGCTTCCTGACCTCTGCTGTATTGCTGAATCTAAAAACTCTGTCAGAATTGCTGCACCCAGTAATCTAAGTGATATATCATTGGATTCAGCTTCTCTTTGCCTACATCATACTGCTTTCAGATGAGGTAGCAAAAAAACTGCTAACAGATTCCCTTTAAACGGGACTTGACATCTGTTTTGACATTCTTATACTGTTATATAGGGGTGAGAGACACATTAACATCTGATGTGTCCTATGTCTTCCACTGTTATCTGCAGAGATGTCTAGCAAGTCTGAATTGGTGGTTGTTTAGATTGCAGAACAGTTCCCTGCAGAAGAAATACCTTCTGGTCAATTGCAGATGGCAGATGATCTATAATATACTTACATTGTAATGTCTTCACATCCTGTTCTGTCCAGATGTGTCCGGATCCCAGAATTCCAAGCGGCGGAAGTTCGTCGACGACCCAAGTGATGGGTGTCTCAATATGGAAACTGCTGGCGCTACCAGCCTCTTGCGCTTTACCACCAGCGGAACACCGTCTCGAACACGCCGTACACCGGGATCAGCCGAGTGATTCACTGACCGCCGCCATCTTTGTACAGGAGGAGCGCATGCGCAGTTTTAATGTGACCGCCGCTATCTGCCTGTGCAAAGATGGTGGCAGTCTGATTTACTGAGTGGGGAGAGACAGCTCAAACGAGAGAACACATGAGGGAAGAAGACAGCACAGGGGTGGAGAGAGAGAGCAGACAAGGGGTAGAGCACATGGGGTACACAGGTCAAAGAGGAGAAGACAGCAGATGGCGGAGAGACAGAGCACAGGGGGGAGAGAGACAGCAGACAAGGGGTAGAGCACTGGGGTACACAGGTCAAAGAGGAGAAGACAGCAGATGGCGGAGAGAGACAGAGCACGGGGGGAGACAGCTCAAATGGGACAGCACATGAGGGGAGAACAGCACAGGAAGGAGAGAGACAGCAGACAAGAGGGATAGCACATGGGGTAGACAGGTCAAAGAAGAGAGCACAGACAGGGGAAAGAGAGAGTGGATAGGTGGGTGAGCACATGAGGGGAGAGAGATTCTCATCGCTGCAAAGCCTGCCCCCATCGTGACATTACCGCCCTCCCGATGCGATAGCATCGGGCCTCCATCTAGTATTTTATAATTCTGCTGCTATACATGGATTTGCCTGAAATGGCCCTCTATACACCGCCTCTTAGTGTTTTTTAGTGTGATGAGTTACCTTTAAAAGGTTTGCACTGTAGCCAAGCCACATCTACTGTAAATACCCTTTAGTGACTATCGTGCACATATTTTCTATCTCTATGACTGTAATTAAATGTTTAATGTCTTTAGGAAGTATTGCCTGGTTTGGTCAGTAGCTTTAAAGGCCGAAATGATTAGAATCCTTGGAGTTAATAATTTTTCTGCTCTGAAGTCAGCCTTCGTGAGGAATGTTTGCTGAAATCACTCCACATATGTGTTGTGTGTGTTATTCCATAGCAGCAAGTCCTCCATCCATCCATCAGAGCAAGCAGACCGTGCCATTAGCTTCATGAAAGTGATTAAATGGACTAATGTCCGAGTAGTGCGCTGTTTTGGGTGAATTGTGAACTTGTATGAATGCTCTCTTCCTCCTCCTCTGTCTCCAGCAATGTTAGAGCTTGGGTGGGGTCTGCCTAGTTCATTAAGCTTCCCATTCAACTTCTAGTGGCTTAGCTTTGGCTAGTTCAGAGTCGGAGTGACTGCCCAGCAGTCGGTGAGCTCCAGCCTGCGGATAGCAGTAAAGGGGAAAGTCCATACGGAAAACATGTATGCAGTAGGTAATAATCAGTTCTTCCTCTCCTCTTCCTTGTGCCTTCCCGTGTGCTGATGGCCCATTGATGGTATGTGATGGACTGCATTGTTTGTTCTCTTTTATACAGTTTATTACTACTAGTGGTGTGTGCTACATTAGATCATTCTGTAGATTTCATCCCTGAGGACATGTGTAGTGTGTCTGGCTGCTGCATCAGTGATGATTTACTCTACAGATAGTGTGGTCTGTATTCTCAGTTGTGGTGCGCACAATTGTTTCCTTTATGTTTTAAGCACTTTTAATCACTTTAGAGACATTTTTAGTAAATGGAAAGATGGTTTACTGTCCATTTACTACATGACCAACAAGGTAAAGAAGCCTCTTTTTTTTTTTTTTTTTTTTAACCTATGAATGGTGTAGCTTACCTGTGAAAATATTGTGCCTGTTACCAAGTTTATACCCTACCATGAACATGTCTCAATCCATTCTCTTCAACTCCCTAAAATAATAAATCTTCAGAATTTAAAGGAAACACTTGATTATCTTCTGCACAATAGAAGCCTGTGGAAATGTTACAGCTTACAGCTATAGGTTTCCTGGTACACAGATGTCTCTCTGCTGTAGGCCTGAAGTCTGATATGTACAGTCTGACCAGCACTTTTTCTATTTCGTGATCTTGGTACTATTTTTGTAAATGGGGCTTCAGGGTAATCACATATTCTACATGTTCTTGACTCAAGATTGGCCGATGCAGACTATAGTAAATTTCTGAGGTTTTGCAATGTAGACTTCACCAAATGTTTCACGTTCAACCGGACATGTCATTTTTTGTTTAATTTTGCCTCTTCATTGCGGAAATATTAGCAAAAAAAAATTGTTGGTAGGGAGTTAACTTTAGCTAAGTCCAATTGGGTGTAGTTAGATATTTTTCACTGGGGGGAGGGGAGGGGCGTGTACTTCTGCCTCCGTTTTGATATTGACCAATCACAAGTTGCAACATAGACGTGCAGAAGGACCTGTGATGTCATCTGGGTCACCTGACCTTTTGTCCACAGGTCCTGTCAGCCTAAAAAAGCACTGAAAATATATTACCCAGCAAAGGAGTGTGTGTCTATTAACTCCAGTTAATATTTATATGTTGCAGTACCTGTTACGGAGCAATAGAAATAACAAGAGCATAAACAGGCCACTTATGACCTGGTCCATATAGAAAACACAACACACTGCAGTCTTCAATTCCTGCAAGTAGGAAGTATTTATTTACAAAGCCAAATGCGAATCACATGGAGACACAATTGTAAACCGCAGTTATAATCCAAGGGTCTGTGACCAAATGTTGGAATGGAAGAGAATGAAGCGCTGATAATACTGTTGGTTTCCAAGAATGTTGCACTTAGAACAGGTATTAAACAAAGCCGCCTGTTCTGAGCGCAGCGCTTCACCACCAGACATGCCCGCGGCACAACAATTTTTATCCTTGGAGACCAATAGCATTATCGGTGCTTGATATTCTTCAATTCCAACCTCCTTTACAGTGAGATCAAGGCTCAGGAGTAGCTGAAATGTCACATTTGGTCACAGATCAATGAATTATAACAAGCTGTTTTACCTTTGTGTCTCCATACAATTCTTCTGAATTTGATTTTGTAAACGCTTCCTAATCATATGTCTTAAAGATCGATGTCTTAAAGATGTGCTGTGTTTTCTATATGGATTGTTCTGTTCACTAGTACCTCCCAACATGTTACAAATCGTGTGGTGTGGTCTCCTTATCACATTTCACATGGTGACGGGTTCCTTAGAAGCCTCTCCAGTACATGTGACGCTGTTGAAGCTTTCCATTGTAAAACAATGGCAGTTGTTGGTAAAAGCTTGTGCAGTTTTTCCCCACTGTTCTATTACCATGCAGCACACTACTGGCAGTAATTGGCTCCCTGAGAAATCTTCATGTATATCAAAGCAACTTTCCAGGCTCCTGCATTCTGATGCTTATTTGCCACACTATATTCACTCCACTAAATCTTCTCAATTCCAGTTTAGTAATCTCTACTGTAATCTGTCTTTGATGTAATGAAAATTATTGTTTATTATTAAATGTATTCTCTATCCACTAATGTAAATGCTAGTGTTTATAGCAAGCAGCCAATCAGGAAAAGTGTGAGCTGGAGGTGGGAAACAGCAACCAATGAGGAGTCAGTAGGTGTGTCTCTGACTACTTCAGACTTCCTGTTAGCACTGTAGCTCATCTGTTACAAATCACAGCTTTGATCAAATAGAGCTGAGCAAACAGGTTGCAAATGGTTTTGCCAGACTAGAGAACAGAATGAAAGAATCATCTTGTCTCTTATTAACTTTTTTGTTAAAAGCTAATGTGAAACCTGGGTAATGACTCAACTCAATCAGCCTTAAAGCAAGGTTAATGTTGATTAATTTGGGTGCGGTTAGACAAAATATTTGTTTAGGATGCTGCCAGCATGAAGTAGTAGTAACACCTGGATTAGGATTCACTACATGGACACAGTTCACAACTCCACTTGACTGTCTCGAAGTCACTAACCTCCTAAGCCATGACCCCAACCACCTTTCCATTTGTAAAATAGCCTTATTTTTATAACCTTGGCTTATCTTTAGGAGGCATCACCCCATGCACAAATGTCCTCTGGTAGTATCTCTAAAATGTTTTGCTCTTGTCTCAGTCATTCATTTATAATATTGCCTGATGAAGGAGCCTCTGTGCTCTGAAGGCTTGCGTATACCATTTTTCTGGTTAGCCAATAAAGATATCGCTCCTAGAATAATTATTTTTTTTAGGCATAAAAGTATTTGCATTGAGTTTTCTGGTTAGCACGGTACCACAATATAATTTTTATTGTGCATCATTATAAAAGTGAGACGTACATTATACATCCAAATGGGGGAAAAGGTATCCAGCTCTCAAGATTAAAAACTTGTTTATCCATCCATTCATTCTTCGTATGGCTTACAAAATATGAGACATTTCACCGAATCGTTTCCAGCAAACTATGCGTCCTTACTCATGGACCCATTGCCTCAAATGCATTATATGGAAATGTGCATTGAATACTGATGTTTCTCTCCTTGATGTGGAGGAAAGTCACATTCAGTCATCAAAATGTTACTTGTTATACCTTTTGGATTGTGTAACAATAAACTCTTAATTCGAAAGTGATAACTTCAGAGTTCTTGCTATTGTATTATGAGATTGGGACCCTGTCTGACACCAGAAGATCGCTAGCAGAGTTCCCATGGTGCCCATTTGATTCTGCAGATTTTCAGCACCATTTCTGGACCAATTGGCTAATTTTGGCTCCTTTCGCCTTTTTTTTCCCCCCCTTAATTGCGTGGGTCATGCACTTTTCTGGAACTGTAATATGCTGCGATTTTTCCCGCATACAAATATACAGTGGGATAACCGCAACATATATGCACCATGGGAACATAGTTTAACTGTCTAGGGAAGGCTATATTGGCGGTCCTGTGTACAGCACACTAAAAAAAACTCCCAGTCAAAGAATCAGTAAAGCTTGTATTAAACTAAGGTCTTTTTTTCCTTTCCTTTCTTTTCTACTCAAAAATGCATCAAAAACTAGGTATGAAGGTATGTTCCTGTGGGCTAAATTACTGCGCTTTTGCGCGCCACATAATACTGTAATGGTATCATTTGAAATCTGCAGAATATTAATTTGTACTATGAATGTCACTTTGGGTTTCACACTTTGCAGTGCCATCGGTGCAGTATTTGGAAAATGTGACCACAATCCTGAAGTCCCACAGGGTCCTTCTATTCTAGGAATGTTTTTTGTTTTCTGGGGAACCTGACAACTAACTCTGTTATTGCAGCCAGGGCTCCATGCCTCCGACTCCACAGCACGGCCTCACTACTGAGCGTGTACATAAAGTGCAGCACAGATTCATCTCAGCTAAAAGCCGAGATCCTTAGATCAGGAATAGAACGGACATAGGATATTTCATAACTTTCCCAAATACTTATGAAAACATTTACAGCACATTCTGCATTGTACTACTGTACCCAATTTATTATATATTTTAGGAGTCAGTCCATTTTATATCGACTCCACCAAAATGGACACAGACTCCACGACTCTGACTCCCCAGCCCTCGTTAAATAGAAGCACAGTGGGCATGGGATTTCTATAAATCCCTTCCACTGTGCTTGCAACGTAAAATGCAGCATTTTGGACGCATCAAAAATGTGCTGCGTCCAAAACGCTGCTATTCCTGATCGTGGGCACATACCCTTAGTTGTGAATTTAAGTCCTTAGCAGTCTTATTAGAGAGCTTGTTCTGATACTATATTTTGTAGCACTACCATAAATATGGATAAAGTCAGGTTGAGTTCTCTGTGATGAATGTGTATGCCAACACTGCAGGAAAAAAGATTTCTGATAAGAAATAATATGTAAATCTAGATAATGGGGAACAGAGTGCACAATAGGATGATACCCTATGGAGGGAGAGTAGGAGGGTGCTGGTTACGCTCACCTTGTGGAGATGTATAAAGCAAAACTATCGCACACCTGGTGGAGGTGGTGCCCGGGTAAGGTGCCAAACCAAGTATAGATTAAAGATAAAACCCGGCACTCAGAAACTTAATTGTTGCTTTTTTTTAATAATAAAGTGGATGAATACAAAAGTACAAACGTTTCGGTCATTAGGGACCTTCATCAGTGTACTAAAAAAACAAAAAAATGCAAATATTTACAAAATTACAATGGTCAAGTACAAATACATGTTGCACATATAGGTAAATATTGAAGTATGGGAGGGGACGGGAGGGAATAGGATAATGAGGGAAGGTGATGTATCATGAACAGAGATAGGAAAAAAAAGGGGGCATATCAGTATTCAGAGGAAAGCCAGGATTGGGCTGTGTCCACACAATGGCTGTAAAGAGAGTAGGTAGCAAATAAGGGACATGAATAGATGCAATGAGCAAAAAGGAAGAAGTCAGAGTGGAACAGGATGTCAGGCACAAACCTTGTGTATATGGCAGGCAGGTATAATATGTTGAGGAACGCGGTATCCACCGCTAGTTCTATGGTGGTAGAGTATTGAGCAGGTGATTTGAACGCTCTTTTATGAGCGTGGGGAGGGCCTCTGTGAGTTCTAAGGTTATCATTGGTGGTAGTGGAGCGCTGTGTAAGAGAAGTATGGCCTGTAGGACCTGTGATTGACCCGGAAAGGTCCTATTGGTTAGCGGCGGTCACGTGGGCGGAAGTGACGCAACACGTGCGTTCCATTCGTTCAGGAAGTGCGTTCCACCAGAAGTGATGAATAGGACCTGACATAGCAGGGATCCCATTGGAGGGCGGCGGTCACATGGGCGGAAGTGACGCGTCGCTTGCGTTCCAGGGCCCAAAGGATGCGTTCCACAGGGTATTTATATAGCAATAGTGGATACTAAAGAGAGAAGAGGAATGTAGCTGGTACAGGAGAATCCAGGGTGGGAGCCACAGGAGGGAGCAGGGAAGGAGCATGGGTCTTAGGGAAGGTTCTAAAATAAAGAGAAAAAGGTTATTAATATTGTGCTTATTCTTCCAGAAAAACAATAATAATAACAAAGCATATATACAAAATATGACAATAATCTCATGAATACATGAAATAGGTACACAAAATTATAGCAATAATTTCAGACAGTAGTATACTTTGGGATAAGAGAACCATAAGTCCCAATAGGAACAACCTATGACATTGTGTACAAATGACCGAAAAAAGTAGTCACAGGGACAGAGGTCAATTGAGAGTACATGCAGATAATTAAGTGAATGCGAGAAGATCATATTCCCGGTTGAGTCCCTTGGGTGTAAGTGACTGTAGTTCATGTATCCAGTAGGCTTCACGATGTTTGAGTCTACGGATGCGATCGCCACCTCGGCGTAATGGGGGTACATGATCAATGACTTGGAATTTAAGTTGGGAGATGGAATGTCCACATGTTGTGAAATGAAGAGGTAATGGAAGCAATAAATTCTTACAACGAATAGTGGATTTGTGTTTGGATATTCGATCCTTTACTGGTCGTGTGGTCTCCCCTATGTAGAGGAGACCACATGGACATTTGATCAAATAGACCACAAAGGACGAGTTACAGGTGTAGTAATCCCTAATGTGATATTGTCTGCCTGAATGTGGATGGTAGAAGGTGTTTCCCCTGATGACATTATTACATTGATAACACTGTAAACAGGGAAACGTCCCCGTTTTAGGAGTAGAAAGGAATCTCTGGTGTGTAGACCTTTTAGCGGTACCAAAATCTGCCCGGATAAGTTGGTCTCTGAGATTGGGGGCCCTTTTGAAGCAAGGTAGAAAAGGAACTGTAAACTCTGGTACAGTCGGGAAGGCCTGGTGTAATAATTTCCAATGTTGTCGGATCTTTTTGTGAAGGATGAGGACAGCCGGATGGTACGTGTGAACGAATGGAATCCGGTTCGAAGTAGTAGGGCGAGAGTTAACTACTGGGTTCTGAGATTTTGTTAATACGTCAGGGGGATAACCTCTATCCTCAAATTTCCTTTGCATCTCTTTTAGTCGAAGGGTGCAGGTAGTGGGATCACTGACTATCCGTTTTACTCGGTGAAATTGTGATTTAGGTACTGATGATATGGTGGGTTTAGGATGTAGACTGTCGAAACGAAGCAAACCATTACGGTCTGTAGGTTTCATGTAAAGGTCAGTGGACAGTATGCCCTCTCGGCTCTTAATGACTCTGGTGTCTAGAAAATTAATGGACTCTGAATTAACTGTAAACTTGAGTCCATCCCAGGCTGAATTAATGCTGTTAAAGAAATCCATGAGAGATTCAATTGGACCGTCCCATATACAGAATATGTCGTCTATGTATCTTTTCCATAAGATGGCATGGGTTTGGAATAATGTGTTGGGGTAAATGATGTTCTCCTCAAATGTTGCCATGTAGCAATTGGCATAGGGAGGGGTACATTGGAGCCCATCGCGGTCCCTTGTTTCTGAAGGTAAAAAGAATCTTGGAACATGAAAAAATTTTTTGTCAAGACCAGTGTGAGTAGGTCTATGCTAAGATTGCAAACTTCTGTGGAGATGCCGGACTTCTCCAGTAAGTTCCCAACGCACTGGATGCCTTTTTTGTGGGGAATGCAAGTGTACAGATTGTTGACATCTAAAGTAACTAAGAGAGACTCTGGATGGATCTGATGGATGGTGTGAATGGTAGTTAGAAATGCACCTGTGTCCAATAAAAATGATGGACTTTCTTTAATCAGAGGAGTGAGTATTTTCTCAAGAAAAATGGATAATGGGGCTAAGATGGAATCGGTCGAGGCGACAATGGGTCGTCCTGGTGGGTTTTCTAGACACTTGTGTATTTTAGGTAGTGTGTAAAACACGGGAATTATGGGGAATTTCTTGATTAGGTAGTCTCGTGTTTTGAGGTCAATAGTGCCAATTCCTAGATGTCGGTCAATCGTCTCAGTAATGGTGGCTTTAGTGGTGTTAGAGGGGCCATTTGGTAACTTCTGATAGACTGTCGTGTCGCCTAGTTGGCGTACGATCTCAGTCAGGTAGGTACTTTTGTCCATAACAACTATAGCCCCACCCTTGTCGGCGGGTTTGGTGGAGATGTGACAGGCACAACTCCTATGAAGGCATGAAGAAAAACAGCTGCTGCTGCCCCGTGGCTGGAGGATAAATCCTCCAGGAGATATTGGATCCAGTTGGATGAACTGTAGATGGGCTGCGCTGCTGGAGTAAATCAATTGTTCAGAGAAGATGCTGAAAGGCTTTTTATTCACAATGCGTTTCAATGCCGTACCTGCGTCTTTTTCAAGTGAAACAACCAAATGACATTTGTTTTTGTCACTTGAAAAAGATTCTGGTACGGCGTTGAAACGCGTTGTGAATAAAAAGCCTTTCATCATCATCATCATCATCATCATCATCATCATCATCTCTGAAGCATTGCTTTACTCCAGCAGCGCAGCCCACCTATGTGTTCATCCAACTGGATCTGATAAGAAATGATGTATTATTGGACCCTTGTAATTGAGGAAGTGATGTTTCCTGGAAAATTGCTTCCACACAACACATTTCATGCTAAATTGTCTTAAATGCAAGCAGTTGCTTACTGCGCTTTTATGTGAGCTGTCAAGTAACTAACTTTATACTGTTCTTGCACCGTGTAGTGTGAAGGAATAATATAAGCAATTGTACTTCTTGTAATACATATGGTTCGTATAAGAGGGAGCATGCTGCATGTATAGTAATTAAAAAGAAAAATATCTGGCCTGCCTTCCATGTGGCTCTTTTGTCTTGAAGATTGGAAACATGGTGACTGTAAGGGCTGTGTAGATACAATGTTGAACAAGGTGATTGGTGCCAGGTTGCTTGTAATATGGTTATTGCACACACAGGTTTTGGAGCAGATCCTTTCCAAAACATGGTTAAAAAATACACGAAAAACACCTTCTAATTTTTTTTTCTTAGCATACACAAGATCATTCTTTTGAGTGTTTTTCTTCTGCATCAGATTTTGAAAGGTGGTGGGAGAAAACAAAGTGTCTCCTGATGGAAAATGCTGCAAACTAGGCATTGCCCAATGAAAAAGCTGCAAAAAACACACGGAAAAATTCTTCAAAACGATTCAGGAACCGAAAAACTCCACAGAGGAGGAACACTTACTGGAGTGAAGGCGAGGATTCTTCTAGAAAACTTGTCATATTTGATTGCCTTAAAAAAAAAAAAAAAACCTCTCAACCCCAGCCGCACATGAAAACACATGCTGCCATTTTTCATTGGGCTTTAATGACATTGTGACGGTGTCGCTAATTGGTTTTATTGTTTATTGTGCTGGCACTGTGCAAGTTGCATTTCAGAGCCTTTTGCTGCTATTAATTTGAAACAAATGTTAGAAAAAAATCCTTGGTTTGAAATTATTGGGGGACACTGCTGTAAAATATGGCAAAATTGTAAGGCATATGGCATATTTTTATCTTTTTATAGTCCAATATGCTTTAAGGACTCACAAAATTGTGTTGTAAGAAGGTAAGGCCTAGTAGAGTTGCTAAATACACATAAGAAAATGACTGCTTTCTTAGATTGCAGGATCTATAACGGGTCTGTCAGCCTTCGTGGCTTATTCGAGTCCATGCCCACATTCATTGCAGTGATGCTTGACAACACTTAGTAGTTTTCTGTAAAGCCTATTTATAGATTGTAGATTTCTGCCTTCGGCTTCATGCAGCTGCACAATTCTTCTTTCTAGACTCAACATTATAAAGGCAAACAGCATAGTAAGGGTAAACCACACATAACCTTTGGTTCTGGGAATTTTGGCTATTTCACGCTTCCCAAGACTTTACCTACTTAGGCCTGGCTTTGTGAGACCACATTTCCAGGTTCCCACAGAATTCCACAGCAGTTTTTTCATGGATTTCGTTGGGTGGTTGTTTAGCATAATTGATGATTTCCTGGCTTGTTGCCTGTGGTCTGTTGAGCTTTTTTTTCATGCTATGAATCTGGAAATGAGAATTGAATACTTGCAATAAATTAACTTATTAGGTTTTATCACATATTTCAGGTTTTGAGCAGTTTTCTGTCAAAACCAGGAGCTGTTTAAAGAAAGATACATTTTTACGTGATAATGTCTGTAAATTGCTGTGTAAATGAGTGAAATAATGGTCTAAAAACATCACAAATATGGTACAGGTCACAGGGCAGTTTTTTTTCAAGGCAAATTACGCCACAATTGATAACTCCCATTGTTATGTAGTCTCCTAGGACATCTTAAAGCGAACCTGTCACTAAGTTTTTACCATATGAGATAAGACCACCACGTCTCAGCCCTCATATACTGCTTTCTATAATGCTGTATATAAGCCCCCAACCTGGCCTTTAAGACAAGAAAAAGAGGATTTATTATACTCGCCTGCGGGGTGGTCCGGTCCAAGTGGGTGTCGCTCGTCTTGGTCTGGTGCCTCCCTTCTTTCGATGCTGTCCTCCTTGCTTCACGTGGATGACGCCTCCCGAACATCATCCACACAGTCTCCACGGCATTGCACTCCTGCCAGGCATACTTCTCTGCCCTGTTGAGGGCAGAGCAAAGTACTGCAGTGCGCATGCACCCAAAAAGGTCAAAGAGTCCAGGCACATGCACGTTGCAGTACTTTACTCTGGCCTGCTCAGGGCAGAGAAGTACGCCTGTGCAGGAGCGTGATGCCGGGGAGACTGTGTGGATGATGTACGGAACGCTTCATCCACATGAAGCAAGGAGGAGGATGGCATCGCAAGAAGAAGGTAGGCTCCGGGCCAAGACGAGCGACACCCCTAGTACCGGACCACCCTGCAGGTGAGTATAATAAAACATCCTTTTCTTCTCTTGCAGGCTGGGTTGGGGGCTTGTGTACAGCATTATAGAATGCTGTATATGAGGGCTGAAAGGTTGTGGTCTTATCTCATATAGTAAACCTGGTGACAGGTTCACTTTAAGAGTTTTTGAATGCTGTTTTAGAGGCCAAAACCTGGTGGGGAGCTTAAAGGGACATATAAAGGGCACATTTATTCATTTTACTCACTTATCACTTATAAACTATGTAGAGGACTTGTTCTTCTTTTTCCTATGTGTTGCTGCCTTCTTATGATTGGTTCATGTCATAGAGGGAGAAAAATGACATGCTCCAAGTGATAACTCTCTAAAATACGCCAAGTACTTACGGTAACTAAAATGAACTTATTAACTGCCAAATACTTTTGATTGCTAATATCTCTGCAATGGAGAGGCGACATTAACATCAAAACAGAAAAATGTTTTATTCCGCTCTGCAGCCACTATTGCATCCTGTGTCCAGTGCAACATGAAGATCTTGGTGAAAGGTCCTCTCTAAGAATTAGACCGTATTGATAAATCTGCCGCCCAGTGGTCCGGTCTAGGCTCTAATATGCAGATTAAAGACTTCTATCAGGAGCGGTGCGTTAAACACATGCTTTGGTTGCTATTTTATATATTAATGTTTATTACAGTTCTTTTATGGTCTGCTTATCTATAGTGAAGTTTTACCTATCAGTCTGGAAGTCTCACAAGAGTTATTGTAGCTGACTGATTAGCTATGGAGGAGCAGTAGTGGTCGGAGAGTGTCTTGGCCAGTATGGTACTGTAACTGTCATCAAGTAAAGGTCTGAAATACTCCTAAATTGCCAAGGGTCTGCTTACTTCTGCTTTGCGAGAGAATAGTTTGGGTGGTATGAGGAACTGAAATGCAAAGCATAACTAAATAGTATGATTTCTACACTGATATAATGCAGTATAAGCAGAATAGGCCTTGTGTGATGTCAGCATGCCACAGTTATGGAGGACAGGTAGTAAGGGTCTATTTACACTGTTTATTATACTCCTTTTTATAGCACTAACATATTTTACAGCACTTTACAGGCATTGTCTTTGCTGTCCCCATTGGGGCTCACAGTCTAAGTTTTCTATCAGTTTGTCTTTGGCATGTGCCTGGAGCACCCGGAGGAAACCCACACCAAAGCCGTACTGATGGTGTCCCTGGTGGGATTTGAACCCTGAACCACAGTGCTATAAGGCAACAGTGCTACCCACTGAGCCACCATGTGCGGATTCTCTGCATTATGCCAATTCTGTCTGTTGGCACCACGTAGAATAGCACCCAGAACTATATTAGGTCTATTTATTATTGTTGTTGTTATTATTATTATTATTATTATTGTATTTTTAGAGCACAGTTAATTCCATAGTGGCCACTCACAGGCATCACGTGACCCCCGGCTCTGACATCCGCTGATGTCACGTCAAGTGCCGGCTGCAGCCAGGGGTTTCTCACTGCTGCGTTCCATGGTGGACGCTGGGCTGTGGGCGAGGTTACCCCGTGCATCACACCCGGCATCCACCACGCACTTTCCCTCTCCTCATTCATTGGGAAAGCGCGCGTTGGATGCTGGGTGTGACGCACGGGATAACCCCGGCCACAGCCCATCAGCCACGGCAGGGACCGCGTCACTGATGTCACGCCTTACTTGTTGTGACATAAGCCGGGGGTCACGTGATGCCTGTGAGCGGCCAGCTATAGCACCGCTCACAGGCAGTACCACCAGCGCATGGTATTTACAAAGACACTTATTTTCATCATAAAAATACATTGGCCTATTTTCAGTAGTAGTGGGCAACCCCTTTAACTGCGTCAATTCGTGTGCCTAGTGGGCTAATGGATCATTAGATTATAGAGGCAGCACTCTGTACCCAGTAGTAATTGTATAAGGGTCTCTCCTTTTAGTAGAGACCTGTGCACAGGTGATTTATATTCTGATTTGGCACCATAAAAAATAAAGCTGATCTTCATTATAGTCATACAGATCAGTATTACGGATTAATTTAAAAAATGTTTAAGGTTATATTTTAATGTTATTAAAGCCGCACACCTGCACCTTGGGACTCTGCCCCTGTTTGTTTAAGAAGAAAAGTTTGCGGTTGCTGAGCACCTGCAGACTGCTGAATCGTGACCGTGTGCGGTCCCCTGTATTTCCTGTGCGTGTATTGATCATGTGACCGCATAGATGCCATACATGCAGTCACGTGATCACCTACTTGCTAGTGGATCATGCGATTTACATAGTTGGGGGTCACTTGCTGATAGACTATCCAGCTTCACTTAATACAAGAGAATTGAGAGAAGCTAATTCAGACTAATTGCCATGTGACCACAACTATGTAAATTGCATACATGCTGTCACGTGATCGCCCACTTGCGTTGGGAATGCAGGGGAATCTTTACAGTGTGCGATTGCACAATGTCAGGATTTGGCAGTCTGCAGTAACCTAGAGTAACTGCAGACTTGTCTTCTCAGACTGAAAAATTCCCTTAAAGAAGTTGTGCGCTACTTTATATTACTCCCCCCAATGTATTCCCTCTTGTCCCCTAAGACTTGTAAATACCTTCTGTTGCTGATAATTCCTGTGAGCGGTGCCATCGATGGCCGCTCACAGGCATCACGTGACCCCGAGCTGACGTCACTACAAGTGAGGCGTGACTCAGCGCTGGGGTCCCCGCGGTGGTTGCTGGGTTGTGGGTGGGGTTACCCCGTACGTCACACCCAGCATCCACCGCACGCTTTCCCAATGAATGGGGAGAGGCAGAGCTCGCTGTGGATGCCGGGTGTGACTAGGGGGGGCGTGGGGGTAACCCCGCCCACAACCCAGCAGCCACCGGTGGAACGCGGAAGACCAAAACCCCCGGGTCACGTGATGCCTGTGAGCAGCCAGTGCTAATGCCTATGAGCAGCGAACATAAGGTATTTACAAAAAGTCTTAGGTGCCCCGGGGGATACATGGGGGGGGGGGTATAAAGTATTGGACAACCCCTTTAAAGCCTCATTCACATGTCCATGTTGCACGTTGTGTTGTCACCCATGCTGTCGGAAGAAAACGGATTCAAGTCTGTGGGTATGGTGAAAACACATACAGCACACAGATGCCATCTGTATGTTGTCCGTGTTTAGCATTGCAAAGGGTAGGAGAAGCTTTGGAATTTTTTTTTTTTCATCCATATGTGAAAAACACTGATGACACACTGACGGTAAAGACGGACACACTGACGATACACACCGACACACTGATGCACAACGCTGATGATACCGGTATCATTTTTTTCATGTACATGTTTAAACACGGACGTGTGAATGAGGCCTAATGCAGTATAAGGAGGCTACGACAATCCCAGTGCCCCACTAGCATGGTTGGCGGCTGATGGTTTTTGTGGTTAGAGCAGTGCAAGCAGTTGTACCCAGATAGTAAAGTGATATTCTTGCTTGAGTTGGCTACAGAGGTGACCCTCATTAACCCACGCGCTCTGGTCTAGGAAGTGTGACGAGGACTCTTGCCTGCTGCTTTCTGATGTGTGTGTGTGTGTGTGTGTGTGTGTGTGTGTGTGTGTGTGTGTGCGTGCTTTCTCCCAGGGTGTAGCATCTAATGAGTGTTTATGAAGTTAGAAGTGTGCCAAAAGTGAATCTGGCCAGTGGTCACATGTGAGCTTTTCATGCCTACAATATGCTTTCACAAGAGTGGGCAGTCCTCACAGAGAATGAGACCATAATTTTCGTACACATGCTCTAAATCACAAAAGACCAAAGTTCTTTAAATAACTCTTTAGCTTATGTCATATAGTGACCAGGGATAGAAGGTGTTTACATCACTGTGCGACTCCCAGCTTCCTTCTTATTCTTCATCTCCTGTATATCCTTCCTTCCTCCATTCCATTCCTGCTTACGTTCTTAGTACTTATATCTAGAGACCATGCTCTGTTTAAAGAACCACCTTCTGGCTCCTAAATGGATGACCACTGTTTACTCAAGCTCACAAGTTTGCTACAGCTTTCCATGTTTCTATAGCATGCATGTTTGGCTCTTGAGACTAAGCAACTATCTTCAATTTCATTTCAGCAAAAAGTGAGACCATGACGACCGAATCAGATACAGGTATTGAAGTAAATGGTTCCGAACAGTCTGAGATGCAGAATGAGGAGACGGAGAATTCAAATGAGCAGGATCATCAGAAAGCCGAAAACACTGACGCCACTGAAAGCCCTGGGAATCCAAACCCTGGAGAACCAGAACAAGTGAACGCTATTGAATCACCATCTTCCCCAACCAGTCCTGGACAGAAAAGTCCTGGGAAACCGAAAAAGGAGGCACATGAAAGCAAAGGGATTTCCCGCTTTCTGCCTCCATGGCTCAAGAAACAAAGATCCCTAAGCCAACCGGAGCCGCCTAAAGAGGAGACCACTGACAAAATCGATGGGTCACCCGAGGGAAATGAGGAAAAAGAAGTTGAAGTGAACAATAAAGATGGGATTCCAGCAGAAGGCCAGCCTGTGGAGACTGAGTCAGAGAGTCCGGAGAAGAAAGCTGATGCTGACCATGCAGACGTACAGGTATGCATCCCCTGGCTTGTTCTGTGGGTCATTATTCTATGTGTAATATTTAGTAAGACTATGTTCACTTGTCCAGTAATCCATTCTGGTTGTCTGTTCCTTTTATAACAGCAAGTGTGAAATGAGCCCCAGTAAAAGGATACTTTTTGTCTTGTTTCCAAAATATTTTCTTATGCTGCTGTTCCAGGAAACAGATGGGAATTCATTTGTTGAATTAGTTCTGTTTTATTTGCTGACACCCAAGAAGAATTATCCCTACCTGTTCTATAGGACTGCCAGAGAAAGGAGATCGCTGTAATATACTTTCTCTTGCACTCCTATAGAGAGTGAACAGAGTTTGAGCATAGGCACTGTCACTCCATTCAGAAAGGGAGAAAAATGCCCTGTTCTAGTGATCAGTGAGGACCTCTTTTGTCAGCCCCCACTGATCTACAAGCCATCTCCTATCCTGTCGATAATTTCTTGTAAATGGAATACCTTTTTTTTTTTTTTTAAAATGCATTTGCGCTTTGTGCACAAAGATGCTTGGCAAAACAATCAGTTTGTCATCTTTATTGTTAAAGTGACATGTCTTGCCGCAGAGTTTACAAAGACTGCTTAAAGAGAAGCTGTTAGTAGTCTCAACCCAACAGTCTACATGTGCATTCAAATTATAGAAAGTTGAATAAAAGTATCTACAGTCTGATGTCTTATTCTAGAGAAGTTCATGTGAGGTTCAGGAGAGCAGACTGTCAGTCATTACTTCGGTCACAGTGGTAACTCCCCCTTTCATTTAAAATGTGCTCTGGAGGCAGATTTTCAAGGAGATTTATGTACCACCCATAGACCTTAACAGCTCATTTGCACTCAAGAAAAATGTGGATTTCTCTGGAATAAGACATTGGATCCCTGAAATCAAGGTATCATTTTATTCAACTTTTTAGAACCTACATTCTCATATAGACGACTTATGAGGGTGTGTTCTGCTGATAGATTGCCATTAAGGTGGATGTGTACATTAGACAGAAAGTTTCATGGTTCGAATGAAGTAACAAAGAAAAGTAGCACCAGAAGGTCTGATGAACATCAGACCAATACTAGGAGAATATTGAAAAATGCATTTAGGTAAATAGAGCAAGATTTTTATGTTCTCTATAGTGGATTTAGTGCCATCAGAGATTTTCTATGCAAACACAAATGTATCAAATACTTCAGAGACCGTAGGAGGGGCTGCAAACCGGGCATCTGCCAGGAAAGTGTCACCCTTGTTCCATTCAAAATCACCAACAGGATCAAATTGTTGACAGCTAGTGTTGAGTGAGTATGTTCTATTAACCCGAGCAACGAGTATTTATAGCTGCTCGGTGATATGCTTGAATCACTCCCGTGCATGATTTGCGACTGTTTGACAGCTTTATTACATGGGAGGAATGTCTATTTCTTACACATTCCTCACATGTAAAAAAGCTGCCAAACAGTTGCAAATCATGCACACGGGAGCGATTTAACCTTATCACCGAGCAGCTGGAAATACTCGGTGCTCGGCCCGAGCATACTCGGACAGAACATACTCGCTCAACCCTATTGACAGCCTGTGATAAGCAGTCTTTTTTTATAGTTTTTTTTTGTCATTTTCTCAGGTGTTTGTTTTTTATTTTTATTAACCTGGCGTTTTCCAGACGTTCTTTTAATTCTGTTGAACAATGACTAAACTTCTAGAGGTTTTTCAATTTTCAAGTAAAAACACTGGTAAAACACTCATACGCGACTGGACAACGTTTGTCTCTTTCCGTTGACTTCTACTGTACATATAGTGTTTTCAGAGCGAGGAACACCTGAAGAATGGTCAGGTCTTTTCTTTTAACCTCTTGACATCTTTGGAAATTGAATAAGTTAAATGCCTGACATTGACCAGCAAGTCGTTTTTTACATAGAAATGCATAAGTACATTCTTTCAAGCTTTTAGCAGTTCTTCAAGTGGTTTTTGGAGCGTACCCCAAGATTGAATGTTCATAATTAACTTCCATGCACAGTGTTCTGTTTTTATCACCACCATCTTGGTTTTGTTTTATTTCTTTTGCTTAAAGGTTTCTATAGAGGAGAACAAAGAGGTAGATACACAAGAAGTCGTTGAAAAAGAAGACAAACGTGAAGATGAAAAAGAAATAAAGCAGAAGCTTCCAGCTGAAACTAAGAAGGATATTCCATCAAAATCCCCTAAAAAAGTGAAAACTGTGCCATGCAAAGTGATGTTGTTGGATAAAACGGAATACAGCTGTGACATGGAGGTGGGTCCTGAGATGATCTGTGCCATTATTGTATCGCTCATGGTCTGCATGTTATCGGCAGTGGTGTTGTGACTAAAGGGACCACCTTTCCAATACTAAGTTGGCATAACATGTTGCCAAGCTAGTTTACACCATATTGTCACTTACTCCTCAATGTAATTGAGGTTCGAAATCACATACAGAATATAGAACGGTAGTATGCCGAAGAGTGTTGTAGTATCGGTTAAAGAAGGAAGGTATAGGTAATGAAGTGATGTGACTTCTTAAGAGATCTGTCCTCTTAGTTAAATGTCTTCCATCAAAAATTATAACTGGAGTTCCCAGCCCCCATAATAGTTCACACCGCATTGAGGAGACCCTTGAATGTCAGGCATGCCCCTGCAGCTCCATTTAAATGCTGCCGAATACTGCCAAGTGGTTCACTCATCTGCCTCCATCTGTGCCATAACACATGCATGACTTCCGCTATGTTCAGTTCTATAGTCGTGCAGGAAGGATGGCCTGGGACTATCTAGTGAATGGTGGCACCTCAGTGATCAGACATTTACATGTATATAGTTTGCATGTAAACCCCTCTTAGCCTGTGTTCCCACAATTAGGTCTTGGTGAGTTCTCGATGTTGCGCATATTCAGTGTCAGAAATACAGTATCTTACAGTTCCATCAAAGTGGATGGGATTCATAGAAATCTCAGGCCTGCTGTGCTTTTATTTCACTTAGCGTGAACTGACCTGCAGTGCTTGTTTCAAATCTGCAACAAGTCAATTTCTCCTGCAGGTACGCCAAGCTTTATGTGCAAATTTTCCCCTAAAAATGCATCTGCGTTTTTAGTGTGTTTCCACAGTGGAGACATATAAAAAACACATGGCACACATGACTTTATCAATAACGTTTTGTCAAAACCAAATACCAGGAAGTATCAAAAATTAAAGCAGCTTTGTTGAATACATGATACACCAAAAGGAGACAAAACACGCAGCATAAAAATGCGATTAAAAACGCAGTGAAAAACTCAAGTAACCTTAGTTACTTATTAGGTGCTGAAAATCTGCAACATCAAACGCTCAATTTGGGAGCCTAGCCTTAATGGCCAACAACTTGCTAAATGGCACAGAAGCTATTTAGAAATGTATTTATCTTCAGAGCTGATATTTAGGAGTTTGCTGTATTCTTGGATATGACTCTTCCTCCCTTCTGATGTATCTGTCAATCACTGGGAGGGAGGGAGAGGGGTGAGAGAGATCCATATAAATGAGGATGCAGTGCACACAATTCTAAGGTCTTCGCCTGGCAGTACTGCCAACCCCCTTTCTTTGCTAATCCTGGTGAACCCCTATAGGTGTGACCACCTTGGGTGGGAGTGTAAAGCACTGCACAATCTGTACAGTGTACAGGGTGCTTTACCGAATGGGCTAATATTACATTACTTGTATTGGGCATATAATTGACAGGGCGTTTTGTTTTCCAGCTTTGCTTTTAAATAATATGCAAAGGATTTTCTTCAAACTCTGTGCCTCATGGGGAATTGCCACTGTCACATTTGTAGTGTCATATTTCTGGCTTTGCATTGCTTTTAAGCTCTATCTGTAATTGAAGGTTATGGTTTTATTCTCAAGGACTTGTATTTCTGGGAGAAAAGGGAGACTGAACAAGGCAGGGACAGAATGAGCTGGGAGCAGGAATTCGGACCAAGGAACATTAACAGGCAGGCTCTTCAGGCAGCAGAGCTCCAAAAATCTACATTTATCCATCAGTTTATTTGGGGAGTGATCCCTCCGCCTCCCCACATCTTCTCCGGCCCCTCTTCACATTCGGTGTAGCCGCCAATCACTGCTGAGAAGGACGGAGGAGTGCTCCTCTAATTAATACAGTAATTCTGGCTTCTATTTTAGTGCTGTCTGAGCTTATGGTACACCGCACTCTTTTCTATACAGTGCTTAAAGAGGTATTCCCATCTGGAAGATGCTATCCTAATATGTAGTGGGTGTAATAATAATAGTAGCAAATACCTCCAATTAGAAATGTAGTATAGTTCTTCTGATAAGCTATGTCTCTTCCCTCATGTGCAGGTATTGCAGGAGCTTAGGCATCCATGGTTATGACCACTAGCAACTAGTTCTTCTGATTCACTGTGTCTCTTTTGTCATGTACTGCACATAAGGAAAGAGACACGGCGAATCAGAAGAACTATAATACATGTCTAATTGGAGATATTTGCTAATATTACTGAGATTACACCTACTACATATTGGGATAGGATCTTGGAAGCGTTAACCTCCTCCTTTCAGAGCTTCAGAAGAATCAACACCTGTACAGCAGTCTCCTGCTACTGACTGCAAGGGTCCTAATAAAAGTTGGTGTGAATAGCGTTGCATTGGCCTCGTCTGTAATCTGTGACCGCTGAACGGGAGGCCTGAGAACCACCTCCTACCTGATGGCATCCCTGGCTCTTCTTTTGATTAACCTGTTTCGCGCGGCATCACATGTTGGTCACACCTTAACGACGACCTTGCCACAGGCCAGCTAATTAAAAGAATAGCCGCAGATACCGTCAGGTAAGAAGTGGTTCTCAGGGTGCCTGTCCAGTGACGAGAGATTACTGATGGGACCGATTTGCCCCAGCTGTGCTCCTAATTTATACAGTCCCTGTACTTTATCTCTAATGTATTTTAGCTCCTGTTGAGACTTTGTGCGAGAGATGGATGCCTAGGAGGTAGCCAAGTACACTGAAGGATGTGGAGCTACTCCAGGTAGAACTAGGGCCCACCACCAGGCTCCCAGAAAGGCTATGTCATTAGTGTCATTGAGGACATGTTCACCTTGTGTCCTCCTATGACTTGGTGGATAAATGGAGGCTGGTTATTAGAAATAGCCATGATATGTACCGTATATATATTTTTTTCTGCCCTAAATCACCAGCCGTTTACATTGTTCCACGGTACATTAAGGGTAAGAATTTCAGCTAACTCGGGCAGAATTTCTATGGGTTTTAAAAAGTGACATTTTTTCTTAGTGTTTTATTATTTTTCTCTCCTTCACCTGCAGGCAGATTATCCCTTCTATTAGGATAGCAATGTCGTGTGTCCTGCTCCCTTCATTCACTGTGTGAGGGGTCTGCCTGACGTAGGACTATTTTTCCTTGGAATATTCAAAAAGACGACTTAAGGGAAAAATAATTAGCTGATATGTTGTCTGTGGGGGGAAATAATAAGCGCCAGTTATGTTACTGGTTTGGAGCTGCCAGAAATATTACACTGAATATTCTATTCACCACTTGTGACAGGTATGGCTGAAGATGTATTACAGCAAGCATGCTATGTCTGCCATGCTTAGTGAACACTACACATGCCACACATCGTCTCCTGACTCGCACATTTAGCGGATATGTTGGTCTGAGCCGTGAGCCGCTTTCAGTATGGTTCTCCATAGGGTTTTTTAGTGGCTTGCTTTGCTGTATTTTTTCATCTGCAATGTCCGTGTGAGTAAAATGGCTCCTGAGAAAGCCATGATATCCACTGCTCACAGCGCGTCCCGCAGGAATACCCTATACGATCTGTTGTACTCCAGGGTCACAAATCCCGGCGATGATCTCAGCATTTCACCATGCCTGATACTTTCTTGCCCAGGAGAGAAGTGTTGCCAAGTGTTCTTTTTTTTTTTTTTAGAAATACATGGACTTGCAGCCGAATGAGTGTTTAGCTACCATGCATAGCCATCTTTACACAAGCCATGGCTTCTCTAGCTCTTCTAGAAGTGAGTGGAAAGAGCCACTCTTTGTGGCCCCCACACCATTCATTACCTGCCTAGCTGTGGGTGCCGGAGATGAGAAGGTCCTCTGTCACACTTTCATCTGGATATGCTGTACATGTCTAAGTTGAGGGTATCCCTTTAAAATCTACTGTTGGAGATAGTCCTTAAGCTGCCTAAATACACAATAAATGTTACCCCTCCAAACCCCAAAATGAATTGCAAATGACCAATAATGCGCTTTAAGGATCAGGAGAGTATTGTGTGGAGTGTGTAATGATGGGTGCCACCCAAGCTTGCCATTATGCCGTCCGTTCCTGTTATGGGAAATGAACTCTGGAGGAGAATGTGCTGCGAAGTGTCTTTCCGTGTCACACATCGCGGTAACTGACGCTACCTGTGATCACTCAGACCTCTTGCAGGATGTATTGAAATGTCATTTCTAGCTGGCAGTGCAAGAGTGTTTCATAACCTGATGAGAATGAAAAAGCAGAGAGCCTGTCAGCGAGACTGTCGCTGACCTATATTTCTAAATCCCTTTCAAGTGCTTTCTATGCTGTTCATCCACCTGGAAAGAGCCAATTGTGCAATCTGATTACATGAGGGACAATGGGCTATTAATGACCTAAAGACTTACTAGGGTGTTCTCTTCCACCGCTGCATGTTTGCCTGTACATCTCCAAAATGAATATTTTAATGCAGCAGGATCTAAGACCGCCTTGCATGTCTACATGTTAGTTAGGCACGTCTGAGCAACTGATGCATATGCGAGCTGACATTGGATTCATCGCTGCTTGCGGTTCAAGACCATTTGTCGCACACCCTAAGGAAATAGCTTCCCTCTGCACTGTTTTTAGAAAATAGATTTACTAATTACATATACTACTAGATAAGATGTTTTTTTTTTTTTTCCTTGCTTCATTTTATTTCAACCACTTTAAACACAAAGAATATGACGATCCAGCATAGGGGTCTCAAACTTGGCCGGGTAAATGGGCT
This sequence comes from Phyllobates terribilis, assembly GCF_046119375.1. Classification (NCBI taxonomy): domain Eukaryota; kingdom Metazoa; phylum Chordata; class Amphibia; order Anura; family Dendrobatidae; genus Phyllobates; species Phyllobates terribilis. The sequence goes on along the minus strand of NW_027362763.1, from coordinate 519,555,968 downwards.
GCACATATTAAAAAATTGAGATTGTTGGCCTGCGTTCTTGGTTGTCAGTGCCAAACGTCTACCGTTTTTTTGTTTGCCTTCGATTTTACATAAAGCAGCGTTTTTAATGGCAAAATATTTTTCAGTTATTTTTTCACACTTTATTTTGAATATATATTTGCTTGATTACTGTTCTTATAACCTGCAATACTTCTGTACTGTAGGATATTGGATCTGTCCGTTTTACATTAACACTTTTGCCTGTGAGACCCTGTTTATTGCGGGGTCTTACAGGCCATCATAGCTGGCTGACCTGAAGGCCATTATAAGGCCTTCGGTGAAGGGGGTAAAATCCTCCTCTCCATATTCACCTACCATCAGTGACCCATCAGCATGAGAATGACTCCTTTGCACCAACACACGGTGCTCTGACACACTATGCTCTAGGGTGATGTCATTAAAGGGCGCTGATATTGTCCGCTTTCGGCCCACTCCCTGCTATCCAGAGAGGATGTCTCAGGTGAGGTTCTAGTGCCCCACGGGCCATAGGTGACCGCTTCATGGCCATCGAAAACTCAACTTAAGGCCTCATTCTCACATCCTTTTTTAAAGAAGCTCTCCCATCAAAATTTCTATCCTATTAATATATTGCATTCATAATATTATATAGCATTGTGTACTTACAATTGCTCGTTTTGCAATTTCTAACCAGTTAATTCTTCTCTTTACCGTTGGGTCTATAACATCACGTGATAACAAACTGACTAGCTAAATCCTTCTAAGCTCTATGTAGAAACAGGAGGTCAATTTTCCCTGTATGAGTCATAAGCCACTGCAAAAGTCCCTGGCAGAGGAGGAGCTGAGCAGCTGGGTCAGGATTTGGAGAGGGGAATGATTTCTGCAGGGACAAGAAACGTATTCCTGTTTCTACATAGAGCAGAGGAAAGAGAAGAATTAACTGGGTAGAAGGGGAAAAATGAGCAATTGCAAATACAAAGTGCCATGACTGGAATATACACTGCTCAAAAAAATAAAGGGAACACTCAAATAACACATCCTAGATCTGAATGAATGAAATATTCTCATTGAATACTTTGTTCTGTATAAAGTTGAATGTGCTGACAACAAAATCACACAAAAATTGGAAAAACACAGTACAGGCTGATCCAACTTTGATGTAATGTCCTTAAAACAAGTCAAAATGAGGCTCAGTATTGTGTGTGGCCTCCACGTGCCTGTATGACCTCCCTACAACGCCTGGGCATGCTCCGGATGAGGTTGCGGATGATCTCCTGTGGGATCTCCTCCCAGACCTGGACTAAAGCATCCGCCAACTCCTGGACAGTGTGTGGTGCAACATGACATTGGTGGATGGAGCGAGACATGATGTCCCAGATGTGCTCAATCGGATTCAGGTCTGGGGAATGGGCGGGCCAGCCCATAGCTTCAATGCCTTCATCTTGCAGGAACTGCTGACACACTCCAGCCACATGAGGTCTGGCATTGTCCTGCATTAGGAGGAACCTAGGGCCAACCGCACCAGCATATGGTCTCACAAGGGTTCTGAGGACCTCATCTCGGTACCTAATGGCAGTCAAGCTACCTCTGGAGAGCACATGGAGGGCTGTGCGGCCCTCCACAGAAATGCCACCCCACACAATTGCTGACCCACTGCCAAACCGGTCATGCTGAAGGATGTTGCAGGCAGCAGATCGCTCTCAACAGCGTCTCCAGACTCTGTCACGTCTATCACATGTGCTCAGTGTGAACATGCTTTCATCTGTGAAGAGCACAGGGCGCCAGTGGCGACTTTGCCAATCCTGGTGTTCTGTGGCAAATGCCAAGCGTCCTGCACGGTGTTGGGCTGTGAGCACAACCCCCATCTGTGGACGTCGGGCTCTCATACCACCCTCATGGAGTCGGGTTCTAACAGTTTGTGCAGACACACGCATATTTATGGCCTGCTGTAGGTCATTTTGCCCTCCTACGGCCCCCTCCACGTCTCCTGGTGTACTGGCCTGCCTCCTGGTAGCGCCCCCAGCCTCTGGACACTACGCTGTCAGACACGGCAAACCTTCTTGCCACAGCTCGCATTGATGTGCCATCCTGGATGAGCTGCACTACCTGAGCAACTTCTGTGGGTTGTAGAGTCCGTCTCATGCTACCACGAGTGTGAAAGCACAACCAACATTCAAAAGTGACCAAAACATCAGCCAGAAAGCATTGGTACTGAGATGTGGTCTGTGGTCCCCACCTGCAGGACCACTCCTTTATTGAGTGGGTCTTGATAATTGCTAATAATTTCCACCTATTGTCTATTCCAGTTGCACAACAGCATGTGACATTGATTGTCAATCAGTGTTGTTTCTTAAGTGGACAGTTTGATTTCACAGACGTTTTATTTACTTGGAGTTATATTCTGTTGTTAAGTGTTCTCTTTATTTTTTTGAGCAGTGTATTAAGAGGATTAATACTTTGATGGGAGGAGTGCTTCTTTAAACATGTATGTGAAAAATGGTACCAGTGTTATCAGTGTGCAGTTTGTGTGTCCATTTTTACCATCAGTGTATCAGCAAGGTTTTTCATGGATGGATGGATAAATAGATTACAAACCTTATCCTATCCTTTTTCAGTGTTAAATACGGACAGCACAAAGATGGCTCACGAATGCCATCCATGTGCTGTACATGTTTTTCACAGACCCATAGACTTACATTGGCATCTTTAATCTGTGATAACGGAAAAAACACGGACCTGTGAATGGTACCATAGAGTATAATGTGCTTTTTTGTATCCATGAAAAGTACAGTTACACCATGTACGTGCAACTGTATGAGGTCTAAACAGAACCTTGTTCCGTCAATTCATGCTGCCCATGAATGCACAATTGCAGTCTGGTATGTTTTGAAGTGCCGGCCGGGACCATAGGTATAAACTTGTCTCTATTGACAGCCCCACAGGCTTCTCCCTGCACTGTTCTGGTTGATTGCCAGGTCTCTTTTATATGTATATGAGGACAGACCTGTCTATCACCTGGAGCTGTGTGGGGAGAAGTGGACTGGGGACTGTGGCCGTCTCGTCTCTGCCTATGATCCCCGGCTGGTTCCTCAAACTGTTTTACGCTGGTTTAGGCAGCATGATTTGATTAATAGGATCCAGGGGCGTACATAGAAGTCATGGGGCCCCATAGCAGAAGCTCTAATTGGGCCCCCCCCCCTACAAAAAATAAATATTTGTCTGTGTCACAGAAGAGCAGCTCTCATAACTTTCCAGCCTTTACATAGTAATTTACCTCCTTCTGAAGTCGTAGATTCCTCCTTCATTGCCCCCATAAAGTATGATGCCAACAAAAGTGTCCCCCAAACAGTATGATACCCCTATGGTGCTTTCCTCCACATTAGCCTCCACATGCACAGTATAATGACCCTATTGTACCCCACTTCAACTCCCACGGCAAAGTATGGTGACCCTAACACAGTATAATCCCCCGACTGTGAACCCCACAGAGCCCTCCATACACTCTCATGGCCCCCACACAGCCCTCCAAACAGTATAATGGCCCCCACACAGCCCTCCAAACAGTATAATGACCCCACACAAACCTTCACACTGTATAATTGCTTTCATACAGTATAATGGCCCCCCACATAGCCCTCAAAATATTATAATGGCCCCACATAGCCTTCCATATAGTATAATGCGCCCCCATAATCCTCCATATAGTATAATGCTCCCCCCCATAAACCTCCATATAGTATAATGCGCCCCCCATAATCCTCCATATAGTATAATGAACTTCCCATGGTCCTCCCTAGAATATAATGCACTCCCCATAGTCCTCCATACAGTATATTACACACCCCATAGGGTAAAATGCAGCCCCCATATAATATAATGCACCCCACAGTCCTGTAGTATTATGGGCACCATGTACTTACTGATTTTAAAATACCGTATATTTTAAATAAACCGACCCGAATATAAGCCGAGGCCCCTAATTTTACCACATAAAAATGGGAAAACCTATTGACTTGAGTATAAGCCTAGGGTGGGAAATGCAGCAGCTACTGGTAAATTTCCCCATCCTCGTATGTGTGGCCCCTTCAATCCCACAATCCCTGGTATGTGTAGCCTCCTCAATCCCCCAATCCCTGGCATGTGTGGCCCCCCCAATCCCTGGCATGTGTGGCCCCCCCAATCCCTGGCATGTGTGGCCCCCCCAATCCCTGGCATGTGTGGCCCCCCCAATCCCTGGCATGTGTGGCCCCCCCAATCCCTGGCATGTGTGGCCCCCCCAATCCCTGGCATGTGTGGCCCCCCCCAATCCCTGGCATGTGTGGTCCCCCTAATCCCTGGCATGTGTGGTCCCCCCAATCCCTGGCATGTGTGGCCCCCCCAATCCCTGGCATGTGTGGCCCCCCCATTCCCTGGCATGTGTGGCCCCCTCATTCCCTGGCATGTGTGGCCCCCTCATTCCCTGGCATGTGTGGCCCCCTCATTCCCTGGCATGTGTGGCCTCCTCAATCCCCCAATCCTGGCATGTGTGGCCTCCTCAATCCCCCAATCCTGGCATGTGTGGCCTCCTCAATCCCCCAATCCTGGCATGTGTGGCCTCCTCAATCCCCCAATCCTGGCATGTGTGGCCTCCTCAATCCCCCAATCCTGGCATGTGTGGCTTCCTCATCCCCCCCCCAATGACTGCACACATAAAACAATAAACACTTTTACTCACCTTCCTTCCTCACCTCTGCTCCAGCGCTGAGTCCTGTCTGCAGCAGCTCATGTCAGCATCTGAACTGCTTGCGCTCTCAGAAGCCGAGATGAGCTGCTGCCGGCACATTCACTCCTCTCGCGTGAATATGCTTTCTCTTTAGCGGCGGCCACTGACAGCAGGAGCCGGGGCTCAGCGCTCCTCCGTGCCTGCTACTAAAGAGAATGAATATTCCGTCTTCTCCAAGCCCATGGGAGTGGAGAAGAGGGAATATTCATGTCCCTTTAGCAGCGGGCACACGTGGTAGCTGCAGCTCCTCCACTGCCGCAACCTCCTACTCGCCTATCCTCCTCGTTCCCACGCTGCTTGGGGCCCTCCAGGCTCACGGGCCCCCTCCGGCCACGGGCCCCATTGCAGTGGCGTGGTCTGCCGCCATTGGCGGTACGCTACTGATAGGATCCCTGTAAACTACTTATACAGCCCTATAGGAGACTTGGCCTCTATAATAATCAAATCTGCAGCATAGCACTGTACAACAAGCTAAGAGGAGGTGCACGGCATGCTGGGGTGGAACGGTGCGTGAAGCCCTTGGCTACATCATAGGTGCACCGAGGAGCCCTCCTTCACATATGAAATGAAATGTTTTTTCTCTGAAAACTAAAGAAGTGAAAAGTGTACTGCAGGTAGGATTATTATTGGACTGTATGAAGAAAAATCTAGTTTTGTGTGTGGTCAGCAGTACGGCGTCTCTGTACAAGTATACCGTATTAGAATTCCTGAGTATAAAATCTATCAATCTATTCTTATTTTGCCAAAGTCGCATGTAATGATTCTTTCTGCTGTTTTTTTTTCCTATTTAAAGACTGTCATTTTAACTTTTATTTCATAAATGAATACTACACATGAAATTAAGAAACTTTTGTAATATATCATATCAGAGAAATGTGCTTCTTTCTCCACCAGGACTGATCATTCATTTTCACAATTGACGATTCCTGGGTAAAATCTGTGTTCAATGAAGGCAGACTGTTACATTACTGAGATAGGAGATGGCCCTTACTACTGGTAGGATTCTATACAGGAGGGAGGAGGAGACAGTAGCTCAGCTTCTAGCTCCTACCTATTCCTTCTTCCCTCCCCACTGTGTTGAAGGTGACCGTTGCTACTGATGAGTTTCTATCTCAGTAATGTAACAGTCTGTCTTCACTCTATACAGATTTTACTAGTGACTTGAGAATTTTGAGAATGGTTATCATTCCTGAAGAAGAAAGAGGCAGAGGTCTCTGATAAGATACATTACAATGTTGCTTATTTTCATATGTACTATTCATTTATGAAATAAAAAAAAATAAAAGTGTGATTACTCTTTAAAATAACACTAAGCGCAGAAAATGCACAAATGAAATTTGTCTCTCCTTACCAGTGATCATCTTCCTCACTAACCTGTGTGTGGTGTAAGACTGGTTGCAGCACAAACCTCCTCTGTAAGGCTATGTGCACACAGTGCGTTTTTGATGTGTTTTCGCAGCGTTTTTTTACTTGCGGAAATGGACCAAAAACGCTAGGGAAACCTTGTGCCGGCTAATGCAATGACAATACTGCAGTGCTGTGCACATGATCAGGAGTTTTCCTGTCAGGATTGTCTTTGCGTTTATATCTGCAGCATGTCAATTCTTTGGTGTCTTTTCCGCGTTTTTCACCCATTGACTTCAATTGAGTTAGTCAAATCCGCAGCAAACACGCAGGTATAAAAATATTTGCGGATTTGCTGTGGATTTTTTCTGCGGATTTGAATGACTCAATTGAAGTCAGTAGGTCAAGAACGCACAAAGAATTGAGCGCGGGTGACAGGTGTCGGCTGCTGAGACACTACTTATACCATCACCCTACGGCTGCTTCCGCTGACAATAGCGAGATCAGGCGCCACTAATGGGAGCTATCATCAGCCGGCGCCTGTGCTCGCAGTGAAAAAAAAAATTAAAATAAATGATTGTTAAATTAAAAACACTTTATACTCACCTATCCGCCATAATCCTGATGTCTCTCGGAGATCCGATCACCCAGCAGCACTCTACACTGACAGGAGCGTGACCGCTCCCGGCAGTGTATAGCACTGAGCTGCCAGGACAGAGGTCACATGAGTTCTTCAGCTGATGAGCTCTGGTGACCTCATTTACTGCACCATTGCGTGAGAGTTTTCTCACATCGGTGCAGTAAATGAGGTCACTGGAGCTCATCAGCTGATTAACTCATGTGACCTCTGTCCCGACAGCTCAGCGCTATAAACTGACGAGAGTGATTACGCTCCTGTCAGTTTATAGAGTGCTGTCCTCTAGAGTAGTCACATCTGTGATTACTGGTGTGACTGCACTAGAAGTGACCCAGATTTTCTTGGGACACTCTGGATTATGTCATCACGTTGGACAGCTGAGGGTTATGGTTGTTTTCTTATTTTTGTTTTTTACAGGTGACAATGGTTTCAGTGGATTAGGTGTTAGATCAGTATACAGTGTTTTTTATTTTTAAATAAATTATTAAAACAATGTGGACTTTCAAATAAACACACGGCCTGAAAAAAATCCTTTATTTCAAAACCTTGATTATGGGGTTAGTAATGGGAGCTGACGTGAACCTCAACCCTATTACTCCACTTGCCACCGCACCAGGGCAGGTGGGAAGAGCAAAGCTAAGCACCAGAATTGGTGTATCTTATGGATGTGCCATTTCTGGGACTGCTGATGGCTGATATTCGCCTTTGAGAGGGCCAGGATCCATGGCCCCTTCCCTGGCTATTATCAGCTCGCAGCTGTCTGTTTAGCCTTTGCTGGTTAGATTTTATAGGGGGACCCTACATCAATTTTTTTCTGGGGTACCCCTGTAATCTAGCCAGTAAACGCTTAGAAAACAGCTATGAGCTGTTATTAATAGCCAGGTAACAGTAATATGAGCCCAGCAGTCGGCTTTCCCTCTGCTGGTTGTGAGAATGATGCGGGAGCCATTTTTTTAATTTAATTCTTCATTTTATTTCATCTATAAGAAACCCCATGCCCACTGTACTTGTTTTTGATGCTGCGGAAACTCACCCGCAGCATGTCCATTTCTGTAGCGGAGACGCTAGTCTCCCCTACAGATTTTGACAGATTGAAATGTCATTACTTGTGGGGGATCTGCATGTACTGACAAAACAAGTGTGAAATTAGAATGCAGCGGTTTGGACGCAGCGAAAATACACTGCATCCAAAGAGCCGCTGTTTGCTGATTATGGAGACATAGCGGCTAACCAAACAGCTGTGAGCTGTTACTAATAGCCAGGGAATATATTGGCCTAATGGCCCCTTCCTAGTCTGAAAATATCAGCCCTCAACTGCCCCAGAAATAACACTTCATATTTGAATGCGATTAGGGCTAATGGGATTAGGTATGGCTGACACCAAGCCCTTTGCTTACAGAAGAGGTGTCAAGCAGACACCCTCATTACTAAACCTGTAAGAAAAGAGTTAAATAAACTCACACAGAGTAAACACTTTATTTGAAATATAACAGACACATTCTTTAATCATTTAAATTAACCAATGTATTCACCCCAGGTCCGACGGTTATCCAAGAGTTAAAGCGATGTCCCACTTTTTTTTTCCAAATATCTTTATTTAACTTCAAAAAGCATTCATTGCTGTAAAAAAACGCATAAAAAAATGCACCAAAAACGCATCTAATCACAGCAAAGCGTGCTTTTTTTCAGCATTTTTGCAGCCAAGAGATGCAGAAACCTTGCAGAAATTTCTGCAACCAAATACTCAACATGTGCACATAGCCTTAGAGTTCCTGACTAATAGTAGACTTCCATCTACTATAACCAGTCATTATTAGAAGCGCTTAGATCTTTCAGGTCATGTATCTTATCAATGACAAGTATGGCAGCTGGGAATCGCGCCCAATATTAGAAACCTTCAGTATCATCTTTTTTTTCCCCCATTGCCACGTGGCTCATGAGATCTGTACATCCTGCAGGTATAGAAGCGAGCGACTTGCTAGACAAGAAATCGACAATGAGCCATTAAGCGCACACCTGTTGAGATGGAGATGAGAAAATAGTTAGGAGATTTACCTTCTTTATATTTCTTTGTTGTTTAATGAGTGATATAAAGGGTAGCTGTGGTGGTTATAGATCACCCCCATTGGTGTTTCTTTTTACCATCTACGAAGTTCAGTGGGGACTGTTCTGTTGAAAAATCAAGGGTTTTCAAAAAAGCCGTTCAGCTATTAGTTCTCAGTGATCATAGAAGGAGACAAAGGTCGTCTTGTTGTTTAGCATTGTGTTCAATATTTAGTGGTGCAGTCATTTTTTTTCTTTTTCCTTTTAACCTACCACTTCCAATACATTCCATAGACATGGTGGAATTTGTGTACACCCTACCTCAGTCACCAAAGTGGAATTCACTGTTTGTTCCATTGTCGTCTTTTTCTCATTGTCAGCTAGTCCGCACAATAGCTTTAGTGTGAAGAAGGCCTACACAGAAAGGACAGCAATGTTTCACTGTAGCGACACTGACTCATGGAGTCTGTTCAGAAGGGCAGACTAGCATTTAATTTGGGATTCTTTTCTGACACACTACAAAATCTGTTATATTTCTGGACGAGATATTGCATACCACAAATAACAAGGTTTCATGTAGGATAACTCTGGAGACAGTATTTGTTGGCTTAAGATGTTTTTCAAGGGTTCTGTGGGGATCTCCTTTCATTTTTGCTAGTGCTGTTGGGGGAGGTGGTTGTCACATTTCATCTGACGTGCTTAACATCTTGGGGAGTGCTGAGGGCTTACAGGAATCCCCTCAATTCTGAATAAAAGGGACAAGGTGCTTGGTAATGATCTCTTGCTCTTGGTAGAGGTCCCTGATGTCATCCTGCTTTGCCTCCATGGGGCATTATGTCCTGCCTGACACCGCATCACTGACGTGAGCAATGCTTCTGTGATAGGCTTGCACTGGAGAACTTTGTTTTGGGAGATATTTCACCAGGGACAAAAGTTTTTTTTTTTTTCTTCTTTTTATGACCATGAAACAAGCAAGGTACAGTTTTCAAACCTTTATTCCATGTCAAGGAAATGACAAATTGGTAAAGGTACAGTAGTGTAGAAGTTGGCCTTAGCTTTTTTTTTTTATTACTTCTGACCGTTCAATACATGCGCTACAAACTAGAAACAAAACAGTTTCTTTTTGTAATCAACTAGAATAGGGGTTACAATTTAGTGGTTAGGCCTACAGCAGTAGAAATACCAAAACTTCGTGCTGTTTCACATAGGAGCAGGGGGAGGTAGTTACCGTGTGCAGAATTACTGGGCAATTTTTTTTTTGATGATTAGTGTTATTGAACCACTACAGTGCGGTCGATCAATCCAAAAGGTCACCACATTTCACCTATCTAAACTGAATATGGGCATACAGGTTATAGACTGCTGAGGAGAGTGATCCCTGTATGCCTCATAGCAGATGTTTTGTGGAAAAATCAGCTTTTATATAAATGACCTCTTCCAGGCTATGTGGAGGACGCTGCCTGAAAGATAACTCTGCCTCCAGAGCTTATTATACATGAAGGTGGAGATACCAGTGTGATGTGTAATGGCCGCTCTCTGCTCTCCTGATCTCACTGCACAGCTGTGTGTGATTATACCTGACATATCTGCAGGTTGCTCTCAGCTTCCAGCACACAGGCAGGCAGGGCTGTAATATTGTTGCAATACATCAGAGCGCAGAGAGCTGCAAGAAAAAATGTGTTTGCAAGAAGACAAATTTCATTTCTCCTGTTCTGTGTTAGTTACCATATATACTCGAGCATAAGCCGAGGTACCTAATTTTACCACAAAAAACTGGGAAAATGTATTGACTCGAGTATAAGCCTAGGGTGGGAAATGCAGCAGCTACTGGTAAATTTCCCCATCCTGGTAAGTATTGCCCCCTCATCTCCAATCATGGTGTGCCTGGCACCCTAATCTCCAATCCTTGTATGCATGGCATCCTCATCTCCAATCCTGGTATGCATGGCCCCCTTCATCCCCAATCCTCGTATGCATGGCCTTCTCATTAGTGATGAGCGAGTATGTTCTGTTAACGAGTATGCTCGGGCCGAGCACCGAGTATTTATAGCTGCTCGGTGTTATGTTTGAATCACTCCCGTGTGCATGATTTGCGACTGTTTTATAGCTTTAATACATGTGAGGAATGTCTATTTTTTACACATTCCTCACATGTATTAAAGCTGTCAAACAGTTGCAAACCATGCATACGGGAGTGATTCAAACATAACACCGAGCAGCTGTAAATACTCGTTGCTCGGCCCGAGCATACTCTGCAAAAGGGTTAACAAAACATACTCGCTCATCACAACTCCTCATCCCCCAATCTTGGTATGTTTGGCCCCATCATTTCACACATAAAAAAAACACTTATACTCACCTTCCTTACTCTCCTCTGCTTCAGTGCTGCATCCTGTTCTGCTGCAGCAGCTCATGTCCGCATCTGAGCAGCGCATGGCGTCACTGCCATGCGCTCTCAGACACTGATGTGAGCTGCCGGCATATTCACTCCTCTCCACGCCGGAACTATGTGCGTGGAGAGGAGCAAATATACATTCTCTTTAGTAGCGGGCACTTTTAGCAGGAGCTGCGGCTCAGCGCTCCTCTGTGCCGGCTACTAAAGTGAATGAATATTCATTCTTCTCCACGCCCATGGGAGTGGAGAAGAGGGAATATTCATTTCCCTTTTTAGCAGCGGGCACACGTGATAGCTGCAGCAGCGGCTGCTGTGTGTGTGCCCCTCTCCTCCGCCCCAACTTCCCTGCCCCCGCTATCCACCAATGGAATTTCAAAATACTCGAGTATATACCCGAGAATAAGCTGAGGGGGCTTTTTCAGCACAAAAAATGTGCTGAAAAAATCTGCTTATATTCGAGTATATACGGTACTTGTCTCATACTGATTATTTCTCAACAACAAGGCATACAGGTATCACTCTCCTCAAAGTTTATAACCTCTATTCCTTTATTAATAGTTTAGATGGGTCAAATGTGGTGACAGATTCCCTTCAAGAAAGAATCAGTGAGGTTTTGTTTTTGTTAGAATAGCTATGCATTCAGAATTATTGGGCAACTTAGTGTGCAGAATTATTATGCAACTAAATGAAAAATGTACATTTTCACTTCTTCATTGTTTATTTTTATCTGTTGAGAATAATCAAACAACTCAAAGTGTACAAAAATACATTTCTAACTTTTCCAAAAAAATAGCAGTGACCAATCTTCTTTTCTATAATGGTCATAAGCTTTCCACCCATGGAGTCTGTCAGTTTCTTAATCTGTTGACTGTCAACTTTTTGGGTCGTACTAACCATCGCATTCCAGACTCTGTTCATAGTGGAAGTCGGTGCCCGTTACTGATCCAAGGGCTCATCCAGCTTGTCCGTCAAGAGTCACTCTCATGTCATCAGTCTCTAAAACCTTTGAAAAATCTTTCTTCAGATATTTCTTGGCCCAGTCCTGACGTTTCGCCTTCTGTGTCTTGTTCAGTGGTGGTCGGGTTTCAGCCCTCTTTACCTCAGCCCTTTCTCTCAGCACTGTGTACACCTTGTACTTCCGACACTCTAGGGAGGTGGTTGTTCTGGAATATGACAGCACTGGAGGATTGTGGGTCCTTGGCTGCTTCACGGTTGATTATTCTCAAATCTTTGGTATTTAATTTGCGTCTTTTTTTTTTTTCTCAACACAATTTTTGCGGCAAAAATTTTGATGGTTCTGTGATCACCTCCCAATATTGTAGCATTTCTGATAATATTGCAACCCTCTATACAACATTTAACAATTTTTGACTCTTCAGAGTCAGTTAAAACTCTTGCCTTCCTCACTCCTGCCTTTCAGCGTTTGGCCCTTGACACTACTCCCAGCACAAGGTTAACACAGTGATGGACGGACACTGTAGGGTTTACTTTGGAACAATTTCACTCAGATGAAGCTTTTCAATATATCAGTCTCTCGATGAGTTATAGTTACGACAAAATGCGACCTCTCATTTTGTTGATTACTTCCCAAATGAAGGCAGTGAGTTTGACTTTGTAGTGCAAAAAGAATTTGTAGACTTACTACTAAGACGTACTGACTTGCAGTTGCATTTTAGTGGGAATCGTCTTTTTCTACTAACTGAAATCCACTACTCTTCGCTTTTTGGCATCAATTACAGCACACTTTGTGCTGGTGGGCTCATCAATGCAGAATATAACCTTTTTTAGGACTCGTGCACACGACCGATTTTCTCAGACGAGTGCTATCCGTGGTTTTAACGGATAGCACTCGTATCTATGATATTCTATGTGGCTGTGCACATGTCTGCTCTTTTTCCTGGTCTGCTGAAAAAAATCGTGAACATCCAATTGTCAGATCAAAATGATCAATACAATGACTGAGAGCGATTTTCACAGCGTGAAAGAATGGGGAAGGTGAAGACCTTTTTTTTTTCCTCTCCATGTCCGAGAAAAACTGATGCCTCTCTGATCAGAATAATCAGATTGTTTTTCTCGGCTGTGGAGAAAATGGTCATGTGAACCTACCCTTAGAAGCCCACTCTGTCGGATCACAAGCCACGGCAGTTATTAGCCACAACTCCTTCCTCAGAGGCCACAGTCTTTGTCTTAGGCCACACACTTACTACTCGGTTAGTCTCACAGTGGGCAGCTTGGTGAGGCTATCCTCTAAGGCATGTCGGGTAAACGTAGGGCATAGTAACGCCAGGCCTTTCTTTAGGTCAGGGCATTCCTGCAACTGGCTGGAAGTTCATGGAGTTGTAATATCACTATGCGGTCTTCCTGAACTGCCATTGTCTCCATAACACATTTGAATAACCACAGTAAATAACTTTTTTTTTTTTATGTCGCATTTTAGCCATTATAGGGTGATTTACTAGGTCCACTATGTTAATAGCGCAACAGGTACCCTTAAAGGGACAGTGCCCAAATTATCATGAGAAAGGCTTTTGACCAGAATCAGTTACAGGAACTGAAAATATTTGGTTAATTTGTTTACAATGTGGACTGTTATCAAAGTCACAAACACAATCTAACTTAGACAAATAACACCCTGATAGTTATACAGGAAGTCTTGGGGTCCGTACACTGCTTTGAGAGTGATTTTACTGGCCCGTAGACCTGCTAATTGACCCTGTACACCGCTCTGTGCGCGTATCATGTGCTGGAGCTACGCACTTCAGAGCTGTATTTTGATCAGTTGTAAGGGGTCTCGGGGCCCAAACCACTAATCAGAAACACTGTATAGCGCCTGTCGTGTATAAAAAATTTTACATACTGGTAATTACACTCTTATTGCATATATACGGTTTAGAGGGGGAAAATAAGTGAACCATTGCATTTAATAACCTGTTTTTAATAGCCTGTTTTGTTGCATCATCAAACCTCTTTTTAGGTTGATTTTACGGTCTGCTGCCCTTACATTTTCCTGTGAAATGCTTTCATACACCTTCTGAATTTATTTTGGCCCTAAATGGTTGTAGGGCATCTATTAGGCAAGCAAAGAAAACAGCCCCAAGCCTGGATGCTCCTGCCACCATTCTACACAAGTGTTTTGGTGTGCAGGGTTCTCTTACCTCCAAACGTGGAGTTGTGCATTTCATCTTAAAAGTTCCACTTTTTTTCCAACTCTCCATAAAATATTTTCCTAGAAGCATTGTGAAACAGCCAGGTGGTCTCCGACAAACAGGAGATGTGCCACAGTGTATTTTTTTTTTTGCAACTGCACTTGCAGTGTCCTTCCATGAACACCTTTCCCCTTTACTGTTTTTCTAATAGAGAACAGAGGTTTCTGCAGTTTGCAGAATTTTCAGTAGGTCTTTTGCTGTTAATTGTGTGTTCTTTCTCAACTGTATCTGGTTTCCAAACTTTGTTCTTGGAATGACTGTAACAGGATAGTAGATTAATGTGCACCCATGTCTTCAGCATTGCCATTCTAGACCTTTCCAATTTCTTGCATTTATATAACAAGTCTTTTAAGGTCTGCTGAAAGGTATCATGGCTCACACTAAACAAACTTCTTGATAAAAACTCATTTGTCAGTAACCTGGCTTTATGCACATTTATTTAATGAGCAACGCACCTCTAAAGAGTTCAGATCACATTCTTCTTCCTGCTGTGCAAACTATTGGCGGTTCAGTCTGAATGTCTAAAAGACTGTGTTTAGATGGCCAAATACAAGCGCTTGGTGCACCCGTGGTGTGACCAAACATTTAAAAGGATTCTGTCAGCACAGAGTGACTGTTCAAACCAAGTACAGGTGCTCGGTCCTTCATGGCGTGGTGAAATCTTTAACTACACCTTTCCATGTTGCTCCACCCTTCTCTGGCTCCATGAAGCCAGAGATGTCAATCGAAGAAGAGGGGTGAGGGGGGTGGAGATTGAGTAAAAACAAGCATGTTCGAAGTTGTATTTAAAAGGCAAATTCTGAGACTTTAAAAAAAAAAGAGGGCATGTAGTCGCTAACAGAGGCAACTATCAGTTGTACCCGGCACCGGTCATTGACCGCTCCTTCCAGAGATTCAGCTGTTCCCTGTCAACAGAGCAGCAGTTTCTCTTCCTGTTGATAGGGCAGGACTACTGGCATCATGCTGATTGACAGCCGGCTTCCCCATTAGTCCCGCCCTGTCAACAGGAAAACAAACTGCTACTCTGTTGACGTGACGTTAGTAGAAGTCTCTGGCCTCTCTGTGCCGACGGAGAACTGTGTCAGCCCAACAGACCGGTAGGTAGCAACTACCAGCCTGTTAGTGCTTAGGCACATTTTTTTTTGAAGTCCCAGATATCCCCTTTAAATGATTGGCCACACCATGACGTACCGAGCGGTGGTATTTGGTTTGAACAGTCGCCCTGTGCTGACAGTCCCTTTAAGTGCAGATTCCCCCCTGTTTTCCATCTATCTCCACCCTTCTCTGGCTCTATAAAACCACAGCTGTCAATCAGAATGAGGCCGAGAGGAGTAGATAGATGGAAAACAAGCAGGTGGGAAGGTGTACCTAAATGTTTGGCCCCGCCACGATGCACCGAGTGCTTGCACTTTCTTTAAACAGGCATTCTGTGCTGACAGTCCCTTTAAATAAGGCAAACTGAATTAAAAAAAATGAAACATTGGACACATTTTGACCTTCGTTCCAACAGTGTCAGTCTTTTTTTGACAAATGTAATAGTGTAGTCTGCTATGCTAATGTATTCAGCAACAAATAATGACAATTTCTTTGGAGAATTTTGATATCTTAACCTGTCACTTGATCCTGATTTATGCTGCTGAAACCACAGGCAGCATGAATTAGAGCCTGACTGCACAATTGCAGCCGGTAAGGTTTTTTTCTGTAATGCTCCGGGACCATAGCCTGAGATGAGAATAGTCTGATGTGACCTATGACTGGGTTCTCCCTACACTGTTCTAGTTGATTAACACACAATTGTTGCTCATAAAAAGGTACTTTATTGTTAATTGGAATATAAATGAACAGTCGCAGTGTGTTCCCATTTTTTCTCTTTAACCCTAATTTTAGTGACCTATATATGCAATAATCTTTGAACTACTGTCAGAACGGTTCTCACATAGCATTGTACTGCATGTGCAGTGTAAATACAGAGCATAAATATCTGCACTATTATTATAGGACTTTTGTGCTCCCACCACTTGTTAGGCCTTGATCTACTGGTTAGTACCGATTATTTGTTAAAATCTACAGTATCTTGGCTATTGTAGGTCAGGCCTTTGCTGTATTCTCTAACATGGCTGAGAAACGTACCATCTTTGTTTCCTTTTAATGTTTGATCGGTTACAACAGACGTCGCAGTAAATTTGTGCTGCTGAGTAAATAAAGGCTGGGTCTCGCTTTGTCTCTTTCACTTTTCAGTTTTTATGCACACAAACCACATCTAGAGAGTATGTACTCTTTCCTAAACATTAGTTTTTTTTGTTACACCAGCAAACAGTTTACCTTATGTTTACATTACTCTTGACTTACATATAATGTAAGAAAATTGATTTTGTTAAATAATTTGACATAAAATCATAGAATTTAATGTTTACTCTATAAATTAACTTTGCATGAGCATGCAATTGTTATATACATGTGTATATGTATATAATTTGTGTGTATGTATTCTCAAGCTTGAGAAAGGTACCATGAACCGAAACGTTGCCATTTGGGCTTAATAAAGTTAATTTTGTCAAAAAATCTTTTTGGATATTGGTGTGCAGCCTTCTTTTATATTAACTAGTATGCAACAATGTGGGCAGATTGTTTGGAGGCCTGGCACCCACTGTGAGCAGACATTAAATGGTGCTGTTCCTTGGCATTCTCATATATATATTATATTATATTATATTATATTATATTATATTATATTATATCACACACACAGTGTATATAATATGTGCATGCATGCATACATATGTTTATGACAGGACCAAAGGGAAATTATTTCATGTTTGGTAGCAGGGAACTATGTATTTCCCTGCTCCATTGAGCCACTCTTGATGTTGTAATTGCCACAAAAGGAGGCTCTACAAAGTACTGACTTTAGGGGTGAATAGTTCTGCACACTGAAGTTTTCAGTTATTTTGTCTTATTTGTTGTTTGCTTCACAGTAAAAAGAAAAACAAATGTTCACAGTTGTTGGCATGTTCTGTACATGAACTGATGCAAACCCTCAAAAAATCAGTGAGATTCCAGGTTGTGCGGTTTCAAAGCACAAAAAATGCTAAGCCACTGTAAAAATACTATTATAAAATTCACAGCACTTGTGCAAAATAATCTGGCTGAGAGCATGTTAAGGAAACCTGATACATACCCCATACAGATATAATAAAGGCTATAACACGAAGTAACTCCCAATGAATGAATAACCTATGTAAAGCGTCAAAAATGGAGTACTAACTTCAAGGTGTGTGAATAAAATATCACATTTTATTAATGAATAAATAATTAAAACTCAATTATACAAATATTTACACAATGTAAAATGGAGGTGGACATAAGAAGATTAAAAAAATCCCCCAAGGATTAGCAGGCCATAGTAAAAAAAAAAAAAAAAAAAGAAAAGAAAAAAGGCTTATCTAGTACTAATAATTAGTGTAAGGGTATGTGTCCACGATGCAGATTTGAAGCCGAAATTTCCTGAGCGTTTTTGTCTCTCCTTGCCAGAGAAAACGCATGCGGTTTTTGCATGCGTTTTTACATTCGTTTTTTTTAAGCTGTTTTTGAGCATCAATGAATGATTTTTGGAGCTAAATAACATTGGTGGGACATTGCTTAAGTCCTTGGATTACCATAAGAACTGGGGTGAGTATATTGGTTTATTTAAATGATTAATGAATGGGTCTGTACTATTTCAAATAAAGTGTTTACAAAGTACAAAGTGTTTACAAAGTAAACACTTTGTGTGTTTCTTTACTTTGGTCATGAAAAGGTTTGATTGACACCTTGACATCACCAAACAAAAGAGCTGGGTGTCAGCTAGTCGCATTCATCCAATTAGCATTTCTATTCACGTAATTTATGCGACTGCTGTGAGCTGGTTTTTTTTGCTTTTTTTTAGCCTGGGAAAGTGCTACTAGGCAAACATATTCCCTGGCCATAATTAACATCTCACAGCTGGTTCGTTAACCCCTACGTCCCCCCTCCCCGATCAGCACTCAGCAGCGCTTTGGACACAACGTATTTTTGATGCGTCCAAAACGCGGAGTTATAATGCCGCACTTTTTTTGTTGTCGGTGCATGTGAATCCACCGCATATAATGACACTTCAATCGGTCAAAATTTGCAGCGGAGACTAGCGTGTCCGCTACAGAAGTTGATATGCTGCGGGTGAGTTTGGGTACGTGGCCACGGTCAGGAGCCGCTGCAGGTTTGACGCTGCGTGTTTATACAACATCAAACCCGCAGCGGTTCAATGCAAGTCAATGGGCGCTATTTCACTGCAAAATCGCGCCTAAATTGGTTGTGCTGAGGTTTGTGCCGGATTATCATTGCTAAGCATGGCAGACCTCTTACCAAGCGGTTTTAATGCGTTTCCACGGCGATTTAAACGCCGCCGAAACGCATTAAAACCACATCGTGCATGTTTATACAGCGTCAAACCCACAGCGTCCAGATATTACAGCATAGTGGATGGGATCTCTAGAAATCCCATGTCCACTATGCGTGCATCTGAGGCTGCGAATCACCCGCGGACACGGACAAGTGGCGTGTCTTTCAGGATTGCAGCATGTCAAATTCTCTTGTGGAGTCGCTAGTCTCCACAACAGAAATTTGACCACTAGAAATTATTGAATGCGGTAACTCCTCATGGTTCAGTGAACACATTTGGATTTACCTGCATTCAATAGAATGCAACGTTTTGGACGCAGCTAAAATTTTCGTCCGAAGCGGTGCTACGTCTGAATTATGGGCACAAAGCCTAAAATAAAAAAAAAATTGGCGTGGGCTCCCGCGTCATTTTTATAACCAGCAGAGGGAAAGCCGACCGCTGGGGGATGATATTAGTAGACGTGTTCCATGGATATTAATATCAGCCCACAGCTGTTTGTTTAGCCTTTACTGGCTAGATTACAGGGGGACCCCAGAAAGAAAATTGACATGGGGTCCCCCTATAAAATCGAGCCAGCAAAGGCTAAACTAGACAGCTGCGGGCTGATATTAATAGTCATGGAAGGGGCCATGAATACTAGCCCCCTCCGCGGCTATTAATATCACCCTTCGGCAGTCCCAGAAATCCATAAGATGCACCAAATCTGGCGCTTAGCCTCGCTTTTCCACACTGCCCTGTAGCGGTCGCAGGGGGTAATGGGGTTGGGGGTTCATGTCAGCCTTGGATTGGCGACTGACGTTAGTAATGGAGGGTGTCTATAAGACGCCCCCATTACTAACCACATAGTTAAATGGTCGCCGCTTTTTCAATAAAAGACACTGCCAGAATAAAGTATTTTAATAAAATAAAAAACACACGGTTTACAACTTTTTTTTATTACACGCCTCCGTGAATCCCTCGATCTCCTGAAAAAAATGTAACAAAACAAACAAACATATCCCTCACCTGTCCGCCGTCAATGACGCAGTCCACTATCACGATCATTTCTACAGCTGTGACATCAGCCATCACGGATGTCACAGCTGTCGAATACAGCACTGTATACTGACAGGGGTAAAAAATCACCCCCTGTCAGTATACAGTGCTGCAGGGGGTCACTGGGGTTCATCAGCTCAAGATCAGCTGATGAGCCCCGGTGAGCTAGAGACCATGGGAACCTTCTTGTGAAGGTTCCCACGGTAAGCATCAGCTGATCGGTCATGAGACCGATCAGCTGATTACCGGCTTCAGCAATCAGCTGATGGTCACGTGACCATCAGCTGATCAGTGACGTCACCGCAGGTCCTGGACATACACTGCGGGGCGCATTAAAACCGCATCGTGTGCACTCAGGCTAACATAAACCAGTCAAGAAGATCGGTATATTGCATAGTAGCTCACTTAGTAACTGCTTAATTGCCAATGTGTACAAACATAATGTAAGCCCAAATACACATTTTAGCAGCCATTACATTTAAAGTGCCTACCCATAGTAAAATACCTGAGCAAAAGCCTGGGGAACAGCACCTTTCGCATTAGCGTTCTCAAGGGGAGTGGACTATAGTACATGTCAAGCCTGGTATTTATAGTAAGTAATTTCCTGCAGCTGGCGAATCAGCACATGTGAGGTGCGGCCTCCGCCGGAAGTATGCGTCTCTGAGAGGGCGCACGTCGAAGAGAAAACTTCCAATGACGTCACGGACGTGCGCACTTCCAATTAGGTGGCTGTAGGGGATAGACGCGCAGGAAGCAGAGCGCATGCCAGTGGCCATGTTTTTGTAGTCTAGTGGTCGCGGTCATCTTTAGTAATGGCAACCATCATGCATAGTATCTAATAGCTGAAATGTGCTATCATCGATTCTGCATTTGCAGGAGCCAAGGAAAGAAAGAAGCAAAGAAAAAATGGGGGTAAGGGAGGATGAACGAAAGGGAGAGGGTGAAAAGGGAAAAAGGGGGCAAAAGAGGAGATGAAGTAACAAATGAGGAAAGAAGTGAAAATTATAATTAAGTAACAACCTAGTTACCAATTAATACACCAACTAAAAGATGATAATGACGCGCCCCTGGGCCTGCTGTGTCGCGCAGCGTCTCGCGCACGGGGGCTTACCCGGAACCGGATCAGATGAGGGTTGTAGTCTCCGAGTGGCGGGGACCCGGTCCGTGCCCAGGGGGTCAGACTCAGTGTGTGGCAGTCTTGATAGATGTTATTTGAGTGTCGACTACGCCACCCGTTGATTTGCAGCTATGGAGCTGCTGCTGCAGGGCAGACCGCTGAGGCCGGTGTAGAATTGTGCAGCGTGATAGTATAACCCCCAACGGGAGGGGTATGGCCTCAGGGCAGCCGACATGGATGGGGGTAGCAGGAACCACTCAGAGACGGTGCGGTGTAATTCAGGGTCTTTACTGGTAACAACGATAGACCTTCCCGGAGTACTTGCTAGCGAACGGGGCCTGGTCAGTCCTTGAGCAGATGGGATCTCCCCTGGCCAGGCGGAGTTGTAGGCCTCCCAAACTGACTGTACTCTTCTGGCTACCTTGCTAGAAGCGGATATAAGTAGCCCACGTCCCTGAGTGTACCGTGTGGTGCTCACCCGTATGGCCGGTGACTCGGGGCCTTCTATTGGCTTCCGCTCCACGATGGCGGTGCTGGTCCCACACGTGTGACCGTGCCTTCGGGTTTCTGGGCCTGAGGACCTGAAATCCCCTGCCGGTCGGCTTCTGCTGCTGGGTAAGAGTTAGTCCCCACAGCCTCGGACGCCGGGTCCGGTAAGAAAGCTTCTCAGTCAGGGCGAGCTCTGCAGCTGCCAGCCCCTGACTCGTAGTAGTATTGCTCCCACTGAGCTCCAGCTGTTTCTTCCTATGACTGTCTCTTGTCTCTACTCTCCTTGACTCCTAACCCTGCTTCAGTCCCGGGTTTATATAGGGGAAGTTCTTCCCCTCCCAAGACTGGGCAGGAGGTGTGGCATGCACAGGATCCCTGACCAAAGGACCTCCCACCTGCTCTCAGACATAACATCTCTATCACTGTGGCAACCAGACCCCTGGGGTGTCACAATAATATATCAACAATGTGAAAATAGATCACAGAAAGAATCTTAAGAGATTGCCAAAATAGAGGCCAAATGCCCATGACCAGCAGTTCAAGTGACAAATTGTGAGTCTATGGTTGTCCCCCAAACAATCTGGGGAAAAAACGAAGAGAGGATCTATGGTTGAGCGCGTGGCTTGCTATGTTCCAAATAAGGCCACAAGATGGATAAGTAACACACTGAAGAGTGATCTCACAAAGTACCTCTGGCACAGGGTGCCTTGACTATCTGCAAGGCACCATGAAATCTGAAGATAACAAAAGGATATTGGGTCGCAATGTAGTGCATAGTGTCAGAAACCTGGGTTTGTGTCCTAGATCATGGGTATTTCGGCCGGACAATGACCCCAAGCATATTTCAAGAAGCACCTAGGAATCGATGGAAACAAAGCTGGCGAGTTCTGATGTGACCAGCGATATTTCCACATCTACATCCCATTGAACTCCTGTGGAGAAATCTTAAAATTGCTGTTGGGAGAAGGCACCCTTCAAATATGAGAGACCTGAGGCAGTTTGTAAAAGAAGAGGGGTCCAAAATTCCATCTGAGAGGTGTAAGAAGCTCGTTGATGTTTATAGGAAATGGGAAGCAATTTTGTCAGGCCTGTTCTTTGGGTTTTGTGTGAAATTATGTCTAATTTGCCTTTTTTTTGGTTTTGTTCCAATACACACAAAGGACATAAACATGTGTAATTTAATTCGTTTTCTGGGAGAAATACTTAATTTTCAGGAACAATTTCCAGGGTGCCAACACTTTTGCACTTTCGGCCATGACTGTAAAAGGAATGTGATGGAAAAAGTCCAGCTCAACAGTATAAAATCTAAAACTTTATATACAAATTGCATAGTATTCATATACAAATAAAGTTGATGATTTTATAACGTTGAGCTGGACTTCTATCACATTCTGATCATCATTGTTGGTGGCAGCGATGTTCATTGCGTACCCCGAAGGGACTAGGCAACTGTGGGTGAGCTAGCTTTTTGCCAAATGATATAAAAGGGAAGAATGCACAAAAGATGGCTTTCTGCTCCTGAGAATACTGCTGTGAGTAAAGCAATTGCTTGGTTAGGAGCTGTGCACTAGGCCCAGCGCTGGGGAGTCAGGGTTTTGTCTGTAGTTAGCGGCCAGACGGCCTAGGATTTATTTTGTATCCTGCATAGTTTGTTTTGCTGTTGTACTGAACCAATAAAACTGTTTGCAGCCAGATGTATCAGACCTGCCTGTGAACTGTGCCTGGGAAGCGCCCATCTAGCCCAGGAGATGGTGATCCCGTGAGCTAACTCCCCAATCCTGTCAATATATTCACATATATTGATATATAGTTGGCCTAGCCTAGAAAGAAAATTACATTTTTTTCAAAGTAATATAGTTCAACATAACCACCTTTCAACTCTATATACATTTAATGCATCTATCAAAAAGTATCTCTAATCCTTTATTTTAAAAAAAAAGTGTTCTCCTTTTCTGCAAACCACGACTGCACAGCATCCCTTACCATCCCTTTTTTTGTAAATTGTTGTCCTTTTCGGAAAGAGATGGGTGCATCATCCTGCAAATACAAGACGCAATTGGAAAGTTCCAGTATTTACCTGACATGGTTCACATACACACACACACACATACACACACACACACACACACACACACACACACACATACATATACACACACACACATACATATACACACACACATACATATACACACACACACATACATATACATACACGTGTGGGCATACATACAGCTTGAAGGGGTATTCCCATCTCCAAGATCCTTTCCCAATTTGTAGTAGGTGTAATAATAATAATGTTAGCAAATAGCTCCAATTAGAAATGTAGTATAGTTTTTCTGATTCGCTAAGTCTCTTTCCTCATGTGCAGGCATTGCAGGACCTTAAGTATCCATGGTTATGACCACTAGCAACTAACGAAATATCGCTATATTAGTGGTCATAACTATGGATACCTAAGGTCCTGCAAAGCCTGCACATGAGGAAAGAGACATAGAAATGTAGCATAGTTTTTGTGATTTGCTAATTGGAGATATTTGCTAATATTATTATTATTATTATTATTATTATTATTATTATTATTATTATTATTATTTTTCCTACTAAATAATTGGATAGGATCTTGGAGCTGGGAATACCCCTTTAAGCATTACTCGAATCTGCAATAAAAATAGTGAAGCAACAATTGGACAAACGTATCCATACCCACAGTGCAAGTGGGTGTAGGATTGCACCTACAAAATCGGTAGACGCGTGGGTCTCCACCATGCGGGAGTAGTCATCAATTGACAAGCATGTGTGCACATCCATGCGTATACACACAGAATTTGAATGAATATCCTTTATAAAGAGTACTCCTACACACACATGTTCATGAAAAAACATTAGGAAGAAAAAAGTTAGCAGAAATTCACTTGTTTGGAATTTATCATAAGTGTGCACATATACTAATAGGTTCAACACACTCATCATCACCACCACCATCACCCCTAGAGGTCATACTAATGTAAAGCATGGAAAGTTGGACAGAAAGGTAAAATATTTCTAGTTGTTTAAAGAATCTATTTGCTTAGTAAACCTAACTGCTACCTCTTTCTTTTTCAGAAACGTGCAAAAGGACAGTCGTTATTTGTGAAGGTCTGTGAGCATCTCAACCTATTGGAGACGGATTATTTTGGATTGATCTACTCTGATAACGCCGAACAGAAGGTATGAAGAATAATTCTGTATAGTGTTGGTACAGAAATTAACAAATAGAATAACATAAGGTTCATTTCTTACCGATCACCTACATGTCAGAGGTAACGTAATGTAAGGTTAATGTGGGTCAAGTCTGTGAGCTTTGGTGTCCCAGATTGCCCTACTCTTAATTGGCTTTTATCAGATTTGCTGTCTGGTGGTATGTTGTCCTTATTGTCCAATGTTTTTATTGTTATCACACATTTAGAGAGCATTTGATGTCCCCTTTCTCATTATTAGTACTTTTCTTTTAAGTCACCAAAGCACACTGCTGGGGGATAATGGAAAATAATCACTAGCTTCGGTTTCTAGCTGTACACACTTGGGCTATGTTCACATTGCCAGTAGTGATCAGTTAAAACGGATCCAGCAGCAATCTGTTGGTCGTGCAGACACAACTTTTCTCTAATAACCCCCACGACAGCACACAGGAGGATGTAACCCCACCCTAATAGGGACAGGAAATACGAAGAGGTTTAACTAGCCCCTCCCACATCCTCCCTCCAGTGTTATTTCCTGTCCCTATCAGGGATGAAGATGTCATCCTCGGTGTGCTGGGTCGGCGACAGGCACTGGGGGAATGCTACAAGCCGGGCAGCGGAGGATCGAGCGGTCTTTACCTCTCCTCCTCAAGGCGCTGCTCCCGTCTCCTCCGGATTCGGGACCCCCTCCTGCAGTCCGTGCTCTCGGGCAAGGTCTGCAGGATCTTCTGACCGGAGGCCTCTCTGAGCTCTCTGGTCCATTTCCTCCTCCTCTCCCCCGCTGGATGCGCGGGCGATACCGGCTCCAGGATGTGGAGCGCACGCTGCGGCGCCGGAAGTGACGCCGGGCGGTGGATGATGACGTCACTTCCGGCAGTTTGCGTTCCACTGTGGACCGCATCAAAAAGATATGGGGAGAAAGAGCGGAATGCCGCCGGTGATCAGAAATCTTCACCTGGACACCGGGGGAGGAGCCCTCTAAACAGAGGGAGGCGCTGGTCCGGTCGCCCATAAAAGGAGCCCTGGACAGGAAGACATCTACAGGTAGGAAAAAAAATGTCTGTTGAAGCTTCTCGCTCTGCATCTGTAGAGCCCAGCGCCGGTCCGGTCCCAGTAAGTATGGCACTGGTAGTCCATCTCCCAGATGCAGGAAATAGTGATTATAGCTCCCCTCCCCTTCTCCCATCTCTTGTAGGGGGACAAGGAGCCTGCATCTGGAGAAAAAGTTAAACAATCACGCAGATGTCCCATCTGTGCAAAAAAACTATCGTCCTCCCATAGAAAGCCCCTATGCAAGGACTGTACGGAGAAGATTATCAGGCAGGAACAACCTTCCTTAATGGAGGAGATAAAGGGGATTGTACGTCAGGAGATCAAATTCTCCTTAGCCTCGGTCACTCTCCCTACGCCCTCACCTAGTCAGGGTTCTACATCTACTCCCTCAGCAGCCAAAAAGAGGAAAATTAGCCCGCCAGAGCGAGGGGAGGAAGACTCAAGAGGAGATATATATCTCGGAAGATCTTCCAGAGGAAGGTGAACTAAATCCAACCCCTGATAACTCCCAACGAGAGAGATATTACTTTCCATCAGATAGCTTGGAGGAGCTCCTCATGGCAGTAAGGAGAAGTATGGAGGTCGAGGAAGAAAAAGTGCCCCAAACAGTACAGGATCAGATGTTTGGGGGGCTACGTTCCAGGAAAAAATTAGTGTTCCCTATACACCAGCGTATTAGGGACTTTGTCTTAGAGGAGTGGGAATCTCCAGAAAAGAGATTAAATACCCCTACAGAGATAAGGGATAGATTTCCTGTAGACAATGAGACGGCAGAATGTCTGAAGTCCCAAGAGTGGATATCCAAATTGCACGAGTAGCAAAGAAAACCACACTGCCCTTTTGAAGATTCCTCTCAATTAATAGACCCCTTGGAATGCAAAATGGAGGGACTACTCAGAAAATCCTGGGAGACCTCGGCAACACTATTAAGCACCAACGCACTCTCTACGGGCGTAGCTCGATCAATGGCTCGTTGACTAGATCAACTGGAGGAACACCTAGTTTCAGGCACCCCCAGAGAAGACATCTTGGCATCCCTACCGCTTCTACAGAAAGCTACGGGGTTTTTAGCAGACGCGTCTGCAGAATCCGTGAGAGTGGCGGCAAGAGCATCTGGGCTATCAAACTCTGTAAGAAGGGCCCTATGGTTGAAATCCTGGAACGGCGACGTGGCATCAAAAATGAAGTTGTGTTCCATCCCCTTTAAGGGGAAATACATGTTCGGGCCAGCCCTAAATAATCTTCTAGAGAAGGCCTCAGACAAGAAGGCCCTCCAGGAACCTAGGAATGTGAGGAAGAGGCCTTTTCGTCCCTCCCAAGAGCAGACCCCTCAATATAGGGGTAAAGGCAAAACAGGACGATGGAGCTACCCAAAAGGTAGAGGAGGCAAAAATCTTTTTCTCTCCCAAAACCAACATCAGAACAAACCATGACGTCAGGACAGTCTGGGGCCGCATCTCGAGTTTTCTCCCTCAGTGAAAAGAAATCTGCTCAGACCCATGGGTCCTGAGGGTTGTCGAGTTCGGAGTAAAAATAAATTTCTCCTCCAGAGAGGATAAGGTTAACACCGCTCTCCTCAGAGTCGTCAGGCCACCCTGATAACCGGTCTTACAGACCTATTGTCCTCAGGGGTGATATCCCTGGTTCCTGCAAGAGAGATAGGCACAGGACATTATTCCAGACTCTTCCTAATGAAAAAACCAAATGGCTCACACAGAGTTATAATCAATCTAAGGCCACTGAATCAGTATATCCACTACCAACGATTCAAGATGGAATCCATCAGGTCGACGGTCCCCCTGATAGGACAGGACCATGTCATGGCCACGATCGACCTCCAGGATGCATATTACCACATCCTCATACATCCACTTCACAGGAGGTTCCGAAGATTCACAGTGGCTCAGGGGTATCAAATAGTCCACTGTCAATTTAATGTTCTCCCATTTGGAATTTCATCAGCCCTGCGAATATTTACAAAAGTCATGGCAGAAGTCATGGCTTATATCAGGGGTCAGAACATTTCAATAGTACCATACCTCGACGACCTGTTATTAATCGGGCCCTCAGTACCAGTACTCCGAGAACATCTACAGTTGACCACGCAGATCCTATCGTCTCTGGGCTGGTTAGTGAACCAGAAAAAATCAGATATGGTTCCCTCCATGACAAAAACATTTCTAGGAGTACTATTGGATTCCCACAGCCAGATGTCATTCCAGCCCAAACAAAAACAGATCATGATAAAAGCAAAAATCAATGTCCTAAGGAGCAGAAGATTAGTATCATTAAGAGACGCCATGTCGGTCCTCGGGTCTATGACCTCCTGTATTCAGATGGTGGCCTGGGCTCGGGCGCATACCCGAACATTACAGACCCACATCCTTACGAATTGGGACTGATCCCCACGGTCTCTGAACAGGAGAATCCCTATACCACCACGAGTAAGGACCTCTCTATTCTGGTGGTTGAACGGAAAAAATCTGAACAGAGGAGTACCATGGATCCAGAATCCGCTGGTAACCATAAAGGTGGATGCCAGCGAAATGGGATGGGGAGCCATGGTCTCCCAAGAGCTATTCCAGGGTATATGGACCAAAGAGGTGAGCAAACGCTCATCAAATTTCAAAGAACTAAAAGACGTAGAGGAAGTCCTCAGAGCAGCAGAGCCTCTGGTCCAGAAATCTCACATTCAGATATTTTCAGACAATATTACCACGGTAGCCCACCTTCGTCATCAACGGGGCACAAGATACGAAAGCTTAAAAGAAATTTCAGCAAGAATTTTCTGCTGGGCCGAAGAACATCATCTATCCTTGTCGGCTCTTCATATCAAAGGTTCAGTCAATATCCAGGCCGACTTCTTAAGCAGAACAAAGATTCATCCAGGAGAGTGGAGCCTGAACCATGACTTCTTCCAGATGTTAGCCGAGAGATGGGGCTATCCAGAGGTAGATCTCTTCGCCGGACAACAGAACGTGAAAGTACCTCAATATTTCTCCCTGGATCCAAACGGCCCTTGCCTGTGCATGGATGCATTCGCTTATAAATGGGAATTCAAACTACACTGTGTTCCAAATTATTATGCAAATAATAGCGGCATTAAGTTCATACTTCAATCAAAGACTAGCGGAACATCAGTGGGTGAGAAGATTTATGACAGCAGCCACCCACATCCACCCTTAGAGTAACAGACCTTGTTCCCCCCTGGGACCTTAACATTGTTCTGAAAGGGTTAACCCTTCAACCATAAGAGTGGACAGACCTGGAAAACGGCTTTTCTGGTGGCAATAACTACAGCCAGAAGAGTGTGTGAACTACAGGCTCTTTCGGTCAACGAACCCTACCGGAGAATCCTGGAAGATCATCTAATTTTCCAACTTGACCCTTCATTTCTACCTAAGGTGGTCTCAAATTTCCACAAATCTCAGGAGATAATCCTTCCATCTTTTTGTGAAAACCCAAAAGACAAAAAAAGAGATGGAATTCCACACTCTGGACATTCGGAGAATAGTACTGCACTATCTTCAAGAAACAGAAGAAGGAAGGAAAGACAAGAACCTATTTGTCCATACACAAGGTCCAAACAGAGGAAAGAAAGCAGCAAAATCCACAATAGCCAACTGGATTAAGAGGGCGATTACGGAGGCTTACCAGATCCAGGATTTACCTCCTCCAGCAAAGCTCAAGGCCCATTCTACAAGGGCGATATCTGTCTCCTGGGCTGAAAAAGCCAGCTCATCCATCGAACAGATTTGCAGAGCTGCCACATGGTCCGCATTTCATACTATCGCCAAACACTACAGACTAGACCTAATGTCTGTTGGAGATTTAGCCTTCGGAAGGAAGGTCCTTCAGGCTATTGTCCCTCCCTAGTATATCTTTGGTATACCTCCTGTGTGCTGTCGTGGGGGGTTATTAGAGAAAATAGAATTAGACTTACCGGTAATTCGGTTTCTAATAACCCACCACGACAGCACGGGTAATTCCCTCCCTCTCGCTTATTGTTTCTACGACAGCTTGATCAGTAGAAATAAAAATGAATTTGAAGCATCTATAATCTTGTGGTCCTTTGTAATAACACTGGAGGAAGGATGTGGGAGGGGCTATTTAAACCTCTTCATATTTCCTGTCCCTATTAGGGTGGGGTTACATCCTCCTGTGTGCTGTCGTGGTGGGTTATTAGAAACCGAATTACCGTTAAGTCTAATTCTATTTTTAGTCTTTTTTTTTTAAATATCTGAACTCTGTACATGCGTTTTTTTAACATTGAAGTCTATGGAAAACGGCCCCATTAATCAGCTGTCTGTTTTGTTTTTTTTTCATGTGTATTTAAAGAGTAAATGAAAAATCCCAGTGATGATGAGGTATTTCTAAATCTCATCTATATTGCTGGAACCGTAATATGCTGCATTTTTTTGAGCCTGATCATACACTGCAGAAAAGAACGTACCAAACCTTCATTGTGGCTAGTCAGCCTAGTGGTGACACCTATTTCTTGTTGCTAGTGTCTGATCCGCGTGCTTTATACTGTAGCTCTGCCTATTTTCAGTGGATACAAGCTGACTAAATCTAGCTGATGGGCAACTGATTCCTGTTACTACTTGGACAGAGATATTACAGTAAATGAAGAGTGAGAGGGGAACATGCTTGTGTTGGCAATAAGCCTCACTTATGCTCCACATTGCCAAACTCCGGTCACTTGTGAATGAACTACATTACCCAGGATCTGAGAGGTTGGTGTCAGTAGTCCATCTCTAGGTCCTTCAGCTTCAGCATTTTATTCTAACCCCACACTTAAAGGTGAAGTTCTGCATCCAAAGATTGCAGCAAGCTCCGATCTTTGGAGGTAATCCGTCTGCCGTCCACTTACTACATGCTCTCTCTCTATGCGGCTTATTTCTTCTGGGTGTTGCCCCAGATTTTACCCTGGAAAGTGTGAAATCCACATTTAAGAAATGCCAGTTTTGCCATGGATTTGCCGACAAATCCACTGCAGAATTTTTTTTCCCTTTGTCTGTACTGATCCTAAGACTGAATCTGCTGATGTTGCTATTAAAGGTTTATTTCCCAGTTTGTGTTGCATTAGTATTTCTAGTTTGTATCTCTCCCTGTGCTGAGATATTGCTACAAATTCCAGTCCTCTGCCTGAACATATTCTTTTTTCCTGGGGGAATCTCTGCGCCTGCTCATGTGTGCGGATGACACATTTCATTGCTTTGGTGGGCTTCTCAGTGTGATGCTGCTATGCGTGTCTGTTTCTTTCCTTCCGAGTATGTGACTTGTTCAGAGTATTACTATATACAAAGTGTGTTTTCTTTCTTGGCACGGCTCCCCTCTGATTCCGTTTTTCCTGCCGAGGTTGCTGCCTCTAGATTAGAATGCCTTACTTCTGTGACCTTCAGCCAATGTTGTGTTGAATGCTGAACGATCTGTTTCACTTTTCCCAGTGCAGTCAGTACAGTGACCCATTTATGAGCCAGCTGTTGTGCTGGATTGCAGCTGCAGAATGGGTAAGCTGAATGCCAGGCACTCTTGTGTGCGGCGCACCACAGAAGCACTCAGACTCCATTGTAAAATAGTAGAAGAAGATGAGGATCCCAGCATCCCCTGACTTCAGTATTCTGTCCAGCAGATAGATGCGGACCCTTGTTATTCCCTTCTTCATAGAAGACTGTTGTTGGATAGCAGCACTTTTGCAATGTACTGTTAATTAAAATTTTCAACAATCCTTGAGTTAACTTTTTTTTCTTGTTTATAGCTAATTGCCTAGGCGACCAACCACCACTGCTGTTTAGATTGCAAGCGCTGCACTGAAGCTGGCCCAGAAGTAGGAGATAACATGGCGATAACCAGTCAGCTTCAGTGCAGTGCTTACAAGCTAAGTAGAAAAGAGCTTGTAAGCACTGCACATGTTCATTGACCCCTGATGGCAGTGGTGGTCAGTCTCCTAGGAAATGTGCTGTATGCAAAAGAAAAGTGATAAAATGTCCAGCTGTTCTGGAGATCTTATTAAACAGTACATTGTAAATGTGCTTGTACTATCCAACAATACCCATTTATGAAGATGGGAATAACCCTTTAAGTTCTGCATACTTATGAAGTCGCTATATTTTTGCATTCATGTAGTTCACGGTAAGAGCCTGTATTTGACATGCAATACTTTAAAGAAATGCCTAACCTTTTGGTGTGGTAGTCAGTGTTTTTTTGTTTTTTTTATTCCCGTTTTTGATGATCCATGACTTGACTCTGAGAAACTGAGCAATGAACAGAGCTAAGATGCTGATGTGCATCCATCACTCCATCCACACTGGGCACTCCAGCGCTGCGTTCTCGGGATTGGTGGGGTCCGAGGGCTGGGAGGCTAGTGGTGAGCAGGCTGGCACTCACCCTGCTGTGCATAGGTGACCACTTGCTTTGTTAGTACAACGCCTTTAGAGTGGAGCGGTCACAAAATTTCACAATACAACTGTGCACATTGCTAAGTAGCTGTCTAAGACCTAAAAGGCTGTTGTATTTACTTTGAAAATCCACGTTAGAAAGGCTCTATGATTCTGATCATAAAATGGGAATTTTGAGACCAACTAAAGCTACAGATAATGAGTCCTGGACAGCTCCAGTGATGGGTCATATGCTTTCTAATACATTGTGACATGTGATTGTACAGTTCTCGGGGTAGAGGAGACCTCATACGTGGACACTGTGGCAAGTTAATACGAGTCACCTCAGCCAGTCAGTTTGGCTGATATATATTAATATCTTTATATTTATATACAGTACAGACCAAAAGTTTGGACACACCTTCTCATTTAAAGATTTTTCTGTATTTTCATAACTATGAAAATTGTACATTCACACTGAAGGCATCAAAACTATGAATTAACACATGTGGAGTTATATACTTAACAAAAAAGTGTGAAACAACTGAAAATATGTCTTATATTCTAGGTTCTTCAAAGTAGCCACCTTTTGCTTTGATGACTGCTTTGCACACTCTTGCCATTCTCTTGATGAGCTTCAAGAGGTAGTCACCGGAAATGGTCTTCCAACAATCTTGATGGAGTTCCCAGAGATGCTTAGCACTTGTTGGCCCTTTTGCCTTCACTCCGTGGTCCAGCTCACCCCAAACCATCTCGATTGGGTTCAGGTCTGATGACTGTGGAGGCCAGGTCATCTGGTGTAGCACTCCATCACTCTTCTTCTTGGTCAAATAGCCCTTACACAGCCTGGAGGTGTGTTTGGGGTCATTGTACTGATGAAAAATAAATGATGGTCCAACTAAACGCAAACCGGATGGAATAGCATGCCGCTGCAAGATGCTGTGGTAGCCATGCTGGCTCAGTATACCTTCAATTTTGAATAAATCCCCAACAGTGTCACCAGCAAAGCACCCCCACACCATCACACCTCCTCCTCCATGCTTCACGGTGGGAACCAGGCATGTAGAGTCCATCCGTTCACCTTTTCTGCGTCGCACAAAGACATGGTGGTTGGAACCAAAGATCTCAAATTTGCACTCATCAGACCAAAGCACAGATTTCCACTGGTCTAATGTCCATTCCTTGTGTTCTTTAGCTTGTTGCCTGTCCTTAGCAGTGGTTTCCTAGCAGCTATTTTACCATGAAGGCCTGCTGCACAAAGTCTCCTCTTAACAGTTGTTGTAGAGATGTGTCTGCTGCTAGAACTCTGTGTGGCATTGACCTGGTCCCTAATCTGAACTGCTGTTAACCTGCGATTTCTGAGGCTGGTGACTCGGATAAACTTATCCTCAGAAGCAGAGGTGACTCTTGGTCTTCCTTTCCTGGGGCGGTCCTCATGTGAGCCAGTTTCTTTTTAGCGCTTGATGGTTTTTGCAACTGCACTTGGGGACACTTTCAAAGTTTGCCCAATTTTTCGCACTGACTGACCTTCATTTCTTAAAGTAATGATGGCCACTCGTTTTTCTTTACTTAGCTGCTTTTTTTCTTGCCATAATACAAATTCTAACAGTCTATTCAGTAGGACTATCAGCTGTGTATCCACCAGACTTCTGCACAACACAACTGATGGTCCCAACCCCATTTATAAGGCAAGAAATCCCACTTATTAAACCTGACAGGGCACACCTGTGAAGTGAAAGCCATTTCCGGTGACTACCTCTTGAAGCTCATCAAGAGAATGCCAAGAGTGTGCAAAGCAGTCATCAAAGCAAAAGGTGGCTACTCTGAAGAACCTAGAATATAAGACATATTTTCAGTTGTTTCACACTTTTTTGTTAAGTATATAATTCCACATGTGTTAATTCATAGTTTTGATGCCTTCAGTGTGAATGTACAATTTTCAAAGTCAAGAAAATACAGAAAAACTTTAAATGAGAAGATGTGTCCAAACTTTTGGTCTGTACTATGTATGTATATATATATATATATATATATATATATATATATATATATATATATATATATATATATATATACAAAAAATTAATTTTGTAACCAGGTTCTATTAGTGTTTTTTAAATATCACAAAGGTGAATAGAAAAAGGAAGGAAAAAATGATGGACACTGTAAAGACAGCCAACACACCCTATGTGAAAGTGGGCAGACCAGAGCGATCAGACGTTTGTCACTTATTATGTGGATAGGTGATAAATGTTATTAGTGGCAAAAGTCCAAACCCTTATACAGTGAAGGTCTGATATCTTTAAGAATAAAATAAATGCAGGGTAACTTTTAAAATATAAAAAATAAAGTATTACCTTCATTTTAAGGGAATCGCCAGCTTTTTACCACCGAATCTGAGAGTGGGATAATGTAGGGAGAGATACCCTGATTCCAGCTATGTCACTTACTGGGCTCCTTACAGTAGTTTTGATGAATATTTTATCAGTATTAGATTATCACTAGATGACTAGTAAACCTGTTACCATTTAGGTCTCCATATTTGTGAGCTCTGTACAACTCCGCCCCACCACTGATTGGCAGCTTTGTGGCTATTGCCTATGCACAGTGTACACCGTAAGCTGCCAATCAGTGGTGTTGGCGGGGTTGTACAGAGCTCTGCATTTAGAGAATTTATGGATCTGCAGCAGATTAAATTGATTTTAGCAAAATTGCAGCAAGCAGCCCAGTAAGTGATACATTGCTGAAATCGGGGTCTCTGCCCCTACATCATGCTACAGTCAGATGGGGTAACAAGAGCCTGGTGACAGATTCCCATGAAATGCACCTACATCCTAGCACTGTAGCTTATGTTTTGCTAGTTTTTGGACCCCATTGACCAGGGCATGAGATGTTGCACACAATCCTCTCCCATCACTTCACCGCTGCAGTCAATTACTGTGCTCCGCAGTTGTGTGTACATAAATAGCCCATGACCAGTGAGGCCAGTAATCAATTACACGGTGAGAAATGGGAAGCACTGAAATGGCACCCTACACGTAAAGATCTAGACAGGACACGTAAGACTGAATCTGATGTGTGAAGGTGGCCTTGCATTGACGCTTCTGACAGCATGCTGCCTGCACATCACACAGCATTTGTGCTGGATTTAAAATGGTTTATTCTTACCCAGTTTTCTTTTTTTTTTTCTTTCATTGTAGAACTGGTTGGATCCTGCAAAGGAAATAAAAAGGCAAATAAGAAGTAAGTACTGCACTTCCCTTCTATGGAGGCCCTTTAAAGCGTAGGTTTAATTTTGAGCACTATTTTACATCTAACATATTCACATAATGTACAGACACGGATTTTCTTTGTAAACACATTCACAAGTCTGCTGGTTATAATCAAGAGTGAAGAGTTTTTCAACAGACATTTATCTTGACTGTTTTTTCTGAGTTTTTTTTTTTTACCAATGAAAGAATTATCTTGCTGTGGTTTAAAAAATAAAAAATAAAATTCACAGCTCAAAATTTGCAAGAAAGAAACCCCCATTATTTGAGCATACGTAATATTTCTACTGTAAAAAGCTGTGTTTTGTTTACATATGGAAAAAACAACAGCAAAAAATCTGCTATCTATTACACTGCTGTTCTCTGTGCTGCTGTGCATTTTGGGAAGGGTATTTTTTTAATTTTAGTAGTTTCAATGGTCCTCAAACGATGTGCCGCCCCTATTGAAACACAGCGGAGTAGGAAGTTTTCACTGGTGTTTACATGTGCACTTTTTTTCTTTTGAATTTAGCTACATAATTGACTAATTTCCTGCCTGTAAAGTCTACACCTCTTTGTCACTGAGTGTGGTGTATTCAATATGATTAAAACATAACTTTTAGCTCCTCATTTTAAAAAAAAAATCTTTTAAACAGTGTCCAAGAGGAGAGTTTGTATCACTGGGGTAAGACTCAAGAGTTACCATAGGGCTGCAACCATTCAGGTAGCTGGATCAATCCAAGCCCATGTCATTGCATTTATGCCACATGCTAGGACCATTGCCCTGAAAAGTGTGCCCCATATGAAGCCGGTGTTTCTAATTTACACCTTACCTGAAGAAAACATTGAGACTGCCAAACTTGTAATGGAGACATGTACTTGTCTAACTTAAGTTAAATTGGCTTGGCATTCGCCTGGGTTTTTATACTAGCATTTCACATGAGTAGGCATAATAAAGTATCTGACCAGGATGATGGATGGGCGGCATAAGTACTGCACTCCTGTATGGCCATTGTTCTGTAGTCATATAATTTTTATACATTGCTGACTGACATTTAAAAGCACCCCAAAGCCTCCCCAACATTTATCACCAGATATTCTGGCGTCATCAGGTGATTGCTAGCCTCAATCCCCTGATGACGCCAGTATCTCTGGTGATGCATGTTGGGGAGGCTTTAAGGTGCTTTTAAATGTCAGTCAGCAATGTACGAAAACTACACTGCTCAAAAAAATAAAGGGAACACTTAAACAACAGAATATAACTCCAAGTAAATCAAACTTTTGTGAAATCAAACTGTCCACTTAGGAAGCAACACTGATTGACAATCAATTTCACATGCTGTTGTGCAAATGGAATAGACAATAGATGGAAATTATTGGCAATTATCAAGACACCCTCAATAAAGGAGTGGTCCTGCAGGTGGGGACCACAGACCACATCTCAGTACCAATGCTTTCTGGCTGATGTTTTGGTCACTTTTAAATGTTGGTTGTGCTTTCACGACATGAGACAGACTCTACAACCCACAGAAGTTGCTCAGGTAGTGCAGCTCATCCAGGATGGCACATCAATTCGAGCTGTGGCAAGAAGGTTTGCTGTGTCTGTCAGCGTAGTGCCCAGAGGCTGGAGGCGCTACCAGGAGACGTGGAGGGGGCCGTAGGAGGGCAACAACCCAGCAGCAGGACTTCTACCTCCGCCTTTGTGCAAGGAGGAACAGGAGGAGCACTGCCAGAGCCCTGCAAAATGACCTCCACTGGCCACAAATTTGCATGTGTCTGCACGAACGGTTAGAAACTCCATGAGGGTGGTATGAGGGACGTGACAGAGTCTGGAGACGCCGTGGAGAGCGATCTGCTGCCTGCAACATCCTTCAGCATGACCGGTTTGGCAGTGGGTCAGTAATGGTGTGGGGTGGAATTTCTTTGGAGGGCCGCACAGCCCTCCATGTGCTCGCCAGAGGTAGCCTGACTGCCATTAGGTACCGAGATGAGATCTTCAGACCCCTTGTGAGACCATATGCTGGTGTGGTTGGCCCTGGGTTCCTCCTAATGCAGGACAATGCCAGACCTCATGTGGCTGGAGTGTGTCAGCAGTTCCTGCAAGATGAAGGCATTGAAGCTATGGACTGGCCCGCCCGTTCCCCAGACCTGAATCCGATTGAGCACATCTGGGACATCATGTCTCGCTTCATCCACCAACGTCACGTTGCACCACAGACTGTCCAGGAGTTGGCGGATGCTTTAGTCCAGGTCTGGGAGGAGATCCCACAGAAGACCATCCTCAACCTCATCAGGAGTATGCCCAGACGTTGTAGGGAGGTCATACAGGCACGTGGAGGCCACACACAATACTGAGCCTCATTTTCACTTGTTTTAAGGACATTACATCAAAGTTGGATTAGCCTGTAGTGTGTTTTTCCACTTTAATTTTGGGGGTGACTCCAAATCCAGGCCTCCATTGGTTAATAAATTTGATTTCCATTGATGATTTTTGTGTGATTTTATTGTCAGCACATTCAACTTTGTAAAGAACAAAGTATTCAATGAGAATATTTCATTCATTCAGATCTAGGATGTGTTATTTGAGTGTTCCCTTTATTTTTTTGAGCTGTGTATATAGGATAAGTGTAGGTTGCGGCCGCACCTCAAGTATTTCCTGATACTCTTATATGAGTGATGCTGTTGGGACAGACTATGAAACAGTGATAGGTAGGAGTCCAATATAAGGAGAGATATAATAGCTATCTGTCCCTTTGCACTGCTGTCTGCATGCTGGTTTTAATGTGTTCCTCTAATAATTTATTAGTAATTAATAAAAGTTAAATTTTACGAGTCTTTAGAGTTTATTTGCCTATGGGAATTTGTAATTGTCATATAGTTACCCTACGCTGGCTTCATGAACAGCACTGTTTAGAGTGGTCCCTGTGGTGAAGGCTCCTCCGGATCTTCTTTCAACACTTACATAATGGGCCTAGATGATTTTTGAACAATAGTTAGAGGCTCCTGAGATACTGATGAGATTACTAGAATGCTGGACACTTTACAAATTAAATTAGTGTACATAAACCGAGGAGCAAGCAGAATATTAATAAAACACAGCCAGCAATCTCTAACAAAACACAATAAGGTATTTCTCTTGGATTAACAAATCTAATCGTCTGGCTAATTAAGATTTTAAGTTGTATCGTCACACCACCGATCACACACTGATGGATTATCCTAAAGATTAAAAATAACCCTTTTAAATGGAATTTGTCAACAGGTTTTTGCTACTAAACTTGAGAGCACCATGATGTGGAGACAGAGACCCTGCAATGTATCACTTACTGGGCTGCTTGAAAGTATCTTAGAGAACTAGTAAACCTGACGCCAAGTGGTCCCCTATATTTATGAGCTCTTTAACCCCCGCCCCCACTACTGATCGGCAGCTTTCTGCTTATTCACAGTGTTCACCGAAAGCTGTCAGTCAGTAGTGGGGGTGGGGTTTTATGGAGCTCCGCATTCAGATGACTGCTAGATCTGCAGCAGATAAAACTGGGATTTTATCAAAACTGCAGCAACCAGCCCAATAAATTATACACTGCCGGAATCAGGGTCTCTGCCCCTAAATTCTGCTGCTTGCAGATGAAGTAGCAGAAACCTAGTGACCGATTCCCTTTAATAGCCTTTATCTTAATGGACCACTTTATCTAACAGATTCCTCCTTGAACCCATGTTGATTTGCTTTTCTCTCTTGCGATATGAAATCACAGTAGGGGGTTAATGTTGGTAAATGCCGTGACTATTCCACTAAACCAAATCTAAAGTGGTTGGGTAAAGTGTTGCTTTCACAGCCCATCCATGAAGTCAGTGATGAGCCATCTATTCCTATATGACCATGGAGATGCTATGCTTTATTAGTGAGGGATAGCATGGGGGGCTTCCATGTTCTGTGCTGTGCTCCCCACAGATCTGGATCCTATCCACGGTGAGTACAGGGAGCCTTGCAGATGATGTTAACCTCTTGAATTCTGTCATCAGGACACTGTGGAAGAATGGGGTCTCATGTTGCACTGCATAAAAACTCTCTTGGGGTCACATGATTTAGAAAGAGGGGGTGAAGCATTTAGTGACCCTCCTGGGAAGCTTGCTGTAGTAACCAGATTGCATATTGTATTCCTTTGATTAGCTCATGGCTATACATGCAGCTTTGAAAAGGAAATAAAAGAAAAAATATGGAATATTCTAAAACTGTGACAGCTCAACCCCTCTCTCCACCCAATTTTTTAATTCATGACACATTTTTTGGCTGTTCTCGATCATGTTTCTTTCATCCCCGCCCTTTGTGCACACACAGACATAACGGTGGAATGGGGCCAGATTCACATACCCTCATCTGGAAGAAATATGGGAGCAGACCTCCCATCTGTAATGTCGGCCTGCGTTTGTGTTGTTTTAACTAAAGCAAAGCCATGTACACACACGAGCTTGCTGTAGACGTATTATTCCTCTGTTCCTAGATTCCATACTTCGCTGGCAGACACGAGCTGTCCTCTGGAGTATAGCGGCCGTCACAGCTGTTGTCTATAACTTGATGTAAATTCTGTAATCAGTCTTATGCATTCCTCCGATGGTGCCGGAGTGGCTGCAGATTCCTTGACCCTGCTTTCTTTTGCATGTGTTTTTTTTTTTTTTTTCGTACAGAGTGAATTTTCTTTCCCAAGCTAGGGCTATGATAGCATCATTTGAGAATTTTGGCTCTGTCCACTTTACTTCATGTTGTATAGAGTCTGAAATGGTTCTTCTAATTGGATAATCTGTAATGTCATGAAAAGAGCAGAGATGATCATTAGCAGATTCACTTGGCAGCATATTGGGGTTATTTCTTAATGGGGAGATGTAATCCCTAATATACACTCCTACCCTTTTTGTAGAGAATCAGATTTTATAAAACAAAGGATAAGTTGCAGCTCTATGGGGGTGTGAAGGCTGGGGTCTGCACAGACCCAAAAAATGGGTCTCTGACATGCTGCATTCGAATGGAGTGGTTCCTTCTATCAATTCCGATGTGACATATTAAGGCCTCTTTCACACGTCCTGATATTTCCAACATTGGAAAAACCAGTACCGGTGCTATCCGAGTATGTGTATGGCATCCGTGTGCACCATCAGTGTGACACTTGCTGGAATAGAAATGACAGATGTTTAGGTGTTAGGTTTGCAAAGATAGAGAATAGATAGAAAGATGTCCGTGAGATATATAATTAGTGCAGTGCGTGTGTAGTTTACTATGGTACATGTATTTGGTAAAATAAATAAATGAAAAATTTAACGTGGGGTCCCCCCTATCTTTAATGACCAACCAAGAGAAAGCAGACAGCTGTGAGCTGGTATTATTATGCTGGTTGGGGCCCAATAACCATGGAGCTTCCCAGCCTATTAATTTCAGCTTTCGGCTTTGCCTTTGCTGGTTATTAAAAATGGGGGTACCCTAAGAAAATGACATGGGGTCCCCCTTATTTTTAATAATTAGCAAAGGCAAAGCAGACCGCTGCGGTCTGATATTAATAGGCTGGGAAGGTCTATGGATATTTTCCCCTTTTCAGCCAAATGAGACCAGCCACCGCAGAAATGGCGTATGTATTAGATGCACCAATTCTGGCGTTTAGCCTCGGCTCCTCCCGATTTGCCCTAGTGTGGTGGAAATTGGGGTAGTGGATTGCGGGGTTGATATCAGCCCTGGGGTGAGTAATGTAGAGGTGTCTGTCAGATACCCCAGTAATAACTCCATAGTCCAAATAAATAAACACAAACACAAAAGTGCTTTATTTGTAATAATTGCTCCTGACCATTTCCCTCTTTTAACCCATTTATTAAAAAAAAAATCCTCGCTGGTCCGCCTTAGTCCTAATGGAGGTCCCACGACGATCTCAGTCATCTTTGTCCAGCGTCTGGAGCCCCGGTAAACGAACAAAGCTCCATAGACTGGAGCAGCAGCCAGTGACGGTTCTCCTGCTGCGCTCCACAAGAACCCGGCTGCTGTGACGAGTGGTGATGTCAGTAAGGTTACCGCAGTTCACAGCCGCCGGGTCACTCAGAGGGCAGCGCAAGAGCCGGAATAATGAGCCGTGACGTTCTGCCTTATATGTTTTTATCTGAAATGCTGTGGCATTCCAGAGAAAAACATAGTTTAAAAGCTGGCGTGGACAGAGCCGTATGGGAGACTAGTTGGACACGAGGGTCCTCAGCAGCTTTTTCCCTCCCTCCCTCTGCCTGCCCTGGAGAGACAGGTCTCTTGCTATACATGCATGCAGGTAGAGACCTGTCAGTCATTGGCAGCGGGCAGGAAGAAGCTGCTGAGAACCGCCCCATGCAGCGCTGTCCCTGGCGGCTTTTAATTTTGTAAACCAAACCTGGCTGAAATCATACAGCCAGTTTCTGATGCACGCTACCATGGATCACGCAGCATGCGTCAGCTGTCAGGATCACTTTACATAGTTGATGGCTTTTAAGAATAACTTTAATTCACTTATGAGCCACGTTAGGTTCTGCCATAGTGGCTGACATTTTGATGGCAAAAATTTTGCAACGTGCAGATATGAACAAAGCCTAGCGGACCATAACCTAGAGCATTGCCAGGTAACTCCAGTGTGCAGTGCCTGTCCAACCTGCTCAGAGGGCTCGTGTTTTAGTGGGAATAGGGGTGATTGTTGCACCCATTATTTGGAAATATTATAGTTTTTCCCCATGTCCTCCATGTATTTAGACTGGAAGTATTTACATATCTGGATATTCCTAAGGATGGTGACGCCTTCAGAAAATGTCACTGCTGATATTTAATGCAGGAAAAATATTTTTCAGATTTTGTCTGTTCATTTTTCCAGCCCATCGCTATTAGTCTTTGCATTAATCAATCTATTTTTCCTCTGATAAAAGATATATGGAAATGTAGTACCTCCCTTCCTATCCTTAGGTTTGAGGATTTGTACGTTTGTTTAGTTGGAAGCCTGAGCTGCAATCTGTAACTGTTATCTACATCTATGTGTCTATATGTTTCCAATTCTCTACTTGGCCATGAGAGGGATACTGAGACACAACAGTGGCGGATTGTCCTCACCAGGGGTAAACCATTCATTCTGCCGTTATGCCCGCTATGAATCGTATTGATTGTGTACCATTTAGCCCTTGCCTTCCCTCCACTTAACAATGCCGCTAATCATATTTGCTGTCTGGGCAAATTCTTGACATTTTAATTATTACATAACTTACAATTTCAGAAGTGGCAAATGAACTCAGTATCTATAAATACTGCACAATTGGAGTCCATTCCTACCTCTTTGAATTGCCTTGCCTTTTCTTAAATTTGGGGCAGCCAGGATATTGATAGTATATCTTCTATCCTAATACCAATTTATCTCTGCTTAAGAGCAGAAGATTGACAGATCTACCATGAAGTAGAATCAGGCTATGGGTGCTGGACTTTATTTGCCAAGGTTTTTGGATAGTGGAACCCTTTGCCTACAATATCGTAAACTGGAATGCAATGTGCCATTTCTTTCCTTTCAAGTTGAGAGTCTCAAGTTCCTCACGGTTCTTGACAGTACATTGATGATGTGGATGGAAAAATCATCAGCGATCACAGATCGAGACAACGCTGAAAAGACGTTGGATGGTGTTGGATAATTACAATCAAATGAGATTTTCCATTACTGCTTTTAGATTTATTGTCATGGCATGCTTTGCCCTGAGTAAAGATTAAAAAACTCACCTCAAAAATAAATTGTTGCCTATAAATATTCTTTTGTGGATTTGATATGCCAGCATGGACTTAAACATAAGGGAGCCCACTCATTTTGGGCTGCTCCCACTCGTAGAATATGTAGTGTTGAAAGCTTTGACAGGTTATCACATGCAATACATAATCCTCTTTCTGCTGCCTTTTTCTGTTTGGCATATCATTGATCCGGACGGGATGCTTGGCATTGAAAATCTTTACATTTTTCCTCCTGTTTTTTTCAGATTCACCATGGCAATTTGTGTTTAACGTCAAGTTTTATCCTCCGGATCCCTCTCAGTTGACTGAAGACATAACAAGGTAACCGTGACCTCCATCAGATGATATGCTCATGCGTTCTACTTTGGCTCTTGCTTGCTGTTGAAAGCTATGCATGTAGATATGGAATATTATGTCCAGGAATAGGGCTCAACCATTGCACGTTTTCTGTAGATTTATATATTATTTATATTAGGTTATGTTGTATACACTGCTTCAGTCATCTGTGGCGCTGCACAGTCTCTTTGACTGAAAGGCATTATGTAGGCTGCTGGAAGAGCACCCAAAACACAAAGGCTCATACCATGCCAGGGGTAAGATGTGATGGGTGGCAAGTGGTTCAAAAGAATCATTGTTTGAAAGAATTTGGCTCAATAAAATAGAAAACAACTTCAAGCCTTTTACTAGGATGTCACAGTTGCATTTGTTGATCCAGTGTATCTTCTTGTCTGAACTGTCTCCACAGATACTACCTGTGCCTTCAGCTCCGTCAGGATGTTGCTTCTGGCCGTCTGCCATGTTCGTTTGTCACACATGCCCTCCTGGGCTCTCTGACATTGCAGGCTGAGGTTGGAGACTATGATGCCGATGAGCACACTGCTGACTATATCAATGACTTCCAGTTTGCACCCAACCAAACCAAGGAGCTGGAAGACAAACTTGTGGAGCTGCACAAAACACATAGGTCTGAGCTTTTTTTATTTCATTACACAATAAAATCTTACAAACAAATGCTTAGTGGTTCTGACAACAGACGTACCTTGAGGCCATGTTCAGTATTTGGTCAGTATTTTACATCTGTATTTGTAAACCAAAACCAGGAATGGGTGAAAAATATAAAAGTGGTGACGTGTTTCTATTATACTTATCTTCTGATTGTTCTACTCCTAATATTGGCTTACTAATACTGATGTAAAATACTGACCAAATACTGAAGGTGTGAACGCAGCCTAAATCTGATGTTCCACATTGAGCCGACTAAAACAAACGCCTACGTGTTTCAGAGATCTTGCATGTGTTGGAGCCTTCCAATTCTTTCCTTAAGACACA
This sequence comes from Phyllobates terribilis, assembly GCF_046119375.1. NCBI lineage: Eukaryota > Metazoa > Chordata > Amphibia > Anura > Dendrobatidae > Phyllobates > Phyllobates terribilis. The sequence continues at coordinate 519,511,542 of NW_027362763.1, read as the reverse complement.
TGTTGGGGGCTACCAGGTAATCGGCAACATTGGATTTCTGTCGGCTCAGTCCTTTGTTCCCACAAGAGATAAGCCATGCTGTTGGGTTTTGTTAGTGGCTTACTGCCCTATCCCTATTGAAGTAAACATGCGCCTTACTTATAGCTTTGGTGGTAGGAAAGGAAAGCCTATAACCAGGTTGCCTAGGTTTCTAGTGATGACTCCATTGTGACTGCACAACCCAAGTTTGCTTCAGGATGCATATAAATGGTAGAGAAACACCCCTGTAAATCATCACCTCTCCAGAGAGTTCAATACTAAAAAGGGTTGTGCCTAAACTATAATTATCATTTTAAGTCTAAGGCTGATCATCCTGACCTGCAAAATGTTGGGGATGGAAGTGTTGGTAGTGTGCATCAGTAATATAGCTAACGAGCCACTACAGATGTGGAAATGTAGTATTATATTCCAGCATTTCACCCGAACAATCATCCATGTACTGCAAGGGTGCCTGCAGCCCCCAGAGCAGGAAGCCCCCCCCCTCATAAGTCCTAATAACACCCGTCTACATGCTTTATCTTAATGAGACAACCACATTAACATCCTAATAATAACTCTTTACAATCAGAAACGCTACTAAGTTTTAGTGCAATTTGCCTTTAATTTCATTAGACGTTTTCATTATTGACTTCATCTACTGGATTGAGTTTTCAAGTACTTTTTTCAGTAATCTTCTTACTATCATGATGCACACAACTCATTTCCATAGAAGTGAAAAGCTTGTTTTGTATCTCTCGTTCCTGCTGTGGCTTCTGTAAAGTAAATCTATGAAATTCACAGATGAGAAGCCGCTCAGGAAACATGGCCGCACCCATAATGACATGCAAAAAACAGAATACCAAATTATACAATTGGGAAAAAAAGATTGTCAGTGTATAGTTTTAATTAGTAAACCTAACCGAAAAATTCCCTCTTAACCTAGCATAACATGCATGGATGTCACCTGCGGGGACCTGTATGTTACTCTTCTTGTCGGGCACAGGAGCTGTGCCTGCACAATCGCCATAGAAGCCCAGATGTGCGCCTGCCGCATGGTTATATCTGTGTCAGAGACACTGCCTAATAGATTTCCTGCCAGTTTACTACTGACAGACAATAATATTATGGTATACTGAAAATGCCAAACTATTAAGTCAGCAATGAAACATTTTTCACTATAAAGACCTATAATGGGTCTAATAAAAAGAGCACACAAAAAAAGTATATGCAATGGTGAAAAGCCTGGTCGTTATAGGGTTCTGGTTTTGTCCCATAACAACAAACCCAGTCAATAAGCCCGTAGAGCACATGGATGTCATAATCAACCCCAAGCATGACTGTCTATTTAAATGGTCACCATATAATACTATATTTATACAGTACTGTGCAGAAGTTTTACGCAAGTGTGGAAAAATTGCTAGAAAAAGTAAGAATGCTTTAAGTAAAATGGAAGTGTAAGGCTATGTGCCCACGTTGCATAAATGAAGCAGAAAATTTCTGCTTCATTTCTGCAAGTCCTCTCCCGGAAAAACGCATGCGGAATTCCGCACGCGTTTATCGCGCATTTTTCGCGCGTTTATCACGCGTTTTTCACATGCGGAATTGCCTTGCGTTTTTTATGCATTGGACAAAGGCAATTCCGCTTGCGGAAACGCAAAATTAAATGACATGCTGCGGATTTTTGAACGCGGCATAAACGCTGCGGAAAAATCCGCAGCATGTGCATAGAACTTGCGGAATCCCATTGGGGACCATGGGGTGCGGATATACATGCGTTTTTCAAGCGTATTACGCTGCGGAAATTCCGCAGCATATACGCTTGAAAAATGCTACGTGGGCACACAGCCTTAATAGACTAGTTTTATCTTTTAACAAAATGCACATGTATGTATGTATGTATGTTCTTATACTCTATAAATCATATTCTTTTTCTTCTATTGTTGGGTGGGATCAAATTTGCTTTGCAGCAGTTTTGAATCCGAGATTAAGATACAAAGAATGAGCAAGTTGTTTCTACTTGGTACCATTTTCTGCAAATTAAAACCTATTTTCCCCTTTTTTAGAGGGCTCACCCCAGCTCAAGCAGATGCTGCTTTCTTAGAAAATGCGAAGAAGTTATCAATGTATGGTGTGGATCTGCATCACGCCAAGGTATTGTATTTTTTGGACATATGTGTTTGAGTAGGGTGTAGAAAAACAATCAAGTTAAGGCCATGTTCACATCTGCACTGTCACACAAGAGACATCTGATCCCTTGGAGATGTAACTGGGTAGTCAATATACACTTCTTTTAGATCATAAAGAAGCTTTTAAAGCTCCCGAAATGTTCTCTCTGAAGGCTTCAAGGTGTAAATTTGGTACTGGTGGTAATTGTTCCCTTGATTCTTTGAGCCGTGATCCAAATTGTAGTTCACACTTGCACGTTTTGTACACCATAAAAGGTTTCTTGTACCCTACAGGACTCTGAAGGTGTGGATATAATGCTTGGTGTTTGTGCAAATGGACTGCTCATTTATAAAGACAGACTACGAATTAATCGTTTTGCTTGGCCCAAGATTCTGAAAATTTCCTACAAGCGCAGCAATTTTTTCATTAAAGTGAGACCTGGTGAGGTAAGTTGGCTTGTCCCATTTGTTTTTGGAGTCTGACTGTATAAACTGGCTCTTGATCGAGCAGGAATTTTTATTTCAGTGCGAAAGGAGGGAAGAATATATACTTTATTTGAAAATAGAATACAACACACAATTTTTTTATATAAAATAGAGGAATGGGAACAAGGGGAAAGGATAAGTATAAAGCTGAAAATGAGGGAGGGGGATGAATGTGCACCAAATGTTTATTGCTTTGTAAATATACCAGATATTGATCTAATATTCAAAGATGGTAAAAGCATGTATTGGTCATATGTAGAAAAAATATATATAAATGACAAAAAAATTCCAATAGACACACACTGAAGAATACAATTATGGAATCAAAAAGGGGCTGGAAAAAAACAAACTCTTCTATAATAGCAAGGTGCTTAGTGCAATACTTATTGGATAATTCCCATAGATAGTAGTATGAAAAGAATTTAATTCAGCCAATGCCAGGAAAGTATCCCAAAAGAGAACAATATAAATATGCAAATTACATGGATGACCAGAGATTGCACAAGCCCAGAGCCAAATACTATAAAAACATGATGAATATTGATACATTAATTGATAAAATCATGGATATGAGATGAAATATATACAAAGTGTGTCATGATTAGTCCATTGCAATGAATATAGATGAGAAATTGATCAAAAATATCATCTAGGATTTCATCAAAGTATTATACTGACCTATGGAGCACACCACGTCCCCCTCCATAGGGGTAGATGATTTCCATTTTGCAGGGGTTTCAGATGTAGGCCTCGACAGGACCAAAGAGCGCAGTGTGGAAGCTCCCTAATCCTCCACATTATGCTCTTTGGGAATCCTGTATTGCTGGTCTTTCCTTACTTTGTAATAACTCATTTTTCTGACTTCTAAAGATCACCTTCTAATATGCAACTCTCTCAAAGAGGAGCTGTCACCAAGACAAAAGTGGACAGCTCTTATTTTATTCCTGCTCTTTTCTGGAGTAATACAGTTTTTGGTTGTTTTTTTTTTTTAAATCCACCATACGGTTACAGAAATGAGCCTTTTTACTTAGTGCTAACTTTTATGGTCTTAAGACACCCCGCCCCCAGAGAATTCTGTAGCCATGCCCTCTTAGTTGAGACCATCAAAATTGACACTAAATAAGAAGGACCATATCTATGTAATAGTATGGCATGTTTATAAAAAATAAAATAACACTTCATACTCAGGGGAGCAGCAGGAATAAAATACTGGCCACTTTTGACCTGGTGACAGGTCCTCTTTAATTCAGCAGGTCCGCCAAGGTTTTAGTAAATATCTGAAGAAAACAAGTATTTAGAACATTACCTTCAATAAAAACAAAGAAAATGCCTGCACACTCCCTAGAACACAGGAGTGTCATTGTATGTGTAATTATATGGAAAATCAATTAAACTCCATCCAAAGTTTCCACCAACAAGCAACTATTTTGTTTGCCAGCATTTCTTATTTTCCTGATCCATTTTCTTACACCTCTGTTTCCATAGAAGTAAATCTATTTCCACTGATCTTTTTGTTGGAGCAGAGCCACGCTGTGAAGAACACATGCATGTTTGTGTGTAGAGTACCTTAGGTGTTACACCAGAAGGGTTTGTGCACATTTACCGGGTTTTGGTGGAAAATAAAAACACCTCAACTTTTCAGATCTTTTTTGTAATGCAAGCTACTCCAAGATGTTTGCATTAAATGGTGAGAAAGTTTTGGGGTGTCACAGCAAAGCCAACCTTGCCTGCAACATTTTGTACTTTAAGTATTGATTAGCTCATTTACTGGTGTGGTTTCCGTAACATTTGTTTCAGCATGATAAACTCCTCATCATGGCTGCAGAGCTGAAGCGCCTCTTAATTTCTCATCACCCCCTTCCCCTCACACTGACTGCACTGAGGTGAGAGCTGCCAGAGGGGTTTGACTCCATGTCTTGCATGGAAAAAGCCACCTCCAAGCTGCTTTAGGGGCCTTTTTTCTCCCCATGCATGACGTCACCTTCTGATGATTTCTCAACAACACGCCAAGAGACGAATTTATGGTAACACCTCCTTCTTGGACTTCCCATAAATTAAAATCTAATCTTAACAAATTAATATCTTTGCAACAGAGATTAAAATAAAAAAAATGGTTCAGCTCTGCAGCCATTATTCCATGATGTGGTCAGTTTAACATGCTAGAACTGGTTAAAGGTCCTCTATAAACTTTGGGTAAATGCTTCGCCAGCCTCAGGGTATGTGCACAGGGTGGGATTTTCAAGTGGCCAAAAAAATGTCTGTTTTAAAAGCTGAACACTCTTCAGGAATTGCTGTCTATTTTTCCATGCTATAGCGTTTTTGGTCATTTCCTGAGTGCATTTTTTTTTCAACATACATTTTGCCTTTTTGTTATTTTAAAAGCATCTTTTGAGCCTTCCCATTGTTCCCTCTGTATAAAGTATTGAGCGCTTTCCTAGTGGAAAATGCTTGACGAATGGTACACTCGCTTTTTAACTGCTTGGCATTTTTAAAAATGAGGAGAAGTTAAAAGACGCTTCAAAGCCTGAACATGTGAACAGCAACTTGTGTTATCATGGAAATGAATATATTCATTCTCTTGAGAGTTTCCGCAGTGCTTTTTCATGGGGTTTTCTGAAGCAGACTTCATTAGGGTATCTTAACAAGCTTTGCTATTGTTTGGAAGTAGTAATTTTGCACGTGTATGCACACTGGTGATTTTAGTCATTGATCCATGATGATCGCTGGGGCTTCGTTGATCAGTATTGCATCCAGTCATGGAGTTAAGTAGAGTTTGAAGCCTACAACCCGCAGATCTAGTCATTGTCTATCGGACAATATGTTTGCCTGTGGCTTTTAGCCTTCTACAAGACCCTGTTTTTCTGCTTTTCAGGTACTATTACTAACGCTGTTATTATATGTGTTAAGTGCTGCTGAATTTTGAGGTTTACATGATTGTTTTCCAGCTGGAACAATTTGAGAGCACCATTGGGTTCAAGTTGCCTAACCATCGTGCTGCCAAGAGATTGTGGAAAGTTTGTGTGGAGCATCATACGTTTTACAGGTATTTAAGAGCTGGTTACCTTCAATCTTGTTGCTTTGTTGCAGGAATTTCAAGCTATATTCCTGAAAGAAATGGTTGTGCGCAGCACTGTCATAACCATTTTGGGGTTATTAGAATCCATATCCATACGTCCTGTTAGGGCTCCCTGAGCACAGCATGACATCTGATGCCACTGGTCACAAAGAAAAACTGCCATAGGAAACTGGCAGCAGTTTCGCCATCACTCGGGGGTTGTAACTAGTGTAATCAGTTGTGTCTTAAGAGGAATGTGTTACAGCAGTGTGCCGTGCAGTTTTTGACCACACAGCACACTAACACAATGCGTGAACCCAGCCTAAGTGCTTCCATATTTTCTTTTTATTACAAGAAGCAGCCAGAGCGTATATTGCTGCCAATGTGCTCTCTTGTGAAATATTTCATAGACCAGTTTATATGGCAGAATAGGCAGAAGCCTGTTGGACTCCACACATTGTTTAGTCTGACATCCTGGTAATCTTTGAGTGCTGTGGGCATCCCGATTTCCATCTGTTACCTCTGTTGTCACTATTTTGTTTCTGGTGTATTCTGTTATGTATATCACCTGGGTACAGATGGCCTAAATGGACCAAGAAGTACATTTTGTCTCCTTTTTCATCTCTTTTCTTTAATACTATATATGAAACATATCCAATTCGACATGATCACTGAGCCTAGTGATTGGTTGCAGTGGTCACATGCTCTAGCTGTGGCGACCCTGCTTCAACCATGCCAACAAATGCGGGGAGTAACGGTGGAGAGTCATGGGGTAATTTTTACAGTTAAAGCCTTAGGAGAAAAAATAATAGCAAACTTTGAATGTCTTACAGGTGCTCCGAGACCCCAACAATTGCTCAAAATACTATTCAGAAGCGTTCCCTTCAGACTTGTGGTGTACTGACCCACAGACTTAATACTGAGACTGTACACCACTCGCTGCCAATGCAGTAACTGAGTGCCTCCAAAACTGAGTGCTTTTCAATAGTGTTTTGAGCAATCGGGAGGAGGCTGAGGACTTGAACCCCAAAAGTTCTGAAACGTATTAAAAAAAAATCTGTAATACTGGGTAGATGATTCTGTTAGTTTTACATATAGGAATCCTATGGATTAACAGATTAAAACCCCTTCCAGTTTCACATCCCCTGAGTTCAACTGTTTCCGGCCACACGTATTGCAGACAGATTGCAAATACTTACAAAAAATAAACACCTGGATATGCAATCCCCATACAAACGTTGGTGGTAGTAGTAATAACGATCAGTCGTGCTGAAGAGCTCAGCCATTCTGCCTTCATTACAAGGCACTTTGACATTTCTGCTCCGTTATATCATCCCTGCTTAGCAAAGTGCCTTTGAAGCCTAGGTCTGATTGCTGGAGTTTATTTTTCCCCAAAGTCTCATTATACTGGGGCTGGAGACAACAATGATGTTTCTTCTAATTAGAGAGGTTGAATTATATTGCTTTGGAGCAGCACAAAGACCTTTGCTAGTGCTCATATTGTTTTATCTCGACATTCCCGCAGGCTCTCCTCTACTGAACAGCCTCCTAAAGCCAGGTTCTTGACGCTGGGATCTAAGTTTCGGTACAGTGGTCGCACACAGGCACAGACCCGAGAAGCAAGCACAAGGATAGACCGACCGGCCCCTTCTTTTGAACGTACAACCAGCAAACGCATGTCCAGGAGTCTCGATGGAGGTAAAATGCAACATGTATTCGATCTAGTAAGGAGAACCCGTCGGCTAAAAAAAAGTGCTATTTACCTTTTAGATTTTGGGGTAATCTGCAGGTTAAGTGTTTTTAATGTTTCTGGCAGGCTTACCAGACCAGCAGCTACAGGGAGAAAATGAATATTCTTTTCACTTTGTAGTGGCTCACTTCCAGTCATTGGGGTAGTGCAGGAGCTGTCACTGTCATCGCTCATTATACTGCTGTTATCACTGCCTCTGCACCTTGATGGACAGCCTGTTCTGCACACATACGCTGCAAAGCTGGCTTTCAGTTACAGAGAGTCTGTCCGCACAGAATGACTGTTCAAACCAAGTACAGGCACTCAGTGCACCCTTGGTGTGGCCAAACATTTATGTGCACCTTGCCACCTACTTGTTTTCCATCTATCTCAGCCCTTCTCTTGCTCTATAAAGCCAGAGCTGTCATTCAATGAAAAGGAGGGGTGGAGATAGAGGGAAAACAAGCTGGTGAGAAGGTGTACTTAAATGTTTGGTCACACCATGGGTACACAGAGCACCTGTACTTGGATTGAACAGTCATGCTGTGCTGACAGACTCCCTGTAAGGTGCAGAGGTAGTCGTAATCCGCTCACTGTATAGTCTGCACTGTGCCAATGACTGGACATGAGGGGCTGCAAGGAGAATATAACTTAATTTTCTCCCTTTAGCTGTTATTCCAGTAATCCGGCCAGACATGTTTAAAATGCTATTTACCTGCAGATTACCCCTATATCTTGAATATTTATAGTGTACTCTAGGATCAGAAATCCCATGTGTACTGCAGACATTGCTGCATTAATATCTGCATATAAAGGAACTGAATATTTCGTGTGGCCATCAGCAGCATGGAAATTAGCTGACCACTGAATCTTAAAGGGGTTTTTCTGTCTTTAAGTTACCAATAGAAAGCCAATTTTCATAAAAAGAAGCCGTGCTTATTCCCGGCCTGTGCCCACATTGCAGTTCTTAAAGGGGTGGTCCGAAAGCAAAGCATTCATCGCCTAACTCCCTATCAATTTAGTCCCATAATCTAAGCTATTTTCTAATATACTTGCTTTAAAAATGTCCTACTCTTCCCTATCTACACTATCTAACTGGTTTTGTATTTATTTTCTTACTTGCTGACTGATGACGATTCATTTAAGTATCACCAGAGCATGCTGGGATGCTCACACAAAGCATCATCAGGGGAGCAAATATTGCGGTCACAGTCCCTGCCCCTTCCCTGAAATGAAGCCTCATCAGTGACTCGTTTCAGCCTCCATGCTGTCCCTGAGTGTCTCCCCCAGTGCCCTGTAGGATGAGGGCAGCGTCCGCCCTGTTGTCTGTGTAGATGGATAGTAATAAGTCGGCAGCAGAGCAGTGGCACTACACCCAGCGTGCAGGAGACCAGTGCCGCCTCCGCAGCTGATGTCACTGGTCTCTGCAGGGAATAGCGACACCGCTCTGCTGCCGGCTTACTGCTATCTAAGCAGATAACAGATCGGGGACAGCACAGCCCCTGAAACGAGGAGCAGAGGCTGTGACAGTGACCTCAGTCTCTGCCCCCTGATGATGCTTTGTGTGCGTATCCCAGCATGCACTGGTGATACGCAAACGAATCGTCATCAGACAGGAAGTAGGAAAAAAATACAAATCCAGTTAAGTAGTGTAGTTAAGGAATAGTAAAACCTTCTTAAAGCAAGTATATTAGAAAATAGCTTAGATTATGGGACTAAATAAATCGGGGTTTAGGAGGAAAATGCTTTGTCTTCAGACCATCCCTTTAAGGATGTGTGCGGTCTGAACTCTGAGGAAAGGTATTTTTCTTGACAGACGGGCTTATTTTTACATCCTCTTCATATACATTATTTGTGCTTTTATTAGAGTTTTAGTGTACAAAATATTCCATTCCATGTAGTTGACTTTAATATAAAATAAGTGCACTTTTCTTTAGGACTGTAAGTGTTGGTGGTCGTGCTTTTATCATTTCTTTCATTAGGTTACATTTTTTGTTTCTTTGTAGACCCTATGATACCATGTAATTGTGTATTATTTATTTATTTTTATACAACTATAAATTGCAGCAGTAAAAGTCAAAGGAGAAAATGTATTTGCGTTTCTCAAAATCCTGATGATTGGAGGCAGCACGGAGGCCGCAGTGCCGACCTCCGGGTCTACTGTCACCATGTGTTAAAGGGAACTTGTCGCCATGTTTTCCCTCATGAAATACACTTGGTGGCATGTCATTTTTCTGAACATGAACCAGGAGATCCAGCAGTTTAGAAAATAAAAGTGGACATAAGCCTATTATCTTTTTGTTGCCAGAAGGAATATTGAGCAAACTAGAAACGGAGCTATTTATTATGACATCTGGCCAAGCACAATTGACAAATGCATAAACCTTATCATGCGATCTACTGATACTTGCCTTACTGTTTTCATTATGTTTCCAAATCAAGTTATCTTATATAAGTGGACGTTATGATTGTCTCAAGAGAGCAGCAGGGAAATCCTTTCTGCCATTGCTATGGAATTTGGTCAACTTAATCTTGACTGCAAACCAAAATGATTCTTCTCAGGGATCGTGTTGTTCCCTACTATTCCAGGGTAGATCAGATATTCCATATGACATAGCAGATCACCAAGCTTCACAGTACAAACTTGCATACATTATTAAATAGATCTCAGATGTGATGAGGCTGATGTAGTTTGCAAATGAATATCAGATTGGCTGTATACTCCCTTTTTAAAGTTTTTCCCGCTTTGTTGTTTAAATGAGCAGTTTTAGTCCAGCAAGAGCTAGACTCATAAAATGTTTTTCATATATTTACTTATTTAGTCATGTATTTTCAAAGTAAGCACACTAGCTCCATCGATCTCGTATATCTTTAGACCTATATACAGCATTGTGAAATCTGAGGACCTATTTGCTATATTTTAGGGCTCTCTATGTGGAAACGTGTTGATTATGCGTACTTTGCTGCCACCTGCTGGACATTGCATGTCAGTAAGAGGGGTGATGATGAAGAAAGATGGTTTTTAGGGCTCCCTCATAACAGATCTAGTCTCCTTGTATCTGAATTTTAACCCCGCAGCCTTTTTAGGGTATGTGCACATGTTCAGTGTTCAAATACTGATGTGATGGCAGGAATAATAATGCATAAAATATGTCAGTTTTTACTTGCGCTTTTGATGCGTTTTTTCTTGAATTTTTTTTTCTCATGCATTGGAATGAGTGAAAAATGCTGGAAAAATGCTGAAAGAATTGACTTTTTGAAGATTTTGAATTTGCTTCAAATCTGTACATGAGACTTGAGTAATTTTAATAAGTGAAATAATGTTGTAAACAACACAACCGTGTTATTGGTGTATAAAACTAGCTTTATTAAACATGTAGCTAAAGCATACCTATAATCCGCACGTAAAAATCACGGTAAAAAACGGGGCGTTTTGAATGCAGCTTTTTTCCTGGCAAGAGAACAGGTTTTGGCCGAAGAAAAAAAAATCACAGCAAAAACTCTGCATATGAACGTAGCCTTAGACTGTCTTCTGCCAATCTTCTCTGCATGAAGATGGAAAGCTGGCCAATGTGGCAAGAAGACTATAGGGAGTTCAAAGGTCACTCATACAATTTTGTTAAAGGGACTCTGTCAGCACATAATGACTGATCAGACAGAGTACAGGCCCTGGGTGCATCATGGCGGGGCCAAGCATTTATCTACATTTTTCTACCTGCTTTGTTTCCATCTATCTCCTCCCATATCTCGATCTATGAAGCCAGAGCTGTCAATCAAATAAGAGGGGAGCTGGAGATCGAGGGACAGCAAAGCAGATGGGAAAATGCACTTAAATATTTGGCCCTTGCTGTGAAGCACCGAACGGCAGGACTTGGTTTGAACAGTCATTCTGTGCTGACAGTCCCTTTAAACCTGGACAAACCCTTTAAAGCTAGTGATGTGGGTCTCCTCTATCATTTCCACTCTATTGCCCAAAGCCTTGGGTACAGCCTCCCACCCTATTGTGTACTTACTCAGGAGGCTGGTTGTTGGAATGGCTGATAGGTGAGTCTCTCATTTCTAGGTTACTTCTGGCTCAGAGTCAGATGGTTGCAGGAAAATTCTGTTGAATTGATTAGGTTGAGATTCGGAGATAGGGGAAGGGTCGGGGTCCTATTTTCCTCCTTTGGCCAGTACACATTTGTGGGGTTCTTTTGAAATCATCCATTTTAAGGAGCTTTCAGATTAGATGGATCAGTATAATGACATAATGGAGACTGGGGTGTGCAGGAGCTCAGCTTCTGTGCCACTTACTCTGCCATAGCAGAGCATTCACTTAATGGGGTGCGCTCACCATAACAATTTATCCCCTATCAGCAGGATAAGTGATCGATTTCTGACCCCCTACTGATCCTTAGTAAGCGGCTCTGGAGACTCCAGTCTGAATGGTGCATTGATCATCCATGGTCTCCATTCATTGTCTCTAGGAATGACAGATGGAGCCCATTACCGGCATCTGTGGTAGGATGAGTGATAAATTGTTATTCTGGGTAAATAATGCCTTAAATGCACTATGATACTACATGGTATTGCAAACTGTGTCAAGGACATACTGTGTCTTCCTTATTGCGGGGCTTCTGTCTTGGATTAACCTGATGGTTGTACTGTTAAGACATTACTTCCTGTTCTTTATGATAGTTTCTATTAATACTACAAAATGTATTTTATTTTTCTGTTTTGCTATCTTGGCATATTCAGTGCCTTGTGATTATATTACTTCTTTCTCAAAATTCTATAAATGAAGATAAATTAAAAAAAAAATCCTACTATGCCACCATTATGACTTTAATTACAAAGAAAATTGACTTTTGTTGCACATGGGGTAGGCAGTTGCACTACATAGAATTAAAAAAACACCCTTTTTTGCGATTTTTTGTAATCTATTTCTTGGTATCCACTTAATAGCTATATTTAATGCCATTTATGACCACTGCTGTGACCTCAGGAATTTCAGGAAACTGAGCCAATTCTGGACATAGTCCCCACAAAGCTTCTGCCAAGCCCTCTTTCCAGCATGCCTTTGTTTTATTTCTCATGTATATTCTTCTTTTTCCCAGCTCCAATTGGAAGCCTCACAGATCAGAGCCTTCTGAGGGACGCATCGGTTTCTGCCGGAGACAGCGGCGTGGACGGTTTACTGTCCGGATCTACTCGTGAAGCTCAGGATGGAATATCAGCACCCAGTGCTCCATCTGTGTTCCCCAACGACACAAAGGTAAGGGTGGCACAGACCTGCCTAGTAACGGAGTGTCTGGGGTGCTGGGTGTTTGTGCCATGGTCGCTGGGTGGTAACTCTTGCTTCTTGTGTCTGTTTGCGATGGCTGTATACATTGTACACAATCATTGTAGAACTGTGGTATACACAGAAATCTCTAGAATAAATGTGCTTTTTTATTTTTCCCCAAGTCTTGTGAAATTGGTAAAGCTAGTTATATATTCTGCATTAACATGACTACTGGCACATGCAGACATACAGATATTTTACATGTTTTTCTAAATATTTTAAGGTTAAACTTAACTAATGATCAGGTGCTCATTTTGTCATTAGTTAATCCACTCAACACAAAACAAGCAAAAACTGAAGTGGTAAGCAGGTGTAAAGGCGATCCCTGAAAACATTCAGTTGTGGATTTCTACTGCAAGTGACAATGCTGCTGCCTTGCGTAAAAGCTGTCTGAACACATGCTGTCCGTGCCTTTAGGGGTCCCTGCGCTGCCCACGTGGCTCCGATAACATGACTACCTATCAATTATTCCAGCTTTACTCTTACCAAGTAGTGAATTATTTAGAGTACATTTAGCATTAAAGGTTAGTTCAGAACATATAAATTGATACGGCAGCTGTATCCATTTCTTCTTAAATCTGAACTTTCCCCTCCCCGCACCTGCCTGCATCAATGTGTTGTAATCCTGGCTTGTGGCTCTGTGTCTCTCGCATGCTAATTATACTGTATATTCAGAGAATAGCCATCATTGTATTCAGGTAAAAAATGCTCCATAGCTAAAGGCAATGGTACAAGGTATTTTCTCCAGCCCCTTTCTAAATGGGATCTATAGAATAAATGCCATAGAGTAGTATGAGCTTGCTGTTGCACGCACGCCTTTCATGGCTCCGTAGGAGTATAGATTGTGGCATGTATATATACATTTTCCCTCTACACTCTATTGGGGTAATTGTTTTCTGATTGCAGAGTTCTGTATCTCTATAAACTTGTTACTAACATTTTTCTATTGTTTTTTCTTTCTCTGTTCCTATTGCGTACACATTTTTTCACGTTTTCTTTTCTACACGATTGCATTTGAATACACACCCATACCCACCTGCTTGCTGCTGGTGTTGTTGGATTAGCTCGGTCACCCATTATCACAGTCACCCATTCACTGCAGTCATACCATCTCCGCCAACCTGCCATCCATCCCTGAGATGGACTTGCCTTCAGATATTTCAGATGATGATACAGTGGAGGAACAGCATGAATTATCCTCTAGTGATGATGGCATAAATTTTAAGGACTGTACTACCAAGGAAGTGACACCAATTCACAATGATTTGCTATCAAAAGTCCTGGACTCTACCACTGATGCAGGCAGCCATTTTTCTCCACTAGCCGCTTACAATAGCCATCTGTCCTTAAAATACAAGGCCGTGGAATGTGGCTTCTTTTCATTCAGCTTTTGCAAACTCTTCTCTTTGAAGTTCCCTTCCTTGCTTGATGAGGATGGATACATTAGTTTCCCCAGTCTCCCAGAAGTTTGTGTGTCTTTCCTGCCATCAAATCTGCAGCGCTACGTTCCTCTTACCTCCCCTTCCTTCATCCCATCCCTCGTCCTCATATTTGTGCTGCTCCTTTCAGCCTCTCAGTCCGTCCCATTTTCATTGATCCTTTCCCTTCCTCTTGCTCTGTCTCTTTGCTACCTGGAGCCTAAGACGAATCCATTGGGCTCCTTTTCTGACCCTGACCTGAATGAGAAAGCAGGGGAAGAGGTGTGTAATTCTATTCTAGCTGCCACTTGCATCTAGTTTTCACGTCTGTATGTTATTTTTCAGTCTAGAAAACTATATACCCTATGAAATGGAAAAAGAATATTGTATTTTTTATCTAGTACATACAAGAAAATGTGTATGTGGCCAAGACACAGTTGTATAATATGAGTTAACCTGTTCTCTAAGCAGAGCGCAAGAATTGCATAAACAAATTAAGAATTTATTCTTTGTATTCTTCTGATTCTAGAATAAGTTTTTTTTTTTTTAAAGCAAGTCAAGTGATTATTCCACCTGATGAACATTCATGGGGTGATCGGCAGCCTGTTTACACTGCATGATTAGCAGGAAACGTGTCTGCTCCCTTACCACAACCATTCAGGCTTAATTGATGTTTCGGAGACTGGAATACTTTATCACAAGCCTTATTTTAGTTATCACTTGTTGTTTCCCATAAATGGCTTTATTCTAAGGCATCTAATATTCTGCCTCGTGCCCTTTCTCTATTAACTCTACTGGAAATGTATGCAGAATTTGACAACTGTTTTTTTTTTTTTTTACTATTCCCCTGTCAATAAGTTGTGTTCCCTGCAGACTGACATTATCCAGTGTGTGCCGACCGTGAAAAATTATGTAGGGAGGCCCCCAATTCATTTAGTTTTTAGAACTTTGAAAATACTTAATTTCTGTTCACTTGTTTTGTTACTTTAAACGTCAGACTGGAATGACAGTCAGACATTATAAAAGACTAGAAGCAATTAAAACCATGTAAAACACAGTACAGATAGTTATTTCTTATCAGGACACAAAAGCTTGAACACCTGAGAAATACATTGACACATCTTATACTCGGGTGACCTCTGCAAATCAGAAAGGAGTGTGAGAGAATGTGTAAAACCATGTCCACTGCCGTCCCCGACTGTTAATATCTTAGATACATAGAATTATCATTACTAATGTACAATATAAGGAGACTCGAGCCAAGGCTCCCACACTGCTTAATACCTGTCTGGAATTTGTCCATGTAGGTATATTAATCTCTTATATGGTAAAGATGTAGTTATGCCACATCTTTACCTTGCCAGAGACGCTCATCTATAATCAAGCAATTCATTTTCTCACCTGAATTTACAAGGAGAATGAGATCATCCAGGGGTCAATTTATTCATTTATTTCCAGGAGGAATAATAGAGGAATAGCACTTTGCAAATTTCTAAGGAGAGATGCTCCAGAACGGTTTAATGAAGGATGAAATTACACTCCTCAACGTTGCAATAGCAACAGTAAGAAGGAAGAGTTGTGGAGTTATGGAGATTACAGGATGGATACATGGTGAGGTTATGCAAATGATGAAAATTGGAAACAACAATTTCGAAACGTCTCAATTTACTCAGTATTGAGTATGAGCGCTACACGCAGAAATACAAGTACTTACATGCCTTGGCTGCTATTTTTTATTCATTAAATGTTTGTATGTAATGTAGAGTGAGTGTGTTAATATACTCACCTACTGCTGCTCTCTCCGGTGTCCAGCGCCATTCTTCTCCTCTTCTCAGTTACCGCAGTTGTGACTATCTGACTCACTCTATGCTCTATGCATGAGCCGGAAGTCTCTCTTACAATATAAGCCTATGGAGCCTTGTTCTTACTCTTCGTAGACTTGCATTGTTAAAGCCACCTTGGGTGACACAGAGCACAGCATGACCCGGACAGACTGCAGAGTGGCCACGTCACTCAGGGGCAGGGGAGAGCAGCAGTAGGTGAGTATTTTAACATAATCACACTGCATTACATCTACATACACACATAATGAGAGAAAACCTAGTGGCAGTGCTTCCTTAATGTGCCTTTCATGGAAGATAAAATTACATTTTTCAACACGATGGTGCCAGTTTGTATGTTGCTCGTGCTACTGTAAGCAATCCGCATGGCCTACACATGCAACCATGGCCTGCAGCTTCTCCAGACTTGTCTCCCTTCGGGCATATCTGGGACATCATTGGTCAGCAATTGTAAAGGGAGCTGGCAGGAGTTTTTTCGTATTTGCCAGTCCAAGTGCACTCAGCGTGGCAGAACATGCCTCAGACAACCATTAGTAACCTCATTGACAGCAGCAAAGCTGTGTAAGTGCGGGAATTTCTGTGTGTGACGCTGATACTCGACACTGAATAAATCAAGATGTTTTGAACATTTTTCTTTTCTGTTTTTTCATAATTTGCATGTTATTAACATGTCTATCGATCCTGTTCTCTCCGTAATTCCATGGCTTTTCCTTCTTGGTGTTGCAGTTTGATTGTTGAGGAGTGCGTTTAGTAGATCAGACCTGACAGGAGAGCCGGGGTTGTGTAGCCATGCTTGGGTAATAGCGGTCTACAAAGACACTGGAATACTAGGCAGCATAGGTAACGTTTACAGGACCATAAATGTAGACATGCTGTTATATTAGATCACTAGGGAATGTAGTAAGCCAGAGGGGCGTGAAAGGGTCGGTGTCATTAGAGCTCATGTCTATTTATCCTCCAGATCTGCCGACACTCTCATTAGCCTGAACTAATAATTGTTTTCTCACTTTTGGTGACGTAATACGCTTTGCTCTAGCTGGAAAAAGAAGAGGATGACCCTCCGGTGATACAGGTGTAGATTGCTGCTCTTGAATGTTTGTGCCTGCAAACCATGCCTTGCTGTCAGCCGTGTATGTGGTGGAATGTGGTAACCCCCTTCTTAGTTTTGGGATCTTAGTTGGATTGATCATGACTCGTTCTGGACCTGTTCCTACAAAATATGAATTTAGCTGGCATTATACAGACAATGACCTTCAGCAGCCTTATTGTGTCTGCAGCTTAATTGTCAGTCCAACTACTCCTACCAAATCCTGCTTGTTTGTTTTGCTTTATATACATATTTTTTTTTCCGTGTTTTTAACTTTAATTTCACAGAGCAAGTCCTTGAGAATGCAAGGAGAAAATATTTATGTGAGGCATAGCAATTTAATGTTGGAGGTTTGTATGAAAACAACCCGTCCATCTGATCTGCCACTGCTGCAAGGGTGGGGCTGTTCCATGCAAGCTTCTGCTCAGGACACGGTGCATGACATGCATGACCGGTGGGGTGGGAGAAGCCTGCATGCGGTGACCTCAGGTGTAAACTTCTCTCAGATGGTCCATGTAAAGTCCTATGTGCTCATCACTATGCTATGCAATGTATATCCCACTGGTGAAAGAGGACCACGTTAACAGCCAGTATATCACATTAGTAGACCTAGAGGTGGAACGTAGCCCATGGGCTCATCAGCCCCTATATGTTTTATTTGTTCTCTTATTGTTTTCACGTGGTTATGTCACATTTTGCACTGTTCTAACCAAACTAATCATTCATGTTGCTTTTTGCAGCTTTCTTAATAAGCTGTTTTCTTGAAGACCATTTCAAGAATCAAAGATTTGCTCTGACTTCCTATACTTTTTGATGAATTATTCATTTCATTATCCCCATTATCCTTTAACGTTAATGTATGCATTTGTTAAAAGTCAGAGTTTTTACTTTGATAATGATTTAACCACATTATATGTAAAGAGAAATGTCTGACCTGTCTTGGGCACTCACTTTTAAATACATCAAACCAATTTCAGGATATCGGACCAGTAATCTTTGTGCTAAGCCGCTTATTTTTTTTAACAATTGTTCTAAGACCATTGTTCTGAGATACTCCTTCACTTTTTATTTGGGAAAAAAAAAAGATTTGTCTTAAACAATTGCTAGTTAATCAGATCCATCATTACAATATATGATCTATATTGGGAAAACAGCAAACGGATCTGTTTTCAATCTAGATATATCAGATCTCATGCAGCTCTACTCGATCAGCTACATGTGGATCAGCTCTTGTTTTTTGCTTATGTGTATTGATATTATAGCTTTTAGTGCTTCAGAACGGGCCAAACATTTTCTCTTTTACTGCTTTTTTTCCCCCCACTTTATAAATGACTAACTTGTTTTTCCATCAAATTTGTGTTCTTGTCGAGTTGTCTTTTGTGTTTTTTTTTGTTTTGTTTTTTTATTTTTGCATAATCCATTAATAGGATCTGGATAAATCACAAGATGAGATTTTGAGACATCAGGCTAGCATTAGTGAGCTCAAGCGCACTTTCATGGAGTCTACACCTGAGCCACGTCCCAACGAATGGGAAAAACGATGTATCACTCCGTTACCTCTGCAGACACACGGGGTATGTCACAGATTTATCTTGTGCATGCATCGTGACATTTAGTGGTTTTAAGTTACTTTTTTGTGTGTCTGTCTGAGTAGTTTTATAATGGATAATAAATGAGTTAATTGAAATTTGGACTCGTCAGGATGTACTGATCTGATTTAGACCAGGTCTAAAGATTCCAAAAAAGACAAGCCGTTTAGCTCAGTCTTCGGGAAGGTTCGCACCACTGATTTCTCCACATCTAAGCAAAACGGTACAATTATTCTTATTAGACTTTTCTGGCATCAGTTTTTCTCAGACATGGAGACCGGGGGAAAAAAAAAATCCCTACCTTCTCCATTCTGTCAATCCATGAAAATTGGACCACACTCGGATGAGTGAGGTCTAATTTTTGTCATGATCCCATAGACTTGCATTGCAGATTTTGGTCAGACATGTCTCCAAATTTTTTCCCGCAAACCACCGCCACATAGAATAGCATAGGTACGAATGCTATCCATGAAAAACACATGGCATTTTCAGTTGTGTGCACAAGCCCTTTAAAAACATAGAAATTTTGGGTGTAGGTATCTCCAAGAGGAAAAGAAAATCATTGACTCCAAAATTCACTAAGATTACTTTTTCTTCTATTCGATTAACTCTTTACTACTTGATCATTAATACAGCATTCGTTTTCTGTTAAATGTTCCCTATATTATGAGCTACTGTAAAATATTAAGTCCAGCTTTCCTTATAGTATCGATCATATACAATGTGATGGAGTTGTAGAGATTATAGTGATTTATAATGTCCGCATGGGAATTTATCTAACCCGAATGTAAGCGATAAAGCAGTGACCGGAGTGGTTCTCTATTTAGTAAGGAATGAATAAAAAGTCAACATTTTAAATTTTATCCAATCAAGGCAAGTCTTGACTGGTTATAATATTAACTTTAGAGGATGAAAGACGTACTTCACTAAATGGTGGTCAGTTATGAGCCTCCTGAATGTAAAAAAAATATTTGTCTAATTTGTGTTACTTGAATGTACTAATTTTGCGTTTTAAGTGATTAGGACAACACTGTCTCTTCTGCACATGCTGCAGGAACTTGGTAAAAATCTGTCTTTTTGCAATTTTAAATCAAATATGACCTGTACAGCACCGATGATTGTATGGTTTCTTTTTTAACACAGGAGATACAACAACTGCCCGCTACTAAAATTGTCTTAAAAGTGTAGAAGTGCTTCTCCAAGACTTGAATGGGTTGTACCACAATCATAGATCCATCTTGTTTAAAAGATCTTAGAGAAACAAACTTTTCAAATGTTTATTTATTATGCTTACTTATATAGCGCCATCATATTCCGCAGCGCTTTACAGATACTGTCATTACTGTCCCAATTTGGGCTCACAATCTAAACTCCCGATCAGTATGTCTTTGGGGCGTAGGAGAAAACCGGAGAGCCTGGAGGAAACCCACACAAACACAGGCAGAACATACAAACTCCTTGCAGATGTTGTCCTTGGTGGGATTTGAACCAAGACCCCAGTACTACAAAGCAACAGTGCTAACCACTGAGCCATAATTCATCTTCTAAGATGCATTATCCTTCCATTGCAGGCTTACCTATATAGCTTAATCACTTGTCTTCCCATTTGCTGTTAACCTTATATTTTGGCAGCCAGCAAGCTTCTCATGCTCTGGTCGAGCTTGCTGTAGTACTAGTTTACGCCGTATATCCCAGCACATGCACCCAGGCACACACTGACGTTCTCAGATCGGGGGCTGAGTATGCACACTGTGCCATTAGGAGTTACTGTTCATAGCACTGCGTGGAGGGCCAGTTGGATCATTCATGAGGCAGGCTGACAGTGTTCTGTAGCTGCACTATGGTTGAGAAGGACCAGTCAGCACTTCTTCAGGAACCATATGTTACTGCTGACTTGTATTGTGCAGCCAGACAGCAATATAGAGTACACTGTCTGACTGGGGCATGCGCAGTGCAAGCCAGCAGTCAGTCACCATTTCAGAACAAGTGCTCACTACACGTTCTCGGCCATAGTGCAGGCCGAAAACTGCATAGGACAGCTCAGTCTGCCTGCCTTACATAAACGTTCCATAGGTCCTCAGCAAAGTGATGAGTGTTACTCAAAATGGGTTGTGTGTGTGTGTGTGTGTGCTCCCCAGTCTCCACATTGACTGCCGAGAACATCTGCTTCTGCTTGACCAGAGCAGGAGAACCCTGCTGGTGGATGAAACGGTGTGATCAGACTATGTATGTAAGCCTGGAATAGAACGATTGTGGTATTTGAAAAGTTTTTTTCTCCAGCATCTTGGAAACATCCACTGCCTCCTTCGCCGATGCTGGTGTCCACCTGCCTCCAATATACAGCATGGGAGGGAGCACAGTGGCGCTTTAGAACCATGATATAGATTGCCAACGTTTCCTATGCCCCTGTAACATCCATGTTGGATGCAGGAGGACTGGAAAACTAGCCTTGGCTAAGGAGGCACACAGAGGGCACCAGGATTGGTTATATAAATTAACAGATGTATAGTCCCCTTAAGTGCAAGGGTGGGGGGGGTTGCTTTTAAGCATTAATGAGCTCTACTAAGGATAGACTATTGGTATCCAAGTCTTGGAGAACCTCCATACTAGGTTGTTTTTTCAAGGGCTGGGTTGTTTTGCCTAACTTCAGTAATTTTCTTTTCACTACTTAACAATGAGCACATTACAGGACACGTCAATGAAGAATTTGGGACGACCACACAACAATTTTTCAGAATTACTTTATTCACTTGTACTATTCTCTTCATTTAAAGTCGTATTAATCTTTTAATTGCCTCCTTTTATTTGCAGATGTATTAATACAATAATGAAACATGAGTGTTCTAACTACAGGTATTTACACTGATGAGTAAAAGGGTAACAATGTTTTGAAGTTTTGACTTTCAGGCTCCATATCTCACCATCCACTACTGCTTCTAACGTGAGACGACCATCATTTTATAGACCTTCATCTTGGCTATATCATACATAAATTTGACTTGAAACTATTTAGCATATGATTCATTATGCAGATTCTTGTCATGTCACTGCATTGTTACTGTTTTACTCCTAAAAATCAAAATTTAAATTTTTATTATTTTGTTATTATTTTGTAACTCCACTTTTGGCTTTCAACATTGCCTGAATCCTCCTGGGCATGCTCTTGATCATATTCAAGCATGTCTTGGCTGAAATTTGATCCCATGTCTCTTCTACACATTCCCAAAGTTGGCATATACTGGTCAACTCATTTGGGTATGTATACAGCTTTTTCTTCCTCTCTATCCACAAGTGTTCAATTGGGTTGAAGTCTGTGGACACTGGGGCCAATCCAGCACCTCTACTTTATTGATGTCATTGAACCATTTCTTTGCCAATTTCGACGCATGCTTCGAGTCATTGTTCTGCTGGAACACGGTCATCCTTTTCGTACTCCTAGTACTCAAGCGTACGAAATAACTCATCTTGAAGGATACTCTCATATAGCTCCATCGATCTTGGTCAAGTATCCAATGCCTTTGGCTGTGAAGCCACCACATATCATCAGATTTCCTCCACCGAACTTGACAGTTCCTTCAATTTCTCAATCCATTAGCCCCTTTTACCCTTGTTCCTTCCAGACCCATTTGCACCCATCAGAGCCTAGTCTACTACTTGTTTTGCAAACTCGAGCCGACGCTTCCCATGACGATATGGTAGTCGAGGCTTCTTCACTTTTTTTGAGCCACCATGTGCATCGCATAATAGTGCTTGCATGGACTTCTCTGACCATCTCCACTGCCTTTTGTCGCGCATGAATTGATAGACCTTGTACTGAGCCAACTTGTTGACTCCAATATTTTCCCTGGACGTCCACCTCTTGGCTTTTGAATGGATGGATGGACTTCATTTTGTGTTTTTCCAACTGTCATGGTGCTCACATGATGCAGTTTGGCAATTTTCTTGGCCAAGAGACTGCGGTCTGGATGATGCTGTTTCTCCTTTCTTGGGAAATTTTCTTAATGGCTGCTCCTTGATTCGAACCAGTGTCTTTTTGC
Organism: Phyllobates terribilis; assembly: GCF_046119375.1. Classification (NCBI taxonomy): domain Eukaryota; kingdom Metazoa; phylum Chordata; class Amphibia; order Anura; family Dendrobatidae; genus Phyllobates; species Phyllobates terribilis. The sequence goes on along the minus strand of NW_027362763.1, from coordinate 519,488,794 downwards.
TTGGGAGTCAACCTAATAACACACTGAATTATTGGGGAATGTAGTATACAGGAAGAAGAAAAATATTTTTCCACCCTGAGGAGCAAAACAGTAACAATGCAGTGACATGACCAGAATCTGCATAACTAATCATATGCAAAACAGTTTGTCAAATTCATGTATGAGATGGCCAAGATGAGCTTCTATAAAATGATGGTAGTCTCACGTTAGAAGCAGTAGTGGATGGTGAGATATGGAGCCTGAAAGTCAAAAGTTTAAAACATTGTTACCCTTTTGCTCATCACTGTAGCATGAGTTTTCATTTACTTAGTGAGCACCCTCAGGATAGAAAAATGCTGTAGCATTGTGTCCGTTATAAGTTTATTTTTGTTTAGAATATTTAGCTAGTTCTTAGTTGCACCATCATAAATCTTTGAGGGAGACCATTTCTTATTAATCACATTTATAGTTTTCAAATAAAGCATTAACTTTTGCATCTTTTACCAAACTTATGCACTGCATGTGTCAGTATGCAAACTGACTCCACTACTGAAGGAGTGAAGGACTGCAATCTAGCTTTCCAATATGGAGTTGTCTACAGATGGCTTCCTGTTCCTTTCAGATGAGACTTTGCTCAGGTTTATTTCATTAGTCATGTTGCAAGGCAAAATAATGGGTCGGGCACTGACCTACACAGTAGCTACCTCCAATGAGTGGCAGTTTTCTTACTTCTAGAGGCTAACCACTTGTTGAAGAAAAAAGTATCCAGGCTGTAGAACTCGCTGCCGCTCACAGGCAAGACTACTATGACAGGCAGGGCTGTGGAGTCGGTAAGTCAAACCTGCGACTCCGACTCCTCAATTTCCCTTACACCGACTCCACGACTCCAACTCCCACATATATTGCTTATATTTAAGTGAACAATTTATTGTAGTACAATGTGAACATCAGACATTTAATCATTTTTATGATACAATAATGAAGATATTTAGATAGAATATAATGATGGATAGCTGGAGGGATAGATGAATGGATAGATAGATGGAGGGATAGAGTGTGATAGACAGACAGATGACAGCTACAGGGAGCAAATAGTACATTGCACATATTGCACATATAGTTCACACAAATTGCACAGAGAGCACATAATAATCACCTACAATATTAGCATTAGTTACCTTCCTGTGACAGAGATGAGCAGTAGTACTTTCACTTTCTCCAGCTCGGGGCCCAGGATCGGATCCTGTGCAGGGCAGGCACCCCTCCCCCTCCTCTCTCTGGTGAAGACAGCAGAAGACAGGACAGAGGAGGGGAGATTGCCCCCTGCAGTCTGGAGCCAGTGCAGGACTGGAGCACTGCAGCATACAAGTGAGTTTTGATAGATGCGTGCCCCTGCTTCTAGAAGGGGGGGGGCAGCTGCCCCCCCTGCCCCTCGCTGGCTACAGCCATGATTCACACAGCGTTTTTGCGGATCCTTTTTTGCAGTAAAATGCAGTGACCCTGGGCATCCCAGCTAAGTCAATGGGTTTCAAGATATGACATTCAGACACATCGATTTGTGAGGATCCGTTTTTGGCCTCAAAAACGGATGCTCACAAAGAATGAGCAGGTCAGTTTGTTCGGCGTTTTTCTAATCTGCTTTTGCTATTGGAAACATTATCTATGAGCTCAAACCTTTCTGGTGATGCGGTTTTTTAAAAAGCTGAAAAACATATCCTCAAAAAATGCAGCAAAAACGCTGTGTGTGAATGTAGCCTTAGATCAGGAATAGAACATCCATTGATAGGACATTTCATAACTTTCCCAAATTCCTATGAAAAAATATGCCCCACAAACTGCATTGAACTACTGTACCCAATTTATTATATATTTTAGGAGTCGGAGTTGGTCCATTTTATACAGACTCCGACTCCACCAAAATGAGCACCGACTTTGACTCCGCGACTCCCGACTCCACAGCCCTGATGCCAGGTAACACCTGTAAATAGACCCCGCAGGATCACACTTTTCCCCTTTGTGTTGGTCAGAGTATGTCTTACAAGGTATCTCCCGTATCAGTCAATGAACACCTCCAATCTGTTTTTGTCTATTGCCCATGTAATTGCTGTAAAGAATATTTCTGAACGTTAACAGCAGCTCAACCAAGATGGCTGCCTCCTTGCATAATGTATCTAGTATGTTGTGAGGGCACCAGTTGTGGATATTGTGCCGCTGAAGCTTCAGATTGGGCTTTCCAGCAGAGGCATCCTTTTGGGTTAGTATAGGGACCATAGGGTTGTTGTATGCGTGCTCGTACTATAAAATGTAAAACTGCATATTGAGACCATTCGGTGTGCTTTGAAACCCTTTATTAATAAGGATTTTCTATTTCCAGACTATAGCAGCTAGCGGTATTCTGTCTTTGGTTTCACTGTATATTGGGATCACTTTGTAGTACCTTCGCAATAATTTCACCTTCTGGTTGGTTTCTAATATTTCCATTTTTCTTTTCTTAACACTTTGCTCTCCACTTTCTAACTTGTCTAGAGCCTTGAAGAGGAGATAACATCCATTCTCTTTAGTAAAGACCGCTTTCCTACCTTGTCTTCTAACCACCGGACTGCCGAGGGCAGTGTTGTGAATGATAGTGTGCCCAGTGACACGTGTTGCATTTCTCACTCTCCACCACTGTCTGAGGTGCACTTTCTTTTCTTCATACTGTGTGCTGTTTTTCGCTGTCTTTCTAGTCCTTGCTGTGTTATATTTGTACCACGTTTTGCCCTCCTGGTGTAAACTACAATGCCTTCCTGATACCTGCTTGTCTTATGTGTCCAAATGGAGCTGTAGAGTTCTTGCCTGGTCTTGAGAATGTGAAGGCTAAACTGTGCATGTTACAGTGGGGAGAGGTGCAGGGCTTTGCTTTTTTTGCAGTGCTGAATCTCAGGTTCGGTAAACTCGAGAATTCGGCTACAAGCTGTAAATGACTCATTACATACATACTGTATGGCATACATTTACCATTTTGAAGGAAGGCTTTTATTTTTATTAACTTACTATTTTACGTTTCAATATTTTATTTGTGCTTTGCAGAAAAGTATTTTTTTCGGCACCTCCATTAGGATATGTATGTTTTGAGTATTAAGGGTACGACCTCCTGGACCTACATAGATCAACAAAAGAAAGGTTGCATTAATTATCTTAACAACTGCAAAGCTTTGTACATATGGTTGCATTGCCTGGTCCTTTAGCTCCATTCAATTGAATAGGAGAGAGTTGCAGGACTAGGTACAACCATACACATATTCACGGTTCTGCATCTATGTAAACAATTAAAGAGGTATTCCCATCTCCAAGATCCTATCTCAATATGTAGTAGGTGTAAAAATAATATTCGCAAATACCTCCAATTTGAAATGTTGTATAGTTCTTCTGATTCACGATGTCGCTTACCCCCTCTGCAGGGCATTGCAGTACCTTAGGTATCCACGGTTACGATCACTCATACTGTATAGTGACAGTTGGGTATCCACAGTTACGGCCATTAACAGCTAACTGGATTACTAAGCTACTGCCATGCCCTGCACAGGGGGTGAGCAACATAGCGAATCAAAAGAACTATACTATATTTCTAATTGGAGGTATTTGCTAATATTAATATTACACCTACTGCATATTGGGATAGGATCTTGGAGATGGGAATAGCCCTTTAATGGAATATTATGGCCCCACATTCTGCTGATCAGTTCTGGCAGCTCTCCACTGAAGAAACAACAATTCTCTATTCTAGGAATCCCATCCTAAGGCTGTGTGCCCACGTAGCGTTTTTCAAGCGGATATGCTGTGGAATTTCCGCAGCATAAACGCTTGTGAAACACTATGTAATCTGCACCCCATGGTCCCCAAGGGGATTCCGCAAGTTCAATGCCCATGCTGCGGATTTTTCCGCTGCGTTTATGCTGCAGGGAAAAATCCGCAACATGTCAATTAATTTTGCGTTTCCGCAAGCGGAATTGCCTTTGCAATGCAATAAAAAACGCAAGGCAATTCCACATGCGTTTATCTGGGAGAGGACATGCAGAAATGAAGCAGAAAATTTCTGCTTCATTTCTGCAGCGTGGGCACATAGCCTAAAGGAGTTGGCCACTTTCCCTGGCTAATGCAGCTTTCCTCACACACTAGCCAGCGTTTATGTCCTTCCAATGGCTGCTTGTGGAGGAGTATGTGACCAGCCCTGTCCATAGAAAAGCAGCGTTCACTATGAGGAGTTTTACAGTTGGTGGAGACTGATTAACTGATCTGGTCACATTCTCCAGCAGCCATTTAGGGACAGAAGTTCTGGAAATCTTGTGAGGAGAGATGCACTAATAAAAGAAAGGGGCCAACCCTTTTAAAGGGGTTGTCCACTACTAGGACAATCCCTTCTTAAACTAAATGTTTAGCCCCGATAAAATAAAAAACCCTATACTCCTCTCCCGTGCTGGCTCCATTCCAGCGGTGTCAGCACTTGTGGTCCTGGGGCTGTGATGCGGTGGAATGACGTGATGCCCAGCGCCCAATCAGCACTGGCTACAGCTGATCCCGGACTTCATGTTCAGCTTATCGGGAAGGGGTGGTCCTAGCAGTGGACAACCCCTTTAAGGAAAGACTTACATTTACATTTCAGATTATTGTAGTTATTTAATCCTTCAAAAGGGCTTTAGATTGGTGGGGGTCTGTGTCCTGAGACCCCCACTGGTGGCTCGAAACTCGGTACAGAAGCCGTTAGCTTCTCCATGAGTTTGGCATTCAGTTGAGTACAGGTTCCATAGACTTTCTGCTGAGGCCATACTCTGCGGTGGGCGATGCTCATACAGAAGCAGAACGTTTCTGCACTGTGTTTTGCCCAATCAAATGGGGTCTCAGAAACTGGATCCCAGCAATTCTCAGGTAATTTTGAAGGACTACCATGCCCTGCAATAAAGAGTAATTGTCTCAGGAACCCCTGTATAAGGTGTTCAGGAATCGTATAAATTAAATAAAACAAAAAAAAATGTTCACTGATAGCCGCACTAACTTTTTCCTTGAGTTTGGTATTACAGCTTATTACCTTTCAATTGAACAGAGCTGCGGCTCTAATGCCAAGGACATCGCAATAACAATGGGGATTTTGTTTCTGGGTAATAATAAAATGAATAGATATAAGGTAAATTGAAGAGGTTGTCTCTTGCGTTCTTTTGTTTTAAAACCGGGCACTGGTAGGCGAAAAATAATTAAAAAAAAATCTCTGATTTCCCTGCTGGTCTGCTTGCTCCTCTTCCTGCAGGCAATCACTGGCTGCAGCGGTGATATCCTGTCTCCACATTTATGCTGTATTGTATCAGTATGTGCACCTGGCCAAAAGAAAATGGGAAGAAATGACTATTTATAATGTCTTTAATAATTTCATGTAGTTAAGAAATATAGGCGTCCATATATTCATCTGATAAAATACCCATAGTAGGTGTTTATAAAGTGACTGCAGTTTTTAGAAATAAAGCGGTTTTGTCTTGTAATGAATAAGTCCCTTTGCTCCGTATACCTTCGTTTTCAGATCTATGGCCAGCAAAGTAAAGAAGTAATATTTTAATTTTGGTTGCATTAATTATTAATTGGTAAGGTGATGTATGTGTTTATAGGTGATCATGTACTATGTTCTATCTAGATAGAGCAGGCATTCTCACCATTTCTACTGGGGCATCACCAGGCCGGACTAGGTGATGCCTCACCCTCCATTGTGGAAATCTATGGCAAAATGTTTTTCTCCTGAGCCCTGTATAACATTACAATTAGTAGATGTGTCCGATAAACCAAAGATTGCTGCAGCCTGAGAAAGTACTCTACACTTCGGTGAAACCGGCCTCCCCGACTGTACCTCACCAACACAATCTGAGACGCTGGCATAGAGGAAAACCTTGTACCATGACAGCCGGTACAACACAGCTCTGTTACTGTCACCATGAACTTCAGATCAGTTTCTGTTGAAGTGAATAGTACCTGAGCCGCAGATCTTGGCAATGGCCACTACCTGTGCTGTTCTGGCCCCATTCACTGTGTACATCTGACCACCACCAGAGCTAATAACAGCTGGTCAGTGGGCATGATGGGTATCCTAACGACTACAATATCCTAATTCTGGACAGCCCCTTTAAAAAGCTTTTTAATCTCCTACAACATGCTATGATTTGGGGAGCATGATCTAGGTTTGTGTACTGTGCAGTTTACCTCCTCATGTAGGGTAGAGACAGGCATGGTATGTGATCTACAGGTTCATTCAGGATTGTGTTTTTATGTATTTGTGCTTTTGTGTTTGTTCTATCACATGTTCAATGTCTTTTTTTTTGATGGTGTAATATTTCCCTGAAATAATTTTGGCTCTGTCATTGTGTATATGTATTGATTGTGTCCTTTATGTGTACTTGTGTCCCACAGAAACTTTTACCCAGAACAAGAGGGATGCGCACTGGCCTGAGTGATGCCCTTGAGGTGCTCAGATTGTACTATAAGTACCAATATGTTCATCTTAATCACCATCACATTTTCTCACTTTTTTTAGTTGATTTCATCACTTTTTTTTTTGTCCTCCGTGAAATGCGGCATCTTAATTTTATTTTGAATTTGTTTTATTTATTCATATGCTTTTATTTTCCTCATCCATTTCCATATAGAACTCAGATGAGATACTGAACGTAGTGGAAGATAAAAAGCAGGCAGATTCTGACTATACAAATGCAACTGTCAAGGAAAGCCTGAAAGTGGGAATAAATGGAGATCTTGGACACCATAATGATGTGAATGAACAGCTGGCAGAAGTGAAAGCTTTGGATAAAAATGCCACCCAATCAGTATCTTCTTATGATAGCAGTAGCGAGAGTGAGAATGAAGAGGTAGAGTATAAAGCTGAAGGTAGAGCTTCCGAGCATGTTATACCGGAAGAGCCTGAAGAAAGTGCCGAAGACGTGAAGGAAGTCGAAGCTGAGGAGGAGTCTCAGACCGACGAAGACCATACTGTGACTTTAACAGTTACAGAGATACAAGAAAAGACTGAAGTCGTATCTCATGAAATTACCGTTAGTACTTTTGAAAGTGAGGAGAAAGTTGAAGAAAAGCATGAAATTCTTATGGAAGAGCAAAGCAAAGTTAATGGCGATGTTTCTCACATCGATGTTGATGCTTCTGCCCAAATTATTTGTTGTTCCGAGGTAAATGGGTCCAACAGAATGGGAGTTTCAGTATGTACCGATCATTCTGTTGCAGTGGATGTTACCACTGAGCTTTTATCAAATCTTTTCTTAAGGAGGTTTTGGTGTCTGCTATCAAAAAGGCAAACCAGTGACTATGGCTTCTGTCTCTTTCCAGATGTTGCACTTCTTTCCACTGCCATTTATTCAGTATACCACCATATTTTCTTTTCCATCTTACATGTTTCTTATATATTTGGATCTTGGTTTGTCTTTTCCATATGTGCTGTACTGTATTTGTGGTCCTTTAGCTCTGTGCATGTACCTAATAACTACTAATTATGTGGCTGCTTAGAATTCCCATTCCTCTGTATCGCTTCCAATTTTTTATTCTTGTCACTGTAATACTGTTAACTGTTTGATATCTCTAAATTCTTTCAATTACTCATACCACCCAAAATCTAGAAATGACTTTAGTGGAGGTTACTTTTAACACATCACAAATGTCTTGAGTTTAGAAAGACGCTCTCCTGGTGATAGTTAAGTTTTGACTTGTGAAACTACTTGTATGGGCAAAATTATCAAGCCTTTAATCCTCCAATTTCAACCATCTTGAAATGGCAGGTTTAAGGTGTGTCTAAGTTTCCTGGCTTGTCATTCGGTCATCAATACTAGATTGATGGGGATCTGACTCTCAGCTGTTTGAAGGGAATCCTTTGTTGGTTATACACACCCCGGCTGTACCTGGTATTGCGGCATAGTCCCATTTATTTGGATGGAACGAAGCTGTAGTAAGTTGTATTACCAGGAACGCTTGCTATTAAATGTACGGTGTTGTTCTTGGTCAACAATGAGGGGATCTTTTAAACAGCTGATCAATGGAAGCACTGTACAGTCTACCCCCACAGATATAATATTGATGACCTATCAGAAGGTCTGATCATCAATTTAAAATCACGATAGACTCTTGGGATTAAAGATCTTCCTTCATCAAGATTTAAAGGGTATCTCTCTCCATGTTTTTGCTACCACATCTAAGAGCAGCATGATGTAGGGGCAGATTCCAGCGATGTGTCACTTAATGGGCTGCAGTTCTGATAAAATTATTTTTTCCACTGCAGTTCTCTAAATGCTGAGTTCTCTATGACCCCGCCCACATCACTGATTGGCTGCTTTCTGCCCATTTACAGTGTGCACAGAATGCTGCCAATCAGTGGGGTGAGGTTACACAGAGCTCATGAATATGCTGGACAACATGGCAGCAGGGTTACTAGTCCTCTAATCATCTCCTGCTGATAAAATAATGATTTTATCAAAACCACAGCAGGCAGCTTAATAAGTGACACATCGCTGGATCAGTCTCAGTCTCTACATTATGCGGCTCTAAAATTAGGGGGCAAATACCTGGTGGCAGTCCATTTAATAATGATATTCTTGGCAAGACCTCTTTAGTTTTACCCTTTCATTTTATTTGTCTGGCAGTCCTGGCTAGAGAAGATTACCTTGAATTGATAGTTACGGAATTGTATTTTATTTCTGGTGTAAGAATTTCTGTGCTTGTTTCTCTCTAGCCTCCAGTGGTGAAAACAGAGATGGTCACCATTTCTGATGCCACACAGAGGACTGAAATTTCAACAAAAGAAGTCCCAATAGTTCAGACTGAGACAAAAACCATTACCTTCGAATCTGCTCAGGTAGACTCTCATTACAGGCTTGTTGTGGGTATCTCTTCCCAGGTCATGTAATAGTAAGAAGTGGTGCACTCCATTGTAATGGCAACTTCTTTACTTGCGGAAACTTGTGGATCTCCGAAGACCAAACAACTGCTTTCTTTTACTAACCTCTTTTTGCAAAAAAAATGTGTTACTTCTTTACCTTCATGGAAATGATAATTTGCTCAGGAAATAACTTGTTTTATCTTTGCTCCATAAAACTTCAGTTCTGACAGTCCCCCAGGAACTTGTAAGAAGGAAACTTGCACTTTATGTCTGTAGTTTAATGATGCAGAGGACTTCACTCTTTCTGAAGGCATATTGCTACTTGAAGCCATCAGCAGGTTATTGAATAATGTGATACAGCATAAAAATAACGACCGCTGTACACTTGGCACGAGGATTCCACGTAAATACCCTCCGAGGAACAGCTTGATTTTTATTTTTTTTTATATAAATAGGGCCACTATTGTATGTATTACCATGATTTAAGGAAATGTCATGGTCTTAAAAATAAAACGACTGCTTTAAAAAAAAAAAAAAGTTGCAGCTCAGGACAGACGGCAGCTATGCATTATTAATAATACAGAAATAATAAATGACATTCAGTATATAGGACAGGACATGGGGTTGCTTAGAAACAATGAATAGGTTTTATTTTAGCGGCTATAGAGGCATTGAACCCTACTGCCTTGCCTTTTGGTTTATATTTAGTTTTCTGGCTTGAATATTATGATTGTACGGGCCTGCACCCAATTTTCTTCACTGTGCTGCTCTCTTTTTGCTCCAGTGATCTCCGCCAGAACAGAAAGTGATGGCACCTACTTATTCGGTCACCTGCTACTGAGTCTGTGATTGGCTGCAGCGGTCATGTAACTGTGTTAACAACTGGACATCTAACCCCTCTGGAATAAATCTGTGATCAGTAAACTCCTAATCTCCTCATACAATTTAGATTTAAAACGGCAAAATTATCGTACTCTTTCAACAGCTACTTTTGGGGATTTTTGCCTATAGTTTCATGTAGAAAAATTTCTGCATAGTTTACAACATGGACCTGGAAATACTTGTCCGTTTTGAAAACTCCTTTCTGACCTCTCTTTTTTTTCTCCTGATGAAGCTGGATGGTGGTGGAGACAGTGAGCCAGGGATTTTACTGAGCGCTCAGACAATCACATCCGATTCGGTTCTAACCACTACAACAACACACATCACCAAGGTAAAATCGAGCAGTAATTTGTGCATTCTGACTTTATCTTTCATTACTAGACCTACTGCCTTTATGTATGTTTGTTCATTACTACGGGGTTACTCAAGATCAGGGATGTCAAACGCTAATATACAGAGGGCCAAAATTAAAAACTTACACAAAGTCACGGGCCAACCTGGATATTTATTAAAAAATGTCTACAATTGAGGAAGTTTTTCCTTATCCTCAAATATAACGATGAACTTCGCTTTTATTGTACTATATTAAAATAGTTATTTTATGGGTTAATGAATTGAAATTGCAATCCTAATTTGCCATAAATAGATTAGATTATTCGATTTAGACAATGTTTACACATTTAGTTACTTTGTCAGTATTTTGCATCCGTATTTGTAAGCCAAAACCAGGAGTGGGTGATAAATCCAGAAGTGATGACGTGTTTCTATTATACTTTTCCACTGATTGTTACTCTCCTGATATTGGCTTACAGTATTTTACATCAGTATTTGTATCTGTGCACATGGCCTATTGTGTATAATCTAATCTACTTATTGCAAATTTAATTCATTGCCCCATAAAATAACTATTTTAATGTAGTACAATAAAGCAAAGCTTTAGTGGGGCTTTGCCCCTTTAGGGCCTTTTTTGGATTAGACAACATACTCTTCCCAGGTCATTCATCTACATTTGAGGTTATTTAAAGCTGTATTAAATAATGGCACGAGCTCGCCGACACAAAGACATATCTATGCCCAGCTTGTGGAGGAGATATAAGGTGGTAGGCGCTATGCGCGCTGAGATGTATGGGAGAGCACAAGCACAAGGGCAGTGGGCACGGAGATGTATGGGAGAGCACAAGGGGAGTGCGTGCTGAGATGTATGGGAGAGCACAAGGGGAGTGCTCGCTGAGATGTATGGGAGAGCACAAGGGGAGTGCTCGCTGAGATGTATGGGAGAGCACAAGGGGAGTGCTCGCTGAGATGTATGGGAGAGCACAAGGGGAGTGCGTGCTGAGATGTATGGGAGAGCACAAGGGGAGTGCTCGCTGAGATGTATGGGAGAGCACAAGGGGAGTGCTCGCTGAGATGTATGGGAGAGCACAAGGGGAGTGCGCGCTGAGATGTATGGGAGAGCACAAGGGGAGTGCGCGCTGAGATGTATGGGAGAGCACAAGGGGAGTGCGCGCTGAGATGTATGGGAGAGCACAAGGGGAGTGCGCGCTGAGATGTGTGGGAGAGCACAAGGAGTGCTCGCTGAGATGTATGGGAGGGCACAAGGGGTGTGCTCGCTGAGATGTATGGGAGGGCACAAGGGGAGTGTGCGCTGAGATGTATGGGAGAGCACAAGGGGAGTGCTCGCTGAGATGTATGGGAGAGCACAAGGGGAGTGCTCGCTGAGATGTATGGGAGAGCACAAGGAGTGCTCGCTGAGATGTATGGGAGAGCATAAGGGGAGTGCTCGCGGAGATGTATGGGAGAGCACAAGGGGAGTGCTCGCGGAGATGTATGGGAGAGCACAAGGGGAGTGCTCGCGGAGATGTATGGGAGAGCACAAGGGGAGTGCTCGCGGAGATGTATGGGAGGGCACAAGGGGAGTGCTCGCTGAGATGTATGGGAGAGCACAAGGGGAGTGCGCGCTGAGATGTATGGGAGAGCACAAGGGGAGTGCGCGCTGAGATGTATGGGAGAGCACAAGGAGTGCGCGCTGAGATGTATGGGAGAGCACAAGGGGAGTGCTCGCTGAGATGTATGGGAGAGCACAAGGGGAGTGCGCGCTGAGATGTGTGGGAGAGCACAAGGAGTGCTCGCTGAGATGTATGGGAGAGCACAAGGGGAGTGCTCGCTGAGATGTATGGGAGAGCACAAGGGGAGTGCTCGCGGAGATGTATGGGAGAGCACAAGGGGAGTGCTCGCGGAGATGTATGGGAGGGCACAAGGGGAGTGCTCGCGGAGATGTATGGGAGGGCACAAGGGGAGTGCGCGCGGAGATGTATGGGAGGGCACAAGGGGAGTGCGCGCTGAGATGTATGGGAGGGCACAAGGGGAGTGCGCGCTGAGATGTATGGGAGAGCACAAGGGGAGTGCGCGCTGAGATGTATGGGAGAGCACAAGGAGTGCGCGCTGAGATGTATGGGAGAGCACAAGGAGTGCGCGCTGAGATGTATGGGAGAGCACAAGCACAAGGGGAGTGCGCGCTGAGATGTATGGGAGAGCACAAGGGGAGTGCGCGCTGAGATGTATGGGAGAGCACAAGGGGAGTGCGCGCTGAGATGTATGGGAGAGCACAAGCACAAGGGAAGTGCGCGCTGAGATGTATGGGAGAGCACAAGCACAAGGGGAGTGCTCGCTGAGATGTATGGGAGAGCACAAGGGGAGTGCGCGCTGAGATGTATGGGAGAGCACAAGGGGAGTGCGCGCTGAGATGTATGGGAGAGCACAAGGGGAGTGCGCGCTGAGATGTATGGGAGAGCACAAGGGGAGTGCGCGCTGAGATGTATGGGAGAGCACAAGGGGAGTGCGCGCTGAGATGTATGGGAGAGCACAAGGGGAGTGCGCGCTGAGATGTATGGGAGAGCACAAGGGGAGTGCGCGCTGAGATGTATGGGAGAGCACAAGGGGAGTGCGCGCTGAGATGTATGGGAGAGCACAAGGGGAGTGCGCGCTGAGATGTATGGGAGAGCACAAGGGGAGTGCGCGCTGAGATGTATGGGAGAGCACAAGCACAAGGGGAGTGCGCGCTGAGATGTATGGGAGAGCACAAGGAGTGCGCGCTGAGATGTATGGGAGAGCACAAGCACAAGGGGAGTGCGCGCTGAGATGTATGGGAGAGTACAAGGGGAGTGCGTGCTGAGATGTATGGGAGGGCACAAGGGGAGTGCTCGCTGAGATGTATGGGAGAGCACAAGCACAAGGGGAGTGAGCGCTGAGATGTATGGGAGAGCACAAGGGGAGTGCGCGCTGAGATGTATGGGAGAGCACAAGCACAAGGGGAGTGCGCGCTGAGATGTATGGGAGAGTACAAGGGGAGTGCGCGCTGAGATGTATGGGAGGGCACAAGGGGAGTGCTCGCTGAGATGTATGGGAGGGCACAAGGGGAGTGCTCGCTGAGATGTATGGGAGAGCACAAGGGGAGTGCGCGCTGAGATGTATGGGAGAGCACAAGGGGAGTGCGCGCGGAGATGTATGGGAGAGCACAAGCACAAGGGGAGTGCGCGCTGAGATGTATGGGAGAGCACAAGGGGAGTGCGCGCTGAGATGTGTGGGAGAGCACAAGGGGAGTGCGCGCTGAGATGTATGGGAGAGCACAAGCACAAGGGGAGTGCGCGCTGAGATGTATGGGAGAGTACAAGGGGAGTGCGCGCTGAGATGTATGGGAGGGCACAAGGGGAGTGCTCGCTGAGATGTATGGGAGGGCACAAGGGGAGTGCTCGCTGAGATGTATGGGAGGGCACAAGGGGAGTGCTCGCTGAGATGTATGGGAGAGCACAAGGGGAGTGCGCGCTGAGATGTATGGGAGAGCACAAGCACAAGGGGAGTGCGCGCTGAGATGTATGGGAGAGTACAAGGGGAGTGCGCGCTGAGATGTATGGGAGGGCACAAGGGGAGTGCTCGCTGAGATGTATGGGAGGGCACAAGGGGAGTGCTCGCTGAGATGTATGGGAGGGCACAAGGGGAGTGCTCGCTGAGATGTATGGGAGAGCACAAGGGGAGTGCGCGCTGAGATGTATGGGAGAGCACAAGGGGAGTGCGCGCGGAGATGTATGGGAGAGCACAAGCACAAGGGGAGTGCGCGCTGAGATGTATGGGAGAGCACAAGGGGAGTGCGCGCTGAGATGTGTGGGAGAGCACAAGGGGAGTGCGCGCTGAGATGTGTGGGAGAGCACAAGGGGAGTGCGCGCTGAGATGTGTGGGAGAGCACAAGGGGAGTGCGCGCTGAGATGTGTGGGAGAGCGCAAGGGGAGTGCGCGCTGAGATGTGTGGGAGAGCGCAAGGGGAGTGCGCGCTGAGATGTGTGGGAGAGCACAAGGGGAGTGCGCGCTGAGATGTATGGGAGAGCACAAGGGGAGTGCGCGCTGAGATGTATGGGAGAGCACAAGGGGAGTGCGCGCTGAGATGTATGGGAGAGCACAAGGGGAGTGCGCGCTGAGATGTGTGGGAGAGCACAAGGGGAGTGCGCGCTGAGATGTATGGGAGAGCACAAGGGGAGTGCGCGCTGAGATGTATGGGAGAGCACAAGGGGAGTGCGCGCTGAGATGTATGGGAGAGCACAAGGGGAGTGCGCGCTGAGATGTGTGGGAGAGCACAAGGGGAGTGCGCGCTGAGATGTATGGGAGAGCACAAGGGGAGTGCGCGCTGAGATGTGTGGGAGAGCACAAGGGGAGTGCGCGCTGAGATGTGTGGGAGAGCACAAGGGGAGTGCGCGCTGAGATGTGTGGGAGAGTACAAGGGGAGTGCGCGCTGAGATGTGTGGGAGAGTACAAGGGGAGTGGGCTCTGAGATGTATGGGAGAGCACAAGCACAAGGGGAGTGTGCGCTGAGATGTATGGGAGAGCACAAGCACAAGGGGAGTGCGCGCTGAGATGTATGGGAGAGTACAAGGGGAGTGCGTGCTGAGATGTATGGGAGGGCACAAGGGGAGTGCTCGCTGAGATGTATGGGAGAGCACAAGCACAAGGGGAGTGCGCGCTGAGATGTATGGGAGAGCACAAGGGGAGTGCGCGCTGAGATGTATGGGAGAGCACAAGCACAAGGAGTGCGCGCTGAGATGTATGGGAGAGTACAAGGGGAGTGCGCGCTGAGATGTATGGGAGGGCACAAGGGGAGTGCTCGCTGAGATGTATGGGAGGGCACAAGGGGAGTGCTCGCTGAGATGTATGGGAGAGCACAAGGGGAGTGCGCGCTGAGATGTATGGGAGAGCACAAGGGGAGTGCGCGCGGAGATGTATGGGAGAGCACAAGCACAAGGGGAGTGCGCGCTGAGATGTATGGGAGAGCACAAGGGGAGTGCGCGCTGAGATGTGTGGGAGAGCACAAGGGGAGTGCGCGCTGAGATGTGTGGGAGAGCGCAAGGGGAGTGCGCTCTGAGATGTGTGGGAGAGCGCAAGGGGAGTGCGCGCTGAGATGTGTGGGAGAGCGCAAGGGGAGTGCGCGCTGAGATGTGTGGGAGAGCACAAGGGGAGTGCGCGCTGAGATGTATGGGAGAGCACAAGGGGAGTGCGCGCTGAGATGTATGGGAGAGCACAAGGGGAGTGCGCGCTGAGATGTATGGGAGAGCACAAGGGGAGTGCGCGCTGAGATGTATGGGAGAGCACAAGGGGAGTGCGCGCTGAGATGTGTGGGAGAGCACAAGGGGAGTGCGCGCTGAGATGTATGGGAGAGCACAAGGGGAGTGCGCGCTGAGATGTATGGGAGAGCACAAGGGGAGTGCGCGCTGAGATGTGTGGGAGAGCACAAGGGGAGTGCGCGCTGAGATGTGTGGGAGAGCACAAGGGGAGTGCGCGCTGAGATGTGTGGGAGAGCACAAGGGGAGTGCGCGCTGAGATGTGTGGGAGAGCACAAGGGGAGTGCGCGCTGAGATGTATGGGAGAGCACAAGGGGAGTGCGCGCTGAGATGTGTGGGAGAGTACAAGGGGAGTGCGCGCTGAGATGTGTGGGAGAGTACAAGGGGAGTGGGCTCTGAGATGTATGGGAGAGCACAAGGGGAGTGCGCGCTGAGATGTATGGGAGAGCACAAGGGGAGTGCGCGCTGAGATGTGTGGGAGAGCACAAGGGGAGTGCGCGCTGAGATGTATGGGAGAGCACAAGGGGAGTGCGCGCTGAGATGTATGGGAGAGCACAAGGGGAGTGCGCGCTGAGATGTGTGGGAGAGCACAAGGGGAGTGCGCGCTGAGATGTGTGGGAGAGCACAAGCACAAGGGGAGTGCGCGCTGAGATGTATGGGAGAGTACAAGGGGAGTGCGCGCTGAGATGTATGGGAGGGCACAAGGGGAGTGCTCGCTGAGATGTATGGGAGGGCACAAGGGGAGTGCTCGCTGAGATGTATGGGAGGGCACAAGGGGAGTGCTCGCTGAGATGTATGGGAGAGCACAAGGGGAGTGCGCGCTGAGATGTATGGGAGAGCACAAGCACAAGGGGAGTGCGCGCTGAGATGTATGGGAGAGTACAAGGGGAGTGCGCGCTGAGATGTATGGGAGGGCACAAGGGGAGTGCTCGCTGAGATGTATGGGAGGGCACAAGGGGAGTGCTCGCTGAGATGTATGGGAGGGCACAAGGGGAGTGCTCGCTGAGATGTATGGGAGAGCACAAGGGGAGTGCGCGCTGAGATGTATGGGAGAGCACAAGGGGAGTGCGCGCTGAGATGTGTGGGAGAGCACAAGGGGAGTGCGCGCTGAGATGTATGGGAGAGCACAAGGGGAGTGCGCGCTGAGATGTATGGGAGAGCACAAGGGGAGTGCGCGCTGAGATGTATGGGAGAGCACAAGGGGAGTGCGCGCTGAGATGTGTGGGAGAGCACAAGGGGAGTGCGCGCTGAGATGTATGGGAGAGCACAAGGGGAGTGCGCGCTGAGATGTGTGGGAGAGCACAAGGGGAGTGCGCGCTGAGATGTGTGGGAGAGCACAAGGGGAGTGCGCGCTGAGATGTGTGGGAGAGTACAAGGGGAGTGCGCGCTGAGATGTGTGGGAGAGTACAAGGGGAGTGGGCTCTGAGATGTATGGGAGAGCACAAGCACAAGGGGAGTGTGCGCTGAGATGTATGGGAGAGCACAAGCACAAGGGGAGTGCGCGCTGAGATGTATGGGAGAGTACAAGGGGAGTGCGTGCTGAGATGTATGGGAGGGCACAAGGGGAGTGCTCGCTGAGATGTATGGGAGAGCACAAGCACAAGGGGAGTGCGCGCTGAGATGTATGGGAGAGCACAAGGGGAGTGCGCGCTGAGATGTATGGGAGAGCACAAGCACAAGGAGTGCGCGCTGAGATGTATGGGAGAGTACAAGGGGAGTGCGCGCTGAGATGTATGGGAGGGCACAAGGGGAGTGCTCGCTGAGATGTATGGGAGGGCACAAGGGGAGTGCTCGCTGAGATGTATGGGAGAGCACAAGGGGAGTGCGCGCTGAGATGTATGGGAGAGCACAAGGGGAGTGCGCGCGGAGATGTATGGGAGAGCACAAGCACAAGGGGAGTGCGCGCTGAGATGTATGGGAGAGCACAAGGGGAGTGCGCGCTGAGATGTGTGGGAGAGCACAAGGGGAGTGCGCGCTGAGATGTGTGGGAGAGCGCAAGGGGAGTGCGCTCTGAGATGTGTGGGAGAGCGCAAGGGGAGTGCGCGCTGAGATGTGTGGGAGAGCGCAAGGGGAGTGCGCGCTGAGATGTGTGGGAGAGCACAAGGGGAGTGCGCGCTGAGATGTATGGGAGAGCACAAGGGGAGTGCGCGCTGAGATGTATGGGAGAGCACAAGGGGAGTGCGCGCTGAGATGTATGGGAGAGCACAAGGGGAGTGCGCGCTGAGATGTATGGGAGAGCACAAGGGGAGTGCGCGCTGAGATGTGTGGGAGAGCACAAGGGGAGTGCGCGCTGAGATGTATGGGAGAGCACAAGGGGAGTGCGCGCTGAGATGTATGGGAGAGCACAAGGGGAGTGCGCGCTGAGATGTGTGGGAGAGCACAAGGGGAGTGCGCGCTGAGATGTGTGGGAGAGCACAAGGGGAGTGCGCGCTGAGATGTGTGGGAGAGCACAAGGGGAGTGCGCGCTGAGATGTGTGGGAGAGCACAAGGGGAGTGCGCGCTGAGATGTATGGGAGAGCACAAGGGGAGTGCGCGCTGAGATGTGTGGGAGAGTACAAGGGGAGTGCGCGCTGAGATGTGTGGGAGAGTACAAGGGGAGTGGGCTCTGAGATGTATGGGAGAGCACAAGGGGAGTGCGCGCTGAGATGTATGGGAGAGCACAAGGGGAGTGCGCGCTGAGATGTGTGGGAGAGCACAAGGGGAGTGCGCGCTGAGATGTATGGGAGAGCACAAGGGGAGTGCGCGCTGAGATGTATGGGAGAGCACAAGGGGAGTGCGCGCTGAGATGTATGGGAGAGCACAAGGGGAGTGCGCGCTGAGATGTGTGGGAGAGCACAAGGGGAGTGCGCGCTGAGATGTATGGGAGAGCACAAGGGGAGTGCGCGCTGAGATGTGTGGGAGAGCACAAGGGGAGTGCGCGCTGAGATGTGTGGGAGAGCACAAGGGGAGTGCGCGCTGAGATGTGTGGGAGAGTACAAGGGGAGTGCGCGCTGAGATGTGTGGGAGAGTACAAGGGGAGTGGGCTCTGAGATGTATGGGAGAGCACAAGCACAAGGGGAGTGTGCGCTGAGATGTATGGGAGAGCACAAGCACAAGGGGAGTGCGCGCTGAGATGTATGGGAGAGTACAAGGGGAGTGCGTGCTGAGATGTATGGGAGGGCACAAGGGGAGTGCTCGCTGAGATGTATGGGAGAGCACAAGCACAAGGGGAGTGCGCGCTGAGATGTATGGGAGAGCACAAGGGGAGTGCGCGCTGAGATGTATGGGAGAGCACAAGCACAAGGGGAGTGCGCGCTGAGATGTATGGGAGAGCACAAGCACAAGGGGAGTGCGCGCTGAGATGTATGGGAGAGTACAAGGGGAGTGCGCGCTGAGATGTATGGGAGGGCACAAGGGGAGTGCTCGCTGAGATGTATGGGAGGGCACAAGGGGAGTGCTCGCTGAGATGTATGGGAGAGCACAAGGGGAGTGCGCGCTGAGATGTATGGGAGAGCACAAGGGGAGTGCGCGCGGAGATGTATGGGAGAGCACAAGCACAAGGGGAGTGCGCGCTGAGATGTATGGGAGAGCACAAGGGGAGTGCGCGCTGAGATGTGTGGGAGAGCACAAGGGGAGTGCGCGCTGAGATGTGTGGGAGAGCGCAAGGGGAGTGCGCGCTGAGATGTGTGGGAGAGCGCAAGGGGAGTGCGCGCTGAGATGTGTGGGAGAGCGCAAGGGGAGTGCGCGCTGAGATGTGTGGGAGAGCACAAGGGGAGTGCGCGCTGAGATGTATGGGAGAGCACAAGGGGAGTGCGCGCTGAGATGTATGGGAGAGCACAAGGGGAGTGCGCGCTGAGATGTATGGGAGAGCACAAGGGGAGTGCGCGCTGAGATGTATGGGAGAGCACAAGGGGAGTGCGCGCTGAGATGTGTGGGAGAGCACAAGGGGAGTGCGCGCTGAGATGTATGGGAGAGCACAAGGGGAGTGCGCGCTGAGATGTATGGGAGAGCACAAGGGGAGTGCGCGCTGAGATGTGTGGGAGAGCACAAGGGGAGTGCGCGCTGAGATGTGTGGGAGAGCACAAGGGGAGTGCGCGCTGAGATGTGTGGGAGAGCACAAGGGGAGTGCGCGCTGAGATGTGTGGGAGAGCACAAGGGGAGTGCGCGCTGAGATGTATGGGAGAGCACAAGGGGAGTGCGCGCTGAGATGTGTGGGAGAGTACAAGGGGAGTGCGCGCTGAGATGTGTGGGAGAGTACAAGGGGAGTGGGCTCTGAGATGTATGGGAGAGCACAAGCACAAGGGGAGTGTGCGCTGATGTAGGGAGAAAAGAAGGGAACTTCGTCTCACTTGAATGCCGGTCAAGAAGTGCAACATGGCTGCGGAGTGCGTTTCTACGGGGGTGATCTGAACAGGAAAAGCTGGATTTGTAGTATTCGTATGCGCTGTCTACCCGTGGGCCAGCTCTATTAGACATTTGATATTTTCTCGTGGGCCGAATATAATCATGCTATAGGCCAGATTTGGCCCGCGGGCCTGATGTTGACAGCTGTGCTCTAGATAAAGCTTCTCGCTGTAAGGGTAGGGTCGCAAAACCCCTTTTTCCACATTCAAGTACAACAGGCCAATCATTATGATTAGACAGTGATCAGAATGGCATCAGTTTTTCTTGAACTTTGAGAGAAAGGAAAAGTTTCTCCACCTTCTTCATTCTGTCAGTTCATGACAATTGGACCGCACTCAGATGCCGTCTAATTTTTATCAAGGACCCATAAACTTGCATTGCCAATTTTGGTCTGACACTCAAATCAAAATCAGTCATGTCTCTGATTGTTTCCGCTGACCTCTCGGTCCGAGGGAAAACATTGGACATGTGCACAACCTCATAGAATGACATAAGTATGAGTGCAAAGCTACGGATAGCACCTGAATGAGAAAAGAGTGTGCACGAGCCCTAAGGCAAAGTTAACACATTGCGGAAAATTTACAATGAAATCTACAAGTAACACATGCAGGTTGTGTTGCAGGTTTGGCTGTGGATTTTTAGCTTCTCCATTTACTAAGTACTGAATAGGGTGAAAATCTGCATAATAATAAGCATGCTGCAAACTTGAAATTCCCACCATGCTGATTTTTTTCCTGCAACATGTGACTGGGGTTTTGAGAAACCCATTTACTTGTATTGTATTGTAAATTACTGTGAATTTGCAGTGCAGATTCTGTGATGTGTGAACTTGGCCTAGCTGAGACATGCATTTAAGATGTGACCACCTCTACCAGACATTACCATAGTCATCGCACCTGCTTTATATGTGGGTTTGGCAGACCACGTTACATATCAAATTGTTTGACCTCAAATGTTGTTTGTAGAAACGTATAAAGCCAGTATACTTTATTGTTTTGTGTGTATTGCTGCTATGATATCCATGCTATATTTGTTTCGTTTGAAGACTGGAAAAGGTGGAATATCTGAAACAAGAATTGAAAAGCGAATTGTTATCAGTGGAGATGCAGACATTGACCATGATGAGGTAAGGGAAGTGTTGAATAAGCTAGTAAATATGACACTCTTCCAAAAGCTATACTTATGTAATTACGCATGCCGTATATACTTGAGTATAAGCCGAAGCACCTAATTTTATCACAAAAAACTGGGAAAAATTATTGACTTGCGTGTAAGCCTAGAGTGGGAAATGCAGCAGCTACTTGTAAATTTCCCCATCCTAGTAAGCATTGCCCACTCATCATCAGTCCTGGTATGCATGGTACCCCATCATCAATCCTGGTATGCATGGCCCCCTCATCCCCATCCTGGTATGCATGGCACCCCTCATCCCCAATCCTGGCATGCATGGCACCCCTCATCCCCAATCCTGGCATGCATGGCCCCCTCATCCCCAATCCTGGTATGCTTGGCCCCCTCATCCCCAGTCCTGGTACGCATGGCCCCCTCGCCCCCAGTCCTGGTACGCATGGCCCCCTCGCCCACAGTCCTGGTACTCACGGCCCCCTCGCCCCCAGTCCTGGTACGCATGGCCCCCCATCATTGCACACATGAAAAAAATAAACACTTCTACTCGCCTTCCTTCCCTCTGCTCCTGGTCTGCGACCTGTTCTGCTGCAGCAGCTGATCTCCGCATCTGAACAGTGCATGACGTCACTGCCATGCTCCCTCAGACGCTGAGGTGAGCTGCGGGGATATTCACTCCTCTCAATGCCGGGACTATGGATGTGGAGAGGAGTGAATATTTACTTTAATAGCTTAATAGCGCACACTGTCAGCCGCGGGTTCCTGCTGCGGCTCAGAGATCCTTTGTGCCCGCTCCTAAAGAAAATGAATTCACTCCTCTCCACGCCAATGCGAGTGGGGAGGAGTGAATACTCATACTCTCTAATAGTGGGCACAGAGGATCGCTGAGCCGCTGCAGGAAGATGGCGGCTGCTGCTGACAGTGTTTTCTATTAAGGAGAATGAATATTCACTCCTCTCCACTCCCATGGGCGTGGAAAGGAGTGAATATTCATTCTCTTTAGTAGTGGGAACATGTGATCGCTGCAGCAGCCGACTAACTCTACTGCCTCTGTTTTATGACAATGGAGCTTATAGGAGTCCTTACTTACCGACTTGTCAGTGGAAAATATCCATTATCGTGTATTATATTCCAATTACTAATTTACTTCCTTTACATTGCTATTTTCCCGGTTTTAGACATTATTTTTTACAATCCGATGTAATGATATCAAGTTTAAAACTAAAAGAAATTTTCCTGAATTGTGGCCCTGATGCTACTGTATGGTTCCCCCTTAGGCATTAGCACAAGCAATAAAGGAAGCCAAAGAGCAACACCCTGACATGTCTATAACTCGCGTGGTGGTGCACAAAGAGACTGAGGTTACTGAAGAAGGTGAAGAAGAGTAGATGGTGAGTAAAGAAGGGAAAAAGTTTCCCCTAACTCTGAGCTACACAAATATCAAAACCCCATTATGGGGTATTCTGACTCCGCTGATGACATATCTCCAGATATCTCCGAGGACGTGTGTCACTTCTGAATGCAGGCATGAACAGAGCTGGTATACTCCCTTTTAAGAGTATTTTCACATGGGGCGAATATGCTGCAAATTGGGTGAATTTCCTTCGTTAAAGAAAACCTTAAACTTTTTTACAGTTGGATTGTACCCCGATTATGGTGCTCATGTCCTCTGGATGATGGGTACGTTTAGTATATACTGTTTTCTACTCCTTATTTCATACTATTGCCAGTTCTCCAAGGTCTTCATGAAGGAGGCTTTACTTCCCATTAAAGGGGTCGTCTGGGCAAAAAAGAAAAGTTTCTTTGAGGCTTACATCATTTACAAGTGTCATGTGATTTGATATTCACCTTCCAGCATACACCTGGATCCAGCACAGTGTTCTCCGTAATCTGCTGTAACACAGGAGGAGGCGATGTCACCATTCCACCAGCAGCAAGACCACTGTGGCCTGTGATTGACTGCAGTGGTCAGGTAACTTGAGCAATTAGTCAAATTCACTGCACACTCCTGCAGTCTTACATAAAATATATTTTATTAGTGTACATTAGACTTCACATGATTCAAAAGAGATAATTCTGTGCATGAATGGTCAATCCACTCTGCTCTGCACTAGTGACCATTGCATATTTCCTTTATTTCTGGAGCCACAGCACTACCAGCACTATTCCAGTCATCTATCTACTTAGATGCTGCAACACCGTGACAAAGACTTGGGAGAGTTGAAACGTCCCTTTTGCATGGTCACATAAAGCATTGAATTATCTCCTTTGGATCATGTGAAGTCTAATCTACACTAATAAAATGTATTACAGGAGTATGCAGTGAATTTGCATTAAGGGGACTACCCTAATCTACTAGCACCTCCGCTCAACAGAAAGCGAGTGCACTCCAAATTACTTCTGCTGGGTGACTCGAGCAACACGTCATCAGAAAAACATGCATTGACACGCTGCTCATGTCACCTGACTGCTGCAGTCAATCACAGTCCGCAGCGGTTTTGCTGCTGGTGGAACAGGGATTTCTCCTCTTCCTGTCTCCGTGCAGCCCACGAAGCGAACTGTCATGGAATAAGTTTATTTTTTTACAGATCTGAGCCCTTGGGAATCTTTTATTTATTTTTAGTTTTTTTTGCTTGTCAACCACTGTAACCCCTTAAGGGGAATTTGCCGTGATTTTTATTTTTGTAGTAGTAATTGATTGTATAATCAAGTATTTTTAATACAAAATGAAATATTTGTGTTTTTTTACTTATTCATTTTTTGGGCAGTCACTAGGTGCTGCCATTTTCATTTGCTGGTGTGTAAGTGTCTGAGCATAACACTTGCACACCTGAAATATGGCAGCCCATGGGCACAGGAGACTGCAGTTGTCTGCATTCAGCTGTCAACGGGGCAGGCCTTTGGGCTGTCCAGATCACAGCTGTGGGGGGAGCCAAGGGCCATTTTTTCTGTAGCTCAAAGCTGCACTGCTAGCTACAATTGATCCCTGTCACATGCAGGGAGCGAACGTGTTGAGATGTGGTGAGTTTCAGGTTGGTGATTTGCAGTCTGATTTTCACTGCTGGAGAAGTCCTCACCGCACCAAGTATCTACTGCCCATCATGTGTGATACAGCCCGCAGAGTCGCATATCTAATGCCAATCATGTGTGAGACAGCCCTCAGTGTTGCTTATCTAATCCCAGCGTTATACACTCTGCATATCTAATTCCAGTGCATAATACAGTGAACAGCACTAACAGAATTGGTGCTGCCAGCTGTCCTCAGTAACAGTGTCTACTTGTCAGTATCACTTTGCAGTGACCCAACAAAATGGCTACACACTGTGATCCTCAGCTTCATCCTTTCATATCCTGTTACAAACACCCAGAAGGGGAGGAGAGGAGTGATGTCACACACATATGTACAGATCCAGCCCACATTTACTGCAGTCGTAATGTTAGCTATTGTACACTAGGTTTTCATGGCAAATTTCAGCAGCTGCTCCCGCTAGTGTTTAAACGTGGAAAAGCTCAAACCTTTATGGGTTATTTTTCATATCTTATACAATTAAAAAAATTTGTGTGTGTGTATATATATATATGTACAGTGGTGGCCAAAAGTATTGGCACCCCTGCAATTCTGTCAGATAATACTCAGTTTCTTCCTGAAAATGATTGCAATCACAAATTCTTTGGTATTATTATCTTCATTTAATTTGCTTGCAAGGAAAAAAAACAAAAGAGAATGAAGCAAAAATCAAATCATTGATCATTTCGCACAAAGCTCCAAAAATGGGCCAGACAAAAGTATTGGCACCCTCAGCCTAATACTTGGTTGCACAACCTTTAGCCAAAATAACTGTGAACAACCGCTTCCGGTAACCATCAATGAGTTTCTTACAATGCTCTGCTGGAATTGTAGACCATTCGTCTTTTGCAAACTGCTCCAGGTCCCTGATATTTGAAGGGTGCCTTCCCCAAACTGCCAGTTTGAGATCTCTCCACAGGTGTTCTATGGGATTCAGGTCTGGACTCATTGCTGGCCACCTTAGAAGTCTCCAGTGCTTTCTCTCAAACCATTTTATAGTGCTTTTGGAAGTGTGTTTTGGGTCATTGTCCTGCTGGAAGACCCATGACCTCTGAGGGAGACCCAGCTTTCTCACACTGGACCCTACATTATGCTGCAAAATTTGTTGGTAGTCTTCAGACTTCATAATGCCATGCACACGGTCAAGCAGTCCAATGCCAGAGGCAGCAAAGCAACCCCAAAACATCAGGGAACCTCCGCCATGTTTGACTGTAGGGACCGTGTTCTTTTCTTTGAATGCCTCTTTTTTTTCCTGTACACTCTATGTTGATGCTTTTTCCCAAAAAGCTCTACTTTTGTCTCATCTGACCAGAGAACATTCTTCCAAAACGTTTTTGGCTTTCTCAGGTAAGTTTTGGCAAACTCCAGCCTGGCTTTTTTATGCCTCGGGGTAAGAAGTGGGGTCTTCCTGGGTATCCTACCATACAGTCCCTTTTCATTCAGACGCCGACGGATAGTACGGGTTGACACTGTTGTACCCTTGGACTGCAGGGCAGCTTGAACTTGTTTGGATATTAGTCGAGGTTCTTTATCCACCATCCGCACAATCTTGAGTTGAAATCTCTTGTCAATTTTTCTTTTCCGTCCACATCTAGGGAGGTTAGCCACAGTGCCATGGGCTTTAAACTTCTTGATGACACTGCGCACGGAAGACACAGGAACATTCAGGTCTTTGGAGATGGACTTGTAGACTTGAGATTGCTCATGCTTCCTCACAATTTGGTTTCTCAAGTCCTCAGACAGTTCATGGTCTTCTTTCTTTTCTCCATGCTCAATGTGGTACACACAAGGATACAGGACAGAGGTTGAGTCAACTTTAATCCATGTTAACTGAATGCAAGTGTGATTTAGTTATTGCCAACACCTGTTAGGTGCCACAGGTAAGTTACAGGTGCTGTTAATTACACGAATTAGAGAATCATCACATGATTTTTCAAGCAGTGCCAATACTTTTGTCCACCCCCTTTTTTAGGTTTGGTGTGGAATTATATTCAATTTGGCTTTAGGACAATTCTTTTTGTGCTTTTTCATTGAAGACAAATTAAATGAAGATAATACCAAAGAATTTGTGATTGCAATCATTTTCAGGAAGAAACTGAGTATTATCTGACAGAATTGCAGGGGTGCCAATACTTTTGGCCACCACTGTATATCTATATCTGTATCTATATATCGGTTGTGCTCAGAAGTTTACATACCCCACTCATGGTTATTGGTTAGGTGAAGCCATTTATTGTTAAACTACTGTGTTTTCTCTTTTTAAATCTTAATGACAACCAAAAACATCCAAATGACCCTGATCAAAAGTTCACATACTCTGGTGATTGTGGCCTGATAACATGCACAGGTTTTGACACAAATGGGTTTGAATGGCTACTAAAGGTAACATCCTCACCTGTGATCTGTTTGCTTGTAATCAGTGTGTGTGCATAAACGCTGAGTGAGTTTCTGGGATCCAGACAGACTCTTGCATCTTTCATCCAGTCACTGACGTTTCTGGATTGGGAGTCATGGGAAAAGCAAAAGAATTGTCAACGGATCTACGGGAAAAGGAAGTTGAACTGTATAACACAGGAAAGGGATACAAAAAAAATATCCAAGGAATTGATAATGCCAGTCAGCAGAGTTCAAACTGTGATTAACAAATGGAAAATCAGGGGCACTGTAAAAACCAAACCATGGTCAGGTAAACCAACAAAAATTTTGGCGACAACTGCCAGGAAAATTGTCTGGGATGCAAAGAAAAACCCACAAATAACATCAGCTGAAATTCAGGACTCTCTGAAAACTAGCGGTGTGGCTGTTTCAAGATGCACAATAAGGAGGCACTTGAAGAAAAATGGGCTGCATGGTCCAGTCACCAGAAGAAAGCCATTACTGCACAAATGCCACAAAGTATCTGGCCTGCAATACGCCAAACAGCACAGAGACAAGCCTCAAAACTTCTGGAACAAGGTAATTTGGAGTGATGAGACCAAAATTGAACTTTTTGGCCACAACCATAAACGTTACATTTGGAGAGAGGTCAACAAGACCTATGATGTAAGGAACACCATTCCTACAGTAAAGCACGGAGGTGGATCGCTAGTGTTTTGGGGATGTGTGAGCTATAAAGGCACAGGAAACTTCGTAAAAAGTTGAAGGAAAGATGAATGCAACACGTTCTCAATACTGGAGGTAAATTTGCACTCATCAGCCTGGAAGCTTCGCATGGGACGTACTTGGACGTTCCAACATGACAACGATCCAAAACACAAGGCCAAGTCGACCTGTCATTGTCTACAGCAGAACAAAGGGAAGGTTCTGGAGTGGCCATCTCAGTCTCCTGACCTCAATATCATTGAGCCACTCTCGGGAGATCTCAAGCGCACAGTTCATGCTAGAGAGGCCAGGAATTTACAGGAAGTGGAGGCTTTTTGCCAAGAAGAATGGGCCGCTTTACCATCTGAGAAATTTAACCACTTCGCACCAGAGCCTGTTTTTGCCTTCGTGACCGGTCCAATTTTTTCAATTCTGACCACTGTCACTTTATGAAGTAATTACTCTGGAACGCTTCAACGTATTCCCCTGATTCTGAGATTGTTTTTTTCATGACATATTGTACTTCATGATAGTGGTAAAATTTCTTCGATATAACTTGCGTTTATTTGTGAAAAAATCGGAAATTTGGCGAAAATTTTGCAATTTTCTAACTTTGAATTTTCATGCCCTTAAATCAGAGAGATATGTCACAGAAAAGAGTTAATAAATAACATTTCCCACATGTCTACTTTACATCAGCACAATTTTGGAACCAACATTTTTTTTTGATAGGGAGCTATAAGGGTTAAAAGTTGACCAGCGATTTCTCATTTTTCCAACAAAATTTACAAAACCATTTTTTTTAGGGACCACATCACATTTGAAGTCACTTTGAGGGGTCTTTATGACAGAAAATACCAAAAAGTGACACCATTCTAAAAACTGCACCCCTCAAGGTGCTCAAAACCACATTCAAGAACTTTATTAACCCTTCAGGTGCTTCACAGGAATTTTTGGAATGTGGAAGAAAAAAATGAACATTTAACTTTTTTCACAAAAATGTTACTTTAGACCCAATTTTTTCTATTTTCACAGGGGTAACAGGAAAAAATGGACCCCAATTTTTTTTGTGCAATTTCTCTTGAGCGTGCTGATACCCCATATGTGAGGGAAAACCACTGTTTGGGCGCACGGCAGGGCTCGGAAGGGAAGGAGCGCCATTAGACTTTTTGAATATAAAATTTGTCTGAATAATTAGCAGACGCCATGTTGCGTTTGGAGAGCTCCTGATGTGCCTAAACAGTGGAAACCCCCCACAAGTGACACCATTTTGGAAACTAGACCCCTTAGGGAACTTATCTAGATGTGTGGTGAGCACCTTGAACCCCAAGGTGCTTCACAGAAGTTTATAATATTGAGCTGTAAAAATAAAATTTTCACATTTTTCCCACAAAAACGTTTTTCATCCCTTAATTTTGCATTATCATAAGGGTAATAGGAAAAATTGCACCATGAAATTTGTTGTGCAATTTCTCCTGAACACGCTGATACCCCATATGTGGAGGCAAACCACTGTTTGGGCGCACGGCAGGGTTTGAAAGGGAAGGAGCGCCATTTGACTTTTTGAATGTAAAATTTGTCTGAATAATTAGCGCACGCCATGTTGCGTTTGAAGAGCTTCTGAAGTGCCTAAATAGTGGAAACCCCCCACAAGTGACACCATTTTGGAAACTAGACCCCTTAGGGAACTTATCTAGATGTGTGGTGAGCACCTTGAACCCCAAGGTGCTTCACAGAAGATTATAATATTGAGCTGTAAAAATAAAATTTTCTAATTTTTCCCACAAAACTGTTTTTCATCCCTTAATTTTGCATTATCATAAGGGTAATAGGATAAATTGCACCATGAAATTTGTTGTGCAATTTCTCCTGAGTACGCCGATACCCCATATGTGGGGGAAAACCACTGCTTTGGTGTACGGCAGGGTTCGGAAGAGAAAGGAGCGCTATGTTGGCTGGGATAGGTGGCAGACACCATGTCACATTTGAAGAGTTGCTGACATGCCGAAACAGCAGAAACCCCCACAAGTGACCCCATTTTGTAAACTACACCTCTCAAGGAATTCATCTAGGGAAGTAGTGAGTATTTTTTAATTTTTAAATTTATACCACTGGGCAGTGAAGAAAACATATTTATATTTTTACCACAAAAAAATGTTTTACCCTCAGATTTTACATTTTCACACAGGGCAACGGGTAAAAATGGTGCCGAAATGTCACACAATTTCTTCTAAAAGTGGCAATACCCCATATGTGGCTGTATCGTACCGCTCAGCCATTTCGCTTTTCCAGAGCCTTTCTGCTACCAGTAACTTGGAAGTCCCTTATATTTTTAACAGATGATGGACCTGAGTGGGGACTAGCTTTTTTTGAGGACTGAGTTGAAGCTTTTATTGGGAACATTTTACGTAACATTTATCCGGCGCTCTAGGCTGAGCACTTACATCGGGGTTTCCATCTAAATTTCCAAGTGATGTAATTCAGATGAAACCCCTGCGGGATCCATTCACTGTTATGAGGCAGCAGAGTTACTCTGGACTCCATCTGGCCTCTGTTTAGCGGTGTCCTTTTTTTCAGAAGTGCACAAAACCGTTGCCAACCGCACTTTTATGCACGCCTAAAACAAATGACACCGTGGGATCCCAGGCCAGACGGCATCCACAGTGGCCTATATCTGCCTCATTACAGGGAATCTTCCGTCATGGGTTCTGGCTGAATTACGTATTTCAGAGATTTACACGGAAACTCTGGTGTAAGTGCTCAGCGCAGAGCGCAAGATAAATGTGAGCAGAGCCTTACTGCGATCTTTCGGAGACATAATAAACAAATCAGTAGCAGGTGAAGAATTGGTTTTATTTATTTTTTTACGCCGTTCCTCGTGTGATATAACTGATTAGATTACTTTATTCTTCGGGTCGGTGCGATTACAGAGATACCAGATTTATATCGAGTTTTTATGACTGACAGCTGTCACACACTAAAAGACGCTTTTTTTTGCAAAATCTAGTTTTTGCATCACCATATTTTGAGAGCTATAATTTTTCCATATTTCGGCCGACAGTCATGTGATGGCTTGGTTTTTGCGGGACGAGTTGATATTTTTATTGGTACCATTTTTGGGTACGTGACCTTTTTTGATCGCTTTCTATTCCGTTTTTTGGGAGGTAAAATTAACAAAAACCAATTCAGGAATTGTTTTTTGAGTTTTTTTTTTTATGCCGTTCTGCGTGTGGTAAAAGTGATCAGGCAGCGTTATTCTTCGGGTCAGTACGTTTACAGCGATACTACACTTACTGTATATTTTTTTATGTTTTGGCGCTTTTACACAATAAAACAAATTTATAGAAAAAAATATTTTTTTTGCATTGCTTTCTGAGCACTATAACTTTTTTATTTTTCGGCTGATGGAGCTGTATGGCGGCTTGTTTTTTGCGGAACAAGATGACGTTTTCAGCGGTAACATTTTTATTTCTATTTTGCTTTTTGATCACATTTTTTTCCACTTTTTGTTTGGCGATATGATGAAAAAGCATTTTTTTTGCTCCGTTTTTTATTTATTTTTATTACAGTGTGCACAGAAGGAGTTAATTAGTGTGACAGTTTTATAGCTCGGGTTGTTTTGGACGCGGCGATACCAAATATGTGTTCTTTTTTTGGTTTTGTAAAAATATACGGATTTATTGGTTTAATATTTTATTTATTTATTTTTATTTATTTTGTGATTTATTTTTTTTTTTAACAGTTTATCAACTTTTTTTTTTTACTTTTTTTTACATTTTTACTTAGTCCCTGTATGGGACATTAATTTTTATTTTTCTGATCACTGATCTCATGTAATGTAATAGACATATATTACATTACATTACATTACATTACATTACATGAGATCTTCCCTGTTTCAGTCACAGTCTCCTGTCTGGCTCAGCTTGCAGGCTGAGCCAGACAGGACACCATACATGGCGAGCTGGAGGCGGTCATGTGACCTCCAGCTGCCATAGCAACCCCAGGTCCTGGAAGGAATCGGAGGTAAGTAAGACGACCCCCTCTCCTCCTGCTGTCTCCTATATGCCGCGATCACTATAGATCGCAGCATATAGAAGACAGCAAAGGGTTAACATCACTGGGACCTGATCCAATCAGGTCCCGATGATGTCCCCTGTCAGAGCTAACGCTCTGCAGCGGAATCGCAGCGCTTGCAGGACCCTGGGGGTCCGGAGCGCTGCGAGACCACCCACCGTTTTTAAACGTCTGCGCTGCACAGAGCCCAGGCAGCGCGGACGTTTATGTACAGTGGGCCGTCGGGAACATGTTAAAGAACCTCATCCAAAACTACCACAAAGGACTTCAAGCTGTCATTGATGTTAGAGGGGGCAATACACTTTAAGACTGGGGTATGTAAACTTTTGATCAGGGTCATTTGGATGTTTTTGGTTGTCATTAAGATTTAAAAAGAGAAAACACAATAGTAAATGGCTTCACCCAACCAATAACCATGAGTGGAGAAAAAGTTTTTTTTGTTATCATTCATATTCTCTGAAACAAGGCCAAGAAAGGAAAAATTCTGCCGGGGTATGCATATAATTTTTTTACGCTGCAGATCTTAGTCCAGTCTAAGATTTGGGGCAAGGTGCACACCACTTTTAGAATATGCCTGATCTATTAAGATCTATTGTGCCTTTTAGTCTGATTACACCACACCTCATCAAGACCAGCGTGAACAATGCTGGTTATGATGGATCAGGGCCAACATGGGAAAAATGCCAATATTGACATTTTTTTTTCCCATCATGATTCACAATGAAATAAGTGATCAAAAAGTGATATGTATCCCAAATTACAGCTCATTACACTAAAAAACAAGCCCTGTAAACCGAAAAATGAAAAAGTTAAGCATTCCAAAATGTTCTATATATATCTATATATCTATATATATAATCATTTTTTTTGTGTACAAAAGTTGCAGTGGTACATAAATTGAGTAACATTAGTTAACAGCATAATCATATCAAGCCATACTATAAACCTATATAATTATTTATCTCTCACGGTGAATGGCAGAAAAATACAAAAAAACAATACCAGAATTGCAGTTTTTGTTTTTCTCCTACCAAAAAATGGAATAAAGTGACAAGGAAATCTTATGTACCCAAAAGTGGTAACAGTGAAAACTAGAGCTTGTGCCATAAAAAATTAGCCCTCCCACATCTGTCTATGGACAATTAAAAAACAAACAAAACATGGATTTCATATATATGGTGACCAAAAACATATATTTTTTAATTCTATTTTTGTGCATAGTAGTAAATCCTAAGAAAAGCTACATAAATTTGGTTTTGTCATCGTATCAACCCACAGAATAAAAATAACATGTCAGTTACACTGAGTGATAAATTGTATTTTAAAACAATAAATCCAAAATTGATATATATATATTAAATCATTCCACCTTCCAAAAAGTGTATGAAAAAGTGATCAAAAAGCCATATGCACTGTACACCAAAATGGCACCAGTAGAAACGACATAATGCTGCACATAAAATAAGCCTTTAAACATCTCTGTTGGTGGAAAATTGTAAAAGATTGGAGTCTCAGAATATGACTTGGCTACACACAAACTAATAAAACATAAAGCACATAAATATACAGTTTAACTAATTCCGTTTTTTTTTTAAATTTCTTCCCATAAAGAGTTAATAAATGTTGGGTAATAAGTTATATGTACTCCAAAATGGTCCCTTTGCCAAATAGAGCTCTTCCTGCAAAGACGCCCTCATATGGCAATGTAAAAGGTTGTTTGGTGGTAAAGGCCAAGTTGAGCCCCATCCTTGAAGAGGTTTTCCAGGATTAATATTTTTTTACTACGAAGAACTACTGAGAACTAACAGGCAGGTGATGTTGGCAGTCACGCTCTGTCGGCAGAGCAGCCCAGAAGAGGAGCAGCTGCTTTGTTGGATTCATCGAACGCTCTGAGCCGGCGCCCGGTAGAACAGGCAGGTAGTTGCTTGTGTTAGCAGCTACCTGCCTGTTCGTTATTAGGCCCATAAGAAATAAAAAATAAAATTCCTGGACAGGTTAAAGGGGTTGTCTCAACTTCTTAAAATTGAGGAAAATTGAAAACACCTTGAAAAAAAAGCAAACCACGAGCTGGCATGTCTTGGGTTTGCATGGAGCTAGCAGGCGCTCATCCACCATTGCAGAGGCAAAGCTTCCTTTGCTAGCAGCTTGGACATGTGCACAGTTGGGAACGGCAGTGCGACCATGGCCCGAGTCCAAGCTGTCAATCACTGACTAACTTCTGGAGCACACTGCTTTCAGCAAGCAGGGGAAAGAAGTGCGCTCGTGAAGAAAGAAGATGAGCACCATACTTTAACTGAAAAGCAGTTAATTCACAGTGACGAATCGGTCCAAGAGGAGAAAGAAGCAGATTTCTCGAATAAAGATCTATAATGGAGTTTAATTTCCCAGTGAAGTATTGCATGGCCTACAAGTCTCCCTACACTTACTAGGTGGCCTCCACAAGGAGAAACCCACAGTTTCTTATCTTCACTTGTATTGTTGATTTATAGGAAAAATGAAAACATCAGGTAGCTATTAAACCTGTGGCTGTCCTCTGGTGGAGATTGTTCACATTGAGGGTTTTTTCTGTTTTTTTGGTCTGTTTAAGAGGGGTGGAGGGAACGCAGCGTTTTACAGTAGCAGCTAAATATATATATATATATATATATATATATATATATATATATATATATATATATATATATATATATATATATATATATATATATATATATATAAAATAAAAGTCTGGCAAGCTTTGTGAGGTGTCTCATTGCCATTGTCTCGCGTACATTATCACTAAAGAGGAGGAATTATTAATTGAACCCCTAGGTAACTAGATAAATTCTAGTAAATGTGTCTGATACAAATACGTGGGAAACCCTTGGTGTGTCTATCTTCTAATCCATCCAACTCCTCACACTTTGGAGAAGTATAGGGCTATGAGTGGTGGCCTACATAGAATATGACTTGCCACTGATGCGGGCGAAATTCTACCTTTTAGTTTCCCATATGTGAAAAATAGAAAGTCCAAATATTTCTAGAGTTTCACCAAAATCGAAATCATCATCCATCACCTGCAATTATAATCTTGCCAAGGAAAGTCATTCCAACACTTGTTGTCCAGGATTAAAAAGTTAATCCATTTTTGCCAATTTCTTGGAATTTAATAACCTATTATGTGTATACAATGAAGATAGACATGACCATAAAATACAACAGACATCGACTTTCATAGACCACTTGTAGATTTCTATTTTCACCAGTAGGTGGCAGCAAATCACATGAGATCTGTAATTAGTACTGTCCGTTGGCGGACACTTTGTATACACCGTGTAGTAGATTCATATATGCTTTCTTCATACTAGTTTACCTTTTATTTCCAGGTATGGTCATTTATAAGTAATGAAGAGATTTCAGATTATTTTAAGGTTTAGTATTTTATGATGAATGAATTACATGCTGCCCTTGATACCAAGTGTACTTACAAATTTGTATATGTGATAGTAAATGAAGATTATGATAATGACTTGCCGCATAATAATATTGTGTACAGGCCTTGTTTGTACAGCTGTAAATATACATTGTTTGGTGAAGAAGTGATATCTTCTCAATCAAATATCTACAATGATCATTGCTGCAAAATTATCCAGTATTTCACCCCCGTAGTCACTGTAGAAGCTGACCAGTGAGTGCCGACTGCCCAATGTTTGATTCATATGATTGGAGTTGAATGTTTAATGCCATAGTTTTGTTTCTAAGACTCAGAGATTGTCCTTTAAAACTGTTGTCCACTACTCCCCTTATTAATGAAAAAAAATTATACTTTACTCCCAAGCGACCCTGTGCCTCTATATTCAGTGCTGCATTCTCCATCAGTCTCCTGGGACCACATGAGCACTGCAGCCAATCAGCTGAAAAAATGGGGCTTATCCCAGGAGGCTGGCGGGGGACGCAGCGCTGTGTATGGATGAGCCGCACCAGTCTGGAAGGTGAATATAGTTTTTCACCGTTCTTTCTCTCTCTCTCTCTTTCTTTCTTTCTTTCTCTCTCTCTCTTTCTTTGTCTCTCTCTCTCTCTTTGTCTCTCTCTCTCTCTCTTTTGTCTCTCTCTCTCTTTGTCTCTCTCTCTCTCTTTTGTCTCTCTCTCTTGTCTCTCTCTCTCTCTTTTGTCTCTCTCTCTTGTCTCTCTCTCTTTGTCTCTCTCTCTCTGTCTCTCTCTCTTTGTCTCTGTCTCTCTCTCGTTCTTTCTTTCTTTTTCTTTCTTTATTTCTCTTTTTCTCTTTGTTTTTTTCCTGTTTTTCTCTTTCACTTTTTTCTTTTTCCCTCTTTCCTTCTCTATTTTTTCTTTCTCCTTCTTTCTCCTTCTTTCTCCTTCTTTCTCCTTCTTTCTCCTTCTTTCTCCTTCTTTCTCCTTCTTTCTCCTTCTTTCTCCTTCTTTCTCCTTCTTTCTCCTTCTTTCTCCTTCTTTCTCCTTCTTTCTCCTTTCTCCTTCTTTCTCCTTTCTCCTTCTTTCTCTTTCTTTCTCTCTTTCTTTCTCTTTCTTTCTTTTTCTTTCTCTCTTTCTTTCTCTTTCTCTCTTTCTTTCTCTTTCTCTTTCTTTCTCTTTCTCTTTCTTTCTCTTTCTTTCTTTCTCTCTTTCTCTCTCTTTCTCTCTCTTTCTCTCTTTCTCTCTCTCTTTCTCTCTCTCTCTCTCTCTTTCTCTCTCTCTCTCTTTCTCTCTCTCTCTCTTTCTCTCTCTTTCTCTTTCTCTCTCTCTCTCTTTCTCTCTCTTTCTCTCTCTTTCTCTCTCTTTCTCTCTCTTTCTCTCTCTTTCTCTCTCTTTCTCTCTCTTTCTCTCTCTTTCTCTCTCTGTCTTTCTCTGTCTTTCTCTCTTTCTTTCTTTCTTTTTCTCTCTCTTTCTTTCCCTCTTTCTTTCCCTCTTTCTTTCTCTCTTTCTTTCCCTCTTTCTTTCCCTCTTTCTTTCCCTCTTTCTTTCCCTCTTTCTTTCCCTCTTTCTTTCCCTCTTTCTTTCCCTCTTTCTTTCTCTCTTTCTTTCTCTCTTTCTCACTTTCTTTCTCACTTTCTTTCTCACTTTCTTTCTCACTTTCTTTCTCTCTTTCTCTCTCTTTCTCTCTCTTTCTCTCTCTTTCTCTCTCTTTCTCGCACGCTCGCTGTAGCTATATGGTTTTGGGAGAGAGAGAGAGAGAGAGAGAGACGCTCGCTTGTCATAAAGGAAAATTCAGGGTCCAAGTTAGAATTTTGGATCGCCAAATTAAAAAGAAAAGACATTATTACATAGAAGAAAAACTCCAGCCCTGATTCTGGACTGACTGAATGTTGTTCCCCTCCTGTTTTGTACCATTTGGCTTTCCATCTGAGTGCTTGCTGCGTCCTGTGAAATATAGAGAGCAGTATCTTGGTACATGTTCCTAGTGTGTTATTGTTAGGTTATAGCCATCTGGGTCTTTCTGATAAATAGCTGTCAGTTTTCCAGAACCCTGACTCAAATTTTAGTAAACGCCTTGTCTGTTTATGGCTCTGTATTTACTGCCGGCGTAGCTGAACATCCCTGAAAGGGGATTTTTAGATTCTGGATGTAAACAGATATTTTACTGTGCTTATGCAATTTGTCTGACAGCGAGACATACTAACAATTACAGCTGCGAGTCCTTTACCCAAATTACTGTCTTAAGCCTTCATTTGGCAAAGTATTTGTTATAGTACTTCCCTGACAGTTTGTTGTCAAAATGATGGACCTTTCATTTCATCCTCTCACCCCACCACAAAATGTACGTGCTTGTAAAGTTGTTCTTAGCAGACCTGTCAGGCCTAGCGCAGTACTGTGCTTTCTACCTAAACTTCCTGTGATTACTATTCATCTGTCATTGCAAGATAAAAGCTCTCTGGTTGGAACATGGTCTGTTTTTTGTTCCACATATGAGCATAGCTAATATAGAGGTTAGATTTTCTCTCTGCTTATTCCATGTAGGTTTTTTAGCAATTGTACTCGTGCACTGATATAGGTGGGTGGGGGGAAGGAGCAGTGTTACACTGAAGGATCATAGGCCCTAACAGAGAAAATGAGTTTGAGAGCACACACTTCTATATAAAAAAAACCTGTTGACATCTATTTTAATTGTATCATTTAAGAAGTATCAATAAATTTTAATATTGTAAATCATCCGATAAGAAATAGACCCTAGTGGTAAGTAGATCCAAAGACCTCTTTCAAGGGATTCTGTTACGAGGTTGTCGCTACCCCTTAGCTAGACATAAGTCCATCGAGTTCAACCAATTACCTAACATGATCCAAAGGAAGTTGCTAATATTAGGGGTGGGATCAGACTAGTTCCCTGGATCAATGTCCCGTCACAGAATCTAGTACTCCTAACCTAAAATGTTATATTTTTCAAGAAAGGCATTTAGGCCCCCTTGACCTTTTTGTAGTGAATAATCAACCATTACAACATCATGTTGCAGAGGTTCCATAGTCTCACTGCTCTTACAGTAAAGAATCTGCGATTGATGAGGATGTCCCCTTGGTCGTCATTGCTGGCCTGGGTGTAAAAAGATCTTTAGAGAGATCTCTGTACTACCCCCTCATATATTTATACATTGTAATAAGATCACCCCTTAGTCTTAGTTTTTCCAAACTGAATAACCTGAAATTTAACAACCTATCTTGGTATTGCAGTTCACCTATTCCCTTAATAACCTTGGTCGCTTTCTCTGCACCCGCTCTAGTTCAGCTATGTCTTTCTTATACACCGGAGACCAGAATTGTACACAGTATTAGAAGTGTGGCCTTACTAGTGACTTGTATAGAGGCAAAACTATGTTCTTGTAATAAGCATCTATGCCTCTTTTAATGCATCCCGTTATTTTATTTGCCTTAGCAGCAGCTGCCTAGCACTGGTCACTAAAGTTAAGTAAGCCCTCCATCCATACACCAAAGTCCCTCTCAGTGACAGTTTTACCATGTAGCTCATAATTATACATTTCATTTCCTTTGCCCAAGTACAAGACCTTACATTTATCTACATGAGTGTTCCCCAAGTCCAGTCCTCAAGGCCCACCAACAGGTCATGTTTTCAGGATTTCCTTAGTATTGCACAGGTGATGGAATTATTGCCTGTGCTGGTGATGCAATTATCACCTGAGCAATACTAAGGAAATCCTGAAAACATGACCTGTTGGTGGGCATTGAGGATCAGAGCTGGGAACACTGATGTACATTAAACATCAATTGTCATTTCTCAGCCAAAGCCTCTAGCTTACATAAATCTCTCTGTAATATTAAATTAGCCTCTGTGTTTATTACCTTGCAGAGTTTAGTATCATCTGCAAATATTGCAATTCTACTCCGTAGGAACCCTGCGAGGACATTTAATATGTTAAAAAGAAAAGGGCCCAATACTAACCTCTGTGGTACTGTACTGTTAATTTTGACCCAATCGGAGTGTATTCCATTAATAAAAACTGTTTCCTATCACTGAGTCAGTTGTTAACACAGTTACACACATTTTCCCCTAGTCCCATTTCCGTTATTTTATGTACTGAGATTTTATGACACTGTGTCAAATGCAGTATCAAAATGTAGAGGCAAAGACGATGATTTCAATGATGTATCACTTATTAGGCTGCTTGCTGAAGTTTTTAAAATTGCCTAATGCTGAGCGATATATAATCCCACCCACATCACTGGCTGCTTTCTGCCTTTGCCCAGTGTCCACAGAAAGGTCCCAATCAGTGGTGTGTGTGTGTGTGTGGGGGGGGGGTTATGCAGAGCTCATGAATATGGAAGACTACTTGGCTTACTAATCTAGTGACAATCTCCTGCTGATAAAATAGTGATTTTAGCAAAAGTACAGCAAGCAGCCCAGTAAGTGACACATCGCTGGAATCAGTGTCTCTCTCGCTGTTATCTTGCTCCCAGATTGGGTGGTAAAAGCATGGTGACAGATTCCCTGTAAAAGTAGATTTGTCTTCTGCTGGACCTTTGGAATCATTACTGTGTTAGAGCCTTGGTACTCCACATCCTGGTGGACCAGCGACTGGGCCAGCAGCTGTCGACAAGGTTTTGTTGTTGTTGTTGTTGTTGTTATTATAAAAACGTCTTTTATTCTGTGTGATATATTGACAATTATCTCCTGTTCTACTTTACAGGAACCTGTCAACTCATATACATCCTGTAAACCACAACCATAGTACTATGTTGAATAGTAGTAGATTTCTAAAGATGTGATTAAAAAAAAAAAATGAATGTACTGAAGTATGTATACACAAATGAATGAAGAACTTAATGATAGTCATTTATAGAGATTTATTGTAAACCAAGAAACTATGACCGGAGAAGTGAAGATATGTATAAGATGACATGAAATCCCAGGTCATTTGTTCTATCTGGTTTTCTCCTCTGCTTATGGAGAACTTCATAATCCCATTATTTTCTGTATCTTTCTTGTTTTGTATACTCGGCCCTGGGCTGTAAAGGGCATTTTTTCATTTACGCTGGCTGCTCTAATTGTAACCTGCGGGGAAGTTGAGTAAAAATCCTTTGCTGAGATCTTGGAATGAATGAAGTTCTGTTTTATGGCATGTCTTGTCCTGAACAAACATATTAGACTATCTTACCTTGTGGGATTTCCTATCTATGCTGTTCGTCCCTGAGTGGTCCTCGGTCTTATGTATGTATGTGATATGTAGCAGCTACAGGGAAATTGATGCGTGTGCTTTAGGCTTTGCATCAGTCTAGTGTCATAGCCTTCCTTTGCTATAAACTTGATATTCTTCTCTATCCTGTGCTATTTCTTACATTACAGAATTCTTGTATCTTTCCAGAGTGAAGTCCTAGAAGGTTACAGTATGAAGGAATTTCAGCCACACAACTATGTCCTGCTGCTAATGTTGCAAGATATGACCAGGCTCAGCAAGCATGACGGGACACCTGAAGGTTATGATGCCAACGTACAACCTCAGCTTAACACCTGACTTGCTCTCTCCACTCCTTTCTGCTTGTGTAATTTTTATAACCACTTCCTAACATTCATAGCTTTATAGTAAGAGTTTTGGTTGCACAACTACTTTCTATTTTTGTAAGTCTTTGTTGTGTTTGTGAACAATAACCTTTTAAAGAAGAAACAAAACAGACCTCTAATCCGAGGATGCCGAAATCTTTGTAACTAATGTAGTTTTCCCACTTTTTTTTTGTATTTTTTTTTTTTAACTCTTGTCTTAATGGAAGCCTCCTTGTGAGGCCATTTGCATATTTACAGAATATTCAGGTGAATTAAATGTTTAGAGAACAACCTTTTTTTTGTACACGTTTCTTAGTCTCCAATTCACATTCATTGGTGTTTTTTTTCTACCAATACTTGTGTTTTAAAGGTTCAATATGACAAAAAAAAA
Organism: Phyllobates terribilis; assembly: GCF_046119375.1. Lineage (NCBI taxonomy): Eukaryota > Metazoa > Chordata > Amphibia > Anura > Dendrobatidae > Phyllobates > Phyllobates terribilis. Next base: position 519,448,337 of record NW_027362763.1, on the reverse strand, counting down.
GAGGGAGATATCAAACAGTCGCAATACGGCTTTTTTTAAACCTCATTTTCAGAACTTCTCGGTGAACATTTTATACGTATCTGAGGTTTTTATTGCTACGTGATGGGGAGTGGACCAGCAAAGGGGACTGCAGCCAGCTAGATGGCGTTCATTTATTTCTGTCCAGCTGACAATGAACACTGCCTCTCCCTTTTGGAGAAAGACCACTTTGACACAAACATTCCAGGACAGGTGATACATCTGTCCCATAGAAGGGGAAACATATATATGGCAGCTCCAGGCTATATTGTGCTGTTTGTTAATGTGTTCTATTAGACCCTTGTTATTGAATTCACATGTTAAACACTTGGCTGTCGTCTATGTGTACATGGTAGAGCTGTCAGAAGCATAGTCACACTGATGCTTTGTAATGATTTCTACAGGTTATGGCATGCAGGAAGATCCCGTGCTTTCTGTACTTGCCACCGACTACACCCACCTTGGTTACCACTAGCAAAATGTGTATTGAGTTTGTCTCCGTCTTGATTTACAGTTGACCGTGTATAGTTAAAATGCCAAATTAGATTTATAGCAGCTTCAAGTTGTATTAAGAATATTTTGCTTTCTGTAATACTGTTAAAATAAAGTTTGTTTATTCTATTGAACACTTGTACGTGTTTCTCTTCTTGGCAAATGCTTCCAATGCATTGGACCTGCATGCATATTGGGGTGGATTTACACATGGCAGAGTTGGATACAGAGATTTCTGATACTTTACTATTTATTTAATTAAAGGTTGCAGAAATCCTGTCCTTGCTGCCGAAACAACTCCATTCAGATATATGGAAGTAATCAAGTCACAGGAGCGGCTTCATGGAAATCCGCCCTAATAAGAAAGTCACTTTTGATTTCCATGCTTTAATCATCTTCTTACTCCGAGAATCTCACATCACAAGTACCATTTGTGACTCCTGCTAAAAGGGAAATTAGTGATGAGCACAAGTGCTCGTTACTGGAGTTTGCCTAACGTGCTCGGGTATGCAGCAAGTATCACTGGTGCTCGAGTGACTTGTTCGAGTCCCCGTGGCCTCATGCTTTGCAAGTGTTAGACAGCCACAAAACATATAAGGATTGCCTGACAAACACTGGCTATCCCTACATGTTTTGTGGCTAACAGCCGTGAAACATGCAGCTGTGGGGACTTAAACATGTCACTCAAGCACCCGCAATACTCTGTGCATACCCGAGCACCCTAGGCAAACTCAAGTAATGAGCACTTGCGCTCAACACTAGAAATTAGTATAAGGCAATCCCCAATGCCTGAGCTGAACTTACAGCCTGATATATGCTTATGAGGTTGTAATTTTTTTTGTCATGAGACCCGCAGTCAGTCCAGACATGACTTTCTACATATGGACCATGAAATATGGCAGTCTGAACCCCGCCTAAAAGCACAATACCCAAATAACTGAACATCTCATACCAGGTAAATAACTTACAAGTCCAATAAGTATTATTATTATTTAAAATAGAAATAAGACATAATTTACCAAGGTGTTTTTGCCAGTTTGCACCTTCAAATGTCGCTAAATTTTTGTGCAACACGAAGTTGCACAAAATGTAGCTACTTTTGGCATTTTCACAACAGTATTGACTAGCCCTTCAAAAGTGGCATAGCCTCTCCTAAAAATTTCTGAAAAGTTGGCGTACCTTTTAACCAAGTAACGCTTCTCCAGTCCTAATTAAGTAACTTTTCTGGCGCAGGTACATGCCAGTTGGAGTAAATAGGGTTTGGTAATTATTTTTTGTTTTTTTTACCAGATACTGACCTTTTTTTGTTTGTTGTTGCAGCCATTTTTGTCAGCATTTATATTTAGTAATGGTCATACTTACTTTCTGAAAAGTGAACTTTAAAGTGACAGTAAATGAAAATAAAAGCTGCAATTGTTACAAAATGAAGCCCCATGCTCGCCACTTATTTCCCCTGCTGATCCAGCTCTGATCCGTCAGTGCTCCCAGACTTTGCAAGTGGCCAGCATTTGTCCGCAGTGATCACAGTACTTGAACTGCTTATGGGAGCCATGCCATGATGCCAGTAGTCCTGTGCTGCTGTGGATTTGTAACAGACCACATGTACATCCTACATATTAAATATTGCAGGGTGTACATGTGATTAAATAAACTACATATTTTTCATTGTAATTGATACAGGTGTTTATTGCATGATTTTTTTTTTTAGTAACCGTTGATGACTTTTTTTTATTTACATAGTGTTTGCATACAAGTGATCAAATACAAAATACTTGGTGTATTTAATCACATGGACATCCTGCAGCGCTCAATATGTATGATGTACATGTGATCCGTTAAAACAACGCATAAAGAAGACATTTGTCTGTGGCAATTATTAATGTATAATTCTGGCTGTATCATGTCATTGTACAGAAGTTCATGCAGCTAGCACCAAAGGTCTTAGGTAAAAGTTTGATGAGGATAACAACGCAATGCTCGGACTGGCCGATGGTTCTCCCGACCAGAGTGTGACAGTATGTGTTTCTATGCGGCTATTACACTCGTGTTGGGAGAGCTGCCTACCAGTCCCAGCATTGCGTTGTGATCCCTGTCCGAGTTATACGGCTGTCCGACTCTTCCTTTAGTTACAGGAATTGATTGAGTATTTAACGGGTGGAGACCATAGACGAAAACTACTGAATAGAGAGTTATGGGGGATATATAACTTTAAAACAAGAATACCACAAGGTTTGAATGTTAGATATGATATTATAGATCATTATTAAATTCCACAACTATGGTTCTGTTCTAATATAGCTTTCTCATTTTTTTTCTTTGTTTGTGATTGGTTGAAATTTGCATGTGGCCACAAAGGAAATTACATAAATATGTGGAAAGCTAATTTATTAGTATGCAATGATAAAGGACCGACTGTAGCGTCGGCGTCCCTGCCTCCTGCTAGGCAGGGACGCTGTTCCCCTCACCTCTCCACTCCGTGCCCGGCGTCATCCTCCCGCTCTGCTGGCAGCGCGCGCTGCTTCCCGGCCACTGTGCTTAGGGGGCGCGCGCGCGCGCTCCCCCTCTCTTAAAGGGGCCGCGCGCGCCGTCCTAAGGAGTCCCCGGCCAATGGCCGGAGGACCTCACCATATATAAGGCACCTCCTCCAAAATGGAGGTGCCCGAGCAATGTTGTTGCAAAGCCTTCACTCTGCTTCAGCCCTCAGGTCCTGTTACCAGTTACCTGCCAGTCACCTGCCAGATTCCTGCTTGATACCTGCCTGATATCCGTTTACCTGCTTGCAAGCCTGCGGTCCGACGGTCTGCCTTCCGACACCTGTCAGTCTGTCTATGGACCAGCCTGCCCGCTCACCTGGGAGCGCTCATCTGCTACCTGTCTGCTAGCCTACCTGGAGGCTCTGCTGTCACTTGCCGTGACCACCTGCCCGTCCAGAGAGTCTTGCCTGCTCACCTGGGAGCGCTCACCTGCTACCTGTCTGCTAGCCTACCTGGAGGCTCTGCCGTCACTTGCCGTGACCACCCGCCTGTCCAGAGAGTCTTGCCTGCTCACCTGGGAGCGCTCATCTGCTACCTGTCTGCTAGCCTACCTGGAGGCTCTGCCGTCACTTGCCGTGACCACCTGCCTGTCCAGAGACTCTTGCCTGCTCACCTGGGAGCGCTCATCTGCTACCTGCCTGCTAGCCTACCTGGAGGCTCTGCTGTCACTTGCCGTGACCACCTGCCCGTCCAGAGAGTCTTGCCTGCTCACCTGGGAGCGCTCACCTGCTACCTGTCTGCTAGCCTACCTGGAGGCTCTGCCGTCACTTGCCGTGACCACCTGCCCGTCCAGAGACTCTTGCCTGCTCACCTGGGAGCGCTCACCTGCTACCTGTCTGCTAGCCTACCTGGAGGCTCTGCCGTCACTTGCCGTGACCACCTGCCTGTCCAGAGACTCTTGCCCGCTCACCTGGGAGCGCTCACCTGCTACCTGTCTGCTAGCCTACCTGGAGGCTCTGCCGTCACTTGCCGTGACCACCTGCCCGTCCAGAGACTCTTGCCCGCTCACCTGGGAGCGCTCACCTGCTACCTGCCTGCTAGCCTACCTGGAGGCTCTGCCGTCACTTGCCGTGACCACCTGCCTGTCCAAAGACTCTCGCCCGCTCACCTGGGAGCGCTCACCAGCCACCTGCCTGCTGTCCTTCTACCCAGAGACTGTCCCTGTCACTTGCCGTGAGTACCCGTCCTTCTACTCAGAGACTGTCCCTGTCACTTGCCGTGACTACCTGCCCTTCTACCCAGAGACTGTCCCTGTCACTTGCCGTGACTATCTGCCCGTCTTCCCCGGGAGCCACCCGCTTCCTTACAAGGACCGCCCCCTTGTATAGTTGCTCAGAGGTTCCGCCTCCCAGACCCGTTACACCGACGTCTGAAACATATCTGCCTTTTTTTATTGGTGATGTGTACTTACGATTTTAAATCTATGCAATATAGTGCAGATTTGCACCAGTTTTTCCCTGCAGTGGCTGACCTGTATTAGAACCAGGGATTCTGAAACTTTTTTTTTTTGCTCCTGGGTCTCACTAGATGGCCAAAGTTGATACCTGGGCCTCATCAACAAGACCAAGTAGATTCCTGAGCCTCATCACCTGTAGTATAAAGGGGGCTTTCTCATCTTTTCACACTAAAAATACAAGAACGCTCTACTGAACACAGTGCTCATGTGTATGGGGGTCCAGGAGATCTTGCTGATCACGATCTCGTGTATGGGGGGACCAGGAGAGATTGCTGATCACGATCTCGTGTGTGGGGGGACCAGGACAGATTGCTGATCACGATCTCATGTGTATGGGGGGGAGCAGGAGAGATTGCTGACCACTATCTCGTGTGTATGGGGGGACAGGAGAGATTGCTGACCACGATCTCATGTGTATGGGGGGACAGGAGTGATTGCTGTCCACGATCTCATGTGTATGGGGGGACAGGAGAGATTGCTGTCCACGATCTCATGTGTATGGGGGGACCAGGAGAGATTGCTGACCACGATCTCATGTGTATGGGGGGGACCAGGAGAGATTGCTGACCACGATCTCGTGTGTGGGGGGACCAGGAGAGATTGCTGACCACGATCTCATGTGTATGGGGGGACAGGAGAGATTGCTGACCACGATCTCGTGTATGGGGGACCGCAAGATATAGCTGACTGTAATCTCATGTGTATCGTGGACCATGAGAGTTAGCTGACCACGATCTTGTGTGTATGGGGGACCGGGAAATATAGCTGACTGTGATCTCATGTGTATCGTGGACCATGAGAGATAGCTGACTGTGATCTCGTGTATCGTGGACCATGAGAGATTGCTGACCATGATCTCATGAGTATGGTGGACCAGGAGAGATTGCTGACCACGATCTCATGTGTTTGGGGGACCGGGAGATATAGCTGACCACGATCTCGTGTATGGTGGACCATGAGAGATTGCTGACCACGATCTCGTGTATGGTGGACCATGAGAGATTGCTGACCACGATCTCGTGTATGGTGGACCAGGAGAGATTGCTGACCACGATCTCGTGTATGGTGGACCAGGAGAGATTGCTGACCACGATCTCATGTGTATGGGGGGACCAGGAGAGATTGCTGACCACTATCTCATGTGTATGGGGGGACCAGAGAGATTGCTGACCACGATCTCATGTGTATGGGGGGACCAGGAGAGATTGCTGACCACTATCTCATGTGTATGGGGGGACCAGAGAGATTGCTGACCACGATCTCATGTGTATGGGGGGACAGGAGAGATTGCTGACCACGATCTCGTGTGTGGGGGGACCAGGAGAGATTGCTGACCACGATCTCATGTGTATGGGGGGACAAGAGAGATTACTGACCACGATCTCATGTGTATGGGGGGACCAGGAGAGATTGCTGACCACGATCTCATGTGTTTGGGGGGACCAGGAGAGATTGCTGACCACGATCTCGTGTATGGGGGGACCAGGAGAGATTGCTGACCACGATCTCGTGTATGGGGGACCGGGAGATATAGCTGACCACGATCTCATGTATGGTGGACCATGAGAGATTGCTGACCACGATCTCGTGTATGGTGGACCATGAGAGATTGCTGACCACGATCTCGTGTATGGTGGACCAGGAGAGATTGCTGACCACGATCTCATGTGTATGGTGGACCAGGAGAGATTGCTGACCACGATCTCATGTGTATGGTGGACCAGGAGAGATTGCTGACCACGATCTCGTGTATGGGGGACCGTGAGATATAGCTGACTGTATTCTCACGTGTATCGTGGATCATGATAGATTGCTGACCACGATCTCGTGTATGTATGGTGGACCATGAGAGATTGCTGACCACGATCTCGTGTATGTATGGTGGACCATGAGAGATTGCTGACCACGATCTCGTGTATGTATGGTGGACCATGAGAGATTGCTGACCACGATCTCGTGTATGGTGGACCTGGAGAGATTGCTGACCACGATCTCGTGTATGGTGGACCAGGAGAGATTGCTGACCACGATCTCATGTGTATGGTGGACCAGGAGAGATCACTAGCCACGATCTCATGTGTATATGGGATCATAACATATATGGGGGACCGCGAGATATAGCTGAGCATGATATCATGTGTATGGGGGGACCGGGAATGATAGCTGTTCATGATCTCAAGTGTATGGTGGACCATGAGAGATAGCTGACCACGATTTCATGTGTATGGGGGACCGAGAGATAGCTGACCATGATTTCATGTGTATGGGAGATAGCGGACTGTGATCTCATGTGTATGGGGGACCAGGAGAGATCGTTGATCATGATGTTGTGCATGGAGGATGAGGAGAGATTGCTGACCATGGTCTTGTGTGTATGGGGGACCAGGAGAGATCGCTGACCATGGTCTCGTGAATGGAGGACCAGGAGAGGTAGATGACAATGATCTCCTGTATATTGAGGACTAGAAGAGATCGCTGACCATGGTATCGTGTGTATGGCAGACCAGGAAAGATTGCTGACCATGGTCTTGTGTATGGGGGGACTGGGAGAGATAACTGACCATGGTCTCGTGTATATGGGGGACCAGGAGATCAAGCTTACCATCATCTCATGTATGGGGGACCAAGAGAGATCGCTGACCACGATCTAATGTGAATGGGCAATTTAAACAATTATTCCGATCTTCATAGATCATAGATGTATATTGTCAGATAGTGCTTATAAAATGAAGTACTATTGCAATTTACTACTTTTAAAATTTGTATTTTTTTTTCTTTTTTTTAATGCAGCTCTTTGCCTGGGAGACTGATCACCTCTGATGTCTACCTTGTAAGCTGGTTGGGATTATTCTGCTGTCGACCAGCGGCAGGCGGTCTCCAAGGAAACAAGCTGTAACCAAAAGATTGTTAACCCCTTAGTGACCACCAATATGATTCAAAAGTAACCTGAGTTATATGAGAATAGTATCCCATGATGAGTGAAAATGCAGCAGCTGCCAGCTGTACACTATAGCGGACACCCTGCTGCATGAGTCCCGATCAGTGTTTGCATCGACCATAGCCATTTAACCCTTAGAAGCTGCTGTCAATAGTGACCTCAGCATTTAGATGGTTAACAGTATGGGGGCTCCCTCTTTAACCCCATCAGCAGACTGAGAGCATGATTGTGTGGTCCTGATAGTTGCCATGGTCAAGTAATAGCCATTGGGTCTGCCGGCTATAGTGGCCTGTTCAGAAGATGGTAACATTTACGTCGTAAAAATAACATTTTTCTTTCCGGTCATGCCACTTTGCATTAATTCCTGAAAAGCACCTGAAGGGTTATACAAAACTGCTTTCATGTAGTTTATTATGTTGAGGGGTGCTGTTTTTAAAATGTTATCACTTTTGGGTGGTTTCCAATATATAGGTCTCCCAAAGTTACTTCAAAGCTAAATAGGTCCCAAAAAAAAAATTTTTGTAAATTGCCTTGAAAAAATGAAAAATTGCTGCTACATTTTTAAAGTTTCTAACATCCTAACAAAATAAAAGAACATTTTACAGATGGTGCTCATGTAAGGCAGACATGAGGGAAATGTTAACTATTTTCTGTGGTATGACTCTGGATTAAAGGGATCATCATTCAGAGTTTGAAAATTTGCTATTTTTTTAGAAATTTGTCACATTTCTGATATTTTTATAAATAAACACAAAACATGTCAACCTAAATTTACCATGATCATAAAATATAATGTGTGATGGAAAAACCATCTTAAAATCACAGGTATACGTTGAAACATGAAAGAGTTATTGCCACATACAATGACACATGTCATGTTTGAAAATTTTGGTCTGGTCACTAAGGGGCTAATGTATCAGATTGCAGACACCAGAAAAAGGTTTGTGCAGTTTAAAATCCCCTTGGTGAAAACCCCTGCCCAATAACTAGGGGGAGCCTAGCTAGTAAGGAGAGCATCACAATTTTCTAATTTATTGTAAAATTTCTGTAAAGATTTTGGATAGCTGAACAGGCAGTTTTCTCTCAGCCCTCTGAGGCTTGTCATACATGGATGAGAATGATATTATTCCAAAAGCAGATATTTGTCTTTAAAATTGATCTGCCATGTTGAATATTTTTCAGTTGGCAACTAGAATTAAAATTGTTCATGCCAAACAGATCTACAGTCAATCAGTGGAAGTCCAAACCGATCATAACCGAGATCAATGTCATTTTAAAAGGAACCTATTGTGAAACAACGCTATTAACCTGCAGATATGGGGTTAATCTGAAGGTTCTAGAGGAAATGAACGTTATTCCTTCCGCCTCGGGCTTTCAGTCATAGAGATATGGCCGGTGCGACTTCAGTCACCGCTCGGTATACAGTGATCGGCGGTTGTAACCATGCTCCAGCACTGACTGATAGCCAGTTCAGCAGTACATCAGTACAGAGCTGACAGTCAATCTGCAGAGGCATGGTTACAGCCACCGCTCAGTACATAGTGGTGGCCAGTGCCAAGGCGTGGTTATACCCACCACTGATTATGTATTGACTGAAGCTGCACCTCTGACAGAAAGCCAGAGGCTGTCTGGAGGAGTAAAATTAATTTCCTCCCTGCAGCCTCGGGCTTTCAGTCATAGAGATGCTGCAGCTTCAGTCACCGCTCAGTATGTAGTGAGCGGCGGCCGTAACCACTCCCCGGCACTGACTGATAGCCGGTTCAGCATTGCGTCAGTACAGAGCTGAGAGTCCATCTGTGCAGGGGCATGGTTACAGCCACCACTCAGTACATAGTGACTGTACATAGTGGCGGTCAGTGCCAAGACGTGGTTATACACACCACTGACTACGTATTGGCTGAAGCTGTACCTCCTGACAAAGCCAGAGGCTGTCTGGAGGAGTAAAGTTAATTTCCTCCCTGCAGCCTCGGACTTTCAATAATAGAGATGTTGCGGCTTCAGTCACCGCTCACTACATACTGAGTAGCGGCTGTAACCACTCTCCGGCTTTGACTGATAGCCGGTTCAGCAGTGCATCAGTACAGAGCTGAGAGTCAATCTGTGCAGGGGCATGGTTACAGTCACCACTCAGTACATAGTGACTATGAATAAAAGCCAGAGGCTGATAGGAGAAATAGTTTATTTCCTCCTGGCAGCGAGGCTCTCTGTGTGGGCACTGGGAAGCTTAAGAATGCTATTAAGCTGCAGATTAACCTCATATCTGCAAGTTAATGTTTTTTCACATGATGGGTTCCCTTTAACCCTTTTCCTACATTGGTACATTTTGGTGATCGTGGGGGCACAGGAGCAGTGCCAGCACAGTTGTCGCCGGACTCGTGATAGCAGAGCCCCGGCTGTCACAGCCAGGGTGACTGTCCGCACCGTCTCCAGATTTTCAACCCTCTAAATGCTGCAGTCAATAGCGATCGCATCGTTTAGAAGGATGGGAGAGGGAGGGGACTCCCTCTCCCATCTGATCGGCAACCCGCAACATCATCCCAAGGTGAAATTACAACCTCCAGGTCAGCCAGCTATGGTGGCCTTTTCAGGCCTTGCCAGGAGCATGATCTAAAAGGCGTTCTGTCAGTGTAACACTGACAGGTATAGTGTATTGCAATGCATTATATCGGCGATCAGAATAATAAAAAGTCCCAAAGAGGGACTTAGTATAAAAGTGAAAAGTTTAAAAACAATTTAAAAATATTTATAAAATATGAAAAAAAAACATTCCAATAAACATGTATATTTATGTAAAAACAGCAACAACAAAAATACACATATTGGGTATCGCTGCTTCCAGAACGACCTGATCTATAAAACTGTCAAATTGGTTAACCCATTCAGTGAAAACCGTGAAAAAAATGATGCTTTTTCATCATACTACCGAACAAAAAGTGGAATAAAATGCAATCAAAAAGACAAATGTAAATAAAATGGTATACCTGAAAACTCCGTCGTGTCCTGCAAATAACAAGCCATCACACAGCTCCATCAGCAGAGAGATAAAAGTTATAGCTCTCAGAATAAAGTGACGTTTCTAAAAAAAAAAAAAATTGTTTAAAAGCAGCAAAACAAAAAAATTATATAAATGTGGTATTGCTGTAATCGTACTGACCCGAAGAATAAAGCTGCCTTATCACTCTTACCACACAATGGCATAAAAAACTACAAAACCTGAATTGTTGGTTTTTGTTTATTCTGCCTCCCAAAAATCAGAATCAAAAGTGTTCAAAAAAATTTTTTGTGCCCGAAAATGGTACCAATAAAAACATCAACTCGTCCCACAAAAACCAAGCCCTCACACGACTCTGGCGGCACAAATATAAACCAGTTTAAAGCTTTCAAAATATGGCAATGAACAAAAATTTTATTTTTTTTTGTTTGTTTTTTACAAAAGAACTATTTTTAGTGTGTGGTAGTAGTGAAACATAAAAACCAATATAAATTTAGTATTGCTGTAATCGCACCGACCCAAAGAATAACGTCGTCTAACACTTATACCGCACAAAAAACGGAATAAAAAAATAAATAGAACAAATTCTTCATCTGCTGTTGATTTGTTCATTCTGCCTCCCAAAGATCACGATAAGGCTTGGCTCCTATTTTTCTTTAGTTCTACACTAAGCGCTTACACCAGGGTTTCCGTGTAAATCTCTGGAATACGTGATTTAGACAAAAGATTCCCTATAATAAGGCAGATGGAGATACTGTGGACTATCCCTAGCCTATAATCTGTCAGTGTCTGTCTTTTTAACCCTAGAACGCATGAACATAAAAATATACATTTTCTCATACCTGGGGCCTTTTAGGCCCGTGTGCAAATAACATGGAATAACTCAAACAAAAATGATAAACAACTATATACCTGAGGAATACCTAGAGTTTCAAAATTCTAACTAAAGTAATCTTGCAGAAAATAGAAAACAATTAACAGGGCGAGCCTGCGAGGCCACAGGTATGCGTTCTAGGGTTAAGGATGCACATAAGCACTGTTAGCCACAGTTTTGTGCACCTTTGCCATGAAGGACACCGCTGAACAGAGGCCAGACGGAGTCCAGAGTAACTGCTGCCTCATTAGTGTATGGATCCCTGAATCACATCACTGGGAGATTTAGATGGAAACCCCAATGTAAATGCTCAGCGTAGAATGCCGGATGAATGTGATCCAAAATGTTATGTAAAATGTTCCCAATAAAAGCTTCAACTCAATCCAAAAAAAAAGTAAGTCCCCACTCAGGTCCGTCATCTGTCAATGAAAATATAGGGGTTTCCACGTTACTGGTAGCACAAAGGTTCTGGAAAAGTGCTATGGCTTCTCGCCCCGCAAAAGAAATTCAACAAATTCTGCACTCCCAAATCCAAATGTCCCCCTCCCTTCTGAGCCTAAGTGTGCCTAAACCACATTAAGCGACCACATGTTTGGCATTTCTGTAGCGATGAAAGCCCACCTAATTTATGGGTGCATGTCTCCAGAAGCATGAGCTGGGCATAATGTACTGGGCACTATAATGGCAGATTTGCAATTTTCACTCAGCAACATCCACTGCTGCTTGTTTCTGGAAAACTCCCATGGAGTCAATATTGTCACTGCAACTATAGATAAATTCCCAGAGGGGTGTAATTTCTTAAATGGGGTCACTTGATTATTCTCTTCTGGCACTTAGGGGCTGTGTATATGGAGTCTGCAAACTATTCTAGGAAAATGTGTTCTCTAAGAGTCAAACAGCGCTCTGTCCCTCCCATGTCTCATTGTGTGGCTAATTAGTACTGTACAGCCACATATGGGGTATTGCCACATTCAGCAGAAATTCTTGAGGTTTCTGTTGTTTTGGCATGTCAGGGGCTCTTCAAATGTGACATGGTGTCCACAATCTATTCCAGACAAAATTGTGATCAAGAATTCAATTTGCGCTCAATCCCTTCTGAACCCTGCTGTGTGTGCCCAAACAGTAGTTTTCCACCATACATGGGGTATCAATGTACCCAGGAGAAATTTCACAACAAATTGTAAGGTCCATTTTCTCCTGTTACCCTTGAGGAGATTAAACATTTGGGGCTAAAGCAACATTTTTGCGTGAAAAAAATATTTTTCCATTTTCACTGCTCAACGTTATAAAATTCTGCGAAGCACCTGTGGGTTCAAGATGCTCACCACATCTCTAGCTAAGTTCCTTGAAGGGTGTCGTTTCTAAAATGGGGTCACTCGTGGTGGTTTTCCACTGTATAGGCGCATCAGGGGCTCTGCAAACGCAACATGGTGTACGCTGTCTATTCCAGCGAATTTGCGCTCCAAAAGTCATACTGTGCTCCTTCCCTTCCGAGCCCTGCCGTGCACCCAAACAGTTGTTTTCCACCTTATATGGGGAATCTGTGTACTCGAGAGAAATAGCACAACAAATTGTACAGTCCATTTCCTCCCATTACCCTTGTGAAAATGAAAAATTTGGGGATAAAGCAAAATGTTTGTGGGAAAAATTTAAATTTTAATCTATTCATTCAACATTGCCTTAATTCCCGTGAAGCACCTGAAGACTTAATACACTTCTTGAATGTGGTTTTAAAAATCATGTCACTTTTGGGTATTTTCTGTCACAGAGGCCCCTCAAAGTGACTTCAAATGTGATGTGCCTTCTGAAAAAATTGGTTTTGTAAATTTTGTTGGAAAAATGAAAAATTGCTGATTAACTTTTAACCCTTCTAACTTCGTAACAAAAAATATGTTTCAAAAATTATACTGATCTAAAGTAGACATGTGAGAAATGTTATTTATTATCTATTTTGTGTTGTATAACTATTTGGTTTCAGGGCATAAAAATTCAATGCTTGAAAATTGAGAGCTGCTGTCAGTCAGTGCGCGGTTACAGCTGACTCGAGATGAGTACAGGACCAGAAGCCGATCTTTTAGGACCTGGGTTGGAGCTGGATTGGAGCACATGATGTAATAAAACTATATTAGTGAGGTGTAAATTTAATAAAACTAATTTATGAATATTTGCCTGGAAAGCCCTTTTCAGAATTCCTGCTTTTTTTTCTTAAGCATGTAGTTCAAAAGGGATGCTCACATTAAATGGTTTATTGTTTTATGTACGTTTATTTTCATGACTATTCCACAAATCATACATACAAAAACCTGTATAATGCATATGGAAATTATGCAGCCATTTTCAATAACAGAGATATGAAGAGAAAAGAGTACATGTCAAACAGCACGTTATTAATCATGTACTTTTATGTTTAACATTTCTAGCAATTTTGTCCATTATACCAATTTACAAAAGTGGCACATCTAGAAAAGCAATTTACCAATAAAGCACTTTGCTGCTGCAAAACATTTTTTTTTGTAGCTTATTTTTCTGGATAGAAACATTGTATTTTTTTAGTCATGGATTACATCACCATAAAATGATATTTCTTATTTACACACCTCTTTTCGTTAAAGGGGTATTCCCATCTCCAAGATCCTATCTCAATATCTAGTAGGTGTAATAATAATAATATTAGCAAATAGCTCCAATTAGAAATATAGTATAGTATTTTTGATTCCCTGTGTCTCTTTCCTCATGTGCAGGCAATACAGGACCTTAGGTATCCACGGTTACGTCCACTGATAAAGTCAGTTAGTTAGCTAGTTGCTAGTGGTCGTAACCAAGGATACCCAAGGTCCTGCAATGCCTGCACATGAGGAAAGAGACATAGCGAATCAGAAAAACTATACTACATTTCTAATTGGAGGTATTTGCTAATATTATTATTATTGCACCTACTACATATTGGGATAGGATGCTGGAGATGGGAATACCCCTTTAACAACAGAATTATTAAACCGAAACGGGAATAGCATAGAATATCTTGAAATGGTGACAGCTGTTAAGAGGCGTGATAAACACACCTTCCCTTAGTGATTGATAGCACTACAAGGAGCACTGTCTATTGAATCCACAACCCTGCATACACTGACAATGCAGGTATCGAGCGCATGGACACACAGTTTCAGTGTGCACAGGGTCCAAGTTCTCATTTCTCTCTTGAATGCCGAGCACTGCATACAGAATCACAAAGCCGCTCTGCCAAAGCTAACCGGAGAGGTAGATGAGAACACGCGCCATGTCAGTGTGAGGGTATGTTCTCATCTCTCTCTGCTATGTGTAGCGGCCACACACTGCTGTGTGATCCTGTGCATGGCCGCTAAACATGGGAAAGGGAGGTAGGAGCATGTGCACACACACACTGATATGGAGTGGGCCAGGTGTGTGCACACACACTGTCACTGTGTGCATATTCTCATTGCTCTCTGGGCCATATCAGCCACCCACTGCTGCAGCAGCTACACACAGAGCAGGGAGATGGAGCCACACACAAACTAGCATTGTGCACATTCTCATTCCTCTTCTATCAGTATCAGAAACCCTCCTCTTTATCCTTGCTGCAATGAGTGGCCGCCAACACAGGACAGGGAGATGGAGCCACACACAAACTAGCATTGTGCACATTCACATTCCTCTTCTATCAGTATCAGAAACCCTCCTCTTTATCCTTGCTGCAATGAGTGGCCGCCAACACAGGACAGGGAGATGGAGCCACACACAAACTAGCATTGTGCACATTCACATTCCTCTTCTATCAGTATCAGAAACCCTCCTCTTTATCCTTGCTGCAATGAGTGGCCGCCAACACAGGACAGGGAGATGGAGCCACACACAAACTAGCATTGTGCGCATTCTCATTCCTCTTCTATCAGTATCAGAAACCCTCCTCTTTATCCTTGCTGCAATGAGTGGCCGCCAACACAGGACAGGGAGATGGAGCCACACACAAACTAGCATTGTGCACATTCTCATTCCTCTTCTATCAGTATCAGAAACCCTCCTCTTTATCCTTGCTGCAATGAGTGGCAGCCAACACAGGACAGGGAGATGGAGCCACACACAAACTAGCATTGTGCACATTCTCATTCCTCTTCTATCAGTATCAGAAACCCTCCTCTTTATCCTTGCTGCAATGAGTGGCAGCCAACACAGGACAGGGAGATGGAGCCACACACAAACTAGCATTGTGCGCATTCTCATTCCTCTTCTATCAGTATCAGAAACCCTCCTCTTTATCCTTGCTGCAATGAGTGGCAGCCAACACAGGACAGGGAGATGGAGCCACACACAAACTAGCATTGTGCGCATTCTCATTCCTCTTCTATCAGTATCAGAAACCCTCCACTTTATCCTTGCTACAATGAGTGGCAGCCAACACAGGACAGGGAGATGGAGCCACACACAAACTAGCATTGTGCGCATTCTCATTCCTCTTCTATCAGTATCAGAAACCCTCCTCTTTATCCTTGCTGCAATGAGTGGCAGCCAACACAGGACAGGGAGATGGAGCCACACACAAACTAGCATTGTGCACATTCTCATTCCTCTTCTATCAGTATCAGAAACCCTCCTCTTTATCCTTGCTGCAATGAGTGGCCGCCAACACAGGAGAGGGACGAAAACTTGGCCCCTGCACACACTGAAACTGTGCATTCGTCACTGTGTGTTGGGCTAAAGATTCAATACAAGCAGCGCTCTTTGGATCGCTATCAATCATCATAAAAATAAGGGCAGATGATGAGAATTGAGGGGGCAAAACAGTTCATCAAGCCCTTGGCCATGCCACGCTGACTGTGACAGATGACGGAATACACAGTACATTGCAGCTTGCTACATATAGTATGGCGTGGCTGGAAACTGGTGAATGTGCCCATGTTGATTCCTATCCACTACTCAAAGTATCTACAGTAAACACATGAGCATCAGAACTGGACCGCTGAGTAACCACCAGCTGCAGACTTGTCGTTTTAGACCGGACAATGCCTCACCACTACCCTCTTGCTTCAATTCCTTGAATGCTTTTTCTTGCAATTTATTGTTTCCCTTACAGCTTTATATAGCCATAGTGATTTTCTTCTTTTTCTAGCTTTTTTATTCCTATAGGATACATGTTGTGGATAGGTCCTATTCAGAATGTTTATTAAAGTTTCCCTATTTAGTTGGGTTTACTTTTATTTTAAAGCACAAACGTTCTAGTTGATGGCACTAAAATAATCTCTTAGTCATTGGATATTTGCCTTCCTGAAGCTTAGTGTCCTTGTAGCACCTCAACTATAGATCTTATTAAAGGATGAATGAAGCCTATTATTTTGTGGTCACAATTACCCAAGTGACCC
Organism: Phyllobates terribilis; assembly: GCF_046119375.1. Classification (NCBI taxonomy): domain Eukaryota; kingdom Metazoa; phylum Chordata; class Amphibia; order Anura; family Dendrobatidae; genus Phyllobates; species Phyllobates terribilis. The sequence goes on along the minus strand of NW_027362763.1, from coordinate 519,431,658 downwards.
CTGACCTTAATATCTGATGTTCTGTCTAGCTTATCTTAATTGTATAGTGCTGTGGAATATGTTGGCGTTATATAAATAAAAATATTATTATTAGTCAAACTTAGGTCTAGAAGTGCCCCCCGCCCCCTCTTGTTGGGTTCTGCACCAATTTGAGAGACAATTCCTTTTTTTTTTTTTTTTATATATGACAAAAACCTGTTTCTTTTGCTGGACTTGCAGGTTTCTGCTCCCCAATTTGTATCATGTCTCCCATAATAATTACTTCTACCTGATTTGCTGCATCATCTAACTAATCAATGAGGATATTTTCTGCTGCTTCCATTATTGAACAGAATTGTTGCTGATTCTGTGGTCAAACGTACAGAATTCATCCTCACCCACAATTACTTTGAATTTGATAACAACATATATGTACAGGAAACTGGTACAGCGATGGGAAGTAAAATGGCTCCACAGTACGCAAATCTTTTCATGGCCAAGCTTGAAAGTGACTTTTTGTCCTCATGTCCCATCAGGCCTCTGGCCTACTATCATTTCATTGACTATATTTTAATCATCTGGACGGGGTCTGAGTAACAGCTGAAGACGTTCCATGAACACTTTAATCGATTTCATCCCACCATCAACCTAACACTCAACTACTCCTGTACTGAAATTAACTTTTTGGACACCATCATCAAGCTACAGAACAATGAACTAGAAACATCCTTGTACCGGAAACCAATTGACCGTCCTACATACCTTAAATGGGACAGTTTCCATCCAAAACACATAAAAAACTCTATTGTTTACAGCCAAACCATCAGATACAATCGGATATGTTCCAACCCTATGGATAGACACAAACACCTTGATGGCCTCAGAAAGACCTTTTTGAATCAGGGCTACCATCCAAGAACAACTGAGAACCAGATTACAAGAGCCACTAGAATATCAAGGAATCATCTCCTACATTACAAAACCAAACTAGAAAACAACCGGGTGCCTCTAGTAATCACCTACAATCCAAATCTGGAGGCGCTAAGGAGAGCTGCACGGAAACTACAACCCTTACTACAAAAAGATGCCCGATTACAATCCATATTTCCAGACCCCCCACTTCTGTGTTTCAGGCAGCCCCCAAATCTAAGAAGCATCATTGTCAGAAGTTCCCTGTCATCTCTTCCAGCTACAGGTACCTTTCCTTGCAACCAGAAAAAATGTAAAACCTGTACATGTATAACGACCACAGACAAGATAAAGATCCCCAATTCACATCAGGACTATAAGATCCCAGGTACGTTCAGCTGTATCACATCTAATGTAGTGTACTTAATTATATGTACCAAATGTCTAGCTGGGGGTCTTTATGTAGGGGAGACAGGGCAAAAACTTAGGACAAGGATGAATCATCATCGCCACACAATAAAAGAAAAAAGAATAGATCTACCTGTAGCCAAGCATTTTTGTTCCCCTGATCACAGCATAAAATACATGAAATTACTGGTATTAAAAGGTAACTTCAAATCTCAAAGAGAAAGAAGAATCTCAGAATATAAACTGATGGTGACCTTTAACACTTTCAGAGCAGGAATGAATGTGTCGCATGAATTTATATCATTTTACATCAATTAAGGAATGTGCCCCTCAGACTTATGAGGCCATCATAACACTGGACCTAGTCACAGGACAATAAACTTTCACACTCCTTATCTATTAACTGCTAAAATATTTATAGCCAGAACTGTTTATCTCTTCCATAATAACTCTACTTTCCATCACCTGTCTTACCTATTGCATTATTTTTGTGTCTTATTGTGTATAAATATGTCACTCTTCAGATTTTGTGGTATACTATGCCTGATGAAGAGACCTGAATAGTTTCAAAAGCTTGCAATTTGTTACCATCTTTTTGGTTAGCCATTAAAAGGTATCAACCACTGAGGACTCTCAAATCTAAATATTTTTCTATCTACTGGCTAACACGGTACAAAAATATATACACTGCTCAAAAAAATAAAGGGAACACAAACAACAGAATATAACTCCAAGTAAATCAAACTTCTGTGAAATCAAACTGTCCACTTAGGAAGCAACACTGATTGACAATCAATTTCACATGCTGTTGTGCAAATGGAATAGACAATAGATGGAAATTATTGGCAATTATCAAGACACACTCAATAAAGGAGTGGTTCTGCAGGTGGGGACCACAGACCACATCTCAGTACCAATGCTTTCTGGCTGATGTTTTGGTCACTTTTGAATGTTGGTTGTGCTTTCACACTCGTGGTAGCATGAGATGGACTCTACAACCCACAGAAGTTGCTCAGGTAGTGCAGCTCATCCAGGATGGCACATCAATGCGAGCTGTGGCAAGAAGGTTTGCTGTGTCTGTCAGTGTAGTGTCCAGAGGTTGGAGGCGCTACCAGGAGACAGGCCAGTACACCAGGAGACGTGGAGGGGGCCGTAGGAGGGCAGCAACCCAGCATCAGGACCGCTACCTCCACCTTTGTTCAAGGAGGAACTGGAGAAGCACTGCCAGAGCCCTGCAAAATGACCTCCAGCAGGCCACAAATGTGCATGTGTCTGCACAAGCGGTTAGAAACCGACTCAATGAGGGTGGTATGAGGGCCCCACGTCCACAGATGGGGGTTGTGCTCACAGCCCAACACCGTGCAGGACTCTTGGCATTTGCCACAGAACACCAGGATTGTCAAAGTCGCCACTGGCGCCCTGTGCTCTTCACAGATGAAAGCAGGTTCACACTGAGCACATGTGACAGAGTCTGGAGACGTCGTGGAAAGCGATCTGCTGCCTGCAACATCCTTCAGCATGACCGGTTTGGCAGTAGGTCAGTAATGGCGTGGGGTGGCATTTCTTTGGAGGGCAGCAAAGCCCTCCATGTGCTTGCCAGAGGTAGGCTGACTGCCATTAGGTACCGAGATGAGATCCTCAGACCCCTCTTGAGACCATATGCTGGTGCGGTTGGCCATGGGTTCCTCCTAATGCAGGACAATGCCAGACCTCAAGTGGCTGGAGTGTGTCAGCAGTTCCTGCAAGATGAAGGCATTGAAGCTATGGACTGGCCCGCCCGTTCACCAGACCTCAATCCGATTGAGCACATCTGGGACATCATGACCCGTTCCATCCACCAACGTCACGTTGCACCACAGACTGTCAAGGAGCGGATGCTTTAGTCCAGGTCTGGGAGGAGATCCCACAGGAGACCACCTGCAACCTCATCAGGAGCATGCCCAGGCGTTGTAGGGAAGACATACAGGCACGTGGAGGCCACACACAATACTGAGCCTCATTTTCACTTGTTTTAAGGACATTACATCAAAGTTGGATCAGCCTGTAGTGTGTTTTTCCACTTTAATTTTGGGAGTGACTCCAAATCCAGGCCTCCATTGGTTAATAAATTTGATTTCCATTGATGATTTTTGTGTGATTTTGATGTCAGCACATTCAACTTTGTACAGAACAAAGTATTCAATGAGAATATTTAATTCATTCAGATCTAGGATGTGTTATTTGAGTGTTCCTTTTATTTTTTTGAGCAGTGTATTTTTCCTTAGCTGTAATAAATCTTGCAACTCACTGCAATGTTTGCAGCAGATTAATGCATCCTGCTACACTGCAGAGTGTGAAAGGTCTTGACTTTATCCCATATCTCTGGGTTTTATTTTATCTATGGAATGTGCTAGAAGTCTAATCCATGAAGACCCAACTTCCCAATTTACAGGGCTTTAAAGATCTAATGTAGTGTTGAGCGAGCATGCTCGACACTGCTCGGTACTCGTCAGAGCATCTCGCTACTCGGGATGTTCGGTGAGCACTGAGCATTTCCGGGTTACTCGGGCGGGAGCTAGGGTCTCCGCCCTGCACGTTTGGTGCTCTTTACAGAGCCAATGAACATGCAGGGATTGCCAGCCAGCCACTGTAATGCCGCAGCCATGTTGTTTGTGGGCCGCACAGCGTCACCTCGAGTATTTAAAACCGGGCGCCGCCATCTTGGACACAGTCGCCCGGGATCAGACAGTGTAGGGAGAGTGCTGCTGAGTTAGGGAGAGATATATAGTGCGAAATAGTTAGTGTAGGGTCTCTAAAGGCTGCCAAATCAAACAAACAGTCCTTCTCAGGACTAATATCCATCCCAGATATCAGGCAGGCAGGCTGTATAGGAGACGCAGTGGTTATACCAACAAACGCTGCATTACAGTCCTGTGTGCTCCTGCTGGTCAAATTGCTAGACTTATCCCCCGGTCTCAGGGGCCAGGAAAAATCCCTTTTTTTCATCTAAATCCTGTATTCTTTTTTTCCTCAGTCAGACTGTACAAATAATTGAGTGCGTCTGTGACTTTTCAGACACCAATATATCTGTTTAAAATATTCTGGTGATATTCTGGTGTAGGCCACATAACTATATCTGTGGTTTTGCAGTTCCACGGTTCAAATCTCAGTATTATCCAGCTTTTGGCCTTTTTTTCCGTAAAAAAAAACAGTAATAGTGTCTCGCTGACTGTTCAGACACAAATATATCTGTTTAAAATATTCTGGTGTAGGCCAGATAACTAGAAGTTTGGTTTTGCAGTTCCATGGTTCAGATCTCTGTATTATCCAGCTTTTGGCCTTTTTTACATAAAAAAAAAGTAATAGTGTCTCCCTGACTGTTCAGACACAAATATATCTGTTTAAAATATTCTGGTGTAGACCAGATAACTAGAAGCTTGGTTTTGCAGTTCCACAGTTAAAATCTCTGTATTATCCAGCTTTTGGCCTTTTTTACATAAAAAAAAACAGTAATAGTGTCTCCCTGACTGTTCAGACACAAATATATCTGTTTAAAATATTCTGGTGTAGGCCAGATAATTAGAAGTTTGGTTTTGCAGTTCCACGGTCCAAATCTCAATATTATCCAGCTTTTGGCCTTTTTTACATAAAAAAAAACAGTATGAGTGTCTTGCTCAGTGTTCAGACGCAAATATATCCGTTTAAAAGATTCTGGTGTAGGCCAGAAGAATAGAACTGTGGTTTTCCTCTTCCACGGTTCTAATCCACTGTTTGTTACCCTTTTTCCATTGATAGTGCGAGTGTAAGCTATTTTACTTCATTTACAATGGGCAAGACGTGTGGCTAGGGACGTGGAACTGGACGAACTGGTGATGGTGCGTGTAGAGGACGGGGCCGTGGCCAAGGTGAAAATGTGCCACAGCCAACGGCCACATCTTCTCGCTTCCACTTCTTGACCGAATTACTAGGGAAGCACACTACAACACCAGTAATGCGAACTGATCAGTGTGAACAGGTTATTAATTGGATAGCAGATAATACTTCCAGTTACCCGGCCACCACCACCTCCGGTCTGTCTTCCACACGGTCAAGTTTTAGTAGCCGTGAGTCTCGACCGCATACTCCTCACCCTGATGCTCCTTCCTCCCACCATGCCGAGTGTCGTCAGACAGCAACTGATCCCATAGTTGGACACTCTGAAGAGCTGTTCACTGGTCCATTTCCATATTTGTGCCCCTCGCCTGCTCCGCTTGAAGTGGTGGAAGAGGAGATCCCATGTAGCGATGCCCAAATATTTGAACAGCCACAGCCAGAGGAAGTCGACGCTGGTAACTTGTCACAAGAGGTGGACGATGATGAGACACAATTGCCACGAAGTGAGGAGGAGGATCGTGGTGCGCAAGTGGAAGAGGAGGAGGTGGTGGATGATCTAGTAACTGACCCAACGTGGCAGGAAGACACGCAGAGCGAGGCCAGGAACACACAGGGGGAGGGAGGCAGAGTACCCCAACAGGCAGGAAGAAGCAGTGTGGTGGCCGCACACAGAAGGCGGGCAACAGTTCCCCGTAACACCAACACGAGGGACATTGCCAGTACAACTGGTAGGTCTTCCAGAATCTGGAATTTTTTACAGACTCTACTGATAACCCCAAAAAGGCCATTTGTACCACCTGCCATGCCAGCATCAGCAGGGGTGACAAAACTACCAGCCTGACCACCACCAGCATGATCAGGCACATGGCAGCAAAGCACCCGACTTTGTGGGGCGAATCCCAGGGTCCACGACCAGTGTCAGCGGGTGTCACCACTGCTTCTTCCGTTGTTGTGCGTGTAAGAGAACCCCCTGTTGTGTGTGCAAGGCAATCCCCTGTCCATACTGCATGCAAAGATGCCCCCTCCTCTCAGTCTTCACTTGTTATGGCAGTTTCTCAAGAAACAGCATCAACGTCCACGTCCCACCGCAGCGTTCAATTGTCCATATCCCAGACCTTTGAACGAAAGCGCAAATTCGCAGCCAACGCACCACAGGCCACAGTCCTAAATTCGCACATTTCACGACTGCTTGCGTTGGAAATGCTGCCTTTTAGGCTAGTGGAGACGGAATCCTTCCGCAACCTTATGGCAGTGGCCGTCCCTCGGCACTCGGTTCCCAGCCGACACTATTTTGCCCGGTATGCCATCCCCGCATTACACAAGCATGTGTCCCAAAACATCTGCTGTGCCCTCAACAACGCAGTTACTGAGACAGTCCACCTGACAACGGACACGTGGACAAGTGCTTGTGGCCAGGGACGGTACATCTCCCTGATAGCACACTGGGTAAACGTAGTGGAAGCCGGGACCCAGTCAGACCTTGGGATGGAACACATCCTCCCCACACCGAGGATTGCGGGCCCTATGTCAGTCAGAGTTGCCCCCACAGTGTACAGCTCCTGCAAATCATCCTCCTCCTCCTCCTCATGTTCAGCCTCCATCTCAGATATCACCACATCAGTTACTAGCTGGAAGCAGTGCAGTACTGCCTCAGTCAAGCAGCAACAGGCTGTGCTGAAACTCATAAGCTTAAGTGATAAACCTTACACTGCTTGTGAGTTGTGGACAGCTGTGAAAGAGCAGGCAGATCTGTGGCTGAGACCGCTGAACCTACATCCAGGCATGGTCGTGTGTGACAATGGCCGTAACCTGGTGGCTGCTCTGAGGCGAGGCGAGATCACACACGTACCATGCCTGGCTCACGTGCTTAACCTCATGGTTCAGCGGTTTCTTAAATAGTACCCCGAGTTGCAAGATCTGCTCGTCAAAGTACGCCGCCTGTCAGCTCATTTTCGGAAGTCGGCTACAGCTTCCGCCGCCCTTGCTGTGTTGCAGCAGCGTTTGCAGCTTCCGGCACACCGACTGGTGTGTGATGTCCCCACACGTTGGCACTCTACCCTCCACATGTTGCAAAGGATTTGTGAGCAGAAGAGAGCAGTTTTGGAGTACCAGCTGCAACAAGGCCGTCGATATTAAGATCAGACTCCACACATAAGACCTCAGGAGTGGACCTGGATGTCTGACATATGTACCATCTTGACAAACTTTGAGGAGTCCACCAAGATGGTGAGTGGCGATGATGCCATCATTAGCATCAGCATCCCATTTGTCTGTCTTTTGCAACGCTCTCTGCAGAGAATTAGGAGGCATTGCAGCCAGAGTATGATGAGATGGATCAAGAAGCCGTAATGGGCGATTACACACAGCCCAGCCTCATCTCATCCCAACGTGCATTGGGGGACAATGAGGGAGAGGAGGAGGAGGAGGAAGAACAGGATCTGGTATAATGCGCTGTAGACGGTAGTACCTGTACAACTGTCATACCGTCGGTTCAGCGTGGGTGGCCTGAGGACAGGGGGGAGGAGGAGGAGGAGGAGAGCATGGTCAGTCGTCATCTTGGTGAGGACACGGAAGTCTTGCCCGTTACCAGTCTGGCACGCATGGCTGACTTTATGTTACGCTGCCTTAACCGTGACCCTCGCGTTGTCAAAATGTTGGGTGACAGTCATTACTGGTTGGTGACACTTTTAGACCCCCGCTACAAGGAGAACTTTCACTCTCTTATTCCTGAGGTGGAAAGGTCTACAAAAATGTGGCAGTACCAGAATGCCCTTGCTGCAGAACTGTTAAAAAATTTTTCATCTGAACACGCTAGCGGCAGAGGTCACAGTTCATTGACCAGCCAAGGCGTACAGGCGAGAGAGACGCAACTCCAATCCAGCAGAGGCAGGGGAACACTGTCAACATTCTGGGACAGTTTTCTGAGACCCGCCCAGCTTACAGGCCCTGAGGCGCGGGGTACTCTCACAAGGAGTGGAAAGTTTCATAAGATGGTGAGGGAGTACCTTGCCGACCGTACCAGCGTCCTCCGTGATTCCTCTGTGCCTTTTAATTATTGGGTATCCAAGCTGGATACTTGGAATGAACTCGCTCTGTATGCCTTGGAGGTCCTGGCCTGCCCTGCCGCTAGCGTGTTATCGGAGCGTGTTTTTAGTGCCGCTGGGGGAATTATAACTGATAAGCGCACTCGCCTGTCAACTGACAATGCTGACAAGCTGACCCTTATCAAAATGAACAAGGGCTGGAATGGGCCAGACTTCTCATCACCACCAAATGACAGCAGAGTAACATAAAGTCAAATCCACTGTGTTATTTCGGGAGGTGTATTCCCATGCAGCGCTTCACACCCACACATGGGTATACGCTTCCTCATTTCGGCTGTTTTTTGCTCTTCTCCTTATCCTCAGCCTCCACCACCACTATACCACCAGGGTGACCGTGGTCCGTGTTGCCAGCATTGCAAGTTCCTCCGTCCTAATTTTTCTCAGCTTTTGCTTGGAAGGCATAGGCAAAGCCTAGGGTAGACCCACTCCCCAATAATGGGAATAATGTTTTTAATATGCTGTACTGCATGGCTCTTGTGAGGGGCATTACAAGTTCCTCCTTCCAAATTTTGGCAGCTTTTGCTTGTAAGGCATAGGCAAAGACTATGGGAGACCCACTCCTCAATAATGGGAATAATGTTTTTAATATGCTGTACTGCATGGCTCTTGTAAGGGGCATTAAAATCATCTTGTTAAGCTACTGCGACCTCCACCACTCTTCCAAGGGGCATTAAAACCATCTTGTTAAGCTACTGCGACCTCCACCACTCTTCCAAGGGGCATTAAAATTGTCTTGTTAAGGTACTGTGACCTCCACCACTTTTCCAAGGAGCATTAAAACCATCTTGTTAACCTACTGCGACCTCCACCGCTCTTCCAAGGGGCATTACAATCGTCTTGTTAAGCTACTGCGACTTCCACCTCTCTTCCAAGGGGAATTAAAATCATCTTGTTAAGCTACTGCGACCTCTACCACTTTTCCAAGGGGCATTAAAACCGTCATGTTAAGCTACTGCGACCTCCACCACTTTTCCAAGGGGCATTAAAACCATCTTGTTAAGCTACTGCGACCTCCACCACTCTTCCAAGGGGCATTAAAACTGTCTTGTTAGCTACTGCGACCTCCACCACTCTTCCAAGGGGCATTGATATTGTCTTTTTATTCCACTGCGACCTCCATCACTCTTCCAAGAGGCATTAAAATCATCTTGTTAAGCTACTGCGACTTCCACCAGTCTTCCAAGGGGCATAAAAACCATGTTGTTAAGCTACTGCGACCTCCACCACTCTTCCAAGGGGCATTAAAACCGTCTTGTTAAGCTACTGCGACCTCCACCACTTTTCCAAGGGGCATTAAAACCGTCTTGTTAAGATACTGCGACCTCCACCACTTTTCCAAGGGGCATTAAAACCATCTTATTAAGCTACTGTGACCTCCACCACTCTTCTAAGGGGCATTAAAATTGTCTTGTTAAGCTACTGCGACCTCCACCACTCTTCCAAGGGGCATTAAAACCGTCTTATTAAGCTACTGCGACCTCCACCACTTTTCCAAGGGGCATTGATATTGTCTTTTTATTCCACTGCGAACTCCACCACTCTTTCAAGGGGCATTAAATTCGTCTTGTTAAGCTACTGCGACCTCCACCCCTCTACCAAGGGGCATTAAAACCGTCTTGTTAAGCTAATGCGACCGTCTCTTCCAAGGAGCATTAAAACCGTCTTGTTAAACCACTCTGAACTCCACAGCTCTTCCAAGGGGCATTGAAATTTTGTTTTTAATTACCTTTAACCTCCACGACTCTTCCAACAGGCATTGCATTTCCTCCTAATTTTAGTCAGCTTTTGCTTTTCAATGCATAGGCGAACAATAAGGGAGACCCACTCCCCAATAATGGGTAGAAGGTTTTTAGTACGCTGTAATCCATGTCTGTTTCAACGGGCATTGCAGTTCCTCATAATTTTTGTAAAGCCTTCAATTCACTGCTTAGGCCAACAGTGTACAGGAGACCCAGTTGCTATAAATGGAAAAAACGGTTTAGTTAAGGCCCTCTGACCTCCATGTCACTTCCAAGGGGCATTGGAGTGCCTCGAAATTTTTGGTAGGCATTGCACTCACTGTATTCCCTATAACTGTGTAGCCGAACCGCTCCTTTTGGTACAGAAACATATCCTACAAGACATGTGTGGTTGACTGGCCTGATATTGATGTGAATGGTCCCTGTTCCTTCTGTTCTTTCTCCTTTGCCACCACCTCATCCATCATTCATCACCTGAAGCTTTGTTTTAACGGGAGTCATAGAACTGGGATAGTAGCAGGAAAACATCCAGCAATCCTCGGAGGAGGTAGGATATGCGCCAAAACGCTGACCACCTCAGGCCTAGCTGCTACTACATACATGCACTTGCATTCCAAGGAACAGAAAGCTAAGGAGATGGATGGTCTCATGATCATGAATAATTTACTCGTTGTGTAGGAGGCCGACCACTGCAGCTGTCTACCTTCTGAAGTTTGTGTTGAAGCCTGATTGACCCAGGACCCGCAATCCTCTATGTCTGCAGGATGTGTTGCATTCCAGTGTCCAACTGTGTCCCGGCTTCCACAATATTAACCCAGTGTGAAGGCATCAGTGAGATGGACCATCCCTGGCCACATTCACTTGTCCACGTGTTTGTGGTTAGGCTGTCCTTCAAATAGGGGCGGCTGGGGACCGTTTATGGACACCCGGCCGCCCCTTGGCGGCTGGGGACCAAGCGTGGACACCAGGCCCCCTGGCGGCTGGGGACCGAGTGTGGACACCCGGCCGCGGGGCGGCTGGGGACTGAGTATGGACACCCGGCTGCCCCCTAGCGGCTGGGGACCAAGTGTGGACACCAGGCCGGCTGGGGACTGAGTATGGATACCAGGCCGCCGACGTAGCCATGACGTTGTGGCCAGATTCCGCCTCCACATGCCTAAAAGGCCCAATTTCAAGTGCAAGCAAGCTAGCAGTATGGTATGGCAGCCTGGGGGTGGGTGGGTGGCAGGCTGCACACTTGCGCTTGCATTCCAAGAAAACAAAGCAGATGCTAACTACTATCTCATCATCATGCTCCTCACCTTTGCACTCTCAACTCCCCTGATGGAGAAGCCAGGGCCCACCGGAGGAGTCTGGTTGTCTGGTGGGCTCGTCCAATGCTGCCCTAAAGCAGACCAAGCTAAGAAAAGTGTGGGGAAGATTACTGGGACAAATAGGGGCGGCTGGGGACCGTTTATGGACACTCGGCCGCCCCCTGACAGCTGGGCACTAAGCGTGGACACCCGGCCGCCTGGCGGCTGGGGACTGAGTATGGATACCAGGCCTCCGACGCAGCCATGACGTGGTGGCCAGATTCCGCCTCCACATGCCTAAAAGGCCAAATTTCAAGTGCAAGCAAGCTAGCAGTATGGTATTGCAGCCTGGGGGTGGGTGGGTGGCAGACTGCACACTTACGCTTGCATTGCAAGGAATGGGGGAGGTACAATTGAACACTGCCCTGGGACAAGGACTTGCAAGTCTGATGCGGCAAGAATCACTTCTGATGGGCACACTTTTAGGCAGTGACCTGGGTGTCAGAGATGCTTCCAGGGGTCTTCCCCATGCTGTTCCCATGTCTTTTCAGCACTGTATGCATGTGTCACACAGCACATGGGCAGATAAGGTTGTAAAATGTTAAAATGACATTTCCCGGTGAATGCATTTGTCACGGCTGAAAGCAATACAAAAGTGCAAAAACGCATAAAAAATGCTACTTGTGAACATAGCCCAAGCTGTGGAGGAGTATTTTTGTTTTTGGTTATTTATTTTACCTTATACACAAGTCTTTACCCTGGAAAGGAAGTTCCTTAACATATTTCACAGGAAAGCAGTTTCAGTTTCATTTATGAACGTTTTATTGTGAGCCCGTAAAAGTGGCTTAATACCTCTGACCACGTTGTTGACAGCAGTGACCTGGGGGTCAGAAATGCTTCCTGGGGTGATCCCCATGCTGTCCCCATGTCATTTGAGCACTGTCACTATCGTTTTGGGCACTTTTTAGGAGACTGCCAGGTGCTACCGCAAAAATGCTCGGGTCTCCCATAGACTAACATTGGGTTCGTTGCTCGGGTCGAGCACCCGAGTATCACGGTGAGCTCGGCCCGAGCTTCGAGCACCTGAGCATTTTAGTGCTCGCTCAACACTAATCTAATGTTAAATTCTTTGGGTCAAATGCTACAGAATACTGTTGGTCTTCTAGTGTGGTCCATACCATGACAAGTCAGAGATTTTTTGGGTGATACAGGGGGCCATTAAAATATTGAGCAGGTGTTTTTTATTCTGTGGTTGATCGCTACATGTCATCACACATTCAGAGAATACATCATACAAGGATTCTCTCTAAATAAATTCCATATATTGTTCACAATTTTAGATATTTAGGTTTGTATGAAAGTTTTGTACCAACAATTTAAGCATTAGATAAATGTTGGCCAGCGCAAGCATCACTTTCCACCAAGTTATATACTGTGAAACGAAGGCAATGTTTTCAATAAACGATGGAAGTTGTGAGAGTATCATTTGTAATGAACAAAGAGATGAAGAAGAGAGAAGGCACATTATTGTAAGAAGGTGATTAGAGCAGTAGAGAGGAGGTTGTTGCTGATGTAGCAGGGCTAACACGCAGTGTGGTATCTATGAATTACAAAAGTTGGGATTTTTATAATTGGCTTCTCTGGGTGATGGGTAGACAGTAGATTAGTTAGTCCGTTCATTATTAGACCACAAAGGAGGATGTTATAACAAGCTAGCTGAGATTCTAGAAGCTCAACATATCAATTTGATAGTCTCCTTTATAGGGAAAAGACAGACAGCACACGTGTTTTTCATTTGGATATCTTGAAGACGTAAGTGTGTGGCTATGCAGTTTAAAAAAGAAAGGCCTATTCATTGTATCCTGTTGGCAATAGGCTCAAAGAAGCACTCCCATCAAAGTTTTTATCCTCTTAATATATTGCAATAATCATATTATATAGCTATGTGTACTTACAATTGCTCATTTTCCCTTCTACCCAGTTAATTCTTCTCTTTTTCATTAGGTCTATGACATCATGTGATTAAAATACTGACTAACTGAATCCTTCTAAGCTTTATGTAGAAATAGGAAGTAAACTTTCCATGTATGACTCATGAGTCACTGTAAAGTTCCCTGGCAGGGAGAGGAGGGAGCAGCTGGGTGTAAAATAATACTCTTCTCTGTATTATTTTTTCTACTGAGGACTTCTCAAAGTATCAATATCACGATATTCTTATAAAAAAATGTATCTATTTATTCTTGGATTGTCCATTAAAAAGAATCAGATTGCAGCAGGTACATATAATAATTAGTTATAAAGTAATTGTCCATTTGTCCATAATTAGCTTAATTGTTGAGATTCACCCATCTTTCCTTGGATCCTGGCTGGTAAATCATGTCTTTGTCCAGCATGTGTCCAGGCCTACATGTCAGATACGTCTCAGCATGAAGATTCTTCTTGTGGGATGGGCAGAACAAGAGAGCCCCCCCTTTCTGTACCATGGTCTTTTATAACCAGTCGTATGGACACCTGTTCTACATATGGTGGTGAACCAAAAATACACACACAAATAGCGCATGTCAGCTAGACACGATGGCTGATGCAATCCTTGTATAGAACTCAAATTTAAGAAAAATGATTATCGATTATTAATTAACATTCCAAATGAATTTCCATAATTAACCATTTAACATTTCCCCCTTTTTTGAGAATAAAAGGATTTAAACTGAAAATTCTCAAAAGAAGATACATTCATCAATCATTTTTTTCCTTTCCTTCTTCCTTGGCAATATCATTAAATTTCCATAATAATAATAATAATAATATCAATAATAATATCAATAATAGTATCAGATATAATGATGTGAATTCATGTTATGGTAAGCCATGACTAATATTCATTTAATATGTATAATTATACTTCCCTATATCTAAATTGAAGCAATCGCGGGTCCCATCGTCATCGTCTGATGTCATCGGGTCGTCGTCTCGTCTTCTTCTTGGTTCTTTTATAACACAGTCTTTAGATGAAAACTCCTTTGGAATAAATGACAGCGTGTAGATATTGTACAGTCCGTAATTGTATTCATTATTGTGCAGTCTATAAACTGTATTCTTTATTAGAAAGATCATGTGTGTCAATTGATAAAAAACAAAGTCCATGGATGAAATGTAGCTTTAATATCTGTGCGATGTCACCTGGACTGACGTTGTCTTTGGAATCTTCCGTGTCGTCCGCACTGGTCTCGTGTCACTTTTGGAACAGATGTGACGTCTTTGGTCAGTAAAGCAAGGGTTAACTTGACACTTCCCTGCTTTATATAGCACCATAACCAGTACTCAGTCCTTTATATACAGGACACATATGCCAGGTATTACCTGCTCACCAGCTTTCATTGAAGCGTTGCAGGTGATAAGAAACCACTGGAACGTGATGAAACTTGAACACAACCCAGTTCATATAGGATCTTCGTCCTCTGCCGTCCCGGTGATCAGTGGTGTGAATTGTATCTGACACAGTCTATGATCACTCAGCATTCACACCTGTTACCTTCTGAGACTTCCGGATATCGGTTGCTTCTTCTTGTAACTTTTGAGAATCTCTTTAATTTATAAATATGAAAAGTCTTTATTAAGATAGAATTCATAATTGCGATGTCTTGATTGAAGTCTTCATTCCCTAATCTGATACCAAAGCTGGCAATTTTTCCTAACCTATAATATCACAGCGTACCATAGCAATCAATAATATCCATCTAATTATTATCAAAACATTAAAATAAATTATGTTTGGAATAATAAACAATAATAGATAATAATTCATTATTAATCAAGTTCTCCATATGATAGAACATTTTTATGTCATAGGTGTAATTACCTTTTCCAACCCATAGGTGTCAGTGTGTTTTGAAAAAACAAGTGTTTATATCTTTATTAAACCAATAATATCAAAGAATGTATACTCCTGAACTAAAATGAATAAATATATGAATGTATGAAGGAATGAATGAATGAATTGTTGTGTTTACTCAAAAAAATTGAAACATTTTTCTTATATTAATTCATATCATCATTATATTTAATGAAGCAATATTCTTGTACTTGACATTACCCCATTAAATATGAATGTGTTTTCTCAATTGAAATATTGAACTGAATTAAAATCAAAAATTGAGAATTAAAAATGAAAAATGGAAAAATAAGAAAATAAGTAAGAATAAAATTTTAAAAATGAAAAATAAAATTAAAAGTAAAAATAAGAATAAAAATAAGAATAAAAATAAGGCCTTTAAATTTTAATGACAAATGCAGAGTAATTATATTCTCCATAAAAATACCCTTATATCTCCATTATCTGGATGATTTCATATTTGTCATAACCTTGTATCACCAAAAAATTATTAAACTATGCAACTTTGCATGTAATACCCTTCTTAATTATATCATTGTATCTTATTATTGTTTCTTCTTTATTAAAATGTGTAAAAAATAAGTATTGATCAAAAGTGATTATGTAATCAGGATCAAAAACACATTTTTCCCCCTTAATACCAAAAAATATTATTTTATAAAATGTATGTATATATCAGAACCAAATTAAAAATAATTATTCTTCTAGAAATATTGTGCATAAATTTCATATCGATGAGTAGCATAGATTTGTCTAAAGAGAGGTGTGTACCTATTTAGGTAACCATTAAAAATAATATCATAGTTATTCAAGAATATTATCATGTGGAAAATTATTCTAAATGTAAATTTGCTTTGTAAACCATTTTGATATGTGGTTGCTCTTATCCACTATTAGTTAAATCAAGAAATAATAATTATGAAATAAATATAGAAATATATATATATTATGTAGATAATACCTAATTATGTATTATAATTTTTCTCAGAATTAAATATATTTTTGTACCTTCACATAAAGAAACATTTTTTTTTTCCAAACATACAAACGTACGAGGCCTCTGTCACATCAATCGCACTTAGCAGCTGCTGATTTACTCATCTGTCACCTTCACTCTGACATTCACAGATCTGTTCAACTCAAACATTCCACATATGAAGTTTTAGATATATATATATATTTAACCCAAAATTGTTGTATCCCAATTTATTAATGCGCATTTCCATATCAATTAAATATCTTAATATTCTTTGAATATTTCCCAAATACATATTATATAATATGAGAGTACGTATTTGAAATTTCAAACACTTGAAAAAAAAACTTTTGTCTTGCAAAAAAATAGAAATGTCCTTAGGTTCCTTTTTTTTTTACTCACTGGCTGCCCGGTCTTAAGTTGCATCAGCTGGAAATAGAATGAATGGGATCTATACTATTAGCTCAAAGTTCAAAGGCCGCAGCTGTCACACGTCATGCTGTAAAGCTACCCCAATCAGCACGAACACTTCATGCACAGAAAATATTAGCAACACAAAAGAATTAATAAGTATTACATGTATTATAGTCCAACTAGTTATATTGTTAATTTTTTAAAATGTAACACATATAAATCATGCAATTTTTCCACTTCCTGTGTGAATAAAGAAATAAATCCATTTTAGAGTTGTTTGATCAAATCCTGCTTTGGAATGAAACCTCTAAGGAAATATAAGAAAATAAAATTAAATATCAAATTCATACAGAAACAGAAATATTTAAATATCTTATACATATATTGGTTGGTTCTAATGTAATTCAAAATATTGTTACTTAAATTTATATATGAAGTTCTAATTTATTAATTAATATATATATATTTTATAAACATATATATAAATACAATTATACACAATCTCTACTTAGACAAGTGTATATATATATATATACATACATGAACTACTAGAAACTATGTAACTACAATTTTACTGCATAAGATTATAAATAAATATTGAGACATTGTATAACATTTTGATACATCATAATTACAGTTTTTCCTTAGCCACTACCTAAACCAAATCTTCTGTCTCTCTCAAATATCTCCAGGAACGCCCTATTTAGGAAAGACATTTTTCTATCCTTCAATACCTCAGAGAACTGTCTGTCCTTCTGTCCACATTCCATGACGTCACTGTGAGCCGGTCGTCTCACCTGACTCTGTCCATCAGTTTCAGCCATTTTCCTTTTTAGAGAATCACAGTTCTGACTGAGAAATAACTCATTCTGTGAAGAGATTGATTTTTCAATCATTTTATATGGCTTATAACATATATGAAATCTCCTGCGTATTTGATAGAGTTCACTATGGGGATGACTCAGTCTAGGAGAGTTTGATATTGGCTTTTGGTAAGATTTTACCTTTCCTGGTTTTATAAAATTAACGTGATTTATTTTCTTTGCACGATTCTCATGTTTTCTAACAGAATCCAGCAACTGCACACATTTGAATAGGGATTCTTTTTGGGACGCTATAACTCTAGATACTGGATCTAGGAATTTGAATTTTTGTACAAAAGTGGTTATCATATGTTGTACTTTTCCATTTTTGATAAGAGCTTTATACAACCGTTCAAACATGGACATGAATGTATATGTACATTCCTTCCTACCAATCCTTAGTTTCTGCAGATCTTCTATATTGGGAAAATCCTTTGTGACACAATAAATCAAATATCTTAATCTGTCCGAATCATTTTCCCATCCATTAGGAGAGTCATTTTCACAGGGCATTAAATGTAAACGTCTGGACAATGTCACAGGAATCCATATTTTAAATAATTGATTCCTCTCCTCATTGGATAAATCAAACTTATCAGAGAAGCTCTCAAATATCTCTGAATTTCTACAGGCATGGATTTTGACATCATATCTTGGCATGATTTTGTATAATTTCAGCAAATTTTTCCGCATTTTAATTTGAAGTTGAGCCTGGGTAATTCCAGAATTCTCTGATATTTTTAGTGGCTCTTGTACGTCCGTTCCTCCTACGTCACTCACGTCTCCTCCCACATCACCTAATATGTCAGTTTCTCGTATGTCAGTCATGTCTCCTCCCATGTCAGGTTTCTGTATGTCCGTCTCTTGGTCAGACCCAAGGTCACCTTCAGTTACACACACGTGTCTTACTTCTTGTTCATTTTCCACATTACAGTCAGAATCATTGTCACTATCTGTCACTGTTTCTACACAATTTTCCTGCTTAGAACTTTCAAGTACAAAATTATGAAATACTTGTACAAGATGTAGAATATTCCGCAATTTGTGTTTCTCTCTATTTACCAATTTAGAAGTTAACTGTAAATTCTGCAATTCACATTCTTTGTATAAACTGAGCCACAAAACTTCTATGTCATCTCCTACATTAACTTTGAAATTAATATTACTTTGTTTAGCAAAAGAAGAAATTATATCCATATTTTGCTTACCTTAAGATTCCTTAACTTTTCTTTATCAGCACGTCCTGTCTTCAGTTCGTCTGATTCTGTTCCTTGTTAGTACCTCTGCTTCCCGTTAGTCCTCAGTCTATAGGTTCCTTTCTGCTTCTCGTGACAAATTAGTGAATTTACTGACACGTGAACAACAGCTGTTCAGCTCGTCAGGACTTCCCCCCGTGTTCACGGAAGAAATTCACTTACTTAATTTAAAAAAAACGAAAAAACAGGGCTGGCTGGCTCACCATTGTAAAATAATACTCTTCTCTGTATTATTTTTTCTACTGAGGACTTCTCAAAGTATCAATATCACGATATTCTTATAAAAAAATGTATCTATTTATTCTTGGATTGTCCATTAAAAAGAATCAGATTGCAGCAGGTACATATAATAATTAGTTATAAAGCAATTGTCCATTTGTCCATAATTAGCTTAATTGTTGAGATTCACCCATCTTTCCTTGGATCCTGGCTGGTAAATCATGACTTTGTCCAGCATGTGTCCAGGCCTACATGTCAGATACGTCTCAGCATGAAGATTCTTCTTGTGGGATGGGCAGAACAAGAGAGCCCCCCCCTTTCTGTACCATGGTCTTTTATAACCAGTCGTATGGACACCTGTTCTACATATGGTGGTGAACCAAAAATACACACACAAATAGCGCATGTCAACTAGACACGATGGCTGATGCAATCCTTGTATAGAACTCAAATTTAAGAAAAATGATTATCGATTATTAATTAACATTCCAAATGAATTTCCATAATTAACCATTTAACACTGGGTCAGGGGTTGAATAGGGGAATGATTTATGCAGGGAAAGAGACTTCCTGTTTCTACATAGAACATTAAAAATAGAAAAATTTACTAGGTAGAAAGGCAAAATGAGCAATTGTAAGTACGCTGTGCTATACATTAAGAGGATATAAAGTTTGATGGGAGTTCTTCTTAAAAGGTGACCTTTCACCAAATTTCTCACTTTGAGCGTGGGTGTTATTAGATACTTTTCACTGGGGGCGTGTACTTCTTCTCCCTGAGTGGCTATCTGATAACACCCACTTGGCTTAACAAAAGTTAGCTCATATGTCAATTATTTGATTGCTAATATCTCCGCAACAGAGAGGCGAAATTTAAAAAAACAAACCAAAAACTCTGATTTATTCTTCTCTGCAGCCACTACTACATTCCGTGGCCAGTTGAAAATTTGGTGAAAGATAGGGCGATGGTGAACTGTTGTTAGCAGATAAGAACAGTATGGGAATGGGAGACCGGGAAAGGATCGCAAAGCTCCGTCCTCTCCATATTTTGTTTATGGGAATGGGAAGACATGGAATGGAAGATGGCTTACTGACAGGGAAAGGAAGTGTTTGGCAGTGAATAGATAGATTTGGTGTTGTCAGCATATCGATGAAATTGTGTACTGAAATTTACAAAGACCAAAAAAGAAGTAGCTCTACTTGTGTATTACTGCTGATTGCTGAAGGAGGAGAGACAAAGGTACTAAGTACTCTCACCTTGTTGTAGTGATGGTCTGGCATGTTGGACAGTATATAGAAAATAGTCCATTAGATAACATTTTTAGTGTGATATGTGTCACCCAACTAGAATGTTGGTGAGATGTTCATTACTATGTTATCACTTAGTTGGCTCCACCGATGTCCATTATAGGAGTTCATTATACCCTCTTTTTTTCTGGCCAACTCATAGCATTCTTAGGCTGTGTGCCCACGTAGCGTTTTTCAAGCGTTTATGCTGCGGAATTTCCGCAGCGGAAATGCTTGTGAAATGCTAGGTAATCCGCACCCCATGGTCCCCAAGGGGATTCCGCATGTTCTATGCACATGCTGCGGATTTTTCCGCAGCGTTTATGCTGCGTACAAAAATCCGCAGCATGTCATTTAATTTTGCGGAAGCGCAGCGGAACTCCCGCCATTGACTTGCATTGAAAAGCATAGAAACCGCGACTGTACATTTGTACAAGCGGCTTCTATGCGTCTCTATGTGCGGATGGTACCCAGTTCTGGAGGAGAGGAGACTCTCATCCAGACCTGGGTACCATTGTACCTGTAAAAAAAGAATAAAATAACAAATAAAGTTTATACTCACCTTTCCGAAGGCTTTTCTCTGAATGCCGGCATCGCTTGAGGACCTGCGGTGACGTCACAGTCATGTGACCGCAGGCCCTTCACCACTCTGTCTCGCGATATGCTGGCAGCCGGGAACCAGCCAGGAAGCAGCGCTGCAGCACACACCGGGGCCTCGGGGGTGAGTATAGCTTTATTGGTTTTAATTTTTACGGTTCACACTGTATAAATCAATGCTGTTTGCATGGATTTATATAGTGTGACCTAGTTGTCAAGCACTTTCCAAGTGATGCTATCGCCTGGAAAGCGCTTGTCAATCTGCATGCGGAAACGCATGTGAATCCGCATGTGGATCCGCATGTATTCTGCAGGAAAAACGCATGCACAATCTGCATGCGTTTTTTTCTGCCAGGGAGATGCAGAAATGCTGCAGAAATTTTCTGCTTCATTTCTGCATCGTGGGCACATAGCCTTACGTGGAACACCCTTTTGCAAACTGATTGAAAACTATTGACTGAGTTGCCCTAAGCAATACGTGTAGCTTGAGAAGAGGAGTTGGCTGCGAACTGAGTATTGTGTTATGTCAACTGAAAAAGGGTGTAGAGAAGATTTTGTGTGGAAGTGGGAAATGCTAAACATACTGTTAGGGGAAGATAGCAAAAGATCTAAGAGAAAACCATATGTTGGATTCTTAGTAAGGAAAGCATCTAAAGGAGTAGAGTGTGATTGAAGATTATGACATGTCAGTCTGTAACATCTTATTCTTCAGCTTTTTAAATTAAAGACTGTGACAGTGTGGAAATAACTTTTTCTGCGTTATATTCTATGATGTTTTTCTTACATGATTTCTTTTCCTTGACTGGAATTTGAGAATTGTAAGAGGGTTATGCATTGCTTAGCTTTGAGCTCCTTTCATTTATCAGCTATTCAGCATTTTACTTAATAGGGATATATATTTTCAGTAGATCTTGCTGGACTGTGGTAATACCTAAAGTGGAAATGGCGCCATCATAGAAGGCTCTTTACTTCAACAGAATCAAGAGAATATCCATTGGATAGGGGATAACTTGCCGATTGCTTGGGGTTCTACCGCTGGAACCTCCAGTGATCCTAAGAGCTGAGCCCCGTTCATAGAAAAGGAAAAACATGTTTTTTGAGAATAGCTTAGCCCTTTATTCACATTCCTTTTAGCTCCACCCTGTTATCAAGGTGCTTTTTAAAAAAAAAAAAAAAAAATTATCTGTTGATGAAGATGTAAAGTTTGGCTAAAACACACAGGTTGTCATCTGCCGCTTACAATTTGCTTAATAAATCTTCCAACATATTTGTGTTTTCTATCTTGGATATAATTTTACTGGCGTTTTGTTTTCTGAAATCTATTGGTCAGCTTTTAGCAATCATTCAGATTTTCCTTTGGTTCCATGCCACCTATATGCAGAATGTCAATGTGCAGAACTCATAAGTGGTTTATAAAGTGCTGAAAAAAAGGAAACGGCATTGAAGAGGTTGTCCACTACCCTGGCTCAGCTACTGATTTTGCCATAAATGCTTAAGGATAATGTCCCTAAATGACCCCATATACTTTTTCTACCATGTCGTTTTATACCTTTCTGATTTGCTTCCTGTGCCCTGGCACCAGCTCTGTGGTCATAACAATCACTACCTGTTCGGAATCCTCTGCTCCCTTTTTACTACTTTTCCCATCATGCTTTGTGCTGGGCTGCAAGCCATCAGTGAGCACAAACCTATAATCCTGTCAAAACCCCTCCCACTCTTCCCCTAGAGTCTCACACAGTCCCAGCATGATGTTCTGCACAAGACACTGCAGGGACTAGGAGTAATGAACAAAGCACCATTACACCAGCCCTGACAATGAGGAGTATCCCCTACTCCCCTTCATTGACATGGATGATAGATCACAATGTAAAATACTGTATAAGAAATTCACTTTATTTATTATGATGCACAATACTACAAACTATATCCTTATTTCTGATAAGATAAAACAGTTTGTGTAACTTTGCTTTAGGAGGTAAATTTATTTCTGTCCTCAATATTACTTACCGAGCATAACAGATTGCAAAGGTATCTCTGTGTACATATCTAGAATTTTCTGTACAAATAAATTCTTGCCACTTAGAAATCACTAAAAGACAGGCCTTGTTTTTCACCCAATGTCAGATTGGATCAGTTTAGGAGACACTCCAGGGTTTTGGTAACATAAAAAAATCAATGATAAAAGTATTATTCTTAATTAAAATACATTTATAGAGTAAGGAAGAACATATATTACAGTTGCCTAGCTTTGCTCAATTATTTAGTCAGGGTGGTGTTAATGCCCAGGAGCCCTTCAATCACTAATGAGAGGTGCACGATGAGGTGGTGGGGTACTTCCCTTGTGAATATAGCAGACATAACTATATTTATCAACAACTGTCCTTCATGTAACCAGGTGCCCCATCAGTACTTTTCTATACAATGGTCAAATTTCTTAAATCAAATCTAAAGTTTATAATTGAATAACAAGGTAGATTTTTTATCTTTATATACTTTATTCTGGATATCTAGATTGCAGGAAAAAACCACATGTAGACATTTCAGCTTTAGAATAATTGAACAGAATTTCACAGCTATATGTTAACTTCCAAACATTTCCCCCATCATCAAGATAAACATTGTGTTTTTGTATCCCCATACACCCCTATAAACCCCCTCATAAAACTCACTACACAGTTAAAATATAAAAAAACAGGTCAGAACACCAAACAGCCTGTTTCTAATAGCAGCTATTAAGAGATAAAATGTTACCTTGATGGTAAAGATTTTTGGAATATACAACTATAAAGAGTATAATGTGCATGTCAAAATGTGATCTGTAAAACGATAATTGTCAAGTTCTCTATACAAACTATTCAGGAATTTGCAAACGGGTGGCACCTCTGCTTTGGTGCATACAGTTTATCTCACAACAAACCTTGTCCATATGATTTATTCGAAAATATGGATGTTATGCAGTAGGATGGTCTACTGATCAGCATCATTATGCAGGAGGAAATTGGAAAGTTGCTACGTTAGAGGATCCAACAGTCTGGCTAAAGTTGCTTTGTGATGGTCCAGTTGTTGAGACTCCCATCACAACATAAGGGGGAAGTCGCTCTGTTTGACTATGTTCACATCTGTAAAAAAGACCTGATTTGCAGATTGCATCAGATCTTAACATAAAGGTCATCACAATGAAACCAAACTGATCAATCATTCTAAGCCAAAGAGGCAAATTTACTAATTCTGCTTAATACTTGAGCTCAAAATGCCATTCATAATAAAGTGTGCTTATTAAGAAGCATTATTTGCCTCTTAATGAATTTGGCACATTTTTTAACTGGGAAAGCAGAAAAATCCAGCTCACATATAAAGTCCAAAAAAGTGCATTTTATTTTCCAAGGTACATGCAAGAGTTGACAAAGAGCGCTTGCTGCTCGAAACGCGTCGAAAGATGCCCGCATCCTCTTTTTTGTGAATACACAATTTTAATCTTTGCTTCATGTACCTTAGAAAATAAAATGCACTTTTTTGCTCTTTACCTGTGAGCTGGATTTTTCTGCTTTCTCTATTGGATGTTGTGCCCTGCCCAGGTGCTATCCGTGCTCCAGAAGTGTGGGACTGCAGATGGTGAGCTGGATTTACTTCTGTGACATTTTTTTTTAACTGTCTTGCACTACCAAAAGAAATGTTCGCCAGTCCCTCTGGTGTGTAATCTGTCGAAAATGATGATGAATTTGTTGGTTGCTCAACCATGCCCCCTTTCCACAACCACTTTTCAAAAAGTTGCTGGAACTGGTATAAAAACGCCAAAAGTTGCAACATTTTTGTGCAACTGCATATTTTACAAACATTTTGCAACATTTCAAAAAGTTTTACACCTCAAAACTAGTGTTAACTGCTAGATGAGTAGGCCAGTTAGAGCAAAACAGCCCTAAAATGAGGTAGCTCTATCAAGCTCATGCTTGATGATAAATGTGGAGCATCTCTAGACACTTTTTAAGGTTTTCGTTAAGCCCTACCCCTTTTCGCTATACTATGTCATCTGTTAGATAAGGAGCAAAAAAATGTCTAAACCACAATCTATAATGAGGCATATAGAGGAACATAATATGGGCTTCTTTTGTTATCAGATCTGAATAGCTCACCTTATTAATGTGAGACAAAGGGAGTTCCTTACCAAGTTTGCAATTTATTTTCTATTTATCCCTGCCTCCAATTTCCTCCTATTTTATTTTTTTGATTACTGCTCATTGCCAAGAGGATCGGCTCATCAATGGCTGAACATGCGCAGTGCTTACAAGCTCTTTCCTTTTGAGCTTGTAAGCACTGCGCTGTGGCCAGTTGGGATTTCTGGAGTACACGGATGGCTCTTAATCCTGATTAGCTTCAGTGGACGGCACTTCTGATGCTGCAGAAACAAAGCTGTTGCATATGGTAGTCTCTGGAATGCACAGTTTGGGCCAGCAGCTCAGTGATGCTGCTAAACCGAACTGTCACTCAAGCAGGAGTGCCCATCCCCAAAGCCTGCTCCTGAAACAGAAAAAGAGAACTAATCCTTTAAGAGTTCAGGTTGTCTATATGGTATGCCCCCACTTGGCTGTATAGTCAGTATTTTCTCTGTATATAAGGCCACGGTCACACGCTCAGTATTTGGTCAGTATTTACCTCAGTATTTGTAAGCCAAAACCAGGAGTGGAACAATCAGAGGAAAAGTATAATAGAAACACGTCACCGCTTCTGTATTTATCACCCACTCCTGGTTTTGGCTTACAAATACTGATGTAAAATTCTGACCAAATGCTGAACGTGTGAACATGGCCTAAAAGTAATCATACTGATACATTTTATATTTCCTAGGTTAGTGCTTGTGCCACCACATGCCAGATAATTGTTTCCCCTCTGACTTATCGCTCTTGTGAAGTGATTCTAGGATAATACTGTTAGAACTGAAATAGGTAAGTGTGTCATGAAATCCATGGGGCTGCTTTATCAGAATATGAAGGCTGGAAAAGTACATGACGATCACTATAAACTATTACTAGCAAAAAAAACCCCTGATGCTGTCCTTAGACTGAGGCCGTAGCTTATAATAGCTTTGTTTTGTTCTTGTCTTACAGCTATGGATACTCTTATGTAACTGCATATATGTGCAATTTTCTAGCAGCATAACAAGCAAAGAAGCAGATTTCCAATGACTTCAGCATGTCCTGGTCCACAGGCATCGCCAGTAACCTCGGGAAAATCGCCATGTGTTCTTTTTCAGACAGATCCAGCTTTCAAGTCTCATATGAGCAGAGTTTTTTCCAGGAAAGGCATCCTAATTGGCAACACCTCTTCCCCTTGGGGCTCTGAGCGGTCATTTTTAGATTCTTATTTTTTCCCCAGTGATTTGTGATGTGTTAGCAGCTTTTACATTATATACGCTGTCCTTCTGTATGAAGTAAAATCTGGATTAAGAAGTCTTCTTGAGACGTTGGCTCTTGGATGACTTTAACCACTCATACTGAAGGTAGTAATCCCGCAGAGAATCTCTTGGGGCACGGATTTGAGCAAGCTCTTCATTAACTGTGGAAAAAATAATCATTTATGAGGCAATTTGTAATTTGATATTCTGATCATAGAGAAATGACATTTTATTCGAGTTATTGTACTAGGTGAAACAAGTGTCATCAAATGTGTTTCTGATGGGCAGATAGTGCAATAAGTATCCAGATTCCTTAGAAGCCCCCCACAGACTCTCCCCACCTATCTGCACTTATCTGGAGAGAAGTTGTGAACATGATACAGGAATCTAATCTCAGACTGTAATGATCATTATTATTATTCCTTGTAATTGTTCACTAACCTAACCAAAAGAATCAAGCCATATGGCCCATTGAGAAATATCAATTTTCAGCTTAAAATGGTTAACCAGGTTTGAAAGCAAAGTTTGATTGCAGACTTCTGAATCATGAAAGCATACGATGTGCCCACTGCCACAATCCTCTGGTATTGTCAGATCGAGGGAGCGTCACACAACTGCATGTATGCAATCATGTGCCGACTTCTCTCATTTGGCTTTTCTCAATAGAAGTGAATTAAGAGAATCTGAACAACTTTAGTTGGCATATGACTGCTCGCACTGGCCATACCAGGGAATCGTTTGTAAATAAACTTATCGCACCCCTGGTATAGGTTGGTGCACGGGTAAGGTACCAAGCCAAATATCAATATATAACAAAACCCAGCAATCGGAGACTCAAATATTTTTTTTTGATTTTAATGAAGTAAATAATAGTACAAAACACAAACGTTTAAGTTGCATATGACCTTCATCAGTGTACTAAAATAACAAAACAGAAAATAAAGAAGTCATTATTAGGTCAAAAAAGTCCATGAGATAACAATGTAAATATTATGAACATGACGGATACAAGACGCTGGGATGGGGAGAGGAAGAGGAGGAGAGGGATTGGGAAACGGGAAAAAAAAGGGGGGAATCACCTCCTCCAACCACTATCTTAATCACATCCTGTTACGAAACTGCAACTCCACACTAGCTCAGAAGAAGGAAAAGCTGTCCCTGCACTAGGTCTAGACTGAAGCCCTATGGTGGAGTGGGCCACCTATTCCTAGCGAATAGACCCACCAACGTTTCCTAGACTAAACTCAAAAGAAGACCTAAAGGAAGAGGGGAAGGCGACACTGAAAGAACTAAGGACTTGGAAAAAACAAACAGGTGACCTCCTAACAGGAAACTAGAGGCAGCTGCAGAAACGAAAAAGGGAATAAAGGAATCTTCAGCAGGCAGAACTAGAGGATCCAAGAACTGCACAAAACTAAACACAGAAAGTACTACTTCCAAACCTCCTAGCCAGAACTCTCGCGGATTAACACTGTTGTCCGGCAAGGACTAGGAGGCAGGTGCTAGGTAATAAAGGGTGATACAATCACCTGACCTTAGTCCAAACCAACAACAGGGGAAAAAGACCAACAGCCAAAAAACCACAACAAAATGGTGGATGGTCCCAAAGACTTTGATATCAATCCTGGACAACCCATTTAACCAGCTAAGTTCTATTGACAGACTAATTGATTTAGGATGGACTCGAACTGATACAAGCTTTGCTCATTGGTATTACATTTTAATGACAGCAAGCTTTTTTTTTCTCAGAAAACTAGATCTACACAAAAAGACAACATAGTCTCTTGTGTGTACCAAAGACAGTATAAATCCAGTTAAGATATTTCATTCAGACCATATAACGCTCCACTCTATCATGTTTGGGAGTCCTGCTGAGAGCACTAGAGATCTAAGACAGTGGGTGCAGTTGGTGGGATACCTATACAGTGAAGAAAAGCAAGTAAGTTCTGATCCTTTGGCTTCTAGTATATGTAAATAGGACCATGATGATAACAAATAGCCAGGCAGCTCCCAAAAAATGTTTAAACTCAATTCTAATGTTAAATTCTCATTTTTTAAAATTTGTAAAGAGTACCTGTCAACAATCTGGGGCCGAGCTTTTTATTTAATAAGAGTGGGCTGCCCCAGATTGGTGTCCATTTTGACGGCGGTGGGTATGGATCCACTGTGTCACTCGCCGGGCTTATCCTGGAGGCCATAACTGACTACATGGTCTTCACTAGAGCCTCTGATGGTGAGGATAGACTTGGGCTGTTAGAGTAATCACCAGGTGCCAATCCAGGGCAATGCCCGGACCTGCAGCAGCTGACCTATGGGTCAGAGGCACAAAACAAAGCACCGAGGCCAGAAACAGAGGTGTGGTTAGACAGTCCAAGGTTGGTATGGGCAGCACAGAATCAAAATATGAAGCCGGGGTCAGGAGCGGAAAGTCAGACAAAACTAGTGAACAAGCCGGATTGGTAACAGAAGAGCCAAAACAAACATGCACCTAGACAGATTACTAGAGACGGACTGAAACTAAGAACCTAAGTTCAGGCAAGGTATGAAGGGAGGTGCTGACTAATATATCCCATGCTAGCAGGGGATAGGCCAGAGAAGCAAAACTCTGCAGGACACAGTGGGTTAAATTCCTGCAGAGTCTGGCCACGCCTCCCTAAATCCAGGTGGAGACTCTCCAGCAACAGGGGAATGCAGCAGTGCTGGTGTCATGTCTCAGTTTTGGGACTTGATCCAGTGTTCTCTTGCTGTGTGGTCAGTTTCCCTTTCTGCTGAGCTACAGCCTGTTTGGTCTCTGTCCAACTGCTGATGGTTCTTTTGTCTTTTCTTTCCTTTCTTTGGTTTGCTTCTATTCACGTTTTTCTCACTTCCCTATTTGGTTCTGTCATATCTTAGGACGGGCTATTTATACTCACCTTGCACCAGCCTTCTTTGCTGACTATATTTCAAGACAGATGGTGTTTGGAGATCTAGCTCCTCAGCTAGGGATTATTTTACCTGGTTAATTCCTGTTGCCTTAACTACGGTTTGTTTGTCTTCCTCCCCAGTATCCTTTCCTTTCTTTTACATTTGGGGTCTGGGAGGTTGTCCACGTATTCCATTTTTTGTGTGGTTGTTCTTATTTTCTTCCATCTTTCCTGTGTGTCTGTGAACACGCTCATATGCCTGTGCTTCGTACTTAGACTTTTGTGTATTTCACTTTTTAGTTATTACTAGCTATTGAACCCGTACTACGCCCGTGTGGTGAGCATTTTTATTGGTAAATGAGCTCCCATGCTGGTATGTGCTGCCCCCTTCCTGGTATTTGTGCTGCCCCCCTCCTGGTATTTGTGCTGCGCCCATCCTGGTATTTGCGCTGCCCCCATCCTGTTCCCCCTTTCTGTTCCCCCATTCTGTTATGTGCTGCCCCCATCCTATCCTGGTATGCATGGCACCCCTCATCCCTATCCTGGTATGCATGGTCCCCTCACCCCCCAATCTTGGTATGCATGGAACCCCTCACCCCCCAATCCTGGTATGCATGGTACCCCTCATCCCCAATCCTGGTATGCATGGCACCCCTCATCCCCCAATCCTGGTATGCATGGCCTCCTCACCCCCCAATTCTGGTATGCATGGGCCCCTCACCCCCCAATCCCTGGTATGTATGGCCCCCTCATCCCCCAATCCTGGTATGCATGGCCTCCTTACCCCCAATCCTGGTATGCATGGTAACCTTCATCCCCAATCCTGGTATGCATGGCACCCCTCATCCCACAATCCAAGGTATGCATGGCCTCCTCAACCCCCAATCCTGGTATGCATGGCACCCCTCACCCCCCAATCCTGGTATGCATGGGCCCCTCAACCCCCAATCCTGGTATGTATGGCTCCCCTCACCCCCAATCCTGGTATGCATGGTGCCCTCACACCCCTATCCTGGTATGTATGGCTCACCTCACCCCCATTCCTGGTATGTATGGTACCCCCTCACCCCCCAATCCTGATATGCATGGCACCCCTCACCCCACAATCCTGCTATGTATGGTACCCCTCATCCCCAATGCTGGTATGCATGGCAACCCTCACCCCCCAATCCTGGTATGCATGGTCCCCTCACCCCCCAATCCTGGTATGCATGGCACCCCTCACCCCCCAAACCTGGTATGAATGGTACCCCTCATCCCCAATCCTGGTATGCATGGCACCCCTCATCCCCCAATCCTGGTATGCATGGCCTCCTCACCCCCCAATCCTGGTATGCATGCCACCCCTCACCCCCCAATCCTGGTATGCATGGACCCCTCACCCCCCAATCATGGTATGCATGGGCCCCTCACCCCCCAATTCTGGTATGTATGGCTCCCCTCACCCCCCAATCCTGGTATGCATGGCCTCCTCACCCCCCAATTCTGGTATGCATGGGCCCCTCACCCCCCAATCCTGGTATGTATGGCCCCCTCATCCCCCAATCCTGGTATGCATGGCCTCCTCACCTCCAATCCTGGTATGCATGGTAACCTTCATCCCCAATCCTGGTATGCATGGCACCCCTCATCCCACAATCCAAGGTATGCATGGCCTCCTCAACCCCCAATCCTGGTAAGCATGGCACCCCTCACCCCCCAATCCTGGTATGCATGGCCCCTCACCCCCCAATCCTGGTATGTATGGCTCCCCTCACCCCCCAATCCTGATATGCATGGCCTCTTCACCCCCCAATCCTGGTATGCATGGCACCCCTCACCCCCAAATCCTGGTATGCATGGACCCCTCACCCCCCAATCCGGGTATGCATGGGCCCCTCACCCCCCAATCCTAGTATGTATGGCTCCCCTCACCCCCCAATCCTGGTATGCATGGGCCCCTCACCACCCAATCCTGGTATGTATGGCTCCCCTCACCCCCCATTCCTGGTATGCATGGTGCCCTCACACCCCTATCCTGGTATGTATGGCTCCCCTCACCCCCATTCCTTGTATGTATGGTACCCCCTCACCCCCCAATCCTGATATGCATGGCACCCCTCACTCCGCAATCCTGGTATGTATGGTACCCCTCATCCCCAATGCTGGTATGCAATGCAACCCTTACCCCCCAATCCTGGTATGCATGGTCCCCTCACCCCCCAATCCTGGTATGCATGGGCCCCTCACTCCCCAATCCTAGTTTGTATGGCTCCCCTCACCCCCTATCCTGGTATGCATGGTCCCCTCACCCCCCCAATCCTGGTATGTATGGCTCCTCTCACCCTTCAATCCTGGTATGCATGGCTCCCCTCACCTCCCAATCCTGGTATGTATGGCACCCCTCACCCCCAATCCTGGTATGTATGGTCCCCTCACCCCCAATCCTGGTATGCATGGTCCCCTCACCCCCCAATCATGGTATGTATGGCTTCCCACACACCCCAATCCTGGTATGTATGGTACTCCTCACCCCCCAAGCCTGGTATGTATGGCACCCCTCACCCCCAATCCTGGTATGCATGATTCCCTTACCCCCCAATCCTGGTATGTATGTCTCCCCTCACCCCCCAATCCTGGTATGTATGTCTACCCTCACCCCCCAATCCTGGTATATATGTCCCCCTCACCCCCCAATCCTGGTATATATGTCCCCCCTCACCCCCCAATCCTGGTATACATGGCACCCCTCATCCCCCAATCCTGGTATGCATGGTACCCCTCTTCCCCCAATCCTGGTATGCATGGCACCCCTCACCCCTAATCCTGGTATGCATGGCACCCCTCATCCCTTAATCCTGGTATGCATGGCACCCTTCATCCCCCAATCCTGGTATGCATGGCACCCGTCGTCCCCCAATCCTGGTATGCATGGTCCCCTCATCCCCAATCCTGGTATGCATTTATGCATACCTTTCTTCCCTGTGCTCCAGCACTGCTGCGTCCTGTTGTGCCGCAGGCCGGAGGAAGAGTGCGGCGCTGGAGTACGTGCATGCATATACCGCGCTGTCCGACGCCATTTTGCTGAAGACACACTGTAAATGTGTCTTCAGTAAAATGGCACCGAATAGAGCTATGCGATCGATTTCGACACATCACCCCTGCCCCGGTCTCCGGCAAGAAGAGAGGCGCCGCGGCAACGCTCCTCCCGGTCAGGTAAGTATGTAAGTATGGCGCCGGAGCGCGGTATGCTTTCAGTGTCTACGGCACCGTACACACTCCTCTTACCTGTAACGCCTCCATGCATTCTTCTGTCTGGACCCAGACTGCGCAGGCGTGTCGCACTTGCGCAGTCTATAAAGGCTTCAGACAGAGGTACGCATCTCCGGTTATATTATAGATTGTTTAGTTTTGCACATTCTTTATAGAGAGGGGGCAGTTAAGGACATTCAGGGTAAGTTGACGTTGAGTGGGGGCACCAATGCGTATACTTAGGCTGCCAACAATTCAGATTCAGATTAGGGACTGTCTTAGTCTGAACAGGGACCTGTTGGGTGCATGTGTTTGTCTCTCCTGTTTTGTATATAACCTGTGTGAGTGTGATTATACAGTCATAACAGCTGGGAGTGCTGCAAGAGGCAGTTCAGTATGATGGCCTGACAATGGGAGGAGCAGAGGGGTGAATGCAGTCTGAGAAAGTGCTTGAGTTACCGTCGCAACAGTACCCCCCTTACAACCTTTCCTTTTTTGCCAGACCAATGGAGAAACCTCTCAAGAATGGTAGGGGCACAGATGTTTTCAGCAGGCTTCCAAGATCTCTTATCAGGACCAAAATCCTTCCAATCAGCTAAATAGAAGGTCCTTCCTTGAACTTTTTTAGAATCCAGAGTGTCCTTTACTTCAAACACATTCGAGGGACCCTGCGGAGCAGAAGTTGAGGAAGGAGTATGAGACTTAGAGAAGCGATTCAGGACCACCCGTTTAAGGAGACAGAGGCACAAAACAAAGCACAGAGGGCAGAGACAGAGATGTGGTCAGACAGTCCGAGGTCCAAGTGGGCAGCACAGGATTAAAATATGAAACCGGGGTCAAGAGCAGAGAGGTCAGACACAAGGAGTGAACAAACCGGGTTGGTAATAGGAGAGTCAAAACAAACATTCACCTAGACAGATTACTAGAGACAAACTGAAACTAGGGACTTATGTTCTGGCAAGGTGTGGAGGGAGGAGCTGCCTAATATATCCCCTGCTGTCAGGGGATAGGCCAGGAAGCTAAACTCTGCAGGGCACAACGGGTTAAATCTCTTCAGAGTCTGGCTATGCCTCCATAGCCAGGTGGAGATTTTGCAGCAGTGCTGGGAGTGCTGTAAGAGGCAGTTCAGCACGATGGCCTGCATGACACTGGGAGGAGCAGAGCAGTGAACACAGTGAGTAGGACAGTGCTAAAAAAGCATGGGAGTTAATGGTGTGACATCCGTAATGTCCCCCAAAACGACTCTATCAAAAGTCAGGTCGAAACTTCCAGATTGCGGGATCACACAACTCTCCGCAGACCCACTCACAGTGAAAGAGTGAGATTTCTAGAGATCTGGCTCTTTGCACTAACTTAGTGCTGTCGCATTCTTTACTAAACTGTTAACGGTAACCGTTCGAAAACAGTTTAACTCTGGGACCTTGATTTCCAAATGAAAATTGGAACTCTAGGACCTTGTGGAGTGTGTCAATGACTGCCTTCTGGACATCTGTCAAGTCAGCAGTCTTCCCCATGATTGTGGAGCCTACTGAAACAGACTAAGGGACCTTGTTAAACGTGTAGGAAGCCTTTGCAGGTGTTTTTTTGTTAATTATTCTAATTTACTGAGATAATGACTTTTGGGTTTTCATTAGCTGTAAGCCATAATCATCAACATTAACAGAAATAAACACTTGAAATAGATCACTCTGTAATGACTCTATATAATATATGAGTTTCACTTTTTGTATTGAAGAACTGAAATAAATTAACTTTTTGATGATATTCTAATTTTTTGAGATGCACCTGTATATATTTAGTGCAATGTTGAGTAAATGACGTATGGACAAGAACACAAGAGAATTTGGAATTTGCTCCTATATCACTCCAACTCACATTGGCAGTGATCAGGCTTTTTTATATCCAGCAATTTTAACATAATGGCATTAGTGCTGAGCGACCGTTCTAAGGGAGGTGTATTGCTGATGAGACCTCAGTAGAAAATAGGATTATTTAATCTCAATAAACACTAAAGTTTATTTACTATTGTTTATAAATAAGTCCTCTTTACATCCACAAAGCTGTATGTTGGCTTCATTTTTTGTGGAGCAAGGTGTAGTTTTTAATGACACCATTAAATTTACCATAGAATTTATTGGACAACAGAAATAAAATTATTTATGGGGTGAAGCTGGAAAAAAAAGAACAATTGTACTATTGTTTTGTGGGTTATATTTTTGACAGCGTTCACTGTGTGGTAAAAATGACAATTAAACCTCCCAACTTTTTGATGACATTTTATTCAGTTTTTTTTTATCTTTTGGAGACCAAAGTTGATCGTAAAACAGCAATTCTGGCTATTTGAGGTTTTTTTTTAAGTTTTCAATCAAGCCTATTAATTATCTGTGTGCTGTCCATATGCAAAACAGGGTAGCCTATGGACAGAACATTTACCAATGTAAGTCAATGTGGCAGTTCACATGAACATATTTATACACGGACTTATGGACTGCATGTAAAAAATGCGGTATGTGCTACTTTGATCCATATTTCCAATCAGAATCACCAATTATAAGTCAAAAAAGGATCACACATGGGTTACCACCCAAATGGCATCTGTTTTTATAGGTCTATTGCAATTATTAAGATAGGAAACTGAAACTGTATTTTGTCTTTTATTAGTTATTAAATTGTTGATGTGAAAAACACAGAAATGGATGGCATAGGGATGGCGAGATGAATGAAAAATCGTCTGTTTTTTTCTGAATGAAAAACTGACTATTTTGCATACGCTTGTCTGAACCTGGCCGGACAGACTGTAGAACAGAAAATTACATGACAAATTCCCAATAGTTCAATCAGACTTTAGTCCTGTATCTTCACGTCATCATATGTACCAGGGGTGGCGGGAGGGGCAATTGAATTCCCTCAAAACCATAATGCACATTTTTATCTGATAGATAAAGGCTGCTCTTTTATGATTATACTTACAGTGCATGCCTAGGTTCTGGACTCCTCTTTAGCCCTGTGAGCTTCCGCACTGGATCCTGACAGCCGGATGCGGAGGAGGGTAAGTAAGTACAGGTGCTTCTCACAAAATTAGAATATCATCAAAAAGTTAATTTATTTCAGTTCTTCAATACAAAAAGTTAAACTTATATATTATATAGAGTCATTACAAACAGAGTGATCTATTTCAAGTGTTTATTTCTGCCAATGTTGATGGTTATGGCTTACAGCCAATGAAAACACAAAAGTCATTATCTCAGTAAATTAGAATACTTTATAACAATAGCTTGAAAAATGATTTTAAAATCCAAAATGTTGGCCTACTGAAATGTATGTTCAGTAAATGCACTCAATACTTGGTCGGGGCTCCTTTTGCATCAATTACTGCATCAATGCGGCGTGGCATGGAGGCGATCAGCCTGTGGCACTGCTGAGGTGTTATGGAAGCCCAGGTTGCTTTGATAGCAGCATTCAGCTCGTCTGCATTGTTGGGTCTGGTGTCTCTCATCTTCCTCTTGACAATACCCCGTAGATTCTCTATGGGGTTAAGGTCAGGCGAGTTTGCTGCCAATCAAGCACAGTGATAATTGTTATGTTCTGCTACCAAAGCTAAGGAAAGAGAGGAGATCTGTCCCTACTATAAGACTCAGCTGAATCCCTACGATGTAACAGGGAACCTGATCCTGCGATCAGACCTGCTAAAGTCCTAATCTAGTCTGTACGGAGACCTATAGATGTGAGGAGGGAATCCCTACAAGTACTAAGGACTGGGAGGAATATGGGACACCTCCTAACAGAAATAGTAGCAGACAGACGAACAAACAAAATAGATAGAACATAGAGGTCCGTAGACCAAGCAAACTAACAGAGTTAGATACAGAGCACAGGCTAGCTAGAAAGTAGATATACAATGAAGTCCAGCAAAGCCAGAAGGGCGGAGCAGGATTAAATAGGCCAACAAGGTCATGTGACCAGCAAAGGAAAAAAAACCTAACAGCAAGGTTCTAACAGTACCCCCCCTTCTAAGAGGATCCTCCGGATCCCCTAGGACCAGGCTTATCAGGAAATCTCCTGTGAAACGCTCTGATAAGTCTGGACGCGGAAACATCATCTGACCTCACCCAAGAGTTATCCTCGGGTCCGAAACCTTTCCAGGCCACAAGATACTGCAAACTACCTCTATACCGTCTAGAGTCAAGGATGCGAGAAATTTCATATTCCCCGTCCTCCACCACCGGAGGAACAGAGGCAGAGGCGTCACCATCCGACACAACAGCTTTTTTTAACAGAGAGACATGAAAGACCGGATTAATTCTCCAGGAGGTAGGAACCTCCAACCTAACAGCAGATTGGTTGACAACCTGAAGCACCTTAAAGGGCCCTACAAACTTGGGACCCAATTTCTTAGAAGGAATCCTCAACCGCAGATTCCTAGAGGACAACCAAACCATGTCACCAACAGCGAACAAAACCTCCTGTCGTTTCCTATCAAAGTAGTCTTTAGATTTTCTGTTGGCCTCCTGAAGATTACCACGCACATCCGTCCAAACTCT
The DNA here is from genome assembly GCF_046119375.1 of Phyllobates terribilis. Taxonomy (NCBI): domain Eukaryota; kingdom Metazoa; phylum Chordata; class Amphibia; order Anura; family Dendrobatidae; genus Phyllobates; species Phyllobates terribilis. Next base: position 519,394,810 of record NW_027362763.1, on the reverse strand, counting down.
TTCCAAATCACCGGAAAAATTCTCCTCCTCAGGCACGGCAGATCCCAACTTGGAGAACGACCCAAACGACGGATGTCTCCCAGAACAACAAAAAAAAGGTGAACAACCAGCAGAAGAAGATGTATGATTGTTCAGAGCAAATTCGGCAAGTGGCAGAAACTCAGACCACCCCTCTTGATTGTCTGCCACAAAACAACGCAAGAACTGCTCAACATCCTGGTTTTTCCTTTCTGTCTGGCCATTAGATTCAGGATGATATCCGGACGAAAACGACAAATGAATTCCCAACCTGTCACAAAAGGCACGCCAAAAACGAGCCACGAACTGAGGACCCCTATCAGAAACAATGTCAGTAGGAACGCCATGAAGTCTGACAATTTCCTTGACAAAGGCCTTAGCGAGAGTTTTAGCGCAGGGCAGTTTGACGAAGGGAACCAAGTGACACATCTTGCTAAAACGGTCCACGACCACCCAGATGACAGTAAAACCCTCAGAGGAGGGAAGGTCAGTTATAAAGTCCATAGCCAAATGTGTCCAAGGAGCACTGGGGACCTCCAAAGGACAAAGCAACCCCGCAGCAGGAGTATGTGAGGACTTAGATCTAGCACATATAGTACATTGGCGCACCCACTTAATGACTTCCTTCTGCCATCCAGGCCACCAAAAACTGCGACCCACCAGTCTCTTGGTCTCAGAGATTCCGGGATGACCTGCCAACCGAGATTCGTGACACTCAACAAACAAATCTCTCCTAAAGGTCCCAGGCACAAACAACCTCCCATGAGGAGTGTTAGATGGGGCATTCTCCTGAGCTTTAAGAATCTCATCTTCCAAAACGGAGTCTAAAGCAGCTATCACAACACCTTCTTGTAAAATGTTTTCCTCTTTCTCAGCACCGACTATGGGAGAAAAACTGCGAGACAAGGCATCCGCCTTAACATTCTTAGTACCAGGGATGTAAGTAACGGAGAAATTAAACCACGAGAAAAACAGTGCCCACCTAGCCTGACGGGCATTCAGGCGCTTGGCAGCATCAAGATATATCAGATTTTTATGATCCGTAAGAACCTGAACGGGAAATTCCGCACCTTCCAAGAAGTGGCGCCAGTGTTCAAATGCGAGTTTAATAGCCAATAATTCCCGATTACCAATATCGTAATTCAGTTCAGTCTCCGAAAATTTTTTTGAAAAAAAGGCACAGGGATGTAATCCATCCCCGTTATCCTGAGACAATACTGCGCCAACCCCCACAGAGGAAGCATCAACCTCAATCAAAAACGGCCTAGTAACATCAGGCTGCATAAGGATGGGAGCAGAGGTGAACCTCTCCTTGAGATACACAAAAGCTTCAATGGCCTCAGAAGACCACTGAACCGCATCAGCACCTTTCCTGGTGAGATCAGTCAGAGGTTTGACAATACTAGAAAAATTTTTTATGAATTTTCTGTAGTAATTGGCGAAACCCAAAAACCTCTGTATCGATTTCAAAACAATAGGCCTAGGCCATTCCTGCACAGCTTGAACCTTAACCGGATCCATCTCAAAACCTTTGCTGGAGATAATGTAGCCCAAAAAACTAATTCTCTGTACAGCGAACTCACATTTCTCCAGCTTAGCAAAAAGCGAATTGTCCATTAATAACTGTAATACCTCACGCACGCTCCGCCAATGAGACTCCAGATCTGGCGAATAAATCAAAATGTCATCCAAATACACAACCACATTTTTACCGATCAAAGGTCTAAGGATGTCATTAATCAGATTCTGAAAAAATGCAGGAGCATTAGTAAGACCAAAAGGCATAACCAGATTCTCAAAATGACCCACAGGAGTGTTAAAAGCAGTCTTCCATTCATCACCCTCCTTCATGCGCAACAGATTGTATGCCCCCTTAAGGTCAATTTTAGAGAACCACTTGGCCCCCAATAACTGGTTAAACAGATCAGGAATCAATGGCAGTGGGTAAGGATTGCGTACCGTAATTTTGTTAATCTCACGAAAATCCAGACAAGGACGTAAACCGCCGTCCTTTTTTTTTTTACAAAAAAAAATCCAACCGCCACAGGAGACTTAGAGGGCCTAATGTGACCGGCGGCCAAACTTGTCTGTATGTATTCCTCCAAAGCCTTCCTCTCAGGAATGGTAAGGTTAAATAAACGACTTTTAGGAAGAGTCGCTCCAGGGACAAATTCAATAGAACAATCATAGTCTCTATGGGGAGGCAAAACCTGCGATTCCTTCTCAGAAAAAACTCTCCAAAAATCCTGAATAGGAACAGGCAATTCTCCCCTATCCAAAGCTGCAATACGCCCGTTACAACACTTGTCATAACATTTATGGCTCCAGGATTTAATTTCACTGGTAGACCAATCCAGTACAGGATTGTGAAATTTTAACCAGGGCAAACCCAATATTACTGGAGAAGGCAAGTTATTCAAAACTACCAAATCCAATTTCTCATGGTGAACACCATTAATAGTGAGAGGAAATTCACTGACCTTGAGAGTAATATTCTTCAAAGGGGAGCCATCCACAGAAACCACAGCAATGGGGGATGATAAAGGTTCAGGTTTTAAATTGAGTTTTTCCACGAATCCCCCATCAATTACATTCAGTGTAGACCCGCAATCAACAAACACCCGAAATTCCATTAATTTTTCCTGAGCAATCGTGGAAGCAGCTAAAAATATACCCTTGGAATTTAAACAGGCAATACGGGCGTGACTGACCATTTTTTTTTCTTTCTTCATACGAAGCTCACAGCCTTTAATCAAATGACCAGATTTTCCGCAATAGAAACACAAGCCTTCTGAAAAACGACGGTCTTTTTCTTGAGAGCGAGGTGCCACCGATCCAATCTCCATCGGTTCACCACTGTTAGTACACACATTATCATAACCAGAAACTGACATAGCAGAGGATTTGCTCTCATTAACCCTAGCACGCAGTCTTCTATCCACCCGTATAGCTAATTGCATAGCCTGTTGCAAATCCTCAGGTGTAGGATAAGCAATTAGCAGGTCTTTAACCCTTTCACTGAGCCCAGCAAGAAATAGACTTTTCAGAGCAGAATCGTTCCACCCTGTTTGAGTGGACCAACGACGAAAATGAGTACAATATTTTTCGACATTACCTGATCCTTGTTTTAAACGTCTCAACTCAGTCTCAGCTGATGCCACACGGTCAGGATCATCATATAATAGTCCTAAAGCAGAAAAAAAACTATCCACTGATCTGAAGCATGTATCACTAGGTTGCAAAGAAAAGGCCCACTCCTGAGGCTCTTTGCGCAAAAGTGACATTATGAACCCTACGTGCTGGGATTCATCCCCAGAGGACTTGGGTCTCAAATGAAAATACAATAAGCAAGCATTTTTAAATGAAAAAAATTCTCGATGTTCACCAAAAAATAAATCCGGCAAACATACCTTAGGCTCCAAGAAATATGCTCCAGGACAGTTACTCACGTGCTGACGGAGCTCGGCCACTTCCAGAGAGAGTCCCTGCAGGTGTTTAGCCAAATCCTGAACCGACACCATGATGGAACAAAAAAAAAAAAAAAAAAAAAAAATCTTTCCTTAGAGAATTTGCAGGCTGGACTTACTGTTATGTTCTGCTACCAAAGCTAAGGAAAGAGAGGAGATCTGTCCCTACTATAAGACTCAGCTGAATCCCTACGATGTAACAGGGAACCTGATCCTGCGATCAGACCTGCTAAAGTCCTAATCTAGTCTGTACGGAGACCTATAGATGTGAGGAGGGAATCCCTACAAGTACTAAGGACTGGGAGGAATATGGGACACCTCCTAACAGAAATAGTAGCAGACAGACGAACAAACAAAATAGATAGAACATAGAGGTCCGTAGACCAAGCAAACTAACAGAGTTAGATACAGAGCACAGGCTAGCTAGAAAGTAGATATACAATGAAGTCCAGCAAAGCCAGAAGGGCGGAGCAGGATTAAATAGGCCAACAAGGTCATGTGACCAGCAAAGGAAAAAAAACCTAACAGCAAGGTTCTAACAATAATCTTGTTTTTAAACCAGGTATTGGTACTTTTGGCAGTGTGGACAGGTGCCAAGTCCTGCTGGAGAATGAAATTTCCATCTCCAAAATAGCTTGTCGGCAGAGGGAAGCATGAAGTGCTCTAAAATTTTCTGGTAGACGGCTGCGCTGACTTTGGTCTTGATAAAACACAGTGGCATGACATGGCATGACACCAGCAGATGACATGGCTCCCCAAACCATCACTGATTGTGGAACCTTCACACTAGACCTCAAGCAGCTTGGATTGTGTGCCTCTCCACTCTTCCTCCAGACTCTGGGACCTTGATTTCCAAATGAAATGCAAAATTTACATTCATCTGAAAACAACACCTGGGACCACTGAGCAACACTCCAGGTCTTTTTCTCCTTGGCCCAGGTAAGACGCTTCTGGCGTTGTCTATTGGTCATGAGTGGTTTGACACAAGGAATGTGACACTTGTAGCCCATGTCCTGGATACGTCTGTGTGTGGTGGCTCTTGAAGCATTGAGTCCAGCAGCAGTCCACTCCTTGTGAATCTCACCCAAATTTTTGAATGGCCTTTTCTTAATCCTTTCAAGACTGCGGTTATCCCGGTTGCTTGTGCACCTTTTTCTACCACACTTTTTCCTTCCACTCAACTTTCCATTAGTATGCTTGAATACAGCACTCTGTGAACAGCCAGCTTCTTTAGGAATGACATTTTGTGGCTTACCCTCCTTGTGGAGTATGTCAATGACTGCCTTCTGGACATCTGTCAAGTCAGCAGTCTTCCCCATGATTGTGGAGCCTACTGAAACAGACTAATGGACCTTTTAAAATGCGTAGGAAGCCTTTTCAGGTGTTTTTTGTTAATCATTCTAATTTACTGAGATAATGACTTTTGTGTTTTCATTGTCTGTAAGCCATAATCATCAACATTAACAGAAATAAACACTTGAAATAGATCACTCTGTTTGTAATGACTATATATAATATATGAGTTTCACTTTTTGTAATGAAGAACTGAAATAAATAAACTTTTTGATGATATTCTAATTTTGTGAGAAGCATCTGTACGTATATGTAGAGGCCCAGTCTGGATTCTGCGCTGAGTAAAGGGAATCTGTCAGTAGGATCAACCCTCCTGAGCCGTCTATATGGGCATGTAGGTCACAGGAAGCTGAATAAAATTATACCTTGATATCTGCGATCAAAATCCACGTTTATCATGTATGTAAATGAGCTGTTCAGGACTATGGGCTGGACACTGATCTGCATGAGAATCTGTCTCTATAGATTATTTTAATGGAAGGATGTGTTACCAGTGTGAGACAAGTAACTAACACAGAACAGAAGAATTGAACTTTGTCTCATAACAAACATGTTAGCAGCTGCAGTTCTCACAGCTCTGCTGTATTGTAACAATATTACAGCCCTGCCTGCCTGTGAGCTGGAAGCTGAGAGGAACCTGCAGATATGTCAGGTATAATCACACACAGCTGTGCAGTGAGATCAGGAGAGCAGAGAGCGGCCATTACACATCACACTGGTATCTCCACCTTCATGTATAATAAGCTCTGGAGGCAGATTCTCATGCAGATCAGTGTCTGGCTCATAGCCTAGAACAGCTCATGTACAGTGGGTATTGAAAGTATTCAGACCCCTTTAAATTTTTCACTCTTTGTTTCATTGCAGCCATTTGGTAAGTTCTAAAAAATTCATTTTTTTTCTCATTAAAGTACACTATGCACCCCATCTTGACTGAAAAAAACAGAAATGTAGAAATTTTTGCAAATTTATTAAAAACGAAAAACTAAAATATCACATTTCAAGCAGAATGTACTTTAATGAGAAAAAAATGAACTTTTTAGAATTTACCAAATGGCTGCAATGAAACAAAGAGTGAAAAATTTAAAGGGGTCTGAATACACTCCGTACCCACTGTACACGAAAGAAAAATGTGGATATCAAGATATTATTTTATTCCACTTTCTATGACTTACATGCCGATATAGACGGCTTAGGATGGTTGATCTTTCTGACAGATTCTCTTTAATCAGCGCAGAATCCAGACTGGGCCTCTACTTTAATGGGTCTGGTCTGAGGTCTAAAGTGATTTATGGATCTGTTTCATGATCTGAATTAATTTCCAGATATGGCCTAGGCCCTAGGATCTGAATTAGTTTAGTGTTCTGGTCTGTGGTCCGAATTAGATGATCAGTCATCCCTCCTTATATGTTATAGTAAATCCATGTATAATTATGAGATAACAATTAAAAAGTTAAAAATAAAAAAACCTGTATATTCACCTCTCCAGTCTCCTCCCGGCGGCGATCCTCTCTCCTCGGCGGCCCGCGGTGTACTGGCAGGACCTGCGGTGACGTCATTTATTTAGCTGATGGTCACGCGACCATCACCTGACCGCTGACGTCAGCGGTCGTGTGACCATCAGCTGACTAAATGACGTCACCGCAGGTCCTGCCAGTACACCGTGGGATGCAGAGGAGAGAGGATCGCCGCCGGGAGGAGACCGGAGAGGTGAGTATACAGGTTTTTTATATTTTTAACTTTTTTATTTCTTTTTTTTCACCGCGTGGTAGCCGGGATGAATAGGAGTTGTAGTCTCCTCTTCATCCTGGGTACCACACGCACAGCGATTACGCTGCAAATTCGCGGCCATTGAATTTAATTGAAACGCAGCAAATCCACATATACCTGCGGGTTTACTGCGTTTCAATGTTCCTCAATGGCCACGAATTTGCAGCGTAATCGCAATAGAAATGCGAATTCGATGCGCTAATTAGCGCATCATGTACACCCGAATTCACATTGCTTTGCATGGCAGACAGTTTTACAAGCTTTTTTGCGGCGTTTTCACGGCCGTAAAAACGCTACAAGAACGCTACGTGGGCACATAGCGAAAAGATATAATAGAAACAAGTCACAAATTCTGCATTTATCACCCACTCCTGGTTTTGGCTCCCACTCCTGAGAAAAAATACTGACCGAATACTGACCAAATACTGATAGTGGGGCCGTGGCTTAACGCTTCTTTACCTGCAGATTACCCCTATATCTGCAGGTAAATACAGTTTTACAAGGTTCTCTTTAATGTTGATTTACATTTTTAGGAAGAGGTATGGCAAAATAAAACAACATTTTCTCATAGAGAATATGACAAGGCCTCCAACACAGATGTGAACCTAGACTTGTTCTCCTTAAAGAAAGCGCGGAGATCGTAATGCATAGTGCTATGGACCATACTTCCCTCTTGATAGAAAGGATATACCTGCAGTAGGTAAATTGTCCTCACTAATTAGGGTATAGTCACAATGGGGCAACAGAAATTGGCATCACTAACACAACACTGCAAAAATTACATCTGCACCCCGTTGTGCAGCATGCAGTGATTTCAATGATAGTCGTTAAAATAAGTCTAAATTTCCCCTATTAAAATGTCTTATTATAAATATCTTATATTATAAATATCTTATATTTTCACATACTGAGCAATCAGCATCTTAAACGGATTGTCCTCTATCAGAAAATGTTGGTTCTTGGGTGGAGTTTAATATAAAAAAAACACAAATGGTGCCATACTCACACCTCCCTGAGTTTGAGTCCCTGCCATTGTTCCCGTTGACTACGGTGCTAATGTCATACAACAGTGCTGCAGACAATCAGTGAGCTCAGCAGCTCTGCCCATGTAATTAGAACCGCTGAGCTCACTGATTGGCTGGCACTCTACTGTGAAATCAGCGCCGCAAATAATACTGGACCCTGGGGGCAGTGGCAGAGACTCAGTGCTGGACCCTGGAACAGTGAGTACAGCACAGTTTGATTTTTTTTTTATAACAGATTTTCTGAAAGGGGACAACCTCTTTAAATTCATTTTTCAGGAGGAATTTTCCTTTTATTCAAGCAGATGCTTTATTTTTACTGAAAATTTGAAGAGATGATCAATTTATATCAACCCCCAGCCTGCATAATTTGACGTGGACTACTTGGATGGTAACCATTGGAGTGTAATATCAGATTGTGGCTGAAGCGCAAAACAGCCTGATTACAAGTATAAATTGTTGTCCAGCAAAATCCCACTGCAAATGGCGTCTTCTATGTGTACAATGCTCTCTGATTAAGGTCAGCAGCTATTGATGTACGATCTTACACTAGAGCCAGAAACTCAGAGCTTCATACACAGAACACTATCCCCTGTCATTTATGCTCTCTCTTTAGGCAATTAGGCAGTTTTCATTCAGTCTTAGCAAGTTTCTTCACTGGTTAACCATTTTTTATATACCACTCTGCAGTGCTACATAAGCCTGTAGATACTGTTTTTTATATCCTGCTATGAAGTGCCACATAAGCTTTTAAGCTTAAAGAGGTCGCACCAAGTTTGTGAAGTGACTGCGGGCAAGGCCGCGCATTGGTATCTATAATCTGGCCCAGCAAGATCCCCACACACAGACTCTATCTTGATAACCGTATCTTTACTTGTATACATTTTTAACATAGCAGAACACAATAAATGACAACCGTAAATATGCACAGCAATAACGTGTACTTATAAGCTGACCCTCACTGTCCCTACTCACACGTTACCAGTCCTTTACTCCAGAAGGATGTGTCCCCCGTCGCAGGCCTGTCTGTCTTTGCAGGAAGGCGTCCCAGCCGAAGAAAACAGGAACAACAAATTTCGCTGAAAGGAGGGAATACTTCGGCCTCTCGCCAGAGGTCCTGCTTACAGTCTCTCTGATCCGGATAGCAGCTTTGGTGGATCCCTTATGTAGTCCACACTCCAGTAGCAGGGAGTGTAATAGCAGTATCCCTCAGCAGTGAAGAAGCTGGGGAAGGCCCCGAGGATATGGTGTCAGGTAAAAGAAATCCCGTTGAGAGTCTCTCCTGCGCCACGCACGAGGGCCTGCACACCGTCCTGGCTCTTTTCACAGCCCACAGCAAACTCCTCGCGCGCTTTTTTCTGCTTCCCACTTTGGTCACGTGACTCTCTAGGGCCGGACACAGGAGGCTCAGTCTTTTGCTCTGTCATCACACCCTGCGCAGGTGCAACCTCTGGCCACAAGGTGGCAACATCATCCTGTGTAATCACTTCTGTAACAGGCTCTATATCAATAATCACCGAACAGCCAGAGCCTGCCAGCTCACTACATTTGGAAGATAACTTTGGGGATAACTTCCTGTTTCGTTTGCTGGTGGTATGATCGCCGGGACCCCCATCGATCCCGAAAATGGGGCTCTGAAAATCCCCCTCTGAATAAAGTGGAAGTCGAGTATGCACAATACTGCTCTATTCATTCTTGTGGAAGTGCTGAAGACCAGCTGAATGCAGCACTAGGCTATCTCTGGTGGTCCCATTAACAAATGAATGGAGTAATAGTGTGCATGCTCCACCTCAACTCTATTCAGAGGGGGCTCTTCAGTGTCCTGTGTTCAGGATTGGGGGAAGGGAGTGTCCCAACGGACACACCCCCCCAACAATTGAGAAGGTATCTTCTATCCTATTGATAGGGATACCTTTCAAACTTTGTACAACCCTTTTAAGCTGACAAACCGCTATTCTCCCATCACCCCATACACCTACATGCTCAGTATGCCTGTCTCAATTCTCAATAATCTGGCAGACAACCACTTGATGGTGCTGCCAGTTTTTGTACTAAATCATGTATCGTATTTCTTAGTAAGAGTAAGGCATGATACCGTATGGCAGTCAGAGGCGTATCTAGGGGGGTGCAGGCGGGGCATCTGCCCTGGGCACAGCTGGCAGGGAGCACCATCGGCTGCCTAATGCGGTGATCTGAGGTGTTTTCCCCGGTGGCTGAATTTTGCCGCCCCCCAGACTGGAAGTTGAGTGTCCCCTGAGCCAACTGTCTAGGTGACAGCCGGCTCACAGAAAGTGCAGCGCTTCGGCTCCCAGTGAGCAATTGTATTTCTGTCTTTCAGAGTGCCAGAAGTTGCTCCAGCAGTCATCAAAAGTTGTTCCAGCAGTCATCAAATGGTCACTTCACTCATATGTGATTTTCAATCTTATGGTCACGTGACAACGAGCTTCTCTTCCTGCTTCTCTTTCACTGAACACTGAGAGAATTAGGAGAGCAGCTCATCGGCATGTGACTGTAAGTGTGCAAGTCGCATATGTGCTTGTGGATGGGGGGGGGTGGGCGCCATACTGAATTCTTGCCCTGGGTGCCAGAAAACCTCTGATGGCAATCTTTTTTCTGCCAAGGGCCATTTGGATATTTATACCGTCCTTAGGGGGCTGTACAAATGGCACGCTAACTCCACCCACAAAGTACGTCCTAATGCTGGCACTGGTGTCAGGACGTAATCTTTCACTGCACGCGCCCCAGCACTCAGTAGTGAACACTCCGTGCACGTGCTCACAGAGCAAGAAGAAATTAATGGGCCGGCAAAATACAGCTGCCGGCCCAAACACTGCGGTTCCTGGGAATCTGTCCTGGGGCCGGATTAAAGGTCATCGAGGGCCGTAAATGACCCACTGGCCTAAGGTTCCCCACCTCAGCTGTATGGTATAATGATGCGCATTGTGACCTGTAGAATTCTCCCTTATATAACCAGATGATTTTTGTTGCAACAGCTCAGAAAATATTTTTCTTAAATAACTTAATAAAGATAATAAATATAATAAAGATAACCATCTGAGCTTTTAGCTTTAAGGAAGAAATCTATTCTTATGGTGCAGTGCAAAGTTTAGAGTGATATACAGGGTAGAATTTCCCACCACAGATTGCACATTGGACATAATGCAAATACCCATTGCAAATCAGCTGTAAAATCTACATACAGACTTTTCTATAAAAATAGATGTGGATTTTACTGCGGCTATTAACCTTTTTAAATGAAAGAATCCGCACTACATGCAAATCTCCACTTAGAAAATTTCTGCAACTTATCGATGAGATTTTTAAAATCTCGATTACACTATCCTTGCATTTACTGTACAGGGCGCATCTGCTGGTCTGAGGTGGAGATGTATGAATGCTATGAGGGCCTCTTGTGGAGAAGTCCGTCCATGCACCCCTCTGGGATCTGTGGCACCAATGCGCAGCAGGGCGCCACACATTTACTGTACAGGGCGCATCTGCTGCAGAATATTCTACGACTGCAAATTCCTCACCTACTTCTGCAGATTCTGCTGCAAAAATGTTCTGGATTTACACGAGATTTCACTGCAAAGCATAAAATCTAAAATCAATGGCTACAGCCTAAAATGGGATGCAGCAGATGTGAAAACTGCAGCTCTGATAAATTAATGATGCAATTTTTTTCTGCAGCATGTGAATGAGATTTTATGAAATTTCATCCAGAGTGCAGCTAATGTAATATGTTGTGGATTTTCCATTTGTATTCCAGAGCATGCTTGACATGTGTGAACAAGCCTTAAACGTTTTTTTCCTGGTTTCTGTTAAAAACAAATAATGAACTCAAAAGAACTTCCTTGCTGAAATAACAATTGCTGATGTGTTTTTGATACAAATATTTCTTTGAAATTTAAGCCATCTGTCATCTAGTCCCGTTGCCCTCTCTGAAGTCGGAATTAAAGGAGTTGTCTGGTGTAAGAAGCTTAGTCTGTAGTCACTTCTGTCTGACACTGTTATGATTATTCTATATGCCCCCAATGAGTCGATAGTCACATACCGTTAGATTTTTGATTTCCATACCTAAAGTCATGTGCTTACTAGACACCCGCCCTTCTCTCGATTCTCTTTCATTTAAAGAACATGAATGAGACTAGTCAGCACGTGACCGCCAGTATGCAAATCACATATAGAAGGGTACATGACTATCGACTCACAGGGGGAATACAGAGGAATCAGAACAGCATACACATCACATATTGTCACTGTCACTATTCGGCAGTCTGAAGTCACATAGACTGACTGCAGACTTGCTTCCCAGACCGGACAAGCCCAATAATCTAAATATGATTTTCTGAATCAAATCTATCCCAATTTGGCAAACTTATATGTTATTAGTTATTAGTGCTTACACAAATGGGTAACTTGAACCCACTGGGCCTCAATGCAAAATATGTAACAGGGTCTCCACCACCATTTGCCATTTATAATACTTATGTCTACTTACTGATAAAGAGGCCTCGGACCCCCTGAGTCTCCAGGGCCTAAGTATGACTGCTACCTCTGCACCCCCCTACAGAAAAGCCCCTACTCCTTTACAAATAGTAGCTCAAAAAGCAAACACCTTAAATAAATAAAGTATCATCAAATTCAAGTAACACGTTAAAAGTTTCATCATATAGAATAATCACTTATAGGGATAGGTAACGAGCAGCAATAATGAGATGTCAATACAGACAGAATAATCACAAGGTTTAGATCAGTGGATTTATCACTATGTCATCCCACTCTCCGAGGAGTCAAAATAACCTTGGTGACAGATTGACTTTAGAACATCCCTAATAATGAAAAATATACATGCTGAAAACGAGCACTTGACCCATCATTTCTGTATTCCTCTTCTATGATTATCTATGACAATTGCAAAGTTTCTGAGTTACTTACCTTCCTCCAGTTGTATCCTGAGATATAAAATGAGGCTAAGCAGCAGCAAGGCAACAGGTAAAAAGATCCCACCAAATATGTATGTAATCGGCATCTCCCTGACAAGCACAGATATAATGTGTCCCATGGTGGTCTGTGAAGACTGACTCAATCCTTCTTACTGCTTCTTATGTGGATGGCTCAATACATTGTGTCGACAATCTCTTTTAATGGCCTTTGGTCCCACAATTGAAGCCTTGTATCAGGACTTTGTACTATTTGTCCTGTGATTTGTAAGAGGATTGAAACAAGGTTGTAAAGTAACCTGACTAACTTTCTCAGCAAATCTGTAACCAACTGTTTACTTCATTTATTACATGTTTTCTTCGTGGTAATCTAGTCTATTAATCAATAACTTCACGTTACTCAATATTTATAAATATACACACACTATATATATAATATATATACAGTACAGACCAAAAGTTTGGACACACTTTCTCATTTAAAGATTTTTCTGTATTTTCATGACTATGAAAATTGTACATTCACACTGAAGGCATCAAAACTATGAATTAACACATGTGGAATTATATACTTAACAAAAAAGTGTGAAACAACTGAAAATATGTCTTATATTCTAGGTTCTTCAAAGTAGCCACCTTTTGCTTTGATGACTGCTTTGCACACTCTTGGCATTCTCTTGATGAGCTTCAAGAGGTAGTCACCGGAAATGGTCTTCCAACAATCTTGAAGGAGTTCCCAGAGGTGCTTAGTGTAGCGCCCCGAGGGTTCGGCCGCTACAGGGGTATTGCACCTCTGCCAGAGGAGTGATATTCCACTCCCGGGTAAGGATGGAGTATGGACCAGGGCTCAGTTAGCTGCATGCATCACACACACCCCATTTCCGGGGGACAGCTCGACGGTGCTCCCATTTATACAGTAATGCAGGCACGACAGACCATGTCCCTGGCTGGAGTGGGGAGGGGGGAGGAAAACCCAGTGATGTAGGAGCAGAAGGGGACGGCTTCTGAGCATAGGTAGGAGCTCATTGGGTGCTGGTCACCTGAGCTCACACTAGAGGGGAGGTATAAAAGGTGGGCACCATCTTAGTTCTGGATGAAGTACAGTGAGAGGAGAAGACAGGGAGCGGAGGCTCTGTAGGAGCTCTGCTCAAAGGCAGGCCTAGGGTGAAGGCCGGAGCCTGGGAGGAGAAGGAGAAGTAGGCCTGGAGAAGAGGCCGAGGGAAGGAGGAGAAGAAGGAACAGGAAAGGAGGAGGAGTGACAGAGAAACAGAAGGGCTCAGAAACAAGAAGGCAGAAGGGACCCTAAGGACCCAGGAAATTACTGGTGACGGGTCAGGCAAGAAAAGGGTACCGTATCCCAAATTGGTGGAGGTAAATTATCCCTCAGCCAAGAACCGGAGGTCGTGATCATCACTTGGTGCTACCCCCTGCTAAACCTTGCTAGGAAGGCACCATATAGGATAGCGGGAAACGGGGCCCACGTTTACCCGGATAGATTCGTGGCAGCTGCACAAAAGCTTGGTCACTGGTGGGGCAAGAGCCAGAGGAAGGATAGAAGGGAGTCCTGTGCCATACTCCGGAATTGCCTGGGGGTTGACCGAGCCCCTCACCTGGTGGACGCAGCACGGCTTGGGCAGTCACTACCTGTACAGAAGTGGCTTATACGAACTGTGAGTAAAAGACCCTGGACTGCAACACGTTGTCTTTGTGCTTCTTACTTCGCCAGCACTAATGATACTGGAACTCCCTGCACCATCACCCCCTCCATCTACTACATTGCCCTGAGGCTACACTCTCCCCGTGGGGAGTTATACTAACTCAGCTGCACACACCATCAGCCTCAAGAGACTGCCTTGCAGCGGCGGTTCATGATAGCCGCAATCCACGGGTGGCGTAGTCGGACATTACCTAAAAACATATAAAAGACTGCCACTGGTCTGACTACCCTGAGCCACGGGACCGGGTTGCCACTACTACTCCCAGCATTGCCCTGAAGCCCGGTCCCGAGTGCCCCACGGCCCAGGGGGCGAGTCAGCTTAGCACTTGTTGGCCCTTTTGCCTTCACTTTGCGGTCCAGCTCACCCCAAACCATCTCGATTGGGTTCAGGTCTGGTGACTGTGGAGGCCAGGTCATCTGGCGTAGCACCCCATCACTCTCCTCCTTGGTCAAATAGCCCTTACACAGCCTGGACGTGTGTTTGGGGTCATTGTCCTGTTGAAAAATAAATGCTGGTCCAACTAAACGCAAACCGGATGGAATAGCATGCCGCTGCAAGATGCTGTGGTAGCCATGCTGGTTCAGTATGCCTTTCAATTTTGAATAAATCCCCAACAGTGTCACCAGCAAAGCACCCCCACACCATCACACCTCCTCCTCCATGCTTCACGGTGGAAACCAGGCATGTAGAGTCCATCCGTTCACCTTTTCTGCGTCGCACAAAGACACGGTGGTTGGAACCAAAGATCTCAAATTTGGACTCATCAGACCAAAGCACAGATTTCCACTGGTCTAATGTCCATTCCTTGTGTTCTTTAGCTCAAACAAGTCTCTTCTGCTTGTTGCCTGTCCTTAGCAGTGGTTTCCTAGCAGCTATTTTACCATGAAGGCCAACTGCACAAAGTCTCCTCTTAACAGTTGTTAAAGAGATGTGTCTGCTGCTAGAACTCTGTGTGGCATTGACCTGGTCTCTAATCTGAGCTGCTGTTAACCTGCGATTTCTGAGGCTGGTGACTCGGATAAACTTATCCTCAGAAACAGAGGTGATTCTTGGTCTTCCTTTCCTGGGGCGGTCGTCATGTGAGCCAGTTTCTTTGTAGCGCTTGATGGTTTTTGCAAATGCACTTGGGGACACTTTCAAAGTTTGCCCAATTTTTCGGACTGACTGACATTCATTTCTTAAAGTAATGATGGCCACTTGTTTTTCTTTACTTAGCTGCTTTTTTCTTGCCATAATACAAATTCTAACAGTCTATTCAGTAGGACTATCAGCTGTGTATCCACCTGACTACTGCACAACACAACTGATGGTCCCAACCCCATTTATAAGGAAAGAAATCCCATTTATTAAACCTGACAGGGCACACCTGTGAAGTGAAAACCATTTCCGGTGACTACCTCTTGAAGCTCATCAAGAGAATGCCAAGAGTGTGCAAAGCAGTCATCAAAGCAAAAGGTGGCTACTTTGAAGAACCTAGAATATAAGACATATTTTCAGTTGTTTCACACTTTTTTGTTAAGCATATAATTCCACATGTGTTAATTCATAGTTTTGATGCCTTCAGTGTGAATGTACAATTTTCAAATCCATGAAAATGCGGAAAAATCTTTAAATGAGAAGGTGGTCTGTACTGTATATATATATATACAGTATATATATACAGTATATATATACATATGCATCATTGTCAGCGCGACCTATCAGTCGACATTTGAATTAAATGATACGCTAAGGCAGAAAATCCTTCTGGGAAAGCATCTTGTGGAAGAGATGAGACCAAGATAAAGCTTTTGGTAAAGCACATCATTCTACTGCTTATCAAAAATGGAATGAGGCCTACAAAGAAAGGAACACAGTACCTACAATCAAATATGGTGGAGGTTCAAAGATGTTTTGGGGTTGATTTGCTGCCTTTGGTATTGGGTGCCTTAACTGTGTGCAAGGTATCATGAAATCTGAAGATTACCAACGGATTTTGGGTCGCAATGTAGTGCCCAGTTTTAGAAAGCTGGCTTTGCATCCTATCATGGATCTTCCACAGGACAATGATCCCAAACATACTTCAAGAAGCACCCAGAAATAGATGGAAACAAAGCATTGGAGAATTTTGAAGTGGCCAGCAATGTGTCCGGATCTAAATCCCATTCTGGAGAGATCTTAAAATTGTTGTTGGGAGAAGGCACCATTCAAATATGAGAGATCTGCAGCAGTTTTCAAAAGAAGAATGGTTCCAGTTGAGAGATGTAAAAAGCTTGTTGATGGTTATAGGAAGCTATTGATTGCAGTTATTTATTCCAAAGGGTGTGCAGCCAAATATTAAGTTGAGGATGCCAAATATTTTGTCTGGCCCATTTTTGGGGTATTGTGTGAAATGATGTCCAGTTTGCCTTTTTTTCTCATTTTTTTTGTGTTGTTCCAATACACACAAAGGAAATAATTTTCTAGGACAAATACTTTATTTTCTGGAACAATTTCAACGGTGCCAACACTTTCTGCCATGACTGTATATATATGCCATACATTGGAATTGGAGGTGTATATGCCATATGCTCACTGTTAGTTCCCTAGTAATTGGCCTAGTAGTGAAGACAGCAGCAACCTCATCCATTACTCATCGGTCAATTGCATAATTGTCCTAACGGTTGGAGGTAGCGGAGTGTCATCCTTGTCAAATTGGTGGTACCTTTGGGATCTGTGTGATCTCCTACGGTATTCTTCTTGACACTACATTTATTTTTTGATGTATAATATTATTATTTTAAGAGGAGCTGTCGCCAAGTCAAAAGTGCCCAGTTTATGCTCTTATTGTATTCCAGCTGCTCCCCTCATTATTCAGGTTTATTTATTTTTTTAAGTCCGCCGTATGGTACCAAAAATATGGGCCTTTTCATTTGGTGCTACTTTTTATGGTCTTTTCCAAAGGGTTGTGGCTCACAGGGTAATAATGAAGGATAGCCTAAAGACTTGCTTCCTGAGAATCCTGTGAGCCACACCATCTTCGTAAAGAACTTAAAAATTGGTACTAAATAAAAGGGATAAAGCAGAAGAGAGAAGGCAAGAGCAAAAACTAGTCACTTTTGACCTAAAAACAGGTCCTCATTAAGCATAATTATATTACTCCAGTGTTTGTACTTTTCAACAAAGTTTTGTGTGCTTGGTATGACACTGTAATTTCAGTCTCTGAACATAAAAGGAGACACTGGCACAGAACAAAATACTGCACACAACACAGAGGGAGCTATAGCTGTCCAAAGAAGGGGTTAAGAGTATTTTGGGTTAGCCTAGGCAGACACATACTTTCTCCTTAAAGTTATCTCATAAAAGAAGGAAAAGATCAACCTTAAGGTCCATTAACAGTGGAAGATTATTATGAACAAGTGTTCGTCAAAATAATCATGAAGTCTCATCAGGCTGCCGATCACCAAATGATTGAGCAAAATGTTCATTCATTGGGTGAGATTATCTTTTCGGCTGCACATCATCCTTTATAAAGAAAACATACACTGCCGAGAACAATGACAACCTGCATTGTTAAGCGCAATCTGCCTCATGTATGTACTGAAAAATAGCAGCTTGCTTTTATTCACCTTGTGAGGCTGGAGAGGAGAAGTGATGGGAGCGCTCTGCTCTGGCATAGACTTGACTTAAAATATGTATTGGGTATATTTAACATTGGCTAATGGGTAACATGAGAGTGGACTGACTCCTGCACTATGCTGCTTTTACATAAGGAAGCAATCTTTGATGACAATTCCCCTTTATTACATGTATCATATTACTCCAGATAGTTTCTGGTTTCTTACTGCTTAGTTAGACCACTATCTGTATGTATGGGATAATCTATGTTGATTTCCTTCCATGCAATTCAAGGATACTGAAGAGCATATGTTAAGCAGATTTATCTTTTTTTCTCTTTGCAAAATTTCCCCATGAGGGAACCAAAATTTTTGGAAATATATTATATGTTACATTTCTTTGACGCAACTTAAAAGAAAATACAATCGTATCTACCAACTAAAAATGGATTATGTGAGTGGTAAAACATTTGAGCAGACACTCACACATCACTTCTTTTTCTTGCGCTGAACAGAAGTCGGCATAGTAAGTGACCCACCATTACTATGACATCTGGGATTATCCAATTTTTGAAAGGATTGTCTTATGAATTGAACCTGAAATGGACAAGAATATGCACTTATTTCCCAATGGATAACATGGTAGAAGTTCAGTTTATGGGTGATATTTCAAGACCATGTTTGCTGTGGTTCCTGTTTCTCGCCTTTATCTCTTTTTACAAGGACTTACCTGATTTTTTTCTTCAGCTGGCAGAAGCATATCAGGCTGCAGATTACTATTCATAAATCCATTCATGCAGTCCTATCCACACATTGTTTGGTGACAGGAAATTGCTGGTTTTCACATACATTTCATCAGTGAATTAGACGGGAGCGACAGTCCCAGTTTCTTGAAAGAATCAGGTTTCGACCTTATTAAGAGTCTCACAAAGAAGAACAAACTTTGCTATTTCACAGACATGGAACTAGAATAAAGAATATTCAATTTCTTGATATATAACAGGATAGCTTTACAAAATTACAGAGACAGGACACCAACGTATTTCAGATTCATTGGTACAGTTCTGAATTTAATCCAATTCTTGACACTAAGTATACATTTCCCATGCTATGTACTATTATGTTTTTGTGAAAATTGATTCAAAGTTTTGTGTTGATTAGCACCCACTTTAGAATACTGCAATCCATCTGCCTTGACAACAAACCTTTCTAGTTCTTACATTACAAGTTATCACAGTATTGTCTGTCTCCTACCTGGCTTGGCTCAGTGAAGCATCTGAAAGACTTCCCATTCAAAGGCTTGCCCAAGAATGCCATAGCTCTTCTACAGCTATGTAATAGGTCTCTAGGTTCCTAGCCAGCACCAACCTTTAGTAGGCAAACTGCTCCAAGAGATAGCATTGATTTCCAGCACATAGCAATCCTCCAAGGAAGGCCCCACTATCAGCATTCGGTCAGTAGATTTTCTCAGGAGTGGGAGCCAAAACCAGGTGAGGAGCAATCAGGGAAAGGTATAATAGAAACAAGTCACCAATTCTGCATTTATCACCCACTCCTGGTTTTGGCTCCCACTCCTGAGAAAAAATACTGACCAAATACTGACAGTGGGGCCGTGGCTGAAGACAAGGTCTCTGGCCTTTTTTTCACAGGCCATCTATAGCTCCAATAGACACTGCATGCAAACCATCTACACTTTTGTAGCAATCTGTACCTTCTTTCCCTCCAAAGCTAAAAGCCAAAAAGGCTTTATTTTTCAACCTGTCAAAAACAGCATTTTGTTCACAGCATAAGATAACGTGCTAGTCTCATGCTCTTAAATGGAAAATAAAATTGCAAAGTGCTTGTAAAATGAACAACTTTGCAATGTATCTCTTATGAAAAACCCTCTCAAGTCATTCTCAAAGAAGCGGTCCAGTATTCTCTGTGAGAGAGCCACTACTCCCCAATAAGCAAAAAGATGGAGAGATTAAATTCCAACCACCCCATCCTGATGTACCGCAACTGAAATTGACAGGTTCGCCTTAACTTTTATTTAATGTGTATGGCGGCTTTCATCTGTGTGGTCATTGGTGCTATGCTGCCTTATTTCAACCTTTAGCAGTACAATAATACTTCTCATTAAATACTCTCCCCCTCGTGATAATGAAATGACTTCTTCTGTCCTAGGTTATACAGTAAAGCTGTGAAGTGAACTACTGAGAACAGGAAGTGTCAGTCTATTGTGACTGCTCTAGTATCCAGTATGACATTTTACGGAATAACAACAGACAAATGAGAAAAAAAAGCACCAAAATTGTTTGAAATATATATTTGTAATACAAAAAAGATTCATATAATATCATTTAACAATCAATGGACTATCCCGGTCTCTTAACGTACTATATTATTTGCAAACGTCAATCCGTGAATATAAATAGATGGTTGAAGACTTTTATAAAAACCAAAGCAATCAATCCCAAAAATGTGTTAATTTATTCTTTCACATTAATCTAATATGCAAAAAAAAAATCACCACTTACATTTGAAATGTTGCATTGATCAAGAAAATGCATTACAGATAATGCTTTCACAAAATGTCATCACTGCTTATTTCGATCCCCAGGAAAAGCAAAATACTGGCGAGTGTACAGAAACTGAAGGTTTTGTTCGAAGTCCAATTACGCAAGTTAAGTCCCCAGGAAAATCTTAGCCCTGGGAAATAATCGTCTGCATCTCTAATGCACGTGTTGCTATGTAATGAGCTCTCTATATGTTTGTTTAGTCTGTTTTCATGTTATCAATATATTCTCCTTAGCTAAATCTGAAGAGTATTGAGTCAGAGCCTAATTACAGCACAGCAGGCAATTACTTGGAGTTTCAGTGGTATCAAAATGTCATATTTGTTAGTAAGATCATCGAAATGAAGTAAGTAGGAAATCAATTTGCTTAATTGTAAATGTTATTCTTTAAATAAAATATACCATATAATAATGATCCAAAATTCTTAGAATATAAAAGTCATAGAACCCATCAGTAAACTATGTATAGCAAACAGTAAATCTGCTGGGAATTACAAACAAATCTGTAAAAAATAAAAGCATCCAAAAACAAAAATCATGAAGTGATTCACTTCTGACTTCTGCCCCCTTCTGATCATTTGAAGACCGGTGTGATTATTGTCCGCTCTGTGCACATATGCAGGTAATGGGCCAGGATTTTTAAAGGAATGATGCGAAAAGGACCTACCTACAGGTTTATATAAAGCTAACATTAAGGGGAACCTGTCAGAAACTTTAGGTTTGCCAAACTAATTACATTGCTGAGTACAGTAGTGAAAGACAATTAGATGTTCCATGTTAATGAGGCGATGGTGCACTATGACTGGTTGATGATCAGTGCACTGATTCTTTGCATTACTCAGATATATAGGTGCATTAGAATATCATCAAAAAGTTAATTTATTTCAGTTATTCAATACAAAAAGTGAAACTCATATATTATATAGAGTCATTACAAACAGAGTGATCTATTTCAAGTGTTTATTTCTGTTAATGTTGATGATTATGGATTACAGCCAATGAAAACACAAAAGTCATTATCTCAATAAATTAGAATACTTTATAACAACAGCTTGAAAAATGTTTTTAAAATCCGAAATGTTGTCCTACTGAAATGTATGTTCAGTAAATGCCCTCAATACTTGGTCGGGGCTCCTTTTACATCAATTACTGCATCAATGCGGCGTGGCTTGGCGGCGATCAGCCTGTGGCACTGCTGAGGTGTTATGGAAGCCCAGGTTGCTTTGTTAGCAGCCTTCAGCTCGTCTGTATTGTTGGGTCTGGTGTCTCCCATCTTCCTCTTGACAATACCCCATAGATTCTCTATGGGGTTAAGGTCAGGCGAGTTTGCTGGCCAATCAAGCACAGTGATACTGCTGTTTTTAAACCAGGTATTGGTACTTTTGGCAGTGTGGACAGGTGCCAAGTCTTGCTAGAGAATGAAATTTCCATCTCCAAAAAGCTTGTCGGCAGAGGGAAGCATGAAGTGCTCTAAAATTTCCTGGTAGACTGCTGTGCTGACTTTGGTCTTGATAAAACACAGTGGACCTACACCAGCAGACGACATGGCTCCCCAAACCATCACTGATTGTGAAAACTTCACACTAGGCCTCAAGCAGCTTGGATTGTGTGCCTCTTCACTCTTCCTCCAGTCTCTAGGACCTTGCCAAATGGAATACAAAATTTACTTTGCATTTACTTAGTGTCAATGACTGCCTTCTGGACATCTGTCAAGTCAGCAGTCTTTCCCATGATTGTGGAGCCTACTGAAACAGACTAAGGGACCTTTGTAAATGCTTAGGAAGCCTTTGCAGGTGTTTTTTGTTAATTATTGTAATTTACTGAGATAATGACTTTTGTGTTTTCATTGGCTGTAAGACATAATCATCAACATTAACAGAAATAAACACTTGAAATAGATCACTCTCTTTGTAATGGCTTTATATAATTTATGAGTCTCACTTTTGTATTGAAGAACTGAAATAAATTAACTTTTTGATGATATTCTAATTTTTTGAGAAGCACCTGTATATAGTATAACTGGCCAATAAACAAGAAGACATAAATTAATACACATGTGTAGAGGATCAGAGGACACAGACTCATATTAAAAAAACGCCGCCGCCATTAATCCATATTGAACGCCGATGCATGCGCAGAAACAAGAAATAATCAGATGATGTGCTCCTATGATGCTGATGTCACAAGACACGGAGGTCAGGTGATCACCGTGTCACACAGCAACGTAATAGGTCAAGATAAAGGAATAAAATGAAATAAATTAACTTTTTGATGATATTCTAATTTAGTGAGGTGCACCTGTATGTAGACTGACATCTATTCAGCATTGCTATTTCACTTTTATCAGCAGTGCTTAACAGACGTCAAGCAAGCCAATGAAGGAGGTGCTTGGTGGAGAATAAAGTGGAGGATTGATGTACTAACCAGGGACCATCCAGCCTTTGGTACACTTGCTATTACATTTACAGAAAGTTTCAGTCCGCCAGTGATGAAATATACATTTGTCCCCACTCCCCAGTTATTGGATGACATTGTCTTTTATTACCCCATCCAGCAATGTAGTTAGTCTGCGGACCATAAAACTCTTACTAGATTATTTTATCCTAGTGAAACTGCTGGGTTATTTAATGGACTACATAAAGCCTAAAAATCAGTTAGTCAGTCAAGAAAGTATTGTGGAGTCGTTATACTAGTCTGAAAAAATCTGAAAAATGTTACTGTTTGCTATGTAAGAAAAGAATAATGCTGCTTGTGGACAATTTTAAAGGGAACCTGTCAGCTTATTTATGCTGCTGGAACCACTGGTAGTATCAATCGGAGACCATCTCCAATATTTCAGATATGTACAGTGGGTACGGAAAGTATTCAGACCCCTTTAAATGTTTCACTCTTTGTTTCATTGAAGCCATTTGGTAAATTCTAAAAAGTTCATTTTTTTTCTCATTAAAGTACACTCTGCACCCCATCTTGGAAAAACAGAAATGTAGAAATTTTTGCAAATTTATTAAAAAAGAAAAACTGAAATATCACATGGTCTTTTCTCAGACACTCATTTAAGTCACATGCTGTCCATTTCCTTGTGATCCTCCTTGAGATGGTTTACTCCTTCAATGGAGTCCAGCTGTGTTTAATTAAACTGATAGGACTTGATTTGGAAAGGCACACACCTGTCTATATAAGACCTCACAGCTCACAGTGCATGTCAAACCAAATGAGAATCATGAGCTCAAAGGAACTGCCCAAGAAGTTCAGAGACACAATTGTGGCAGGGCACAGATCTGGCCAAGGTTACAAAAGAATTTCTGCATTGCTCAAGGTTCCTAAGAGCATAGTGGCCTCCATAATCCTTAAATGGAAGAAGTTTGGGACCACCAGAAGTCTTCCTAGACCTGGCCGTCCAGCCAAACTGAGCAATCGTGGGAGAAGAGCCTTGGTGAAAGAGGTAAAGAAGAACACCAAGATCACTGTGGCTGAGCTCCAGAGATGCAGTAGGGTAGGGATATGGGAGAAAGTTCCACAAAGTCAACTATCACTGCAGCCCTCCACCAGTCGAGCCTTTATGGCAGAGTGGCCCGACGGAAGCCTCTCTTCAGTACAAGACATATGAAAGCCGGCATAGAGGTTGCTCAAAAACACATGAAGGACTCCCAGACTATGAGAAATAAGATTCTCTGGTCTGATGAGATGAAGATAGAACTTTTTGGTTATAATTCTAAGCGGTATGTGTGGAGAAAACCAGGCATTGCTCATCACCTGCCCAATACAATCCCAACAGTGAAACATGGTGGCGGCAGCATCATGCTATGGGGGTGTATTTCAGCTGCATACACAGGGCGACTGGTTTCAATTGAAGCAAACATGAATTGGCCTAGTACAGAGATATCGTGGATGAAAACCTCTTCCAGAGTGCTCTGGACCTCAAACTTGGCCGAAGGTTCACCTTCCAACAAGACAATGACCCTAAGCACACAGCTAAAATAGCAAAGGAGTGGCTTCAGAACAACTCTGTGACCATTCTTGACTGGACCAGCCAGGGCCCTGACCTAAACCCAATTGAGCATCTCTGGAGAGACTTGAAAATGGCTGTCCACCAACGTTCACCATCCAATCTGACGGAACTGGAGAGGATCTGCAAGGAAGAATGGCAGATGATCCCCAAATCCAGGTGTGAAAAACTTGTTGCAGCATTCCCAAGAAGACTCATGGCTGTACTAGCTCAAAAGGGTGCTTCTACTCAATACTGAGCAAAGGGTCTGAATACTTATGATCATGTGATATTTCATTATTTCTTTTTTAATACATTTGCAAAAATTTCTACATTTCTGTTTTTTTTTCAGTCAAGATGGGGTGCAGAGTGTACTTTAATGAGAAAATAAAATGAACTTTTTAGAATTTACCAAATGGCTGCAATGAAACAGAGTGAAAAATTTAAAGGGGTCTGAATACTTTCCGTACCCACTGTATATTTCATTATGAAATGTTGCAGAATTTAAGCTAAGAATGAGGTGACTGTGATGACTAGTCACAGAGGTATACCCTTATGACTCCTGCCAGCCCCGCTCCCATAGATCGTCAGGTCTCTCCCTGACGTGTGAATAGGTAGACACCTGTCAATCTCTGTGAGTAGAGTGAGAAGATGGCAAGGATGTACTTCTGGTGCTAGTCATCCTAGTCACCATGCTATTTGCTGGCACAGTGTTTGAAACATGCATGTCTAAAATGGCAGAGCCAGTCTCAGAATTATGCTGCCTGTGGTTCAAGCAGCATGAATCAGCTGACAAGTTCCCTTTAAACATAATCCAGTGTTGGACTAAAAGATCCTCCTATGACATCTTACCCAGAAGATGGCATTCACATGAGCTAATTAATCTTAGAATTGTCACATCTCATATTTTTTTGACACAAGATATTGACACACTCTGCATTTCATGTGACATTTTGTATCTTTGAATGTTTCTCTCTTGTCCTTTGAAATGTATTTTCCTTGGCCACATTACTATTTAATATATTTATAAACAACTCACTTGTGAAGTAGCTTCTGGGAAATGAAGGTTATGATGAAGATGAGGCAATTGTACTCATTCTGTTGGTTTCCATCAATGTGCTCAAATCATTTTGCTCCTACAGCTTTGCAGTGCTTTAAGAGTAGTGCTTTTAGATGAGAGAAAGTTTACCACCTTTTCTCCCTTGGAGATTGGGGAATAAAACCATCACACAAAGAGACATGACAAAGATCACAAGGAGCCGATGGGTTGCTATAATAGCCATTAGCCAACTGAAGGCTTCCATGCCTGTCATGTCAATTCTCCTGTGACATCAAGCCACAGGCTGGGCATCATGGGAGACATTGATTTTTACTTTATACAGCAATACTATGGTATTGCTGTGGTAGGACAGCAATAGGGTAAAGTAATGGATAGAGTGTATGTGTCACCCAGGTGCCAATCCTCAGTGATGTGAAACCCAGAAGAGCAGGCTACAGCACACAGTGCTGAAAGGATTTTTTTTAATGGGTCTTGATTTGATTTGGGGTCCAGGTTTTAGGAACAACTGGAAGAGCTGGGATGGACTAGTTGTTCCCATTCTCCAACCCAGGCTTTGCAGCTCATTTAAAAGGCAGCTAGTCTGCCTCAGAAAGCTGTCTCGGAGTAGAGGTGGAAACACCTCTGGTATACTGGTCTGCTCTATTAGAGGTTAACTAGGTCTGTATGACGGAGGAGTGAAGGACCATTGTGTTGCTTTAGTGCTTTAGTCTCAAGCCAGAGTCTAAAGGAGTGTGGACACTAATCTGTTCGGGTGAGCCAGCAGGGATACATATAAACCTACTGAACAAACTGTTTTGTTTTCTGTTATATCTTTTGTGCCCAGAATAGGCGGTTTTGTTTGGACTTTATCAGGAAGTTTATGAAAATAATAAACTTCACCTGTTTTGTATCCCATCACTGTGTATAAAACAATTTCAAATCCCCTAATGAAACTAAAAAATAAAGTGAAAAGTAAAAAAACAGGTTTTAAAAGTATGAATTTTATTTAAAGAAAACATAAAAATTAGAATTACCCTCCTTTTCAAGCTAAAAATAAAGAAATGTAAAAAAATAAATATTCATTTAGTTATTGCCATATTTTTAAAAGTCCTATGATTCAAAATATAAAATTAATTAACCTGATTGGTAAATGCTGTAAAGAAGAAAGAAATGGAAGCTCCAGAATTTGGGTTGTTTGATCATAGCAACATTGGAAAAAATGCAGTAAGAAGCAATCAAAACATAGCATATACCCAAAATGGTATAAATAAAATCACCAGCTTGTTATGCAAAATCAAGCCCTCACACAGCTCAATTGATGGAAAAATAAAAAAGTTATGACTCTCGGAAAATGGGAGTATGATTTTTTTTCTCTTTACAACATTCAGATTTTTTAAACACTAAAATAGCAAAAATATCTATACATGTTTGGTATCAATGTAACTGTACTGACCAGGAGAATCATGTTGTCAAGTAATTTTTCCTGCACAATAAACACCGTTAAAGTAAAATAAAAAAAACAATTATAATTTCCCTTACTCTACATCAGGGGTCGGGAACCTTTCTTTCTGCCAAGGGCCATTTGGATATTTATACCATCCTTCGAAGGTTATAGAGAAATTATCAATTTGAAAATTACCCTTCTATATTTGGTAAAACATTTAATTAACTCACCCCTAATATGATTTAATTAACTCACCCCTAATATGATGGCTGGAACTGCTTCCCTTAGGTTCGGCTGTAATGTTAGGTGGTATTAATGATGTTGCTACTCAAAACTGCTTTTCCAGTTTGTGTCGGTCTGGAGCGCAGGTGATTCTTTGCGATTTGTAAAGTCTTGTAAAAAACTCGCAGAAATCAGTTCTATCAAACATAGATTGCTCACATTACATTTATATAACTCAAGCAGTGGGTGGTTTGCTGTAAACATCACATCGGGGACATAGAGACTGCTGTGTATACATCACACAGGAGATAACGAGACTGCTGTGTATACATCATATAGGAGACACTGAGACTTCTGTATATACTTCACATGGAAGACACCGAGACTGCTTTGAATACATCACATTGGAGACACCGAGTCTACTGTGTATACAACACATAGGCGACACCGGGGTTGAAGTATATACATCACAGGAAACATGGGGCTGCTGCATAGATATCACAGGAGGAGATATGGGGCTGCAATATATACATCACAGGAGGAGGAGACATGGGGCTGCGATATATACATCACAGGAGGAGACATGAGGCTGCAATATATACATCACAGGAGTAGGAGACATGGGGCTATGATATACAGTACAGACCAAAAGTTTGGACACACCTTCTCTTTTAAAGATTTTTCTGTATTTTCTTGACTATGAAAATTGTACATTCACACTGAAGGCATCAAAACTATGAATTAACACATGTGGAATTATATACTTAACAAAAAAGTGTGAAACAACTGAAAATATGTCTTATATTCTAGGTTCTTCAAAGTAGCCACCTTTTGCTTTGATAACTGCTTTGCACAGTCTTGGCATTCTCTTGATGAGCTTCAAGAGGTAGTCACCGGAAATGGTCTTCCAACAATCTTGAAGGAGTTCCCAGAGATGCTTAGCACTTGTTGGCCCTTTTGCCTTCACTCTGCGGTCCAGCTCACCCCAAACCATCTCGATTGAGTTCAGGTCTGGTGACTGTAGAGGCCAGGTCATCTGGCGTAGCACACCATCACTCTCCTTCTTGGTCAAATAGCCCTTACACAGCCTGGAGATGTGTTTGGGGTCATTGTCCTGTTATAAAATAAATGATGGTCCAACTAAACGCAAACCGGATGTAATAGCGTGCCTCTGCAAGATGCTGTGGTAGCCATGCTGGTTCAGTATGCCTTCAATTTTGAATAAATCCCCAACAGTGTCACCAGCAAAGCACCCCCACACCATCACACCTCCTCCTCCATGCTTCACGGTGGGAACCAGGCATGTAGAGTCCATCCGTTCACCTTTTCTGCATCAAACAAAGACACGGTGGTTGGAACCAAAGATTTCAAATTTGGACTCATCAGACCAAAGCACAGATTTCCACTGGTCTAATGTCCATTCCTTGTGTTCTTTAGCCCAAACAAGTCTCTTCTGCTTGTTCGCTGTCCTTAGCAGTGGTTTCCTAGCAGCTATTTTACCATGAAGGCCTGCTGCACAAAGTCTCCTCTTAACAGTTGTTGAAGAGATGTGTCTGCTGCTAGAACTCTGTGTGGCATTGACCTGGTCTCTAATCTGAGCTGCTGTTAACCTGCGATTTCTGAGGCTGGTGACTCGGATAAACTTATCCTCAGAAGCAGAGGTGACTCTTGGTCTTCCTTTCCTGGGGCAGTCCTCATGTCAGCCAGTTTCTTTGTAGCGCTTGATGGTTTTTGCAACTGCACTTGGGGACACATTCAAAGTTTTCCCAATTTTTCAGACTGACTGACCTTCATTTCTTAAAGTAATGATGGCCACTCGTTTTTCTTTATGTAGAATTTGTATTATGGCAAGGAAAAAACAGCTAACAATCTATTCAGTAGGACTATCAGCTGTGTATCCACCAGACTTCTGCACAACACAACTGATGGTCCCAACCCCATTTATAAGGCAAGAAATCCCACTTATTAAACCTGACAGGGCACACCTGTGAAGTGAAAACCATTTCCGGTGACTATCTCTTGAAGCTCATCAAGAGAATGCCAAGAGTGTGCAAAGCAGTCATCAAAGCAAAGGGTGGCTACTTTGAAGAACCTAGAGTATAAGACATATTTTCAGTTGTTTCACACTTTTTTGTTAAGTATATAATTCCACGTGTGTTAATTCATAGCTTTGATGCCTTCAGTGTGAATGTACAATTTTCATAGTCATGAAAATACAGAAAAATCTTTAAATGAGAAGGTGTGTCCAAACTTTTGGTCTGTACTGTATACATCACAGGAGGAGACATGGGGCTGCGGTATATACATCACAGGAGGAGACATAGGGCTGCAATATATACATCACAGGATGAGACAGAGGGCTGAGATATATACATCACAAAAAGAGACATGCAGTATACACATCACAGAAAACGACATGGGGCTGTAGTACAGTGGCATGTAAAAGTTTGGGCACCCCTGGTCAAAATTACTGTTATTGTGAAAAGTTAAGCAAGTTGAAGATGAAATGATCTTTAAAAGGCCTAAAGTTAAAGATAACACGTTTCCTTTGTATTTTAGGCAAACTTTTTATATATATTGTCATTTTTTTCATTTTAAAAATTACAAAAGGAAAATGTACTGATATTAATGTTTAGGCACCCTTGGAGAATTGTGTGCTTAGATAACTTTTACTAAGGTTTAAGACCTTAATTAGCCTGTTAGGGTCATGGCTTGTTCACTATCATTGTTAGGAAAGGCCAGGTGATGCAAATTTCCCCGCTTTTTAAAAACCCAGCCTCCTCTAACCATGTGTTAAAAAGCAGCAGCCATGGGTTCTTCTAAGCAGCTGCCTAGCACTCTGAAAATGAAAATGATGGAGGCCCACTAAGCAGGATAAGGCTATAAGAAAATAGCAAAGCATTTTTAAGTTGTCCTTTCCTCAGTTCGAAATGTAATTAAGAAATGGTAGTTAACAGGAACAGTGATCAAGATAAAGTCTGGAAGACCAAGCAAAATTTCAGTGAGAGCTGCTTGTAGGATTGCTAGAAAGGCAAATCAGACCCCCCGCTTGACTGGAAAAGACTTTCAGAAAGATTTAGCAGACGTAGTTGTGGAACATTGTTCTACTGTTCAGAGACACCTGCACAAATATGGCCTTCATGGAAGAGTCATCAGAAGAAAACCTCTCCTGCGTCCTCACAATAAAATTCAGCATAAAAAGTATGCAAAAGAACATCTAAATAAGCCTGATGCATTTTGAAAACAAGTCCTGTGGACCGATGAGGTTAAAATAGATCTCTTTGGCCATAATGATCAAAGGTATATGTGGAAAAAAAGGGCACAGAATTTCAGGAAAAGAACATCTCGCCAACCATTAAGCATGGAGGCAGATGAATCATTTTTTGGGTTGTGTTGCAGTAAATAGCACGGGGAATATTTTACTGGCAAAGGGAAGAATGTATTCAATGACATTTCAACAAATTCTTGATGCAAAAATAACACCATCTATAAAAAAGCTGAAGTTGAAAAGAGGATGGCTTCTACAAATGACTAATGATCCTAAACAGACATCAAAATCCACAATAGACTACCTCAAAAGGCTGTTAAATAATTAATAATCGATAATCATTTTTCTTAAATCTGAGTTCTATGCCTCAGCCACTTGACATGCGCTATTTGTGTGTATATTTTTAGTTCACTACCATATGTAGAACAGGTGTGCCATACGACTGGCTATAAAAGCCCATGGTACAGAAAGGGGGGGCTCTCTTGCTCTGCCCACCCCACAAGACACAGAATCTTCATGCTGAGAAGTATCTGACATGTAGGCCTGGACACGTGCTGGACAAAGACATCATTTACCAGCCAGGATCCAAGGAAAGATGGGTGAATCTCAACAATTAAGCTAATTATGGACAAATGGACAATTACTTTATAACTAATTATTGTATGTACCTGCTGCAATCTGATTCTTTTTAATGGACAATCCAAGAATAAATAGATACATTTTTTTATAAGAATATCGTGATATTGATACTTTGCGAAGTCCTCAGTAGGAAAAAATAATACAGGAAGAGTATTATTTTACAAAGGCGCAAGATGAAGGTTTCACAATGGCCCTCACAGTTCGCTGATCTAAACATCATTGAAAATCTGTTGCTAGACCTCAAAATAGCAGTGCATGCAAGACAACCCAGAAATCTCCCAGAACTGGAAGAATTTTCCAAGGAAGAATGGATGAAAATCCCTAGTTGTCGCTCTCACTCTATTCCATGCTATTTTACAGCTCTACCGTGTGAACATTTATACTGTTCAATAAAAATGTATTATATTTTTTCAAACTGACCCCTTGACGTTCTTGGTTCTCTATTATTTCTGACAGGCCATACAATTATTGTATTTTGCAATATTATATTACTTACTTTGGCAAGCTTATATCTTAATAGTGACTCATTCTTGTTGGTTCAACAGCTACAGTATATTTGACAAGATGGACCAGATATTGTATCTGCCATTATTACAACCGGACACACTTCAGCAAACAGAGATGCCAAGACCAGGTTCAGTCATACCAAGACGATGTCCTGCCTCATATAAATACTGTGATAGCCTTAGCCCCAATCCCATGAACTTCAAGAACTGGCCCAGTTAGCTATGAGCATATTACTTTGTCCATTCTCCACTGCAGTGCCAGAATGGGGGAGTAGCATGGCCATTGGCTTTGTCACACCCAAGCGGAAGAGTTTATCCGACACAGGTGGGGAAAATCTAAGATTTGTCAAAATGAGGCTGTTTTGCTGGCTGGAAACTACTACACGTATCCTTGCTTGCCCCAGCCTTATTCTCTATCATGTGTCTTCTGCCACTGCCACTGCAGGGCCACACCAGTCACACATTTTCTGGCTGCTCACTGTGTTTTATGGTTCTAAACCATGCTTCTGCTGATACAGCTATGCTGGCCATATATCTCCTGGCTGACTATAGTGTTTTATAGTTCTAAACAGTACTGATGCTGTGAATTATACTGTCTTGAGGGTATTAAAAGATTAAACAGCTCCTAAACTAGGGCTAATTTTGGAAAGTCTTGGTAACAAGTCTTTGCTTCTTTACTTTGAAAACAACTAGCCTGTTCTTGCTCCCTAAAAAAGGAATGATTTTTGGAAGGAATGATAAAAGGCCTTTGTAATTGCTTAATAACTTTGTAAATAACAAACCTGTTGCGAATCTGAAAAAAGGAATATTTTTTTTCACTCATAGTTGAAAAGCCATTACTTTATGTTCAAAATAGTACACCTGTTTTGTCTCCATAAATATAGGGATAATTTTTGGATGGATTGTTAAAAGCTATCACTTCTTCATTCAGCAAATAAATCTATTGATGCAGTGAAAATGTTTCCACTCCCTGTGCGAAAAAGCCATGGCTTCTTGCAATTGCAAAACCTGGGTCTAAACACCAGTAAGGCAGGCACCTGCCCTCAAAAAGGATAATTTTTGGACTGTTTATATAATTTACCGTATTTTTTGGACTATAAGACGCACCGAACCATAAGACACACCTAGGTTTTAGAGGAGGAAAATATATATATATATTTTTTTAGCAAAAAATGTTGTCATGATGCACTGTTAAGGGGCAGGTGGTCTGCTCCTTACACTGTTATAGGGGTAATGTCCCCCAATTCTGTTAATATCCCCCACCCTAGTATATATGGCCCCCTCCTTCCTGTTATATATGGCCCTCATCACCATCCTGATATGCATGGCACCCCTCATCCCCATCCTGGTATTCATGGCACATCAATCCCCCATCCTGGTATACATGGCACCCCAATACCCCATCCTGGTATGCATGGCACACCAATCCCCCATCCTGGTATGCATGGCACACCAATCCCCCATCCTGGTATGCATGGCACCCCCTGATCCACATCCTGGTATGCAAGGCACCCCTCATCCTGGTATGCAAGGCTCCCCTCATCCTGGTATGCATGGCACCCCTCATCCCAGTATGCATGGCCCCCCTCATCTTGGTATGCATGGCACCCCCCTTCCCTCTTCCTGGTAGGCATGGCACCCTTCATCCCTCACCCTGGTATGCATGGCACCCTTCATCCCTCATCCCGGTATGTATGGCACTCTTCATACCTCTTCCTGGTATGTATGGCACCTCTTATCCCTCATCCTGGTATTCATGACACCCTTCATTCCTCTTCCTGGTATGTATGGCCCGCCTCATTCCTCTTCCTGGCATGCATGGCATCCTTCATCCCTCTTCCTGGTATGTATGGCCCCCCTCATCCTGGTATGCATGGCACCCTTCATCCCTCTTCCTGGTATGTATGACCTCCCTCATCCCTCTTCCTGGTATGTATGGCCCCCCTCATCCTTCTTCCTGGAATGCATGGCACCCCTCATCCCTCTTCCTCGTATGCTTGGCACCCCTCCATACTGTTATGCTTGGTACCCCCTGATCCCCATCACGCTGCAAACTAAAAAATTAACAATTATACTCCCCTCCTCTCTGCACCAGTGCTGTGTCCTTCTCTGCTGCTGACCCTGATCTCACTGTGTGAGCCGTGCATGGCATCACTGCCATGCGCCCTCACACTGTGAGATGCTGTGCCGGAATAGTCACTGTTCCCCACTCCGGGACTATGGACGTGGGGAGCATTGAACATTCACTCACCCTAATAGCGCACACACTGTACTCGCAGCGCGCCTCCTGCTGCGGCTCTGCGGTCTTGTGTGCCCGCTATTAAAGAGCATGAATACTCACTACTCCCCATGCCTATGGGAGTGGGTTGTAGTGAATATTCATGGTCTTTAATAGCAGACAAACATGAGCAGTAGGAGCTGTGCTGTGAGTACAGTGTGCATGCTATTAAGGAAAATAAATATTCACTGATCCCCACACCCATGGGCATGGAGAGCAGTGAATATTCATTTTCTTTAGCAGTGGGCACAGTGTAGGATGCAGCAGCTGGCTACTGCCTCCTGTGCCCTCTCCTCCGCCGCTGCTGCCACTCCCCCCACACCCTCCTCCACCCACAGCCACAGTATATATGTATATATATTCGGACTAGAAGACGCACCCCCCACTTTCCTCCAAAATTTGAGGAAAAAGATTTGTCTTATAGTCCGAAAAATACAGTAAGTAGCCTACAAATCTTGAAACTGCAGTGTGTGGTTAAATAGGGTGTTGATTACATAACTTCACGTCAATTTACACCTAGCAAGATAGGTTGAGGTCACTTAGACATTAATAAGGCTGCATTTGCATTACAGAGTTCAAAATATCTTCCTTGGGAAAATTCAGCAAAGCTGGCGAATTCAAATTGTAATCAATCTGCTTATCTCTACTCTCAACTGTTATATGAGCGGGGCACCAAAAAGCTACTCTGCTTTCACCACAGTATTGACATTCAGCTCTAGGCAGCAAACCTTTAGCCAAAGTAAAGAAATGTTTTATTATACTGTATATATACCTAAACTTTGTAATAAACCTTCCTTTAAGTGCATAGCAAAAAGACTCAATAGCAATCTACAGATATAATTAAAACAGCATACTGAGTACTGTATCTGCTCCCAACTGTGCTATGCACTCTATATTTTATCATACATTTTACAGTACGCTCTGCTTGATAAGAATGCAGAAATGAGCCTGCCTCACTATGGGAAGCTTTTATGTAACTGATGTGAACCATAGAAGTAATTTTCTAAAAGGTTCTATTTACATACTGTATGTATTTCTTTTTCACATTTATATATGACATCAAATATGCTCTTAGCTCTGTGCTATGTATGTCATGTTTACTTACTGCATTTGTGATTTTTTTTTTAATTATGATTTTTTATAACATGACTTTCCTTTCACATACTGTGATTTAGATTTTTTTTAAATCGGGAAATAGAGAAATTCTTTAAATGATGACTGTAGATAAATTGTACTTTATGATGTAGTTCATACAATGTTTCTTATAAGCATAGGATTGCAAAATGTATTGTTTTTATGCATTAACCAATTGACTAAAGTAATTTTCATTTCTGCGTTACCTACAAAAACAGCAAATTTTACCTGTTATTATTTATTGTAATAGCGCCATTTATTTCATGGTGCTTTACATGTGTAAAAGGGGTATACATAATAAAAAAAACAGGTACAATAATCTTAAACAATACAAGTCACCGACAGGTAAAGGAAGAGAGAGGACCCTTCCCGCGAGGGATCACAATCTACAAGGGATGGGTGAGGATACAGTAGGTGAGGGTAGAGATGGTCGTGCAGCGGTATGGTGGAGCGAGGGTTACTGCAGGTTGTACGCTTGTCGGAAGAGGTAGGTCTTCAGGTTCCTTTTGAAAGTTTCTATGTAAGGATGAGGATGTTTCAGATGTTTATACATAAATCAATGTGAGTATTGTTTTTTATTTTGTACTGTATGTCTAACTTTTTTCACTGTCAAAAATTATTATTGAAAAAAGGTTCAGGTATCTAATACAGTTGAGTAGCAAATTCCACATTGTGAAAAACAAAACAAGTGAAAATAAACAGTTCATGAAATGGTAATGAAAAGTTTCAGGTTCAGAATTAGTAAAAACAACATTTAAATCACTCAACGAAGGTTAAACATTTAGATCTGGACAGTTTTCCACTGTAAACATAAAACACGTAAGAAAGGATAGTCTCTCCATGACTTGGTTGAGGGTCGATGCCCCATGCTAGATGTCATTTTATTAACGTTCACTCTTGAAGTTTCCTTGTTGGATTAGAAATTTGTAAAGATTCAATTTCTGTAATGATTATTAATTGTACCCTTGTATAAAAATACTGGATCATTTACATCTAAGCAACTGTTTTGAAGGCCAGTGGAAGGAGAGAGTTGGGTAAACACAGGATGGGAAAGTCTATTACATACATTGTGATACATGAGCTATGACTCGGATATCTTTATATTGTTATCTATTAACGTTAGTGTTGAGCGAGTATGTTCTATTAACCCTTTTGGCGAGTATGCTCGGGCCGAGCTCCGAGTATTTACAGCTGCTCGGTGATATGGCTGGATCGCTCCCGTGTGCATGATTTTCAACTGTTTGACAGCTTTATTACATGTGAGGAATGTGTAAGAAATAGACATTCCTCACATGTAATAAAGCTGTCAAACAGTTGCAAATCATGCACACGGGAGCGATTTAACCTTATCACCGAGCAGCTGTAAATACTCGGAGCTCGGCCCGAGCATACTCGGACAGAACATACTCGCTCAACCCTAATTAACGTCTATACACTTTATTATATGCAACTTCCTTTGTGGTTTTGCTAAAAGTACTTTTTGCCCAGCCTCCTGTGACATAGTTTGTTTTGGGTTCTCCTGAAGAAGAAGTGTGGTACTTCCAAATGCATTGACTAATTTATTTTTTATTTATTCACTTATATTAATTCCACAGCACTTTACACACATTATGGGCACTGTCCCCATTGGGGCTCACAATCTAAATTCCCTCTCAGTGTGTCTTTGGAGTGTGGAGGAGGGCCAGGGAGCCTGGAGGAGTCCCACACAAGCATGAGGAGAACATACAGACTCCTTGCAGCTGTTGTCCTTGGTGGGATTTGAGCCCAGGGCCCCAGTGCTGCAAGACTGCAATGCTAACCACTGAGCCACCGTGCTGCCCACTAATAAGCTGCATTTCATCTTCATGGGTCTTTGATTCCAAATTTCTACTGTTTCCTCTATTTAAGCAGCACAGAAATTAACCCATTCATTTCCACTATAGTTTGTTGTCTGGTTTTTGTAACTTAAAGAGGTTGTCTGACCCCAAAATCCAATTTTTTAAGCTAATATGTGCTGTATTGTAATATAAAACACCTCTATAAATTTTATTTTTACCTTTCATTCCTTCTGAATTTCACTTCACTCCTAGCACCGTTTGTTTACCTGCGACTCTACCAAACTTGGCAGCTCCCTTTGCTTTATTATCTAACCTCACAACCAGAGCTGGCACTGCCCGGCCTCAGTGCATCACCGCCCTCTGCCCACCCACTACACACTCATTGGCTGTCAGTAATCTGCCCCTGCACAGACCTCTATCATCACTGCATTATTGGAAGCAAAAGAGCAGTGTTCTGTGTCATCATCTGTGGAGAGCAGCACAATCACTGCACTCCACACCACATCCACAGTGGTGATAGAGCTTCATACATCCCCACATTACCCCTGACATAGGAGTACTGTGAAATGAGGAGTCTATAGTGATGTGTGTGCAAGAGTGTAAGTATATGGGTGTGTGTATCTACATATATACCTCAAAAAATACATTTCAGCTGCTGAAGAACCTCGTAGTACACACTTCAGTTGCTACAGAACTCATAATTCACAACTCAGCTGCTGCAGAACCTCATAATACATCCTAGGCCTCCTTCATATGTATGCATGAAAGTGTGGCACAGTCCATTTTTACCATCTGTGTGAATGTGTGTTCCGTCCATGTGACATGTACCGAAACAAAATGCATTCAAGAAATTACTGATTTTTATGCGTTAAAGGGAACCTGTCACCAGAAAAAATGCTATTAATCTGCAGATATGCGGTTAATCTGTAGATTAATAGTGTTATTCAAGCCGTGGTGTTAGTCATGGAGGGGCGCCTATCAGACACCCACATTACTAACCCGGTAATAAAAAGGAAAAACACACAAAATACTTTATTGAAATAAACACTCCACGACATTCCCTCGTTAACCACTTTATTTAAAAAAAAGATAAAATCCTATGCAGGTCAGACATAGCCAACCTAATCTGACACAGTCCAGCGAATCCTACAAACAAAGTCTATGTTGCCTCATTCTGACACTCCATACACTTTGTCAACAGCCACTTCCGGGTCACGCTGCGCTGTGCATGACTCAGTGACTCTAGACTAGATAGATGGATGAGGTATGAGGGAGGGATGGATAGATGAAGGAGAGATGAATAGATGGATTGATGAAGGAGCGATGAATGGAAATAAGGGCAGCTCAGTGGTTAGCATTGCAGCCTTCCAGTGCTGGGGTCCTGGGTTCAAATGCAACCAAGGACACCATCTGCAAGGAGTTTGCATGTTCTCCCCATGTTTGTGTGGGTTTCCTCTGTTGACTCTGGTTTCCTGCCATGCTCCAAAGACATACTGATAAGAAATTTTAATTGTGAGCCCCAATGGGGACAGTACCGATAATATCTGTAATGATGCTATATAAGTAAAATAAATAAATAAATGAGGGATGGATGAAGGATGAGGGAGGGATGAAGAATGGGTGAGGGAGGGAAGGATGGATGATGAGGGAGGTATCGATGGATGAGGGAGGGATTTGCCTTTTTTTGGCATGTATTTGAATATTTTTAATAATGCTTGAATAAAATGAATGAGGGAGGGATGGATGGATGAGGGATGGATGAGGGATGGATGAGGGAGGGGTGGATGATGGATGGCTGCGGGAGGGATGAATGGATTGATGATGGATGGATGAGGGAGGAATGGATGGATGAGGGACGGATGATAGATGAGAGATTTACCCCTTTTTGGCATGTATTTGAATCTTTTTAATAATGCTTGAATAAAATGGATGGATGGATGAGGGAGGTGTGGATTAATGAGGGAGGGATGGATTAATGAGGGAGGGTTGGATGCACACAGAACATTATACTCGCCTATGTATAAGCCTTTTCCTTCCTGGTTAGTTCAATCTGCTGAGTCAATCCGCTGCTGCCTCACACTGTGTGCTGCACGGGGAACCTGGAGCAGACGACGGGAAGGGGGGGGGGGGGCAGGCAGATACTGGGGCGTGATGTCTGTTGTGACATTATGCCCAGTCTCTGCCACACAGGAAAACTCTAGTAGGGGTGTGAGCAGCTCCTCCAGAATCAGGAGAGAGCTGCTCACATGACTAAAGGCCCCGTCACACTTAGCGACGCTGCAACGATCCCGACAACGATATGACCTGTCAGGGATCGTTGCTACATCGCTATGTGGTCGCTGGTGAGCTGTCAAACAGGCAGGCTCACCAACAATCAGGGGAGCAGCGACATCATGGAAAGAATCTTTCCACGATGTCCTGCTCCAGGTTAGCAGGAGCAGGCTGGTAACTATGGTAAACATCGGGTTACTAGGGGCACACGCGCTCCTAGTAACCCGTTGTTTATCATGGATACCACTCTGCTACAGTGAGCGGGAGGTTACCACTCACTTTAGCAGGCTCGTAAGCATGATAAACAACGGGTTACTAGGTGCGCGTGTGCCCCTAGTAACCCGATGTTTACCATAGTTACCAGCCTGATCGCTGCTCCCGCTGGTCACACACAGCGATGTGTGCTGACCAGCGGGAGAGCAACGACCAAAAAATGGTCCAGGACATTCTGCAGCGATCAGCGACCTCAAAGCAGGGGCCTGATTGTTGCATAGTGTCACACATAGCGACATCGCTGGTGAGGTCGCTGTTGCGTTACCAAAACCGTGACAAGGCAGCGATCTTGCTAGCGATCTCGCTATGTGAGACGGGGGCTTAAGTGTGATACCTAGGCAATCATGCAGAATGCTAATAGGTAATATATTACATACTGTCAGCATTCTGCAGCCTAGGTACACATACACATTATAAAGAAAGCCCTGACAATCCCTTTAAGCATTTGTGCTTTTTTGGCATGTATGTGAATTGTTTTAGTAATGCTTGAATAAAAGTACAATACATTAAAAAGCTCAATGACACCTTGAGCTCCTGTTTTTGAACTAGTTTACTGGGTTATCTAATTGATTAGTCTTTATGCTACTATGTTTGAGAAGCATATGTACGTAGAAGTGTGTTGCTCTTGATAAAAATATGTATTGCTGGAATAATAGTAACATTTTAAGATAGGTAAGAATATGCAATTAAGATGATCAACTTAATTAAAAAGCTAGTGGTTGCCAAAGTGCATCCAATTTAGATTGTGAATCACTGCCTATGACTTTGTCGTCATTACTTAGTCTTGTCAAGTGATTTGTATGTTTTCTTCTAGACAAGTACAAATTTGTCATACGTCAATTTACAAGTGGACGAAAGAGGTCGAATAGAAGTTAGGTCTTCTCTTGTTCTGACACAAGTATTGCTGTACTTTCAGCTTGTAATTTACATATCGAAGGCAGGTTTTGATATCCTTTATGCTTCTCTCTTTGGGAAGGAGTAAAAATAGATAATCCAATGGAAAATTAGGATCGACATGTTGAGTTGCAAATTTGCAATATACTTGATGCTTCTTTTCCACAATAACCAACGACAGACAGATTAGAGTCGGAGATTCAGTTGAAATTTATTTAGCCTCATTAAAAAAACTGGCTTGCAGCAAAATGTAGAAAACTAATTGGATATATTGAATAGTATATGCTCCCATAACAATGTATGCTCCTTTAACATCAGCAAGTTACTGATACCATAAAACTGATACAACTTGATAAGTAGGCAATAATAAATGTTTAAAAAAATGCACTAGCCCAATAAGTATTTAGGCTTTCATAAAATAAATAAAAGGGAATTGTAAGTATGAGACCTCATGGTTACACAAAGAAGGGCATTTTCATTCAGCACAACTTTTTTTTTTGGAGGGGTGGGGGGCTAAGAACTTACCTGCAGAACTGCCCTGCAAGGATCTCTTCCAGCTCAGAACAGTTACTGAGAGTTCCTGGTGGTGATTCTGCTGCTTCCTTTGATCTCACTGTTGTGAGGGCAGTTCCATCTTTTCTGCTCTGTTCTGTTGATGGGGTTTCACTGCTGATGTCATGCTAATTGACAGCCAGCTCCCTGCTGCCTATCTGCTCGGAGCAGGTAGTCAATCAGCATGACATCAGCAGTGACGACCTGTTGACACAGCAGAGCATAAGAAAAAGAACTCTTCTTTCTACATGAAGTCAAAGGAAGATAACAGAATCGCCATAGAAGGCAGGAGAGATTGTCACACAGCAGAACAGGCAGTTAGTTAGCAACTACCTAATGGAAAGTTCTTAACCCCATAGGAAAAAAGACAAAAAGTCCCAGATAACCCCTTTAAGTTCAAACATGAATAGTTATTGATGTCCATGGCTTACAGAGCCTACATTCCAGCATGACTTATATGTCACAAGACTGAATCAATCACAGCTATAAAAACACAGTAGTAAAATCATTTTATATTATTATATAATTTTCTTTCAAAATAATGTTACAATGCAAGAGATGAATAAAATGTAAAATTGCATAACAAGGCAGACATGGTGAAAAGAACATATCTATAACAAGCCAAAATTGTGAACTCTACTACAAAGTCAATAGGAAGTCTGTCAGCACAAAATGACTGATCAAACTAAGCTCAGCACATTGTTAGCAGACATAGTCTTAAAAAAAAATCACACCTTTAGTGTTCAAATACTTTCTTGCATTTACTAAAAAATGTTCTTTATTCAAATATTGTGCAGGAGGCACTTGTGCAGATTTTATCAAAGTGCCATATTTTTCAAAGTGCCAGGGCAGTGAAACATGGCATGAAACTAACAATCATCTCTCCTCTCTTCATACACGTATATATGTGATGCGCCCCTGGGCCTGTGTCGCGCTGCGTTGCGCACGCGGGAGCTTGCCCGGAGCCGGATCTCTTGAGGGTTGTAGTCTCGTGGCGGTGATCCGGTCCGTGCCCAGGGAGTCAGACTAAGTGGCGCTGTATTAGCGGTAGATGTTGGACGACTACGCCACCCGTTGAGTACAGCTAAGGAGCTGCTGCTGCAGGGCAGACCGCTGAGGTCGGTGGTAGGATTGTGCAGCATGATAGTATAACCCCCAACGGGAGGGGTATGGCCTCAGGGCAGCCGACGTGGATGATGGGGGTAGCAGGAACCACTCGGAGACGGTACGGTGTAGTTCAGGGTCTTTACTGGTGACAAAGATAGACCCTCCCGGAGTACTGGCTAGCGATTGGGGCCTGGTCAGTCCTTGAGCAGATGGGATCTCCCCTGGCCAGGCGGAGTTGTAGGCCTCCCAAACTAACGATACTCTTCCGGCTACCTTGCTAGAGGCGGGTATAAGTAGCCCACGTCCCTGAGTGTACCGTGTGGTGCTCACCCGTATGGCCGGTGACTCGGGGCCTTCTAGTAGCTTCCGCTCCACGACGGCGGTGCTGGTCCCACGCGTGTGACTGTGCCTTCGGGTTTCTGGGCCAGAGGACCTGCAATCCCCTGCCGGTCGGTTTCTGCTGCTGGATAGGAGTTAGTCCCCACAGCCTCGGACCCCGGGTCCGGTGATAACTTCTCAGTCACGGCGAGCTCTGCAGCTGCCAGCCCCTGACTCCTTGTAGCACTGCTCCCACAGAGCTCCTGATGTTCTTTTCCTATATCTGCTTCTCTGTCTCTACTTCTTCTCTACTCACTAACCCTGCCTCAGCCCTAGGTTTATATAGGGGAAGTTCTTCCCCTCCCAGGACTGGGCAGGAGGTGTGGCATGCACAGGATCCCTGACCAAGAGACCTCCCACCTGCTCTCAGACATAACATTGCCGTTACTGTGGAAACCAGACCCCTGGGGTGCCACATTCCCCCCTAGTGAAATTTAGTACTCCGGGACTAAACATATTTTTAGAAAAACATAACAAGATAATAACAATAATAATACAATAAGAAAAACACATAAAGATGGTTACGGCGTGTCCGCAACCGGGCGCAGTCTTTGAAGAAAAGCAAGGTGTCCATTTCACCAAAACAGGGAGACGTAACCAGGTAGGGGTCTGTCCTGCCCCGAGTCCTTAACAGTCTTTAGTCCGTCCTGGGTTGCGCTCCAACTATACACAAAGATTCCCAGTAAATCCACCAAGGACCAAAATAACTAGAAACACATAATTATACACAAGCAACAAGAAAAACAGGTAACCACAAATAAAACAATTTATACACTTCAAATCCTCCAACGTGCGGGTAACTGGCCTCTAGTGGCCCTAGTGGACCTACGGAGCTGACTGTCTAGCCCTGAACTACAGGGTGTAGGAGCTGTCAAGGGTAAACTGGGCAGCTGTCTACCGGCTCTTTGACTCACTAGGGGTACGGCAGGCTCACTATAAGCAGAGGGTTGATCCTCCTGTTCTGCTTGTGTGGAGTCTTCTGCCTCCTGGACCGGCTGCTCTTCCAGCTCTACCTGTTGCTCCGTAGGCACTTGGGATGCTGGTTGGAGGAATGTGAGGACGGGTACCACAACTGCACCATTGACTTGAGTCCAGGTCCGAGGGAAGTCTCCGAGCACAGTACTAACCATATCTTCCCTTTCCTCTACGGGTTGATGGTCTTCCTGTTCCTCTTCAGGGTTCCGTAGCTGTTCAGGACACTTCTTCAGGTGATCCCGGGATACAATGGCTATGGTCTCCCCTCCGTCTTTACTGATGGTACAGACTTTCGGGTTCTCGTGGCTTGAGGGCAGTACGGTGTACGGGTCCTTCTCCCACTGGTCGTCCAACTTGTGGAGCCGTCTTTTCCTCTTCAAGACCTGCTCTCCGGGTACCAGGGGAACAGCGGGAGCATACTGGTTGTAAGTTTTCTCTTGTCTTTCCCTAGCCTGACAGAGACTTCGCTCCACGCTCTCCTGTACTTTCCGGTACTGCTGCTGCCTCTCTGTGTCCCAGTCTGCTTCTGGTGAAGTGTCCTCGGGTGTCAGGACTCCCATTTCCAGGTCAACAGGTAACTTACCAGGTCTCGCCCTCATTAGGTAAGCCGGGGTACAGTTGGTGGAACCTACCGGGATGTGGTTGTATAGGTCCACTAGATCGGGCAGCTTCTCAGGCCACAGACTACGTTCTTCCAGGGGCAACGTTTTCAGGAGATCCATTACCACCTGGTTCATTTTCTCACAAAGTCCATTAGTTTGCGGATGATAGGGTGTCATCCTTATCTTCCGGCAGCCATACAGATTGCAGAATTCCTGGAAGACCTCCGCTTCAAAGGCAGGTCCCTGGTCCGTCAGCACTTGGTCCGGGTACCCGTGTGGACGGCAGAAGTGCTGCTGGAAGGCTCTAGCTGCTGTTTGAGCCGTTAAGTCCTTAACGGGGACGACAACCAAGAACCGGGAGTAATGATCCACAATGGTTAACGCGTAGACGTAGCCACTTCTGCTTGGGGTCAGTTTTACATGATCCAAGGCTACCAGTTCCAACGGCTGCCGGGTGACGATGGACTGCAGGGGAGTCTTCTGGCTGGCACGGTCTTTCCTTCTTAGGTTGCACGGGCCACAGTCTCTGCACCACCTCTCGATGGTTCCCCTCATGCCTACCCAGTGGAACCGCCCATGCAGCAGGAACTCCAGCTTCTTCCATCCGAAGTGTCCAGCCCCGTCGTGGTATGCTTCCATCACCATGGCTGCGTCTCTCCGTGGCACCACTACTTGCCAGATTAGTTCATGCGTCCGGGAGTTAACCATTCTGCGGCACAACTTCCCCTTGTAAAGGAACAGTCGACTCTTCTCAGCCCACAGTTGCTTGGCTTCCTCCGAAGCGTCTGGGTCAAGGCGAGCCTCTGACCGAGTCAGCATCTCCTTCACCAGCCGGACGGCAGGGTCACTGTCTTGCGTTTCCTCCCAGTTG
The DNA here is from genome assembly GCF_046119375.1 of Phyllobates terribilis. Taxonomy (NCBI): domain Eukaryota; kingdom Metazoa; phylum Chordata; class Amphibia; order Anura; family Dendrobatidae; genus Phyllobates; species Phyllobates terribilis. The sequence continues at coordinate 519,350,134 of NW_027362763.1, read as the reverse complement.
TAGTGAGGCAAGGGGTTAAACGTAGCGGCTTGCTTACTCCTTACCCGATGGGAATACTGGATAGTCCCATGACGGTGGAACGAGGGGAGTTCGACTTCTTCCAGTCCCTCTGGATCTCCTCCTACGTCCGGTAGGTTTGGCATCCTGGACAGGGCGTCCGCGTTGGTATTGGAGCGTCCTGCCCGGTATTTGATTGTGAACTCGTAGTTGGACAGACGGGCCATCCATCTCTGCTCTAGGGCACTGAGTCTTGCCGTGTCCAGGTGTGTCAACGGGTTGTTATCCGTGTACACGGTGAACCGGGAAGAAGCGAGGTAGTGCTTAAAGCGTTCGGTGACTGCCCACACCACTGCCAGGAACTCTAGCTTAAATGAGCTGTAATTCTCAGGGTTTCTCTCGGTGGGTGGCAGTTTTCGGCTGGCGTAAGCGATTACTCGTTCTTTCCCCTGCTGGATCTGGGACAGCACGGCTCCTAGCCCGATGTTACTTGCGTCGGTGTAGAGGATAAAGGGCTGGCTGTAATCAGGGTACGCCAGGATTTCATCCCCCGTGAGGGCCATCTTCAGCTGGCGGAAGGACTCTTCTTCTAACTTCTCCCATCTGAAGGGTGGCTTCTGGTTCTTGGCCTTCCGGGACTGGCCTATCAGGAGGTCCTGCATAGGAGCTGCCTTTTTGGTGAAACCGGGGATGAATCTGCGGTAATAGCCTACCAACCCGAGGAACTGCCGCACTTCCTTTACACTGGAGGGACTTGGCCATTCCTTAATTGCGGTGATCTTATCAGGGTCGGGAGCCACTCCATCAGCGCTCACCACGTGTCCCAGGTACTGCACCTTTGGTTTCAGGAGGTGACACTTGGAGGGTTTCACCTTTAGGCCGTAGCTTGCCAGAGCTTCGAACACTTCCGCCAGGTGTTTCAGGTGGTCCTCATACGTCTTGGAATATACGATGACATCGTCCAGGTACAGCAGGACCGTCTCGAAGTTTCTGTGGCCCAGACAGCACTCCATTAATCGTTGGAAGGTTCCTGGTGCGTTGCAGAGTCCGAACGGCATGCAGGTAAACTCGCTAAGTCCCATCGGGGTGGTGAATGCGGTCTTCTCCCGGTCCGCCTCTGCTACAGGAACCTGCCAGTACCCACTAGTGAGATCCAAGGTAGAGAAGAAGTTAGCAGATCTTAAAGCAGCCAAAGACTCCTCTATCCTTGGTAAGGGGTACGCATCCTTGTGTGTGATACGGTTGATTTTCCGGTAATCTACACACATCCTCATGGTGTTGTCTTTCTTTTTGACTAAGACTAGTGGAGCTGCCCAGGGGCTACAGCTATCCCTGATCACCCCAGCCTCCTTCATGTCTCTAAGCATCCCCTTGGCGTGTTGGTAGTGTGCAGGGGGTACGGGTCGATACCTCTCTTTTATGGGAGGATGGTCTCCCGTGGGGATGTGGTGTTCTACCCCCTTGACTCGCCCGAAGTCTAACGGGTGTTTACTAAACACTCTCTCGTACTCTTGAACCACCCGATAGACTCCCTGTTTCTGGTGTGAGGGAGTGGAGTCAGTACCCTAATGTAGTTGCTGACACCAGTCCTCCATTGTTTTCTGAGAGCCGTTACCTTCCTCCGGGGAAGATGGAGGCAAGGGTTCTACGGACTGTATGGAATCTTGATTGATGGTATACAATTTGGCTAGCGTGGCATACCGGGGCAGGTACACTTCCCTCTTCCCGATATTTATTATGCGAACGGGCACCCTCCCATGGCGTACATTGACCACCCCCCGTGCTGTCAAAATGGTGGGCCTACTGTCTGAGTAAACTGGTTCTACCATTGCCTGGTAATCTCTACCTCTCAGACCAATAGCTGCCCGGCACCAAATCATCATTTCACTTTTCGGGGGCATGGCAATAGGGAAAGGGTCACACATTCGCACGCTACCAATCTCACCACCGGAGAGTTCTAGCTGTTGCCGTCGCATCAGTGCCCGGATCTCTTTCTGGAGCACTCGCTGCTGGCCAGAGCTGGCGTTCTTGGCAACCTGCTGTAAAAGGAAAATCACCTCTGCAAGACAATTTTCAATTACATTAGTTCCTAGAGTTATCTTTGGGTGACTCTCGTGTTTGTCAATGTCTACAATGATCAGTCCCTGTGCTGCCAGTTCGACTCTACCGATTTTAATGGTCACCTCTTTAAATCCAATCTGTGGCACGGGCTGACCATTGCTGGCGATGATACTCAAGTCGTCGTCAGGGTAGCGGGTGATATCCGAGTCATTCCAGTACTGCTTGAAGAGCACGTACGGGATGGTGGTGACCTGTGACCCGGTGTCCAGTAGGGCACTCATAGGGATGCCATCCAGTACCACGGGTAAGACTGGACGTCCTCCCACATATTTGTCGCGCCAGTTCGATGGGCCTGGTGATCTTTTTCCTGGGGGTTGGCCCTCTACCCCAGGTTGTGCCAGTTTAAAGGACAGTACCTTGCCATATGTCCGGGTTGATTGCAGCGGCGGCAGATGGGTCGTCCGTCCTCGTTGTATCGGTCGCTGGGTCTTCCTCTGGCCGGTGGGGTCCTCCTTGGTCGATGCCACGGGATGTCCTCCGGTCCGGATGCCAGCTGGATCTTCCCTGGAGTGGAAACCTGTAAAGACTGCACAGTTCGGGTTAGCGCAGCAACGCTTTTAGCTAGCTCTTGGACCTGATGGTGCAGGTCTGGAGCCGGGTCATTGTTCAAAGCCTGCGCATCAGCTCCCACAGGCCCTGCCGACAAGGGCGCCGCCTCCTGGTGGTAAGTGGTAGTGGGGCGTCTGGGGGTCACAACGCCACCTGGTGCCGGTTCTCGAAGCACCCGGATGGCTCTGTCCTTGAACTGTGCAAATCCCAGATGAGGGTCCTGTAAGGCCATTGCCCGCAACTGGGTTCGGTGGGCATTGCAATATAAACCCTCTATAAATTGTTCAGTCAACAGCCTGTCCTCGTCTCCCACGCCGTCAGGGTCGGTCTGCTTAATGGCTCTCAGGGCCTCTTGTAGGTTCAGGGCATAGTCCCTTATACTCTCATGTGCCCGCTGTTTGCACCCGTAGAATCTAAGCTTGATCTCGGCTGAGGTGCGGGTATCAAAGGTGTCCCTCAGCCGGGTTAGTATCCCTGCGACAGTCCTCCCCCCCAGGTGGCCAGGACTTTACCTCCCTTTGGGCTGCCCCGGTTAATTGGGCCACCAGGATGCTCACTTTTTGCTCCTCTGTGAGGGGGTACACCTGGAAGAGGCTATCCAGCTTTTCTCTAAAGTCATGCAGGGTATGTGACTCCCTTGAGTACTGGGGTAGCCAGGCTGCCCCCGGGATATAGGGCATGGTGAAAGGCATGACCGCAACAGCGGTGGCGCTGGCGGGGGTTGAAGCGGTGAAGCTCTCCTCCGTATCCGGCATCCTTCTCCCCCCTAGTGGACCGTGGCCTACCTTGCGATGATCCTCTTCCGTAGGCCGCGGCTCCGCAGTGGATCGTCAGGGTTGAGGACCTTCCGTCGCGCTCCTGTGACGTCGGCGTCTGCTGGGCTCCTTCCAGGACCTTACCCAACGTCCGGACGTGAGGCGGGGCTTCAGTTCTCGCGCGCTTTCGGAGTCCACGCCCCTCTTCTTCCCGCGCGGCGTCCTGAAGATGGCGTCCAATGGCGGGAAAACTCCACGTATGGCGGGAAGAAGGCCGAAGATGGCGCCGGATGGCGGGAAAACTCCACCGATGGCGGGAAGGAAGCGGAAGATGGCGCCGGATGGCGGGAATCTTCACCACAGGTAAGTTTGAACAGTCTTTTTCAGGCACGCAGTACCCGGTGGTTGCGGGCATGAAATCCTGCCGACTACGCCAAAAGTTGACGCGCCCCTGGGCCTGTGTCGCGCTGCGTTGCGCACGCGGGAGCTTACCCGGAGCCGGATCTCTTGAGGGTTGTAGTCTCGTGGCGGTGATCCGGTCCGTGCCCAGGGAGTCAGACTAAGTGGCGCTGTATTAGCGGTAGATGTTGGACGACTACGCCACCCGTTGAGTACAGCTAAGGAGCTGCTGCTGCAGGGCAGACCGTTGAGGCCGGTGGTAGGATTGTGCAGCGTGATAGTATAACCCCCAACGGGAGGGGTATGGCCTCAGGGCAGCCGACGTGGATGATGGGGGTAGCAGGAACCACTCGGAGACGGTACGGTGTAGTTCAGGGTCTTTACTGGTGACAAAGATAGACCCTCCCGGAGTACTGGCTAGCGATTGGGGCCTGATCAGTCCTTGAGCAGATGGGATCTCCCCTGGCCAGGCGGAGTTGTAGGCCTCCCAAACTAACGATACTCTTCCGGCTACCTTGCTAGAGGCGGGTATAAGTAGCCCACGTCCCTGAGTGTACCGTGTGGTGCTCACCCGTATGGCCGGTGACTCGGGGCCTTCTAGTAGCTTCCGCTCCACGACGGCGGTGCTGGTCCCACGTGTGTGACCGTGCCTTCGGGTTTCTGGGCCAGAGGACCTGCAATCCCCTGCCGGTCGGTTTCTGCTGCTGGATAGGAGTTAGTCCCCACAGCCTCGGACCCCGGGTCCGGTGATAACTTCTCAGTCAGGGCGAGCTCTGCAGCTGCCAGCCCCTGACTCCTTGTAGCACTGCTCCCACAGAGCTCCTGATGTTCTTTTCCTATATCTGCTTCTCTGTCTCTACTTCTTCTCTACTCACTAACCCTGCCTCAGCCCTAGGTTTATATAGGGGAAGTTCTTCCCCTCCCAGGACTGGGCAGGAGGTGTGGCATGCACAGGATCCCTGACCAAGAGACCTCCCACCTGCTCTCAGACATAACATTGCCGTTACTGTGGAAACCAGACCCCTGGGGTGCCACATATGTTTCATTCATCTGCTGCATTTAACTTTTTAAAGCCTGCATCCTCACTCTCATCTTTGCAAGCCTATTTTAATGGTATATATTTTATTAATTTTACTGAGTTTGTTCCCTGATGCTGCAAGGTCATCTCACTTGCTCAAAGAATTTATGATCCATGTTGGTTTACAAGTTTGTTTGTTTGTCTCTGCGTTTTATTGTCTCCTGCTGTCTTATGTTAGTTAATTGATTGTTAATGAGTTAAATTAGTGCTAGATCTAAGTTGGGCAAGAGACAGGTAAGACATTCAAATAATCTTTTTCCCAGTTAATTTGTACTGCATAATGTATTCAGCCGATGTATTTGTACCATTTATGTTCTAGCTGCTGCAGTCACTCATATCTAAAGCCGTTTCTCGCACTCTGTGCACACCCTCTGTTTCAGCCCCTCTCTCCTATGTACATCTCTCACGCTCTTTCCACAGTCTTAAACCACACTGATCCATTTACTCCCATCATACAACACAAGAGAAACTCTCACAAATCACTTAACTATCTGCTCACTCTCTCTATTCTCCTCTTAGTCACAGAAGATATCTAACTTCTTTCCTGCTACACTCAGATACTCTGTGAATCTCATGAATATTCCTTGCATACCTTCTATTCCTTTTAACTGTGCCCTCTGGGATTCATGGTCAGCTGGTAACAAACTTTTCTACATCCATGACTTTTTCTTTTCAAACTCCATTAAACTTCTGGCTATTACTGAGACCTGGATCCAGCAGTTGGACACCACTGCTGCTGCTGCTCTCTCGTATGGTGGACTATATTTTTCCCATAACCCCAGACCTGAGAGCAGACAAGATGGGGGTGTTGGTCTGCTCCTTTCAACAAAATGTACTTTTCAGGTTATCCCCCCAGTACCCTCACTTATCTCTCTTTCTTTTGAGCTCCACACTGTCAGACTTTCCTGGCTCCTCTCCCTGTGAGTGGTGTTCATCCCAATTAATGATCCCATCTCCCCATCTGCTGCTCATCTTTTATCTCTAACGTCCTCTCTCGGTCTTTCACAGCTTACTAACTGTCCTACGCATGCAGATAGGAATGCGCTCAACCTGATCTTCTATGGCTTAGCTCAGTGCATGATTTTACTAACTCCCCTCCATGACCACAAGCTTCTTTCATTCTTGAGCATGAACTGTCACCCCTCTCAGGACACCCCAAGTTACCACACCTATAGTAATATACCTGCCATTAACATCCAGAAACTTATGAAGAAATTGCAGTCATAATTGGCCCCAATCTCTTCCCTCTCATGTCCTGACTCTGCTCTGAAACATTATAATGAAACACTGCAAAGTGCTCTGGATGAAGCTGCTGCTCCTACACATAGAACAACTCTGCATAGATGCAAACACGTTTTCTCCAGCAGTGCTATAGGTGTGCCGAATGTCTGTCGAGAAAATCCAGTTTATTTGAAGATTTCATCTATTATAAGTTTATGCTTAAAACATACAACTCCGCCCTTCACTTCTCCAAGCAAGCCTACTTCAATACCCTCATCACCTCACTTTTCAACAATCCTAAATGATTCTTTGACACTTTTTATTCCCTCCCCAATCCATGAGTTCAAGCCTCAACAAACAACCTTACCGTTGGTTATTTCAAACAAAAAATTAACCATATCTGACAGGAAAGTTTCTCCCAAGCCCCTAATATCTTGCATTCTCTTTCCTCCTGTACTTCATTTAGCTCACTTTCTGTCTTTGAACTGCTCACGGAAGAAGAGGTTACCTGGCTCCATGCATCTTTTCACCCTGCTACCTGCACCAGTAACCTTATTTCCTCATATGTCCATTATTAAATTTCCCCAGCTGTCACCACTCACCTTACTAAAATATTTAGCGTCTCCCATCTGGCATTTTCCCTCCTCCTTCAAACACGCCAGCATACACCCATCATGTCTGGGTTCCCTCCTCTTCTCTCTATGTTCTTCCCCCATTGGACAAACCATCAGTAGATTCAGTTTTCATTACCATCTATATGATGATGACACCCAATTATACACATCATCTCCTGACATCACCCCTGTCTTACTGCAAAATACCAGTGATTGTTGTTCTGCTGTCCTTACTCTAGCTAAAACTGTATCAACTGCCTCTAGGCTTTTATCTCTCACTTTCTCCTTCGGCCTTGCTCAATGGTCTTCTGCCCCCACTCACAAAGATGGCCACACACTGGACCTCATCTTCACCCGCCTCTGTTCCCTATCTAACCTCTCTAATTCACCTCTCCCCCCATATCTGACCACAACCTACTTACATTCTCTACCCTCTCCTCTCCAGGGCAACAATCCCCACTCCACAAACTTGCATACCCCCGCAGAAATCTTAAACACCTTGACCTACACTCACTCTCTGAATCCCTCCTCCCTCTTACAGACATCAGTTCCTTACATGACGCAGATGTTGCTGCCGCTCTATATAACGCCACAAAAGCTATAGCTCTCAATTCGGTCGCCCCCTTCACACATACCAAAGTTCGCACAATCAACAGGCAACCCTGGCATACCAGCCTAACAAAAGAGCTGCAACGTGCCTCCAGGGTTGCTAAGCATAGATGGAAAAGGTCCCACTCCAATGAGCACTTCATCGCATTCAAACAGTCCCTCATTACATTCAAATCCACACTCACTGCTGCAAAAGAAACATACTTCTCATCTCTCATATCCTCCCTGTCTCACGACCTTAAACAATTATTTAACACCTTCAATTCTCTCCTATGTCCCCTGGCACCTCTCCCCTTTCCTTTCATCTCAGCCTAAGACTTTGCCTCATTCTTCAAGCAGAAGATTGACACCATCAGACAAAGCTTTTGCCTAAAGTTCCCCCCAGCCCCTCCTCACACCTACTCAATCCTCCTCCTCCAAAACCAGCTTCTCCACCATTACGTAAGACCAATTTTCCTTTTTACTCTCCAAATCACAAAAACCTACAAGAAGCAAAATGAAAATAGACCCTGCTGTAAATAAATAAAAAGCAAGTGCATTTAAATAAAATAGGATTCTTAGTAACATGGTTTTTGATCAAAAATAGTATGAAAGCTATCCCACCAGCGACAAAGTGAACCCGTTCGGGATAGAACCTACTCTGTCTAATATTAAAAACCTTACCATGTGTCAAAGTTGACCTCTGTGTGAATAAGGGCAGACTGAGGCTCCAGTCCCAAACTAGGAACACCAGCCATGGAAAGCTTTTAAATGTGTTGTCCAGCTCTAGGACGGGAGGCCACACCCAGGTTTGCACAGAATGCAATGTTTTTTTCTTTGTATATTTTAGCTTTCATACTATTTTTGATCAAAAACAGTGTTACTAAGAACCCTATTTTATTTAAATGCACTTGCTTATTATTTATTTACAGCAGGGTTTATTTTCATTTTGCTTCTTGTAGGTTTTCTGATTCATGTCCATTGTGAAACATACATTTATGTGCTGTATGTATACCATTTTAAACCAAGCTCAAATTTTGTTTTTTTTTTGTTTTGTTTTTTTACTCCAAATCACACCTCACCACCTGTGAACTTGACCCAATTCTGTCCCATCTCATCCCCAACCTTACCACAGTCTTCATCCCATCCCTTACCCACCTTTTCAACCTGTCACTAACAACTGTTGTCTTCCCCTCATGCTTCAAACATGCCTCGATCACATCCATCCTCAAAAAGTCCTCCCTTGACCCATCCTCTCTGACTAACTATCGCCCCATATCACTTCTCCCTTAAGCCTCAAAACTACTGGAACAACACGTCCATTCTGAACTGTCTTCCCACCTTCCTCCTGGTCTCTCTTTGACCGCCTCCAATCTGGCTTCCGACCACACCATTCTACTGAGACTGCCCTGACTAAAGTCACCAACGACCTACTAACTGTCAAATCCAAGCGACACTACTCTGTTCTCCTCCTCCTAGACCTGTCATCTACCTTTCACACAGTGGACCATTCCCTCTTACTACAGATTCTCTCATCTCTTGGCATCAAAGACTTGGCCCTATCTTGGATCTCCTCATACTTAACAGACAGGACATTCAGTGTCTCCCACTCACACATCACCTCCTCATCTCACCCCTTATCTGTCGGTGTCCCCCAAGGTTCAGTGTTAGGACCCCTGCTCTTCTCTATCTACACTTTTGGCCTGGGACAACTCATAGAGTCTCATGGCTTTCAGTACCACCCCTATGCTGACGACACACAGATCTACCTCTCTGGACCTGATATCACCTCCTTACTAACCAAAATCCCACAATGTCTGTCCGCTATCTCATCCTTCTTCTCTGACAGATTTCTAAAACTTAATATGGATAAAATAGAATTCATCATCTTTCCACCATCTCATTTCCCCCCCCCCACCTGACCTATCTATCAACATCAATGGCTGTCCACTCTCCCCAGTCCCTCAATCTCGCTGCCTTGGGGTAACCCTGGACTCTGATCTCTCCTTCAAACCACATTTCCAAGCCCTTTCTACTTCCTGCCGACTCCAACTCAAAAATATCTCCCGGATCCGCACATTCCTCAACCACGAATCTGCAAAAACAATAGTGCACGCCCTCATCATCTCCTGCCTCGACTATTGCAACCTCCTGCTCTGTGGCCTCCCCTCCAACACTCTTGCACCTCTCCAATCTATCCTAAACTCTGCTGCCCGACTAATCCACCTGTCTCCACACTATTCCCCGGCCTCTCCCCTCTGTCAATCCCTTCACTGCCTCCCCATTGCCCAGAGAATGCAGTTCAAAACCCTAACCCTGGCATACAAAGCCATCCACAACCTGTCTCCTCCTTATATCTCCGACCTAGTCTCCCGGCACATACCTGCATGCAACCTCCGATCCTCACAAGATCTCCTTCTCTACTCACTTCTTATCTCCTCCTCCCACAATCGCATACAAGATTTCTCCTGTGCATCCCCCCTACTCTGGAATTCTCTACCCCAACATATCAGACTCTCGCCTACCATGGAAACCTTCAAAAGGAACCTGAAGACTCACCTCTTCCGACAAGCCTACAACCTGCAGTAACCATTGCTCCACCATACTGCTGCACGACCAGCTCTACCTTCACCAACTGTATCCTCACCTATCCCTTGTAGATTGTGAGCCCTCGTAGGCAGGGTCCTCTCTCCTCCTGTACCTGTCGTCGTCACATTTTGTTAAAGATCTTTGTAATAGTTCATGTATATATATCCCCTTTTTCACATGTAAAGTGCCATGGAATAAATGGCGCTATAATAATAAATAATAATAATCTGTCAAAAACTGAACTCCTTGCGTTTCCTCTCTCTACTAACCTTACCAAACCCAATATTGGCATTTCCGTGTGTGGTTTTACCATTACTCCCTTGCAACATGCCCGCTGTCTTGGAATTATATTTGACTCAGATCTTTCCTTCACTCTCTGCATCCAATCAATTACTCGCTCATGTCACCTACACCTCAGTTGAGAGAAAGAAAAGGGGTTTGGTACCATGTTAGCCAGTTGAAAACAGATTGCTCTCAGTGGGAAAAACAAGATAATCTTGTAGTTATGATACCTTTTAATTGCTAACAAAAATAAAATAAATGATGTTACCAGGCAAGCTTTCGAGACAACTTGGGTCTCTTCCTACACCTTCCTACACCTCAAAAACATCTCTAGAATTCTACTTTTCTTACCTTTGACCCTGCAAAAACTCTTACTGTTGCTCTTATTCATTCTCGTTTGAACTACTGCAACTCTATAATAATCCATCTCCCTCTTAATAAACTCTCCCCTCTCCAATCCATCAAAAATGCAGTAGCCAGGATCATATTCTTCTCCAACCAATACACCAATGCCTCTACCTTGTGCCAGTCATTGCACTGGTTGCCCATCTGCTACATAGTCCAATATAAAGTTATCACTCTTACTCACAAGACTTTCCAAAGTTCCGCACCACCCTACATCTCCTCCCTCATCTCTGTCTATCACCCTACCCGTGCCCTCTGTTCTGATAATGACCTAAAACTAACATCATCACTAATCCGAACCTCCCACTCCTGTCTCCAAGACTTCTTGCAAGCTACACCACGCCACTGGAATGCACTACCCAGGACAATACAATTAATTTCCAATACCCACATTTTTAAGCATGCTCAAAAAATACACTTTAGACTGGCCTATCATTTTACCTCACTTATATAACTATTCCAGTTTTGCCCTTCCAAAATTTTCTTCCAAATCTGGTCCCTCATAGCATCTGTTTACACACCCTCCATGAACTTAATAGCACTTTGTATCTGTACTTATACACATATTGGCTGGTGACCAGTTCATGCAGCATTATTTGAATACCCTATTTATTATATTGATGGCAAGCACTTTTTACCATTTACCTTTCATGTCTCCCCTATTTCCTCATAGATTGTAAGCGTGGAAGCAGGGCCCTCACTCCTCTTGGTATCTATTGAGTTATGTGTTTACTCTGTTATGTCTTTATTGCCTGTACAAGTACCATCTGTATAGTGCTGCGGAATATGTTGGCGCCATAAAATAAAAATTATTATTATTAATAAATATACTAATGAAATGCTCGGTACATCCTTGCAAGTATGCAATTCTCTTCCTGATATCTAGACTGATTTCGTTAGACTTTCCCATGATGCTGCACAAAGGAGCAGTGTGTTTTAGGTGTGCATTAAAATACATCCACAGGTGTGTCTATAATTAAATCAGATGTTGCCAAAAAGAAGCTTCCAAACACATGACATCATCATATGGGCAGTCCAGAATGTTTTAAAGGCATAGTAATCTTAATGTATGTAAACTTTTGACTTTGTAGTAAGTAATAAAAATGTCTTAAAACATTCTCTCTCTCATTATTCTGGCATTTGGCAAATATTAAAAATTATGGTAATCCTAATTGACCTAAAACGGGAAAGGTTTATTATTCTGATTTCATATCAGATATTGAGAAAAACATGCATATTTGTCTTTTTATATAGTGTATGTAAACTTCTGGTTTCAACTGTATATATTCTTATTATTTATATATACCATACAGACCAAAAGTTTGGACACACCTTCTCATTTAAAGATTTTTCTGTATTTTCATGACTATGAAAATTGTACATTAACACTGAAGGCATCAAAACTATGAATTAACACATGTGGAATTATATACTTAACAAAAAAGTGTGAAACCCCCTTATGACTATTCTCAACTTTCAATTGATCTGGGTCACACGCCCCTTGCAGTGTCACTGCATCTTCAATTCCACATAGGAGAAAGGAGAACTCATGTACCAGACTGGCCATCTTTTCTATGATCCTCAGGCTTGGATACACTTCCACTTCTTATCTATTATAGATAGCACTTGCTGTAAGCCCCCACTTGCTTGAGATAAAGGATCCCTCTGCCACTTGACACTGGTTTGCTTCAGAACGTGTTATCTGAGTATGGTCTCCCTTCTTCACGTACAACACCCTTAACACATGCAGGTGTGCTGGACCATAGGTCCTTCTCTTTCCAGTACTTTCTACAATCTGCCTGACAATCAGGAAACTAAATTTCCTATGCCTACTTATTCCCTCCCTTCTTGGGCTGGCCTCAATAGTTTACGTGGTAAGTATTGCAGGCCACAAAACAGATAAACCACATTTAAAACATGACAATGCATTATATCTCTGTGGGGTCTTCAAGTGGAATAGTAATGCATTGGGGAAGATTTATCATGACCTGCACCATAATTTTTTATATGTTTTAGATATTTTAGTGCGTTTTGTTGGACAAAGGGGCATGGTTTAATTAAAAAAGGGAATGCTTTATCAGAAGAGGGTATAGTCTAACATGCATTACCCTACGCTAAAAGATGTGCCAAAATTTTGATGCAAATTTCTGCCACAAAAAGTCAGCCAATTAATAGGTGGTGTAAGCTGAGGCAAGCCAGTTTAAAAATGAGCCAGAGTTGTCAATCATCATAAACCACTATAATAAATTAGATGCATTTTTAGGATATGTGCATACGTCGTCTTTTTTCAGGCAAATTCTGCCTGGAACACACCTAAAAAATCCAAAAAGAATAAACATATGTAAATCAATTTCAAAATGACTTGCTGTGCATATGTTGTCTTTTTTTTGCTTCTTTTAACTACTCTTGTAGTTGGAAATACAGCACTCCTGATTTTCTTTTCGGGTGCTCTGTTAGGGTCCAACCCCGTAGTAATGAAAATGTAGAAATCCAGCACTTCAGAATAAAGTGAATGAAGATAAATTTTATTACATATGGTCCATTTTGATGTGTTAACGTAACGTTTCAGACAGAACAACCTTAATCAAATAAACACCTCAAGGAGAGAGGGAAACTGCCGCCGTTATATGGAGAGAGCACCTTAAGCTTTAAGCTTCGAACACCATGAAGCAACTAAAAGAAGTGACATGACAGTTCTACAGATGCCTGCTGCTTGGAAGCTGGCACTATCTTATATGTAAAATTATATATATATATATATATATATATATATATATATGTAACGGGTCCGGGAGGCGGACTGTAACGGGTCCGGGAGGCGGAACCTCTGAGCTACTATACAAGGGGGCGGCCCTTGTAAGGGAGCGGGTGGCAGTCTCTGGGTGAACGGACAGGGAGTTACGGCAAGTGATCAGGGCAGTCTCTGGGTAAGGGGTAGGTACGACCTGTGATGGCAGAGCCTCCGGGTAGGCTAGCAGGCAGGTGGTAGATGTGTGCTCCCAGGTGAGCAAGCGAGAGTCTCTGGAATAGCAGGTGGTCACGGCACGTGACGGCGGAACCTCCGGGCTGGCAGGCAGGTAGGTAACGGAGAAGCGCTCCCAGGTGAGCGGGCAAGAGTCTCTGGAATAGCTGATGGTCACCGCACGTGACAACGGGACCTCCGGGCTGGCAAGCAGGCAGGTAACGGAGATGCGCTCCCAGGTGAGCGGGCAAGAGTCTGGAGTAGCTGGTGGTCACAGCACGTGACAACGGAGCCTCCGGGCTGGCAAGCAGGCAGATAACGGAGAAGCGCTCCCAGGTGAGCGGGCAAGCTGGTCCATAGACAGACTGACCGGAGTAGTAAGGCAGACCGTCGGACCTCAGGCAAGCAGGCAGGTAGCTGATATGCGCTCCCAGGTGAGCGGGCAGGCTGGTCCTTTAGACAGACTGACAGGAGTAGTAAGGCAGACCGTCGGACCTCAGACTGGCAGACAGGTAACAAGTATTCAGGCAGGAATCAGGCAGGTAACTGGCAGGTACTGGCAGGTAACTAGCAGGAAACTGGCAGGAAACTGGCAGGTAACTGGCAACGGGACCTGAGGGCTGAAGCACAGGTGAGACACAGGTGCAAACAACATTGCTCGGGCACCTCCATTTTGGAGGAGGTGCCTTATATATGATGAAGTCCTCCGGCCATTGGCCGGGGACTCTTTAGGGCGGCGCGCGCGGCCCCTTTAAGAGGAGGGGAGCGCGCGCGCGCGCGCCCTAAGCACAGGGGCCGGGAAGGAGCGCGCGCTGAGAGCAGAGCAGGAGGAGGACGCCGGGACGGAGCGCGCGCTGACAGCAGAGCGGGGGGAGGAAGCCGGGCACGGAGCAGAGCGGTGAGAGGAGCAGCGTCCCTGCCTAGCAGAGGGCAGGGACGCCGGCACTACAGTACCCCCCCCTTTAGGCCCCCCCTTTTTTAGGCCAGACAGAAATTTAGCTAGGATGAGAGGGGCATGGATGTTCTCCCGGGGCTCCCACGTTCTCTCCTCAGGACCAAACCCCCTCCAATCTACCAGGAAAAAGGTCTTTCCTCTTACCCTTTTGGTGGCAAGAATGTTCTCTACCTCAAACTCGTCCTCAGCAGAAACCGGAGCAGGAGGCGTACCTGTAGACTTGGAAAAAGAGTTAAGTACCACAGGTTTGAGGAGAGACACATGGAAGGAGTTAGGGATCCGTAAGTTGGCCGGGAGTTTCAATTTATAGGCCACCGGGTTGATCTGACTGATGACCTCCAGTGGGCCGATGAACCGAGGCCCTAACTTATAGGAAGGGATCTTGAGCCGGACATATTTGGACGAGAGCCAGACTTTATCCCCAGGGCGGAATTGAGGAGGGTCCAGACGTTTTTTGTCAGCGTGTCTTTTCATACGCTCGGATGACAGAAGGAGTGCGGACCGGGTACTCTCCCATATGGAGGAAAATTTGTTAACAAGAGATTCCGCAGCCGGATTGTCCGCCGAGGTGGAGACGGGAAACGGGATCCGAGGATGCTGACCGTAGACTACAAAAAACGGGGATTTGGAGGAAGACTCGCTCTCGTGATTGTTGTACGAGAATTCGGCCCATGGCAGGAGATCCACCCAGTCAGAATGGTGGGCATTAACGAAGTGCCGAAGGTAACTGGTCAGGTTCTGATTGATCCGCTCCACTTGACCATTAGACTGTGGGTGGTAAGCGGAGGAGAAGTCCAGGGTGACGTCCAGCAATTTACAAGTGGCTCTCCAGAAACGGGAAGTGAACTGTACCCCACGATCCGACACGATGTGACGGGGCAGGCCATGAAGACGGAAGATGTGGCGGATAAAGTCTTTAGCCAGCTCGGGTGCAGACGGAAGACCTGGCAGTGGAATGAAGTGAGCCATCTTGGAGAAGCGGTCAGCGACCACCCAAATGACCGTACAACCGGCAGAGACGGGCAGATCAGTAATGAAGTCCATCGCTATATGCTGCCAGGGGGCAGCAGGTACTGGCAGAGGTAGGAGGCGGCCGGCCGGCAGGTGTCTCGGAACTTTGTTGCGGGCGCAGGACACACAGGCAGAAACAAAGTCTATTACATCCTTGTGCAGGTTAGGCCACCAGTAGTGCCGGGTAATAAGCTGGAGGGTCTTTTTCTGACCGGCGTGGCCAGCTAGTTTAGACGAATGACCCCAGTGTAGAATCTTCTCCCGATCAGGTACTGGTACGAACGTCTTACCAGGAGGAAGACGATTTAGACTCACGGGAGCCACCTGCATTACTCTGGCGGGATCGATGATATGTTTCGGATCCTCCTCGAGATCAGACACCAGAAAGGATCGAGACAAGGCATCCGCCTTGACGTTTTTGTCAGCCGGGCGAAAATGAAGGACAAAATCAAAACGAGCAAAAAACAAGGACCACCGGGCTTGGCGCGGGTTAAGTCTCTTGGCATGCTGGAGGTAAGCCAAGTTCTTGTGGTCAGTGTAAATTATTACCGGGTGAAGAGCCCCCTCGAGCAGATAACGCCACTCCTCCAATGCCAGTTTGATGGCCAATAACTCTCGGTCTCCTATGGAATAGTTGCGCTCAGAGGAGGAGAAGAGTTTAGAGAAGAAGCCACAAGTTACCATCCTCCCGGAAGATGATTTTTGAGTAAGTACCGCTCCGGCTCCAGAGGAGGAGGCGTCAACTTCCAGGAAGAACTGCTTGTTGCCATCTGGGCGATGCAGCACCGGGGCGGAAGAGAAGGCCTGTTTAAGGGAAAGAAAGGCCTCCTCTGCTTCGGGTGGCCACTCTTTGGGATTAGTACCTTTACGGGTGAGCGCAGAAATTGGGGCCGTCCGGGAAGAGAAGTGTGGTATGAAGAGGCGGTAGTAGTTGGCGAAGCCCAGGAAACGCTGAATGGCCTTCAACCCCTCCGGTCGGGGCCATTTCTCGATGGCAGACAGTTTCTCAGGATCCATTTGAAGGCCGGTCTGAGAGATAATGTAGCCCAGAAACGGAAGCGAGGTCTGCTCAAAGAGGCACTTCTCAAATTTAGCGTAGAGATGGTTCTGCCTTAGCCTGAGCAGGACCTGACGAACGTCCCTCCGGTGAGTCTGGAGATCCGGAGAGAAGACCAAGATGTCGTCCAGGTACACCACTACGCAGGAGTAGAGAAGGTCCCGGAAGATGTCATTGACCAACTCTTGAAAGACGGCAGGAGCGTTACAGAGACCAAAGGGCATTACCAGGTATTCATAGTGGCCGTCCCGGGTGTTGAATGCCGTCTTCCATTCATCCCCCTGACGAATACGAACCAGGTTGTACGCCCCACGAAGGTCCAGTTTGGTGAAGATCCTAGCCCCCCTCAGACGATCAAATAATTCTGGAATGAGCGGAAGGGGGTACTTATTCTTCACCGTGATCTGGTTTAGGCCTCTATAGTCTATACAGGGACGGAGAGAGCCGTCCTTCTTTTTGACGAAAAAGAAGCCTGCTCCCGCCGGGGAGGTAGATTTCCGGATGAATCCTCTGGCCAGATTCTCCTCAATATATTCGGACATTGACCGGGTCTCAGCAGCGGATAAAGGATAGATACGCCCACGGGGAGGAGTAGTACCGGGTAGCAGATCGATGGGACAGTCGTATGGTCTATGTGGTGGTAATGTCTCTGCCTCCTTTTTATTAAAGACATCTGCATAAGACCAATAAGGAATCGGAAGTCCAGGTAGATTAGCTGGGGTAGGAGAGGGACGGACGGGATGGACGGGAACCAGGCAGGTTTTATGACAGTCTTGTCCCCAGCGAAGGACCTCTCCGGTTTGCCAGTCTAGCATGGGTGCATGTCTCTGGAGCCAGGGCAGACCTAGCAAGAGGGCGTGAGAGAGTCCAGGCAGAACATGAAAGGAGATACTTTCAGAATGCAGCATTCCCACCTGCAGGGTAATGGATTCGGTGATGAGTTGAATGGGGCGAGGTAAGAGGCCCCCATCCACGGCAGCGACAGACAAGGGTACAGCCAGAGGTTTGGTGGGGATGCGGTATTTCTCAACCAGGGACTGTGAAATAAGGTTCCCGGCTGCTCCAGAGTCAAGTTGGGCTAGTTCGAAATAACGGTTCTCCCCGTAGATGATCGAAACTGACAACAGCAGGGATGGAGAGGATTTATTCTTGTCTAGGTGGACCTCTCTGAGCGAACCTAGACACAGGCGTTTCCCGACCTCTCCGGGCAGGCACGGATCCGGTGCTCCTTACTGCCACAGTAGAAGCAGCTCCCCTCGGCACGGCGTGAGTCCTGACGGGTTTTGACCATCTTGGTCTGGTCGACCTGCATAGGCTCAGGAGAGTGTACCTGGGGAGAGATGGAGGGAATGACGGGTTTCTGGAAAGTAGGAGCTAAACGTGGAATCCTTCTCTCACGGGTGACCTCTTTGGCACGCTCCTGAAACCGTAGGTCAATTCGGGTGGCAAGAGTTATTAAGTCATCGAGAGTGGTAGGAATGTCCCGACCGGCAAGTTCATCTTTAATACGGCCGGACAGACCCTCCCAGAAGACGGAAACCAGAGCGTCGTTATCCCAGGCCAGCTCCGAGGCAAGGGTACGGAACCGTATGGCATATTGGCCCACGGTGAGACTCCCCTGACGGAGGCGTAGCAACGATGATGCAGATGAGGTCTTCCGTCCGGGTTCGTCGAAGACTTTCCGGAAAGCCGTGAGAAAAGCAGGCAAGTTGGACACCAGGGGGTCTCCTCTCTCCCATAGAGGATTCAGCCAGGCCAGGGCCTCCCCGGTGAGATGGGACATGATGAAGGCAATTTTGGCCCGGTCGGAGTTAAACTGGTAGGACAAAAGTTCAAAATGCAGGGTGCACTGATTCAAGAAGCCCCGAGCCTGGACGGGGTCGCCTCCGAAGCGAGGAGGTGCAGAAAGCCGGGGTCCGGGGTAGGATACCATAGTATTAGTGAGCAGCGGAGCCGCCGGATTGCAAGATATGGCACTGGCGGAGGTTGTTGGTGGATCAGACAGAGTGTTCAGGCGAGTATTAACATTCCGCAGGTGACCCAGGATGGCCTCCTGTTGGGACCTCTGACGGGACAGTTCAAGACCGAGGTCCGAGAGCGAGGGAGCTTGGGTGCCACCGGGTTCCATGGCCCGAGCAAACTGTAACGGGTCCGGGAGGCGGACTGTAACGGGTCCGGGAGGCGGAACCTCTGAGCTACTATACAAGGGGGCGGCCCTTGTAAGGGAGCGGGTGGCAGTCTCTGGGTGAACGGACAGGGAGTTACGGCAAGTGATCAGGGCAGTCTCTGGGTAAGGGGTAGGTACGACCTGTGATGGCAGAGCCTCCGGGTAGGCTAGCAGGCAGGTGGTAGATGTGTGCTCCCAGGTGAGCAAGCGAGAGTCTCTGGAATAGCAGGTGGTCACGGCACGTGACGGCGGAACCTCCGGGCTGGCAGGCAGGTAGGTAACGGAGAAGCGCTCCCAGGTGAGCGGGCAAGAGTCTCTGGAATAGCTGATGGTCACCGCACGTGACAACGGGACCTCCGGGCTGGCAAGCAGGCAGGTAACGGAGATGCGCTCCCAGGTGAGCGGGCAAGAGTCTGGAGTAGCTGGTGGTCACAGCACGTGACAACGGAGCCTCCGGGCTGGCAAGCAGGCAGATAACGGAGAAGCGCTCCCAGGTGAGCGGGCAAGCTGGTCCATAGACAGACTGACCGGAGTAGTAAGGCAGACCGTCGGACCTCAGGCAAGCAGGCAGGTAGCTGATATGCGCTCCCAGGTGAGCGGGCAGGCTGGTCCTTTAGACAGACTGACAGGAGTAGTAAGGCAGACCGTCGGACCTCAGACTGGCAGACAGGTAACAAGTATTCAGGCAGGAATCAGGCAGGTAACTGGCAGGTACTGGCAGGTAACTAGCAGGAAACTGGCAGGAAACTGGCAGGTAACTGGCAACGGGACCTGAGGGCTGAAGCACAGGTGAGACACAGGTGCAAACAACATTGCTCGGGCACCTCCATTTTGGAGGAGGTGCCTTATATATGATGAAGTCCTCCGGCCATTGGCCGGGGACTCTTTAGGGCGGCGCGCGCGGCCCCTTTAAGAGGAGGGGAGCGCGCGCGCGCGCGCCCTAAGCACAGGGGCCGGGAAGGAGCGCGCGCTGAGAGCAGAGCAGGAGGAGGACGCCGGGACGGAGCGCGCGCTGACAGCAGAGCGGGGGGAGGAAGCCGGGCACGGAGCAGAGCGGTGAGAGGAGCAGCGTCCCTGCCTAGCAGAGGGCAGGGACGCCGGCACTACAATATATATATATATATATACATTAGACAACTATAATTGGTCAACAAAAACATGATATACAAGAGGGGTGGATTGCTGGCCTGAGTCGGACAGCATATCCCCCCATACACAAACCATTGACTGTCAAAGAGACCTGGAAGCGAAAGAGGGGGACAAGACAGAAAACTGGATATGAGTATATAAAAAAACTCTTTATTAGATCATAATGTTAAAATTAGACAGGACAGTTAATGAGATGGATACAAAGATGTGGAATGGTTAGAAATCTGATTACTGTACAATAACAGGGATACAGTTGCATACAGCTTATTTCAAAACAGTATAACAGAATATTGTATGCAACCTGTCCAAAGCAGTGTTAAAGACCCCACATGGATGCATAGTGCCCCAGTACCCTAGGAGTGAGACATCATAGAATAAATAAATAATTTAAGTAGAAAATACATGCTAGCGTCTCAATTAATGTAAAAGGAAAGGTCACACAAACACCCAGGGAGGTCATAAGGCAGACCGCAAACACCAGATGGGTACAATAGTGCTGGATGCAATGTGGTAGCCAGAATTCTTACCAGGGGTGGGGAGGCGGTAAGGTCAAAGAGGTGTGCCCTATATATACATATATATATTTATATATATATATATATATTTTTTTTTTTAAAACAGAACAAATAACAAGTGGCAAGTAAATAAAAAATTGACAAGAGGTAGTACAAGGTTCTAGATCAGAGAACAGTGAATTCATGTTATTGACACGCCCCCAGGGCAGTGGGGTACTGGGTGTCCGGGCCTATGGATTCTGAGGGGGAATATTTCACAGTAGCTGGCCCGGTCCGTGGCCCAGGGCGGTCAACAAAAAGGGGATAGTTTATATGGGATTTGTAGTTCAATCGTGACCCCACCTGTGGTTTCTGGTAATTTGTACCAGCGCTGCTGCAGACCTCTGAGGCAGTTGAAAGGCAGCTAGGATGGAACAGCTCCCCACAGGCGGAGTGGGCCTCAGGGCAGTGTAGAGTTTGATGGTGGGTGGTGATGCTGGGGCTTGTAGTGCTGTCGGGATGGCGCAGCTGGAGTAACTGACAGAGACAGGGGATTCGCTTCAATACGTTTACTGGTGCGGATGTCAGGTACGGTCCAGGGTACTCGGTAGGAAGGGTGCACTTCAGGACTTCTCCCCAGTGAGCAGGGAATAAGGCCTCCTGGTCTGTGTCTGCCTCTCTCTAAGCTCCTGGCCAGCCTGCAACTGGGCCTAGCTTATGTATCGTGCTGTTCCTTCACCTGTCGCTTGGTAGTAGGACCTTCCGTTGACAGCCACTATCCCTGGGCGCCGGGGCCTTCGTGGTTCTTGGTCCTGTAATGGGTTTAGCTTCAGGTCGGCCAGGGACTTGTAGTCCTCCTGGTATGCCGGTGATCCCTACTGGGTATAAAGGGACCCTGTAGGCGCGGACCCAGTGTCCGGTTTGTATACTCGGGGGTGAGCCTATGATGCTCCTCTGCCCCCTTAACTCCTCTTTCCTTCCTCCTCTTGCCTCGGCCACACTCGGGGCCCTCAATACAGCAGCAGACGTGCTGCGTCTTCACTGGTCTCAGCGCCAGCACACTCTCAGACTCTCTGACTCTGTCTGACTGAACAACTCACTGACTGCCTGGCTCCACCCTCCATATATATCCCTATCCGGGGTCCCTCTGGTGGTATGAGGTGGAAGGGTGGAGGTGTTTGTAAGTAATGAGGGCCTCTTGTGGAGAAGTCCATCCATGCACCCTTTTGGGTCCTGTGGTACCTGTGAACAGCAGGGTGCCACATTTCCCCCTAGTACAATTCAGTACTCCTGGACTGAAGCATTTTGTAACAGGTTACAACAATAAGAAGAATAACAATAACAATAATAAAGTTACAGTAAGTCCCGTAACCCGGTGTCCATTTCACTGAAGAAAGCGTAAAATGAGTAACATGAGGGACCCGCCTGAAAACCCTCAACATAGGCCCTGGGCGTGGCTACAGGGCATAAGTGATCCAGGTGCTGGACCACGTCTTCGGCCACGCCAAACGGGTTTTTGTTCTGTGTTCAAATAAGGGGGCACTTTTGATGAGTGCAACTATTTACAAATAAAGTTTTTGGCTGCTCACAGTCCTCAGCCTACAAGTCTTTATACCCTTACAAGTAACTAAATGCACATATTATTTCATGTGTGTGGACCTTCGTAGCACTGGGGTTTTACTAGTGTCTGTGCATGCACTCTCTGTTAATATAGCAGGTGTACGTGCTGGTAGATTATAAAACTGCCTTAATCTCTCTATGGGACTGGCAAGTGCACTGTCCACTGGGCCGGCAGGCTCTGCTTCAACGGGTGATCCTCCTCTGACTGGGGACTCTTGCTGTTCCTGAGCAGGTTCCTCTAGGGCACTCACAGGTTCTTCTTGTGGCTGATAGAAGTGTATTACGGGTATAATAACTGCTCCATCAAGTTGAGGCCAGTCTGCAGGGAAATTTCCTAGAACTGTGTGAAGCACTTCTTCCTTGGGTTCTTCCGGTGCTATAGGAGGTACTTCTTCCTCCGTTGTCTTCAGTAGACCTGGGCACACTTTCACATGGTCTCTTGAGACTGTTGCGGTCGTTTTACCTCCATCTTTACTGATCAGACAGGTTTTACTGTTGTCAAATATAGAATTCAACACTGTATAAGGCTCTCTTTCCCACTGGTCATCGAGCTTGTGACCTCTTCTTTTCCGCTTTAGCACTATCTCTCCAGGTGCCAAGGGTTCTGCTGGTGCATGTTTATTGTACTGTTCTTCTTGTTTTTCCCTTACTCTGTTTAGACTGTCTTCGACACAGGCCTGTACTCTCCTGTACTGCTCTTGCCGATTTGTATCCCAGTCTTCAGTGGACATATCTGCTGCAGGTTCTACCACTCCGAGTTCCAGGTCCATGGGCAACTTTCCGGGTCTTGCTCTCATGAGGTACGCTGGGGTACAAGTAGTAGAACTCACAGGCAGATCTACCAGGTCAGGTAGTTTGTCTGGCCACTGGTTCCTTTCTTCCAAGGGTAAGGTTTTCAGCAGGTCTATGATGATGTTGTTCATTTTCTCATGCAAACCATTGGTCTGAGGGTGATACGGCGTAGTCCGGATCTTCTTGCACCCATACAGATGACAGAATTCTTTAAACAGCTCGGCTTCAAAGGCAGGGCCTTGATCCATCAGCACTTTGTCCGGGTATCCATGGGGCCTGCAGAAGTATGCTTGGAATGTTCTTGCTGCAGTTTCTGCTGTCAGATCCTTGACAGGGGCTACCTGTCCACCATGGTCAGGGCATAGGAATAGCCTGACCTGCTGGGTGACAGCTTGACGTGATCCATAGCGACAATCTCCAGGGGCTGAGTTGTTTTGATGGACTGCAAGGGTGCTTTCTGGCTGCCGTAGTCTTTTCTTCTAAGGCTACAGGGCCCACAATTCCGGCACCACCTCTCTATGGAACTCCGCATTCCAACCCAATAGAACCGGTCCTTCAGCAGGGTTTCCAGCTTCTTCCAGCCAAAGTGACCTGCTTGGTCGTGGTAGGCCTCCAACACCATCTGGATATCCATCCTGGGTACAACAATCTGCCACACCATTTCATGGGTCTTGGGGTTGACATACCTTCTGCACAGCTTCTCTCTGTAGATGAACAGCCGGCTTCTCTCATTCCACAGGTGCTTGGCCTGTGGGGGAGCATCCTTCTCCAGGTGAGAACCTTCCTGGGTTATCAGTCTTTTGATGAGGCTGACAACTGGGTCACTGTCTTGAGTCTCCTTCCAACTGTGATGAAGTAGAGGGTTCAGCGTCCTTCCATGACGTCTTCTGGTGGCATGTTGCTCGTGGACCACTCCGCTTTGGTGGAAAGCAGGTAATTCAACTTCCTCTAAATCATCCACTTCATCATCGGTGTCTTACTGGTGGGGCATCCTTGACAGGGCATCGGCATTGGTGTTGTTGTGACCTGCTCGATACTTGATGGTGAACTGATAATTCGACAGTCTGGCCACCCAACGCTGTTCCATGGCTCCCAACCTGGCTGTCTCCAGGTGTGTCAAGGGATTATTGTCAGTAAAGGCTGTGAATTTCGTTGAGGCTAGGTAATGCTTGAACCTTTCAGTGATAGCCAAGACCAAGGCCAGGAACTCCAGCTTGAAGGAACTGTAATTCTCCGGGTTCCTCTCAGTAGGGCGAAGCTTCCTACTGGCATACGCAATTACCTTTTCTCTGCCATTTTGCTTCTGGGACAACACAGCTCCCAGTCCCTTGTTGCTGGCGTTGGTGTACTGCAGAAAAGGCTGGCTGTAGTCAGGGTAAGCCAGGATTTCTTCACCGGTTAGGACTTCCTTCATTGATGCAAAGGACTCAGTCTGTTCTTTGCCCCACTGGAATGGGGGATTCTTCCTCTTTTGGACTGTCCTACCAGGAGGTCTTGTAGAGGTGCTACCTTTTTGGTATAGTCCTTTATGAACCTCCTGTACTACCCGACCAGTCCCAGGAATTGCCGTACCTCTTTGATGCTCTCGGTTCAGGCCACTTCTGGATTTCAGTGACCTTCTCCGGGTCTGGTGCTACTCCATCTGAGCTGACTACGTGTCCCAGGTACTGAACCTTCTGCTTGAGCAAGTGGCATTTAGAAGGTTTTAGTTTCATCCCATACCGGGACAATGCTTCAAATACCTCTGCCAGGTGCTTCAGATGGTCTTCATACGTCCTCGAGTACACGATAACGTCATCGAGGTACAGCAGCACTGTCTCAAAGTTCCGGTGTCCCAAGCAACACTCCATCAGCCTCTGGAGCGTTCCGGGTGCATTGCAGAGTCCAAACGGCATGCTGTTGAATTCACACAGTCCCATTGGGGTGGTGAAGGCTGTCTTCTCCCGGTCTTCCTCAGCAACAGAGACTTGCCAGTACCCGCTAGTGAGATCCAATGTAGAGAAGTAATTGGCAGATTTTAATGCAGCCAGGGATTCCTCTATACGGGGCAAAGGGTATGCATCTTTATGTGTTATTCGATTAATTTGTCTATAATCTACACACATCCTCATGTACCGTCCTATTTCCTGACCAGGACCAGGGGTGCTGCCCAGGGGCTACAGCTATCCCTTACTACTCCTGCCTTTTTCATGTCATGCAACATTTCCTTGGCTTTTTGGTAATGTGCTGGTGGTACTGGTCTGTAACGCTCTTTAATGGGTGGATGGTTACCGGTGGGTATGTGGTGTTGTACCCCCTTAACCCTTCCAAAATCAAGTGGGTGCTTACTAAACACTTGTTCATATTCCTGAACCACTCTGTAAACACCGTGTTTTTGATGTACAGGAGTGGAGTCAGTCCCAACATGGAGCTGTTGACACCAATCCTCCAGCTGAGTTTCGGAGTCATTGTTCTCCACTGTATCTGGTGGGGTCAAAGATTCCACTGTGTGTATGGCATCATCATTCACAGTATACAATCTGGCCACAGTGGCGTATCTTGGTAATTTAACTTCCTCCTCCCCACAATTTAGGAGACGTATGGGTACCCTCCCATTGCGCACATCAACTACCCCTCTAGCAGTTAAGAGTGTAGGTCTGTGCTCTGAGCTAATGGGCTCCACTACAGCCTGGTAGTTCTGTCCCTTGAGACCTATTGCTGCCCTACGCCAAATCAGCATCTCACTCATTGGGGGAATCACAATGGGTATCGGGTCTGTCACCCGTACATTACCAATCTCACCACCTGTTAGCTTAACCTGTTGCTGGTACAGGAGGGCTCGAATCTCTCTCTGGAGCACCTTCCTCTGCCCTGGTTTGGCAGTGTCAGCAATCTGTTGGAGTAAAAACAACACTTCTCCCAAACAGTTACCAACAATATTTGTACCAAGTATCATATACGGATTGGTATCACCAGGGTTAGATTCTATAACAATTAGTCCTTGGTCCTTTAGTTCCACTCTCCCCACCTTCACTGTCACGTCCTTAACCCCTACTAGGTTAAGAGGAAGGCCGTTAGAGGCATACACAGAGAGGTTCGGGGCTGGCGGGTGGAGTTCATCTATGGACCAGTACCTTTTGTAGAGGACATCAGGTATGATGGTTACCTGTGAGCCGGTGTCCAGTAACGCAGGTGTTGCTATGCCGTCCAGCACGATGGACAGGAAAGGCCTTCCTCCTACGAACCGGTCGTACCAGCTTGATGGGCCTGGTTCAGTTACTCCTGGGTGTCGGCCCTCGGCCCCAGGGTTTGCCCGTTTAAAGGACAGTTCCACGCGGTGTGGCCTGCCTTGTGGCAACGGTAGCAGATGAAATCTCCTGGAGGGCGACGTTGGTCATTGGTCCTCCTACGGGGTGGCGTTGTCCTCCTTCTTCTCCTCATCCAGGGGACATCCTCAGGACAGTTGGCGAGTAAGATCCTTCCTTCCGGCTCGGGCTCCGTCTGTATCTGCAGGGTGCTCAGGACAGTGGTCAGGGTTTTACTTAGCTGACGCACTTCAGAGCGCAGGCTGTCCAGCTCGCTGGGGGCACTGTTTGCATCTTTGTTTCAGCCATTAATGAAGGAGCAGTGGGTGCTGCGGGCACTGGGGTGGCCCCACCCTGGTAACGCTGGATAGCAGTCCCTGATGTTTCCAGGGGCTGAAGGCCCTCAATAGCTATGTCCTTCAGGGTGTCAAAGGTGGCATTTGGATGATCTAAGGCCCACCACCATATGGTTCTGCTCTCCTCCTGGGGCCTCAACCCCCGGATGAATTGTTCTGTCAGCATTTTATTCTCATCTTGTATGCTGGCTGGACTAAACTATTTCTGGGCCCGCAGGGCCTCTTGTAGACACCAGGCATAGTCCCGGATACTGTCCTCAGGTTTCTGGCTACAGTGGTAGAACCTCATCCGAAGATCTGTCTCAGTGTGGTTTTCAAAGACAGTTTGCAGTCTCTTAAAGATAATGGATACTGATTCCTGGTCTGCGGCTGGCCAGGTTTCAACTTCCCGCTCTGCGGCACCAGTCAATTGTCCCAGCATAACAGCGGCTATCTGCTTACCAGTCATTGAATACATGTCCAATACACTGCATATCTTTCTCTTGAATCCAGACAGGGTGTTGTAGCGTCGGCGTCCCTGCCCCCTGCTAGGCAGGGACGCTTTTCCCCTCACCCCTCCGCTCCGAGCCTGCCGTCCTCCTCCCGCTCTGCTGGCAGCGCGCGCTACTTCCCGGCCACGGTGTTTAGGGCGCGCGCGCGCTCCCCCCTCTTACAGGGGCCGCGCGCACCGTCCTAAGAAGTCCCCGGCCAATGGCCGGAGGACTTCACCATATATAAGGCACCTCCTCCAAAATGGAGGTGCCCGAGCAATGTTGTTGCACTGTTCACTACTCTGCTTCAGCCCTCAGGTCCCATTGCCTGTTACCTGCCAGTTACCTGCCAGTTGCCTGCCAGTTTCCTGCCAGTTTGCTGCCTGATTCCTGCCTGTCATCCGCTTTCCTGCTTGCTAGCCTGAGGTCCGACGGTCTGCCTTCCGACACCTGTCAGTCTGTCTATGGACCAGCTTGCCCGCTCACCTGGGAGCGCTCACCTGCTACCTGTCTGTTAGCCTACCTGGAGGCTCCGCCGTCACGTGCTGTGACCATCTGCCAGTCCAGAGACTCTTGCCTGCTCACCTGGGAGCGCTCATCTGCTACCTGCCAGTTAGCCTACCTGGAGGCTCCGCCGTCACAAGCTGTGACCACCTGCTTATCCAGAGACTCTCACCTGCTCACCTGGGAGCACTCATCTGCATCCGCCTGTTAGCCTACCTGGAGGCTCCGCCGTCACATGCTGTGACCACCTGCTTATCCAGAGACTCTCGCCTGCTCACCTGGGAGCACACACCTGCCATCCGCCTGCTAGCCTACCTGGAGGCTCAGCCATCACAGGTCGTACCAACCCTATACCCAGAGACTGTCCCGGTCACTTGCTGTGACCCCCTGCCCGTTCTCCCAGAGACTGCCCCGGTCAGTTGCTGTGACCTCCTGCCCGTTTACCCAGAGACTGTCCCGGTCACTTGCCGTGACCTCCTGCCCGTTTACCCAGAGACTGTCCCGGTCACCTGCTGTGACTACCTGCCCGTCTTCCCTGGTCACCACCCGCTTCCTTACAAGGATCGCCCCCTTGTATAGTTGCTCAGAGGTTCCGCCTCCCAGACCCGTTACAGTTTGCTCGGGCCATGGAACCCAGTGGTACCCAAGCTCCCTCGCTCTCGGACCTATGTCATGAACTGTCCAGTCAGAGGTCCCAACAGGAGTCCATCCTGGGTCACCTGCGGAATGTCAACTCTCGCCTGGACACTCTGACTGCTCCACCAGCAACCACCGCTAGTGTCATGACTCGCAACCCGGCAGCGCCGCTGCCCACCAATACCATGGTATCCTGCCCTGGACCCCGGCTTTCCGCACCTCCTCGCTACGGAGGTGACTCCGCTCAAGCTCGGGGCTTCATAAACCAGTGCACCCTGCACTTCGAACTGTTGTCCCACCAGTTTATCTCCGACCGGTCCAAAGTGGCCTTTATCATGTCCCACCTCACGGGGGAGGCTCTGGCTTGGCTGAATCCTCTATGGGAGAGAGGAGACCCTCTGGTGTCCGACTTGTCAGCCTTTCTCACGGCTTTCCGGAAAGTCTTCGATGAACCCGGACGGAAGACCTCATCCGCATCGTCTCTGCTACGCCTCCGTCAGGGAGATCTCACCGTGGGCCAATATGCCATACGGTTCCGTACCCTTGCCTCGGAGCTGGCCTGGGATAACGACGCTCTGGTGTCTGTCTTCTGGGAGGGTCTGTCCGGCCGTATTAAAGATGAACTCGCTGGTCGGGACATTCCTACCACTCTCGACGACTTAATAACTCTTGCCACCCGGATTGACCTACGGTTCCAGGAGCGCGCCAAAGAGGTCTCTCGTGAGAGAAGGTTTCCACGTCTAGCTCCCATCTTCCAGAAACCCGTTATTCCATCCGTTTCTCCCCAGGCACACTCTCCTGAGCCTATGCAGGTCGACCAGACCAAGATGGTCAAAACCCGTCAAGACTTACGCCGTGCCGAGGGGAGCTGCTTCTACTGTGGCAGTAAGGCGCACCGGATCCGTACCTGCCCGGAGAGGTCGGGAAACGCCTGTGTCTAGGATCGCTCAGAGAGGTCGTCCTAGACAAGAATAAATCCTCTCCATCTCTGCTGTTGTCAGTCTCAATCGTCTGCGGGGAGAACTGTTATTTCGAACTAGCCCAACTTGACTCTGGAGCAGCCGGGAACCTTATTTCACAGTCCCTGGTAGAGAAATACCGCATCCCCACCAAACCTCTGGCTGTACCCTTATCTGTCGCTGACGTGGATGGGGGCCTCTTACCACGTCCCATCCAACTCATCACCGAATCCATTACTCTGCAGGTGGGAATGCTGCATTCTGAGAGTATCTCCTTTCATGTTCTGCCTGGACTCTCTCATGCCCTCTTGCTAGGCCTACCTTGGCTCCAGAGACATGCACCCATGCTTGACTGGCAGACCGGAGAGGTCCTTCGCTGGGGACAGGACTGCCATAAGACTTGTTTGGTTCCCGTAAATCCCGTCCGTCCTTCTCCTACCCCAGCTAATCTACCTGGACTTCCGATTCCTTATTGGTCATATGCTGATGTCTTTAATAAAAAGGAGGCAGAGACACTTCCCCCTCATAGACCATACGACTGCCCTATCGACCTGTTACCCGGTACTACTCCTCCCCATGGGCGTATTTACCCATTGTCCGCTGCTGAGACCCGGTCTATGTCCGAATATATTGAGGAGAACCTGGCCCGGGGATTTATCCGGAAATCTACCTCCCCGGCGGGAGCAGGCTTCTTCTTCGTTAAAAAGAAGGACGGCTCTCTCCGTCCCTGCATAGACTATAGAGGCCTAAACCAGATCGCGGTGAAGAATAAGTACCCCCTTCCGCTCATTCCGGAATTATTTGATCGTCTGAGGGGGGCTAGAATCTTCACCAAACTGGACCTTCGTGGGGCGTACAATCTGGTCCGTATCCGTCAGGGGGATGAATGGAAGACGGCATTCAACACCCGGGACGGCCACTATGAATATCTGGTAATGCCCTTCGGTCTCTGTAACGCTCCCGCCGTCTTTCAAGAGTTGGTCAATGACATCTTCCGGGACCTTCTCTACTCCTGCGTGGTGGTGTACCTGGACGACATCTTGGTCTTCTCTCCGGATCTCCAGACTCACCGGAGGGATGTTCGTCAGGTCCTGCTCAGGCTCAGGCAGAACCACCTCTTCGCTAAATATGAGAAGTGCCTTTTTGAGCAGACCTCGCTTCCGTTTTTGGGCTACATAATTTCTCAGACCGGCCTACGAATGGATCCTGAGAAACTATCTGCCATCGAGAAGTGGCCTCGACCGGAGGGGTTGAAGGCCATTCAGCGGTTCCTGGGCTTCGCCAACTACTACCGCCTCTTCATACCGCACTTCTCTTCCCGGACGGCCCCAATTTCTGCGCTCACCTGTAAGGGCACTAATCCCAAAGAGTGGCCGCCCGAAGCAGAGGAGGCCTTTCTTTCCTTAA
Source organism: Phyllobates terribilis (assembly GCF_046119375.1). Taxonomy (NCBI): domain Eukaryota; kingdom Metazoa; phylum Chordata; class Amphibia; order Anura; family Dendrobatidae; genus Phyllobates; species Phyllobates terribilis. Next base: position 519,319,713 of record NW_027362763.1, on the reverse strand, counting down.
AACAGGCCTTCTCTTCCGCCCCGGTGCTGCATCGCCCAGATGGCAACAAGCAGTTCTTCCTGGAAGTTGACGCCTCCTCCTCTGGAGCCGGAGCGGTACTTACCCAAAAATCGTCTTCCGGGAGAATGGTAACTTGTGGCTTCTTCTCCAAACTCTTCTCCCCTTCGGAGCGCAACTATTCCATAGGAGATCGAGAGTTATTGGCCATCAAGCTGGCATTGGAGGAGTGGCGTTACCTGCTCGAAGGGGCTCTTCACCCGGTAATAATTTACACTGACCACAAGAACTTGGCTTACCTCCAGCATGCCCAGAGACTTAACCCGCGCCAAGCCCGGTGGTCCTTGTTTTTTGCTCGCTTTGATTTTGTTCTTCATTTTCGCCCGGCTGACAAAAACATCAAGGCGGACGCCTTGTCCCGATCCTTTCTGGTGTCTGATCTCGAGGAGGAACCTAAACACATCATCGATCCCGCCAGAGTAATGCAGGTGGCTCCCGTGAGTCTAAATCGTCTCCCTCCCGGTAAGACGTTCGTATCAGTACCTGATCGGGAGAGGATCCTACACTGGGGTCACTCGTCTAAACTAGCTGGCCACGCCGGTCAGAAAAAGACCCTCCAGCTAATTACCCGGCACTACTGGTGGCCTACCCTGCACAAGGACGTAATAGACTTTGTTTCTGCCTGTGTGTCCTGCGCCCGCAACAAGGTTCCGAGACATCTGCCAGCCGGTCGCCTCCTTCCGCTTCCTGTACCTGCTGCCCCCTGGCAGCATATAGCTATGGACTTCATAACTGATCTCCCCGTCTCTGCTGGTTGTACGGTCATTTGGGTGGTCGCTGACCGCTTTTCCAAGATGGCTCATTTCGTTCCCCTGCCAGGCCTCCCGTCGGCACCCGAGCTGGCTAAAGATTTTATCCGCCACATCTTTCGTCTTCATGGCCTGCCCCTCCACATCGTGTCGGATCGTGGGGTACAGTTCACCTCACGCTTCTGGAGAGCCACTTGTAAACTGCTAGACGTCACCCTGGACTTCTCCTCCGCTTACCACCCACAGTCTAATGGTCAAGTGGAGCGGATCAATCAGAACCTGACCAGTTACCTCCGGCACTTCGTTAATGCCCACCATTCTGACTGGGTGGATCTCCTGCCATGGGCTGAATTCTCGTACAATAACCTCGAGAGCGAATCTTCCTCCAAATCCCCGTTTTTTGTAGTCTTCGGTCAGCATCCTCGGATCCCATTTCCCGTCTCCACCTCGGTGGATAATCCGGCTGCGGAATCTCTCGTTAACAAATTTTCCTCCATTTGGGAGAGTACCCGATCCGCACTCCTTCAGTCATCCGAGCGGATGAAAAGACACGCTGACAAAAAATGTCTGGATCCTCCACAATTCCGTCCTGGGGATAAAGTCTGGCTCTCGTCCAAGTATGTCCGGCTCAAGATTCCTTCCCATAAGTTAGGGCCTCGGTTCATCGGTCCTCTGGAGGTTATCAGTCAGATCAACCCGGTGGCCTATAAATTGAAACTCCTGGCCAACCTACGGATCCCTAACTCCTTCCATGTATCTCTCCTCAAACCCGTGGTACTTAACTCTTTTTTCAAGTCTACAAGTACGCCTCCTGCTCCGGTTTCTGCTGAAGACGAGTTTGAGGTAGAGAACATTCTGGCCACCAAAAGGGTAAGAGGAAAGACCTTTTTTCTAGTAGATTGGAAGGGGTTTGGTCCTGAGGAGAGAACGTGGGAGCCCCGGGAGAACATCCACGCCCCTCTCATCCTTGCTAAATTTCAGTCTGGCCTAAAAAAGGGGGGGCCTAAAGGGGGGGTACTGTAGCGTCGGCGTCCCTGCCCCCTGCTAGGCAGGGACGCTGTTCCCCTCACCCCTCCGCTCCGAGCCCGGCATCCTCCTCCCGCTCTGCTGGCAGCGCGCGCTCCTTCCCGGCCACGGTGCTTAGGGCGCGTGCGCGCGCGCTCCCCCCCTCTTAAAGGGGCCGCGCGCGCTGTCCTAAGGAGTCCCCGGACAATGGCCGGAGGACTTCACCATATATAAGGCACCTCCTCCAAAATGGAGGTGCCCGAGCAATGTTGTTGCACTGTTCACTACTCAGCTTCAGCCCTCAGGTCCCGTTGCCTGTTACCTGCCAGTTACCTGCCAGTTGCCTGCCAGTTTCCTGCCAGTTTGCTGCCTGATTCCTGCCTGTCATCCGCTTTCCTGCTTGCTAGCCTGAGGTCCGACGGTCTGCCTTCCGACACCTGTCAGTCTGTCTATGGACCAGCTTGCCCGCTCACCTGGGAGCGCTCACCTGCTACCTGTCTGTTAGCCTACCTGGAGGCTCCGCCGTCATGTGCTGTGACCATCTGCCAGTCCAGAGACTCTTGCCTGCTCACCTGGGAGCGCTCATCTGCTACCTGCCAGTTAGCCTACCTGGAGGCTCCGCCGTCACAAGCTGTGACCACCTGCTTATCCAGAGACTCTCACCTGCTCACCTGGGAGCACTCATCTGCATCCGCCTGTTAGCCTACCAGGAGGCTCCGCCGTCACATGCTGTGACCACCTGCTTATCCAGAGACTCTCGCCTGCTCACCTGGGAGCACACACCTGCCATCCGCCTGCTAGCCTACCTGGAGGCTCAGCCGTCACAGGTCGTACCAACCCTATACCCAGAGACTGTCCCGGTCACTTGCTGTGACCCCCTGCCCGTTCTCCCAGAGACTGCCCCGGTCAGTTGCTGTGACCTCCTGCCCGTTTACCCAGAGACTGTCCCGGTCACTTGCCGTGACCTCCTGCCCGTTTACCCAGAGACTCTCCCGGTCACCTGCTGTGACTACCTGCCCGTCTTCCCTGGTCACCACCCGCTTCCTTACAAGGATCGCCCCCTTGTATAGTTGCTCAGAGGTTCCGCCTCCCAGACCCGTTACAGGTGTCTGGTTTGCCGTCATACTGGGGAAGCCATTTTGCTCCAAGGATATACGGCAGGGCCATGGGTATTAACGGAGTCACGACCCCTGCTGGTGGGGCGGCCGCTCCGGCCTGAACAGCGCCGGGCGCAAGTTGAGCATCTGGAGCGTTAACCGGTGCTCCGGCGTTTTGCTGGTCGTCGGCCATGGTTGCGCCCCCCTAGTGAACCGTAGCCTACCTCCTGTTTCTTTAATCGGGTAGGCCGCAGCTCCGCAGACAACGGTTTCCTTCCAGGACCTGACGCTTCCTGGTGCTGCGTCAGAGTGCAAGGCGGGGCTTAAGCTTCGCGTGCTTCCAGTGGTCACGCCTCTCCGATTCCCATGGTTACGCCCCTCTTCTTACCGCGTGGCGACGCGGTAATGGCGGCGATGTTCACCACAGTTTAAACACAGCTCAAATACGGCACACAGTACCCGGTGGCAATGGGCACGAAATCCTGTTCGTGACGCCAAAGATGACGCGCCCCCAGGGCAGTGGGGTACTCGGTGTCCGGGCCTATGGATGCTGGGGAGGAATATGTCACAGTGGCTGGCCCGGTCCGTGGCCCAGGGCGGTCAGCAAAAAGGGGATAGTTTATATGGGATTTGTAGTTCAATCGTGACGCCACCTGTGGTTTCTGGTAATTTGTACCAGCGCTGCTGCAGACCTCTGAGGCAGTTGATAGGCAGCTAGGATGGAACAGCTCCCCACAGGCGGAGCGGGCCTCAAGGCAGTGTAGAGTTTGATGGTGGGTGGTGATGCTGGGGCTTGTAGTGCAGGCGGGATGGCGCACCAGGAGTAACAGGGGATTCGCTTCAATACCTTTACTGGTGCGGATGTCAGGTACGATCCAGGGTACTCGGTAGGAAGGGTGCACTTCAAGACTTCTCACCAGTGAGGGGGTATAAGGCCTCCTGGTCCGTGTCTCCCTCTCTCTAAGCTCCTGGCCAGCCTGCAACTGGGCCTAGCTTATGTGTCGTGCTGTTCCTTCACCTGTCGCTTGGTAGTAGGACCTTCCGCTGACAACCATTATCCCTGGGCGCCGGGGCCTTCATGGTTCCTGGTCCTGTAATGGGTTTAGCTTCAGGTCGGCCAGGGACTTGTAGTCCTCCTGGTATGCCGGTGATCCCTACTGGGTATAAAGGGACCCTGTAGGCGCGGACCCGGTGTCCGGTTTGTTTACTCGGGGGTGAGCCTATGATGCTCCTCTGCCCCCTTAACTCCTCTTTCCTTCCTCCTCTTGCCTCGGCCACACTCGGGGCCCTCAATACAGCTGCAGACGTGCTACATCTTCACTGGTCTCAGCGCCAGCACGCTCTCAGACTCTCTGACTCTGTCTGACTGAGCAACTCACTGACTGCCTGGCTCCACCCTCCAGATATATAACCCTATCCGGGCTCCCTCTGGTGGTATGAGCTGGAAGGGTGGAGGTGTTTGTATGTAATGAGGGCCTCTTGTGGAGAAGTCCATCCATGCACCCTTTTGGGTCCTGTGGTACCTGTGAACAGCAGGGTGCCACGTTATATTTATGTGAAGGCAATGTGGAAAGTAAGATACTGTTCATAATAAAAGAACTTGTGATTTTCATAGCATATCATTACAGCTCATATCAGACCTGTCCTGCGTCACAGGGGCGTAGATGGGCGCATATCATGAAGCGCCCTCATGCCGGCGCGCTGGTAATGCAGCTGTCAGAGTTTGACAGTGGCATTTAACAGGTTAACAGTTGCATGCAGAGATTTGCTTCAACCATGGCTGTTAGAGGCAAGTCCTGCTGTGTGTAACAGCCATTATCTGCTGGATACACACCAGCTACTAACTCGCACTTTACATATGTAAGGAGGTGGAGGTGTTGCCCCATTCCCCCTTGAAGACACTTGTATTGTTACAATGTATTTGGATGTATAATGTGTTTAGTGATGTGCGTTATTAGCAAGAGAGTTGTGTTCTGCCCTGCCACAGATAGTCGATAGGGACAGGTAGAGTTAATGATTGGGAATAGCTCCGAGCAGGAGGGGCTAAAATGAAGGGAAAGAAGGGGTTTCCTGTCAGGAAGGCAGATAGAGCCTAGCTTGCAGCTAGAGCATACCTTTGGTCTGGTTAGTCAGAAGCACCGCAAGAATTGGGTGTTCCTAATGTGAGTGGAGACCAAGGCAATGGATGGCGTGATCCAGAGAGAGACAAGGAAAAGTGTTAGAAGGAGTGAGTGATTCTCAGGAGACAAGGTCTGGGGCAGGATGCCTAGTGGGACGGTACAGAGTTATCTGATAGTGAAATGACAGAGCAGCACTGAGAAGGAAATCAGGTCGGAGAGAGAGTGCCCCATACATTAGTTCCAAGGCGTCGGCAGTCAGAGAAGTTAAGTAACGGCCATAGTGGCAAAAATAGCTTTCCTAAGAGGAAAAGGAAGTGGAGCCGCTGGTTGAAAAATAGGACTCTTTCTTACTGGTTAGTGGTGCTGTTGTTGGAGCCTAGGGAAGCTCCCAAAGTGCTGTGCTGGGTGGTGGTGAAGCTAGAGAGAGAGGCTAATGGACAGAGAGGGGAAAGAGCTCAGGAAGGAACAAAATATATATGAAAATGTCATATGTTCTAAGAGAAATGTCCATAAAGTTTTGCACTCGCTAGCTATCCACTGTATATACTTCTCCCTACATTATTGTTCAGTAAATGACAGTTTTTTTTGTGTAGTGGCCTCTCTCATTGAACTCTACAACATCTGGTCCTGGCCAGCTGAAATCAATGGCATTATGCAGTCTGCAAGATAAAGCCCAGATATAGTCCACACACCAAGTCAGGACCTCCATTTTCATGTAGCGTGCCAGGGTGTGAAGCACAAGTACCTTGCACACAGCTACCGCCCTGCACCACATTATTCTTGGCATGGTCAGTAGGATCGAGTCTCACAACAGGAAGAACAAAATAATGCGAGGAAGACTCGAGTTACATGGAAGATAGCAATCATGATGTTGTCTAAGATGCCAGTTAGTGACACAGCACAAGAAGAAAGACCCACCCACTGTGGGCAGAAAGGACACGAAAGGGTACGAAGAACTGTCCGGCCATCCAGAGGTTTCACCTACAGAAGGGAGTGTCTTAACAGGAAACTCCAGCTCTCAGTAAGATGTGCTCGCCCAAGGAGAGTGAAGTGGAAGGCCCACCCATTGAAGTGTGACAAAGGAAAATTGGCGGAGGCATTAGCAAAACGGGATGGGGCTTAGAAGAAAACCCCACCCTGTGAAAGGCAGGGCCGAGGAAGAATTGGGTCTGAGGGAGGCTGGAAAAAGTTGAGCTCGAATGAATCGGAGGCTGAAGAGGTGCAAATTGTGCCCATTGCATCCATTGTGTGGAGCCGCTTAAGGTTTCAGAAGCACCAAAACCCAGCGGATCTATGATCCAGGACTCCCATTGATTGCTAGCCGAGGATGACTGGATACAATTTTGTTGCGCTTATTGCGCTTTCCCCTGCTGGATTGAAAGGTACTGAAATGGTTGAAGGGTCCTATGTGGCACCCCAGGGGTCTGGTTACCACAGTAATAGAAATATTATGTCTGAGAGCAAGTGGGAGGTCTCCTGGTCAGGAGCCCTCAAGCATGCCACACCTCCTGCCCCAGTCCTGGGAGGGGAGGAATCTGCCCTATATAAACTGGGTCTGGGGCGGGGTTAGACAGACAGAGTGAAGTCCCAGACAGAGACGCAGTCCAGTCTGGAGGACAGCAGACACAGGGAAAGCAAGAACTAGGAGCTCTGTAGGAGCAGGAGCGAGTGCCAGGGGCTGGAAGCCAGATAGCTCGCCCTGGCTGAAGACACTAAGACCGGACACGGAGTCCGAGGTTGTGGGGACATCCAGGTCCAGCAGCAGAATCCAACCGGCAGGGGATTCCAGGTCCTCTGGCCATAGAAGCCCAGAGGCACGGTCACAAGCAAGGGACCAGCACCGCCATCGTGGAGCGGAGGCTAACTGAAGGCCCCAAGTCACCGGCCATACGGGTGAGCACCACACGGTACACTCAGGGACGTGGGCTACTTCTACCCGCATACAGCAAGGTAGCCAGGAAGAGGGCAGATAGACGGGGAGGCCTACAACTCCACCTGGCCAGGGGAGATCCTGCTTGCTCACAGACTGACCAGGCCAATACTGCTAACCAGTACTCCCGGGAGGGTCTGCTTTATAACACCAGTAAAGACCCTGAACTGCACTGCACAGACTCTGATTTGTTCTTGCTGCGCTCGTGCACCATCACTCCCATCATCCACACCAACTGCCCTGAGGCTATACTTCTCCCGTGGGGAGTCATCCCATTCTTAGCTGCACACACAACACCGGCCTCAGCGGTCTGCCTTGCAGCGGCGGTCCCCACTGACCGCAATCCACGGGTGGCATAGTCGGACCATTATCATACTAATAAGACTGCCACTGATTTGACCACCCTGGGCACGGACCGGGTCATCGCCACGGAGACTACAACCCCCAGCGATCCGGCTCCGGGTATTCCCCGCACACACGTGCACGCACAACACAGGCCCAGGGGGCGAGTCAACTTTGGCGTAGTCAGCAGGATTCAAACCAACCCGCCACCAACGGGTATTGCGTGCCTGAAAAAGACTTTTGCACTTACCTGAGAGAAGCTTCCCGCCATCCACAGCCGCTTCCCGCCATCCGGAGCCGTTTCCCGCCATCTTCAGGTGATTCCCGCCATCCGAAGTCGGTTCCCGCCATCGGACGCCATCTTCAGGACGCCGCGCGGGAAGAAGAGGGGCGTGGACATCGAAAGCGCGCGAGAACTGAAGCCCCGCCTTACGTCCTGACGCTGCGCAAGGTCCTTGAAGGGAGAGAGAGCGACGCTGATGTCACAGGAGCGCGACGCAATGTTCTCAACCCCGATGATCGACTGCGGAGCCGCGGCCTACGGAAGAGGATCATCGCAAGGTAGGCCACGGTCCACTAGGGGGGAAGGAGGATGTCGGATACAGAGGGAAGCTCCACCACCACAGCTGCCGCCAGCGCAACCGTTGCTGCGGTCATGCCATTCACCATGCCCTATATCCCGGGGGCAACCTGGCTACCCCAGTACTCAGGGGAGTCACATACCCTACGTGACTTTAGGGAAAGACTGGATAGCCTCTTCCAGGTATACCCCCTCGCGGAAGAGCAAAAAGTGAGCATCCTGGAGGCCCAGTTAATCGGGGCAGCCCAAAGGGAGGTAAAGTCCTGGCCACCTAGGATGAAGAAGGACTGTCAGAGAAATACTAGCCCGGCTGAAAGACACATTTGATACCCGAACCTCAGCCGAAATAAAACTCAGATTTTACGGATGCAAACAACGGGCACACGAAAGTATAAGAGACTATGCTCTAAACCTACAAGAGGCCCTGAGAGCCATTAAGCAGGCAGACCCTGACAGCGTGGGGAATGAAGACAAGCTGTTGACCGAACAATTTATTGAGGATCTACTGTGCAATGCCCACCGAACCCAGTTGCGGGCAATGGCCTTACAGGACCCTGACCTGGACTTTGCACAGTTCAAGGACAGAGCCATCCGGGTGCTCCGAGAACCGGCACCAGGTGGCGCTGTGACCCACAGGCGCCCTGCTATCACTTATCACCGGGACGCGGCGCCCTTGACTGCAGGGCCTGTGGGAGCTGATGCGCAGGCTTTGAACAATAACCCGGCTACAGACCTGCACCACCAGGTCCGAGAGCTGACTAAGAGCGTTGCCGCGCTAACCAGAACTGTGCAGTCTTTACAGGTCTCTTCTCCAGGAAAGATCCAGCTGGCATCCGGACCAGAGGACGTCCCATGGCGCCGACTAAGGAGGACCCCACCGGCCAGAGGAAGACCCAGTGACTGATACAACGCGGACGGACAACCCATCTGCCGCCGCTGCAATCAACCCGGACATATGGCAAGGTACTGTCATTTAAACGGGCACAACCTGGGGTAGAGGGCCAACCCCCAGGCACAAGATCATCAGGCCCATTGAACTGGCGTGATAAATACGTAGGGGGACGTCCGGTCTTGCCTGTGGTACTGGATGGCATTCCTATGAGTGCCCTACTAGACACTGGGTCACAGGTGACTACCATCCTGTACGTGCTCTTCAAGCGGTACTGGAATGACTCGGACATAACCCGCTACCCAGATGACGACCTGAGCATTATCGCCAGCAATGGTCAGCCCGTGCCACAGATAGGATTTAAAGAGGTGACCATCAAGGTCGGTAAAGTTGAACTGCCGGCACAAGGACTGATCATTGTGGACATTGACCGTCGCGAGAGTCACCCAAAAATAACCCTAGGTGCTAAATTTTACTAGGGGGGAATGTGGCACCCCAGGGGTCTGGTTACCACAGTAATAGAAATATTATGTCTGAGAGCAAGTGGGAGGTCTCCTGGTCAGGAGCCCTCAAGCATGCCACACCTCCTGCTCCAGTCCTGGGAGGGGAGGAATCTGCTCTATATAAACTGGGTCTGGGGCGGGGTTAGACAGACAGAGTGAAGTCCCAGACAGAGACGCAGTCCAGTCTGGAGGACAGCAGACACAGGGAAAGCAAGAACTAGGAGCTCTGTAGGAGCAGGAGCGAGTGCCAGGGGCTGGAAGCCAGATAGCTCGCCCTGGCTGAAGACACTAAGACCGGACACGGAGTCCGAGGCTGTGGGGACATCCAGGTCCAGCAGCAGAATCCAACCGGCAGGGGATTCCAGGTCCTCTGGCCATAGAAGCCCGGAGGCACGGTCACAAGCAAGGGACCAGCACCGCCATCGTGGAGCGGAGGCTAACCGAAGGCCCCAAGTCACCGGCCATACGGGTGAGCACCACACGGTACACTCAGGGACGTGGGCTACTTCTACCCGCATACAGCAAGGTAGCCAGGAAGAGGGCAGATAGACGGGGAGGCCTACAACTCCACCTGGCCAGGGGAGATCCTGCTTGCTCACAGACTGACCAGGCCAATACTGCTAACCAGTACTCCCGGGAGGGTCTGCTTTATAACACCAGTAAAGACCCTGAACTGCACTGCACAGACTCTGATTTGTTCTTGCTGCGCTCGTGCACCATCACTCCCATCATCCACACCAACTGCCCTGAGGCTATACTTCTCCCGTGGGAAGTCATCCCATTCTTAGCTGCACACACAACACCGGCCTCAGCGGTCTGCCTTGCAGCGGCGGTCCCCACTGAGCGCAATCCACGGGTGGCGTAGTCGGACCATTATCATACTAATAAGACTGCCACTGATTTGACCACCCTGGGCACGGACCGGGTCATCACCACGAAGACTAGAACCCCCAGCAATCCGGCTCCGGGTACTCCCCGCACACACGTGCACGCACAACACAGGCCCAGGGGCCGAGTCATCCTACACCCTCAGATAAAGACTTAGTCCAATCCAGGATCAAAGTTGCCCATAATGGACTGTGCCATTGTCGTATGGGATACCTTCAAAGGGATGGACTTTGCTTTTTGTTTGTTCCAGGGCCCTTACCAAGAAGGGCCTAATCAATCCTATAGACTAGTACTGAGTTAAAAAGACTTGGCTGGTTGCTGTGTCGGGGTCCTTACCAGGAAGGACCGGGTTGACGTTGCTCAACGAGAGGAAAAGACGCAAGCCATTTTTAGTACCTGTGTGTGATGGCGAGACTATTTGGTTTCTTTCAGGTTCCGGATGCCTGAGGATGGCCATCATTAAAGGAGGGGGAAATGTAAGAAGGTGGAGATGTTGGGTGTCCCAAAAGTAAGCGCAGACCGAGGCAACGGATAGTGTGATCCAGAGAGAGACATGGAAATGTATTACAAGGAGTAAGTGAGTAACGGCCATAGTGGAAAAAGTAGCTTCCCTTAGGGGAAAAGAACATGGAACTGTGGGCTGAAAAATAAGACTCACACTTACTGGTTAGTGGTGCTGTTGGTGACCAGGGAAGCTCCCAAAGTGCTGTGTTGGGTGGAGGTGAAGCGAGAGAGAGAGGTTAATGGATAGAAAGTGGAGCGAGCTCACCAAGGAATGGAATGTGTATGAAAATGTTATATGTTCTAAGAGAAACTTCCACAAAGTTTTGCACCCGCTAACGTCGAAGTTTCTGTGTCTGCAGTAATCGAACTGCACTCGGATGACATCCGAGTGCAGTATGATGTTTCACATGCACCCATAGACTTGTATGAGGGCGTGTGATCTGATCATCTGTTGCACCCGCAGTATATTGCGATTGTTTTCTCATGCTGAATCGGCATGAGAACAAAATCGCAGATCTGCACTGCCCCATAGTATAAAATTGGTCCGAGTGCTATCTGATAAAAGATCGGACAGCACTCGGTTGTGTTATACGCTCATGTGAGTGAACTCTAATCAAAACACTAACTCCACAACACTGAAGATGGTATCTGCTTTGAGAAGCAAGACCACGTTGCTCAGAACAGATATGTCACTTCCGTGCTGTGGGGTGACATACCTGTAGCGCTGCTAGATATGTCGACATTTTACTCATATTTGGAGTAGCATTAATAAAAGCCCTTTCCTCACTGATTTTTGAATAACTTATATTTAGAATTTAGTTTACGCTTTTACTAGTAACATATTAAAATTAAAAAGGCAGGGGTAATTTTTGGTGAAATGTCCTCTTTAAAGGGCTATTCTAGATGTTTTTTCACATGTATTTAACATTCTGCTTACATACCTTTTATTATGTCAGTGCAATTAAACCCTGTCTACACAGTACAATGGTACAGCCCATGGATCAGTCCTGTGTAATGCTGCAATGGACTAACCATCCACAATACTGCTCCTTGTAATGTAACCCATGGAATTCAGTGAACAACTACGGTATGTTATAAAATATTTATGGTAATACAAAGGACACATGCCTAACAACTACTTCACTGTGAACTATACCTATTTGATTGTATAACATGACTGCCTATCTCTACTTGATGAAAAAATAGTTGCAAAGCTCTAACGTAAGAGAAAAGAAGGAAAAAAATAATTATCTCCCAAACATGCACAAATTACATTATTATCCTCAATTTCACATTTGAATCATAAATGTCATCATTACATTGTTAATAAAGTGATTCCATGGATTCTATGTTAACTTGTTTAATTTTTCTATTAAATCTTAATGCATCAGTCACTAATCCCTAACTGCAAAAAGATTTGTATACAGATTTGAGCAATTTATAAGAGTGATCAATGTAAGAGACAAGGAATGACTGATAAGTAGGACAAGAAGTAGTTTTACCCAATAAGATATATTACAATGTTTGTTATCTTCAGTTGTACTGTTGATTTCGGGAAAAAATAAAGTAGATAGTATTTAAAGAGCCATTTTCAGAATAAATCTGAAGAGAAACCTGACTGCCTGATGGCAAGAACGGCTGAATAATAGAGATCAGAAAAGCTAAAATGTGCTACATTTCTTACATTTTGCAATTGTACTTGATATTGGCCAACATGCCTATGCTTGCATGGTTTTATCATTGTAGATAGTTTTGTATATACACTACCGTTCAAAAGTTTGGGGTCATTTAGAAATTTCATTATTTTTGAAAGAAAACCACATTTTTTTTCAATGAAGCTAACATTAAATGAATCAGAAATACACTCTATACATTGTTAATGTGGTAAATGACTATTCTAGCTGCAAACGTCTTGTTTTTAATGCAATATCTACATAGGTATATAGAGGCCCATTTCCAACAACCACCACTCCAGTGTTTTAATGGTACATTGTGTTTTCTAACTGTGTAAGAAGGCTAATGGATGTTTAGCAAACCCTAGAAAACCCTTGCATAAGTATGTTAGCCCAGCTGATAATGGTTTGGCTGATTTGAGAACCTATAAAATTGACCTTCCTTTGAGCTAGTTGAGAATCTGGAGCATTACATGGCCAGCAAAAGAGACATTTCATGTGAAACTCGACAGTCTATTCTTGTTCTTAGAAATAAAGGCTATTCCATGCAAGAAATTGCCAAGAAATTGAAGATTTCCTACAACGGTGTGTACTACTCCCTTCAGAGAAGAGCACAAACAGGCTCTAACCAGAGTAGAAAGAGAAGTGGGAGGCCCCGCTGCACAACTGAGCAACAAGACAAGGACATTAGAGTCTCTAGTTTGAGAAATCGACCCCTCACAGCTCCTCAACTGGCAGCTTCATTAAATAGTACAAGCAAAACACCAGTGTCAACGTCTACAGTGAAGAGGCGACTCCGAGATGCTGGCCTTCAGGGCAAAGTGGCAAAGAAAAAGCCATATCTGAGACTGGCTAATAAAAGGAAAAGATTAATATGGGCAAAAGAACACAGACATTGGACAGAGGAAGATTGGAAAAAAGTTTTATGGACAGACGAATCAAAGTTTGAGGTGTTTGGTTCACACAGAAGAACATTTGTGAGACGCAGAACAACTGAAAAGATGCTGGAAGAGTGCTTGACGCCATCTGTCTAGCATGGTGGAGGTAATGTGATGGTCTGGGGTTGCTTTGGTGCTGGTAAAGTGGGAGGTTTGTACAAGGTAAATGGGATATTGAATAAGGAAGGCTATCACTCCATTTTGCAACACCATGCCATACCCTGTGGACAGCGCTTGATTGGAGCCAATTTCATCCTACAACAGGACAATGACCCAAAGCACACCTCCAAATTATGCATGAACTATTTAGGGAAGAAGCAGCCAGCTGGTATTCTATCTGTAATGGAGTGTCCAGCACAGTCACCAGATTTCAACCCCATTGAGCTGTTGTGGGAGCAGCTTGACCGTATGGTACGCAAAAAGTGCCCATCAAGCCAATCCAACTTGTAGGAGGGGCTTCAGGAAGCATGGGGTGAAATTTCTCAAGATTACCTCATCAAATTAACAGCTAGAATGCCAAAGGTCTGCAATGCGGTAATTGATGCTAAGGGAGCATTCTTTGACGAAAGCAAAGTTTGAAGGAGAAAATTATTCTTTCAAATAAAAATCATTATTTCTAACCTTGTCAATGTCTGGACTATATTTTCTAATCATTTTGCAACTCATTTAATAAATAGTATGAGTTTTATGGAAAACACAAAATTGTCTGGGTGACCCCAAACTTTTGAACGGTAGTGTACAGTAAGTACAAGTCCTGAAGAAGGAAAATGTAATTTTATCCCAACACCAATGATTGGCAGCTTTCTGTGGACACTGTGCATAGACAGAAAGCTGCCAATTAGTGGTGGGGTGGGGTTAAGCAGACAGCATGAATGTGGAGGACTAGATAGCAGCAGGGTCCTGGTGACAGACTCTGTTTAAAAGTAGAGTTGTCTTCTGCTGGACTTTTGGAAACAATGCAGTGCTCTGGTTTTGATAGAATCACTTTTTTATCAGCAGAAGATTATGACTAGAGAACTAGTAAATCTTCTGCTATGTAAGACTTCCATATTCATGTGCTCTGTGCAATCCCATCCCACCACTGATTGGCAGTTTTATGCTTATGCACAGTGTACAAAGAAAGCTGTCGATCAGTGGTTTGGGTGTGGCAATATAGAGGTCAGCATTCAGAGAATTGGTAAAACTGCAGCAAATTAAACAGTGATTTTATCAAAATTGCAACAAGCAGCTCAGTAAGTAATCTATTGCTGGAATCAGGGTCTCTACTCCTACATCATGCCACTATCAGATGAGGGTATCAAAAACCTGGTGACAGATTCCCTTTAAAGAAGTTGTCAAATCTTGTTAACTGGGTAAAATTGCTAAATACTTCTAAAAACAATCAATTTTATAATTTACTTCTATATAAAGATCCTCTCTATACTCAAGAACAGAGGGATTTTTAATATTATAGTTTATTGCTCATTGCCTAGGTTACCAGTCACCCCTGTAGTAATCAGAAGTGGCCAGTTTCCTTAGCAAGGATTGGGTGCTTACAAGCTCTTTCCTTTAGAGCTTGGTAGCTTTGCTCTGAAGCCGACATGATCATTGGATCAACTTCAGTGCTTGTGCGCTCCTCCAATGTTGCAGAGGCAATGCTACCTTTACTGTCAGCATGGAAGATCATACAGCTCAGACGAGTATCCAGACCACGCCACTGGTCCAGACTGTCAGTAATCATAGGCGCACCACTTTATGATCTCTCTACTATCCGTAACTGTTAGAAAGAAGACAGACATGTCCAGTAGCAAAATCACAAGCTGCTTATTCAGTATGATAAATACAGTAGAAGCATACTTTTGTGTCCTCAATGAACTGAAGTAGGATGAGGCAATGGTCAGTGCTTACCAAGACTATACTTTGGCACCAGTACAACTTTTTAGATCAGCAGGTGACATCATAACCTTAAAGTTTACAAAGTTATGCAATGCCAACTTGAAACATATATTTTTACATGATGTTAAAAGTGTCTGGGATATGTGAGAACTTCCAGTTACCTTCACTCACTAAGTTTAACTAGACACTTCACTATTACCTCCACTACGACAACCACAATGCCAACTATTACACAAAAACCGTAACTACTGCAAATCACACAGGTTCTGCATTATAACAACTCAAACATATCACTAAACAGAAGCTATATGTATTATTTTTATTTCCCAAATAATTGAGTTAAAGTTTAAAAGGGTTTTCACATATTCATCATTCAGGAGCACACTGCTCCTCTGCCTCATTACTTTGTTTGCTGGGGAGGCAGTGAGCTCCTGCATGACTGATAAATTGGACCATCTCAATATCATCGCTCCGCTGGCTTGCACTGTGTGCTCTGATACTGTGAGCAGAAGCAGCTTTGCCTCTGCAACATCAGGGGAGTTCAGATAAGTGCAGAGGCACTGAAGATGGCCCAATTCAGGATCAGGCCAAGTTCACAGCACTTATAAGTACTGTGCTCTTTCCCAAAGGAAACCAACCACTACTGATAGACCCATAACGAACAGTAAACAATAAAATTAAAAATTGCTCTGTTATTGAGTATGAACAAAATTTTTAACAAAAAGTAAATTGTAAAGTTGCTTGGTTTTACAAGCACTTTCCAGTTTTAAATTCTGATAATGATGAGAATAACCCTTGTAGGGATTCGTTCTGGTAGGCATTAGGCCTTAGGCAGCGTTCACACAGGGAATGCAGTTTTACTCCAAACACATGCAGTTTTTATTGGTGTCCACAGGTTGCACAGCGCCAATAAAACCTCATAATCATAAATCCTTAGCCTTGTCCAGGCACTAGGTAATAGTAAAGGCACTGACTACATCAGACACCTCTGAGCTAGCCCCAGATAGGTCAAACAAAACTGCTATCGTCCAGAGCAACCACTGATACTTAAAGTTTGATGCATACGGCCTGTGCAGTCTCTTCTCAAAGAGATTCTGACTTGTTTTTCTCTTGAACATCAAGACACATCCATTCTGCTCAGTCTCCCCAGCAGCCTGCCTTAGATGAACACTTAGTCTGTTTTTATGCAGGGCTAACCAGGTATACTAATCAAAGCCTGCAGAGCTAGGATTTAACCCTAGCCTACCTGGCATTGGTACACCAATTAATAATCACATACTGTATATGCATAACCTCAAATAAACATGCAGACATGCAGATATACAGTATGCACACATAATAGTGATGACAGGTCTGGGTTTCACCAATCTCTAACCTAAATTAGGAGGACTATGCTTTACATTAAAATGTTAATGACCTCCAAACACTCATAAGATATCCCTGCATAAAGTGTGATGTGATGTTCATCGAGGTAAAATGTGTGCCTATCACTGTAAGCAGAATTCACATTTTGTCCATGGGGATATAGCATCCTGTGTTAACCATTTGGATGCAGTTATGAAATGTCACTATGCTCATTCAACGGAGTGGACAAAAGAAAACTGACAGAGGTTGAGCCAAGAAATACATTACAAATTATATTTTATACAGGGCAAGCACCATTAAGTGAATATGTACCTTATAATACCAATTCATTTTTCAGTGAAGCATTCTTACTCTGCCTTGCTAAATTTCAAACTGTATTTTTATAATGGTCATAACTCTTTATTAACATTGTACAAAATTCTACATTTATGACGCAGACACGGTGCTTATGTACCGTTAATACACTGATAGATTCCCTTTAAAAAAATCTAAAAAAATAAAACATATATAAAAGTTTAAATCACCACCTTTCTCATTTGAAAAATAAAGAAATGTAACCAAATAAACATATTTGGTATAGTTGATTGCCAAAAAACTTTGATCTATCAAAATATAAAATTATTTGAACCTCACGTTAAACATCTAAAAAAAAAAAGAAAAAAAAATCGAAATTCCAGAATTACCATGTTTTGGTCGTCGCACTTCACAAAGCCCCCCCCCATGCAATCAAAAGCAAAATTTCATAGATACTCTATAGTGGTATTAATACAAACGTCAGTTTATGGTAAAAAAAATAAGCTCTCAAATAGGTCCATCAGCAAAAAAAAAGTTACTGGTCACAAACTGATAACACAAACAAAATTAAAAAAAAAAAAAATTAGGAAAGCTGTATTATATGTTTCTCATCATTTTTTCTCCAAATAAGACCTACAAAATGAATTGATATGTATTTCAATTTTAAATAATAAGAAAGTGTGCAAAAGAAGAAAAAAAAATGGGGTAGACTAAGAAGTAAAAGCAAAAAAAAAATAACCCAAATTACCTTTTGAATGCAGTTTTTCAAAAAGTGAAAGTTCGCCCTGGGCATGTATGCTCCTCGAACACCCTTGTCTTGAAATTGCTCATATCTATCAAACAATTATCATTTAAGGCTATGCTGTGTATATTATTAATTGTAATGCCCAACTTTTTTCTCCTGCATCCATTTATAGGATATGCCAAGTAAGTCTTTGTAATTATGTATGAAAAATTATTAGATCATTTTGGCATTTCAGAGCACTGTTCCCTGTAAACTGTGCATTTTGGAATTGAGAGAGTAAGGGCTCATTTACATTAGCGTATAAAAAATAGCTCCGATGTTGTTCCTGAAAAGTTGAATGAGTGGAATCCATATGGTTCAACTTATGTCATGCGAGAGCTATGAGAGTGATTCTTTCTTCACCTAGCATCCATATGACACTATGAGACTCGGCGACTCTGATGAGCAGTGTAGTGATAGATGCCACCGCTGTTCAGAGCGCGAGCTCTCGCAGGAGCCGGCAACTCTGATTCAGTACTGAAACCATAAGTCACTCCTGGTAATGTCTTATTGACTTACTGATGTCATCGCTCGTGATACATGATTGGGAGTGACCTATGAAGTGTCATTCTCAGAATGACGCTCTATAGGTTGATGTACAGAATCAATGAACGTCATGAGATCTCGATGGTTTACTTTAGAGCTGCAGAGATTTTTTTTAATAATAAATTGGTGAATGAGGGTCGTGTTTCTTGTTTTTATTTCTTTACCTGTCTCTTTTTATGTCTTTCAGGTACCCATTTTTGACTACTTCGGACTTGATGGACTTCATGTTTTTTATTTATTTATTAATTTTTATTTAAATTTATTTAAATCTGAATGCTCTCTTAGAGACTAAAGTCTAATATTTGTATACATAGGTTTCCTGGTTGAGCACTCCACCCCTGGGCCTCAGGCGGTTTTAATTACAGCAGGATCTTACCTTCCCATATACATGCAGACTTTAGTCTCTAAGAGAGGATTCACATTAAATAGGTTCCTGTTAACGAGAAATGCCTTACTGTGGCTACCAGGTACACATGAATTGGCCAATTTATGCACTGAGATTTCTCAGTTATTTCTATTTTCTACAGCAGTAATGCTATTCAAATTTCATATATTTCATGTTCGTGTAATGCAGGTACCGGAATGGAACGCACAGAGACACAAGGCGAGAACAGTCAGAGATGTTTATAAACAGTTTTATACAACAAGTATACTGAAACAAGGGATTAGCAACAAGGGTAATGAACAGTGGTTTGAAACATCAGAAAAATGCGAAATTTCTCAAAGTAAGGCGCAGTCTCTTAAAATAAGGCATATACCACAGAAACGCCCGCATAATCATATCAATCAATCATGGAATACTAGTATGCAGACATAGGAATATAATAATATAGGTATAAGGGGCATCGCAAAGAAACATGAAAAAATGAGAGAAAAAGAAAAGCGACAACAAGGCCCCAAATGAGAATAGAAAAAATATATAATTTTATTAAATACACAAGTCAAAAAAGTAATACATGAAAGAGCTTAAAGGCACAAAGTGCCACATATGTGATTAAAAAACCAAGGACACCAAGAGACACCCCCTCCCTCTCTCCCCCTCCCTCCCCCCCGGGGGGGGGACACAATAACCCAATATTAACAGCAATCAGAGGTATGTATTAGTAGCACCACAAAGGCATATATAGATAATAGCATCAATAAGGGACAATTCCCAGATACCTAAGAGTATGCAAAAAGAAGGAGAGAGCAAGTAGAGCATATGGGAAGTAAAAGGCAAAATATCAAAAATGAATAGCCAATAATTACCCAAATTTGCAAATACCAGTGGTGCAACAGATGGAGGAAAAAAGAAGGGGGAAGGGGGGCCTAGTGGTGTCACCCCTACGCGCGTTTCGGCAGGCCTTCATCAGGGGGCATGGGGGTAAAGAGCACTGGGGCCTCATAAATAGCAAATCACCTAATTAGTTAATGGTGCACAGCTGCTAAGAACATGTAGACGTATGCCCAAGGACCTAAAGTGACGCTTTTCGCGTCATAGTGGGCGGGGCGAACCGCGGCGTCCGCATCATGTGACACCCACGTGCCGGTCAGCTGACCGGCCCGCAGGTCCTCACATAAAGATGCAGAGAGCCACAATATAAATACCATTATAGAGACCAAATTGTCATAGTAGGGACGAAATGGCCAAGAATATTGTCAAGGATAAATTTTCATAACAGCCATACATTAGATAAAAAGCTGATATCAGCAATATCTATAATGTACAAAAATACAAAAGAATTATATAACAAATAACTTAGTTGACCGGACGATGGATCCGCCTAGGGAACATGAAATAAAGAAGCAGCAGATGTAGAATTTTGCACCGAATAAGGAGGCTAGAATGGAGACCACAGTGTGTTGACCACGTAAATAGATGAAATAAAAAAATCTAAAAATAAATAAAAATGTGAAACAAATTAGTAACACATAATACATAAATGGCAACATAGGTGAAGTGATGAGAGGATGAACACAACCAGGAGGCAATCACAAAAAGGGAACAAAGCTAAGGGACTCGTTCAAGCCCTTAGGGTGTACAGTGTCTAATTGCCATATCCAGCGGGCCTCCAATTGGGCCAGCCGTTGGCTCATTTTACCACCACGAATGGTAGAGAGGAGAGAGTCTATACCTCGAACTCTCAACCCAGAACTGTCACAATCATGATAAAGCTTAAAGTGACGGGGAATGGTCCTGAGCGTGGAAGCATCCGCGTGGCCTGCCGCAGACTGAATGCCCAGAACATGCTCACGTACTCGAATTTTAAGTTGGCGGGAGGTAAGTCCCACATATATGAGACCCCTCAGGTTTGGCGCGCTGGCCTCTTATCTCTCTGAACTCCTTCCTGGAAGTCACCTGATCGGGTCCAGCCTCTGAATCTGCCCTCCCTGCAACTTCCTTTGTATATTTTGGTTCTGCTTGACTGTCTCTGGCCAGTAGATGGCAGTCTCGCTCCATCCTTGAAACGTCATGTTGAAGTTCTTTTACAAGCTTTTTTGCTCGTTCTACATTCACATACTTAACGTTGCAGTGTGCTGCTTTGTTTGTTAGTTGTATATGGAGATGGCTTCTCCTAGTAAGCACCTGTACACACCTATTTCTTGTTTTGGAAGTCATGGTCAGTCTTTTGATACTTTGCTGAAGAAAAGACATAAAAAGGAATGACTGATCTTTGCCAAAGAGTACCTTGACAAACCACAATCCTTCTGGGAAAATGCTCTGTGGAAAGATGAAGCAAAAATAAAGATTTTTGGCAATGCAAAGCAACAGTTTGTTTAAAGACGGAGCAAGGAAAAGAACACCTTACCAAAAGTTAAGCATGGTGTGGGATCCATAATGCTGTGGGGTTGCTTTGCTGCGTCTGGTACTGGAGGCCTTGACCGTATTACATGAATCATGAAATCAGAGAATTATCAAGAGATTTCAGAGCAAAATGTCCTAGCCAGTGTAAGAAAGCTTGGTCTGAGTCGAAGATCATGGGTCCTCCAGCAAGACAGTGACCCAAAGCACACATCCAAAAGTACACAGGAATGGTTGAAAAATAAAAAATGGACTGTATTAAAATGGCCAGCAGTGAGTCCTGACCTGAATCCTTCTGAAAATCTTTGGGGTGAGCTGAAATCTGCCATTGGGAAAAAGATCCCTGGAAACATTCAAGAGCTTGAACAAACTGCAAAGGAAGAGTGGGAGAAAATTCCAGCTGAGAAGTGCAAGCAGCTTATAGATGGCTACAAGAAACATTTGGAGGCTGTCATCAATGCCAAAGGATGTGCAACCAAGTATTAATTAGGGGTGACTGCATGCTGCACATGCTGTTTATTTTGTTTCTTCTTTGAAATTGCAACATAGAAGTTGAAAAACAATGTTTTATTGTTGTATTACTTTGGACCACTAATTAAAAAATCCTGAGGATATAACTTTGGTACTTTTCCATTTATTTCTGAAGATATTGTACAGTCTATGAAAAAAATGAAGGGGTGCCAATAATAGTGAGCAGCACTGTATCTATTCTATATCTTTATTCTACTGTATATATCTATTCTGAGGATTCTGGCTGTGAATTGACTGTACTTGGCTGATGAAATGTCAAGTTTCCTTTGAGATGTATGTGTAAAAATCGGACAGAACACGCATGGTCCGTGTGCCGTGCAATTTTTTTCTCGTACCCATTGACTTGCATTGACGAATGCGATCCGATTCTTACATCTAATCGCAGCATGCTGGGATTTTTCCCTCAGTCCAATTCCAGCTGGGAAAAAAACTCACAGATGTGAACTGACTCATTTAATAACATTGGTCAGAGATAGTGCAATGCAATGTTTTCTCGCATTGCACTCCTCCGTGTTATACGCCAGTGTGAGCGAGCCCTTAAAGAATACAATAACCTGCAGAATATATCTGTAGTTGAGTTTATTAAGCTAATTATTAGCCTATTTTAACTCTTTCCTTTCCAGATTGCGCAGCTTAGACAGCACACTGTTCCAGAGTAGTGTTGCTATGGTAGTGTACAAGTGCGTCTTTTACACGTTGACATTTTTAAAATAGACCTTCCTAATGTCATTGCTATCATTGGAGATTGAACAGCAGTGTGCAGTTTGCTCTGACATGTATTGCTTGTGATTGCAGACGCATGGCATGTATTGTCAGACCATGAGAGAAAGGGGTTGAAGGGCAAAATTTAATGAAGCACTGTGTTGACAAAAGATCTGGGCTGCCATTTATATACCACAGAAAAAGTCAAAGTCTGTGCATTTGCTCTTTATATTAAGTCAGGCATCCTATAAACTTAATATAATGTACAGGTCAATTTAAAGGACAAATGCTAATGATGCTACATAACTCCCATTCCTTAGAGTTCAAGAAGCCTCTTTAAATTTTTGTCCTTTTAGTTGCTTGCATAGTATGACATGGTTAGTCGTAATAAATTGTACCCCATTTAGAAATCTCTATTTTTAATAATGAATAATTATTGGATTATTACACGCAGTGTGGGATTGCTCCATTCGTAAAAGTCTGATCTATAAAAATATAAAGTGACTAAACTGATCAGTAAATGGCATAACGAGAAAAAGAAACAAAATGCCAGAATTGCATTTTTTCGGTGGCCGAACCAGTACAAAAAAATGCAGTAAGAGATGATAAAAACATGTTCTCAATAAAAAAAATTATCTCAGGTCACAAGCCCTTACTAAGCTCCATCACCAAAAAATTAAAAATCTTACAGCTCTTGGAAAATAGCAACACATGCAAAATTTAATTTTTTACAAATTTCTGAATTATTTTCACCACTTAGATAAAAAAAAATAAAATATGCATGTTTAGTATTACTATAATCAATCTGAGCTGGAGAATCATATGTCCAGGTCATCTTCACTGTGTAATGAATGCTGTAAATAAAAACTCCAAAAACAGTTTCGGAAATGCGCTTTTTTTTTTTTGTTATTTTGCCAACTCAGAATTTCTATTCTTTCTCGCTTTCCAGTACATGATAAAATGGATAGTATGATTCAAAAGTTCAAATTGTCCCACAAAAGCCCTCATATGTGTATGTCGATGGAAAAATAAAAAACTTACTGCTCTTCTTTTGATTAACTGGCCTAGCACAACAATGTGTGATGATGTCGTACCAGGCCAGCTAATCAAAAGAGGAGATGCTGTCAGATAAAAGGAAGTTCTCAGGGCTACTGTACAGCGGCCACAGAATTTATGACATGTCCAATATCCTGGTCCTGCAAATCAATTCGCACCAACTTTAGTACCAACGTCAGCAGATGCTAAGAAAATATATCTAATATAAATCCCTGCTATGACTTGATTTTATTTCATTATTACATGCTGGATAATGTACAAATTGCTCCTACGGATTACTGAATACTGCATAGAAAGAAACCAATAAATGAGTACAAAAAAATGCAAATTGCCTGTATTCACAAAAAGTGCCGGAGGGTACATGTCACTATGTGTCACAGATTAAGCAAGTACAACAGCAAAGCAGAAATCCAAACTGTTCTAACACATTTACTTCATATTTCTTTTGCAAATATACAGTACAGACCAAAAGTGTGGACTCACCTTCTCATTTAAAGATTTTTTTGTATTTCCATGACTATGAAAATTGTACATTCACACTGAAGGCATCAAAACTATGAATTAACACATGTGGAATTATATACTTAAAAAAGTGTGAAACAACTGAAAATATGTCTTATATTCTAGGTTCTTCAAAGCAGCCACCTTTTGCTTTGATGACTGTGACTCGCCTCCTGGGCCGTGGGGCACTCGGAGCCGGGCAATAGGGAGACGATGGGGTAGTGGTGGCAATCCGGTCCGTGGCTCAGGGTGGTTAGGCCAGTGGCAGTCCTTTATAAGTTTTAAGTAATGTCCGACTACGCCACCCGTGGATTGCGGTCAGTGCTAACCGCCGCTGCAGTGCAGACCTCTGGGGCAGATGTAAATGTGCAGCTCCGAATAGTACAACTCCCCACGGGAAGAGTAGGGCACCAGGGCAGTGTATGATGGATGATGGAGGGGATGATTCCAACCGCGTTAGCCAGGAAACGGAGGCCTCTTAAACAGTTCAGGGTCTTTATTAGAACAGGTAAAACGACTCAGAAACAGGCCCAGCTAGGAGGGGGCCTGGATGTCTGAGAGCAAGTGGGAAGCTGGCCCTGGTCAAGGTGAGGATGTCGGCTTACCGTGCTCTCTGTGCTCCTTCTGGCTATTTCCCTTCTGGTAATGTAACAGCCCATGTTCCTGAGCTCACCGTGTCCTCTCGCCCGTATGGCTTGCAACTCGGGTCCCTTGCTACTCCAGGCCTGGTACGGCTCTGCTGGTCCCTTCTGCTGTGGCGGAGTCTCCGGGCTTCTTAGGCCAAGGAACATACAGTCCCCTGCGGACTGGTTATCTGCTGTAGGATGTGGAATCCTCACAGCCTCAGACACCAAAGTCTGGTAGATTAGTTTCTTTATCTGCCAGGACAGACTCACTTCGCCTTTTGTCCCTGGCTCATGGCTCTCCTACTGCTACATGTCCTCTTAGGCTGCAACACAACTGTCTGTCCCTGCTCTGGGACACCTCTCAATCCAGAGACAGGTTGTCCAGTTCTCCCTAACCCTGCCCCCAGCTCCAGCTTTTATAGGGGCAGCCTGCTCCCCCTACTGGTCTGGGACAGGAGGTGCTGCGTGCTAATGGTCCTTGACTAGAGAACCTCCCCCTTCCTCTCAGACACAGCTTTATTATATTTGTGGCAGGGTGACACAACTGCTTTGCACACTCTTGGCATTCTCTTGATGAGCTTCAAGAGGTAGTCACCGGAAATGGTTTTCACTTCACAGGTGTGCCCTGTCAGGTTTAATAAATGGGATTTCTTGCCTTATAAATGGGGTTGGGACCATCAGTTGTGTTGTGCAGAAGTCAGGTGGATACACAGCTGATTGTCCTACTGAATAGACTGTTAGAATTTGTATTATGGCAAGAAAAAAGCAGCTAAGTAAAGAAAAACAAGTGGCCATCATTACTTTAAGAAATGAATGTCAGTCAGTCCGAAAAATTGGGCAAACTTTGAAAGTGTCCCCAAGTGCATTTGCAAAAACCATCAAGCGCTACAAAGAAACTGGCTCACATGACGACCGCCCCAGGAAAGGAAGACCAAGAATCACCTCTGTTTCTGAGGATAAGTTTATCCGAGTCACCAGCCTCAGAAATCGCAGGTTAACAGCAGCTCAGATTAGAGACCAGGTCAATGCCACACAGAGTTCTAGCAGCAGTCACATCTCTTCAACAACTGTTAAGAGGAGACTGTGCAGCAGGCCTTCATGGTAAAATAGCTGCTAGGAAACCACTGCTAAGGACAGGCAACAAGCAGAAGAGACTTGTTTGGGCTAAAGAACACAAGGAATGGACATTAGACCAGTGGAAATCTGTGCTTTGGTCTGATGAGTCCAAATTTGAGATCTTTGGTTCCAACCACTGTGTCTTTGTGCGACGCAGAAAAGGTGAACGGATGGACTTTACATGCCTAGTTCCCACCGTGAAGCATGGAGGAGGAGGTGTGATGGTGTGGGGATGCTTTGCTGGTGACACTGTTGGGGATTTATTCAAAATTGAAGGCATACTGAACCAGCATGGCTACCACAGCATCTTGCAGCGGCATGCTATTCCATCCGGTTTGCGTTTAGTTGGACCATCATTTATTTTTCAACAGGACAATAACCCCAAACACACCTCCAGGCTGTGTAAAGGCTATTTGACCAAGAAGGAGAGTGATGGGGTGCTACGCCAGATGACCTGGTCTCCACAGTCACCAGCCCTGATCCCAATCGAGATGGTTTGGGGTGAGCTGGACCGCAGAGTGAAGGCAAAGGGGCCAACAAGTGCTAAACATCTCTGGGAACTCCTTCAAGATTGTTGGAAGACCATTTCCGGTGACTACCTCTTGAAGCTCATCAAGAGAATGCCAAGAGTGTGCAAAGCGGTCATCAAAGCAAAAGGTGGCTACTTTGAAGAAGCTAGAATATAAGACATATTTTCAGTTGTTTCACACTTTTTTGTTAAGTATATAATTCCACATGTGTTAATTCATAGTTTTGATGCCTTCAGCGTGAATGTACAATTTTTCAAGTCATGAAAATACAGAAAAATCTTTAAATGAGAAGGTGTGTCCAAACTTTTGGTCTGTACTGTATATTGTGGTAGATCGCTCACTCAGCTGCACACGGAGGTAGACACAGAAACACTGTTTCTTTAAATTTCTCAGTGGTTTATTAAGGCACGGCATAAACCCCTGTCAAGTACAACAAAACAAACAGGCCTTTCTTGGCATAAAGGGGTAAACAAAAGAAAAATAGATGGCACAGTCCAGAGGTCTGTGGGGGTCTGCCCACACAGGGATAGCACATCAGACATGGTTCAGAAAAACAAACGCAAGCTCCTCTCTCTGGAGCCAGACTCTCCAGGCACTGAACATTGAATACCTCATCAGGTCATCCATTTAAACCCCAGACCACTAGTGTGCTGGAGCAAATTTGGGTTTCAAATCACTGAAGCTAATAGCCTCAGTAAAACATACCTCCCCTCCAGCACTTTGCCAGTGACTTTATCACAATATACAGTGCCTTGTAAAAGTATTTGGCCCCCTTGAACTTTTCTACATTTTTCCATATTTCTGGCTTCAAACATAAAGATATAAAATTCTATTTTTTTTGGGAAGAATCAACAACAAGTGGGACACATTCGTGAAGTGGAAAGAAATTTATTGGATATTTTAAACTTTTTAAAAAAATTAAAAACTGAAAAGAGGGGCGTGCAATATTATTCGGCCCCCTTGAGTTAATACTTTGATCACACACAGGTGGATTCTATTTATCATTACCAGTCATTTAGGACAACATTGGATCATTCAGAGATCCTCACTGAACTTCTGGAGTGAGTTTGCTGCACTGAAAGTAAAGGGGCTGAATAATATTGCACGCCCCACTTTTCAGTTTTTAATTTTTTAAAAAAGTTTAAAATATCCAATAAATTTCATTCCACTTCACAATTGTGTCCCACTTGTTGTTTATTCTTCCCCCAAAAATTTTAATTTTATATCTTTATGTTATGACCAGCGATTTCTCATTTTTACAACAAAATTTACAAAACCATTTTTTTAGGGACCACATCACATTGTCTTTATGACAGAAAATACCCAAAAGTGACACCATTCTAAAAACTGCACCCCTCAAGGTACTCAAAACCACATTCAAGAACTTTATTAACCCTTCAGGTGCTTCACAGGAATTTTTGGAATGTGGAAGAAAAAAATTAACAATTAACTTTTTTCACAAAAATGTTACTTTAGACCCAATTTTTTTAATTTTCACAGGGGTATACAGGAAAAAATAGACCCAAAAATTTGTTGTTCAATTTCCCCTGAGCCGTAAAAATTTTCACATTTTTCCCACAAAAATGTTTTTCAGCCCCCAGTTTTGCATTTTCATAAGGGTAACAGGAAAAATTGCACCATGCAACTTGTTGTGCAATCTCTCCTGAGTAAGCCGATACCCAATATGTAGGGGAAAACCACTGTTTTGGCGCACGGCAGGGTTCGGAAGGGAAGGAGCACCATTTGACTTTTTGAATGTAAAATTTGCTTGAATAATTAGCTGTTGTGCCCCTGATGTGCCTAAACAGTGGAAAAACCCCACAAGTGATGCCATTTTGGAAACTAGTCCCCTCAGTGAACTTATCTAGATGTGTGGTGAGCACCCTGAACCCCCAAGTGCTTTACAGAAGATTATAACATGGAGCCGTGAAAATAAAAAAATCAAACTTTTTCCACAAAAATGATGTTTTAGCCCCAATTTTTTTATTTTCACAAGGGTAAGAGGAGAAAATGGACCCCAAAAACTTTTGTGCAAATGAGTACGCCAATACCCCGTATGTGGGGAAAATTCAGTGTTTGGGCGCACAGCAGAGTTCAGAAGGGAAGGAGCACAGTGTGACTTTTTGAACGCAAAATTGGCTGGAATTGAGAGCGGACGCCATGTCGCGTTTGGAGAGTCCCTGATGTGCATAAATAGTGGAAACCCCCCACAAGTGACCCCATTTTGGAAACTACACCCCTCAAGGATTTTATCAATGGGTATAGTGAACATTTTGAACCCAGAGGTATGACACAGAATTTGATAACATTAGGTCATCATATTGAATAAGTTGTCATTAGTCTTGAGCGCAAGTGCTCGCTACTTGAGTTTGCATCGGGTACTCAGGCATGCACCATGTATCCCGCGTGCTCGAGTGACATGCTCGAGTCCCTGCCCGCATGTTTCACGGTTATTAGGCACCCAAAAAAAACTATGCGGGGATCGCTCGTGCATGGTAGGCAATCCCCGCAAGTTTTTTTTGGCCGCGAAGCATACGGGGCAGAGACTCGAGCATGTCACTCGAGCACCCGCGATATTCAGTGCATACCAGAGCACCCGATGCAAATTCAAGTAGCGAGCACTTGCGCTCAGCACTGGTCGCCATATCGTCATCTCTTTTTTTTACTTTTGAAAAAAATTCCCAACCCTAACCCCAACCCTAATACAACCCCAACCCTAACCCAAGCCCAACCCTAACCCTAGCACAACTCTAACCCTCGAGTTTATTTTTTACGCCCTTCCTCTTGCTGTATAAGTGATTAGACGACTTTATTCTTCGGGTCTGTGCGATTACAGCGATACCAGAATCATATCGGGTTTTTATGATTCACAGCTGTCACACACTAAAAGACGCTTTTTTTTTGTAAAATCTAGTTTTTGCATCGCCATATTTTGAAAGCTATAATTTTTCCATATTTTGGCCGACAGAGTCATGTGACGGCTTGTCTTTTGC
Source organism: Phyllobates terribilis (assembly GCF_046119375.1). Classification (NCBI taxonomy): domain Eukaryota; kingdom Metazoa; phylum Chordata; class Amphibia; order Anura; family Dendrobatidae; genus Phyllobates; species Phyllobates terribilis. Next base: position 519,290,737 of record NW_027362763.1, on the reverse strand, counting down.
GGGAAAAGTTGATGTTTTTACTGGTACCATTTTCAGGCACGTGACATTTTTTGATCGCTTTCTATTCCAATTTTTAGGAGGCAGAATAAACAAAAAACAAAATTCAGGAGTTGTTTTTTTTTTTTAATTTTTTTATGCTGTTCCGCGTGTGGTAAAATTGATAAGGCAGCTTTATTCTTCGGGTCAGTACGTTTACAGCGGTACCACTTTTATATAGGTTTTCTATGTTTTGGCGCTTTTACACAATAAAAGCTAATTTATAGAAAAAATTATTATTTTGCATCACTTTATTCTGAAAGCTCTAACTTTTTTATTTAGCGGCTGATGGAGCTGCATGGCGGGACAAGATGATGTTTTCAGCGGTACCATTTTTATTTATATTCGTCTTTTTGATTGCGTGTTATTCTATTTTTTGTTTGGTGGTATGATGATAAAGCATTGTTTTTTGCTTCGTTTTTTATTTATTTTGCTTACCGTGTTCACTAAAGGGGTTAACTAGTGGGACAGTTTTATAGGTCAGGTCGTTCCGATCGCGGCGATATCAAATATGTGTACTTTTATTGTTTTTTGTTTTTTTCATAATAATATTTATTGATGGGTACATTATATTTTAATTTTTGGTGGATTATTTTTTTTATTTTTTTTTATATTTTTTACAATTTTTTTTATTTTTTTTTTCATTTTGTAAAACTTTTTTTTAACTTTTATACTTAGTCCCACTATGGTACTTTCACTTTTTTTACTCTGATCGCCTGTATAGCACAGGAATGGAGCACCATCCCTGTGCTATACAGGCTGTCAGCGCTGCAGATGCAGAAGAGACCCGGATGTTGACATGACGACATCGGGTCATCATGGCAACATCCGGGAAGCCATGGCAGACAACGTTGGACGCCGGCAGGAGAGGTGAGTATCGCGATCACCTCCCCTTGGCCCCGCAATGCTGCGATCAACTTCGATTGCAGCATTGCGGGGGTTAATGTGCCGGGAGCGGTGTGGGACTGCTCCCAGCACATAGCACCGGGTGTCAGCTGTGACAATCAGCTGACACCCGGCGGCGATCGCGCCCGCCCAGCCTGTGTGCGGGCGAAATCAACAGGGCGTACTAATACGTACCTGGCTCTTCAAGCCCAGGGCGGAGGTATGTATTAGTACATCTTGGGCTTTTAAGGGGTTAAGCATGATGCTTAAAGGAAACCTGTAACTTCGGAAAATGTTATTTAGCTACAGATAAAGGGTTAATCTGCAGGTAAACAGCATTACAATGCTTCCTGGCTGCCTTACTGAAAGGGCGGTTACCAGGAGAAATGTCAGTCATGGGGTTGTGTATGGAGTAGCTACAGTCACCGCTCACAGCACAGATCACTACAATGTAAGTGGCGGCTGTAAGTAAGCACACACTGGCACTTTGACAGCTTGCTCTGCACAGATGCGCTGTACAACCATATGGGGGAGGACACAATTACAGCTACCGCTTACATTATAGTGAGCTGTGCTGTGAGCTGTGACTGTAATTGCCCTCTGCACCGACCCCATGATTGAAAACTGGGGAAAACAAGTTAATTTTCTCCCCATAGCCACACTTTGAGTATGGCATCAAGGCAGCGTGCTAAACTATTTACCCTCAGATTAGCCCTATAGATGCAGGTAAGCAGCATTTTCCAAGTTCCCTTTAAATGCTAGGGGTAATAGCGTATCGTTCTATGCTTTAATTTCTTCTAAAGTTGTAAGTACAGTAGCTTTCCTTCTGTTGAATCTTGTATGACTCTGATTTTTTTTAGATGCTGTATATGCTGTGCAACTCTCTACTTCTTTTTCACACCACTCCTGCATTCTGTTAAAGAAAACATAAAAAAATACACAAAAACTGCAAATTGTTATTTGGAGCAAAATGACAGGGTTCTCCATAATAATGCACATTTATTACATCTAAATTAAATGGATTCACGTAGTTTGGGATTATTGATGTTCTTTGATGTAGCATTTTTGATCGTTTTATTGCCATTTATACCTAACTGCAAAGCTTTTTTAATTTCTCTGCCAGTTCTATTTCTCTCACTGAGATTGCTTCATAATATCACTTGCCTTTAAAGTACACCCTTTCATACTTTGTAAAGTGAATATGCTTATCATTTATTGCGTAGTGATTCACATGGACAGGACAACCACTGCTCCTTGTCAAGTGGATTTTAACTTTCAAGGACACTAGAATTCTTCAGGGCATGCGATATTAAAATTTTAAAGACTCTTCCTATGGATTGTTCACCAGCCTGAAACCTGTACTTTATAGTTTTACAGTGCTAAGAGATTTTCACACGCTATAAATATTTCAGCAACCTGTATTTCATTTGAGTAAAAATCACAAGAACGCTAAAGAACCATAAAATATAAATCAAAAGGAATTGCAGAGAAAGAATTTCCTTAAGGATTTTTGCCTTGGCATAGTAAGGGAGCTTACCCAAGCTGAATAGTGGAGTAATTAAAGAATAGAAAAATCAGTCATTATAGGATGGTGTGTACTCGTCGCTCTCTAAATTGGGAAGTCATATCAAACTTACCATTGGAAAGTTAACGTTTGCAAATGCCTTTGAGATTTCTCATAAATAATAAATTACTTGGTATAAATATACAATGAGGAATACTTAGCATTTTTAAGATTGAGTACAAATTGTGTGAAACATACTACATAAGAGTTAGTTAAATTGGAGATAATTATTACATTAAACCTATTTATGCAGGGATAAAATTAACATTCAGATACTGTATCAATAAAACGTGTGGCATTAAGTACTATGAAATTACTGTAATATTTTTCACCTTTTAGGCCTTAGTAGGATCTAAGGTCCATGTCCAACAACAAATGGCACCTTCAAAGATCTGATTGATTTTTTTTATATAAAGTCCCTCTGCCATATGATGTGTCCGGCTTCCATTTTTGTCTTACTTTAGTAAGATAACTGATAAAATAAAGGAATTTCCTCCATGGAGTGTATAGATTTCTAGGTTCCTGTCTGAAATGGCTTCTTAAAAAGGATAGCGGCTTCTTTTTACATGTACATCAAATGTAGATAATGTACATTTTAAATTATGTGTCTTTCATTTACAGAAATCTAAAGGATAAAGGTTCCCATATACATGAAATGAATGTCACCAAACCTGACAATTTGGGAGAGAGTGGCCATCCATTTAGTTTTCATTTTATTTTGGATTTCAACAAGTCTAATCCTTTTTTTGTGGTAGATAATCCATTGACAGAGAAGTCTAGCAAAAAAGTTCCTTTTTGGGAACACATGTACACCTGGCAGAATTAAGTGTGCTTAAAAACCTAATTAAATCAATTTTCCAATGCTACCATGATTGCAGTTTGTAAAGAGCATCTAAGATCAGAGATCTAAATGACGAAGAAGATGACAATAGGTTCTTTTCAAACTAAATATCTGAGAGTTTTAACAGCCAAATAGTTTAAAGCACAAAGTTTGCCCATTTTGTTTTCATTTTCTGACTTTAACAAAGAAAGCTTCTGACAAATTTGAAGAGTGAGAAAATATTAACATGGTCATGTAGTACTTTTTGAAAACCATGGTTTGAGCTTTGATGCTCGTTGCTCTGTAATTGCTCAATAAAAGTAGGAATAGGTTAGATGTCAAAGGTATCTTTCCAGATGGGTGGTGACCATGGTGGCCATTTTGAAGTCGGCCATTTTGGATCCAACTTTATTTTTTTCAATGGAAAGAGGGTCATGAGACACATCAAACTTATTGAGAATTTCATAAGAAAAACTATGGTGTGCTTGGTTTTAACGTAACTTTATTCTTTCATGAGTTTTTTACAAGTTTATGACCACTTATAAAATGTGTTCAAAGTGCTGCCCATTGTGTTGGATTTTCAATGCAACCCTCTTCTCCCACTCTTGATACACTGATAGCACCACCACAGAAGAAACGCTAGCTGAGGCTTCCAGTATCCATTGGTTCAGGAGCTTTTGCCATTCTGTCAGCATTTTCAGGATTTTGCAAATGCACTTACAATGTTCAAAGAAGAGAATGTGGGGGCACTCAGGTTCCTATTCGTCTATTTTCACAGGAGACAATATTGCCCCTGAAGAAGCAATTGCTAATTGCAAAACATCAAGCTTCATTTATTGGCTATTAATGTGTAAAAAATTATAACATGCATGTTCAAAAGGACTGGTGAGTTGGGATCTCCATCGTGCAACCTTCCTACGCTGTGACGATAGACATGGATGACCCACCACATGAGGATGAGCCTTTCTCAAGTTTGGATCTTGTATGTGCATCCACATTCTTTATATATCTTAACTTTAGAAGTACTACACTGTCAGTAAACGAGTATCTCTTTCTTTCTTGTTTCTCCTACTAAGTTATACTGGCAAACTGGACTGTAAGGATCTCTTGCCACGTGTGTATATAGAATTTGAACAAACACACCCCACTCCTGCTGTAACCTGACAGACGCCCATTATAAGTCTATGGTGTTTGACCTGACACCATTTTAGATAAAAGTCATGACACGGGAGTAGCCTTAGCCTTAGATTTGTCATCCCTATTCACACAAAACTTTGTTAGGTAGAAAACATGTAGTACGAAAAACAAACAGAATTCATTGTATATATTTTTTATGGGGAGGGGATGAGAATTTCAATCAAAGTCTGTAAGTGGAAAACAAGATTTGTTCTATACTTTCCTTGTCAAATATTTTCTCTTTAATAGTTTAAGTTGTTTATGTTGGCATATGCAACAGATTGGGACTTATTATAAGTGAAAGGAGGACTTTATACTAACCAGACAGCAGATGGCGATAGTGTGTAAAGTTATATGCTTGCTGTAATGTGGGGGAGGAAAGCTCTCAATTGTTGGTTGTTTTTACTTCCTGTGTTTTTTCTTTCTTTTTCTTTCCTGAATGTGTTATGTCAGCAGCACACAGACTGTGTGACACTGAATTGTATCTCATGTTTAACCAGTATGAAGTAAATACTGTTTACTCAAGATATCTTGCTGATTGAAGCTCTCATAAGTATAGTGGTGAATGTAAGAAGATGCACTCTGCAACAGTTTATTGGTCTATTTCGTTTTTTATTAATTTATTTAGATGTTGTTTTCTAGGTCCCATCTGGTCTCGTTTGCAGAATTCAGCATCATGACTTGTTGACTAAAGCTTCATCTCATCACTCATCAATGTAGCATCCAATCTCTATTGCAGGATGTGAAATCAATTTGGATGACATAGCACAATGGTGAACATCAATTGTTGAAACCTTAGATTGTAGCCAAGAGGATGGGAGTGACTAAGGAGAATGCTTGGACAGCTGAAATGTTCCAGACAAGCAGTCTTGCTATTTAAATATATAAGTTTAAACCCCCTCCAGACAAGTGACATGATGGTTCGTCATAGGTTGGGTCACCATGTATGGAGTGGGCTCAAGAGCTGAACCTGCACTATACCAGGAGGATGCCGTCTGTTTTATATAGCTGATATTTTCCTCTAACACCAGCGGCCAGAGTGATCTCTAAAATGCTGCTGTTTAACTATTTAAATTGCACCCCCAATCTCTGATGTTAGCATTTTAATAGCACAATTGCTGATGAGTGGTTACATGCAGTTGCATTGGCTTACTGATCGCAAGGAACCATTAAGTTATTATGGCAGTCAAGGGCCTGCTGAAGGCCCCCATATTTGCCATCTTAGTCCTCCTGTGAAGCCCAGCTGCAGGCTGAGATTCATAGAGGAACAGTGATTTCACTATATATTGCAATACTGTAGTATTGCAGTATACAGGTAAGTGATTAAATGATAGCAGGTTGTATTCCCCCAAGTGGATTAAAGAAAAATGAAAAAGTGAAAAAAAAAAAAAAGTTTTTCAACCCCTTCACCACCTTTGGATTTTCCATTTTTGCATTTTCGTTTTTTGCTCCCCTTCTTCCCAGAGCCATAACTTTTTTATTATTCTGTCAACATGGCCGTGTGAGGGCTTTTTGTTTGCAGGATGAGTTGAATTTTTGAATGACACCATTGATTTTACCATATAGTGTACTTGAAAATGGGAAAAAAATTCCAAGTACGGTGAAATTGCAAAAAAAAATGCAATTCCACAATTTTTTTTACCATGTTCACTGATTGCTAAAACTGATCTGCCATTTTGATTCTACAGGTCATTATGAGTTTGCAGATACCAAATATAAATAGGTTCTTTTTTATTTAAGTGGCTAAAAAAATTCCAAAGTTTGTGATAAAAAAAATAAAATGACAACATCTTCCGAGACCCATAGGGTCTCCATTTGTAGGGATCTGGCACTGGGAGAGGGCTTATGTTTTGCGTGTTGAGCTGACATTTTTATTGATACTATTTTGGGGTAGATCCGATGTTTTGATCACCTGTTATTGCATTTTATTGTACTGTTGCGGCGACCAAAAAAATGTAATTCTGATATCTTTTATTGTTATATTTTGAATGGGGCAAAAGGGGGGTGATTTGAACTTTTATATATTTTTTATATTTTTAAAACATTTTGTTTTACATTTTTTACTTGCTTTAATAGTCTCCTTAGGAGACTTGAAGCTGCGATCTTCTGCTCGCTTGTGATACACATAGCTGGGCTGCAGCCCTAGTAAGTGAAACAGAAATGATCATCTGCTATGAACGCTGACCACGGGTGGCTCTCATAGCAGATCTGCAATGACAAGCACGGGGGTCTCCTGCAGACACCCGGTTGTCATGCCAACCCATCATCGCAAAGGGGTTAAAACATGAAAAAATAAATATTACAATTTTAATAACCCACTTTCTCCCTCATTAAAAATAAAGAAATAATTAAAAAAATATGAACATATGTAGTATTTCTGCATCCATGAAAGTCTAATCTAGCAAAGTTTAAAATGAATTAATCCAACTGGCACACGCCGCAGAAAGAAAAAAAATTGAAACTCCAGAATTGCTGTTTTTCAGTTTCCACAACTCCACCAAAAAAATGCTAAATGATAAAAATGAAATATCTACCCCAAAATGGCATCAATGAAAAAAAAACAATCCCTCAAACAGTTCTGTAAGAATGAAAATATTGTGGGCCTTGGCAAATAGCGACAAAATCAATCTTTTTTTCTATTACAAATTTACGATTTTTTTTAACCAATTAAATTAAAAAACAAAAACCTATACATATTTAGTAGTGCTTAAATTGTACTGACCTGTGGGTCATATTGCTAAGTAATTTTTAAAGCACATTGAATCCTGTAAGAACAGAACCCCAAAATTAATTGCAAAACTGTTTTATTTTCAAATTTTACTGCATTTAGAATTTTTTTCACATACCAGTGCAATGAATGTTAAAATGAATGATGTCATTCAAAACTACAACGTGTCCTGCAAAACACAAGTCTATGTTAAAGGAAAACTGAGAAAGAAAGTTATGGCATTTGAAAGAAAGGGAGAAAAAAACTTATTGCTAAAATGGAAATTCGCCCAGTTGGAAGGGGTTACAGAAGACCTGTTGGCTTTCCAAGCATGTCTATTTTAGTACATACATGGAAAATACTATTTACTTCAAATAAGTGTGTCGGTACCAGTCAATTACTGTCAGCAGTGACTGGCTAGTGTCAGAATAGGTAGGGACTTCAAAAATTTCTAGGAGACACAAGAGAGTTCTGAGAAGGGATGTTCCAGAAATCTTATCTAATAATGAATCCAAATTTACCAAAACACTCATAAAAATTAAAAACAATCTTTTTTATATTATTTCCCCTAAAAAATGAGTATTAATGACTTGCTACATCATATGTTCCAAAATTGAGGGATAAAAATACAAATCATCCTGCAAAAAAACAAGATAAAGCTATATTAATGAAACAATAAAAATGTTAATTTTGCTAATTTAGACATGTCTGGGTAACTTTGTAATTTTAAGGGCCAGTGCTAAGGATTTCTTTAGAAAACAATAGGGCTCTTCAAGGTCTTTGTGTGGTTAGAGATATCTCTTTACATCATGACTGTGGTTTCCAATGTTTGCTACCTTTATCTTGTTCTTTGACTGAAGATTCTTCGTCTGGTTTGACCTATCACAATGACTATGATTTGTCTCTATACAGATATTGCTAACAATATGAGCAAGTCCATGTTGTTATAAGGAATTTAAGGCTGAAAAACAGACAATTCACAGTTTAGTCTTCAACCAAAACTGTTTCTTGGTATTTTAGATGAATCCACCATTATAGGTATATTCCATCCTTATTCAAGTTTCCAAATTCAGAAGAGACTATGAAATCACTCACTATCTTCTGGATCTTAAGAGACACATTCAGACATCACAACTAGTGCTGCCTTAAAAATCATTGTGCCAAAAGTAATATAACCTTCATACAATTTCTAATTAAAAACACCACAAAAACAAAACAAAACAAAACAATGAGAACTGCAACCATGGGATGTAAGCTGTTCCTTTAAATTGATAGAATAGTTTAGGAAAATTAAGGGGCTCCATACATAATGAATAGCAGTCGGCTGAACAATAGTCAAGAGCAACTTCTCCTGACTAATCCATATACAGGAACATTCGCTATGCCAAGTGCTCCTGTACTTTCTACAAGAGAGCTGCTGCCTGACTTCTCTGGTGGTGACTTATCTCGTTAAGAACAAAAGGATTGTCAGTCTGAAATCAGACATGTCAGGTCCCTAGCTCCCCCAATATCATCTGTCAGGGGATAGTTAGGAGACCCCATACATGAGACTGTTGGCCGAGCCCACCAATATCAGCGGGTTCAGCCAATATTAGTCTACTGTGCATGGGGGCCTTTAGAGGTCTTCTAAAATATAAATTTATGGACAAATATAGTTTGAAATCTTCATTTTTGTAGCGTCGGCGTCCCTGCCTCCTGCTAGGCAGGGACGCCGTTCCCCTCACCTCTCCGCTCCATGCCCGGCGTCTTCCTCCCTCTCTGCTGGCAGCGCGCGCTGCTTCCCAGCCTCTGTGCTTAGGGCGCGCGCGCGCTCCCCCTCTCTTAAAGGGGCCGCGCGCGCCGTCCTAAGGAGTCCCCGGCCAATGGCCGGAGGACCTCACCATATATAAGGCACCTCCTCCAAAATGGAGGTGCCCGAGCAATGTTGTTGCAAAGCCTATCAACTCTGCTTCAGCCCTCAGGTCCCGTTACCAGATACCTGCCAGTGACCTGCCAGATCTCTGCTTGATACCTACCTGATTCCTGTCTATCTGCTTGCATTCCTGCGGTCCGACAGTCTGCCTTCCAACACCTTTCAGTCTGTCTATGGATCTGCCCGCCCGCTCACCTGGGAGCGCTCACCTGCTACCTGCCTACTAGCCTAGCTGGAGGCTCTGCCGTCACTTGCCGTGACCACCTGCCTGTCCAGAGACTCCTGCCCGCTCATCTGGGAGCGCTCACCTGCTACCTGCCTGCTAGCCTACCTGGAGGCTCTGCCGTCACTTGCCGTGTCCACCTGCCTGTCCAGAGACTCTTGCCCGCTCACCTGGGAGCGCTCATCTGCTACCTGCCTGCTAGCCTATCTAGAGACTCTTTCCCTGCTGTCACTTGCCGTGACCACCTGCCTGTCTAGAGACTCTTATCCTGCTGTCACTTGCCGTGACCACCTGCCTGTCTAGAGACTCTTACCCTTTTGTCACTTGCCGTGACCATCCGCCTGTCAAGAGACTGTCCCCGTCACTTGCCGTGATCTCCTGCCCTTCTACCCAGAGACTGTCCCTGTCACTTGCCGTGACTACCTGCCCTTCTACCCAGAGACTGTCCCTGTCACTTGCCGTGACTACCTGCCCGCCTTCCCTGGGAGTCACCCGCTTCCTTACAAGGACTGCCCCTTTGTATAGTTGCTCTGAGGTTCCACCTCCCAGACCCGTTATAATTTTGCTTATAATTTGTACCATGAAGTTTATTCTGAACATGCCTTTATTTTACAGGGACATTTTAGAAGATATGGAGCCATGTTTCAAAATTCAAGAGGGACATACAATATTATAATCATTCTGTATTTGTATGTATGGTTTTATATAGCTTTGTTAGTCTTGATTCTTACCAGTCATATATAACCTGTTTCTAGTTGGGAACCACATGCTCTTATCATACCACAATACTACTCAATTTTTTTACTCCTTTAGATTTCATTAAGTGTTTTTGTTTGTTTTGGACTTACTGTATTTTTCGGACCATAAGACGCACTTTTTTTCCGCAATATTTGGGAGGAAAATGGGGAGTGCGTCTTATGGTCCGAACGTTAACTGCGGTGGTGGTGAAATGGGATTGCGGCGGCGTCAGCGGCAGCAGAGGTGAGGCAGAGCGGCTGGGGCCGGGACTTGTGCCCGGCCGGTACTGGGGCTGGGGCCGGTGTCGGGCTGTGGGGGGGCGTCGGGTGGTGAAGTAGTGCGGCCTGCGCAGTTTTCCGGTGTGCGCAGCCATCTTCCTAGAGCTGTGATCTACATGAAAATGTCTGCCCGAGCCGGTGCATGTGCAGACCGGTAGCTCCGGTGGCCATTTTCCTGTAGATCACAGCTCTAGGAAGATGGCCGCTCACACACCGGAAACCTGCGCAGGCCGCACTGATTCGCCGCCCAACGCCGCTCACTGCCCGGCACCTGCAGCAGCCTGGTACAGGCCCCAGCCCGAGATCCCGGTCTCAGCACGGTACAGGCCCCAGTCCAAGGTCCCGGGCTCAGTCCGGTACAGGCCCCAGCCCGAGGCACTGGCCTCATCCCGGTACAGGCCCCAGCCCGAGGCCCTGGCCTCAGCCCTAGCCTCAGCCCCAGCCAAAGGCCTCAGCCCCAGCTCCAGCCAGAGGCCTCAGCCCCAGCCAGAGGCCTCGGCCCCAGCACAGGAACCGACCAGGCTAAGGGCCTCAGCCAGGCACAGGCCCAGGCCAGGCACAGGCTCCACAGCATCTGACCTCTTCTGCTGCAGCCGCCGACTTCCTGAGGGACCCTGCCTCCTGTGACCCTCGCTCCACTGTCCCCCAGGTAAGATACCGTACCTATTCAGACTATAAGATGGACCCCATCTTATAAAAATTATTTTTTTCTATTTTCCACCCCAAAATATGGGGTGCGTCTTATGGTCCGGTGCGTCTTATAGTCCAAAAAATACGGTAAACATTTAGGGGCAAATTTTGAAAGCTAAATGTGCCACCATTCTGCCTCAATTTACACCCAAAAAAACCTAGGGGATAAATACCTTGTGCCAAATCTTTTATGTGTTTAGACACTTTTTGCATCTTGCTAGACAAGAGGCATTGTTTAGTTGAGAATGAGTGTAGTTTCTTTGAAAGGGGTATTGTTTAAAAGGTGTCACACTACATCACCATTTTACCAACCAAAAATTTTGTCTAAAATTTAGCATAAAGTTTAACAAATGTGTTACAGAGCCACGAAGAAAAATGTAGCCTATATATTGCAGTTCTAAGCTCTCTAAATTCAATTGGTATGCATGGCACCTTTCATCCCCAATCCTGTTATGCATGGCTCCCCTCATCCCCAATCCTGGTATGCATGGCACCCCTCATCCCCAATCCTGGTATGCATGGCCCCCCTATCCTGGTATTCATGGCTCACCATCACTGCACACATGAAAAAAAATAAACACTCCTACTCACCTTTCTTCCCTCTGCTCCAGGGCTGCATCCTGTTCTGCCAGCAGCATCTCGCCTCAGCATCTGCACAGCGCATGAGGTCACTGCCATGAGCACTCAGATGCCGAGGTGAGCTGCTGAGATGTTCACTCTTCTCCTTGCCGGGACTATGGGCGTAGAGAGGAGTGAAAAGTCATTCTCCTTAATAGCGCAGTGTGAGTTGCAGCCGCCGCTTTCTGCAGTGGCTCAGTGATCCTCTATGCCTGCTACTAAACAGAATGAATATTCACTCCTCTCCACGCCCATGGGAGTGGAGAAGAGTGAATATTCATACTCTCTAATAGCGGGCACAGAGGATCCCTGAGTCGCAGCAGAAAAGGCGACTGCGACTCACACTGCGCTATTAAAGAAAATGAATATTCACCCCTCTCCACTCCCATCGGCATGGAGAAGAGTGAATATTCATTTTCTTTAGCAGCGGGCACACATGGTAGCTGCAGCAGCCGGCTACTGCCTATGTCCTCTCCTCCACCACCGCAAGCCCCCACCACCGGTATATACTATACTCTATATTTGTATATATAAGTATATACCCAAGTATAAGCCAAGAGAGGCTTTTTCAGCATAAAAAATGTGCTGAAAAAGTCGGCTTATACTCGAATATATACAGTATGTTAATAAATGTCTCTAAGGGCTCATGTACATTTCTGATTATATCAGACGAGTGTTATGCATGGTTTTCACGGATATCAATCGTACTTACTGTATGTAATTCTATGAGCCTGTGCACAAGTTTGATTTTTTTTCCACAGACCGAGTGGTCCATGGAGAAAAATCGGTGACATATCTGATTTTGATCAGTGTCTCCATCTGCCTCATTATAGGGAATCTTCCACATTTGGGTCCGTCTGAATCACTTATTTCAGAGATTTACACTGAAACCCAGGTGTAAGCGCTCAGCGCATAGTGCAGGATAAATGTGAACCGAGCCTTACTGTGATCTTTGGGAGGCAGAATGAGCAAATCAACAGCAGGTGATGAATATTTTTTTTTTTGCGCTGTTCATAGTGCGTGTATATGTGATTAGACGACTTTATTCTTCGGGCCGGTTCAATTACAGTGATACGTCATTTATATCGATTTTTTATGTGCTGTCACACACTAAAAGAAGCTTTTTTTTTCAAAAACAAGTTTTTGCATTGCCATATTTTGAGAGCTATAATTTTTCCATATTTTTGCCGACAGAGTCATGTGAGGGCTTGTTATTTGCGAGACGAATTGACTTTATTAATGGTACCATTTTCAGGCACATGAAATTTTTCGATTGCTTTCTATTCCGATTTTTGGGAAACAGAATGAACAAAACCTTGCAATTCAGGAATTGCTTTTTTTATGCCGCTCCACGGGTGGTAAAATTGATAAGGAAGCTTTACTTTTCGGGTCAGTACAATTACAGCAATACCATATTTATATATTTTTTTTTATGTTTTCGCACTTTTACACAATAAATCACTTTATAGAAAATAATTATTTTTGCATCGCTTTATTCTGAGAGCTATACCTTTTTATTTGTCTGCTGATGAAGCTGTCTTGCAGCTTGTTTTTTGCAGGACAAGATGACGTTTTCAGCGCTATAATTTTTATTTACATTTGTCTTTTTGATCGTGTTTTATTCCATGTTTTGATCGGTGGTATGATGAAAAAGCAGTTTTTGCCTCGTTTTTATTTGTTTTTTTTTCGGTGTTCACTGAAGAGGTTAACTAGTGGGAGGTTGAGTCATTCTGGACGCGGCAATACCAAATATGTGTACTTTTTTTTTCGGAATAGAAAATAGGATCTGTGTCTGGCACACCAACCAGGTAAAATCAAAAACCTTTATTGAACAATGTTTAATATGCAAACTGCCTCTTCTGAGAGAAACAGGACTTGAACTCTATAGCGCCGCCTATTGGAAGCAGCAATCTTACAAGTCACAATCGACACTTTAACGAGTCTTGCAATATGACTTAGGATAAAAGCCAAATCAGAATCTCAATTTGCAGACACAGTGTTTCAGGCTGTTGGCCCTCATTAGTGCAAAGTGTGAGAACTGATTTGGCTAGGTGAGAGGCTCTGGACTGAGGTCTAAGAGGTAACATTTCTCATTGTGGAGAGTGACATGGCACGTCAAGGTAAGGAGGCATATTCACCGTGCAATGCTCCTCTGGGGAATTTAATATGCAAATTGCCTCTTCAGAGAGAAAGAGGACTTGTACTCTATAGCGCCACCTATTGGAAGCAGCAATCCTACACGTCACAATCGACACCTTAATGAGTCTTGCAATATGAAAATGTTTAAAAGAGATTAAAAAACACCTAACACTTACACCTACAATTTATATATAGATTTTTTTATTATTATTATTATTATTATTATTTTGTGATTTTTTTAAATATTTTAAAAAATGTTTACACTTTTTTACTTAGTTCATTAAAGGACTTTGACTTTCACAGCTCTGATCGCAGTTATAAAGCATAGCAATGCAGGAGTGCTGCACTGACACTTATCTTACTAACTTGCTAGCCCTGGTGACCCGGATGTCATCAGGTCACCTTGGCCACGATCGGCCCCTCGCAATGATGTCACGGGGGCACCGATCGGAGTGCAGAGGAAGCCCCCTCCCTCTCCCTGCCTTCTAAATACGGTGATCGATACTGATTGCAGCACGTAGAGGATTAAACTGCCAGGAGCGGTGTGGGCACCGCTCCTGGCAGTGAGTGCCGGGTGTCAGCTGTTATGTCAGCCGAATATCCTTTTATGTTACTACTTTGCAAACAAAATGGCTGAAAACTTTATAAGTTATGGGAGACATCATTTGCTAAATTCTTGTGTGCCTTTGTTTATTCATTTGGTTGTTCACTACTTTTGGGACATTCCTGCATTCGCTGCTATCATTTAAGCTTCTGGTTGGAAGTTCAGTTGCACATGTAAATTTAGTATTTTACATTTTGCTTTGATCCCATATGTGAAATATCTAAACTGATTTCCCATTAGTGCATGTTTTTTCATTACTTTAGTCTTTCAATATGGCAGAAGAGCCATTGAGAACCCAAACGCTAGGGATGGGGTAAAATAACAATATGGCCACAGTTATGCCCCTGCTCTGCATGCATCATACAATGCACATTACAGAAAAATATTTCAGTTATATAAATGTACAATATTTTCCTATTTCATTAATTTCCGACCTCTGTCACCCTGTAAGATTTAATAAAGAATGAAAAAATCTCTCACAGATATAACAAAAGCTGACATTAGCTTGCATTTCATGTTAAACTACAGTATTGAAGTTTAATTTTGTAGAGATAAAATAAATGTATTAACAGCTAAAAATATTCATTATTCAGAATGTGTTATACATCACATAAAATATATTAATCCTCTTAGATTATAGTGTAACACATTTAATAGTAATTGAATAAATTACAGTTAAAGAAATAATGTTAATTCTGTACAGTTTAGAAATATCTAACTTAATACTTTTTGTTGAAATGCTACTAGTGATGGACGAGCACTAAAAATGCTCGGGTAGTCGTTGTTTGAGTCAAGCAAATTGGAATGCTCGGGTGCTCAGACCAAGTAACGAGCCCAATGTAAGTCTATGGGAAACTCGAGCATTTTTCCGGCCGCCCCCACCCCCGGCGGTCTGCAGAGGGCCTAAAAATTGACCAAATCTATGGGAACAGTGCTCAAATGACATGGGAACAGCATGGGGAAGACCCCTGGAAGCATCTCTGACTCCCAGGTCACTGCTGTCAACAATGTTGTCAGAGGTATTACGCCACTTTTACGGACTCACAATAAAACATACAAAAACGAAACCAAAATGGATTTTCCTGGGAAAAATGTTAAGGAATTAAGGAAGGGTAAAATAAATAACCAAAAACAAAAATGCTCCTCCTTGGGCTATGTTCACATGTAGCATTTTTGATGCATTTTTGCACTTTTGCATTGCTTTAATACATTCACTGGTAAATGTCATTTTAACATTTTACTACCATATCTGGCCATGTGTGTGTGAGATCAGACACATCCTGTTTAATTTATGAAGGAGGGACTCTGAAAGTCACAAAGCCTATTTTTATAGGGCCATCAGGCGGCCCTTACTCTTCTTAAAGGGCCAGCAGTCGGCCCTCACTATTGTTAAAGAGCCATCAGCCGGCTATGCTTTGTTGTTCCCATTATTAACGAGTTGGTCTCCTATACTGTTATTGCATATGCAGTGACTGCAAGGGCTGCCAAAAATTTGGACGCACCCCAATATCCCTTTGAAGAGACATAGAGGAGGGCCTCAGTAAAAAAAATGTTCCCATGATAAAGGAGTGGGTCTCCTATAGTTGTAATGCCCATGCAGTGACTGCAAGGGCTGCCACAATTTGGGAAAAACCCCAATAACAATTTAAAGACACATAGAGGTGGGCCTCAGTAACGACATGTTCCCATTAGAAAGGAGCGCTTCTGCTATACAGTTATAGGGTCTTTCCAAACAAAAAAGAAACCATGAGTATAGATGGCATAGATAGAAAGCAGTTTTTAATTAAGTCAATGTATAAATATATCCACAATTTAAATACAACATACAAATCTAAAGGGGACAAAAAAGTGCTAAGAACTAGGAGAGAGACCCCAGTCCCATAAAGGGAAGATGTATTTTATCCCATCCAGGCAAAATGGAATCTATCTGGCTATTAAGTATAGGCCACCTATTCAGAAATTTGCATATAGTACTCTTACTGTAGTCAGACTGTACTCCTCACAAGAGCAGTACCCTGAATAGGTAATGTTTACCGCAATATAAAGCCACTCACCTGCCTCTTGAGAAAGCTGCTTTAAAGTGAAAAGCGCGTCAAGGTGCGTCCGCTACCTTTGACCCCTGTGGTCCCACCCTGCATTGGCTTTATATTACGGTACGCATTACCTATATTGCGGCTTTATATTGCAGTAAACATTACCTATTCAGGGTACTGCTCTTGTGGGGAACAAATTTTTTTTCTCAATATTAGGAAGTGGGTCTCCCATTCTGTTTGCCTATGCAGTGAATGCAATGGTTGCCAAAAATTTGGAGGCACTCCAATGCCCCTTGCAAGAGACGTAGAGGATGTGATATGGTAGATATAGTGGTGAATGATATGGTGGTGGAGAATGAGGAGAAGGAGGAGAACAAGAGCAAATAGACAAAATCAGGAAGCGTCTACCCATGTCTTGGTGTGAAGAGGTGCATGGGAATAGACCGCCCAAAAAAGGCACTGGATTTGAGTTTATGTTATCCCTGACGAAGGACGCTCCAGTCCGAAATGCGCGTCGGGGCTCAGCCGCGATCCCTCCATTGGTACCCCACATTCAGGTATGTCAGCCCCATGGTTCCCTCTGTTTTGTGCACAATTTTTTTTAACTAATTGCATACATCATAGTAGGTTGCACATGGTACTGATTTATTTCAAACATCTTGTATGCCAGTTAGTATCAGCAATATGCCCTAAGCAATCTCCATATTATAATGGAACCACTATTGTACTATTTGCCATTTAATTACTATCACCTATGTGGGTAATTGCTGTCCCTGACATACTTATTATTACCAATTTGGCACATCAATATATTGTGGGATTTTAATGGAGTATGTCCATTGCAACTGGTATATATTCATTGTGACTGAATTGGACGATATATAATTTGTAACACAGATGTTGCATGTACATTTTTGGTGTTTGCGGATTTTTATGTGTTTGTAGCACCACTTTGACCAATTTTTTCATTAAAGGTCTTTTATACATATGTTAGTTTATGTCTCATGAATATTGGACTGGACATTTGGTGGTTCTCCTTTCTTCCTGTGTTCTCATCCGAATGGTCTGCCATTTATTGTGTCCACACAGCATATACATCTAAAAAATTATTTTTGGGGTTTTTCATATTGACCGACGTGTCTCTATGATATATTCCCATTGGTGTGGATTTTCCTAAGCGTCTATTGTGCTTATAATTCGGTGGTGTTGAGAAGTCTGGCCCAATCCAGCCCTTGTTCATTTTTATAAGAGTCAGCCTGTCAGCATTTTCATCTGACAGGCGGATGTGCCTATCAGTTATAATTCCCCCGGCGGCAGTAAAATCCCTCTCTGACAAAACGCTAGCAGCAGGGCAGGCCAGGACCTCCAAGGTGTAGAGAGTCAATTCATGCCATGTGTCCAGCTTGGATACCCAATAATTATAAGAATTATAAGGCAGAGGAATCACGGAGGATGTTGGTACGGTCGGAAAGGTACTCCTTCAGCATCTTCCCAAACTTTTCCCTCCTTGGGAGAGTATCCCACGCATCAGGGCCTGTGCAATGGGAGAGTCTGAGAAAACTGTCCTAGA
This sequence comes from Phyllobates terribilis, assembly GCF_046119375.1. Classification (NCBI taxonomy): domain Eukaryota; kingdom Metazoa; phylum Chordata; class Amphibia; order Anura; family Dendrobatidae; genus Phyllobates; species Phyllobates terribilis. Next base: position 519,272,744 of record NW_027362763.1, on the reverse strand, counting down.
ACTTTGACAGTGTTCCCCTGCCTTTGCTGGATTGGATTTGTGTCTTTCTCACCTGTACTCCTTGGTTATCCAATGAACTGTGACCTCTGCCACCAGCGTTTTCAGATGGGAATTATTTTTAATAATTTCGCAACAAAGGGCTTCTGGTGCTGCCCCATTTTATAAGGCCTGTCCGCCGTGGGAATAAGAGATAGAAAGTTCTCCTTGTAGCGTGGGTCTAGAAGTGTCACCAACCAGTAATGACTGTCACCCAAAATTTGGGGTCACAGGAAAGGCTGCATAACATAAACTCAGCCATGTGAGCCAGACTGCTAACAGGCAAGACTTCTGTGTCCTCACCAAGAGGATGACTGACCATGCTCTTCTCCTCATCCTCCTCCTCCCTGTCCTCAGGCCATCCATGCTGAACAGACGGTATGATAGTTGTGCAGGTATTACTGTCTAAAGCGCAGGAAACTAGCTCCTGTTCTTCCTCCTCCCTCTCATTGTCACCCAATCCACGTTGGGATGAGATGAGGCTGGGCTGTGTGGAATCACCCTGTTTTGTTCCTTGCTCCATCTCATCGTGCTCTGCCTGCAATGCATCCTCTTTAATTGTGAGCAGCGAGCGTTTCAGAAGACAGAGAAGCGGGATGGTGACGCTAATTATGGCGTCATCGCCACTCACTATCTTGGTGGAGTCCTCAAAGTTTTGGAGGATGGTACAGATGTCTGACATCCATGTCCACTCCTGAGGTCTTATGTGTGGAGCCTGACCTGAATACTGACGGCCTTGTTGATGCTGGTAGTCAACAACTGCCCTCTTCTGCTCACAAATCCTTCCCAACATCTGCAATGTAGAGTTCCAATGTGTGGGGACATGGCACACCAGTCGGTGAGCCGGAAGCTGCAAACACTGCTGAAGCACGGCAATGGCGGCGGAAGCTGTAGCTGACTTTCTAAGATGGGCACACACGCAATGTACTTTGACAAGCAGATCCAGCAGATCTGGGTAGGTTTTGAGAAACCACTGAATCACGAGGTTAAGCACATGGGCCAGGCATGCTACGTGTGTGAGCTGGCCTCACTTCAGAGCCGCCACCAGGTTCTGACCATTGTCACACACAACCATGCCTGGCTGTAGGTTCAGCAGCATCAGCCAGAGATCTGCCTGCTCTTTCAGAGCTGTCCACAACTCTTGAGTGTTGTGTGGTTTGTCACCTAAGCATATTAGCTTCAGCACAGCCTGTTGCCACTTGGCCGAGGCAGTGCTGCAGTGCTTCCAGCTTGTGACTGATGTGGTCATTTTGGAGATGGAAGCTGAAGAATAGGAGGAGGAGGTGCAAGAGCTGTAGAATGTGGAGGCAACCACAGGGCCCACAATCCTCTGCGTTGTGAGGATGTGTTCCGTCCCAAGATCTGACTGGGTCCCAGCTTCCACTATAATAACCCAGTGTGCCATCAGCGAGATGCTCCGTCACTGCCCACAAGCACTTGTCCATGTGTCCGTGGTTAGGTGGACTTTTCCAGTAACTGCGTTGTTGAGGGCACGGCTAATGTTGTGGGACACGTGCCCGTGTTATGCAGGGACGGCACACCGGGAGAAATAGTGGCAGCTAGGGACCAAGTACCGAGGGACGGTCGCCGCCATCAGGTTGTGGAAATCTTCCGTCTCCAAGTGCGTAAAAAACAACATTTCGAGAGCAAGCATTCCCGAAATGTGTGAATTTAGTACTGTGGCCTATGGGGCATTGGCTGCGGATTTGCGCTTGCGTTCCAAGGACTAGGGTAGGGACAACTGAATGCTGTGCTGGGACAAGGACATGGACGTGTTTGCTGATGGTGCTAGTTGAGAGTGTGCAATGACAGGTGCTGGGCGGGAGGCATCGTCACATGTGCCATGGACAGGGGATTAGCATGCATGCACAACAGCGGAAGAAGCAGTGGTGTCATCCGCAGACACTTTTTCTGGACCCTGGTGTTCGGCCCACCTAGTCGGGTGCTTTGCTGTCATGTGCCTGATTATACTGGTGGTGATCAGGCTGGTAGTTTTGCTACCCCTGCTGATGCTGACCTGACAGATGGTGCAAATGGCCTTTTTGGAGTTATCTGCAGATTCTTTAAAAAACAACCAGACTCGGCAAGACCTAACAGTTGTACTGGCAACTTCCGTCGTGTTGGTGTTACGGGGAACGCTTTCCAGGCTTGTTTCTATGGCCACCACACTGCTTCTTCCTACCTGTTGTGGTGCTACACCTCCCTCCCCCTGTGTGCTGCTGTCCTTGCTCTGCATGTCCGCCTGCCAGGTTGGGTCAGTTACTATATCCTCCACCACCTCATCTTCCACTTCCGCACCCTGGTCCTCCTCCTGACTTTCTGGCAATTGTGTCTCATCATCATCCACCTCTTGCGACAGTAATTGCACTTTCCCACCGTTGCCTTTGTGTGACTGTGGCTGCTCAAATATTTGGGCATCGCTACACGCGTTCTCCTCTTGACCCGCTTGAAGCTTGCCGGGCGAGGGGCCCGAATCTATAAATGGAAACGTGAACAGCTTTTTGGAGTGTCCAAGTGTGGAATCAGTTGTCTCAGGGGACTTGGCATGGTGGGAGGAAGAAGAATCAGAGTGAGGAATATGCAGTCCAGACTCATGGCTTCTGAGACTTGACCGTGTGGAAGACAGGGTGGTGGTGGTGATGGCAAAGTGACTGGAAGCATTATTTGCTATCCAATCAACAACCTTATGACACTGCTGTGTGTTCAATAGCGGTGTTCTGCGGTCCCCTAGTAATGGGGACAGGAAGGTTGAGCAACAAGATGTGGGTGTTTTTTGGGGCACAATTTCAGCTTGGCCACGGCCACGGCCTCGGCCTCGCCCTCTGCATGCACCATCACCATCACGTCCACTTCCCCGTCCCTTGCCACGCGCCATGCCCATTTTAAATGGAGGACAATATTTTCCACGTTCACTACAAATGGCTGAATTTGGACCACAGTTATATGTGATAATTCTGATGGACAACCACGGTTTTAAATAGCAGCCCTGTAGTTTACTATTCTTCACAGCGACCTCATGTGAATAGCTTCACTGACACAATGCAACAAACTGTAAATGGAAGACAGAAATGGCTGAATTTGGACCGCAGTTATATGTGATACGTCTGACGGACAACCACGGGTTTAAATATTGGGCATGTAGTTTACAATTCTTCACAGCCAGCACATGTGAATAGCTTCACTGACACACTGCAACAAACTGTAAACGGAGGCCAATATTTTCCACGTTCACTACAAATTTCTGGATTTTTATCGCTGTAATATGGAAAAGATCTGGCTGTATTCTGCAGTGCTAACAAGCAAATGGAGTAGAAAAATGGTGTACTCTGGATTGCTTTTTAAGCAAATAATCAGGATTAAGATCTAAAAAATATTAGCCCTGGCCCCTAATATCTGGGGCTACAGTATGTCTCCAAATATCTGGAACAGCAGCAGACAGAACGTACAATGGACTCTCTTGTGCTGTATACACTGTCTGCCACAAACACTGCCTGCCTTGCTTTTTAAGCAAATAATCAGGATTAAGATAAAAAAGAGCCCTGGCCCCTGATATCTGGGGCAATGTCTACATATATCTGTAGCAGCAGCAGGCAGAATGTGCAATGGACCCTCTCGTGCTGTATATACTGTCTGCCACAAATCCTGCCATCCTGTCTAACTCCTGCTATCACCGCTGAATATATGCAGCTAGATTAGTCCTCAGAAGGACTGTTAGTTCAGATGGATATATAGATATATTGTGGTAAACCTACACTAACTAATAAACAAGCAAATCTGTCCTTGAATCAGCAGCACCTCTCCCTACTCAGCCTGTTTCTGGGGTAGACTGTGACGAGCCTAGCGTCACCGGGTCTTAAATAGACCCGATGACGCTACGCGGCCAGCCAATCACTGTAATGCCACAACCAACATGGCTACGGCATTACAGTGCGTGGCAAGCAATCCCTGCATGTTAATTGGCTCTCTAAACAGCGCCAAACATGCAGGGAGGGGACCCGAGCTCCCGTCCGAGCAAGCTGGAAATACTCGCCAAGCTTTTCGAGCACAGTGATGCTCGGGCGAGTACCGAGTAGTGGCGAGCACGTACCCTCATCACTAATTGCTACCTAAAACACCAGTATAAGCAATTCACACATTTTTTAGTTTCTGGTCCCATTAGTGCCTGAATGCTACAATCCAATAAATTGAATACCTAGGCCCTGATTCATCACTGCCTTTGTGCCTGTTTGTTGTCTAGTTTTGTGCCTTTTTTTGTTTGCACCCAATTCATTTTTCTATTTGTGCCCTTTTTGAAGTCTATTTTATATGTGCTCATCTATTGTTTTTTTGTGCTTCATGGGTCAAGTTCAGTTATTCCAGGTGTTTTCACCTGATTCAAGTGCAATATTTTTTAAAAAGTTGCAAAATTTGGCGCTATTCCATTCCAGTCCATCCTTGGAGTATGTTTGAGTATGCCACTATTTTTGGTGCAATTTTTGCATTACTTTGTGAAATATGTGAGTTTTGATGCCAAAAAGTTGCAAAAACAGCTCAAGACAGGAAATAAAGACCATATTATACTTTGCCATTTTCAAGAATTTAGTGATAAAACCAACAGTTAATACACAAGACAGAAAAGGAAAGTGACTTAAAAAACGCAAATGGTAAATCAAGGCCCAAGCATTAGTCCCTTCAATTATAGTCTATATTCTATAGACAGATTTAATAAATCATTGACAAAGAACAAATAATAATAAACAGATTTAATCTTTATTAACTCATGAACATAAAAACACAAAAAGTACAGAAAAACCCTCAGATATGTAGAAGAGAAAAACACAAGGCTGACACTTGATGCAGCTTGGGCATAAAATATACAGTCATGGCCAAAAGTTTTGAGAATGACACCAAAATTATATTTTCACATGATCTGCTGGCCTCTGGTTTTTATTAGTGTTTGTCTGATGTTTATATCACATACAGAAATATAATTGCAATCATATTACAAGTACCAATAGGTTATATTGACAGTTAGAATGAGTTAATGCAGCAAGTCAATATTTGCAGTGTTGCCCCTTCTTCTTCAAGACCTCTGTAATTCTCCCTGGCATGCTCTCAATCAACTTTTGGACCAAATCCTGACTGATAGCAGTCCATTCTTGCATAATCAATGCTTGCATTTTGCCAGAATTTATTGGTGTTTGTTTGTCCACCCGTCTCTTGATGATTGACCACAAGTTCTCAATGGGATTAAGATCTGGGGAGTTTCCAGGCCATGGACCCAAAATCTCTATGTTTTGTTCCATGAGCCATTTAGTTATCACCTTTGATTTATGGCAAGGTGCTCCATCATGCTGGAAAAGGCATTGTTGGGCGCCAAACTGCTCTTGGACGGTTGGGAGAAGTTGCTCTTGGAGGACATTCTGGTATCATTCTTTATTCATGGCTGTGTTTATAGGCAAGACTGTGAGTGAGCCGATTCCCTTGGCTGAGAAGCAACCCCACACATGAATGGTTTCAGGATGCTTTACAGTTGGCATGAGACAAGACTGGTGGTAGCGCTCACCTCTTCTTCTCCGAATAAGCTGTTTTCCAGATGTCCCAAACAATCGAAAAGGGGATTCATCAGAGAAAATGACTTTGCCCCAGTCCTCAGCAGTCCACTCCCTGTACCTTTTGCAGAATATCAGTCGGTCCCTGATGTTTTTTCTGGAGAGAAGTGGCTTCTTTGCTGCCCTCCTTGAAACCAGCCCTTGCTGAAAGAGTCTCCGCCTCACAGTGCGTGCAGAAGCACTCACACCAGCCTGCTGCCATTCCTGAGCAAGCTCGGCACTGCTGGTAGTCCGATCCCGCAGCTGAAACAGTTTTAAGATACGGTCCTGGCGCTTGCTGGTCTTTCTTGGGCGCCCTGGAGCCTTTTTGACAACAATGGAAGCTCTCTCCTTGAAGTTCTTGATGATGCGATAGATTGTTGACTGAGGTGCAATCTTTGTAGCTGCGATACTCTTCCCTGTTAGGCCATTTTTGTGCAGTGCAATGATGGCTGCACGTGTTTCTTTAGAGATAACCATGGTTAACTGAAGAGAAACAATGATACCAAGAACCAGCCTCCTTTTAAAGTGTCCAGTGATGTCATTCTTACTTAATCATGACTGATTGATCGCCAGCCCTGTCCTCATCAACACCCACACCTGTGTTAATGGATCAATCACTAAAACGATGCTAGCTGCTCCTTTTAAGGCAGGACTGCAATGATGTTGAAATGTGTTTTGGGGGTTAAAGTTCATTTTCTGGGCAAATATTGACTTTGCAAGTACAGTAATTGCTGTTAAGCTGATCACTCTTTGACATTCAGGAGTATATGCAAATTGCCATTACAAAAAATGAAGCAGTAAACTTTGGAAAAATTACTATTTGTCTCATTCTCAATACTTTTGGCCATGACTGTAGTACAGGAGCCTAACTAATAGGTCCACCATGGGAGAGACACTTAAATGTATACTGTACATAGCGGTCCGGACAGCGGGGAACATGTTTATGTCTCCTGTTTACAGCATGTCTTACTAAGCTGGATGGAATAGGCATCTGGTCATCTGGCAATTCTGGCAAATACCGTATCAGATGGGCAGCTCCTTCCTTCCCTTGACTCCATGGATGCCCTCTTTGTTCTCTGCATTAATATTTAGATTTCTGCATTGTGCATGGATTAATTTCAGTGGTGTGTTGCCCATTCCACGTGTACTCCTTTCCTTCCTATACTCCTTTAGTACGTGAGGAAGAAGGAAAGTGGAGGTGATGCTGATGAAGCCAGTCAGCATTATCATTAGTGATGGACGCACTAAAATGCTCGGGTGCTCGATGCTCGGGTCGAGCAAATTGGAATGCTCAGGTGCTCGACTCGAGCAACGAACCCAATGTAAGTCTATGGGAAACTCAAGCATTTTTCAGGCGGCTCCCCCTGGCGGTCTGAAGAGGTCCTAACAATTGCCAAAATCGATGGGAACAGTGCTCAAATGACATGGGAATAGCATGGGGAAGACCCCTGGAAGCATTTCTGACTCCCAGGTCATTGCTGTGAACAACGTTGTCAGCGGTATTACGCCACTTTTACGGACTCACAATAAAACATACAAAAACAAAATCAAAATGGATTTTCCTGGGAAATAAGTTAAGGAACATCCTTTCCAGGGTAATGACTTGTATATAAGGCAAAATAAATAACCAAAACCAAAAATACTCTTCCACACCTTGGGCTATGTTCACAAGTAGCGTTTTTGATGCGTTTTTTTGCACTTTTGCATTGCTTTCAACCGTGACAAATGCATTCACCCGGAAATGTCATTTTAACATTTTACAACTTTATCTGCCCATGTGGTGTGTGAGACATGATCAGACACATCCTGTTTCATTTATGAAGGAGGGACTCTGAAAGTCACAAAGCCTATTTTTATAGGGCCATCAGGCGGCCTTTACTATTCTTAAAGGGCCAGCAGTCGGTCCTCACTATTCTTAGAGAGCCATCACCCGGCTATGCTTTGTTGCTCCCATTACTAAAGAGTGGGTCTCCTATACTGTTATTGCGTATGCAGTGAGTGGCAGGTCTGCCCAAAATTTGGTCACACCCCAATACCCCTTTGAAAATTTGGATGCACCCCAATACCCCTTTGAAGAGACTTAGAGGAGGGCCTCCTGAAAACAATGTTCCCATTATTAGGAAGTGGGTCTCCTATACTGTTTGCCTATGCAGTGAATGCAAGGGCTGCCAAAAGTTGGACCTACACCAATGCCTCTTAGAAGAGACGTTGAGGAGGGCCTTCTGAAAACCTGAAAACAATGTTCCCATTAATAGGAAGTAGGTCTCCCATTGTGTTTGCCTATACAGTGAATGCAAGGGTTGCCGAAAATTTGAAGGCATTCCAATGCCCCTTGGAAGAGACGTGGAGGTCAGAGGGCCACCTGGAAAAATGTTCCCATTATTAGGAAGTGGGTCTCCCATACTGTTTGCCTATGCAGTGAATGCAAGGGTTGCCAAAAATTTGAAGGCACTCCAATGCCCCTTGGAAGAGACGTGGAGGTCAGAGGGTCTCCTGAAAACAATGTTCCCATTATTAGGAAGTGGGTCTCCCATTGTGTTTGCCTATGCAGTGAATGCAAGGCTGCCAAAAATTGGGAGGCACTCCAATGCCCCTTGGAAGAGATGTAGAGGGCCTCATGAAAAAATGTTCAAATTAGAAAGGAGTGGGTCTCCAATACTTGTAATGCCCATGCACTAAGTGTATGGGCTGACAAACATTTACCCCTGGGGGGTATACATGAACATACTGTATTAAAAAAGTTTTTACGGGCATCATAAACACCCTTTAAAAAAATTATGTGGGTGTTGCATCATGGACCATGGTCACCCTGGTGATATGGTGATGGAGGATGAGGATGAGGAGAAGGAGGAGGACAAGAGCAAATAGCCAAAATCAGGACGTGTATACCCATGTGTGGGTGTGAAAAGGTACATGGGAATACACCTCCCAAAAAAAGACACTGGATTTGAGTTTATGTTACACTGCTATCATTCGGTGGTGTTGAGAAGTCTGGCCCAATCCAGCCCTTGTTCATTTTTATAAGAGTCAGCCTGTCAGCATTTTCAGTTGACAGGCGGATTCGCTTATCAGTTATAATTCCACCAGCGGCACTAAAAACCCTCTCTGATAAAACACTAGCGGCAGGGCAGGCCAGGACCTCCAAGGCGTAGAGAGCCAGTTCATTCCACGTGTCCAGCTTGGATACCCAATAATTAACAGAGGAATCATGGAGGACGTTGGTATGGTCGCCAAGGTACTCCCTCAGCATCTTTCCAAACTTTGCTTTCTTTGTGAGAGTACCCTGCGCCTCAGGGCCAGAACTTTGACAGTGTTCCCCTGCCTTTGCTGGTTTGGAGTTGTGTCTCTCTCGCCTGTAGTCCTTGGTTTTCCAACGAACTGTGACCTCTGCCGACAGCGTTTTCAGATGGGAATTTTTTTAATAGTTCCACAACAAGGGCCTTCTGGTACTGCCCCATTTTCGTAGACCTGTCAGCCTCAGGAATAAGGAATAAGAGATATAAAGTTCTCCTTGTAGCGTGGGTCTAGAAGTGTCACCAACCAGTAATGACTGTCACCCTAAATTTTGACAACGAGAGTGTCACGGGAAAGGCAGTGTAACATAAACTCAGTCATGTGTGCCAGACTGCTAACAGGCAAGACTTCCGTGTCCTCAACAAGAGGACGACTGACCATGCTCTCGTCCTCCTCCTCCTCCTCCCTGTCCTCAGGCCATCCACGCTGAACAGACAGTATGACAGTTGTGCAGGTAGTGCCGTCTATAGCGCATGAAACTAGCTCCTGTTCTTTGTCCTCCTCCTCTTCCTCATTGTCACCCAATCCACATTGGGAGGAGATGAGGCTGGGCTGTGTGTAATCACCCTGTATGGTTTCTTGCTCCATCTCATCATGCTCCGCCTGCAATGCATCCTCTTTGATTGTGAGCAGAAAGCATTTTAGAAGACAGAGAAGCAGGATGGTGACGCTAATTATGGCGTCATCACCGCTCACCATCTTGGTGGAATCCTCAAAGTTTTGGAGGATGGTACAGATGTCTGACATCCATGTCCACTCCTGAGGTCTTATTTGTGGAGTCTGAACTGAATACTGGTGGCCTTGTTGATGCTGGTAGTCAACAACTGCCCTCTTCTGCTCACAAATCCTTCCCAACATCTGCAGTGTACAGTTCCAATGTGTGAGGACATCACACACCACTCGGTGAGCCGAAAGCTGCAAATGCTGCTGAAGCATGGCAAGGGTGGCGGAAGCTGTAGCTGACTTTCTAAAATGGGCGCACAGGTGGCGTACTTTGACAAGCAGATCCGGCAGCTCTGAGTAGGTTTTGAGAAACTGCTGAACCACGAGGTTAAGCACATGGGCCAGGCATGGTACATGTGTGAGCTCGCCTCGCCTCAGAGCCGCCACCAGGTTTCGGCCATTGTCACACACAACCATGCCTGGCTGTAGGTTCAGTGGTGTCAGCCACAGATCTGCCAGCTCTTTCCAAACTGTCCACAACTCTTCAGCATTGTGTGGTTTTTCACCGAAGCATATTAGCTTCAGCACAGCCTGTTACCCCTTGGCTGAGGCAGTGCTGCAGTGCTTCATGCTTGTGACTGATGTGGTCATTTCGGAGATGGAGGCTGAAGAGGAGGAGGAGGCTGAGGATGATAGGGTGCAGAAGCTGTAGACTGTGGGGGCAACCCTGATTGACCTAGGGCCCCCAATCCTCAGCGTCAGGAGGATGTGTTCCGTCCCAAGATCAGATTGGGTCCCGGCTTCCACTATGTTAACCCAGTGTGCCATCAGCAAGATGTACCATCCCTGTCCACAAGCACTTGTCCACGTGTCAGTGGTTAGGAGGACTTTCCCAGTAACTGAATTTTTGAGGGCACGGCTAATGTTGTGGGACACGTGCTTGTGTAATGCGGGGACAGCACACCTGGAAAAATAGTGGCAGCTGGGGACCGAGTACCGAGGACGGCCATTGCCATCAGGTTGCAGAAAGCTACCGTCTCCACAAGCCTAAAAGGCAAATTTTCTAGCGCAAGCAGTCGCGAAATGTGGGAATTTAGTAGTGTGGCCTGTGCGGCGTTGGCTGCGTATTTGTGCTTGCGTTCCAAGGACTGGGGTATGGACAAATGAACGCTGTGCTGGGACAAGGACGTGCTTGCTGATGGTATTAGTTGAGATTGTGCAACGACAGGTGCAGGGGAGGAAGCATTTTCGCATGCACTATGGACAGGGGATTGGCTTGCATGCACAACAGCGGTAGAAGCAGTGGTGTCACCCGCAGACACTGTTCCTGGATCCTGGGGTTCGGCCCACAAAGTCGGGTGCTTTGCTTCCATGTGCCTGATCATGCTGGTGGTGGTCAGGCTGGTAGTTTTCCTACCCCTGCTGATGCTGGCCTGGCAGATGGTGCAAATGGCCTTTTTGGGGTTATCAGCAGAGTCTTTAAAAAACAACCAGACTCAGGAAGACCTAACAGTTGTACTGGCAACTTCCGTCGTGTTGGTGTTACGAGGAACGGTTGCCCGCCTTCTGTCTGCGGCCACCACACTGCTTCTTCCTGCCTGTTGGAGTGCTCTGCCTCCCTCCCCCTGTTTGTCCTCGTTCTGCATGTCCTCCTGCCAGGTTGGGTCAGTTACTATATCATCCACCACCTCGTCTTCCACTTCCGCACTCTGGTCCTCCTCCTGACTTTCTGGCAATTGTGTCTCATCATTGTCCACCTCTTGGGACACTTTTCCACCGTCGCCTTCATATGGCCGTGGCTGCTCAAATATTTGGACATGGCTACATGCGATCTCCTCTTGCCCCGCTTCAAGTGGACCAGGCGAGAGGCCTGAATCTATAAATGTGGGATCTGTTGTCCAAATGTGGGATCAGTTGTCTCTGGGCACTCGGCATGGTGGGAGGAAGGAGGATCAGTGTGAGAAATATGCAGTCCAGACTCATGGCTACTGAGACTTGACAGGGTGGTGGTGGTGGATAAGTGACTGGAAACATTATCTGCTATCCAACCAATAACCTTTTCACACTGCTCTGTGTTCAATAGTGGTGTTCTGCGGTCCCCTATTGATTGGGATAGGAAGGTCGAGCGAGTAGTTGTGGGTGTTTCTTGTGGCACAATTTCAGCTTGCCCATGGCCTCAGCCTCTGCATGCACCATCACCATCACGTTCAGTTCCCTGTCTCTTGCCATGTGCCTTGCCCATTTTAAATGGAGGACAACATCTTCCACACTCACTACAAATGGCTGAGCGAACTTATATGTGATCCGTGTGACGGACAAACCACAGTTTTAAATAGCTGGCCTGTAGGTAACTATTTTTAACAGCGACCTCGTGTCAATAAGTTCGCTGACATACGGCAACAAAATTTCAATGGAGGCCAGAAATGGCAGAATTTTTTGCGCAATTATATGTGATCCATGTGATGGACAAACCACAGTTTTAAATAGCTGGCCTGTAGGTAACTATTTTTAACAGCGACCTCATGTCAATAAATTCGCTGACACATGGCAACAAAATTTCAATGGAAGCCAGAAATGGCAGAATTTTAAGCACAATTATATATGATCTGCGTTACAGACAAACCACAGTTTTAAATAGTTGGCCTGTAGGTAACTATTTTTAACAGTGACCTTGTGTCAATAAGTTCACTGATACACTGCAACAAAATTTCAATGGAGGCCAGAAATGGCAGAATTTTCTGCGCAATTATGTGTGATCCGTGTGACGAACAAACCACAGTTTTAAATAGCTGGATTTTTAGCGCTGTAATATGGAAAGGACCTGGCTGTATTCTGCAGTGCCAACAAGCAAATGGTGCAGAAAAACAGTGTTCTCTGGATTGCTTTTTAAGCAAATAATCAGGATTAAGATAAAAAAAAATATTCCTGGCCCCTGATACCTGGGGCTAGTTCTACAAATATAATAGCTGTAAAAGGACCAGCATACAGAACTGGAATGGACCCTCTTGCTATGTGCACTGCAGTCTACTATATATCCTGCCTTCCTGCCTAGCACTGATATCTATGCAGCTGGATTAGTCCTCAGTAGTGTTGATCGAGCACTAAAATGCTCGGGTGCTCGAAGCTCGGGCCGAGCTCGCCGTGATACTCGGGTGCTCGACCCGAGCAACGAGCCCAATGTTAGTCTATGGGAGACCCGAGCATTTTTGCGGTGGCACCCCCGTCAGTCTTTTAAAAGCCTAACAAGTGCCCAAAACGATAGTGACAGTGCTCAAATGACATGGGACAGCATGGGGATCGCCCCAGGAAGCATTTCTGACCCCCAGGTCACTGCTGTCAACAACGTGGTCAGAGGTATTAAGCCACTTTTACGGGCTCACAATAAAACGTTCAAAAACGTAACTGAAACTATTTTCCTGTGAAATATGTTAAGGAATTTCTTTTTCAGGGTAAAGACTTGTGTATAAGGTAAAATAAATAACCAAAAACAAAAATACTCCTCCACACCTTGGGCTATGTTCACAAGTAGCATTTTTTATGCGGTTTTGCACTTTTGTATTGCTTTCAACTGTGACAAATGCATTCACCGGGAAATGTCATTTTAACATTTTACAACCTTTTCTGGCCATGTGCTGTGTGACACATGCATAAAGTGCTGAAAAGACATGGGAACAGCATGGGGAAGATCCCTGGAAGCATCTCTGACACCCAGGTCACTGTCTAAAAGTGTGCCCATCATAAGTGATCCTTGCCGCATCAGAAGATGCAGACTTGCAACTATCCCCGTGCAAGTTCTAGTCCCAGGGCAGTATTCAATTGTACCTCCCCCATTCCTTGCAATACAAGCGCAAGTATGCAGCCTGCCACCCACCCACCCCCAGGCTGCAATACTATACTGCTTGTTTGCTTGCACTTGAAATTGGGCCTTTTAGGCATGTGGAGGCGGAATCTGGCCACCACGTCATGGCTGCGTTGGCGGCCTGGAATCCATACTCAGTCCCCAGCCGCCCGGCGGCCGGGTGTCCATGCTCGGTCCCCAGCTGCCCCGCGGCCGGGTGTCCACACACGGTTCCCAGCCACCTGGGGGCAGCCGGGTGTCCATAAACGGTCCCCAGCCGCCCCTATTTCTCCTTGGAACATCCCCCCACACACTTTTCTTAGCCCGGCCTGCTTTAGGGCAGCATTGGACGAGCCCACCAGAGAACCAGACTCCTCCGGTGGGCCCTGGCTTCTCCATCAGGGGAGTTGAGAGTGCCAAGTTGAGGAGCATGATGATGATGACAGAACTTAGCATCTGCTTTGTTTTCTTTTAATGCAAGTGTAAGTGTGCAGCCTGCCACCCACCCACCCCCAGACTGCAATGCCATACTGCTAGCTTGCACTTGAAATGGGGCCTTTTAGTTTGGAGGAGGCCGAAGCTGGCCACTACCTCATGGCTGCTTCGGCAGCGAGTTATCCATACTCAGTCCCCAGCTGCCCCTATTTGTCCTGGTGTGCCTTATACATAAGATTAAGCGCGTATACCAAAACATTACCTGTGCCCTCCCCAGTGCATTTAGTGGGAAGGAGAGCCTATTCCGCTGTAGTGTGTGCATGCCAAACCCCTGTTCATGGTACATGCGAAGATGCCTCCCACCCTGCACCTGTCGTTGCAGACTTGCAACTATCCCCGTTCAAGTCCTTGTCCCAGGGCAGTGTTCAATTGTACCTCTCCCATTCCTTGCAATGCAAGCGCAAGTAGGCAGCCTGCCACCCACCCACCCCCAGGCTGCAATACCATACTGCTTGCTTGCACTTTAAATTGTGCCTTTTAGGCATGTGGAGGCGGAATCTGGCCACCACGCCATGGCTGCGTCGGCGGCCTGGTATCCATACTCAGTCCCCAGCCGCCCGGTGGCCGGATGTCCCCGCTTGCTCCCCAGCCTCCAGGGGGTGGCCGGTTGTCCATACTCGGTCCCCAGCCACCCCTATTTGTCCCGGTAATCTTTCCCACACTTTTCTTAGCCTGGCCTGCTTTAGGGCAGCATTGGCCGAGCCCACCAGACAACCAGACTCCTCCGGTGGGCCTTGGCTTCTCCATCAGGGGAGTTGAGAGTGCCAAGGTGAGGAGCATGATGAGAATGATAGAAGTTAGCATCTGCTTTGTTTTGTTGTAATGCAAGCGCATGTATGTAGTAGCGGCTAGGCCTGAGATGGTCAGTGTTTTGGCGCATATCCTACCTCCTTCGAGGATTGCTGGATGTTTTCCTGCTACTATCCAAGTTCTATGACTCCCGTTAAAACAAAACTTCAGGTGATAAATGATGGATGAGGTAGTGGCAAAGGAGAAAGAGCAGGAGGAACAGGGACCATTTACATCAATATCAGGCCAGTCAACCAAATATGTCTTGTAGGATATGTTTCTGTAACAAAAGGAGCAGTTCAGCTACACAGTTATAGGGCACACAGTGAGTGCAATGACTACCAAAAATTTCGAGGCACTCCAATGCCCCTTGGAAATGACATGGAGGTCAGAGGGCCTTAACTAAACCTTTTTTTCCATTTATAGCAACTGGGTCTCCTGTGCACTGTTGGCCTAAGCAGTGAATAGAAGGCTTTCCAAAAATTATGAGGAACTGCAATGCCCCATACAAGAGCCATGCAGTACAGCATATTACAAACATAAGTCCCATTATTGGGGAGTGGGTCTCCCATAGGATTTGCTTATGCCTTCCAAGCAAAAGCTTCCAAAAATTAGGACGGAGCAACTTGCAATGCCCCTTACAAGAGCCATGCAGTACAGCATATTACAAACATAAGTCCCATTATTGGGGAGTGGGTCTCCCATAGTATTTGCTTATGCCTTTCAAGCAAAAGCTTCCAAAAATTAGGACGGAGCAACTTGCAATGCCCCTTACAAGAACCATGGAGTACAGCATATTACAAACATAAGTCCCATTATTGGGGAGTGGGTCTCCCATAGGATTTGCTTATGCCTTCCAAGCAAAAGCTGACAAAAATAAGGATGGAGGAACTTGCAATGCTGGCACCCTGGTGGTATAGTGGTGGTGGAGGCTGAGGATAAGGAGAAGAACATAAAACAGCCGAAATGAGGAAGCATATACCCATGTGTGGGTGTGAAGCGGTGCATGTGAATACACCTCCCGAAATAACACAGTGGATTTGACTTTATGTTATTCTGCTGTCATTTGGTGGTGATGAGAAGTCTGGCCCAATCCAGCCCTTGTTCATTTTTGATAAGGGTCAGCTTGTCAGCATTGTCAGTTGACAGGCGAGTGCGCTTATCAGTTATAATTCCCCCAGCGGCACTAAAAACACGCTCCGATAACACGCTAGCAGCAGGGCAGGCCAGGACCTCCAAGGCATACAGAGCGAGTTCATTCCAAGTGTCCAGCTTGGATACCCAATAATTAAAAGGCACAGAGGAATCACGGAGGACGCTGGTACGGTCGGCAAGGTACTCCCTCACCATCTTTTGAAACTTTCCACTCCTTGTGAGAGCACCCCGCGCCTCAGGGCCTGTAAGCTGGACGGGTGTCAGAAATCTGTCCCAGAACGTTGTCAGTGTTCCCCTGCCTCTGCTGGATTGGAGTTGCATCTCTCTAGCCTGTACGCCTTGGTTGGGCAACGAACTGTGACCTCTGCTGCTAGCGTGTTCAGATGGGAATTTTTTTAAGAGTTCTGCAGCAAGAGCCTTCTGGTACTGCCCCATTTTTGTAGACCTCTCCACCTCAGGAATAAGAGAGTGAAAGTTCTCCTTGTAGCGGGGGTCTAAAAGTGTCACCAACCAGTAATGACTGTCACCAAACATTTTGACAACGCGAGGGTCACGGTTAAGGCAGCGTAACATAAAGTCAGCCATGCGTGCCAGACTGGTAACGGGCAAGATTTCCGTGTCCTCACCAAGATGACGACTGACCATGCTCTCCTCCTCCTCCTCCCCCCTGTCCTCAGGCCACCCACGCTGAACCGACGGTATGACACTTGTACAGGTACTACCATCTACAGAGCATGATAGCAGCTCCTGTTCTTCCTCCTCCTCCTCCTCCTCTCCCTCATTGTCCCCCAATGCACGTTGGGATGAGATGAGGCTGGGCTGTGTGTAATCGCCCACTACGGTTTCTTGATCCATTTCATCATACTCTGGCTGCAATGCCTCCTCTTTAATTCTCTGCAGAGAGCATTGCAAAAGACAGACAAGTGGGATGCTGACACTAATGATGGCGTCATCGCCACTCACCATCTTGGTGGCCTCCTCAAAGTTTGTCAGGGTGGTACATATGTCAGACATCCAGGTCCACTCCTGAGGTCTTATGTGTGGAGTCTGACCTGAATATCGACGGCTTTGTTGCATCTGGTACTCCACAACTGCTCTCTTCTGCTCACAAATCCTTTGCAACATGTGGAGGGTAGAGTTCCAATGTGTGGGGACATCACACACCAGTCGGTGTGCCGGAAGCTGCAAACGCTGCTGCAACACAGCAAGGGCGGCGGAAGCTGTAGCCGACTTGCGAAAATGAGTTAACAGGCGGCGTACTTTCACGAGCAGATCTGGCAACTCGGGGTACGATTTAAGAAACCGCTGAACCACGAGGTTAAGCACATGAGCCAGGCATGGTACGTGTGTGATCTCACCTCGCCTCAGAGCCGCCACCAGGTTACGGCCATTGTCACACACGACCATGCCGGGATGTAGGTTCAGCGGTCTCAGCCACAGATCTGCCTGCTCTTTCACAGCTGTCCACAACTCACAAGCAGTGTGAGGTTTATCACCTAAGCTTATGAGTTTCAGCACAGCCTGTTGCCGCTTGGCGGAGGCAGTACTGCAGTGCTTCCAGCTTGTAACTGATGTGGTGATATCTGAGATGGAGGCTGAACATGAGGAGGAGGAGGAGGATGATGATGCGCAGGAGCTATACACTGTGGGGGCAACTATGACTGACATAGGGCCCGCAATCCTCGGTGTGGGAGGATGTGTTCCGTCCCAAGTAGAGATGAGCGTTGTTCTACTCGAACTGTTCGCCAATCTCAAATTCGAGCTGTTTTGGGCGGTGTTCGAGCCGTTCGGCGAACACGAACAATTTGAGAAAGATTCGGCTGTTCGAGGTTATGTTCGATAACTGTTCGTGCACCAAAATCATAACTGGATTTTTTCTCAGTAATGATGAAAATTAATGTTAATACGCAGTTTGAGTGTACAGCGGGGTGGGGGGAGGGACAGGGGATGGATCTCTGCAGGAACAATGAAGATCTCCATTTTTTTTTCTCTTTCCCGCATTTACAGTGGGGAGGTGCAATCTGTCAGCCTATCAGCAGCGCACACACGGAGCGAAGTGCTTTTTTTCACACAAGCAAGGGCATGTGTCATTGGCAGTGTATGTCACATGTCCTTGCCCTATAAGACCAAGCCATTTTCCCCGTCGCCACCATTTTCTCACTGCTGCAGCTGCGTATTAGACGGCACCGCTGTTGCTGTGTGCGCTATACCTTGTTAATTTCAAGCCAATTTTCGCACAAATATACAGATAGCTTGGGAGTAGGGAATAGTTGTGATTGCAGTCCTTTTAAGGACTAGGTTACAGCATTTCCTACGACTTTTATCAGGGAGGTCTGTGCTCTTAAATAGATAGATTGTGGGAGTAAAGACTAATTGTAATTGGAGTCCTTTTCAGGACTAGGTTACATCAGTTCCTATCAGTTTTTGCCAGGCAGGTCTGTGCCAGTGCTGTGCAAGTTTTTTTCACAGCATTTGGCTGAATCTAGCAAAGCTAATCCTTTTTGGCCTATTGCAGAGTGTGTTAGTCAGTGGAGTAGCCTATCTGTGTTGCAAGATATACCACCTGTGTATAGAATACCAATTTTTTTACTGCACCTAGTGAAGTAAAATCTTTTGGGCATAGCATCATTCTATTAGTCCATCTATACTGACCTCCATCAGGTTGCAAATTAAAACTAATTTTTATCTGCATCTACAGTACCTCTGAAAAAATATTTGGGCTTCTACCTGTGTGTGGGACTTGTTGTATTAGTCCATCTATACTGACCTCCATCAGGTTGCAAACTGAATATATTTTTTTCCTGCATCTACCTCTGAAAAAATATTGGGCTTCTAGCTGTGTGTGGGACTTGTTGTATTAGTCCATCTATACTGACCTCCATCAGGTTGCAAACTGAATATAATTTTTTTCTGCATCTAGCTCTGAAAAAATATTTGGCCTTCTAGTAGTGTGTCGGACTTTCTCTATTAGTCCATCTATACTGACCTCCATCAGGTTGCAAACTGAATATAATTTTTTTCTGCATCTAGCTCTGAAAAAATATTTGGCCTTCTAGTAGTGTGTCGGACTTTCTCTATTAGTCCATCTATACTGACCTCCATCAGGTTGCAAATTAAAACTAATTTTTATCTGCATCTACAGTGCCTCTGAAAAAATATTTGGGCTTCTAGCTGTGTGTGGGACTTGTTGTATTAGTCCATCTATACTGACCTCCATCAGGTTGCAAACTGAATATATTTTTTTCTGCATCTACCTCTGAAAAAATATTGGGCTTCTAGCTGTGTGTGGGACTTGTTGTATTAGTCCATCTATACTGACCTCCATCAGGTTGCAAACTGAATATATTTTTTTCTGCATCTACCTCTGAAAAAATATTGGGCTTCTAGCTGTGTGTGGGTCTTGTTCTATTAATCCATCTATACTGACCTCCATCAGGTTGCAACCTGAATATAATTTTTTTCTGCATCTAGCTCTGAAAAAATATTTGGCCTTCTAGTAGTGTGTCGGACTTTCTCTATTAGTCCATCTATACTGACCTCCATCAGGTTGCAAACTGAATATAATTTTTTTCTGCATCTAGCTCTGAAAAAATATTTGGCCTTCTAGTAGTGTGTCGGACTTTCTCTATTAGTCCATCTATACTGACCTCCATCAGGTTGCAAATTAAAACTAATTTTTATCTGCATCTACAGTACCTCTGAAAAAATATTTGGGCTTCTAGCTGTGTGTGGGACTTGTTGTATTAGTCCATCTATACTGACCTCCATCAGGTTGCAAACTGAATATATTTTTTTCTGCATCTACCTCTGAAAAAATATTGGGCTTCTAGCTGTGTGTGGGACTTGTTGTATTAGTCCATCTATACTGACCTCCATCAGGTTGCAAACTGAATATATTTTTTTCTGCATCTACCTCTGAAAAAATATTGGGCTTCTAGCTGTGTGTGGGTCTTGTTCTATTAATCCATCTATACTGACCTCCATCAGGTTGCAAACTGAATATAATTTTTTTCTGCATCTAGCTCTGAAAAAATATTTGGCCTTCTAGTAGTGTGTCGGACTTTCTCTATTAGTCCATCTATACTGACCTCCATCAGGTTGCAAATTAAAACAAATTTTTATCTGCATCTACAGTACCTCTGAAAAAATATTTGGGCTTCTAGCTGTGTGTGGGACTTGTTGTATTAGTCCATCTATACTGACCTCCATCAGGTTGCAAACTGAATATATTTTTTTCTGCATCTACCTCTGAAAAAATATTGGGCTTCTAGCTGTGTGTGGGACTTGTTGTATTAGTCCATCTATACTGACCTCCATCAGGTTGCAAACTGAATATATTTTTTTCTGCATCTACCTCTGAAAAAATATTGGGCTTCTAGATGTGTGTGGGTCTTGTTCTATTAATCCATCTATACTGACCTCCATCAGGTTGCAAATTCAAAATAATTTTTTTCTGCATCTAACCCAGCCAATAGTTTTGGCCTAATACCACAGTTTGGCCACTCAGCTCTGCTCGGTTACCATCCATTGTTTTTTTGTGCAAACAACTCCAGAATTGTGAATTAGTTAACCACCAAAATGAGTAGAAAAAGGCCTGCTGCTGGTGGAAAGGGGAATAGGCGTGTTGGGAAGGGGAAAAAAGGTTGTGTCCGTGGGGTAGGTGTTAAAGCAACAGTAACATCTGCAGAAGAAAGACCATCTTCCAGCCAAACTAAAATGTCTACTTCTTTTAGCGGACAATGTGATAAGATCCCTTTCTTACGGCCACGCCAATCGCTACAAATTCCAGATGAGGCACAAAAACAGCAGGTGCTTCAACGGATATCAAGTGCTCCTTTAAGTGGGCTCTCCTCCACATCAACTTCAACATCACAAATACTCCAGTCCTCAAAGGTGTCACCCAAATCGCACTTGCTTCCTCACAGCTCCCAAATCTCCAGCTGCCCGTCTGAGTATGAGGTAGAACAGATGGTTGAGTCTGCAGAGCTGTTTACTCATACTATAGCCTGGGAATCAGAGGTCAACTCCAGCGCTTCTGTGAATCCAGACGAGGAAATGATCTGCACTGATGCCCAGAATCTTTATGAGTCAGATCCAGGACCAGACGCAGAAGGTTCTGACCATAATGTAGACCCTCATTCCCAAACTGTAACTCCTGTTGGTGGAGACAATGAGGAAGACGATGATAAGACTCAAATACCTGATTGGAGCGACAACTTTAGTTTTTTGTCAGGGCAGGAACAGGTTGGCTCTGAGGACGACGGGTGTGATAACGCACAGGGTGATGATGATGAGGTCGGAGATCCCACTTACTGTCAACCCACAGTCAGCCAAGAGATGAGGTCAGCAGAGGAGGTGGAGGAAGATGCTAGTGACGACGAGGTCAGGTTGCGCCTTCCTGGACAGAGACGTAGTACTGGAAGCACGTCAACAACTGCATCCTCAAACACAACTCTGCCTCTCACCACAAGTCGTGGTGGCTCTTCAGGTCACATGGGTGCTAAGCCTTGCATAGCCTGGGCATTTTTTCAGATCGATAAAGATGACCCAACTCGTGTTATCTGTAACATTTGTCAGCAAAAGCTAAGTAGAGGCCAAAAAATACATAGTTTGAGTACTTCATGCATGAACCGGCACATGGACATGAAGCATAAGTTGCAGTGGGAAGCTCAGTGTGCTACAATGCGGCCTAGCCGGCCGGGCCAACCACCGTCTGCCATATCTTGTGCATCCGCGGCCTCTTCATCCTCTGTGACTGGGGGGACAGCAGTCACACCTGTTTTGGGGCGCAGACCTGCCACCTCTTTACCCGCAACAGCCAGCGTGATTGGCAGGTCATCATTTTCTTTGGAGGTGGTAACACCAGCTGGTGTTGAGCGCTGTCCGACATCGATAGCACCACCTTTGGATCAAGGCAACCTAACATGTCCGCCTGCACCTTCCTCACAGACCGGCAGTTTGCCGGGGACACCCTTATCAACCCCGTCTAAGCACAATAGCCAGCCCTCGGTCCCTCAGATGTGGACAAGTAAAAGACCATTTCCTCCTAGCCATGAGAAAGCTAAGAGGTTGAATTTCACCATCTGCAAGCTCTTGGCTACAGAAATGCTGCCTTTCCGCCTGGTGGACACAGAGGATTTTCGAGACCTTATGTCCGTCGCAGTGCCCCAGTACCAGATGCCCAGTCGGCACTACTTCTCAAAGAAAGGTGTGCCTGCGCTCCACCAGCATGTCGCACATAACATCACCGCTTCTTTGAGAAACTCTGTGTGTGACAGGGTGCATTTCACCACAGACACTTGGACGAGTAGGCATGGACAGGGGCGTTACATGTCGCTGACTGGGCACTGGGTAACTATGGTGACAGCAGGACAAGGGGCTGCTGTCCAAGTCTTGCCGTCCCCACGAGTTGTGCGTCAATCCTCTTTATGTCAAAGTTCCTCCACTGCTTCTGCCTCCTCAACCTCCTCTCGGTCTTCCACCTGCACCCAAAGCCTGTCTGGTCATGCCACAAGCTTTCTAACTGCGCAGAAGGGATCCTGCACACCTCCTTACTATGCTGGCAGTAGGGCTCAACGTCATCAGGCGGTTTTTACATTGAAATGTCTGGGAAATGTGAGTCACACAGCTGAGGAGTTGTGGTCAGCTCTGGAGAACCAATTTCATGAATAGTTGTCTCCACTGGACCTGAAACCAGGGAAGGCCGTGTGCGACAATGCTGCAAACCTGGGTGCGGCCCTTCGCCGGGGCAATGTCACACACGTGCCTTGTATGGCTCACGTGTTGAACCTGGTTGTCCAGCAATTTTTAGCCCACTAACCCAGACTAGATGGCCTTCTGCAGAGGGCACGGTCGCTGTGTGCTCACTTCCGCCGTTCGCATCCCGCAGCTCAGCGACTTACATCTCTACAGAAGTCGTTGGGCCTGCCACTTCACCGGCTAAAATGCGATGTGCCTACCCGGTGGAATTCAACTCTGCACATGTTGCAGCGACTGTGGCAGCACCGACAAGCCCTGGTGCAATACGTTCTGACGTATAGCCTGGGCCAACGAGATTCAGAGGTGGGGCAAATCACGCTGGAGGAGTGGTCTCAGATCAGGGACCTATGCACCCTTCTGCACAGTTTTGAAATGGCGACGAAGATGTTTAGTGCTGACGATGCCATTATCAGCATGACTATTCCGGTGATTTACATGCTGGAGCACATGTTAAACAGAATTCGGAGTCAGGTGGTGGCACAAGAGGAGGTGGAGGAAGTAGAGGAGGAGGAGTTGTATGCGGAAGGGCTAACATCTGCAAGGTCCAGACGGTCGGCAGCACCAAGGCGGCAGGCATGTGAGGGTGGGGGAGATGGTTTTACCAGGGCGCATGGTAGCAGCCAAACTAGTGAGGAAGGTGCAGGAGCCCAGGTAGAAGTGGAGGACGAACTGATGGAAGACTCATCAGATGAGGGAGACCTTGATCACATTTCTGTTGTGCGAGGTTGGGGGGAGAGGACAGAGGAAGGAAGCATGATTGTTACCTCGCCACCAACACAACAGGGACTTGGTGCTCCTGGATGCGCAACACACATGAGTGCCTTCTTGCTGCACTACCTGCAACATGACCCTCGAATTGTGAGAATTAGAAATAATCCTGACTACTGGGTTGCCACACTGTTAGATCCCCGGTACAAAAGTAAATTTGCAGAAATTATTCCTGCCATAGAAAGGGATGCACGCATGCAGGAGTATCAGCAGAGACTGTTGCAGAATCTTACATGTGCTTTTCCACAAAATACCAGTGGTGCACGTAGTGAATCTCACAGTTCCAACTTGCCAACCGTGGGACCGTCAAGTGTTCAGCACTCAAACCGTAACAGAACCACAGTATCTGCTGGTAACATCAATTTTGCGGAATCATTTCACCACTTTTTTAGCCCATCCTTTGCAAGGCCACAGGAGACAAGAAGTCTGACACATAGTCAACGCCTAGAGACGATGGTACAGGAGTATCTCCAAGTAAACATTGAAGCCACGACTGTGTCACTTGACCCTTGCTCTTTTTGGGCTTCCAATCTGGATAAATGGCCGGAGCTAGCCACTTACGCCTTGGAGATCTTGTCATGCCCCGCAGCCAGCGTTCTGTCTGAACGTGTGTTCAGCGCTGCTGGTGGTGTGCTGACAGATAAGCGCACGCGGCTCTCCACTGATAATGTAGACAGACTCACGTTCATAAAGATGAACAAATCATGGATCCGAAACGACTTTTCTACCCCTGTGTCATCCTGGGGAGAGTAAAAGCTTGATGATTGGTTAAAATCACCCTACCAACCGTTTTAAGCTTTCAAATTACTAATCATGTTTATCTGTATCTTGACTGGAAAATAATTTGGGCTTTGTAGCAGTGTGCAGCACTGATCCTATTAGGCCATCTATACTAAAGCTTCACCAGATTTAAAATTAAAAATAATTTTTAGCTGCATCTAGCCCGGAAAATAATTTTGGGGCTCCGAGATGCGCAAGGCACATAAGTGCCTTCTTGCTGCACTACCTGCAGCATGACCCTCATATTGTCAGAATTCGAAGTAATCATGACTACTGGGTTGCCACACTCTTAGATCCCCCAAACTTTTCGATCAACCTTTTCATTTTAATAAAGACCAAAAAAATGGTCATTTTTGAAATTATAAGCATTAGCAGGTTGTTAGAAACTGAAATCAAACAGTTTTCAACTCAAAACTTTATTCTAGGTGATGTTACATTTTCACATAGGACCCCTTGTTCGAAAGGAGCTTCTGAACTCTCTCGTCCATTGAATTTGTCAGGTTTTGGATGGTTTCTGCTTCAATTGTTTTGCATGAGGACAGAATACCCTCCCAGAGCTGTTGCTTAGATGTGAACTGCCTCCCGCCATCATAGACACTCCTTTTAATGATGCTCCAAAGGTTCTGAATGGGGTAGAGGTCAGGGGAGCATGGGGGTCACACCATAAGTTTGTCCCCTTTTATGCCCATATCAGCCAGAGATGCAGATGTTTTATGTGCAGCATGAGATGGTGCATTATCATGCAGAAAAATGATCTTGCTGTGAAATACACGGTTCTTCTTCTTGAACCATGGCAGGAAGTGCTGTTTGAGAAAATCCACATACATTATGGAGTTCATCTTTAGCGCCTTCAGGGATCCTAAAGGGGCCGACAATCTCTCTCCCCATGATTCCAGCCCAAAACATTACTCCACCTCCTCCTTGTTGGCGCTGTAGCCGTGTTTGCGTGGGGTGTCCATTAACCAGCCATCCTCCACTCCATCCATCTGGACCATCGAGCGCTGCACGGCACTCATCCGTGAACAAAACAGTTTTGAAATCAGTCTTCATGTAATGTTTGGCCCACTGGAGCCGTTTCTGCTTGTGTGAAGTGGATAGAGGAGGTCGACAGGATGGCGCATGCACAGCTGCAAACCTCTGAAGGACCCTGCATCTTGTTGTTCGGGGGACGTTGGAGGCACAAGCAGCTTCAAAAACTTGTCTGCTGCTATGACAAGGCTTTTTTGCTGCTGCTCTTTCAACCTGACGTAATTGCCTGTAGGAAAGAGTCCTCAATTTGCCCTTATCAGCACACACACGTGTGTACTGTGAATCAGCTACATACTTCTTGATTGCCAAGACACTTCATCCTGATCATCGCACAATGTTGATTGTAGTCATGCCTTGACCTAAACACTCCACAATTTGTTGCTTCTCAGCAGCCGACACATCCTTTTTCTTTCCCATTTTGGCAGAAAATGTAGGCTGCTTAATAATGTGAGAGAGCCTTCTTAAGTAGTCTTGCCTTTCATTGGACACACCTGCCAAACCAATTAGCACAGGTGTCTGCAATTGCTTACAGTGATATAAAGAGCCCTGACACACATCACCATCAATGAGTTTAACTGACAAACAAACAAATTCTTCCCTTATCACTCCTAAACACTTTTTGCATAATAATTTGGAACGCAGTGTACATGTGCTTTTCCACAAAACACCAGTGGTTCACGTAGTGAATCTTACAGTTCTAAATTGCCAACCGTGGTCTGTATGGAGTTGTTCAATAAAGGGCCCAAAATTAAGATAACATAGATGGGAGAGGTCTCTATGAATAGGAATTCCTAAGTATTTGATACCCTGTGAGGGCCAGGCAAAGGGAAAGTTGGACTGGATGGAATCCTATATGGATTTGGGGAGGGAGACATCGAGGGCCTCAGACTTCGCTGCATTGATTTTAAAATTTTACCATGTAACAAAGTGATCTATTTCAGCCATAACAGCATGGATGGATATATGTGATTGAGTGATATATACTAGGACATCATCAGCAAATAGAGAGCACTTGTACTCGGTGCCTCCCACCTCAATCCACCTAATATTGGGGTTATGGCGAATTGATGAGAGCAGGTGCTCCGTCACAAGGATGTATAAGAGAGGGGACAGAGGACATCACTGCCTTGTCCCATTGGTGATTGTGAAAGGTGATGAAAATGTTCTGACGCACCCCCTGGGCCTTGGGACACCCGGAGCCGGACCCTTTTTGGTGGATGCTGGTGGTTGTAGTGTTCGTGGCGGCGACCCGGTTCCGTGGCTCAGGGCGGTCAAACCAGTGGCGGAACTATTTATGTGGTTTTGATGTTTAAATGTCCGACTACGCCACCCGTGGATTGCGGTCAGAGTGAACCGCCGCTACAGGGCAGACCGCTGAGGCTGGTGTTGTGGGTGCAACAGAGCGTAGCATAACTCCCCACGGGAGGAGTATAGCCTCAGGGCAGTGTATGCGGAGGATGGGGGTGATGGTGCAGGGCAGCAGCAGTAATGACACGGAGTCCGTGATGCAGTCCAGGGCCTTTACTCACAGTTCTTATTATCCAGACCACGTCTGCAGGTAACGGCTGCCCACGTCGTACTGTGCTCACCAGGTGAGGGGCTCAGACAACTCCCAGATAACTTTGGAGCACTTCACAGGACCCCCTTTGTGTGTCCTTTGTCTGGCCTTTCTTACCAACACTTCTGTCCGGCTGCCTCGGGCCTCCTCTTGGTAAACTTGGCGCCAGTTTCCCTGACCCTATGTGGTGCCTTCCTAGCGGGTGTAGCGAGGGGCTGCGCCACATAAAATGTCAGAGCCTCCGGTTTCTAGCTGAGGGTCGTTTCCTGCCTCCACTAGTTCGGGGACCGGTCTCCCCCTTTGGCCTGACCCCTCCACGCAGGTGGATTCGGGCGTGCGGTGGCGACTCGCCCGTCCGCACCCCTGGGATCCCTTCATTACTCGTTCCTGGAGCCTTCTCCGCTCCTCTTCCTTCCTTCTCCCACTTCCAGGCCTGGGCCTCTGTTACTAGGCCCGCCTCCGGAGCAGAGCTCATGCAGAGCCCCTGCTCCCTGCCACTTCTGCTCAGACTTCTCTGCACTGAACTAAGATGGTGCCCACCTTTTATACTCCCTTCTCAATGCACCCAGGAACTGCTTCCTCCCTGCTCCTGCACTACAGGGTTCCCCTTCCTCAGTGTTCCCTCCCCCCACTCCAGCCAGGGACAGGGACTGTCGTGCCCATCTCAGGGGCATATTGGTCGCCCTGCCCCACGGCAATGTGGTGTAATGCATGCAGGTGTCGGGT
Source organism: Phyllobates terribilis (assembly GCF_046119375.1). Lineage (NCBI taxonomy): Eukaryota > Metazoa > Chordata > Amphibia > Anura > Dendrobatidae > Phyllobates > Phyllobates terribilis. The sequence continues at coordinate 519,245,281 of NW_027362763.1, read as the reverse complement.
CCTGATCCACACTCCATCCTTACCTGAGAGTGAGATATCACACCTCTGGGTGAGGTGCAATACGTCTGTAGCAACCGAGCCCTCAGGGTGCTACAGTTCCATTTATCTTCAGCCTAGGTGACGTATTGCGATACAGGGCCGTGATTTTGGCTATAAAAGGGTCCCCTAGACCCCTACCCCAAGCTTTTTAAGAGAATCATATATGGCGTGCCAGGAGACTCTATGGAATGCTTTCTCAGCATCCAACGAGAGTATCTAATTACAAATTTTTAACTGCATCTAGCCCAGGAAATACTTTGTGCCTAGTAGCAGTGTCTGCTAGTCAGCGGATTATCCCGGCTGTTAAGCAAGCTGCACCACCTGTAGTTTAGACACTTAATTTTTTCAAAGGAAATGCTTCGGGACCATGGGATACTTAGTGAAGAGCATCAGGAGGCACCCCAAGGCATAGGGGCTGGGACTGGCAGTAGGATGCCTTGCGGTGGACAGCCGAGCTCGATCCTTATAAAAGCTTTTTAACTGCAGCAGCTTTAGTGGACGCTACTGGAGCTGGAATTACCGCGGCTGCTGGCATGAGACTTGCCCTCCAATAGATCCTTGTAAATGGATTTAAAGTGTATTCATTCAAATTAGAGAGACAATTTAAATTAAAAAGCTTAGAGCTGCCTCCACCACAGGGGGGCTCACTCGACCCACCAGCGGACAGGCACCAGTATTGGGAGAGGGGGGCTGGCCGTCAGGGTTCACCGCGGCTCTGGCACAAACCCGGCGACACGGAGGTGGCACGGGCAGGAGCGGACTGGCCGTGTCGGCTTCTCACTTTTTGGATTTTAAAGGGCATGACATGCCTATATCTGTGTCTCCCCCTCCTTTTACTCCTCCACCTCTTTTATTTTCGCATGACTATATGTACTTGTCACTTTTCCATGTGTTAGTTATGCCTTCTGAGCAGTTTGTCAGCTTTTGGACACCTTTGAAGGTGTTTTCTATGTGTTTCTATGTGTTTTTGTTTGCCTGCCATTGGTTTTAACGGTGTTCGAAGGTGTTCGACGAACAGTTCGACGAACAGTTCGGCGAACACACGGGTGTTCGATGAACCGAACCGAACTCGAACACTACGGGGGTGGCTCAACACTAGTCCCAAGGTCCGACTGGGTCCTGGCTTCCACTATGTTTACCCAGTGTGCCGTCAGAGAGATGTACCGTCCCTGGCCACAAGCACTTGTCCACGTGTCCGTTGTCAGGTGTACTCTCCCAGTAACTGCGTTGTTGAGGGCACGGCAGATGCTTTGGGACACGTGCTTGTGTAGTGCGGGGATGGCACACCGGGCAAAATAGTGTCGGCTGGGGACCGAGTACCGAGGGATAGCCACCGCCATAAGATTGCGGAAGGATTCCGTCTCCACCAGCCTAAAAGGCAGCATTTCCAACGCAAGCAGTCGTGAAATGTGCGAATTTAGGACTGTGGCCTGTGGGGCGTTAGCTGCGAATTTCCGCGTTCGTTCAAAGGTCTGGGATATGGACAATTGAACGCTGCAGTGGGACGTGGACGTTGATGCTGTTTCTTGAGAAACTGCCATAACAAGTGAAGACTGAGAGGAGGGGGCATCTTTACATGCAGTATGGACAGGGGATTGCCTTGCACACACAACAGGGGGTTCTATTGCACGCACAACAGTGGAAGAAGCAGTGGTGACACCCGCTGACACTGGTCGTGGACCCTGGGTTTCGCCCCACAAAGTCGGGTGCTTTGCTGCCATGTGCCTGATCATACTGGTGGTGGTCAGGCTGGTAGTTTTGTCACCCCTGCTGATGCTGGCATGGCAGGTGGAACATATGGCCTTTTTGGGGTTATCAGCAGAGTCTTTAAAAAAATTCCAGACTCTGGAAGACCTACCGCTTGTACTGGCAACGTCCCTCGTGTTGGTGTTACGGGGAATGGTTGCCCGCCTTCTGTCTGCGGCCACCACACTGCTTCTTCCTGCCTGTTGGGGTACTCTGCCTCCCTCCCCCTGTGTGCTGCTGGCCTCACTCTGCATGTCCTCCTGCCACGTTGGGTCAGTTGCTAGATCATTCACCACCTCCTCCTCTTCCACTTGCGCACCACGATGCTGCTCCTCACTTCCTGGCAATTGTGTCTCGTCATCGTCCACCTCTTGTGACAAATTGCCAGCGTCGACTTCCACTGGCCGTGGCTGTTCAAATATTTGGGCATCGCTACATGGGATCTCCTCTTCCACCACTTCAAGCGTATCAGGCGAGGGGCACAAATATGGAAATGGACAAGTGAACAGCTCTTCAGAGTGTCCAAGTGTGGGATCAATTGCTGTCTGACGACACTCGGCATGGTGGGAGCAAGGAGCATCAGGGTGAGGAGGAGTATGTGGTCGAGACTCACGGCTACTAAGAGTTGACCGTGTGGAAGACAGACCGGAGGTGGTGGTGCCCGGGTAACTGGAAGTATTATCTGCTATCCAATTAATAACCTGTTCACACTGATCAGTTCTCAATACTGGTGTTGTTCTGTGCTTCCCTAGTAATTCGGTCAAGAAGTGGGAGCGAGAAGATGTGGCTGTTGGTTGTGGCACATTTTCACCTTGGCCAAGGCCCCATTCTCTGCACGAACCATCACCAGAACGTCCACTTCCACGTCCCTTGCCACGCGCCTTGCCCATTGTAAAGGAAGTAAAATAGCTTACACTTGCACTATCAATGGAAAAAGGGTAAGAAAAAGTAGATTAGAACCGTGGCAAAGGAAAACCACAGTTCTATTTCTCTGGCCTACACCCGACTCTTTTAAGCAATCTGAACAATCAGGGAGAAACTATTACTGTTTTTCTTTACGTAAAAAATACCAAAACCTGAATAATAGAGATTTTTTACCATGGGATGGCAAAACCACAGTTATTTTTTACTGGGGTATACCAGACTTTTTTAAATATATAGATTTGCGGCTGAACAGTGAGCGACACACTCAAACTGTGTTTTTTTAGATACCAAAGGCCCAAAACTGGATAGTACAGAGATTTGACCCGTGGAACTGCAAAACCACACTGGGATTTGTCTGGCCTACACCAGACTATTTTCAACAGATATATTTTTGTGTCACAACAGTCAGGAGACACTACTGATTTTCTTTACGTAAAAAATACCAAAACCTGAATAATAGAGATTTTTTACCGTGGGATGGAAAAACCACAGTTATTGTTTACTGGGGTATACCAGACTTTTTTAAATATATAAATTTGCGGCTGAACAGTGAGCGACACACTCAAACTGTGTTTTTTTAGATACCAAAGGCCCAAAACTGGATAGTACAGAGATCTGACCCGTGGAACTGCAAAACCTCACTGGGATTTGTCGGGCCTACACCAAACTATTTTCAACAGATATATTTTTGTGTCACAACAGTCAGGAGACAGTACTGTTTTTCTTTACGGAAAATATACCAAAACCAGAATAATAGAGATTTTTTACCGTGGGATGGCAAAACCACAGTTATTGTTTAATGGGGTATACCAGACTTTTTTAAATATATAGATTTGCGGCTGAACAGTGAGCGACACACTCAAACTGTGTTTTTTTAGATACCAAAGGCCCAAAACTGGATAGTACAGAGATTTGACCCGTGGAACTGCAAAACCACACTGGAGTTTGTCCGTCCTACACCAGACTATTTTCAACAGATATAATTTTGTGTCACAACAGTCAGGAGACACTACTGATTTTCTTCACGGAAAATATACCAAAACCTGAATAATAGAGATTTTTTACCATGGGATGGCAAAACCACAGTTATTGTTTACTGGGGTATACCAGACTTTTTTAAATATGTAGATTTGCAGCTGAACAGTGAGCGACACACTCAAACTGTGTTTTTTTAGACACCAAAGGCCCAAAACTGGATAGTACAGAGATTTGACCCGTGGAACTGCAAAACCACACTGGGATTTGTCGGGCCTACACCAGACTATTTTCAACAGATATATATATACCGTGGGATGGCAAAACCACAGTTATTGTTTACTGGCGTATAGCAGACTTTTTTAAATAGATATATTTGCGGCTGAACAGTGAGCGACACACTCAAACTGTTTTTTTTTTTAGATACTAATGGTCCAAAAGTGGATAATACAGAGGTTTGAACCGTGGAAGTGCAAAACAACACTTCTGTTTCTCTAGCCTACACCTGACTATTTTCAACAGATATATTTGTGTCTGAAAAATCAGAGACACGCTTTTTTTTGGGGGGGGGGGACACCAAAAGGTTAATAAGACGGGTATTTGTACAGTATGAAGGAGGAAAAAAAAAAGAGGATTTAGATTTTTCCTGTCCCCTAAGACCTGGAGCTAAGTCCAGCAATTTCAGCAACAGGAGCAGCACACAGGACTGTAATGCAGCGTTTGTTGGTATAACCACTGCGTCTCCTATACAGCCTGCCTGATATCTGGGATGGATATTAGTCCTGAGAAGGACTGTTTGTTTGATCTGGCAGCCTTTACAGACCCTACACTAACTATTTCGCAGTTTATATCTCTCCCTAAATCAGCAGCGCTGTCCCTACACTGTCTGATCCGGAGCGACTGTGTCCAAGATGGCGGCGCCCGGTTTTAAATACTCGAGGTGACGCTGTGCGGCCAGCCAATCACTGTAATGCCCACAACCAACATGGCTGCGGCATTACAGTGACTGGCTGGCAATCCCTGCATGTTCATTGGCTCTGTAAAGAGCGCCAAACATGCAGGGCGGAGACCCGAGCTCCCGCCCGAGTAACCCGGAAATGCTCGGTGCTCGCCGAACATCCTGAGTAGCGTGATGCTCGGGCGAGTACCGAGCAGTGTCGAGCATGTTCGCTCAACACTAGTCCTCAGAAGGACTGTTAGTTGAGATGGATATGTGTAGAGAATCTTGTGGAATACCTACACTAACTAATAAACAAGCAAATCTCTCCCTAGCTCAGCAGCACCGCCTGATTGCGGAGTAGACTGACAAGCATGGCGGCGCCAGGTCTGATATAGACCTGATGACGCTGTGTGGCCAGCCAATCACTGTAATGCCCACAACCAACATGGCTACGGCTTTACAGTGTGTGGCAGACAATCCCTGCATGTTGATTGGCGCTCAAAAGAGCGCCAAACATGCAGGAAGGGGACCCGAGCATCCGCCCGAGCATCTCGGAAGTACTTGGCGAGCTCCAAGCATCTTGAGTACTGAGATGCTCGGGCAAGTACAGAGTACTTGCAAGTATGCTCGCTCATCACTAATTATCATCATTATGGACTCAGCCAACCCAGCAAGAGCAGGCCGAAGCTAACAGCTGCCATATAAGAGCAGCAGGGTTATAGTCTGAGCTTAGGTAGCCTCTGCACACTACGTGGCTGTCCCACATTCAGGCTGGTGAATGTCCTTCTCTCTCTGAATGATGAATGGTAAAGACATTTGATGTGAAATATTCTTCCTCCAGCAGCTCCCACCTCTTTGATCACTGTCCTGTGGTTATAGCAGCTATCTGCAGAAGAAAGTAGATTTAACTCTTCTGTTGCCCCCCTGCAGCCGATTAGAGAACTACATTTTTAGATAGGCAGGGAAAGGATTAACTCTTGTGTCTTGTCTAAATGGCTTTTGCAAACACAAGATAGTGATAAGATATGGAGAGATCAGTGCTGTTTCTTCTGGAAAACAGTCTATGAAGCTGTGCTACAGAGTCCTGCTCACAAAAGCCCCCAATACATAATGAAGGGAGCCTACCTGCTTCCCTAGCCTTTTTAAACTGCCATGTAATATAATAATAATTTTTATTTATATAGCCTCAACATATTCCGCAGCACTTTACAATTAAGTAGTTAGTCTTAGCCATGTCTGTATTTCACCCTTTTTCTACATTGTAATAATCCCTTTCTTGCTCCTTGGCAATTGCTCATAAAATGTAAAATAACTTTACACCCTGCGCTTGTGCTATGTAAATCAGTGACTCGTCGGGGGAGTGGTGGTGAAGGTTTTGATAAAATCGGACTAATTCTCCATCTCACTGTGTGGGTAAGGCTATGTGCCCACGTTGCATTTATGAAGCAGAAAATTTCTGCTGCATAAATGCAAGTTCTCTCCCGGAAAAACGCATGCGGAATTCCGCACGCGTTTATCGCGCGTTTATCACGCGTTTTTCACATGCGGAATTGCCTTGCGTTTTTTATGCATTGGACAAAGGCAATTCCGCTTGCGGAAACGCAAAATTAAATGACATGCTGCGGATTTTTGAACGCGGCATAAACGCTGCGGAAAAATCCGCAGCATGTGCATAGAACTTGCGGAATCCCATTGGGGACCATGGGGTGCGGATATACATGCGTTTTTCAAGCGTTTACGCTGCGGAAATTCCGCAGCATATACGCTTGAAAAATGCTACGTGGGCACACAGCCTAAGTGCCCACGATGCAGATTTGATGCAGAGCGTTTTTGCCTCTCCCTGGCAGAAAGAACGCATGCAGATTTACATGCGTTTTTTCTGCCAGAGAGAAGCGTTTTTTCCGCATTTTTACATGCGTTTTTGCATGTGTTTTTTCAAGCGCTTTTCCAAACGATTTTGAGCATCACTTGGAAAAGTGCTTGACAAGTTGGTCACACAATATAAATCCATGCAACTGGCATGGATTTATATTGTGTGACCAACTTAGATGCTTTAAATGTTGCATCTGTAGTAAAAAAAAAAAAAAAAAAAAAAGAATTAAAAACTTAAAAATAAAAAAAACCTGTATATACACCTCTCCGGCGGCCTCCGGTCTCCTCCCGGTCGCGTCCTCTCTCCTCGGCGTCCCGTGGTGTACTGGCAGGACCTGTGGTGACGTCATTTAGTCAGCTGATGGTCACGCAACCATCACCTGACCGCTGACGTCAGCAGACGTGTGACCATCAGCTGACTAAATGACGTCACCACAGCTCCTGCCAGTACACTGCGGGACGCAGGGGAGAGAGGATGCCGCCGCCAGGAGGAGACTGGAGTGGTGAGTATACAGTTTTTTTTTTTATTTTTTACTTTTTTATTTCTTTTTTTCACTGCGTGGTAGCCGGGATGAAGAGGAGTTGTAGTCTCCTCTTCATCCTGGGTACCACACGCACCACAATTACGCCTCGAATTCGCGGCCATTGAATTTAATTGAAACGCAGCAAATCCACATATACCTGTGGGTTTGCTGCATTTCATTGTTCCGCAATGGCCGCGAATGTGCGGTGGAATTGCAGTAGAAATGGTCATGCTGCTTTTTGCAATGCAATGTGAATTCGATGCACTAATTAGCACATCATGTGCACAGCACATCCGAATTCACATTGCTTTGCAAGGCAGGCGGTTTTACAAGAATTTTTGCGGCCGTAAAAATGCTACGTGGGCACAAAGCCTGTAAGCGTGCCTCAATGGCCGTGCCTCTGTAAACATGCAAGATCGACATCACTGACAGCCTTTGCTAATGTCACACATGCACACAACGTTCTTCTTCTGTGGGAGTGTACAATAAAGGGTGTATACTCACTGGCTTAATCGACGCACTGTACTTGAGGCAACAGTAATGCTGGACTTGGCCAGTCGCAAGACTGGAAAGGAGCTGGTAGTGACATCGCTCTTGCAAATCATGTCGCTCATGCCCACAGGGGTGCGCTTCCATGATGAGTGGGAAGATTGGCCAAGAAAAATCAACACCCCTTAATATCCATCCACCAATTTATTTAGCTTGAGTGCTGTTAGGCATAAGTCTGGTGCTGGATTCGAAATGGGTCCAGGACCTTCTGTGGTCTCCCATTTCAGCCAAGCCAGGGCTGATGCTGCTCAGCATCACCATCAGCCCCAACGCCTAGCTGGTCCACAAGCACTGTTGGTCTCCCAGGTAGTTGTGCCTAGCAATGTTAAGCCTGGGTTACAGAGGGAGACAGGGCTTGCGAAATCTAAATCCAGGATTTGCCGCACTGAGCATGTCCGTGACCTGGCGGATCATGATTGGTGGGTTGGCACCCACCTGACCCGGGGACCTGGCACCGCCTGATTGGTCACGGGTGTCGTCACCAATGGTGCGACAGTGGGGCAGGGCTTAATCTTTAAAACGCCCGCCCACAAACATGGCGGCGCGCTCAGATCATTTGAGCTAGCTGTTTGTGGTGTGCACGCTTACTCTGGGCTCAAAGAGCCATAGCTTTAGTAGGCAGGTAGCTTTGCCTCGCTGACTGGCTCTATCCAGGGGGTTCGCCTTACACCCCGAGCCGCCTGTGAGCTATATAGAGCGGGTTTGCTCAGTCCGATAGCACGCCGGCTGAGTGCTCGAATACCCAGCGGGAATCACCCGCACGCTAGCGCCGTCTCCTATAGCGTAGCGCCTGTACCGAAGACAGGGCTACTGCTCATAGTCCGGTCACACGTCTCCCTGCGGTTCTTGGAGATTGTGTGAACCGCTTTAGCGCCAATCCCCATAGCGTAGCACCTGTATCAAAGACAGGGCTACTGCTGTTCCCACGGACGCACGTCTCCCTGCGGTTCTTGGAGATTGTGCGTACCGTCTTACCCTTCCGTGTGCGTTAACACGAAGGGCTAAGATATTTGTTAGGTGCGTCGCTGGTCGCTCTCTCCTCTGTGCAGTAAACTGAGATAGAGCATACTGCTATACCCTGTCCGGTGTGTAGTTAACACGGAGAGGTTTATCTTTTAGTTGTCGTTTGCCTTTCCACCCAGGAAGTGTTCGGCAGCAGTCCTCTAGGCTGCATCGTGGACCCCGGGGTCGGTTGCGTTCCATTAAATAAAGTTGTCTGCAACCGCTCCCCCTAACAAGCGCAGGTTCGATTTTACATTTACTGATGCTTCTCACAAAATTAGAATATCATCAAAAAGTTAATTTATTTCAGTTCTTCAATACAAAAAGTGAAACTCATATATTATATAGAGTCATTACAAACAGAGTGATCTATTTCAAGTGTTTATTTCTGTTAATGTTGATGATTATGGCTTACAGCCAATGAAAACACAAAAGTCATTATCTCAGTAAATTAGAATACTTTGTAAGAACAGCTTGAAAAATGTTTTTAAAATCCAAAATGTTGGCCTACTGAAATGTATGTTCAGTAAATGCACTCAATACTTGGCCGGGGCTCATTTTGCATCAATTATTGCATCAATGCGGCGTAGCATGGAGGCAATCAGCCTGTGGCACTGCTCAGATGTTATGGAAGCCCAGGTTGCTTTGATAGCAGCCTTCAGCTCATCTGCATTGTTGGGTCTGGTGTCTCTCATCTTCCTCTTCTCTATGGGGTTAAGGTCAGGCGAGTTTGCTGGCCAATCAAGCACAGTGATACTGTTATTTTTAAACCAGGTATTGGTACTTTTGGCATTGTGGACAGGTGCCAAGTCCTGTTGGAGAATGAAATTTCCATCTTCAAAAAGCTTGTCGGCAGAGGGAAGCATGAAGTGCTCTAAAATTTCCTGGTAGACGGCTGCGCTGACTTTGGTCTTAATAAAACACAGTGGACCTATACCAGCAGATGAGATGGCTCCCCAAATCATCACTGATTGTGGAAACTTCACACTAGACCTCAAGCAGCTTAGATTGTGGCCTCTCCACTCTTCCTCCAGACTCTGGGAACTTGATTTCCAAATGAAATGCAAAATTTACTTTCATCTGAAAACAACACCTTGGACCACTGAGCAACAGTCCATGTCTTTTTCTCCTTGGCCCAGGTAAGACGCTTCTGGCGTTATCTATTGGTAATGAGTGGCTTGACACAAGGAATGCGACACTTGTAGCCCATGTCCTGGATACGGCTGTGTGTGGTGCCTCTTGAAGCAATGACTCAAGCAGCAGTCCACTCCTTGTGAATCTCCCCCAAATTTTTGAATGGCCTTTTCTTAACAATACTTTCAAGGCTGCGATAATCCCGGTTGCTTGTGCACCTTTTTCTACCGCACTTTTTACTTCCACTCAACTTTCCATTAATATGCTTGGATGCAGCACTCTGTGAACAACCAGCTTCTTTAGCAATGACCTTTTGTGGCTTACCTTCCTTGTGGAGTGTGTCAATGACTGCCTTCTGGACATTTGTCAAGTCAGCAGTCTTCCCCATGATTGTGGAGCATACTGAAACAGATTAAGGGACCTTTTTAAATGCATAGGAAGCCTTTGCAGGTGTTTTTTGTTAATTATTCTAATTTACTAAGATAATGACTTTTGTGTTTTCAATGGCTGTAAGCCATAATCATCAACATTAACAGAAATAAACACTTGGAATAGATCATTGTGTTTGTAATGACTCTATATTATAAATGAGTTTCACTTTTTGTATTGAAGAACTGAGATAAATTAACTTTTTGATAATATTCTAATTTTGTGAGAAGCACCTGTATTTAGCAATCACTAAGCAACCAAAAGGGGCTTTCTGGAATTTAGAAAAAGAGTGCTATAGTGCAATACAGACATGGTGGCAGTTTAGGGGGCTAGGGTAGCTGACAGGTTCCCTTTAATGGTACATTTAGATGTACTTTAACAATAGAGGTAATGTAAGGCAATTTTTACTTATTTCAGACCTCCTTACATGCGCCAACCAACAATGATGTGGACAGAATGATCACCAAACCAATTGTTCTGTCCCCATATGTAGTACATGTTATTGGCTGCACATCTCCTGTTTGGTTAACACCTGGAAATGCTCTACCAATAGTGATTATCTTTCTGCTGACATCAAAAATTCAACTACCAGACAATGTTTTGCTCATTGGTCGAAAGATAATTAATATGTTTGTAAAAGCATATAATTTGAAAAAAGCGTTTCTAAAAAGGCTTGTTCAGTGATTATTTACTCGTCTAAATGCACCATTAATCGGCTGCCTGAACCCATTAATTTTAAATGGATCAGCTAGCTATGTATGCCGGGCTCGCATGACTGTTTGGAGAAATATAAATGGTGTGATTCAAACTCCCTATCATTTTATTCTCCAGGAGATAAGACTCCTCATACAGTGGATTTCTTCTCTCTCCCCAATCAGTGATATGGAGGTTATATAGAGCTCCGCATTTGGAACACTGCTAGATCTGCAGCAGATAAAACTGTGATCTTATCAACACTGCAGCAAGCAGCCCAGTAAGTGACAAATCACTGGAATCAGGGTCTCAGCCTCACATGCTGCTCTCAGATTAGATAGCAATAAACTAGTGACAGATTCCCTTTAAAACAAATCACTGCATCATTATGATATGTGAGCATCCTATAGAGCGGGTGCACCACTTAGGAAAACCCTCTATAGCCAGAATGGAGAGCCATTCTGTATGAGCAGATCCCATTCTGGCTTATGTGAGTTGTCTATGTATGAGATGAACGGGTCTTTATCTAACTATTAGACATGTAATTCTACATGTACCCTGAAGCAGTTATGTATAGCTCAGGGTAATACCTGCACCGTTTACTGAATAATACTGGAAGGCTGCATTCACACAGATTTTTTGCCCTATATTTGGCATGTAAACCAGAAAAGCTCCCAATGTATACACTAAAAGTATTCATAGGAGTTAGACAGAGGCTGAAAAGGCACTCTTTTTGGGCTCAGTCTGGCAGTATTCCTCAGAATACTGCTAAAAAGCTAAAAAAATGAGTATGGAAGTGTGGCACCCCAGGGGTCTGGTTTCCCACAGTAATGTAATGTTATGTCTGAGAGCAGGTGGGAGGTCCTTTGGTCAGGGATCCTGTGCATGCCACACCTCCTGCCCAGTCTTGGGAGGGGAAGAACTTCCCCTATATAAACCCGGGGCTGGGGCAGGGTTAGGAGTCAAGGAGAGTAGAGACGAGAAACAGTCATAGGAAGAAACAGCAGAAGCTCAGTGCGAGCAATACTACTACGAGTCAGGGGCTGGCAGCTGCAGAGCTCGCCCTGACTGAGAAGCTTTCTAACCGGACCCGGCGTCCGAGGCTGTGGGGACTAACTCTTACCCAGCAGCAGAAGCCGACCGGCAGGGGATTTCAGGTCCTCAGGCCCAGAAACCCGAAGGCAAGGTCACACGCGTGGGACCAGCACCGCCATCGTGGAGCGGAAGCCATTAGAAGGCCCCGAGTCACCGGCCATACGGGTGAGCACCACACGGCACACTCAGGGACGTGGGCTACTTATATCCGCTTCTAGCAAGGTAGCCAGAAGAGTACAGTCAGTTTGGGAGGCCTACAACTCCGCCTGGCCAGGGGAGATCCCATCTGCTCAAGGACTGACCAGGCCCCGTTCGCTAGCAAGTACTCCGGGAGGGTCTATCGTTGTTACCAGTAAAGACCCTGAATTACACCGCACCGTCTCTGAGTGGTTCCTGCTACCCCCATCTTCCACGTTGGCTGCCCTGAGGCCATACCCCTCCCGTTGGGGGTTATACTATCACGCTGCACAATTCTACACCGGCCTCAGCGGTCTGCCCTGCAGCGGCAGCTCCATAGCTGCAAATCAACGGGTGGCGTAGTCGACACTCAAATAACTCCTATCAAGACTGCCACACACTGAGTTTGACTCCCTGGGCACGGACCGGGTCCCCGCCACTCGGAGACTACAACCCTCATCTGATCCGGTTCCGGGTAAGCCCCCGTGCGCGAGACGCTGCGCGACACAGCAGGCCCAGGGGCGCGTCAGAAGAGCATAGTAAACTATGTGGTTGTTAACTATTCTATAGCATACAACAGTACACAGTAAATAAATATATATGGCAACCCTCATCCATTTACCACATACTTCCTTGGGAATACATTACACAGAGGCCATAAATGTACCGTTATCATAAGACAACTTATTGAAGTAAATGGCTACCCAGTTGTATGGCTTTGGAAGGATGGCAGATCCCCCAATGAGCAGCCCACGGATTATTCAGGACTTAAGTAGCACCCGTTGAGCAGCTGGCAGACAACACACTAATACCAGTGTACAAAATCAGTATTTCAGGGGGGCATATTGTACTATTATTGACTGGGGGTTATGCCATTCATTATTTCGTCTTTGCAATGGGACACCCCAGTATTGCCTATTGATCAGGAGAAAAGAGTTAATTAATTTTGGAATCCCTTTTAATTTACAGTAAATTGTGATTTCCTCTAATGTCAGGCAGGGCCATAATTATTCAAAACATTTCACAACCTTGATAAACAGGACGAGTTTCTTGCAAACAGTATTTCCATTAACTACTTCACCCCAAAGCCAGTTTTCACCTTCATAACCAGGCCAAATTTGACAATTCTGACCAGTGTCACTTTATGTGGTAATAACTCTGGAACGCTTAAATATATCCCAGTGACTCTGATATTGTGACATATATTAGTGGTAAAATTTGTTCAATATGACTTGCGTTTATTTGTGAAAATATCGTAACTTTCAAAATTTTAATTCTTATGCCTTTAAACCAGAGCGTTATGTCACACAAAATAATTAATAAATAACATTTACCACATGTCTACTTTACATCTGCATCATTTTTCAAACATAATCTTTTTTTGTTAGAAGGGTTAAAAGTTGTCATGTTTAAAACAAAATTTACAAAACAATTTGTTTAGGCACTAGTGATGAGCGAGCATGCTCGCCACTGCTCGGTACTCGTCCGAGCATCTCAGTACTCAAGATACTCGGAGTTCGCCGAGCACTTTTTTATTGCAAGAGATCGTTGGCTTCAGCTGGAATTGGCGTGATGGTAAGTATGGTTTAATTTAGAACAATAAAGAATTGTGTGTTTATTTCAATTAAAGGACTTTATTCTGGGTGTTTGTGTTTTTTTTTAACTTTGACTATGGGGTTAGTAATGGGGGTGTCTTATAGAAGCCTCTCCATTACTAACCTGGGCTTGATGTCCGCTGGCATTATAAGCTGACATCAACCCTATTACCCCACTGCCACCGCTACAGGGCAGTGGGAAGAGCGAGGCTAAGTGCCAGAATTGGCGCATCCTATGGATGCGCCATTTCTGGAGCGGCAGACGGCTGGTGTTTCTAGCCTGGGAGGAGGCCAATATTCATGGCACCCTTCCTGGGCTATTAATATCAGCCCCCAGCTGTCTGCCTAGCCTTTGCTAGCTATTAAAATAGGGGGAACCCACGTCATTTTTTTGGGTCCCCCATTTTAATAGCTAGTAAAGGCTAGGTATTCAGCTGGGGGCTGAAATTAGTAGCCTGGGAAGCTCCGTGGGTATTACCCCCTTCCCAGGCTTCAAACATCTGACCCAGCTGTCTGCTTAACCTCCGATAGAGACTAAAATTACGAGGAACCCCACGCCAATGACAAGTCCAGTAATCAACACTATCACTGTACTTATTATATATGTGACTGACATGTTTCTATCTATCTAATCTATGTGTGATGCTCTATTCTTTCTGTTCTAAATTGTCGGGTACTGGTGTCTGCCGCTGATGAATTGCCGGCCGGCTTTTTTAAAGAGACGTGTGCATGAAAATCGGAGGGCACTAGTGTGTTCCAAGTGTCCTGCTATGTTTTTCATGCACCCTCCTATATACCCTGTCTGCCTATATATTCTGCCTGCCTGACGTTTAATTGAGCACCGTTCCCATCGATTTGGGCAATTTTTGACCTTCTGCAGACCGCCGGGGGGGACCACCAGAAAAATGCTCGAGTTTCCCATAGACTTACACAGGGCTCGTTGCTCGGGTCGAGCACCCGAGTATTCCAATGTGCTTGACCCGAGCTTCGAGCACCCGAGCATTTTAGTGCTCGTTCATCACTATTAGGCACCACATCACATATGAAGTGACTTTGAGGGGCCTATATGACATGAAAATACCCATAACTGACACCATTCTAAAAACTGCACCCATAAGGCTATGTGCCCACGATGCAGAAATGAAGCAGAAAATTTCTGCAGCATTTCTGCATCTCCCTGGCAGAAAAAATGCATGCAGATTGTGCATGCGTTTTTCCTGCAGAATACATGCGGATCCACATGCGGATTCACATGCGTTTCCGCATGCAGATTGACAAGCGCTTTCCAGGCGATAGCATCACTTGGAAAGTGCTTGACAACTAGGTCACACTATATAAATCCATGCAAACGGCATGGATTTATATAGTGTGAACCGTAAAAATTAAAACAAATAAAGCTATACTCACCCCCGAGGCCCCGGCGTGGCTGCAGCGCTCGTTCCTGTCTGGTTCCCGGCTGCCGGCATATCGCGAGACAGAGCGGTGAAGGGCCTGCGGTGACGTCACCGCAGGTCCTCAAGCGATGCCGGCATTCAGAGAGAAGCCGCCGGACAGGTGAATATAACTTTATTTGTTATTTTATTCTTTTTTTACAGGTACAATGGTAACCAGGTCTGGAGGAGAGTCTCTTCTCCTCCAGAACTGGGTACCATCCGCACATAGAAACGCATAGAAGCCGCTTGTAGAAATGTACAGTCACGGTTGCTATGCGTTTCAATGCAAGTCAATGGCGGGAGTTCCGCTGCGCTACCGCAAAATTAAATGACATGCTGCGGATTTTTGTACGCAGCATTAACGTTGCGGAAAAATCCGCAGCATGTGCATAGAACATGCGGAATCCCCTTGGGGACCATGGGGTGCGGATTACCTAGCGTTTCACAAGCGTTTATGCTGCGGAAATTCTGCAGCATAAACGCTTGAAAAACGCTACGTGGGCACCCAGCCTAAAAGACCTCAAAACCACTTTCAAGAAGTTTATTAACCCTTCAAATGCTTCACAGAAATTAATGCAATGTGGAAGAAAAAAAATGAACATTTTACTTTTTTTCACAAATATGTGGGGAAAAACTACTGTTTGGGTGCATGAAACTTGGATGCCCATATATTTCCATTGACAGATGACAGAACTTAGTGGGGACTGGCTTTTTTGTGGATTGAATTGAAGCTTTTATTGGGATCATTTTACATAATATTTTGGATCACATTTATCCAGCGCTCTACTCTGAGCACTTACATCGGGCGGTCCATCTAAATATCTGAATGACATGATTCACATGAAATCTCCATGGGATCCATTCACTATAATGAGGCAGCAGAGTTACTCTCGATTCTGTCTGTTCAGCAGGGTCCTTTTCAGAAACACACAAAACTGTGGCGGACTGTGCTTTTATGCATGCCCCAAAAGACAGACACCGCTGGATCATAGGCCAGACAACATCCACAGTTCCTCCATCTGCCTCATTATAGGGAATCATCCTCTGGAGATTCCGTCTGATTCACGTATTTCAGAGATTTACACTGAAAACCCTGTGTAAGCGCTCAGAGTAGTGCGCAGGATAAATGTGAGCCTAGCCTTACTGCAATCTTTGGGAGGCAGAATAAACAAATCAACAGCAGGTAAAGAATTAGTTTTATTTATTTTTTACGCCGTTCCTCGTGCGGTATAAGTGATTAGATGACTTTATTCTTCGTGTCGGTGCGGTTACAACCATAACAGATTTATACAGTTTTTTTTATGTACGGCTGCTATCACACTAAAGGACTCATTTTTTTGCAAAAACTTGCATCACCATATTTTGAGAGCTATAATTTTTCCATATTTCTGCCGACAGAGTCATGTGAGGGCTGTTTTTTGCAGGACGAGTTGATGTTTTTATTGGTACCATGTTCAGGCACATGACTTATTTTGATTGCTTTCTATTCTGATTTTTGGGAGGCAAACGAACAAAACACAACAATTCAAGAATTAATTCAGGAACTTTATTCTTCAGGTCAGTATGATTACAGCAGTACCATATTGATATTTTATTTATGTTTTGGTGTTTTTTCATAATAAAAACTATTTTCTAGAAAAAAATTATTATTTTTGCATCACTTTATTCTGAGAGCTATAACTTTTCTATTTTTCCGCTGATGGAGCTGTATGGCAGTTTGTTTTTTCCAGGACAAGATGATGTTTTCAGCTATAACCATTCTTATTTACATTCATCTTTTCGTCGTGTTTTGTTCCACTTTTTGTTAGGCTGTATGATGAAAAAGCATAGTTTTTTATATTTTTTATGATGTTCACTGAATGGGTTAACTAGTGTGACAGTTTTATAGATCGGGTTGTTCTGGACGTGACAATACCAAATGTGTTTTTTGTTTATTTTTTTACATAAAAATACTTATTTATGGGTAAAATAAATATATATTTTTTATTATTTTGTGTTTTTTAAGTATTTATACAATTTTTTTTAATTTTTTTTACTTAGTCTTTCTTTGGTACTTTCACTATTTTCACTTTGATTACTGTTATAAAGCATTGCAATGAACGAGCATTGCAATGCTTCATAACTGTCACTGCTGCACTGACTCACAAACTTGTTAGACCATGCTCTGATATCGATTGCAGCATTTATGGAGTTAAACTGCCGGGAGCGGTGCGGGTACTGCTCCTGGCAGTGAGAACCAGGTGTCAGCTGCCAGATTTGTTCAACACCTGGTAGCGATCGCATGCACAGAGAGCCTGTGCGCACAAAATTGCCAGGCCGTATCCATGAGTCCAAGTTCGGGAAGTCCTTCCCAACCAGGACATGAGGATACATCTAAGGTCGTGAAGGAGTTAAAGGGGTTTGCCGACACTATTTTACTTTTCTTTACTATGGGCCTAAGAACTAACAGGCAGGTAGTTGCTAACTACCTACCTGTTCTTCCCAGCCCAAATCTCTGCGGTTACGGTCCGCTCCTGCCTTCGATTCTGGAGCTCACATCAACAGAGCAGCTCTTCCTCTTCCAGGCTGCTCTGTCAATGGGTGTACCTGCTGACATCATGCTGATTGACAGGCAGCTTCCTGCAGTCAGTTGTTTTGACATTGTTGTGCATATATTCATCCTTTTTAGCATTTTTTCAGGGGGGATCTAGATGGAATACAGCAGAAAAAAAATCCTTTTGCACATACCATTACATAGCCAATATTTAATAGTAACTGATGCAATTAGATTAGTTTAACCACCTAATTTCTGCTGGTAATTGTGTCAATGGCATTTAAAAGACTTCAGCATAGTGGTAGTCAATTTGCAGGGTGCCATAGTAGTCAGGGGCCTACTGAAAGTCTCCATGCCTGCGAAATTTGAAGACATATGAGTTCTGTTAATGGGCTTCTTAGGAGATTATCAATTTAACTGCAATACTATAGTGTATTGAATAGGCGATCAAGTGATTGCAGGTTCAAGTCTAACTAAAAATGTAAAAGAAAAACAATTTTTAAAAATAATAACATCCCCCTAAAATTATAAACGTTTAAATCATCTCCTTTTCCTCAAATGTAGATAGCAAAATATAAAAAATAAAAAAACATTACCTGATCTAATAAAATCGAAAAATATTTATATCATACGGTGAACACACCAAAAAAGAAATAAATTAAAATGCGAGAATTGTCACTTTTTGGTCTCCATAATTGCCCAAAAATGCAGTATACAGAGATCAAAGCATATTATGTACTCTAAAGTGGTATCAATAAAGATTACAGCTCCGTACGCAAAAAACATGCCCTCAAACAGGTCCATCGACAGAAAAATAAAAGTTATAAGTCTCAGAAAATAATGACACAAACCATTTATTTTTACACGGTTCAGATTTTTTTCACTAAAATATAAAAAAAAACCTATATATGTTTGTTATTGCCATAATCATACAGACTTGAAGAATTGTGTTATCAGATATTTTTTACCGCACTGTGAATGCCTTAAAAACAAAACCCTAATATGACAGAATTGCCTTTTTTTTCACCCTACTTGGATTTTTTTCCCCCTATTTTTCAGTACATTACATGACAAAATAAATGGGGTCATTTAAAACTTCAGCTCATTGCGCAAAAAACTAGCCCTAATACATTTATATCGATGTAAAAATAAAAAAAAAGTCATGGCTCTTTGATGAAGGACAGAAAAAAATGAGGATGCAGAAAAAAAGACTGGCTCTGGGGTTAAAATTGTCAAAGGAATTCCAAAGATTATTTTTCATTGAAAATGAATGCTAAATCACAACTTAGGTGCGAGGTCTACACAATATAATAGTAACATCACATGTATTAGAATGAGATTGATAACAGACTTTTGGGGTAAAAATCTTTACTTCCTCTGCTATTTGGTATATTTGATTGATCAGCTTGCACTTGAGAGAAGGCAATCACAGACTAGTACTGATAAGTGGTCATGTACAGGTCTCCATTATCAGAAAGAACATGCCTGGAGGAAAATGAATGAATTCTCCAGTTGAAGTGAGATTAGAAATATGAAATGAACAATTGACTTTCTCTTCCATTGACATTTTTCGATCCGTTAATCTGACTTTTACTAACAATGCCAAGACTTTAGCTCATTATACACATCACAGCTGGAGACAAATCCTCCAATAATTGCAAGTATTCTCAAGTGTTTTACCTAAATCAAAATTGTGCTCTTTCCATCTCATAAACCGTAAAATTACACAAGTATTCACAGTAAATTTACTTGCTTTGACAGATATTATTGTATTATTTAAAACAATACATTATTATTTTATTTGGATCCATGACATTTTAAAATCAGCTGCAAATGTTTGTCATCTCACAAATCATCTGACTATCTGTAATACATGGGGAAGGCTCCTTCATGTGCCCAATCTACAGAGAGATCTTGGATTTTACCATGCCCAATACTTCTTCCAGAGATAGAGATAAGACACTGTCCTTGGGGTCTTGCAACTACTACCAATCTGGAGACAGTTATTGCATGTGTAGCACCCTGAGGATTCGGCTGCTACAGGGGTATTACACCTCAAGCCAGAGGTGTGATATTCCACTCCCGGGTAAGGATGGAGTGTGGAACTGAGCTCAGTAGGCTGCATGCACTACATACATCCCATTTCCGGGGGACAGATCAATGGTACTCCCACTAGGTATATGTGCAGGTACGACAGTGTCTGTCCCTGGCTGGAGTGGGAGGGGGGTGGAACATCCCAGTAGTGTAGGGGCAGATAGGGGGAGCAGTCTGGGTAATGCTAGGAGCTCATTGGGTGCTGGTCACCTGAGCTCACACATAGAGGGAGTATATAAGGTGGGAACCATCTTAGATCAGGGTCAGACAGGCAGACAGTTATCAGTCAGTCTTTTGTAGAGGGTCAAGCAGTCCTGAAAGAAGAGAGAGAGGAGAAGAGAAGGACCCAGAGGGGAAGAAGAGGGAACCCCAAGAGCCCAAATACAACCAGAAGGGTGAAGGGTTGGCACAAGGGTACCGGATCCCAAGCTGGTGGAGGGCACTAATCCTCAGCCAGAGACCGGAGGTTGTGGGCAGGATCTGCCACGACCCCCCACTAAATCCACTGCGAAGGCACACCAAGTATAGGGTCAGGGAACCCAGAGACAAGGGTTTTACCAACAAGAGGCCCGAGGGAGCCGGACATAAGTGGATCCCTGGTGGGGAAGGCCAGAGAAAAGGAACGTCAGAGAGGGAGCTCAGGATCACGCTCCAGAATTACCTGGGGGTTGGCCGAGTCCAGGACCTGGTGGACGCAGCACGGCTCGGGCGGTCACTCAAGGCCGGAGTGACCAGCACAACAGCAGTAAGTAAAAACCCTGAACTGCACAGCCCGACTCTGAGTCTTATTACCATCCTCACTGCACCACCACAACCACCACCCTCTACAACTGACCCCCTGAGGCTATACCCCTCCCGTTGGGGGTTATACTACCAGAAGCTGCACACACACCACCAGCCTCAGCGGACCCTGCTGCAGCGGCGGCCGTATTGACCGCAAATCAACGGGTGGCGTAGTCGACACTAAAGAACATCCAGCAACATCTGTAGGACTGCCACACACTGAGCTTGACACCCTGGGCACGGACCGGGTCACCGCCACTCGGAGACTACAACCCCCATCTGATCCGGCTCCGGGTATCCCCCAAACAACACTGGCCCAGGGGGCGCGTCACATGTGTATGTCCAATTTTGCATAGAGATAACCTGAGATAAATATATGTAAAATAAAGTAAGTGATGTATTTCGTAAAAATGGTTGTGGATGGTTGGAGCTGGATGAAATGACTTCGGAGCTCAGAAGGATTATTGGTTTTTCAACATATTAAGCAATGCTAGTAGCTGCTAGTGAGCTCCAAAACATAATCCATACCTAGAAAGCAACATGTTCTGTCATATATAATGTCATCAAAGCCGGAGTTAAGGGAGTGCAGTTTCCATGGGCCCCTGTTCACAAGAGGGCCCTCAGAGATAGAGGCCGCCCTTGCCCAACCTACAAGGTGGTGGGTCCACCTGGAGCGACTGCCTCTTATAACTTTATCAATGTACATATTATACCTATACTGTTACATGCTATGGCAGAGCAGGAAGCTATAGTATCTCTGATCTACCACTCTCCATTCTGTAGTCTGCAGGTAGTTGCAGCCTACAGAATGGCAGGAGTAAACACAAGATGTCAGTGTCCTGACACTATATCACTCTGTTCTCATTGGTACACAGACCGTCCCAGTGGGCTCATCAGGATCTGAGATTAACTGTGCATATAAACATTTTTTTTTTTTTTTTTATGAATCAGTACTTATAGAAGAATGAGGCAGTCCATCATACTGGAATTTGGGACAAGCAATCTGTATGTAGGGATCAGTGAGGCCATCATACTGTATATAGGGAGCTGCGGAGGCCATTATACTGTATATAGGGAGCTGTGAGGCCTCATACTGTATATAAAGAGCTGTGGAGTACATCATACTGTTTATTGGGAGCTGTAGAGGTCTGATACTGTTTATAGGGAGCTGTGGGGGCCTATACTATATATAGGGGGCTGTGGGACCATCATACTGTGTTTGTGAGGCTATGAGGAGGGTCATTATACTGTGTATATGGGGCGGTTGACTACATCATACTGTGTATAGGGTGGCTTTGGGGCCATCATACTGTGTGTGGGGGTTGTGGGGGCTATCATACTGTGTGTCAAGTGCTGTGAGAAACATTCAAAATGAGGGTGAGCTATCAGGGCAACATACTGTGTGGGGGTAGATGAGGTGTAGGGACATCATACTGTGTGTGGGGGGCTGTGGGGACATCAAGGTACATTTTTACTTTTAAGGGGAACTTAGGAGATAATACTAGCTGTGGGCTTATCATTTTGCATATGGGGGTATCATACTGTGGGGCCATCATACTATGTATGGTGTGGGGTCATCAAGGTACTTTATTACTTTTTAGGGACACTTAGGAGACAATACAAGCTGTTCGACCTGTCATCCTCTGTATAAAGAGCTATGGGGGAATGATACCGTATATAGGAAGCCATGGGGCCATAATACTGTGTATTGGGGCTGTGTGGGTCATCAAGGTTCATTATTACTTTGTAGGGGAACTTAGGAGACAATACTAGCTGTGGAACCCATCATACTGTATACAGAGAATTATGGAGGAACCATAGTGTATATAGGGGGCTGTGGGGCCATCATACTGTTTATATAGAGCTGTGGGGCCATTATACTGCATACAATGAGCTGTACGGCCCCCACACTGTATATAGGGTTGCTGCGGGGACATCATTTTGTATATAGGAAGCTATGGGGCATCATACTGTGCATAAGCAAAATGTGGGGGCTTCATACTGTGTGTTGGGGAGCTGTGGGGGCATCATACTGTGTATAAGGAAGTATGGAGCATCATACTGTGTATAGGCAATGGGTGGGGCCATCATTCTGTGTATATGAAGCAGTGGGGGCCATTTTATTGTGTGTGGAAGGCAGAAGAAAATCTAAGTTTTCCTGCACCTTATGCAAAATTACAATTTGGTTCCCCTTCCTATACATAGATTAAGCTGTTTGAGTTGTAGTAATGTGACCGCTCATATGTGATTTGCTTACCTACAGTCACGTGCCGTCGACCTGCTCTTCTTGAAACTCAATGTTTAGTGAGAGCAGCAGGAAGAGAAGCTAGCTGGCATGTGACCGTAAGTATGAAAATCGCAAATAAATGGTCACATGATGACCTACTGGAACTGACAATCATAGCCGAATCCTGACAGTGAGTAAAATAGATGACATAAATACAGATATTGTAATCCTTAACTTTTCTAACTGCACAGTACTTTATTACCATATCCATGAATCACTATTTGATTGTTACATGTTATGGATTACATGTGTCCAGGATCATAAGCAATAACAGTTCAGGAATACATCACCAAAACTTCCATCAGTACAGAAATACATGACCAGAACCACCATCAGTAAACAAATGCATCACCAGAACCACTAACAATACCTGAAAGACGTGAGTACAATTGAATGCTAGGAGCCGGCACTTTAACACTTTCTCTAAGACAGCTCGAGGAACAACAAATGGGGACGACAAAATGTAGCTGCCTGGGAGACACCTCGGACCTGTACATTAGGCGGTATGTAACATGCATTGTGTATGTGTTTAATTCGAAGTGTGTGCATCACATGTAGTGTGTGTATTTGTAGTGTTTGTGTGCGTGTGTGTATGTAACATGCACTGTAGATGAGAGTTTCTTAATCACTAAACGAACTAGCAAAATCGTTCATGGCAGCACATTGCTCAGGTGATGTGCTGCTTAAAACATAACATGTATTTGGACAGAACTATCTATTAGTGTTCTTTCTTTGTCTAAAGTGCTTGGAAATCGGTGCTGTGCACAATAGGCAGGTAGGTAGCAACTACCTACCTATTACTACATAGGCCTATAGTAAAAAAAAAAATAAATCGTCCCGGATAACCCCTTTAAACTCATATACTGCACGTATTCACAAATTAATTTTTACTCCACAACTTTTGCATAGGGCTAGGATTAGTTATGTGCACCCATGCAGTCATAAAGAGCACATTACTTGTCAGTAGGAATGAGCGACCCCGAACTGTACAGTTTTGGGTTCTTACCAGACACCTACTGTCTGCTGCCTAATCTCGAACACGGACTTCTTACCATACGTCCATGTTACAGTTCGGGTTCGGCAGCCTAATAAAGCTTGTTAAAAGGCTGCAGCACAACTAATCAAGAAGCTTGAAGGCTGTGGGAACTTCCAGCCCCATCACAGCCATGTCAAGTAATGGCATGGCTGTGAATGGCTGGCTCATCACGTGACCTGGTCTGACAGTGTAAAATAAATAAATAATTAAAAAAATGATATGTGGTCCCCCCTATTTCTATAACCAGCCAAAGTAAAGCAGCCAGCTGTGAGCTGGTCTTATTATGCTGGGAAGGGGCCAAAATCCATGCACCTTCTCAGCCTATTAATATCAGCCCGCAGCTGTCTGCTTTACCTTTGCTGGTCATTAAAAATAGGGGGACCCTAAAAAAATTATGTGAGGTCCTCCTTATTTTTAATAACAAGCTACGGTAAAGCATACAGCTCGGGGCTGATATTAATAGGCTGGGAAGGGCCATAGATATTGGCCCCTTTCCAGTCTAATAAGAACATCCCTCAGCCACCCCAGAAATAGCGCATCCATTAGATGTGTTTGGTTCTCACTGCATGTAAGTTTAATACATCCTTGATTGTCTTCATAAATCACCATCAGTTGAGTTCATGGATTACCAAGATCGCCTAACAATTGGCTTAACCAAATGACCTCTTGACTTGCATGGGCTGCACACATACTCTGATTTTGTAGATGACAAGGTTTGGTCTAACAGAAAACACCTGTTTTCTGCTAGACAAAGAAATTGAACTTTCTCCAAGCTTGAACAAATTGTCGATTTACGAACCCTTACATCATTGGCCCAGTCTCCATCCACTTAGCCTGTGAGTTTTTGATCTTCTGTTGCAGATATCCTTCAATTTATGTCTTGAGTCTCTTTCAAATATGGAAAAACTCTTAACAGCATTCGAGTCTTTTTGGTGTGGTTTTTCCACATATCTGGAGAATGCCAATTGTTGCTGCGATATCTGATCGAGCCATAGTTGCTATGTATAGAAGTGCCCCCACTGCCTGTCTGTATTTCTCATTGTTAGGTAACAGCTCATCTTCTCCTTTTAGCTTTAAATAGGATGGTTCCATTGAGGTTGATATACCTTTGGCTTCTGACATTCCAAACTGATTCAGAATTGAGTTGATTTTTGCACTTTGGTTTAGAAGAACGCTTCCATCTTCTTCTCCTCGGACCTCAGGGTTCCCCTAATAATGTCACATTTCCAACGTCTTTAGTTTTAAAATGCTGATTCAGAATTTTAGTCATCTTTGCAATTTCTATTTCCTCTTGATGAACCATAATCACATCGTCCACATATAATATACAACCACTATCCCTCTGTACTTTTTGTGTATAAACATGGATCTGCTTGACCTCTCTCAATATTGGAAAAGTCTGTCTTCACTGAATACAGATTTTACCTCAGAATTGAGAATTTTGATAATGACTGATAAATTCTCGCAAAGAAAAACAAAGATTTCCCTGTTATATTACAAAGTTGCTTATCTTTTCAGCCATCAAGAATTAATCAGCCATCAAGTGCCTCTAACAGCAGCTGGTAGATCCAAGATCCACCCGCGACTGTCAACCAGTTAAATGCTGCTGTCATTCATTGACAGTGGCATTTAGCACGCGCAGACAGGAAGTGCGTCATTGATCCAGGCCATCGGTACTCCCATCACATGATTGCAGGGCGCCGATGGGTTGTCATGACAGCTGGAGTTCTGTTGAAGATCCCCGTGACTGTTATCATGATCCTCCTATGAAGGCCGACCACAACTTTTTCCTATACATAGAAGTGCTGAAATACTCCTATATATAGCACAGGTGATTGGATGATCACAGCTTCAAGTCTCCTAAGGGGACTATTAAATATAGAAAAAAAAAAGGTTTAAAAAATATAAAAAAAATAAAAAATCACAAACGTTTAAATCACACCCCTTTTGCCCTATTAAAAATAAAAACAATTAAAAAAATACACATATTTGGTATTGCCGAGTTCAGAAATGTCTGATCTATCAAAATCTAAAATAAATTAATCTGATCTGTGAATGGCGTAAGAAGAAAAAAAATCAAAAACGCCGGCATTATGTTTTTTGGTCTCTGCAACATTGCAATAAAATGCAATAAAAGGGGATTAAAGCATTGTATCTATCCAAAATGGTATCAGTACTAACATCGGCTCAGGGCACAAAAAATAAGCCCTCACACAGCCCCAGATCCTGAAAATTGAGAACGTTATGGGTCTGGGAAAATGGCGACAAAAGCTAAAAAATTTTGTCAATTTTTTTTCACCACTTAAATAAAAAAAACAAAACTATACCTGTTTGATATCTATGTACTCATACTGACCTGGGGAATCACATTGCCAGTTCAGTTTTACCATATATTGAACATGGTAAATAAGCCCCTCAAAAAACATTGTGGGTGCAATTCCAATTTTTTGCAATTGCACCACCCTTGGAATTTTTCTCCCATTTTTGAGTACACGATGTGGCAGAATAAATGGTCTCATTCAAAAGTACAACTTGTCCCACAAAAAAAACAAGCCCTCGTATGGCTATATGGTTGAAGAATAAAAAAGAATAAAAAAAGTTATTGCTCTTGGAACAAGGAGAGGAAAAAACAAAAAATGGAAAATCGCTTGGGGTGAAGGAGTTAAAATTACAACTGAGACTAGGCAAGTATGTTTCTCTACCCCTATGATATTCACTTTACCCAGAGAGTCTCTGGCTGAGAAAATTAGTAATGATCCTGAGAGGTATTTAAAGAGGAAATAGAACTGGGCTATTCATAGTCAGTTATCCTTTCTTTCTTTGCCTGCTTACCAGGAATTCACCCATGTGGCCCAGATGATTCTAAATTAGCAGAAGATTGCAAGAAGGGACCCACCTATCTGTTATCAGCTTCTTGCCTGAAATCTTATGAAAAAGTAAGTAGTTCAGACCATACACTTTGCATTGGTTCTAAATCTGGGGGGTCGTGTGGCCCATAACCTTGAGTGTTGAAGCTTGAGTGTTGTTGGGCACCTTGGTCTCATCCCCTGCGGGTACAATGTTGCATCAGAGATGGTCACCATGCAGTGCTACACCTAAAAGTACAAGAACCAACTAGGGAGGTCACGGTGAGGTGGTAATAGGCTTATACACTTTGATCAAAATGTTATCTCAGAACCTTGTGTTGGGTTTAGAGATTTTTATTTAGCAGTAGTAGACGAAAGTATAATAATTTTATGTGTAGTCGAAGTCACCTTTTTCATGATGTATATTATTCTACATAATTATAATTTTGAATTGCTGAAGAAGCTATAAAAGCAGAGGTAGTCGGCTCACCAAACAATTAGAAGATATACGCAGGGCTTGAGACCACTCCACTTTCTATACTCAACTTCAAACAATCCAGAGAAAAAAAGGCTGATCTGAATCAACAAGCATATATATTTTTATATATGCCTGTTGAGCTGAACTAAACTTTTTTTTCTGGATTGTCTGAAAAAGCAAATCCTACCTAGAAATAGCAGCGAAATAAAAAGAAAAGGGTAAATTATATGCAGAGTAGTGTGGATTCAATTGATGGGTAGAATACTATCCATTAAAATGATAAAATTACCAATGATATATACTGTATACTTAGGTTACTTTGATTCATTAATACGTACAAATAGAACTGTATTTTGCAATATGTATGTCAGAATATTGTTGCTTTTCTGTGGATTGACCACTAGTGGCTGGTTTTCACTTTGCTAAATTGTGCTGCAATTCCACTCCTTACCACTGGAGGCTGTTGTTCTGTTTCTGCAATCGCTCTTTTCCCATATGTCTGATATAGAACCTGTGAATTTCATCTTGTTTCTTGTTTGGGCCCACTTAAAGTCACATGGAACATTCGCTCATTGCTTGAGTATTGTGTTTAGTAGTAGTCTGGTTCCAGTCTACAGCTATTGAACTGTGGCAAGTCTGACCACTTTCTCATTAATTGGCCATATCAACTTCATAAAACAGCAGCAGTGGTAACGGAGCCCAACTTATCAGATGAAGAATCAGTCATGTCTGAACCTGCGCCTACAGTGAATGCCGTCATCTATTCAATAGAAGAAATATTGCTCCCAGCATTAACAAAGATTCTCATTACTAGATTCACAACGGATTTCCATACCTGCCATGGTTGATTCAGGAGCAAACGGAAGTTTTATGGACATTTCTTTTGCTTAAAAACATGGGACAACAATTCAAAACAGACTTTCATCTATTATTATGGAAACTGTTGAAGGATCCCCACTGAGCTCAGGATTAGTGTTGAGCCACCCCCGTAGTGTTCGAGTTCGGTTCGGTTCGTCGAACACCCGTGTGTTCGCCGAACTGTTCGTCGAACTGTTCGTCGAACACCGTTAAAACCAATGGCAGGCAAACAAAAACACATAGAAACACATAGAAAACACCTTCAAAGGTGTCCAAAAGCTGACAAACTGCTCAGAAGACACAACTAACACATGGAAAAGTGACAAGTACATATAGTCATGCGAAAAGAAAAGAGGTGGAGGAGTAAAAGGAGGGGGAGACACAGATATAGGCATGTCATGCCCTTCTAAAATCCAAAAAGTGAGAAGCCGAGACGGCCAGTCCGCTCCTGCCCGTGCCACCTCCGTGTCGCCGGGTTTGTGCCAGAGCCGCGGTGAACCCTGACGGCCAGCCCCCCTCTCCCAATACTGGTGCCTGTCCGCTGGTGGGTCGAGAGAGCCCCCCTGTGGTGGAGGCAGCTCTAAGCTTTTTAATTTAAATTGTCCCTCTAATTTGAATGAATACACTTTAAATCCATTTACAAGGATCTATTGGAGGGCAAGTCTCATGCCAGCAGCCGCGTAATTCCAGCTCCAGTAGCGTCCACTAAAGCTGCTGCAGTTAAAAAGCTTTTATAAGGATCGAGCTCGGCTGTCCACCGCAAGGCATCCTAGTGCCAGTCCCAGCCCCTATGCCTTGGGGTGCCTCCTGATGCTCTTCACTAAGTATCCCGTGGTCCCGAAGCATTTCCTTTGAAAAAATTTAGTGTCCAAACTACAGGTGGTGTAGCTTGCTTAACAGCCGGGATAATCCGCTGACTAGCAGACACTGCTACTAGGCACAAAGTATTTCCTGGGCTAGATGCAGTTAAAAATTTGTAAGTAGATACTCTCGTTGGATGCTGAGAAAGCATTCCATAGAGTCTCCTGGCACGCCATATATGATTCTCTTAAAAAGCTTGGGGTAGGGGTCTAGGGGACCCTTTTATAGCCAAAATCACGGCCCTGTATCACAATACGTCACCTAGGCTGAAGATAAATGGAACTGTAGCACCGAGGGCTCGGTTGCTACAGACGTATTGCACCTCACCCAGAGGTGTGATATCTCACTCTCAGATAAGGATGGAGTGTGGATCAGGACCCGACACCTGCATGCATTACACCACATTGCCGTGGGGCAGGGCGACCAATATGCCCCTGAGATGGGCACGACAGTCCCTGTCCCTGGCTGGAGTGGGGGGAGGGAACACTGAGGAAGGGGAACCCTGCAGTGCAGGAGCAGGGAGGAAGCAGTTCCTGGGTGCATTGAGAAGGGAGTATAAAAGGTGGGCACCATCTTAGTTCAGTGCAGAGAAGTCTGAGCAGAAGTGGCAGGGAGCAGGGGCTCTGCATGAGCTCTGCTCCGGAGGCGGGCCTAGTAACAGAGGCCCAGGCCTGCAAGAGGGAGAAGGAAGGAAGAGGAGCGGAGAAGGCTCCAGGAACGAGGAATGAAGGGATCCCAGGGGTGCGGACGGGCGAGTCGCCACCGCACGCCCGAATCCACCTGCGTGGAGGGGTCAGGCCAAAGGGGGAGACCGGTCCCCGAACTAGTGGAGGCAGGAAACGACCCTCAGCTAGAAACCGGAGGCTCTGACATTTTATGTGGCGCAGCCCCTTGCTCCACCCGCTAGGAAGGCACCACATAGGGTCAGGGAAACTGGCGCCAAGTTTACCAAGAGGAGGCCCGAGGCAGCCGGACAGAAGTGTTGGTAAGAAAGGCCAGACAAAGGACACACAAAGGGGGTCCTGTGAAGCGCTCCAAAGTTATCTGGGAGTTGTCTGAGCCCCTCACCTGGTGAGCACAGTACGACGTGGGCAGCCGTTACCTGCAGACGTGGTCTGGATAATAAGAACTGTGAGTAAAGGCCCTGAACTGCATCACTGACTCCGTGTCGTTACTGCTGCTGCCCTGCACCATCACCCCCATCCTCCGCATACACTGCCCTGAGGCTATACTCCTCCCGTGGGGAGTTATGCTACGCTCTGCTGCACCCACAACACCAGCCTTAGCGGTCTGCCCTGTAGCGGCGGTTCACTCTGACCGCAATCCACGGGTGGCGTAGTCGGACATTTAAACATCAAAACCACATAAATAGTTCCGCCACTGGTTTGACCGCCCTGAGCCACGGAACCGGATCGCCGCCACGAAGACTACAACCACCAGCATCCACCAAAAAGGGTCCGGCTCCGGGTGTCCCAAGGCCCAGGGGGTGCGTCAGAACATTTTCATCACCTTTCACAATCACCAATGGGACAAGGCAGGGATGTCCTCTGTCCCCTCTCTTATACATCCTAGTGACGGAGCACCTGCTCTCATCAATTCGCCATAACCCCAATATTAGGTGGATTGAGGTGGGAGGCACCGAGTACAAGTGCTCTCTATTTGCTGATGTCCTAGTATATATCACTCAATCACATATATCCATCCCTGCTGTTATGGCTGAAATAGATCACTTTGTTACATGGTAAAATTTTAAAATCAATGCAGCGAAGTCTGAGGCCCTCGATGTCTCCCTCCCTAAATCCATATAGGATTCCATCCAGTCCAACTTTCCCTTTGCCTGGCCCTCACAGGGTATCAAATACTTAGGAATTCCTATTCATAGAGACCTCTCCCATCTATGTTATCTTAATTTTGGGCCCTTTATTGAACAATTCCATACAGACCACGGTTGGCAAGTTGGAACTGTGAGATTCACTACGTGCACCACTGGTATTTTGTGGAAAAGCACATGTAAGATTCTGCAACAGTCTCTGCTGATACTCCTGCATGCGTGCATCCCTTTCTATGGCAGGAATAATTTCTGCAAATTTACTTTTGTACCGGGGATCTAACAGTGTGGCAACCCAGTAGTCAGGATTATTTCTAATTCTCACAATTCGAGGGTCATGTTGCAGGTAGTGCAGCAAGAAGGCACTCATGTGTGTTGCGCATCCAGGAGCACCAAGTCCCTGTTGTGTTGGTGGCGAGGTAACAATCATGCTTCCTTCCTCTGTCCTCTCCCCCCAACCTCGCACAACAGAAATGTGATCAAGGTCTCCCTCATCTGATGAGTCTTCCATCAGTTCGTCCTCCACTTCTTCCTGGGCTCCTGCACCTTCCTCACTAGTTTGGCTGCTACCATGCGCCCTGGTAAAATCATCTCCCCCACCCTCACATGCCTGCCGCCCTGGTGTTGCCGACCGTCTGGACCTTGCAGATGTTAGCCCTTCCGCATACAACTCCTCCTCCTCTACTTCCTCCACCTCCTCTTGTGCCACCACCTGACTCCGAATTCTGTTTAACATGTGCTCCAGCATGTAAATCACCGGAATAGTCATGCTGATAATGGCATCGTCAGCACTAAACATCTTCGTCGCCATTTCAAAACTGTGCAGAAGGGTGCATAGGTCCCTGATCTGAGATCACTCCTCCAGCGTGATTTGCCCCACCTCTGAATCTCGTTGGCCCAGGCTATACGTCAGAACGTATTGCACCAGGGCTTGTCGGTGCTGCCACAGTCGCTGCAACATGTGCAGAGTTGAATTCCACCGGGTAGGCACATCGCATTTTAGCCGGTGAAGTGGCAGGCCCAACGACTTCTGTAGAGATGTAAGTCGCTGAGCTGCGGGATGCGAACGGCGGAAGTGAGCACACAGCGACCGTGCCCTCTGCAGAAGGCCATCTAGTCTGGGATAGTGGGCTAAAAATTGCTGGACAACCAGGTTCAACACGTGAGCCATACAAGGCACGTGTGTGACATTGCCCCGGCGAAGGGCCGCACCCAGGTTTGCAGCATTGTCGCACACGGCCTTCCCTGGTTTCAGGTCCAGTGGAGACAACCATTCATGAAATTGGTTCTCCAGAGCTGACCACAACTCCTCAGCTGTGTGACTCACATTTCCCAGACATTTCAATGTAAAAACCGCCTGATGACGTTGAGCCCTACTGCCAGCATAGTAAGGAGGTGTGCAGGATCCCTTCTGCGCAGTTAGAAAGCTTGTGGCATGACCAGACAGGCTTTGGGTGCAGGTGGAAGACCGAGAGGAGGTTGAGGAGGCAGAAGCAGTGGAGGAAAAATGACATAAAGAGGATTGACGCACAACTCGTGGGGACGGCAAGACTTGGACAGCAGCCCCTTGTCCTGCTGTCACCATAGTTACCCAGTGCCCAGTCAGCGACATGTAACGCCCCTGTCCATGCCTACTCGTCCAAGTGTCTGTGGTGAAATGCACCCTGTCACACACAGAGTTTCTCAAAGAAGCGGTGATGTTGTGTGCGACATGCTGGTGGAGCGCAGGCACACCTTTCTTTGAGAAGTAGTGCCGACTGGGCATCTGGTACTGGGGCACTGCGACGGACATAAGGTCTCGAAAATCCTCTGTGTCCACCAGGCGGAAAGGCAGCATTTCTGTAGCCAAGAGCTTGCAGATGGTGAAATTCAACCTCTTAGCTTTCTCATGGCTAGGAGGAAATGGTCTTTTACTTGTCCACATCTGAGGGACCGAGGGCTGGCTATTGTGCTTAGACGGGGTTGATAAGGGTGTCCCCGGCAAACTGCCGGTCTGTGAGGAAGATGCAGGCGGACATGTTAGGTTGCCTTGATCCAAAGGTGGTGTTATCGATGTCGGACAGCGCTCAAGACCAGCTGGTGTTACCACCTCCAAAGAAAATGATGACCTGCCAATCACGCTGGCTGTTGCGGGTAAAGAGGTGGCAGGTCTGCGCCCCAAAACAGGTGTGACTGCTGTCCCCCCAGTCACAGAGGATGAAGAGGCCGCGGATGCACAAGATATGGCAGACGGTGGTTGGCCCGGCCGGCTAGACCGCATTGTAGCACACTGAGCTTCCCACTGCAACTTATGCTTCATGTCCATGTGCCGGTTCATGCATGAAGTACTCAAACTATGTATTTTTTGGCCTCATCTTAGCTTTTGCTGACAAATGTTACAGATAACACGAGTTGGGTCATCTTTATCGATCTGAAAAAATGCCCAGGCTATGCAAGGCTTAGCACCCATGCGACCTGAAGAGCCACCACGACTTGTGGTGAGAGGCAGAGTTGTGTTTGAGGATGCAGTTGTTGACGTGCTTCCAGTACTACGTCTCTGTCCAGGAAGGCGCAACCTGACCTCGTCGTCACTAGCATCTTCCTCCACCTCCTCTGCTGACCTCATCTCTTGGCTGACTGTGGGTTGACAGTAAGTGGGATCTCCGACCTCATCATCATCACCCTGTGCGTTATCACACCCGTCGTCCTCAGAGCCAACCTGTTCCTGCCCTGACAAAAAACTAAAGTTGTCGCTCTAATCAGGTATTTGAGTCTTATCATCGTCTTCCTCATTGTCTCCACCAACAGGAGTTACAGTTTGGGAATGAGGGTCTACATTATGGTCAGAACCTTCTGCGTCTGGTCCTGGATCCGACTCATAAAGATTCTGGGCATCAGTGCAGATCATTTCCTCGTCTGGATTCACAGAAGCGCTGGAGTCGACCTCTGATTCCCAGGCTATAGTATGAGTAAACAGCTCTGCAGACTCAACCATCTGTTCTACCTCATACTCAGACGGGCAGCTGGAGATTTGGGAGCTGTGAGGAAGCAAGTGCGATTTGGGTGACACCTTTGAGGACTGGAGTATTTGTGATGTTGAAGTTGATGTGGAGGAGAGCCCACTTAAAGGAGCACTTGATATCCGTTGAAGCACCTGCTGTTTTTGTGCCTCATCTGGAATTTGTAGCGATTGGCGTGGCCGTAAGAAAGGGATCTTATCACATTGTCCGCTAAAAGAAGTAGACATTTTAGTTTGGCTGGAAGATGGTCTTTCTTCTGCACCTACCCCACGGACACAACCTTTTTTCCCCTTCCCAACACGCCTATTCCCCTTTCCACCAGCAGCAGGCCTTTTTCCACTCATTTTGGTGGTTAACTAATTCACAACTCTGGAGTTGTTTGCACAAAAAAACAATGGATGGTAACCGAGCAGAGCTGAGTGGCCAAACTGTGGTATTAGGCCAAAACTATTGGCTGGGTTAGATGCAGAAAAAAATTATTTTTAATTTGCAACCTGATGGAGGTCAGTATAGATGGACTAATAGACCAAGTCCCACACACCGCTAGAAGCCCAAATATTTTTTCAGAGCTAGATGCAGAAAATTTTTTTATTCAATTTGCAACCTGATGGAGGTCAGTATAGATGGACTAATAGACCAAGTCCCACACACTGCTAGAAGCCCAAATATTTTTTCAGAGCTAGATGCAGAAAAAAATTATTTTTAATTTGCAACCTGATGGAGGTCAGTATAGATGGACTAATAGACCAAGTCCCACACACTGCTAGAAGCCCAAATATTTTTTCAGAGCTAGATGCAGAAAAAAATTATTTTTAATTTGCAACCTGATGGAGGTCAGTATAGATGGACTAATAGAACAAGTCCCACACGCTGCTAGAAGCCCAAATATTTTTTCAGAGATAAATGAAGAAAAAAATTATTTTTAATTTGCAACCTGATGGAGGTCAGTATAGATGGACTAATAGACCAAGTCCCACACACTGCTAGAAGCCCAAATATTTTTTCAGAGCTAGATGCAGAAAAAAATAATTTTTAATTTGCAACCTGATGGAGGTCAGTATAGATGGACTAATAGACCAAGTCCCACACACCGCTAGAAGCCCAAATATTTTTTCAGAGCTAGATGCAGAAAAAAATTATATTCAATTTGCAACCTGCTGGAGGTCAGTATAGAAGGACTAATAGAACAAGTCCCACACACTGCTAGAAGCCCAAATATTTTTTCAGAGCTAAATGAAGAAAAAAATTATTTTTAATTTGCAACCTGATGGAGGTCAGTATAGATGGACTAATAGACCAAGTCCCACACACTGCTAGAAGCCCAAATATTTTTTCAGAGCTAGATGCAGAAAAAAATTATATTCAGTTTGCAACCTGATGGAGGTCAGTATAGATGGACTAATAGAATGATGCTATGCCCAAAAGATTTTACTTCACTAGGTGCAGTAAAAAATTTGGTATTCTATACACAGGTGGTATATCTTGCAACACAGATAGGCTACTCCACTGACTAACACACTCTGCAATAGGCCAAAAAGGATTAGCTTTGCTAGATTCAGCCAAATGCTGTGAAAAAAACTTGCACAGCACTGGCACAGACCTGCCTGGCAAAAACTGATAGGAACTCATGTAACCTAGTCCTGAAAAGGACTCCAATTACAATTAGTCTTTACTCCCACAATCTATCTATTTAAGAGCACAGACCTGCCTGATAAAAGTCGTAGGAAATGCTGTAACCTAGTCCTTAAAAGGACTGCAATCACAACTATTCCCTACTCCCAAGCTATCTGTATATTTGTGCGAAAATTGGCTTGAAATTAACAAGGTATAGCGCACACAGCAACAGCGGTGCCGTCTAACACGCAGCTGCAGCAGTGAGAAAATGGTGGCGACGGGGAAAATGGCTTGGTCTTATAGGGCAAGGACATGTGACATACACTGCCAATCACACATGCCCTTGCTTGTGTGAAAAAAAGCACTTCGCTCCGTGTGTGCGCTGCTGATAGGCTGACAGATTGCACCTCCCCACTGCAAATGCGGGAAAGAGAAAAAAAAATGGAGATCTTCATTGTTCCTGCAGAGATCCATCCCCTGCCCCTCCCCCCGCCCCGCTGTACACTCAAACTGCGTATTAACATTAATTTTCATCATTACTGAGAAAAAATCCAGTTATGATTTTGGTGCACGAACAGTTATCGAACATAACCTCGAACAGCCGAATTTTTCTCAAATTGTTCGTGTTCGCCGACCGGCTCGAACACCGCCCAAAACAGCTCGAATTTGAGATTGGCGAACAGTTCGAGTAGAACAACGCTCATCTCTACTCAGGATCAGTTAATTAAGAGACTGAACCCTTGGAGATAGTTAAGAAACCTAATCACCAAGGGGTCTTATTCCTCTTGTTAATGTCATCTCCACATTTTCCAATAATATGGGATTGCCCTGACTACAAACTCAAAATCTCACAATTAACTGGGCAACCAAAGAAGTGTCTTTTCCATCTACTGTCCACTCCCCACAGACTTCACCAAATGAAGAGGTTGTAGGGGATCCTGAACAATCTTCCAAATTACTCCCTGAATATAAAGAATTTTCAGATGTATGTGACAATACAAAAGCCGACATTCATCCTTCTCATCGCCCATATGATTGTCCAATTGATCTTTTGCCTGGGGCAGCTATACCCTTTGGAAGTATTTACCCACTGGCAGAGCAGGAATTAAAAGCCCTCAAAGAATACATTGATGAAAATTTAGCCAAAGGGCTTATTTTCCTCCTCACCAGCAGGTGAGCCTATATTTTTTTGTCAAAAAGCAAGACAACTGTTTCAGACCTTGCATTAATTACAAAGAATTAAAGAAAAATTACTTTAAAAACCGTTACTCTCTGCCATTGATCCCTGAGGTGCTGGACAGAGTTTGTCATGCAAAGATGTTCACAAAAGTGGATCTTCAAGGGGCATACAACTTGGTTCGTGTTAGACCAGCTGATGAATGGAATATGGTATTTAGATCATGTTATGGACATTATGAGCATTTAGTCATGTCATTCCGCAATGCTACTGAAACATTTCAGCATTTCGTTAATTTGTAGTCATTTATCTGAATGATATACTAATCTTTTCTAATTCTGCAAAAGGACATCAGAATCACATGAAAACTGTTTTAGAGCATCTGAGAACCCACCATCTCTTTATCAAGCTAAAGAAATGTAAATTCCATCAAACAGAGATACACTTCTTGGGCTATATAATCTCTAATCAAAGGTTACAAATGGACTCTAGCAAGTTTCAAGCTATCATTGACTGGCCAACCCCCAAAAATGTGAAAGAAGTCCAATGATTTGTGGGCATTGCTAGTTTTTACAGATGTTTTATTAAAAAATGTTCAGGTATAATTGCACCAATCACCAAATTAACAAAGAAAGGCATAATGTTTGTTTGGTCTCCTCAAGCACAAGATGCTTTTTCTTGCCTGAAGATGAACTTCACTATAGCTCCTATACTGTTTCATCCTAATCCTGACAATGCCTTTATTGTAGAAGTGGATGCTTCAGATGGTGAAACTGGGGCTATTCTATCACAAAGAATGGGAAAAAAAGACTTGCTACAATCTTGTGCATATTTTTCTTGAAGTTTCACCATGTCAGAAAGAAACTATGATGTTGGGAAGAAGGAGCTCCTAGCTATCATTGCTGCTTTCAAGAAATGGAGACATCATCTAGAAGGAACAGCCCAATAAAATGTTGTTCTAATGGACCATCGCAACCTTGAATTTGTCAGATCTGCCAAGTGTTTGTCCTCTCACCAAGCTCGATGGAGTCTATTTCTTAATCCATTTAACTTTATCTCTTAAAGACCTGGTTCCCATAATGGTTAACCTGGTGCTTTTTCTAGGATGTTCTCCAAAGATTGCTCTCCAACAGCACCTCCAACAACTATTCTGTCCAACTTTCTAAGGGTGATCCATAACTAAGTCTTTCTTGAAAATATATACGACAAGCATATGAGACAGACCCAATTCTTCTGCACCTTCCAGACAATATCTCTTACCTTTTAAGATAAAGTATTGACTCCTAATCATTGCATCTATGTTCCTGAAAGTATTAGACTAAAGGTATTAAAACTGATCCATGACTCCAAGTTAGCAGGGCACAAAGGAATTCAGAAAACACAAAAATTTTTGCCTTGCTTCTTTTAGTGGCCCTATTACCTGAAAAATGTTAAAAAAATATGTTTCTTCCTGTAGCACCTGCACCATGAATAAAACTCCCCACACATCACCTATGGTATTATTGCAGTATTGTCAATTCCATCTCGCTCCTGGGGTTCTACATCTATGAACTTTATTATAGATATACCAGTTTCAAAGGGGGAAATTTCCCCTTAGTCGTGGTTGACCGACTCACCAAAGCAACATATTTTGTTCCTTGTACAGGTTTACCCACTGCTAAGGAGACTGCCCATCTCGTAATTCAGAATATGTTTTGTCTTCATGGAGTTCCACACAAAGTAGTCTCTGATCGTGGGGTACAATTTACATCAAGATTCTGGAAGATTTTTTGTGGAGCATTGGACATGACATCAGCTTATCCTCTGAATTTCGTCCTCAATCTAATGGTCACACTGAATGTACAAACAAAACCTTGGAGCAATATCTCCGATGCTACATTTGCCTTCTTCAGGATGACTGGGTTGATTTGCTTCCTATGGCAGAGCTTTCATGCAACAATTCCCAAAATGCTTCAACTAAACAGATACCATTCTTTGCAATTTTGGGCTACCATCCATGTATTCTTTCCAATTTTTCCAGAGAAAAATCTATTCCTGCAGTCCCAGACGGAATACAACCTGTCCAACAGAATCTGCTGTCATGCTTATGTTTCAAAACCTTGCTGAAAGATTCCCTTTAAAGCCACATGGAACATTCACTCATTGCTCGAGTATTGTAGTAGTAGTCTAGTTTCAGTCTCCAGCTTCTTCGGTTTCCGCGAAGAAGTATTCCATTTTTCCCCAGTCTATTTTAAATGTGCTTTGGCTGCGAGAAAACAGCAGCGTTCTGGATTGTATTGCTATACAGCTTCTTGTTTTCATGATAGACCTTGCATTTTTATGTGGATTGTACGTCGAACTGTGTTCACTCCAATGATTTCTGGAAGTATTCCTGACTCCATGCAGTGATTTGTCCGATGGATTCATGCCTGTTTTTGTACAGCACTACCTGAGGGCACGTCTTGTGCCTTATGCACATGGATTTCTCCAGAATCTCTGAATGTTTTAATGATATTATCCATAATAGATGGTTGGATATTAAAAGTTTTTGCAATATTAAGTTAAAGAACTTTTTTTTTAGAAATTGTTCCACAATTTTTAAATGCAGTGGTTCAAGATGGGAGAACCTCTGACCATCATCCCTTCTGAGAGACTCTGCCTCTCTAACATGCTCTTTTTATACACAGTCATTTGACTTACTTGAAAGGTACCCTACTTCTGTTTCTCATTAGTACCACTTAATTTTCCATCCTTTTGTTAATTGTGTTGCTGTCATGAATTTCTAAAAGAGTTATTTTTTTTTCCAAATAAATAGGAAACATGTCTAATTTTTGATATGTGTTCTATGTTCTGTTACAAATAAATTATGGCTATAAGAGATTTCCAGATAATTGCATTCTTGTTTTCTTTACATTTTATACAGCATCCTAACTTTTTTTTCTAATTGAGGTTGTATATTATTGATGTGACTAGTCCAGGGGGATGGGGATAACTCGGTACCCGGACCTTTAGCCTGGCCTTTAGGGATGTCGCGGTGGTTGGCTCCCGGGCCCGTACCCTGGGGTCGCTCCTTTAAAAGGGTTGGTGATTTGTGAAGTTTATAAAAGTTCGTGACGCCACCTGTGGTTTCTGGTGAGAATCACCAGCGCTGCGGCAGTCCACTGAGGCCGGTGATAAGGCAGCTGGATGGTATAGCTCCCCACAGGTGGAGCTAGGCCTCAGGGCAGCGTACGGACGGGGAAAGCAGGACGGAGAGACCCAGCCGGGTCAGAGCAAGAACAGGGACAGACACGATTGTCACTTCAGTACCTTTTACTGATAGAAATTCAGGCACGTCCCGGAGCAGTGAAGGGTGCATGTCAGGATCCTCCCGAATGAGCGGGTTTTGGGCATCCTGTTTCTTGCCTCTGCGTAGTAAGTTTCTGACCTGCCTGGAGCTAGGCCTAACTTTGTCTCGGTCCTGCGCTGGCTGACCTTGTGGTAGGGCCTTTTCTTGGAGTACACGCGCCTTAGCTACGGGCCTATGTGTCTCCTGGCTCTATTACGTATCAGCACTTTAGCGATCCTGGGACTTGTAGTTCTCCAGGGATTCCGGTTGAACCTTACCGGGTCATAGAGATCCCGGTAAGCTTCGGACCCGGTGTCCGGTAACTTCTTCGGGGTGAGCTAGTTAAGCTCCTCTACCCCCCTATGTACTAACTCTCCACTCGCCTTCGGCCTACTCGGGCCCGCACTAGGCTACTCACACTTGCCGTGCTTCACCGATCTTATGGCGCCGGCACACCTAAAGCTCACTACTCTGAGCTACAACTGAGTCTTGATCTGGATATGTTCCACTGCAGGATAGCAATTGCAGGAGTTGGAACAGGCTTTTGTCCTCTGAGGTAACTCTTCTCAGCATGTACTGGACT
This sequence comes from Phyllobates terribilis, assembly GCF_046119375.1. NCBI lineage: Eukaryota > Metazoa > Chordata > Amphibia > Anura > Dendrobatidae > Phyllobates > Phyllobates terribilis. The sequence goes on along the minus strand of NW_027362763.1, from coordinate 519,204,870 downwards.
CACTGCTAAACCAGAATAGACTGACTGCTGCCTGGCTCCACCTTCACTATTTATCTATCCCTAATGGGCTCCCTCTGGTGGTCTGAGGTGGAAGGTGGAGATGTGTGAATGGTTATGGGGGCCTCTTGTGGAGGAATCCATCAATACACCCTTCTAGGATCTGTGATACCAAGCGCAGCAGGGCGTCACATTCCCCCCGAGTTAAACTCAGCACTCCCGGGCTGAAGTACATTTTATAAAACCATAACAGTAGTAAACATAAGCAATACAAAAACAATCTTCCCTTTATGGGAGGCACGAATCTTAAATGTTACATAACAGTATAACAAATATAGAGTGTCCTCAGAACTCAAGTCTCTTGTGGTGAGGTTCCCAAGAAGGATGTCCATCTCACAGGGTAGAGTACTTGGTGGTTTTGAGGGACCTGTCCTAAACCCTCAACGTAGGCCCTGGGGTGGCTGCAGGGCATGAAGATCCCGAATTGGACCTCCATTAGAGCCACTCCATACAGGTTTTTCTTCTGAGGTCACCTAAAGGGCACTCCAGGGAGCTCAATTATATACAAAAAGCAGTTTTTGGGCTGCACACAGTCCTCAGCCACGCAGTTCTTAGGTAATTAAGGAAGGAAGTCATTAGGTAGAATACAAAGTAATATGCATATGCATGAAAATACACAATGATTCAGTACATTTCAATTTTAATACACAATACCCCATGGGTAACTATCTACACTCTCAGAAATTTTACTATTTTATTCAGTGTAGCTGACAGGGGGTTTACCTCTCGTGCTACGTATTGATCTGCGTATTACGGTGGTTTGTGCGGTGTCAGTGTCTGTATTCTCGGTTACTCTACCAGCTCTACGTGTGACCAAGTTGTAAAACTGCCTTAACCTCTCTCTTGGACTGGCAAGTCTACCATTGGCTGGGCCCTCTAGCTCTGCTCCTACCGGGGATCCTTCATCCGGGGATACTTCTTGAGCTGGCTCTTCTGCAGCACTTACAGGTTCAACTTGCTGTGGAGGGTTTTCTGGCTGTTCATAGAATTGGAGTACTGGAATAATTACTGCACCTCCTACTTGAGGCCAATCCGCTGGGAAGTCTCCTAGGTCAGTGTCGATCACTGTTTCCTTAGGTTCTTCCTGGGTTGTGAGAGGCACTTTTTCTTGCGGTTTCAGTAAGTCTGGACACAACTTTAAGTGGTCCCTGGACACTGTAGCAGATGTTCTTCCTCCATCTCGACTGATTATGCAGGTCTTCCTATTGTCAAATCTTGACGGTAACACAGTGTAGGGTTCTTTTTCCCACTGATCGTCGAGTTTGTGGTTGCGTCTTTTTCTTTTCAATATTGTTTCACCAGGTGTGAAAGGTTCTGCGGGTGCGTTTTTATTGTATTAAACTTCCTGCTTTTCTCTCACCCGAGTAAGACTGTCCTCAACACAGGCTTGTACCCTTCTGTACTGCTCTTGTCTGGTCTTGTCCCAGTCCTCAGTGGTCATATCAGCTTCAGGTTCAACAACACCAAGCTCCAAATCCATGGGCAGCTTTCCTGGCCTTGCCCGCATGAGATATGCCGGAGTGCAATTGGTGGAACTCACTGGTATATGATTGTACAGATCCACTAGGTCAGGTAGTAGGTCTGGCCACTGGTTTCTCTCCTCAAGTGGTATTGTCTTCAGCAGATCGATGATGATGTTGTTCATCTTTTCGCAGAGACCGTTGGTTTGTGGGTGGTATGGTGTAGTTCTTATCTTCTTACACCCGTAGAGATGGCAGAACTCCTTGAACAACTCAGCCTCAAAAGCCGGGCCTTGGTCCGTCAGCACCTGCTCAGGGTAACCATAGGGTCTACAGAAATACGCTTGGAACGTTTTTGCTGCTGTCTCTGCCGTCAGGTCTTTGACGGGGGCGACCACCAGGAAACGTGAGTAGTGATCCACCATGGTCAGAGCATAGGAGTACCCTGACCTGCTGGGGGAGAGCTTGACATGGTCCAGGGCCACGATCTCTAGGGGACAAGTCGTCTTGATAGGTTGCAGGGGTGCCTTCTGGCAGCTGAAGTCTTTCCATCTTAGGCCACAGGGCCCACAGTCCCGGCACCACCTTTCAATGGAGCTACGCATTCCTACCCAGTAGAATCGACACTTCAGCAGGGTCTCTAGCTTTTTCCAGCCAAAGTGCCCTGCCTGATCGTGGTAAGCTTCTAATACCATCTTGATGTCTGTCTTCGGGATTACTATCTGCCATACCATCTCATGAGTTTTTGGATTGACGTACCTCCGGCACAGCTTCTCACGGTAGATAAACAGCCGGCTTCTCTCGTTCCACAGCTGCTTTGATTGCAGAGACGCATCCTTCTCCAGGGAGGCACCTTCTTGGGTTATCAGCTGTTTGATGCGGCTGACAACCAGGTCGCTGTCCTGGGTCTCTTTCCAGCTGTAGTGAGGCAGGAGGTTTAACGTCTTTCCACGCTGCTTCCTGGAGGCTCGTTGCTTGTGGATCACCCCACTCCGATGAAAGGCAGGTAGCTCAATCTCTTCCAGGTCATCCACTTCTTCTTCTGTGTCTGACTGGTGAGGCATCCTAGACAAGGCGTTGGCGTTCTTGCGGCCCGCCCGGTATTTGATTGTAAATTGGTAGTTTGACACCCGAGCCATCCATCGTTGTTCCAGTGCCCCCAACTTAGCTGTTTCAAGATGGGTCAAGGGGTTGTTATCAGTAAAGGCAGTGAACTTGCTGGAGGCCAGATAGTGCTTGAACCTTTCAGTGATGGCCCAGACCAAGGCCAGGAACTCCAACTTGAAGCTGCTATAGTTCTCTGGGTTTCTCTCAGTCGGGCGGAGCTTCCTGCTTGCGTATGCGATCACTTTCTCTTGGCCGTTCTGCTTCTGACTTAGAACAGCGCCCAGTCCTTCATGGCTGGCATCTGTATACAGCAGGAACGGTTGGCTGTAGTCAGGGTAGGCTAGGATCTCATCACCTGTCAGGATCTCCTTCATCTCCTGAAACGACTCGGCTTGCTACTTACCCCACTGGAATGGTTTTTTTTTGCCTTTGGGGGACTGCCCTACCAGGAGGTCTTGCAGAGGAGCTGCTTTCTTGGTGTAGTCTTTCACAAACCTCCTGTAGTATCCTACTAGTCCCAAAAACTGACGCTCCTCCTTGAGTTTCTTCGGCTCCGGACACTTCTGGATGGCTGTGACCTTCTCCGGGTCTGGTGCTACCCCTTCCGGACTGACAATGTGCCCCAGGTACTGTACCTTTCTCTTGAGCAGGTGGTACTTTGAGGGCTTCAACTTCATCCCATACCGGGACAGCGACTCAAATACCTCTGCCAGATGTTTCAAGTGGTCCTCGTACATTCTGGAGTACACTATCACATCATCCAGGTAAAGTAACACAGTCTCGAAGTTGCGGTGTCCCAGGCAGCACTCCATCAATCTCTGGAACGTTCCAGGGGCATTGCAGAGTCCAAACGGCATACTGTTGAACTCGCATAGTCCCATCGGGATGGTAAAGGCCGTCTTCTCTCGATCCTCCTCAGCCACAGCTACTTGCCAGTACCCACTAGTGAGGTCAAGGGTGGAAAAGTAATTTGCAGACTTTAAGGCAGCTAGGGACTCCTCTATGCGTGGTAAAGGGTATGCATCTTTATGTGTAATGCAATTTACTTGACGGTAATCTTCACACATTCTCATGCTCCCGTCCTTCTTCCTCACTAGCACTAGGGGAGCTGCCCAGGGACTACAACTATCCCTTATTACTCCCTCCTTCCTCATGTCATGCAGCATTTCTTTTGCCTTCTGGTAGTGAGCTGGGGGTATAGGCCTGTAACGTTCTTTGATTGGGGGATGGTCGCCTGTGGGGATATGATGTTGAACCCCCTTAATCCTCCCGAAGTCTAGTGGATGTTTACTGAACACCTGCGAGTATTCTTGAACCACCCGGTGTACACCCTGTTTTTGATGGGCAGGAGTGGTGTCTGTCCCAACGTGGAGCTGTTGACACCAATCCCCTCCACCTGGGTTGCAGGGTCATTATCCTCCACTTCGTCTGGTGAGGTTAAGGACTCCGCCTCATGAATGCAGCTGTTATTGACAGCATGTAATTTGGCAACAGTGGCATAACGTGGCAGTTTGACCTCATCTTCCCCTAAGTTGAGAAGACGGACGGGCACCCTCCCATTACGTACATCTACCACTCCCCTGGCGGTTAAGAGCGTGGGTCTGTGCTCAGAGCAAAGGGGTTCTACTACCGCCTGGTAGCTCTGTCCCCTTAGACCTATAGCAGCTCTACACCAGATGAGCATTTCACTCAACGGGGGGATGACAATGGGTATGGGGTCTGTTACCCGCACGTTATCGATTTCACCGTCTGTTAACCTTACTTGCTGTTGATACATCAGGACTCGGATTTTCTTCTGCAGCGCCCTCCTCTGTCTTGGTCTGGAAGTGTCGGCTATCTGTTGGAGCAAGAATACAACCTCTCCCAAACAGTAACCAACAATGTTAGTGCCTAGTACCATATACGGATTGGTGTCATTAGGATTAGTCTCTACTACAATTAGCCCCTGGTCCTTCAGCTCCACTCTCCCCACCTTTACAGTCACATTCTTAACCCCGAGTAGGTTAAGGGGGATTCCATTTGAAGCATATACAGTCAAATTTGGAGCTGGCGGACGTAGGTCGTCCATGGACCAGAACCTCTTGTAGAGGACGTCAGGCATGATGGTTACCTGAGATCCTGTGTCCAGCAGGGCATGCGTCGGGATCCCGTCCAGTACAATGGACAGGAAAGGTCTTCCTCCGACGAACCTGTTGTACCAGTCTGATGGGCCTGGTGAGTTTACTCCTGGGTGTCGGCCCTCGGACCCAGGGTTTTCTCGTTTAAAGGACAATTCTGGGCGATATGTCCGGTCTTGCGGCATCGGTAGCAGGTTGGGTCCCTCGGTGGACGGAGCTGATCACTGGTCCTCAAAGAGGGTGGTGTTGGCCTCCTCCTCCTTTGCATCCAGGGGACATCCTCAGGGCTATCGGCTAACAGGATCTTCCCTCCTTCCTCGGGCTCCGTCCGCAGCTGCAGAGCACTCAGCACAGTGGTCAGGGTTTTGCTCAACTGACGCACTTCAGAGCGCAAACTGTCCAGTTCTTTAGGGGACGTTGCTGGGACCTTGGCTTCAGCAGCCACTGAGGAAAAGGTGGGTGTTGCAGGCTCTGGGGTAGCCCCACCCTGATAACGTTGGATGGCATTTGTCTCCAGGGACTGCAGTCATTTTATAGCCATGTCCTTAAGATTGTCAAAGGTGGCATCCGGATGATCCAGGGACCACCCATGCACAGTCCTGCTCTCCTCTGGAGACCTCAGTCCCCGGACAAACTGTTCCTTCAGCATCTTGTTCTCATTCTCAACACTGGTTGGACTAACCTGGTTCAGAGCCCGCAGGGCCCCTTGAAGACGCCAGGCGTAGTCCCGAACATTGTCCTCCGGTTGTTGGGAGCAGCTGTAGAACCTCATCCGGAGGTCTGCCTCAGTAAGGTCCTCAAAGACAGTCTGTAGTTTTTGGAATATTGCGGACACTGACTCCTGGTCTGCGGCCAACCACGTTTCCACTTCCCGTTCCGCAGCACCGGTCAGTTGTCCTAATACAACAGCGGCTCTTTGTTTGCCTGTCATGGAGTACATGTCCAAGATACCACATATCTTCCGTTTGAATCCAGACAGCGTATCTGGTTTGCCGTTGTACTGGGGGAGCCACTTTGCTCCAGGAATGTACGGTAAAGTCATAGGAATGACAGGTGTTACAGGCGCTGCTGGTGGAGCGGTGGCTTCGGCCTGCTCATCCTCGGGCGCGGATTGAATTTCAGGGACGTTGGCCGGCATGTGAGCGTTCTGCTGTTGCTCGTCGGACATCTTGGCGCCCCCCTAGTTAACCGTGGCCTACCTTCTGGTTTTTCTTCCGGTAGGCCGCAGCTCCGCAGGTGACGGTCGTCTTCAGGACCTTGCGTCGCTTGCGTCCTACGTCAGAGCGCTCAGCGATGCTCCTTACAGGACCTGGCGCTTCTTGGTTTGACGTCGAGGCGTGGGGCGTGTCCGAGGCTTCGCGCTCTTTTGCAGGTACGCCCCTTATTTTCCTGCGGTTACGCCCTTCTTCTTGCTCAACGGCCCAACAATGGCGGCTATCTTCACCACAACTTTACGTACACAGTTCAGAATAAAGGCACACAGTACCCGGTGGCAATGGGCACAACTCTCTGTCGTTGCAGCGGGCACGCTATCCCGTTCGTGACGCCAAGTTGGAGATGACTAGCCCAGGGGGATGGGGATAACTCGGTATCTGGGCCTTTAGCCTGGCCTTTAGGGATGTCGCGGTGGTCGGCTCCCGGGACCGTACCCTGGGGTCGCTCCTTTTAAAAGGGTTGGTGATTTGTGAAGTTTATAAAAGTTCGTGACGCCACCTGTGGTTTCTGGTGAGAATCACCAGCGCTGCGGCAGTCCACTGAGGCCGGTGATAAGGCAGCTGGATGGTATAGCTCCCCACAGGTGGAGCTAGGCCTCAGGGCAGCATACGGACGGGGAAAGCAGGACGGAGAGACCCACCCGGGTCAGAGCAAGAACAGGGACAGACACGATTGTCACTTCAGTACCTTTTACTGATGGAAATTCAGGCACGTCCCGGAGCACTGTAGGGTGAAGGGTGCATGTCAGGATCCTCCCCAATGAGCGGGTTTTGGGCATCCTGTTTCTTGCCTCTGCGTAGTAAGTTTCTGACCTGCCTGGAGCTAGGCCTAACTTTGTCTCTGTCCTGCGCTGGCTGACCTTGTGGTAGGGCCTTTTCTTGGAGTACACGCGCCTTAGCTACGGGCCTATGTGTCTCCTGGCTCTATTGCGTATCAGCACTTTAGCGATCCTGGGACTTGTAGTTCTCCAGGGATTCCGGTTGCACCTTACTGGGTCATAGAGATCCCGGTAAGCTTTGGACCCGGTGTCCGGTAACTTCTTCGGGGTGAGCTAGTTAAGCTCCTCTACCCCCCTATGTACTAACTCTCCACTCGCCTTCGGCCTACTCGGGCCCGCACTAGGCTACTCACACTAACGGCAGCTTGCCGTGCTTCACCGATCTTATGGCGCCGGCACATCTAAAGCTCACTACTCTGAGCTACAACTGAGTCTTGATCTGGATAGGTTCCACTGCAGGATAGCAATTGCAGGAGTTGGAACAGGCTTTTGTCCTCTGAGGTAACTCTTCTCAGACTACTGGACTCACTGCTAAACCAGAATTGACTGACTGCTGCCTGGCTCCACCTTCCCTATTTATCTATCCCTAATGGGCTCCCTCTGGTGGTCTGAGGTGGAAGGTGGAGATGTGTGAATGGTTATGGGGGCCTCTTGTGGAGGAATCCATCAATACTCCCTTCTAGGATCTGTGATACCAAGCACAGCTGGGCGTCACAGATGCAAAATCATGCCCCCAATACATTTGTTAATAAAAAATAAAAGGACCAACACTTTTAATTTCCTGCACTAACGTCAAAGTATGAATGGAGTCACAGTGGAGTATAGCATAATTCAGATTATAGTTATATGGTTTTATAAACTATCTACTTTATCAAATATATAACAGTGACATATTTTTGTTTGGAGTCAATTAAAAATACAAGAGTTTGGCGATTTAATCACTTTGTCTCACTGGGAACATATTATCATAAATCTAAGACTTAAAAGTTACTTTAATGCATAACTGATGATGGAACCTTCATCCCTCCAAAAGAATGAATACATAAAAAGGTTACATGCTCCCCTCATATGCAGTTCCAATCTATACCAGAATGAGGCTAAAAATAAATCAAAGTATTCAAGTTTAATTGATTAACAGGATTTTCACATAGACAGTGTTCTGATATCTATGCACAAGACAACTGCTGTGAGTAAAGCACTCTGCAGATTAAAAATAATTCTCAGTCCAATAGTCCATTTCCCACTGGCTTTTGCACAGAGATAATATGCATTGGATGTTTGAGTGAGAAATCAACACTTATATCAACTAGTGTCATTGGAAATAGTGTTATGTGACAATTAATTATGATGTCATCATGGTACGGAAACCCCAAAACGGTATCTCAAGACAGGAGGAGAGTGCTAAAAAATGTTCCCAATAAATCACACATGAAAGGAACCAACATTTCATGAGACAGAAGTTTAAACTGCAGGCAAAAAGCTAGAAGAACACTGCTACCAAGAGAATCATAAGAAAGATACATGTGAAAGATTAGCAAGGAAGGTTTATACATGTCCCATGGGTGCAAAACTAGGACAAAATACTTCTACAATGGCAGAATACTTCTAAAATAGAACACTGAAATGTAGTAAATCCAATTTCTGACTGTAACTTTCATATACATGTACATACCTATGAAAAACCTTATATTCTCTTTGCTCATTTTCCAATATATAATTTTCTTCAAATAGATCAATCTGGAGTTCAGGAGTGAGCACAAAAAGACAAGGGAGCCTGTGAAGAACTGTGTGTGTGTGTGTGAAGAATATATGGGGTTCCAACTCTCCAATAGATCATCACAGAATATCTCAATATGTTACTCACCTTTCCCAGCTCCAACACTGGGCTTTGCTTCCTTCCCCTATGGCCAGCTTTTTCTATGCTAATCCACATCGGCATACTTGGGTAAAAAGGCAAGCGTTTCTGATATCAGCTCCTAAAGCCTTTTAAAGTGGTTTTCTCACAAACAAAAGTTAATTTTAATCAACAGATTTTGGAATAATAATAATTTCCACAATTAGATGTGTTAAAAAAATGTTCCTGTGCTGAGATAATCTTATAATTGTGCCCTGGTTATGTATTGTGTAATGGCTGTGTCTGACCTTGTACGGAACATGGTCTGATCATACCACAGCTCCTGGGCAGGGGAGGAAGCAAAAGAGAGTATATACAGTGCTGGCAAAAAGTATTGGCACCCCTGCAATTCTGTCAGATAATACTCAGTTTCTTCCTGAAAATGATTGCAATCACAAATTCTTTGGTATTATTATCTTCATTTAATTTGCCTGCAAGGAAAAAATACAATAGAGAATGAAGCAAAAATCAAATCATTGATCATTTCACACAAAACTCCAAAAAAGGGCCGGACAAAAGTATTGGCACCCTCAGCCTAATACTTGGTTGCACAACCTTTAGCCAAAATAACTGCGAACGACCGCTTCCGGTAACCATCAATGAGTTTCTTACAATGCTCTGCTGGAATTGTAGACCATTCTTCTTTGGCAAACTGCTCCAGGTCCCTGATATTTGAAGAGTGCCTTCTCCAAACTGCCATTTTGAGATCTCTCCACAGGTGTTCTATGGGATTCAGGTCTGGACTCATTGCTGGCCACCTTAGAAGTCTCCAGTGCTTTCTCTCAAACCATTTTATAGTGCTTTTGGAAGTGTGTTTTGGGTCATTGTCCTGCTGGAAGACCCATGACCTCTGAGGGAGACCCAGCTTTCTCACACTGGGCCCTACATTATGCTACAAAATTTGTTGGTAGTCTTCAGACTTCATAATGCCATGCCAGAGGCAGCAAAGCAACCCCAAAACATCAGGGAACCTCCGCCATGTTTGACTGTAGGGACTGTGTTCTTTTCTTTGAATGCTTCTTTTTTTTTCCTGTACACTCTATGTTGATGCTTTTTCCCAAAAAGCTCAACTTTTGTCTCATCTGACCAGAGAACGTTCTTCCAAAACGTTTTAGGCTTTCTGAGGTAAGTTTTGGCAAACTCCAGCCTGGCTTTTTTATGTCTCGGGGTAAGAAGTGGGGTCTTCCTGAGTATCGTACCATACAGTCCCTTTTCATTCAGACGCCGACGGATAGTACGGGTTGACACTGTTGTACCCTCAGACTGCAGGGCAGCTTGAACTTGTTTGGATGTTAGTCGAGGTTCTTTATCCACCATCCGCACAATCTTGTGTTGAAATCTCTCGGCAATTTTTCTTTTCCGTCCACATCTAGGGAGGTTAGCCACAGTGCCATGAGCTTTAAACTTCTTGATGACACTGCTCACGGAAGACACAGGAACATTCAGGTCTTTGGAGATGGACTTGTAGCCTTGAGATTGCTCATGCTTCCTCACAATTTGGTTTCTCAAGTCCTCAGACAGTTCTTTGGTCTTCTTTCTTTTCTCCATGCTCAATGTGGTACACACAAGGACACAGGACAGAGGTTGAGTCAACTTTAATCCATGTTAACTGGCTGCAAGTGTGATTTAGTTATTGCCAACACCTGTTAGGTGCCACAGGTAAGTTACAGGTGCTGTTAATTACACGAATTAGAGAAGCATCACATGATTTTTCAAAGGGTGCCAATACTTTTGTCCACCCCCTTTTTTAGGTTTGGTGTGGAATTATATCCAATTTGGCTTTAGGACAATTCTTTTTGTGTTTTTTTTCATTGAAGACAAATTAAATGAAGAGAATAATTCCAAAGAATTTGTGATTGCAATCATTTTCAGGAAGAAACTGAGTATTATCTGACAGAATTGCAGGGGTGCCAATACTTTTGGCCAGCACTGTAGTTATTACAGCATGGGATCGTAAATGATTCTGTTTGTGAGACGAAACATTTCCCAGCCTTTTTTTAAACAATGTTACACCCGAAAGGAAGAAAATCATTTGCGATCCCATGCTGTAATGTCTGTATACTCTTTTGCCACCCCCCCTCCCCCGCCCAGGAGCTGTGGTATGATCAGACCATGTCCCTGTACGGTCAGACACAGCCATTACACAGTACACAGCAGGGGCACATTTATAAGATTATCTCAGCACAGGAACATTTTTTTTAAACACATACAATTGTGGGCAGCTACAGTATGTACTGCTTGAGTATTAAGGTAGAAAGTACATTTGCCAGAAGAGTTTCTTCACTTCACCTTTGCTCAGCTACAGCTATGTGTCTAATTTCTCCCCAGCTAATCCTGACTTCTATCCAGCCATCATCACTTACTACTAAGTTCAGTCTTCCTTCTATACGTGTTGTCCACACCTGCAACTCTGCAGAATCAAGACTCCAGTTAACCAAATTTACTCAGCTATTCTTGATGTTGTTTACTCCTTCATCTCTGCGATTATTGTTTCTGATAACTTGTTAGCAGGGATGAATTAATTATCAGTCTGCCTATACATCTTTGCTACTCCTGACTGTAACCACACTTTTGCTAGTATGATACCAGCTGCCTATACATCTCTGCTGTTCCTGTATTCACACAACTGGCTTAACTGCATATAGTGTTTCCAACTTCGCTAAACCATCTACCATCCTGCATACCCTGCTGTAATGGTCCTCATCTATCCAGTTGTCATCTAGTATCTCCAGCCGCATCATTTCTTCTGGTCCATGCTCCTCATCCTAACCTACAGCTTATAGAATCCACCTCACCAGGTGAGCCCGCAATACATTATGTCTCTCTCACAATAAACTTGCAATTGTGATCAATGAAATTTACTAGCTCAATCCCTTATATGAAATCTAACAAACAGTTGAAAGTTTTTTTTAAAGTGATCAAGGACCTTTTTACTTACTATTAGCCTAAATTACTAACCAGGGCAGCAACAGAGGTTGAATTAAAGTATTTCAACCACTGGCATATCATGCCATCTAACATTCCATGGTACTAGATTTGATAACTCCAATTGAACAGATTTTTCCAAAAATGAGAAATACATTTGTGTTATGTACAGCTAGATATGTAAAGAGAATGTTATTCAAATGTGGTGCCTAGTTAGTTTCTGCCATGGAATGCCCCTCTTTCCTGTTCATGCCACAGCACTTTAGAGAAGAGAATACTACCTAATATGCCCCTGAAGGATTTCTCCCATGAAAACCATGTTTGAATATTTATTAATCAGCTTTTCGAACCCGTGGCAATGAGTTTTCATGGTGAGGTATAGTAACTGGTAATAAATACCCCTTTCATTGGACAAATGTACAGTATTATTATTCAAGACTGATTATGAAATACAGAGTCACTCTCCAGAGTTACAACCACTGTAATGTCTCTTTAATCTGGATGAGGGGAAGTAACCTGGGACAAAATCTTCTCCTAATGAGTGCTTTCCTAAAGCTTCCTCTATCCATTGCAATGTTAATCACAGACATCACACGGATGGCACACTAATGTCATCCATTTGCTGTCTGTGATTTTTACTGACCCATAGAACTTTGATGTGGTTTAAAAACAGACATGTCTCTGTGATTTTTTTGTGGACACAAGGTCTGCAAAATACTGACATGTGAACAGCCCTTTAGATTATAATGGTTATGTGTTCAATTCGTGAAAACCACGGATAGAACATCTACGTGAAAAACGGCCATCTGAAGGAAGCCTAAGAAAAAGAGATAGAGACTTATTGCGGTGGGGTTGTAAAAGTTTGGGCACCTCTGCTCAAAATTACTATTAGGCTGTGTTCACACGATGCGTATTTCATGCGTTTCCGCGGCGTTTTTGCAGTTGCGTAAACGCCGCGGAAACGCATGAAAAACGCATGGTAGAAGGGAAGCAATGTTCCCCAATGGAAATCCGCATGTGCTGTGCCCATGATGCGGATTTTTCCGCAGCGTTAACGCTGCGGTCAAAAATCCGCAGCATGTCAATTAATTTTGCGGAAACGCGGCGATTTCGCCGCCATTGACTTGCATTAGAACGCGCCAATTCCGCAAGACAGCATTTGTACTTGCGTAATTGGTGCGTTCTAATATGCGGATGGTACCCGGGTGTGGAGGAGAGGAGAGTCTCATCCACACCCAGGTACCATTAAAAAAGCTGTAAAGAAGAATAAAATAAAAAATAAATGTATTCTTACCATCTGTCGGCCCGCACAGCGCTCCCGCTTGGTTCCCGGCACTTGCAGTGAGTTGTAGGACCTGCGGTGACGTCAGAGTCATGTGACGGGTCACGTGACGCTGACGTCGGCAGGTCTTTCAATTCAAAGTTGCCGGGAGAACGGAGTGTAAAGCAGGACAGCGCGGGCCATCGGAGGTAAGTATATACACTCTCTCGGTTCACACTGTATAAATCCATGCTGTTTGCATGGATTTATATAGTGTGACCTAGTTATCAAGCACTTTCCAGGTGATGCTAACATCGCCTGGAAAGCGCTTGTCAATCTGCATGCGGAAACGCATGTGAATCTGCATGTGGATCCGCATGTATTCTGCAGGAAAAACGCATGCACAATCTGCATGCGTTTTTTCTGCCAGGGAGATGCAGAAATGATGCAGAAATTTTCTGCTTCATTTCTGCATCGTGTGCACATACCCTTATTGTGTACAGATAAGCAAGTTGAAGATGAAATGATCTCTAAAAGGCCTAAAGTTAAAGATGACATATTTTCTTCGTATTTTAGGCAAAAAAAAAAAATATATATATATATATATATATATATATATATATATACAGTATAGACCAAAAGTTTGGACACACCTTCTCATTTAAAGATTTTTCTGTATTTTCATGACTATGAAAATTGTACATTCACACTGAAGGCATCAAAACTATAAATTAACACATGTGGAATTATATACTTAACAAAAAAGTGCGAAACAACTGAAAATATGTCTTATATTCTAGGTTCTTCAAAGTAGCCACCTTTTGCTTTGATGACTGCTTTGCACACTCTTGGCATTCTCTTGATGAGCTTTAAGAGGGAGTCACCGGAAATGGTCTTCCAACATTCTTGAAGGAGTTCCCAGAGATGCTTAGCACTTGTTGGCCCTTTTTCCTTCACTCTGCGGTCCAGCTCACCCCAAACCATCTCGATTGGGTTCAGGTCTGGTGACTGTGGAGGCCAGGTCATCTGGCGTAGCACCCCATCACTCTCCTTCTTGGTCAAATAGCCCTTACACAGCCTGGAGGTATGTTTGGGGTCATTGTCCTGTTGAAAAATAAATGATGGTCCAACTAAACGCAAACCGGATGGAATAGCATGCCGCTGCAAGATGCTGTGGTAGCCATGCTGGTTCAGTATGCCTTCAATTTTGAATAAATCCCCAACAGTATCACCAGCAAAGCACCCGCACACCATCACACCTCCTCCTCCATGCTTCACGGTTGGAACCAGGCATGTAGAGTCCATCCGTTCACCTTTTCTGCATCGCACAAAGACACGGTGGTTGGAACCAAAGATCTCAAATTTGGACTCATCAGACCAAAGCACAGATTTCCACTGGTCTAATGTCCATTCCTTGTGTTCTTTAGCCCAAACAAGTCTCTTCTGCTTGTTGCCTGTCCTTAGCAGTGGTTTCCTAGCAGCTATTTTACCATGAAGGCCTGTTGCACAAAGTCTCCTCTTAACAGTTGTTGAAGAGATGTGTCTGCTGCTAGAACTCTGTGTGGCATTGACCTGGTCTCTAATCTGAGCTGCTGTTAACCTGCGATTTCTGAGGCTGGTGACTCGGATAAACTTATCCTCAGAAGCAGAGGTGACTCTTGGTCTTCCTTTTCTGGGGCGGTCCTCATGTGAGCCAGTTTCTTTGTGGCGCTTGATGGTGTTTGCAACTGCACTTGGGGACACTTTCAAAGTTTTCCCAATTTTTCGCACTGACTGACCTTCATTTCTTAAAGTAATGATGGCCACGCGTTTTTTCTTTACTTAGCTGCTTTTTTCTTGACATAATACAAATTGTAACAGTCTATTCAGTAGGACTATCAGCTGTGTATCCACCAGACTTCTGCACAACACAACTGATGGTCCCAACCCCATTTATAAGGCAAGCAATCCCACTTATTAAACCCGACAGGGCACACCTGTGAAATGAAAACCATTTCCGGTGACTACCTCTTGAAGCTCATCAAGAGAATGCCAAGAGTGTGCAAAGCAGTCATCAAAGCAAAAGGTGGCTACTTTGAAGAACCTAAAATATAAGACATATTTTCAGTTGTTTCACACTTTTTTGTTAAGTATATAATTCCACATGTGTTAATTCATAGTTTTGATGCCTTCAGTGTGAATGTACAACTTTCATAGTCATGAAAATACAGAAAAATCTTTAAATGCGAAGGTGTGTCCAAACTTTTGGTCTGTACTATATATATAAATATATATATATATATATAAATATATATATATATACACAGTATATATAGCTGAAACCAGAAGTTTATGACGCGCCCCTGGGCCTGTGCTGAGTAGCGTTGCGCACGCGGGAGCCTACCCGGAGCCGGATCTGATAGGAGTAGTAGTCTCGTGGCGGTGACCCGGTCCGTGCCCAGGGAGTCAAACTGTGTGACTGAGTATTAGCAGTAGATGTAGGACGACTACGCCACCCGTTGAATGCAGCTATGGAGCTGCCGCTGCAGGGCAGACCGCTGAGGCCGGTGGTAGGATAGTGCAGCGTAGATGGTATAACCCCCAACGGGAGGGGTATGGCCTCAGGGCAGCCGACGTGGATGATGGGGGTAGCAGGAACCACTCAGAGACGATGCGGTGTAGTTCAGGGTCTTTACTGGTGACAAAGATAGACCCTCCCGGAGTACTGCTAGCGATTGGGGCCTGGTCAGTCCTTGAGCAGATGGGATCTCCCCTGGCCAGGCGGAGTTGTAGGCCTCCCAAACTAACTGTACTCTTCTGGCTACCTTGCTAGAAGCGGGTATAAGTAGCCCACGTCCCTGAGTGTACCGTGTGGTGCTCACCCGTATGGCCGGTGACTCGGGGCCTTCTAGTAGCTTCCGCTCCAGGACGGCGGTGCTGGTCCCATGCGTGTGACCGTGCCTTCGGGTTTCTTGGCCAGAGGACCTGAAATCCCCTGCCTGACGGATTCTGCTGCTGGGTAGGAGTTAGTCCCCACAGCCTCGGACTCCGGGTCCGGTAAGAAATCTTCTCAGTCAGGGCGAGCTCTGCAGCTGCCAGCCCCTGACTCCTTGTAACACTGCTCCCACAGAGCTCCTGATGTTTCTTCCCATAGCTGCTTCTCTTCTCTGTCTCTACTTCTGGCATGGGCCAGGAGCTGGGCCCAGCCGGAGCCACAGCTCCCTGTCAGCCCTCCTGGCTGCACTCTCCCTCTGAACTCTCTAACCCTGCCTCAGCCCCAGGTTTATATAGGGGAAGTTCTTCCCCTCCCAGGACTGGGCAGGAGGTGTGGCATGCATGGGATCCCTGACCAAGAGACCTCCCACCTGCTCTCAGACATAACATTGCCGTTACTGTGGAAACCAGACCCCTGGGGTGCCACATTCCCCCCTAGTGAAATTTAGTACTCCGGGACTAAACATATTTTTAAACATAACAAGGTATAAACAATAATAGTACAATAAGAAAAACACATAAAGATGGTTACGGCGTGTCCGCAACCTGGTGCAGTTTTTGAAGAAAAGCAAGGTGTCCATTTCACCAAAACAGGGAGACGTAACCAGGTAGGGGTCTGTCTTGCCCCGAGTCCTTAACAGTCTTTAGTCCGTCCTGGGTTACGCTCCAACTATGTACAAAGGATTCCCGGTAAATCCACCAAAGACTCCCATAAATTACTAGAAACACATAATTATTTACAGGATATGGCCGCTCTCAGTCCTCGGCCAGTGGGGATAAGGAATGGCTGTTCACAGTCCTCAGCCTGTTAAGGGATAGGGACACACGGGTAACAGTTCACTAGTCCCAACGGGGACCATATTTTAATTAGCAGCAGTTCTTGTTCCCTTACGGGTAACTATTTACAGCTCTTTATTCACGCTACTTCCCTTCAGTAGCTATGTCCTCTTTGTGCTCCCTCCTGAGGGTAGTCCTCAGACCCGTCCGGGTCCTCTTGGCTTTCCTCGTATTGGTAGTACTGCAGTTCCTCCTCGGTTAGCTGGGTTAGTATCTCTGCGACAGTCCTCCTCCCAGGTGGCCAGGACTTTACCTCCCTTTGGGCTGCCCCGGTTAATTGGGCCACCAGGATGCTCACTTTTTGCTCCTCTGTGAGGGGGTACACCTGGAAGAGGCTATCCAGCTTTTCTCTAAAGTCATGCAGGGTATGTGACTCCCCTGAGTACTGGGGTAGCCAGGCTGCCCCCGGGATATAGGGCATGGTGAAAGGCATGACCGCAACAGCGGTGGCGCTGGCGGGGGTTGAAGCGGTGAAGCTCTCCTCCGTATCCGACATCCTTCTCCCCCCTAGTGGACCGTGGCCTACCTTGCGATGATCCTCTTCCATAGGCCGCGGCTCCGCAGTGGATCGTCAGGGTTGAGGACCTTCCGTCGCGCTCCTGTGACGTCGGCGTCTGCTGGGCTCCTTCCAGGACCTTACGCAACGTCCGGACGTGAGGCGGGGCTTCAGTTCTCGCGCGCTTTCGGAGTCCACGCCCCTCTTCTTCCCGCGCGGCGTCCTCAAGATGGCGTCCAATGGCGGGAAAACTCCACGGCTGGCGGGAAGAAGGCCGAAGATGGCGCCGAATGGCGGGAAAACTCCACCGATGGCGGGAAGGAAGCGGAAGATGGCGCCGGATGGCGGGAATCTTCACCACAGGTAAGTTTGAACAGTCTTTTTCAGGCACGCAGTACCCGGTGGTTGCGGGCACGAGATCCTGCCGACTACGCCAAAGTTGACGCGCCCCTGGGCCTGTGCTGAGTAGCGTTGCGCACGCGGGAGCCTACCCGGAGCCGGATCTGATAGGAGTAGTAGTCTCGTGGCGGTGACCCGGTCCGTGCCCAGGGAGTCAAACTGTGTGGCTGAGTATTAGCAGTAGATGTAGGACGACTACGCCACCCGTTGAATGCAGCTATGGAGCTGCCGCTGCAGGGCAGACCGCTGAGGCCGGTGGTAGGATAGTGCAGCGTAGATGGTATAACCCCCAATGGGAGGGGTATGGCCTCAGGGCAGCCGACTTGGATGATGGGGGTAGCAGGAACCACTCAGAGACGATGCGGTGTAGTTCAGGGTCTTTACTGGTGACAAAGATAGACCCTCCCGGAGTACTGCTAGCGATTGGGGCCTGGTCAGTCCTTGAGCAGATGGGATCTCCCCTGGCCAGGCGGAGTTGTAGGCCTCCCAAACTAACTGTACTCTTCTGGCTACCTTGCTAGAAGCGGGTATAAGTAGCCCACGTCCCTGAGTGTACCGTGTGGTGCTCACCCGTATGGCCTGTGACTCGGGGCCTTCTAGTAGCTTCCGCTCCAGGACGGCGGTGCTGGTCCCATGCGTGTGACCGTGCCTTCGGGTTTCTTGGCCAGAGGACCTGAAATCCCCTGCCTGACGGATTCTGCTGCTGGGTAGGAGTTAGTCCCCACAGCCTCGGACTCCGGGTCCGGTAAGAAATCTTCTCAGTCAGGGCGAGCTCTGCAGCTGCCAGCCCCTGACTCCTTGTAACACTGCTCCCACAGAGCTCCTGATGTTTCTTCCCATAGCTGCTTCTCTTCTCTGTCTCTACTTCTGGCATGGGCCAGGAGCTGGGCCCAGCCGGAGCCACAGCTCTCTGTCAGCCCTCCTGGCTGCACTCTCCCTCTGAACTCTCTAACCCTGCCTCAGCCCCAGGTTTATATAGGGGAAGTTCTTCCCCTCCCAGGACTGGGCAGGAGGTGTGGCATGCATGGGATCCCTGACCAAGAGACCTCCCACCTGCTCTCAGACATAACATTGCCGTTACTGTGGAAACCAGACCCCTGGGGTGCCACATTTACATACACTATATAAAAAGACACATATGCATGTTTTTCTCAATATCTGACATGAAATCAAAATAAACCTTTCCCGTTTTAGGTCAATTAGGATTACCATAATTTTTAATATTTGCCAAATGCCAGAATAATGAGAGAGAGAATGTTTTAAGGCATTTTTATTACTTACTGCAAAGTCAAAAGTTTATATACACTAAGATTACTATGCCTTTAAACAATTTTGGACTGCCCATATGATGATGTCATGTGTTTGGATGCTTCTGATAGTTTTTTTGGCAACATCTGTGTTAATTAGAGACATACCTGTGGGTGTATTTTAATGCACACCTGAAACACACTGCTTCTTTGTGTAGCATCATGGGAAAGTCTAAAGAAATCAGCCAAGATATCAGGAAGAGAATTGTGGACTTGCAAAAGTCTGGCTCATCCTTGGGTACAATTTCAAGATACCTGAAGGTGCCTCATTCATCTGTACAAACAATTATACGCAAGTACAAACAAGATGGGAATGTCCAGCCATCATACCACTCAGGAAGGAGACTGGTTCTGTGTCCCAGAGATGAACGTGCTTTGGTCCGAAAAGACCTTGTGAAGATGATGGCGGAAGCTGGTAAGGTTGTGTCAATATCCACAGTGAAATGAGTACTGTATCAACATGGGCTGTAGTGCTACTCTACCAAGAAGCCATTACTCCAAAAGAAACATAAAAAAGCCAGATTAATGTTTGCAAATGCACAAAGGAACTAAGACTTTAATTTTTGGAGACATATCCTGTGGTGTGATGAAACTAAAATTGAACTTTTTGGGCATAATGACCATCGTTACCTTTGGAGGAAAAAGGGAGAAGCTTGGAAGCCTAGGAACACCATCCCAGCTGTGAAACACGGGGGTGACAGCATCATGTTGTGGGGTTGTTTTTCTGCAGGAGGGACTGGTGCACATCACAAAATAGATGGCATCAAGAGAAAAGAAGATTATGTGGCAATACTGAAGCAACATCTCAAGACATCAGCCAGGAAGTTAAAGCTTGGGCAGAAATGGGTCTTCCAAATGGACAATGACCCGAAGCATGCTGCCAAAATGGTAACAAAGTCAATGTTTTGGAGTGGCCATCACAAAGCCCTGATCTCAATCCTATTGAAAATTTATGAGCAAAGCTGAAAAGACAGGTGCGAGCAAGGCGACCTACAAACCTGGATCAGTTACACCAGTTTTGTCAGGAGGAATGGGCCCAAATTCTGACCAGCTATTGTGAGAAGCTTGTGGAAGGATATCCCAAAATTTGACCTAAGTCATTCAGTTTAAGGGCAATGGTACTAAATACTAATGAAATGTTTGTAAACTTTTGTCTTTGCAGTAAGTAATAAAAATGCCTTAAAACATTCTCTCTCTCTCTCAAAAATGAAAATTGGCTGATGCAAGATAGAGCTTTGGATGCTCAGATAACTTTGACCAGGGTTTCAGACTTTAATTAGCCTGTTAGGGTTATGGCTTGTTCACCATCATCGTTAGGAAAGGCCAGGTGATGCAAATTTCCTTGCTTTAAAAAACCCAACCTCCTCTAACCTTGTGCCAAAAAACAGCAGTCATGGGTTCTTCTAAGCAGCTGGCTTGCACTCTGAAAATGAAAATGGTGGAGGCCCACAAAGCAAGAAAAGGCTATAAGAAGATAGCAAAGGGTTTTCAAGTTGCCCTTTCCTCATTTTGAAATGTAATTAAATGGCAGTTAACAGGAACGGTGGAAGTCAAAATAAGGTCTGGAAGACCAAGCAAAATTTCAATGAGAGCTGCAGGTGGGATTGCTAGAGGTGCAATCAGAACCCTCGCTTGACTGCAAAAGACTTTTAGAAAGATTTTGCAGACTCAGTAGTTGTGGTACATTGTTCTACTGTTCAGAGACACCAGCACAAATATGGCCTTTATGGAAAAGTCATCAGAAGAAAACTTCTCCTGCATCCTCAATATAAAATTCAGCATCAGACGTATTCAAAAGAACATCTAAACAAGCCTGATGCACTTTGGAAATAAGTCCTGTGGACAGGACCAGCGTTAGGAGCAGGTAGACTACGCACTTGTCTAGGGCCCCCTATTTACAAAGGGCCCCCTGCTGGGATCCCACTTGTGCTGTGATGCATGCACTGTTACTGCGGGCAGCGGGTGAGTAGACAGATTATGTTAAGCGTAAGTCCCCAGTGTGCTCCCAAACTCTGCTGCTGCAATGGACCTGGGTAATACAGCACAAAGGCAGGAGCATGCAGAAGAGAAGGGAAGGGGTAGAGATCTTTTATCTCCCTGCCACTTGCCCTGCTTAGTGCTGCACTGTGAGGTGTTATCTGTAGCTTCATGGCAGCAGCAAAAGTCAGGAGAGCCCTCATCACCTCTAAAGTGTTGGGATCTGCTGAGGTGATCAGGGCTCTCATGCGATGAAGCTACAGATAACACTGCACAGGATTGCAATCAGCAAAGCACATTCAGTTATTTGTAGCTTAATTGTGTTGGCAGAGGTCAGGGGAGCAGCCCTGCTTACCTCTGCTCTGCCTCTTCTGCTGTCTGGGAGCCAGTGATCCATAGTTACTTAACTGTGTCCTGACAGCTGCTGTTCAGTGTCGGGACATAACGTAGACAGGGGTAAAGTGATAAAAATAACAAAATCAAGAATACCTGCTCAGGATAGGTGATAATTTACTGATCAGTGGGTGTCCAACTTCTGGAACTCACACCAATCGTCAGAATGGGGAAGCCTGACTACTGATCCATTGACTCTCTATGAGGCTTCCAGAAAAATCTGAGCGCTGAGATCAGCAGCACCGTAGGAGATTTGGCTTCTACAAATGGATAATGATTCTAAACACACATCAAAATCCACAATAGACTTCCTCAAAAGGTGCAAGCTGAAGGTTTCACAATGGCCCTCACAGTTACCTGATCTAAACATCATTGAAAATCTGAGGCTAGACCTCAAAATAGCAGTGCAAGCAAGACGACCCAGGAATCTCACAGAACTGGAAGAATTTTCCAAGGAAGAATGGATGAAAATCCCTCACACAACAACTGAAAGACCCTTGCCTGGCTACAAATAGTGTTTACAAGCTGTGATACTTTCAAAATGGGGTGCTACTAGGTACTAATCATGCAGGGTGCCCAAACTTTTCTATGGGCCCTTTTTCCTTTCTGTAATTTTTAAAATGTAAAAATTGGCAATATACAGGTGCATCTCGCTAAATTAGAATATCATCAAAAAGTTAATTTATTTAAATTCTTCAATACAAAAAATGAAACTCATATATTATATAGAGACATTACAAACAGAGTTATCTATTTCAAGTGTTTATTTCTGTTAAAGGGAATCTGTCACCCCCCTGGGTGCTATCAGACCTCTACTATGGCCATACAGAGTATAGAAAAGTAAATCTATACATACCTGTATGGCCCATAGTAGAGGTCTGATTGCAGAGAAAAGCACTTTAATCAATTCTTTTCTCCACAGGCTTGGCATCCGGGGGACGCCAAGCAATCCTTGCCTATGTGCTTATTATTCCCCTAAATTCCTGCCTCTCTGCTTAATTATCATATCCCCTCTCCCCTGCATGTCACAGGGCCCTGTGACAGGCCCTGTCATGTGCACTGTGCTCCCTGACTTCAGGGCATGCGCAAAGCGCTGCTCACAGAGCGCGCTTTGCTTCATCCCGGCCCCGTCTACCTGTGCTCTGCGCCGCAGGTTTATATTGCGCAAGTGCAAGAAAGTGACAGTGATCCCCCCGGCGCCTGCGCAATATAAACCTGTGGCGCAGAGCACAGGTAGATGGGGCTGGGATGAAGCAAGGCGCGCTCTGTGAGAAGCGCTTTGCGCATGTGACGCGCACCCTGGGCCTGTGCTGCTGCTGCTGTGCAGGGGGAATACCCGGAGCCGGATCGCTGGGGGTTGTAGTTCTCCGTGGCGGTGACCCGGTCCGTGCCCAGGGTGGTCAAACCAGTGGCAGTCTATTTGTATGGTAATAAGTGTCCGACTACGCCACCCGTGGATTGCGGTCAGTGGGGACCGCCGCTGCGCTGCAGACCGCTGAGGCTGATGTTGTTTGCGCAGCTGAGTATGGGATGACTCCCCACGGGAGAAGTATTGCCTCAGGGCAGCTAAGGTGGAAGATGATGAGAGTGATGGTCTGAGGGTCCCAATGCTAATGGTGCAGGAGCGGCAAGGAATCACAGAGACGTGAGGTGCAGTTCAGGGTCTTTACTGATGGTACAAGGCAGACCCTCCCGGGAGTACTGGCTAGTATAAGGGGCCTGGTCAGTCTGCGAGCAAGCAGGAGTTCCCCTGGCCAGGTGGAGTTGTAGGCCTCCCCGTTAATCTGCACTCTTCCTGGCTACCTTGCTGTCAGCGGTTACAAGTAGCCCACGTCCCTGAGTATACCGTGTGGTGCTCACCCGTATGGCTGGTGACTTGGGGCCTTCTGTTAGCCTCCGCTCCTGGATGGCGGCGCTGGTCCCTTCTCTGTGACTGAGCCTCCGGGCTTCTATGGCCAGAGGACCTGGAATCCCCTGCCGGCTGGTTTCTGCTGCTGGGTGTAGATCAGTCCCCACAGCCTCGGACTCCTGTGTCCGGTTTTAGTGTCCTTGTCCAGGGCGAGCTCTGCTCAGCTCCAGCCCCTGGACTTCTGCTACTGCTCCTCCAGAGCTCCTGTTCTTGCTTTCCCTCTCCAGGCTCTGACTCCGTCTAATCCCGCCCCAGACCCAGTTTAAAAGGGCAGATTCCTCCCCTCCCAGGTCTGGGCGGACCGTGTTTCATGTTTAGGGATCCTGACCAGAGAAACCTCCCACTTGCTCTCAGACATAATATCTCTATTACTGTGGCAACCAGACCCCTGGGGTGTCGCATTCCCCCCTAGTAAATTGTAGTACTCCGGGACTAAACACACTTTTGAAGAAACATAAATACAAGGTATAACAATAATAAGACAACATATTTACAAGAAACTTTAGTCTGTAGAGGTCACGGCGTTTCCGTGACCGGGTGTCCATATCACCCAACAAGGCAAAGTCTTGGCACAGAATAGGGGACCTGTCCAAAGCAAACCCCTTGCATTGTCCTTGGGCGTGGCTGCAAGGGTAGACTAACTTCTTTGGGCCGCAAGGAGGCCTTGCTAGACAGGTTTTCTCTTCCGCGGCCGTCTTCACAAGAGGCACCAAGGTGCAACTATCTACAAAACTGTTCCGGTTATCCAGTGTCCATAACCTGTTAGTCCAAATAAATCTGCAGGGTAACTGAGAAACATAATTAGTAACAGGTAACAAACATAAACCATAAACATTTTTCAATAAACAGTCAACTCTACAGTGCATTGGTTTAGATTCTCCAGCGAGCGGGCATCTGACCTCTAGTGACTCTAGTGGACCTACGGAGCTCACTAACTGGTTCTGCACTACAGGGTGTAGGAGGTGTTATGGGCAAGCTGGGCAGCTTTCTGCGCACTCTTTGGCTCACTAGGGGCACGGCAGGCTCACTACTAGCAGAGGGTTGATCCTCCTGTACTGCTGGTGTGGACTCTTCTGCCTCTTGGGCCGGCTGCTCTTCCAGCTCTACCGGTTCCTCTGTAGGCACTTGCGGGGCTGGCTGGAGAAAGGTGAGGACGGGTACCACGACAGCGCCGTTTACTTGTGTCCAAGACCGGGGGAAGTCTCCGAGTACGGTACTGATCATTTCTTCCCTTTCCTCTGCGGGTTGAGGGTTTTCTTGATCTTCTTCAGGGCTTTGTAGCTGCTCGGGACACTTCTTCAGGTGGTCTCTGGAGACAATGGCTGTGGTTTCTCCTCCATCCTTACTGATTATGCAGATTTTTGGGTTCTCATGGCTTGATGGCAGTACGGTGTACGGGTCCTTCTCCCACTGGTCGTCTAACTTGTGGAGCCGCCTCTTCCTCTTCAAGACCTGCTCTCCAGGTACCAGGGGAACAGCGGGAGCATACTGGTTATAAGCCTTCTCTTGCCTTTCTCTAGCTTGAGACAGACTTCGCTCAATGCTCTCCTGTACTTTCCGATACTGCTGCTGCCTTTCTGTATCCCAGTCTGCCTCTGGCGAGGTGTCCTCAGGCGTCAGGACTCCCATATCCAGGTCAATAGGCAGCTTACCAGGTCTTGCTCTCATTAGGTAAGCCGGGGTACAGTTGGTGGAACCTACAGGGATGTGGTTATACAGGTCCACCAGATCGGGCAGTTTCTCAGGCCACAGACTGCGTTCTTCCAGGGGCAATGTTTTTAGCAGATCTATCACCACCTGGTTCATCTTCTCGCAGAGTCCATTGGTTTGAGGGTGATAGGGCATTGTTCTTATCTTCTTGCAGCCATACAGGTTGCAGAACTCCTGGAAGACCTCCGCTTTGAAGGCTGGTCCTTGGTCTGTCAACACTTGGTCCGGGTACCCGTGTGGACGGCAGAAGTGCTGTTGGAAGGCTCTAGCTGCTGTTTGAGCCGTTAAGTCCTTGACCGGGACCACCACCAGGAACCGGGAGTAATGATCTACGATTGTGAGGGCGTAGACATACCCAGATCTGCTTGGAGCCAGTTTCACATGGTCCAGGGCTACCAGTTCCAGTGACTGTCTGGTGATGATGGGCTGCAAGGGAGTCTTCTGGCTGGCACGGTCCTTTCTTCTCAGGTGGCACGGGCCACAGTCTCTGCACCACCTCTCGATGGCTCCTCTCATGCCTACCCAGTAGAACCGTTCACGCAACAAGAACTCCAGCTTCTTCCATCCGAAATGCCCCGCTCCGTTGTGGTATGCCTCCAGAATCATAGCCGCATCTTGTCTTGGGACCACTACCTGCCAGGTCAACTCATGTGTTCGAGAGTTAACCATTCTCCGGCACAGCTTCTCCCTGTAGAGGAACAGCTTACTTTTCTCCTTCCACAGTTGCTTGGTCTCCTCTGGAGCATCTGGGTCAAGACGGGCATCGGCCTGGGTCAGCATTTCCTTCACCAAATGGACTGCGGGATCACTGTCTTGCGTCTCCGCCCAGTTGTAGTGGGGCAAGGGATTGAACGTTACGGAGCGCCTGTCCTTCACACGGTGGGAATACAGGGTAATCCCATGACAGTGGAACGCAGGGAGCTCAACTTCTTCCAGATCTTCTGGATCTTCCCCTACGTCTGGTAAGTTCGGCATTCTAGACAGGGCATCCGCGTTGGCATTTGATCGTCCTGCCCGGTATTTGATGGTGAATTCAAAGTTGGACAGGCGGGCCATCCATCTCTGTTCCAGGGCACCGAGCCTTGCAGTGTCCAGGTGTGTCAACGGGTTGTTATCCGTGTACATGGTGAATTTGGAGGAGGCAAGGTAATGCTTGAAACGTTCGGTAACTGCCCACACTACTGCCAGGAACTCCAGCTTGAATGAGCTATAATTCTCAGGGTTCCTCTCCGTGGGCCGTAGCTTTCGGCTGGCGTAAGCGATTACCCGTTCTTTCCCTTGCTGGATCTGGGACAGTACGGCTCCTAGCCCGATGTTGCTTGCGTCCGTGTGGAGGATAAAGGGCTGGCTGTAATCAGGGTATGCCAGGATTTCATCCCCCGTGAGGGCCATCTTCAGCTGGCAGAAGGACTCCTCTTCCAGCTTTTCCCACCTGAAGGGCGGCTTCTGGTTTTTGGCTTTCCGAGATTGGCCTATCAGGAGGTCCTGCATAGGGGCTGCCATTTTGGTGAAACCGGGAATGAATCTTCGGTAGTAGCCTACCAACCCGAGGAACTGCCGCACTTCCTTTATGCTGGAGGGTCTTGGCCAGTCCTTAATCACAGTGATCTTATCAGGGTCGGGAGCCACTCCGTCAGCACTCACCACGTGTCCCAGGTATTGCACCTTTGGTTTCAGGAGGTGACACTTGGAGGGTTTCACCTTTAGGCCGTAGTTTGCCAGAGCTTCAAACACTTCTGCCAGGTGTTTCAGGTGGTCCTCGTAGGTCTTGGAATAGACGATGACATCGTCCAGGTATAACAGGACCGTCTCGAAGTTCCGGTGTCCCAGACAGCATTCCATCAACCGTTGGAAGGTTCCTGGTGCGTTGCAGAGCCCGAACGGCATACAGTTAAATTTGCTGAGACCCATCGGGGTGGTGAATGCGGTCTTCTCCCGGTCCGCCTCTGCTACAGGAACCTGCCAGTACCCGCTAGTGAGATCCAAAGTAGAGAAGAAGTTAGCAGATTTTAATGCAGCTAAGGACTCTTCTATCCTTGGTAACGGGTACGCATCTTTGTGTGTGATACGGTTGACCTTCCTGTAGTCTACACACATTCTCATGGTGTTGTCTTTCTTTTTCACTAAGACTAGTGGAGCTGCCCAGGGGCTACAGCTGTCCCTGATTACCCCAGCCTCCTTCATGTCTCTAAGCATCCCCTTGGCGTGTTGGTAGTGTGCCGGGGGTACGGGTCGGTATCTCTCCTTTATGGGAGGATGGTCTCCTGTGGGGATGTGGTGTTCTACCCCCTTTACTCGCCCGAAGTCTAGCGGGTGTTTACTAAACACTCTCTCGTACTCTCGAACCACCCGATAGACTCCCTGTTTCTGATGTGAGGGAGTGGAGTCTCAGTACCCAAATGCAGTTGCTGACACCAGTCCTCCATTGGTTTCTTAGAGCCGTTACCTTCCTCTGGTTGAGATGGAGGCAAGGGTTCCACGGCGTGTACAGAATTCTGGTTTATGGTGAACAATTTGGCTAGCGTGGCATACCGGGGCAGGTGTACTTCTCTTTCCCCGATATTTATGATGCGAACGGGCACCCTCCCATGGCGTACATCGACCACCCCCCGTGCTGTCAAAATGGTGGGCCTACTGTCTGAGTAGACGGGTTCTACCATTGCTTGGTAGTCTCTACCTCTTAGACCAATAGCTGCCCGGCACCAAATCATCATCTCACTTTTTGGGGGCATGGCAATAGGGAACGGGTCACACATTCTCACGCTACCTATCTCACCACCAGATAGTTCCACCTGTTGCCGCTTCATCAGTGCCCGGATCTCTTTTTGGAGCACACGCTGCTGGCCGGAACTGGCGTTCTTGGCAACCTGCTGTAAAATGAGAATCACCTCTGCAAGACAATTTTCAATCACATTAGTTCCCAAGGTTATTCTAGGGTGACTCTCATGACGGTCTATGTCCACTATTATCAGTCCTTGTGCCGCCAGTTCGACTTTACCGATCTTAATGGTCACCTCTTTGAATCCCACCTGCGGCACGGGCTGACCATTGCTGGCGATGATACTCAGGTCGTCATCTGGGTAGCGGGTTATGTCCGAGTCATTCCAGTACTGCTTGAAGAGCACGTACGGGATGGTGGTGACCTGTGACCCGGTGTCTAGTAGGGCACTCATAGGAATGCCATCCAGTACCACAGGCAAGATTGGACGTCCCCCTACGTATTTATCACGCCAGTTTGATGGGCCTGATGGTCTTATGCCTGGGGGTTGGCCCTCTACCCCAGGTTGTGCCCGTTTAAATGACAGTACCTTGCCACATGTCCGGGTTGATTGCAGCGGCGGCAGATGGGTCGTCTGTCCTCGTTGTATCTGTCGCTGGGTCTTCCTCTGGCCGGTGGGGTCCTCCTCAGTCGGTGCCACGGGACGTCCTCCGGTCCGGATGCCAGCTGGATCTTTCCTGGAGATGAGACCTGTAAAGACTGCACAGTTCTGGTTAGCGCGGCAACGCTCTTAGTCAGCTCTTGGACCTGATGGTGCAGGTCTGTAGCCGGGTCACTGTTTAAAGCCTGCGCATCAGCTCCCACAGGCCCTGCAGACAAGGGCGCCGTCTCCTGGTGGTAAGTGATAGCAGGGCGCCTGTGGGTCACAGCGCCACCTGGTGCCGGTTCTCGGAGCACCCGGATGGCTCTGTCCTTGAACTGTGCAAAGTCCAGGTCAGGGTCCTGTAAGGCCATTGCCCGCAACTGGGTTCGGTGGGCATTGCACAGTAGACCCTCAATAAATTGTTCAGTCAACAGCTTATCTTCATTTCCCACGCTGTCAGGGTCTGCCTGCTTAATGGCTCTCAAGGCCTCTTGTAGGTTTAGAGCATAGTCTCTTATACTCTCATGTGCCCGTTGTTTGCACCCATAAAATCTTAGTTTTATTTCGGCTGAGGTGCGGGTATCAAATGTGTCTTTCAGCCGGGTTAGTATGTCTCTGACAGTCCTCTTCCTCCCAGGTGGCCAGGACTTTACCTCCCTTTGGGCTGCCCCGATTAATTGGGCCACCAGGATGCTCACTTTTTGCTCTTCTGTGAGGGGGTACACCTGGAAGAGGCTATCCAGTCTTTCTCTAAAGTCATTTAGAGTATGTGACTCCCCTGAGTACTGGGGTAGCCAGGTTGCCCCCGGGATATAGGGCATGGTGAATGGCATGACTGCTGCAGCGGTTGCGCTGGCGGTGGCTGTGGCAGTGGAGCTCCCCTCGGTATCCGGCATCCTCCTCCCCCCTAGTGGACCGTGGCCTACCTTGCGATGCTCTTCTTCCGTAGGCCGCGGCTCCGCAGTCGATCGTCGGGGTTGAGGACCTGGCGTCGCGCTCCGATGACGTCAGCGTCGCTCTTCCTCCCTTCCAGGACCTTGGGCAGCGTCAGAGCGTGGGGCGAAGCTTCGGATCTTGCGCGCTTTCGGCGTCCACGCCCCTCTTCTTCCCGTGCGGCGTCCCGAAGATGGCGTCCGAAGGCGGGAAGCAGCTGCGGATGGCGGGAAGAAGGCAGAAGACGGCGGGAAACGGTCCAAGATGGCGTCTGATGGCGGGAATCGGCTCCGGACGGCGGGAAACTTCACCACAGGTAAGTATAAAAGTCTCTTTTTCAGGCACGCAGTACCCGGTGGTTGCGGGCACGAAATCCTGCCGACTACGCCAAAGTTGACGCGCCCCCTGGGCCTGTGCTGCTGCTGTGCAGGGGGAATACCCGGAGCCGGATCGCTGGGGGTTGTAGTTCTCCTTGGCGGTGACCCGGTCCGTGCCCAGGGTGGTCAAACCAGTGGCAGTCTATTTGTATGGTAATAAGTGTCCGACTACGCCACCCGTGGATTGCGGTCAGTGGGGACCGCCGCTGCGCTGCAGACCGCTGAGGCTGATGTTGTTTGCGCAGCTGAGTATGGGATGACTCCCCACGGGAGAAGTATTGCCTCAGGGCAGCTAAGGTGGAAGATGATGGGAGTGATGGTCTGAGGGTCCCAGTGCTAATGGTGCAGGAGCGGCAAGGAATCACAGACACGTGAGGTGCAGTTCAGGGTCTTTACTGATGGTACAAGGCAGACCCTCCCGGGAGTACTGGCTAGTATAAGGGGCCTGGTCAGTCTGCGAGCAAGCAGGAGTTCCCCTGGCCAGGTGGAGTTGTAGGCCTCCCCGTTAATCTGCACTCTTCCTGGCTACCTTGCTGTCAGCGGTTACAAGTAGCCCACGTCCCTGAGTATACCGTGTGGTGCTCACCCGTATGGCTGGTGACTTGGGGCCTTCTGTTAGCCTCCGCTCCTGGATGGCGGCGCTGGTCCCTTCTCTGTGACTGAGCCTCCGGGCTTCTATGGCCAGAGGACCTGGAATCCCCTGCCGGCTGGTTTCTGCTGCTGGGTGTAGATCAGTCCCCACAGCCTCGGACTCCTGTGTCCGGTTTTAGTGTCCTTGTCCAGGGCGAGCTCTGCTTAGCTCCAGCCCCTGGACTTCTGCTACTGCTCCTCCAGAGCTCCTGTTCTTGCTTTCCCTCTCCAGGCTCTGACTCCGTCTAATCCCGCCCCAGACCCAGTTTAAAAGGGCAGATTCCTCCCCTCCCAGGTCTGGTCGGACCGTGTTGCATGTTTAGGGATCCTGACCAGAGAAACCTCCCACTTGCTCTCAGACATAATATCTCTATTACTGTGGCAACCAGACCCCTGGGGTGTCGCACATGCTCTGAAGTCAGGGAGCACAGTGCACATGACAGGGCCTGTCACAGGGCCCTGTGACGTGCAGGGGAGGGGGATATGATAATTAAGCAGAGAGGCAAGGGTTTAGGGGAATAATAAGCACATAGGCGGGGATTGCTTGGCGTCCCCCGGACGCCAAGCCTGTGGAAAAAAGAGTTGATTAAAGTGCTTTACTCTGCAATCAGACCTCTACTATGGGCCATACAGGTAAGTATAGATTTACTTTTCTATACCCTGTATGGCCATAGAAGTGGTCTGATATCTCCCAGGGGGGTGACAGATTCCCTCTAATGTTGATGATTATGGATTACAGCCAATGAAAACACAAAATTCATTATCTTAGTAAATTAGAATACTTTCTAACAACAGCTTGAAAAATGTTTTTAAAATCCGAAATGTTGGCCTACTGAAATATATGTTCAGTAAATGCACTCAATACTTGGTCGGGGCTCCTTTTGCATCAATTACTGCATCAATACGGCGTGGCATGGAGGCGATCAGCCTGTGGCACTGCTGAGGTTTTATGGAAGCCCAGGTTGCTTTGATAGCAGCCTTCAGCTCGTCTGCATTGTTGGGTCTGCTGTCCCTCATCTTCCTCTTGACAATCTATGGGGTTAAGGTCAGGCGAGTTTGCTGGCCAATTAAACACAGTGATGCTGTTGTTTTTAAACCAGGTATTGGCACCTGTCCACACTGTCAAAAGTAGAAAGTACTAATGGGGAATAAAATTTCCATCACCAAAAAGCTTGTCGGCAGAGGGAAGCATGAAGTGCTCTAAAATTTCCTGGTAGACGGCTGCGCCGACTTTGGTCTTGTTAGGACGCAGTGGACCTACACCAGCAGATTACATGGCTTCCCAAACCATCACTGATTGTGGAAACTTCACACTAGACCTCAAGCAGCTTGGATTGTGGCCTCTCCACTCTTCCTCCAGACTCTGGGACCTTGATTTCCAAATGAAATACAATATTTACTTTGCATTTACTTAGTGTCAATGACTGCCTTCTGGATATCTGTCAAGTCAGCAGTCTTCCCCATGATTGTGGGGCCTACTGAAACAGACTAAGGGACCTTTTTAAATGCTTAGGAAGCCTTTGCAGGTGTTTTTTTTAATTATTTTAATTTACTGAGTTAAAGACTTTTGTGTTTTCATTGGCTGTAAGCCATAATCATCAACATTAACAGAAATAACGCTTGAAATAGATCACTCTGTTTGTAATGACTCTATATAATATATGAGTTTCACTTTTTGTATTGAAGAACCGAAATAAATTACCTTTTTGATGATATTCTAATTTAGTGAGATGCATCTGTATGTACAGTATATTTTTTGCCTTAAAATACAAAGGGATTGTGTCATCTTTACCTTTAGGCCTTTTAGAGATGATTTAATCTTCAACTTGCTTATCTGTTCATAATAACAGTAATTTTTACCAGGAGTGCCCAAACTTTTACATGCTACTGTAAGTCTGTGTATCTTTTAGTGTATGGGTTTGAATAGACTAATAGATCACTACATAAAATATAGGATTATATACTGAAGAATTTACATACAAAGAAAGCCCTCTTTCAGTAAATGATTAGCAGTTACATTGGGTTGCAATATCTTTTTACTATCTATGAACAATTAGCTCATTTAATGATTTAGTGTATGAAATAGCACAGAATATATTTTTGTACAACACAAATTATGATTTAGTGTAATATTTCCAAACTTTAATAACAAATGGATCATATAAAATGAGCAAAGTTATGCATATATAAACTATTTCATGCTTGTTAATCTTTCAGTAAACTTTTGGATAAAACATGATTATCATAGTTTTATGATGGATAGCAAAGTGTTAAAGGGCTTATCCAGGACTATTAAATTTTTCCTCTATGGGCAGAAGAATTAACAGGCAGTTAGTTGCTAAATACCTGCCTGTTGTGCACGGTGCCGACCTTTTCCGGCACTGGGCAGTCACAGACCACTCCTGCCAGTGATTCAGCAGCTTCCGCTGACATTGCTTCAACAGATCAGCGGCTTCTCATCCACTCTGCTTTGTTGACAGGCTGTGACTGTCGACATCATGCTGATTGACAGTCGGCTCCCGGCTGCCTAACTGTGGGGAGCAGGCTGTCTATCAGCATGGCATCAGCAGTCATAACCCCATCGTCAAAGCAGAGCAGTCTGGAAGAAGAGCTGCTCTGTTGATGTGGTGCAGCTGAATCACCAGCAGGAGAGGTCACTCTGAGACGGCTCTAGGTTGAACAGGCAGGTAGTTGCCTCAAATAGCAAGTAGCTGGATGTTAGTTTTTAGGCCTATAGTAAAAAAAAAAAAATGTCCTGGACAACTCCTTTAATGGCCAACAACTGTAATGAACTGTTCATCCTTGCTACATTATATAACTGTTCAATCTGCATGACTGTGTCAGTGAGGCCAGGAGATCATGCATATCCCATGCGCTGTCACCAATTTGTCAGGGAACAGATGGGAGATCACTCAGATCCCACCATTTACACCAATTTTCAGGACAATTACACAATTGAGTGATGCATGATTATTGAGGAACTCACAGTGAACGTACAGTATATGTACAGTGATTACGGAAAGTATTCAAACCCGTTTAAATTTTTCACTCTTTGTTTCATTGAAGCCATTTGGTAAATTCTAAAAAGTTATTTTTTTTTCCTCATTAACCCCTTAAGCCCCGCGGGTGGTTTGCACGTTAATGACCGGGCCAATTTTTACAATTCTGACCACTGTCACTTTATGAGGTAATTACTCTGGAACACTTCAACGGATCCCCCTGATTCTGAGATTGTTTTTTCGTGACATATTGTACTTCATGATTGTGGAAAAATTTCTTCGATATCACTTGCGTTTATTTGTGAAAAAAATGGAAATTTGGCGAAAATTTTGAAAATTTTGCAATTTTCAAAATTTGAATTTTTAAGCCCTGAAATCAGAGCGATATGTCACACAAAAGAGTTAATAAATAACATTTCCCACATGTCTACTTTACATCAGCACAATTTTGGAACCAAAATTTTTTTTTGTTAGGGAGCTATAAGGGTTAAAAGTTGACCTGCGATTTCTCATTTTTCCAACAAAATTTACAAAACCATTTTTTTAGGGACCACATCACATTTGAAGTCACTTTGAGAGGTCTTTATGACAGAAAATACCCAAAAGTGACACTATTCTAAAAACTGCACCCCTCAAGGTGCTCAAAACCACATTCAAGAACTTTATTAACCCTTCAGGTGCTTCATAGGAATTTTTTGAATGTGGAAGAAAAAAATGAACATTTAACTTTTTTCACAAAAATGTTACTTTAGACCCAATTTTTTTTATTTTCACAGGGGTAACAAGAAAAAATGGACCGCAAAATTTGTTGTGCAATTTCCCCTGGGCACGCAGATACCCAATATTTGGGGAAAAAACACTGTTTGGGCGCACTGTAGGGCTCGGAAGGGAAGGAGCGCCATTTGACTTTTTGATTGTAAAATTTGCTTGAATAATTAGCGGACACCATGTTGCGTTTAGAGAGCCCCTGTGTGCCCAAACATTGGAGCTCCCCCACAAGTGACCCCATTTTGGAAACTAGACCCCACAAGGCACCTATCTAGATGCATAGTGAGCAGTTGCAACCCCCAGGTGCTTCACAAATTGATTCGTAAAAATGAAAAAGTGAAAAAAAAACACTTTTTCATTTTTACGAATCAATTTGTGAAGCACCTGGGGGTTCCAACTGCTCACTATGCATCTAGATAGGTGCCTTGGGGGGTCTAGTTTCCAAAATGGGGTCACTTGTGGGGGAGCTCCAATGTTTGGGCACACAGGGACTCTCTAAATGCAACATGGTATCCGCTAACAAATTGAATGGAAAATCGGCTCAAATTGTTAGCGGACACCACATTGCGTTTGGAGAGCCCCTCTGTGCCCAAACTTTGGAGCTCCCCCACAAGTGACCCCATTTTGGAAACTAGACCCCCCAAGGCACCTTTCTAGATGCATAGTGAGCACTTGGAACCCCCAGGTGCTTCACAAATTGATTCGTAATAATGAAAAAGTGAAAAAAAAAACACTTTTTCATTTTTATGAATCAATTTGTGAAGCACCTGGGGTTCCAAGTGCTCACTATGCATCTAGATAGGTGCCTTGGGGGTCTAGTTTCCAAAATGGGGTCACTTTTGGGGGAGCTCCAATGTTTGGGCACACAGGGACTCTCCAAATGCAACATGATATCCGCTAACAATTTGAGCCGACAATTTGTTAGCGGATATCATGTTGCATTTGGAGAGTTCCTGTGTGCCCAAACATTGGAGCTCCCCCAAAAGTGACCCCATTTTGGAAACTAGACCCCCCAAGGCACCTATCTAGATTCATAGTGAGCACTTGGAACCCCAGGTGCTTCAAAAATTGATTCATAAAAATGAAAAAGTGTTTTTTTTTTCACTTTTTCATTATTACAAATCAATTTGTGAAGCACCTGGGGGTTCCAAGTGCTCACTATGCATCTAGAAAGGTGCCTTGGGGGGTCTAGTTTCCAAAATGGGGTCACTTGTGGGGGAGCTCCAAAGTTTGGGCACAGAGGGGCTCTCCAAACGCAATGTGGTGTCCGCTAACAATTTGAGCCGATTTTCCATTCAATTTGTTAGCGGATATCATGTTGCATTTAGAGAGTCCCTGCGTGCCCAAACATTGGAGCTCCCCCACAAGTGACCCCATTTTGGAAACTAGACCCCCCAAGGCACCTATCTAGATTCATAGTGAGCACTTGGAACCCCAGGTGCTTCACAAATTGATTCATAAAAATGAAAAAGTGTTTTTTTTTTCACTTTTTCATTTTTACGAATCAATTTGTGAAGCACCTGGGGATTCCAAGTGCTCACTATGCATCTAGATAGGTGCCTTGGGGGGTCTAGTTTCCAAAATGGGGTCACTTGTGGGGGAGCTCCAATGTTTGGGCACACAGGGGCTCTCCAAACGCAACATGGCGTCCGCTAACAATTTGAGCCGATTTTCCATTCAATTTGTTAGCGGACACCATGTCGCGTTTGGAGAGCCCGTGATGTGCCTAAACAGTGGAGCTCCCCCACAAGTGTCCCCATTTTGGAAACTATACCCCTCAAGGATTTTATTAAGGTGTATAGTGAACATTTTGAACCCAGAGGTACGGCACAGAATTTGTTTACATTAGGTCATCATATTGAATAAGTTGTCATTATTCTTGAGCACAAGTGCTCGCTACTTGAGTTTGCATCGGGTACTCAGGTATGCACCATGTACAGCGTGTGCTCGAGTGACATGCTCGAGTCCCTGCTCCGCATGTTTCACGGTTATTAGACACCCAAAAAAAAACATGTGGGGATCGCTCGTGCATGGCAGGCAATCCCCGTAAAGTTTTTTGGCCGCGAAGCATATGGGGCAGAGACTCGAGCATGTCACTCAAATACCCACGATACTCAATGCATACCAGAGCACCCGATGCAAACTCAAGTAGCGAGCACTTGCTCTCAACACTAGTCGCCATATCGTCATCTTTTTTTCTTACTTTTGAAAAAAATCCCAACCCCAGCCCTAACCCTAGCACAACCCTAGCCCCAGCACAACCCTAGCCCCAGCACAACCCTAGCCCCAGCACAACCCTAGCCCCAAACCCAGCCCTAACCCTAGCCCAATCCTAACCCAAGAGTTTATTTTTGACGCCGTTCCTTGTGCGGTATAAGTGATTAGACAACTTTATTCTTCGGGTCGGTGTGATTACAGCAATGCCAGAATCATATGGGGTTTTTATGACTGACAGCTGTCACACACTAAAAGACTCATTTTTTGTAAAATCTAGTTTTTGCATCGCCATATTTTGAGAGCTATAATTTTTCCAGATTTTGGCAGACAGTCATGTGACGGCTCGTTTTTTGCGGGATGACTTGACGTTGTTATTGGTGCCATTTTCAGGCACGTGACATTTTTTGATCGCTTTCTATTCCGATTTTTGGGAGGCAGAATAAACAAAAACCAACAATTCAGGAATTGTTTTTTTTTTTATTCTGTTCCGCGTGTGGTAAAATTGATGAGGTAGCTTTATTCTTCGGGTCAGTACGTTTACAGCGGTACCACATTTGTATCATTTTTCTATGTTTTGGCGCTTATACACAATAAAAGCTATTTTATAGAAAAAAATATTTTTTAGTATCGCTTTATTCTGAGAGCTATAACTTTTTTATTTTTCGGCTGATGGAGCTGTGTGGCAGCTTGTTTTTTGCGGGACGAGATGACGTTTTCAGCGGTATCATTTTTATTTATATGCGTCTTTTTGATCGCGTGTTATTCCACTTTTTATTTGGCGGTATGGTGATAAAGCATTGTTTTTTGCTTAGTTTTTTTTTTTTTTTTTTTACCGTGTTCACTGAAGGGGTTAACTAGTGGGACAGTTTTATAGGTCAGGTTTTTCCGGACGCGGCGATACCAAATATGTGTACTTTTATTTTTTATTTTTTATTTTTTTCATAATAATATTTATTGATGGGTACATTATATTTTTATTTTTGGTGTATTATTTTTTTTATTTTTTTATAATATTTTTGCACATTTTTATTTTATTTTTTTCCACTTTCACACAGTTTATACACTTTATTACTTTGTCCCACTCTGGGACTTTTACTTTTTTTTTTCTGATCGCCTGCATGGCACAGGAATGGAGCACCATCCCTATGCCATGAAGGCTGTCAGAAGTGCACAGTGTGAAGATTGCTTGGAGATGCACTGCGCATGTCCAAGCAATCTTCCTGCTCTCTGGTGACCCGGATGTTGTCATGACGACATCGGGTCGTCATGGCAACACCCGGGAAGCCTTTGCAGACTGCGCTGGAAGCCGGAAGAGGAGGTGAGTATCGCCGATCACCTCCCCTTGCCCCCGCAATGCCGCGATCGACTTCGATCGCAGCATCGCGGGGGTTAATGTGCTGGGAGCGGTGCAGGACCACTCCCTGCACATAGTACCGGGTGTCAGCTGTGACAATCAGCTGACACCCGGCTGCGATCGCGCCCGCACAGCCTGTGTGCGCGCGCGATGACGTACTAATACGGGTCTGGCTCTTAAGTCCCAGGGCACAGACGCGTATTAGTACGTCAGATGTTATTAAGGGGTTAAAGTACACTCTGCACCCCATCTTGACTGAAAAAAAAACAGAAATGTAGAAATTTTTGCAAATTTATTAAAAAAGAAAAACTGAAATATCACATGGTCATAAGTATTCGGACCCTTTGCTCAGTATTGAGTAGAAGCACCCTTTTGAGTTAGTACAGCCATGAGTCTTCTTGGGAATGATGCAACAAGTTTTTCACACCTGGATTAGGGGATCCTCTGCCATTCTTCCTTGCAGATCCTCTCCAGTTCTGTCAGGTTGGATGGTGAACGTTGGTGGACAGCCATTTTCAGGTCTCTCCAGAGATGCTCAATTGGCTTTAGGTCAGGACTCTGGCTGGGCCAGTCAAGATCACAGAGTTGCTCTGAAGCCACTCCTTTGTTATTTTAGCTGTGTGCTTAGGGTCATTGTCTTGTTGGAAGGTGAATCTTCGGCCAAGTCTGAGGTCCAGAGCACTCTGGAAGAGGTTTTCATCCAGGATATCTCTGTACTTGGCCGCATTCATGTTTCCTTCAATTACAACCAGTCGTCCTGTCCCTGCAGGTGAAAAACACCCCCATAGTATGATCCTGTCACCACCATGTTTCACTGTTGGGATTATATTGGGCAGGTGATGAGCTGTGCCTGGTTTTCTCCACACATACCGCTTAGAATTATCATCAAAAAGTTCTATCTTCGTCTCATCAGACCAGATAATCTTATCTCTCATAGTCTGGGAGTCCTTCATGTGTTTTTGAGCAAACTATATGCAGGCTTTCATATGTCTTGCACTGAGGAGAGGCTTCCGTCGAGCCACTCTGCTATAAAGGCCCGACTGGTGGAGGGCTGCAGTGATAGTTGACTTTGTGGAACCTTCTCCCATCTCCCTACTGCATCTCTGGAGCTCAGCCACAGTGATCTTGGGGAACTTCTTTACCTCTCTCACCAAGGCTCTTCTCCCACAATTGCTCAGTTTGGCTGGATGGCCAGGTCTAGGAAGACTTCTGGTGGTCCTAAACTTCTTCCATTTAAGGATTATGGAGGCCACAGTGCTCTTAGGAACCTTGAGTAATGCATAAATTCTTTTGTAACCTTGGCCAGATCCGTGTCTTGCCACAATTCTGTCTCTGAGCTCCTTGGGCAGTTCCTTTTGAGCTCATGATTCTCATTTGGTCTGACATGCACTGTGAGCTGTGAGGTCTTATATAGACAGGTGTGTGCCTTTCCAAATCAAGTCCTATCAGTTTAATTAAACACAGCTGGACTCCAATGCAGGAGTAGAACCATCTCAAGGAGGATCACAAGGAAATGGACAGCATGTGACTTAAATATGTGTCTGAGCAAAGGGTCTGAATACTTATGACCATGTGATATTTCAGTTTTTCTTCTTTAATAAACTTGCAAAAATGTCTACATTTCAGTTTTTTTTCAGTCAAGATTGGGTGCAGAGTGTACTTTAACCCCTTTCTGGCCCAGGATGTACTAATATGTATCTGTGCCCTGGGCCTTATGGGTCAGATACGTATTGTTAAGGGAGGGCAATAACCCTTCACGGTTGACCAAGTGAGTGTCAAATTATTATGTTGATTGCAATCCACAGAACACCAAACGGAAGCAATGTTCTGTATTGGGAGGATTCAAAGAATCTCTGATCCCGTTTATTTTACTTAGCATTTTATATTGTTTTGAGTATTTTAATAGCCAATCAACTCTGCAGCCATACTACAATACTATAGGCTAACTAATGTTAGTACAATTATTACGGAAACACATATATGGTCATATTATCATTGTTAGTTCGAAGCACTATGGAAATTTTACAAGGTCAAACCTGC
The DNA here is from genome assembly GCF_046119375.1 of Phyllobates terribilis. Lineage (NCBI taxonomy): Eukaryota > Metazoa > Chordata > Amphibia > Anura > Dendrobatidae > Phyllobates > Phyllobates terribilis. Next base: position 519,165,375 of record NW_027362763.1, on the reverse strand, counting down.
CCTAAACAAGTTAGATAACAGAGTGTCTGACAAAATGTTCTCTTGAGAAAAAGTTAGTGTGAGAGAAGTTCTATGGGAAGAGAAAGAAAGAATGTATGTTATGCAAGGAGTGATAATAACATGATTTTAAAGCAAGCAGACAAAATGGAGTTGCTCTAGCATGAGTGTCAATATGTGCTTTACATTCCCCCCTAAAAATTATGCTATTATCAACAATAGAGGTGCTTTCCCAGGGTCATGTTTTGAGCCTGAGGGACATTGGTCTTCACCCAATTAGTGCCCTTGTTACCAATTGGGGCTGTCGCGGCATGTCCATCCCCCCTTGTTAGTTGATATAATCATAAGCTCAGATCTGAGGTTGGTCGGGGCAAGCAGGTAAAGGTCATCATTCCCTTGTCATCCAGGTCCTCAATGCTGGTTACATGTGGGAGGTCCGTCCGTGTATAGTAGCACTGGATGTCGGTTGACAGCGTCCTCCTTGCTCTCTGATGACTGGCAGGTTTTCCTCATGCAAAATGGGATACAATAAAAAACTAATTTTAGTAAAACATATATTAACAAGATGCAAGCAGCAATATGCAACACTCCTTGTAATATTCCAGCAATCCATCCACCAATCCCTTTAAACCAATTAGCAGGATTCAAAAAGGAGAATGTATGAGACCACCAACTGTCTTTGGTCAATTCATTATGTTTGTTATATTCTTCCCTGAGTTTCCTAATGTCTTCCATTTTAGTCTTTAACCGTATGGTAGAGTCGGGGTCAATATAGTGACAACAGGCTGGGCCTATAACTTGACACATCCCTTCTTGAGCTGCTGTCAAATAGTCCAGCACTAAAGTATTTTGATTAGCCACTATGATAAGCTGATTCTGCACTGCAACAGTAGTATTAATTACTTTCAAAATATTCCAAATCTGGTCATCTAAGTAGTCAGTGACTTCCACTAACTTGTCCCACATTTATGTAACCATAGGGTAGAGGAAGACAGTACTGGCTATCTTATTGGGTATACTCATTTGAACTAAATGAGGTCTTCCTGATGGGCGTGGGGTGTTGTCTTTGGCATGTTTAAAAATGGTATAAAGAGGAGGGATGGCTCTCATATCTACTTTACTATGGGGAATAAGATAAGTGGCTGAAGTTAGCCGGGCCAACGTACAAGTCCTCCCTACTCCTACTGGGAGCCATTTATATGCATTATTCCCACAGACCCAATATGTGGCTGATGGTAGATCCCATAAAGTAGAGTGCTGTAATACTAACTTATGTACCAAATCAATAAAAACGGTGTTATTTGATAACATACACCATGAAGGCATTTGTCCCAGGGGGCTACAATATCCAACATTTGGATTGCCACATGTTGGATTACTAGGCTTATATTCAGAGAATTCATTACCAGGGATATTACCAGATATTTTATAACATGTGTCATTGGTACCTTTTATAAACAGATTTGTATGATCTCATGAGTGATTATGAATGTATCTTTCCAACAATGACGGTTTAAAAGCATCTGCCATACTAGAGGTAGCAGGGTGGCTGGGTTGATGGTGGTGCACCGGTGTAAGGTGTAATTTCACATTTTCTGGCAAAATCAACGAACACTGCAGCCGCAGGTGTCTTTGTGCAGACAGATGTTTAGGTTGCTGTAAAGCCAGAACAGCCGCAATATCGTGTGGGACATAAATGTGAGTCTCATGTTCAAGGATGATGTCCGCCGTCTTCTCAAGTAACTGCTGTGTGGCGTGAACCGCTCGTAGACAGCTGGGGAAGGCCCTGGCTACCGGGTCCAGATGCGCTGAGTAATACCCGACTGGGCGCTGCTCTGTACAGTGTCTCTGCGTGAGTACTCCGGCTGCATGCCCTCCCATCTCAGAGACATACAAATGGAAAGGTTGAGCATAGTCTGGATTTCCAAGGGCAGGGGCTGTGATTATCCTTAACTTCAGTTGCTCAAAGGCTTGTTGCAGCTGTTCTTGGTGGTCCTTGTTGTTTACATCAGCCAGAGTGTCTTCTTTTAATGCATCATACAGGGGCTGCATGAGACGTGAGACGTGAGGCGTCTGGGATCCATTGTCTGCAGTATGTACATAGTCCGAGGAACCGTTGCAGCTCTATGGGATCTTTTGGGAATGGTAGCAGGTAGATGGCTGTCTTCCTTTCTTCTGTGAGATGTCTGGCACCCTGAATAAGGCAATGGCCTAAGAAGACCACTTGACCGAGGCAGAACTGAAGTTTCGAGGCTGAGACTCCACAATTCAGTTTTGCTAGATGCTTGAGGATGCTAACACTGGCCCTGATGGACATTTGCTCCGTGGGGGCACACAAGAGAAGATCATCCACGTATTGTAAAAGTACTACCTCAGAGTTGTCCAGCTGCCACGGCAGCAGACAGCTAGACATGTTCTTTGCAAACTGATTAGGGCTATTCTGCGCACCCTGCGGCATCACTGTTCAAGTCAATTGCCTGCCCTGATATGTAAATGCAAACAGAAACTGACAGTCTTTGTGTAGTGAAATGCTAATAAAAAAAAACAAAAAAAAAAACAAAAATGTTTGCTAAATCAATTACTGTAAACCAGACAATGTGTATGTGCATCTATTAGAAACTTAAGGATATATGACCATCTAGAGAATTAGCTTACATAAACACATATAATGCTCTGTCACACACTGATCATGATGATCTTCCTCATACACATTCTGGGATTCTGGGTGTAGTGTGTATTGTGGCCTGTATTCCGGGTGTGCTAAGATGGCCACCACCAGAAGGAAGCATACTACAAAGGGACATGTGGTCAGAGGCTGGAGGTGATACAATGGGTGTAGCAACATGGCCGCTGCAGGAAGGGTTGGAACTTTGGGCGGACATAGGTATAACAGATGAGGATGGGGCACTAGAAGTGGCTTGGGTAGTAGTGAGGGGAGTGCGTGACATACAACACAATAATCTACTGACAATGGATTCTGCTGGCCACAATTAGAACATTCCCAACAATTCATTATGCCGCCATTATCGGAGAGCAGTATCTTTGTAATACACATAACATAGTGTCTTTCCCTTATTGTCTGTATTTTCTTCCTCCATTCACCCTTTTTTCCTCTGCTCTGTATCAAGCCAAGGCCGTTTTGCTATGCTAGCAGCTGTAACTGGGCGCTTATCTGGCAGCACGCATATTTCAGTTAACCATTTAAGTTCTTCCACATACCTTTTCCTTCGGTCAACAAACTCAGCGCAACCTTTTCTCACATGTATTCACTTTTCAACATTTCAACATTCCATTATCTTCCTTGCTGCATTTAACATCTTGTACTGTAATCTTACACAATGACATTGCTCTTTTTGGTTTTCTCTACATGTATAACAAACTGACATGATAGCTGTCCTGCTCTTGCAGCTATCACCTCTCCTTCTCTTAACGGACCATGGTCATGGATGTAATCATTAGATGCAGCTTGTATTGTAGGTCCCCCAATAGGACATATCTGTGCAGCTAGCCCCCACCCATGCTGTAGTTTCACATTTGCTGCATTTACAATGATCCCAACCTGCTGTTGTGGTATACTCCCCATGCCTATTCTCAGTATAGTGGAGAAATTTGAAGGACTATTCAGTAAAACTGACACCACCTCCTCATACTCGTGTCCATGTTCTATTTCCCCAGTTTGGGAGAGGGTCAATAGGGAAGAGTTCAGAGGACCCTGGGTCTCTCTGAATGGAGTATGGACCATGGTAGGGGCAGGTGGGGGTAGTGATTTATAATACCCGCCGTCAGCATTAAGTAATGGGCAGGTTGGTGCTACAACACCGGGTTTACGTGCTCCACAATTATAGCACGTCTTGCGCCATCCTGGATTAGTGACCCAACACCCATTACAGAGCCAACCATTTAGGTTATATGATGGTGGCTGGCTCTCAGTGGGAAGTGCAGGGTATTTAATCTCATAAGGTATAAATTGCTCAGTTTCCAGATTCAGGGGCTGGGGTACTGATACATTAGGGGCTTTAGATTCGGGTTGTGGACACATAAGTACTTCCTCCTGTACTTTTTCCCCATCAGCTTCATTTTGTAACACAAAACAAACAGTTTTTGTCACAGTGCTAGATAATGTTCCTTTCTTGACATAAAAGTAATTGAAATAACCAGGCTTCATCTCCTCCTCTATTTCAACATATCCTTCATCACAAATCTCATGTGCCACTTTCCTAAAATTTTCAGCATCTTCCAACAATCCACAGCAGTCAACTAATCTACCCCTTTGCTGCCGGATGCCTTCATCCCACAACACAGGCTGAAGTCTCCCCTCCACAGGAAAATTTAACACCTTAAACACTTTTGGCGCATTCTTAAAAGATCTTTTCCCTTCTCGACTGATCATGATTTCATCACATCCTCCCCCTCCTGCAGGGGAGACAAAATTCTTTCTGCTCCACGGAAACATTGATTATTCACTACAACTGACAAAAAGATCCTTAATTTGTGCACAGCGGAGTCTGGCCAGAGCTCCCAGCCGTTCCACTATTAACTCACCCCTCCCGTCGGGGGAATTCTTTCACAGCAAATGAAAGGAGGAGCACTTTTGCAGCAGCTTTGCAGCTCTGCAACTTAGCAGCGCTCTGGACACTCGATATACGTATATCTACTTGCGTGTCCTACCCAATCTTCGATCACCTGCCACGACTGAAACTAACAATGTTCAGTCTCCTAAGGATTTTAGTCAGAAGCTGAGAAAGATTCACACAATATTCACTTGTCAATCTGAGGTGATACTGCTTTGAAGTTAAATAATATCAGACCCCTAATGGGACTACACCCCCTTATAGTCTCACCTTTGACTATATCCAACCAGGACGTCCGGAGAAACTGCAAACAACCACACACCACGTGGAAACCACGCCAAACGGTCAGTGTCACTAGTAAAGAACTTGTGCACTTACCGTGGCTTTTTGTGGGGGATGATCAGTCCCAATTCCAGTGGGGGGGGCTGAAAGCAGGTCTCTCTTTGTGGACGTCCAGGTGGAGGGGCGTCCCTGGTTAGGGATCCGAGTCACGGCATCAACTGTTAAGGGAGGGCAATAACCCTTCATGGTTGACCAAGTGAGTGTCAAATTATTATGTTGATTGCAATCCACAGAAAACCAAACGGAAACAATGTTCTGTATTGGGAGGATTCAAAGAATCTCTGATCCCGTTTATTTTGCTTAGCATTTTATATTGTTTTGAGTTTTTTAATAGCCAATCAACTCTGCAGCCATACTACAGTACTATAGGCTAACCAATGTTAGTACAATTATTACGGAAACACATATATGGTCATATTATCATTGTTAGTTCGAAGCACTATGGAAATTTTACAAGGTCAAACCTGCCCTAAACAAGTTAGATAACAGAGTGTCTGACAAAATGTTCTCTTGAGAAAAAGTTAGCGTGAGAGAAGTTCTATGGGAAGAGAAAGAAAGAATGTATGTTATGCAAGGAGTGATAATAACATGATTTTAAAGCAAGCAGACAAAATGGAGTTGCTCTAGCGTGAGTATCAATATGTCCTTTACAGTATTAGTATGCCTTGGTGATTTCGCCCGCACAAAAGCAGTGCGTGCAAGATCGCCATTGGGTGTCAACTGATTGTCACAGCTGACACCATGCACATTTAATCCCCAAAATGCTACGATAGAAATCGATCGCAGCATTCCAGTGGCAAGAGGAGGTAAGCGCGATACTTACCTTCTCTGCTGGCGTCCCGTCCCAGATGTTGTCATGGTGACCCGATGTCATCATGACAACATCTGGGTCTCCAGGAGGCAGGAAGTCACTTTGGTCATGCGCAGTGCGCGACCCATAAATAAATAATCTTATGAAAAAAAAAAATAAACCAATAAAAGTACACATATTTGGTATCGCCGCGTCCGGAACGATCTGACCTATAAAACTGTGCCACTAGTTAACCCCTTTAGTGAACATGGTAAAAAAAATTAATAAAAAACGAAACATAAAACGATGATTTATCATCATACCGCCAAACAAAAAGTGGAATAAAACGCGATCAAAAATATGAATATAAATAAAATTGGTACCACTGAAAACGTCATTTTGTCCCACAAAAAACAAGCCACCATACCGCTCCAACAACTGAAAAATAAAAGTTATAGCTCTCAGAATAAAGCGATGCAAAACGAATTATTTTTTCTATAACATAGTAAAAGCGCCAAAACATAAAAACAATATAAATGTAGTACCGCTGTAAACATACTGACCCAAAGAATAAAGCTTCCTTATCAATTTTAGCACACGCAGAACGGCATAAAAAAACAAAACAAAAACAATTTCCCAATTGTTGGTTTTTGTCTATTCTGCCTCCCAAAAATTGGAATGGAAAGCGATCAAAAAATGTCACATGCCCGAAAATGGTACCAATAAAAATATCAACTTGTCCCGCAAAAAACAAGCCATCACATGACCCTGTCGGCTGAAATATGGAAAAATTATAGCTCTCAAAATATGGCGATGCAAAAACTAGTCTTTGCAAAAAAAATGTTTTTTTAGTGTGTTAATCATAAAAACCCAATATGAATCTAGTATCCCTGTAATTGCACCGACCCGAAGAATAAAGTCGTCTAATCACTTATACCGCATGAGGAACGGCATAAAAAATAAACGTTAGGGTTAGGGTTGTGCTAGGGTTAGGGTTGTGCTAGGGTTAGGGTTGGGCTAGGGTTAGAGTTGAGCTAGCGTTAGGACTGAGCTAGGGCTTGGGCTGAGCTAGGGTTAGGGTTATGCTAGGATTAGGGTTGTGCTAGGGTTAGGGTTAGGCTAGGGTTGGGTTGTGCTAGGGTTAGGGTTGTGCTAGGGTTAGGGTTGGGGTTGTAATAGGGTTGGGATTTTTTCAGAAGTAAAGAAAAAATAATGATGACGATATGGCAACTAATGTTGAGTGCAAGTGCTTGCTACTTGAGTTTGCATCAGGTGCTCGGGTATGCACCGAGTATAGCGGGTGCTCGAGTGACATGCTCGAATCTCCGCCCCAAATGTTTTGCAGCTGTTATACAGCCAAAAAAAGCTTGCGGTGATTGCCTGCCATGCACGAGCGATCCCCGCATGTTTTTTTTTTTGGCTGTCTTATAACCGTGAAACATGTGGGGCAGGGACTCGAGCATGTCACTTGAGCACCCGCGATACTTGGTGCATACCCGAGCACCTGATGCAAACTCAAGTAGTGAGCACTTGCACTCAAGACTAATGACAACTTATTCAATATGATGACCTAATGTTATCAAATTCTGTGTCGTACCTCTGGGTTCAAAATGTTCACTATACCCCTTGATAAAATTCTTGAGGGGTGTAGTTTCTAAAAAGGAGTCACTTGGGGGGTTTCCACTGTTTAGGCACATCAGGGACTCCCCAAATGAAACATGGCGTCCCCTAATTATTCAAGCAAATTTTACATTCAAAAAGTCAAATGGCGCTCCTTCCCTTCCGAACCCTGCTGTGCGCCCAAACAGTAGTTTTCCACCACATATGGGGTATCGGCTTACTCAGGAGAAATTGAACAACAAATTTCATGGTGCAATTTCTCCTGTTACCCTTATGAAAATGCAAAATTGGGGGCTGAAAAACATTTTTGTTGCAAAAATGTGAAAATTTTATTTTTATGGCTCAATGTTATAAACTTCTGTGAAGCACCTGGGGGTTCAGGGTGCTCACCACACATCTAGATAAGCTCCCTGGGGTCTAGTTTCCAAATGGGGTCACTTGTGGGGGTTTCCACTGTTTAGGCACATCATGGGATCCCCAAACGCAACATGGCGTCCGCTAATTTTTCAAGCAAATTTTACATTCAAAAATTCAAATGGCGCTCATTCCCTTCCGAACCCTGCCGTGCGCCCAAACAGTGGTTTTCCACAACATATGGGGTATCAGCGTGCTTAGGAGGAATTGCACAACAAATTTTGGGGATCATTTTTTAATGATGCTCTTGCAAAAATAAAAAAATTGGGGTCTAAAATAACATTTTTGTAAAAAAATAAATGTTCATTTTTTTCTTCCACATTTCCAAAATTCCTGTGAAGCACCTGAAGGGTTAATAAACTTATTCAATGCGATTTTGAGCACCTTGAGGGGTGCAGTTTTTAGAATGGTGTTACTTTTGGGTATTTTCTGTCATAAAGGCCCCTCAAAGTTACTTCAAATGTAATGTGGTCCCTAAAGAAATGGTTTTGTAAATTTTGTTGTAAGGCTGCGTGCACACGATGCGTTTTTCATGCGTTTATGCTGCGGAATTTCCGCAGCGGAAACGCATCAAAAACGCATGGTAATCCGCACCCCATGGTCCCCAATGGCATTCCGCAATGTCAATGCACATGCTGCGGATTTTTCCGCAGCGTTTCTGCAGCGCAAATAAATCAGCAGCATGTCCATTAATTTTGCGGAAGCTCAGCGGAAGCGCCGCCATTGACTTGCAGTGAGACGCATATAATCCGTGTCTGTACATTTGTATTAGCGGATTTTATGCGTCTCTGTGTGCGGATGGTACCCAGTTCTGGAGGAGAGGAGACTCTCATCCAGACCTGGGTACCATTGTACCTGTGAAAAAAAGAATAAAATAATAAATAAAGTTTATATTCACCTCTCCGGCGGCCCCTGCAGCGCTTCTCCTACCAGGACCTGAGATGACGTCGCGGTCATGTGACCGCAGGCTGTCTCGCGAGATGCCGGCAACCCGGAAGAAGCCAGGACGAGCGCGACAGCACACGCGGCGGGGGATCGGGGGTAAGTATAGCTTTATTTGTTTATTTTTACGGTCACACTGTATAAATCCATGCTGTTTACATGGATTTATACAGTGTGACCTAGTTGTCAAGCACTTTCCAAGTGATGCTATCGCCTGGAAAGTGCTTGTCAGTCCGCATGCGGAAACACATGCGTTAACGCATTTGGGTACGCATGTGAATCCGCATGTGTTCCACATGTATTCTGCAGGAAAACGCATGCACAATCTGCATGCGTTTTTTCTGCCAGGGAGATGCAGAAATGCTGCAGAAATTTTCTGCTTCATTTCTGCATCGTGGGCACATAGCCTAAAAATGAGAAATCGCTGGTCAATTTTTAACCCTTATAGCTCCCTAACAAAAAAAAAATTTGGTTCCAAAATTGTGCTGATGTAAAGTAGACATGTGAGAAATGTTATTCATTAACTATTTTGTGTGACATATCTCTCTGATTTAAGGGCATGAAAATTCAAATTTTGAAAATTGCAAAGCTTTCAAAATTTTCGCCAAATTTCCATTTTTGTCAAAAATAAACGCAAGCGATGTCGAAGAAATTTTACCACTATCATGAAGTACAATGCGTCGCGAAAAAACATTCTCAGAGTCAGGGGATCCGTTGTAGCGTTCCAGAGTAATTATCTCATAAATTGACAGTGGTCAGAATTGTAAAAATTGGCCTGGTCATTAACATGCCACCCTTTACCCTTAGGGGTTAATGAGAAAAAAAAATTCCAATGTATTGAATATATATATATATATATATATATATATATATATATATATATACACACTTCTCGATACAGTCACTGCCAATCTCCAACAACAAAGGGATATAGCTGCCACCACCAATCATTTATACAGGCCAATTGGATAGTTGTTAGAGATAATGTATGGCTTCAGGGGGTGCGGTTTATAGAGCAAGAGGAACAAAACAATTACATTTTATATATTTAATCAGAAAAGTAGGCAGTATTTAAAAAAATACACAAAGATGTTACAAAATGGACATAACAATACAGTATATACAGTCACATAAAATAAAAAGGATAAACAAAAGAAATGTACTAAACCTGATATCACAGGATTGGCTCTGACTCTTTTGAAGAGAAGCTCTTTATTTTTGTGGGGTAGCGGTTCAAAACTACAGCAAATTGTATCTCATAGGACTGACAATATTGTTCGGCGTTTGCTTTTATTAAAACAAGTCACACCCACATACCTCCTCTCTGGGGACTTATAACAGGGCTGGTCATGAGATGTGGCTAGGTCTTTAGAAAATTATGGCATTCCCAACTTTCACGACATCTTCACCCCTGGCAGTCTCAGGCTGGAGATGCTAATGCCATATTTCCTATCACAATTTTATGTTTCCGTAGATCGGAAACATGGCATAGATATTATCATCCATCTGACCGATATTAATTTGAAGGTGCTGCCGCGACTGCCCAGTGAGATAAGACAATGCATTACATTAGACATTTTGTCACAAAACCAAAAATATGTATCTCATATCGGTCATATCTATGATGTCCATAAAACCCCCAATATTCATACTGGAGCCTGCAGTGTGCTTGCCTTTTCTTGTCACAGTGAGGCCAAGGGTGATAGGTTATTTCCACCGGCCATAACTGTCACCTTCCAAATTCCTCAGTCAGCCGTGCCTGGTCTGCAATCCATCAAATAATCCACTTCAATTACCTGTTCACAGCAGGAGGGTCCCCTCTTCATAAGGGTCATGTGGAGGTTAATAGAGTGCTAGCCTTTCTTCAATATTCACTATGATACCTATGAGATGCCTTTATAGATTTTGCAATTACATCTATGACAGACTGAAGGAAAATTGATAGAAAATGACTTTAAAGTGAGTGATGGATTTAACCACAGCCCACTACAGTCCAGTTGTGTTGGGACTATGTGTTCAACACATTTTCTGTGTATCCTTTAATAAGTAACATGGAATCCAGTCTAAATAAAAAATTTGGTCTGACAATTTCGGCTATTTAGAGCCAAGAATTGAAATTTATTTGGAAAGAACTAGTGTCACTTGCTAATGTATTGATGTTTATGTAGTGGTGTCCAAAGAATACCGCAAGGCAGGATTCAAGTACGGCACAGCAGATGAGGAGGCATGTAAAAAGGGATTATTTGCCGGAAGATAAGAATAACAGTATTTACAATGATAATATTAATAACATGAATATAAGAAGAAATAGCTGAAGTGTATCACAAACTATGCTCCAGCTATGGCAATGAAAGTTCAATACAGACAGTATAAATCAAGTTTCACAAACTACTCTCGGCTAATTCTCTATCTGGCTTTCCGCTAATCGGGCCACGCTGCTACAGCGTCCTAATTAAAGAAAACTGCGCTAAACCCTAACACATTTCAACACCGGTGTTTCACTCACAATTGTGCAGATCAGGAACAGAAAGACAGCTGCTGCTTGTTTCTGTTGTAGCTGAGCAGAATGAGTTGCGCTTGAGTTCTTTGTCCTGGATCTTTGATATCTTTCCCTCTTCAGATCAGGCAAGTCTTGTTTCACTTTCAATGATGAGAGATGGCTAACACTTTGTGTTATCTGTTACCTCAGGTCACCAATATTCAGGGAAGCTGTTCTAGAGGAGTGATTCAGCATTTTACTTTTGGACACAGTCCTGACAACAAATTTTGCAATAGTCCGAACTTTATCTTTCCCCAGAGGAACATCAGTTCCTCTTATTGTCTCTCCTTATCAGGACACTGGCAAACATCCTGTGAGTTACCTCAGACACACACATGGTCTCTCTTACTGCCTGGTTCTCCTCCCTTCAACAGCAGGCACCAAAACAACAGGGGGGGCAGGCGGCTAGTCCAAGAGCAATACCCAGAGGGGAGAATGGTCTCTTAAAGCCACAGTGTCATTCAATGTCCAGTAAAGGCTGACTCCCTACATTTATGAGGGCAAAGTAACATTATGCAATTGTGGTGTCAGCAGACCAATCATTAAGTGACTCCTAGCAATATGCTATTACTTGTATTATTTGCTGCAATGAGCCTGTACTGTTGAAATGTTTTGGGAAGAAATGAATGACAGTTTCATGTGTATGGGGGCTTTCTGAAATTCATCTGATGGCAGGAGTTAAGAGAATGAAGCATGAGGCATGGTAGATTTCATCATATCTGAGCTTTTCTTCTCATGGGACTTCGGAGAAACTAAAACCAAGGTTTCTGTCTCTAGCTTATTCCTCTCTCACTATTAAAATTAAAATGGCTGCTCGGTTGTAGAGAAATACTGCAAATAGCTTGCAAGTGTACAAGCATTTCACCAACAGTCATCTCAAGTGTATGTCTGATCAATTAGTAGATGCTACAATGAAAATTGATTGTGATGCTTTTAAAAAACAGAACCCCTTTAATAATGTTTTAAATGTGTTAAAGGGGACCTGACAGACTGCATAAATTGGAACCTGGCTGCGATCCATGCTTCCTGTGGTGTGGGCAGCATGAATCAGATGACAGGTTCCCTTTAAAGCCAGTCACCAATTTCTTGTCCCTCGCACAGATATAATGTTTTGGACAAACTGCTCTTTTGTATGCCAGGCAGAAGAAAGGGTAACAAGTTTTCGCTCTACACGGCTGGGTAAATCTTATGACTATGATTTGTAAATGTGCAGTTTGATAGCTAATAACCCCCTGAGGATAGCTGGAAAATGACTGACATAGCAGGGAGCTAATTAGATTATGTTTAGACCGAAGATTTCTGACAAGCAAGAATATTCTATTTTTAACATAATTAATTTTACTTGAACCTTCCCGTTGCAGTTTTTTTGTTCTATTTTCTGCCTAATTTTTATTTGAAGGAAAGGACCATCTAATTAAATAATGAAAGTGAAATGTAATTAAATTGTACATATTTTATTAGAAGTATTATATTTTATTGATCTAACTATTTACTTGTATTGTTTATAGTCATCTACTAACATTTATTTTTCAGATATATGACTGCATTTGGCAAAGATACAAAAATGCATATTGATTCCAAGAAGAACCACCTGAGTGATATTATTTGAATATATTACATTGATGTAAGGTGAACAAGTGCTCACACACATCTTATCTGTGTATCATGGATCGGTAGGTAATACTGCGCCCATAGACTACTATAGATAGTACTACTATTCTTCTGTGCCTTTTTTGTCATGGATTCATATGGAAAAAAAAAACAATTGCACCCTGCTAATTTTGACGCCATGTTACTGAGGTACACTTATCGATGACCATTGCTAAGAAAATACTGCGCCAAATAAAGGCACATAGAGTGCCTGCAGTTCTGTAACATGGAATGGTTGAAGCTTTGTCACTAAAAGATTTGCAAAGATATTTTATCTGAACACAGGAGGTTCAAAACAAAGAATTTAGAAAGTTACGTGGTACTGCAAACTATGTAATTTACGTGGAACTGATAATTAAGAAAGGTAAGAAGGTGGATCCAGGCATCTATCATCCGGTAAGTCTGACATCCGTGGTGTGCAAAATTTTGGAAGACATTATAAGAGATGACGTGATAAAATATATTGTAGAGAATAATATAATAACTGACAACCAGGACTTTTAAAAAACACTGCAAAGTCTGGACTTTGCAAAAAAAAAAAAAAAAAAGATACTGTACCACATAATAGCGTTATACTGAAGCTCTAGAAGCAGGGACTATGGAAAACTGCATGTACATCTGTAAAAAAGTAGTTAAGGGACAAGACACAAAGTCGTAAATGGTAAATTCTCTAAATGGAACAAAGTCAGCAGTGGTGACTTCAAGGATCAGTGCTGGGACCGATTCTTCTTAATCTCTTTATTAAAAGTGTAAGTCTTGGCGGATGATACCAAACTATGTAGGAGCATAAAAACTAAGCGAGATTGTATAATATTACAAAACAATCTGGATAAGATGCATACATGGGCAAACACTTGGCAAATGAGATTTAAGGTTGTGTGCCCACTATGCGTTTTTTAATCGTTTCCGCAGCGGCAATTCCGCTGCAGAAACACTTAAAAAACGCTTGGTAGAAGGTCTGCTATGTTCCCCAATGATGATCCGCATGTGCTGTGCACCTGCTGTGGAAATTTCCGCTGCGGATTATCATTGCGGAAAAATCCGCAGCACTACCAATTATTTTGCGTAATCGCCGCCATTGACTTGCATTGAATCGCTTAATATCCGCATGACTACATGTACACATGCGGATATTAAGCGATTCAATGTGCGGATGGTACCCGGGTGTGGAGAAGAGGAGACTCTCATCCAGACCCGGGTACCATAGTACCTTTAAAAAAAAAGAATTAAAATAAAAAATATACATTATACTCACCTTCTGATGGCTCCCGGTCTCCATAGAAATGTGTTCTGGCTCCCTGGCAGCTCGCGATGGTCTAAAAGGACCTGCCATGACGTAATTTAATCATGTGATGGGTCACGCGACCGCTGACGTCGTATAGTGTGACCAAGTTGTCAAGCACTTTCCAAGTGATGCTAAAATCGCTTGGAAAGCGCTTGTCAACCCGCATGCAGAAATGCATGTGAAGAACGCTTCACTTCTTCTTGTCCCTGGCAGGAAAAACGCATGTACAATTCGCATGTTTTTTCTGCCAGTGAAATGCAGAAACGCTCAGGAAAAATCCAGAGCATTTCTGCATTGTGGGCACTTAGCCTAATGATGATAAGTGTAGAGTAATGCAACTAGGATGAAGAAATCCTATTGCTGCATATACATTAAATGGGAGTATACTCAGGACTACAGAGCAGGAGAAGGACTTGGGTATTCTGGTAACAAGTAAGCTGAGCAGCAGTACTCAATGTCAGGAAGCAGCTGCAAAAGCAAATAAGATTTATGGGTGTATAAAAATAGAGATATAATCTTGTGATCCCAACATATTGTTACCCCATTATAAATCACTTGTGAGGCCACATCTAGAATATGGGATCCAATTTTGATCTCCACATTTTAAAAAGGATATTTGGAAATTAGTCAGTTCAAAGTTAGGCAACTAGATTATTACATGGGATGGAAGGCCTCTCATATGATGAGAGGTTAAAAAAAAAGACGCTTAATATGACATTTTATTTTTATATATAAGTAAGTACATGTGTGGTCAATACAAAGGACAGGCACATAACATATTCCTTCCAAATACCTTCCAAAGGACCAGAGGGCATTCAATATAGGTTGAGGAAATGTGATTTCAGCAGCTAAATAGGAAAGGGTTCTTCACAGTTAGAGCAGTCAGACTGTGGCCTTACCACAAGAGGTAGTAAAGGAAGATGCTATAACAGTATCTAGAAAAGAGTTAGATGGTTTTCTCACAATAAACGGCAATGCAGGTTATAAATAATCAAGTGATAGCAAATGTATAACTGGTGGAGCAAGGTTGAACTTGATGGACCCTTTTTTTTAAAACCTATAGCATTATGTAACTATTAGCTTATCTTTCTGTTCAGATTTTGTACAGCAAAGGCATGTTTTCTATTAAACATCATTCTTTTAGACTACATTGCATGGAGGTACCTATCTCTAACTTTTTAGCTGCATGTTTATAGGCTATAGTAAGACTTTAAAAACCATACAAAACCCATAATCTCACAATATGATTACGACCATGTAAGACACTGAATTTTTATTTCTCAAGAAACAATAAATGACAAAATGGATATGTCCACAAATATATGCAAATATAATTACCAATATACACTGCTCAAAAAAATAAAGGGAACACTCAAATAACACATCCTAGATCTGAATGAATGAAATATTCTCATTGAATACTTTGCTCTGTACAAAGTTGAATGTGCTGACAACAAAATCACACAAAAATCATCAATGGAAATCAAATTTATTAACCAATGGAGGCCTGGATTTGGAGTCACCCCCAAAACTAAAGTGGAAAAACACACTACAGGCTGATCCAACTTTGATGTAATGTCCTTAAAACAAGTCAAAATGAGGCTCAGTATTGTGTGTGGCCTCCACGTGCCTGTATGACCTCCCTACACTGCCTGGGCATGCTCCTGATGAGGTTGTGGATGGTCTCCTGTGGGATCTCCTCCCAGACCTGGACTAAAGCATCCGCCAACTCCTGGACAGTCTGTGGTGTAACGTGACGTTGGTGGATGGAGCGAGACATGATGTCCCAGATGTGCTCATTCGGATTCAGGTCTGGGGTACAGGCGGGCCAGTCCATAGCTTCAATGCCTTCATCTTGCAGGAACTGCTGACACACTCCAGCCACATGAGGTCTGGCATTGCCCTGCATTAGGAGGAACCCAGGGCCAACCGCACCAGCATATGGTCTCACAAGGGGTCTGAGGATCTCATCTCGGTACCTAATGGCAGTCAGGTTACCTCTGGCTAGCACAAGGAAGACTGTGTGGCCCTCCAAAGAAATGCCACCCCACACCATTACTGACCCACTGCCAAACCGGTCATGCTGAAGGATGTTGCAGGCAGCATATCGCTCTCCACGGTGTCTCCAGACTCTGTCATGTCTGTCACATGTGCTCAGTGTGAACCTGCTTTCATCTGTGAAGAGTACAGGGTGCCAGTGGCGACTTTGCCAATCCTGGTGTTCTGTGGCAAATGCCAAGCGTACTGCACGGTGTTGGGCTGTGAGCACAACCCCCATCTGTGGACGTCGGGCCCACCCTCATGGAGTTGGTTTCTAACCGTTTGTGCAGACACATGCACATTTGTGGCCTGCTGGAGGTCATTTTGCAGGGCTCTGGCAGTGCTCCTCCTGTTCCTTCTTGCACAAAGGCGGAGGTAGCGGTCCTGCTGCTAAGTTGTTGCCCTCCTACGGCCCCCTCCACAGCTCCTGGTGTACTGGCCTGTCTCCTGGTAGCAATTCCAGCCTCTGGACACTCCGCTGACAGACACAGCAAACCTTCTTGCCACAGCTCGCATTGATGTGCCATCCTGGATGAGCAGCACTATCTGAGCAACTTCTGTGGGTTGTAGAGTCCGTCTCATGCTACCACGAGTGTGAAAGCACAACCAACATTCAAAAGTGACCAAAACATCAGCCAGAAAGCATTGGTACTGAGATGTGGTCTGTGGTCCCCACCTGCAGAACCACTCCTTTATTGAGGGTGTCTTGATAATTGCCAATAATTTCCATCTATTGTCTATTCCATTTGCACAACAGCATGTGAAATTGATTCTCAATCAGTGTGCTTCCTAAGTGGACAGTTTGATTTCACAGAAGTTTGATTTACTTGGAGTTATATTCTGTTGTTTAAGTGTTCCCTTTATTTTTTTGAGCAGTGTACATACATATATAAACATACAGTGGGCAAAATAAGTATTTGATACACTGCATTCCCACCATAAGAGAATGGAGAGGACTGTAATTTTTATCATAGGTACACTAGAACTGTGAGAGGTGCAATCTAAAAAAAATCCAGAAAATCACATTGTATGATTTTTACGTGATTTATTTGCATTGTATTGCATGAGATAAGTATTTAATACAATAGAAAAACCGCATTTAATATTTGGTATTGAAACCTTTGTTGCAATTACAGAGGTCAGACATTTCCTGTAGTTCTTGACCAAGTTTACGCTCACTGCAGCAGGGATTTTGGCCCACTCCTCCATACAGATCTTCTCCAGATCTTTCAGGTTTCGAAGCTGTCGCTTGGCAGCATTGAGTTTCAGCTCCCTCCAAAGATTTTCTATTGGGTTCAAGTCCGGAGACTGGCTAGGCAACTCGAGGACCTTAAAATGCTTCTTAATGAGCCACTCCTTAGTTTTCCTGGCTGTGTGCCTTGGGTCATTGTCATTCTGCAAGACCCAGCCAGAACCCATCTTTAATGCTCTTACTAAGGGAATGAGGTTGTTGGCCAAAATCTCGCAATACATGACCCCATCCATACTCTCTTCAATACGGTGCAGTGAGCCTTTTGCAGAAAGCATTCCCAAAGTATGATACTTCCCCCACCATGCTTCACAGTTGGGACGGTGTTCTTGGGGTTGCACTCATCCTTGTTCCTCCAAACATGGCGCGTTGAGTTGATACCAAAAGATGTATTTTGGTTTCATCTGGCTACATGAACTTCACCAATGCCTCCTCTGGATCATCCAGATAGTCATTGGTGAACTTCAAACGGGCCTGGACATGTGCTGGCGTGAGCATGGGGACCTTGTGTGTCCTGCAGGATTTGAATCCATGCTGTGTAGTGTGTTACTAGCGGTAATGTTTGAGACTATGGTCCCAGCTCTCTTCATGTCATTGTTCAGGTCCTCCCATGTAGTTCTGGGCTGATTCCTGACCTTTCTCACAATCATCCTTAACCCATGAGGTGGGATTTTGCATGGAGCCCCAGACCGAGGAAGATTGAAAGTCATCTTTTGTTTTTTCCATTTTCTAATAATCGTGCAAACAGTTGTTGCCTTCTCTACAAGCTGCTTGCCTATTGTCCTATAGCCCATCCCAGCCTTGTGCAGGTCTACAATTTTGTCCCTGGTGTCCTTAGACAGATCTTTGGTCTTGGCCAAGGTGGAAAGGTTGGAGTGTGATTGAGTGTGTGGACAGGTGTCTTTTATACAGGTAAGGAGTTCAAACAGGTGCAATAAATACAGGTAATAAGTGCAGAGTAGGAGAGTCTTAAAGAAAAACTAACAGGTCTGTGAGAGCCAGAATTCTTCCTGGGTGGTAGGTGATCAAATACTTATTTCATGCAATAAAATGCAATTTAGTTATTTAAAAATCATACAATGTGATTTTCTGTTTTTTATTTTTAGATTGTCTCTCACAGTTGAAGTGTACCTACGATAAAAATTACAGACCTCTCCATTCTTTGTAGGTGGGAAAACTTGTAAAATTGGCAGTGTATCAAATACTTATTTTCCCCACTGTGTATATATACTGTACAGTATATATGTATATATATACAGTATATATATACTGTATATATACAGCTCTGGCAAAAATTAAGAGACCACTGCACAGTTTTCTAAAAATCACCATGTCTACATGTCTGACAGCCATTCCATTCCAGTGTCAGTTGAATTCCAACCAAAGTACATCTTATTCTACTTAATGTGCTTCTGATTAAGTGATCACCTGAACCAAATCTTATGTAACGAGGGAAAGTATAAAAAACACTGCTGTGGTCTTCACAATCGTCTTGCAGTAGAACAAGCTGGATGGCAAAACAAGTGATAGGAATAGCCCGAAAGTAATTTGAATGAAAAAATAACTTTTAACCATGTCAAAGGAGTTGAAAAGAAAAGTCTTGAGAGAGGAAAAGAACGCCTCAATTCTGGCTTTACTAGCAGAGTGATACAGTGAGCGTCATGTTGCCTCCATCCTTAAAATTTCGAAGCCGGCAGTCCATTACAACAAGGTCAAGCAGCAGACATTGGAGACAACAAAGCTACAGACCAGCAGAGGGTGAAAGCGACTCTCCACTGACCGGGATGACCGTCATCTTATTCGAATGTCACTCAGCAACTGCAGGATGACATCAAGTGACCTACAAAAGGAATGGCAAATGGCAGCTGGGGTGAAGTGCATGGCAAAAACAGTTCATAACAGGCTCCTAGAATCAGGCCTCAAGTCATGTAAAGCTCGAAAAAAGCCTTTCATCAATGAGAAGCAAAGGAGAGCCAGGTTGAAGTTTGCCAAAGACCATAAGGATTGGACCATAGAGGACTGAAGTAAGATAATCTTCTCTGATGAGTCTAATTTTCAGCTTTGCCCAACACCTAGACGTCTAATGGTTAGATGGAGACCTGGAGAGGCATACAAGCCACAGTGTCTTGCATCCACTGTGAAATTTGGTGGAGGATCAGTGATGATCTGGGGATGCTTCGGCAAGGCTGGAATTGGGCAGGTTAATCTTTGTGAAGGACGTATGAATCAAGCCGCATACAAAGTTATCTGTTATGAGTCCGTGTGGTGGAACCTCTGTGCTTCGGTGCAAGGAGGGACCAGAGGGGCATGACTATGTGCCTACTCGGCCCGACCAAGGTCACACGGCGGCTCAGTCGACTCTGTGAACCAGGGAGGAACCGGGCAGGTGGACCAGGTGCCACTCTGGGACGGACCTTGTGTGAGAACAGGTGACTCCCACGGGTCAGATGGCAGGAACTGACCGGTACAGCGGATGAGCACGGCAGGAAGGTTGACGGGTGGACCGGGTAGATAAGCAGGCTGGTTCGGCAAATAGCCAGACGGGTGCTCCGGGTAGGATAGCAGGCGGACACGGCAGGTAACTGGCAGGTGCTCCGGGTTGACTGGCGGGCACAACAGGTAACAGGCAGGTGCTCCAGGTAGGCAGACTGGCGGGCACGGCAGGTTACAGACAGGTGCTCCAGGTAAGCAGGCTGGCGGGCACAACTGTAGACAGACTGGAGAGCCGAACTGTTAGACAGGCTGGCGGGCTGGACTGACAGGCAGACTGGCAGGCAGGACTGACAGGCAGCGGGACCTGAGGGCTGGAGCAAGTGTTAAGCACATGGAACAACAACCTTGCACAGGCACCTCCATTTTGGAGGAGGTGCCTTATATAGGGGAAGTCCTACGGCCATTGGCCAGGGACTCTATAGGACGGCGCGCGTGGCCCCTTTAAGAGGGATGGAGTGCGCACGCGCCCTAAGAACAGTGCCCGGGAAGCTGCGTGCGGTGAGCGCCACAGCAGCAGGGGAGCGGGAAGACACGGGACCTGGACCGCGGCGGTGAGGGGAACGGCGTCTCTGCCTCCTGCTGGGCATTACCCCCCCTTTACGCCCCCTCTTCTTTAGGCCCGCAAGAAATTTTTTAAGAAGATGAGGGGCATGAATGTTCTCTCTGGGTTCCCAAGACCTCTCCTCAGGGCCAAACCCCTTCCAATCCACAAGAAAGAAAGTCTTTGCTCTTACCCTCTTGGTGGGCAAAATGTTTTCTACCTCAAAGACTTCCTCAGCAGAGACTGGAGCTGGAGCGGTACCTGGATAATCAGAGAAAGAATTAAGGACAACAGGTTTGAGGAGGGATACATGAAAGGAGTTGGGAATCCGTAAGGTGACCGGGAGTTTCAGCTTGTAAGCCACGGGATTGATTTGGTTCAGAACCTCGAACAGACCGATGAACCGCGGACCCAACTTATAGGAAGGTATCTTGAGACAAACATATTTAGAGGAAAGCCAGACCTCGTCTCCCGGACGGAATTGAGGCGGATCCAGATGTCTCTTATCAGCATGCTTCTTCATCCGCTCGGAGGACTGAAGAAGCGCAGATCTAGTGTCTTCCCAAATAGCCGAAAATTCGCTGACCAGAGACTCCGTGACAGGATTGTCCACTGAAGAGGAGACAGGAAACGGAATCATGGGGTGTTGACCGTAGACCACAAAGAACGGGGATTTAGAAGAAGACTCTCTCTCATGGTTGTTATAGGAGAACTCGGCCCTGGGCAGGAGCTCAACCCAATCGTTATGGTGAGAGTTGAGAAGGTGCCGAAGAAAGCTGGTAAGGACTTGGTTGATACGTTCCACTTGACCATTGGATTGCGGATGATAAGCAGAGGAGAAATCCAAGGAGACATCCAGCAGCCTACACGTAGCTCTGCAGAAGCGCGAAGTGAACAGAACCCCGCGATCAGACACAATGTGGAGGGGTAGGCCGTGAAGACGAAAGATGTGATGGATGAAGTCCTTAGCCAGCACAGATGCAGATGGAAGACCAGGCAGAGGGATGAAGTGGGCCATTCTAGAAAAGCGGTCAGCGACCACCAAAATGACAGTACAACCGGCAGAAATAGGGAGATGAGTAATGAAGTCCATTGCAATGTGTTGCCACGGAGAGGAAGGCATGGGGAGAGGAAGGAGATGGCCGGATGGAAGGTGCCTGGGAACCTTGTTACGGGCACAGGAGGAACAAGCCGCGATGAAGTCCGCAACATCCTTGCGCAGGGAAGGCCACCACTAATGTCGGGCGGTGAGCAGAAAGGTCTTCCTCTGACCAGCATGACCGGCTAGTTTGGATGAATGGCCCCAGAGTCGAACCTTCTTACGATCAGGAACCTCTACAAAGGTCTTACCGCTTACCGGTTGGAAGATGAGACAGGTCAAACGGAGCCACAGTCATTACTTTGGAGGGGTCAATGATATGTAGAGGCTCCTCCTCTTGGTCGGAAGACAGGAATGAGCGGGATAGAGCATCAGCTTTAATGTTCTTGTCTGCCGGGCGGTAATGCAGGGTGAAGCAGAATCAAGCAAAGAATAGAGACCACCTGGCCTGACGCGAATTTAATCTTTGGGCGTTCTGCAAATAAACGAGGTTTTTGTGGTCAGTGTAGATGACCACCAGGTGCAGAGCCCCCTCCAGCAAGTAACGCCACTCCTCCTGTGCTAATTTGATGACCAGCAGCTCACGATATCCTATGGAGTAGTTGCGCTCAGACGAGGAGAAGAGCTTGGAGAAGAAGCAGCAGGTTACCATTCTCCCGGACAAGGATTTCTGGGTGAGCACTGCTCTGGCTCCAAAAGAGGATGCATCAACCTCCAGGAAGAACTGCTTGTTGCAGTCCGGATGGTGTAGCACAGGAGCAGAGGAGGAGGCTTGTTTTAGGGAGACGAAGGCCTCCTCCACTTCGGAAGTCCATTCCCTGGGATTTGCTCCTTTACGGGTGAGCGCGGAGATGGGAGCAGTCGGGGAGGAGAAATGAGGAATGAAGAGGCGGTAATAATTTGCGAAGCCCAGGAATCGCTGAATAGCCTTCAACCCCTCCAGTCAGGGCCACTTTAAGATGGCAGAGACTTCTCGGGATCCATCCGCAGACCAGTCTCGGAGATAATATAGCCCAGCAACGGTAGAGAGGTCTGCTCAAAGAGGCACTTCTCGAATTTAGCATATAGGCGATTCTGCCGGAGCCTTAGAAGAACCTGACGAACATCCCACCGGTGAGAGAGCATATCCGGAGAGAAGACCAAGATATCGTCCTGGTACACCACGCTGCAAGAATACAGGAGATCATGGAAGATGTCGTTAACCAGCTCCTGGAAGACGGCTGGAGCATTACAGAGACCAAATGGCATTACGCGGTATTCGTAGTAACCGTCCCGGGTGTTGAATGCTGTCTTCCACTCGTCTCCCTGGCGGATCCGGACCAAATTGTACGCCCCCCGAAGATTGAGCTTGGTGAAGATCTTCGTGCCTTTAAGGCAATCGAACAGCTCCGAGATGAGAGGCAGGGAGTACTTATTTTTGATGGTAATCTGGTTATGAGCCCTGTAATCAATACAGGGACATAGAGAGCTGTCTTTCTTCTTGATGAAGAAGAATCCTGCTCCAACCGGAGAGGTGGATTTCTGGATAAATCCCCTAGTAAGATTCTCCTCTATGTACACAGACATGGCCCGGGTCTCACCCAGCGACAAGGGTTAGATACGCCCGCGGGGAGGAGAAGCACCAGGTACCAGGTCGATGGGGCAATCATACGGCCTATGAGGTGGTAGTGTCTCTGCTTCCTTTTTGTCGAAGACATCCGCATAGGACCAGTAGGGTGCCGGCAGACCAGGTAGATTAGCCGAAGTAGATGGGGGTCGAGCAAGACGAACCGCAACCAGACAGGACTCATGGCATTACTGATCCCAAGGGAGCACTTCACCAGATCTCCAATTCAGGACTGGCTCATGTCTTTGTAACCAGGGTAGACCAAGCAAGAGGGGATGAGAGAGACCGGACAGCAAATGAAAGGAGATCTTCTCCAAGTGCAACATTCCCACCTGAAGGGTTACAGGCTCTGTGACGAGCAAGATGGTCACCGGAAGAAGCCTCCCATCCACGGAGGCAACCGCCAACGGTTCAGCCAGACGTACAGTAAGAATCTGATACTGCTCCACAACAGCCTGTTGAATGAGATTCCCAGTGGCTCCAGAATCCAGATGGGCAATCTCGAAGAAGCGGGTCTCACCACTGAAAATAGAAACAGACAGAGTCAAGGACGGAGAAGATCTACTCTTGCCTAGGATGACCTCTTTGAGCGGTCCTAGACACTGGAGTTTCCCGGCCTCATCGGGAAGGAACGGATCAGATGCTCATTACTGCCACAGTAGAAGCAACTCCCCTCGGCTCGGTGCGTCTCCTGGCGCGACTTGACCATCTTGGTTTGGTCAATTTGCATGGGCTCAGGCGAACATGCCCGGGGAATTGCTGGTTGTGAGGCTGGCTTTTGGAATACAGGAGCGAGACGCGGAAATCTTCTCTCCCGGGTAGTCTCCTTAGCACGTTCCAGAAAACGGATGTCAATCCGGGTAGCTAATGACACCAGGTCGTCCAGGGTGGAAGGGATGTCACGACCGGCTAGCTCATCCTTGATCCATCCGGAAAGACCCGTCCAGAAGATGGACACCAGGGCCTCGTTGTTCCAGGCAAGCTCAGATGCGAGGGTTCGGAAACGTATGGCATACTGGTCCACAGAGAGACTCCCTTGGCGGAGACAGAGAAGTGAGGAGGCAGTAGAAGATTTTCGTCCGGGCTCATCGAAGAGCTTCAGGAAATCAGCGAGGAAAGCCAGAAGATCGGACACCAGGGGATCCCCTCTTTCCCACAGAGGGTTTAGCTATGCCAATGCCTCCCCGGTGAGGTGAGACATGATGAACGTCACCTTGGCCCGGTCGGAGGGGAACTGATGTGCCAGGAGTTCAAAGTGCAGCGTGCACTGATTCAAGAAGCCCCAACATAAGACGGGGTCACCACCAAAACGTGGAGGTGCAGAGAGCTGGGGTCCAGAGCCGGGTGCCATAGCGCCAGTGGGATGAGGTGCCGCCGGAGCGGGTGACGGACACAGACGTGATGGACAGCGTATCCAGGCAGGAGTTGACAGTCCGCAGATAGGACAGGATAGTTTCCTGTTGAGATCTCTGACGTGAGACCTCCTGATACAGATCAGAGAGCGAAGGAGCCTGGGGGCCAGACGGGTGCTCCGGGTAGGCGAGCAGGCAGGCACGGCAGATAACTGGCTGGTGCTCCAGGTAGACTGGCGGGCACGACAGGTTACAGACAGGTGCTCCAGGTAGGCAGACTGGCGGGCACGACAGGTTACAGACAGGTGCTCCAGGTACGCAGGCTGGTGGGCACAACTGTAGACAGACTGGAGAACAGAACTGTTAGGCTGGTGGGCTGGACTGACAGACAGACTGGCAGGCAGGACTGACAGGCAGCGGGACCTGAGGGCTGGAGCAAGTGTTAGCACACAGAACAACAACCTTGCACAGGCACCTCCATTTTGGAGGAGGTGCCTTATATAGGGGAAGTCCTCCGGCCATTGGCCAGGGACTCTATAGGAAGGCGCGCGTGGCCCCTTTAAGAGGGAGGGAGCGCGCGACCGTGCTTGCCCTAAGCACAGTGCCGGGAAGCTGCGCGCGGTGCACGCCACAGCAGCTGGGGAGCGGGAAGACGCTGGACCTGGACCGCGGAGGTGAGGGGAACGGCGTCTCTGCCCGGCAGGAGGCAGAGATGCCGATGCTACATTATCCTTGAAAAATACTTGCTTCCTTCTGCTCAGGCAATGTTCCCCAACTCTGAGGACTGTTTTTTTCAGCAGGACAATGCCCCATGCCAAACAGCTAGGTCAATCAATGTGTGGATGAAGGAGCACCACATCAAGACCCTGTCATGGCCAGCCCAATCTCCAGACCTGAAACCCATTAAAAACCTCTGGAATGTAATCAAGAGGAAGATGGATAGTCACAAGCCATCAATCAAAGAAGAACTGCTTAAATTTTTGTGCCAGGAGTGGTCACAAAAATGCAGTGTGAAAGACTGGTGGAAAGCATGCCAAGAGCTATGAAAGCTGTGATTAAAAATCATGGTTATTCCACCAAATATTGATTTCTGAACTCTTTCTGAGTTAAAACATGAGTATTGTTTTTCCTAAATGAATAAGAACTTGTTTTCTTTGCATTATTTGAGATCTGAAAGCACTATTTCTTTTTTATTATTTTGACAATTTCTCATTCTCATTTGCTGTAAATAAATACAAAAGTCTTAGCTTTGAATTTCGGAGACGTTGTCAGTAGTTTATAGAATAAAACAACAATGTACATTTTACTCAAAAATATACCTATAAAGAGGAAAATGAAATAAAATGAAAATGAGAAAATGAAAATTTTGCAGTGGTCTCTTAATTTTTGCCAGAGCTGTATATATATATACTGTATACAGTACAGACCAAAAGTTTGGACACACCTTCTCATTTAAAGATTTTTCTGTATTTTCATGACTATGAAAATTGTACATTCACACTGAAGGCATCAAAACTATGAATTAACACATGTGGAATTATATACTTAACAAAAAAGTGTGAAACAGCAGAAAATATGTCTTATATTCTAGTTTCTTCAAAGTAGCCACCTTTTGCTTTGATGACTGCTTTGCACACTCTTGGTATTCTCTTGATGAGCTTCAAGAGGTAGTCACCGGAAATGGTCTTCCAACAATCTGGAAGGAGTTCCCAGAGCTGCTTAGCAGTTGTTGGCCCTTTTGCCTTAACTCTGCGGTCTAGCTCACCCCAAACCATCTCGATTGGGTTCAGGTCTGGTGACTGTGGAGGCCAGGTCATCTGGCATAGCACCCCATCACTCTCCTTCTTGGTCAAATAGCCCTTACACAGCCTGGAGGTGTGTTTGGGGTCATTGTCCTGTTGAAAAATAAATGATAGTCCAACTAAACGCAAACCGGATGGAATAGCATGCCGCTGCAAGATGCTGTGGTAGCCCTGCTGGTTCAGTATGCCTTCAATTTTGAATAAATCCCCAACAGTGTCACCAGCAAACACCCCCATACCATCACACCTCCTCCTCCATGCTTCACGGTGGGAACCAGGCATGTAGAGTCCATCAGTTCACCTTTTCTGCGTCGCACAAAGACACGGTGGTTGGAACCAAATCTCAAATTTGGACTCATCAGACCAAAGCACAGATTTCCACTGGTCTAATGTCCATTCCTTGTGTTCTTTAGCCCAAACAAGTTTCTTCTGCTTGTTGCCTGTCCTTAGTAGTGGTTTCCTAGCAGCTATTTTACCATGAAGACCTGCTGCAGAAAGTCTCCTCTTAACAGTTGTTGAAGAGATGTGTCTGCTGCTAGAACTCTGTGTGGCATTGACCTGGTCTCTAATCTGAGCTGCTGTTAACCTGCGATTTCTCAGGCTGGTGACTCGGATAAACTTATCCTCAAAAGCAGAGGTGACTCTTGGTCTTCCTTTCCTGGGGAGGTACTCATGTGAGCCAGTTTCTTTGTAGCGCTTGATGGTTTTTGCAACTGCACTTGGGGACACTTTCAAAGTTTTCCCAATTTTTCGCACTGACTGACCTTCATTTCTTAAAGTAATGATGGCCACTAGTTTTTCTTTACTTAGCTGCTTTTTTCTTGCCATAATACAAATTCTAACAGTCTATTCAGTAGGACTATCAGCTGTGTATCCACCAGACTTCTGCACAACACAACTGATGGTCCCAACCCCATTTATAAGGCAAGAAATCCCACTTATTAAACCTGACATGGCACACCTGTGAAGTGAAAACCATTTCCAGTGACTACCCCTTGATGCTCATCAAGAGAATGCAAAGAGTGTGCAAAGCAGTCATCAAAGCAAAAGGTGACCGGGAAAGATACATAGAACGGGGTCCCGTCTAAGTGCTCCTGAGGTACCTGGGAGATTGCTGGATCCCTACCCCGGTGGACACAGGACTACGTGGGCGGTCATTACCGGCTGCAGCGGTGACCTGGAACTGCCTTGAACTGTGAGTAAAGCCTGAAGACTACACCCCACTGTTTCCTTGACTCATTACTGTGCCACCAGCCCTGCACTACACCGCACCGACAACATCTACCTCATAGCATCACTATATCCTGCCCTGGAGCTTAGCTCTGCCTGCGGAGAGCTGAACCAACTCTGCTGTGCCACTATCAGCTCCAGTGGATCTTCACCGCAGCGTCGGCCCCATCTAGCCGCATACCACAGGTGGCGTCATGAACATTATCTCTAAAAACTTTATTCACCTTTTACTTTCCCTTTAATTGACCGCCCTGGGTCACGGACCGGGTCACCGCCACCATGGCATCCCCCAGCACCGACCGGCCCGGCGACCGATTACCTCACGGCCCAGGGGGCGCGTCACATGCGCTGGCTCGGGCGGCCATTTTCCTGTGGATCACAGCTTCAGGAAGATGGCCGCGCACACCGGAAACCCGCGCCGGCCCTCAGCCAGACACCCGCAGCATCTCACCTCCTCCTCCTTTGCTGCCTCCACCGCCACCACCGCCGGGTTCCTGAAGGAGGGAGGCCCTGCGATCCCGCACCACCACCACCGCAGGTACGCAACGTTCGGACCATAAGACGTACCCCCCATTTTTCTCCCAAATTTTTGGGAAAAAAGTGCGTCTTATGGTCCGAAAAATACGGTATATTTTTTTTTTCTTTTACAGAATTGGCTTATACATTACAGCTGTGCTTTATATAATGCTTTGCATAAGGCTAGGGTCACATGACAGTATTTTCTCTCATTCAAGCGAATCAGATCGATTATGCAAATCACACTGATCAGAGTTTGACCAGAGTGTGATCATAGTTTGATCCCATTTACTCGGAGAAGGAGAAAATGGAAAAAAAATTCTCCATCTTCTCCATTTTGTCAGTCCGCAAAAATTGGACTGCACTGGGAAGTCATCTGGATACTGTCTGATTTTTTCCACAGACTCATTCACGATCACTTGAGCTATAGGTATAGCTAAAATCACAATCACCTATGAATGCCAACTGGCTTTCACAGGAGTATCGTGATGACAGGCACGTGGGTCTTCACCAAAGCTACGGCTGTCATGGAAAACTTTTGGCGCCCAGTGATCACGTCATGGATGTGCCGATGGGCGCATGAAATTTCTTGCCAATCTCTGACAGCTCCATTTAACACGCAGATGTTAGAGGCAGATGATGGCTGAATAAATCAGCCTTCATCTGCTGGGAATGATGCGGGTGCAGCTTGCAAACCCATATCAAAAGTTGAGGCGCGATATATGACGTAACTGTATGTTATATGTCATGAAGGGGTTAAAGGCCACATTTGAAAAATTCTTGCACCTGAATAAAAGGCTCACCAAATCCAGTAAGCCATTCATACATCAGTTAAACGCTATTTACCTGCAGATTGACAATACATTTGCAGGTAAATAACGTTTTTGAAGATGTCAGGTTCCCTTTAATGCTTAAGTGCACTAAGGCAGGAGAGGACATACCATTGGTGCAGCCGCTCAGGGGCCCATGAGGTAAAGGGGCCCACTACCATTTCCAAAGTAGGTGAAATTGTACATTATGATGAGCTATTGGACTGCAGAGGTCCCATATACTGTTCTTGCATAAGGTCCCTCTTCTGTCTGTGTCCCCTCCTGCCCTAGGGTCTTTAGTAATAATAATTTTATTTATATAGCGCCAATAAAATCTGCAGCACTTTACAATTAACTAGGGACATTCTGACATATAGACAATAAAGACAATACAAAGTAACGCATAGTTCAACAGTTACAGGAGGAGTGATGGTCTTGCTCACAAGTTTACAATCTATAAGAAGATAGGGGGGACACAATAGGTAGAATGTGCTGTTATGTATGGTTCAGACATCATTATAATAAATAGGGTTTTCATATAAAGCTGCATGATCTGGTCACAGTATCTGTCTAAGTACAGTTAGCAAGTGCTATTGGGTGCATGGAGGATGTGGAAACTGATGAATAGGAGAGACCAGATTCTGAGGAAAAGTTAGAAAGAGGGAACTGGGAACAGTTAGATTAGTAAAGTAAGGTAATAGACCTGTCTAAAGAAATGTGTTTGTAAAGCACATTTAAAAATGTGGGCGCTAGATATAAGTCGGTTCATCTGGGGTAGTACATTCCATAAAACTGGTGCAGCAATGAAGTCTTGGAGACGGGGTTGCAAGGATCGGATTATGGAGGATGTTCATCTTAGATCTGTTGCAGAACAGCCAACTCAGGTAGGGTGATAGGTAGACAGAGATGAGGGAGGAGATGTATGGTGGTGCAGAACTGTGGAGAGCTTTGTGCGTGAGAGATAAGTTTGTATTGAATTCTGTAGCGAATGGGCAACCAGTGCAACTACTGGTACAAGGTGGAGGCATCGGTGTAGTGGCTGGACAGAAATACGACCCTGGCTGCCACATTCAGGACGGAGTGCACAAGAGAAAGATGGTTAGAGGGAGACCGTTAGGGTCTGTGTATTAGGGGCTTCACAGCCAAACCTTTTCCCCTAAGTGACAGCTGTAGCAGACTCCTTGTTGGATGATACAGTTGCCACTCAAGAGCCTTCGGAATACTTGCGGGAACACCACCAGAATAAAACTTGTGTTTTGCATTCATGATGCTGCTAAAAGAGTAAAGTAAGATTTGTTCAAACACCTCTACATCTCTTCTATCTAGCACTATCAGCAGTTTTGCAGAGTCCAAACTGCCGAGGAACGCTTTTAAAATAGAACTACATCTGCCATTAAAGTATACTTCTATCATGTATGATGAATGCTTAATAAAGTGTCTCAAATCAAATAATTTGCATAATAAGGTTTGATATTGCACATTATATATTCTTCCATTCTTGTGTATGTTCTTCCCTTTACAGTTGATGCCCATGATGTTGATATTTGGTATGACATTTCCTATATACCACTAATGATGGAATTAATTATGCATGTGAAATGTTCTTGATGTTGTGTGCCTCAGAACATGACTGGTAACTCTGTTACACTAATTAATGTAAAGTTCAGCTTATTCAATCTTGTTAGTCTGCATTTGATCTTTCTATCCTCAATATATATTTGAGTTAGAATATTCCTGTGTAGTGAAATCCAATAGTTTCCAGTAAATTCTAATATAATATTGTATATACTTATCCTTATTTAGGATTGCTCTGTGGCTGATATCATACAGAGTTTTTTTACATGCATCTGGAATGGATTCTGCTTCAAACTCTACATGAAAATATTTTGTAAATACTCTTTGAATATGATTCTTATTGTTTTCAATAGGAAAACATACCAATAGTTTTTCCATGTGGTTAAATATGATTCTATGTGGAACAAGCTGCCACGAGAGGTGGTGAGTTCTCCTTCAATGGAAGTCTTGAAACAGAGGTTGTACAGACATCTGTCTGAGATGGTTTAGTGAATCCTGCATTGAGCAGGGGGTTGGATATGATGACCCTGGAGGTCCCTTCCAACTCTAACATTCTATGATTCTATGAAATAACAAATAAAAACCCACCTCTGCCCCACCCCCGCAAAAAAAATTGGCAAGAAATACGTCACAATTAGTGATGGGCGAGCACTAAAATACTTGGGTGCTCGTTGCTCGGGTCGAGCACATTGGAATACTCGGGTGCTCGACCCGAGCAACGAGCCCAATATAAGTCTATGGGAAACTCGAGCATTTTTCAGGCGGCTCCACCCCGGCAGTCTACAGAGGGCCTAGAAATTGCCCAAATCGATGGGAACAGTGCTCAAATGACATGGAAACAGCATGGGGAAGACTCCTGGAAGCATTTCTGACTCCCAGGTCACGTCTGTCAACAACGTTGTCAGAGGTATTACGCCACTTTTACAGACTCACAATAAAACATACAAAAATGAAACCAAAATGGATTTTCTTGGGAAATATGTTAAGGAACATCCTTTCCAGGGTAATGACTTGTATATAAAGCAAAATAAATAATCAAAAACAAAAATACTACTCCACACCTTGGGCTATGTTCACACTTAGCGTTTTTGATGCATTTTTGCACTTTTCCATTGCTTTCAACCGTGACAAATGCATTCACCAGGAAATATCATTTTAACATTTTACAACCTTATCTGGCCATGTGGTGTGTGAGATATCACACACATCGTGTTTCATTTATGAAGGAGGGACTATGAAAGTCACAAAGCCTATTTTGGCAGCCTTTACTATTCTTAAAGGGCCAGCAGTCGGCCCTCACTATTTTTAGAGAGCCATCAGCCGGCTATGTTTTATTGTTCCCATTACTAAAGAGTGGGTCTCCTATACTGTTATTGCGTATGCAGTGAGTGTCAGGGCTGCCCAAAATTTGGACGCGCCCCAATACCACTTTGGAAATTTGGACGCACCCCAATACCATTTGAAGAGACTTAGAGGAGGGCCTCCTGAAAACAATGTTCCCATTATTAGGAAGTAGGTCTCCCATTGTGTTTGCCTATGCAGTGAATGCAAGGGTTGCCAAAAATTTTGCCCCTTGGAAGAGACTTGGAGGTCAGAGGGCCTCTTGAAAACAATGTTCCCTTTATTAGGAAGTGGGTCTTCCATTGTGTTTGCCTATGCAGTGAATGCAAGGGTTGCCAAAAATTTGGAGGCACTTCAATGCCCCTTGAAAGAGACGTGGAGGAGGGCCTCCTGAAAACAATGTTTCCATTATTAGGAAGTGGGTCTCCCATTGCGTTTGCCTATGCAGTGAATGCAAGGTTGCCAAAAATTTGGAGGCACTCCAATGCCCCTTCTAAGAGACGAAGAGGAGGGCCTCCTTAAAAAAAAAAGGTTCCCATTATTAGGAAGTAGGTCTCCCATAGTGTTGGCCTATGCAGTGAATGCAAGGGCTGCCAAAAATTGGGAGGCACTCCAATGCCCCTTAGAAGAGACGTGGAGGAGGGCCTCATAAAAAATGTTCCCATTAAAAAAGAGCGTGTCTCCTATACTTGTAATACCCATGCACTAAGTGTATGGGCTGACAAACATTTACCCCTGGGGGGTATACATGAACACACTGTATACATTTTTTTTTTACGGGCATCATAAACACCCTTTGAAAAAATTATGTGGGTGTTGCATCACAGACCAAAGTCACCCTGGTGATATGGTGGTGGAGGATGAGGATGAGGAGAAGGAGGAGGACAAGAGGAAATAGCCAAAATCAGGAAGCGTATACCCATGTGTGGGTGTGAAAAGGTGCATGGGAATACACCTTCCAAAAAAAGGCACTGGATTTCAGTTTATGTTACGCTGCTATCATTCGGTGATGTTGAGAAGTCTGGCCCAATCCAGCCCTTGTTCATTTTTATAAGAGTCAGCCTGTCAGCATTTTCAGTTGACAGGTGGATGCACTTATCAGTTATAATTCCACCAGCGGCACTAAAAACCCGCTCTGATAAAACGCTGGCAGCAGGTCAGGCGGGGACCTCCAAGGCATAGAGAGCCAGTTCATTCCATGTATCCATCTTGGATACCCAATAATTATAAGGCACAGAGGAATCACGGAGGACGTTGGTATGGTCGGCAAGGTACTCCCTCAGCATCATCCCAAACTTTGCACTCCTTGTGAGAGTACCCTGCGCCTCAGGGCCTGTGCGATGGGAGGGGCTGAGAAAATTCTCCCAGAACTTTGACAGTGTTCCCCTGACTCTGCTGGATTGGAGTTGTGTCTCTCTCGCCTGTACTCCTTGGTTGTCCAACGAACTGTGACCTCTGCCGCCAGCGTTTTCAGATGGGAATTTTTTTAATAGTTCCGCAACAAGGGCCTTCTGGTACTGCCCCATTTTTGTAGATCTGTCCGCCTCAGGAATAAGAGATATAATGTTCTCCTTGTAGCGTGGGTCTAGAAGTGTCACCAACCAGT
The DNA here is from genome assembly GCF_046119375.1 of Phyllobates terribilis. NCBI lineage: Eukaryota > Metazoa > Chordata > Amphibia > Anura > Dendrobatidae > Phyllobates > Phyllobates terribilis. The sequence goes on along the minus strand of NW_027362763.1, from coordinate 519,131,966 downwards.
AATGACTGTCAACCAAAATTTTGAGAACGCGAGGGTCATGGGAAAGGCAACATAACATAAACTTAGCCATGCATGCCAGACTGGTAACAGGCAAGACTTCCGTGTCCTCACCAAGTGGATGACTGACCATGCTCTACTCCTCCTCCTCTCTGTCCTCAGGCCATCCACGCTGAACAGATGGTATGATAGTTGTGCAGGTAGTACCGTCTATAGCGCATGAAACTAGCTCCTGTTCTTCCTCCTCCTCCTCCTCCTCATTGTCACCCAATCCACGTTGGGATGAAATTAGGCTGGGCTGTGTGTAATCACCCTGTATGATTCCTTGCTCCATCTCATCATGCGCCGTCTGTAATGCATCCTCTTTGGTTGTAAGCAGAGAGCATTTTAGAAGACAGAGAAGTGGGATGGTGACGCTAATTATGGCGTCATCGCCGCTCACCATCTTGGTGGAGTCCTCAAAGTTTTGGAGGATGGTACAGATGTCTGACATCCATGTCCATTCCTGAGGTCTTATGTCTGGAGTCTGAATTGAATACCGACGGCCTTGTTGATGCTGGTGACTCGCCCCCTGTGCCGTGGGGCACTCGGAGCCGGGCAATCAGGAAACGATGGGGGTAGTAGTGGCAACCCGGTTCCGTGGCTCAGGGTGGTCAGACCATTGGTAGTCTGCCATGCGCTGTTGGTTATGTCCGACTACGCCACCCATGGATTGCGGTCAGTGCGAACCGCCGCTGCGAGGCAGACTGCTGGGGCTGATGGCGTATGCAGCTGGGGTAGTGTGACTCCCCACGGGAAGAGTGCGGCCCCAGGGCAGTATAGTAGAAGATGGGGGTGATGGTGTAGGGCGTCCCAGCGCCGTTAGTGCTGGAGGAGCAAGGAGCACACCGACAACAGGTTGAAGTCCAGGGTCTTTACTAGAACAGGTGAACTGAACCACAAACAGGCCAGGCTAGGAGGGGGGGGCCTGGACGTCTGAGAGCAAACGAGAAATTGGCCCTGGTCAGGGTGAGGGTGTAGGCCTACCGTGTTCTCTGCGCTCCTTCTGGCTATTTCCTTCTTATAGGATAACAGCCCACGTTCCCGAGCTCACCGTGTCTTCTCGCCCGTATGGCCTGCAACTTGGGTCCCTTTCTATTCCCGGCCTGGTACGGCTTTGCTGGTCCCTTCTGGTGTGGCGGAACCTCCGGGCTTCTTAGGCCAAGGAACATACAGTCCCCTGCGGACTGGTTATCTGCTGTAGGACGTGGAATCCTCACAGCCTCAGACGCCAAAGTCTGATAAATTGGGTTCTTTGTCTGCCAGGACAGGCGCACTTCACCTCTTGTCCCTGGCTTGTGGCTCTCCTACTGCCACACGTCCTCTTAGGGTGCAATACAACTGTCCCTCACTGCTCTGGGACACCTCTCAATCCAGAGACAGGTCGTTCTGTTCTCTCTTACCCTGCCCCCAGTTCCAGCTTTTATAGGGGCAGCCTGCTCCCCCTACTGGCCTGAGACAGGAGGTATTGCATGCTAATGTTCCCCTGACCAGAGAACCTCCCCCTTGCTCTCAGACACAGCTTTATATTTGTGGCATCCAGGCCAGGGTGACACATTCCCCCCTAGTAGAATTTAGTACTCCAGGACTAAACAGTAAACAAAGATAATATACATGACTATAAAACATTAGTAGACAAACAACGCACAGATTGAGTTCTTAAGGTCTGTGACCGGGTGTCCATATCACCAACACAACGGGGAGCCTTAACCAGGCGGGGGGTCTGTCCTACCCCAAGTCCTTTACAGTCTTAGTTCATTCCTTGGTCAGGCTCCGAACACAGTCCATACAAAGTCCCGGTTATTAAAAGTCCATAACCTTTGAGTCCGTACGGTAACTGTAAGAAACTGAAACACAGAATTACCAATCATGCATGTAACTTTGCAAACATTTCAACACTTGGCAACAGGGTTATTTACAATTTTAGTGCACCCTATATTCTCCAGCGAGCGGGTATCTGCCCATTTGTGCTCCTGGTTGACCTCCTTAATCCACTGTCTGGTGGTGGACCGACCTGGCTTTCTCTACTAGCATTAGGGGTACAGCTACCAGCTGGACTTACAGGCAGGGCAGGCTGCTGTCTGCGGGTCCTTTGGCTTACCGCAGGCATGGCAGGCTCACTGTCAGCAGAGGGTTGACTCTCCTGGGCTGCTGGTACAGGCTTTTCTGCCTCTGGAACTGCTTGCTCTTCTTCACCTTCCGGCTCTGGTGTAGGTTGTTGCTGAGCTGGTTGCAGGAAATGCAGGACGGGTACCACTATGGCATCGTTTATTCGAGTCCAGGACTGAGGAAACTCTCCAAGAACGGTGCTGATCATTTCTTCCTTGTCCTCTGCGGGTTCAAGGTCACTTTGATCCTCTTCTGCACTATGGAATTGCTCGGGGCATCTTTTTAGGTGGTCTCTGGAGACGGTACTTGTGGTTTCTCCTCCATCCTTGGTGATCATGCACACCTTCGGGTTGTCGTGATCAGACTGCAGTACGGTGCCCTTTCCCACTGGTCGTCCAACTTATGTAGCCTTCTCTTTCGCTTCAGGACCTGCTCACCAGGTTCTAGGGGACCAGCAGGGGCGTGTTGGTTGAAGAGTCTTTCTTGCCTTTCTCTCACCTGGGCCAGGCTCTTCTCCACACTCTCTTGTACCTTCTTGTACTGCAGTCGCCTTTCCGTATCCCAGTCCGCATCCGGGGAGGTGTCCTCAGGTGTTAGGACTTCCATCTCCAGGTCCATGGGCAGCTCACCTGGTCTGGCTCGCATCAGGTAAGCCGGGGTGCAGTTTGTAGCATTCACCGGGATATGGTTGTATAAGTCTATCAGGTCCGGCAGTTTTTCTGGCCACAGGTTGTGTTCCTCCAGGGGCAACGTCTTCAGGAGATCAATGACTATATTGTTCATTTTCTCACACATCCCGTTGGTTTGTGGGTGGTAAGGCGTTGTACGAATCTTCTTACAGCCATAGAGGTTACAGAATTCTTGGAAGATTTCAGCTTCGAACGCTGGACCCTAGTCCGTCAGGACCTGTTCCGGATACCCGTGTGGACGGCAGAAGTATTGCTGGAAGGCTCTGGCCGCCGTTTGGGCTGTCAAGTCTTTCACCGGGACCACCACTAGAAAATGGGAATAGTGGTCTACGATTGTCAGGGCGTAGATGTATCCTGACCGGCTTGGAGCCAATTTGACGTGGTCCAGAGCTACCAGCTCAAGAGGCTGCTGGGTGACAATGGACTTCAAGGATGTCTTCTGGCTGGTGCAGTCTTTTCTCCTTAAATTACAAGGGCCACAGTCCCTGCACCACTTCTCTACAGCCCCTCTCATGTCGACCCAAAAGAACCGTCCTCTTAGCAGGAACTCCAGTTTCTTCCAACCAAAGTGCCCCGCTCTGTCATGGTAAGCCCCCAGGACCATAGCTGCATCCCGCCTTGGGACCTCGACTTGCCAGGTCAGCTCGTGTGTCCGGTTGTTGACAAGTCGTCTGCACAGCTTGCCTTCATAGAGGAACAGCTTGCTCTTCTCTTTCCATAGCTGCTTGGCTTCCTCTGGAGCATCCGGATCTAAGCCGGCGTCTTCCTGGGTCAGCAGATCTTTCACCAGGCGGATTGCAGGGTCACTATCTTGGGTCTCGGCCCAGCTGTGGTGAGGTAGGGGATTGATCATAACGGTTGTTAAATCCTCCTCCTTCACACGGTAGGAGTATTGAGCGGCTCCATACCGGTGAAACACGGGGAGTTCTACCTCCTCCAGCTCTTCCGGGTCTTCGTCACCTTCAGGTAAGTGAGGCATTCTCGATAGGGCGTCAACGTTGGCATTGGTTTTGCCTGCCTGGTACTTGATCACGAAGTCATAATTGGAGAGACGGGCCATCCACCGCTGTTCCAGGGCACCAAGTCTTGCACTGTCTAGGTGTGTTAACGGGTTGTTATCCGTATACACAGTGAACTTTGCGGAGGCCAGGTAATGCTTGAAGCGTTCCGTTACGGCCCACACCACCGCCAAGAATTCTAGCTTGAAGGAGTAATTCTCCGGGTTTCACTCGGTGGGCCTCAGCTTCTGGCTGGCGTACGCGATCACTCTTTCTCTGCCCTGTTGGTTTTGTGACAGTACGGCTCCCAGTCCCACATTACTGGCGTCTGTGTGGAGAATAAAAGGCTGGTCATAATCAGGGTAGGCCAGGATCACATCCCCTGTGAGGGCCATCTTCAACTGGCGGAAGGACTCCTCTTCCGGTTTATCCCACTTGAAGGGTGGCTTTTGGCTTCTGGACTTTGACTGTCCTATCAGGAGGTCCTGCATAGGAGCTGCCATCTTAGTGAACCCGGGGATGAACCTTCGGTAGTAGCCTACCACCCCAAGGAACTGCCTCACTTCTTTGATGTTCGAGGGGCTTGGCCAGCTCTTGATTGCCGTGACCTTGTCAGGGTCGGGGGCTACTCCTTCCGCACTTACCACGTGCCCTAGGTACTGGACCTTCGGTTTCAACAGGTGACACTTTGATGGTTTCACCTTCAGGCCGTAGCCTGCCAGGGCTTCGAACACCTCGGCCAGGTGCTTTAGATAGTTCTCGTTAGTCTCCGAATAGACGATCACGTCATCCAGGTAAAGGAGGACCGTCTCGAAGTTTCGGTGCCCTAGACAGCATTCCATCAGCCTCTGGAAGGTCCCTGGTGCATTGCAGAGCCCGAAGGGCATACAGTTGAACTTGCTCAGTCCCATCGGGGTGGTGAAGGCGGCCTTCTCCTTGTCAGCCTCTGCCACAGGAACCTGCCAGTAAGGTCCAAAGTAGAAAAGAAGTTAGCTGATTTTAGTGCGGCTAAAGACTCTTCTATTCTAGGCAGCGGGTATGCGTCTTTGTGGGTGATACGGTTGATTTGTCTATAGTCCACGCACATTCTCATGGTGCCGTCTTTCTTTTTTACCAGAACCAGGGGGGCTGCCCAGGGGCTACAGCTATCTCTAATGACCCCAGCATCTTTCATTTCTCTTAGCATCCCCTTTGCGTTCTGATAATGTGCAGGGGGTACAGGTCTGTGTCTCTCTTTTATTGGCGGGTGGCTCCCTGTGGGGATGTGGTGTTCTATCCCTTTTACTCTGCCGAAGTCTAGCGGGTGCTTACTAAAGACTCTCTCGTACTCCTGTACCACCCGGTAGACTCCTTTTTTTGGTGCAGGGGAGTGGAGTCAGCACCCACATGGAGTTTCTGGCACCAGTCCTTTTGTTTCTGGGAGCCATTACCCTCCGCCTGTGGAGATGGAGGCAAAGGCTCCACGGCCCTGATAGCTTTGTGTTCGACAGCAAACAGTTTGGCAAGTGTAGCGTACCTGGGTAAGTGTACCTCCCTCTCCCCAATGTTGAGAATGCGAACGGGCACCCTCCCATGACGGACATCAACCACCCCCCGGGCTGTCAAAATGGTGGGCCTGCTGTCTGAGTACACGGGTTCTACCATGGCTTGGTAGTCTCTACCTCTCAACCCGATTGCAGTCCGACACCAGATCATCATTTCACTTTTGGGAGGCATGGAAATGGGGAATGGGTCACTCAGTCTTACGCTACCGATCTCACCACCGGACAGTTCTACCTGCTGCCGTCTCATCAGGGCTTTTATCTCCTTGTTGAGGACTCTCTGTTGGCTGGAACTAGCATTCACCGCCACCTGTTGTAGAATTACAATTACCTCTGAAAGACAATTTTCAATCACGTTAGTACCCACAGATATTTTAGGGTGACTTTCACGACGGTCAATGTCCACAATAATCACTCCCTGTGCCGGTAGTTCAACTTTACCAATTTTAATGGTCATCTCCTTGAAACCCATCTGCGGCACGGGAAAGCCATTACTGGCGATGATGCTCAAGTTACTGTCTGGATACCGCATTATATCAGCATCAGTCCAATACTGCTTAAAAAGTACATAAGGGATAGTGGTTACTTGCGACCCAGTATCCAGTAAGGCACTCATGGGGATACCGTCCAGCACCACGGGTAAAACCGGGCGCCCCCCAACGTACTTATCACGCCAATTATAAGAGCCTGGTGACCTTATGCCTGGGGGTTGGCCCTCTGCCCCAGGTTGGACCCGTTTAAATTTCAGTACCTGGAAATGTGTCCGGGCTGGTTGCATCGACGGCAAATGGGCTGTCCATCCTCTGCGTAGCGGTCTGTGGGCCTACCTCGGAACGACGGGATCCTCCTCTGTCGACGCCACGGGACATCCTCCGGACTTGAAGCCAACTCGATGGGTCTTGACGGGTCCACTTGTAATGCCTGGACGGTCCTGGTCAACGCCGCAACGCTTCTGGTCAGCTCCTGGACTTGGTGATGCAGATCTTTCGATGGGGCTTGGTTCAGGGCCTGTGCATCAGCCACCACGGAGTCCATAGAGGAGGGCGCCGCCCCCTGGTGGTAGGTGAGAGCAGGGCGCCGGGGGTTTATAGCGCCACTTGTTGCGGGTTCACGGAGCACCCTTATGGCCCTGTGCTTGAATTGGGCAATGGTCAGACCAGGGTTCTGAAAGGACATGAGGTGCAGCTGGGTCCTGTGGGCGCTAGACAGCAGGCCTTCTATAAACTGTTCCGTTAGTAGCTTATCCGTATCTTGCACGCTGCCAGGGTCAGTTTGTTGGATGGCCCTCAAGGCTTCCTGCAAATTTAGGGCATAGTCTCTGATGCTGTCCTGTGCCCGCTGCTTACATCCATAGAACCTCATTTTTTAATTTCAGCGGAGGTACGTGTGTCAAAGGTACCCCGGGCCAGAATACCCTTCACAGTTCTTTTCTCCTCAGCGGGCCTTGACTTTACCTCCCGCTGGGCTGCGCCAGTTAACTGCCCTGTCAGTATGCTAACCTTCTGTTCCTCTGTCAGGGGGTAAACTTGGAATAAACTGTACAGCCTTTCCTTAAAGTCAGTTAGGGCATGGGGCTCCCCTGAATACTTAGGCAGCCAGGCCGCTCCAGGGATGTAGGGCAGGGAAAATGGAATCACCGCTGCTGCAGCTGCGCTGGTGGTAGTGGGCGCCTCTGTGTCCGACATCTTCCTCCCCCCTAGTTAAGCGTGGCCTACCTTCCGACGATCCTCTTCTGTAGGCCGCGGCTCCGCTGGTGCTGCTCCGGACGAGGACCTTGCGTCGCGTCCTGGTGACGTCAGCGTCGCTCTCTCTCCCTTCCAGGACCTTGCGCAGCGTCGGTGCGTGGGGCAGAGCTTCGGGTCTCGCGCGGTTTGGACGTCCATGCCCCTCTTATTCCCGCGCGGCGTCCTGAAGATGGCGTCCGATGGTGGGAAAACGGCTGAAGATGGCGGGAACCGACAGAAGATGGCGGGAGACAGCTGAAAATGGCGGGAAACGGCTCCGGATGGCGGGAAACCTCTTCTTCAGGTACGTGTACAGTCTTTTTCAGGCACGCAATACCCGTTTATGGCGGGTTGGTTAAGATCCTGCCGACTACGCCAAAGCTGACTCGCCCCCTGTGCCGTGGGTCACTCGGAGCCGGGCAATCGGGAAACGATGGGGGTAGTAGTGGCAACCCGGTTCCGTGGCTCAGGGTGGTCAGACCATTGGTAGTCTGCCATGCGCTGTTGGTTATGTCCGACTACGCCACCCGTGGATTGCGGTCAGTGCGAACCGCCGCTGCGAGGCAGACTGCTGGGGCTGATGGTGTATGCAGCTGGGCTAGTGTGACTCCCCACGGGAAGAGTGCGGCCCCAGGGCAGTATAGTAGAAGGTGGGGGTGATGGTGTAGGGCGTCCCAGCGCCGTTAGTGCTGGAGGAGCAACGAGCACACAGACAACAGGTTGAAGTCCAGGGTCTTTACTAGAACAGGTGAACTGACCCACAAACAGGCCCGGCTAGGAGGGGGGGGGGGCCTGGACGTCTGAGAGCAAACGCGAAATTGGCCCTGGTCAGGGTGAGGGTGTAGGCCTACCGTGTTCTCTGCGCTCCTTCTGGCTATTTCCTTCTTATAGGATAACAGCCCACGTTCCCGAGCTCACCGTGTCTTCTCGCCCGTATGGCCTGCAACTTGGGTCCCTTTCTATTCCCGGCCTGGTACGGCTTTGCTGGTCCCTTCTGGTGTGGCGGAACCTCCGGGCTTCTTAGGCAAAGGAACATACAGTCCCCTGCGGACTGGTTATCTGCTGTAGGACGTGGAATCCTCACAGCCTCAGACGCCAAAGTCTGGTAAATTGGGTTCTTTGTCTGCCAGGACAGGCGCACTTCACCTCTTGTCCCTGGCTTGTGGCTCTCCTACTGCCACACGTCCTCTTAGGGTGCAATACAACTGTCCCTCACTGCTCTGGGCACCTCTCAATCCAGAGACAGGTCGTCCAGTTCTCTCTAACCCTGCCCCCAGTTCCAGCTTTTATAGGGGCAGCCTGCTCCCCCTATTGGCCTGAGACAGGAGGTATTGCATGCTAATGTTCCCCTGACCAGAGAACCTACCCCTTGCTCTCAGACACAGCTTTATTATATTTGTGGCATCCAGGCCAGGGTGACACACCGGTACTCAGCAACTGCCCTCTTCTGCTCACAAATCCTTCCCAACATTTGCAGTGTAGAGTTCCAACGCGTGGGGCCATCACACACCAGTCTGTTAGCCGGAAGCTGCAAACGCTGCTGAAACATGGCAAGGGCAGCGGAAGCTGTAGGTAACTTTCTAAAATGGGCACACATGTGGCGTACTTTAACAAGCATATCCGGCAGCTCTGGGTAGGATTTGAGAAACCGCTGAACCACGAGGTTAAGCACATGGGCCAGGCATTGTACGTGTGTGAGCTCGCCTCGCCTCAGAACTGCCACCAGGTTCCGGCCATTGCACACACGACCATGCCTGGCTGTAGGTTCAGCGGTGTGAGCCACAGATCTGCCTGCTCTTTCAGAGCTGTCCACAACTCTTCAGCATTGTGCGGTTTGCCACCTAAGCATATTAGCTTCAGCACAGCCTGTTGCCGCTTGGCCGAGGCAGTGCTGCAGTGCTTCCAGCTTGTGACTGATGTGGTCATTTCGGAGATGGAGGCTGAAGAGGGGGAGGAGGCTGAGGAGGATGAGGTGCAGGAGCTGTAGACTGTAGGGGCAACCCTGATTGACCTAGGGCCTGCAATCCTTGGCGTTGGGAGGACGTGTTCCGTCCCAAGGTCCGACTAGGTCCCGGCTTCCACTATGTTAACCCAGTGTGCCGTCAGCGAGATGTACCGTCCCTGTCCACAAGCACTTGTCCTTGTGTCCGTGGTTAGGTTGACTTTCCCGGTAACTGCATTGTTGAGGGCATGCCTAATGTTTTGGGACACGTGCTTGTATAATGCGGGGACGGCACACCGGGATAAATAGTGGTGGCTGGGGACCGAGTACCGAGGGACGGCCGCCACCATCAGGTTACGGAATGCTTCCGTCTCCACAAGCCTGCGTATCTGCACTTGGGTTCCAAGGACTGGGATATGGACAACTGAACACTGTGCTGGGACAAGGACGTGGACGTGCTTCCTTATGCTGCTACTTGAGAGTGTGCAACAACAGGTGCAGGGCAGAAGGCATCTTCGCATGGACAGAGGATTTGCTTGCATGCACAACAGCGGAAGAAGCAATGGTGCCACCCGCAGACACTGTTCCTGGACCCTGGGGTTCGGCCCACAAAGTCGGGTGCTTTGCTACCATGTGCCTGATCATGCTGGTGATGGTCAGGCTGGTCGTTTTGCCACCCCTGCTGATGCTGGCCTGGAAGTTGGTGCAAATGGCCTTTTTGGGGTTATCGGCAGAGTCTTTAAAAAACAACCAGACTCAGGAAGACCTAACAGTTGTACTTGCAACTTCCGTCATGTTGGTGTTACGGGGAACGTTTGCCAGCCTTCTGTCTGCGGCCAACACACTGCTTCCTCCTGCCTGTTGGGGTGCTCTGCCTCCCTCCCCCTGTGTGCTGCTGTCCTCGCTCTGCATGTCCTCCTGCCAGGTTGGGTCAGTTACTATATCATCCACCACCTCGTCTTCCACTTCCGCACCCTGGTCCTCCTCCTGACTTTCTGGCAATTGTGTCTCATCATCGTCCACCTCTTGTGACACTTTTCCCACGGTCGCCTTTGTGTGACCGTGGCTGCTCAAATATTTGGGCATCGCTACATGCGATCTCCTCTTGCCCCGCTTCAAGTGGACCAGGCGAGAGACCCGAATCTATAAATGGAAAAGTGAACTGCTCTTCGGAGTGTCCAAGTGTGGGATCAGTTGTCTCCGGGCACTCGGCATGGTGGGAGGAAGGAGGATCAGGGTGAGGAATATGCAGTGCAGACTCACGGCTACTGAGAATTGACCGTGTGGAAGACAGGTTGTTGGTAGTGGTGGCTAAGTGACTGGAAGGATTATCCACTATCCAACCAACAACTTTTTGACGCTGCTGTGGGTTCAATAGTGGTGTGCTGCGGTCCACTAGGAATTGGGACAGGAAGGTTGGGCGAGAAGATGTGGGTGTTAGTTGTGGCACAATTTCAGCTTGCCCACGGCCTCGGCCTCTGCATGCACCATCACCATCACGTCCAGTTCCCTGTCCCTTGCCACGCGCCTTGCCCATTTTAAATGGAGGACAATATCTTCTACTCTCACTACAAATGGCTGTATTTGGAGTGAAGTTCTATGTAATCTGTGTGATGGAGAAACCACAGTTTTAAATACCTGTCCTGTAGGTAACTATTTTGAACAGCAAACCGGTGTCAAAAACTTTGCTGACACACTGAAAAAAAATTAGAATGGAGGCCAGAAATGGCAGAATTTTCAGAAAACGTATATGTAATCCGTGTGACGGTCAAACCACAGTTTTAAATATCTGGCCTGTAGATAACTATTTTGAACAGCAAACTGGTGTCAAAAACTTTGCTGACACACTGAAAAAAATTAGAATGGAGGCCAAAAATGGCAGTATTTTCAGTGCAATTATATGTGATTCGTGTGATGGAGAAACCACAGTTTTAAATATTTGGCCTGTAGGTAACTATTTTGAACAGCAAACCAGTGTCTAAAAGTTTGCTGACACACTGAAAAAAAAATTTGAATGGAGGCCAAAAGTGGCAGTATTTTCAGCGAAATTATTTGTGATCCGTGTGACGGACAAACCACAGTTTTAAATAGCAGGATTTTTAGCACTGTAATATGGAAAGGACCTGGCTGTATTCTGCAGTGCCAACAAGCAAATGGCGCAGAAAAACGGTGTTCTCTGGATGGCTTTTCAATAATGAGGATTAAGATCCCCCCAAAAATTATTCCTGGTCACTGAGACCTGGGCCTATTTCTAGAAATATCTAACAGCAGCAGCAGCAGACAAAACTGGAATGGAGCCTCTTGTGCTATGAGCACTGCAGTCTGCTATATACCCTTCCTGCCTGCCTATATACACTACCTGCCTGATAACTCTGCAGATGGATTAGTCCTCAGAATGACTGTTTGTTGAGATGGATAAGTGTAATGTGCTTGTTTTTTCCCTACACTACCTAATACACAACAAAATCTCTCCCTAGCTCAGCAGCACCTCTCCTTACACTGCCTGATTGCGGAGTAGACTGACGAGCACAGTGGCGCCAGGTCTGATATAGACCTGATGACGCTGTGCGGCCAGCCAATCACTGTAACGCTACAACCAACATGGCTGCGGCATTACAGTGAGTGGCAGGCAATCCCTGCATGTTGATTGGCACTCTAAAGAGCGTCAAACATGCAGGGAGGGGACCCGAGCATCCACCCGAGCATCTTGCAAGTACTTGACGAGCTCCGAGCATCTCGAGTACTGAGATGCTCGGGCGAGCACCGAGTACTTGCGAGTATGCTCGCTCATCACTAGTCACAATACTTGTTTGTTTTTTTCAAAGCATTTTTGTGTGGATCCAGATAAAATACTCTTCCCTATCACACAAATCCACACTTATTTCACCTTCAGCTGAGCGAAAATATCATAGCTGTCACTACACCATCCCACCTCACCTGTCCTGACATATGATAACAGCAATATTATGCACCTTCTGCATTGACCATTGTTAGAATAAAACAATGCAGGGGGCTACAAGAAGCAGCCAGGAAGTGATATGTCCCTTAAAAAGGTGGAGGATGCATCCCTAGAATGTCTGGGATATTTCCATGAAAGAGGATTGAGGTCTGCTGTGACTGCAGGGTATCTGAGTTCTGGAGGAAATAGAAAGCTTCACTGAAACTGATATCTAAGGAAATACAAGTAAAGAGGAGAAGAGGCTCTGGAAAGTGGGGTAAGTGGGGGCAGGGACTATTGTGAATATATTTACAGGGAAGATGCCATAAAAAAAATTCAACAATTGAAAAAATGTAAAGTGTGAATGTTTACACTTTTTTAAAAAAATATTATCATTCGTTTTTAATGTAGTAAAATACGATTTTTTTTTTTCTAAAAGTTTTGATATTTTTTTTCAAACACTGGGGGGAGCAGCTGCTGCTATTTGCCATGAAAACCTAATGTACTGATAGCTCATATTACGACTGCAGTAAATGTAGGCCAGATTTGCTCACATGTGTGTGACATCACTCCTCTCCTCCCCTTCTTGGTGTTTGCAAAAGGATAAGGAAGGATATCGTTTTATGATCATAGTGCGGAACCATCTTATTGGTGACTGCAAAGTGATACTGAGACTTTAACGGTGTCACCGATGATGGCTGGCAGCTCAGATTCTGTTAGTTGGTGCTACTTGCTGTACCATATGCTTAGATTACATGGAGCAGGGATTAGATACAGAGCTCAGTGTAGTTTATCACATGACGAGATTAGATATAGGGCTCAGCAGACTACATCACACAGGATGGGATAATGTATGTAATATGTGACACCCTCAATCCACTTTTATGAAAGTAGTGGGGTAATGTATGACACCGCTCCATCCATTTTTATGGATGCAGTGGTGCAATGTATGACACCTCTCCGTCCACCTCTATGGGTGCAGTGGTGTAATGTGAAGGGCATTAGACACACGGCTCTGGGGCATATCACACATGATGGTCTTTTGATACACAGCTCTGGGACGTATCGAGCATTATGGTCTTTTGATACATGGCTCTGAGATTATTGTGCCTTATATGATACACGGCTCTGGGGCGCATCACGCTTGATCGGATTAGATACATGCCTCTGTGGCGTATTGCTCATGACTCAGGGGTGAATCGCGTATGATGGGATTAGGTACATGGACTGGAGCATATTGCTCATGATGGGATTAGATACATGGCTCTGGAGCAAAGTGATCAGTTTTATGACATTTTTATTCCATCTGCTCGATTACCTCCTCATCCCCCAATTATGATCCTTTTGTAGAGAACCAGCCATCTTCAATGTATCATTAGACTTGAGAATTTCACAAAGAAATAGATTGTCTAAATAAACTTTACCATTTTTCTATGATAATGAAACTTGTATTGTACTAATCTTCAAAAGAGATACACAATGTTCTGTATGTAAGTCATATGGTATAATGAGACTTCACAGACCTGTTCAAGAGCTGGCAATAACCAGACTTGTCTCCTATCCAACTCAGTGACCTCTATGGGAAGGCCCCCAGTAATAATGTTCTTTGGCTCTTCATTGTGACACCGCAGCAGGCAATCCCTTATAAAGTAAAAGTGAAGTATAAAATCTGTCTCCTGTAAACATCATTAAATATCTTACTAAATGGATGTAAATTTCTTGAGTGTTGAATCACATTTAAGGACTCGTTCCAGTCAATGAGAAACAAGGGAGGAGAACGCTTATTATCTGAAGTAAAGCCATTTTCAGAACTGCAATGCTCTTTGTGGATGAGTGGAAATGTAATTTAAAACATCAATTCAATTTGGTTAATGATTTAACACATTACTTAAAATTCACATTTATATGATGAAAAATGTCTTGGGAACAGCTTACATCAATATTAACAAGACCACACAAATATTCTAAAATACTAACCAATAGAGGCACCTACGAGTATGTGACAAAAATACATTTTGGAAGATTAATTTTAGCTGAATAGTGTTATTATATAGTTGTTAATATCTGTTTTACAGCAGAAAAATCAACATCATCATAACTATTTAGGTGTAATGAAAATATCAACATGTGCATCTTAATAAGGACCTTCCAGACAATTTTCTCTCTGATCTCTTTTTTCTACACAGTGGATTTCAATTAGAAAACGTCTCCAAATGCAGAGATATGCATGAAGAAGGGACCTTGTGCTATAAGATGTCCTGTTGCCCAAGAAAAGAATTACGTGTCTATTGTCAAATTAGCAGTTCAAACATTGGTTACAATATACCTGATCCAAAGCAGCCACTCTCGATTTTCTTAGGAGAACAGGACTTTGTGCAAGAAAAAGAAAATAAATATTAACTTGCTGACAGGTACTATTTAGTAGCTGTTGAATCACAATCCCCTAAAACAGCTTTACAATATCCTATAAAGTAGATCTGTCCACAGATTTCTCAATATAAACTGCATACATTATTGAACAGATATCTTAGTCCTGATGAACCTGTTGTACTTTTCTTACAAATCCATGTCAGATTGGCAGTGCAATCCTGATATAAAAATTCGCTACTAAAGAGTTAGAAAGCTCATGAGTCCAAGTGTACTCACTCTCTGCCTACCCAGCTGTTGCTTGTCGAGGGCAGTGTAAGATTTCAGCTGCAGAAGGGATAAAGGACACAATTGAGCTTGTGGGCAGATACTGCCTTTAAGCTTTCACAAAGCAGTATACAGCTATTCTGACATGAATTTTCAAAGTAAGTATACCAGCCTCATATGGCCTATTTAGTAATTATACCATTTGTATAGTGGAATCTGGTGGCAGATTCGCTATCAAATTAAAATTACATTTTGATCTCCTGTACTTCGATCTTCATGTGAAGATACTACTAAACTCTTATAACTTTGTTATTATGTGATACTGTCATCTAGCTGTTCTACATGTACTTTACTTGAGACTGCATGTGTTACATGTATTGTACTGTGATCTTCCTGTGCTATAAATACTGTCTGTACTATCTGCACTATACCGCTTGTAACGGTGTAGAAGAAATGTCGACACTCATTCTGAAGACTTGCTATAAAACATGTATTTGTGTGTTATGCACTTTGCAGTTTTAAATGTGATTTGATATGTGTACTGTGCTCTGCAGCAGGCTGTGACAGGGTTAAAAGCTAATGTCAGCCCAGGTGGGGAGGAGTTACTGGGGCATTTGTACAAAACCCTAGTTCCTGTGTTAGGGTATGTGCACACGATGCAGAAATGAAGCAGAAAATTTCTGCATCATTTCTGCATCTCCCTGGCAGAAAAAATGCATGCAGATTGTGCATGCGGATTCCACATGCGTTTCCGCATGTGGATTGACAAGCGCTTTCCAGGCGATTTTAGCATCACCTGGAAAGTGCTTGACAACTAGGTCACACTATATAAATCCATGCAAACAGCATGGATTTATATAGTGTGACCCGAGAGAGTGTATATACTTACCTCCGATGGCCCGCGCTGTCCTGCTCACTCCGTTCTCCCGGCAACTTTGAATTGAAAGACCTGCCGACGTCAGCGTCACGTGACCCGTCACATGACTCTGACGTCAGCGCAGGTCCTACAACTCACTGCAAATGCCGGGAACCAAGCAGGAGCGCAGCGCGGGCCGACAGATGGTAAGTATATATATATATTTTATTTTATTCTTGTTTTACAGCTTTTTAAATGGTACCTGGGTGTGGAGGAGACTCTCCTCTCATCCAGACCCGGGTACCATCCGCACATTAGAACGCACCAATAACGCAAGTACAAATGCAGTCTTGCGGAATTGGCGCGTTCTAATGCAAGTCAAAGGCGGTGAAAACGCCGCGTTTATGCAAAATTAATGGACATGCTGCGGATTTTTGAGCACAGCGTTTACGCTGCGGAAAAATCCGCATCATGGGCACAGCACATGCGGATTTCAATTGGGGAACATTGCTGCCCTTCTACCATGCGTTTTTAATGCGTTTCCGTGGCGTTGACGCAACTGCAAAAACGCCGCGGAAACGCATTAAATACGCATCGTGTGAACTCAGCCTTAGTCAGTTATGGTTGAGCTATTGGAGTAGCAGGAAGCATTATAGTTACAGTCCACAAGTGGAAAATGTGCATCGATTGAGAATCGAGGGTTAAAGTGCAGCATGGTGTTACTGAAACCAGATTACCATCTAGCAGCAGGAGTTCAGAGGTGGTGTTACAGAAACCAGATTACCATCTAACAGCAGGAGTTCAGAGGTGGTGTTACAGAAACCAGATTACCATCTAGCAGCAGGAGTTCAGAGGTGGTGTTACAGAAACCAGATTACCATCTAGCAGCAGGAGTTCAGAGGTGGTGTTACAGAAACCAGATTACCATCTAGCAGCAGGAGTTCAGAGGTGGTGTTACAGAAACCAGATTACCATCTAGCAGCAGGAGTTCAGAGGTGGTGTTACAGAAACCAGATTACCATCTAGCAGCAGGAGTTCAGAGGTGGTGTTACAGAAACCAGATTACCATCTAGCAGCAGGAGTTCAGAGGTGGTGTTACAGAAACCAGATTACCATCTAGCAGCAGGAGTTCAGAGGTGGTGTTACAGAAACCAGATTACCATCTAGCAGCAGGAGTTCAGAGGTGGTGTTACAGAAACCAGATTACCATCTAGCAGCAGGAGTTCAGAGGTGGTGTTACAGAAACCAGATTACCATCTAGCAGCAGGAGTTCAGAGGTGGTGTTACAGAAACCAGATTACCATCTAGCAGCAGGAGTTCAGAGGTGGTGTTACAGAAACCAGATTACCATCTAGCAGCAGGAGTTCAGAGGTGGTGTTACAGAAACCAGATTACCATCTAGCAGCAGGAGTTCAGAGGTGGTGTTACAGAAACCAGATTACCATCTAGCAGCAGGAGTTCAGAGGTGGTGTTACAGAAACCAGTTTACCATCTAGCAGCAGTAGTTCAGAGGTGGTGTTACAGAAACCAGATTACCATCTAGCAGCAGGAGTTCAGAGGTGGTGTTACAGAAACCGGATTACCATCTAGCAGCAGGAGTTCAGAGGTGGTGTTACAGAAACCAGATTACCATCTAGCAGCAGGAGTTCAGAGGTGGTGTTACAGAAACCAGATTACCATCTAGCAGCAGTAGTTCAGAGGTGGTGTTACAGAAACCAGATTACAATCTAGTATCAGGAGTTCAGAGGTGGTGTTACAGAAACCAGATTACAATCTAGTATCAGGAGTTTAGAGGTGGTGTTACAGAAACCAGATTACAATCTAGTATCAGGAGTTCAGAGGTGGTGTTACAGAAACCAGATTACCATCTAGCAGCAGTAGTTCAGAGGTGGTGTTACAGAAACCAGATTACAATCTAGTATCAGGAGTTCAGAGGTGGTGTTACAGAAACCAGATTACAATCTAGTATCAGGAGTTCAGAGGTGGTGTTACAGAAACCAGATTACAATCTAGCAGCAGGAGTTCAGAGGTAAAAAGGAAGTCGCGGATACACATATTGACACTTGTGAATAATAGACAAGGAAGAGTCTTCACTTTCTTTGAGTACCTGCAGTGGCATAAATAGAGCTGAGGGAGGTATGATCCCCATAGAGAGCTAGTAAGGAGTGGGCTACTGAAGACGTGTCAAAGCATTGCTGGAGGACTAAGTTGAATATTTATTTGACATGGAAGAAGCACAGGTTTTTGCGCCATAATGTGGGACATTGACAGTGGTAATAGAAGAATAAATACTCTGTTTCTCTGCAACTATACTGAACATCATTTGATGCCATTTGTAAATAAACTAAGATATGAGCTTCTGCCTTTTGCGGAGGGAGGAAATGTTACAAGAAGTGCATGCAATTTATCATATATTGGAGAATATTTTGAAGAATTCAAGTAAAGCTGTATTTAACTTTTAAAAATGGTTGTTAGCCTCCCTGATTCGTCGCATGAATTTAAGGTCCCCATTTCATCATAACACTTTTGACCCAAAGAGGGGTAAACAACAAGTATCTACAAGGCACCCGCTCACTCTGGGGTACCATAGCAGGGTGTTAAGGACACAGAAGTAACCACCGGCCAGGCTCATCCCTTACACGCTGTTTGAACTATATGTACCGTGGAGCTTTCTACTAGAGATGAGCGAATTGATATGAGGCATATTGACTTCGAGTTGAATTTCCTAAAATTTTCTGGTCTCTGCATATGTGAAAATTTGTGATTTGATTTGCAGGAACCACTGAAAATAAATGCCTGGCACCATTTTACACACTGATGAAGACTGCAGAAGCCAGAGAGTAGGCTAAAGATTTCAGGTGTCGCTGCATGGGCATCTCTATAATGCCTTGCAGCTTTAACTTCTCTTGGTCTAGCGCAGCGAATCAGACTATCACAGTGTCTGTAAAAGATGAGTGCAGAAAGACAATAAAAATTTGAATAGTAGTTTCAGTCTATGACTAATAATCTAAAGATTCAAGACTTAGGGAGGTGCTGTACCTGCATAGTTACTCAGAGTGACTCTGAATAGATTGATCTGAGATATACTAAAGTAACAGCGCCTTAATAACAGCATTTTTTATATTCTTTACACACTGCAAACAAGAAGGGTAGGTTAATACCCTATCCTAATTTTGCACATGACCAAAAATCCTGAAACCAAGGCTTATGTTTCAGAGAAATTCTGCTTAATATTAAGATGGGCAAACCATATATTTTATTTTTAGAAAGAAAAATCTCCACATTACAGAAATGAAAACCCAACTGTCTACCTCACAAAATGTGTGTGTTGTTTAAAAAAATTAAATTGTTATAATTGTCCAATCTTATACCCATACTTGGCACCAGTAAGGCAGGCATCAGTCACCAAAAGGAATGATTTTTGGACCTTTTGTTTTACAATTTAAGTAGCCTAAAAAGTTTGTTGGTTACCACCGTTTTCCTCTAGCCATTTAGGTTGAGGTCACTTGGACACTTGGACATTACAATGGCTGTGTTTGCATTAAAGAACTCAAAAGGGATTCAATACAGTTCTAGGAAACCTAAAAGTATTATACATATTTACCAGTTATGATAGGCATTGCAGTATTGAAATTCTAATTTTGTAAGAATATTTGACAAAGCTTGCAAATTAGAATTTCAAAGATCTGCTTTCTACCTGTACTACATGTACTTTACTATTATCTACATGTGTACTGTTATCTATCTGTCCGATATGTCCGATATGTAGTGTGCCATTATCTGTACTACACATACTGCTTATGTTCAGCTAGGACTATCCCCATTTTAACAGGTGTGACTCCTGATAGCCCTAGGAATTCCCTGTCCGGCACCACAGTATTCACGAGATCTGCTACATTTCCCTCATGCGGTTCCCAGTCCAGCTTCCTCTAAATGGAAGGAATTAAGGCTCTTTCCTCAGTGCCTAGTTCAAGCCGTAGGCCCTGGACAATGCAGGAAGGCCTCATACTGCCAGACCAATAAGTACTTCAGGTGCCTCCAGCCCACTGCCACTTGAACGTGGCCTTGTCTCTCATACACACTCTATCACTTTCACTATCTGACTAAACCAGGCAATAGTTACTTTTTCTACTTGCCCTAGACCTTCCCAAAACTGTGCTATTCCCAAAACATTAACTGTATCTTGCCTTACTTTACCTACAGTAGCTATCTATCTCTATCCTAAGCACTAAACTATATCCTATACTTTCTCTATACCTGAGCTGAGTATACCCGAGTATACCCGAGTGGGTACCATATTTGCAGTACCCACACAGCAGCATCACACTGTACATTAGTTACATTACACTCTGTACATTTTACATTTCACATGTCACCATAACACGCAATGAAAATGCATGATAGTATTCACACTACACAATTGTTGTCTTTAAGGGCAGGAACATGACAGTCTCTGTCACACCCTTACAGTGGCGTGGGATGTCAGTGTCCAGAGAAAGTCAAGTATCCTGCGCCATAACCCAGTAACAATGCCGAGTTCCTCTTAAAGCAAATAACGCCTCCCTCAGTGTAACCTTAAAGCAAATAATGCCACCTAAGTGCACCTTTTAGAGAGGATTAATTTTGTGTTACACTCTCCCCTCTCCTATCTATCCTAAATGGAGCAGCCAGGATCATAATTCCATCCAGCTGCTACATTAATCCACACAAGGGCAGTCATTGCACTTGCAGGCCATCTTTTTCAGAGAACAACATAAACTTATTAAACTCACTCACAATGCTTTCAGCAGTGTTGCACCGCCCTTCACCTCCTCCTTTATTCTCTGTCTACAACCCTACCTATGCTTTTCTGCTCGTGATCGAAAACTAACATGCCCCATAGTCTGACCTCCCCTCCCATCTCCGAGACATTTCTTGTGTTGCACCAGGTTTTTGGAATGCACTACCCCAGACAACCAGGTTAATATCCAGTTTCCATAGTAAACTAAAAGCACATCTTTTTAACAGGCTTATCACATCATCTCACTGATTTAATTTCGCTCTTCTTTAATCTGCTTCCCCCAGACTCTATGCACTCAGTAGCACTTTATATTTGACATCTGAAAATGTCTGGGGACTGGTTCCTGCAGCTTTGCATGAATATCCTTATTCATTATAAAAGCTGGCTATTATAAAAAATACATTGCAAACACTTTTTACCTTTTGTGTCACCCATATTTCATCATAGCTGATAAGCTTGTGAGCAGGGCCCTCACTTTGGTTTGCATTGTTGAATTATATGTTACTTTGCAATGTCTGATATTGTTTAAAAATATATATATTTTTTAGATGACATATTAGTCTGCGAATTGCTGGTTTTCCAGAGTTAGGGCTTGTTCAGACCTGCATGATTCTCATACGAGTTTGATAGAACCCATTATAATTTATGTGGCTCTTCATATGGAGATTTTTAGTCTAGGACCATTCTAGGGTGAAATCCCTCAATATAATTCCATCAGTCTTTGAAAAATTCAGACAGCTCTTGGTTGTCATCTTAGCTCCATCTTAGTGCTGTTCGAGTTTCATGTTTGCTCTATATTAAAAACTTGTTTATCTATATGCGATAGGGTGATCTTTTAATTTTTTCAGTATTCTAGGTGGGGTGAAAAACTTCCCTTCATTGTTTTACACTTTGCTAAATCTTCAAAGTATACCCATTCAAAAACAAAAAACCAAACGACATCATCATAATCCATTAATGAGTCAATGGAGGACTTGCTATTTATATATGTGGCTGTTTCTTGGAAATGAGTAATATTTTAATTTGTAATGAAGGAAAAATACCATAATGTTATGACGAAATAGTGATACATTTCTTTGCAGCAGGATACTTTTCCTCTGGGGTGGTAATTTCCTGAGAGTGAGTATGGAAGGTGTGATTGCTTAATGGCTATGGACATATTTGTCCTTGGATAATCAATAAACACATATCTTACTACGGTCTTAGGCTGCGTTCACACATTGCGTACGCTTTTTTGCACGCGCTTTTTGAAAATACGCAATGTGCTTTGTGTCTGCCAGCAAAGTGAATGGGAAATTCACTTTGCCATTCAGACACTGTGTGATTTTACGCAGCGGGAAAGCGCAGCTGCGTAAAGAATTGGCATGTCAATTCTTTACTCAGCTGCGTCCTGCGCTTTCTCTCTATTGTGGCCATTATAAGCGATGGAATTACGCAGCGGTGTTCACACACTGCGTAATTCCATCGCTTTTTTACGGGGGCGCAGGATGGATACTCACCTACCCGATGTCAGGGGAGAGGCGTCCGGTCCGGTCTGCTCCAATCCCGCGCTTCCAGCATCTGCCGGTGAGCCGATCAGCTGTTAGCTAACCGGCTTGTAACCGGCTTCCGGTCAGCTGATTACAAGCTGGTCAGCTGACAGTCTGCTGATCGCTTCACGGTAGATGCTGCAAGCACGGGACCGGAGCAGACGCGTCTCTCATCCATCTTGTAGGTGAGTATCCATAGTCTGTACATACACTGCTAGGGACACACACGACACATAGACACAGACAGTACACACAGACACAGACATTACACATGTCACCCTTCATTTTCACACTGCGCTTTTTGCTGCGCTTTTTTACGCAGTGTGTGAATGGAGGTGCTTTTTTTACCTGCTTAAAAAAACGCAGGTAAAAAAAGTAGGAAAATACGCAGCGTAAAAAAACACAGGGAAATACGCAATGTGTGAACGCAGCCTTACACTAAAAAATGCACTTGACTTTTTTTCTTTTTTTTTTTTACAATAAATAATACACATTTAAATATTAAACATTTTCTAAATACCTTCATTTAGAAAAAAAGTAAGATTCACGTACAGCACTCAAGATTTTAAACATGGCAACTGCTAGGACATGCAGTAGGACGGACTGTGTGAAGCACGAGATAGACGTAGTAAAATGGTCAGGCTGACTGAGATGAATGTTCATTCTCAGTCAGCTAAAGAAAGATGTTTATCTTCTCCTTTAGTCCAAGTCCACTCTGCGTCCTGTCAGGCTGGCTTAATAGTGCATGTTCACTATGCCTGACCAGACGCTTCTCTAATGTGACCTCTGTCTTGTGCTTCATGCAGCCCATCCAACTTCTACTGGTGTCCTCTGAAATCTAGGAAGGGTTGTGATTGATGGCAGTTGCCATCTGGGAAACCTGACAGGGTGCAGTAGATAAAGCATGCCTTTTTCTTAAGGTATTTTAAAAATGTTTAATATTTAAATGTGTATTATGGTTAAGGGGGTGACAATTTAAAAAAATAAATAAATAGAATACAAAAAAGTTAAGTTTTTTAACTGGTTTACTAGTCCAATTTAACAACCATCTTAAGTGCGAAACAATACTACTGGCTGTTTCCTCAACTTCCTTTCCCCTCAAAAGAGGAAAGAGCAGCTTGCAATGTATGGAATGACAAGCAAAAGTAAAGTACAGAAGTAATAAAAGCTATTGGAAATATGCTGTTTTGCAAAAGATATGTACAACAGCAAAAGAAAAATAATAATTATCCAAGGTGGACATAACCTTTAACCCTTCACGATCGATGATTTATATTTACATCATCAGATGTGCCCCTGCCTTTGATGCGGGCATCTTTCCCCACACTTGATGGCTGATTTAATCAGACATCAAATGCTTCTAACAGCCGTGGGAGGATCCATGATCCATCCGTGGGTGTTAACAAGTTAAATGCCGCTGTCAATCACTGACAGCTGCATTTAACACATACCGGCAAGAAGCGCGTCACAAGTCCCACCTGTTGGTGCCCCTGTCGAGTGATCGGGGGGTGCTGATGGGTTGTAATAACAGCGGGGTGTCTGCAGAAGACCCACATGCCTGTCATTATGATACTCCTGTGAACATTGTCTCGTGGCCGGTGGTCATAGAAGATCGTGATTTTTGATATACATAGCATGGCTGAAGCAGAATGCTGAAGCCCTGCTATGTATAGCACAAGAAATCGGACGAATGCTGCTTCAAGTCTCCTAAGGGGACTATTGAATAAAGTAAAATGTGAAAAAATGGTATCAATAAAAATATCAGCTCGGGACGCAAAAAATAAGCCATCACCGAGCCCCAGATCACGAAATATCTGAATGTTACGGGCAGGGCCGTAACTACAACTGAACTGTCCCGGGGCCCCAACCACCCAAGGTGCCCCAAACTGATGGTAAAAAATTGTATTTTATTACTTTAATTTCTCATAAAATACCCAGCTCCTATATTCCTGTCATACAATGTCACCCGGAGGACAGGAGAGACTATCATTTCAATAATTTCCAGGAGCTCTGCCAGCTGTCAATGAATGGAAACCTGCACTGGCCTGGAGAGTCTCATAGCACAAGATTTGTAACAATATGTTAGTCTGGAGATCACAGAGAGTTGGCAAGGCAGGCACAGTGCACACTGACTGTAACAAACTCTCAGCATCAATGAGAGGAGACAGTCTCAGCAGACACAAATATCTCTGTGACAAACTGTGAGAAGCCCTGCTATTTAATAAACATATACAGTTATTTGAAAATTGTGCAATATTTGAAATTATTCACCTTATTAATTTGCCAAACATATTCACTGAATATTTAACTTCTAAAACTTGCATCATAAACAACAAAATCTATTAAAGGTCTTGGAACGTGGTGAAGCCTGTGTGCTGTATACAACAATGCGTAGCAGGCTTCACCACGTTCTGCACAACCTCTAGTGATTGAAATGTTGAGGGGCCCCACTATGAAGTTTTGCCCCGGGGCCCCGAAGTTTATAGTTACGGCACTGGTTACGGGTCTTGGAAAATGGTGACAAACGCATAATGAAACGTGGATGAGGGACAGCCACAGGACGAGGGGTACAGCAGAAATCAGCAGACACGCACAAAGATTAGATAATATAATTTAAATATTTACTAACTAGTTTGTAAAACAAAGGAAAGGATGGCAGGTCCACAGCGAATATATAACAAATACAATGACAGCAGTTACTCTAAATCAGGGGTCTCAAACTCGGCTGGGTATATGGGCCGCACATGGAAAAAAATTTGAATTTGGGGGGCCGCATTCTTTGTTCAATGTGACATTTTTAGTGATACCATTTTTTTTGTATACACCTTTTGAACATTTTTGCCGTGTTTATTTTTTTATGGCTTGGGTCGTTATGGATGTGGCGATAATAAACGTGCACTTTTTTGTGTTTACTTTAGTTTACATATAAAACAGCATTTTTAGTGCCCAATATTTTTTCATGCTTTATTTTATTTTTTATTTTTTTTACAATTTTATTTCCCCCAATTGGCCACATACAGTAATATTGTCTTACAATTAGCATCATATAGTAATAATGGAAAACATCTTGTAGTAATGTTCCCCATCCAAGTCCCCATCTTGTACTAATGTGCCCCATCCAGGTCCCCATCCTGTGGCTATGTGCCCCATCCAGGTCCCCATCCAGGTCCCCATCCTGTGGCAACGTTCCCCATCCTGGCGCCCATCTTGTACTAATGTGCCTCATCCAGGTCCCCATCTTGGGGCTATGTGCCCCATCCAGGTCCCCATCCTGTGGCAATGTTCCCCATCCAGGTCCCCATCTTGTGGCTCTGGTCCCCATCTTGTGGCTCTGTGCCCCATCCAGGTCCACATCTTGAGGCTATGTGCCCCATCCAGGTCCACATCTTGAGGCTATGTGCCCCATCCAGGTCCACATCTTGAGGCTATGTGCCCCATCCAGGTCCACATCTTGAGGCTATGTGCCCCATCCAGGTCCACATCTTGAGGCTATGTGCCCCATCCAGGTCCCCATCTTGTGGCTCTGTGCCCCATCCAGGTCCACATCTTGAGGCTATGTGCCCCATCCAGGTCCACATCTTGAGGCTATGTGCCCCATCCAGGTCCACATCTTGAGGCTATGTGCCCCATCCAGGTCCACATCTTGAGGCTATGTGCCCCATCCAGGTCCCCATCCTGTGGCAACGTTCCCCATCCTGGCGCCCATCTTGTACTAATGTGCCTCATCCAGGTCCCCATCCTGTGGCAATGTTCCCCATCCAGGTCCCCATCCTGTGGCAACGTTCCCCATCCTGGCGCCCATCTTGTACTAATGTGCCTCATCCAGGTCCCCATCCTGTGGCAATGTTCCCCATCCAGGTCCCCATCTTGTGGCTCTGGTCCCCATCTTGTGGCTATGTGCCCCATCCAGGTCCACATCTTGAGGCTATGTGCCCCATCCAGGTCCACATCTTGAGGCTCTGTGCCCCATCCAGGTCCCCTCTTGTGGCTATGTGCCCCATCCAGGTCCCCTCTTGTGGCTCTGTGCCCCATCCCGGTCCCCATGTTGTGGCTATGAGCCCCCTGTGCTGTTCTTCACACACATAAAATAGAAAAAAAAAAAGATGATTCTCACCTGTCCTCCGTTCCCTCGGCGGCCTTCCTGCAGATGTGGCCCGCAGGCACCACAGAGTCCGACCCCTTGACGATCCCGACCTGGTCCAGGAGGAGCCGCCGACAGCAGCGCTGCATTGCCGCACAGAGACTGTCTCCCAGCACAGCATTTTCAATGTCAGCCGCCGGCCAATCAGAGGCCAGCAGCTGACATCTGCATATGGCAATGACGTCATACTCGCTGCGCCGACACGCAGATATCAGCTGCTGGCCTCTGATTGGCCAGCGGCTGGCATTGGAAATGCAGTGCTGGGAAACAGTCTCTGTGTGGCAATTCAGCGCTGCTGTCGGCGGCTCCTCCTGGACCAGGTCGGGATCGTCAAGGGGTCTGTGCCTGCGGGCCGCATAAAGCAGCCTCAGGGGCCGCATGCGGCCCGCGGGCCGCGTGTTTGAGACCCCTGCTCTAAATAATACCAACTGAGAGTATTCACAGGTACAGTTAATAGAATTAACAGTTATATGGAAGGAAAAATGCATGCGATTAACCCTTTCTTTGATATATCCAAGATGCTGGCCAGATCATATATTACATCACAAATCTCCAACAATACAGTAAACTGTGATTAATCCTTACAATACAAATTTCTGATTTTTTTTTCACCACTTTAGTAAAAATAAACTATACATGTTTGACATTTGCATACTGATACTGACCTGGGGAATCATATTACCCAGTCAATTTTACCATATAGTGAAAATGGTAAATAAAAAAAAAGCAAAAAACAATTGAGGAATTGCACTTGTTTTTCAATTTCTCTGCAGTTGGAATTTGTTTTCCATTTTTCGGTACACTATATAGAAAAACCAATGATGTGATTCAAAAGACCAACTCGTCCCACAAAAAACAAGCCCTCATACGGCCATATTGTCAGAAAAATAAAAAAGTTATGACTCTTGGATGAAGTGAAGGAAAAACGAAAACGAAAAATCACCCGGGGGTGGTGGGGTTAAAGTACAGCTAAATGCTACATTCAGCTGGTGAATTCTCAACTGATGTTGTTAACAACCCATCCAGTCCACGCAGGCATAGAAATAAAACTATATATGTCCATAAATTAAGTTATGTTACCGATATCTGGTGAGAATTTCATGTCAATAGCACCTTTAGAAATACATTTACTTAGAAAATTGGTGATGTGTTCAATACTTATTCCATGCACTGTACTTTTTAGAGACTATTATTCTCATTCTGTGAGATGCAGCCCATGTGCTAAGGTGGTGATCTCTAATATACAGGGCCAGCATTAGGGGTAGTGGAATGAGGCAATTTTCCAGGGAACCCCATTCTTTTATCCAGGGGTGTAATGATCGCAGTCGCAGAGAGCAATTTCCCAGGGAACCCTACTTCAAGCCAGGGGCATAATGATCACGGTCGCAGAGGGTGTGACTGCGATCGGGTATGTGGAGGAAGGGGGCCTGCCGACCCGACAGAACTTACTTCAGCTGGATGTGCGTCCAAGCAAGCACATTCAGCTATAATGTGTTGCGGTGCCGAGACCCACTGGGTTCCTGTACTGCAATACACTCCGCTGGCCAATCAGAGGCCGGCAGCTGACGTCGGCAAGTGGCCCATGGCAGTGACATCATAAGTCGCTCATGGCAGGCACGCAAATGTCAGCTACTGGCTACAGAAGAGGATGCCACTCAACATGGGAGCGAGGAAAGGTGAGTAGAATGTTTTTTTTTATGCGTTCGAGAACAGTGGCAAAAAGAGGACATGTTGTCACGGGTGTGTCAGATGTAACAGACAGTCGCTCTGCACCTGGCTGCAGAAGGTCACTACGTTTGGCATTACAGAAGCCTTCTTAATCCTTCTCACTTTTGGACCCAGCGGCAATCTCCCTCCTGCTCTGATTGACACACCCTTGTCTGAGTGTTTATAAACTCTCAGTCTGCTTCAATGAGTCGCTGGTGATATTCTCATTTTCCCTTGTGAAGGCTTGGAGCTTTAGCAGTCGGCTAGCTTCCTCTCTGGTGCCCTTGGAGGACGTTTTGTGTTATCTCTCTGGTGTCTGCTCAAGCTAAGTTTTCCCCCCTTTGTTAGTCTCCCTTGTTACCTTTAGTTTATAGTGGGGAATGACCAGTGCTCAGCCCTCCTCCCTATCAAGGGCCTAACTCTAGAGATATACAGTGCTTAGGTTTCCTGCTTGGCAGTTGGTGTTGAACCAATATAGGGACAGAAGGGTAGGCAGGGTGTTATTTGATCTGCCTAGGGGTCTCCACTCCCCCTTTCCCTAGTGTCTTGGCTTCCTTCCCCTCATCCCTTCGTGTTACAGTTAGTTTTTCCCACACTGTGCGAGACACATATATACCAGGTTGGAGGACATATATACCAAGAAGGGGCCTAGGATGGAGGCCATATATACCAGGATGGGTGGCATATATACCAGCATCGGGGACATACATATTCCAGGAAGGAATGCAGGATGGTTGGCATACAGTATATACCAGGATGAAGGACATATATACCAGGAAGGGCCCCTGGATGGGGGACATACAGTATATACCTGGAAGGGGCCCAGGATGGGAGATTTTAGAACAGGATGGGGGACATTACTAGATAATGGAGGGGGCAACACGTTTGTCCTTTTAGAACTGGTTAAGGACCTTTGGTGACATCACAGTCATGTGACCAAAGGTCCTATAACTGCCGAAGCCTAGAAGAAAGGTATATACATGTGTATGTATGTACTGTGTGTGTATATCCATGTGTGTGTATGTGAAGTGTGTATATACATGTGTATGTATGTGCAGTGTGTGTATATACATGTGTATGTATGTGCAGTGTGTGTATATACATGTGTATGTATGTGCAGTGTGTGTATATATATATATATGCAGTGCGTGTATGTACATGCATATGTACAGTACAGACCAAACGTTTGGACACACCTTCTCATTTAAAGATTTGTCTGTATTTTCATGACTTTGAAAATTGTACATTCTCACTGAAGGCATCAAAACTATGAATTAACACATGTGGAATTATATACTTAACAAAAAAGTGTGAAACAACCGAAAATATGTCTTATATTCTAGGTTCTTCAAAGTAGCCACCTTTTGATTTGATGACTGCTTTGCACACTCTTGGCATTCTCTTGATGAGCTTCAAGAGGTAGTCACCGGAAATGGTTTTCACTTCACAGGTGTGCCCTGTCAGGTTTAATAAGCGGGATTTCTTGCCCTATAAATGGGGTTGGGACCATCAGTTGTGTTGTGCAGAAGTCAGGTGGATACACAGCTGATAGTCCTACTGAATAGACAGTTAGAATTTGTATTATGACAAGAAAAAAGCAGCTAAGTAAAGAAAAACGAGTGGCCATCATTACTTTAAGAAATGAAGGTCAGTCTGTCCGAAAAATTGGGAAAACTTTGAAAGTGTCCCCAAGTGCAGTTGCAAAAACCATCAAGGGCTACAAAGAAACTGGCACACATGAGGACCGCCCCAGGAAAGGAAGACCAAGAGTCACCTCTGCTTCTGAGGATAAGTTTATTCGAGTCACCAGCCTCAGAAATCGTAGGTTAACAGCAGCTCAGATTAGAGACCAGGTCAATGCCACACAGAGTTCTAGCAGCAGACACATCTCTACAACAACTGTTATGAGGAGACTTTGTGCAGCAGGCCTTCATGGTAAAATAGCTGCTAGGAAACCACTGCTAAGGACAGGCAACAAGCAGAAGAGACTTGTTTGGGCTAAAGAACACAAGGAATGGACATTAGACCAGTGGAAATCTGGGCTTTGGTCTGATGAGTCCAAATTTGAGATCTTTGGTTCCTACCACCGTGTCTTTGTACGATGCAGAAAAGGTGAACGGATGGACTCTACATGCCTGGTTCCCACCATGAAGCATGGAGGAGGAGGTGTGATGCTGTGGGGGTGCTTTGCTGGTGACACTGTTGGGGATTTATTCAAAATTGAAGGCATACTTGTTATGCACACGCCTGGACTGACTGGCGTGTGCGTGTTTATGTAGTGATTCCACTGTGCCATGAACCGGAGAGTGCCTGGAGGGGCGTAACTAAGTATCTGCCCGATCCGACCAAGGTCGCACGACGGCATACGACGCCAGTGCACCAGGGAGGAACCAAGCAGAGGAACCAGGGTCTACTCCAGGTCAGACTCCGGACACGGCTGTTGACCCACACCGGGGAATACAGGAACAGGCAGACTAGAGCACAAGCTGGGTAGGGTCCAGTACAGACTGGGAGACAAATTCGAAACCGCAGACGCGGTAGACAGAGCTGAGCAAAGCGAAAACCGCAGACGCGGTGGACAGAGCTGAGCAAAGCGAAAACCGCAGACGCGGTGGACAGAGCTGAGCAAAGCGAAAACCGCAGACGCGGTGGACAGAGCTGAGCAAAGCGAAAACCGCAGACGCGGTGGACAGAGCTGAGCAAAGCGAAAACCGCAGACGCGGTGGACAGAGCTGAGCAAAGCGAAAACCGCAGACGCGGTGGACAGAGCTGAGCAAAGCGAAAACCGCAGACGCGGTGGACAGAGCTGAGCAAAGCGAAAACCGCAGACGCGGTGGACAGAGCTGAGCAAAGCGAAAACCGCAGACGCGGTGGACAGAGCTGAGCAAAGCGAAAACCGCAGACGCGGTGGACAGAGCTGAGCAAAGCGAAAACCGCAGACGCGGTGGACAGAGCTGAGCAAAGCGAAAACCGCAGACGCGGTGGACAGAGCTGAGCAAAGCGAAAACCGCAGACGCGGCGGACAGAGCTGAGCAAAGCGAAAACCGCAGACGCGGCGGACAGAGCTGAGCAAAGCGAAAACCGCAGACGCGGCGGACAGAGCTGAGCAAAGCGAAAACCGCAGACGCGGCGGACAGAGCTGAACAAAGCGAAAACCGCAGACGCGGCGGACAGAGCTGAGCAAAGCGAAAACCGCAGACGCGGCGGACAGAGCTGAGCAAAGCGAAAACCGCAGACGCGGCGGACAGAGCTGAGAAAAGCGAAAACCGCAGACGCGGCGGACAGAGCAGAGCAAAGCGAAAACCGCAGACGCGGTGGACAGAGCAGAGCAAAGCGAAAACCGCAGACGCGGAAGGAACAGGGCTCTGTTCACACGGAACAGACTAGAAGGGAAAGGCAGAACCAGATACCCACAGGGTACTTGCAGAGAAGTAGCGAGTGGACCACAAACTCACAAACGGAAGTACAGTGACAACGAGCAGGAGTAGGTACGAGTTCAGACTCTGCAGAAAAAGGAAAGGAATGGACATAGAGAAAAAACAGGTAAAAGATAGGAGAGAGTTCAGACTGGAACTGAGTGTACGGAGGAGACCGACACTGCAGCGGGATACAGGAGCGGGTCTGGGAATACGGCCCCCAGAGAGGCGGGACGAACAGGCAAGGAGCGTGTTCAGACTGGCCTGGAAATACAGCCTCCAGGAAGGCAGAACGAACAGGCAAGGAACGAGTACAGACTGCAGGTTAAGGTACACAGATAGGACACAGTACAGACATGGGAACAGATACTGCAAGACAGGTAACATAGACAGGACCTGGCATGTCAGAGCCAAAAGCCAACTGACAGGGCAAGATGCTCAGGCATGGGTTAATGGGGCAGCTGGTTTAAATACCAGGTGACAGACAGCAATAGGCTGAGGACGCACAAAGGGTGTGCCTGCAGCAGGTACAAAAAGCAGGAAGTGATCGGGCGCCGCCCATAAGCAGCAGACACAGAAGCAAACAGACAGCATGGAGGGAAGCCAGAGAGACACCCTGGACTGGAGATCAAGTGCGCGCTCTTGCACAGTGGGAGATGGACCACTATGCAAGGATGCCGCCAGGTATGTTACAATACTGAACCAACATGGCTACCATAGCATCTTGCAGCGGCATGCTATTCCATCCGGTTTGCGTTTAGTTGAACCATCATTTATTTTTCAACAGGACAATGACCCCAAATACACCTCCAGGCTGTGTAAGGGCTATTTGGCCAAGAAGGAGAGTGATGGGGTGCTATGCCAGATGACCTGGCCTCCACAGTCACCAGACCTGAACCCAATCGAGATGGTTTGGGGTGAGCTGGACCG
Source organism: Phyllobates terribilis (assembly GCF_046119375.1). NCBI lineage: Eukaryota > Metazoa > Chordata > Amphibia > Anura > Dendrobatidae > Phyllobates > Phyllobates terribilis. The sequence continues at coordinate 519,099,996 of NW_027362763.1, read as the reverse complement.
CAGAATGAAGGCAAAAGGGCCAACAAGTGATAAGCATCTCTGGGAACACCTTCAATATTGTTGGAAGACCATTTCCGGTGACTACCTCTTGAAGCTCATCAAGAGAATGCCAAGAGTATGCAAAGCAGTCATCAAAGCAAAAGGTGGCTACTTTGAAGAACCTAGAATATAAGACATATTTTCAGTTGTTTCACACTTTTTTAAGTATATAATTCCACATGTGTTAATTCATAGTTTTGATGCCTTCAGTGTGAATGTACAATTTTCATAGTCATGAAAATACAGAAAAATCTTTAAATGAGAAGGTGTGTCCAAACTTTTGGTCTGTACTGTATGTGCAGTGTGTACATATGTGTGTAGGTATTTGCAGGGTGTGTATATACGTGTGTATGTATGTGCTGTGTGTGATATGTGTGTATATATGTGTGTGTGCTACGTGTGTATATTCATTGTAGGGTTTCAGCTTTCTCGTAGCCACTTAGATACACAATGACACAAGGTTTTATATAAAAGCAGCATAAAGTTTATTGTCCAGCATTTACTTTACAGCTCCAAAATTAAAACAGCCTTTCTGCAGTACAAGTAAATAACATAAACAGTCCTTCCTTCAGGCACAATAAAACAAAATAAGATATAGCAGCATCACCAATCTTGGAATTACAGGCAGTAAGAGCCCAAATAGTATTAAACATGTTCACAAAACAAACACACCTCTATTCAGCTCCAGCACAGCTCCACTCTGCTGAGCTAACCCAGTTGCCTGTTATTAGGTCTGTAAACCTTTGACTGGATAATGGGATCAACCCAGACTCTTTTGGTTGCTCCTAAATCCCGGATGCAAAATCCAGTCAAATTAAACCTCTCAATAACCTAGCATGTGCTATGAGTGCATGCTGTGTATGTGTGCTGTATGTATATGTAGTGTGAGTGTATATATACATATGTATGTGGTGTGTGTGCTGTGTGTGTATATACAGTGGTGGCCAAAAGTATTGGTACCCCTGCAATTCTGTCAGATAATACTCAGTTTCTTCCTGAAAATTATTGCAATCACAAATTCTTTGGTATTATTATCTTCATTTAATTTGTCTTCAATGAAAAAACACAAAAAGAATTGTCCTAAAGCCAAATTGGATATAATTCCACACCAAACCTAAAAAAGGGGGTGGACAAAAGTATTGGCACTGCTTGAAAAATCATGTGATGCTTCTCTAATTCGTGTAATTAACAGCACCTGTAACTTACCTGTTTCACCTAACAGGTGTTGGCAATAATTAAATCACACTTGCAGCCAGTTAACATGGATTAAAGTTGACTCAACCTCTGTCCTGTGTCCTTGTGTGTACCACATTGAGCAATGAGAAAAGAAAGAAGACCAAAGAACTGTCTGAGGACTTGAGAAACCAAATTGTAAGGAAGCATGAGTAATCTCAAGGCTACAAGTCCATCTCCAAAGACCTGAATGTTCCTGTGTCTTCCGTGCGCAGTGTCATCAAGAAGTTTAAAGCCCATGGCACTGTGGCTAACCTCCCTAGATGTGGACGGAAAAGAAAAATTGACGAGAGAGTTCAACGCAAGATTGTGCGGATGGTGGATAAAGAACCTCGAATAACATCCAAACAAGTTCAAGCTGCCCTGCAGTCCGAGGGTACAACAGTGTCAACCCGTACTATCCGTCGGCGTCTGAATGAAAAGGGACTGTATGGTAGGATACCCAGGAAGACCCCACTTCTTACCCCGAAACATAAAAAAGCCAGGCTGGAGTTTGCCAAAACTTACCTGAGAGAGCCTAAAACATTTTGGAAGAATGTTCTCTGGTCAGATGAGACAAAAGTAGAGCTTTTTGGGAAAAAGCATCAACATAGAGTGTGCAGGAAAAAAAAAGAGGCATTCAAAAAAAAGAACACGGTCCCTACAGTCAAACATGGTGGACGTTCCCTGATGTTTTGGGGTTGCTTTGCTGCCTCTGGCACTGGACTGCTTGACCGTGTGCATGGCATTATGAAGTCTGAAGACTACCAACAAATTTTGCAGCATAATGTAGGGCCCAGTATGAGAAAGCTGGGTCTCCCTCAGAGGTCATGGGTCTTCCAGCAGGACAATGACCCAAAACACACTTCCAAAGGCACTATAAAATGGTTTGAGAGAAAGCACTGGAGACTTCTAAGGTGGCCAGCAATGAGTCCAGACCTGAATCCCATAGAACACCTGTGGAGAGATCTCAAAATGGCAGTTTGGAGAAGGCACCCTTCAAATATCAGGGACCTGGAGCAGTTTGCAAAAGAAGAATGGTCTACAATTCCAGCAGAGCATTGTAAGAAACTCATTGATGGTTACCGGAAGCGGTTGTTCGCAGTTATTTTGGCTAAAGGTTGTGCAACCAAGTATTAGGCTGAGGGTGCCAATACTTTTGTCTGGCCCATTTTTGGAGTTTTGTGTGAAATGATCAATGATTTGATTTTTGCTTCATTCTCTTTTCTGTTTTTTCCTTGCAAGCAAATTAAATGAAGATAATAATACCAAAGAATTTGTGCTTGCAATAATTTTCAGGAAGAAACTGAGTATTATCTGACAGAATTGCAGGGGTGCCAATACTTTTGGCCACCACTGTACATGCTTATGTACGCATTTACGTGTGTGTGTATACATGTGTATGTATATGCATAAACAAGTGTGTGTGTGCGTGTGTACAGTGGTGGCCAAAAGTATTGGCACCCCTGCAATTCTGTCAGATAATACTCAGTTTCTTCCTGAAAATTATTGCAATCACAAATTCTTTGCAGGGGTGCCAATACTTTTGGCCACCACTGTAGCTAAGTGGCCTAGTTTAAATGGGGATTTATGAACTGAAAGAGTCTTAAGAACAGCAGAGCAACATAAAAATACAAATTCAAATAATTCCAATATAATTATTATATTTCAGAAATAGTTGCAGTAGTATGTGGAAAAGTAAGTGAATCATCCACTTTACTTGCACTGAAAGAGAAACTAAAATTTAGAACTAAATGGTTAGTTTTAAAATATATAGCAATTTTCAATAAACCAATGTTACATAAAACAAAACTGCAAAGCTTATTGAGAAGCATTCTTATGATGTTTAAAATTAATACATCTATCTAACTTTCTATCTATATATTATACATGTGTATAATATATGTATATTTTTAGATATTTATATATATATATCTGATATATATGATTATATCCGATGAGTGGATCGCTTAAAATTCAAATTCTCCTGTTTGCGCGGCTTTTCATGGGAAATTCAATTTGTAGAGCAGTTATTCTCTGTGAATTTAATGTCCATTATTATGCCCTGGGGATTCAACAGACCCCAGAGCATAATAAATGTTAGATGTAAAAAATAGTTACACTCACCTCTCTGTCTCTCCGCTCCACACCATCGCCTGTCTGGACCTCATTGCATCTTCATATCACTGAGACGAGCGCTGACATCCCTGGACATCTTCATGCTAGGCTGGGACTTCCAGCTCTGATGAGGCTAGAGAAGATTCTGCAGAAGTGTGGGAAAGGTCATGACTAGTGTTGAGCGATACCTTCCGATATCGGGAAATATCGGATCGGATTGGATCGGACCGATACCGAAAAAGTATCGGATATCGCCGATTCCGATACCGGAAACCAGTGCAAGTCAATGGAACAGAAATATCGGAATGAAAATAAACCCTTTCTTTCCTTGTAGGTTAATTCTACATGAAGGAAAACAACTAAGAATAATGTAGAATGTATTGGGGGAGGTGGGGGAGACAATAAAGGCATAGAGGTTTAGCCCAATCAAATGGAATAGCAGGAATTAATATTTTTTTAAGACGTTCTGAGTTACGGAAATATTGACTATGTTAAGTATTTTTATATTTTGTCAGATATTTATGTTTCACTACTTCCATGCTCTTCACCTTCTTTTTTACTTCTCCCACACTTTCTCCTTCATCATCCTCAGCATCTTTTTCATCCTCTTCTTCTTCACCTTCTTCATCTTCTTCTTCTTCACCTTCTTCGTATTATTCTTTTTTTTTACATTCTTCATATTCTACTTCTTCATCTTCTTCATATTCTTCTTCTTCATCATATTCTTATTTGTGACAGGCATTCCTGTAGTTGTTATCTATAAAAGGTTGGACATTACACCTTTCGTTCTGCCCGTCACAAAAGATTTACAACAGGATTTGTCCGCGTTCAGTTTGGCCTGCAGCAGCAGGTCTTTTCCAGGGGCACCACGAGGAGGAACGGACTCACCCCCATACACTGCTTAGTCATCTTCTGCTTATAATTTAGATATTATCTTTTGCTCTGATTTTTAGTCTTATGCTTAATGTTCTTCCGCTTTTTGTTCTGCAGCTTCTTGTATTTCTGCTTCTTGGTTTTCTGTCTCTTGTTCTTCTGTATCTTGGTGCTTGTCTTCTCTTCTTTGTCCTCTTGGTCAACTTCTTCAGGGTCATCTTCTTGGTCTTCTTCGGGGTGGTCTTCAGGGTCGTCGTCTTCGGGGGTCCTCGTCTTCGGGGTCCTCGTCTTCTTCGGGTTGGTCTTCTGGGTTCTCGTCTTCGGGGTCCTCGTCTTCTTCGGGGTGGTCTTCAGGGTCCTCGTCTTCTTCGGGGTGGTCTTCAGGGTCCTCGTCTTCTTCGGGGTGGTCTTCAGGGTCCTCGTCTTCTTCAGGGTGGTCTTCAGGGTCCTCGTCTTCAAGGTCGTTGTCTTCGGGGTCCTCGTCTTCTTAGGGTTGGTCTTCAGGGTCCTCGTCTTCAGGGTCCTCGTCAGAGAGATCCAGAGTGATTACCAAGAACCATTTCAAAAAGCTTGAACTTGGAAATGTAGCAGAAGGTACAAGAAAGCTGAGGAACTACCGAGAACCAGCTGACGGTACTGGAACCCGGATGGGTAGCAGAAGGTACAAGAGCCAATGGAACTGCCGAAGACCAGCTGACGGTACTGGAACTCGGTTACTAAGCAGGAGGTACCTGTGCCAGAAAGCACTACCAAGGACCAGCAGACGTTGGTGGAACTTGGATACCGAGAAGGAGGCACCTAATCCAAAGGCACTGCCGAGAACCAGCTGACGGTACTGGAACCCGGATGGGTAGCAGAAGGTACCCGTGTAAAAAAAAGTTCAAGGCCGCGAGACGGCCGCAGTTACCAAAACCCACAGTCCTACAGGGGGTGCTTGTCCTATTGGCACTATGGAACCAGCCTTCATTGCCTGATCCCGCAGCCCACATATGAGTCACCTAAACTGCAGGCACCATAGAGTCGGCTAACCCGACCGCAACACGACAGGACAACGCATTGGAGGCAAAGTGACGTTGACACTACCCGGAAACAGCTGGCGTGCTGGAACCAGGCTGGGCAGGAGGGAGTACCCGTGCGAAAGTCACTGCCGAGAACCAGCTGACGGTACTGGAACCCGGATGGGTAGTAGAAGGTACAAGAGCAAATGGAACTACCGAGGACCAGCTGACGGTACTGGAACCCGGATGGGTAGCAGAAGGTACAAGAGCCAATGGAACTGCCGAAGACCAGCTGACGGTACTGGAACTCGGTTACTAAGCAGGAGGTACCTGTGCCAGAAAGCACTACCAAGGACCAGCAGACGTTGGTTGAACTTGGATACCGAGAAGGAGGCACCTAATCCAAAGGCACTGCCGAGAACCAGCTGACGGTACTGGAACCCGGATGGGTAGCAGAAGGTACCCATGTAAAAAAAAGTTCAAGGCCACGAGCCGGCCGCAGTTACCAAAACCCACAGTCCTACAGGGGGTGCTTGTCCTATAGGCACTATGGAACCAGCCTTCATTGCCAGATCCCGCAGCCCACATACTAGTCACCTAAACTGCAGGCACCATAGAGTCGGCTAACCCGACAGGACAACGCATTGGAGGCAAAGTGACATTGACACTACCCGGAAACAGCTGGCGTGCTGGAACCAGGCTGGGCAGGAGGGAGTACCCGTGCCAAAGACACTGCCGAAGACCAGCTGACGGTACTGGAACTCGGTTAGTAAGCAGGAGGTACCTGTGCCAGAAAGCACTACCAAGAACCAGCAGACGTTGGTGGAACTTGGATACCGAGAAGGAGGCACCTAATCCAAAGGCACTGCCGAGAACCAGCTGACGGTACTGGAACCCGGATGGGTAGTAGAAGGTACAAGAGCAAATGGAACTACCGAGAACCAGCTGGCGGTGCTGGAATCCAGGGTAAATACTAAAAACAGAGTGGAGCCAGAGGTGTAATTGGAGCAAGTTTTAAATCAGTAGTACAGTGGATGTGGACAAAGCAGGAGAATTTGCCGGACACACAGCAGGGGAACAGCTGACGTTACTGAACCCCAATAACACTGGAGCAAGCGTTGACTGTGCAGACGGCACTTCTGAGCAGCAACTAGCGGTATTGGAGCCCAGGGTAAATACTAAAAACAGAGGAGCCAGAGGTGTATTTGGAGGAGGTTTTAAATCAGTAGTACAGTGGATGTGGACAAAGCAGGAGAAATTGCCGTCCGCACAGCAGGGGAACAGCTGACGTTACTGAACCCCAATAACACGGCAGCAAGTGTTGACTGTGCAGACGGCACTTCCTGCGCCAACTGGCGGTGTTGGAGCTCAGGGATAATACTGAAAACAGAGGAGCCAGAGGTGTAATTGGAGCAACTTTAAAATCTGTAGTAGTGAGAATGTGGACAGAGCAGGAGAAATTGCCGTCCGCACAGCAGGGGAACAGCTGACGTTACCGAACCCCAATAACATGGCAGCAAGTGTTGACTGTGCAGACGGCACTTCCGAGCGCCAACTGGCGGTGTTAGAGCTCAGGGATAATACTGAAAACAGAGGAGCCAGAGGTGTAATTGGAGCAACTTTAAAATCTGTAGTAGTGAGAATGTGGACAGAGCAGGAGAAATTGCCGTCCGCACAGCAGGGGAACAGCTGACGTTACTGAACCCCAATGACACGGCAGCAAGTGTTGACTGTGCAGACGGCACTTCCGAGCGCCAACTGGCGGTGTTGGAGCTCAGGGATAATACTGAAAACAGAGGAGCCAGAGGTGTAATTGGAGCAACTTTAAAATCTGTAGTAGTGAGAATGTGGACAGAGCAGGAGAAATTGCCGTCCGCACAGCAGGGGAACAGCTGACGTTACTGAACCCCAATGACATGGCAGCAAGTGTTGACTGTGCAGACGGCACTTCCGAGCGCCAACTGGCGGTGTTGGAGCTCAGGGATTACAGTTCAGATGGTAGAAACATGAACAGAACAGGAGACCTGGATACTTTTGCCAACAATTATTTATTCTGGAAGAGGACTGGCAAATTCATGAGAGATCCAGGCCTTGTTCATTTTGAGAAAAGTAAGCCGGTCAACGTTATCGGAGGATAGTCGCATGCGACGGTCTGTTAGTACACCACCTGCACCTTGGGGATGTCGCGGTGGTCGGATCCCGGGCCCGTACCTTGGGGTTACTGTTTAAAAGGGTTGATGGTTTGTTTATTTTATAAAAGTTTGTGACAACACCTGTGGCTTCTGGTGAGAACCACCAGCGCTGCGCAGTCCACTGAGGCCGATGATAAGGCAGCTGGATGGTATAGCTCCCCACAGGTGGAGCTAGGCCTCAGGGCAGCGTATGGAAAGGGGAATGCAGGACAGGTTAGACCCAGCCGGGTCAGAGCAAGAACAGGGACAAACACGATAGTCACTTCAGTACCTTTTACTGATGGAAATTCAGGCACGTCCCGGAGCACTGTAGGGTGAAGGGTGCATGTCAGGATCCTCCCCAATGAGCGGGTTTAGGGCCTCCTGTTTCTTGCCTCTGCGTAGTAAGTTTCTGACCTGCCTGAAGCTAGGCCTAACTTTGTTTCTGTCCTGCGCTGGCTGACTTTGTGGTAGGGCCTTTTCTTGGAGTACACGCTCCTCAGCTTGCGGGGCCTATGTGTCTCCCGGCTCTGTTACGTATCAGCACTTTAGCGATCCTGGGACTTGTAGTTCTCCAGGGATTCCGGTTATGTCTTACTGGGTCATAGAGATCCCGGTAAGCTTCGGACCCGGTGTCCGGTAAATGCTTCGGGGTGAGCAAGTTAAGCTCCTCTGCCCCCTATGTACTAACTCTCCACTCGCCTTCGGCCTACTCGGGCCCTCACTAGGCTACTCACACTAACGGCAGCTTGCCGCGCTTCACCGATCTTATGACGCCGGCACACCTAAAGCTCACTCCTCTGAGTTACACTGAGTCTCGGTCTGGATAAGCTCCACTGCAGGATAGCAATTGCAGGAGCTGGAACAGGCTTTTGTCCTCTGAGGTAACTCTTCTCTGACTGTACTGGACTCACTGCTGAACCAGACTGAACTAGACTCTGACTGACTGCTGCCTGGCTCCACCTTTCCTATTTATCTATCCCTAACGGGCTCCCTCTGCTGGTCTGAGGTGGAAGGTGGAGCAGTGTGAATGGTTATGGGGGCCTCTTGTGGAGGAATCCATCAATGCACTCTTCCAGGATCTGTGATACCAAGCGCAGCTGGGCGTCACACGTGCACTGAGGATTCTACAGCGAGTGGTCTTGGGACGGCAAGTATGCAGACGGCACTTCCGAGCGCCAACTGGCGGTGTTGGAGCTCAGGGATAATACTGAAAACAGAGGAGCCAGAGGTGTAATTGGAGCAACTTTAAAATCTGTAGTAGTGAGAATGTGGACAGAGCAGGAGAAATTGCCGTCCGCACAGCAGGGGAACAGCTGACGTTACTGAACCCCAATAACATGGCAGCAAGTGTTGACTGTGCAGACGGCACTTCCGAGCGCCAACTGGCGGTGTTGGAGCTCAGGGATAATACTGAAAACAGAGGAGCCAGAGGTGTAATTGGAGCAACTTTAAAATCTGTAGTAGTGAGAATGTGGACAGAGCAGGAGAAATTGCCGTCCGCACAGCAGGGGAACAGCTGACGTTACTGAACCCCAATGACACGGCAGCAAGTGTTGACTGTGCAGACGGCACTTCCGAGCGCCAACTGGCGGTGTTGGAGCTCAGGGATAATACTGAAAACAGAGGAGCCAGAGGTGTATTTGGAGGAGGTTTTAAATCAGTAGTACAGTGGATGTGGACAGAGCAGGAGAAATTGCCGTCCGCACAGCAGGGGAACAGCTGACGTTACTGAACCCCAATAACATGGCAGCAAGTGTTGACTGTGCAGACGGCACTTCCGAGCGCCAACTGGCGGTGCTGGAGCTCAGGGATAATACTGAAAACAGAGGAGCCAGAGGTGTAATTGGAGCAACTTTAAAATCTGTAGTAGTGAGAATGTGGACAGAGCAGGAGAAATTGCCGTCCGCACAGCAGGGGAACAGCTGATGTTACTTAACCCCAATAACATGGCAGCAAGTGTTGACTGTGCAGACGGCACTTCCGAGCGCCAACTGGTGGTGTTGGAGCTCAGGGATAATACTGAAAACAGAGGAGCCAGAGGTGTATTTGGAGGAGGTTTTAAATCAGTAGTACAGTGGATGTGGACAGAGCAGGAGAAAGTGCCATCCGCACAGCAGGGGAACAGCTGACGTTACTGAACCCCAATAACACGGCAGCAAGTGTTGACTGTGCAGACGGCACTTCCGAGCGCCAACTGGCGGTGTTGGAGCTCAGGGATAATACTGAAAACAGAGGAGCCAGAGGTGTAATTGGAGCAACTTTAAAATCAGTAGTAGTGAGAATGTGGACAGAGCAGGAGAAATTGCCGTCCGCACAGCAGGGGAACAGCTGACGTTACTGAACCCCAATAACACGGCAGCAAGTGTTGACTGTGCAGACGGCACTTCCGAGCACCAACTGGCGGTGTTGGAGCTCAGGGATAATACTGAAAACAGAGGAGCCAGAGGTGTAATTGGAGCAACTTTAAAATCTGTAGTAGTGAGAATGTGGACAGAGCAGGAGAAATTGCCATCCGCACAGCAGGGGAACAGCTGACGTTACTGAACCCCAATGACATGGCAGCAAGTGTTGACTGTGCAGACGGCACTTCCGAGCGCCAACTGGCGGTGTTGGAGCTCAGGGATTACAGTTCAGATGGTAGAAACATGAACAGAACAGGAGACCTGGATACTTTTGCCAACAATTATTTATTCTGGAAGAGGACTGGCAAATTCATGAGAGATCCAGGCCTTGTTCATTTTGAGAAAAGTAAGCCGGTCAACGTTATCGGAGGATAGTCGCATGCGACGGTCTGTTAGTACACCACCTGCGGCACTAAAGACGCGTTCCGATAATACACTAGCAGCAGGGCAAGCTAGCACCTCCAATGCATACTGACTTAGCTCTGGCCATGTATCTAGCTTACAGACCCAAAACTTGAAGGGAGAAGAGTCGTCTGGGAGTACACTAAGAGGGCAAGACATGTAGTCTGTCACCATCTGACGGAAACGTTACCTCCTGCTGACTGGAGCCGTCTGTGATGGTGTAGACATTTGTGGCGGCAGGGACACAAAACTTTGCCACATTTCGGCCATACTGGTCTTGCCTTGTGCTGAGGCGGTGCTTCTGCTCCCTCTTTGTGCAGAGCTTCCTCCACTGCCTCGACGCACTGAGCTGCTTTGTAAAGCACTAGCAGCACTGCTCTCGGTTGGAATGGAGAACATGATGGAATGCACCAGTGCGTCTTGGTACTCCCGCATTTTACGCTCCCGGTTCAACGGTGTTATGAGGCTTTGTAAGTTGTCCCGGTAGCGAGGATCTAGGAGGGTGGACACCCAATAATCAGCCGTGTTGAGAATGTGGGTGATGCGGCGGTCGTTTCTCAGGCACTGCAGCATGAAATCAACCATGTGCTGCAGACTGCCAACTGGCCAAGAAACGCTGTCCCCTGCTTGAGGCGTGATCTCTGCCTGCTCTGCATCACCCCACCCTCGCTCTAGATACTGACTACTAGAGCATTGTGTACCTCCCTCCTCTGGACAGATGTCTTCCTCATCCATTGACTCCTCCTCATCCTCCTCACAAAGTGTCCCCTGCCTAGGCCTTTGTGAGGAACCACATTGCGCAGACTGTAGAGAAGCAGATGGCATTTGTGACTCCTCATCCTCCACCTCTTCCAAAACCTCGTCCCTTAGTGCTTGCAGTGCTTTTTCAAGCAGGCAGATAAGGGGGATAGTCATGCTGACTAGTGCATCATCTGCACTCGCCATCCGCGTGGAATAATCGAAGGCACGCAAAACGTGGCAAATGTCCTTCATAGAGGCCCACTCAGTGGTGGTGGAGTGTGAATGGCGCGCACTGCGACTTGTTTGCGCCTGCTGCAGCTGGTACTCCATTACTGCTGCCTGCTGCTCACACAACCTCTCCAACATATGTAACGTTGAATTCCACCTGGTGGGTAGGTCACATATGATGCGATGTTCCGGAAGACGTAATCGGCGCTGCAGAGCTGCAATGCGTGATCTTGCATTGCTGGAACGCCGCAAGTGAGCGCACTCTATGCGGACCTTGTGAAGCAGTGCATCAAGATCCGGATAGTCCCTCAAAAAACTCTGCACGACCAAGTTGAGCACATGTGCCACACATGGGATGTGAGTGAGGTTGCCTAGGCCCAGAGCTGCCACCAGATTTCGGCCATTGTCACACACTACCATGCCTGGCTGGAGATTCGCTGGCACAAACCACACGTCGCTCTGCTGCTTGATGGCATTCCAGAGCTCCTGCGCTGTGTGGCTTCGATTCCCCAAAGAAATTAATTTTAATACGGCCTGTTGACGTTTGGCCACGGCTGTGCTCATATTGGTCACCATAAAGGTAACCAACCGTTCACGGGTCGATGTGGAGGTAGACCGTGACGGCTCCTGCAGCGCTGATTCAGAGGAACTGGAGTATGAGGAGGAGTCAATGTGTACAGACTGGATTCCTGCAATCCTTGGAGTTGGCAGAACACGTACAGCGCCACTCTCAAGATCTGTACCCGGCTCCACAACATTTACCCAATGGGCAGTGAGGGAAAACTAGAGACGGGGGGGGGGAACCAAGGAAATAGGTGGGATGTGAGGCAAGCAAGGGGGAAGGGGAGAAGTGAATATAATGAGGGTGGAGAGGGGGGTGGGGATAGTACAGTTAGATCGTTAGAGAAGAATAGGATGCTAAATAACCCCAAAGTTTTATCTTGCATGCTGACCAACGCAAGAAGCCTGACCAATAAGGCGGATGAGCTGCAGGCGCTTATATCGGAGGAGAGGTATGACATCGTAGGTATAACAGAGACTTGGCTAGACGATAGCTACGACTGGGCGGTAAATTTATTAGATTATAGTTTATTTAGAAGGGACCGGAAACAGGGGAAAGGCGGAGGAGTCTGCTTATATGTAAAGTCATGTCTAAAACCCAGACTAAGGGAAGATATAGGAGAGGGAGAAGAGGGGGTCGAGTCCATGTGGGTAGAGATAGAGGGAACTAAAAATAATAATAAAATATTACTGGGGGTCTGCTATAAGCCACCCAATATAACAGAGGAGAATGAGAATCTGCTATTAGGACAAATAGACAAAGTAGCAAAACATAATGAAGTGATTGTAATGGGGGATTTCAACTACCCGGATATTGACTGGGAAACAGAAACCTGTAGATCTCAGAAAGGAAAAAGGTTCTTGACAAATATTAAGGATAATTATCTCTCCCAACTAGTGCAGGAACCAACGAGAGGGAAGGCCGTGTTGGACTTAATATTGACTAATAGGCCTGATAGAATAACTGAGGTACAGATAGGGGGGCACCTAGGTAATAGCGACCATAATATTATCGACTTCAAAATGCCCTTCAGTAGGGTTATCAATAAGGGAACAACAAAAACATTAAACTTTAGGAGGGCGAAGTTTGATCAGCTGAAAGAAAGCCTTCAACTTATTGACTGGGACAAAGTTCTTAATCAAAGGAATACGAATAGTAAATGGGAAACCTTCAAAAGAATTCTGAATACTCAGTGCGAGAGATATATACCGTATGGGAATAAAAGGGCCAGAAATAAGAGGAAACCAATATGGTTGAACAAGAACGTAAAAGGGGCGTTAAATAGCAAAAAAGAGGCATTCAAGAGATTAAAACAGGAAAACAGTAAGGAGGCACTAATGTGTTACAAGAAAAAACGAGAACCTGTAAAAAACAAATAAAAATAGCGAAGGAGGAAACAGAAAGACGTATTGCTAGGGAAAGTAGATCAAATTCCAAACTGTTCTTTACGTATATAAATAGTAAAAGGATTAAATCGGATAATATTGGACCGATAAAAAGTGAGGAAGGCAAAATCATAGAGAAAGATGAGGATAAAGCTAATCTATTAAATAATTTTTTTTCGACAACTTTCACAAAGGAAATCGAACTAACAGGAGAAATGAGAAGTGACAAACTTAATCCTCCACTAAGTATGACAAATCTAACCCAAGCTGGGGTACAGAAACGCCTCAGTAACATTAAAATAAACAAATCACCAGGACCTGATGGCATACACCCACGGGTACTAAGGGAACTAAGTAATGTGATAGACAGACCGTTATATCTTATATTTAAGGACTCTGTTGAGACTGGGTCTGTGCCACTTGATTGGCGACAGGCGAATGCAGTGCCAATATTCAAAAAGGGAGCGAAAAGTGACGCCGGAAACTATCGGCCGGTGAGTCTGACGTCCGTTGTGGGCAAAATTTTTGAAAGCTTCATTAAAGAGGCAATTACGGAGCATCTTGATGCTAATAATCTTTTAATCCCGAACCAACATGGATTCATGAGGAATCGCTCCTGCCAAACAAACCTGATTGACTTCTATGAGGAGGTTAGCTCTCGAGTAGATCAGGGGGAACCAGTGGATGTCGTGTATCTCGACTTCTCAAAAGCGTTCGATAGCGTGCCACATAATAGGTTGGTATACAAAATGAGAATGATGGGGCTGGGGGAAAATGTCTGCAAGTGGGTAGCTAACTGGCTAAAGGATAGAAGGCAGAGGGTGGTTATAAATGGAATATACTCAGATTGGGTAAGCGTCACTAGTGGGGTACCACAGGGGTCTGTACTAGGCCCAATGTTATTTAATATCTTTATTAACGACATAGTCAACGGGATAAATAGTAAAATATCAATATTTGCAGATGACACAAAGTTATGTAAAACAATTAATACAAAAGAGGACAGTGCAGACCTACAGAGGGATTTGGATAAGCTGGGTAGGTGGAGCATTAAATGGCAAATGAGGTTTAACGAGGAGAAATGTAAGGTCATACATATGGGAAGGAAAAATGGAAGTCACCAGTACTCACTGAATGGGAAATCATTGGGGAATTCAGAGAAGGAGAAGGACTTGGGCATCTTGTTTGATAGCAAACTAAATTGGAGTGCCCAAAGTCAGGCCGCTGCTGTAAGGGCAAACAGGGTAATGGGATGTATCAGAAGAGGTATAGCTGCAAAGGATGAGAACATTGTTCTTCCACTGTACAAAGCACTGGTCAGACCACACTTGGAATACTGTGCTCAGTTATGGGCCCCAATATATAGAAAGGATATAAATGAGCTTGAAAAGGTACAAAGGAGGGCAACAAAATTAATAAAGGGAATGGAGGGACTGCAATACCAAGAGAGGTTGGCAAAACTAGGACTATTCAGCCTGGAAAAGAGAAGGTTGAGGGGGGACATAATAAATGTGTACAAATATGTTAGGGGACAGTATAGAGATCTTGCCCGGGATTTGTTCAAAAGGCGGGATATTACGGTAACAAGAGGGCATTCACTAAGACTGGAAGAGAAAAGGTTTCAGCACCAGCATAGGAAGGGGTTCTTTACGGTAAGAGCAGTGAGAATATGGAATTCACTGAGTGAGGAGACGGTAATGTCGGATTCACTACACCAGTTCAAGCGGGGACTGGATGCATTTCTAGATACCAGGCAGATTTCAGCATATACTTAAAAATAAAATAAAATAGTAGGTTGATACAGGGATTTATTCTGACTGCTGGTTTCAGAGTCGGGAGGGAATTTTTCCTCAGGTGAAGATTGGCTAAATCATTTGGGGTTTTTGCCCTCCTCTGGATCAACTTTAGCAATTACAGAACTAACAGGTCGAACTTGATGGACGCAAGTCTTTATTCGGCTTTACAAACTATGTTACTATCGTCCCTGTCCATGCTTACTGGTCCACGCATCGGTGGTCAGGTGGACCTTGCTACTGACAGCGTTTTGTAGCGCATGTTTAATTTTTCACTCCACATGATGTTGCAGGGCAGGGACGGCTTGCCTGCTGAAATAAAATCGGCTGGGCACGTTGTATTGTGGGACTGCCAATGCCATAAAGTTACGGAATGTGTCAGTCTCCACCAGCCTGAATGATAGCATTTCAAGGGCCAGTAGTTTAGCAATGCCAGCATTCAGAGCCTGTGCTCGGGGGTGGTTTGCTGAGTATGGGCGCCTTTTCTCCCATGCCTGTGCTAACGATGGCTGTAGACTGGCCTGGGACTGTGAGGATGACTGGGAAAGTGGTGCTGTGGGTGGAATTACACTGTGTCTCTGTACAACAGTGCCAGAGATTCTTCCATGGCGATCCTGTGAGGAAGCCGAACCAGCTGTGTGTGAGCTGGAGGAAGAGGCTACAACACGAGCTGAAGAGGTGGTAGGTGGCGCTGTAGGTTGGCCTAGGTCTTCAGTGTGTTTTTTGTAACTCCACCACGTGCTTGGTCCGCACATGTTTCCACATATTTGTGGTATTGAGGTTGCTGACACTTTTCCCTCTTTTCACCTTCTGATTACACAGCTTGCATTTGACAAAGCAAATGTCATCTGCAACTGTGTCAAAAAAGGACCAGGCACTGCAAGTCTTGGGAGCGCCCGCTTTGGATTTTGGAAGAGCCATGCTCCTAATGGGTGCCGAAGTGGAGGCTACAGGCAACCAAGTCTGCCCCCTCCCTCTCCCTCCTTTTTGGGCTGTTCGGGGAATCTCTTCCTCAGAGCTGCTCCCACCACCTTCCTGTCCCTCACGCCATGATGGGTCAAGGACCTCATCATCTACACCACCCTCTTCAAACAACTGCTTCTCCTGGGTAGTCTCGACAGCACAGTACGCACCAGAAAGTGGCACCTGAGTCTCATCATCAGATGCGTACTGAGGTGTGCTGCTGACCATAGGCACTGGCCCACCCGCCTCTTCAGATTCAGAGAGACAAAACGGTTGCGCATCACTGCATACTACCTCTTCTTCAAATTCTCGAATTCTGCTTGGCTGGCCCCCTCTTTCCAAGCCAAGAGATTCAGAGAACAGAAGTAGAAATGGCTCCTGTCCAGGGCTCTCTGACTGCCTGGGCAATTTGGCAGGTGGTGAAGAGACAGATGGGTGCTCTTCAGTGCTCAGGATCTGAGAGGATCTGGAACTAATTGAAGTCGATGCGTTAGCTGCCATCCATCCGACAACGGCTTCAATTTGGTCCTCCCGCAGCAGTGGGGTACGGCTAGCTCCTACAAAGCTGCGCATAAAGGACTGTTCCCTGGTAAAACTGGGGGATGCTGAGTCACTGGTGCCCGCAGCAGGCACAGAATCCCCACGTCCTCTCCCTGCAGGCACAGAATCCACACGTCCTCTCCCTGCAGAAACTCCACGCCCACGCCCACGACCACATGCCTTACTCCCTGCCTTCTTCATCTTGGTAGACTGATAAAGATAGGCAGAAAAGTACTAAGGGCTTAGTGTGCTTATTCCTGAACAGCTGCTAACAGGTATAAGAAACACTAATTTTATAAAGTGTGGACTAGACTTTAATATGAGCTAATGTGGCCTACACAACTGTAAAGTGGAGTGTTTGGTGAACTTTATTTAGGTTTTTTTTGTCACAAAAAGACACTGGATGTGCCTAAAGATGTATTAACGATAGTATCACAAACTTTTTGTAGCTATTACAATGTAAGAAGGTAACCTACAATGCAATAGATGAGGCTGCAAAAAATAGGCTAATACTAATCTGGCTGGGGCTGCAGGGCCCAATGCTGCAGAAAGGCTCCTCTAACTACTCCTATATAGTGTGTTTGGAACCAATTTAGCTGAATACGGATGGAACCACCACACTAATAGGAGAAATCAGGAAAAATTATGAATTGGCAAAAAAGGACAATGTATGAGGCAGTGACACACACTGAGTGCACTATAACCAGACGTGGCTGAAGCACACACTACAGGGTGAGCTGCACTCACACACAGAGACCTTGCAGAAAGCGGTGAACAGCACAGAGAACTGTGCACTAGCACTGCAAGGCACAGCGATTTATAAAGTAGCTTGGGTAAAGCAGAATAGACCAAATAGGTAGCTAAAACTGTCCCTCAGAACAACAGCATCCTATCCCTAACTGAATTCACAGCAGAGTGAGCTCAAAATGGCGGCGGCGGCTTTTATAGTGCATCATGACATCATTTCAGCAGCCAATCACAGCCATGCCATAAGTTAAGATGCCTACATGCCTAACAGGATGTGCCCACACTTCTTAGGATCCTCATTGGCTGAATAAAATGAAAATGTCTCATTGCATTATGGGAACTTCCGATTCCGGTATACGATATTGCAAAAGTATCGGAATTAAGTATCGGAATTCCGATACCGCGAATATCGGCCGATACCCGATATTTCCGTATCGGAATGCTCAACACTAGTCATGACTAGTGATGAGCGATCATGTTCGTCACTACTCGTAACTCGCCCGAGCTTCACAGTGCTTGAGATGCTCGTTACTCGGCGAGTAGTTTTTGAATGTTTGGGCGTGAGCTCAAGTCCCCGCCCCGCATGTTTAGCGCTAATTAGGCAGCCAATTAACATGCAGGGATTGCCTGACAGTCACTGTAATGCCGTAGCCATGTTGGTTGTTGGCATTACAGTGATTGGCTGGTCGCATAGCATCATCGGGTCTATATAAGACCCAGGGCCTTATGTTCGTCACAGTCTACCTGTCAAACCAGCAGAGTAGGGATAGGTGCTGCATAGCGAGGGAGAGAATTGGCCCTTATTTTAGACAGGGATTCCACACCACTATTATTTATTTAATCTGCACTAACAGTCCTTGCAAGGGCTCATTCTGATGAATATTAATATTGCTGATAGCATTAGTTAGGCAAAGTTTGTGGAGAGCCAGTATAGTACAAAATAGGGTTCATTGCACGTTCTTTCTGCTGCTGGAGCTCATATCAATAGCCCTATATATCAGAGCTAATAATATTGTTTTTGCACTTAATCTTGATAATACACCATTTATACTGATCCATTTCCTTGTTAACAGCATACAGCCAGTTCTGGTTGATTTGAATAGCATTGCTGTATTGTGCAAGCAGGGAAACTTGTTTATCATCTTAGGTGGTCAAATATTACTGCGGTAATGATCCTGAATTTTTTGGAAGCTGCCAAATATTATAGTTCATTTAAAGTGTGCCAGTTGTGCCTTCAAAACATATCCAGACTAGGCCACTGAACAATAGCATAGCTATGCCACCACTGCATAAAAATTTGGTCATCAAACGTGATCAAATATTACTGCGGTAATGATCCTGAAATTTTTTACAAACCGCAAAATATTATACTCCATTTAAAGTGTGCCAGTTGTGTGTTGAAAACATATCCAGACTTGGCTGCTGATCAATAGCATCACTATACTTCCACAGCGTAAAAACCTGGTCATCAGAGGTGATCAAATATCACTGCGGTAATAATCCTGAAATTTTTTGCAAGCTGCAAAATATTATACTCCATTTAAAATGGGCAAGGCACGTGGTAAGGGAAGGGGAAGTGGACGTGATGCTGATGATGCACGCCGAGGCCGAGGCCATGGGCAAGGGGAAACTGTGCCTACTGCAGGAGCACAACAAGCACCCACATCAGTTCAACCTAGCTTTCTGTCCCACTTTCTAGGGGGCCACGGAAAACCACTCTTGAAGCCAGACCAGTGTGAAAAGGTTGTTGTTTGGATAGCAGATAATGCTTCCAGTCAGTTTGCTACCACCACCCTGTCTTCCACACAGTCTCAGTAGCTGTGAGTCTGGACCACATATTCCTCACTCTGATCGTCCTTCCTCCCACCATGCCGAGTTCACGGACACAAGTGATCCCATACTTGGACACTCCAAAGAGCTGTTCACATTTCTGTTTACAGATTCTGGCCTCTCGCTCTGTCCGCTTCAAGCGGGGCATGAGATGATCACATGTTTTATGCCAAAATATTTGAGTAGCCACAGTCACAAGAAGGCGACAGTGGGAAAGTGCAATTACTGTTGCAAGAGGTGGATGATGATGAGACACAATTGCCAGAAAGTCAGGAGGAGGACCAGAGTGCGTACGTGGAAGACGAGGTGGTGGATGATGAAGTCACTGACCCAACCTGGGAAGGTAATATGCATAGTGAGGACAGCTGCGCAGAGGGGGAGGGAGCCGTAGCACTACAACAGGCAGGAAGAAGCAGTGGGGTGGCCACAGACACAAGGGTAACTGTTTCCCAGAACACTAACATGAGGGAAGTTGCCAGTCCAACTGATAGGTCTTCCCGAGTATGGCTCTTTTTTAAAGACTGTCTAGTTAACCCAAAAAAGGGCATTTGCAACATCTGCCATGCCAGTATCAGCAAAACTACCAGCATGCTCAGGCACATGACAGCAAAGCACCCAACTAGTTGGGCCGAATGCCAGGATCCAGAAACAGCATTTGCGGATGACACCACTGCCTGTTCTGCTGTTGTGCATGTACGCCAATACCCTGTAAATGATGCAGGAAAAAATACCTCCCACCCTGCACCTGTTGTTGCACACTTGCAACCACCACCGTCAGCAACCACGTCCACGTCCTTGTCCTAGCGCAGCGTTCGGTTGTCCCTACACCAGTCCATGGAACGCAAGTGCAAATATGCAACCACCCACCCACAGGCCACAATACTAAACAGCCACATTTACAGACTGCTTGCACTAGAAATGTTGGCTTTTAGGCACTATACATTGTGAGAGCTGCCTGCTAGACATCCAAATTTCAGACTTTACAGAATATATACGAAAAAAAAACTTGACCACCTCAGATGGATACATTATATTGCAGTAGCAATAAACGACTATGCAGAGCATAGCCGGCTGATGGCCCTCTAACAATTGTAAGGGCAACTTGATGGCCCTGTAAAAATAGGCTTTGTGACTTTCAGAGTCCCTCCTTCATAAATGAAACATGATGTGTCTGATCATGTCTCACACACCAGGTAAGATAGTAAAATGTTAAAATTACATTTACTGGTGAATATATTTTTCCCAGTTGAATGCAATTCGAACTTGCAAAAACGCAATAAAAACACTACGTGTGAACATAGCCCAATGTGAGAAGGAGCATTTTTTTTCTGTTATTTTGCCTTATATACCAGTCATTACCCTGGAAAGAATGTTTCTTAACATTTTTTTCCAGGAAAATCCATTTTAGCTTTGTTTCTGTATGTTTTATTGTCAGTCCATAAAAGTGGCATAATACTCTGACAACATTGTTCACAACAGTGATCTGGGATTCAGAGATGCTTTCATGGGTCTTGCCCATGCTGTACCCATGTTATTTCAGCACTGTATTTTCATTGATTTGACCATTTTTTAGACCCCCTCCAGACCATCAGAAAAATGCTCGAGTTTCCCATTGACTTACATTGTACTCAGTACTCGGGTTGAGCACCTGAGCATTACGGTTTGCTCAACCCGAGTACTGAGGAGTACCCGAGCCTTTTTATTGCTCGCTCATCATTAGACACGACATTACCACGTGTGACATGACCTTGTACGAGCATGTGCAGAACCATCCCAGGCTTCATCAGAGCCGGAAGTCCCAGACTAGCATGAAGAAACAGAAAATCTTTCAATTTAAAAAGGAAGTGAAATTGATGGGTGTGACGATACAGCTTATAATCTTAATCAGCCAGACATTTAGTTTTGTTGATCCAGTAGAAATACACTATTATCTTTGTGTTGACTTGTGAATTAATGTGTATTTCTGTGGTGGGTCAAGAAGGACAGACCAGTATTTGTATAACCCTGATTGTTGTCTCCTCTTGGTTGTGAAACAATGATGTTTGTCATTATGCTAATTACATATTATACTAAAGTCAGCTGAATGTTGATTTAAAGTGCCCCCTGCTATACCAACTATGTAAATTGTTTAGCTCAAACAATGAGACCTGAGTGAACCCAGCACCTTTACCTCTGACCTGTGACTGATGACCTTTGCCACATATTTAAATATAAAAAAAAGGATTTTTCTATCCTGCTACAAGGAGAATTGAAAGAGACTTTACAAGGAGAATCAAAGATCAGACTCTCTCAGACCACCAGCTTGGAAGCATGGCTTTAACCAATGAGACACAGATTTGGATTCTACATGATTCCAGCCTAAGGGTATATGGCTCTTACTGCAAAGATACGGATCTGCTCCTTTGACCATCAGAGTGCACATGGATACATTTGGGGAGATCAGGTTGGGACGATGAAGTCACCTGGCCCCATGGATATGTTGTTTGGGGTTATCAGATGGGACTCTCTGGTCAACTGGAACCCATGGAGACATTCAGAGAGGCCAGATTGGGACCAAATGGTCATCTGGCCCCATGGATACTCATGGAGAGGCCAGGGTGGGGTCCTTGGGTCTCCTGGCCTTGTACCTTGTTGGACTGCTAGCTTACTAAGCTTGCCACTACCTCCTCTCTGTGGGGGCCCACCAGAAGCGGGGGGCCACTGATTGAGGTAGTTGGCCCTGGAAGTCCCAAAGTCGCAGCTGTTCTATCCCAGGCCGGCCAGCGGAAGGGTGAGACTGTGTAATGTTGTACCATCTTGGGCATTTGCTGGGACTGTTATATATGTTTATTGTTTGCTTTGTGGTTCAATAAAGTATTGCCACGCCATTTTGCCCTCACCTTGTGTTATCTGAGTAGTGTTACGCCCACAAAAGACCCCGAGTCTTTACAATAGGTTTTCATCTAAGTTTCCTTGGCTGATGTCCATTTTTTGGTGTTCTCAATGCTGATAAAATAAAGCAGATTATCCATCATGCAATTCCATCAGGGAGGCTGCAAATATATTCTGCAACAGTAGAATTGCACAGATTGTACAACCAATGTAATTAGGAACTATTTACAGTGTAAAGAAGAATAAGTACTGAAATTGATGAAGTGGCCCCCAACAGAGCCCTGATCTCCAAATCATCTAGTCTATGTGGAATTCCATGAAGAGACAGGATTTGCGCAAGCCTACAAGCATAAAAGATCTGTGGTTCATTCTCCAAGATGTTTGGAACAACATTCCTGCCAATTGCCTTCAACAATTATGTGCAGGTATGCTTAGAAGAATTGATGCGCATATGTTTTGAAGGCATTTTTACTTTGCAGCATTTTCTCCAAAACTGCCTAAAACTTGATAGTAATGTATATATTCACAGCAATTGGCCAAAACATTGAAATTATCTGCCAAATATTTATTGTGTAGCCCAACAAAAAAATTCTGACCTCTCAAAGCATTGACTCTACAAGACCTGTGACTGAGATCTACCGAAGTTGAAGACCAAGTTAACACCTTCATATTCACCATTTTTAAACATTTTTCGTGGTGTGTCAGAGGGCTTTTCCCTGCTAAAAGAGACCACTACTGCCAGGCTAATTAAGACCACAATAAGAAAGTGCACAAGCGTAATTGACTGTCAGATAATGATACTGAGTTGAAGAACAAAAAACTTTTGACAAGTTCACTGCTTAAAGCAATCATATAATTTAATAGCACCATTTTGGGGTACATAGTGCATACTGTAAAGTTGTTCTCAATTAACCATACTGCAATCCCTGATATTATTAGCTATCATATAGCCTGGTACTGAAAATTGGGAATCTGTCTTCACTAGATTTTTCTTGTCCTTGAAATTTCTCCATGCACATCGCCTGTACTTCGATTTCCTTCTCTGTTCCATTCCTGCAAAGGCTGCAACCCTGTCGTCACTTGCTAGGTTTTAACCACTAACATACAAGTAATGGTCCCCAAGCCTACTAGAACTTAAAACCTTAATAAGCATTAAAAACAAAGTCTGTGATTTATACAATAACAGATGACACAATGTCCTTGAGATGAACTATTGTAATATCACCACAAAGTTGTCCAATAAAATATGCTTAGTATAAAATCTTGCATCTACTTGGATGAACAAGGAGGTGGGCTGCGCTGCTGGAGTAAATCAATTCTTCAGAGAGGATGTTGAGGAAAAGGCTTTTTATTCACAAAGTGTTTCAAAGCCGTACTGGCGTCTTTTTCAATTAAAAAAAAAATCTTTGCTCCCATGACACTAGCAAGATCTCCACAACCCATTGTCGATCCTTGCTGTGCTGTTCTGCAGTGGGGCTTGTTTTCCAACTCTGCTTGCTGTGCTCTCACTCTGACACCAGTGTTGTTTTGACATTCACCAAATGCACACTTTCTACTTGCTTTCCTGGCTACTAAACCGCCACTTGGCAAACTCATGATCCTGTCCTGCAGGCTGGGCTGGAGATTAAAGGGGTTGTCCGATCTTAAACGACAAGTCTGCAGTCACTGGATGTGACTGCAGATTTGTAAATCCTCACATTGCGCGTGTGACTAGCCCAGAGGATGGGGATGACTCGGTACCCGGGCCTATGCCTGGCCTTGGGGATGTCGCGGTGGTCGGATCCCGGGCCCGTACCTTGGGGTTACTGTTTAAAAGGGTTGATGGTTTGTTTATTTTATAAAAGTTTGTGACAACACCTGTGGCTTCTGGTGAGAACCACCAGCGCTGCGCAGTCCACTGAGGCCGATGATAAGGCAGCTGGATGGTATAGCTCCCCACAGGTGGAGCTAGGCCTCAGGGCAGCGTATGGAAAGGGGAATGCAGGACAGGTTAGACCCAGCCGGGTCAGAGCAAGAACAGGGACAAACACGATAGTCACTTCAGTACCTTTTACTGATGGAAATTCAGGCACGTCCCGGAGCACTGTAGAGTGAAGGGTGCATGTCAGGATCCTCCCCAATGAGCGGGTTTAGGGCCTCCTGTTTCTTGCCTCTGCGTAGTAAGTTTCTGACCTGCCTGGAGCTAGGCCTAACTTTGTTTCTGTCCTGCGCTGGCTGACTTTGTGGTAGGGCCTTTTCTTGGAGTACACGCTCCTCAGCTTGCGGGGCCTATGTGTCTCCCGGCTCTGTTACGTATCAGCACTTTAGCGATCCTGGGACTTGTAGTTCTCCAGGGATTCCGGTTATGTCTTACTGGGTCATAGAGATCCCGGTAAGCTTCGGACCCGGTGTCCGGTAAATGCTTCGGGGTGAGCAAGTTAAGCTCCTCTGCCCCCTATGTACTAACTCTCCACTCGCCTTCGGCCTACTCGGGCCCTCACTAGGCTACTCACACTAACGGCAGCTTGCCGCGCTTCACCGATCTTATGGCGCCGGCACACCTAAAGCTCACTCCTCTGAGTTACACTGAGTCTCGGTCTGGATAAGCTCCACTGCAGGATAGCAATTGCAGGAGCTGGAACAGGCTTTTGTCCTCTGAGGTAACTCTTCTCTGACTGTACTGGACTCACTGCTGAACCAGACTGAACTAGACTCTGACTGACTGCTGCCTGGCTCCACTTTTCCTATTTATCTATCCCTAACGGGCTCCCTCTGCTGGTCTGAGGTGGAAGGTGGAGCAGTGTGAATGGTTATGGGGGCCTCTTGTGGAGGAATCCATCAATGCACTCTTCCAGGATCTGTGATACCAAGCGCAGCTGGGCGTCACACGTGCACTGAGGATTCTACAGCGAGTGGTCTTGGGACGGCAAGTATGCAGATTTTATTACTTCCAGCCACATCCTTATTAGACTGTATCCGGCCTCACTCACCGATTCCCTCTGAAAGGTGCTTGCTCAGTGCACTGTTTAGTGGGGGAAGTTTGGGAAACCTTTGATTCACCCCCTTACAAGCTGGAAAGACTGTATTTATGCTTACTTTTGAGATTCTACAAGGGTCTGAGATGCTTGATTATTAGATTATTGCACTATTGTTTCACAACCAATTCAAAGATGCACAAATAAACAAATTCACACAATGGCTAACTGAAATACAGTTTATTTATACAAAAATGATATTACAAAATAAATTGATAAACACAAAAAGTATATGATAGGTAGAAAGATAATATAATATCAATTATTATCAATATTATTGATATATCAATAGGAAAAGATGCATACAGGACAGTGAAATATGTCAACAAAAT
Organism: Phyllobates terribilis; assembly: GCF_046119375.1. NCBI lineage: Eukaryota > Metazoa > Chordata > Amphibia > Anura > Dendrobatidae > Phyllobates > Phyllobates terribilis. Next base: position 519,074,772 of record NW_027362763.1, on the reverse strand, counting down.
ATGAAATAATAAACATGAATTGTGATTAGGAACCATGATTTAATCTGGGGTAACCCCTATTGTATCACAAGATTGCAGATTTCAGAGAGAGCAGACTTTATCCTGCATATTCCTTCATTTCATTATCTCTTCTCTGTGTGCCAAAATCTTGTATACCTTTCTGATGATACTATTTACTATTGATAGTCTTTGCCCTGTGTCTAAACAATGATCTTGGCTTGTCAGTCTGCAAAGGTCCTGAGCTAAGCCCTTTGGAATGTCTTTGCCTTGGACTACTTTGGGAGATTTAAATGATAATTACATAAGTAAAATCAACAAACTGTCAAAAATACCAGACATTTATTAACCTCTGCTCTTCTGGAAAGTCCTTCCACTAGATTTTTAAAAAAAAGTTGTGAGAAGACATTTGATGGTAGTTAATATTGATGGGGTCCCAGGTACAGCTACATTGGACTCTACCCATAAGCTAACAATCTAATTTAGCTCACAGGTATTCACTGGATTTGACACATGGGCTCTGTGCAGACAAGTATATTTCATTCATGCCAAAAGAACCTGAGCAAATCTGGTTAGACAATTCTGTTTGATGTGCTCTTACTCTGCCTCCACACTAGCAACCATTTTTATGTATAGTGACATTTTCATTGAGACTTGTTATAGAGAAAAATTAAAAACCATACAGACATCTCCAGAGAGTGGACATATCACCCTCACATTAAACATATGGAATTAAATATAACTGGGGAAGTGAGAAAGAACTGACACTTCAACCTCCATTGAAGTAGGACTTCACACTGAACATATGAGATTAATTATAACCGGGGAAAAGAAAAACTAATTATAATTGGGGAACCTGCATTTAAGTAGGAACCACCTGCAGTGATCAGGTAATTACCAAAGGAGATCGGCTTGGCGAAGCAGCCACCAGGACGGGGATTCGTTTACTCAGAGCTCGAAAGTACACTTCCCAGGCTAGAGCTTCCTCTGATCAAGGCACTGTTCTGAGACTTCTTGGAGCCAGTGATCTGTGATGAATATTGGGGTATGCATCAATCCGATATTTATGGGAGATATATTTTCAGCATTTTAGTGAAGGGACGAACATAACACATTCACTCACATCACCGTAAGGCCATTCTAACCCATGCAACTTAATATTGGTCCGATGGAATATGTTATTCATGTCATGTTTCAACTCTAGAAAGGTAAAATCGCAATAAGAAACACGACGACAATATCTACCGCCTGGGACCTCCAGAGGTTAAGATATTCTGAAAGTTAGGGTTCTCATAAAATTATAACAGACCTAGCACATCCAACAACAAATCTCAATATGAGCTCACCAAGGGGAGGTATGTGGGCATAACCTTGATCTATTAAAAATGAGAGTTTTGGTGTCTGTCATTTTTCATTCTGGAAGACCAATCGGCCTGTATAAAGGATTGGTGGTGTCCACTTATTGTGGAGTTGGCAGTGACCTTTCCGGGGTATATATATTCCATGCATTGGAATTGGAGGTGTATATACCATACTCTCACTGTGAGTTCCCCAATCACTGCTCTAGTAATGGCAGCAGCCATGGCCTCGTCCATTACTCGTCAGTTAATTGCGTAATTATCCTGACGATTGGAGGCAGCAGAGTTGCTTCACCTGACAAACCGGTAATGGTGATAAGATTTGTGTGATCTCCCCAGTGTTATCTGTGACAACTGGTGGCAGCGGTGGGATCTGCGCAACTCCCCCTGCTGTTATCATTGACAAGATTCCTTACTCTTTGAAGACTTAGATCTTTTCACTAATTTCAGACATTACATTGATTCATACATTGGCCACATTGTTGTTAATAGAAATATTTTTGGCACTGTACAAGAAATCAATTTCATGAAGTGTTCATATGTATTTGGTCAAATCAGGTATCCAAAAGTTATAAAAGTTTTCTTAAAAGTAGCCAATGCAATAATAAAAAATATCCCAAACTCACCATTTAAAGTGAATCTGTCATCAGATACCACAATACAAACTGCTTACATTATTAATTATGGTATATCTTTAGGACCTAATGAGATTGGTGTACTTAGTTTGAAAATCCATAAATCCAAATCAAAACGTCTGACACTGTATAATCCAAACGTGATCTCTAACTTGTCTCATAAAATGCTCTTTTTCATATCAGGTTTATAAAGTCATTCTGACCTGGATTTTCAAAGTGCACAAGCCTCATAAGACCTGAGAGATCTATTTTAGAATGTATGAGGTCTGTATTTTGAAATAAAGTGACAGATCATTTTTAAATCCCTGTTGTAGTGCTGCAGCTTTGGAATGTCTGTTTTTACTTCCCTACAGCATTAATGTGCAGTTCATGCGCATGTGATTACTACAGCCAATAAATGACATTAAAAGTGACGCCTGCATTTATGACACAAGTGACTGGTTGGAGCATTCACATACTTTGATGACACATTATCAGTGCAGGTCAGACAGTAGCAGTGCTGCAGTGGTGAAGGATTTAAAAGGTGAGTTCTGAAATTTTTAAAAAACTTTTGACAACCCTTTTAGTGTTGCAAATAGCCAGAAAGCAAAAAATCTCTTCAGCAACTCTTTTAAAGCACCACTCCAGCAATTTTTATTTTTAATTTCAGAGCTGGAGTGGTGCTACTAATCTAAATTCCCTAACCTAATATTATACTTATCAGCCTCCATCTTCAGCTGTTCCCAGCACTGATCCAGTCCTGCTCCGCCTTCTTGTGACCGCAACTTCTGACTGATCGGAAGTCAGAGGGAACGGTCACAAGCTCTCAATGTAAGTCTATGAAAGCCTTGTTCTGCCTTTCATAAACTTGCATTGAATTATGACTTTCAGCTCACTCCAGGAAACACTGGAGTGATCCGGCAGGTCACAAACTGTTGGAGACTGACAGGAGCCATCCCGGGAACAGCTGAAGATGGCAGTTGGTAAGTGTAAGACTTGGGAAAGGGAACCACTGCAATGTTCCAATAAAAAAAAAACACTGGAGTGATGCACTGCTTTAACTTCATGTATCTTGCATGATTGTGCATGAAGTCCTGTGCATATTATAAAACGTTGTACTGTGTCCTCCTGTATAGTATATAAATCCAAAAGAACAAAAATAATAGGTGACCAGATATACCTAATTAAAGAACCTATAGATGTGAATCATGGTCAATATAAAATAAACATTTATTGAAAAATTCATAAAAACACATAGGGAATAATCATACAATAGAGGAAAAATGTAATCAGAAAAAATGGGCAACTGAGGGTAGGTAAGCACGTAAACGGACATATAAAATCATGTACAAAGGGCACACAATGACCAGGGACAGCCTAAGTAAATATTAAGACAGTCGTAAAGGTAAAGTGCAAAAAGTGCAATAATATTATCCCAAATGGGTAAGTGTAAAGACTGCTTAAAAAGAAGGTAAGTAAGTCAATAAGAAAGAAGGCAGCTGTAAAGGTCAGGGGTACTGGAGGCATAACATGAAAAGTGTCCAATAGACTACCTGAACGTCCCTCAGAGTCCACACAGGTCCGACGCGCGTTTCGCCGTAGGCTTCTACCGGGATGAAGTAGAGAGGATGAGGGAGAGGTATATAAAGGGCAGATGACCAATGAGGAGACAGCTCTAAAAATAAGCATAGCGCTATGCAGGAAAAAACGCCAAGCAGCGATCTGTTGGAAGGCCGCGTCTCATACGAGCGCAGGCTATCCACAGCATCGGTGGTGGCGTGCGTGTCACGCTGGAACGCAAAGGCGCCCGGAAGTGACGAAAGCAGAACATCCGGAGTGCATAATGGAACGCAAAACCGGAAGTGGGATAATGAGACACTCCGAGATGGTAATAACAGAAAGGGGAGGAGGAAATAACTACAGAAGACTCATGCGTGCCACCATGGAACGCAAGGAAACAATGGAACAAGTAAGTAAAGAAAAAAAGGAGTGTGTATAAAAAGAAGAAGAAAAGAATAATGATAATAAAAATAAAGAAATAATAAATGAGAAAGAAAAATAAAAATAAAAATAAAAAATAATAAATAATAAAAAATAAATAATAATGAGTGAAGGAGAAAGGAATATACAAATGTGCACATAAATACATATAAAAATATTATAGAAAAATGTAAATACATTAATAATAGACAAAAAAACATATGGTGACATATACACATCCAAAATGAAAATGTAATGATACTCAAGTCTGTGAAAATAATCTCAGAGATAAGACAAAAAAGGTACAGTGAGGAAAAGATATATATATATATATATATATATTGGTAAAAAATGTCCATAGCCGATGCTATATATCCATATCGTGGCGCATATTCAGTCCGTCCCAAAGCATGTCTTAGGGAACAACATCATGGTCTATTATCCTCTCGTCAACTCATGGTCAGAAGACAACGCCTCAAAAAATACATAGATGGGCGAAAGAACTGAGAAGCAGAAGAAAAAGAACAATAAATAAATAACAAGTAAAAACATCATAAAAACACTAAAAATATATATTGTATGACCAATAAATAGGTGATAAGCAGAAAAAATGCAGAAAAAATGCACAGAGAGACGTCCATAGAAAGGCGGAAAAAGGGGGGGGGGAGGGGGGAGAAGGGGAAGAGGAGGGAGGGAAGGAAAAGGGGGGGGGGGAGGGGGAGGGAATGGGAAAGGAAAGGGGGGGAGGGGAAAAGAGAGAGGAGGGGAAAGGGGGGGGGGAACAGGAGAAGGGAGAAGGGGGAAAGATAGGAGAGAAAGAAAAAGAGGAAGAAGGGTCTAGAGGAAAGGGACAAAGCTGTAAGATTCGTTAAGGCCTAGGGGTACCATGGTGTTAAGGGTGAAAATCCATTTCACTTCTTTTTGGGCCAAGATCTTTTTCCAATTCCCACCTCGAATCCCCACGTGCACCCGATCTATTCCACTAACCTTAAGGAGGGAGGCATCACACCCATGATATTTTTTAAAATGGCGAGGTAAAGTTTTCAATTCATCTAGATTAGTAGATTCATTGGCTGCTATAATGTCCAAAACATGTTCCCTTATTCGTCGCCGAAGCTCCCTGGTAGTCATGCCAATGTACATCTTGTCACAGGGGCATCTGGCACTATAGATAACCCCTATTGTTGTACACGTGATGGTATGCGTGATGGTATACTCCCTAGATTTGTCCGCGTTAGTAAATGTCTTCCTTGAACAGATGTTTGGACAGGCCACACATGACCCACAAGGTCTGCATCCCCAAGAAGGGCCTTTAGATCCAAAGATATACATTTTTTTCTTATTATTAAGATGACTATGGACAAGTTTATCCCGTAAATTCTGAGCCCGTCTATAAGTAACCATAGGATTACGGGGGATATATGAGGAGAGAGTTTTATCCAAAAGAAGAACCTGCCAATGTTTATTCAAAGCATTCCAAATCTCATTACTTCGAGAATTGAATGTTGAGATGAATCTCACAATATCTTTGTCTCCGATTTTTTGTTGCTGTTGGTATAGCAGGTTCTTCCTATCTGAGAATTTAGCTCTCCGATAACTTCTTTGTATAATTTTCTCATTGTAACCTCTCCTTCTGAATCTGTCTTTGAGATCCAACGCCTGTTTTTCAAAACTCTCATCATTGGAGCAGATTCGACGGATTCTCAAGAATTGGCCCGTAGGGATGCCATTAATCAGTTTCTTGGGGTGAGAAGAGTTAGCGTGCAAAAAGGTATTAGTCGCCGTGGATTTGCGAAAAACATCTGTTTGTATGAATCCATCCTGGTCAATATTCAGCTTAACGTCCAGGAACTCCATATTGTGTCTCCCAGTCTTAAATGTTAATTTAATGTTGAGGTTATTGAGATTAAGAGTGGAAATGAGATGTTGCACTTCCGTGACAGAGCCCTGCCATAGAAAGAAAACATCATCAATGTATCGACCCCAGTACAGGATCTTATCAATACCCTGCACTGGGTCGGTCATGAAGATCTCCCTCTCCCACAGCCCCAGGAACAGATTAGCATATGAGGGGGCACAGGCCGCTCCCATTGCTGTCCCCTGGAGCTGTAGGTAGAAGGAGTCTCCATGCAAAAAGAAGTTGTGACTTAAGGTAAACTGTAAGAGCCTGACTACAAGTTCGCGCATCCCAATCTCCACATCTGACATCTCAAGAAAAACCTCAGTGGCCCTGATGCCGTCCTCATGGCGGATGGACGTATAGAGAGATTCAACGTCACATACCACCATGAGGACATCCTCATCCACATGTACCCCGTCCATCTTTTTAAGAAAATCAGTGGTGTCCCTGAGATGGGACGGTAAAATCTCTACCAGAGGATGAAGAATGTGGTCAATAAACCGGCAGGCGGGTTCACAGAAATTTTGTACACCGGACACTATGGGTCTACCTGGTGGATTAATCATATTTTTGTGAATCTTCGGGAGAAGATAAAAAGTGGCAATACGTGGGTTCCTATCAAAGAGGCAGTCAGATTCCTGTTTCGATAGTATTCCTGATGAGACTGCCTCACCCAAAATGGACCTAAGTAGATCCTGATATTTCAGAAGGGGATTAAAGGTAAGTTTTTTATAGGTGGTAGAATCCCCCAGATGTCTCTTTATCTCATTTTCATATTTAGAAATGGGCCATAAGACAATATTGCCACCCTTATCTGAGGGTTTTATAACTAGATCACGAAGGTCACTCAGTTCATCAATTGCCCGCCTCTCTTCTCTACTACAATTATCATAGAGGCGTCTGGTAGGTATATTTTTGAATTCATTAGTGACCAATTGAACAAACAAATCAATATGAGGGTACAGTGAAAGAGGAGGAAATTTTTGAGATTTGGGTTTAATAGAGTCAGGTAACTTACATATATTGGGTATTGTTTGTTCTTCCATGAGGTCCTGTAACGTCTCTACAGCTTCCTGTTCTTCTAGAGTGGGAAACATGTAAGGGTCGATAGGTTTGTGAAACATTTTTTTAAAAATCAATTTGCGAGCGAACAAATGAAGATCTTTTATTGCCACAAAAGGGTCAAAATTACCCGAAGGTGAGAAAGAAAGACCCTTTCCCAGAATATCAATCTGAGATTGGCTCAGAATATGATCAGAAAGGTTAATTACCTTAAGACTAGTATCAGATGATTCTTTGTCATTGACAAGTCCACCGCGAGAGTTATTTCTCCGTGGATCTTGTTTATTGTGTCCCCATCTGGTATTGTAATTGTATCTTGAACAGGAGGATTCATTGGATTCATTATCGGTGGAGGTAGCAGAAGACACTGATGGTTTTCGATCGTTCTGGGTAGTTCTGAATTTCCATTTGTAAATCTTATCATTCTCCTTATCTAGTAAATCACGCTGATATTTTGTTGCTTTGGTAGTCTTAATTTGTTTTTCCCAGGATGTGAAGAGACCATCAATTTCACCATTAAATTTATCGAGATCATTCTGGGGTACAGCTGCTTTAAGCTGGTCCAGAAGAGAATCGATTTCTTTATCCGTCTCGGTCAGAGTCGTCCCGTTTTTCTTAATAATTAATTGAAGGAACTTTCCTGAGCAATCATTACAAATCGCTTCCCATTGTGAAGTGAATTCAATGTCCTCTTTTCCATATGATGGAAACACTTGGACTCTAAGTCCCCTGGGTATAAGATTCTCCTCTACATATCTCTCTAAAGTGAATTTATTCCACCAGACCTTGATCCGGCGGTGATAAAGAAGTTTTAATTTCTGCTTAAAATCACGAATATTTTTTTGGTCATTAATATCAATCTGAGAACTTTTTCCTCTAAAAACAGACAGGGCTAAATCATGCCATGTCGCCTCTTTGGCACGAAAATCCATATTGGGCAAACCTCTGTAAAGATACAGGAAAGTAAATAAATCCAAAAGAACAAAAATAATAGGTGACCAGATATACCTAATTAAAGAACCTATAGATGTGAATCATGGTCAATATAAAATAAACATTTATTGAAAAATTCATAAAAACACATAGGGAATAATCATACAATAGAGGAAAAATGTAATCAGAAAAAATGGGCAACTGAGGGTAGGTAAGCACGTAAACGGACATATAAAATCATGTACGAAGGGCACACAATGACCAGGGCCAGCCTAAGTAAATATTAAGACAGTCGTAAAGGTAAAGTGCAAAAAGTGCAATAATATTATCCCAAATGGGTAAGTGTAAAGACTGCTTAAAAAGAAGGTAAGTAAGTCAATAAGAAAGAAGGCAGCTGTAAAGGTCAGGGGTACTGGAGGCATAACATGAAAAGTGTCCAATAGACTACCTGAACGTCCCTCAGAGTCCACACAGGTCCGACGCGCGTTTCGCCGTAGGCTTCTACCGGGATGAAGTAGAGAGGATGAGGGAGAGGTATATAAAGGGCAGATGACCAATGAGGAGACAGCTCTAAAAATAAGCATAGCGCTATGCAGGAAAAAACGCCAAGCAGCGATCTGTTGGAAGGCCGCGTCTCATACGAGCGCAGGCTATCCACAGCATCGGTGGTGGCGTGCGTGTCACGCTGGAACGCAAAGACGCCCGGAAGTGACGAAAGCAGAACATCCGGAGTGCATAATGGAACGCAAAACCGGAAGTGGGATAATGAGACACTCCGAGATGGTAATGACAGAAAGGGGAGGAGGAAATAACTACAGAAGACTCATGCGTGCCACCATGGAACGCAAGGAAACAATGGAACAAGTAAGTAAAGAAAAAAAGGAGTGTGTATAAAAAGAAGAAGAAAAGAATAATGATAATAAAAATAAAGAAATAATAAATGAGAAAGAAAAATAAAAATAAAAATAAAAAATAAAAATAAAAAATAAAAAATAATAAATAATAAAAAATAAATAATAATGAGTGAAGGAGAAAGGAATATACAAATGTGCACATAAATACATATAAAAATATTATAGAAAAATGTAAATACATTAATAATAGACAAAAAAACATATGGTGACATATACACATCCAAAATGAAAATGTAATGATACTCAAGTCTGTGAAAATAATCTCAGAGATAAGACAAAAAAGGTACAGTGAGGAAAAGATATATATATATATATATATATATTGGTAAAAAATGTCCATAGCCGATGCTATATATCCATATCGTGGCGCATATTCAGTCCGTCCCAAAGCATGTCTTAGGGAACAACATCATGGTCTATTATCCTCTCGTCAACTCATGGTCAGAAGACAACGCCTCAAAAAATACATAGATGGGCGAAAGAACTGAGAAGCAGAAGAAAAAGAACAATAAATAAATAACAAGTAAAAACATCATAAAAACACTAAAAATATATATTGTATGACCAATAAATAGGTGATAAGCAGAAAAAATGCAGAAAAAATGCACAGAGAGACGTCCATAGAAAGGCGGAAAAAAGGGGGGGGGGGGAAGGGGAAGAGGAGGGAGGGAAGGAAAAGGGGGGGGGGGAGGGGGAGGGAATGGGAAAGGAAAGGGGGGGAGGGGAAAAGAGAGAGGAGGGGAAAGGGGGGGGGGAACAGGAGAAGGGAGAAGGGGGAAAGATAGGAGAGAAAGAAAAAGAGGAAGAAGGGTCTAGAGGAAAGGGACAAAGCTGTAAGATTCGTTAAGGCCTAGGGGTACCATGGTGTTAAGGGTGAAAATCCATTTCACTTCTTTTTGGGCCAAGATCTTTTTCCAATAACCACCTCGAATCCCCACGTGCACCCGATCTATTCCACTAACCTTAAGGAGGGAGGCATCACACCCATGATATTTTTTTAAAATGGCGAGGTAAAGTTTTCAATTCATCTAGATTAGTAGATTCATTGGCTGCTATAATGTCCAAAACATGTTCCCTTATTCGTCGCCAAAGCTCCCTGGTAGTCATGCCAATGTACATCTTGTCACAGGGGCATCTGGCACTATAGATAACCCCTATTGTTGTACACGTGATGGTATGCGTGATGGTATACTCCCTAGATTTGTCCGCGTTAGTAAATGTCTTCCTTGAACAGATGTTTGGACAGGCCACACATGACCCACAAGGTCTGCATCCCCAAGAAGGGCCTTTAGATCCAAAGATATACATTTTTTTCTTATTATTAAGATGACTATGGACAAGTTTATCCCGTAAATTCTGAGCCCGTCTATAAGTAACCATAGGATTACGGGGGATATATGAGGAGAGAGTTTTATCCAAAAGAAGAACCTGCCAATGTTTATTCAAAGCATTCCAAATCTCATTACTTCGAGAATTGAATGTTGAGATGAATCTCACAATATCTTTGTCTCCGATTTTTTGTTGCTGTTGGTATAGCAGGTTCTTCCTATCTGAGAATTTAGCTCTCCGATAACTTCTTTGTATAATTTTCTCATTGTAACCTCTCCTTCTGAATCTGTCTTTGAGATCCAACGCCTGTTTTTCAAAACTCATCATTGGAGCAGATTCGACGGATTCTCAAGAATTGGCCCGTAGGGATGCCATTAATCAGTTTCTTGGGGTGAGAAGAGTTAGCGTGCAAAAAGGTATTAGTCGCCGTGGATTTGCGAAAAACATCTGTTTGTATGAATCCATCCTGGTCAATATTCAGCTTAACGTCCAGGAACTCCATATTGTGTCTCCCAGTCTTAAATGTTAATTTAATGTTGAGGTTATTGAGATTAAGAGTGGAAATGAGATGTTGCACTTCCGTGACAGAGCCCTGCCATAGAAAGAAAAAGGCAGTCTCATCAGGAATACTATCGAAACAGGAATCTGACTGCCTCTTTGATAGGAACCCACGTATTGCCACTTTTTATCTTCTCCCGAAGATTCACAAAAATATGATTAATCCACCAGGTAGACCCATAGTGTCCGGTGTACAAAATTTCTGTGAACCCGCCTGCCGGTTTATTGACCACATTCTTCATCCTCTGGTAGAGATTTTACCGTCCCATCTCAGGGACACCACTGATTTTCTTAAAAAGATGGACGGGGTACATGTGGATGAGGATGTCCTCATGGTGGTATGTGACGTTGAATCTCTCTATACGTCCATCCGCCATGAGGACGGCATCAGGGCCACTGAGGTTTTTCTTGAGATGTCAGATGTGGAGATTGGGATGCGCGAACTTGTAGTCAGGCTCTTACAGTTTACCTTAAGTCACAACTTCTTTTTGCATGGAGACTCCTTCTACCTACAGCTCCAGGGGACAGCAATGGGAGCGGCCTGTGCCCCCTCATATGCTAATCTGTTCCTGGGGCTGTGGGAGAGGGAGATCTTCATGACCGACCCAGTGCAGGGTATTGATAAGATCCTGTACTGGGGTCGATACATTGATGATGTTTTCTTTCTATGGCAGGGCTCTGTCACGGAAGTGCAACATCTCATTTCCACTCTTAATCTCAATAACCTCAACATTAAATTAACATTTAAGACTGGGAGACACAATATGGAGTTCCTGGACGTTAAGCTGAATATTGACCAGGATGGATTCATACAAACAGATGTTTTTCGCAAATCCACGGCGACTAATACCTTTTTGCACGCTAACTCTTCTCACCCCAAGAAACTGATTAATGGCATCCCTACGGGCCAATTCTTGAGAATCCGTCGAATCTGCTCCAATGATGAGAGTTTTGAAAAACAGGCGTTGGATCTCAAAGACAGATTCAGAAGGAGAGGTTACAATGAGAAAATTATACAAAGAAGTTATCGGAGAGCTAAATTCTCAGATAGGAAGAACCTGCTATACCAACAGCAACAAAAAATCGGAGACAAAGATATTGTGAGATTCATCTCAACATTCAATTCTCGAAGTAATGAGATTTGGAATGCTTTGAATAAACATTGGCAGGTTCTTCTTTTGGATAAAACTCTCTCCTCATATATCCCCCGTAATCCTATGGTTACTTATAGACGGGCTCAGAATTTACGGGATAAACTTGTCCATAGTCATCTTAATAATAAGAAAAAAATGTATATCTTTGGATCTAAAGGCCCTTCTTGGGGATGCAGACCTTGTGGGTCATGTGTGGCCTGTCCAAACATCTGTTCAAGGAAGACATTTACTAACGCGGACAAATCTAGGGAGTATACCATCACGCATACCATCACGTGTACAACAATAGGGGTTATCTATAGTGCCAGATGCCCCTGTGACAAGATGTACATTGGCATGACTACCAGGGAGCTTCGGCGACGAATAAGGGAACATGTTTTGGACATTATAGCAGCCAATGAATCTACTAATCTAGATGAATTGAAAACTTTACCTCGCCATTTTAAAAAATATCATGGGTGTGATGCCTCCCTCCTTAAGGTTAGTGGAATAGATCGGGTGCACGTGGGGATTCGAGGTGGGAATTGGAAAAAGATCTTGGCCCAAAAAGAAGTGAAATGGATTTTCACCCTTAACACCATGGTACCCCTAGGCCTTAACGAATCTTACAGCTTTGTCCCTTTCCTCTAGACCCTTCTTCCTCTTTTTCTTTCTCTCCTATCTTTCCCCCTTCTCCCTTCTCCTGTTCCCCCCCCCTTTCCCCTCCTCTCTCTTTTTCCCTCCCCCCCTTTCCTTTCCCATTCCCTCCCCCTCCCCCCCCCCCCTTTTCCTTCCCTCCCTCCTCTTCCCCTTCTCCCCCCCCCCCCCTTTTTTCCGCCTTTCTATGGACGTCTCTCTGTGCATTTTTTCTGCATTTTTTCTGCTTATCACCTATTTATTGGTCATACAATATATATTTTTAGTGTTTTTATGATGTTTTTACTTGTTATTTATTTATTGTTCTTTTTCTTCTGCTTCTCAGTTCTTTCGCCCATCTATGTATTTTTTGAGGCGTTGTCTTCTGACCATGAGTTGACGAGAGGATAATAGACCATGATGTTGTTCCCTAAGACATGCTTTGGGACGGACTGAATATGCGCCACGATATGGATATATAGCATCGGCTATGGACATTTTTTACCAATATATATATATATATATATATCTTTTCCTCACTGTACCTTTTTTGTCTTATCTCTGAGATTATTTTCACAGACTTGAGTATCATTACATTTTCATTTTGGATGTGTATATGTCACCATATGTTTTTTTGTCTATTATTAATGTATTTACATTTTTCTATAATATTTTTATATGTATTTATGTGCACATTTATATATTCCTTTCTCCTTCACTCATTATTATTTATTTTTTATTATTTATTATTTTTTATTTTTTATTTTTATTTTTTATTTTTATTTTTATTTTTCTTTCTCATTTATTATTTCTTTATTTTTATTATCATTATTCTTTTCTTCTTTTTATACACACTCCTTTTTTTCTTTACTTACTTGTTCCATTGTTTCCTTGCGTTCCATGGTGGCACGCATGAGTCTTCTGTAGTTATTTCCTCCTCCCCTTTCTGTCATTACCATCTCGGAGTGTCTCATTATCCCACTTCCGGTTTTGCGTTCCATTATGCACTCCGGATGTTCTGCTTTCGTCACTTCCGGGCGCCTTTGCGTTCCAGCGTGACACGCACGCCACCACCGATGCTGTGGATAGCCTGCGCTCGTATGAGACGCGGCCTTCCAACAGATCGCTGCTTGGCGTTTTTTCCTGCATAGCGCTATGCTTATTTTTAGAGCTGTCTCCTCATTGGTCATCTGCCCTTTATATACCTCTCCCTCATCCTCTCTACTTCATCCCGGTAGAAGCCTACGGCGAAACGCGCGTCGGACCTGTGTGGACTCTGAGGGACGTTCAGGTAGTCTATTGGACACTTTTCATGTTATGCCTCCAGTACCCCTGACCTTTACAGCTGCCTTCTTTCTTATTGACTTACTTACCTTCTTTTTAAGCAGTCTTTACACTTACCCATTTGGGATAATATTATTGCACTTTTTGCACTTTACCTTTACGACTGTCTTAATATTTACTTAGGCTGGCCCTGGTCATTGTGTGCCCTTTGTACATGATTTTATATGTCCGTTTACGTGCTTACCTACCCTCAGTTGCCCATTTTTTCTGATTACATTTTTCCTCTATTGTATGATTATTCCCTATGTGTTTTTATGAATTTTTCAATAAATGTTTATTTTATATTGACCATGATTCACATCTATAGGTTCTCCTGTATAGTATATAACATTGTCTGTACTTAAATTCTGCACAGAGGAAAGACTGTCAATTTTAAATAACAACATTCACCTAATATACTATCAGAAATGTCTGAAAAAAGAAGAAAGATTTACTGTTGAGTATACCCCAGCCAATAAGTATATATGATGGTATATTATAAAATCATAGCATTTAATTTAGGGCAAACAGAAAATAAAAAAAAATGAGGGATCAGTTTTATAAAAATGTAATAAATTTTATTCATCATTATATAAATACAGAAAACAAAAGAAATATATGAAAAGAGAGGTGAGGGGGACTGCTAAGGCACCATGGTAAGAGGTGTGAAAGAATTACCATAGTGAAAAAAGAGAGACCCATTCAGATGTTCTCCATTTAGACCACATTCCCTAAGATGGTGAAGGAACCTCCAGTGTATTACTGTCACAAGGATGGAAGTTGTCCATTTTATAGAAATAAAACAGTCTTTACTAATTCAACCGTTTCACAAGAGGGAGCAGGCACAAAACGTATAATTCTCATCTTCATCTGTTTTACAGAAGCACAGACGTATCAATTACATGTGGCTGCACTTCACTTCTAATGACATTTTTTTCTGTCCTTCATTGGCCACAGCCCTCTCTAATGATACCCTGGCCCCAGTTTGCAAGTCCAGTATTTATTCACTATAACTGCCATATCTGGCCTAAAAATTTCCTCTTAAGCACAACTCCTAGATGCCTTGGGTTCAAAACTCACAGCTATATTTCTGGCTTTGGGCCATACTCATTACAGCTGGCTCTCTTTCTGTGTCTTTTCCACTTCACCACACAGGGTCCAGGTTGTTCCAGCATATTACTCTGCCACTGGATCCAGTTACAGAATCTTCCTTCCGCTGTTCTGCTTCGTTCTTCACACACTAGCATGCAACTCACTTCCATTTTCTTCCAAAGCAAATCACTAACTAACCACACACTCTAATCAGGAACTACCTAAATTCATAGCTCCATAACTGCTCTCACTGGCTAGGCTGACTGGTTGCTAACCTTTGCCAGCTACAGCCAACGTGAGATATTGCAGAGAATCCTGTAACAACATCACATTACAGTAGAGTTACACCTATACAATACACATGAATCTCTACATGAAGGATGTTTTTTCTTTCTCCTCACTCTTACACAGAGGAAAATCCTTTTCTGTTGCTGTCCTTGGCAACCCAAACCTGAAAAATATAAAAACAGCACACATAGCAATCATTTTTATAATGTTCTTGTCATCTTTTCTTCTTTTTGAGTGTATGCACAAAATCATGTACACACTAGAGTACTGCTTTGTACAGTCCTTGGATAGTAAGGAATGAAGGAGATATAGTCCCTTTTAGGATAACAGTTCTTGTATTAGGCACACTGTCCTGCTTGGACAAGGACAAAGAACAGTCCTTTTAGAAAAAACGCAATCCTTCATCGATGTGGCTCAGTCCATAACTGAGGGTGTAGGAGCCTCCTGCTGCATAAGTGCCATTGATCCAGCAAAAAAGAAGTGTAACAGGAGCAACAAAAATTTCAAAGAAAAACTAAAAGTTCAGCCTTTCTGGCTTCTTTAGGCTTTTCTTTGGACACCTGCGGGTTTACAACAGGAACTTTTCACCCTGTTCACATAACAAAAGATCTTGTCTGGCCTACAACTGCAGGAACTCTTCTAGAACCCGACTGGTCCACAAGACAGCCACTGAAAGGGAATCTTCAGAATTTGTACCCTTTTAAACTAAGCCATGGCCCAATAGTGGCTTCACTTCTCCGGAGCTTTAGGGGTCTTCTTTTCTTGTTGGACAGCCAAGCCACCCCTTCCCTAATTCGCCTTCCTCCTTCTTGCAGCATTGGGACCTGGGCTCTTTGTGCCATCAGGATATTGGTAGGGGCCTGAGGTGGAGATGGAGTTAAAAGTCCACTTCTCTTGTTGCTCCTGTTACCACCAATCCACGACCAATCCACGATCCATCAAAGTTGATTGTGTCATCTTCTGGAGGAGAGTGGAATGTCATCACTGTCCTATGGTCGCTCTTCCTCGTCTGAGCCTCTCTTGGTTGAGACCACCCAAAGACTGCGCGCTGGTGACTGTTACGCACACGCCCGGACTGACTGGCGTGAGTGTGGTTAGTGATCCCACTGGACCATGAACCGAGGAGTGCCTGGAGGGGCGTGACTAAGTATCAACTCGGTCCGACCAAGGTCGCACGGCGGCTCAGTCGACTCTGTGAACCAGGGAGGAACCGAGCAGAGGGACCAGGTGCTACTCCAGGTCAGACCCCGGTCACAGCTGTTGACCCACACCGGGGAATGCAGGAACGGGCAGGCACAGCTGGTATGCAGACAGGAGGATACTGGCAGGCACAGCTGGTATGCAGACAGGCAGGTACTGGCAGGCACGGCTGGTATGCAGACAGGCGGGTGCTGGCAGGCACGGCTGGTATGCAGACTGGCAGATACTGGCAGGTAGGAACGCAGGCTGGATAGGGACCAGTACAGACTGGGATACAGGAACAAAGCCGTGGGTGCGGTGGACTAGCAGAGCAGAACCGCAGGTATGACGGACAAGCTGAGCAGAGCAGAACCGCAGGCGCAGAGGACAAGCAGAGCAGAGCGAAACCGCAGGTGTGGTGGACAAACAGAGCAGAGCGAAACCGCATGTGCGGTGGACAAGCAGAGCAGAGTGAAACCGCAGGTGCGGTGAACAAGCAGAGCGAAACCGCAGGTGCAGTGGACAAGCAGAGCGGAGTGAAACTGCAGGTGCGGTGAACAAGCAGAGTGGAGCGAAACTGCAGGTGCGGTGGACAAGCAGAGCAGAGTGAAACCGCAGGTGCGGTGGACAAGCAGAGCAGAGCGAAACCGCAGGTGCAGTGGACAAGCAGAGCAGAGCGAAACCGCATGTGCGGTGGACAAGCAGAGCAGAGTGAAACCGCAGGTCCGGTGAACAAGCAGAGCGAAACCGCAGGTGCGGTGGACAAGCAGAGCGGAGCGAAACTGCAGGTGCGGTGGACAAGCAGAGCAGAGCGAAACCGCAGGTGCGGTGGACAAGCAGAGCAGAGTGAAACCACAGGCGCGGAGGACAAGCAGAGCAGAGCGAAACCGCAGGTGTGGTGGACAAACAGAGCAGAGCGAAACCGCATGTGCGGTGGACAAGCAGAGCAGAGTGAAACCGCAGGTGCGGTGAACAAGCAGAGCGAAACCGCAGGTGCAGTGGACAAGCAGAGCGGAGTGAAACTGCAGGTGCGGTGAACAAGCAGAGTGGAGCGAAACTGCAGGTGCAGTGGACAAGCAGAGCAGAGCGAAACCGCAGGTGCGGTGGACAAGCAGAGCAGAGTGAAACCGCAGGTGCGGTGGACAAGCAGAGCAGAGTGAAACCGCAGGTGCGGTGGACAAGCAGAGCAGAGCGAAACCGCAGGTGCGGTGGACAAGCAGAGCAGAGCGAAACCGCAGGTGCGGTGGACAGGCAGAGCATAGTGAAACCGCAGGTGCGGTGGACAAGCAGAGCAGAGCAAAACCGCAGGTGCGGTGAGCAAGCAGAGCAGATACACACAAGGTACTTGCAATGAAGTAGCGAGTGGACACAAAACTCACAAACAGAAGTACAGAGACAACGAGTTGGAGTTAGGTGCAGGTTTAGACACTGCAGGAAAAGGGAAGGTTCGGATATAGAGACAAAACAGGTAACAGGCTAGGACACAGTTCAGACAGGAACTGAACCAGGAACAAGATACTGGAACAGGCCTGGGTATACAGCCCCCAGGGTGGCGGAACAGACTAGAAGTCACAGTTACAGATAACGGGCCTGGGTATACAGCCCCCAGGGTGGCGGAGCAGACTAGAAGTCACAGATACAGGTAACAGGCCTGGGTATTCAGCCCCCAGGGTGGCGGAAACAGACAAAATACAGGACAGGACCTGGCAACTCAGTTGCACAGAACACACTGAAAGAAAGTGCTTCTCAGGCACCTCCTACTGGGTGGAGGGGGTTTAAGTATCCAGTGACTCACAGCAATAGGCTGGGGACGCATTAGGAGTGCGCACACAGTAACTATAAGAATCAGGCAGTAACCGCACCACTGCCCTAAGCAATCAGACAAGAGACATGCACACAGCAGGTACTGGAGCAAAGTGTGCAGCCTGGACTGATAGGTAAGATGGCGGTCTTGCATGGTGGGAGGTGGTAAGCCATGCCAGCACGCCGCCTTGGATGTTACAGCGACATTGCCTTCTGGTAAGCAGTATAATGGCGCCTGTCTCCTGTTCACCTCACTATCTTTAACTTCAGCTCTACCCCTCTGTGAGCTTTACTTCCCCTTCTCCAACTGGAGCTCCATCTTCCTCCAGTGTCACAATCCTTAGTCACTCCCCCTGTGCATTTTCTTCACCTCCTGGTGGGCAGGCCTTGTCATTCCATCGCATCCTCTTCTGGTGCACACCTCCCACAGGGGGCAGATTTTTTTTTTTTACAGGGAATCTCCTTCTCTCGACCCCCTAAAGTGGGCTGTCTTGTCCTGACTGCTGAATTTTGCTAGGAAATTCGAATTGCAGTGAATCAATTCTCTTTAAATCAAAAGTAATTCAAAGCCCCTAATTTACCTAAGAGATTTGTGTTGCTCAGTGAGTCTCCTCTGATTCTCTTAATCTACTATTGTTCTGTCTTCTTACACGGTCATACGGTGTGCAATCTGACCTACAGCATAAACCTCTTCTGTCTTCAAAAATAAGTACACCGTTCTCTGTAGTCTAATTTATTTATTTGTCAACAGTTGGTTGTATAGAACCGAAATGTATTTGTGGTAAAACTGCAAGAATACAAATAACAGGAATAAGTATTGAGCTTAGAATATCACATAACTATGACATTTACAGTGAAAGCACACAGCAAGATGGAGTTTGTGCATGTGAACACATGACTTAGTAAAATCACCCTCTGATTTAACAGCACTTCTGAATAGACAATACCACAGAACAGAGATTGTTTTTTTTACCAGATATATTTTATCCAGGATAATGTAGTTTTAGTAATATAATTCAGGAGAAAGTTTTACACAACTGTTCTGCTAGACTGCTTTATACAAAATGACTGCTTCACCAGGAACTTCTTACCCAAAATGCATTGGTTTCTTCCTCAATGCAATTGACAGCTTTACAGAAAAACAACATGTAATACAATTAAATGTCAACAGATGGTGCTATTATCACATTAGACGTCACTAACAGGGTATTACAGCTTGTAACCACTTGTGACTACAGTAACCTCGTCTGTTGCCCTAATGGGCAGAACAATTATTATTATATTTTTCTCCCGCACTTATCTTTTTCATTGTTGTGCTGTCATACACTACGTGTATAGTATTTTCGGTGTTTTAAAATTATATTTCCCTTTCTCTATGGCTGATAGCTGTGACATCCTCTTGCCCTCCATGACCATTGCAAAATAGCTTCTGCATTCCCTGCTTCTTGTCTGCTTTATACAGCATATGATAGTCCTTCCTGACTGAATACAATATTGATGTATTGATGTGATATCTGATACAAGATCATACAATCCTTCTCTGCAATGTGTAAAATGATAAGCATTTTAGGGGATTCACTTGTAAGAAGTTGTACATTGTTCAAATTCTCTGAGTTCAGCAAATTTCTAAAAATTTGACACACATTTGATTTCCATCGAATCAATTTGCTCATCATCTCTGACAGTGTTATATACAGACGCACAATTTTATAAAGTAATTGTAGTGCAATCTTCCTAAATCAATTCCCAGTTCCCAGCTTACCTTGACAAGATGGTATCTACAGTATATTTGTACTTTTGGATTATGTACGTGTTTGTACTTGTTGCTAGCCTTCAGAGAAATAGATTTCCTGTGGTCTAACTATTAAATGGCATGCTGTCAGCATGGCAAAATCCTATTTTTGTACACAGCAGATAAAGATTAGCTTCTCGACTTTAGCAAAAATGTTTAGCTGTTATTTCTGCAAGTAAAGCTATGTTTATACCAACAGTTTTCTAATAAATCTATTAAACCCAGTCTCCAGGCTTCAGCATGAGAGGGATCTGCTGCCCTAGAGCTGCAGTAAAAGCAACTGTAAAGTATTTGCTGGTTATGTTCTATAATCTTCAAAAATCAATCTGAAAAGCCAGCGAGCGGAATTTGATCTCAGTATGTTTACAATGAAAAATCAGAAAAACTATAGCCATTTTACAATGAAGGGGCTTATATTTGTGTTAATAAAAAAACTCACAGAACCTAATATTTTATGTCATAACTGTCTACTAGAGATGAGAAAATTTATTCAAGTGAAATTAATTATTGTCGAATTTTGCAAAAAATTGTATTTTCCAGAGTATGGATTTTTTTAAACATCTGCTTCAAGTGAATTCAGCAAAATGGCAGCCAGCTGCAAGATGCCATTTTACGGAACCGTAGAGGGCCAGACAAATGGATAAAAAAAACAATACTCACCTCACCGTTCTCCTGTCCTACCACTCCCACAGCTCGCCGTCCGGTCCGCCACATCTCTTCTTTCCCCCTACCACTTTTGCATGGATTCTTTTTGTCCTCTTCACTCCAGCCCAAAGACTTATGGCATGACTAGGTTTCTGATGTCTCCGCAAAGTACATGTCGTAACATCACAATGTTATAAAGCATGTCGCCCAAATAGGGGCACTGCACGCCATGACTTTTGGGGTCTGATCACGCTGGAAGTCCTAGCCCAGAGTGAAGAGTCTGAAGAGAATCCATGTGCAAATGAAGATGACAGGATGTGGGGATGGCTTGATAGGTGAGCAGTGAGGTGATTAGTATTATTTTTTCAAAATCCTAAGTTTATTATACTCTGGGGCCTGGAGGAACCCTAGAGCATAATAAGTAACATTCAATTTGTAGAACATACAGTGGCTTGCGAAAGTATTCACTCCCTTGGTTTTTTACTTATTTTGTTACATTACAACCTGTTTTAAACATTTTTGTAATCTGATTTGTGTGTAATGCATCAGCACTAAACAGTCTAAGTTAGTGAAGTGAAGTGAGAAAAAAATAGGCATAAATTAAATGTATGGGATCAAATAACTAAAAATTGGAATGTGCCTATGTATTCCCTTTTGCTATGAAGTTCCTAAAGATTTCTGGCACAAACATAAGTCACATTGTTACTGAAAGAGAGTCCACCTGTGTGCAATCTGAGGGTCTCATGGTCTGCCAGTATATACACACCGTTTTTGAAAGGCCACAGAGGCTGCAGCACCATTAAGCAAGAGGCACCCCTAACCAAACAACACCGTGAAGACCAAGGAGATCTCCAAACAAGTCAAGGACAAAGTTGTTGAGAAGTACAAGTTACGGTTGGGTTATAAAAAATATCCCAATCTCTGATGATCCACCAGAGCACCATCAAATCCATTATCATCAAATGGAAAGAATATGTAAGGTATAAAACAGCGGGAAAAAACAGAGCAACACATCAAGGTGTAATAATAAATAAACCTAGTATATGAATCAACATGCAAAATTATGCAATAATATTACACCACTGAAATGTGCGACATATGAATAAAAAGATGACTAAGCTTAGTAGCACACTATAAGAAAGCAAAGAAACTCCCATCATGAAAAAGCACTGTTTCTAGCTGACAAAAGCGGCTACATATACAAGAAATGAGGTATGATGATATACTACTGGCACAATACCATAAATCATAGTACCGCAGATTTGGTAAAGCTGAAAATGTATACAGGCAAAGGTATATAGAGGTTGGTTTGGCCTGCCTTAGGTAGATCCCTTCTTTTTATGCAGTGGTGCCCTCTTTACATTTTTTACAAAACTAGAACTTGTTACAATATTGAGAAGTTTTTCCTATATAAAATTCTTTTAGGATCCACTCATGGGTTTG
Source organism: Phyllobates terribilis (assembly GCF_046119375.1). Lineage (NCBI taxonomy): Eukaryota > Metazoa > Chordata > Amphibia > Anura > Dendrobatidae > Phyllobates > Phyllobates terribilis. The sequence goes on along the minus strand of NW_027362763.1, from coordinate 519,052,793 downwards.
GCTACACAAATCACATGCAAAAACTGCACAAAAACTTCCATGTTTTAAAAACTTAGTTGTTCACATTAACATACAGTTTTGTGGAAGAAATAAGTCTAAAGTTGTGTTATCAATGCTATGTTTCAATTCAATCAAGTTGAGATTTTTCGGCTTTTTCTCATTTTATACACCTAGAAAATATTTGAAGAAGGTGTCTTGGCATGAGATTTTCTTTATAAAAGTTTCTTTATAAATATCTGTGTTTCACAGCTGGCAGCGGAAGTATCCAACAGTTTCCAAAAGTCTGGACAATTGAGTTTTAAAATTTCTGGTTAAAAAATAAAAAAAGTTGGTGAAATATTGACTAAATATTATCTATTACAGTTATATACACTTTCTCCCCTGTGTTTTTAAGCTTTTGTAAAAAAAATCCATGATTTTACAGGATTATTTACAATTTTAAAGGCTTTTTTTCTTAGCAATTTTTTTAAATTTACTTGTGTATTTCCAGTCCTATAAAGAAGTCTATGGGAAAAAGAAAACAGAAACTAAAAGCAGATATTTTTAAATATTTAGTAATCTCTTTAAATACCATCAATTACATAATGAGCATCTGTCCGAAATCCAAGTGTTTTTCATTGAATAGGCATGTAATTTGCTATAACTCCAATAGATTGAAAAAGGCTGCATGCCAGCAATGTCTAAAGGTTTGGAGATAAACTGTTCATCAAAACAAATTTTATGATTCACTGTCTATTAGTGATGGGAGAGCTTGCTCGCCACTGCTCAGTACTCGCCCGAGCGTCTCACTGCTCGAAATGCTTGGCGTTCCTCGAGTATTTCCGGGATGCTCAGGCGGGAGCTCGGGTCCCCACCCTGCATGGGATTGCCTGCCACTCACTGTAATGCCATAACCATCTTGGTTGTGGTATTACAGTGCTGGCCGCATAGCATCATCGGGTCTATATCAGACCTAGTGATCCTATGCTCGTCACAGTGTACCCCGGAAATAGAAGCAAAACCTACAAAAGACAAAAATATATCTCATACCCTACCATCATTATATATAAATGTAAAGCAAAGTTGCATAATAAATATAGGGTACTTAGTGAACTATTTTTGATCAAAAAAAGTATACAAGCCGTCCCACCAGCGGGAAGGTGACCCTAAATTGGGACGGTACCTATACTGTCTATATTAAAAACCTTACTGTATATCAAAGTTGAAGTAATGCATATAAAAGGGTAGACAAATAGGACCGGGTCCCAACTCCAGACCACCTAGGCCCGTGGTAAGCTACATATATACTAATCAGCTCAACAAAGGGGATACCAAACCCTTAAATTGCACAGAATGCAAACAAGACAAAAAACCAAGCAATGTGAACCTCAGGGTCACCTTGCCGCTGGTGGGACGGCTTGTATACTTTTTTTGATCAAAAATAGTTCACTAAGTACCCTATATTTATTATGCAACTTTGCTTTACATTTATATATAATGATGGTAGGGTATGAGATATATTTTTGTCTTTTGTAGGTTTTGCTTCTTTTTGCTAGTGTGAACATGCTCCTATTTCTTGCATGTCTACCATCTTAGACCTCAGTTCACATTGCTTGGTTTTTTTACCCCGGAAATAGGCAGAGGAGGTAGAGCTGCTGCTGAGTGAGGCAAAGATTTGCTTGGTTATTAGTTAGTATAGGTATTCCACAACATATATATATATCCATCTGAACTAACATCCTTCTGAGGATTAATCCAGCTGCATATACAGTTAGGTCCATATATATTTGGACAGAGACAACATTTTTCTAATTTTGGTTCTATACATTACCACAATGAATTTCAGCTTTCATTTGAGGGTATCCACATTAAAACTGGATGAAGGGTTTAGGAGTTTCAGCTCCTTAACATGTGCCACCCTGTTTTTAAAGGGACCAAAAGTAATTGGACAGATTAAATAATTGTAAATAAAATGTTCATTTCTCGTACTTGGTTGAAAACCCTTTGTTGGCAATGACTGCCTGAAGTCTTGAACTCATGGACATCACCAGACGCTGTGTTTCCTCTTTTTTGATGCTCTGCCAGGCCTTCACTGCGGTGGTTTTCAGTTGCTGTTTGTTTGTGGGCCTTTCTGTCTGAAGTTTAGTCTTTAACAAGTGAAATGCATGCTCAGTTGGGTTGAGATCAGGTGACTGACTTGGCCATTCAAGAATAATCCACTTCTTTGCTTTAATAAACTCCTGGGTTGCTTTGGCTTTATGTTTTGGGTCATTGTCCATCTGTAGTATGAAACGACGACCAATCAGTTTGGCTGCATTTGACTGGATCTGAGCACACAGTATGGCTCTGAATACATCAGAATTCATTCGGCTGCTTCTGTCCTGTGTCACATCATCAATAAACACTAGTGACCCAGTGCCACTGGCAGCCATGCATGCCAAAGCCATCACACTGCCTCCGCCGTGTTTTACAAATGATGTGGTATGCTTTGGATCATGAGCTGTACCACGCCTTCGCCATACTTTTCTCTTTCCATCATTCTGGTAGAGGTTGATCTTGGTTTCATCTGTCCAAAGAATGTTCTTCCAGAACTGTGCTGGCTTTTTTAGATGTTTTTTAGCAAAGCCCAGTCTAGCCTTTTTATTCTTGATGCTTATGAGTGGCTTGCACCGTGCAGTGAACCCTCTGTATTTACTTTCATGCAGTCTTCTCTTTATCATAGATTTGGATATTAATACGCCTACCTCCTGGAGAGTGTTGTTCACTAGGTTGGCTGTTGTGAAGGGGTTTCTCTTCACCATGGAGATTATTCTGCGATCATCCACCACTGTTGTCTTCCGTGGGCACCGAGGTCTTTTTGCATTGATGAGTTCACCAGTGCTTTTTTTCTTTCTCAGGATGTACCAAACTGTAGATTTTGCCACTCCTAATATTGTAGCAATTTCTCGGATGGGTTTTTTCTGTTTTTGCAGCTTAAGGATGGCTTGCTTCACCTGCATGGAGAGCTCCTTTGACCGCGTGTTTACTTCACAGCAAAACCTTCCAAATGCAAGCACCACACCTAAAATCAACTCCAGGCCTTTTATCTGCTTAATTGAGAATGACATAACGAAGGGATTGCCCACACCTGTCCATGAAATAGCCTTGGAGTCAATTGTCCAATTACTTTTGGTCCCTTTAAAAACAGGGTGGCACATGTTAAGGAAGTGAAACTCCTAAACCCTTCATCCAAGTTTAATGTGGATACCCTCAAATGAAAGCTGAAAGTCTGAACTTCAACTGCATCTGAATTGTTTTGTTTAAAATTCATTGTGGTAATGTCTAGAACCAAAATTAGAAACATGTTGTCTCTGTCCAAATATATATTTCTGTATTTCTGGTGACAGCAGGAGATAGGCAGGGTTTGTGAACAGTGTATACAGCACAGTAGGTCCATTGCACGTTCTGTCTGCCGCTGCTGCCTGTTACAGATATCCATTGGATTAGATATCAGGGCTAATTTGTTTTTTTTGCTCTTATTCCTGATTATTTCCCTAAAAAGCAATACAGTCCAATATTTTACTGCTCCATTTGCTTGTTAGCACTGCATAATACAGCCAGATCTTTTTCATCATCAGATGGGATCCCATATTACTGTTATACAAATCCAGCAATTTGTAGGGGACGTGCCAGATTTTATACTCCATTTACAGTTTAGCAAAAGTGCGTTGGTGAACTTATTCACACGTGGTGGCTGAGCAATACTAAATTAGAAGGGCAGTGCTGAAAACCGTGGGCATCCGTACGATATTACTGTGATACAAATGCAGCAATTTGTAGGGGACGTGCAAGATATTATACTCCATTTACAGTTTGTCAGCAGTGTGGTAGTGAAGCTATTCACACGTGGTCGCTGACCAATAATAGTAAAATACAAGGTCGGTGCTTAAAACCGTGGGCGTCCGTCAGACGCATCATATATTACTGTGGTACAAATCCAACAATTTGTAGGGGATGTGTAAAATATTCTACTCCATTTAAAGTCAATACAAATAGGGGTATAATTCGCGCTTGGGTAGTGGGTAGAGGGAAATTGGGGAGATACCAACGTGGGGGTGTAACTAAGGACTAGTCGTAGATTGGATAAAATTAATTAAGCTTTATTTGAAATAAATAAAAGGTGTTTAGAACCAGTTAAAAGTGATAAAGTCTCTGACCAGAGGCCAGTATATCTAGAGAATAGGAGTAACGTATTATATTTTGATAGAAGATGGTCCTTAGTGTGGTCCAGAGGTGTAAGAACCTGTGGAAAAAGGGTAAGGGAGGTTAGTTTAGTGGGATCATTGGATAAGGTCAAGATGAGATAGATGGTGACCAATGTACCTGTAGTAGGGTCCTTGTTCTTATTGGTGAATAAGTATCAGGGACTATCTGTAAGGTAGGTGCTCTTATTCCATGGTGGGAGAATCTACAGGACTAAATGATAGGTATGAAGGATTAATTCAGGTAGAGAGATGCTGCAAAGTAAGTAAATTCTCTGTACCTACTGTAATCCGGGCAGATATTAGTTTCGGGTAAGAAGAGGTCCAGGGGCCTAGGTTTCCTGAAAACCTGGTGTCCTAGGTTGTCTTTTTAGTCTACCTGCAGTGCGAAGGTAGAGGGTGGGTAAAAAACGATCTTTGCCCTAGTGGGGGCTATAAATAAGTAGTGGATAATTACCTGATGATGCAGGTGTGTTCCAATAGGTCACCTGTAGCAGTCCAGGGAAGTCCAGTGGGTCTATTACAGTGGTGACCCTGTACGTCCTGGTGGTGTGATAATTGTACCTGTGGTGAGGTAAGTCACATGGGTCAGGTGAGGCAGGATGTCAACCAACCAAGGTATGAGAATCCTACTAGGTATACCTTGTCAGGGAAGTTTGTAGCACGGTGGTTCCCCTAGGTCCTAGAGCCGGTCGGTGCCAGATAGGAGAAATATTGGTAGGGGTAGCCTTAAAGTCATGTGGTTGCTGAGCAATAATAAACCACAAGGCCAGTGCTTAAAACCGTGGGCGTCCATCAGACGTATCAGATATTACTGCGATACAAATTCAGCAATTTTTAGGGGACATGCAAGATATTATACTCCATTTACAGTTTTGCAAAAGTGTGTTGGTGAACCTATTCACACATGGTCGCTGAGCAATAATAATAAACCACAAGGAAGGTGCTTAAAACCGTGGGCGTCCCATCAGATGTATCAGATATTACTGCGGTACAAATCCAGCAATTTGTAGGGGATATGCAAGATATTATACTCCATTTACAGTTTGGCAGCAGTGTGGTGATGAACCTATTCACACGTGGTTGCTGAGCAATAATAATATACTACAAGGATGGTGCTTAAAACCGTGGGCGTCCCGTCAGATGTATCAGATATTACTGCGATACAAATCCAGCAATTTGTAGGGGACGTGCAAGATATTATACTCCATTTACAGTTTGGCAGCAGTGTGGTGATGAACCTATTCACATGTGGTCGCTGAGCAATAATAATAAACTACAAAGCCGATGCTTAAAACCGTGGGCGTCCGTCAGACGTGTCAGGTATTACTGCGACACAAATCCAGCAATTTGTAGGAGACGTGTAAAATATTCTACTCCATTTAAAGTTTAGCAAAAGTGTGTTGATGAACCTATTCACACCTTGTCGCTAAGCAATAATAATGAACTACAAGGCCAGTGCTTAAAACCGTGTGCATCCCGTCGGACATATCAGATATTACTGCAATACAAATCCAGCAATTTGCAGACGACGTGCAAGATATTATACTCCATTTACAGTTTAACAAAAGTGTGGCAGTGAACCTATTCACACGTGGTCACTGAGCAATAATAATAAACTACAAGACTGGTGCTTAAAACCGTGGGCGTTCCGTTAGACGTATCAGATATTATTGCGATACAAATCCAGCAATTTGTTGGGGTAAAATATTTTACTCCATTTAAAATGGGCAAGGCGCGTGGCAAGGGACGGGGTAGTGGACGTGATGGTGATGGTGCATGCAGAGGCCGAGGCCGTGGGCAAGCTGATATTGTGCCACCATAAGCACCTACATCATGTCGCCCTGCCTTCCTGTCCAAATTACTAGGGGACCACAGAACACCACTATTGAATCCAGAGCAGTGTCAAAAGGTTGTTGGTTGGATAGCAGATAATGCTTCCAGTCACTTTGCCATCACCACTACCACCCTGTCTTCCACACGGTCAAGACTCAGTAGTCGTGCTCTGCTCCTCTTCCTGCCCCCATCTGCGGCTCTGCTCTGCTCCTTGCCGCACCTGCGGCTCCGCTCTGCTCCGCTTCCCATCCGCACCTGTGGCTCTGCCCTGCCCTGCTCTGCTCCGCTTCCCGTCCGCACCTGCGGCTCTGCTCCTGTATCCCAGTCAGTACTGGTCCCTATCCAGCCTGTCTGCCTGTATACCAGTCGTGTCCGCCAATACCTGCCTGCATACCCCGGTGTGGATCAACAGCTGTGAGACCGGGGTCAGCCCTGGAGTAGCACCTGGATCACCTCCCTCGTCCCTCTTTGGTTCATGGAGTCGACTAAGCCGCCGTATGAAGCATGGTCGGATCTGGCGAGGCCCCTAGTCAAGCCTCTCCAGGCACTCCTTGGTTCGTGGCCCAGTGGGACCACTAACCACGCTCACGCCAGAAGATCCAGGCATGAGCTTAACAAGATGGAAGATGATGATGAGATACAATTGCCAGAAAGTCAGGAGGAGGACCAGGGAGCGAAATGGAAGACGAGGTGGTGGATGAAGACGTCACTGACCCAACCTGGCAAGGTGACAAGCATAGCAAGGACAGCAGCACAGAGGGGGAGGGAGGCATTGCATCACAACAGGCAGGAAAAAGCAGTGGGGTGGCCACAGAGACAAGGCGGGCAACTATTCCCCGGAACACCAACACTACGGAAGTTGCCAGTCCAACTGTTAGGTCTTCCAGAGTCTGGCTCTTTTTTAAAGACTGTCCAGATAACCCCAAAAAGGCCATTTGCAACATCTGCCAGGCTAGCATCAGCAGGGGAAGCAAAACTACCAGCCTGACCACCACCATCATGCTCAGGCACATGACAGCAAAGCACCCGACTAGATGGGCCGAACGCCAGGGTCCAGAAACAGTATCTGCGGTTGCCACTACTGCCTGTCCCGCAGTTGTGCGTGCACGCTAATCACCCGTCCATAGCGCAGGCAAAGATGCCTCCCACCGTGCACCTGTCGTTGCACACTTGCAACCACCACCATCATCAACCACGTCCACGTCCTTGTCCAAGCGCAGCTTTCAGTTGTCCCTACCCCAGTCCTTTAAACGCAAGCACAAATACGCAGCCAATTACCCACAGGCCACACTACTAAAATCCCACATTTCAAGAATGCTTGCACTTTAAATGTTGCCTTTTAGGCTTGTGGAGATGGAATCTTTACGCAACCTGATGGTGGCGGCCATCCCTCGGTACTCGGTCCCCAGCCGCCACTATTTCTCCCGGTGTGCCGTCCCCGCATTACACAAGCAGGTGTACCAGAACATTAGGCATGCCCTCAACAATGCAGTTACTGGGAGCGTCCACCTAACCACAGACATGTGGACAAGTGCTTGTGGGCAGGGACGGTACATCTCACTGATGGTACACTGGGTTAATATAGTGAAAGCCAGGACCCAGTTGGACCCTGGGGCAGAGCAGGTCCTCCCAATGCCGAGGATTGTGGACACTGGGTCAATCAGGGTTGCTCCCATAATCCACAGCTCCTGCACCTTCTCCTCCTCTTCAGCCTCCATCTCCGAAATGACCACATCAGTCAGAAGCTGGAAGCACTAAAGCATTGCCTTGGCCAAGCGGCAACAGGATGTGCTGAAGCTAATATGCTTAGGTGACAAACCGAACATCGCTGAAGAGTTGTTCAGAGCTCTAAAAGAGCAGTCAGATCTGTGGCTGTCACTGCTGAGCCTACAGCCAGGCATGGTTGTGTGTTACAATGGCCGGAACCTGGTGGTGACTCTGAAGCGAGGTGATCTCACACATATACCATGCCTGACCCATTTGCTCAACCTAGTGGTTCAGCGGTTTCTCAGAACCTACCCGGATCTGCCTGATCTGCTTGTCAAAGTACATCGTGTGCCCATTTTAAAAAGTCAGCTACAGCTTCTGCCGCCCTTGCCATGCTTTTCAGCTTCCAGCTCACCAACTGATCTGCGATGTCCCCACGCGTTGGAACTCAACCTTGCAGATGTTGGGTAGGATTTGTGAGCAGCACAGGGCAGTTGTTGAGTACCAGCTTCAAAACGCCCATCGATATTCAGGTCAGCCTCCGCACATTAGAGCTCAGGAGTGGGCATGGATGTCAGACATCTATGCTGTCCTTCAAAACTTTGAGGACTTCACCAAGATGGTGAGTGGCAATGATGCCATAATTAGCTTCACCATCCCGCTTCTCTGTGTACTGAAACCCTCGCTGCTCACAATTAAAGAGAAGGCATTGTAGGCGGAGCATGATGAGATGGAGCAAGGAACCATACTGGGTGATTCCACACAGCCCAGCCTCATCTCATCATAATGTGGATTGGGTGACAATGAGGAAGATGGTACTACCCACACAACTGTCATACCGTCTGTTCAGCGTGGATGGTCTGAGGAGAGGAAGAGCGAGGTGGAGGAGGATGAGTAGGAGAGGATGGTCAGTCGCCCTCTTGATGATGACATGGAAGTCTTGCCTGTTAGCAGTCTGGCACACATGGCTGAGTTTATGTTACGCTGCCTTTCTCGTGACCCTCGTGTTTACCAAATTTTGGGTGACAGTCATTACTGGTTGGTGACACTTTTAGATGCATGCTACAAGGAGAACTTTCTATCTTTCCTTCCCTCGGAGGAGAGGTCTACTAAAATGTTACAGTACCAAAAGACCCTTGTTGCAAAATTATTAAAAAAATTCCCATCTGAAAACGCTGGCGGCAGAGGTCACAGTTCGTTGGGCAACCAAGGAGTACAGGCGAGGGAGACACAAATACAATGCAGCAGAGGCAGGGGAACACTGTCAAAGGTGTGGGACAGCTTTCTCAGACCCTCCCAGCGCACAGGCCCTGATGTGTGGGGTACTCTAACAAGGAGGAAAAAGTTTTAGAATATACTGAAGAAGTACCTTGCCGACCGACCGTACCAATGTCCTCCGTGATTCCTCTGTACCTTATAACTATTGGGTATGCAAGCTGGACATGTGGCATGAACTGGCTCTCTACGCCTTAGAGGTCCTGGCCTGCCCTGCTGCTAGCGTTTTGTCAGAGTGGGTTTTTAGTGAGGCCAGGGGCATTATAACTGATAGGCGCATCCGCCTGTCAACTGAAAATGCTGACAGGATAACTCTTATTAAAATGAACAATGGCTGGATTGGGCCAGACTTCTCAACACCAACAGATTAGAGCAAGCAAACTCAAATTCAGTGGCTTTTTTTGGGAGGTCTATTCCCAAGCACCTCTGTCTTCACACCCAGACATGTGTCTACGCTTCCTGATTTTGTTTATTGTCTTTTTTCCTGGTGACCTCCGGGAGGGGCCGCCGGAGAAATACTCAAGTTTCCCATTGATTTACATTGGGCTTGTTGCTGGGGTCGAGCACCCAAGCATTACGATTTGCTCGACCTGAGCAACGAGTACCCAAGCATTTTAGTGCTCGCTCATCACTACTATCTATCTAGATAAGAAGTAACGAATGGAGGAAGCACACCAAGCAATATAGCAAAAAAACAACAATGGTGGTTTATTATCTCATAGTGGCAGTGGCAACGTTTCGGTTCTGAGGTATGAACCTTTCTCAAACAGTGATAGGATACAAATGCCATATATTTAAAGGCAAAGTGATTAGGAAGATGATTATACAATGTTATAAAAAGTACATAAAAATACATATACAAGGTGAATATACCATATTCAAATATATGACCATGTGCATATACAGTAATTAAAAATACCTGTAAGTGAAGGTTTTGCAGTATCACAGTGTACAGAAAAAGTGGAATAGTGCTTAATTATGCAGGTAAATACCAGGTGAAAAAAATCACAATAACTAAATATAGCTCAGATGACTCACCCTATAGGTCACAGGAACATCTATACAATAAAAACGCTGTATTCTACATCCTAATTAGCCCACTGCACATGTCAGAACAAAAGGCAGGTGTACAATGTGATTTCGCACAAGCACAGTGATGATTGAAGTCACCAGCACCATCTTGTAAAAGGTTAGTGAGCACTGTGCACATGTCCACACTCATTCAATAGCATGAAAAGGATGTGAAATGACGTCACAGTGTGTGAAGGAAGCCAGATGCACTGCTGCACATTAGATGATGTTGAAAATGTCATCTTGCTAAAGGGCAAATGTACTGGCAAGAACAGTACCACTTTATAGATAGGTAGGAAAGATCCCAAGCTGCAATGCAAATATAGGAATAACCCAAGAGAATTCCAGGGAAACTCCCAGTAGCTGGGATTGGTACAACTGAGATAAAAGTATATGTGAGGAGGGCTGGATCTAATTAAAGACACAGCACTCCACTCACAATCTATAAAGGGTACAAATTGCACTACAGCCTTGCAGCACTGGGGTCAACTTCAACCAAGGACAACATCTGCAAGGAATTTGTATGTTCTCCCTGTGTTTGCGTGGGTTTCCTCTGGGTTCTCCAGTTTCCTGCCACACTCCAAAGATATACTGATAGGGTATCTAGATTATGAGCCCCAATGGGGACAGTGGTGATAATGTATGTAAAGCGATGTGGAATTAATGGCCCTATACAAGCGACTAAAATGAATAAATAATAAATAAATTACCTAGACAAACTGAGCATAAAGGGTTCAATTCTAACATCCAAAAGTGGAAATAGTAATAGACATCCAAATAAAAAAGCACCTGGTATTCAACAGCAGTCTCCCATCCAAATATTAACCAGGCCCAGCCCTGCTTAGCTTCCAAGATTAGGCATGTTCAGGGTGATGCGGCCATAGGTAAAACATATTGCATAGAATATTTTACTGAGCAGGCTGTAAATCTTCAAAGAATAAAGTTCCTTGTTAAGGTGAGTCATCAGAGTAATATGTGATGTCTAATGTACAATAAATATTTCTAGAAAAGAGAATTAATAACCACTTAAAATACACAGCAGCACTCCCAAGAAGGAACACTAGAGGGATAGGGGCAAGCAAACACCTCATTATAGGATACAATGAATTTTATATTCCACATTGAGGCTATTAGGTCTCAAAGTATTCAATTTCGAAATCCACATCAATTCTCTCTTTTTGAGCATTTTAACTCTATCACTACCTCTTCTAAGGGGAGGTATATGGTCAATTATACGAAACCTCAACTGTCTTTCAGTATGTTCAAAAAAATGTTTAGAAACAGGCATATCAAGGCGGTTTTTATGAATAAAATAACGGTGATGACTTATCCTGATCTTAAAATCCCCGGTGGTCTCACCTACATACCAAAATTTACATAGGCGCTGTAATAAGTAGCTGACGTACTCAGAATCGCAGATCAAAAAATAATTTATAAAAAAGTGTCTTGAGTAACTGGATGTTTAAACTCATTATTACCTTTAATCATATTACTACAATTGACACAGCTCAAACAGGGAAAACCTTATGTGGTTTGCCTGTAAGAGTAGATTGAGTTTGTGCCTTTAAAGAGCCAATATCAGAATGAACTAATCTATTACAATGATTTTTAGTTTTTCTATATGACATAAGAGGAGTGGGGGTTTAAACTCAACAAATCAAGCAAACAACTGCCTAGCATTGGCCAATGCCATCTTATAATTTTGGCAATTTCATTGCTTTCTTCACCATAAGTTGAGATAAAAGTAATACGTCACAATTCTTTTTTATGAGGTTTACAGTCTAATAAGATGGTACGATCAATACACATTACTTTTTCTTTCCACTTATCCAGTATGGGAACGGGATTGCTGCCTTTTCCAAGATGGCGCCGGTGAATTCAGTCTTCACAGTACATGTGCGAAATCACATTGCACACTTGCCTTTTGTTCTGACATGTGGCTAATTAGGACTTTGAATGAGGCGGTTTTGTTATATAGATATTCCTGTGACCTATAGGGTGAGTCAGCTGAGCTATGTTTAAGTATTGTGATTTTTTTCACCTGATATTTATACTGATGAGCAAAAGGGTAACAATGTTTTGAACCTGTGACTTTCAGGCTCCATATCTCACCATCCACTTCTGCTTCGACCATGAACCACCATCATTTTATAGACAATCATCTTGGCTATCTCATATATAAATTTGACTTGCAACTATTTTGCATAAGATTAGTTCTACAGATTCTAGTCATATCACTGTATTATTACTGTTTTGCTCCAAGTGGTGAAAAAATCTTTTTTTTCCTGAACATTACAAATTTCAACCAGTTCTCATACTCCCTAATAGCTCAGTGTATTAGTAGGTAGATTTCCAAGCTTAAGGTCACTGATTTGAATTGAGGAACAGCCATAAAGAGGATTTCCTAAGAAAAGAGAATCAGCATCTTCCAGCTCATAAATAGTGAACTCTCGGCCAAGAAAATTGCCAAACTGCATCATGTAAGTGCCATGACAGTTGGAAGAGTACAAAATTAAGTCTGTCAATCGATTCAAAAGCCAAGAGGTGAACATCCAGGCAAAATATTGGAGTCCACAAGCCGGCTCATTACAAGGTCTATCAGTTCTGGCGCGACAAACAAGGCAGTGGAGGTGGCTCATATGCTTCGTAATACTGAGATTGCCGATGTCCATGCAAGCACTTGTGTTGCACAAGTCTGGAATGGTGGCCTGAAAAAACGAAGCCTTAACTTCAATATAGTCATAAGAAGCGTCAGCTCTAGTTTGCAAAAAAAAGTATGAAAAGTTGATAGTGGAAGATTGGAAACAAGTGATTAGGAGCGATGAGACGAAAGTCAATAGGCTATGCTCTGTTGGGTGCATATGGGTCTGGAAGAAACAAGGGGAAAAAGGGGCTAATGGATTGAGAAATTGAAGGAACTGTCAAGTTCGGTGGAGGAAGCCTGATGATGTGGAGTTGTTTGACAGCCAAAGGATCGATGGTGGTTTCATTGGTGAGTCAGATGTGAGCATCCTACAGGATGAGTTACTTTGTACACTCAAGTACTATGGGTATGGAAAGGACGACATTATGTTCTATCAGGACAACAACCTGAAGTATACATCAAGATTGGCAAAGAAATGGTTCAGTGACAATGAAGTAGAGGTGCTGGATTGACCCCCACAGTCCCCAGTCCTCAACACAATTGAACACTTGTGGGTAGAGTTGAAGAAAAAGCTGTATACATACCCAAGTGAGTCGACCAGTATGCACCAACTTTGGGAACCTATAGAAAAAACCTGGAATCAGATTTCGGTTGAGACATACTTGAATCTGAGAGCATGCCCAGAAGGTTTCAGGCAGTGTTGAAAGCTAAAGGTGGATTTAAAAAATACTAGCAAAATTATAAAAACTAAAATTTGGATTTACAGTATAGGCGTAAAACAGTAACAATGCAGTAACATCACAAGAATTGGCATAACTAATCATATGCTAAATAATTACAAGACAAATTTATGTATGAGATAGCCAAGATGATCGTCTATAAAATGATGATGTTCAAAGCAGTAGTGGATGCTGAGATATGGAGCCTGAAAGTCACGAGTTTAAAACATTGTTACCCTTTTGCTCATCAGTATAAGTCACATGCTTAGTAAATGGAAGTCCCCCTGTGTGCAATCTCAGTGTCACATGCTCTATCAGTATCTACACACCTTTTATGAAAGGTCACAGAGACTGCAACACCATTATGCAAGAGGCACCCCTAACTAAACAACATCACGAAGACAAAGGAGGTGTCACGCAAGGTGTGGGAAAGACTAAGTGCAACATGAAGGGAAAAGGGGGAGGAAGCCCAAACACTAGGGAAAGAGTGAGTGGAGACCCTCAGGCAGATCTAATATCACTCTGCCTACCCTACCGTCCCTATATAGGTTCCACACCTATCGCCGAGCGGGACAATAATCCCTGGATGTTCCTAGAGCTTGACCCTAGATAGGGAGGGGGAGGGGTGAGCACTGGTCAGGCCACACTACAAACTAAAGACAACAAGGTAGACAAACAAAGGGGATAAACTTAGCTTGAGCATACACCAGAGGAGAAATGCCAACTGCCCTCCAAGGGCACCAGAGAAGAGGCTAGCCGACTGCTAGTGATCCAAGTCTGCACAAATGTAGAAAGAAGCATCACTGGCGACTCCCTGGAGCAAACTGAGTGTTTTTAACTCCCAGGCAAGGGTGTGTCAATCAGCAGCAGGAGTGAGGTCGCTGCTGGGTCCAAAAGGAAGAAGGATTAAGAAGGCGTCTGTAATACCAAGCGCAGTGACCTTCTACAGCCAGATCCAGAGCGACTGTGTATTACACCTGACACACCCGTGACAGTACCCCCTTTCTACGAATGGCCTATGGACACTCAAGACCAGGTTTCCCAGGATAAGAGGTGTGGAATGCATGAACCAACCTAGGGGCATTCCCCTCTGATGCTGAAACCCACATCCTCTCCTCTGGACCATAACTCTTCCAGTGCACCAAGTACTGTAGGGAACGACGCTGGAGACGTTAATCTACAATCCTCAAAATCTGAAACTCCAAATTACCATCAACCACGATTGGGGGCGGTGGTAGGGGAGAGGACTCAAGAGGTTCTACATATTTGTTGAGCAGAGACCTGTTAAAGACATTGTAGATCTTAAGAGCCTGAGGTAGCTCAAGACAAAACGCTGCTGGGTTAATGACGGCAGTTATTTTATAGGGACCAATAAATCTAGGTCCCAGCTTCCAGGAAGGAACCTTCAACTTGATATTCCTGGTAGACAACCACACAAAGTCATTCACACTCAGGTCCCGACTTGGCAAGCGTCTCCTGTCAGCCATACATTTGTACCTGTCTGCCATGATCTTCAAATTACTCAGAACCCCCCGCCACACCAAGGAGAGCGACGAAGACAAACGTTTCTCCTCAGGAACTCCCGAAGTCCCTCCCCTACTAAAAGTACCAAACTGTGGATGGAAACAGTATGCACCAAAGAATGGTTAATGCGCTCGGTCTGCCCATTCAACTGAGGATGGATGGCAGAGGAAAATCACAGTTGCGCCCCCAGTCGAGAAAAGAACGCTTTCCAGAACTTGGAAACAAACTGGTCCCCCGATCTGACACCACATCGGAGGGAACCCCGTGAAGCTTCACAATCTCACTTATAAACACCTGAGAAAGAGTCTTGGCATTCGGAAGTGCCAGAAATGCGACAAAGTGAACTATTTTACTTAACCTATCTACAACCACCAAAACCACAGTTTTGCCTGCATATACCGGTAGGTCAGTAATAAAATCCATGAACAAGTGTATCCATGTCCTGCTAGGAATAGCTAGTGGAAGAAGAGTACCAGACGGACGGGTATGCAATACTTTAGAACGCGTGCAAATGCTACAAACAGATACGTATTCAATCACATTCCAATGCAAACCTGGCCACCAAAAACGATGAGAAAGGAGGTCCGCAGTTGCTTTACACCTGAAATACCAGCAAACACAGAGTTGTGGTGTTCCCTAATTACTTTATGGCACAGATTAGATGGTACAAATAACCTTCCTGAAAGGCAGGAGGTAGGGGCATCCCCCTGAGCCTCCAACACCTCACCCGCCAGTTCAGGGTACAATGCAGAAATGACTACCCCCTTCTGAAAAATTGTGGCAGGATTCTCATGGTCACCACCACCAGGGAAGCTCCGGGACAAAGCATCAGCCTTGACGTTTTTGACCCCTGGACGGAAAGTGACAGCAAAATTGAACCTTGTAAAAAACAAGGACCATCTAGCTTGCCTAGGATTGAGATGTTTAGCCAATTTAAGATATGACAGGTTGTCATGGTCTGTGATAACAGTAATAGGATGGACAGCCCCCTCCAACCAATGTCGTCATTCTTCAAACACCAATTTAATCGCCAAAAGTTCCGTATTACTCACGTTATGATTTCTCTCAGCCGAAGATAATATCTTAGAAAAGAAAGCGCATGGACGGACACTGAGACAACACAGCACCAACCCACTGTCATGCAAGGTGTGGGTAAGACTTAGAGAAACACAAAGGGAAGAGGGGAAAGGGAGCCCAGAATCAAGGGAAGGGGGGGAGTGGAGACCTCCTAGGCTGGTTTATTGTCACCCTGTCTCCCCTAACAACCTATTTTGGCTATTCACTAATCGCCGCACGCGTGCCTCAACCTGCCTTTCCCTGGCGTATGGCTACGGGAAGGGAGGAGATGAGCACTAGTCGATCCCCACTGAACACTAAAGACAACAAGGGAGGACTAAGCTATTGCTTAGCTTTAGATGACTCCAGAAAAATGCACACACATCCTCAAGCTCCAGAGAGATAGAAGTACTGCTCTTGCTAAAGCCTTCACAATGAGTAATGAATATCGCCGGCACATCCCTCTGGAACACAGCAGCTATTTATACACCCAGGCCAGGGTGTTAATTAGCCAGAGGAAGGTAGCAACTTGGTCCTAGAGACAGCCTCTAAGATGTCTGTAATGCCAAACATAGAGATCTCCTGAGACCCACTGCAGGGCAACTGTCTGTCACTTCTGACACCCACACTTCCGACGCATCAACTTCCACAATAAAGGATTGGGAAACATCGGGTTGACTGAGCATAGTTGCAATGGCAAAACAGCTCTTTAGGGAGGAAAAAGCCTGCAAGGCAGCATCCGATCATTTAGAAAGATCAGACCCCTTCATTGTCATGTCAGTGAGGGGTATCACAATTACAGAATAATTTTGGATGAATTTCTGGTAAAAATTAGTAAAGCCCAGAAAATGCTGTAGAGTCTTCAGGTTCCCGAGACGGTCCTGATCAAGGACAGCACGGATCTTCTCCGGATTCATCTGAAAACCCGAAGATGAAAACAGGTACCCCAAAAACTGTACCTCCTGGACTGCGAAAACACACTTTTCTAGTTCGGCATATAGTTTTTTATCCTTTAATATCTAGAGCACCTGCTTAACATGCCCCTGATGTGTCTCAAAATCAGGTGAGTAAACCAAAATATTATCCAAATAGACCACCACACACCTACCCACCAAGTGATGGAAAACATCATTATTGAAATGTTGGAACACTGCAGGTGCATTGGTCAAACCGAAAGACTCTCTAAATGCCCTTCAGGGGTATTGAACTCTTTTTCCATTCATCCCCATCTTTGATTCTAACCAGATTGTAGACTCCCCTTAAATCCAACTTGGAGATCACCTTAGCTCCTACAACCTGGCTGAACAAATCTGGAATCAGAGGAAGAGGGTATGGATCTCGGATGGTAATTTGATTTAATTCCCAGAAATCTAAACAGGGACGTAGACTGACATCTTTTTTCTTCACGAAGAACAACCCTGATGTGACGAGCGAAGATGAGGGTCTGATATATCCTTTCTCCAGACTTTCCGCAATGAAATCCTTCATGGCTTGTCTCTCATGGCCTGAAAGATTATACAATCTGGACTTTGGTAGTTTAGCTCCGGGGGTCAGGTTAATAGGACAGTCATATGCACGATGAGGAGGCAAATCCTGACACCCCTCTCAGAAAACACGTCCTCAAAACCAGACAGAAAAGCAGGTAATATTTCCATAGAGACAGTAGCAAGGGAAATATTTAAACAGTTCTCATGGCAGTAATCTCCCCATTCAATAATCTCTCCGGCTTGCCAGTCCACCAACGGATTATGTTTAACAAGCCAATGTATACCAAAAACATTAGGTGTGGGAAGATTGTCCAGGACATAGCAAAGGATTATTTCACAATGAACTGACCCAACCCTCAGTTTTACATTATGTAAAATTTGAGTAAATGCTTTCTGTGCAAGTGGCGCCAAGTTGATGGCAAAGATGGAAATAGGTTCAGCTAAAGCACAGCAACCAAGACCATGAGTCTTCACAAACTTAGCATCAACCATGCTGACTCCGGCTCCGCTGTCAACAAACACAGAAATTTTCTCAGTTTTGCTCTCTAGCACCACCTCTGCTGACAGGACAAAGCAGAAACTGCAGGTTGGTAAAAAATGAAACACTTGTTTATCCAACTCCAGACTACAAAGAGTTAATCGAGTCTCCGTTTGTTTAGGAATTGAAGGACAGGTCCCAACAAGATGTCCCAAGGCGACTCTATCAGGGTCATCATTGATGAGGGCCAGGGCCCCAAAAAACCCTTCCACAGATTAGAGACAAACTGAGTCCTGTGGTAAGGAAAACGCCCACGACTGAGGATCTCCCTGCAATAGAGAGATCACAATACCAACCAGTTGCTCCTCATTTCCAGAGGAGTAAGGACGAAGTTTTAAATACAGTTTGCATGCCTCCTTAAATACAAAAAAACTTATCCCTACCTCTTGAAAATCGGTGTGGGAGGGCAACCTTGGGTTCAGGCTGGACAGGCCTACCTGCAGAGACCCCCACATTGGCGACCTGTAACCACTGATGCTGCTACTGCTGAACCTCACAGCGGAGGTTATTCACCTCCAGAGACAGACAGTGGAACTGCTCTGCAAGCTGTGCACCTGAACCCATACCAAGGGAGAAAGGACACCCACACCTCCGATGCATCAACTTCCACAATAAAGGATTGGGAAACATCGGGTTGACTGAGTATAGATGCAGTGGCAAAACAGCTCTTTAGGGAGGAAAAAGCCCGCAGGGCGGCATCTGTCCATTTAGAAAGATCAGACCCCTTCCTTGTCATGTCAGTGAGGGGTTTCACAATTGCAGAATAATTTTGGATGAATCTCCGGTAAAAAATAGTAAAGCCCAGAAAACACTGTAGAGCCTTCAGGTTCCCGGGATGGTCCCAATCAAGGATAGCACAGATCTTCTCCGGATCCATCCGAAAACCCGAAGATGACAACAGGTACCCCAAAAACTGTACTTCCTGGACTGCGAAAACTCACTTTTCTAGTTTGGTATATAGTTTGTTATCCTTTAATATCTGAAGCACCTGTTTAACATGCCCCCGATGTGTCTCAAAATCAGGTGAGTAACCAAAATATTATCCAGATAGACCACCACAAACCAGCCCACCAAATGACGGAAAACATCATAAATGAAATATTGGAACACCGCAGGTGCATTGGTAAAACCGAAAGGCATAACCAGGGTCTCTAAATACCCTTCAGGGGTATTGAACGCTTTTTTCTATTCATCCCCCTCTCTGATTCTAACCAGATTGTAGGCTCCCCTTAAATCCAACTTGGAAAACACCTTAGCTCCTACAACCTGGCTAAACAAATCTGGAATCAGAGGAAGAGGGTATGGATCTCGGATGGTAATTTGATTTAATTCCCAGAAATCTAAACAGGGACGTAGACTGCCATCTTTTTTCTTCACGAAGAACAATCCTGCCACCACGAGCAAAGATGAGGGTCTGATATATCCTTTCTCCAGACTTTCCGCAATGAAATCCTTCATGGATTGTCTCTCATGGCCAGAAAGATTATACAGTCTGGGCTTTGGTAGTTTAGCTCCGGGGGTCAGGTTAATAGGACAGTCATATCCATGATGAGGAGGCAAATCCTGATACCCCATCTCAGAAAAAACATCCTCAAAACCAGACACAAAAATGCAGGTAAGGTCTGTGTAGAGACAGTAGCAAGGGAAATATTTAAACAGATCTCATGGCAGTAATCTCCCCACTCAATGATTTCTATGGATTGCTAATCCACTATAGGATTATGTTTTATCTAGCAGGGCAGACCCAGCACAATTGGAGTAGGAAGACCGTCCAGGATATAGCAAAGGATTATCTCACAATGAACCGACCCCACCCTCAGTCTTACATTATGTACAATCTGAGTTAGATCTTTCTGTGCAAGTGTTGCTGAGCCAATGGCGAAGATGGAAATGGGCTTAGCTAAAGTAATGCAAGTAAGACCATGAGTTCTCACAAACTCAGCATCAACCATGCTGACTCCAGCTCCACTGTCAACAAACACAGAAAGGGGCATTACCCTGAAAGAGGGCTCTGGAGAAGGTGGTCTCACCCACCTATCCCAAAGGTATCTATCAACACGTATGGCTAAAGACATGGCAGCCTCCAAGGAGTCTGGGGTTTCATGCACTGCCAAAGCATCTTTCAACCTTTCAGTAAGGCTCTGACAAAATTGGCCTCTGAGATCCGGGTCATTCTATTTTGTATCAGTTGCCCATCTGCTGAATTCGGAGCTATATGTCTCTTCTGACCGAATCCCCTGCTGAAGGCAATGCATCCTGGACTCAGCCAAAGAGATTTGGTCAGGATCATCATAGATGAGGGCTAGAGCCCCGAAAAAACCCTCCACAGACTGGAGACAAATCGAACCCTGTGTCAAAGAGAAAGCCCAGGATTGAGGATCTCCTTGCAGTAGTGAGATCACAATCCCCACTCGCTGCTCCTCATTTCCAGAGGAGAAAGGACGAAGTTAAAAATACAGTTTGCAAGCTTCCTTGAACAAAAAAACTTGTCCCTACCTCCTGAAAATCTGTCTGCGAGGGCAACCTTGGGTTCAAGTTGGACCGGCCTACCCGCAGAGACCCCAAAATTAGGGACCTGCAGCTGCTGTTGCTGCTGCTGAACCTCATAGCAGAGGTCAGTCACCTCCAGAGACAGCCTGCGCAGCTGCTCTGCCTGCTCTGCAAAAGGATCCATGAACCAAAGGAGAAAAGAAAAAGAAAACCACACCCGAAAAAAACCCACACACAAATAAAACCATGTGTCAGGTTTTTTTTATCCTATTTATGCACGGCCGGTGATAATGACGCGCCCCCTGGGCCATATTCTTTAGGGGAATACCCGGAGCCGGATCAGATGGGGGTTGTAGTCTCCGAGTGGCTGTGACCCGGTCCGTGCCCAGGGTGTCAAGCTCAGAGTATGTGGCAGTCCTACAGATGTTACAAAGTTCGTTATGTCGACTACGCCACCCGTTGGATTGCGGTCACTACGGCCGCCGCTGCAGCAGGGTCCGCTGAGGCTGATGGTGTTGGTGCAGCTTTAGATAGTATAACCCCCAACGGGAGGGGTATGGCCTCAGGGGGTCAGGTGCAGAGGATGGGGGTTGTGGTGGTGCAGCGTAGATGATAATTAAAGACAGAGTCGGGTTGTGCAGTTCAGGGTGTTTACTTACTGCAGATATTCCGGTCACTCCGGCCTTGAGTGACCACCCGAGCCGTGCTGCGTCCACCAGGTCCTGGATTCAGCCAACCCCCAAGCAAGTCCGGAGCGTGTCCCTGAGCCCTCCTTCTTGTCCTTTCTTCTGGCCGTCCCCACCAGGGATCCACCTAGGTCCAGCTCCCTCGGGCCTTCTGTTAGGAGACCCTTGGCCTTGGGTTCCCTGACCCTACACGTGGTTTGCCTTCAGGGTGGATGTGGTGGGTGGCCGTGGCAGATCCTGCCCACGGCCTCCGGTCTCTGGCTGAGGTATGCTTTAGCCCCCACCAGTTTGGGATCCGGTACCCTATTGCCAACTCTTCACCCTAGGGTTGTACTTGGGTTCTCAGAGTTCCTTCTGTCTCCCCCTCTGGGTCTTTCTTTCTCTCCTCTCTCACTCTTGCTCTGGGGCTGCTCTGCTCCTCTTCCTCTGACTTCTCTGCAAAGACTGGCTGACTGACTGACCCTGATCTTAGATGGTGCCCACCTTAAATACTCCCTCTATGTGTGAGCTCAGGTGACCAGCACCCAATGAGCTCCTATCTTTACCCAGGCTGCTCCCCCTATCTGCCCCTACACTACTGGGATGTACCACCCCCCTCCCACTCCAGCCAGGAACAGACTCGGTCGTACCTGCACATTTCTAAGTGGGAGTACCGTTGGTCTGCTCCTCGGAAATGGGATGTGTGTAGTGCATGCAGCTTTCGGAGCTCAGTTCCACACTCCATCCTTACCCGGGAGTGGAATATCACACCTCTGGGTTGAGGTGCAATACCCCTGTAGCAGCCGAATCCTCAGGGTGCTCATTCCCCCCTGGTAAATCACAGCACGTCCTCGGGCTGTAAGATATAAACAACATCCAAAACATACAATTTTTTTCCATAAACAACATAATAAAACATCATATAAAACTTTTCATAAAAACTTTCTTGTTTCTGGTACCTCCGGTCACGGTGCAGCTTGTGACCGGGTAAAGTGCTACAGTCTCTTAAAGAAAATGCTTTCCTATAAAACCGGTAGGGGGCGCTTTAGGAAGCGCAACTATATACAAAGGGATATGGCCGCTCTCAGTCCTCGGCCAGGTATTAGGAAAGGGATGACCGCTCTCAGTCCTCGGTCAGTGGGGTTAAGGGACACACGGGTTAACAGTTCAGTTCGCTGGTCCCAACGGGGACTATAATAGCAACAGTTCACTGTGCCCCGACGGGCAACTATATACAGCTTCTACTCTGCTGTACTCAACGACGACGTCCTCCTGCTCTTTCTTTGTGATTCACTTTAGCTTCAGACCCGTCCGGGTCCTCTTGCTCCTCTTCACACCGCAGCTCCTCCTCCGTCAGGCGATGCACATTGAGGGCGTAGGGTCCTTTGGCACACTTGTGCCGGGTGAAGGTGACCTCGTCCCCTATATACAGGTCACGTCCTCTGTGTCCCTCCGGTAGGTGGGACTCAACGTCTCTTCTTGTCACGAAGACGTCGCCTGGGGTGCGGTGATCTCGGATGAAGCCCCACCCGTGCTGCATATTAAACTTTATCACAGTCCCGGTGGAAGGGGGACCATGAGCTGCACGGGGACTCCTCCTGGCCCGGCTCTTCTCCTCCGCGCTCTTTATTTGGGCTTGTTGTTCCCGGACCCGCCTCTCTCTCCGCTCCCTCTCGAAGACCTCGAGCTGTTGCCGGCAGCACTCTGCACGCTCCGCTGCAGCTGCCCGAGTCTCCTGAGTGAACCCCATGAGATCTTCTCCGGTGGGGTCCCACTCAAACTGGGTCTCTTCTAGCGGGGGCGAGATCCTCTTTATGGGCTTTGGAGCCGGGATCAGGGGTTCGTCTAGGGGTCTCTCTTTCCGGAGTCGGGGATGGTGAAACTCCGGTGGCCATATAAAGGGCTGCCCATCCGGGCACGTATGTTGGGCGAACAGATCTTCTCCTAGATGCGGCACTCTTGGTTTTATGGGCGCGGTGGTGGTGGCGCCCGGGTTGCCCAGGCCTTGCGGCCAGGCCTGGGGCACCTGGAAAGTGAAGGGCACCGTAAGGACGGCGGCGCCCTGGGCTACTTGGCCCTGCGACCAGGCCGGTGGCTCCGCGGAGGTAGGGGGCGCTGTTGGTATTGCGGCGCCCGGGGGTACTAGGCCTTGCGACCAGGCTGGTGGTACTTCCTGCTTGGTCACGCTCGGGGTCGAGGCGTATGACGTCACAGGGGTCGCGGCTCCCGTTTGAGGCCTAGTCTGCGGCGGTGACGTTGCAGCGACGGGCACGGCAGGGGATACTTCGGGCTCTGCGACGGGGAGCTGGGGCAGGTACGCGGTTTCCCGGTTTGGGGTAGAGACGTCCCCTTTACCTGCCTCCTTTCGTTCGGCTCCCTTCTCGGCGCCGTCTCCGGCCTTCAGTCCTCCTGCGCCATCCTCAGAGGCGGTCTGTCTCCTCGTCTCGGGTGGCGTGCTCCGCTGACGGGTTCTTGTCTGCTGGGCCATCTCACGGCTCCACTCCGCCAACGTCTCTCGCTGCACCCGGGCCATCCTCCGTGCGAGGCCCTCCAGCGCAGTCTGTGCACACTCCCGATCTCGGGGGAGCTGTGCCAGGACCTCCACTAAGCCTAGTGGGGTCGTTGCTTCTAGCAGGCTCCTGACCAACGGGTCGGTGCTGCTCTGCTCTCCTTCCGTTGTCTCCAGCAGGCCTTCTGGAATGGCGACCGGCAACAGGCTCCTGACCGCTGGGTCGGTGCTGCCTGGAGTGGCGGCCCGCATCAGGCTCCTGACCACTGGGTCGGTGCTGCCTGGCTCTCCCTCCATCTCCGGGTAGGCTCTTTCTGGACTCTGCTCCAGGCTTCTTGTCTCCGGGTGCGCTCTCTCCAGACTGCTCCAGGCGACACCCATCTTTGCTCTCTTCTTCTCAGTCCTCCCCCTTCGAGGGCGGTCCCGGGGCCACTTGGTGATTGTCAGCTCCAGGGGCAGTTCTTTCATGCTGACAGACACCTCTAGCATCACAGTCTCTGTTGGTGGGGGCGGTTTCCACTTTTGGCGCCATTTTCGATCCTGGCCCACGATGGGAGGTGGCCTCTTGCCACCCTCTGGCACGCCCATAATGGCGTCCGCTCTGACAAGGCGGGAAACCTTTGGAAATGGCGGGAATCGTCTCCCAGTGGCGGGAAACTCTGCAGATGGCGGGAAAAAGCTGTTAATGGCGGACAACCGGCGGGAATCAACCTGTGATGGAGTCCGATGGTGGGGACCCTCCGGAACCGGCAGGAGACTTCTTTTTGAGGTAAACTCGTTCTTTTCTTCAGGCACGCAGTACCCGGTTGTTGTGGGCACGTAATCCTGCCGACTACGCCAAAGTTGACGCGCCCCCTGGGCCATATTCTTTAGGGGAATACCCGGAGCCGGATCAGATGGGGGTTGTAGTCTCCGAGTGGCTGTGACCCGGTCCGTGCCCAGGGTGTCAAGCTCAGAGTATGTGGCAGTCCTACAGATGTTACAAAGTTCGTTATGTCGACTACGCCACCCGTTGGATTGCGGTCACTACGGCCGCCGCTGCAGCAGGGTCCGCTGAGGCTGATGGTGTTGGTGCAGCTTTAGATAGTATAACCCCCAACGGGAGGGGTATGGCCTCAGGGGGTCAGGTGCAGAGGATGGGGGTTGTGGTGGTGCAGCGTAGATGATAATTAAAGACAGAGTCGGGTTGTGCAGTTCAGGGTGTTTACTTACTGCAGATATTCCGGTCACTCCGGCCTTGAGTGACCACCCGAGCCGTGCTGCGTCCACCAGGTCCTGGATTCAGCCAACCCCCAAGCAAGTCCGGAGCGTGTCCCTGAGCCCTCCTTCTTGTCCTTTCTTCTGGCCGTCCCCACCAGGGATCCACCTAGGTCTAGCTCCCTCGGGCCTTCTGTTAGGAGACCCTTGGCCTTGGGTTCCCTGACCCTACACGTGGTTTGCCTTCAGGGTGGATGTGGTGGGTGGCCGTGGCAGATCCTGCCCACGGCCTCCGGTCTCTGGCTGAGGTATGCTTTAGCCCCCACCAGTTTGGGATCCGGTACCCTATTGCCAACTCTTCACCCTAGGGTTGTACTTGGGTTCTCAGAGTTCCTTCTGTCTCCCCCTCTGGGTCTTTCTTTCTCTCCTCTCTCACTCTTGCTCTGGGGCTGCTCTGCTCCTCTTCCTCTGACTTCTCTGCAAAGACTGGCTGACTGACTGACCCTGATCTTAGATGGTGCCCACCTTAAATACTCCCTCTATGTGTGAGCTCAGGTGACCAGCACCCAATGAGCTCCTATCTTTACCCAGGCTGCTCCCCCTATCTGCCCCTACACTACTGGGATGTACCACCCCCCTCCCACTCCAGCCAGGAACAGACTCGGTCGTACCTGCACATTTCTAAGTGGGAGTACCGTTGGTCTGCTCCTCGGAAATGGGATGTGTGTAGTGCATGCAGCTTTCTGAGCTCAGTTCCACACTCCATCCTTACCCGGGAGTGGAATATCACACCTCTGGGTTGAGGTGCAATACCCCTGTAGCAGCCGAATCCTCAGGGTGCTACAATAATGTCACACAAGGTGTGGGAAAGATTAAGTGCAACATGAAGCGAAGAGGAGGAGGAAGCCCATATACTAGGGAAAGGGGAAGTGGAGACCTCTAGGCAGATCTAATATCACCCTGCCTACCCTACCGTCCCTATATAGGTTCCACACCTATCACCAAGTAGGAACCTAAGCCCTGCATGTCCCTAGAGCTTGGCCCTAGATAGGGAGGGGGAGGAGTGAGCACTGGTCAGGCCCCACTACAAACTAAAGACAACAAGGTAGATAAACAAAGGGAATAAACTTAGCTTGAGCAGACACCAGAGGAGAAATGCCAACTGTCCTCCAAGGGCACCAGAGAAGAAGTTAGCCGACTGCTAGTGATCCAAGTCTGCACAAATGTAGAAAGAAGTATCACCAGCGATTCCCTGAAGCAAACTGAGTGTTTTTAACTCCCAGGCAAGGGTGTGTCAATCAGCAGCAGGAGTGAGGTCGCCATAGGGGTCCAAAAGGAAGAAGGATTAAGAAGGCGTCTGTAATGCAAAGCACAGTGACCTTCTACAGCCAGATCCAGACCAACTGCTTATTACACCTGACAAGAGATCTCCAAGCAAGTCAGGGAAAAAGTTGTTGAGAAGTACAAGTCAAGGTTGGGTTACAAAAAAATATCCCAATCTCAGATGATCCCCGGAGCACCATCAAATCCATTATCATCCAATGGAAAGAACATGGTACCACAACAAACTTGCCAAGAGAGGGCCACCCACCAAAACTATCAGCCCATTCACAGAGGGCATTAATCAGAGAGGCAGCATAGAGACCAAAGGTAACCCTTAAGGAGCTGCAGAGTTCTCAAGCAGAGACAAGTATCTGTACATACAACCACAATAAGCTGTACACTCCATAAAGGTAGCCTTTATGTAAGAGTGGACAGAAAAAAGCCTTCACTTACACACAAAAATTGTAAGGCTCATTTTGAGTTTGGCAAAAGACATGTTGGAGACTCCCCAAATCTATGGAGGATGGTGCTGTGGTCAGATGAGACCAAAATTTAACTTTTTGGCCACCAAGGTAAACGCTATGTCTGGCGCCAAACCAACACAGCTCATCACCTCAAGAACATCATCCCCATATTACAACATAGTGATGGCAGCAACAGGCTGTGGGGATGTTTTTCAGCAGCAGGGACAGGAAAAATGATCTGAGTCGAGGGGAAGATGGATGGTGCGAAATACAGGGATATTCCTGAGCAAAGCTTGTTTCAGTCTGTCAGTGATTTGAAACTGGGATGGAGGTTCACCATCCAACAAGACAATGACCCAAAGCATACTGCTAATGTAACACTCGAGAGGTTTAAAAGGAAACATGTAAATGTTTTGGAGTAGCCTGGTCAAAGCCCAGACCTTAATCCACTTGAAAATCTGTGGTCAGACTTGAAGATTGCTGTTCACCAGAGGAAGCCATCCAGCTTGAAGGAGCTGGAGCAGTTTTGCCTTGAGGAATGGGCAAAATCCCAGAGGCAAGATGTGGAAAGCTCATAGAGACTTATACAAAGTGACTTGCAGCTGTAATTGACGCAAATAGAGGCTCTACAAATTACTGACTTTAGGGGGGGGTCAATAGTTCTGCACACTGAAGTTTTCAGTAATTTTGTCCTATTTGTAGTTTGCTTCACAATAAAAAGAAAACCAAATGTTCACAGTTGTTTACATAAACTGATGCAAATCGTCAAAAAATACCAGGTTGTGAAGCAGCAAAACACGAAAAATGCCAAAGAAGGGTTGAATTATTTTGCAAGCTCCAGGGTATAGTCAAAGTGAATTATATTATATTTACTCATAATATAGCTGGATAAAAACAATAAATTTGCCCTCCCTTACATGAAAAAGATTGTTAGTGGTAAAACAAAATGCCTTTTAATATTATACTCTATGTTTCATCTTTTCTTTATTCTCTTGCTTATACCATTAACAAAAAGAAAGCTTCAAACGCATTATTTTCTTAAAAACAACAATGGCATATTTTACATTTCCCTTTGATGTGACAAATCGCTTCTGCACGGTATTCCAAGATTTTCTTCTAAATCCTTGGATTTTGCAGAATTCTGTACAGCATTTTAGTTGGCTGAGACCTTGGTAAAGTGGATTACTGAGAATTGAAATACTGCTGTGAAACTAAATGGAAATACAGTACAGTATAATTTGTTTGCTAAAGAGAATGTGCCTTCATAAAAAAACTATTCTTTAAATCAGGTTTTTAGGGTCAATGTCTGATAGTATTTATTTAAAGAGGACCTTTCACTAAATGTTACAAGTTGAACTAAACACATGATACAATAATGGCTGCAAAGCAGAATAAAACATTTTATATTGTTCTAGATCTCCTCTCTGTTGCGGAAACATTAACAAAGTATTTGGCAGCTAATGAGAACTTTAGTTAAGTCCATGTAGGTGTTTTCACTGGGGGATGCTCTTCTCCTCTTTGTATGAGTTGCTATCTGATAAAAGCCATTTGAACTTAATGAAAATTTACTTGTTAGGTGCCAATACTTGGTTAATTTCCAATACAATGTCAACTATTTGGTCCCCTTGAGTTCATTCATTCCTTTCTATCACCAATTTTGGGGGTGTAATATATATATATATATATATATATATATATATATATATATATATATATATATATATATACACACACAGTACAGACCAAAAGTTTGGACACACCTTCTCATTTATAGATTTTTCTG
Source organism: Phyllobates terribilis (assembly GCF_046119375.1). Lineage (NCBI taxonomy): Eukaryota > Metazoa > Chordata > Amphibia > Anura > Dendrobatidae > Phyllobates > Phyllobates terribilis. The sequence goes on along the minus strand of NW_027362763.1, from coordinate 519,024,285 downwards.
TATTTTCATGACTATAAAAATTGTACATTCACACTGAAGGCATCAAAACTATGAATTAACACATGTGGAATTATATACTTAACAAAAAAGTGTGAAACAACTGAAAATATGTCTTATATTCTAGGTTCTTCAAAGTAGCCACCTTTTGCTTTGATGACTGCTTTGCACACTCTTAGCATTCTCTTGATGAGCTTCAAGAGGTAGTCACCGGAAATGGTCTTCCAACAATTTTGAAGGAGTTCCCAGAGATGCTTAGCACTTGTTGGCCCTTTTGCCTTCACTCTGCAGTCCAGCTCACCCCAAACCATCTCGATTGGGTTCAGATCTGGTGATTGTGGAGGCCAGGTCATCTGGCGTAGCACCCCATCACTCTCCTTTTTGGTCAAATAGCCCGAACACAGCCTGGAGGTGTGTTTGGGGTCATTGTCCTGTTGAAAAATAAATGATGGTCCAACTAAATGCAAACCGAATGGAATAGCATGCCGCTGCAAGATGCTGTGGTAGCCATGTTGGTTCAGTATGCCTTCAGTTTTGAATAAATCCCCAACAGTGTCACCAGCAAAGCACCCCCACACCATCACACCTCCTCCTCCATGCTTCACGGTGGGAACCAGGCATGTAGAGTCCATCCGTTCACCTTTTCTGTGTCGCACAAAGACACGGTGGTTGGAACCAAAGATCTCAAATTTGGACTCATCAGACCAAAGCACAGATTTCCACTTGTATAATGTCCATTCCTTGTGTTCTTTAGCCCAAACAAGTCTCTTCTGCTTGTTGCCTGTCCTTAGCAGTGGTTTCCTAGCAGCTATTTTACCATGAAGGCCTGCTGCACAAAGTCTCCTCTTAACAGTTGTTGTAGAGATGTGTCTGCTTCTAGAACTCTGTGTGGCATTGACCTGGTCTCTAATCTGAGCTGCTGTTAACCTGCGATTTCTGAGGCTGGTGACTCGGATAAACTTATCCTCAGAAGCAGAGGTGACTCTTGGTCTTCCTTTCCTGGGGCGGTCGTCATGTGAGCCAGTTTCTTTGTAGCACTTGATGGTTTTTGCAACTGCACTTGGGGGCACTTTAAAAGTTTGCCCAATTTTTCGGACTGACTGACCTTCATTTCTTAAAGTAATGATGGCCACTCATTTTTCTTTACTTAACTGCTTTTTTCTTGCCATAATACATATTCTAACAGTCTATTCAGTAGGACTATCAGCTGTGTAATCACCTGACTTCTGCACAACACAACTGATGGTCCCAACCCCATTTATAAGGCAAGAAATCCCACTTACTAAACCTGACAGGGCACACCTGTGAAGTGAAAACCATTTCCGGTGACTACCTCTTGAAGCGCATCAAGAGAATGCCAAGACTGTGCAAAGCAGTCATCAAAGCAAAAGGTGGCTACTTTGAAGAACCTACAATATAAGACATATTTTCAGTTGTTTCACACTTTTTTGTTAAGTATATAATTCCACATGTGTTAATTCATAGTTTTGATGCCTTCAGTGTGAATGTACAATTTTCATAGTCATGAAAATACAGAAAAATCTTTAAATGAGAAGGTGTGTTCAAACTTTTGGTCTGTACTGTATATGTATATATGTATATATATATTTATATATATAATATCCCTTTGAGTACATTTAATTTAATGGAGTGGTAAGTTACTAATATACTGTACAGCGGGTGAAATAAGTATTGAACACGTTACCAATTTTCTAAGTAAATATATTTTGAAAGGTGCTATTGACTTGAAATTCTCACCAAATGTTAGTAACAACCCATCCAATCCAAATAGACAAATAAATCAAACCATACATGTCCATAAATTAAGTTATGTGTAATTATGAGAAATGATACAGGGAAAAAATATTGAACACATGAAGAAAGAGAGGTTCAAGAAAATATTTACTTAGAAAATTGGTGATGTGTTCAATACTTATTTCACCCGCTGTACAGTATATTAGTAACTTACCACTCCACTTCTTAGCCTCTGTGTATTAACCTATGGTTGCTCAGTCCTAGGGAACATATTTAAATTAAATGTACTCAAAGGGATATTATATATCTATATATATATACATACTGTATATACATATACAGGTGCTATTGACATGAAATTCTCACCAAATGTTAGTAACAACCCATCCAATCCAAATAGACAAATAAATCAAACCATACATGTCCATAAATTAAGTTATGTGTAATTATGAGAAATGATACAGGGAAAAAATTTTGAACAAACACATGAAGAAAGAGAGGTTCAAGAAGCCACATAAAGTAATATCACCAGCTGAAATCTATTAGTAATTAGAAAGCAATCCTGCAATTTAGTGAAAATAAATGTCATATGGTTCAACTGTTGGCCTATAAAAAGTTGTCTGATTACCAAGGTGCTACAAAAGAAACATCTCATGATCGATAAAACGAGTAAGCTATCTCAAGACCTTTGCAACCTTATTGTTACAAAACATACTGATTGGTTAAAGAAGAATTTCTAAACTACTGAAAGTTCCAGTGAGCAATGTTGGGGCCATAATTTGGAAGTGGAAAGAACATAATTTCATCATAAACCAGCCATGACCAGGTGCTCCACGCAAAATTTCAGACAGAGTAGTGAAAATAATTTTCAGAAAAGTTGTCCAAGAGCTAAGGATCACCAGTGGAGAGCTACAGGTACAATTGTTTTAAAGAAAACTATGAGAAATTCAATCAACCTCCATGGCCTATATGTGCGCTCACCACACAAGACTCCATTACTGAACAAAGCATGTTCAAGCGCGTTTAAAGTTTGCTCAACAACATATAGACAAGCCTGTGAAATACTGGAAGAATATAGTCTGGCCAGATGAGACCAAAATTTAACTCTTTGCATGCCAAAATACACACTATGTTTGGAGGCCAAAAGTCATTGCATATCACTCTGCACTACAAGGCTGTGTGCCCATGATGCGTTTTTTAAGCGTTTCCATAGGGGCAAAAACGCTGCAGAAATGCTTAAAAAACACATGCTAGAAGGTCTGCCATGTTCCACAATGATAATCCGCATGTACTGTGCACATGCTGCGGAAATTTCCGCTGCGGATTATCATTGCAGAAAAAAACACAGCACTACCAATTAATTTGCGGAAGCGTTGCGTTTTCGCCGCCATTGACTTGCATTGGAACGCATGGATTCCGCATCGCTGTATATGTAGATGCGCATTCCATGCGTTCCAATGTGCGGATGGTACCCGGGTGTGGAGGAGAGGAGATTCTCATCCAGACCCGGGTACCATAGTACCTGTAAAAAAAAGAATAAAATAAAAAATATATGTTATATTTACCTTCTGGCGGCCCCCGGTGCGCTCGTCCTCCCATGCCGGCAGATCGCGATGGACTGAAGGACCTGCGCTGACGTCATAGTCATGTGACGGGTCACGTGATGCTGACGTCGGCAGGTCCTTCAGTGTACCGCGATCTGCCGGCAGCCAGGACGGAGGGAAGCAAGACTGCGGGGGCCATCGGAAGGTAAGTATATATTTATTTTTTTATCATTCTTTCGGTCACACTATATAAATCCATGCCGTTTGCATGGATTTATATAGTGTGACCAAGTTGTCAAGCACTTTCCAAGTGATGCTAAAATCGCTTGGAAAGAGCTTGTCAACCCGCATGCGGAAATGCATGTGAAGAACGCTTCACTTCCGCATGTCCCTGGCAGGAAAAATGCATGTACAATCTGCATGTACAATCCGCATGCGTTTTTTCTGCCAGGGGAGATGCAGAAACGTTCAGGAAAAATCTGGAGCATTTCTGCATCGTGGGCACATAGCCTTACAATAGTAAAGTTTGGAGGTGGTAACATCAAGGTGTGGGGCTGTTTTTCAGCATACGGCACTGGCAAACTTCATTTAATTTAAGGAAGGATGAGTGGACAAATCTACCGTAACATTCTTGATAAAATCTGCTGCCATTTACCAGGATGATGAAGATGATAAAGATGAAACGAGGGAGGACATTTCAGCAAGACAGTTATCCCCAACACACAGCCGAGGAAACTCTCAATTGGTTTCAGAGAAAGAAAATAAAGCTGCTAGAATGGCCTAGCTAATCACCTGACCTGAATCCAATAGAAAATGTATGGAATAAACTAAAGCTTAGAGTTCATAGAAGGAGCCCACGGAACCTATAGGATTTGAAGAGTGTGTGGAAGAATGGGCCAAAATCACACCTGAGCAATGCATGTCACTAGTTTCTCCATACAGGAGGCATCTTGAAGCTGTCATCACTAGTGTTGAGCGAATTTGTTTGGCATTTCAAATTCGGGTTCGGGTACGTGTTCGGGGTTCCGGCTTGTTCGCGACAAAAATCATCTCCGCCCACAAACATCCCGGATTTGTCACGCTGTAACGCAGATAACATCTGCGTGACAGTGTGGAAAATCAGGGATGTTCATGGGCGGAGCCGATTTTTTTGCGCGAACAAGCCGGAATCCCGAACACGAACCCGAATTTGAAATGCCGAACAAATTCGCTCAACACTAGTCATCACCAACAAAGGCTTTTTGTGCGAACTATTAAATAAATTTCAGTTAGCGTGTTCAATACTTTTTCCCTGTGTCATTTCTCATTATTACACATAACTTAATTTATGGACATCTATGCTTTCATTTCTTTGTGTGGATTGGATGGGTTGTTACCGACATCTGCTGTGAATTTCATGTCAATAGTACCTTTAGAAATATATTAACGTAGAAAATTGGTGACGTGTTTGGTATGACTGTGTAGAAACTCACTTGGTAAAATAGGTTATACACATAAAACTGCAACTGACCATGCCGATTCCTGTACAGACTACGTATCCGGAACTCACAGTCCCTAGTGGTGCTTGCGGGTGCAGAGATAATCCTAACCACAGACTAGGAGATGGCAACTCGGACCTAACTGCCTAAAAGGCCAGCGAGTTGCTTCATGTTTCACCTAAAGAACCAGAGGGCAGAGCAGAGTGTGAATTACCTACAAGAGAAGTGTGCTGAACAAAGGAAAGATCTCAGAGTGAATAAAATAAATAACGAAATACCAAACAAAGAATAAAGAAAGTGCTCTCAACAAATATACTGCTTACTTCCTAAAGATAAACAAAAGATAGGTGCATGGTATAGCAAAGAAACAGCAAGGCAAAAACCCTTAGCTGGAAATACACATTCTCGCTGCAAATATCAATAGAATGTCAGATCATCTAAAAGAATCTATCACCAGCAGGAAACACCAGCAGGGGAACAGAATAAAGCTGCACCCAACAGGTGATAGGCAGAGTAATGAAAACATGTGTGTTAAGCTAGACAGACTGCAGCCAGAATAATAGAACCCAAAACTCCAAAAAAAGACATGTCTCCCATGGTGCAGCAGAAAAAGAAGCAGTCCGCAGAACACAAACTCAAGGGATCGAATCCAGAAGAATGACAGTGTTCAATACTTAATTCACCAGTGGTACTTTATATAATAAATATGCCCTGTTTAAGAGCATTCCAATGTGGTCACATGATCTTGTATGAATTTTATTCAGAGCCTGCATTGAGTAATGTAGTCTCTCCATCGTGAAAGCTCTAGCCAGTACGCTGCTATGCAAATAACACTGAGATCTCGGGTTACTCAGTAGGATGAGGTGGTCACAACATCAGACAAATATCCCCCCTCCCCTCTGCAACAAAAAAAATGGCTTAAATAGACAAAGAAAATATAAAGGTAGATTTTAACTACCCACAAAAATAAGTACAACATATAGCCAAATACTATCTTATATGAAAAAAAGTAGATCCTAGAAGCACAAATACAACTAATGGGTGGCACGGTGGCGCAGTGGTTAGCACTGCAGCCTTGCAGCGCTGGGGTCCTGGGTTGAAATCCCACCAAGGACAACATCTGCAAGGAGTTTGTATGTTCTCCCTGTGTTTGCGTGGGTTTCCTCTGGGTTCTCCGGTTTCCTCCCACACTCCGAAGACATACTGATAGGGAATCTAGATTGTGAGCCCCGAGGGGACAGCACCTGTAATGTATATATAAAAATAAAGATTATTATATGGGAAATATAGAAGGTACAGAAGAGATCAATAGTAAATAAACATAGGAGACAGAGATGAGCAGATGAACTGAAAGAGCATCGACATTCAAGTCAACTTTTCTCAATGTTGTTCCCATGAATTCTAACACTTTGAAATTCAATTTGTGAGGCTTGCAATAAAAAATTGTCCGCCACCATTTCAAACACTGCAGACGACAGCAGTCTAATAAAGTTAGGCATGGCCATGGCTTCCCCATAATATTTTGCAGCTATTACATTACATGGTCTAGTGCAGTCAATCATCGGAGACTATAAAAGATGAGAGCTAGCCAAGGAGCGCCATTCTAGAATTTAACAGCCCAGGGCTAGGAAATCAGAATGCACAGCTAATTACAAATAGATATAGAAAGAGGCCTAATCTGATTGTGGTGTACTATTGCAGCGTTGAAGCACATTGAAAATAAGAGTGGAAGTCTCAGTTTGTGAATAATAATCCAAAGATTCGATTGATAGTGAGGTGCTGTACCTACATAGTCACTCAGTGTGACTGTGAATTTATTGATCTGTGATCAACAGTATTAAAGTGCAAATTGTGGGGACCTTGTGAGGGCTTGGGAGGGATATATATATACAAATACATTCCAATTTGGGTTGCCCCAACAGAAACACTCACTAACAAACCCTAAAAATAAACTTTTATTATTAATTAAAATAGCAGGGTAATGAACCTTAACCATAAAACATACTGTCCCTATAATGCCTGAATAATTATATTATAGTATATGGCGATAGCCTAAATATTATTTGGTGGCACCTCGGGGTGTCAACTCCGTTATGCAAATAGGGTAGTATTAATGAAGCACACGTCCCCCCCCCACATGTTTCACCGCAGATACGGCATTATCAGGGGATGGGACTATAGATAGTGTCCGTACATGGACCCCGAACATGGATTTCTCCCGGAAGTCCGTGTTACTGTTCGGGTTCAGCAGCTCAAATGAAGCTTGATGAAACACTGCAGCATAGCCAATCAACAAGCTTTTCCTGTGTGGGCACTTTCGACCCCTTCACAGCCATGTCCAGTATTGGCATGGCTGTGATTGGCTGGGCACTTTGTAACAAATAAAACTAAATAAAAAAAAATATGTAGGGTCTCCTCTATTTTTGATAACAAGCAGAGGTAAAGCCGACAGCTGCGGCTGGTTATCGAAAATAGAGGGGTCCCCAAGCCGTTTTTTTATATTATTTAAATATAAATAATTTACAAATATGGCGTGGCCCGCCCCCCAATTTTGATTACCAGCCAAGCTAAAGCAGATAGCTAGGGGCTGGTATTCTCAGGCTGGGAAGGCCCATAGAAATTTTGCTGTCACCAGCCTAACAAAAGCAGCCCGCAGCCACCCCAGAAAAGGTGCATCCATAAGATAGGCCAATTCTAGCTCTTTGCCTGGCTCTTCCCACTTTCCCTGTTGTGTTGGCAAGTGGGGTAATATTTTGCGGTTGACACCTGTTTTTAAATGTCAGCTGACATCAAGCCCAGGGGTTAGTAATGGATAGGTGTCTATCAGACACCCCCATTACTAACTCCATAGTGAAAATTAATAAAGACATGCAAAGAAAAAAAGTAATTTAATTTAATAAAACACTCCACTACAAATCCCCTCTTTTTCCCATTTATTAACATTAAAATAAAAAATCTAAATAATTGTCACCTGTCCGCCATTATTCCATAATACTGATGTCCCACAAGGATCCCCAACTCTGCTACATCTGGTTGCATTGCTGAGCAGTGACATAAGTAATGTTACTGCTCAGCCTGGAAACCAGATGACACTGAGCGGAGCGTGAGAACGTGGCTGCATGTGACCGGCGGTGACCTCATTAAGGTTACCGCCAGTCACACAAAGCTACGTTCTCACGCTCAGCTCAGTGTCATCTGGCTGTCTTGTTGAGCCATCACACTACTGATGTCACTGCTCAGCAATGCAACAATATGTAGCAGAGTTGGTGTTCATCGTGGGACATCAGCATAGATGATTAACAGCGGACAGGTGAGGATTACTTAGATTTTTTATTTTTATGTTAATAAATGGGAAAAAAGAGGGGATTTGTTATGGAGCGTTTTGTTCAATTAAAGAACCTTTTTATTTGTGTTTCTTTTTTACTTTTGACTACGGGGTTAGTAATGGGGGTGTTTTATAGACGCCTCTTCATTACTAAACCCTGGGCTTGATGTCAGCAGGCATAAAATAGATGAGATCAACCTCAAAACCATTACCCCACTTGCCAATGCACCAGGGCAAGTGGGAAGTGCCAAGGCTAAGTGCCAGAATTGGCACATCTAATGGATGCACCATTTCTAGGGTGGCTGAGGGGTGATGTTATTAGTCTGGGAGGGGACCAATATCCATGGCCCCTTCTCAGCCTATCAAGATCAGTGCACAGCTGTTTGTTTAGCCTTTGCTGGGTATTAAAAATAGCGGGACCCCATTGCATTTTTTGGGGGGGTCCCCCCTTTTAATTACCAGTAATGGCTACACAGACAGCTGTGAGCAAATATTAATAGCCTGAGAAGCTCCATGTTTATTGCCCCCTTCCCAGAATAATAACACCAGTCCCAAGCTGTCTGCTTTCCCTCAGCTGGGTATTAAAAATAAGGAGGATCCCAAGCCATTTTTGTCTTTTATTTATTAGCTAAATATATGTACAGTAAGCTACACATGCACTTCACTAATTATATATCTCACTGACATCTTTATTACTATGCGCAACTGCCGGCTGGTGAATACTCTCTGCTATCAGCGAGACCAGTTGTATGTTGATGAGTTGATGAGAGTAGTACTTGACGCGCCCCCTGGGCCGTGGGGCACCCGGGACCGGACTTCAGGGCAATGCTGGGAGTAGTAGTGGTGACCCGGTCCCGTAGCTCAGGGTGGTCAGACTAAGGTTGTGGCAGTCTCTTTATCAGTATAATGCAAAGTCCGACTACGCCACCCGTGGATTGCGGTCAATAAGAACCGCCGCTGCTGAGCAGACCTCTGAGGCTGATGTTGTGAGGGCAGCAGAGTGTAGTATAACTCCCCACGGGAGGAGTTTAGCCTCAGGGCAGTGTAGAGTGATGATGCGGGGCGTCCCAGTACTAGTAGTGCTGACGCGGTGAGAAAGCACAGAGACAAGGTGTTGAAGTTCAGGTTCTTTACTCACAGTTCTCATCCAGGTCACTTGTGCACAGGTAGGACCGCCTGAGCCGTGCTGCGTCCACCAGGCAGGGGGCTCGATCAACCCCCAGGTAATTCCGGAGTGTGGCACAGGACTCACTTCTATCCTTTCGTCAGCCGTGCCCCACCAGTGACACTACTCTTGTCCAGCAGCCTCGGGTCTTCTCCTGGGAGGGCTGGGTGCCCACTTCCCTGACCCTATGTGGTGTGCCTTCCTAGTAGGTGTAGTGAGGGGTCGCACCAGTAAATGATCATGACCACCGGTTCTTGGTTAAGGATTAGTCACCTCCACCAACTTGGGATCCGGTACCCTGTTCTGCCAACCCGTCACCCGCAATCTACTGGGTCCTTAGGGTTCCTTCTGCCTTCGTGTCTCTGGGCCTCTCTTGGTGTTCTGTTCCTTCTTACTTTCCTTTCTGTTCTCCTCTCTTCTCTCGAGCCCTGGCCTCTACTCTAGGCCTGGCCCTGGAGCAGAGCTCCTGCAGAGCCTCTGCCCCCCGTCACCTCTCCTCACAGACTGCACTTCTTCTCTGAACGACTGAACACTGTTCTAAGATGGTGCCACCTTTTATACCTCCCTCTCTGTGTATGAGCCCAGGTGACCTGCAACCAATGGGCTCCTACCTATGCCCAGAAACCAGCCCCTATCTGCTCCCACATCACTAGGTTCCCCCCCTCCCCACTCCAGGCAGGGAACAAGGTCACTCGTGCCTGCATTTATATTAATGGGAGCACCATCGAGCTGTCCCCCCCCTGAATGAGGAGTGAAATGTGTGCAGCTACCTGAGTCCTGGTCCACACACCATCCTTACCCGGGAGTGGGATATCACACCTCTGGGTGAGGTGCAATACCTCTGTAGCGACCGAACCCTCGGGGCGCTACATTCCCCCCTGGTATAGCACAGCACGTCCTCGGGCTGGAACAGAGTAAAAACAATTAATTGTACCAGACATGCAAAAACATTTTTACCACTGTTGTCAGGTAAAGTCCCTTTATGGGAAAACACTTTCCTCCCTGGTTACACCTTCACAAAACATTTGGCCAATGCCTCCGGAACTCTTTTATAAAACACTATACAAAACTTTTACATTATTATCTATCAGCATATAAAACTTTTCAAACATTTTCAAGTAAAACATATTCTTGTGTACTGGCCGCAGTGCAACTTGCGACCAGGTGTTCCTTTTTCTTCTGAAGGGTGCAACAACTTCTTTTGAGGTAGACGTTGCAGTTCTTTTATAAAACCAGTAGGGGGCGCTTTAAAAAGCGCAACTATATACAGGTGCGGCCGCTCTCAGTCCTCGGCCAGTTGGGGAGGGGGATGGCTGTTCTCAGTCCCCAGCCAGATAAGGGATATAGGGGGCAACTTTCAAACAGTCAACACCAGTTCTCTATCAGTCCCAACGGGGTCCACACTCTATGCGCGAAGAGTCCCTTAAACAGTTCTTATACCCTGACGGGTAACTATTTACATAGGCACATTTTCTCCTCCTTACTACTGACGGTGTCCTCCGTATGCGCCTTGTTCCTCTGGGTAATCTTCAGGCCCGCCCGGACCCTCTTGTCTCTCTCCGTAGTGGCATTGCAGCTCCTCCTCTGTGAGCCGGTGGACGCGGAGGGCGTGCAATCCCTTTGCGCCCTTGTGCCGGGTGTAGGTGACCACGTCACCAGGGTACAGATCTCGTCCTCGATGTCCCTCTGGCAGGTGGCTCTCAACGTCCCTTCGGGTCACAAAGACGTCGTCTGTGGTCTCAGGATCTCTGATGAAGCCCCAGCCGTGCTCCATCTGAAATTTCACCATGGTCCCGGTGGCTCGGGGACCGCGGGCGGCTTGGGGGTCCTGTCGGGCTCTCCTCTTTTTCTCCGCACTCCGTGCTTGGAGCTGCTCCTCCCTGATACGCCGCTCCCGCCGCTCCCTCTCAAATGTCGCCAACTGCTGGCGGCAGGACTCCAGTCGACGGGCTGCGTCCACCCGGGTTTCCTGGGTGAACCCCATCAGGTTTTCTCCAGTGGGGTCCCACTCGAACTAGGCGTCCTCCAGTGGGGGATGGGTTATTTTTCTGGGCTCCGGAGCCGTTATCAGGGGTTCACGCGGGGGCTGGTCTCTCCATGGGCGGCTGCTGATCAGGTCGGCCGGCTATACCAGGGGCAGTCCATCCGGGCCGGTGTGCTGGGCGAACAGATCCGCGCCAAGGGGTAGTATGGCAGGGGGCCCCGGTTGGGGAGCAGCGCCCGGGGGCACTCGGCCTCGCGACCAGGCCGGTGGTCTTCCAATCGTGCCCCAGAGTGGTGCAGTCAAGGAAGGGGGCGCAGGTGAGGCAGTGGCGCCCGGGTGCACTAGGCCTTGCGACCAGGCCTGTGACGTCTGTCTTTCGACCGCGCCCGAGGTTAAAGGGCACGGCGCGGGGCGGGGCGTAGCCGCGGCTCTTGCCGCCTGAGGCCTAGCTGGGAGTAGCGGAGGCGCGGTGGCAGGTACGGTTCCCGGGGCTTCGGGTCCCGCAACGGGAGGTGGGGGCAGGCTTGCGGCCTCAGGGCTTGGGATGAAGATGTCCCCGTTACCTGCCTCGGTCTTTGTGGCCTCCTCCGCGGCGTTGTCCTCGGCCACCGGTCCACCTTCACCGCCCTCAGAGGCAGGCGTGCTGCTCGGCCCTGGTGACGCCTCCTGCTGGTGGGTTACAGGCTGCCGGGCCAACTCCTACTTCCACCCGGCAACACACATCCCACTGCGCCCGGACCATCCTCCGGTCCAAATCCTCCAGCGCAGCTCGCGCACACTCCGGGTCCCTGGGGAGCTGTGCCAGCAATTCTGTTAAGCTGCATGGCAGTTCAGCCTGCAACAGGCTACGGGCCAAGGTGCTAGTAGTGTTCAGTGCTCCTTCCATTCCTGGGTGCGGTCTGTCCAGACTGATTCAGACCGCACCCTGCCCCACAGTTTTCTTCTCTGTCCGCCCCCATTGGGGGTGGTCTCGGGGCCATCTGCTGACAATCACCTTCAGGGGCAGCCCCCCCACTTTGATTGACATCTCCACAGCCGCACTCATGGCTGGTGGGGGCGTGCTCCTTCTTTGGCGCCATTCTGGGACCTGGCCCACGATGGGAGGTGGCTTCCTGTTGTCTTTTGGCGCGCACATAATGGCGTCCGTTCTGCTGGGGCAGGCGCCACTTTCAACACAATCAAATTTTCAATAAAACAGTCTCTTTCTCTTCAGGCGCGCAATACCCGTTTGTGGCGGGTTGGTCACAATCCTGCCGACTACGCCAAAAAGCTGACGTGCCCTCTGGGCCGTGGGGCACCCGGGACCGGACTTCAGGGCAATGCTGGGAGTAGTAGTGGCGACCCGGTCCCGTGGCTCAGGGTGGTCAGACCAAAGTTGTGGCAGTCTCTGTATCAGTATAATGCAAAGTCCGACTACGCCACCCGTGGATTGCGGTCAATAAGACCCGCCGCTGCTGAGCAGACCTCTGAGGCTGATGCTGTGAGGGCAGCAGAGTGTAGTATAACTCTCCACGGGAGGAGTTTAGCCTCAGGGCAGTGTAGAGTGATGATGGTGGTTGTGGTGCGGGGCGTCCCAGTACTAGTAGTGCTGACGCGGTGAGAAATCACAGAGACAAGGTGTTGAAGTTCAGGTTCTTTACTCACAGTTCTCATCCAGGTCACTTGTGCACAGGTAGGACCGCTTGAGCCGTGCTGCGTCCACCAGGCAGGGGGCTCGATCAACCCCCAGGTATTCCGGAGTGTGGCACAGGACTCCCTTCTATCCTTTCATCAGCTGTGCCCCACCAGTGACACTACTCCTGTCCAGCTGCCTCGGGTCTTCTCCTGGGAGGGCTGGGTGCCCACTTCCCTGACCCTATGTGGTGTGCCTTCCTAGTAGGTGTAGTGAGGGGTCGCACCAGTAAATGATCATGACCACCGGTTCTTGGTTAAGGATTAGTCACCTCCACCAACTTGGGATCCGGTACCCTGTTCTGCCAACCCGTCACCCGCAATCTCCTGGGTCCTTAGGGTTCCTTCTGCCTTCGTGTCTCTGGGCCTCTCTTGGTGTTCTGTTCCTTCTTACTTTCCTTTCTGTTCTCTCTTCTCTTGGGCCCCGGCCTCTACTCTAGGCCTGGCCCTGGAGCAGAGCTCCTGCAGAGCCTCTGTCCCCCGTCACCTCTCCTCACAGACTGCACTTCTTCTCTGAACGACTGAACACTGTTCTAAGATGGTGCCACCTTTTATACCTCCCTCTCTGTGTATGAGCCCAGGTGACCTGCAACCAATGGGCTCCTACCTATGCCCAGAAACCAGCCCCTATCTGTTCCCACATCACTAGGTTCCACCCCTCCCCACTCCAGATAGGGAACAAGGTCACTTTTGACTGCATTTATATTAATGGGAGCACCATCAAGCTGTCCCCCTACTGAATGAGGAGTGAAATGTGTGCAGCTACCTGAGTCCTGGTCCACACACCATCCTTACCCGGGAGTGGGATATCACACCTCTGGGTGAGGTGCAATACCTCTGTAGCGACCGAACCCTCGGGGCGCTACATACTCATCAGCCGATGCCTGACAGGCGATAACCTTTTCACCACCAGTCACAGCTGCTGGCTCACACGCTGTCCTCTGTGCAACAGCGTGGGACCCGCTGCGCTGTGACTGGCGTAACGTTAGTTAGGTTACCGCTGATCAGAGCCAGTGTTTCCCACTCTGTCACACCGATGATAGTGTGGGAAGCGCCAGATGTTCGGGCCCCTCATTCATTCATTTGAATGGGCTCCGGATTCAGGATTGAGTTCAGGTGCCGTTCTGGTACCTGAACTGAAGGTCGTCCCAACCCGATGGACCCAAACATCCACTGGTCCTCCCATCCCTTCTCCTATGTCTACTGCCATAGCGTTTCATTTCATTCAAATGTCGATGAATAGTTTGCAATGACACTAATGCACCCTGAGCCTGCAGGACAGCTTGAATTTCTTTGGAACTTGATTGGGGCTGCTTATCCACCATCCAGACTATCCTGCATTGCAACCTTTAATCAATTCTTCTCTACTGTCTAAGTCCATAAATATTATCTACAGTGCCATGGGATGTAAACTTATTGATTATGTTGCGCACTGTGGATTAAGAAACATCAAGATCTCTGGAGACGGACTTGGAACCTTGAGATTGTTGATATTTTTCAACATTTTTGGTTCTTAAGTCCTCAGACAGTTCTCTTCTTCTCTTTCTGTTCTCTATGCTTAGTGTGGCACACACAGACACACAATGCAAAGATTGAGTCAACTTCTCCCCTTTTTATCTGGTTTCAGTTGTGATTTTCATATGGCCCTCATCTGTTACTTGCCAAAGGTGAGTTTGAACGAGCATCAGATGTTTGAAACAAAGTTGTTTACCCACATTTTTGGAAGGGTGCCAACAATTTTGTCTGTCCCATTATTGGGGTTTTATGTGAAATTATGTCCAATTTGCCTTTTTTTCTCAGTTTTTTTGTGTTGTTCCAATACACACAAAGGAAATAAATGTGTATAACAAAACCATGTGTAATTGCAATAATTTTCTGGGAGAAATACTTCATTTTCTGGAACAATTTCAAGGGTGTCAACACATTTTTAGCCATGACAGTCTATACATACTCTAAATAATATGCCATAATTTTCGGACTATAAGGAGTACCTTTTAGCAAGAAGGAATGTTGCTCATTCTGAGATGCTGATGGACTTTTTACATACCTGGAAGGAACTTCAAACCATGGTAATATACAGTTGTATACAGTATAGTGTGTGTTTGTGAGTATGTTGTGGTTGAGCTGTGTGTGTGTTGTAGTAGAGTTTTGTGTTGTAGTTGATCTGTGTATGTATTTTGATAATGTAGCTGAGCTGAAGGTGAATGCAAAGCTGAGCTGTGTGAGTCTTTGTAGTTGTTGTGTTTGTGTATAGTAGAGAATTGTGTACATGTAACATAATTGAGTCTGGGTATGTAGCAGAGCTGTACGTGAGTATCTAGCATAGCTGTGTGTGTATGTAACAGGGGTCATCAAGAGAATGCCAAGAGTGTGCAAAGCAGTCATCAAAGCAAAAGGTTGCTACTTTGAAGAACCTAGAATATAAGACATATTTTCAGTTGTTTCACACTTTTTTGTTAAGTATATGATTCCACATGTGTTAATTCATACTTTTGATGCCTTCAGTGTGAATGTACAATTTTCATAGTTATGAAAATACAGAAAAATCTTTAAATGAGAAGGTGTGTCCAAACTTTTGGTCTGTACTGTATGCAAAAATTGAATACTAGAAACTGCATTACTTCTATAGAATATATTTATAAAATGAAGGTACTTAGCGTATAAATTGGCCAATTCATGAGAGCCCATCGGCCATGACAAGGCATACCTGTAATTTGCTTACTTGAGGTCACATGCTGCACAATTTCTGCACTTCTCTCAATTCTCTTCTCTTGAGAGAAGCTGGATGAGACTAGTTGGCACTTGATCGCAAGTCTGCATATTGCATAAGTGACCGCCCACCTTCATGGGAAATACTGGGGGAAAAAAACAGTGTGCGTATCACAGACTATCACAATTTGAAAGTCTGCAATCATAGAGTGACTGCACAATTTTTATTTCAGCCTGAACAATCCCTTCAATTTTACCAAGAAATGCAGACCACACTAACTGATTTATACAAGGTATTACGGTAATTTACTCAAGTGACAGTATTAAAACCACACATGACCCTATAATGCTAAAGTTTTATTTTTGTTAAGGTTCTCTTTATTGCATATAAGCAAGAAATGTAATTTTAATATCTGTTCTATGTCTTACAGTGGATTTTTCTAAGCATATATCCAATGCTGACTGTTTAATGTATACACTGTAGTTTAATATATATTGCACATGTTTGAAAAGTGTTGTACCCTTATACTGAATGTAAATTACCTTTTAAAACCTATTTCTGAATATAAAAAAGTTACAAACTGTCCCGTTAAAAATTGTGGTCAAAAGCGCTTTTCAATACAAAGGTAATGACATACTAATGGATGCCATAAACAGATGGGCGATGGACCTGACTTATAAGTCAGGATGTTATCCAAGTGTATGTTCTTAATGTGGCTAAATATGATGTGAACCTCGCCTTAGTATGTCTTTTTACAAGGTAAAAGTACTATAAGTGCAATGCACTGGTATACGAAAATTCTTGCAAAGGCTGAATTATTAATTGGAATTTAATTTCAATCTTAAATCTGTCACCTCCAGAAACACTATTCACCTGCAGATATTGTAGCAATCTAAGCTCTAATCTAATCTCTAATCGAATCTGATAATCTAATCTCCAATCTCTAATCACCTGCAGATATAGTGGTAATCAGATATAGTGGTAATTCACCTACAGATATAGTGGTAAGGTATAGTGGTATTTAAGTCCTGTCTAGCTGGTTACTGCTCCAGCAGCTACAGGGATAAAATGTTTTTTTCTCCCTGCAGCTACTTCTTGCAGTCAGCACTCACTATACAGTAATCACCCCTGGCACTTTGATTGCACACACATTGCACACATATACTGCAGAGCTGACTGTTCATCACAGTATAGTGAGTGGTGACGGTATCACTCCCTGCACTGCCCCAATGACAGGAAGCGAGTAGTTGCAAGGAGAATATAACTTAATTTTAATTTCTGTCGCTTTTTCTCCAGTAAGGTGGCTAGCAGGAATTAAACACAACTTATCTGCAGATTACCCCTTTATCTACAGGAAAAAAACATTTATGGAGGTGACAGGTTCCCTGTCACATATTTACTAATGGATCTATGTTACCTTTTAAATGAAAAACGAAAGGAGATTGAAGATATACTAAGAATGTATTGTCAGGACTGTGAAAGTGTA
Organism: Phyllobates terribilis; assembly: GCF_046119375.1. NCBI lineage: Eukaryota > Metazoa > Chordata > Amphibia > Anura > Dendrobatidae > Phyllobates > Phyllobates terribilis. The sequence goes on along the minus strand of NW_027362763.1, from coordinate 519,007,170 downwards.
TATACTTTTATTTTTAAAATATAATGTTTATGCACACGTCCAACGGTCTCCTAGATGGCCCTCATTAGAATTACTGTAATTAATGTGCATTTTAAACTAAAGATGCAGTGAATATGTGACTAAAAGAACAGAAGAATATACCTGAGAAAATACAATAAACATAAAAATGTTCATATTAGCATGGTGTCATTTTTTATGTAAGCCACATCGTATAACCTTCAATTTTCAAAAACTTTTCTCATTACATATTTCTACTGAAAAATGTCATTTTATCTTTGTTTTCACAGTAAGACCTAAGCCGCAACATTTTTTTTTATAATAAGCTGCTGGAGATATTTCACTGTCTAGAGCTCACAGATTTATTATATATTTTATTCTGTAACTTTTCAAAAAGTTCAAAAAGTCATGTCATCACGAAAGCTATAGTTTTATGTATGTTATATTTTCTTCTTTTGTCATGTTCTTAGACAATCCACCTTCAGCTTTTAAACTTCAAGATTTCAATGTATGCAGATTGCCAGATTTATGAGAAAGCTATATGTGCATCAAATGTTACTTTTCATTACAAGCTCTGAATTATACAGAGCAGAAACATTGGTAAGTTGCAATCCAATTTATCTCAAGGTAGAATTGTTTGACCCTGGCTTTCTTCTGCTTGTAGGACATTTCCAGGTTTCTAACTAACGGTGACATCTGAATGGCAGCAACTGAGAGAAGATATCACAAGCATGACCCACAAACTTGAAGTAGACATCCAAAATTCAACAAGAAAGCATGCTATTTATTAGTAACATGGAATCAATTACAGTATATGAGAGAATTACAAAAGATGCTGCATTACAGCTTCATAAAGAAAGTTTAAACAGGTTGACCACAGGCAGGTAATGCTTAAAAATAGCAAAATAAACATTTTTACCCTTTGAAGCCCCTGCTGCTCTAGTAGTGGCTCTCCATTGTCCCCCTCTGCCCTCAGAGTTCCTTGTTGGCAGGGCTGCAAGTGTGACATACTATCTACAATATGTGACCACTGCAGCCAATCACTTATTTCACCACTCATGCTACGATTGATGAGAAACCTGAGTTGCAGGTTGTAAGAGATCAGCAGACGTCAAAGCAAAGGAGCAACACTAGAAGGAAAATCAACAGCTAAATCTATGCCAAAATCTGCACCAAAATTTGGTGTGGATTTGCTGCTGTGGATTTCCCTGCCCATATTCGTGACATTGCTGCAAAAATTTTCCTCATCAATTATCAATTCGAAACTTGTGAAAATACCCTAAAAAAAAGTGGAGGGCTGCATATTAATCATGTTAATGACTATTTATAGACACAGAGCTTCCCTAGGATTTGGCAAGAGAAGAAGAAGGAGTGACAAGATTCATGTCATGTCGAATAAATCCTGCCATAATGATGTTATGTTATCTAAGACTATACATAGTGCCATGCAGTCCTGACTTCTGGGCTGTCCCATAAACTAAACTGCAGAATTTTCATAATTTATGCTAATTTGCTTTAAAAAAAACAATGTTTTTATATAAAATGGTTTAAGAGCTTAAAATGCCCCACAATTTGGTTTTCAAATGTTGCTATGTACCGTATTTTTTGGACCATAAGGCGCATTTTTCTTCCCCCAAAATTGGGGGGGGGAATGGGGGGCGCGTCTTATGGTCCGAACGTTATGGATACTTGCGGTGGTGGTGGAGCCGGGGTGCCCTCCCTCCTTTGGGAACGAGGTGCCGGCGGCAGCGGCAGTGAGGCAATGCGGCTGGGGCCGGTGTCGGGCTGTCGGCTGCGTCGGGCGGTGAAGCAGAGTTTCCAGTGTGCCGGTGTCTTACTGAGGCCGCGATCTACAAGAAAATGGCCGCCCGAGCCGGCGCATGCGCAGACCCGTAGCTCCGGCGGCCTTTTTACTGTAGATCACAGCTTTAGGAAGATGGCCACGGACACCGGAAAGCCGTGCAGGCCACTCTGCTTCACCGCCCTATGACGCTGACGGCCCGGCACAGGTCCCCCAGTCCTGCACAGACCCGGCACAGGTCCCCCAGCCCTGCACAGACCCGGCACAGGTCCCCCAGCCCTGCACAGACCCGGCACAGGTCCCTCAGTCCTGCACAGGTCCGGCACAGATCCCTTAGCCCTGTACTGGCCCGGCATATGCCCCCCAGCTCTGAACAGGCCCGGCACAGCCCCCCAGCCCTGCACAGGCCCGGAACAGACCCCCTAGCCCTGCACGGGCCCGGCACAGACCCCTTAGTCCTGCATAGGCCCGGCACAGGTCCTTAGCCCTGCTTGGAACAGACCCCCCAGCCCTGCACAGGCCCTTCACAGGCCCCCAGCCCTGCACAGGCACCTTAGCCCTGCAAAGGCCCCTTAGCCATGCACAGGCCCCCCAGCCCTGCACAGGCTCTGCACAGGCCCAGCACAGGCCCCCCAGCCCTGCATAGGCCCAGCACAGGCCCCCCAGCCTTGCACAGGCCCTCGGGCCCTGCACAGGCCTCCCGGCCCGGCACAGGAACCAGCCAGGCTAACGGCAACGGCCCTCAACCCTGCACAGGAACCCGGCCAGACCCCAGCCCGACACAGGTACCAGCCAGGCTAAGGGCCCCGACACAGGCCCCAGCCCCAGCCAGGCTAAGTGCCCCAGCCAGGCATAAGCTCCACAGCATCTCACGTTTTCTGCTACAACCGCTGGGTTCCTGAGGGAGGGAACGGAGGGCCCTGCAATCCTGCTCCACTGCAACTCCCCGCTGAAGGACCCTGCCATCTGTTACCCTCTCTCCACTGTCCCCAGGGTAAGATACCGTACCTATTCAGACTATAAGATGGACCCCCATCTTATAAAAAATATTTTTTTCCTATTTTCCACCCCAAAATTTGGGGTGCTTCTTATGGTCCGGTGCGTCTTATAGTCCGAAAAATACTGTATATGGCATATTAGTAAATTCTTCTCCTATCCCAATTTATATTAAAAATTATCCTACTTGTTTGTATATTGATGGTAATTTAAAAATTGTGCATGAAAGCTTTAACAAAGTCTACCATAATCCCCTCACATTTTCCATAACAATGTGATCGCAAGACTGGGATCTTCTAATATGAAGTCCTGCTCTTTAGTGATCCATTAAGAAATCAAACACTTACCTTCTGTTTTTTTTGTGTCTGGAACTTTGCAGTCCACATAATTTTACACGGATGTGACATCTTGATGTGAGACAATTTTTTTTATACTTAAATTGATGATGTCATATGAGCTGGCATAAATAAAACTTTCTAAAGGTCTGTTGTATTCAGTAAGCTTCATCTTGCCTGAAAATGATGTTTGATGTTTCATCTAATACAATGGCACACCTCACTTCATCTTCAAAAATGAAACAATATATCACACTTCAGTTGGAATTCACTATTTAATTTACATCTAATGAAGACAGGAACAAGTGCACATTAAGGTAATTATGACTTTGCTATGTTCTCCTCTTCAATGACACTAATATGTTGCTTATGGTTCAGTCGAGCCCTACATTTTGGATTGCTAATAAATAAACATGTCTGTAGCTTATAAAAAAAGATCATTAACCAATTATATGTATAGGCTTAGATGTAAATTAAAACCTTTCATCAAGCACAAATGAAGAGCAGTCTGCAATTAGCTCCATTTTTCATTATCCACCGCAGCAATGTTGCAGTCCTATAGTGATTTGTTAATTTATACTTAGTGATGACGAAAGATAAAAGAATCAACAAATTGTGTCTGGTAATTTGCCTCACACAGAGTGTTCTCCATTGGGTTTTGCATTAAATAAGATGCTGAGAATTTTCTTTGCCGTTCATGGTCATGTGATACATTGACCTGACTGCGATAAATTTAGCGGAGACTAATGGACTTCCCACTGGTTTGCAACTTTACACTTAGAAACTTTTCTACTTACATTAGTTTTCATATTATATTGCTGTAGTTACACAAAAGTCCAGTATCTTGGGAGTTGTCAATAAAAATTCAGCTTTACTCTAAAATGATTAAAACTCCACAAAGCCGACATGTTTTGGACGTTACATTAGTATGACATGAATAGGAACAGATGTAAGGTCTGAAACGCGTCGTTTGGAGAACTTGGGCTCTTGGGATTATATTTTATTTCTAAGAATTTAATGTGACACAGTTTTTGCGTATGACCTAGTAACGATGTTAATGAATTTACAAAACACAATGCCAAATGTAACAGATGCTCATAATGTTTTATTCATGCTACAAGCTGGAAACTGACACTCGTGAACCTAATGTTTTATCTCTTATAAAATCTTATTTTATCCATACATGAATAAATATGTTTAACTATAAATGTATGTTTCAACTTATGCCGCATTCACAAGTGCAACTCAACTGGTTGTTGCCTAAGCTTCTCTACCTATTTCATCTCATGAGCTATTGTAAAAGATAGGGATTTGACAATAAAAATAATCTCATATACATAAAAAGAGAAATTAAGCCCTACAAGGGTGCTTCATATCCTATCTTTTTAAAGGCTAGAATTTTGCTTATATATATTTGTTTCATTGTTACTGCAGACAGATAATGGGACAATAGGAAAACATGAAATGCAAAACAAGCACTGTATTTTTTTTGGGATGGTATCTTCAGTTATCTTGTAATTTTTTGTGACTGTGGCTTTTTTGAAAAATGCAGCATGTTCCATTGTTTCCCTTTCTATGCGAAAGAAATACATTTGTTAATGTGAATTCAATTTTTTGTACTGTTTTCTGATAATGCAACTCTTTATTTTTTTGATCAAAAATAGTTCACTAAGTACCCTATATTTATTATGCAACTTTGCTTTACATTTATATATAATGATGGTAGGGTATGAGATATATTTTTGTCTTTTGTAGGTTTTGCTTCTTTTTGCTAGTGTGAACATGCTCCTATTTCTTGCATGTCTACCATCTTAGACCTCAGTTCACATTGCTTGGTTTTTTGTCTTGTTTGCATTCTGTGCAATTTAAGGGTGTGGCATCCCCTTTGTTGAGCTGATTAGTATATATGTAGCTTACCACGGGCCTAGGTGGTCTGGAGTTGGGACCCGGTCCTATTTGTCTACCCTTTTATATGCATTACTTCAACTTTGATATACAGTAAGGTTTTTAATATAGACAGTATAGGTACCGTCCCAATTTAGGGTCACCTTCCCGCTGGTGGGACGGCTTGTGTACTTTTTTTGATCAAAAATAGTTCACTAAGTACCCTATATTTATTATGCAACTTTGCTTTACATTTATATATAATGATGGTAGGGTATGAGATATATTTTTGTCTTTTGTAGGTTTTAACTCTTTATTTTAATAGGAATCTTGGAATCGTGATAAAAAAAATTGCATGGCTTATTTTGAATTTTTTTTTTTTAAATAGCAACAAATCAATGCAAATAGCAATTAAAACACAAAAATGAAGTATATTTTGTTAATTAATTATGTTACATAATTTTGTCATCAGGCAACTCATCAGGCAATTTTGTCATCAGTTTTCTGTTGCATTTGATTTGAGGATGCGTTGGGGGAGGAGAAGGGTAGCGGGTTGTGGGTATGGGGAGGGTAAATTGCCATTTTTTTTATTGCCCCAGATTAATGTGTATTTATTTATTTTACTCTGTTATAAAATGGTGCACAAGAGAATAGGTAAAGGAATATGGTGCCACAAATCTGAGGCCTGTGTTTCAAAGGTCTGATTTTGGTCTATATTTTAGAGATCTGGTGTCTATATTAGTAGAGTGGAGTGGGGACTTTATTTAGAGGCCTAGTGTAGAGTCTGTATTAGTTTAGATGGGCTGATATGGTGGTCTGTGTTTAGAGGTCTAGTCTGGGGTTTTAATACTATTACGGGTTTGGACTAGGGTGTTAATTTATTTAGGACTCTGATCTGGACCAGTATTTAGGAGATATTATCTAGGGTCAATATTTTATATGGGTCTAGTCTGGATTTTATTTAGGGGATAGCTTCGGGGCCTGGATTTGTGAAGGAGAAGTGTGAAAATTATAAAAGTTACAAGATCTCGGGCCTATACTTGTTTGGAGAATTTGGTATCAGGTTTTTATTTATTCCTGAGCCTACATTTATTATGTGGTTTGGTCTTGAGTTTGTATTCATTATAGAGTTAAGTTTTGGATCTTAATTTAATAGTTTGGCCTAAGATTTAAATTACAAATGAGTGGAACAATCCTCGGAGGATCAACTTCAAGTCGAATTTCCAGTAATTAGAAGGTCTCTGAAAATTTTAACACTCTGTGATTTGATTCACAAGGATTGCCCTCCCCCCAAAAAATATCACCGTCACCATTTCATACACTGCCAAAGACTCAAAGATTGGGCTAATAGCATCAGGTGTATCCAGGCCAAGTATCCCATTATGCCCTGCAGCTATGATATCACTTCTAGTGCAGCCAATCGGGGGGGCTACCACAGCTAATATAAAAGATGGAGGCTGACCAAGAAGCACATTTTTTGCTTGTACAGTGCAGTGATTTTGTGTTATTCTAAGCCTGATGAAGAGACCCTAATAGTCTAGAAAGCTTGCAATCTGTTACCATCTTTTCAGTTAGCCATTAAAAGGTATCAACCACTGAGGACTCTTAAATCTTAATATTTTTCTATCTATTTTTCTATCTACTGTCTAACATGGTACAAAGATACAGTGGCAACCAAAAGTTTTGCATTTTTTTTAAAGTGTGATTACTTCTGTCTTGTTGTTGTGATGCCATTTTCCTGGTGATTTTAGTAAACCAGAAGCAAATGGTTGTCAGCTACAAGGGCGAAAATTGTGTTTAACATTGTTTTATCCCTTTATGTGTTTGTTTTCAACATTTGTGGACCAAATAAATGTTTTGCATATTTTGTCATGGGTAGTCGAATTTTGCCTAATTTTTTTATTTTTTTTAATGTGTGTGTTTTTAGGTTGCAACATAGCCAAATTTTCACCAAATGTCAGGAAGCTTATTATTCTGAGTAAAGTCAGGCAAAAGCCAAAAAGAGTTAGCTATGGAATTCAACTGTTCAACTTTTCTCACAGTCAAGTGTCACGTATATTAAAGAAAGAAAAAGAAGGTTTTGCAACAGCTGACAAACCTAAAAGTATACAAGCACAGAAAACATCCTCCAGAGTTGATCACATTATTAAGAAAAAGTCAGTATCTGATGTCCATAAAAGTGCTGTACAGATTTTGCATGAAATGAATGAAGAACATGGTGTCAAAGTGAGTCGCCAAACTGTGGTGCGACAGCTAAGAGGAGTAGGGTTGAATGTGTGACACCCCAGGGGTCTGGTTGCCACAGTAACGTAATGTTATGTCTGAGAGCAGGTGGGAGGTCCTTTAGTCAGGGATCCTGTGCATGCCACACCTCCTGCCCAGTCTTGGGAGGGGAAGAACTTCCCCTATATAAACCTGGGGCTGAGGCAGGGTGAGTGAGTAGAAGAAGAGAAGAAGTAGAGACAGCATAGGAAGAAACAGCAGTTACAAGGAGTCAGGGGCTGGCAGCTGCAGAGTTCGCCCTGACTAAGAAGACTTTTTACCGGACCCGGAGTCCGAGGCTGTGGGGACTAATTCCTGCCCAGCAGCAGAATCCGTCAGGCAGGGGATTTCAGGTCCTCTGGCCCAGAAGCCCGAAGGCACGGTCACACGCGTGGGACCAGCACCGCCATCGTGGAGCGGAAGCCATTAGAAGGCCCCGAGTCACCGGCCATACGGGTGAGCACCACACGGTACACTCAGGGACGTGGGCTACTTACATCAGCTCCTAGCAAGGTAGCCAGAAGAGTACAGTCAGTTTGGGAGGCCTACAACTACGCCTGGCCAGGGGAGATCCCATCTGCTCAAGGACTGACCAGGCCCCATCCGCTAGCAAGTACTCCGGGAGGGTCTTTTGTTGTTACCAGTAAAGACCCTGAACTACACCGTACAGTCTCTGAGTGGTTCCTGCTACCCCCATCATCCACGTCGGCTGCCCTGAGGCCATACCCCTCCCGTTGGGGGTTATACTATCACGCTGCACAATCCCACCATCGGCCTCAGCGGTCTGCCCTGCAGCAGCAGCCCCCTGGCTGCACTCAACGGGTGGCGTAGTCATCAACCATTTACTACTAATGGACTGCCGTCTAGTTTGACTCCCTGGGCACGGACCGGGTCACCGCCACGAGACTACAACCCTCCACAGATCCGGCTCCGGGTAAGCTCCCGCATGCGCAGCGCAGCGCGACACAGGCCCAGGGGCGCGTCAACTTTGGCGTAGTCGGCAGGATTTCGTGCCCGCAACCACCGGGTACTGCGTGCCTGAAAAGCAAAGACTGTTCAAACTTACCAGTGGTGAAGATTCCCGCTATCCGTGGAGGTTTCCCGCCATCCGGCGCCATCTTCTACCTTCTTCCCGCCATCCGCGAAGTTTTCCCGCCATCCGGCGCCATCTTCGACCTTCTTCCCGCCATCCGTGGAGTTTTCCCGCCATTGGACGCCATCTTGAGGACGCCGCGCGGGAAGAAGAGGGGCGTGGACTCCGAAAGCGCGCGAGAACTGAAGCCCCGCCTCACGTCCGGACGTTGCGTAAGGTCCTGGAAGGAGCCCAGCAGACGCCGACGTCACAGGAGCGCGACGGAAGGTCCTCAACCCTGACGATCCACTGCGGAGCCGCGGCCTACGGAAGAGGATCATCGCAAGGTAGGCCACGGTCCACTAGGGGGGAGGAAGATGTCGGATACGGAGGAGAGCTTCACTGCCTCAACCCCCGCCAGCGCTACCGCTGCTGCAGTTATGCCCTTCACCATGCCCTATATCCCGGGAGCAGCTTGGCTACCCCAGTACTCAGGGGAGTCACATACCCTGCATGACTTTAGAGAAAAGCTGGATAGCCTCTTCCAGGTGTACCCCCTCACAGAAGAGCAAAAAGTGAGCATCCTGGTGGCCCAACTAACCAGGGCAGCCAAAAGAGAAGTAAAATCTTGGCCACCTGGGAGGAGGACTGTCGCAGAGATACTAACCCGGCTGAGGGACACCTTCGATACCCGCACCTCAGCCGAGATCAAGCTTAGATTCTACGGGTGCAAGCAGCGAGCGCATGAGAGTATAAGGGACTATGCACTAAACCTACAAGAGGCCCTGAGGGCCATAAAGCAGACCGACCCTGATGGGGTGGGAAACGAGGACAGGCTGTTGACTGAACAATTTATAGAGGGTTTATATTGCAATGCCCACCGAACCCAGTTGCGGGCAATGGCCTTACAGGATCCCCATCTGGACTTTGCACAGTTCAAGGATAGAGCTATCCGGGTGCTCCGAGAACCAGCACCGGGTGGCGTTGTGACTCACAGGCGCCCAGCTATCACTTACCACCAGGAGGCGGCGCCCTTGTCGACAGGGCCTGTGGGAGCTCATGCGCAGGCTTTGGACAATGACCCGGCTCCAGACCTACACCATCAGGTCCAAGAGCTAGTTAAGAGCGTTGCTGCGCTAACCCGAACTGTGCAGTCTTTACAGGTTTCCACCCCAGGGAAGATCCAGCTGGCATCCGGACCGGAGGACATCCCGTGGCGTCGACCAAGGAGGACCCCACCGGCCAGAGGAAGACCCAGTGACCGATACAGCGAGGACGGACGACCCATCTGCCGCCGCTGCAATCAACCCGGACATATGGAAAGGTACTGTTCTTTAAACGGGCACAACCTGGGGTAGAGGGCCAACCCCCAGGAAAAAGATCACCAGGCCCATCGAACTGGCGCGACAGATATGTGGGAGGATGTCCAGTCTTGCCTGTGGTACTGGATGGCATTCCCATGAGTGCCCTACTGGATACCGGGTCACAGGTCACCACCATCCCGTACGTGCTCTTCAAGCAGTACTGGAATGACTCGGATATTACCCGCTACCCTGACGACGACTTGAGTATCATCGCCAGCAATGGCCAGCCCGTGCCACAGATCGGATTTAAAGAGGTGACCCTCAAAATCGGTAGAGTCGAACTGGCCGCACAGGGACTGATCATTGTAGATATTGATAAACATGAGAGTCACCCAAAAATAACTCTAGGAACTAACGTAATTGAAAATTGTCTTGCAGAGGTGATTTTCCTTTTACAGCAGGTTGCCAAGAACGCCAGCTCCGGCGAGCAGCGGGTGCTCCAGAAAGAGATCCGGGCACTGATGCAACGGCAACAAGTGGAACTCTCCGGCGGTGAGATTGGTAGCGTAAGAATGTGTGACCCTTTTCCTATTGCCATGCCCCCAAAAAGTGAAATGATGATTTGGTGCCGGGCAGCTATTGGTCTGAGAGGTAGAGATTACCAGGCAATGGTAGAACCAGTTTACTCAGACAGTAGGCCCACCATTTTGACAGCACGGGGGGTGGTCAATGTACGCCATGGGAGGGTGCCCGTTCGCATAATAAATATAGGGGAGAGGGAAGTGTACCTGCCCCGGTATGCCACGCTAGCCAAATTATATACCACTAATCAAAATTCTATACAATCTGTGGAACCCTTGCCTCCATCTCACCCGGAGGAAGGTAACGGCTCTAAGAAAGACATGGAGGACTGGTGTCAGCAACTACATCTGGGTACTGACTCCACTCCCTCACATCAGAAACAAGGAGTCTATCGGGTGGTTCAAGAGTATGAGAGAGTGTTTAGTAAACACCCGTTAGACTTCGGGCGAGTCAAGGGGGTAGAACACCGCATCCCCACGGGAGATCATCCTCCCATAAAAGAGAGGTATCGACCTGTACCCCCTGCACATTACCAACACGCCAAGGGGATGCTTAGAGACATGAAGGAGGCTGGGGTAATCCGGGATAGCTGTAGCCCCTGGGCAGCCCCACTAGTTTTAGTCAAAAAGAAAGACAACACCATGAGGATGTGTGTAGATTACCGGAAAATCAACCGTATCACACACAAGGATGCGTACCCCTTACCAAGGATAGAGGAGTCATTGGCTGCTTTAAGATCTGCTAACTTCTTCTCTACCTTGGATCTCACTAGCGGGTACTGGCAGGTTCCTGTAGCAGAGGCGGACCGGGAGAAGACCGCATTCACCACCCCGATGGGACTTAGCGAGTTCACCTGCATGCCGTTCGGACTCTGCAACGCCCCAGGAACCTTCCAACGATTAATGGAGTGCTGTCTGGGCCACAGAAACTTCGAGACGGTCCTGTTGTACCTGGACGATGTCATCGTATACTCCAAAACTTATGAGGACCACCTGAAACACCTGGCGGAGGTGTTCGAAGCTCTGGCGAGTTACGGCCTAAAGGTGAAACCCTCCAAGTGTCACCTCCTGAAACCAAAGGTGCAATACCTGGGACACGTGGTGAGCGCTGACGGAGTGGCTCCCGACCCCGATAAGATCACCGCAATTAAGGGATGGCCAAGCCCCTCCAGCGTAAAAGAAGTGCGGCAGTTCCTAGGGTTGGTAGGCTACTACCGAAGGTTTATTCCCGGTTTCACCAAAAAGGCAGCACCTATGCAGGACCTCCTGATAGGCCAGTCCCGGAAGGCCAAGAACCAGAAGCCGCCCTTCAAATGGGAAAAGCTAGAAGAAGAGTCCTTCTGCCAGCTGAAGATGGCCCTCACGGGGGATGAAATCTTGGCGTACCCGGACTATAGCCAGCCCTTCATCCTCTACACCGACGCCAGTAACATCGGGCTAGGAGCCGTACTGTCCCAGATTCAGCAGGGGAGAGAACGAGTAATCTCCTATGCCAGCCGAAAACTGCGACCCACCGAAAGGAACCCCGAAAATTACAGCTCATTTAAGCTAGAGTTCCTGGCCGTGGTATGGGCAGTCACCGAGCGCTTTAGGCATTACCTCGCTTCTTCCCGGTTCACCGTATACACGGATAACAACCCGTTGACACACCTGGACACGGCAAGACTCGGTGCCCTGGAGCAGAGGTGGATGGCCCGTCTGTCCAACTACGAGTTCACAATCAAATACCGGGCAGGACGCTCCAATACTAACGCGGACGCCCTGTCCAGGATGCCCAACCTGCCGGACGAAGGAGAAGATCCGGAGGGACTGGAAGAAGTTGAACTCCCTGCGTTCCACCGTCATGGGACTATCCAGTATTCCCACCGGGTAAGGGGTAAGCAGGCTGCTACGTTGAACCCCTTACCCCACTACAACTGGGCGGAAACGCAAGACAGCGACCCTGCCGTCCGACTGGTGAAGGAGATGCTGACTCGGCCGGAGGCTCGCCTTGAACCAGACGCTCCGGAGGAAGCCAAACAACTATGGGCGGAGAAGAGTCGACTATTCCTTTACAAGGGGAAGTTGTGCCGCAGAATGGTCAACTCCCGGACGCATGAACTACTCTGGCAAGTAGTGGTGCCCCGAAGAGACGCAGCCATGGTGATGGAGGCATACCACGACGGAGCTGGACACTTCGGGTGGAAAAAGCTGGAGTTCCTGCTGCGCGAGCGGTTCCACTGGGTAGGCATGAGGGGAACCATCGAGAAGTGGTGCAGAGACTGTGGCCCGTGCAATCTGAGAAGGAAGGACCGGGCCAGCCAGAAGACTCCCCTGCAGTCCATCGTCACCCGGCAACCGTTGGAACTGGTAGCCTTGGATCATGTAAAACTGACCCCAAGCAGAAGTGGCTACGTCTACGCGTTAACCATCGTGGATCATTACTCCCGGTTCTTGGTTGTCGTCCCCGTCAAGGACTTAACGGCTCAAACAGCAGCTAGGGCCTTCCAGCAGCACTTCTGCCGTCCACACGGGTACCCGGACCAAGTGCTGACGGACCAGGGACCTGCCTTTGAAGCGGAGGTCTTCCAGGAATTCTGCAATCTGTATGGCTGCCGGAAGATAAGGACGACACCCTACCATCCTCAAACTAATGGACTTTGTGAAAAAATGAACCAGGTGGTAATGGATCTTCTAAAAACATTGCCCGTGGAAGAACGCAGTCTGTGGCCTGAGAAGTTGCCCGATCTGGTGGACCTATACAACCACATCCCGGTAGGTTCCACCAACTGTACCCCGGCTTACCTAATGAGGGCGAGACCTGGTAAGTTACCTGTTGACCTGGAAATGGGAGTCCTGACACCTGAGGACACTTCACCAGAAACAGACTGGGACACAGAGAGGCAGCAGCAGTACCGGAGAGTACAGGAGAGCGTGGAGCGAAGTCTCTGTCAGGCTAGGGAAAGACAAGAGAAGACTTACAACCAGTATGTTCCCGCTGTTCCCCTGGTACCCGGAGAGCAGGTCTTGAAGAGGAAAAGACGGCTCCACAAGTTGGATGACCAGTGGGAGAAGGACCCGTACACCGTACTGCCCTCAAGCCACGAGAACCCGAAGGTCTGTACCATCAGTAAAGACGGAGGGGAAACCACAGCCATTGTATCCCGGGACCACCTGAAGAAGTGTCCCGAACAACTGAGGAACCCTGAAGAGGAACAAGAAGACCATCGACCCGTGGGAGAAAGGGAAGATATGGTTAGTACCGTGCTCGGGAACTTCCCTCGGTCTTGGACTCAAGTCAATGGTGCAGTTGTGGTACCCGTACTCACCTTCCTCCAACCATCATCCCAAGAACCTACGGAGCAACGGGTAGAGCTGGAAGAACAGCCGGTCCAGGAGGCAGAAGACTCCACACAAGTAGAACAGGAGAATCAACCCTCTGCTTATAGTGAGCCTGCCGTACCCCTAGTGAGACAAAGAGCCGGTAGACAGCTGCCCAGTTTACCCTTGACAGCTCCTACACCCTGTAGTTCAGGGCCAGACAGTCAGCTCCGTAGGTCCACTAGGGCCACTAGAGGCCAGTTACCCGCACGTTGGAGGATCTAAATGTTTAAGCTATTTTATAATGTTTACCTGTCTATAGTTGCTTGTGTGTAATTTTGTATTTCTAGTTGTTTTTAGGAATCCTTGGTGGATTTACCGGGAATCCTTGTATATAGTTGGAGCGTAACCCAGGATGGACTAAAGACTGTCAAGGACTCGGGGTAGAACAGACCCCTACCTGGTTACGTCTCCCTGTGTTGGTGAAATGGACACCTTGCTTTCTTCAGAGACTGCACCCGGTTGCGGACACGCCGTAACCATCTTTATGTGTTTTCTTATTGTATTATTAATGTTTTGCCTTGTTATGTTTTCTAAATGTGTTTAGTCCCGGAGTACTAAATTTTACTAGGGGGGAATGTGACACCCCAGGGGTCTGGTTGCCACAGTAACGTAATGTTATGTCTGAGAGCAGGTGGGAGGTCCTTTAGTCAGGGATCCTGTGCATGCCACACCTCCTGCCCAGTCTTGGGAGGGGAAGAACTTCCCCTATATAAACCTGGGGCTGAGGCAGGGTGAGTGAGTAGAAGAAGAGAAGAAGTAGAGACAGCATAGGAAGAAACAGCAGTTACAAGGAGTCAGGGGCTGGCAGCTGCAGAGTTCGCCCTGACTAAGAAGACTTTTTACCGGACCCGGAGTCCGAGGCTGTGGGGACTAATTCCTGCCCAGCAGCAGAATCCGTCAGGCAGGGGATTTCAGGTCCTCTGGCCCAGAAGCCCGAAGGCACGGTCACACGCGTGGGACCAGCACCGCCATCGTGGAGCGGAAGCCATTAGAAGGCCCCGAGTCACCGGCCATACGGGTGAGCACCACACGGTACACTCAGGGACGTGGGCTACTTACATCAGCTCCTAGCAAGGTAGCCAGAAGAGTACAGTCAGTTTGGGAGGCCTACAACTACGCCTGGCCAGGGGAGATCCCATCTGCTCAAGGACTGACCAGGCCCCATCCGCTAGCAAGTACTCCGGGAGGGTCTTTTGTTGTTACCAGTAAAGACCCTGAACTACACCGTACAGTCTCTGAGTGGTTCCTGCTACCCCCATCATCCACGTCGGCTGCCCTGAGGCCATACCCCTCCCGTTGGGGGTTATACTATCACGCTGCACAATCCCACCATCGGCCTCAGCGGTCTGCCCTGCAGCAGCAGCCCCCTGGCTGCACTCAACGGGTGGCGTAGTCATCAACCATTTACTACTAATGGACTGCCGTCTAGTTTGACTCCCTGGGCACGGACCGGGTCACCGCCACGAGACTACAACCCTCCACAGATCCGGCTCCGGGTAAGCTCCCGCATGCGCAGCGCAGCGCGACACAGGCCCAGGGGCGCGTCAAATGCACAAGTTCCGGTCAAGAAGCCTGTCATCTCTGCAAAGAACTGTAAGGTCCGACTTGAGTTTGCCAAAGAACACAACCAATGGAAAGAGACAGATTGGTATAAAATTTTGTGGTCGGATGAATACATGTTCAATCTGTTTGATAGTGATGATGGCAAGCAGTATATATACCGCCCAATTGGAAAACATAATGATGTAAGGTACCAAACACCTACAGTGGAACATGGTGGTGGCAATGTCATGGTTTGGGCTGCTTTTCTCCATCTGCCATTGGCCCTCTGCATGGAATTGATGGAAATATGAATGCTACCATGTACAAGGATATTCTGGAGAACGTAATGCTGCCATATGGTAAAACCAAAGTAGGCAGGCAATGGAAATTCCAGCAAGACAATGATCCTAAGCACACATCCAATTTAGTCAAAAGTTGGTTAGCAAAGAAAAGTGTTCGTCTGTTCCAAACACCTGATTTAAACCCTATAGAGCACCTTTGGGATGAGTTAGGGCGACGAGTTGGGACCTGAACCCATAGGAATGAACATGAATTGTTTGCAGATTTGCAAATGGAATGGAGCAAGATCCCTCAAGATGTCTTGAATACCCTAGTGGCTTCTATGCCCCGTCTGTGTAGTGCAGTAATTAAAGCAAGAGGTTATGCTACTAAATACTAAGTTATGGCATTGTAAACAATAAATTACTCTCTATGTTATGATCAATAAATAGTATATGCAAAACCTTCGGCAGTCAGTTTTCTTTAATTAAAATACCATATCTATATTCAAAAGCATTTTGGTTAAAATTAAGGTCTTGCATGATGACAACTTCATGCACTTTCAATTCATTTTCAGGGAAATGGCATCACAACAACTAAGCAGAAGTAATCACACTTTTAAAAAAATGCTAAACTTTTGGTCACTACTGCATATGTTTTTCCTGTTAGAAATGGATAACTACTGCTAAGTAGACATAATCTTATAATCAAGGGTTTGTTTTCAAAACATTAAAAGATTCAATAATCTTTATTGCATTATTATAATCATGATTCATAAAGTTTAAAAAGCATAGTTAAATGATTCAGGAAGGGGAAGGGGAAAATAGGTCCTGTTGTATATCTGGTGGGTCTATAGTAAAACCACCACAAAGTGCAATTGCATATAGGATCCAAAATATAAATCAATAAATTCAAAGTCCAAAGTGCTTTAGACAAATATAATTCAGCATAATCTCTCAGATTCAAAACATCTAAGTGGAAACCTGTAATAACCGTATAAAGAGGTTACAGCCAACATAATATAGTGCAAAAGTGTGACCTGATCAGATACACTGAACACAATCTCCAAAGTGTGCAATGTTGATAACATAAAAACAATTACTATAGTTTCAATAAATCCAAACTATAGTCATAGGGGCTTTGAAGAGTCTATTGTGAAATCTGCATTAGACATGGTCCTTGTGTTACATTTACCCTGGTAAATCTACACACATTGAGCAGGCTGCAGCTTCCACACATTACCCTGCAGCTCCAACTCACAGACTGCTCAGCTTTCCTAGCTGACCTGTGCCGTCTCAATTCAGAGCGTCCCTGGCTTGTCTCTCTCCCAGCTACAGCTCACATTTTGGCTGGTCACTCACCAGCTTCCACACTCCACTCTCCAGCAGACAGAAACAAGGCAAAACCCATGTTCTGGTGCGTTGTTAAAGCTAAACAGGTGCATCTAATTAAGATCTGCAGTGCTAAGATTTAACCCAGTCCTATCTGTCTGTGATACACCTCTTTATAAAAAGTTATTACAGAATTCCACTTGGATTTATTTAAATCAAAGAGATTATCCTGAATCATATTTGTCTAAAGCACTTCGCACTTTGAATTTTACTATTTATTTATTTATATTTTGAAAATGCATTTTGCGGTGGTTTTACTACAGACTCAACAGATGTACAACAAGATCTTTTTCCCTTCTTATATCATTTATCCACGCTTTATAAACTTTCTTTAATCATATTTATTATTAAGTAATAAAGATTACTGAATTTTATAATATTTTGGAATAGTCTCCCTTGATAAAAGGTTTATACTTTCAGAGTTCAAGCAGATTGTAAAGGGGAGTGTTATTCTCAGTCAGTGAATGCTGATCCTACAATTGAAGTGATATACACGGAAGTGCTGTACATGCATAGTAACTCAGTGTGGCTGAATTGATTGATCTGAGATATCCTACACTAACAGCATCTTAATAACAGCTTTTTTTATTCTTCACACACTGTAAACAAGAAGGCATGGGGAAAGAATATAAAGCTGCACCCGAAAGGTGATAAGGCAGACAAATGAAAACACCTGTGTAATGCTAAACAGATTGCAACCAGAATAACAGAACCTAAACACCCAGAGAATAGGTTTGTCTACTGTGGCTTGGTGGATAGAGAAGCCAACCACAAAACATAGGCTCAAGGGTTTGAACCCAGGAGCATGACATATCCCTTTTTCTCTATTGTGAATGCTGCCTAGCATTTTTGGTTAATATTTTACCTGGGTTGACTAAGTGTGGTAACAAAGTTTTGAAGTTTTGAAGTTGAACATGAATTAACATTATACTTACTGTATGTAAAAAATGTATGTTAAGCAAAACATAGCTCAGGCAATGTACGTGGTAGTGTGAGAGAAAGATCTCCATATCTCCAGAAAAAATTTGGGAGCTGATAGTAGCAACAACCCTGTGGGCAGTAGTAGTACCAAATGTAGGTCACACTTTTTCCCCTGACGAGTCTTTCAAAGGGGAGAAAGCAGAGGGTATAATGGAGTATCTTTCACACTTCTCATCGCAATCACAAGCAGTGGTAGAAGTCCTCTGAGTCAGGAAAAATCTCAAGGTTGAAATCAAGTAGGAGGAGGGAAAGGAGCTCAGGCTATTTTCCACACTTAAGCAACTGTTAGCCGAATCAGCAATGATGACATAATTATGTGGAAGACAAGTCCTGGGAACCAGGGGTGCCGATGAAGTGAGGTCATCAGAGGGAGAAAGTGTTGGGGTCAGCGATACACAGTGGAGGCGGAGTAGTGGTAAAATATCCGCTGGGCAAAAAATTAGCTTTCTCTGTGATCAGCACTGGAGCAGGTGAATGCCACGCGTGCTGTTGGTGGAGGATTCTCAACAGTACTTGTACAGTCTAGTCGCAACGGTGGAGAGTCATATGTATGGGCATCATGTGTGTGGGTGTTTTCTTGCACGTTGCCGCCACATAATTTTTCATCAGTCTGCAGGACCTGCAAGAGGAATGTAAACTCTGGTCATTTCAGATTGGCTCTCATTATAGCTGCTCATTGGGTAAAGTTCAGCCAGCCAGCAATTAGTGCATGCCTCAAGTTGTCCCCCCCTTCCTTCTCGCCACATTTGTCTTTCTGTCAGTTAGACAGAACCCTTAATTAGTTCCTGGACATTGTCATTATCACCACCAACATCATTGTCATCCACCACTATTGCATGTCATACTGCAATGACGCATCCTCCTCCTTTTCAGTTGTGATGGAAAATATTCATCCCTGATTGTTTGTCGAGGAAACAAGCATGTCCTCTCAGTCATCTGCTGGTTTCCCAACTAAACTCTCATCTGTTCAATTTGCTTGTAGAGCAGTTGTTGCAAACCACCTTATGAAGTCTGCTGCCTTTCTAGAAATTATGGCACGCACTGAGCCTCACTGAGAGATACCCAGTCACCATTAATATAATCATAATAATAATTTTTATTTTTATATAGCCATTATTTCTCAAAGAAAAGGGTGCCTGCTCTCTGTATGTGCATGAGAAAGTGGGTCGCTCTCTCGATTTGTCTTCGAGTTTGAATGTGCACTGCACTATGGATGAGTTGAGCAGCAATTATGGGCAGGGAAAATACATGAGTTTCATAGCTCACTGGTTGAATGTTTTTAGTGGCAGCGATGCAGCACCACAGCTGGGACAAGTGGTGAAGCCACCACAACTGGGAGCTATATCTGTTTCTACTATCAGGAGACAGTTATCTGTCTCCTACTACACTTCCTCTGGATCTTGCTCAACTAACATGACCTCATCCCCAACAGGCACAGGGCACATCATTGATTCCACACACCACCATCACTATTTTCACTAATGGAAGATAAAGTGCTGCCAAGTGCTTTTACAGCTTGAAAACCTAGGGGAGAAAAGCCATGAGTTGCTGCCATGCATGAAGTGGAATTGTTGTGAGTGATAATGCAAACAACTTTCTGGCTCACTTATGGTGAGGCACAGTAACTTACACTCCATGCATGGCACATGTCCTAAATTTTATTGTACAACATTTCTTTCATAAATATACCTGCTTGAGGATGGGGTGGCTATGGCCATTAAAGTGTCAGCTCATTTCAAATAATTTATTGTGGCAAAGTATTGCCTGCTGGCTTTGCAGAAACAAAATGGTCTGCCACAGAACCACCTGATTTGTGACCCACTGTATACACTGCAATGTCTGCATAAGCAGCATAAAACAGTGATGGACTGTATCATGCAGCAAAACTAGAGCATGGATTTCTTTGAAACTCAACATTGGCAGCTGATGAGGGATATGTCTTGCCTACTGAACCCCTTCAAAAAGGCAACACAATTTGTCAGTAGGCACACGTGTGGGATCAGCAATGTAGTTCCCTTAATATTTATCCTGGAAAAAAACACCAGAATGCAAGAGGGGATGAAGAAAGAATAGAAACTTGCACCTCTTCATTGTCTACTTGTGTCTGTTAGGGACCCTCAAGATACATTTTACATGCTGCAGGATATGGAGGAGGTGGACGAAGAGGAGAAGGAGCAGCAATTGAATGTGCATGTGGACATAGATTTGCCACATGCAGGGGATGAGGCTCATAGCCTGAGTAAAAATTATAATATCGACAAAGCTGGCCATTACATGAAACAGTCGCGGTGGTGAGATGAAAATTAACTGATGGGACCCTTGGTTGTGGTGGCAAGCTAAAAACCAAAAAATTAACCCCTATATAATCACTTTTTATTAAATTTTAGTTAAAAAATCAATTAATTATCTTCAAATATCTAATCTTGTCTATTTATGTGGTGTGTCTAATTGATTTTTTAACTAAAATTTAATAAAAAGTGATATTATAGGGCTTAATTTTTTTGTTTTTTTGCTTAATGGGCCCTTGGCACTTTCAATTTTTGGTTTTGTTGTGGTGACAAGCTGTATGCTGGATTGTTTGTTGGTTGTGTGTGTTACGGATCCGGGTGGTGGAACCACTGTGCTGCGGTGCAAGGAGGGACCAGAGGGACGTTACTAAGTACCTACTTGGCCTGACCAAGGTCGCATGGCTGCTCAATTGACTCCGTGAACCAGGGAGGGACCGAGCAGGGGGACCAGGTGCCACTCTGGGACCGACCTTGTATGAGAGCAGGTGACTCCCACGGGTCAGATGGCAGGAACTGACCGGTACAATGGATGAGCACGGCAGGCCGGCTGACGGGTGGTCCGGGTAGACAAGCAGACTGATTCGGCTGATAGCCAGACAGGTGCTCCGGGTAGGCAGGCTGGCGAGCAAAACGGGTAACTGGCAGGTGCTTCCAGGTAAGCAGGCTGGCGGGCACGGCAGGTAACAGACAGGTGCTTCCAGGTAAGCAGGTTGGCGGGCACGGCAGGTAACAGGCAGGTGCTTCCAGGTTAGCAGGTGGGCAGAGCCCATAAACAGACTGGTGGACTGGACTGTAGACAGACTGTCGGGCTGGATAGTAGTCAGACTGGCGGACTGGACTGAAGAACATACTGGCTGACAGGACTGACTTGCAGAGGGACCTGAGGGCTGAAGCAATAGTAAGAATCACAGAGCAACAACCTTACATGGGCACCTCCATATTGGAGGAGGTGCTTTAAATAGGGAAAGTCCTCCGGCAGAGACACCGATGCTACAGTACCCCCCCCTTTATGCCCCCTCTTTTTTAGGCCTGCAAGAAATTATTTAAGAAGAAGGGGGGCATGGATGTTATCCCTGGGCTCCCAAGACCTCTCCTCCGGGCCAAACCCCTTCCAATAAACCAGAAAAAAGGTTTTTCCTCTTACCCTTTTGGTAGCCAAAATGTTCTCTACCTCATAGACGTCCTTAGCGGAGACCGGAGATGGGGTGGTACCTGGATCATCAGAAAAAGAATTAAGAACAACTGGTTTGAGGAGAGATACGTGGAAGGAGTTGGGAATCCGTAAAGTGGCCGGGAGTTTTAGCTTGTAAGCCACAGGATTGATTTAGTTGAGAACTTCAAACGGACCGATGAACCACGGACCATACTTATACGATGGTATTTTGAGACGCACATGTTTGGAGGAGAGCCAGACCCTGTCTCCCAGACGGAATTGAGGCGGATCCAGACGTCTCTTATCAGCATGTTTCTTCATCCGCTCGGAGGACTGAAGAAGTGCGGATCTAGTGTCTTCCCAAATAGTAGAAAATTCGCTGACCAGAGACTCCGCGGCAGGATTGTCCACTGAAGCGGAGACAGGAAACGGAATCCGGGGGTGTTGACTGTAGACCACAAAGAACGGGGATTTGGAAGAAGACTCGCTCTCATGGTTGTTATAGAAGAACTCGGCCCAAGGTTGGAGCTCAACACAATCGTTATGGTGAGCATTGACGAAGTGCCGGAGAAAGCTGGTAAGGACCTGGTTGATACGTTCCACTTGACCATTGGACTGAGGATGATAAGCAGAGGAGAGATCCAAGGAGACATCCAGTAGCTTACACGTAGCTCTCCAGAAGTGCGAAGTGAATTGGACCCCACGATCAGACACAATGTGGAGGGGAAGGCCTTGGAGACGAAAGATGTGAAGGATGAAGTCCTTAGCCAGCACAGATGCAGACGGGAGACCAGGCAGAGGGATGAAGTGGGCCATTTTAGAAAAGCGGTCAGCGACCACCCAAATGACACTACAACCGGCAGAAACAGGGAGATCCGTAATAAAGTCCATAGCAATGTGTTGCCACGGAGCGGAAGGTATGGGAAGAGGAAGGAGATGGCCGGCTGGAAGATGCCTGGGAACCTTGTTACGGGCACAGGAGGAACAAGCCGTGACGAAATCCGCAACATCCTTGCGTAGGGAAGGCCACCAGTAATGCCGGGCGATGATCAGGATGGTCTTCCTCTGGCCAGCATGGCCGGCTAGTTTGGATGAATGGCCCCAGAGAAGAACCTTCTCACGATCCGGACCGCTACAAAAGTCTTACTGGGTGGAAGACGAGACAGGTAAAACGGAGCCACAGTCATTACTTTGGAGGGGTCGATCATATGCAGAGGCTCCTCCTCTTGGTTGGAAGACAGGAATGAGCAGGATAGAGCGTCACCTTTAATGTTCTTGTCCGCAAGGCGGTAATGTAGAGTAAAGCAGAATCAGGCAAAGAACAGAGACCACCAGGCCTCATGCGGATTGAGTCTTTGGGCATTTTATAAATAGGCCAGGTTTTTGTGGTCAGTGTAGATGACCACCGGGTGGAGAGCCCCTTCCAGCAGGTAGCGCCACTCCTCCAGTGTCAATTTGATGGCAAGCAGCTCATGATCTCCTATGGAGCAATTGAGCATGGACGAGGAGAAGAGTTTGTAGAAGAAGCCGTAGGTTACCATTCTCCCGGACAGGGATTTCTGGGTGAGCACCGCTCTGGCTCCGGAGGAGGCATCAACCTCCAGGAAGAACTGCTTGCTGCAATCCAGACAGTGCAGCACAGGGGTGGAGGAGAAAGCTTGTTTAAGGCGGTCGAACTGCTCAGAGATGAGCAGCAGGGGGTACTTATTTTTGATGGTAATCTCGTTAAGGCCTCTGTAATTGATACAGGGACGTAGTGAGCCATCTTTCTCCTTCACAAAGAAGAATCCTGCTTCAGCCGGGGAGGTAGATTTCTGGATGAATCCTCTAGCAAGATTTTCTTCAATGTACTCAGACATGGCCCGAGTCTCGGCTAGCGACAAGGGGTAGATACGCGCACGGGGTGGAGAAGCACCAGGTACCAGGTCGATGGGGCAATCATACGGCCTATGAGGTGGTAGTGTCTCTGCCTCCTTTATGTCAAAGACGTCTGCATAGGACCAGTAAGGTGCCGGCAGACCAGGTAGATTAGCCGGAGTAGACGGAGGTCGAGCTGGATGGACCAGAACCAGACAGGACTCATGGTATACCTGACCCCAACGGAGCACTTCACCAGATCTCCAATTCAGGACGAGCTCATGTCTTTGTAACCAGGGTAGACCAAGCAGGAGGGAGTGAGAGAGACCGGACAGCACATGAAAGGAGGTCTTCTCCAAGTGCAGCATTCCCACCTGAAGGGTTACAGGCTCTTTGACAAGCAAGATGTTCTCCGGAAGAAGCCTCCCATCCACAGAGGTGACCGCCAACGGTTCAGCCAGATGTATGGTGGGAAATTGATACCGCTCCATTATAGTCTGTGAAATGAGGTTCCCAGCGGCTCCGGAATCCAGGTGGGCAGTCTCAAAGAAGCGGGTCTCGCCACTGGAAATAGAAACAGATAGAGTCAAGGATGGAGAGGATTTACTCTTGCCTAGGATGACCTCTCCGAGTGGTCCTAGTCACTGGAGTTTCCCGATTACACCGGGCAGAAACGGATCAGATGCTCTTTACCGCCACAGTAGAAGCAACTCCCCTCAGCTCGGTGCGTCTCCAGGCAAGACTTGACCATCTTGGTTTGGTCAATTTACATAGGCTCTGGGGAACGTGACCGAGGTGCTGCTGGTTGCGAGGATGGGCTTTGGATTATGGGAGCGAGACGCGGAAATCTTCTCTCCCGGGTAGTCTCCTTAGCATGTTCTGAAAAAAGGATGTCAATCCGGGTAGCTAAAGACATCAGGTCGTCCAGGGTGGTAGGAATGTCACGACCGGCTAGCTCGTCCTTGATCCGTTCGGAAAGACCCTCCCAGAAAGTGGACACCAGGCCCTCGTTGTTCCAGGCAAGCTCAGATGTGAGGTTTTCGGAAACGTAAGGCATACTGGCCCACGGTGAGACTCCCTTGGTGGAGGTGGAGAAGTGAGGAGGCAGTAGAAGATTTTGTCCGGGCTCATCGAAGACCTTCCAGAAGGCAGCGAGAAAGACCAGAAGATTGGACACCAGGCGGTCCCCTCTCTCCCACAGAGGGTTAAGCCATGCCAAGGCCTCCCCGGTGAGGTGAGACATGATGAACGCCACCTTGGCCCGGTCGGAGGGGAACTGATGTGCCAGGAGTTCAAAGTGCAGTGTGCACTGGTTCAGGAAGCCCTGTCAAAAGACGGGGTCACCACCAAAACATGGGGGCGCAGAGAGCCGGGGTCCAGAGCTGGGTGCCATAGAGCCAGTGGGTTGAGGTGCCGCCGAAGCGGGTGCCGCTTGGCTGGAGACGGACACAGACGGGGTGGACAGCGTGTCCGGGTGGGAGTTGACAGTCTGCAGATAGGACAAGATAGTCTCCTGTTGGGACCTCTGACATGAGACCTCCTGGTACAGGTCAGAGACCGAAGGAGCCTGGGGGGCACCGGGTTCCATGGCCCGTGCAAACTGTTACGGATCAGGGTGGTGGAACCTCTGTGCTGCGGTGCAAGGAGGGACCAGAGGGACGTCACTAAGTACCTGCTTGGCCTGACCAAAGGCTCAATCGACTCCGTGAACCAGAGAGGGACTGAGCAGGGGGACCAGGTGCCACTCTGGGACCGACCTTGTATGAGAGCAGGTGACTCCCACGGGTCAGATGGCAGGAACTGACCGGCACAGCGGATGAGCACGGCAGGCAGGCTGACGGGTGGTCCGGGTAGACAAGCAGACTGATTCGGATGTTAGCCAGACAGGTGCTCCAGGTAGGCAGGCAGGCGAGCACAACAGGTAACTGGCAGGTGCTTCCAGGTAAGCAGGCTGGCGGGCACGGCAGGTATCAGACAGGTGCTGAGGGAGGGAGCGCGCGTGCGCCCTAAGCACAGTGCCCGGGAAGCTGCGTGCACTAGCAGCAGCAGCAGGGAGGCCGGAAGACGCCGGACCAGGAGTGCGGCGGTAAGGGGGACAGCGTCTCTGCCTGGCAGGGGGCAGAGACGCCGATGCTACAGTGTGACAAGCAAAGCTATGATTATAGGATTTGCCACACTTTTAGACCTTCACTATTAAAGCAAAATGGTGTAATTTTTTTTAGGGAGTCCAAACTGACGTATTACCATGATAAGCTTTGTTTCTTGCTTTGCAAAATTTTTCACTGAGCTGGTCAGTAGTGTTGAGCCACCCCCGTAGTGTTCGAGTTCGGTTCGGTTCGTCGAACACCCGTGTGTTCGCCGAACTGTTCGTCGAACTGTTCGTCGAACACCTTCGAACACCATTAAAACCAATGGCAGGCAAACAAAAACACATAGAAACACATAGAAAACACCTTCAAAGGTGTCCAAAAGCTGACAAACTGCTCAGAAGACACAACTAACACATGGAAAAGTGACAAGTACATATAGTCATGCGAAAAGAAAAGAGGTGGAGGAGTAAAAGGAGGGGGAGACACAAATATAGGCATGTCATGCCCTTCTAAAATCCAAAAAGTGAGAAGCCGACACGTTCAGTCCGCTCCTGCCCGTGCCACCTCCGTGTCGCCGGGTTTGTGCCAGAGCCGCGGTGAACCCTGACGGCCAGCCCCCCTCTCCCAATACTGGTGCCTGTCCGCTGGTGGGTCGAGCGAGCCCCCCTGTGGTGGAGGCAGCTCTAAGCTTTTTAATTTAAATTGTCTCTCTAATTTGAGTGAATACACTTTATATCCATTTACAAGGATCTATTGGAGGGCAAGTCTCATGCCAGCAGCCGCGTAATTCCAGCTCCAGTAGCGTCCACTAAAGCTGCTGCAGTTAAAAAGCTTTTATAAGGATCGAGCTCGGCTGTCCACCGCAAGGCATCCTACTGCCAGTCCCAGCCCCTATGCCTTGGGGTGCCTCCTGATGCTCTTCACTGAGTATCCCGTGGTCCCGAAGCATTTCCTTTGAAAAAATTAAGTGTCCAAACTACAGGTGGTGTAGCTTGCTTAACAGCCGGGATAATCCGCTGACTAGCAGACACTGCTACTAGGCACAAAGTATTTCCTGGGCTAGATGCAATTAAAAATTTGTAATTAGATACTCTCGTTGGATGCTGAGAAAGCATTCCATAGAGTCTCCTGGCACGCCATATATGATTCTCTTAAAAAGCTTGGGGTAGGGGTCTAGGGGACCCTTTTATAGCCAAAATCACGGCCCTGTATCACAATACGTCACCTAGGCTGAAGATAAATGGAACTGTAGCACCCTGAGGGCTCGGTTGCTACAGAGGTATTGCACCTCACCCAGAGGTGTGATATCTCACTCTCAGGTAAGGATGGAGTGTGGATCAGAACCCGACACCTGCATGCATTACACCACATTGCCGTGGGGCAGGGCGACCAATATGCCTCTGAGATGGGCACGACAGTCCCTGTCCCTGGCTGGAGTGGGGGGAGGGAACACTGAGGAAGGGGAACCCTGTAGTGCAGGAGCAGGGAGGAAGCAGTTCCTGGGTGCATTGAGAAGGGAGTATAAAAGGTGGGCACCATCTTAGTTCAGTGCAGAGAAGTCTGAGCAGAAGTGGCAGGGAGCAGGGGCTCTGCATGAGCTCTGCTCCGGAGGCGGGCCTAGTAACAGAGGCCCAGGCCTGGAAGGGGGAGAAGGAAGGAAGAGGAGCGGAGAAGGCTCCAGGAACGAGGAATGAAGGGATCCCAGGGGTGCGGACGGGCGAGTCGCCACCGCACGCCCGAATCCACCTGCGTGGAGGGGTCAGGCCAAAGGGAGAGACCGGTCCCCGAAACTAGTGGAGGCAGGAAACGACCCTCAGCTAGAAACCGGAGGCTCTGACATTTTATGTGGCGCAGCCCCTCGTTACACCCGCTAGGAAGGCACCACATAGGGTCAGGGAAACTGGTGCCAAGTTTACCAAGAGGAGGCCCGGGGCAGCCGGACAGAAGGGTTGGTAAGAAAGGCCAGACAAAGGACACACAAAGGGGGTCCTGTGAAGCGCTCCAAAGTTATCTGGGAGTTGTCTGAGCCCCTCACCTGGTGAGCACAGTACGACGTGGGCAGCCGTTACCTGCAGACGTGGTCTGGATAATAAGAACTGTGAGTAAAGGCCCTGGACTGCATCACTGACTCCGTGTCGTTACTGCTGCTGCCCTGCACCATCACCCCCATCCTCCGCATACACTGCCCTGAGGCTATACTCCTCCCGTGGGGAGTTATGCTACGCTCTGCTGCACCCACAACACCAGCCTCAGCGGTCTGCCCTGCAGCGGCGGTTCACTCTGACCGCAATCCACGGGTGGCGTAGTCGGACATTTAAACATCAAAACCACATAAATAGTTCCGCCACTGGTTTGACCACCCTGAGCCACGGAACCGGGTCGCCGCCACGAAGACTACAACCACCAGCATCCACCAAAAAGGGTCCGGCTCCGGGTGTCCCAAGGCCCAGGGGGTGCATCAGAACATTTTCATCACCTTTCACAATCACCAATGGGACAAGGCAGGGATGTCCTCTGTCCCCTCTCTTATACATCCTAGTGACGGAGCACCTGCTCTCATCAATTCGCCATAACCCCAATATTAGGTGGATTGAGGTGGGAGGCACCGAGTACAAGTGCTCTCTATTTGCTGATGATGTCCTAGTATATATCACTCAATCACATATATCCATCCATGCTGTTATGGCTGAAATAGATCACTTTGTTACATGGTCAAATTTTAAAATCAATGCAGCGAAGTCTGAGGCCCTCGATGTCTCCCTCCCCAAATCCATATAGGATTCCATCCAGTCCAACTTTCCCTTTGCCTGGCCCTCACAGGGTATCAAATACTTAGGAATTCCTATTCATAGAGACCTCTCCCATCTATGTTATCTTAATTTTGGGCCCTTTATTGAACAACTCCATACAGACCACGGTTGGCAAGTTAGAACTGTAAGATTCACTACGTGAACCACTGGTGTTTTGTGGAAAAACACATGTACACTGTGTTCCAAATTATTATGCAAAAAGTGTTTAGGAGTGATAAGGGAAGAATTTATTTGTTTGTCAGTTAAACTCATTGATGGTGATGTGTGTCAGGGCTCTTTATATCACTGTAAGCAATTGCAGACACCTGTGCTAATTAGTTTGGCAGGTGTGTCCAATGAAAGGCAAGACTACTTAAGAAGGCTGTCTCACATTATTAAGCAGCCTACATTTTCTGCCAAAATGGGAAAGAAAAAGGATGTGTCGGCTGCTGAGAAGCAACAAATTGTGGAGTGTTTAGGTCAAGGCATGACTACAATCAACATTGTGCGATGATCAGGATGAAGTGTCTTGGCAATCAAGAAGTATGTAGCTGATTCACAGTACACACGTGTGCGTGCTGATAAGGGCAAATTGAGGACTCTTTCCTACAGGCAATTACGTCAGGTTAAAAGAGCAGCGGCAAAAAAGCCTTGTCATAGCAGCAGACAAGTTTTTGAAGCTGCTGGTGCCTCCAACGTCCCCCGAACAACAAGATGCAGGGTCCTTCAGAGGTTTGCAGCTGTGCATACGCCATCCTGTCGACCTCCTCTATCCACTTCACACAAGCAGAAACGGCTCCAGTGGGCAAAACATTACATGAAGACTGATTTCAAAACTGTTTTGTTCACGGATGAGTGCCGTGCAGCGCTCGATGGTCCAGATGGATGGAGTGGAGGATGGCTGGTTGATGGACACCCCACGCAAACACGGCTACAGCGCCAAAAAGGAGGAGGTGGAGTAATGTTTTGGGCTGGAATCATGGGGAGAGAGATTGTCGGCCCCTTTAGGATCCCTGAAGGCGCTAAAGATGAACTCCATAATGTATGTGGATTTTCTCAAACAGCACTTCCTGCCATGGTTCAAGAAGAAGAACCGTGTATTTCACAGCAAGATTATTTTTTTGCATGATAATGCACCATCTCATGCTGCACATAAAACATCTGCATCTCTGGCTGATATGGGCATAAAAGGGGACAAACTTATGGTGTGACCCCCATGCTCCCCTGACCTCTACCCCATTCAGAACCTCTGGAGCATCATCAAAAGGAGTGTCTATGATGGCGGGAGGCAGTTCACATCTAAGCAACACCTCTGGGAGGGTATTCTGTCCTCATGCAAAACAATTGAAGCAGAAACCATCCAAAAACTGACAAATTCAATGGACGAGAGAGTTCAGAAGCTCCTTTCGAACAAGGGGTCCTATGTGAAAATGTAACATCACCTAGAATAAAGTTTTGAGTTGAAAACTGTTTGATTTCAGTTTCTAATAACCTGCTAATGCTTATAATTTCACAAATGACCATTTTTTTGGTCTTTATTAAAATGAAAAGGTTGATCGAAAAGTTTGGGGGATCTAAGAGTGTGGCAACCCAGTAGTCATGATTACTTCGAATTCTGACAATATGAGGGTCATGTTGCAGGTAGTGCAGCAAGAAGGCACTTATGTGTCTTGCGCATCTCGGAGCCCCAAAATTATTTTCCGGGCTAGATGCAGCTAAAAATTATTATTAATTTTAAATCTGGTGGAGCTTAGTATAGATGGCCTAATAGGATCAGTGCTGCACACTGCTACAAAGCCCAAATTATTTTCCAGCCAAGATACAGATAAACATGATTAGTAATTTTAAATCTGGTGGAGCTTATTATAGATGGCCTAATAGAATCAGTGCTGCACACTGCTACAAAGCCCAAATTATTTTCCAGCCAAGATACAGATAAACATGATTAGTAATTTGAAAGCTTAAAACGGTTGGTAGGGTGATTTTAACCAATCATCAAGCTTTTACTCTCCCCAGGATCATACAGGGGTAGAAAAGTCGTTTCGGATCCATGATTTGTTCATCTTTATGAACGTGAGTCTGTCTACATTATCAGTGGAGAGCCGCGTGCGCTTATCTGTCAGCACACCACCAGCAGCGCTGAACACACGTTCAGACAGAACGCTGGCTGCGGAGCATGACAAGATCTCCAAGGCGTAAGTGGCTAGCTCCGGCCATTTATCCAGATTGGAAGCCCAAAAAGAGCAAGGGTCCAGTGACACAGTCATGGCTTCAATGTTTACTTGGAGATACTCCTGTACAATCGTCTCTAGGCGTTGACTATGTGTCAGACTTCTTGTCTCCTGTGGCCTTGCAAAGGATGGGCTAAAAAAGTGGTGAAATGATTCCGCAAAATTGATGTTACCAGCAGATACTGTGGTTCTGTTACGGTTTGAGTGCTGAACACTTGACGGTCCCACGGTTGGCAAGTTGGAACTGTGAGATTCACTACGTGCACCACTGGTGTTTTGTGGAAAAGCACATGTAAGATTCTGCAACAGTCTCTGCTGATACTCCTGCATGCGTGCATCCCTTTCTATGGCAGGAATAATTTCGGCAAATTTACTTTTGTACCGGGGATCTAACACTGTGGCAACCCAGTAGTCAGGACTATTTCTAATTCTCACAATTCGAGGGTCATGTTGCAGGTAGTGCAGCAAGAAGGCACTCATGTGTGTTGCGCATCCAGGAGCACCAAGTCCCTGTTGTGTTGGTGGCGAGGTAACAATCATGCTTCCTTCCTCTGTCCTCTCCCCCCAACCTCGCACAACAGAAATGTGATCAAGGTCTCCCTCATCTGATGAGTCTTCCATCAGTTCGTCCTCCACTTCTTCCTGGGCTCCTGCACCTTCCTCACTAGTTTGGCTGCTACCATGCGCCCTGGTAAAACCATCTCCCCCACCCTCACATGCCTGCCGCCTTGGTGCTGCCGACCGTCTGGACCTTGCAGATGTTAGCCCTTCCGCATACAACTCCTCCTCCTCTACTTCCTCCACCTCCTCTTGTGCCACCACCTGACTCCGAATTCTGTTTAACATGTGCTCCAGCATGTAAATCACCGGAATAGTCATGCTGATAATGGCATCGTCAGCACTAAACATCTTCGTCGCCATTTCAAAACTGTGCAGAAGGGTGCATAGGTCCCTGATCTGAGACCACTCCTCCAGCGTGATTTGCCCCACCTCTGGATCTCGTTGGCCCAGGCTATACGTCAGAACGTATTGCACCAGGGCTTGTCGGTGCTGCCACAGTCGCTGCAACATGTGCAGAGTTGAATTCCACCAGGTAGGCACATCGCATTTTAGCCGGTGAAGTGGCAGGCCCAACGACTTCTGTAGAGATGTAAGTCGCTGAGCTGCGGGATGCGAACGGCGGAAGTGAGCACACAGCGACCGTGCCCTCTGCAGAAGGCCATCTAGTCTGGGATAGTGGGCTAAAAATTGCTGGACAACCAGGTTCAACACGTGAGCCATACAAGGCACGTGTGTGACATTGCCCCGGCGAAGGGCCGCACCCAGGTTTGCAGCATTGTCGCACACGGCCTTCCCTGGTTTCAGGTCCAGTGGAGACAACCATTCATGAAATTTTTTCTCCAGAGCTGACCACAACTCCTCAGCTGTGTGACTCACATTTCCCAGACATTTCAAAGTAAAAACCGCCTGATGACGTTGAGCCCTACTGCCAGCATAGTAAGGAGGTGTGCAGGATCCCTTCTGCACAGTTAGAAAGCTTGTGGCATGACCAGACAGGCTTTGGGTGCAGGTGGAAGACCGAGAGGAGGTTGAGGAGGCAGAAGCAGTGGAGGAACTTTGACATAAAGAGGATTGACGCACAACTCGTGGGGACGGCAAGACTTGGACAGCAGCCCCTTGTCCTGCTGTCACCATAGTTACCCAGTGCCCAGTCAGCGACATGTAACGCCCCTGTCCATGCCTACTCGTCCAAGTGTCTGTGGTGAAATGCACCCTGTCACACACAGAGTTTCTCAAAGAAGCGGTGATGTTGTGTGCGACATGCTGGTGGAGCACAGGCACACCTTTCTTTGAGAAGTAGTGCCGACTGGGCATCTGGTACTGGGGCACTGCGACGGACATAAGGTCTCGAAAATCCTCTGTGTCCACCAGGCGGAAAGGCAGCATTTCTGTAGCCAAGAGCTTGCAGATGGTGAAATTCAACCTCTTAGCTTTCTCATGGCTAGGAGGAAATGGTCTTTTACTTGTCCACATCTGAGGGACCGAGGGCTGGCTATTGTGCTTAGACGGGGTTGATAAGGGTGTCCCCGGCAAACTGCCGGTCTGTGAGGAAATATGCAGGCGGACATGTTAGGTTGCCTTGATCCAAAGGTGGTGCTATCGATGTCGGACAGCGCTCAACACCAGCTGGTGTTACCACCTCCAAAGAAAATGATGACCTGCCAATCACGCTGGCTGTTGCGGGTAAAGAGGTGGCAGGTCTGCGCCCCAAAACAGGTGTGACTGCTGTCCCCCCAGTCACAGAGGATGAAGAGGCCGCGGATGCACAAGATATGGCAGACGGTGGTTGGCCCGGCCGGCTAGGCCGCATTGTAGCACACTGAGCTTCCCACTGCAACTTATGCTTCATGTCCATGTGCCGGTTCATGCATGAAGTACTCAAACTATGTATTTTTTGGCCTCTACTTAGCTTTTGCTGACAAATGTTACAGATAACACGAGTTGGGTCATCTTTATCGATCTGAAAAAATGCCCAGGCTATGCAAGGCTTAGCACCCATGCGACCTGAAGAGCCACCACGACTTGTGGTGAGAGGCAGAGTTGTGTTTGAGGATGCAGTTGTTGACGTGCTTCCAGTACTACGTCTCTGTCCAGGAAGGCGCAACCTGACCTCGTCGTCACTAGCATCTTCCTCCACCTCCTCTGCTGACCTCATCTCTTGGCTGACTGTGGGTTGACAGTAAGTGGGATCTCCAACCTCATCATCATCACCCTGTGCGTTATCACACTCATCGTCCTCAGAGCCAACCTGTTCCTGCCCTGACAAAAAACTAAAGTTGTCGCTCCAATCAGGTATTTGAGTCTCATCATCGTCTTCCTCATTGTCTCCACCAACAGGAGTTACAGTTTGGGAATGAGGGTCTACATTATGGTCAGAACCTTCTGCGTCCTGGATCCGACTCATAAAGATTCTGGGCATCAGTGCAGATCATTTCCTCGTCTGGATTCACAGAAGCGCTGGAGTCGACCTCTGATTCCCAGGCTATAGTATGAGTAAACAGCTCTGCAGACTCAACCATCTGTTCTACCTCATACTCAGACGGGCAGCTGGAGATTTGGGAGCTGTGAGGAAGCAAGTGCGATTGGGGTGACACCTTTGAGGACTGGAGTATTTGTGATGTTGAAGTTGATGTGGAGGAGAGCCCACTTAAAGGAGCACTTGATATCCGTTGAAGCACCTGCTGTTTTTGTGCCTCATCTGGAATTTGTAGCGATTGGCGTGGCTGTAAGAAAGGGATCTTATCACATTGTCCGCTAAAAGAAGTAGACATTTTAGTTTGGCTGGAAGATGGTCTTTCTTCTGCAGATGTTACTGTTGCTTTAACACCTACCCCACGGACACAACCTTTTTTCCCCTTCCCAACACGCCTATTCCCCTTTCCACCAGCAGCAGGCCTTTTTCCACTCATTTTGGTGGTTAACTAATTCACAACTCTGGAGTTGTTTGCACAAAAAAACAATGGATGGGAACCGAGCAGAGCTGAGTGGCCAAACTGTGGTATTAGGCCAAAACTATTGGCTGGGTTAGATGGAGAAAAAAATTATATTCAGTTTGCAACCTGATGGAGGTCAGTATAGATGGACTAATAGAACAAGTCCCACACACAGCTAGAAGCCCAAATATTTTTTCAGAGGTAGATGCAGATAAAAATTATTTTTAATTTGCAACCTGATGGAGGTCAGTATAGATGGACTAATAGAGAAAGTCCCACACACTGCTAGAAGGCCAAATATTTTTTCAGAGCTAGATGCAGATAAAAATTATTTTTAATTTGCAACCTGATGGAGGTCAGTATAGATGGACTAATAGAGAAAGTCCCACACACTGCTAGAAGGCCAAATATTTTTTCAGATCTAGATGCAGATAAAAATTATTTTTAATTTGCAACCTGATGGAGGTCAGTATAGATGGACTAATAGAGAAAGTCCCACACACTGCTAGAAGGCCAAATATTTTTTCAGAGCTAGATGCAGAAAAAAATTATATTCAGTTTGCAACCTGATGGAGGTCAGTATAGATGGACTAATAGAACAAGTCCCACACACAGCTAGAAGGCCAAATATTTTTTCAGAGCTAGATGCAGAAAAAAATTATATTCAATTTGCAACCTGATGGAGGTCAGTATAGATGGACTAATAGAATGATGCTATGCCCAAAAGATTTTACTTCACTAGGTGCAGTAAAAAAATTGGTATTCTATACACAGGTGGTATATCTTGCAACACAGATAGGCTACTCCACTGACTAACACACTCTGCAATAGGCCAAAAAGGATTAGCTTTGCTAGATTCAGCCAAATGCTGTGAAAAAAACTTGCACAGCACTGGCACAGACCTGCCTGGCAAAAACTGATAGGAACTGATGTAACCTAGTCCTGAAAAGGACTCCAATTACAATTAGTCTTTACTCCCACAATCTATCTATTTAAGAGCACAGACCTGCCTGATAAAAGTCGTAGGAAATGCTGTAACCTAGTCCTTAAAAGGACTGCAATCACAACTATTCCCTACTCCCAAGCTATCTGTAGATTTGTGCGAAAATTGGCTTGAAATTAACAAGGTATAGCGCACACAGCAACAGCGGTGCCGTCTAACACGCAGCTGCAGCAGTGAGAAAATGGTGGCGACGGGGAAAATGGCTTGGTCTTATAGGGCAAGGACATGTGACATACACTGCCAATGACACATGCCCTTGCTTGTGTGAACAAAAGCACTTCGCTCCGTGTGTGCGCTGCTGATAGGCTGACAGATTGCACCTCCCCACTGCAAATGCGGGAAAGAGAAAAAAAAATGGAGATCTTCATTATTCCTGCAGAGATCCATCCCCTGCCCCTCCCCCCACCCCGCTGTACACTCAAACTGCGTATTAACATTAATTTTCATCATTACTGAGAAAAAATCCAGTTATGATTTTGGTGCACGAACAGTTATCGAACATAACCTCGAACAGCCGAATTTTTCTCAAATCGTTCGTGTTCGCCAAACGGCTCGAACACCGCCCAAAACAGCTCGAATTTGAGATTGGCGAACAGTTCGAGTAGAACAACGCTCATCTCTACTGGTCAGTCACCCAGATGACTGACCAGCAGACCCCTCTGCAATCTCCAACACTCCTCCACCTACCAGGGTTAAAACAAGTAGTAGAAGCAGTAGCTACAGTATATTTAACCATATGTTTTATCTGCCATTGCACAACCAGATACCCTTCAACAGTGACACACCAGCTGAACAGTCAGGTTCAGTCGTTCCTAGAAAGTTTCCTTTTTAAGGAAGGTACCCTTAGCCCCAATCCCATGGACTTCTAATTCAAAAGATTGGACTATTGGCCAGAACTGGACCAGTTTTGCAAGGGTGTACTGTCATGTCTAGCCTTCAAGTGTAATGTCAGAGAGAGTTTTCAGCACAGATGGTGACTATGTTGCACCCAAGAGGACCAGGTTATCCACTGCAAGCATAGAAAATCAAATATTTTCCAAAATGAATCCGGCATGGATCAGCTATAGCTGATGCCAATGATTAAATCGAACATGCCTTCTGCTTATCCGTCTGAATGTCTGTTATCAGTCTTTTACACCATTTTGCTGCTGCCAGTGCTGATGGCTTATGATCAGCTGAGGATCTACTCCCTGTTCATCATGTCACCTATGCTGCTGCCATGTCTGCTGTTGCTGGCCATACATTGCAGGACATCTCCTTCCATACCCGGTCCTAATTCTCTATCATGTGAATTCTGCCACAGCCACTGCACAGTAATGTCAGTCACACATCTCCTGGCTGCCTGCCAATTGTGTTTTACAATGAAAGACTGTACTGCTGATATGAAACCAACTCTTTTGAGGGTAAACAAATATGAAACATTTCCAAAATGAGGGATAATTTTTGGAAAGGCTTCTTCATTTTGAAGGCAAGTAGCCTGCTTCCGCTCCCTAAAAAAAGGGATACATTTTGGACTGTTTAATAAAAGGCCATTGTAATTGCTCAATCATTTAGTGAATAACAAATCTGTCATGGATTCCAATAAAGGGATATTTTTTTTTTATTTCTAGTTGAAAACTGTACATCTCTTTTGTCTTCCTAATGTGGTAGATCAGCTCACTCGGCTACACATGGAGGTAGACACAGGAACGCTGTCTCTTTAAATTTCTTATTGGGTCATTAAAATGTGACATAAACCAATGTAATCGATTAGGAAAAAAAGAATCCAGCTTTGGAAATCCCATAAAAAGTCAAAATTTATTAGACAATATTAAAAAAGGCTCACAGTAAACATAAATGTCACGGGACTGGGCAGATGCTTTTATTACCCTCCGGTCTTTAATCATTGCTATCTGAAATGTCCACAAGTCGGTATTATATAATGCTTCCTGTTGAAGTCATATGATAAATATATGCCAGTCAAATCCCAAGTAAGAAAATCCAATCATTTTCAAGTGTTCTGCAGCTTCGAAACATTTCAGTACATTAAAAATGGCTGATTAACCCTCTCGGCACATAACATGCTGGAGAAAACTTCCAGGTTTCACATCACTGAAGCCAACAGAATCAATGAAACATATCTCCCCTCCAGCACTCTGCCAGTGACTTTGTCACACTAAATAAAGGGATATTTTTGGAATACTTGTAAAAAAGCTTTTGCTACTACATTTAGCAAAGAATAAAGCTCTCGATACTCTAAAACGAGATCATTTTTGCTCTCCTCATGTGAAAAAGCCATGGCTTCATCAGTTTGCATGGCCTGTATATAAAAAGCAGCGAAGCAGGCACCTGCTCCCAAAAAAAGGATAATTTTGGGGTCAATTATTCAATTTAAGTAGTCCGCTAAGTCTGAAACTGCAGTATGTAGTTAAATAGGATTTTGGTTACCATCCATTTTCCCCTAGCCAAATAGATTGAGGTCACTTGAACAATAATAAGGCTGTGTTTGCATTACGTAGCTTAAAACAGGGTCAATATGTGTCACCCTGGCCTGGATGCCACAAGTGTAATTAAAGCTGTGTCTGAGAGCAAGGGGGAGGTTCTCTAGTCAGGGGAACATTAGCATGCAATGCCTCCTGTCTCAGGCCAGTAGGGGGAGCTGGCTGCCCCTATAAAAGCTGGTACTGGGGGCAGGGTTAGAGAGAACTTGAAGACCTGTCTCAGGACTGAGACTTGTCCCAGAGCAGAGCAGGGACCGACAGTTGTGTTGCACCTAAGAGGAAGTGTGGCAGGAGGAGAGCCACAAGATAGAGACAAGAGGCGAAGAGAGCCTGTCTTGGCAGATAAAAGACTTACTTTACCAGACTTTGGTGTCTGAGGCTGGGAGGATTCTACATCCTCCAGCAGAGAACCAGTCCGCAAGGGACTGTATATTCCTTGGCCTAAGAAGCCTGGAGGCCCTGCCACAACAGAAGGGACCAGCAAAGCCGTACAAGGCTGGGAGCAGAAAGGAACCCACGTCGCAGGTCATACAGGCGAGAATACACAGAGAGCTCGGAAACGTGGGCTGTTACCCTATAAGGAGGAGATAGCCAGAAGGAGCGCAGAAAGCACGGTAGGCCTACACCCTCACCCTGACCAGGGCCAATTTCCCCGTTGCTCTCAGACATCCAGATCCCCTCCTAGCCGGTCAATTTACCTGTTCTAGTAAAGACCCTGGACTGCAACCTGTTGTCTGTGTGCTCCTTGCTCCTCCAGCACTATTAGCACTGGGACTCCCACTACCATCACTCCCAACATCCATTATACTGCCCTGGGGCCGCACTCTTCCCGTGGGGAGTCACACTACCCTAGCTGCACACCTCATCAGCCCCAGCGGTCTGCATGCAGCGGCGGTTCCTAATAGCCGCAATCCACGGGTGGCGTAGTCGGACATAAACATCAGCACATAACGGACTACAACTGGTCTGACCACCCTGAGCCACTACTACTCCCATCGTTCCCCCACTGCCCGGATCCGAGTGCCCCACGGCCCAGGGGGCGAGTCAAATACACATCAAGGAGACATCAGAGTGGTATACTGTAGATGTATTTGATGCACCCCCTGGGCCGTGGGGTACTCGGTGCCGGGCCGGTCGTTGCTAGGGGAGACGTCACAGTGGCGGTGACCCAGTCCGTGACCCAGGGCGGTCAATAAAAGGGGATATATTTACAGGAAATTTATAGTTTATATATATAGTTCGTGACACCACCTGTGGTATGCAGCTAAAGGGAGCCACCGCTGTGGAGCAGGTCCTCTGGAGCTGATGTTAATGCAGCAGAGTTGGTTTAGCTCTCTACAGGTACAGCTTAGCTCCAGGGCTGTGCTGAGTTATTATGGATGTTGCGGTGTAATGCAGGGGGTGATGGCGCAGCAGTAATTCACGGAGACCGTGGGGTGCAGTCTTCAGGATTTACTCACAGTTGTTGCAATCCAAGTTACAGGTACCGGTGTAACTTTCCACGTCGTGCTGCGTTCACCAGGCCAGGGGTTCAGCAATCCCTCAGGTAGTTCCAGAGCACTTAACGGGACTCCTTTCTGTGCGCCTTTCTCAGTCGTCTTCCTGCGCTGGCTCTCACCCTCCTGCCCTGCGCCTCACTATCAGTGTCCCAAGCCGGTAACCTCGGGTCTTGTCAGGCGACCTGCAGTCCCCTGGACCCTCTGTGGCCACCTTTTCGGCGATGTAATTGTGGCTGTGGCAACTGCACCCTAAAAGTGCAGAAGCATCCGATTTCTAGCTGAGCCTTGTAGTTCTCCACTAGTTTAGGGGCCGGTCCCCTCTCTGCGGCCTGATCCCACCACGTTCCTGCAGATTCGGGCGTACGGGTGGCCTCCAGCACTGCCCGTACCCCTAGGATCCCCTCTTTTCTCCTGGAGCCTTCCTTCCTGCTCCTCTCCTCTCTTCAGTCTGTCCTGAGCCTCTCTCACGAGGACCTGCTCCTGAGCAGAGCTCCTGCTGAGCTCCTGCTCCACACACTCGTCCTCTGACTGACCTGTTCTTTCAAGATGGCTTCTCTATTTATATAACTTCCTTTCATGTGCTCCCCCAATCTGCTTCCTCCACCCACACCCACTACATAGTTCCACCCTTCATCTAGGGACCAGGGACTGTGCTCTCCCTTAGGAGCAATCTCGCCCTGCCCCCACTGAAGTGGAATGTGTTGGATGCAGGTGTTAGGGTCCCGGGCTGTGCTCCTTCCTTACCTGAGAGTGAGGTAAGGGTGAGGTGCAGTACCTGTCTGGCGACCGAACCCTCAGGGGCGCCACATATTTTTCAGGCAATTAGAAACTTTTCAGCAATGTGATACATGTGCAGACGGAGATCTACAGTATACTTTCTAATATATTTGTGCTGAGATGCCCTTATTTTCCTACTTAAGAGTTTGCAAACTGCAATGGGTTGGTTGTCTGGAAATGTGTAAATGAATTTCCATATTGGCAATGCCCACAAGGCTCACCATTACCATGACCACCGCCAAAGCTTTCATGTCCTGTTGATCCTTCTCCACCAACAGCTGTGGTGTCACCCAGTAAGCAGATCTGCTCCTGGAAGATCTTTTGGCTGGATGTCGGCACATCTCTTTATGGCCAACGTTCCCCCTTCCTTCTCCTGTCACTCCAATCTTGTTCACTGGTCAAGTTCACCACACAATCATCATCATTATCCTTGACTTAGTATGGAAAATGTCCTGCACTCCCTGCTTCCACCCCTGCCAATTCCTACCTCTAGATTTGCCCTGACTCAGAGTGCTACTTCAACCACTTCATTTGAATTGTATCTTCCACCTCGTTCGACCCCATGTCATTCACGTTCAAAAATTATCTATTTATTTCATCCAATAAATCTACTGGAAAAAGTTGTGAAATATCTTCTTTAGACCCTAGGTTGCCGTGGTTTAGGTTATTAAGGAAAAAGATAGAGGTGTCATTGAAGGAATTAAAAGTCCTCAAAACAAAATATTAACTGTTAGGGTGGTCACAGGAAGAAGACTATGCAAGTTACTGACTCAATTGTTGAATTGCTTGAATACGCTGGACAAGCACATTTCATGAAATTTGACATGAATTTGAATAGCTCATCTCATCTAAACACAGCATGTACATAAATGCTTTAAAAATTGGATGAGCAAAGAAGGAGAAGCTAATTTTCTGGTGACATAGCTGTGAGAGAGCTTGTTTTTTTTTAAAACGAGTTGTACTTTTGAATGACACCATGCTTTTTATCATGTGATGTATTGGAAAGCGACAACAAAAATGAAAGTACTGTGAAATAGCAAATCAAGAGCAATTCCGCAATTTTTTTTTTATTTACAACGTTCATTATACAGTAAAATTGAACCAGCAATATGTTTCTCCAGGTCAGTATGATCATGTTGATATCAAATATGCATACATTTTTTTTAAGTGGTAAAACAAATTCGTAAATTTGTAAACAAAGATATAAAAAATGCTTTGCTTGTGTTGCCATTTTCTGAGTCCCTTAATGCGTTCAATGTTTTGGTGATGGAGCTGTGTGAGAGCTTGTTTTTGCTTTCCCTGGCCAATGTTTTTATTGATGCCATTTTGGGGTAAAGTTAATACTCTGATCTCGTCTCATTGCTTTTTTTTGTGCTGTCGTGGCAGCCAAAAAAATACAATTCTGGAGGTTTTTTTTGTTTTTCTTGTTATGCCACTCACCGATCAGGTTAATTTATTTTATATTTTGATAGATCAGAATTTTAAGGACATGGAAATAATACATATGTATATTTTTCTAATATTTCTTAATTTTAAATGAGGGATAATTTAAACTTTTATAATTTTTTATTTCAATTTTTTTTTACTTTTTACTACAGTTTGAGACCCATAACATTGTAAGATGGACTGAGTCATATAAATAGGACACAGTGAGGCTATGTGCCCACATAGCAGATTTGATGCAGAGCGTTTTTGCCTCTCTCTGGCAGAAAAAAAACACATGCAGATTTACATGCATTTTTTCTGCCAGAGACAAGCGTTTTTTCAGCGTTTTTACATGCGTTTTTTCAAGCACTTTTCCAGGCGATTTTGAGCATCACTTGGAAAAGTCCTTGACAAGTTGGTCACACAATATAAATCCATGCAACTGACATGGATTTATATTGTGTGACCAACTTAGATGCTTTAAATGCTGCATCTATAGTAAAAAAAAAAAAAAAAAAGAATTAAAAAGTTAAAAATAAAAAAAAACCTGTACGGTATACTCACCTCTCCAGTCTCCTCCCGGCGGCGATCCTCTCTCCTCGACGTCCTGTGGTGTACTGGCAGGACCTGCGGTGACGTCATTTAGTCAGCTGATGGTCATGCGACCATCACCTGACCGCTGACGTCAGCTGTCGAGTGACCATCAGCTGACTAAATGAGGTCACTGGGTACCACACGCACCGCGATTACGCTGCAAATTCACGGCCATTGAATTGAATTGAAACTCAGCAAATCCACATATACCTGCGGGTTTGCTGCGTTTCAGTGTTCCTCAATGGCCGCGAATTTGTAGCGTAATCGCGGTAGAAATGGTCATGCTGCGTTTTGCAACACAATGCGAATTTGGAGCGCCAATTAGCGCATCATGTGCACTGCACCTCCGAATACACATTGCTTTGCAAGGCAGACGGTTTTACAAGGGTTTTCGCGGCCGTAAAAACGCAGCAAAAACACTACAAAAACGCTATGTGGGCACATGGCCTGAGGCTGCTTTTTTGTTTCTTTAATTGAGTGAGCGGGTAAAGGGATACAGACAATCTAATCAGCGGTTGAAGATTCGGACGACCCTGTGAGCTGAAACCCGGAGGACCCCGGTTGCACTCTAGGAAACGGAGGAAGCCAGAACGGCAGGCATGTTAGTGAAGTGACTCATTAGTACACTATGGCAAAAGACCTGCGGGCTAATGGAGAACTAGAGCTGACTCCCATTGAGGCCTGTTACAGTGACTACCATGACAGACTAAGTGTTTAAGTGACAATGATGGAAACTACCACATGGACTTTGACATACCACAGACCGAGGTGACTGTTAGAAATATCATTTGGTATATTAGTTAGTTAACTTTGTGATCCAAATAAAACAAAGATACTTTTTATATCCTGCATACCTAGGATAATAACCCCCAGTATTGAGAACTAATTTCATGTTTCTTGTAAATCACTAAACCTTACACCTTTCGTTTCTGTTAACTTTAATTATTTGGAGTAAATAAATAATCAATTGGTTCAAATTACCACTAAGTTTTCATCTTCTGTGCTGTTGCATCGACGTAACCATTTACACATACACAGGTGCAAAATAAGCTACATAGAAAAGTGAAACATATGGATACCAATACTGAGCTGGCTTCAAAATGGTTGTAATCCATTACTCCTCCAACTCACATTCCAATATGCATCTTACAATGAACTCCCTCAGGGAGTGAATCATTGATCCATGTCCATCGATTAAATGGGTCAATGGCCATAAGAAAACACAGTTGTAACCTACCTGGCTGCCTGAATGCTGCCCATGTCTGGATCCTCCCAAATGTGGTTTGGTTTGGTATCTGTTTTTTTCTTATTATAGGGTCTAATCTAGGGTTTGAATTTAAGGGTTTGTTCATCAGCCTAAATATATTTAGGGGTCTAGCCCGGGGTTTTCAAGATAAGATTGTGTGACAGTCCACACAATATTGTTACAGGTCACATTGTCATGCACATT
Organism: Phyllobates terribilis; assembly: GCF_046119375.1. Lineage (NCBI taxonomy): Eukaryota > Metazoa > Chordata > Amphibia > Anura > Dendrobatidae > Phyllobates > Phyllobates terribilis. The sequence continues at coordinate 518,964,252 of NW_027362763.1, read as the reverse complement.
GTTTTAGATGTCATTTATGTTATTGTCATGTAGCTCTATATTTCCTTTACTATACTGCACCAATTGAAAGACAGATAGAAGGTTAAAACATGAATTAAAATATTAAATTTTATAAATAGATTAAAATGTTGAAAAGTGAACATACCTACTGGAAAGAAGTATTGGTTAGTGGTAAGTTTCTAACATGCCATATTATATTAATGATAGGTTAAAATAGCATGATCAGACTGTATGAAGCCCACTGCCACGTCACGACAAACCTCTTAGTGGGTCCTAACATTTCCTGCCATAAAGGAGCGGCACCATGCGCCAACCACAGGCGCAGTGACAATGAGTCAGCAGGGCGGGCGGCCTGGTGCCTCACAGCACCCGTGCTGCAAGGCTGAGTCCCCATGACTCCAGACAGTGCTGCCCAACAAGCACAAAACCACAGCAAGAGGTTTGCCGTGACGTGGCAGTGGGCCTCATACAGTCTGATCAGAATGTTAAACTAAGAACCTCATGTTCAGCTTTATATATTTTTGCCAAAAGGCATTAGATAAATGTATGTTTTTGGAGGGGCTGTCCATTCTCTTTTTTCAGCGTGTTGCTGCATTCATATTGACGTGGTCAAATCTTGTCTCCAGGTCATTTTTACTGCACAATGAAAACTGTAAAAACAAAAAAACAATAGTGGAACACCATTCTTTTCACAATTTCATCTCCTGAGTCCACTCATGTAGCCGCTCCCCTTTTCAATAAGGGGTTTATTGTGTAAATATTTCATCTATTTTTACTAGAGCAAATACTGGTTTGATTTTTAGAATTCACAAGTTTGCACACTTTATTTCCATATTTTTTTTTACAAGCAAAAATCCTTTCTGAACCTTATTTTCTTTTCTACCCCAATCGCTCACTGTACTTGATAAACTACCTTTAATGGTCTCACTTTTCAGAAAGACTACCCTGCGTGCGGGAGGGAACAGATAAGGATTGATGTAGTAGCATAGCAAGGAGCGTGAACCTGGCATCTCCACCTTCAGGAGTAATCCGGGGGACAGGGATAAACTAGGGTGCCCCTAGTTCTAGGGACCTTGTTAACACCCATAGTCCCAACACCATTGTGACAATAATGCCTGCAGATTAGACTGCATTTTCAAGGTGACAGGTTCCCTTCAACAAAGAAGGTCAAATCAAGAAAATTTATCTCTGACTGATTATTTCCCAAGATAATTTAACATAGTATCAGTTCTTATTTAGAATCACCAAAGGTTCCTACAAAGCTATGAGTGAGTTTTAAAACTGGAGATGAATTTTGCCCCAACTTCAGTGGCCTGATGATAAGTAACCCCCCCACACACACACACACTCATACCAGAAGTAGTTATGTAGGAATCTGGATACACTCAAGAATGAAGTTTCCCTGTTCATTTGGCATGTTAACTGCATTCAGGATGAAATTCAATTACAGATATTTTTCTAATTACATCAAACAAATCCTTTATATGAGATGGCATACTTTTGTATCCAGTCAAATTTGCAGGCCCCAGCGAATTTGAATAAGTTACAATTTGACTCAAGCGTATTCCTTTTCAAACATTGCTGAAGACTGCATCATCCAGAGAACAGGCTCACGATATCAAAAGTTGCCGTGTTCCTCATAATACCTTGCAGCTATCATGTCACATGGTCTAGCATAACCAATCAGGGGGGCACTATGGGGGCCAGGTAGAGGATTTGCCCTGTGTGCAGGTGGCAGGGGGGGCGCATTGGGCCTCCTCATGTGGTGGTCTGAGGTCTTTCTCAGGTGGCTACAAATTGCCACCCACCTGAGTGAGATTTGGACGTTTTCTAAGCCTGCTGTCAAGCTGACAGCCAGCTTAGAGAAGGTGTACCACTCCGGATCCCAGCAATGAATGGTACTCACGTCTTCCAGGCAGGAGTACAATTGAAGCCCTGAATGCCAAAACTTACGGGTCAGAAAGATGTCATCAGCGGGATCAGGTGCGGTGAATGGGAATATCGGTACAGTAATGGATCTGAAGAGATCGAAGAATTATTATAATATAGTTTAGTGAGGGGACAATATGGCCTTAGTCAGTATTCTTTGTAGTGTGCAGCACTTTGCATGCAGGGATGGATTTCCCTCAATTTAGGACTTCTGTCCCCATAATTTCATTGAGGTTCTAAACTTGGAACCTTGGAGCAACTGCCAGGATTTATTTAATCTCCCCTGATAAGTCCACACTAATTGGTGGACGAAACACATAAGGAGGCTACTAAGGGACATTAGTGAGGACTGGGCCACACTTGGGGACTGTCCTTGTTGGGCAGGAGAGCTACACGGGGCACAACAGGGTAGTGTAGAAATACTTACCACCCCTCCCCCTCTCTCTCCTAAGACTATGGATGGCTCATCCTGGACATCAAAGAGATGAGACCAAGCCATTTTATTAATATGCACTGATTTTTATTGAGCACTTTTGTGGATTTGTTTATTTGATTATGTGTTCCCCATTTTTAATGACATGAATTAAAACTTAGATTTTTTTATTGTACTACTATTTATCCTTGTTGCTATCTCTTTTAATTGATAAGATTATTATTCTGCTTATGCACAAGAAACAGTATGGGGAACGGAGGGAATATGTGAGGAGAAAGTATGGGGAGCAGGGGGATTTAAATTTGTGAGGAGACAGAAGGGGAGAAATGTCCGGTGGTTAAAATGAATGAGAGGACAGTATTGAGGGGAATAATGTGAGGAGACAGTATCAGGGGAGCAAAGTATGAAGGGGCAGAGTATAGATATTTGGTAGTCAGGGGGTTAGTATAGAGAAGTGGCAGCATGCAAAGACAGTGTGAGGGCACAGCAGGAGGGTACAGCCGAGCCGGGGAGGGGGAGTGTGAGTTGGGTGGCACAGTATAGAGACTGGGCCATATATGTGGGGGGACACTGTAGGAGATGACAGTGTGAAGAGGTGGCCCAGTATAGAAAGGAGAGGACAATGTGGAGGGCATGTACCGTAAGACAGTGTGGGGGTCAAAGTTTTTGCACAGGAAGCACAGTGAGGAACAATTATTCAGGGGATCAGCATAGGGTAGATATTTTTTTATTCAGGATCATTAAAATAATACTTATTGGCATCATGTCAGGAAGTTCATGAGACTGGTGAAGAGAGAAATCTGCAGAGACGAGCTGTGGTAATGAAAAGTCATCATCGTGTTTGGACAAGAAGGAGAAGAAAGGAAGGAGAACGACTCCAATCAGAGAAGACATCATTGATAAGTTACCTGGATGTCAATGTTTATATGTGATACTGCATGCATCCATCTCATCAGTACTGTGGTACCTCTATGGTCCACAGTCTGATAATGATTGATAACAACAACTCCTAGTATCTTATTACCATTGTTAAGGACATACTGGGCATTGTAGGTTCATGCAATACAATAGTATATGGGGCTGATCTGACATTTCAATTGATCTTTGTAGTAAGCTTGGTGCTGTATTCATGAACTGATGGTGGTTATGGTGATGTATTCCTGTACTGATGGTGGTTCTGGTTATATATTTATGTGCTGATGATGGTTCTGGTGATGCATTCCTGTACTGATAATGGTTCTGGTGATGTATTCCTGTACTGATGGTGGTTCTTATGATGTATTCTTGTACTGATGGCATGGTGGTTCTGGTGAGGTATTTCTGTACTGATGGGAGTTGTGATGCTGTATTTCTATAATAATGGGGGTTATGATGGTATATTTATATACTGATTGTGTTTGTGATGCTGTATTCCTGTATTGATGGTGGTTCTGGTGGTGTATTTACAATGGTGTGAAAAAGTGTTTGCCCCATTCCTGATTTCTTATTCTTTTGCATGTTTGTCACACTTAAATGTTTCAGATCACAAAATAAATGTAAATATTTGAAAAAGATAACACAAGTAAACACAAAATGCAGTGTTTAAATGAAGGTCTTTATCCTTAAGGGAAAAAAAATCCAATCCAACAGGGCCCTGTGTGAAAAAGTGATTGCCTTTAAACCTAATAATTAGTTGGGCTACCCTTAGCTGCAACAAAATCAAGCATTTGCGATAACTGAATTTTGGCCCACTCATCTTTGCAAAATTGTTATAATTCTGCCACATTGGAGGGTTTTCGAGCATGAACCGCCTTTTTAAGGTCATGCCACAGCATCTCAATCGGATTAAGTTCAGGACTTTGACTAGGCCACTCCAAAGTCTTAATTTTGTTTTTATTAAGCCATTCAGAGGTGGACTTGCTGGTGTGTTTTGGATCATTGTCCTGCTGTATAACCCAAATGCGTTTCAGCTTTAGGTCACAAACAGAATGGTCGGTCATTCTCCTTTAGGATTTTTTGGTAGACAGAAGAATTCATGGTTCCAATTACCACAGTAAATAAGCAGCAAAACAGCCCCAGGCAACCACACTACCACCACCATATTTTACTGTTGGTATGATACGCCTTTTCTTAAATGCTTCTATGCCAGATGTAATAGGACATACACCTTCCAAAAAGTTAAACTTTTGTCTCGTCAGTCCACAGAGTATTCTCCCAAAAGTCTTGGTGATCTTCAAGATGTTTTCTGCCAAAAGTGAGATGAGCCTTTATGTTCTTTTTGCTCAGCAGTTGTTTTCATCTTGGAACTCTGCCACGCATGACATTTTTGCACAGTCTCTTTCTTATGGTGGAGTCATGAACAGTGACCTTAACTGAGGCAAGTGGGGCCACCAGTTGTTTGGAAGTGGTTGTGGAGTCTTTTGTGACATCTTGGATGAGTCGTCGCTGGGGTAATTTTGGTCGGAGGGCCACTCCTAGGAAGGTTCACGACTGTTCCATGTTTTCGCCATTTGTGGATAATGGCTCTCACTGTGGTTCACTGGAGTCCCAAAACATTAGAAATGGCTTAATAACCTTTTCCAAACTGATAGATCACAATTACTTTGTTTCTCATTTGTTCCTGAATTTCTTTGGATTGCAGCATGATTATCTAGCTTTTGAGAATCTTTTGGTCTACCTTACCTTGTTAGGCAGGTCCTATTTAAGTGATTTCTTGATTGACAGCAGGTGTGGCAGTAATCAGGCCTGTGTGTGGCTAGGGGAATTGAACATCTTCCAAAGATGTGATAAACCACAGTTAAATTATGTTTTAAGGGGGGATCACTTTTTTACACATGGCCCTGTAGGTTTCTTTTTCCCTTAATAATAAAGACCTTCATTTAAAAACTGGATCTTGTGTTTACTTCTGTTATTGTCAAATATATAAATTTGTTTTGTGATCTGAAACATTAAAGTGTGACAAACAGACAAACATGCAAAAGAATAAGAAATCAGGACGGTGGTTTCTGGACATGTATTTCTGTACTGATGGGGGTTCTGGTGAAGTATTCTTGAGCTGTTATTGGTTCTGATCCTGTACACATGTAACAATCCATAAATTCTAAGGTAAAATGGCCATATTAATAAAATATTGTGACGTCTGACAAGTTAATGGTTACTACATTTGTATTTATGTTAGGACGACTAAAGGGGTTGTCCAGGTTTATGATGAAAGTCTGCAGTCACACAATGCGACAGCAGACTTCTGAATCCTTACAACATGCACACTACCCCCAAGTATGAGATTTGCATACATGCAGTCACTTGCCGACTAAATGTGCAATGCCTCACTCAATTCACTTGAATTGAGCAAGACTCTGCACATCTAGTCGGAATTGTTATAGGAGAGGGTGCCAAACTGAATTCTTGCCACAGGTGCTGGCAAACCTAGATCCGAATCTGTCAGGGACTATAATAGATTACGGCAGGGAATGCATGGGGCCATTTTGGGATCTTACAGCTCTGGAATAAGAGCTCATCTAATATATATAATCGTCTTATCCCATCTGTCTGTCCGTCCAGGAAATCCCGTGTCGCTGATTGGTCCGGCTGAGGAAAATCAGCGACGCGGGATTTCAGAACAAGATGGCGGCCGTTAGCGGCTCATCTGCCGCACGGAGGTCAGCGGCGACGCAGCCGGGAGATGAGCGGCGCTAGCAGCATAAGTACCCCGACCGGCGGCGCCGATGACCTCCATGCGGCTACCGTTGGGAGATCAGCGGCTAGGGCAAGTGTGAAGGGAGGACCGGGGAGAGGTGCCGCCGGTCGGGATACTTCTGCTGCTCGCAGCGGAAGTACCCGCACAGGCAGCGCCGCTCCCCGATGCTCACTAAAGGCCACCGTCGGGAAATCAGCGGCGACGCAGCCGGGAGATGAGCGGTGCTAGCCGGTCATCTCCCGGCTGCTTGCAGCAGAAGTACCCCGACCGGCGGCCTCGCTCCCCGGTCCTCCCTTCATACTTGCCGTCGGGAGATCAGCGGCACTAGCCGCTGATCTCCCGACGGTAGCCGGGCCAGCCAGTGGCGATGCAGCCGGTCATCTCCCGGCTGCTCACAGCGAAAGTACCCGCACAGGCAGCGCCGCTCCCCGGCCGCGACCGATCAGCGATATTGGCGCCAAATTTAAACACCGCTCTGCTGATTGGTCATGGTCGCCACGCTCTCCGGTCCTCACTAACACGGCTCTGCTGATTGCGCCTGGTCGGCCGCATACATATTCTAGAATACCCGATGCGTTAGAATCGGGCCTCCATCTAGTTATTACATATAGGGATATAAAGGCCTAAATCAGAGTGTGATTTACTGCTATTGTAACACTGAAGAACATAAGCAATGTGAGTGGAAGTCTTAGTCTGTGAATAATAATTCAACAATTCAAGTGATAGAAAGATGCTGGACCTGCAGAATCAGTGTGAATGTGAATTGATTGATCCGTGATATACTCAGTATTGCACCTTAATAACAACTTTTTTTTTATTCTAGATCCACTTCAAATAAGGAGAGCAGGTTAATACCACTCTCTCCTAATTTTACCACTGAAGAAAATACTGAAACCAAGGATTGTATGTCACAGAAAGCATACTCATTGCCTTGTGGGGCAGACAAGCCATAAGCTATATTTTTGCTTTTCTTTTGCTTTTTTTGCAATTTCTTTTTTAATATAAAAGAAAAATTTCCAGATTCCAGAAATTTAAACGCAACTGTCTACTTAAAAAAGTTGTAATAGCCCAATATTATACTCATACAATAAAGGCTACGCGTTTCGACTGTAACTGCTGGGATAAAGACTGCAGTTGCAGTCGAAATACGCAGCCTCTTATCCTTTTCTCTGTACGTTTTTTGTATGGTTGTTACATGGTATTAGCCACTGCGGCCCCTGTATCCTGTCTGTTTTTAAAAGAATTTTTCTCAAATACAATTTTCTAAGAAACTTTTTAAAAATTAACTTTTTGGAGCTGGAACATTTATTTCTTTAATCCGTAACATCTTTAGTCAAGGTGGAATAATTTATGGCACTGGGAACAGATATAGTAATGTAACAGAAAAAAAAATCTGGGAGTCGCTGACAGCACCACTGGCACTTCTGGCACCAGCCATACCTGCTGTAGTAGGGCCAACAGCAGGACACAATAGACGTCCTTTGCATCGGTCAAGGGTATTCGTGAGGAGAAAGCAGAGGGCATAATAGAATATATAGCATGTCATTCACGTCATTCATCTAAGCAATCATAGCAAGATGATATTACCTCTGACTATAACACAGTCAGCTTGAGTCAGTGTTCTATATAGTCAACTGCCTCCACTAAAACACCAAGCCCCAATTCATAATTTGTGGGGGGGATTGTAAAATCACTTTCCTTTTTTGTTATGTGGTGTCAGTTGCTGTTTTTGGCACCAAATTCTTCAAAATAGTTTACCGTGATTCATGAATGTGGCACAAAGTCAAAAATAATCTTGATTCTAGCACTTTGTAGTCAATATTACTAATACTATGTCATTACAGGGTATTTTTTACATTAATTACTCATTTTATTGGCATCAGTTAGTTGTTTCTGCTACAGAAGACATTTATTCAATAAGACATTAGCAAATCTTGTTGAGGCACATGCCCCAAATTCAGCTGAATCATAACAGGCTATCAAAATAAATATGAAAAAATATGTTTTTTTTATTAATATAATTTTTTTTTCAAACCATATGCTCACCTTTCCATCTCCTCCATTAGTCAGAGCCATCCGTATAGTCCTTGTTTCATCTTCAGATTGGCGTCAGAAGCACTCAAATCCACGGGACCTTGGTCACTAGATTGAGGCTTCTGAGTTTGCTTGGCCCAAGAGGGTTCCCCGCATATGCGCCCGCAAAGGTAGAAGTGTAAAAAGAAAAGTTGAAAACAATTCCGGAATTGCAGTTTATTCATTGATTCTGTCTCCCAAAAATATAAATAAAAAGCGAATATAGAATGTTATGTACCCGCAAATGACACCAATATAACTAAGATATGTAGCAGTGGAATACAGCAGTTCCATATATTGCTTAGTGGCCGCAGATGATTACTGTGCTGTATCTCTTATTGAAGGGAATGCACTGCAGAACTTGGCAGCGGCTACCAAACGTTTTACAAATCTGTTGTTTTCCATCCATAGATGAGCATTTTCAGCTCATCGGTACGGTTGTCAGACCCGGACTAATCTCACATTGAGATAGGTCATCGATTGTTATGTCCTGGACAGCCTGTTTCATTTATGGGGTACATGTCTCCAAAAGCACAAGGTGGGCCCTATATACAGTTATATGAAAAAGTTTGGGCACCCCTATTAATCTTAATGTTTTATAAAAATTGGTGTTTTTGCAACAGCTATTTCAGTTTGATATATGTAATAACTGTTGGACACAGTAATGTTTCTGCCTTGAAATGAGGTTTATTGTACTAACAGAAAATGTGCAATCTGCATTCAAACAAAATTTGACAGGTGCATAAGTATGGGCACCCTTATCATTTTCTTGTTTTAAATACTCCTACCTACTTTTTACTGACTTACTAAAGCACTTTTTTTGGTTTTAGAACCTCATTGAGCTTTGAACTTCATAGCCAGGTGTATGCAATCATGAGAAAAGCTACTTAAAGTGGCCACTTGCAAGTTGTTCTCCTGTTTGAATCTCCTCTGAAGAGTGGCATCATGGACTCCTCAAAACAACTGTCAAATGATCTAAAAACAAAGATTATTCAACATAGTTGTTCTGGGGAAGGATACAAAAAGCTGTCTCAGAGATTTAACCTGTCAGTTTCCACTGTGAGGAACATAGTAAGGAAATGGAAGAACACAGGGACAGTTCTTGCTAAGGCCAGTAGTGGCAGGCCAAGAAAAACATCAGAAAGGCAGAGAAGAAGAATGGTGAGATCAGTCAAGGACAATCCTCAGACCACCTCCAGAGAGCTGCAGCATCAATTTGCTGCAGATGGTGTCACTGTGCATCGGTCAACTATACAACGCACTTTGCACAAGGAGAAGCTGTATGGGAGAGTGATGCGAAAGAAGCCGTTTCTGCAAGCACGCCACAAACAGAGTCGGCTGAGGTATGCAAAAGCACATTTGGAGAAGCCAATTTCTTTTTGGAAGAAGGTCCTGTGGACTGATGAAACCAAGATTGAGTTGTTTGGTCATACAAAAAGGCGTTATGCATGGTGGCAAAAAAACACAGCATTCCAAGAAAAACACTTGCTACCCACAGTAAAATTTGGTGGAGGTTCCATCATGCTTTGGGGCTGTGTGGCCAATGCCGGCACCGGGACTCTTGTTAAAGTTGAGGGACGCATAGATTCCACTCAGTATCAGCAGATTCTTGACAATAATGTTCAAGAATCAGTGGCAAAGTTGAAGTTACGCAGGGGATGGATCTTTCAGCAAGAAAATGATCCAAAACACCGCTCCAAATCTACTCAGGCATTCATGCAGAGGAACAATTACAATGTTCTGGAATGGCCATCCCAGTCCCCAGACCTGAATATCATTGAACATCTGTGGGATCATTTGAAGAGGGCTGTCCATGCTCGGCGACCATCAAACTTAACTGAACTGGAATTGTTTTGTAAAGAGGAATGGTCAAAATTACCTTCATCCAGGATCCAGGAACTCATTAAAAGCTACAGGAAGCGACTAGAGGCTGCTATTTTTGCAAAAGGAGGATCTACTAAATATTAATGTCACTTTTCTGGTGAGGTGCCCATACTTATGCACCTGTCAAATTTTGTTTGAATGCAGATTGCACATTTTCTGTTATTACTATAAACCTCATTTCAAGGCAGAAACATTACCGTGTCCAACAGTTATTACATATATCAAACTGAAATAGCTGTTGCAAAAACACCAATTTTTATAAAACATCAAGCTTAAGATTAATAGGGGTGCCCAAACTTTTTCATATAACTGTATTGGGCACTAAAATGACATATTTTAAATTTTCACTCTGCAACATCCACTGCGCACTAATTTCTGGAAAACACCAGAAAGTTAAAGGGGTATTCCCATCTCCAAGATCCTATCCCAATATGTAGTAGGTGTAATAATAATAATAATATTAGCAAATACCTACAATTAGAAATGTAGTATAGTATTTTTGATTTGCTATCTCTCTTTCCTCTTGTGCAGGCAATACAGGACCTTAGGTATCCATGGTTACGACCACTAGCAGCTAGCTAACTAACTGTGACTTTATTAGTGGACATAACCATGGATACCTAAGGTCCTGCAATGCCTGCACATGAGGGAAGAGACATAGAGAATCAAAAATACTATACTATATTTCAAATTGAAGTTATTTGCTAATATTATTATTATTACACCTACTACATAGTGGGATAGGATCTTGGAGATGGGAATACCCCTTTAAGTATAGTCAATACACCCATAGATCAATTCCTTGAGTAGAATTAGCAAAAATGGGCAACTTTTGGGGATTTTTGCTGCTTTGGTATCTTAGGGGCTCTGCAAATGGTGCCCACAAAAACTACCATTACTCCAGGAAACTCTGTGCCCCAAAAGGGAAACAACGCTCCTTCTCTTTTGAGCCTTACTGTATGCGCAAACAGTAGTGTATGATCATATATAAGATATTGCTGTACTTTGGAGAAATAGCATGATGATTTACAGGGTACTTTTTTCCCACTAGCCATGGCAAAGATTAAACATTTTGAACTAAATCTACTTAATATTGTAACAAATGTAATTTTTAATTTTTGCACAACTCAATGGTAAAGAAATTGGTGAATCACCTGTGAAGTAAAAATGCTCACTATGCCCCTAGATTAATTTCTAGAAAGATGTATGCAAACTATATACTCTATAGTGCCACCTATTGTAAGTAGCAATCCTACAAGTCACAATCGACCCTTTAACGAGTCTTGCAATATGACTTAGGATAATAGCCAAATCAGAATCTCAATTTGCAGACACAATGTTTCGAGCTATTGGGCCTCGATAGTGCAAAGTATGAGAACTGATTTGGCTAGGTGAGAGGCTCTGGACTCCTTGTTGAGAGTGACATACTGGTTCTGGCATGCCAAGGTAAGGAGGCTTTTTTGCATTGCAATGCTCCTCTGGGAAGATGTAGTTTCTGAAATTGAGTAACTTTGGGGGTTTTCTGCTTTTTAGCACAACTCTGAAAGTGGTGCCCATAAACTATTTCTGCCAAATTTGCACTCCAAAAGCCATATAGCTCTTCTTCCCTTTCAAGCCCTGCCTTGGGCTCAAACAGTAGCTTCCTACTTTTTTTCTGATACCCCTTGTGAATATGAAAAATTTGGGGCTAAAACATCATTTTAGTGGAAAGTATATAATTTTTCACTTCCACAACCCAACATTATAAAATTCAGTGTAGTAAATGTGGGTTCAAAATACTCACCACATCTCTACATGATTTCATTAAGTAGTATAGTTTCCTAAATGGGGTCACTTTGTCGAGTTTTCTGCTGATCTGGCACCTTGAGGTCTGTATGTGGTACCTGCAAACTTTCCAAACAAATTTGCTTTCTAAGAACTAAAAAACATTTCTTCCCTTTCATTCCATGCCATATGTCCAAGCAGTAGTGTTTGACCACGTATGGGGTATTCATGCATTCAGGAGGAATTGTCTTACAAATTGTGGGATCCATTCTTTCTATTATATGTAGCAGTCAAAGGAAAACTCTTTGCTATCATAGAAACAAGAGACAACTAAAAAATTTCATTGTCAGATTTGAATTGAAGAGGTCAAAATCATTAAGAAATGACTCATTTCATAACTGAACCTGACATCTTTTGAAAATGTGTAGAACAGTTTTTATGAAAATCAAAAATTTGTGGTTAAAACATCATCCTAGTGGGAAACCGTAATTTTTCATTTTTACCATCCCAAAATTATAAGCTTTTGTGAAGCACCTACCTGTTGTTATGCACACGCCCGGGCTAAGCGGCGTGTGCGTGTGATTGGTAGTGATTCCACTGGACCGTGCCGGAGAGTGAATGCCTGGAGGGGCGTGACTAAGTATTCACCCGATCCGACCAGGGTCGCACGACGGCATACGACGCCAGTGCACCAAGGAGGAACCGAGCAGAGGGACCAGGTGCTACTCCAGGACAGACCCCGGACACGGCTGTTGACCCACACAGGGGAATACAGGAACAGGCTGGTAGGCTGGCACACAGACTGGTGGGTATAGGCAGGCACGACTGGTATGCAGGCAGGCGGGTATGCAGGCAGGGGGGTAAAGGCAAGCACAGCTAGAGTGCAGACAGGGAGGCACTAGCAGGTAGGAACACAGGCGGGATAGGACCCAGTACACACCGGGACTCAGGAACAATACAGGCAGAGGGTTACAGGCAAGCACTGCTAGAGTGCAGACAAGGCTAAGCAGGGAGGACAGGGCTCTGTTCACACGGAACAGACAGGAAGGGAAAGACAGAGCCAGATACTCACACAGTACTAGCAGAGAAAACAAGCAGGAGTTAGGTACGAGTTCAGACTCTGCAGAAAAAGGAAGTGAACGGACATAGAGGCAAAACAGGTAAAGGACAGGAGAGTGTTCAGACTGGAACTGAGTGTACGGAGGAGACCGACACTGCAGCGGGATACAGGAGCGGGTCTGGGAATACGGCCCCCAGAGAGGCGGAACGAACAGGCAAGGAGCGTGTTCAGACAGGACAGACCAGAAACAGGAGCGGGTCTAGGAAATCGGCCACTAGAAGGCGGAACGAACAGGCAAGGAGCGTGTTCAGACAGGACAGACAAGAGAACACAGAAAGGACTCAGTTCAGACACGGGAACTAATACCGCAAAGCAGGAGACATACAGGACTCAGTTCAGACACGGGAACTGATACAAAAAGCAGGAGACATACAGGACTTAGTTCAGACACGGGAACTAATACCGCAAAGCAGGAGAAATACAGGACTCAGTTCAGACACGGAAACTGATACAAAAAGCAGGAGACATACAGGACTCAGTTCAGACACGGGAACTGATACAAAAAGCAGGAGACATACAGGACTCAGTTCAGACACGGGAACTAATACCGAAAAGCAGGAGACATACAGGACTTAGTTCAGACACGGGAACTAATACCGCAAAGCAGGAGACATACAGGACTAAGTTCAGACAGGCCTGGAAATACAGCCTCCAGGAAAGGCAGACAAGGAAACAAAGACGGGACCTGGCACCTTCAGAGTGCAAGCACACACTGAAGGAAAACACTATGCTCAGGCAGGGATAGAAGGGAGCTGCTGAGCTATATACCAAGTGACAGACAGCAATAGGCTGAGGACGCACAAGGGGTGTGACCCACAGCAGGTACAAAAGGCAGGAAGTGATCGGGCGCCGCCCTTAAGCAGCAGAAACAGACACAAACAGACAGCATGGAGGGAAGCCAGAGAGACATTCTGGACAGGAGATCAAGTGCGCCCTCTTGCACAGTGGGAGATGGACCACCATGCAAGGACGCCGCCAGGTATGTTACAGTACCTCCCCCCTTACGCCCCCTCTTCTTCAGGCCTGCCAGAATCTTCCGCAGGGAATTCGAGGGCCAGTCGTTCACTGGGTTGGAGGGGGACAGAGACTTAAGGGTAATCTCTGCTTCGAGGTACATCTTGTCAAGCTCACAGGAAGAAATAGACAGGTTATCAGGTACATAATGAGGAAAAGTCACTGTCTCTTTGTTATCTGGTGGTATCCCGGAGGATTCAGGAAACAACTGGAGGTCCTCCGCCGGGTCAGAAGAGTGCAGAGGCTCAGAGAAAACAACTGCTTCAGAGTACACTAGGTCGGACTCACTGGAGGAAGCAGGCGAGGTATCGGGTACCGAGTATAGGAAAGTCTCTGTCCATTCACCACCAGGTGGCACCCCGAAGGGTTCTGGAGACAGCTGGCGGTCCTCCGCCTGGTCAGAGGGGTGTAGAGACTCACGGGTAACCTCTGCTTCAGAGTACACTAAGTTGGACTCACTGGACGAAGCGAGCGAGGTATCAGGTACAGAGTATAGGAGAGTCTCTGTCCTTTCGCTACCAGGTAGCACCCCGAAGGGTTCAGGAGACAACTGGAGATCCTCCGCCTGGTCGGAGGGGTGTAGAGACTCGGAGGTAACTACCACTTTGGGGTACCCATTGTCAGGCTCACAGGACGAAGCGGACAAAGTATTGAGTACCGGGTGTAGAGAAGTCTCTCTCCATTTGTCATCGAGTGGTATCCCGGAGGGTTCAGGAGGCAACAGGGGATCCTCCGCCAGGTAGTAGAGGTGCACAGACTCTGAGGTAACCACAGCTTTGGAGCATCCTTGGACATGCACACCGGTTAAAGAGAAAGAAGCATCTGATGCCGGGTGCAGGAAGTTCTCCTGTGTGGAGTCTGGATGGGCAGAAGTCTCTTCGGCCAGGAGAACTGGTGCACTACCCACGCACATTACCCATTGGGGTTTCTCCGGGATACAGGGAGATGAAGCTTCAGTAGGGACTTCAAGGTTGGGGTCAGGAGGTCTCAGGGAGGACAGACCCTGGCGTGACGGCTTGCCTCTAAGTCTAGCACGTCTGGACTGCCTCTTGAGGTTGAGAGAAGTATTCCGGAAAGCGTAGTCACCCTGTGAGGATTCTGGGTGGGCAGTAGTCTCATTGGGCTGGAGGACTATTGCGCTACCCACACACATTACCCGTCGGGGCTGCTCCGGGATATTGGGAAGTGAAGCTTCAGCAGGGGCTTCAGAGTTAGGGTCCTCGAAGACCATACGAAAGGCCACCAGGAAGGCCTGCAGGTCAAGGATGACAGGATCCCATGCTTCCCATAGGGGGGTGACCCATTTCAAGGCATCACCCGCTAGGTAGTCAATCATAAAGGCCACTTTAGCCCAATCGGAAGGAAAATAGAGAGGGTAGGCCTTAAAGTGTAGCATGCATTGCTCCACAAATGCACGACACTGTCTTGGATCCCCATAGTAACGTGGCGGATCCGAAGGAACGAGGGCTGATAGATCCATCTGGACGGGTGCGTAACTCGCCTGGAACTCAGCTAAAGGGGGAAAAAAATTTATTTATTTTATTTTAATGCATGTATTCGCTGGAAAAACTTCTCAAAGAGCGAAGGCCGTGGGGCTCAACGGGAACCATGGCCTGAGCATGTTGTTATGCACACGCCCGGGCTAAGCGGCGTGTGCGTGTGATTGGTAGTGATTCCACTGGACCGTGCCGGAGAGTGAATGCCTGGAGGGGCGTGACTAAGTATTCACCCGATCCGACCAGGGTCGCACGACGGCATACGACGCCAGTGCACCAAGGAGGAACCGAGCAGAGGGACCAGGTGCTACTCCAGGACAGACCCCGGACACGGCTGTTGACCCACACAGGGGAATACAGGAACAGGCTGGTAGGCTGGCACACAGACTGGTGGGTATAGGCAGGCACGACTGGTATGCAGGCAGGCGGGTATGCAGGCAGGGGGGTAAAGGCAAGCACAGCTAGAGTGCAGACAGGGATGCACTAGCA
Organism: Phyllobates terribilis; assembly: GCF_046119375.1. Classification (NCBI taxonomy): domain Eukaryota; kingdom Metazoa; phylum Chordata; class Amphibia; order Anura; family Dendrobatidae; genus Phyllobates; species Phyllobates terribilis. The sequence continues at coordinate 518,948,374 of NW_027362763.1, read as the reverse complement.
GGTAGGAACACATGCGGGATAGGACCCAGTACACACCGGGACTCAGGAACAATACAGGCAGAGGGTTACAGGCAAGCACTGCTAGAGTGCAGACAAGGCTGAGCAGGGAGGACAGGGCTCTGTTCACACGGAACAGACAGGAAGGGAAAGACAGAGCCAGATACTCACACAGTACTAGCAGAGAAAACAAGCAGGAGTTAGGTACGAGTTCAGACTCTGCAGAAAAAGGAAGGGAACGGACATAGAGGCAAAACAGGTAAAGGACAGGAGAGTGTTCAGACTGGAACTGAGTGTACGGAGGAGACCGACACTGCAGCGGGATACAGGAGCGGGTCTGGGAATACGGCCCCCAGAGAGGCGGAACGAACAGGCAAGGAGCGTGTTCAGACAGGACAGACCAGAAACAGGAGCGGGTCTAGGAAATCGGCCACTAGAAGGCGGAACGAACAGGCAAGGAGCGTGTTCAGACAGGACAGACAAGAGAACACAGAAAGGACTCAGTTCAGACACGGGAACTAATACCGCAAAGCAGGAGACATACAGGACTCAGTTCAGACACGGGAACTGATACAAAAAGCAGGAGACATACAGGACTTAGTTCAGACACGGGAACTAATACCGCAAAGCAGGAGAAATACAGGACTCAGTTCAGACACGGAAACTGATACAAAAAGCAGGAGACATACAGGACTCAGTTCAGACACGGGAACTGATACAAAAAGCAGGAGACATACAGGACTCAGTTCAGACACGGGAACTAATACCGAAAAGCAGGAGACATACAGGACTTAGTTCAGACACGGGAACTAATACCGCAAAGCAGGAGACATACAGGACTAAGTTCAGACAGGCCTGGAAATACAGCCTCCAGGAAAGGCAGACAAGGAAACAAAGACGGGACCTGGCACCTTCAGAGTGCAAGCACACACTGAAGGAAAACACTATGCTCAGGCAGGGATAGAAGGGAGCTGCTGAGCTATATACCAAGTGACAGACAGCAATAGGCTGAGGACGCACAAGGGGTGTGACCCACAGCAGGTACAAAAGGCAGGAAGTGATCGGGCGCCGCCCTTAAGCAGCAGAAACAGACACAAACAGACAGCATGGAGGGAAGCCAGAGAGACATTCTGGACAGGAGATCAAGTGCGCCCTCTTGCACAGTGGGAGATGGACCACCATGCAAGGACGCCGCCAGGTATGTTACACCTGTATAAGTCCAAAAAGTCAATATACACCCATAGATGAATTCTTTGAGGGGTGTAGTTTTCCAAACAAGATTACTTGGGGGTTTCTACTGTTTTGTCACCTCAGGGGCTCTTGAAAAGCGATATGATGTCCGCAGTCTACTCCAGCCAAAATTGCACACATGAAGTCAATGGCACTCCATCACTTCAAAAGTCTACTGCTTGCTGTCCAAATAGTAGTTTCCAATCACATGTTGAGAATTGACATACTCAGGAGAAAATGTACAACAAATGTTATCGTCCATTTTTTCTTATCCCAAGTGAAAATTAAAAAAAATTGGGGCCTAAAGAAAAATTTTTATGGAAAAAAATAATATTTTTATTCTTAAGTCCCAATTTTATAAAGTTTTGTAAAGCACCTGTCGATCCAAAATGGTCACTGCCACCCTAAATAAATATCTTGAGGGGTTTCGCTTCCAAAATGGGATCACTTTTAGTTGGTCTCTGCTGTTTTTCTGTTTCGGTATCTTGGAGACATTGCAATGCAACATGGCATCCACAATTTTTTCCAGCCAAAATTGCTCTCCAAAAGTCAAATAGTGCTCTTTCCCTACAGATCCCTGCCATCTGCACCAACAGTAAGTACATTTCTTTAGGGGTGTACGCTGTGTGCACAATTATTAGGCAATAGAGTATTTTGACCATATCAGAATTTTTATACATATTTTCATGTTTTCAAACTCCAAGCTGTATAAACTTGAATGCCTATTTGTTTGACACATATCAGGCGATGGACAGGAACTTTGTTGCCACGTTTTAATATGGTCTCTCTCTCTTCTCTCTCCGCTCTCTCTACTCTCTCCTTTCTCCTCATCTCTTTGTCCTATATGATGTATCACTCTCCTCCAAATATGATTTTCCTTTTACTGCCTGCATCTGTCAATCAAATAACATTACTACCTGTAGAAGTAACAAAAGACTCTTAACAGTATTTCAACATGCTGCATGTGGTGAAATATAGTCCATAAACATAGTTTCAAGTCTTCAATTTAGTCGAGAAGACAAGTTTGAATTAAGTGATGCAATGTAGAAAAGTAGAAAAGAGATTATTGACCTTTTGTCTAAGATCAAGTTTAGTGGCTGCTGGTGACAGTGGGTTTGGCCTGCAGAAGTAAATACACTATTGAAAATTGGGTGAAGACTTCAGGGTCTACTCCAGGTGGCTTACATAGTCATACAGTCATTTCACCCCCAACCCCCAGGATCGAGCCTATGAGGTTGAGCTAAGTTTAAAATCACTACTCTGAGGTGCCCAAACTGACTGGGTGTGGGGCCCCAACTGAGTTTATGGCATATTTGCACAGCGCTTCTTTTTCTCACTTTTTTATGCACATGCCCTTATTCCTGGGTTTTTGTCTAGGCAAGGGATCTTTACATTTCCTGTTGGAATGTCCAGACAGTATTAACATTTTATAGACCTTAATTATTTATTTTAATTGTGTCAGTTTATTAAACTTTGTATCAAGTTTTACACACATGTCCGTCACAAGGACTCCTTTAGTATGTGGTTCCTTTATTGGTATAGAGGGGTAGTATGTGGCCATCATATTTTGCTTTAGGCTATGTGCCCACGATGCAGAAATTCTCCAGATTTTTCCTGAGCGTTTCTGCATCTCCCTGGCAGAAAAAACGCATGCGGATTTTACATGCGTTTTTTCAGCCAGGGACAAGCGTTTGTCACGCGTTTTGCACATGCGATTTCACATGCGGGCTGTCAAGCGCTTTCCAAGTGATTTTAGCATCACTTGGAAAGTGCTTGACAACTTGGTCACACTATATAAATCCATGCAACCGGCATGGATTTTATATAGTGTGACCAAGTTAGTTAAAAAAAAGAATAAAAATGGTAAAAGAAAAAAAAAATTATACTCACCTTCCGATGGCCCCCGATCTCCTTATCTGATGCGTCCGGTCTTCCCGGTGTCTCGCTGTTGTGTAAAAGGACCTTCCATGACGTCATTTAGTCATGTGACAGGTCACGTGACCGCCGATGTCAGCGGTCGCGTGGCTGGTCCTTTTAGACCATCGCAAGCTGCCGGGGAGCAAGGACGCATCACTAAGGAGACCGGGGGCCAACAGAAGGTGAGTATAATGTATTTTTTTTATTTTTAATTCTTTTTTTTACAGGTACTATGGTACACGGGTCTGGATGAGAGTCTCCTCTTCTCCACACCCGGGTACCATCCGCACATTGAATCGCTTAATATCCGCATGTGCACATGTAGTCATGCGGATATTAAGCGATTCAATGCAAGTCAATAGTGGAGAAAACACCACGATTATGCAAAATAATTGGTAGTTCTGCGGATTTTTCCGCAATGATAATCCGCAGTGGAAATTTCCGCAGCATGTGCACAGTACATGCGGATTATCATTGGGGAACATTGCAGACCTTCTACCAAGCATTTTTTAAGCATTTCTGCGGCAGAATTGCCGCTGTGGAAACGCTTAAAAAATGCGTAGTGGGCACACAGCCCTGCAAACACGTGACTCTACTCCTTAAGGAAGAGCGCTGACCTAGACTAAGCTTCTAGTAAGACTGAGTGGATGCTGGGAGCATAACCGGCTCTCCCTAAGCTTCAGTGAAGGGAGAGCACTAACCCCTGTCCTTTGATGTGGACTTCACTCTAGATGGATCGGGAATTTTTTATTTGGGGTCCTTCTCCTTTCAGAGTGGGCTGTAATATATCAAATCCTTGTGCACAATTTTTTTTATCGTACATTGTTCACATTTTTCAGAGCATTTGGATGGAGAGGACAATCTTGGGCTTTCAATAAACAAAAAGGATTTAAATTGATCTCATAATTTTTCTGATATTAATAGGATTAATTGTGGAAGAATTAGGTTTTAATGATCTTTGCACCGAAAGTTAAAAATCTGAAAAATGTTTAAAAGATAATTTTCTTTTATTTCTCACAAAATATATGTTTCAGCCTGTGTTTACATGATGTCTTAAACACAGTAGTACATACGTGTATACATAATCTAGTTTGCCTGAATTCCCAATGACCACACTATAAAAGGAGTGTTCTTTGGCTGAGGAACTGATCTTCCTACGTGCATTTCAATGCTATCTTTTGAGTGCAGGTTAATGCTATTTGTTTTAATCTAAGTAGGAAATATTGATGGTATGAACATTTTGTTCCTCATCATACGCCTTCAGTTTTGAATCCAACTAATGCTATTTCTTTGAAACGCTTTATATATGACATTTTGTGCCTGCTTGTCACAGAGAGTAATTTCTGGAATCGTATGCCTAGCAACCATTGACTTATGCGGCAAAGCCAACAAAGGTAAATACAGAGCCAAGTCTGAAATAAGCCAGATGGTCTGCTTTGGCTTTTATTAAACCAAATGAGGAAAACCAGAGCAAACATCAAGATATTTACACCTATATCTGCTTCAAGCAGTCACATTTTATTCCAATCTGAACGTTTAAATAATCTAGAAGATATAATTAACATTTCTCTTATCTGTCTCATATAGTGTATATAATTTATCTGAATTCTATTAGTAAGCTATTATATACATTTATTTTCACTTTCTTGTTTCGTTACTTTTAGCTTAGTTGGTGATGTTTATGTAAACTTCTGCATCTTTTAGTTGTAAAAAGTGACAGTTTTAAAACTTAAATGAAACGATAAAACTTTACCAAGTTCTTTAGACTGGTCTTTAATTGCATAAATGACATAAACTGCATAACATAGGATAATCTACATATAAGCCTAAATGGGCTCTAGTAAATAAAGTTTATTTGTAATAATCATAATAAAAATCTGAGCTACTGGTTCCCCAGTCTTGGCCTGTGTTATGATATATAATCTACGTTGCTGCAGGCTGTAGATTTCGTTAGCTCAAACGTCTCTTCACTTCTTGTGCGTAGGTTTATGACTCTCCTGAGTCTGAATATAATATACTAGGAAAATAAAAAGAGAAAAACATGGAGCCTCCTAGTGAAATAACGTCAAGATGAGTTTGTAACTCTAGGGTAATACCAAACCAGAGTTGCTCACCTTGTGATGTTGTGTAGTAGCAGGTACAATACTGTGGTTGGGATACCAGCTGCAGCAGCCACTCACGAGTGTTTGTCATGTCAGGGCATCCATGCAAACACTTAGTATGAAGTCCAGAGAAAATTACTGAGCCATAGGAGCTTCTGGATGGAGAAGTCCAGATGGAATACAGAGTAGATCCAGTAGGATATAGGCTAAATTAGTATTTTATTGTTAAAAAGTTACTCAAAAGTATAAAAAAGCAACAAAAAAGGCATAAAGTTAGAGGTGTACATTCCATTCAATGTGTTTCAATGCCAGCCTGGCGTCTTCTTCAGGTATCACTGCTATTCCAAGTGTGAGTGACGGTCACGGGATTTGCATACTTGTAGTCAAGTAACAACTAGCCTTCGCTCAATTCACTTCTATTAAGAGAAGCCGGACGCATCTATTCGGCAAGTGACTGCAAGAATCCCAAACTGTATACTTGCGGTATTGTGGCCCCTCGCTCACTGCATGCTGTCACGATACAACAGTTTACATAGAGTGACTGCAGACATTTGTCCCAAGCCCAGACAACCCGTTTAATAAAGCATTTATAATGGTAAGTAAAACTGGCTTGCCACAAGATATAATACTTTTTAAATGTATAAATGTATTAGTTTATATAATAATATAAGGTTAGTAGGTGCAGTGAACTATAAACTGTATTAACCATTTAATTATTCATATTAGAGGAACAACTATACCATTCATTAATATTCACAATTCACCAAAATATCTGTAAAAAATAAAATCACAGAGACCACGCTCAAATATAAATCTCAAGTTACTCCCTGTTATTATATTCTGTACTCTGTAAAACGGTGAGATATTAACTAATCTGTGGTGGAAGAAAATACTTGCCATTCAGTATCTGTGTTTGGAACTACTTTGTTAATCTCTTTATCAAAGGGAATCTGTCAGGTGATTTTTATGTAGTATTGTAAGGTGCCTGTGTGATGTAGTCGTGGGCGAGCTGCTGCATCTGCTCGCTCTGGCACCCTACAGACAAAACGTGTCCCAATTCCAGTGTGCTGCTGGGTGGGGGGTGCATCACACTTACTTTTGACCTACAGGCCTCCGCTGGCTCTAGGCTGTCCTTTTCCACATCTTTGGCAGCAAACAATTCAAGGGACATGGATTTCATAAAAACAATCAAACCTTTACTTGACAGCTTGCAGTCTTTACAATCAGGCATTTAGAATAAGGCCCAATGGGTAACAATCTTTCACACAGGTACCACACATAACTTCAGCCCTGATTCTCGGTATGGCAAGAGTATTCCTCTTCCTAACTTCCCTAGCACTAGGAATTCTTCTCCACCACCGTCAGTGCACCTGGATTCCATCACCCTCCACCTCTGAGAGCTTGAGTCCATTTTTCTCTGCACCTTCACAGGCTGAATGCGCCCAAGGGCCCCAACATTCATCTCGATTTTTTTTTTTCCGCTTGCTGTAATTATTCTAGTTGTTTTAGAGAGCTAAGTCAATCAGCACTATCGTGACTTTCTAGAAACAGTGCCACTCTTGTCCTTGGCTGTGCCTAGTTTTCAGATCATCTAAGAGTAGTATTGTTTCTAGAAAAAAGTAGATCCCAAACGACCTTTTAAAGAAGTCCTAGAATTTTTTTTACCTATTTCCTTAGCAATATGTGTGTAGTGTAATGCGCATTTGTTTAAATACTTACCAATCACTGTCCTGTCTGGTTCCAAGAGATATTCCAATCCTCGTTTGATTATGTGACTGCAGATCAGATTAGTCAGCTCACACAGTATCCTATATGCGGCCCAGAAATTCCTATCTCAAAGTAAGTCTATGAGAGCCTCAATGTGAGTCTTATAGGCTTATCTTGGGAAGGCAACCACCGGAACACATAAAAGATGCTGTGTAAGCTGGCTAAGCGTAATTGCAGTTACATGGTTCACAAGTGGATTTGAAACGGCTCTAGGAAAGGGAGGAAGTGGTGATTGGTAAATATTTAAACACATGCACATTACGTTACATCCATATTGCTAAGGGATTAGGGAATAATTTTTTTCTGGGAGTTTTTCATTAAAAAGAAATATATAAGAAAGTATCTATATTTCTATCTATCTATCTATTACATAAATATTTGAATATTTCCATTCTAGTGGACCTTTGGGGCCATTTTGCATTAAAGGTTCATTATTGTGTCAAAGCTTGCTCTATCGTATGCTACTGGTCACTCTGGCCCTGCATTATTTTATAACACATGATAAAATTAGAAGAGTTTAAGAAATTCACGTGCACCTCCATAAATTTCCAAGATTCTAAGTGCGTGACTATTCATATACTAATTTTGATTACATGAGAGATGTCCAGTAGCTGGAATTTCGGAGTCAAAATATACAATCCATTGTAATTGAAACATCATTTGAATACAGCACACAAAAATTACACAACTTTGGTGGGACGCACACGGAGAGCAAAAACAACTGATTTTCTTTAAGCAATGTACTATCAGTCTCCATTCCTTTTCCAATTAAATAAGCTGAACATGACTTGTATACTATGAAATGAATTAGGTATCTCTTAACCTCTGCTACATGTCAGAATACTGTGCCTAATGATTACTTTGACTCTGAGGAAATCACATAGCTAATTACATAGTTGAAAGAATAAAATGCCCTTAGTGAGACATCATGGAATCCATTTATCGAGAATTTTGATGTTAACAGTATTTCTATACAGAACAAGACTTTTTCATGTTACATTTGTTATGAGTCAATTCTGTTCTGCCCCATAGCTTCTTCGCCATGAGATAATCTTTACATTTTTGTTATTTGGATCTTGATGGATGATTTATTTTTCATATTCTCAACTTTGTGCACATTATTATTTATTATACACATCCATTATTAGATGATATATAAAGATGTGTGTTCTGTTTATTAAATTGTCTACTAGTACTGCATAAACCAACTTACATATTCATTTTCTTAAAGGGATTGTTTACTACTAGGACAACCCCCTTCTCGATCTAAATGTTTGGCGCCGATAAAATAAAAACACTGATGTTCACCTCCCGTGCCGACGTTGTTCCAGGGATGTCGGCACTCACATTCCTGTGGCTCTCGTGTGGTTATTATGACACGTGAGTCCTGCTCCCAATCAGCGCTAGCGTCACTGTATCCGTCTTTGGACGTATTGAACATCAACAGGAAGCCAGGGCTGCAGCTGCTCTCTGACTTCCTCTTGATGTTCAATTTTTCTGAAGACAGGGAAAGTGACCCAAGCACTGATCGCAGGGCTCACATGATGTAGCAACCTCACTGAAGAAAAATTCCAGCACTCTATTGAGTTGCAGAAAAATAATATCAGATTTAGTAGAAAAACAATTAAAAACAGTGACGTTTTGGACAAAAAATGTAATTGCACTCTGCCCAAATCTTATGGGCATTGAGTCCCTACTCCTTACAGCACTGTTACATGCAGTGTAGCATATGCAATTGTCTGAAGAAGGTTCTTTTGACTGAAACATCATTGTTTTTGGATTGTTTTTCTAATAAATCTGATATAATTTTTCGGCAACTCAATAGAGTTTTTTCTTCACTGATTATAAAAATAGTGGTGTCCTATTTTGGCACCATATTTTTATACACAGTGACATCCATGCTATCTATATGTAACAACCTCACAAGAGCCCCAGGAAAGTGAGTGATGACACCACTGAAATGGGGAGTGAGTATAAGTGTTTTTATTTTTTGGCTCCAAACATTCAGATCGAGAAAGGGTTGTCCTAGTAGTGGACAACCCCTTTAATTTACTGATATACATCAAGTTACAAAAATGATATTAAACAAAGAGCATTTCCAAGCTGTCTATCTATCTATCTATCTATCTATCTATCTATCTATCTATCTATCTATCTATCTATCTATCTGACGCGCCCCCTGGGCCAGTGTTGTTTGGGGATACCCGGAGCCGGATCAGATGGGGGTTGTAGTCTCCGAGTGGCGGTGACCCGGTCCGTGCCCAGGGTGTCAAACTCAGTGTGTGGCAGTCCTACAGATGTTGCTGGATGTTCTTTAGTGTCGACTACGCCACCCGTTGATTTGCGGTCAATACGGCCGCCGCTGCAGCAGGGTCCGCTGAGGCTGGTGGTATGTGTGCAGCTGTGATAGTATAACCCCCCAACGGGAGGGGTATAGCCTCAGGGGGTCAGGTGTAGAGGATGGTGGTAGTGGAGGTGCAGTGTGGATGGTAAGAAGACTCAGAGTCGGGCTGTGCAGTTCAGGGTTTTTACTTACTGCTGTTCTGTTGGTCACTCTGGCCTTGAGTGACCGCCCGAGCCGTGCTGCGTCCACCAGGTCCTGGACTCGGCCAACCCCCAGGTAATTCTGGAGCGTGATCCTGAGCTCCCTTTCTGACGTTCCTTCTCTCTGGCCTTCCCCACCAGGGATCCACTTATGTCCGGCTCCCTCGGGCCTCTTGTTGGTAAAACCCTTGTCTCTGGGTTCCCTGACCCTATACTCGGTGTGCCTTCCTTGTGGACTTGGTGAGGGTCGTGGCAGATCCTGCCCACGACCTCCGGTCTCTGGCTAAGGTGTGCTTTGCCTCTGCCAGCTTGGGATCCGGTACCCTTGTGCCAACCCTTCACCCTTCTGGTCTAATTCTGGGTTCTTGGGGTTCCTTCTTCTTCCCCTCTGGGTCCTTCTCTCCTCCTCTCTCTCTTCTCTCTGCAGGCTCTCCTGGACCTCTCTACAAAAGACCCTGTTCTAAGATGGTGCCCACCTTATATACTCCCTCTATGTGTGAGCTCAGGTGACCAGCACCCAATGAGCTCCTAGCCTTACCCAGACTGCTCCCCCTATCTGCCCCTACACTACTGGGATGTTCCACCCCCCTCCCACTCCAGCCAGGGACAGACACTGTCGTACCTGCACATATACCTAGTGGGAGTACCATCGGTCTGTCCCTCGGAAATGGGATGTATGTAGTGTATGCAGCTAACTGAGCTCAGTTCCACACTCCATCCTTACCCGGGAGTGGAATATCACACCTCTGGCTTGAGGTGCAATACCCCTGTAGCAGCCGAATCCTCAGGGTGCTATATTCCCCCCTGGTAAATCACAGCACGTCCTCGGGCTGTAAGAGAACAAACATCCAAAAACATACAACTTTTTTTTCAAAACATAAACATATAAAACATTATATATATCATCAGCAGCAATAAACTCTTCATATAAAAACTTTTCATATTAAACATTCTTGTAAACTTTCTTGTTCCTCCGGCCACGGTGCAACTTGTGACCGGGTAAAGTGCAACAGTCTCCTGTAGAAAAACACGGCTTTCCTATAAAACCAGTAGGGGGCGCCTTAAAAAGCGCAACTATATACAAGGTGAGGCATGGCCGCTCTCAGTCCTCGGCCAGTGGGATTAAGGGACACACGGGTTAACAGTTCACTCTTGTCCCAACGTGGACATATTTAAAGCAGCAACAGTTCACTGTACCCCGACGGGTAACTATTTACAGTCTCTTTACCGTACTTTAACGACGGCGTCCTCCTGCTCCTTCTTTGTCTTCAGACCCGTCCGGGTCCTCTTGCTCCTCCTCACACCGCAGCTCCTCCTCCGTCAGGCGATGTACATGGAGGGCGTAGGGTCCTTTGGCACACTTGTGCCGGGTGAACGTGACCTCGTCCCCTACGTACAGGTCACGACCTCTGTGTCCCTCCGGCAGATGGCTTTCTACGTCTCTGCGGGTTACAAAGACGTCGCCGGGGGTATGATGGTCTCTTATGAAGCCCCACCCATGCTGCAGGCTGAATTTAATCACAGTCCCGGTGGTACGGGGACCATGAGCTGCACGGGGGTTCCTCCTGGTCCGGCTCTTCTGCCCTGCGCTCTGTTCCTGCAGCCGCTGCTCACGGATCCGCCTCTCTTTCCGCTCTTGCTCGAAGGCTGCCAACTGCTGGCGGCAGCACTCCACTCGCTCTGCTGCGGCTGCCCGCGTTTCTTGAGTGAACCCCATGAGGTCTCCTCCGGTGGGGTCCCACTCGAATTGTGCTTCTTCTAGCGGGAGCGGGGTTCTCCTGACGGGATTCGGAGCCGGAATCAGGGGCTCGCACAGGGGCCTTGCTTTTTGGAGTTCCAGTTGGTAGTACTCCTGGGGCCATACAAAGGGCTGCCCATACGGGCACGTGTGCTGGGCAAATAGATCTTCGCCCAGGTGCGGCACTCGAGATGTTGAGGGCGCGTTGATGGTAGCGGCGCCCGGGTCGACCAGGCCTTGCGACCAGGCTTGGGGCACCCTAAAGGTAAAGGGCACCGTAAGGACGGCGGCGCCCGGGGGTACTCGGCCCTGCGACCAGGCCGGTGGCTCTGCGGAGGTAGGGGCGCTGTTGGAATTGCGGCGCCCGGAGGTACTAGACCTTGCGACCAGGCCGATGGTATTTCCTGCTTCGCCGCGCTCAGGGTTGAGGCGCGTGACGTCACAGGGGTCGCGGCCGCGGCTTCTGCTTGAGGCCTAGTCTGGCACGGTGACGATGCAGCGACGGACACGGCAGGGGGAATTTCGGGCTCTGCGACGGGGAGCTGGGACAGGTACACGGTTTCTCGGCTCGGGGTAGAGACGTCCCCTTTACCTGCCTCCGTCCGTTCAGCTCCCTTCTCGACGCCGTCTCCTGCCTTCATTCCTCCTGCGCCATCCTCAGAGGCGGTCTGTCTCCTCGTCTCGGGCGGCGTGCTTTGCTGGCGGGTTCTTGCCTGCAGGGCCATCTCTCGGCTCCACTCCGTCAGCGTGTCTTGCTGCACCTGGGCCATCCTCCGTGCGAGGCCCTCCAGCGCGGTCTGTGCACACTCCCGGTCTCGGGGGAGCTGTGCTAGGATCTCCACTAAGCCTAGTGGGGTTGTTGCTTGCAGCAGGCTCCTGACCACTGGGTCGGTGCTGCCTGTCTCTCCCTCCATCTCCGGGTACGCTTTCTCTGGACTCCTCTCCAGACTTCTTGTCTCCGGGTGCGCTCTCTCCAGACTCCTCCAGGCTGCACCCATCTTCGCTCCTTTGTTCTGTCTCCGCCCACATTGAGGGTGGTCCCGGGGCAACTTAGTGATTGTCAGTTCCAGGGGCAGTTCTCTCACGCTGATGGACACTTCCAGCATCACAGTCTCTGTTGGTGGGCGCGGTTTCCGCTTTTGGCGCCATTCTTCGACCTGGCCCACGATGGGAGGTGGCCTTTTGCCACCCTCTGGCACGCCCATAATGGCGTCCGCTCTTCCAAGGCGGGAAATCTTTGGAAATGGCGGGAATCGTCTCCCAGTGGCGGGAAACTCCATGGATGGCGGGAAAAAGCTGCAAATGGCGGACAACCGGCGGGAAACGACCTGTGATGGGGTCCGTTGGCGGGGACCCTCCGGAACCGGCGGGAGACTTCTTTTTGAGGTAACGGTGAACTTTCCTTCAGGCACGCAGTACCCGGTTGTTGCGGGCACGTTATCCCGCCGACTACGCCAAAGTTGACGCGCCCCCTGGGCCAGTGCTGTTTGGGGAATACCCGGAGCCGGATCAGATGGGGGTTGTAGTCTCCGAGTGGCGGCGACCCGGTCCGTGCCCAGGGTGTCAAACTCAGTGTGTGGCAGTCCTACAGATGTTGCTGGATGTTCTTTAGTGTCGACTACGCCACCCGTTGATTTGCGGTCAATACGGCCGCCGCTGCAGCAGGGTCCGCTGAGGCTGGTGGTATGTGTGCAGCTGTGATAGTATAACCCCCAACGTGAGGGGTATAGCCTCAGGGGGTCAGGTGTAGAGGATGGTGGTAGTGGAGGTGCAGTGTGGATGGTAAGAAGACTCAGAGTCGGGCTGTGCAGTTCAGGGTTTTTACTTACTGCTGTTCTGTTGGTCACTCTGGCCTTGAGTGACCGCCCGAGCCGTGCTGCGTCCACCAGGTCCTGGACTCGGCCAACCCCCAGGTAATTCTGGAGCGTGATCCTGAGCTCCCTTTCTGACGTTCCTTCTCTCTGGCCTTCCCCACCAGGGATCCACTTATGTCCGGCTCCCTCGGGCCTCTTGTTGGTAAAACCCTTGTCTCTGGGTTCCCTGACCCTATACTCGGTGTGCCTTCCTTGTGGACTTGGTGAGGGTCGTGGCAGATCCTGCCCACGACCTCCGGTCTCTGGCTAAGGTGTGCTTTGCCTCTGCCAGCTTGGGATCCGGTACCCTTGTGCCAACCCTTCACCCTTATGGTCTAATTCTGGGTTCTTGGGGTTCCTTCTTCTTCCCCTCTGGGTCCTTCTCTCCTCCTCTCTCTCTTCTCTCTGCAGGCTCTCCTGGACCTCTCTACAAAAGACCCTGTTCTAAGATGGTGCCCACCTTATATACTCCCTCTATGTGTGAGCTCAGGTGACCAGCACCCAATGAGCTCCTAGCCTTACCCAGACTGCTCCCCCTATCTGCCCCTACACTACTGGGATGTTCCACCCCCCTCCCACTCCAGCCAGGGACAGACACTGTCGTACCTGCACATATACCTAGTGGGAGTACCATCGGTCTGTCCCTCGGAAATGGGATGTATGTAGTGTATGCAGCTAACTGAGCTCAGTTCCACACTCCATCCTTACCCGGGAGTGGAATATCACACCTCTGGCTTGAGGTGCAATACCCCTGTAGCAGCCGAATCCTCAGGGTGCTACATATCTATCTCTCATATCTATCTATCTATCTATCTATCTATCTATCTATCTATCTATCTATCTATCTATCTATCTATCTATCTATCTATCTATCTATCTATCTATCTATCTATCTATCTCTCATATCTATCTATCTATCTATCTATCTATCTATCTATCTATCTATCTATCTATCTATCTATCTATCTTTGCATGTTGCAGTCATATAGTATGTGTATACTATTAAAAAAAATCAAGTGAAAGAAGGCTGACAAACAGTGCTACTAGACACCATATCTGTCTCTTACAAATCCATTTTGTCTTGCTTTCATGCGGTTGATTTGTGTCTACTCTAGAGGGCTTAGATACAGTAAGAAAACAATTTCTAATCCATTTAAAAACCTAGAAGCAGCTCTCTTTTCAAAAAGCTTATCTCTGGTTTTGCAGAGCCAAGAATGACTCCTGAATATGTTGAGAAGAATGGCTTTTCAGCATTTTACAGAGATGATATTAAAATAATTGCAAAGTATATGTCAACATGACAAAGTACAGCAGACATGGCTGCCTAAAACATAAATGAACATTTGTAAATAAATGGAATTACATTTTTTGACACTTTAGTTCTTTTTAATTAAAACGTCAATTGTACCTATGAACATAATAAATATTTGTTATGAGGGCACTGTTAGTGGTCACCTGGCAGCTCTAAAAAAAGGAAACCACAGACAGGCTTTGCACTAGCTTTTACAACTATCGGGTCCTAGGGGAGCCCTGGCCTTCACCCTTTAACCCTTGTATAGGTATGTGAACTTACACAGGGATCCTGAGCTAAGTCTTCGGAGTAGCCGCTGGTGGGAAGCCTTTGCAGGTGCTTTTTGTTAATTATTCTAATTTACTGGGATAATGACTTTTGTGTTTTCATTGGCTGTAAGCCATAATCATCTACATTAACAGAAATAAACACTTGAAATAGATCACTCTGTTTGTAATGACTCTATATAATATATGAGTTTCACTTTTTGTATTGAAGAACTGAAATAAATTAACTTATTGATGATATTCTAATTTTGTGAGATACACTTGTATATATATATATATATATATATATATATATATATATATATATATATATATATATATATATACCGTATATTCCGGCGTATAAGACGACCTGGTGTATAAGACGACCCCCCTACTTTCCTGTTAAAATATAGAGTTTAGGATATATTCACCGTATAAGACTACCCCTTTTCCAACGCATACCAAACACCGGTAAAAATTAAAAAAAAACAGATTTGAATTTAACATGGTCCTTTTTTAATTTAAATTCTTATGACATGCAGGTATATAGCAGGAAAACTGTCACTCATAAACATATTAAAATAGGGGGGACCCCACGTCATTTTTTGGGGGGGTCCCCCATTCTAATAGCTAGTAAAGGCTAGGTATTCAGCTGGGGGCTGATATTAGTAGCCTGGGAAGCTCCGTGGGTATTACCCCCTTCCCAGACTTCAAACATCTGCCCCAGCCGTCTGCTTAACCTCCGCTAGAGACTATAATGATGGTGGATCCCACGCCAATTTTCTTTTTAAAAAATCCTTTATTTTAACACTAAATGACAATTGAGGGGTTAATAAAGATGCAGTCCCTAAATTATTATTAATTTTGTAATTAATTTTTCCCAAAAATGTTGACGTGGGCTTCGCCATATTTTTGTGTCCAGCCAGGTACAGCAGGCAGGAACGGGCTGCCCCCAACCACCAGCTGCCTATTTGTACCTGGCCGGACACAACAATATAGGGAAGCCCTTTTTTTTAAAATTATTTCATGAAATAATTAAAAAAAAAAAGACGTGGGGCTTCGCCCTATTTTTGTGTCCAGCCAGGTACAACTAGGCAGCTGGGGGCTGGAATCTGCAGCGCAGGGAGGCCCAAGCTTTCTGGGCCCCCCCCCCCGCTGCAAATTGCAGTCCGCAGCCACCCCGGAAAATGGCGCGTTCATAGAAGCGCCATCTTCTGGCGCTGTACCCAACTCATCCAGGGCCCTGGTGCGGTGGCTCACTGGGTAATAAAGGGGTTAAGGCCAGCTTGGCATTATCAGCTGGCCCTAAGCCCGAAATTCATGGGGTCACGCCAATATTAGACATGACCGCCATGAATTTCTAGTAAAGTAATTAAAAAAAACACAAACACCCAGAAAAAAGTCCTTTAATTGAAATAAAGACACAATTTTTTAATGTTCTAAATTAAACCATACTTACCATCACGCCCATTCCAGCTGAAGCCAACGATCTCCTGCAATAAAAGTAAAATAATAAAGCAACCTCATCCTTACCTCTCCATGGTTCCCAGGACCGGTCCAGCTCTGCTACATTCACATGACAGGCTGCACCGCAGCAGAACGCTGCCGTTCAGCTTGCCATGCGGCAGACACTGAGAAGCGCAGGCATGCTTGTGCTCCTCAGTGTCTGACTGTGACGGCATCCAGATGAGCCGAGATCATGTCCAATGAACTCGGCTCACCTCATGCACGTCACTGACAGCGTGGGAAAATTCTCCTGCTCCCCGCATGCGCAGTAGAAGTTTCCCACGCTGTCAGTGACGGACGTCCAGGAGGTGAGCTGAGTTCATTGTCGGCTCATCTGGATGCCGTCACAGCCAGACACTGCAGAGCGCAAGCATGCCTGCGCTTCTCAGTGTCTGCGGGATGACAGGCTGGATGGCGGCGTTCTGCTGCGGTCCAGCCTGTCATCTCGATGTAGCAGAGCTGGAGCTGTCCTGGGAACCATGGAAAGGTAAGGATGATGTTGCTTTATTATTTTACTTTTATTGCAGGAGATCGTTGGCTTCAGCTGGAATGGGCGTGATGGTAAGTATGGTTTAATTTAGAACAATAAAGAATTGTGTGTTTATTTCAATTAAAGGACTTTATTCTGGGTGTTTGTGTTTTTTTTAACTTTTACTATGGGGTTAGTAATGGGGGTGTCTTATAGACGCCTCTCCATTACTAACCTGGGCTTGATGTCAGCTGGCATTATAAGCTGACATCAACCCCAGCCCTATTACCCCCTGCCACCGCACCAGGGCAGCGTGGAAGAGCGAGGCTAAGTGCCAGAATTGGCGCATCCTATGAATGCGCCATTTCTGGGGCGGCTGACGGCTGGTGTTTCTAGCCTGGGAGGGGGCCAATATTCATGGCTCCCTTCCTGGGCTATTAATATCAGCCCCCAGCTGTCTGCCTAGCCTTTGCTAGCTATTAAATTAGGGGGGACCCCACGTCATTTTTTTGGGGGTGTCCCCATTTTAATAGCTAGTAAAGGCTATGTATTCAGCTGGGGGCTGATATTAGTAGCCTGGGAAGCTCCGTGGGTATTACCCCCTTCCCAGGCTTCAAACATCTGCCCCAGTCGTCTGCTTAACCTCCGCTAGAGACTAAAATTAAGGGGAACCCCACGCCAATTTTTTTTTAAATAAATCCGTTATTTTAACACTAGATGACAAGTACAGTAACCAGCACTGTCACTGTACTTCATACATATGTGACTGACATGTTTCTATCTATCTAATCTATGTGTGATGCTCTATCTTTCTGTTATAAATTGTCGGGTACAGATGCTGAATTGCCGGCCGGCTTTTTTAAAGAGACGGTGCATGAAAACACTATTATTTGTTTTAATAAATCCTTTACACTAAATGACAAGTACAGTAAGCAACACTGTCACTGTACTTCATATATATGTGACTGACATGTTTCTATCTATCTAATCTATGTGTGATGCTCTATTCTTTCTATTCTAAATTGTCGGGTGCCGGCTTATGCCGCTGCTGAATTGCCGGCTTTTCATATATTGTCACAGAAGCGATGCGAACTTCCCAGCTCCGGACACAGCGCAGCGCTTCTGTGACAAGTGAAAGCTGTCGGCACAGAAGCCCTGCGCTGTGTCCGGAGCTGGGAATACGCAGCGATGTGTCAGTTTCAGCACAGAAGCGCTGACTGTCTGGACCTACCGCCGCCGTATTTTAACTCCCTCCACCTTATATTAACTCCGACATGGCAGGGATACGGCCACGGCAGCTTATTAACACCCCCAGAGTATCCCCGCATGTCAATTTCTGAAAGTTCAAAAGCATTACCGGCGTATAAGACGACCCCAGACTAGACAAAAGATTTTTCAGTCTTCAAAAGTCGTCTTATACGCCGGAATATACGGTATATGCAGTTGTGCTCAAAAGTTTACATACCCCGGCAGAATTTTTCCTTTCTTGTCTTTGTTTCAGAGAATATGAATGATAACAAAAAACTTTTTCTCCACTCATGGTTATTGGTTGGGTGAAGCCATTTATTGTCAAACTACTGTTTTTTATGATATTAAATCTTAACGACAACCAAAAACATCCAAATGACCCTGATCAAAAGTTCACATACCCCAGTTCTTAATACCGTATATTGCTCCCTCTAACATCAATGACAGCTTGAAGTCTTTTGTGGTAGTTGTGGATGAGGTTCTTTATTTTCTCAGATGGTAAAATTGCCCATTCTCCTTGGCAAAAAGCCTCCAGTTCCTGTAAATTCCTGGCTGTCTAGCATGAACTGCGCGCTTGAGATCTCCCCAGAGTGGCTCAATGATATTGAGGTCAGGAGACTGAGATGGCCACTCCAGAACCTTCACTTTGTTCTGCTGTAGCCAATCACAGGTCGACTTGGCATTGTGTTTTGGATCATTGTCATGTTGGAACGTCCAAATACGTCCCATGCGCAGCTTCTGGGCTGATGAGTGCAAATTTGCCTCCAGTATTTGATGATAACTGCATTCATCTTTCCTTCAACTTTTACCAAGTTTCCTGTGCATTTGTAGCTCACACATTCCCAAAACATCAGCAATCCACCTCCAAGCTTTACTGTAGGAATGGTGTTCCTTTCATCATAGGCCTTGTTGACCTCTCTCCAAATGTACCGTTCATGGTTGTGGCCAAAAAGTTAAATTTTGGTCTCATCACTCCAAATTACCTTGTACCAGAAGTTTTGAGGCTTGTCTCTGTGCTGTTTGGCGAATGGAAGGCGAGATACTTTGTGGCATTTGCGCAGTAATGGCTTTCTTCTGGCATCTCGACCATGCAGCCCATTTTTCTTCAAGTGCCTCCTTATTGTGCATCTTAAAACAGTCACACCGCTAGTTTTCAGAGAGTCCTGAATCTCAGCTGATGTTATTTGTGGGTTTTTCTTTGAATCCCGAACAATTTTCCTGGCAGTTGTGGCCGAAACCTTTGTTGATCTACCTGACCGTGGTTTGGTTTTTACAGTGCCCCTGATTTTCCATTTGTTAATCACAATTTGAATGCTGCTGACTGGCATTATCAATTCCTTGGATATTTTTTTGTATCCCTTTCCTGTGTTATACAGTTCAACTACCTTTTCCCGTAGATCCATTGACAATTCTTTTGCTTTACCCGTGACTCCCAATCCAGAAACGTCAGTGACTGGATGAAAGATTGAAGAGTCTGTCTGGATCCCAGAAACTCACTCAGCTTTATGCACACACACTGATTACCAAACCAAAATTGTTGAAAAATATCAACAATCTCAAGG
The DNA here is from genome assembly GCF_046119375.1 of Phyllobates terribilis. NCBI lineage: Eukaryota > Metazoa > Chordata > Amphibia > Anura > Dendrobatidae > Phyllobates > Phyllobates terribilis. Next base: position 518,928,881 of record NW_027362763.1, on the reverse strand, counting down.
TTACAAGTCCATCTCCGGAGATCTTAATGTTCCTTTGTCCATGGTGCTCAACATAATGAAGAAGTTTACAACCCATGGCACTGTAGCTAATCTCCCTGGACGTGGACGGTAGAGAAAAATTGATGAAAGGTTGCAACGCAGGATATTCTGTATGGTGGATAAGCAGCTCCAATCAATTTCCAAAAAAATTTAAGCTGTCTTGCAGCCTCAGGGTGCATATGTGTCAGTGCAAACTATCCGTCGAAATTGAATGAAATGAAATGCTATGGCAGGAAACCCAGGATGACCCTACTGCTAGACTACATTTTGCCAAAATGTACATAAGTAAGCCAAAATCCTTCTGGAGAAATTGTCTTATGGACAGATGGGACCAAGATAGAGCTGTTTGGTAAAGCACATCATTCTACTGTTTACTGAAAATGGAATGAGGCCTACAAAGAAAAGAACAAAGTACCTACAGTCAAATATGGTGGATGTTCAAAGATGTTTTGGGGTTGTTTTTCTGTCTGGCACTGGGTGCTTTGATTGTGTGAAAGGCATCATGAAATCTGAAGATTACCAAAGAATTTTGGGTCGCAATGTAGTGCCCAGTGTCAGAAAGCTGGGTTTTTGTCTTAGGTCATGGGTCTTCCAGCAGGACAATGATCCCAAACATACATCAAGAAGCACTCAGAAATGGATAGAAACAAATTGCTGGAGAGACCTGAAGTGGCAGCAATGAGTCTGGAGCTAAATCCCATTGAACACCTATGGAGAGATCTTAAAATTGCTGTTGGGAGAAGGCTCCCTTCAAATTTGAGAGACCTGGACCAGTTTACAAAAGAAGAGGGGTCCAAAATTCCAGTTGAGAGGTGTAAGAAGCTTGTTGATGATTATAGGAAGCGATTGATTGCAGTTATTTATTCCAAAGGGTATGCAACCAAATTTTAAGTGGAAAGTGTCAATAACTTTGTCCAAACCATTTTTGAGGGGTTTTTTTTTCACTTTTTTGTGTTATTTCAATGCACACAAAGTAAATAAGCATGTGTATAACAAAACATGTGTAACTGCAATAATTTTCTGGGATAAATACTTCATTTTCTGGAATAATTTGAAGGGTGCCAACACTTTCGGCCATGACTGTATAACGGTGTACACATATATTTATTAGTTTGTGGCAGTATAACCCATTTTTAATTCTGTACCATTTTTCACAGGATGACCCTGCAGGCTCTATTTACTTTCCAGTTGCAATTGGAACTGTCCTGTAGTTCCAACTGCCCTGGGTGATCCTGCAGTCTCTCAGATAGCATCCTGCCAGAAAACCAGTGCTGTGTCTAGAACGGATCTTCTACTGTGAGGGATAGAAGTCATGGAAAGGGGTGAAGAATGCTTTATACACTTCGGGATCAGCGGTGTGCCTGTCTGCAGATAAATAAGAGGAGTGACATACTGCAGGATGGGACTGTATATGTAGCACCCTGAGGATTCGGCTGCTACAGGGGTATTGCACCTCAACCCAGAGGTGTGATATTCCACTCCCGGGTAAGGATGGAGTGTGGATCTGAGCTCGGTAGGCTGCATGCACTACACACATCCCATTTCCGAGGAGCAGGCCGACGGTACTCCCACTTAGAAATGTGCAGGTACGACCGAGTCTGTTCCTGGCTGGAGTGGGAGGGGGGTGGTACATCCCAAGTAGTGTAGGGGCAGATAGGGGGAGCAGCCTGAGTAAAGATAGGAGCTCATTGGGTGCTGGTCGCCTGAGCTCACACATAGAGGGTGTATATAAGGTGGGCACCAACTAAGAACAGGGTCAGTTGCAGAGAGAAAGTCAGGAGCAGAGGAGAAGAGAGACCCAGAGTGAGAGAGGAGAGAGAGAGAGACTCAGAGGCACAGAAGAAAAGGACTCTAAGACCCCAAACTAAATCCCCGGGTGAAGAGTCGGCATTAGGGTACCGGAACCCAAGCTGGTGGGGGCAAAAACACACCCCAGCCAGAGACCGGAGGCCGTGGGCAGCGTCTGCCACGGCCACCCACCACATCCACCACGAAGGCATACCACGTGGAGGGTCAGGGAACCCAAGGCCAAGGGTCACCCAACAGAAGGCCCGAGGGAGCTGGACCTGGGTGGATCAATAGTGGGGACGGCCAGAGAAAGGACAGAAGGAGAGCTCAGGGTCACGCTCCGGACTCGCTTGGGGGTTGGCTGGATCCAGGACCTGGTGGACGCAGCACGGCTCGGGAGGTCACTTGAAGCTGGAGTGACCGGAACATCAGCAGTGAGTAAATACCCTAAACTGCACAACCCGACTCTGTCTTCCTTTAACACCTATGCTGCACCACCACAACCCCCATCCTCTGCACCTGACCCCCTGAGGCTATACCCCACCCGTTGGGGGTTATACCATCACAAGCTGCACCTACACCATCAGCCTCAGCGGACCCTGCTGCAGCGGCGGCCATAGTGACCGCAATACAACGGGTGGCGTAGTCGACAATAAAGAACTTATAACATCTGTATGACTGCCACATACAACTGAGTTTGACACCCTGGGCACGGACCGGGTCACAGCCACTCGGAAGACTACAACTCCCACCTGATCCGGCTCCGGATATTCCCACTAACGAATATGGCCCAGGGGGCGCGTCAACTTTGGCGTAGTCGGCAGGATTACGTGCCCACAACAACCGGGTACTGCGTGCCTGAAGAAAAGTGCGAGTTTACCTCAAAAAGAAGTCTCCTGCCGGTTCCGGAGGGTCCCCGCCATCGGACCCCATCACCAGTCGATTCCCGCCGGTTGTCCGCCATTAAAAGCTTTTTCCCGCCATCTGCAGAGTTTCCCGCCACTGGGAAGCGATTCCCGCCATTTCCAAAGGTTTCCCGCCTTGTCAGAGCGGACGCCATTATGGGCGTGCCAGAGGGTGGTGAGAGGCCACCTCCCATCGTGGGCCAGGACCGAAAATGGCGCCAAAAGTGGAAACCGCCCCCACCAACAGAGACTGTGATGCTAGAGGTGTCTGTCAGCGTGAAAGAACAGCCCCTGGAGCTGACAATCACCAAGTGGCCCCGGGACCGCCCTCGAAGGGGGAGGAGACGAAAGGAGAGAGCAAAGATGGGTGTCGCTTGGAGCAGTCTAGAGCGAGCGCACCCGGAGGCAAGAAGCCGGGAGAAGAATATCGGAGGAGCTTACCCGGAGATGGCGAGAAAGCAGAGCAGCACCGGCCCGTTGGCCAGGAGCCTGCTAGAAACAGAAGAGGGAGAGCAGAGCAGCACCGGCCCGCTGGCCAGGAGCCTGCTGGAGACAACAGGAGGAGAGCAGAGCAGCACCGACCCGTTGGTCAGGAGCCTGCTGGAAGCAACGACCCCACTAGGCCTAGTGGAGGTCCTAGCACAGCTCCCCCGAGACCGGGAGTGTGCGCAGACCGCTCTGGAGGGCCTCGCAAGGAGGATGGCCCGGGTGCAGCGAGAGACGTTGGCGGAGTGGAGCCGAGAGATGGCCCAGCAGACCGAGACCTGTCAGCGGAGCACGCCACCCAAGACGAGGAGACCGACCGCCTCTGAGGATGGCGCGGGAGGACTCAAGGCCGGAGACGGCGCCGAGAAGGGAGCCGAACGAGTGGAGGCAGGTAAAGGGGACGTCTATACCCCAAACCGGGAAACCGCGTACCTGCCCCAGCTCCCCGTCGCAGAGCCCGAAGTCTATCCTGCCGTGCCCGTCGCTGCAACGTCACCGCCGCAGACTAGGCCTCAAACGGGAGCCGCGACCCCTGTGACGTCACACGCCTCGACCCCGAGCGTGACCAAGCAGGAAGTACCACCAGCCTGGTCGCAAGGCCTAGTACCCCCGGGCGCCGCAATACCAACAGCGCCCCCTACCTCCGCGGAGCCCCCGGCCTGGTCGCAGGGCCAAGTAGCCCAGGGCGCCGCCGTCCTTACGGTACCCTTCACCTTCCAGATACCCCAGGCCTGGCCGCAAGGCCCGGGCAACCCGGGCGCTAACACCACCGCGCCCATAAGACCAAGAGTGCCGCATCTGGGAGAGGACCTGTACGACCCGGACGGGTCTGAAACTAGAGCCAAAGGTAACAATAAAGAAAGAGCAGGAGGACGCCGTCGTTAAGTACAGCGAAGCAGGTGCTGTATATAGTTGCCCGTCGGGGCACCATAAACTGAAACTGAAACTGTTGCTGTTGCTAAAAATAGTCCCCGTTGGGACCAGCAAGTGTGAACTGTTACCCGTTTAACCCCTAAATCCCACTGACCGAGGACTGAGAGCGGTCATTCCTCCCCAATACCTGGCCGAGGACTGAGAGCGGCCACCTTCCCCTGTATATAGTTGCGCGTCCTAAAGCGCCTCCTACCGGTTTTATAGGAAAACCAGTTTTTCTAGAGAGACTGTCGCACTTTACCCGGTCACACGTTGCACAGTGACCGGAGGAGGAGCCTGAGACGACGAGAAAGTTTTATCTGCTAAGATATGTTATTTATATAATGTTTTATATGTTTTATATGTTTATAAAAATTTGTATGTTTTGGTGTTTATGTCTTACAGCCCGAGGACGTGCTGTGATTTACCAGGGGGGAATGTAGCACCCTGAGGATTCGGCTGCTACAGGGGTATTGCACCTCAACCCAGAGGTGTGATATTCCACTCCCGGGTAAGGATGGAGTGTGGATCTGAGCTCGGTAGGCTGCATGCACTACACACATCCCATTTCCGAGGAGCAGGCCGACGGTACTCCCACTTAGAAATGTGCAGGTACGACCGAGTCTGTTCCTGGCTGGAGTGGGAGGGGGGTGGTACATCCCAAGTAGTGTAGGGGCAGATAGGGGGAGCAGCCTGAGTAAAGATAGGAGCTCATTGGGTGCTGGTCGCCTGAGCTCACACATAGAGGGTGTATATAAGGTGGGCACCAACTAAGAACAGGGTCAGTTGCAGAGAGAAAGTCAGGAGCAGAGGAGAAGAGAGACCCAGAGTGAGAGAGGAGAGAGAGAGAGACTCAGAGGCACAGAAGAAAAGGACTCTAAGACCCCAAACTAAATCCCCGGGTGAAGAGTCGGCATTAGGGTACCGGAACCCAAGCTGGTGGGGGCAAAAACACACCCCAGCCAGAGACCGGAGGCCGTGGGCAGCGTCTGCCACGGCCACCCACCACATCCACCACGAAGGCATACCACGTGGAGGGTCAGGGAACCCAAGGCCAAGGGTCACCCAACAGAAGGCCCGAGGGAGCTGGACCTGGGTGGATCAATAGTGGGGACGGCCAGAGAAAGGACAGAAGGAGAGCTCAGGGTCACGCTCCGGACTCGCTTGGGGGTTGGCTGGATCCAGGACCTGGTGGACGCAGCACGGCTCGGGAGGTCACTTGAAGCTGGAGTGACCGGAACATCAGCAGTGAGTAAATACCCTAAACTGCACAACCCGACTCTGTCTTCCTTTAACACCTATGCTGCACCACCACAACCCCCATCCTCTGCACCTGACCCCCTGAGGCTATACCCCACCCGTTGGGGGTTATACCATCACAAGCTGCACCTACACCATCAGCCTCAGCGGACCCTGCTGCAGCGGCGGCCATAGTGACCGCAATACAACGGGTGGCGTAGTCGACAATAAAGAACTTATAACATCTGTATGACTGCCACATACAACTGAGTTTGACACCCTGGGCACGGACCGGGTCACAGCCACTCGGAAGACTACAACTCCCACCTGATCCGGCTCCGGATATTCCCACTAACGAATATGGCCCAGGGGGCGCGTCAACTTTGGCGTAGTCGGCAGGATTACGTGCCCACAACAACCGGGTACTGCGTGCCTGAAGAAAAGTGCGAGTTTACCTCAAAAAGAAGTCTCCTGCCGGTTCCGGAGGGTCCCCGCCATCGGACCCCATCACCAGTCGATTCCCGCCGGTTGTCCGCCATTAAAAGCTTTTTCCCGCCATCTGCAGAGTTTCCCGCCACTGGGAAGCGATTCCCGCCATTTCCAAAGGTTTCCCGCCTTGTCAGAGCGGACGCCATTATGGGTGTGCCAGAGGGTGGTGAGAGGCCACCTCCCATCGTGGGCCAGGACCGAAAATGGCGCCAAAAGTGGAAACCGCCCCCACCAACAGAGACTGTGATGCTAGAGGTGTCTGTCAGCGTGAAAGAACAGCCCCTGGAGCTGACAATCACCAAGTGGCCCCGGGACCGCCCTCGAAGGGGGAGGAGACGAAAGGAGAGAGCAAAGATGGGTGTCGCTTGGAGCAGTCTAGAGCGAGCGCACCCGGAGGCAAGAAGCCGGGAGAAGAATATCGGAGGAGCTTACCCGGAGATGGCGAGAAAGCAGAGCAGCACCGGCCCGTTGGCCAGGAGCCTGCTAGAAACAGAAGAGGGAGAGCAGAGCAGCACCGGCCCGCTGGCCAGGAGCCTGCTGGAGACAACAGGAGGAGAGCAGAGCAGCACCGACCCGTTGGTCAGGAGCCTGCTGGAAGCAACGACCCCACTAGGCCTAGTGGAGGTCCTAGCACAGCTCCCCCGAGACCGGGAGTGTGCGCAGACCGCTCTGGAGGGCCTCGCAAGGAGGATGGCCCGGGTGCAGCGAGAGACGTTGGCGGAGTGGAGCCGAGAGATGGCCCAGCAGACCGAGACCTGTCAGCGGAGCACGCCACCCAAGACGAGGAGACCGACCGCCTCTGAGGATGGCGCGGGAGGACTCAAGGCCGGAGACGGCGCCGAGAAGGGAGCCGAACGAGTGGAGGCAGGTAAAGGGGACGTCTATACCCCAAACCGGGAAACCGCGTACCTGCCCCAGCTCCCCGTCGCAGAGCCCGAAGTCTATCCTGCCGTGCCCGTCGCTGCAACGTCACCGCCGCAGACTAGGCCTCAAACGGGAGCCGCGACCCCTGTGACGTCACACGCCTCGACCCCGAGCGTGACCAAGCAGGAAGTACCACCAGCCTGGTCGCAAGGCCTAGTACCCCCGGGCGCCGCAATACCAACAGCGCCCCCTACCTCCGCGGAGCCCCCGGCCTGGTCGCAGGGCCAAGTAGCCCAGGGCGCCGCCGTCCTTACGGTACCCTTCACCTTCCAGATACCCCAGGCCTGGCCGCAAGGCCCGGGCAACCCGGGCGCTAACACCACCGCGCCCATAAGACCAAGAGTGCCGCATCTGGGAGAGGACCTGTACGACCCGGACGGGTCTGAAACTAGAGCCAAAGGTAACAATAAAGAAAGAGCAGGAGGACGCCGTCGTTAAGTACAGCGAAGCAGGTGCTGTATATAGTTGCCCGTCGGGGCACCATAAACTGAAACTGAAACTGTTGCTGTTGCTAAAAATAGTCCCCGTTGGGACCAGCAAGTGTGAACTGTTACCCGTTTAACCCCTAAATCCCACTGACCGAGGACTGAGAGCGGTCATTCCTCCCCAATACCTGGCCGAGGACTGAGAGCGGCCACCTTCCCCTGTATATAGTTGCGCGTCCTAAAGCGCCTCCTACCGGTTTTATAGGAAAACCAGTTTTTCTAGAGAGACTGTCGCACTTTACCCGGTCACACGTTGCACAGTGACCGGAGGAGGAGCCTGAGACGACGAGAAAGTTTTATCTGCTAAGATATGTTATTTATATAATGTTTTATATGTTTTATATGTTTATAAAAATTTGTATGTTTTGGTGTTTATGTCTTACAGCCCGAGGACGTGCTGTGATTTACCAGGGGGGAATGTAGCACCCTGAGGATTCGGCTGCTACAGGGGTATTGCACCTCAACCCAGAGGTGTGATATTCCACTCCCGGGTAAGGATGGAGTGTGGATCTGAGCTCGGTAGGCTGCATGCACTACACACATCCCATTTCCGAGGAGCAGGCCGACGGTACTCCCACTTAGAAATGTGCAGGTACGACCGAGTCTGTTCCTGGCTGGAGTGGGAGGGGGGTGGTACATCCCAAGTAGTGTAGGGGCAGATAGGGGGAGCAGCCTGAGTAAAGATAGGAGCTCATTGGGTGCTGGTCGCCTGAGCTCACACATAGAGGGTGTATATAAGGTGGGCACCAACTAAGAACAGGGTCAGTTGCAGAGAGAAAGTCAGGAGCAGAGGAGAAGAGAGACCCAGAGTGAGAGAGGAGAGAGAGAGAGACTCAGAGGCACAGAAGAAAAGGACTCTAAGACCCCAAACTAAATCCCCGGGTGAAGAGTCGGCATTAGGGTACCGGAACCCAAGCTGGTGGGGGCAAAAACACACCCCAGCCAGAGACCGGAGGCCGTGGGCAGCGTCTGCCACGGCCACCCACCACATCCACCACGAAGGCATACCACGTGGAGGGTCAGGGAACCCAAGGCCAAGGGTCACCCAACAGAAGGCCCGAGGGAGCTGGACCTGGGTGGATCAATAGTGGGGACGGCCAGAGAAAGGACAGAAGGAGAGCTCAGGGTCACGCTCCGGACTCGCTTGGGGGTTGGCTGGATCCAGGACCTGGTGGACGCAGCACGGCTCGGGAGGTCACTTGAAGCTGGAGTGACCGGAACATCAGCAGTGAGTAAATACCCTAAACTGCACAACCCGACTCTGTCTTCCTTTAACACCTATGCTGCACCACCACAACCCCCATCCTCTGCACCTGACCCCCTGAGGCTATACCCCACCCGTTGGGGGTTATACCATCACAAGCTGCACCTACACCATCAGCCTCAGCGGACCCTGCTGCAGCGGCGGCCATAGTGACCGCAATACAACGGGTGGCGTAGTCGACAATAAAGAACTTATAACATCTGTATGACTGCCACATACAACTGAGTTTGACACCCTGGGCACGGACCGGGTCACAGCCACTCGGAAGACTACAACTCCCACCTGATCCGGCTCCGGATATTCCCACTAACGAATATGGCCCAGGGGGCGCGTCATATATACAGGGCCAAAATGGAGAAATATAATTCATCATGGGCTGTATATAAGTGGAACAGAAGGGAGAGATTTATTTCAGGGTTGGCTGGATATAAATTGGACAGAAATAAAAGATTTATTGCATACAGGTGATAGAATAATATATTATAATAATAATATTTATTTATATAGCGCCAACATACTCCGCAGCACTGAAAGATTTACTACAAGATGGGCTGTATACATGGGATCTGTGTACAGTGGATGAGAATGGTTGAGTTGGTTAAGTTGTCGACTGCTGAGAAATAAGTGATATGAAACTGCAAATGTAGCTCTTGATGCATATAGAATAGGATATTCTTCTGCTATATGCAACATCACTCATCTGTCAGCAGCTGCATTGCCAATGTGGAGCAGTGCAAAAGAGTTCAGCTCTGATAGAAATGGCTAATGATGAAAAGCCACTCTGCAGCTATACTGGTGTAGATGAACTGAAAAAATGGGCCAGCATAAATGTTGGTATTAGGTACACATTCACACTGTGGCTACTAACTGACAAAGACAACCTAAAATGAAAACAATTAATGTGTATACCTTGCAGCAAGTAAATAATTAGTTGTAATACATATAAAAACATAGTGTACTTAGCTGACACTCTTTTGGAGACTTCCCAAATGTACAACGCACAAGGAACTAAAGAAAAACTTAAAAGAATGGGCCAGCACACTTGTTGGTATAAGCGCAATGTGCAGATGTACATTCGCATTGTGGCCACTAATAGACAAACATAAACTAGAACAAAAACGGTAGTAGTAATACATTTAAAAAATATAATTGCTTTAGTTCCTTGTAATTTGTACAAATGGGAATGTGGGGTGGGTCCTTCCTCCTTTTGGACTGTGCACCTTGTCTATTTAGTTTTTCACAGGCAGGTATGAAACAGTCAGGTAAGGTTCTGCTCTGCACCCATTCATTTTGATACCTGCTGGCACATAACCAGGTGACATACAAGAGTTAGGGACCATCCTGATTAAGTACACCATGTCGTGGTAGGATGGGTTTCACGCTTTCTTCTTCAAAATAGTGTCAATTAATTATTCTATGTTGTTTACATGTATTACTACTAATTATTTACTTATGGGAGAATATCTATTCATTGTTTTTATTCTAGATTGAGTTATAGTGATGTAGATAGCAGAAGATAAAATCGGTCAGGCAGGCTACTGTAAAGGAATAGAGAGTGTCATAGATGTAATTGTGAAATCTATAAAGCCATCTAATAGTAAACATTGAAGCAAAGCTAGCACTCTATTAACTTCTACATGACCCTTATTAAGTTGGGACCCTCCCTGCTGTAAGCAGGTAATTAAAGTTGGTTATCTGAGCAGACACAAATTCCAGGTACAGCTTGCAGAAGAATGGGGGAGATGACAGATTTATGCCCTGTAGATGTGTCCTATGATCCGTGCATTCCTATGTCACAGAACTTCCCCTTCCAAATTATGAATATTGTTTTTTTTATGAACAGCATTGTCGCACAGTTATGGCAAACATATTTTTGGCGTCTTGATGAAGTAGTGAATGTAATACATTGACTTACATCACTAGGCGGTCGCCACATCATGTCCCAAATTAAAATCGAACAAATGGACAACAGTACATACTGTATACCCTGTTTCCTATTTAAGGAAAACTAAAATGATAATAGGAAATATAACATTAATTTGTCCCTCCTGGGAATTCCAGGAGCAAAGATATTCTGAAAATTGGAGATCTCTTAATTTTTGGGACCCTAGCCAAATCTTATGACCAGCCCCCATATGAGTTCACCGAAGATAGGCAAGTGGACATTTTTTTATTCAAGAAAAGCATATTTTAAGTTTTTGTCATTGTCAGTCCTGGAAGGCACAGTTTGCTGTGGTGCTGCACCATTTCCCAAAAGGGAGTGCTTCCCTACATAAAAGATCTGCACCATTTCCGTGATACAGGTTTAGTACTTGTCTTTTGATTTTATGTACCGTAACTGTATATGCTGTATTGTTTTGTCCATTCTGTGATATCTTTGTATATTTTTTATGAACATTGCCTACTTTTCTGATTAAATTTATAAAATTTAATAGTTTCATTCCTCTTGCTCTATAAACCACACCCGTGAAGTCATATGCTATCTATAACAGGTGTTCAATTGGCCTGTATAAACGATTGTAGGTGGCAGCTAGTTCCTTTTGTTTTTCTGGAGTTTGGCAGTGACCATACCGTGGTATATATCTATATATGCATTGGAATCGGATGTGTATATAGTATACGTTCCCTCTGAGTTCCCGAATAACTGTCCTGCATGATCTGCATGATCTCCCTGTTGTTCTTCTTGACAGGGAGTGTACAAAATCATAAGGAAAATTTTACAACTAGATTAGCTTAATGACAACTCAAAGAGGTGGGGCTAGTCCAGACCAGAACTCAGAGGAGGGAGGTATCTACAACAATGAGTGTAAGAAAGTGCTGCTGGGAAATGTGGTTTTAGCTGATAAAAATAGAACCGCCCATTCTGCGGGATGCGCCAAGGGGCAGATAGAGATGAAAAAAACCCACAAAGGTACAAAAAGAAACTTTATGTTGGGCTTAGTATGTATGTTAACAATAAGTAAGCTCTTACTGTGCTTTGTGGAAAAAATAATGAGATTCTGGAAATAACACTTTAATATTTCTAAGGAGCTCTTTAAAGAAATACACTGGAACACAGATGCTGATCTAAACAGTCTTTATAGTTGCATGTTGTCAGGATTCCTCACAGTGTCTGTTTAGTGGACAGATTAGGTCTTTTGGGAAATTTTAATAAAAAGCTCTGTGAAAAGACTGACACATAGAAAAGCATAACACACAAAATTAATTTAATTAGTCTTTTGTGCTACTTACTCAGTGATAAAACACTCCCTGCTCCCCACGGAGTTCTGCGGTCACCAGGGACGGGGGTCCGACAACCTCCGGGTAAGTCCAGCATTCGATCGGGACCCTACACCAGAGTGTTTCTAAAGTATAGACCGTATCCTTTCCTGTCCGTGTGTGTAGATAGGCCGAGTCTCCCTCTGAACTCCTCTCAGAAAAAGGGTACGGGTGGCAGCTCCGCTCCGTCTGATACCCGGGGGGATCCTCAGGGCCTACCGGGCTTTCCCGACCAGGACATAGAGTAGCAAGGTCGGGTGTCGGGGGCCGGTACCCCTCTTGCAGCCGGACTCCCTCTGAATATATCAGGTGGTGAGGACAGGTGGCATCCTCCCTGGGATCCATTTGCTGTGGAGCTACACTCTTAAGCTCTCGGACTTCTTGGTCCTGGTCCTCGACCGGGTTGAGACATTCCTGGTCTGCAACCTGCCCCTCGACCCAAGGCTAAGGTACGAGGGCTGCGTCTCCGTCCTCTGCAGGCCCACACAGGATCCACTATCAGGCTGGGAGATCACAGTACTTGACCGCCAAAAGACTTGACTAACAAGGACCAAGAACCCAGATGGCTTTTTATTAAATATGAAATTTACAGTGTCTCTAAAATGTGAGTCCTCCACCCTCACCCACTAACTGGTTCCCCTCGGTGTTGGTTCCCCAGTCTCCCTGTAACCAGGAGGGCAGCACCTAGTGCATACTAGCCCCCTCTGGTTAAGAAATGTGGTGTTGGATGTAAAGGTTGGGTCCTGATCATCACACTGTCCTTACCTCAGAGGAGGAACACTACACTCCATTAGAGAAGTGCAGCATCCCTGCGGCGGTCGAACCCTCAGGGGCGCCACATTAGCTATTAATATACTCATACACATTGGACTAAAGTTTGTGAAAATGGATGATTTTAACTATAGTAAATGCATGTCTAGTTAAGAGGTGATCAGCCATGTTTAAGTTTTTTTGTCTGATAGCCACTAGCCCTATAAAGCAGGGATGTGGAGTCAGTAAGCCAAATCTCTGACTCCGACTCCTCAATTTCCATGACACCGACTCCGACTCCATGACTCCTGTAGCGTCGGCGTCCCTGCCCTCTGCTAGGCAGGGACGCTGTTCCCCTCACCTCTCTGCTCCGAGCCCGGCGTCCTCCTCCCGCTCTGCTGGCAGCGCGCGCTCCTTCCCGGCCACTGTGCTTAGGGCGCGCGCGCGCTTCCTCCCTCTTAAAGGGGCCGCGCGCGCCGTCCTAAGGAGTCCCCGGCCAATGGCCGGAGGACTTCACCATATATAAGGCACCTCCTCCAAAATGGAGGTGCCCGAGCAATGTTGTTGCACTGTTCACTACTCTGCTTCAGCCCTCAGGTCCCGTTGCCAGTTACCTGCCAGATACCTGCCAGATTCCTGCCAGATTCCTGCCAGCCTGATATTCAACTACCTGCCTGCTAGCCTGAGGTCCGACGGTCTGCCTTACTACTCCTGTCAGTCTGTCTAAGGACCAGCTTGCCCGCTCACCTGGGAGCGCACATCAACTACCTGCCTGCTTGCCTGAGGTCCGACGGTCTGCCTTCCAACTTTTGTCAGTCTGTCTATGGACCAGCTTGCCCGCTCACCTGGGAGCGCACATCTGCTACCTGCCTGCTAGCCTACCTGGAGGCTCTGCCGTCACGTGCTGTGACCACCTGCCTGTCCAGTGACTCCTGCCCGCTCACCTGGGAGCGCTCATCTGTTGCCTGTCTGCTAGCCTACCTGGAGGCTCTGCCGTCACGTGCTGTGACCACCCGCCTGTCCAGAGACTTTTGCCCGCTCACCTGGGAGCGCTCATCTGCCGCCTGTCTGTTGGTCTTCCTGGAGGCTCCGCCGTCACATGCTGTGACGACCCGTTTATCCAGAGACTCTCGCCTGCTCACCTGGGAGCTCACGTCTACCATCAGCTGCCACAGGTCGTACCAACCCTTTACCCAGAGACTGCCCCGGTCACTTGCCGTGATCATCTGCCCGTTCACCCAGAGACTGCCCCGGTCACTTGCCGTGACCATCTGCCCGTTCACCCAGAGACTGCCCCGGTCACTTGCCGTGACCATCTGCCCGTTCACCCAGAGACTGCCCCGGTCACTTGCCGTGACCATCTGCCCGTTCATCCAGAGACTGCCCCGGTCACTTGCCGTGACCTCCTGCCCGTTCTTCTAGAGACTGTCCCGGTCACCTGCTGTGACCGCCTGCCTGGTCGCCGCCCGCTCCCTTACAAGGACCGCCCCCTTGTATAGTAGCTCAGAGGTTCCGCCTCCCAGACCCGTTACAGTTTGCTCGGGCCATGGAACCCGGTGGCACCCAAGCTCCCTCGCTCTCGGACCTCTGTCATGAACTGTCCCGTCAGAGGTCCCAACAGGAGTCCATCCTGGGTCACCTGCGGAATGTCAATTCTCGCCTGGACACTCTGACTGCTTCACCAGCAACCACCGCCAGTGCCATGACTCGCAACCCGGCAGCTCCGCTGCCCACCAATACCATGGTATCCTACCCCGGTCCCCGGCTTTCTGCACCTCCTCGCTTCGGAGGCGACTCCACTCAGGCTCGGGGCTTCATAAATCAGTGCACCCTGCACTTTGAACTCCTGTCCCACCAGTTTAACTCCGACTGGGCCAAAATTGCCTTCATCATGTCCCATCTCACTGGGGAGGCCCTGGCCTGGCTAAATCCTCTATGGGAGAGAGGAGACCCCCTGGTGTCCGACTTGCCTGCCTTTCTCACGGCTTTCCGGAAAGTCTTCGACGAACCCGGACGGAAGACCTCATCCGCATCATCTCTGCTACGCCTCCGTCAGGGAAGTCTCACCGTGGGCCAATATGCCATACGGTTCCATACCCTTGCCTCGGAGCTGGCCTGGGATAACGACGCTCTGGTATCCGTCTTCTGGGAGGGTCTGTCCGGCCGTATTAAAGATGAACTTGCCGGTCGGGACATTCCTACCACTCTCGATGACCTAATAACTCTTGCCACCCGGATTGACCTACGGTTCCAGGAGCGTGCCAAAGAGGTCACCCGTGAGAGGAGGTTTCCACGTCTAGCTCCTACTTTTCAGAAATCCGTCTCTCCCCAGGTACACTCTCCTGAGCCTATGCAGGTCGACCAGACCAAGATGGTCAAAACCCGTCAGGACTTACGCCGTGCCGAAGGGAGCTGCTTCTACTGTGGCAGTAAGGAGCACCGGATCCGTACCTGCCCGGAGAGGTCGGGAAACGCCTGTGTCTAGGTTCGCTCAGAGAGGTCAACCTAGACAAGAATAAATCCTCTCCATCTCTGCTACTGTCAGTCTCTATTATCTGCGGGGAGAATCGTTATTTCGAACTAGCCCAACTTGACTCTGGAGCGGCCGGGAATCTTATCTCACAGTCCCTGGTAGAAAAATACCGCATTCCCACCAAACCTCTGGCTGTACCAATATCTGTCGCTGCTGTGGATGGGGGCCTCTTACCACGTCCCATCCAACTCATCACCGAATCCGTAACTCTGCAGGTTGGAATGCTGCATTCTGAGAGCATCTCTTTTCATGTTCTGCCTGGACTCTCTCACGCCCTCTTACTAGGTCTACCTTGGCTCCAGAGACATGCACCCGTGCTTGACTGGCAGACCGGAGAAGTCCTTCGCTGGGGACAGGACTGTCATAAGACTTGTTTGGTTCCTGTTCATCCCGTCCGTCCTTCTCCTACCCCAACTAATCTACCTGGACTTCCGATTCCCTATTGGTCATTCGCTGATGTCTTTAATAAAAAGGAGGCAGAGACATTACCCCCTCATAGACCATACGACTGTCCTATCGACCTGTTACCCGGTACTACTCCTCCCCGTGGGCGTATTTACCCATTGTCCGCTGCTGAGACCCGGTCGATGTCCGAATATATTGAGGAGAATTTGGCCAGGGGATTCATCCGGAAATCTACCTCGCCGGCGGGAGCAGGCTTCTTCTTCGTAAAAAAGAAGGACGGGTCTCTCCGTCCCTGTATAGACTATAGAGGCCTTAACCAGATCACGGTGAAGAATAAGTACCCCCTTCCGCTCATCCCAGAATTATTTGATCGCCTGAGGGGGGCTAGAGTCTTCACCAAACTGGACCTCCGTGGGGCGTACAACCTGGTCCGTATCTGTCAAGGGGATGAATGGAAGACTGCATTCAACACCCGGGACGGCCACTATGAATATCTGGTAATGCCCTTTGGTCTCTGTAACGCTCCTGCCGTCTTTCAAGAGTTGGTCAATGACATCTTCCGGGACCTTCTCTACTCCTGCGTTGTGGTGTACCTGGACGACATCTTGGTCTTCTCTCCGGATCTCCAGACTCACCGGAGGGACGTTCGTCAGGTCCTGCTCAGGCTCAGGCAGAACCACCTCTTCGCTAAATATGAGAAGTGCCTCTTTGGGCAGACCTCGCTTCCGTTTTTGGGCTACATTATTTCTCAGACCGGCCTACGAATGGATCCAGAGAAACTGTCTGCCATCGAGAAATGGCCCCGACCGGAGGGGTTGAAGGCCATTCAGCGGTTCCTGGGCTTCGCCAACTACTACCGCCTCTTCATACCGCACTTCTCTTCCCGGACTGCCCCAATTTCCGCGCTCACCCGTAAGGGTACTAATCCCAAAGAGTGGCCGCCCGAAGCAGAGGAGGCCTTTCTTTCCTTAAAACAGGCCTTCTCTTCCGCCCCGGTGCTGCATCGTCCGGACGGCAACAAGCAGTTCTTTCTGGAGGTTGACGCCTCCTCCTCTGGAGCTGGAGCTGTACTTACTCAAAAATCTTCTTCCGGGAGGATGGTAACTTGCGGCTTCTTCTCCAAACTCTTCTCCTCTTCTGAGCGCAATTATTCCATAGGAGACCGAGAGTTATTGGCCATCAAGCTGGCATTGGAGGAGTGGCGTTACCTACTCGAGGGGGCTCTTCATCCGGTAATAATTTACACTGACCACAAGAACTTGGCTTATCTCCAGCATGCCCAGAGACTTAATCCGCGCCAAGCCCGGTGGTCCTTGTTTTTTGCTCGCTTTGATTTTGTTCTACATTTTCGCCCGGCTGACAAGAACATCAAAGCAGACGCCTTGTCCCGATCCTTTCTGGTATCTGATCTCGAGGAAGAACCTAAACATATCATCGATCCCGCCAGAGTAATGCAGGTGGCTCCCGTGAGTCTAAATCGTCTCCCTCCCGGTAAGACGTTCGTATCGGTACCTGATCGGGAGAAGATCCTACACTGGGGTCATTCGTCTAAGCTAGCTGGCCACGCCGGTCAGAAAAAGACCCTCCAGCTTATTTCCCGGCACTACTGGTGGCCTAACCTGCGCAAGGATGTAATAGACTTTGTTTCTGCCTGTGTGTCCTGTGCCCGCAACAAAGTTCCGAGACACCTGCCAGCCGGTCGCCTTCTTCCTCTGCCAGTACCTGCTGCCCCCTGGCAGCATATAGCGATGGACTTCATAACTGATCTTCCCGTCTCTGCCGGTTGTACGGTCATTTGGGTGGTCGCTGACCGCTTTTTCAAGATGGCTCACTTCATTCCCCTGCCAGGCCTCCCGTCTGCACCCGAGCTGGCTAAAGACTTTATCCGCCACATCTTCCGTCTTCATGGCCTGCCCCGTCACATCGTGTCGGATCGTGGGGTACAGTTCACTTCTCGTTTCTGGAGAGCCACTTGTAAATTGCTAGACGTCACCCTGGACTTCTCCTCCGCTTACCATCCACAGTCTAATTGTCAAGTGGAGCGGATCAATCAGATCCTGACCAGTTACCTCCGGCACTTCGTTAATGCCCACCATTCTGACTGGGTGGATCTCCTGCCATGGGCCGAATTCTCGTACAACAATCACGAGAGCGAATCTTCCTCCAAATCCCCGTTTTTTGTAGTCTTCGGTCAGCATCCTCGGATCCCGTTTCCCGTCTCCACCTCGGTGGACAATCCGGCTGCGGAATCTCTTGTTAACAAATTTTCCTCCACATGGGAAAGTACCCGGTCCGCACTCCTTCTGTCATCCGAGCGTATGAAAAGACATGCCGACAAAAAACGTCTGGATCCTCCTCAATTCCGTCCAGGGGATAAGGTCTGGCTCTCGTCCAAGTATGTCCGGCTCAAGATTCCTTCCTATAAGTTAGGGCCTCGGTTCATCGGTCCTCTGGAGGTCATCAGTCAGATCAACCCGGTTGCCTATAAATTGAAACTCCCGGCCAACTTACGGATCCCTAACTCCTTCCATGTATCTCTCCTCAAACCTGTGGTACTTAACTCTTTTTCCAAGTCTACAGGTACGCCTCCTGCTCCGGTTTCTGCTGAGGACGAGTTTGAGGTAGAGAACATTCTTGCCACCAAAAGGGTAAGAGGAAAGACCTTTTTTCTAGTAGATTGGAAGGGGTTTGGTCCTGAGGAGAGAACGTGGGAGCCCCGGGAGAACATCCATGCCCCTCTCATTCTAGCTAAATTTCTGTCTGGCCTAAAAAAGGGGGGGCCTAAAGGGGGGGGTACTGTAGCGTCGGCGTCCCTGCCCTCTGCTAGGCAGGGACGCTGTTCCCCTCACCTCTCTGCTCCGAGCCCGGCGTCCTCCTCCCGCTCTGCTGGCAGCGCGCGCTCCTTCCCGGCCACTGTGCTTAGGGCGCGCGCGCACGCGCTTCCTCCCTCCTAAAGGGGCCACGCGCGCCGTCCTAAGGAGTCCCCGGCCAATGGCCGGAGGACTTCACCATATATAAGGCACCTCCTCCAAAATGGAGGTGCCCGAGCAATGTTGTTGCACTGTTCACTACTCTGCTTCAGCCCTCAGGTCCCGTTGCCAGTTACCTGCCAGATACCTGCCAGATTCCTGCCAGATTCCTGCCAGCCTGATATTCAACTACCTGCCTGCTAGCCTGAGGTCCGACGGTCTGCCTTACTACTCCTGTCAGTCTGTCTAAGGACCAGCTTGCCCGCTCACCTGGGAGCGCACATCAACTACCTGCCTGCTTGCCTGAGGTCCGACGGTCTGCCTTCCAACTTTTGTCAGTCTGTCTATGGACCAGCTTGCCCGCTCACCTGGGAGCGCACATCTGCTACCTGCCTGCTAGCCTACCTGGAGGCTCTGCCGTCACGTGCTGTGACCACCTGCCTGTCCAGTGACTCCTGCCCGCTCACCTGGGAGCGCTCATCTGTTGCCTGTCTGCTAGCCTACCTGGAGGCTCTGCCGTCACGTGCTGTGACCACCCGCCTGTCCAGAGACTTCTGCCCGCTCACCTGGGAGCGCTCATCTGCCGCCTGTCTGTTGGTCTTCCTGGAGGCTCCGCCGTCATATGCTGTGACCACCCGTTTATACAGAGACTCTCGCCTGCTCACCTGGGAGCTCACGTCTACCATCAGCCGCCACAGGTCGTACCAACCCTTTACCCAGAGACTGCCCCGGTCACTTGCCGTGATCATCTGCCCGTTCACCCAGAGACTGCCCCGGTCACTTGCCGTGACCATCTGCCCGTTCACCCAGAGACTGCCCCGGTCACTTGCCGTGACCATCTGCCCGTTCACCCAGAGACTGTCCCGGTCACTTGCCGTGACCATCTGCCCGTTCATCCAGAGACTGCCCCGGTCACTTGCCGTGACCTCCTGCCCGTTCTTCTAGAGACTGTCCCGGTCACCTGCTGTGACCGCCTGCCTGGTCGCCACCCGCTCCCTTACAAGGACCGCCCCCTTGTATAGTAGCTCAGAGGTTCCGCCTCCCAGACCCGTTACAACTCCCTCATACATGGCTCATGTTTAAGTGATAAATTTACTGTAGCACAGATTAATCTCAGCTAAAACTCTAGACCCTTAGATCAGGAATAGGACAGACATTTATAGGACATTTCATAACTTTCCCAAATTCTTATGACAAAAATATTCCCCACAAACTGCATTGAACTACTGTACACAATTTATTATATATTTTAGGAATCGGAGTTGGTCCATTTTATACCGACTCCACCAAAATAGGCTCCGACTCCACGACTCCGACTCCACAGCCCTGCTAGAAGGGTCTTTCCATAAAAGAAAATTACCAGAATATTAATCCTAGCTCATCCTCAGAAAGACTGTTTACTTTCTTTTCTACTATTATTGCACACTATGACTAATTAGGATAATTTTAACAGTATAGATTAAAAAGTGTAGGATGGGCTCTTCATAACGGTCATTCTTCAGGCGATTGTTTATCAATTTATAAGGTGTGGGCCGGTTGATGTTGTTTGTCCCTTTAAATAGTATGGTTATATTGGTGTCAAGCAAGGTGTAGGAAAGACTAAGTGCACCCCAAAGGGAAGGGGGGAAGGGAGCCCAGACTCTAGGGAAAGGGGGAGTGGAGACCTCCTAGGCTGATCTGATATCACCCTATCTCCCCTGACAGTCCCTATATTGGTTCCTCACCAATCGCCGCACGGGAACCAAGACCCTGTATTTCCCTAGCGCTTGGCCCAGGATAGGGATGGGCGGATGAGCACTAGTCGATCCCCACTAACAACTAAAGACAAAAAAAGAGAGACAGACACGGAGGAAAGTAACTTAGCTTTAGCAACTTCAGAGAGATAACTCCAACCGTCCCAAATTGGAATAAAGTGATGGAAACAAATAACTGAAATGTAGATAAATAAATATGTATGTAGCATCCCTAACTCAATATAAGACACAACACAACCTGAACACAACCTATATATACACAATCAGCCACTTTCCAGACCATATAATGGTCAGAAAATGGCAATAAACAATCTCAGCAATGAGACAAATTTGGTGCAAGTAATAATGTAGTCCCAAACCCAAAAGTGGTCAGCTGCATAAGGCAAGGAAAGGTGTAGAAGCGTGTCGCCACAAAAGAGGCTTCCTCAGGGGCCTGTGGTATGGCTCTAGATACCGATGTATATATAAACATATGATCACCAAAGATAATAATCAGCTGTGAGACTTACCAGGGAAAGTTTAGATTCTGGCAGCGAGTACACAAGCATATGTCCTACAAAATTCCAGAAATAAAGATAGGCTTGCAAAGAGCATGCGCAGTGAAAGATCAATACATGTTTTCCGGCTGTGTGCGAATTCGTATAAGCATTATATATGCATGCGCACTACACCATGCCGGAGATAAAGATATGTTGGCTATATGCGCAACAGGAGATCCATGTCATTAGTTAAAAGAGCTAAAGAAAGTAATAAGCTTATGTATACAGTGCATGCACCAAATCAAAGAAGCAAAATTCAAATGCGCATGTGCATGATGTGTTGAGTAAATGAGCAAATTAACAATTGAGCAGATTTACAGTTCAAGTGCGCATGCGTGCATCTCAATAGATATCCCCATAACCTTTTGGACAAAAAACTAACTAATTCCTGATGTGTTTAGCGTATGCGCCAGGGGCACAGAAACGTCATTCTAGTAAAAAAAAAATGAACCACTAAAATAAGATAATGCATTGCAAGATATATAATAGGACATGAAAAGGCAGCTGCAGAGATAACCTGTATCCATTACTAGCATTACATTAAATACCAGATAAGTATAGAGAAAATGTTGTCACATATGTTTAATGTACTGTGTAAAGAAAAATTGCATAAGTGCACTTAAAGGAAAAAAGCAAAAAAGAAAATACCTTATAAAGTAATAAGCAACTAAAACAGGAATCTTAAGATAGTAAAGAAATAATAATAATACATTATCGGCGGCTATCATATGCTAATGCAAATGAGAAACATATTGAATGAAAAACCTTTATTATAGATATGTGTCACATGTAAGAGGTTGAGTCATATAAGAGCCTGAATATCCAAAAGAATGATGCAACTGTGTATATTAGACAAATAGCATCTGCATACACAATAAAAGGCGATAAAACATTATCATTAGTGATGATATTAGTGATGATCAAGCATGCTCGCTACTGCTCTGTGCTCGCCTGAGCATCTCACTGCTTGAGATGCTTGGCGAGTATTTCCGGGTTACTCGGGCGGGAGCTCGGGTCTCCTCCCTACATGTTTGGCGCTCTTTACAGAGCCAATGAACATGCAGGGATTGCCTGCCACTCACTGTAATGCCGTAGCCATGTTGGTTGTGGCATTACAGTGATTGGCTGGCCGCACAGCGTCATCAGGTCTATATCAGACCTGGTGCCGCCATGCTCGTCACAGTCACTCCGGATCAGACAGTGTAGGGAGAGCTGCTGCTGAGCTAGGGAGAGATTGCTTGTTTCTAGTTAGTGTAGGTGTACCAAACTATATTAGAGACACATATCCATCTCAACAAACAGTCCTTCTGAGGACTAATCCATCTGCAGAGATAGCAGGCAGTGTATATAGGCAGGGTATATAGCAGACTGCAGTGCACATAGGACAAGAGGTTCCATTCCAGTTCTGTCTGCTGCTGCTGTTAGATATTTCTAGACAAAGGCCCAGGTCTCAGGGACCAGTAATAATTTTTTTTTGGATCTTAATCCTCATTATTTGCTTAAAAAGCAATCCAGAGAACACCGTTGTTCTGCGCCATTTGCTTGTTGGCACTGCAGAATACAGCCAGGTCCTTTCAATATTACAGCGCTAAAAATCCAGCTATTTAAAACTATGTTTTCTCCGTCACACGGATCGCATATACGTTTTCAGAAGATACTGCCATTTCTGGCCTCCATTAAAAAAAAATTTCAGTGAGTCAGAGAAGCAATTAACACCAGTTTGCTGTTCAAAATAGTTACCTACAGGCCAGCTATATAAAACTGTGTTTAATCCGTCACACGGATCACATATACGTTTTCAGAAAATACTGCCATTTCTGGCCTCCATTAAATTTTTTTTCAGTGTCTCAGTGAAGCAATTGACACCAGTTTGCTGTTCAAAATAGTTACCTACAGGCCAGATATTTAAAACTGTGTTTTCTCCGTCACACGGATCACATATACGTTTTCAGAAAATACTGCCATTTCTGACCTCCATTAAAAATTTGTTTCAGTGTGTCAGTGAAGCAATTGACACCAGTTTGCTGTTCAAAATAGTTACCTACAGGCCAGGTATGCAAAACTGTGATTTGTCTGTCACATGGATCACATATGCATTTTCAGAAAATACTGCCATTTCTGATCTCCATTAAAAATTTGTTTTAGTGTGTCAGTGAAGCAATTGACACCGGTTTGCTGGTCAAAATAGTTACCTACAGGCCAGCTATTTAAAACTGTGTTTTCTCCATCACATGGATCACTTATACGTTTTCAGAAAATACTGACATTTCTGGCCTCCATTAAAAAATTTTTTTCAGTGTGTCAGTGAAGCAATTGACACCAGTTTGCTGTTCAACATAGTTACCTACAGGCCAGCTATTTAAAACTGTGGTTTGTCCGTCACACGGATCACATATAATTTCGCTCCAAATCCAGTCATTTGTAGTGAGCGTGGAAGATATTGTCCTCCATTTAAAATGGGCAAAGCACATGGCAAGGGACGGGGAACTGGATGCGATGGTGATCGTGCATGCAGAGGCCGAGGCTGTGGGCAAGCTGAAACTGTGCCACAACAAACACCCACATCTTCTCGCTCGACCTTCCTGTCCCAATTAATAGGGGACCACAGAACACCACTATTGAACACAGAGCAGTGTGAAAAGGTTATTGGTTGGATAGCAGATAATGCTTCCAGTCACTTAGCCACCACCACCACCTTGTCTTCCACACGGTCAAGTCTAAGTTGCTGTGAGTCTGGACCGCATATTCCTCACCCTGAACCTCATTTCTCCCACCATGCCGAGTGCCCGGAGACAACTGATCCCACACTTGGACACTCCGAAGAGCTGTTCACTTTTCTATTTATAGATTTGGGCCTCTCTCCCGGTCCACTTGAAGCAAGACAAGAGGAGATCGCATGTAGCGATACCCAAATATTTTAGCAGCCACGGTCAAGCGAAGGCGACGGTAGAAAAGTGTCACAAGAGGTAAACTATGATGAGACACAATTGCCAGAAAATCAGGAGGAGGACCAGAGTGCAGAAGTGGACGACGAGGTGGTGGGTGAAATAGTAACTGACCCAACCTGGCAGGAGGACATGCGGAGCGAGGAGAGCAGCACACAGGGGGAGGGAGGCAGAGCACCGCAACCGGCAGGAAGAAGCAGTGTGGTGGCCGCAGAAAGAAGGCAGGCAACCGTTCCCCTTAATACCAACATGAAGGAAGTTGCCAGTACAACTGTTATGTCTTCCCAAGTCTGGTTGTTTTTTAAAAACTCTGCCGATAACCCCAAAAAGGCCATTTGCACCACCTGCCAGGCCAGCATCAGCAGGGGTGACAAAATGACCAGCCTGACCACCACCTGATCAGGCACATGGCAGCAAAGCACCCGACTTTGTGGGCCGAACCCCAGGGTCCAGTAACAGTGTCTGCGGATGACACCACTGCTTCTTCCACTGTTGTGCATGCAAGCCAATCCCCTGTCCATGGTGCATGTGAAGATGCCTCCTGCCCTGCACCTGTCATTGCACACTCTCAAGTAGCAGCATCAGGAAGCACATCCACGTCCTTGTCCCAGCGCAGTGTTCAGTTGTCCATACCCCAGTCCTTGGAACGCAAGCACAAATACGCAGCCAACACCCCGCAGGCCACACTACTAAATTTCCACATTTCACGACTGCTTGCACTACAAATGTTGCCTTTTAGGCTCGTGGAGACTGAAGCATTCCGCAACCTGATGGCGGCGGCCGTTCCTCGATACTCAGTTCCCAGTCGCCACTATTTCTCCCGGTGAGCCGTCCCCGCATTACACAAGCACGTGTCCCAAAACATTAGCCGTGCCCTCAACAACGCAGTTACTGGGAAAGTTCACCTAACCACGGACACGTGGACAAGTGCTTGTGGGTAGGGACGGTACATCTCGCTGATGGCACACTGGGTTAACATAGTGGAAGCCGAGACCCAGTCGGACCTTGGGACGGAACACATCCTCCCAACGCCAAGGATCGCAGGCCCTAGGTCAATCAGGGTTACCCCCACAGTCTATAGCTCTTGCGCCTCATCCTCCTCAGCCTCCTCCTCCTCTTCAGCCACCATCTCCGAAATGACCACTTCAGTGACAAGTTGGAAGCACTGCAGCACTGCCTCGGCCAAGCGACAACAGGCGGTGTTGAAGCTAATATGCTTAATGCTTAGGTGACAAACCACCAACCGAACAATGCTGAAGAGTTGTGGACAGCTCTGAAAGAGCAGGCAGATCTGTGGCTCACACCGCTGAACCTACAGCCAGGCATGGTCATGTGTGACAATGGCCGGAACCTGGTGGCAGCTCTGAGGCGAGGCGAGCTCGCACACGTACCATGCCTGGCCCATGTGCTTAACCTCGTGGTTCAGCGATTTCCCAAATCCTACCCGGAGCTGCCGGATGTGCTTGTCAAAGTACGCCGCCTGTGTGCCCACTTTAGAAAGTCAGCTACAGCTTCCGCTGCCCTTGCCGTGCTTCAGCAGCATTTGCAGCTTCCGGCTCACAGACTGGTGTGTGATGTCCCCACACGTTGGAACTCTACACTGCAGATGTTGGGAAGGATTTGTGAGCAGAAGAGGGCAGTTGTTGTGTACCAGCATCAACAAGGCCATCGGTATTCAGTTCAGACTCCACACATAAGACCTCAGGAGTGGACATGGATGTCAGACATATGTACCATCCTCCAAAATATTGAGGACTCCACCAAGATGGTGAGTGGCGATGACGCAATAATTAGCGTCACCATCCCGCTTCTCTGTCTTCTGAAACGTTCTCTCACGATCAAAGAGGATGCAATGCAGGTGGAGCATGATAACATGGAGCAAGGAACCATACAGGGTGATTACACATAGCCCAGCCTCATCTCATCCAAACGTGGATTGGGTGACAATGAGGAAGAGGAGGAGGAGGAAGAACAGGAGCTAGTTTCATGCGCTATAGATGGTACTACCTGCACAACTGTCATACCGTCTGTTCAGCGTGGATGGCCAAAGGACAGAGAGGAGGAGGAGGAGAGCATGGTCACTCGTCCTCTTGGTGAGTACACTGAAGTCTTGCCTGTTAGCAGTCTGGCACACATGGCTGAGTTTATGTTACGCTGCCTTTCCCATGACCCTCGCGTTCTCAAAATTTTGGGTGAAAGTCATTATTGGTTGGTGACACTTCTAGACCCACGCTACAATGAGAACATTATATCTCTTATTCCTGAGGCAGACAGGTCTACAAAAATGGGGCAGTATCAGAGGCCCTTGTTGCGGAACTATTAAAAAAATTCCCATCTGAAAACGCTGGCGGCAGAGGTCATAGTTCGTTGGACAACCAAGGGCTATAGGCGAGAGAGACACAACTCCAATCCAGCAGAGGCAGGGGAACACTGTCAAAGTTCTGGGAGAATTTTCTCAGCCCCTCCCATCGCACAAACCCTGAGGCACGGGGTGCTCACAAGGAGTGCAAAGTTTGGGAAGATGCTGAGAGAGTACCTTGCCGACCGTACCAACATCCTTCGTGATTCCAATGTGCCTTATAATTATTGGGTATCCAAGGTGGATATGGGGAATTAACTGGCTCTCTATGCCTGCCCTGACACCAGCGTTTTATCAGAGCAGGTTTTTAGTGCCGCTGGTGGAATTATAACTGATAAGCGCATCCGCCTGTCAACTGAAAATGCTGACAGGCTGACTCTTATAAAAATGAACAAGGGCTGGATTGGGCCAGACTTCTCAACACCACTGAATGAAAGCAGCGAACATAAACTGAAATCCAGTGACTTTTTTTGGGAGGTGTATTCCCATGTATCTTTTCAAACCCACACATGGGTATACACTTCCTGATTTTGGCTATTTGATCTTGTCCTCCTTCTCCTCATCCTCATCCTCCACCACCATATCACCAGGGTGACTTTGGTCTGTGATGCAACACCCACATCATTTTTTTAAAGGGTGTTTAAGATGCCCCTAAGAAATTTTTTTTATACAGTATGTTCATGTATACCCCCCAGGGGTAAATGTTTGTCAGCCCATACACTTACTGCATGGACATTACAAGTATAGGAGACCCGCCCCTTTCTAATGGGAACATTTTTTATATGAGGCCCTCTAAGTCTCTTCCAAGGGGCATTGGAGTGCCTCCCAATTTTTGGCAGCCCTTGCATTCACTGTATAGGCCAACACTATGGGATACCCTCTACTTTCTAATGGGAGTTTGTCGTTACTGTGGCCCTGCTCTATGTGTCTTTAAATTGTTAGTGGTGTTTTTCCTAAATTTGGTCAGCCATTGGACTCACTGCATACCCTATAACTGTATAGCAGACTCTCTCCTTTCTAATGGGAATATGTTGTACACGTAACTGTGGCCCTGCTCTATGTGTCTTTAAATTCTTAGTGGGGTTTTTCCTAAATTTGGTCAACTGTTGGACTCACTGCATACCCTATAACTGTATAGCAGACCCTCTCCTTTCTAATGGGAACATGTCGTACTCGTTACTGTGACCCTGCTCTATGTGTTTTTAAATTCTTAGTGGGTTTTTTCCCAAATTTTGGCAGCCCTTGCAGTCACAGCATGGGCATTACCACTATAGGAGACCCGCTCCTTTATAATGGGAACATTTTTTTTACTGAGACCCTCCTCTATGGCTCTTCAAAGGGGTATTGGGTTGCGTCCGAATTTTTGGCAGCCCGTGCAGTCACTGCATACGCAATAACAGTATAGGAAACCCACTCGTTAATAATGGGAACAACAAAACATAGCCGGCTGCTGGCTCTCTAACCATAGCGAGGGCTGACTGCTGGCCTTTTAAAAATAGTAAGGGCCGCCTGATGGCCCTATAAAAATAGGCTTTGTGACTTTCAGAGTCCCTCCATCATAAATGAAATAGGATGTGTCTGATGATGTGCCACACACCACATTGCCAGAAAAGGTTGTAAAATGTTAAAATGACATTTCCTGGTGAATGCATTTGTCTTAAAAAATAATGTAAAAAAACCAAAACAGTAGGATCTTTCTTTAGTATAAAAAACAGAGTCGCCAATGTAACCTCATTGTTCAGCTCCTGCACCTCCTCCTCCATCTCCGAAATGACCACATCAGTCACAAGCTGAAAGCACTGCAGCACTGCCTTGGCCAAGCGGCAACAGGCTGTGCTGAAGATAATATGCTTAATTCTTAGGTGACAAACCACCCACCACTGGAGAGTTGTTGAAAGCTGTAACACAGCAGCCTGATCTGTGGCTCTCAACGCTGAACATACAGCTAGGCATGGTCGTGTGTGACAATGGGCGGAACCTGGTGACGGAGAAATGACAGCCGGGGTAGATACGGTTTCCCTCTATGCCAGTCCTTTCACCGAGCTAAAGAATATGGCTGTGGTGAAATACAACTCCCACTGAGAAGCTGTTTCAGATTGAAAAACATTGGGCCCACCAGAGAATTTGATTCTGAGGGCTCACCTTTCTCCCCTGCTCAAGAGCCCCATAGCAGCTGCAAAGTTAGCGCTATCATGAACTCTCCTGATGTAGAAGCCAGGGCACACCAGAGGATTCTCGGGTGGGACCGTCCAACCCTGCCGAGAAGCAATTCTGGCTAAGAAAACTGTGTGGGAAGGTTCCCGGACACTCTATGCCTGCTTTTTTTTTTTTTTTTTTTTAAACCAATTATTTTTATTTAGGTTTCAAAAAATTTTAACAGCAAACAGTTATCAATATACATATAACAATTCACATAACGTGTAATAATACAGTCAAAACCCTCTCCCCCCTCCCGCCAATACTCCTTATGCCGGGCATACCTGGGAACATTGACAATCATATTACCGCCATCCATGCGGACCATATTTTCCCAAAAGTTCTCTCTCCATGCCTCCGCCTATAAATGCTTTCCTCTAAATGCATTACCGTACGTGTCTGAGCAATAAATTCCCTCCTAGTGGGGGGTTCCGAATCTGTCCATTTTCGTGCTATTAGTTTGCGTGCCACATATAGCAATCGCGCTATCGCCACTTTGTAATGTTCTGAGACAGGTATTCCATCCACCTCCCCCAAAACACACAGCACCGGGTTTCTGTCAATTGTACATGTATAAGCCCTCTCAATTTTGCTGACAACGAACAACCAATAAGCCACCAACCGTGGGCATGACCATAGCATGTGTAGCAGTCCGGCCTGGTCCGTGCCACATCTAGGGCAATTGGAATCTCCCCTCAAGCCCGCCTTGTACAGGCGCAGCGGTGTTTTGTATGTCCTATGTATTATGTATAATTGGGAAATCCGTGCCTGCTCGCTTAAAGAGATCTTCGGGACATATTCTAGAATCGCCTCCCATTGTTCTGTTGTGAGGGTACCCACCTCCCTTTCCCATTTACTCTTTGCAATGAGGTGATTCCCCCCCAGATAGGAATGCAGTAGGTCATGATATAAGCTCGATATGACTCCCCTCGTCCCTCCCTTCATACACACAAAGTCTAGTACAATGTCACCCTGAACCGTCATGTCTCCCAATCCACACTGTGCCCTCCAAGCATGTCGAAGCCTATAGTATTGAAATCCCCATACCAAAGGCAAATCAAATTCTTCTCTCAATTTCTCAAAGGTCTTCAGGTCCGTTCCACTCTGCAGCTGGCACACATATCTCACTCCTTGCGCCTTCCAATTGCCCATTTGACACAGCTTATTAAGTTCCGGCAGATGTTTATTGCCCAACACCGGTGAGTACTTAGTCAGCCCGTCCACCCCCCTGATCTTTTTAATAGTGTCCCATACCTTCTGAGTCAAGCCTAAGGTAGGATATATTGCTCCCAATTTCTTAAAGGTACCATCCTCTAACGCCTGGACCAGTGGGCGTCTCCCCGACACATGTACCAGCACCCGGCAAGCTGCCCCTCCACAATCGGGCTCTCTCCATCCCCTGACATGCTGGCCTTGTACTGCCAAGAAATAGACCCAGGGATTGGGAGCGGCCAATCCTCCCTCCTCCTTCCCATTTTGCAGCGTTCCCAATTTAATCCTTGCCTGCCTCTTGCCCCATATCAAGGATCTGAAGATAGAATCAATACCCTGAAACCGTTTTTTTGGTAGCCATATCGGTGAGTTGTGCAAAACGTACATTAGTTGTGGCATAAGGACCATCTTAATCAGGTTAGTTCTACCCGTCACCGTCAAAGCCAATTGGCACCATGCGCCTATTTTCTTTTTAAATTTCTCTAGCAGAGGAACTAAATTCAGATCCGTGAATCGTGTCAATGGAAGCGCCACCCATATCCCAAGGTATTTAAATTGTGAAACCAGCTGGAGCTGCTTCCCCCTCTCATCTATCTCCTCCGCTTTTATTGGTCTATCTACAGCCATGACATAAGACTTGTGCCAGTTTATCTCCAGTCCCGAAATGCTCCCAAATTGTTTAATTACATCCATCGTGCACCCCAATGTCTCTCCTGCATTTTCCAGAAATAACAGGATGTCATCGGCATACAGTGATATTTTTTCTTCCAGCCTCCCAAATTTAAATCCGACCACTCCTCTCTCAGCTCTTATTTTGGCCGCCAGGGGCTCCACAGCCACCGCAAACAATAGCGGGGACAGCGGGCACCCCTGCCTTGTGCCCCTATGTAAGTCAAACATCCCGGACCGTTCACCATTCACCTTAACTACCGCCCTTGGGGATGAGTACAATAACTTCACCCAGGCCATGAATGCGGGGCCAAATCCCATTATTTTCATGATTTTCCATAAATATTCCCATTCCACGCTATCAAATGCTTTCCTAGCGTCCAACGACATCACTATTCTCCCGCCACCATTATCAGCAGGCAGCTGCATATTAAGAAATAATCTTCTCAAGTTAACAGCCGTGGAGCGGTTGGGCATAAAGCCCGACTGGTCCTCGTGAATAACAGTATGCGCAACCCCGGTGAGCCGGGTGGCCAGGATCTTAGCGAGTATTTTGACATCCGTTGTCAACAACGATATGGGCCTATACGACTCCGCATCCATGGGGTCTTTCCCCTCCTTTGGCAGAACCACTATCACCGCTTCCTCCATTGATCTCGGTAACGCCCCCTTCTCCAAAGCCTCATCAAACACAGATTTCAATTTTGGGGCTAGCAGTTCCACCAGCTCCCTGTACACCTCCCCAGGTAGACCATCAGCACCCGGTGATTTGTTATTGGGCATAGACAGAATTGCACATTCCACCTCCTCCACACTCACAGGTTCATCCAACCTTAACCTATCTTCCTCAGACAATTTAGACAGTGAGATGCCCTCCAAGAATTCCTCTACGGCCCCCTCTGTGTCCCGTACTCTTGAATTGTACAGTGCCATGTAATATTCCTTAAAGACCTCCAATATGTCCTTTGTGTCTGTCAGAGTCGTCCCCGCTTGGTCTCTCAACCTGTACACCCTGGAAGACTCCCTCTGTGCCGCAGATATCACCGCCAACAAGCGACCCACTCTCTCTCCTTCCTCAAAGAATTGGGCTTGCTGAAATGCCCTTTTCCTCTCGGCTTGCATCATGTGCAGTTTATTAACTGCCTCCTGTGCCAATTTTAGTCTATTGTGAGCTACACTCGTTGGCGCCAAAATCATGTCTGCCTCTGCCCTTGTCAAGTCATCCTTTATTTGTTGATCTGCCAATTTAGTTTTGGTCTTACACCATGAGATCTCACTTATAAAGAGTCCCCTCGTAAATGCCTTCATAGCCTTCCACACCACTGTAGCCTCAGCACTCCCTTCATTAACTTGGAAGAAGTGCTCTAGTTCTTTGGTTATGCCACCCATATCCACCACTTTAAGCCACGTCGGGTGAAGACGCCAACCTCCCCTCTGACCCTGAGCAGATCCCACTAGAAGCGTGACAACCATAGGACTATGATCCGATAGAGTCCTCTGTAGGTATTCCACCTCCCCCACCATCCCATCCATAGCAGTATCCCCAAAAGCCAGGTCTATCCTTGACAGTGTTCCGTGTGTAGCCGAGTGACACGAGAAGGTCCTCTTACCCTCATTTCGTACTCTCCACAGATCCACCAGCCCCAGCTCCCCCACGTAGGTGCCAAATGCAGTCATTCCGTCCCGTCCAGCTTCCATACCTGCCGGACGTACTTTATCCCAGTGATCATTCATGGTGTTGTTAACATCTCCCATAATCAACATCGGAGCCTCCCCCCATCTGGCCGTCAAGTCCATTACTGCTTGAAGTTCCTTTTTAGAATAAGGTGGAGGGATATATAAAGCCACTAAAATCATTTTGTGTCCATACAATCTGCACGCAATCCATACATACTGCCCTTCACTGTCTACTTGCACTGCCAGCTCTTCATAATGAGCGTTTTTGTGTATTAGGACTGACACCCCCCTGGAGTACGAGGAATAAGTAGAATGATATGTCTTTAACATCCACCCTCTCGATAGCCAGTGCCTAGTATCTCTAGTGAGATGGGTCTCCTGTAAGCACGCAATCATAGGATCACAAGATCTCATGTGATTCAGAACTGCTGCCCTCTTAATCCTGTCAGATATACCACGTACATTCCAACTTAAAATCCGAACCGTACGGTTACTCATTGTGCATTAGAAAAAACAATCCACCATCATCAAGTAACATCTTTCCATTTTGTTCCCCAGCATACCAGGTCAAACAGCATAAGCAACCCCATTTTCCCGCAAATCCAACCCATCCACCTCCCCCCCTCCCTCCCCCTCCCCCCACCCCCTCCCCCCACCCTTCTCTTGTCACTCTCTTCCCAACGTGAGAGTGGGAGCTCAAAGAACCTGAGCAACATCGTAGTATACCGCATATCAACATGCGCCGTGTCCTCCTCCAGCATTGGCAGTCTCTCCACCACATAATCAATAGTATGCATAGTCCCGAACCATTAATCAAACAAATTAACTATAAAACTATAAAACGTAGATCCCAGCGGGGGTTCCTCCCCCTCCTCTGCGGTTTCGCAGAGCAATGTAGAACCACAACCCTGTCCAGTAGTCAGGATAGCAGGGTCGTGTATTCACCGTGCCGAGTCCTCAGCTTCTCTCAATTTGCTCCGGTTCCGCTCCAACCACGAAGCGGCCTCTACCGGTGACGGGAAAAAATTGACCTTTCCAAAGGCTTCCACTCTTAATTTAGCAGGATAAATTGTAGAGTATTTCACATTCAAAGAGCGGAGCTGTTTCTTCACTTCACCATACCGTAGCCGCAGCTTTTGCACCTCAGCCGAGTAATCCGGGTATATTTCAATGCGTTTGCCCTCCAGGGTGAGATCAGTCAATTTTCTGGCCTTACGTAAAATAGTGTCCCGGTCTCTGCAGTTCAGGATTCTGGCTAACATCGTACGAGGGCCCTCTCCAGGCACTGGGGGTCTCATGGGCACACGATGGGCACGCTCCACAGCAAACACCCTCGACAGGATATTAGACCCAAACTTTCCCAGCAGCCAGGTTTCAACAAAGGTCGTGGGGTCAGCACCCTCAGCTCTTTCAGGGATGCCCACAATACGCAAATTGTTCCTGCGTGACCGGTTTTCCAGGTCATCGTTTTTATTAGCCACTACCGTGATCCTCTGAGTGTGCTGTTGTTGCGTCTTTTGCACTGAGGTTAAATGATCTTCTGTTACGCCAACTCTGCCCGCCACCTCAGTCAATCTGGCTGTAACTTTCTGCATAGAAGCCTCAATGCCTCCCATGTCGGCTTTCAGACCATTCACCTGCTTTGTCAGAGCAGTTAAAGCAGTCTTGCAGTATAAGACAGCCTGGAATACATCTCGCAGAGTCGGCTCTGCCTCATCTGAACTTTCAGCTGCCAGCACAGTGTCACCATCCCCCTCCTCCTGCTGTACATTATGTAGCACAGGCATCTCCTCACCGTCTTCCTCCTCATCTCCATGCTTCTCACTGCCTTCACTTCCTTCTTCATCTGCCTCCATGCCCCTCGCATACCTGTGCAGCCGTGCTGAAGCCTCCAGCCTCCGTGCATAGGCTGTGTTCCTCCTTCCCGCCTCTTCCTCTGTCTCGGTGCCATCTTGGGCTGAGGCACTGCTGCAGGCCCCGGCATCCTTCTGCCTTTTGCGGCCCATGTTGGTCTCTCTGAGTCTGGCAGAAGCTCGCCTCTGACTCCCGGGACCCTCAGACAGCAGTTCCTGATAAGGGATTTGGCTGATTCGGGCTCTGTGCAGGATAATTGAAGCTAATGGTGGTGGAGAGGCACTGCCACCCGACCTCTCACATCAAGAGCTAGGCCACGCCCCCCTATGCCTGCTTTTTTACTGAGTTGGAAACCCACGCAAACGCTGGGAGAACATACAAAATCCTTGCAGATGTTGCCCTTGCTGGGATTTGAACCCAGGATCCCAGCGCTGCAAGGCTTCAGTGCTATCCACTGATTCAATGTGCTGCCGTTCACCCTCTGATATTTAACATTCTGGAGATACTTGAACCTACTGCCACTCTATCTTCAGCTCCTTTGAGAGAAACTAATGTATTTGGGTAGCCACTCAGTCTACCAAATAAAATTCCTGAGAAGGAAATTGGGGATGGCTTCGCTACTGGTACTGGGGGCAGTGCTAATACCATGGCGTCGTACCATAGATTACTGGAAATATTCCAGGCTGGTAGGAGGCAAGCAGATTCCCACAGAA
The DNA here is from genome assembly GCF_046119375.1 of Phyllobates terribilis. Lineage (NCBI taxonomy): Eukaryota > Metazoa > Chordata > Amphibia > Anura > Dendrobatidae > Phyllobates > Phyllobates terribilis. The sequence goes on along the minus strand of NW_027362763.1, from coordinate 518,894,517 downwards.
AAGTACCAGCAGTAATGTTCAGGGACCCATGCTTGAAGAAGGTGGAGACAACACCAGGAATAAAAGTGGCGGCTGGGGACCGAGTATGAACACCTGGCTGCCGCCGGCATGAGGTTGTGAAAAGCTTCCGCCTCCACGAGCCTAAAAGGCCACATTTCAAGTGAAAGCAGCTTTAGAGGACTTCCTGGGAGAAATCACAGCTGGAGTAGATATGGTTTCCCAAGTCCTTTCACCAAGCTAAAGAATTTTTCTGTGGTGAAATACATCTCTCAGCAAAAAAAGCTGTGGACTGGCTCCGTATCGTCCCTGGCCACATTCACCTGTCCACGTGTTTGTGGTTAGGCGGTCCTTCCCAGTAAGTTCACTGGGGAAGGCATGGGTAATGTTGTGGGACTCGTGCTTGTGGAAGGTGTAGACGATACTGGGAGAAATAGTGGCGGCTGAGGACCGAGTATGGACACCCGGCCGCTGCAGGCATGAGGTTATGAAAAACTTCCGCCTCTACGAGCCTAAAAGGATACATTTCAAGTAAAAGCAGCTTTAGAGGACTTCCTGGGAGAAATGACAGCTGGAATAGATATGGTTTCCCAAGTCCATTCACCAAGCTAAACAATATGGCTGTGGTGAAATACAACGCAGCAAAAAAAGCTGTGGACTGGCTCCGTACCGTCCCTTGCCACATTCACTTGACCATGTGTTTGTGGTTAGGTGCTCCTACCCAGTAAGTGCACTGGGGAGGGCACGGGTAATGTTGTGGGACCCGTGCTTGTGTGAAGGCGGAGACGACACTGGGACAAATAGTGGTGGCTGGGGACCGAGTATGGATACCCGGTCGCCGCCGCCATAAGATTGTGGACAGCTTCCGCCTCCATGAGCCTAAAAGGCCACATTTCTAGTGCAAGCAGCTGTCAAAAATTTGGCAGTATAGTATTGCAGCCTGTGGGTGGGTGTCTGACTGCATACTTGCACCTGCATTCCAAGGAATGGGGTAAGGACAACTGAACGCTGCACTGGGACAAGGACGTGGATGGTGATTGTTGAAAGTCTGCATCCTTTGTATGCGCCAAGGATCACTTATGATGGGCACACTTTTAGGCAGTGACCTGGGAGTCAGAGATGCTTCCAGGGGTCTTCCCCATGCTGTTCCCATGTATTTTCAGCACTGTATGCATGTGTCTGATGATGTGTCACACACCACATGGCCAAATAAGGTTGTAAAATGTTAAAATGACATTTTCCAATGAATGCATTTGTCTTGGTTGAAAGCAATGCAAAAGTGCAAAAACACATCAAAAACGCTACGTGTGAACATAGCTCAAGGTGTGGAGGAGTATTTTTGGTTTTGGTTATTTATTTTGCCTTATATACAAGTCATTACCCTGGAAATGATGTTTCTTAACATATTTCCCAGGAAAATCCATTTTGGATTTGTTTTTGTATGTTTTATTGCGAGTCCATAAAAGTGTCGTAATACTCTGACAACGTTGTTGACAGCAATGACCTGGGAGTCAGAAATGCTTCCAGGGGTCTTCCCGATGCTGTTCTCATGTCATTTGAGCACAGTTCCCATCGATTTGGGCAATTTTTAGGACCTCTACAGACCGCCGGGGGGGAGCTGCCTGAAAAATGCTCAAGTTTCCCATAGACTTACATTGGGCTCGTTGCTCGGGTCGAGCACCCGAGTATTCCAATTTGCTCAACCCGAGCAACGAGTACCCGAGCATTTTAGTGCTCACTCATCACTAATTATCATATATTACAATCACTACAGTATAATAAACCACTTTTCTATAGAAAAGAGAGTGGACTACATTAAGGATTAATTTAATCAAATAGGTACTAGATATAAATGCAGAGAAAACTGCTAATAATTTCTACTGTAAACCCAAAGTTGGGCAATTATAGTGCACAGACAGCCCAAATGCAAAGGAGATACACCACCATAAGCACCAAAGAAGCGCAAAATAAACAATAACTGCAGAGCATAGTATATCATAATAATATATGTTCACACTAGATATACAAGTGCTTCTCACTAAATTAGAATATTATCAAAAAGTTTATTTAAGTTCTTCAATACAAAAAGTGAAACTCATATATTATATAGAGTCATTACAAACAGAGTGATGTATTTCAAGTGTTTTTTTCTGTTAATGTTGATGATTATGGCTTACAGGCCAGCCAATGAATACACAACTTTCCATTAATATGCTTGGACACAGAACTCTGTGAACAGCCAGCTTCTTTAGCAATGACCTTTTGTGGCTTACCCTCCTAGTGGAGTGTGTCAATGACTGCCTTCTGCCTTCCCCATGATTGTGGAGCCTACTGAAACAGACTAAGGAACCTTTTTAAATGCATCAGAAGCCTTTGCAGGTGTTTCTTGTTAATTATTCTAATTTACTGAGATAATGACTTTCGTGTTTTCATTGGCTGTAAGCCATAATCATCAACATTAACAGAAATAAACACTTGAAATAGATCACGGTTTGTAATGACTCTTTATAATATGAGTTTCACTTTTTATATTGAAAAACTGAAATAAATTAAGTTTTTGATGATATTCTAATTTAGAGAGAAGCACTTGTATAAGTGAAAAGAATGTATCAAGAAATGATTCAAGAATCAATATATGACAACTTACTAACAAATATATGGAGAGCACATTGAAAAAGCCCACTCCTGATCAAGTACTAAGAAAGAGAACTCTTAAAGCGCATCTGTCAGCAGGATTGTGGCTGTGGCGACCCTGAGGGTTCGACCGCCACAGGAATGCTGCACTTCTTTAATGGAGTGTGGTGTTCCTCCTCTGAGGTAAGTCTGGTGTGATGGTGGTTACCTAGTTTTGCATCCAATGCCACATTTCTCCACCAGAGGGAGCTAGTATGCACTGGGTGCTGCTCCCCTGGTTACAGGGAGACTGGGGAACACAAAGTGGTAGGAACCAGTTAGTGGGTGTGGGTGGAGGAACAGTTAGTTAGTGACACTTCTAATTTCATATTTAATAGAATGCCATCTTGGTCCTTGGTTCTTCGATGGTTCAGAGTTAGTCCATCTGACCTGTGTGGTCTCTGACAGTGTGTCTGTCAAGTGGTTGTACTGTGCAGTCAAAATACTGTGTGTAAAGTGACTTCCCTCCGGGAGCGCAGATCCTGTGTGGGCCTGCACTGGCATGGGACACAGCCCTCGTACCCCGATCTATGGGTCGAGAGGGAGCTTGCAGACAAGGAATGTCTCAACCCGGCCAAGGACCAGGATCAAGAAGGCCCGGGAGCTTTAGATTGTGGCTCCCTAGCAAATGGGTCCCGGGGAGGATGCAGACGGAGCGGAGTACGCCACCTGTCCTCTTCTACCTGATCTATTCAGAGGGATTCCGGCTGCAAGAGGGGTACTGGCCCCCGACACCCGACCTCGTACTCTATGTCCAGGACGGGAAAGCCCGGTTAGGCCCTGAGGATCCCGCCGGGCTTCGGATGGAGAGGAATTGCCACCCGAGCCGTACACCTGAGAGGAGCTCAGAGGGAGACCCGGCCTATCCACACACGCACAGACGGGAGGGGGTAAAGTCTGTAGTGCAGGAACACTCTGGTGTAGGGACGCTACCAAACACTGGACTTCCTCGGAGGTAGCCGGACCCCCGTCCCTGGTGGCCGCAGGACTCCACGAGGAGCAGGGAAAAGCATTGCGCTGCTTATGAGAACTGTGAGTAAAGCCTTGGAAATTCATCCCTATGGCCTCTGGACTGTTCATTACGCGCCATACCACGCGACACGGTGCCCTACTCCCGCACTACTACCCCCCTTCTTCCCGCCTTGCCTGCCCTGAGGCCGCGCTCCGCCTGTGGGGAGCAGCGAGAACTTTAGCCGCCATGTCATCGGGCCTCAGCGGACTGTTAGCGGCGCTGGTGGCGCATCACCAGACACCACAGGTGGCGTAGTCGACAAATTACCACTCAACCCAGATAGCCCTAACATCATTTTTAATGTGACGGCCCTGGTCACGGAACGGGTCAAGGCCACGACTGCATCCCCCCCTTCTCAACACTTGACCCGGCTCCGAGTACCCCATCTTCCCAGGGCAGGGCTTGAGAGGCGTCACATCACTGGCGTAGTCGGCAAGATATCGTGCCCGCAGCAACGGAGAAAAGTGGCCATTGCTATTGGGTACTGTGTGCCTTACACCTTGAACTGTTGTTTTACACTTAAGATGGCGCCGCACAAGAAGAACAGGCGCCATAATGCGGTGAAAAGACTGTCCTTGTACACCTCCCATCGTGGGCTGGGCTCCCGCTTGGCGCCAAAACTGTGGACTGCCCCTTCCATCAGAGACTGTCCGCGGGGTAATGCCTGTCAAACAGGATGGGCTGAACGAAGGCGGGCCTGTCAGCAAGCCGCCCAGGAACCGCCCCGAAAGAGGAGGAAGAAGAAGGAAAGCAACAAAGTGCGGCCATGTCAGTCGGAGCTTGGCAGTGAACAGAGGCCCTTCATCTGGCGGAGAGTCTAGCGGCAGTGCGTTGACACCGGGAGACTTCGAGTTTCTCAACTAGGAGGCCCCAGAGTTTGCTAGGAGGCAGAGAGAGGCCCAGGAGGCCGCGACGGCTGCGTGGAAAGCAGAGATGCTGCAGCGGATTCGAGATCGGCACCAAGGAGTGGAGGCTCCGGAAGCAGTCGGCCTGGAGGTCGAAGTGGAAACCGACCTGACGGCAGGTGAGGACGCAACCCCTGCCCCGGCTGCGGAGCCCTCGGAGCTGCTCCTGGACCTCATGGCGGAGTATGTACATCCCCAAGCCGTCACCTGGGAGCAAGCTTTGGCCCCCGAGCTGCAAGCGGCGGCTATCGGTGGGGATTTGCACTGCCACGAGAGCTCCGTGACAGAGGTGCCTGGAGTTGCGGAGGAGACTACCGACTCCAACCCGGATTGGTCCGCACTACTTGAGGACTGTCAGCAGCCCGTCCTGACCCCGCTACCTGCCCCGGTGGTAACCTGGCCCGAGGCCGAAGAGTGGGCCTGGGAAAACCAGGGGGGCGACCTGATGGGCTTCCCGTGGGAGACCACAGCTGAAGCGCACAGGAGGAGCCAGTGGTGTAGTGAGCAGGTCCTCCAGCTGGCACGGGAGCGACATCGGCGGGAGCAACGCTGCGAGAGACTCGAAGTCCGGACCAAGGCTTCCAAGAATCGGGCGCGACTGGAGGAGGCTACCCATCCCAGTCCCCGGTATGAGGGCAAGATCGTGCGGTTTCACCACGAGGAAGGGTGGGGGTTTATTCTGTGTCCCCTCTTCTGTGATGATGTGTTCGTCAGCAGGCGGGACGTCGAACCGCGCCTTAAGAAGGGACACCCCGGCCGGAACCTTTTCCCGGGCGATACGGTCACTTTCGCTCGCCACCAGGGGGAGCGTGGGTGGTACGCCCTGGACGTCTGCAAAGTGTCCGTGAGTGACGCCACCACCTCCTCAGCCTCAGGTGACCGGCTAGCCTCTGTCGGGAGGAATGAGCCCTTCCCTCCACGTGACCCCCAAGTCTAAAGCAGCCCCGGCTGCTATTGTTGTTGTTTTATGTTGAAAATTTGCTGCTATTTTCTGTATTCTTCTGATTTATAGAGACTTTGGTCCCTGCGGACTATGGCAGGCGGTGGACTGCAATGTAAATAGTTATGCACCTATTTAGGTGCTCCCTATTGGTTTTATACAAAACCGTGCATACTTTCTACCTCAGACCTCAGAAGCAAAACCTGTCTGGAGTGGCATGTGTGGGGGTCCAACAATGGATCTTCATGCCCTGCAGCCACCCCAGGGCCCAGGTAGAGGGTTTAGGGCAGGTCCCTCTTGCTACTGAACTGACCGTCGTCACTTTAAACCAGTCCGCTGCCTAAATCAGAAGGTCTCTTGCCTTAATTTATAATTTCGCACTTTTATATATTTGTACTTTCATAATTTTATACTTTTGCATTTTTATACTTTTATATCTGTTATGCAACGTTACAAGAAGTGTGCCTCCCATAAAGGGATGATAGTTCTACTTGTTTATATAAAAATAATTTTTCTGGGTGATATTCCTTTGCAGCCCGCGGACGTGCTGTGTTTTACCAGGGGGGAATGTGGCGCCCCTGAAGGTTCGACCGCCACAGGAATGCTGCACTTCTTTAATGGAGTGTGGTGTTCCTCCTCTGAGGTAAGTCCGGTGTGATTGTGGTTACCTAGTTTTGCATCCAACACCACATTTGTCCACCAGAGGGAGCTAGTATGTACTGGGTGCTGCTCCCCTGGTTACAGGGAGACTGGGGAACACAAAGTGGTAGGAACCAGTTAGTGGGTGTGGGTGGAGGAACAGTTAGTTAGTGACACTTCTAATTTCATATTTAATAGAATGCCATCTTGGTCCTTGGTTCTTCGGTGGTTCTGAGTTAGTCCATCTGACCTGTGTGGTCTCTGACAGTGTGTCTGTCAAGTGGTTGTACTGTGCAGTCAAAATACTGTGTGTAAAGTGAATTCCCTCCGGGAGCACAGATCCTGTGTGGGCCTGCACCGGCATGGGACACAGCCCTCGTACCCCGATCTATGGGACGAGAGGGGGGTTGCAGACAAGGAATGTCTCAACCCGGCCAAGGACCAGGATCAAGAAGGCCCGGGAGCTTTAGATTGTGGCTCCCTAGCAAATGGGTCCCGGGGAGGATGCAGACGGAGCGGAGTACGCCACCTGTCCTCTTCTACCTGATCTATTCAGAGGGATTCCGGCTGCAAGAGGGGTACCGGCCCCCGACACCCTACCTCGTACTCTATGTCCAGGACGGGAAAGCCCGGTTAGGCCCTGAGGATCCCGCCAGGCTTCGGATGGAGAGGAATTGCCACCCGAGCCGTACACCTGAGAGGAGCCCAGAGGGAGACCCGGCCTATTCACACACGCACAGACGGGAAGGGGTAAAGTCTGTAGTGCAGGAACACTCTGGTGTAGGGACGCTACCAAACACTGGACTTCCTCGGAGGTAGCCGGACCCCGTCCCTGGTGGCCGCAGGACTCCGCGAGGAGCATGGAGAAGCCTTGCGCTGCTTATGATAACTGTGAGTAAAGCCTTGGAAATTCATCCCTATGGCCTCCGGACTGTTCATTACGCGCCATACCACGCGACACGGTGCCCTACTCCCGCACTACTACCCCCTTCATCCTGCCTTGCCTGCCCTGAGGCCGCGCTCCGCCTGTGGGGAGCAGCGAGAACTTTAGCCGCCATGTCATCGGGCCTCAGCGGACTGTTAGCGGCGCTGGTGGCGCATCACCAGACACCACAGGTGGCGTAGTCGACAAATTACCACTCAACCAGGATAGCCCTAACATCATTTTTAATGTGACGGCCCTGGGCACGGAACGGGTCAAGGCCACGACTGCACCCCCCCCTTCTCAACATCTGACCCGGCTCCGAGTACACCATCTTCCCAGGGCAGGGCTTGAGAGGCGTCACATGGTCAATAAACTACATACACTGTCAGCTGGGCGACATTATACTGATTAAAATGATACCTCGGTTGGTGAAATCCGTCCTGTGGTTCTTATGTAATCTTTACTTTCAGTTTGGAAATAATGATATGCTCATGCTCTGGGGAGGAACTGTGGGGGGGGGGGCTCTATCTGGTGCTCTGCTTACATATTCATCTGTATGCTCTTATGACCGCTCACTGTGTCTTCATTGATCTGCCTCCTATTTTACATAATGCATCTAGTAGTGCGGGGCTAGGTAAAATAGGAGGCAGGTCAGTGAAGGCACAGTCATAAGAGCATACAGATTTTTCACAAGGTTTGTATGTATTAAAATAGTTACAATTTCTTTGCACACTTGTAATAATCCAATATTACGCCAACACACACCACCTGAATACAGTGGCCTGTTGCAGGTGCTTGCTTTTGGAACATTAACCTACCTAACTTACGTTGTGAAGTCTTGTTTGGTAAAGGCCCATGGGGAAACCGTACACCCTACGAAAAAATTGTGTGTTGTTGTCGTGAACCTATGGGTACCTACCTAGCAATGTTACATTTTTGGGCTCCAACAAATTTTTTGCTAAGGTAGGGGAATCATTTAAAAAATTTACGGTTTTGCAATTTACACTTTACTAGTCCAATTTAACATTAATCATAAACGTCATGGCAATGCTGCTGCCTGTTACTGCATGTTTCTTTTTTGGCATGTATGAATGTAGCAACATTTCTAGGTTGTGGAATTTTTGTCAAGAAGGGGAGTTTAAACAAAATATAAAGGGTAATGTTTTGCATAAAAGTTTTACTACTCTAATTTAATAACAATAAGCGCCACAACCATAAGTCTGCTTGTTGTCGCGTGTTCTTTCTTAGCGTATACCTACCTAGAAATGTAACTTTTTAGGGTTATTGAATTTTTGGCAATGGAGTAGAATTTAAACAAAAATATATGTTTTTAAAAATAAAAAAACATTTCTCAAGTGAGAGACAATTTTAAAAAAGATATTAAAAAAGGTTACAGTTTTGCATTATTGTTTTACTAGAACAATCTAACAACCATACAAGTCATACGTGAAGGATAGCGAAGGGGGATTTAAACAAAAGAATATATTTTAACAAATACAAAAAAGGTTATCGTTTTTTACAACAGTTTTAGTAGTCCGATTTAACAAATGTATGCACCACAACATGATAAGGGTAATAGCAACTCATTCGGCTGCCCCTAGATAAATCACAAGCCCACATTTAACCATCAGTTGTAAATGGTACCGGTACATCCTGAGACTGAAGTATCCTTGTTGGGTTGAGTCCTGAATAATCAGAAATGCTGACTTGAATCTCTTAGAGAATGCCGATCTCGGTAACTCAGGGCTTCTCTAAGTCTTTAGAAACAAGGCCTCACGTGGCCTAGCCTAAGATGCTGTGTCCTTGGTTGTCCTCACCGAGATGGCTCATATCAAGCCGAGCAAAGCGTCCCACAGTCATCAAATACAGATCCAGGGTCACACCGCTCTATCCAGACCTTTTTCCAATGATGCGTAGTTTCACTCTCTCCTTGAACTCCCCTAGTAACAGTCACTAACTGCCAAACCCCTGAGATTAACCCTTACATACCTACCTCCCGGCATTTGCTTTTACGTCTTTCTTGCTGGGTAGGTGATGAGCAAGCAGAACAAGCCTCGCGTTGCCCTCCTACACTTTCTCTTCACAGTCCTCTTTCTGTTAGCCAGGTAGCATCTTCAAGTATTACATGGTTGGTATCATCATTACCATCATCATCCATAACTACTGCTTGCAGTACTCCGAGAACTCCTCCTCCTATTCTGATGTACCACCAGATATCCATCCCTGATTGTGTGTCAAAGAAAGAGGTTTAAGCTCTCAGTCATTCATTTCTTTGCAACTAAACTCTCACCTGGTTAAGATGTTAGTGTTGCACTCACTACTATACCACCTTTTGAGAAATTATGCTATAAGCTCAGCTTCGTTGGAAGATACCCAGTCATCATTATTTTTCACAGACCCCATCATAAGGGATGCACATGGTGTGGGGTGCATACACGTGTCCTCTTCAGCAAAGTGTCCTATTCGACAAGTGTCTCTGACAGTCATTTCAATGGCAACTGACTAACGTCCATCCATCTTTTCTATGTTCACACAGGTATAACATCTCTGCTTGCTGTATCTATGTCATCTGCTGAATTCTTAATTTGCAACAATTTTATGGTATAACATCTCTGCTTGCTGTATCTATGTCACATGCTGAATTCTCATCTTGGAACAATTTTATGGTATAACATTTCTGCTTGCTGTATCTATGTCATCTGCTGAATTCTCATCTTGTAACAATGTTATGGTATAACATCTCTGCTTGCTGTATCTATGTCATCTGCTGAATTCTCATCTTGCATTCTCCTATTCGACAAGTGTCTCTGACAGTCATTTCAATGGCAGTCATTCAGGGCAGGAGTCAGGTAGCCCATACTTTGTTCTCTCTTAAAACTATGTACTTTATTCCTGTGTCCATATTCCTGAGTGCTTTTTTCATCCACATGCACCGCCCCTTCCACCCTCCATCACCACTCAACCACATCTGCCCCTCCTTCCCTCTCCCATGTACTGCCCCCATGCTCTTTTTAATTTCCTGAAAATTTTCACTTTATCTTATTCAAAGATTTCGCACAATAAACCATGTCACAAATCCAAAAACGATTTGCTCTTTCTCTTTCTACTGCTACTACTTATTTCAGAGGATATCTCTCCTAACCCCAGCCCACCCTCTTCCAACCTCAACCCCTCCCCCACCTTACATCGAAACCCTGCTAACCTTATTAACATCAGTTGTACTCCTTCATCTCCCTCTTTCAATTGTGCACTGTGGAATCCACAGTCTGTATGTAACAAGCTTCCTTTCCTGCACAACTACTTTCTGACCAACTCTCTCAATCTGCTGGTCCTCACTGAAACCTGGATTCAGGATTCTGACACTGTCTCCCCTGCCACTATTTCTCATGGTGGCTTACATTTTTCCCATTTCCTGTTACCTGCGAACAGACTTGATGGTGGAGCCGCCTTACTCATGTCCCCACAATGCTCTTTCCAGGTCATCCCCCAGTTCCATCACTCTCATTCCCTTCTTTTGAGGTCCACATCATCAGGCTCTTCCTTCCCCTCTCACTCAGAATAGCGGTTATATACCGTCCCCAGGCTTACCCACCCAGTTCCTTGACCATTTTTCTGCCTGGCTGCTGCACTTCATATCCTCAGATTTACCAACCCTTATCCTGGGAGACTTCAACATCCCAATAAACAGCCCCACCACCCCATCCGCATCCCAGCTTCTATCTTTAACCACTTCTCTTGGCCTCTCACAGCTTTGAACCTCTGAAACACACAGACGGAAACACCCTTGAACTGGTCTTTGTCCGGCTTTGTTCAATCCCCTACCTAGCTAACTCACCTCTTCATTTCTCTGAGCACACTCCTACCTATCACACTTTCAGAAATCTACAAGCCATTAACCCTCATACACTTACAGACTCCCTTCACTCATCACTGTCCCCAATCTCCTCTTTTTCCTGTCCTGGTCAGGCTGTAAATCACTACAATGACACTCTAAGAAGCACCCTGGACCAAGTAGCGCCCCCTCACCCTCAGAACCTCTAGACACAGAGTAAAATAGCCCTGGCTCACACCGCAAACCCGATTTCTCCAGCGATGCTCTAGGAGTGCCGAACGCCTATGAAGGAAAACTCGCACACTAGAAATCTTTATCCACTATAAATTTATGTTGAAAACCTATAACTCTGCCCTTCACCTCAGCAAACAGTCCTACTTCACCACCCTGATCTCTTCACTATCCAGCAATCCAAAAAAACTCTTCGACACCTTTTACTCCCTCCTCAGCCCTAAAGAGCAGGCCCCTATCACGGACATTTGTGCCGAGGACCTGGCCTCCTACTTCATAGAGAAAATAGAGAACATCAGTCAGGAAATCAGCTCCCAGCCACCAAATGCCGTGACTCCTATCCCAGTCACAGAAGAAGAAGTCTCCAGGCTCCTCTCTTCTTATCATTCCACTACATGCACCACTGACCCCATACCCTCACACCTACTCCAGTCTCTCTCTTCAGTCGTCACTACTCACCTAACTAAAATCTCCAACCTCTCCCTCTCTTCTGGTATCTTCCCCTCCTCCTTCAAACACTACATCATTACTAGTGATGAGCGAGCACTAAAATGTTCGGGTACTTGTTGCTCGGGTCGAGCAAATTGGAATACTCGGGTGCTCGACCCGAGCAACGAGCCCAATGTAAGTCTATGGGAAACTCGAGCATTTTTCAGGCAACTCCCCCCGGTGGTCTGCAGAGGGCCTAAAAATTGCCCAAATCGATGGGAACAGTGCTCAAATTACATGGGGACAGCATGGGGAAAACCCCTGGAAGCATTTCTGGCTCCCAGGTAACTTCTGTCAGCAACGTTGTCAGAGGTATTATGCCACTTTTAGGGACTCACAATAAAACATACCAAAACGAAACCAAAATGGATTTTACTGGGAAATATATTAAGGAACATCCTTTCCATGACATGTACAATGTATATAAAGCAAAACAAATAATCAAAAAACAAAAATACTCCTCCACACCTTGGGCTATGTTCACACATAGCGTTTTTGATGCGTTTTTGCACTTTTTCATTGCTTTCAACCAAGACAAATGCATTCACCAGGAAATGTCATTTCAACATTTTACAACCTTATCTGGTCATGTGGTGTGTGACACATCATCAGACAGTGCTGAAAAGTCATGGGAACAGCGAGGGGAAGACCTCTGAAAGCATCTCTGACTCCCAGGTCACTGCCTAAAAGTGTGCCCATCATAAGTGATCCTTGGCGCATGCGAACAGGCCTCCCGCCATGAACCTGTCGTTGCAGACTTGCAACAATCACCGTCCACGTCCTTGCCCCACTGCAGCGTTCTGTTGTCCCTATCCCATTCCTTGGAATGCAAGCGCAAGTATGCAGGCAGACTATACTGCCAAATTTTTGACAGCTGCTCGCACTTGAAATGTGGCCTTTTAGGAGGCCGAAGCTTTTTACAACCTCATGCCAGCGGCAGCCGGGTGTCCATACTCGATCCCCAGCCGCCACTATATTTCCCGGTATCGCCCCCGCCTTCCACAAGCACGAGTCCCACAACATTACCTGTGCCCTCCCCAGTGCACTTACTGGGAAGGACCACCAAATCACAAACACATGGACAGGTGAATGTGGCCAGGGACGGTACGGAGCCAGTCCACAACTTTTTTTGCTGACAGTTGTATTTAGCTCAGTGAAAGGCATAGAGGGAAACCCTATCTACCCTGCATGTCATTTCTCACAGGAAGTCCAAAGCTGCTTTCACTTGAAATGTGGCCTTTTAGGCCCGTGGAGGCGGAAGCTATCCACAACCACATGCCTCATGCCTCGTGTCCATACTCGGTCCCCAGCTGTCACTATTTCTCCCGGTGTTGTCTCCGTCTTCTGCAAGCGCCAGCACCTGAACATAACTGCTGTGTTACGCTTGCGCCTGGACTGACTGGCGTGAGCGTGATTAGTGATCCCACTATACCATGAATTGAGGAGTGCCTGGAGGGGCGTAACTAAGTATCAACCCGGTCCAACCAAGGTCAGTCGACTCCGTGAACCAGGGAGGAACCGAGCAGAGGGACCAAGTGCTACTCCAGGTCAGACTCTGGTCACAGCTGTTGACCCACACCGGGGAATGCAGGAACAGGCAGGTTAGCTGGTATGCGGACAGGTGGGTACTGGCAGGCACGGCTGGTATGACGGCAGGTGGGTACTTAGCAGGCACGGCTGGTATGTAGGCAGGTGGGTACTGGCAGGCGTGGCTGGTATGCTGACAGGCGGGTGCTGACAGGCACGGCTGGAATGCAGACAGGCAGATACTGGCAGGTATGAACGCAGGCTGGATAGGGACCAGTACAGACTGGGATACAGAAACAGAGCCGCAGGTGCGGTGGACTAGCAGAGCAAAACCGCAGGAGCAGTGAACAAGCAGAGCGGAGCAAAACCGCAGGTGCGGTGAACAAGCAGAGAGGAGCAAAGCCGCAGGTGTGGAGAACAAGCAGAGCGGAGCTAAACCGCAGGTGCGGTGAGCAAGCAGAGCGGAGCAAAACCGCAGGTGCGGTGAACAAGCAGAGCGGAGCAAAACCGCAGGTGTGGAGAACAAGCAGAGCGGAGCAAAACCGGAGGTGCGGTGAACAAGCAGAGCGGAGCAAAACCGCAGGTGCGGTGAACAAACAGAGGGGAGCAAAACCGCAGGTGCGGTGAACAAGCAGAGCGGAGCAGAACCGCAGGTGCAGTAAACAAGCGAAGCAGAGCGGAACCGCCAGAGTGGTGAACAAGCAGAGCAGAACAGAACCGCAGGTGCGGTAAACAAGTGGAACAGAGCGGAACTGCCGGAGCGGTGAACAAGCAGAGCAAAACAGAACCGCAGGTGTGGTAAACAAGCAGAGCAGAGCGGAACCACTGGAGCGGTGAACAAGCAGAGCAGAACAGAACTGCAGGTGCGGTAAACAAGTGGAGCAGAGCAGAACCGCCGGAGCGGTGAACAAGCAGAGCAGAAAAGAGCAGAAGGTGAAGGCAGACAGGACAGGGCTCTGTTCACATGGAACAGACAGGAAAATACAGGAAGATGGTTAAAACACAGGAGGTAGATACGGAGGCAGGGAAAAGGGGACAAGCAGAACCAGATACACACAAGGTACTTACAATGAAGTAGCGAGTGGACACAAAATTCACAAACAGAAGTACAGAGACAACGAGTTGGAGTTAGGTGCAGGTTCAGACACTGCAGGCAAAGGGAAGGTACAGACATAGAGAGAAACAAGTAACGGGCTAGGACACTGTTCAGACAGGAACTGAACCGGGAACAAGATACAGGAACGAGCCTGGGAACTCAGCCCCCAGGGTGGTGGAAACAGACTAGAAGTCAGAGATACAGGTAACGGCCCTGGGTACTCGATCCCCAGGGTAGCGGAAACAGACTAGAAGTCACAGGTACAGGAAAAGGCCATGTGTACTCAGCCCCAAGGGTGGCGGACAGACTAGAGTCAGGACAGGACCTGGCACCTCAGTTGCAAAAGACAAACTGAGTGAAAATGTTGCTCAGGCACCTCCTACTGGGTGGAGGGGGTTTAAGTATCCAGTGACTCACAGCAATAGGCTGGGGACACATTAGGACTGTGCACACAGTAGTTATAAGAAACAAGAAGAAAGCTGCGCCGACGCCCTAAGCAATCGGGCAAGAGACATGGACACAGCAGGTACTGGAGCAAAGAGTTCAGCATGGACTGACAGGTAAGATTGCGGTCTTGCATGGTGGGAGGTGGTGCACCATGAAAGCACGCCACCAGGGATGTTACATGCTGGTACTTTTCTGTGGGAATTTGCTTGCCTCCTACCAGCCTGGAATATTTCCAGCAAACCATGGTACAACGCCATGGTATTAGCACTGCCCCCAGTACCAGTAGTGAAGCCATCCCCAATTTCCTTCTCAGGAATTTTATTTGGTAGACTGAGTGGCTGCCCAAATACATTTTCTCACAAAGGAGCTGAAGATAGAGTGGCAGCAGGTGCAAGTTTCTCCAGCCTGTTACATATTAGAGGGTGAACGGCAGCACATTGGATTAGTGGTTAGCACTGAAGACTTGCAGCGCTGGGATCCTGGGCACAAATCCCAGCAAGGACAACATCTGCAAGGACTTTGTATGTTCTCCCCGTGTTTGCGTGTATTTCTTCCTCAGTAGAAAAGCAGCCACAGGGTGTCCGGGAACCTTTCCACAAACTTTTCTTAGCCTGGACTGCTTCTTGGCACTGTTGGATGGTCCCACCAGAAAATCCTCTGGTGTGCCTTGGCTTCTACCTCAGGAGAGTTCATGATAGCGCTAACTTTGCAGATGCTTTGGGGCTCTTGAGCGAGGGAGAAAGGTTAGTCCTCAGAATCAAATCCTCTGGTGGGCACAATGTTTTTCAATCTGAAACAGCTTCTCAGAGGGAGTTGGATTTCACCACAGCCATATTCTTTAGCTCGGTGAAAGGACTGGCATAGAGGTAATCCGTATTTACCCCGGCTGTCATTTCTCTGTCACCAGGTTCGGCCCATTGTCACACACGAACATGCCTGGCTGTATGTTCAGCGGTGAGAGCCACAGATCAGGCTGCTGTGTTACGGCTTTCAACAACTCTGCAGCACTGGGTGATTTGTCAATTAGGCATTAAGCATGTTATCTTCATCACAGCCTGTTGCCGCTTGGCCAAGGCAGTGCTGTTAGCTTGTGACTGATGTGGTCATTTCGGAGATGGAGGAGGAGGTGCGTGAGCTGAACAATGTGATTACATTGTTGTTAAATTGGTGACGCTGTTTTTCATACTAAAGAAAGATCCTATTGTTTTGGTTTTTTTACGTTATTTTTTAAGAGAAATGCATTCACTGGGAAATGTCATTTTAACATTTTACAACCTTATCTGGCAATGTGGTCTGTGACACATCATCAGACACATCCTGTTTTATTTATGATGGAGGGACTCTGAAAGTCATAAAGCCTATTTTTATAGGGACATCAGACGACCCTTACTATTCTTAAAAGGCCAGCAGTCGGCCCAAGCTATTGCTAGAGAGCCATCAGCCGGCTATGCTTTGTTGTTCCCATTATTAACAAGTGGGTCTCCTATACTGTTATTGCGTATCCAGTGACTGCAAGGGCTGACAAAAATTTGGACGTAACCCAATATGCCTTTGAAGAGAAATAGAGGAGGGTCTCAGTAAAAAAAATGTTCCCATTATAAAGGAGCGGGTCTCCTTTAGTGGTAATGCCCATGCTGTGACTGCAAGGGCTGCCAAAATTTGGGAAAAACCCCACTAAGAATTTAAAGACACATAGAGCAGGGCCACAGTAACGAGTACGACATGTTCCCATTAGAAAGGAGATGGTCTGCTATACAGTTATAGGGTATGCAGTGAGTCCAACGGCAGACCAATTTTAGTAAAAACACCACTAAGAATTTAAAGACACAAGGAGCAGGGCCACAGTAACAAGGTACGACATGTTCCCATTAGAAAGTAGAGGGTCTGCTATACAGTTATAGGGTATGCAGTGAGTCCAACGGCTGACAATTTTAGGAAAAACCCCACTAAGAATTTAAAGACACATAGAGCTAGGCCACAGTAACAAGTACGACATGTTCCCATTAGAAAGGAGAGAGTCTGCTATACAGTTATAGGGTATGCAGTGAGTCCAACGGCTGACAATTTTAGGAAAAACCCCACTAAGAATTTAAAGACACACAGAGCAGGGCCACAGTAACGACAAATTCCCATTACAAAGGAGAGAGTCTCCCATAGTGTTGGCCTATATTGTGAAAGCAAGGACTGCCAAAAATTTGGAGGCACTTCAATGCCTCTTGGAAGAGACTTGGAGGAGGACCTCTTAAAAAAATGTTCCCATTAGAAAGGAGCGGGTCTCCTATACTTGTAATGCCCATGCACTAAGTGTATGGGCTGACAAACATTTACCCCTCGGGGGTATACATGAACATACTGTATAAAAAAATATTTTTGCGGGCATCATAAACACCCTTTAAAAAAATTAGGTGGGTGTTGCATCACGGACCACGGTCACCCTGGTGACATGGTGGTGGAGGATGAGGAGAAGGAGGAGGACAAGAGCAAATAGCCAAAATCAGGACGCGTATACCCATATGTGGGTGTGAAAAGGTGCATGGGACTATACCTCCCAAGAAAAGACACTGGATTTGGAGTTTATGTTACGCTGCTATCATTCGGTGGTGTTGAGAAGTCTGGCCCAATCCAGCCCTTGTTCATTTTTATAAGAGTCAGCCTGTCAGCATTTTCAGTTAACACGCGGATGCGCTTATCAGTTATAATTCCACCAGCGGCACTAAAAACCCGCTCTGATAAAACGCTGGCGGCAGGGCAGGCAAGGACCTCCAAGGCATAGAGAGCCAGTTCATTCCACGTATCCAGCTTGGATACCAAATAATTATAAGGCACAGCGGAATCAAGGAGAACGTTGGTAGGGTCGGCAAGGTACTCCCTCCACATCTTCCTAAACTTTGCACTCCTTGTGAGAGTACCCCACGCCTCAGGGCCTCTCCGATGGGAGGGTCTGAGAAAACTCTCCCAGAACTCTGACAGTGTTCCCCTGCCTCTGCTGGATTGAAGTTGTGTCTCTCTCGCCTGTACTCCTTGGTTGTCCAATGAATTGTGCCCTCTGCCACCAGCGTTTTCAGATGGGAATATTTTTAATAGTTCCGCAACAAGGTCCTTCTGGTACAGTCCCATTTTTGTAGACCTGTCCACCTCAGGAATAAGAGATATAAAGTTCTCCTTGTAGCGTGGGTCTAGAAGTGTCACCAACCAGTAATAACTGTCATCCAAAATTTTGAGAACGCGAGAGTCATGGGAAAGGCAGCGTAACATAAACTCGGCCATGCGTGCCAGACTACTAACAGGCAAGACTTCCGTGTCCTCACCAAGAGGATGACTGACCATGCTCTCCTCCTCCTCCTCCTCTCGCCATCCACGCTGAACAGATGGTATGACAGCTGTGCAGGTAGTACCATCTGTAGTGCATGAAACTAGCTCTTGTCCTTCCTCCTCCTCCTCCTCTTCCTCATTGTCACCCAATCCACGTTGGGATGAGATGAGGCTTGGCTGTGTGTAATGACCCTGTATGGTTCCTTGCTCCATATCATCGTGCTCCGCCTGCAATGCATCCTCTTTGATTGTGAGCAGAGAGCATTTCAGAAGACAGAGAAGAGGGATGGTGACGCTAATGATGGCGTCATCGTTGCTCACCATCTTGGTGGAGTCCTCAAAGTTTTGGAGGATGGTACATATGTCTGACATCCATGTCCACTCCTGAGGTCTTATGTGTGGAGTCTGAACTGAATACCGATGGCCTTGTTGATGCTGGTACTCAACAACTGCCCTCTTCTGCTCACAAATCCTTCCCAACATCTGCAGTGTAGGGTTTCAACGCATGGGGACATCACACACCAGTCTGTGAGCCGGAAGCTGCAAATGCTGCTGAAACACTGCAAGGGCGGCGGAAGCTGTAGCTGACTTTCTAAAATGGGCACACAGGCGGCGTACTTTAACAATCAGATCCGGCAGCTCCGGGTAGGATTTGAGAAACCACTGAACCACGAGGTTAAGCATATGGGCCAGGCATGGTATGTGTGTGAGCTCACCTCGCCTCAGAGCCGTCACCAGGTTCCGGCCATTGTCACACACGACCATGCCTGGCTGTAGGTTCAGCGGTGTGAGCCACAGATCTGCCTGCTCGTTCAGAGCTGTCCACAACTCTTCAGCATTGTGCGTTTTTTCACCTAAGAATATTAACTTCAGCACAGCCTGTTGCCGCTTGGCCGAGGCAGTGCTGCAGTGCTTCCAGCTTGTGACTGATGTGGTCAATTCGGAGATGGAGGCTGAAGAGGAGGGGGAGGCTGATGAGTATAAGGTGCAGGAGCTGTAGACCGTGGGGGCAACCCTGATTGACCTAGGGCACACAATCCTTGGCGTCGGGAGGACGTGTTCCGTCCCAAAGTCCAACTGGATCCAGGCTTCCACTATGCTAACCAAGTGTGCCTTCAGCGAAATGTACCATCCCTGCCCACAAGCACTTGTCCACGTGTCCGTGGTTAGGTGGACTTTCCTGGTAACTGCGTTGTTGAGGGCACGGCTAATGTTTTTGGACAAGTGCTTGTGTAATGCGGGGACCACACACCAGGAGAAATAGTGGCGGCTGGGGACTGAGTACTGAGGGATGGCTGCCGCCATCATGTTGCGGAATGCTTCCGTCTCCACGAGCCTAAAAGGCAACATTTCTAGCGCAAGCAGTCATGAAATGTGAGATTTTAGTAGTGTGGCCTGTGGGGCATTGGCTGCATATTTGTGCTTGCGTTCCAAGGACTGGGTTATGGACAACTGAACGCTGCGCTGGGAAAAGGACATGGACGTGATTGCTGATGCTGCTACTTGAGAGTGTGCAACAACAGGTGCAGGGCAGAAGGCATCTTCGCATTCACCATGGACAGGGGATTGGCTTGCATGCACAACAGCGGAAGAAGCAATGGTGCCACCAGAAGACACTGTTACTGGACCCTGGGGTTCGGCCCACAAAGTCGGGTGCTTTGCTGTCATGTGCCTGATCATACTGGTGGTGGTCAGGCTGGTCGTTTTGCCACCCCTGCTGATGCTGGCCTGGAAGGTGATGCAAATGGCCTTTTTGGGGTTATCAGCAGAGTCTTTAAAAAACAACCAGACCTAATAGTTGTACTAGCAACTTCCTTCGTGTTGGTGTTACGGGGAACGGTTGCCTGCCTTCTGTCTGCGGCCACCACACTGCTTCTTCCTGCCTGTTGGGGTGCTCTGCCTCCCTCCCACTGTGTGCTGCTCTCCTCGCTCTGCATGTCCTCCTGCCAGGTTGGGTCAGTTACTATATCATCCACCACCTCGTCTTCCACTTCCGCACCCTGGTCCTCCTCCTGACTTTCTGGCAATTGTGTCTCATCATCGTCCACCTCTTGTGACACTTTCCCACCGTCACCTTCATGTGACCGTGGCTGCTCAAATATTTGGGCATTGCTACATGCGATCTCCTCTTGCCCCTCTTCAAGTGGACCGGGCGAGAGGCCCGAATCTATAAATGGAAAAGTGAACAGCTCTTCAGAGTGTTCAAGTGTGGGATCAGTTGTCTCCGGGCACTCGGCATGGTGGGAGGAAGGAGGATCAGGGTGAAAAATATGCGGTCCAGACTCACGGCTACTGAGACTTGAACGTGTGGAAGACCACAGGTGGTGGTGCCTAAGTGAATGGAAGCATTTTCCGCTATCCAACCAACAACCTTTTGGTGTGCTGCAGTCCCCTAGGAATTGGCACAGGAAGGCCGGGGGAGAAGATGTGTGTGTTTGTTGTGGCACAATTTCAGCTTGCCCACGGCCTTGTCCTCGGCCTCTGCATGCAACATCACCATCACGTCCAGTTCCCCGTCCCATGTCACGTGCCTTGCCCATTTTAAATGGAGGACAATATCTTCCACGCTCACTACAAATGACTGAGTTTGGAGCAAACTTATATGTGATCCGTGAGACGGAGAAAAACAGGTAACCATAAATAAAACAACTTATACACTTCAAATCCTCCATCGTGCGGGTAACTGGCCTCTAGTGGCCCTAGTGGACCTACGGAGCTGACTGTCTAGCCCCGAACTACAGGGTGTAGGAACTGTCAAGGTTAAACTGGGCAGCTGTCCACGGGCCCTTTGGCTCACTAGAGGCATGGCAGGTTCACTATAAGCAGAGGGTTGATCCTCCTGGTCTGCTGGTATGGGGTCTTCTGCCTCCTGGACCGGCTGTTCTTCCAGCTCTAGCTGTTGCTCCGTAGGTGCTTGGGATGCTGGTTGGAGGAAGGTGAGTACGGGTACCACAACTGCGCCATTGACTTGAGTCCAAGACCGAGGGAAGTCTCCGAGCACAGTACTAACCATATCTTCCCTTTCCTCTACGGGTCGAGGGTCTTCTTGTTCCTCTTCAGGGTTCCGTAGCTGTTCGGGACACTTCTTCAGGTGATCCCGGGATACAATGGTTGTGGTTTCCCCTCCGTCTTTACTGATGGTACAGACCTTTGGGTTGTCGTGGCTTGAGGGCAGTACGATGTACGGGTCCTTCTCCCACTGGTCGTCCAACTTGTGGAGCCGCCTTTTCCTCTTCAAGACCTGCTCTCCGGGTACCAGGGGAACAGCGGGAGCACACTGGTTGTAAGTTTTCTCTTGTCTTTCCCTAGCTTGACAGAGACTTCGCTCCACGCTCTCCTGTACTTTCCGGTACTGCTGCTGCCTCTCTGTGTCCCAGTCTGCTTCTGGTGAGGTGTCCTCAGGTGTCAGGACTCCCATCTCCAGGTCAACAGGTAGCTTCCCAGGTCTTGCCCTCATCAGGTAAGCCGGGGTACAGTTGGTGGAACCTACCGGGATGTGGTTGTATAGGTCCACTAGGTCGGGCAGCCTCTCAGGCCACAGACTGCGTTCTTCCAGGGGCAATGTTTTCAGAAGATCTATCACCACCTGGTTCATTTTCTCACAAAGTCCATTAGTTTGCGGATGATAGGGTGTCGTCCTTATCTTCCGGCAGCCATACAGAGTGCAGAATTCTTGGAAGACCTCCGCTTCAAAGGCAGGTCCCTGGTCTGTCAACACTTGGTCCGGGTACCCGTGTGGACGGCAGAAATGCTGCTGGAAGGCTCTAGCTGCTGTTCGAGCTGTTAAGTCCTTGACGGGGACGACAACCAAGAACCGGGAGTAGTGATCCACGATGGTTAGTGCGTAGACGTAGCCACTTCTGCTTGGGGTCAGTTTTACATGATCCAAGGCTACCAGTTCCAACGGCTGCCGGGTGACGATGGACTGCAGGGGAGTCTTCTGGCTGGCACGGTCCTTCCTCCTCAGGTTGCACGGGCCACAGTCTCTGCACCACCTCTCGATGGTTCCCCTCATGCCTACCCAATGGAACCGCCCGCGCAGCAGGAACTCCAGCTTCTTCCATCCGAAATGCCCAGCTCCATCGTGGTATGCCTCCATCACCATGGCTGCGTCTCGTCGTGGCACCACTACTTGCCAGATTAGTTCATGCGTCCGGGAGTTAACCATCCTGCGGCACAACTTCCCCTTGTAAAGGAACAGTCTACTCTTTTCTGCCCACAGTTGCTTGGCTTCCTCCGGAGCGTCTGGGTCAAGGCGAGCCTCTGGCCGAGTCAGCATCTCCTTCACCAGCCGGACGGCAGGGTCACTGTCTTGCGTTTCCACCCAGTTGTAGTGAGGTAAGGGGTTAAGCGTAGTGCCTTGCTTACTCCTTACCCGATGGGAATACTGGATAGTCCCATGACGGTGAAACGCGGGGAGTTCGACTTCTTCCAGTCCCTCTGGATCTTCTCCTACGTCCGGTAGGTTTGGCATCCTGGACAGGGCGTCCGCGTTGGTATTGGAGCGTCCTGCCCGGTATTTGATGGTGAACTCGTAGTTGGACAGGCGGGCCATCCATCTCTGCTCTAGGGCACCGAGTCTTGCCGTGGCCAGGTGTGTCAACGGGTTGTTATCCGTGTACACGACGAACCGGGAAGAAGCGAGGTAGTGCTTAAAGCGTTCGGTGACTGCCCACACCACTGCCAGGAACTCTAGCTTAAATGAGCTGTAATTCTCAGGGTTTCTTTCGGTGGGTCGCAGTTTTCGGCTGGCGTAAGCGATTACTCGCTCTTTCCCCTGCTGGATCTGGGACAGCACTCCATTAATCGTTGGAAGGTTCCTGGTGCGTTGCAGAGTCCGAACGGCATACAGGTAAACTCGCTAAGTCCCATCGGGGTGGTGAATGCGGTCTTCTCCCGGTCCGCCTCTGCTACAGGAACCTGCCAGTACCCACTAGTGAGATCCAAGGTAGAGAAGAAGTTAGCAGATCTTAAAGCAGCCAAAGACTCCTCTATCCTTGGTAAGGGGTACGCATCCTTGTGTGTGATACGGTTGATTTTCCGGTAATCTACACACATCCTCATGGTGTTGTCTTTCTTTTTGACTAAGACTAGTGGAGCTGCCCAGGGGCTACAGCTATCCCTGATCACCCCAGCCTCCTTCATGTCTCTAAGCATCCCCTTGGCGTGTTGGTAGTGTGCAGGGGGTACGGGTCGATACCTCTCTTTAATGGGAGGATGGTCTCCCGTGGGGATGTGGTGTTCTACCCCCTTGACTCGCCCGAAGTCTAACGGGTGTTTACTAAACACTCTCTCGTACTCTTGAACCACCCGATAGACTCCCTGTTTCTGGTGTGAGGGAGTGGAGTCAGTACCCAAATGTAGTTGCTGACACCAGTCCTCCATTGTTTTCTTAGAGCCGTTACCTTCCTCCGGGTGAGATGGAGGCAAGGGTTCCACAGATTGTATAGCATTTTGGTTAATGGTATATAATTTGGCTAGCGTGGCATACCGGGGCAGGTACACTTCCCTCTTCCCGATATTGATTATGCGAACGGGCACCCTCCCATGGCGTACATTAACCACCCCCCGTGCTGTCAAGATGGTGGGCCTACTGTCTGAGTAAACTGGTTCTACCATTGCCTGGTAATCTCTACCTCTCAGACCAATAGCTGCCCGGCACCAAATCATCATTTCACTTTTTGGGGGCATGGCAATAGGGAAAGGGTCACACATTCTCACGCTACCAATCTCACCGCCGGAGAGTTCCACCTGTTGCCGTCGCATCAGTGCCCGGATCTCTTTTTGGAGCACTCGCTGCTCGCCGGAGCTGGCGTTCTTGGCAACCTGCTGTAAAAGGAAAATCACCTCTGCAAGACAATTTTCAATTACATTAGTTCCTAGAGTTATCTTTGGGTGACTCTCGTGTTTGTCAATGTCTACAATGATCAGTCCCTGTGCTGCCAGTTCGACTCTACCGATTTTAATGGTCACCTCTTTAAATCCAATCTGTGGCACGGGCTGACCATTGCTGGCGATGATACTCAAGTCGTCGTCAGGGTAGCGGGTGATATCCGAGTCATTCCAGTACTGCTTGAAGAGCACGTACGGGATGGTGGTGACCTGTGACCCGGTGTCCAGTAGGGCACTCATAGGAATGCCATCCAGTACCACGGGTAAGAATGGACGTCCTCCCACATATTTGTCACGCCAGTTCGATGGGCCTGGTGATCTTTTTCCTGGGGGTTGGCCCTCTACCCCAGGTTGTGCCAGTTTAAAGGACAGTACCTTGCCATATGTCCGGGTTGATTGCAGCGGCGGCAGATGGGTCGTCCGTCCTCGTTGTATCGGTCGCTGGGTCTCCCTCTGGCTGGTGGGGTCCTCCTTGGTCGACGCCACGGGATGTCCTCCGGTCCGGATGCCAGCTGGATCTTCCCTGGAGTGGAAACCTGTAAAGACTGCACAGTTCGTGTTAGCGCAGCAACGCTTTTAGCTAGCTCTTGGACCTGATGGTGCAGGTCTGGAGCCGGGTCATTGTTCAAAGCCTGCGCATCAGCTCCCACAGGCCCTGCCGACAAGGGTGCCGCCTCCTGGTGGTAAGTGGTAGTGGGGCGTCTGTGGGTCACAACGCCACCTGGTGCCGGTTCTTGGAGCACCCGGATGGCTCTGTCCTTGAACTGTGCAAATCCCAGATGAGGGTCCTGTAAGGCCATTGCCCGCAACTGGGTTCGGTGGGCATTGCAATATAAACCCTCTATAAATTGTTCAGTCAACAGCCTGTCCTCGTCTCCCACGCCGTCAGGGTCGGTCTGCTTAATGGCTCTCAGGGCCTCTTGTAGGTTCAGGGCATAGTCCCTTATACTCTCGTGTGCTCGCTGCTTGCACCCGTAGAATCTAAGCTTGATCTCGGCTGAGGTGCGGGTATCAAAGGTGTCCCTCAGCCGGGTTAGTATCCCTGCGACAGTCCTCCCCCCAGGTGGCCAGGACTTTACCTCCCTTCGGGCTGCCCCAGTTAATTGGGCCACCAGGATGCTCACTTTTTGCTCTTCTGTGAGGGGGTACACCTGGAAGAGGCTATCCAGCTTTTCTCTAAAGTCATGCAGGGTATGTGACTCCCCTGAGTACTGGGGTAGCCAGGCCGCTCCCGGGATATAGGGCATGGTGAAAGGCATGACTGCAGCAGCGGTGACGCTGGCGGGGGTTGAGGCAGTGAAGCTCTCCTCCGTATCCGACATCCTCCTCCCCCCTAGTGGACCGTGGCCTACCTTGCGATGATCCTCTTCCGTAGGCCGCGGCTCCGCAGTAGATCGTCAGGGTTGAGGACCTTCCGTCGCGCTCCTATGACGTCGGCGTCTGCTGGGCTCCTTCCAGGACCTTACGCGACGTCCGGACGTGAGGCGGGGCTTCAGTTCTCGCACGCTTTCGGAGTCCACGCCCCTCTTCTTCCCGCGCGACGTCTTCAAGATGGCGTCCAACGGCGGGAAAACTCCACGGAAGGCGGGAAGAAGGCTGAAAATGGCGCCGGATGGCGGGAATCTTCACCGATGGCGGGAAGAAGGCTGAAGATGGTGCCGGATGGCGGGAATCTTCACCACAGGTAAGTTTGAACAGTCTTTTTCAGGCACGCAGTACCCGGTGGTTGCGGGCACGAAATCCTGCCGACTACGCCAAAAGTTGACGCGCCCCTGGGCCTGTGTCGCGCTGCGTTGCGCACGCGGGAGCTTACCCGGAGCCGGATCTGTTGAGGGTTGTAGTCTCGTGGCGGTGACCCGGTCCGTGCCCAGGAAGTCAAACTGAGCGGCGATGTATCAGCGGTAGATGTTGGACGACTACGCCACCCGTTGAGTACAGCTAAGGAGCTGCTGCTGCAGGGCAGACCGCTGAGGCCGGTGGTAGGATTGTGCAGCGTGATAGTATAACCCCCAACGGGAGGGGTATGGCCTCAGGGCAGCCGACGTGGATGATGGGGGTAGCAGGAACCACTCGGAGATGGTACGGTGTAGTTCAGGGTCTTTACTGGTGACAAAGATAGACCCTCCCGGAGTACTGGCTAGCGATTGGGGCCTGGTCAGTCCTTGAGCAGATGGGATCTCCCCTGGCCAGGCGGAGTTGTAGGCCTCCCAAACTAACTGTACTCTTCTGGCTACCTTGCTAGAGGCGGGTATAAGTAGCCCACGTCCCTCAGTGTACCGTGTGGTGCTCACCCGTATGGCCGGTGACTCGGGGCCTTCGGGTTTCTTGGCCAGAGGACCTGGAATCCCCTGCCTGACGGATTCTGCTGCTGGGTAGGAGTTAGTCCCCACAGCCTCGGACTCCGGGTCCGGTAAGAAATCTTCTCAGTCAGGGCGAGCTCTGCAGCTGCCAGCCCCTGACTCCTTGTAACACTGCTCCCACAGAGCTCCTGATGTTCTGTTCCTATATTTGCTTCTTTTCTCTGTCTCTACTTCTTCTCTACTCCCTAACCCTGCCTCAGCCCTAGGTTTATATAGGGGAAGTTCTTCCCCTCCCAGGACTGGGCAGGAGGTGTGGCATGCATAGGATCCCTGACCAAGAGACCTCCCACCTGCTCTCAGACGTAATATCTCTATCACTGTGGCAACCAGACCCCTGGGGTGTCACAGATGGAGAAAACAGAGTTTTAAATCAAACTGGCATGAATTGCTTCAATGACACACTGAAAGAAATTTTTAATGGAGGCCAGAAATGGCAGTATTTTCTGACAATGTATATGTGATCCGTGTGACGGAGAAAACAGAGTTTTAAATACCTGGCATGTAGGTAAGTAGTTTGAACAGCAAACCAGTGTCAAAAATGTCGCTGACCTGAGACGTCACAGGGAGCGCACAGCAGGAAGACAGCGGATCTGCGGAGGCACGAGGAGAGGTAAGTTTCCGGCTGCCGGGGCCCTGAGCAAGCGAGGGAGATGGGCGGGCGCTGGCACCTCTCACCTCCATCCATAGCTTGGCGGGGAGCCCGACGGCGAGTGGGCCCGCTGCCTGCTCAGGACCCCGGCACTTGCCCGGGTGCGCCGGGTGCTGCAGAGGGCCCATTACCAATCATATCGGCAGTGCTGCCGATATGATTAGCGAACCAGGGGGGCCCTCTGTTCTCCGTACAGGGCCCAGGGGGTGTAGAGGGCGGGGCTTGGGGGCATGGCCATCGGGACCCGGGGCCCACCGGGGGTTTTGCCGATCCTCTGGTGGGCCAGTAGGACCCTGTCAGGGGCTCCCGAAATGCAACAAGGCGTCCGCTCTTGATTCCAGCCAATTTTGCGTTCAAAAAGTCACACAGTTCTCCTTCCCTTGTGAAGCCTGATGTGCGCCCAAACAGTGTATTTTCCCCACATATGGGGTATTGGCGTACTCAGGAGAAATTGCACAACAGTTTTTAGGTTCCATTTTCTCCTCTTACCCTTGTGAAACTAAAAAAATTGGGGCAAAAAGATCATTTTTGTGGAAAAAGTTAGATTTTTTTTATTTTCACGGCTTCATGTTCTAAACTTTGGTGAAGCACCTGGGGGTTAAGGGTGCTCACCACACATCTAGATAAGTTTACTCAGGGGTCTAGTTTCCAAAATGGTGTCACTTGTGGAGGTTTTCCACTGTTTAGGCACATCATGGGCACATCCGCTAATTATTCAAGCAAATTTTACATTCAAAAAGTCAAAAGGCGCTCCTTCCCTTCCGAACCCTGCCGTGCGCCCAAACAGTGGTTTTCCTCCACATATGGAGTATCTGCTTACTCAAGAGAAATTGCACAACAAGTTGCATGGTACAATTTCTCCTGTTACCCTTATGAAAATGCAAAACTGGGGACTGAAAAACATTTTTGTGGGAAGAAAACGGAATTAGTCTTACCGGTAATGATGTTTCCAGGAGTCCACATGACAGCACCGTAGGAGGAGTAATCTCATATCCTGTGTAGGGACAGGAAGCACAAGAGATTAAAAGCCCTCCCACCTCCAACCTCCTTCTTTCCAAGAACCACATTGGCTTGGTACAACAAAATTTTTATTTTTATTTTTAGACTTGCTTAGACATATGTTAGAATCACATACAGTAGCAATATAGGGAGGGAAATAATGGTGCTGTTATGTGGACTCCTGGAAACATCATTACCGGTAAGACTAATTCCGGTTTTCCAGTACATCCCCATGACAGCACCGTAGGAGTATACCCAAGAACTCATAGCTTAGGGTGCGTTAACTGCATGAAGTACCTTCCTACCGAATGCAGATCTCTGCTGTGAGAGAACATCTAGGTTGTAGTGTTTGCAGAAAGTAGTCTGTCCTGACCATGTGGCTGCGGTACATATCTGTTCAATGGTATCCCCTGCTCTAGTTGCCCATGAGGTGGAAATTGCTCTGGTGGAATGGGCTTTGATAGTTTCAGGGGGAGGCTGTCCTTCTGAAAGATATGCTAAATTAATCATGGATGTAACCCATCTAGCTAAGGATGCTTTTGAAGCCTTCCTGCCTCTATTTTTTCCCCCAAACTGTATAAAAAGATTAGAGTCTAATCTCCAGTTCCGAGTGGCTTCCAAATAGGCCAACACTGCTCTGCAGACATCGAGATGGTGGAACACTTCCTCCCTCTGATTCCTAGGGTTTTCGCAGAATGATGGAAGAATCACTTCTTGGTTTAAGGTCATTGATGACACCACCTTCGGGGAGAAACTTGGATCCAGCTTCAGAATGATGCAATCATCCCGAATCTGCATACAAGGCTCGACAATAGATAGAGCC
This sequence comes from Phyllobates terribilis, assembly GCF_046119375.1. Classification (NCBI taxonomy): domain Eukaryota; kingdom Metazoa; phylum Chordata; class Amphibia; order Anura; family Dendrobatidae; genus Phyllobates; species Phyllobates terribilis. The sequence goes on along the minus strand of NW_027362763.1, from coordinate 518,865,769 downwards.
TGGATTTTACCCAACCGTTTAGCCGTGGTGATTGCCACCAAGAAGACTGTTTTCAGAGTCAAGTTCTTTATTCCCAATTCATTAACTGGGCCGAAGGCAGGCTTACAAAGGACTCTCAGGACAAGATTCAGATCCCATGGAGGTGACTAGCCCAGGGGAATGGGGATTACTCGGTACCCGGGCCTTTAGCCTGGCCTTAGGGATGTTGCGGTGGTCGGCTCCCGGGCTCGTACCCTGGGGTCTCTCTTTAAAAAGGGTGGATAATTTGTTACGTTTATAAAAGTTCATGACACCACCTGTGGTCTCTGGTGAGGTTCACCAGCACTGCACAGTCCACTGAGTTCGTTGATAAGGCAGCTCGATGGTATAGCTCCTCACAGGTGGAGCTAGGCCTCAGGGCAGTGTAGGAAGAGGGATGCAGGACAGAGGTGACCCTGCCAGGTCAGAGCAAGAACAGAGACAGACACGATGGTCACTTCAGTACCTTTTACTGATGGAAATTCAGGCACATCCCGGAGCACTGTAGGGTGAAGGGTGCATGTCAGGATCCTCCCCAATGAGCGGGTTTTGGGCCCCCTGTTTCTTGCCTCTGCGTAGTAAGTTTCTGACCAGCCTGGAGCTAGGCCTAACTTTGTCTTGGTCCTGCGCTGGCTGACTTTGTGGTAGGGCCTTCTCTTGGAGTACACGCACCTTAGCTGCAGGCTTATGTGTCTCCTGGCTCTGTTACATATCAGCACTTTAGCGATCCTGGGGCTTGCAGTTCTCCAGGGATTCCTGTTATATCTAACTGGGTCATAGAGATCCCAGCAAACTACGGACCCGGTGTCCGGTAACTGCTTCGGGGTGAGCTAGTTAAGCTACTCAGTCCCCCTATGTATTAACTCTCCACTCGCCTTCGGCCTACTCGGGCCCTCACTAGGCTACTCACACTAACGGCAGCTTGCCGCGCTTCACCGATCTTATGGCGCCGGCACACCTAAAGCTCACTACTCTGAGCTACAACTGAGTCTTGATCTGGATAAGCTCTACTGCAGGATAGCAATTGCAGGAGCGGGAACAGACTTTTCTCCTCTGAGGTAACCCTTCTCAGACTGTACTGGACTCACTGCTAAGCCAGACTAACTGCTGCCTGGCTCCACCTTCCCTATTTATCTATCCCTAACGGGCTCCCTCTGGTGGTCTGAGGTGGAAGGTGGAGATGTGTGAATGGTTATGGGGGCCTCTTGTGGAGGAATCCATCAATACACCCTTCTAGGATCTGTGATACCAAGCGCAGCTGGGCGTCACAGAGGGGAAGAAATTTTCTGGGTAGGCCTAAGTGTTGGAATAATACATATTAATCTGTATGTGTATTGCAACAACTACTGTGCTGTTTCATATGTTGTGCATATTGTGAGGTTGTTAACAAAGTTTAGTTAAAAAAAAACAAAAAAACTCACACAGACAGGATGCCCCCTCCTTCTCTTCCTGTGTTGTTGTTATATGTCTTTGATTTTCTCATGCTGCAGTAACACCAGACTCCATGCTGTGCCTATGCTGGATATGAATAAACCTTCATTCTGTGTTCTAAACTCTGGATGTCACGCTGATTAATCCTCTGCTAACACTAAGTCTCTGGATAGCCTTGACAAACCTGATTATCCAGGGATGCATGGACAATGATGTGTCGAAGAAAGCACCTAGTGCCACAATCTGCACCTTCAGGGTACTTGGTCTAGGACCTGCGTCAAATCCTGCCTGCAAGAAATCAAGGATCGCAGGGATGTCTGGCTGAGAGGTGTCTACCGTCCTGTGGAACTGACAAAAGGTCTTCCAGACATTTTTATATATGGCCTGAGTTACAGGTTTTCTAAAAGCCTGCATAGTCTGGATCACTCTGGCGGATAATCCCTTATTCTTCAGGATCTCCCCTTCAGAAGCCAGGCTGAGAGCTGGAGTTGTTGAAGATTCCGATGCAACAGTGGACCTTGCGTCAGAAGATCCTCCTGAAATGGTAAAATGATTGGGTCTTCCAACGCTAGATGATGTAGAAGGGAGAACCAACTCCTCCTTGGCCAGAACGGGACAATTGCTATGACTGTCGCCCGATCTTCCTGAATTTTCCGCAGCATTTTTGGAATTAGAGGGGCAGGTGGGAAGGCATATGTTAGGCCTTCTCCCCAATATTGTGAGAGAGCATCCACTGCCAGAGGATGATCTCCTGGGTCGAGAGAGGAGAAAGATGTTGTCTTTGCATTCGTTCTGGATGCAAAAAGGTCTAGGTGCGGCTGACCCCATCTGCGATTTAGGTGCTGGAACACCTCTTCGTTCAGTTCCCATTCTGAAGCCTTCATCTGACGCCTGCTGAGATAATCTGCCTCCTGATTGTCGGATCCCCACAGGTGAACTGCTGAAATGGAGCTCACTATTTTCTCTATCCCTAAGAATATCCTTTTGGTCAGGGACTGGAGAAGTGGATGTCTTGGTCCGCCCTGATGTCTGATGAAGGAGACTGCCGTGATGTTGCGTCATACCTAGAGGAGATCCTGCCACCACCAGGAAGTCGTCCAAGTACGGAATGATGGTAATATCCCTGAGTCGGATATAGGCCACCACCTCTGCCATGATCTTCGTAAAGATTCTGGGAGCAGATGACAGGCCAAAGGGAAGACATCTGAGCTGGTAGTGTAGAATCTGACTGCCTGATGGTAGTGCAAACCTCAGATATTGCTGACTTTAGGAATGTATTGGCAGATGGTAGTATGCATCTCTGAGGACCAGGGTGCACATTACCGCATCTGCGTCTATAAGAGGAATGGCTGATCTTACTGATTCCATGCGGAATTTTTTGTAACGAACCCACCGGTTTAGGGGTTTCAAGTTGATTATTGTACGGAACTCCCCTGATGGTTTCTTTATTGAAAACAGAGAGGAGTAATGGCCCTGATGTTGTTCGTGTTCCGGAACTGGCACAATAACCCTCTGATGTAGAAGCTTCTCTATGTCTGCCCGTAGAGGGAAAGAGAGGAAAGGGAACCCTTTGTCAGGCGGAATTTTTGCGGGGGATATTGAAAAAATTCTATCCTGTAACCCTGTGCTATAGTTGTTAGTATCCAGGGATTTTGAGGGACCCGATGCCAACTGTTTTTGAAATACTTTAATCGCCCCCCCACTCTGACATAGTCATTGTCGTTTTGGACGGGAGCTAGTACTGGGCTGGTATTTCCTATCTTTTTTCCCCTTATTAAAACTCCAGCTTGTGGGCCCCCTTTTTTCTGAGTGTTATATTTACGGGAGGGGAAAGGTTTACGAAAGGGCTGCTCCTTCTTTTTCTCCTCGGGGAAGCCCTTCTTTCTATCGGACGCTTTTTCTAGAATGTCATCTAGTACAGGTCAGAATACTCTGAGCCCTGAAAATGGAATAGAGCACAGCTTGTTCTTAGAAGCTGTATCTCCAGACGATGTTTTTAACCAAACAGCTCTACGGGCCAAGTTAGAAAGCACATTATTTCTGGCCGCAAATCTGACGGATTTCGCCGAAGCGTCGGCCAAAAAATTTGTTGCCATCTTTAACAGGGGCAATGATTGAAGGAGAGTTTCCCTCGGGGTGCCATCCCGTAGGTGACTCTCTAACTCTTCTAGCCAGATTCTCATGGATCTGGAAATAGATGTAGCAGCGATATTAGATTTAATGATTGCCACTGAAGATTCCCAGGCTTTTTTCAAAAGTCCGTCCGCCTTCCTATCCATAGGATCTTTAAGTCCTGACGAGTCCTCAAAGGGGATAGAGGTTTTCTTGACCACTTTAGCCACTGGGACGTCAATTTTAGGAACAGTGTCCCACACGTTGGTGTCCTCTGGGTCAAAAGATAGTCGGGCGCGGAAGTCTCGTGGTATAGAGAGTCTCTTCTCTGCATCTTCCCATTCCTCCAGTATCATGTCCTTCACATGAGCATTAACAGGGAAAACCATGGATTTCTGGGTTTTAAGACCACCAAACATTTCATCCTGAATATTACTGCTCTTCTCCGTCTCCTCTACTTGCATCGTGTTTCTGACGGCTCGCAGAAGAATATCCATACCATCTGAGTGGAACATATATCTTTTCCGTTCCCCGCCCTGAGCTAGACTAATGGTCTCACTGTCAGAGTCGCCAGATGGGTCAATTTCACCCTCAGAAGGTGGTGCTATATCTTCTCTGGGTCTTTTGGGTCCTGGAACTTCCTGGACTCCTGAACCTGGGGGCTGTAGAGACGTGATAGAAGCCTGAACTTCTTCTTTAATTATACTGCGCATTTCATTTAATAAAGCCCCGTGCTCCTTCTTTAGCATGGAGGCTCTACATTCAGCACATAGACACTTTGTATATGAGTCGGGAAGTTTGATGTTACAATCCAGGCACCTCTTGGATTTTACTGTGACCTTTTTCCCCATATCCTTCTTTTTTTTTCAGAAGGAGGTGGTAACTGCCCAGGGATATCCTATAAAATATATATATGGAGGGCCTGGTAAGCGTAAGTCCCATTAGCCATATAAAAAAGGGTAATGGTACACTTACATGACTCTGGGACGATCCAGGGTGGGTATCAGGGTGTGACATGTCAGCCATTGTACTGCCAGGGGTGCCAAAGCTGTAAGCCTGCCTATTCTGCTCCCAAGCCCCCCTTCTTATACCTTACCTGGTCGTCCAGTCATTTTCTCCTACTCCCTGGCGTCTGGTCTAACCGCGGTTTGAATTTCCCCCACGACCGCCACCGGAAGTCGTCATCTCCGGACTTCCGGTTTCGACGCCGGGCGGTCCTGGAGCCGGGAGAAGCCGGACCCGCACAGAGCAGGACGCCAAGAACCCCGGCGATGGGGGAGCGGCACCTGGAGGCTCCAACACACCGGAGGGCTGAGGGAGTGTCGGCCCAGGACCTGCTTGATGGCGAGAAGGAGAGAGCCGCTGCCCCCCCGATCCCCCGGGGTCCAGAGGTTAAAACTTTTTCTTCAGTGCTCCTGCACCAGCGCTCCTCCTGCACTCCCTCTCCTGTGTAGGGACAGGAAAAACACTGAGAAGGTTGGGGGTGGGAGGGCTTTTAACCTCTTGTGCTTCCTGTCCCTACACAGGATATGGGATTACTCCTCCTACGGTGCTGTCATGGGGATGTACTGGAAATGTGAAAATTTTATTTTCACGGCTCCATGTTATAAACTTCTGTGAAACACCTGGGGGTTCAAGATGCTCACCACACATCTAGATAAGTTCCCTGAGGGGTCTAATTTCCAAAATGGTATCACTTGTGAGTGGTTTCCACTGTTTAGGCACATCAGGGGCTCTCCAAACGCAACATGGCATCCGCTAATTATTCAAGCAAAATTTACATTCAAAAAGTCAAATGGCGCTCCTTCCTTTCCGAACCCTGCCGTGCGCCCAAACAGTGGTTTTCCCCCACATATGGGGTATCAGCTTACTCAGGAGAGATTGCACAACTAGTTGCATGGTGCCATTTCTCCTGTTACCCTTACGAAAATGCAAAACTGGGGGCTGAAAAACATTTTTGTGGGAAAAATGTGAAAATTTTATTTTCATGGCTCCACGTTATAAACTTCTGTGAAGTACCTGGGGGTTCAAGATGCTCACCACACATCTAGATAAGTTCCCTGAGAGGTCTAGTTTCCAAAATGGTGTCACTTGTGGGGGGTTTCCACTGTTTAGGCACATCAGGGGCTCTCCAAATGCAACATGGCGTCCGCTAATTATTCAAGCAAATTTTACATTCAAAAAGGCAAATGGCGCTCATTCCCTTCTGAGCCCTGCTGTGCGCCCAAATAGTGTTTTTTCCCCATGTATGGGGAAATTTTACAACAAAATTTGGGGTCCAATTTTCCTGTTACCCCTGCAAAAATAAAAAAATTGGGATCTAAAGTAACATATTTGTGAAAAAAGTTAAATGTTCATTTTTTTCTTCCCCATTCCAAAAATTCCTGTGAAACTTCTTGAATGTGGTTTTAAGCACCTTGAGGGGTGTAATTTTTAGAATGGTGTCACTTTTGGGTATTTTCTGTCATAAAGGCCCCTCAAAGTCACTTCAAATGTGATGTGGTCCCTAAAAAAATAGTTATGTAAATTTTGCTGGAAAAATGAGAAATCGCTGATCAACTTTTAACCCTTATAGCGCACTAATAAAAAAAATTTTGGGTTCCAAAATTGTGCTGATGTAAAGTAGACATGTGGGAAATGTTATTTATTAACTATTTTGTGCAACATATCTCTCTGATTTAACGGAATAAAAATTAAAATTTTGAAACTTGTAAAATATTCAAAACTTTCGCCAAATTTCAATTTTTTTCACAAATAAACCCAAGTGATATCGAAGAAATTTTACCACTATCAGGAAGTACAATATGTCAGGAAAAAACAGTCTCAGAATCAGTGGGATCCGTTGAAGCGTTTAAAAGTAATTACCTCATAAAGTGACAGTGGTCAGAATTGTAAAAATTTACCTGGTCATTAATGTGCATACTACCCTTGGGGGTAAAGGGGTTAAAAGAACAGCAAAAAAGCGTATTTCATGCAATATTTTTCCTGCCAACACATTTGGATTTGCAGTAGAATTTTCTGCTGGAAATCCTGAATGTATGCACATAGTCTTTGTCCCTGCCCTGTGTCCATCCCCCCATTCATTATACATACTGTTCAAAATAATAGCAGTCTAATATGACTAATCAGATTAATCACTGTTTTTGGTATAACTTATATTACCACATATCAAACAATTTACCAGTTGGTGCAGTAGATTCTAAGAAAACCAACAGACTCGGCATTCATGATCTGCATGTTTTTGAGTCTGTGTATTTTAATAATTAATTGAAAGGGGGTGTGTTCAAAATAATAGCAGTGTGGAGTTCAATTAGTCAGGTCAATCATTCTATGAAGAAAAAGGTGTGAATCAGGTGGCCCTTATTTAAGGATGAAGCCAGCACTTGTTGTACATGCATTTCTCCTTGAAAGCCTGAGAAATATGGGTTGTTCTAGACATTGTTCAGAAGAACAGCGTACTTTGATTAAAAAGTTGATTGGAGAGGGTAAAACTTCTAAAGAAGTGCAGACAATGATAGGCTGTTCAGCTAAAATGATCTCCAATGGTTTAAAATGGATTAAAGAATAGCTATAATGGCAAAGGTACAGCCAATGATCAGCTCCAGGATGATCAAAGACCGTCTCAAGTTACCTGTGAGTAGACACAAAAGACAATTTTCAAAGTCATGAAAATACAGAAAAATCTTTAAATGAGAAGGTGTGTCCAAACTTTTGGTCTGTACTGTATATGTGATCTGTGTGATGGAAAAAACAGAGTTTTAAATACATTGCCTGCAGGTAAGTAGTTTGAACAGCAAACTGGTGTGATTTGCTTCACTGACACACTGAAGGAAATTTTTAATGGAGTCCAGAAATGGCAGTATTTTCTGACAACGTATATGTGATCCGTGTGACGGAGAAAACAGAGTTTTAAATACCTGGCCTGTAGGTAAGTAGTTTGAACAGGAAACAGGTGTCAAAAACATCGCTGACACAGTGAAAAAAAATTGGAATGGAGTCCAGAAATGGCAGTATTTTCTGAATACGTATATGTCATCCGTGTGACAGAGAAAACAGAGTTTTACATACCTGGCCTGTAGGTAACTAGTTTGAACAGCAAACCGGTGTCAAAAACTTCTCTGACACAGTGAAAAAAAATTGGAATGGAGCCCAAAAATGGCAGCATTTTCTGAATACGTATATGTCATCCGTGTGACGAAGAAAACACGGTTTTGAATAGCTGGATTTCTAGCGCTGTAATATGGAAAGAACCTGGCTGTATTTTGCAGTGCCAACAAGCAAATGGCGGAGAAAAACTGTTTTCTCTGGTTTGCTTTTTAAGCAAATAATGAGGATTAAGATCCAAAAAAAAGTATTCCTGGCCCCTGAGACCTGGGCCTTTGTATAGAAATATCTAACAGCAGCAGAAGGCAGAATTGGAATGGAGCCTCTTGTGCTATATGCACTGCAGTCTGATATATACACTGCCTGCCTATACACCCTGCCTGATATCTCTGCAGATGGATTAGTCCTCAGAAGGACTGTTTGTTAAGATGGATATGTGTAATGTACGGTTTTTCTCCCTACACTACCTAATACACAAGCAAATCTCTCCCTGACTGAGCAGCACCTCTCCCTACTCTGCCTGACTCCGGAGTGACTGTGATGAGCACAGCGGGCCTGTCCAACCCTCCTGAGAAGCAGCCCTGGCTAATAAAAGTCAATGTGACGGTTCCCAGACACTCTATGGCTGCTTTTTTTTTTTTACTGTGGACTGGCTCCAGCAATCTATAAGATTGCAATCTATAAGATCCCTTCACTGGCTCCCAATTGTCCAGCGTAACCATTTCAAACTACTAACACTGACCTACAAAGCCATCCATAACCTTTCTCCTCCGCACATCTCTGAACTAATCTATCCTGATATATTCCCTTATGTAATCTCCGGTCTAACATACTGAAGAAACTTGCCACTCAGTATCTTCAGCTCCTTTATGAAAAACAAATGTATTTGAGCAGCTACTCAGTCTACCAAATAAAATTCCTGAGAAGGAAATTGTGGATGGCTTCGCTACTGGTACTGGGAGCACTGCTAATTACATGGCATCGTGCCATAATTCATTGAAAATATTCCAAGCTGGTTGGATCCAAGCTGATTCCTGCAGAAAAGTACCACCAGCAAGCTAAGGAGATAGTGGCCTCTATCATAGGTGCATTATAATGAAGGCAATCTGGGCTACCACCCGGGGTCCGGAGCTCCGGAGGGGCCCTTGGCCAGATCGCCCTCATTATAATGTGTGCGCTGCTGATGTGGCGCACATATCCCGGCAGGCAGGGACGAGCTGGACAGCGAGGAAGGGGGAGGCGGGCCACTCCCCCAGCAGCTGCGCAGGGCCCCTGCTTCTTCTTTCGGCCAGGCCAGCACTGCACCTGTAAACTTTCTTGTGTGCTGGCCCGGCCGCGTCATAGCTAGGAGACAGAGCCCTGTGCGTGGCCGTGTCTGCTAATGTGATGTCAGGCAAGGCGCCTTGCACTGCTGCACCGGAGAGGAGCTGGATGATGGTAGCCGAGCAGAGGGATGGTGAGTGACGTGTGTGTGTGCGCATGTATGATTGTGTTTATGTACATAGGCCACAATACATATTAATGAAATGAATATTCATTTATTACAAAAATGATAACAGGCAATGGAAGAAAAAGTGCACAGTGCAAATCGCTATGTGAGTAAAGGACGAGCAGCCGTGGAGACATAATTCATGGTAATATCAATATAACAATATATACATATATGTGTTTGTCCCCTTCATATCATGAAAATTATGACCATACTAATACACAATAATGCAACACATGTATACATATACCTGCATGTCACCCCTATCAAAATATTGTTATATTGATATTACCATGAATTATGTCTCCACGGTTGCACGTCATTTATTCACATAGCCATTTGCACTGTGCACTTTTTCTTCCATTGCCTGTTTATTATTATTATTTATTATTATAGTGCCATTTATTCCATGGCGCTTTACATGTGAAAAAGGGGTATACATAGCAAAAACACTTACAATAATCTTAATAAAACGAGTCAGCGACTGGTACAGAAGGAGAGAGGACCCTGCCCGTGAGGGCTCACAATCTACAAGGGATGGATGATGATACAGTAGGTGAGGGTAGAGCTGGTCGTGCAGTGGTATGGTGGAGCAGTGGTTACTGCAGGTTGTAGGCTTGTTATTTTTTTTTTAAGAATTAAAGATTAATTTCATTAATATGTATTGTGGCCTGTGATAGTTTTTTTTGTTCTTGTTGTTCTTTGTATATGTCTGTATATGTTTGTGTGTGTGCACATTTCTGCAACCCTTATACTTGCAAGTATGCATGTGTATATGTGAGTGCATGTGCGTATCTGCATGTGACCGCGTGTGTGTGTGACTGCGTGTGTACATAGTATATAGGGTGCTACGTGCGGCCTCATGCTGTATCTGGGGAGCAACATGCGGCCTCATGCTGTATCTTGGGAGTGCCATGCGGCCTCATTCTGTATCTTGGGAGTGCCGTGCGGCCTCATGCTGTATCTTGGGAGTGCCGTGCGGCCTCATGCTGTATCTTGGGAGTGCCGTGCGGCCTCATGCTGGACATGGGGAGCTACATGCGGCCTCATGCTGGGCATGGGGATTGCCGTGTGGCCTCATGCTGGACATGTGGAGCGCCGTGCGGCCTCATGCTGTATCTTGGGAGCGCCGTGCGGCTTCATGCTGTATCTTGGGAGCGCCGTGCGGCCTCATGCTGTGTCTTGGGAGCGCCATGCGGCCTCACGCTGTGTCTTGGGAGCACCATGCGGCCTCATGCTGTATCTTGGGAGTGCCGTGCGGCCTCATGCTGTATCTAGGGAGTGCTGTGCGGCCTCATGCTGTATCTGGGGAGTGCCGTGCGGCCTCATGCAGTATCTGGGGAGCACCATGCGGCCTCATGCTGTATCTGGGGAGCACTGGGCGGCCTCATTCTGTGTCTGGGGAGCGCCGTGCAGCCTCATGCTATATCTGGGGAGCGCCATGCGGCCTCATGCTGTATCTTGGGAACGCCGTACGGCCTCATGTTGTATCTTGGGAGTGCCGTGTGGACCTATGGTGTATCTTGGGAGCGCCATGCAGCTTTATTCTGGACATGGGGAGCTCCGTGCGGCCTCATGCTGGACATGGGGAGCACCATGCAGCCTCATGATGGACATGGGGAGCACCGTGGGGACTCATGCTGGACATGGGGAGCTACATGCAGCCTCATGCTGGACATGGGGAGCTACGGTCGGCCTCATGCTGGATATGGGGATTGGCTGGATATGGGGATTGCCGTTCGGCCTCATGCTGGATATGGGGATTGCTGTGCGGCCTCATGCTGGACATGGGGAGCTATGTGCGGCCTCATGCTGGACATGGGGAGCTACGTGCAGCCTCATGCTGTATATAGATGGCTATGTGTGGCCTCATGCTATATATAGATGGCTACGTGCGACCTCATACTGTATATAGGCAGCTATGTGGGGCTTATACTGTATGTAGGGGGATATCAGCATACTTAATTGTGCTCAATATTAAGTCATACAATTAATGTGAAAAAATAATTATAATTAATATTAATATTGAGCAAAATTAATTTCAGCCTATTAATTCAGCCTTCACAACAGTCATGGTCTCTCATGTGGCCCCTTAGGAAATTTAATCCCGGCTTCCACAATATTAACCCAGTGATGCGTCATTGAGATGTTCCATCCCTAGCCACATTTACTTGTCCACGTGTCTGTGGTTAGGCGGTCCTACCCACTAACTGCGCTCGTGAGGGTACAGGTAATGTTCTGGGAACCATGCTTGTATAAGGCGGGGACGACACCGGTAGAAATAGTGGTGGCTGGGGACCGAGGGCCAGCCGCCGCCATGAGGTTGTGGAAAGCTTCCGCCTCCACGAGCCTAAAAGGCAAAATTTCTAGTGCAAGAAGTCGAGAAATGTGGCAGTTTAGTAGTGTGGCCTGTGGGTGGTTGGCTACATATTTGTGCTTGCATTCAAAGGACTAGGGTAGGAACAACTGAACAATGTGCTGGGACAAGGACGAGGACGTGGTTGCTGATGGTGATGGTTGCAAGTGTGCATCGACAAGTGCAGTGTGGGAGACATTTTCGCCTGCATCATGGATGGAGGCTTGGCATGCATGTACAACAGGGGAAGAGACAGTGGTGTCACTGGCAGACACCGTCTCTGGACCCTGGATTTCAGCCCATCGACTTCATCGTCCACCACCTTGTCTTACATTTGCACACCCTGGTCTTCTTCTGACTTTCTGTCCATTGTGTCTCATCTTCATCCACCTCTTGCAACAGTAATTGCACTTTCCCATCATCACCTTCGGGTGACCATGGCTGCTGAATTATTTGGGCATCGCTACATGCGGTCTTCTGTTTCCCTGCTTGAAACGGTCCAGGCGAGAGGCGCGAATATATTAATGGAAAAATGAACAGCTCTTGGGGTAAACCTGGACTCTAATCTCTCCTTCAAACCACATATCCAAGCTCTTTCCAATTCCGAGCGGACCGAGAGAGAGGCCAGAATCTATAAATGGAAAGATGAACAAAACAGCTCTTTGAAGTGTCCAAGATTGGGATCACTTGTCACAGGGTACTCAAAATGATTGGAGGAAGGAGGATCAGGGTGAGCAATATGCAGACTCCAAGTAAAAAATATCTCACGGATCCGCACATTCCTAAACCACAAATCTGCAAAAACACTAATGCACGCCTTCATCATCTCCCACCAAAACGACTGCAACCTCATGCCCTGTGGCCTCCCAACATTCTCGCACCTTCCAACACTCTCGAACCCCTCCAATCTATCCTAAACTCTGCTGCCCAACTAATCCACCTGCCCCCCCACTATTCCCCGGCCTCTCTTCTCTGTCAATCCATTCACTGGCTCCCCAATGCCCAGAGACTCCAGTTCAAAACCCTAACCATGGCAGACAAAGCCATCCACAAACTGTCTGCTCCAAATATCTGTGACCTAATCTCCCGGTACATACCTGCACGCAACCTCCGATCATCCCGTGCATCCCCCTACTCTGAAACTCTCTACCCCAATGTTTCTGACTCTCGACAACCATTTAAACCTTTAAAAGGCACCTGAAGACCCACCTCTTCAGACTAGCATACAACCTGCAGTAATCCTCACTCCACCATACGGCTGCATGACCAGCTCTATCCTCACCTACTGTATCCTCACCCATCCTTTGTCGACTGTAAGCCCTTGCAGGCAGGGTCCTCTCCTCTCCTGCAGCAGTCACTTTCAAATTTTTGTTCAAGATTATTGTAATTGTTTTTGCGATGTATACCTCTTTTTCACATGTTAAGCGCCATGGAATAAATGGCGCTAAAGTAATAATAATAATGTGGTCCAGACTCACGGCTACCTTATCTTGCCATGTGGTGTGTGAGACATGATCAGACACATACTGTTTCATTTATGAAGGAGGGACTGTGAAAGTCACAAACACTATTTTTATAGTGCCATCAGGCGCCCCTTACTATTCTTAAAGGGCCAGAAGTTGGCTATGCTTTGTTATTTCCTTTATTAAAGAGTGGGTCTCCTATACTGTTATTTCGTAAGCAGTGACTGCAAGGTCTGCCAAAAATTTGGATGCACCCCAATACCCTTTTGAAGAGACACAGAGGAGTCCCACGCCTGCCAAAATTTAGCAAGAACCCCCCAAAAAATGTAAAGACACATAGATCTGGGCCACAGTAACGACACGTTCCCATTAAAAAGGCGCGGGTATGCTATACAGTTATAGTGTATGCAGTGAGTCCAACGGCTGCCAAAATTTAGGAAAAACGCCAATAACAATTTAAAGATACATAGAGGTGCGCCACAGTATCGACATGTTCCCATTAGAAAGGAGCGGGTCTGCTATACAGTTATAGCGTATGCAGTGAGTTCAACGGCTGCCAAACTTTAGGAAAAACGCCAATAACAATTTAAAGACACATAGAGGTGGGCCACAGTAGCGACATGTTCCCATTAGAAAGGAGCGGGTCTGCTATACAGTTATAGGGTATGAAGTGAGTACAGCAGCTGCCAAAATTTAGGAAAAACCCCAATAACAATTTATAGACACATAGATCTGGGCCACAGTAAAGACATGTTCCCTTTAGAAAATAGCGGGTATGCTATAGAGTTATAGGGTATGCAGTGAGTCCAACGGCTGCCAAAATTAAGGAAAAAAAACAATAACAATTTAAAGATACATAGAGGTAGGCCACAGTAACGGCACGTTCCCGTTAGAAAGGAGTGGGTCTGCTATACAGTTTTAGGGTATGCAGTGAGTCCAACGGCTGCCAGAATTTAGGAAAAAACCCAATAACAATTTACAGACACATAGAGGTGGGCCACAGTAATGACATGTTCCCATTAGAAAGAAGCGGGTCTGCTATACAGTTATAGGGTATGTAGTGAGTACAGCGGCTGCCAAAAGTTAGAAAAACAAACACAATAACAATTTAAAGACACATAGAGGTGGAACACACTAACGACATGTTCCCATTAGAAAGGAGCATGTCTGCTATACTGGTATAGGGTATGCAGTGAGTCCAACGGCTGTCAAAATTTAGGAAAAACGCGAATAGCAATTTAAAGACATATAGAGGTGGGCCACAGTAACGGCATGTTCCTATTAGAAAGGAGCGGGTCTGCTATACAGTTATAGGGTATGCAGTGAGTCCAACGGCTGCAAAAATTTAGGAAAAATGCCAATAACAATTTAAAGACACATAGAGGTGGGCCACAGTAACGACACATTCCCATTAGAAAGGAGCTGGTCTGCTATACAGTTATAGGGTATGCAGTGAGTACAGCAGCTGCCAAAATTTAGGAAAAAACACAATAACAATTTAAACCTACAATGTGTATCGGGGGCCTTTTAGGCCCCGGTGCTTACTTTTTTGCTATTATCTACAAAATAACTTTAGTTAAAATTTTGAAACGCTAGGTATTCCTCAAGTATGTTATTGTTGATAATATCCAGTTGTTCATATAATTTTTTTGAAAGGCATTTTTGTGTAACAATCAGTGTTGAGCATTCCGATACTGAAATATTGGGTATCGACCGATATTCGCGGTATCGGAGTTCCGATACTGAGTTCCGATACTTTTAGAATATCGAATACCGGAATCGGAAGTTCCCATAATGCCTGCGCTCTGCAGTGTCTCTGAAGGATGACAAGCTGGATGGCAGCGCTCAGCTTACTGTACTTGTCATTTAGTGTAAAGGATTTAATAAAAAAAATAATAGTGTTTTCATGCACGGTCTCTTTAAAAAAGCCGGCCGGCAATTCAGCAGCGGTATCCGACAATTTACCACAGAAGGAATAGAGTATCACACATAGATTAGATAGATAGAAACATGTCAGTCACATATATATGAAGTACAGTGACAGTGTTGATTACTGTACTTGTCATTTAGTGTTAAAATAAAGGATTTATTTAAAAAAAAATTGGCGTGGTGTTCCCCGTAATTTTAGTCTCTAGCGGAGGTTAAGCAGACGGCTGGGGCAGATGTTTGAAGCCTGGGAAGGGGGTAATACCCACGGAGCTTCCCAGGCTACTAATATCAGCCCCCAGCTGAATACCTAGCCTTTACTAGCTATTAAAATGGGGAACCCCCCCAAAAAAATGACGTGGGGTCCCCCCTATTTTAATAGCTAGCAAAGGCTAGGCAGACAGCTGGGGGCTGATATTAATAGCCCAGGAAGGGTGCCATGAATATTGGCCCCCTCCCAGGCTAGAAACACCAGCCGTCAGCCGCCCCAGAAATGGCGCATCCATAGGATGCGCTAATTCTGGCACTTAGCCTCGCTCTTCCCACTGCCCTGTAGCGGTGGCAGTGGGGTAATAGGGCTGGGGTTGATGTCAGCTTATAATGCCAGCTGACATCAAGCCCAGGTTAGTAATGGAGAGGCGTCTATAAGACACCATTATTACTAACCCCATAGTCAAAGTTAAAAAAAAACACAAACACCCAGAATAAAGTCCTTTAATTGAAATAAAGACACAATTCTTTATTGTTCTAAATTAAACCATACTTACCATCACGCCCATTCCAGCTGAAGCCAACGATGTCCTGCAATAAAAGTAAAATAATAAAGCAACATCATCCTTACCTTTCCATGGTTCCCACGACAGCTTCAGCTCTGCTACATTCACATGACAGGCTGGACCGCAGCAGAACGCTGCCATCCAGCTTGCCATGCCGCAGACACTGAGAAGCGCAGGCATGCTTGCGCTCCTCAGTGTCTGGCTGTGACGGCATCCAGATGAGCCGAACTAATGTCCAATGAACTCAGCTCACCTCATGCACGTCACTGACAGTGTGGGAAAATTCTCATGCTGAAGCGCTGAGTGCAGAAGAATTCTCCCACGCTGTCAGTGACGTGCATGAGGTGAGCTGAGTTCATTGGACATGAACTCACCTCATGCACATCACTGACAGCATGGGAAAATTCTCCTGCACTCAGCGCTTCAGCGTGAGAATTTTCCCACGCTGTCAGTGACGTGCATGAGGTGAGTTCATGTCCAATGAACTCAGCTCACCTCATGCACGTCACTGACAGCGTGGGAGAATTCTCACGCTGAAGCGCTGAGTGCAGGAGAATTTTCCCACGCTGTCAGTGACGTGCATGAGTTGAGCTGAGTTCATTGGACATGACCTCGGCTCATGTTTATGCCGTCACAGCCAGACACTGAGGAGCGCAAGCATGCCTGCGCTTCTCAGTGTCTGCGGGATGACAGGCTGGATGGCAGCTTTCTGCAGTGGTCCAGCCTGTCATCTCGATGTAGCAGAGCTGAAGCTGTCGTGGGAACCATGGAAATGTAAGGATGATATTGCTTTATTATTTTTCTTTTATTGCAGGAGATCGCTGGCTTCAGCTGGAATGGTCGTGATGGTAAGTATGGTTTAATTTAGAACAATAAAGAATTGTGTGTTTATTTCAATTAAAGGACTTTATTCTGGGTGTTGTGTTTTTTTTAAATACTTTACTAGAAATTCATGGCGGTCATGTCTAATATTGGCGTGACCCCAGGAATTTCGGGCTTAGGGCCAGCTGATAATACCAAGCTGGCCCTAACCCCTTTATTACCCAGTGAGTCACCGCACCAGGGCCCTGGATGAGTTGGGTACAGCGCCAGAAGATGGCGCTTCTATGAACGCGCCATTTTCCGGGGTGGCTGCGGACTGCAATTTGCAGCGGGGGGGGGGGGGCAGAAAGCTTGGGCCTTCCTGCGCTGCAGATTCCAGCCCCCAGCTGCCTAGTTGTACCTGGCTGGACACAAAAATAGGGCGAAGCCCCACGTATTTTTTTTTTTATTATTTCATGAAATTCATGAAATAAATAAGAAAAAAAGGGCTTCCCTATATTGTTGTGTCCGGCCAGGTACAAATAGGCAGCTGGTGGTTGGGGGCAGCCCGTTCCTGCCTGCTGTACCTGGCTGGACAAAAATATAGTTCGAAGCTCCACGTCAATTTTTTTAAATAATTTCAGGAAATTCATGAAATAATTAAAAAAAAATTGACGTGGGGCTTCGCACTATATTTGTGTCCAGCCAGGTACAGCAGGCAGGAACGGGCTGCCCCCAACCACCAGCTGCCTATTTGTACCTGGCCGGACACAACAATATAGGGAAACCCTTTTTTTTTTAATTATTTCAGGAAATAATTAAAAAAAAATTGACGTGGGGCTTCGCACTATATTTGTGTCCAGCCAGGTACAGAAGGCAGGAACGGGCTGCCCCCAACCACCTATTTGTACCTGGCCGGACACAACAATATAGGGAAGCCCTTTTTTTCTTAATTATTTCATGAATTTCATGAAATAATTTAAAATAAAAATACGTGGGGCTTCGCCCTGTTTTTTTGTCCAGCCAGGTACAAGTAGGCAGCTGGGGGCTGGAATCGGCAGCACAGGGAGGCCTAAGCTTTCTGGGTCCCCCCCGCTGCAAATTGCAGTCCGCAGCCACCCCGGAAAATGGTGCGTTCATAGAAGCGCCATCTTCTGGCGCTGTACCCAACTCATCCAGGGCCCTGGTGCAGTGGCTCACTGGGTAATAAAGGGGTCAGGGCCAGTTTGGCATTATCAGCTGGCCCTAAGCCCGAAATTCCTGGGGTCACCCCAATATTAGACATGACCACCATGAATTTCTAGTAAAGTATTTAAAAAAAACACAACACCCAGAAAAAAGTCCTTTAATTGAAATAAACACACAATTCTTTATTGTTCTAAATAAAACCATACTTACCATCACGCCCATTCCAGCTGAAGCCAACGATCTCCTGCAATAAAAGAAAAATAATAAAGCAACATCATCCTTACCTTTCCATGGTTCCCACGACAGCTTCAGCTCTGCTACATCGAGATGACAGGCAGGATCGCTGCAGAAAGCTGCCATCCAGCCTGTCATCCCGCAGACACTGAGAAGCGCAGGCACTCAGCGCTTCAGCGTGAGAATTTTCCCACGCTGTCAGTGACGTGCATGAGGTGAGCTCATGTCCAATGAACTCAGCTGACCTCATGCACGTCACTGACAGCGTGGGAAAATTCTCTTGCACTCAGCGCTTCAGGGTGAGAATTCTCCCACGCTGTCAGTGACGTGCCTGAGGTGAGCCGAGTTCATTGGACATGAGCTCACCTCATGCACGTCACTGACAGCGTGGGAGAATTCTCACGCTGAAGCGCTGAGTGCAGGAGAATTTTCCCACGTTGTCAGTGACGTGTATGAGGTCAGCTGAGCTAATTGGACATGAGCTCACCTCATGCACGTCACTGACAGCATGGGAGAATTCTCACGCTGAAGCGCTGAGTGCAGGAGAATTCTCCCACGCTGTCAGTGACTTGCCTGAGGTGAGCCGAGTTCATTGGACATGAACTCGGCTCATCTTTATGCCGTCACAGCGAGACACTGAGGAGCGCAAGCATGTCTGTGCTTCTCAGTGTCTTCGGCATGGCAAGCTGGATGGCAGCGTTCTGCTGCGGTCCAGCCTGTCATGTGAATGTAGCAGAGCTGAAGCCGTCGTGGGAACCATGGAAAGGTAAGGATGATGTTGCTTCATTATTTTATTTTTATTGCAGAAGACATTGGCTTCAGCTGGAATGGGCGTGATGGTAAGTATGGTTTAATTTAGAACAATAAAGAATTGTGTCTTTATTTCAATTAAAGGACTTTATTCTGGGTGTTTGTGTTTTTTTAAACTTTGACTATGGGGTTAGTAATGGGGGTGTCTTATAGACACCTCTCCATTACTAACCTGGGCTTGATGTCAGCTGGCATTATAAGCTGACATCAACCCCAGCCCTATTACCCCACTGCCACCGCTACAGGGCAGTGGGAAGAGCGAGGCTAAGTGCCAGAATTAGCGCATCCTATGGATGCGCCATTTCTGGGGCGGCTGACGGCTGGTGTTTCTAGCCTGGGAGGGGGCCAATATTCATGGCACCCTTCCTGGGCTATTAATATCAGCCCCCAGCTGTCTGCCTAGCCTTTGCTAGCTATTAAAATAGGGGGGACCCCACATCATTTTTTTGGGAGGTCCCCCATTTTAATAGCTAGTAAAGGCTAGGTATTCAGCTGGGGGCTGATATTAGTAGCCTGGGAAGCTCCGTGGGTATTACCCCCTTCCCAGGCTTCAAACATCTGCCCCAGCCGTCTGCTTAACCTCTGCTAAAGACTAAAATTACGCGGAACCCCACGCCAACTTTTTTTTTAATAAATCCTTTATTTTAACACTAAATGACATGTATAGTAATCAACACTGTCACTGTACTTCATATATATGTGACTGACATGTTTCTATCTATCTAATCTATGTGTGATTCTCTATTCCTTCTATTCTAAATTGTCGGGTACCGCTGCTGAATTGCCGGCCGGCTTTTTTAAAGAGACGGTGCATGAAAACACTATTATTTTTTTAATAAATCCTTTACACTAAATGACAAGTACAGTAAGCAACACTGTCACTGTACTACATATATATGTGACTGACATGTTTCTATCTATCTAATCTATGTGTGATGCTCTATTCTTTCTGTTGTAAATTGTCGGGTACCGGTGTATGCGCTGATGAATTGCCGGCTTTTCATGTAATACATTCTACATTATTCTTAGTTGTTTTACTTCATGTAGAATTAACCTACAAGGAAAGAAATGGTTTATTTTCATTCCGATATTTGTGTCCCATTGAGTTGCATTGGTTTCCGGTATCCGAATCGGCGATATCCGATACTTTTTGGGTATCGGTCCGATCCAATCCGATACGATATTTCCTGATATCGGAAGGTATCGCTCAACACTAGTAACAATGCTTTTTTGGGGAAAACCACATCTGTATGGAACCGGGACCTTTTAAGCCCCTGCTATTTTTATCGTGTACTCAGCAGTGTTTGTGTCTCAAGTTACTTTATTTGTAGTCAGGGTCGCTGGTGGAGGGGCCAGGGGGTGAATCATGCCATGTGAGGATGTCATGTGATTTTGGGAGGGAGTGATAAGGCCTAAAAGGAAAACGTATCGCTTCTTCAAAAAATAAGTCCTGGAAAAATATCTCAAAAGAGGAACTTTATGCATATATGGGACTTTTACTGCTGGTAGGGAGTCAAAAATCGTATGATGTTCCAATCAGAGAATTATTTCTGGACCCACTTTCTGATCCACACTACAAAGTGACAATGGCAGTGGACAGATATGAGGAAATTAGAAGAAACATTCGATTTGATGATAAGCGAACTCGTGCAGTGAGGTTCCAAACAGACAAATTAGCCCCTATCAGTTATATCTGCAACATATTTATCAAAAATTGCAACAAACTTTACAATCCTAGTGCTAATGTTACAGTAGATGAGCAACTTGTACCCTTCAGAGGACGTTGAAAGTTCATACAATACATGCCCAGTAAACCACCCAAGTATGGAATAAAAATCTGGATGTGTGATTCTGCAAATTATTATGGCATAAATGGGCTTATCTACTGTGGCAAAGAAGCTGATGCACTAGTACAGAAAGATCTAGGGTCTGAGATTGTGAAAACACTTGCTGTACCAATGAACAATTCAGGTAGAAACATTACCATGGACAATTATTTTACCAATGTTGCACTGGGCAATTTTCTGCTTGAAAAAGCTGTTACATTTGTTGTTACTATGAAGCCAAACTGACGAGAAATTCCTCAAGCAATGAAACACAATCCACAGCGAGCACTTTATGAGAGTGTCTTTGGTTTCAACAATAAAGCGACACTGGTATCTTACAAAGCGAAGAAGGAGAAATCCGTTATATTACTCAGTACCATGCATTATGATTGCAGTATTGACAGCAATGACAGGAAATTGAAACCAGAAATCATCCTGTATTACAATAAAACTAAAGGAGGTGTAGACAAAATGGATGAAATGGTGGGACAATATCCATGCAAGAGGCAAATAAGACGTTGGGCTGCAGTAATTTTTTCAAATATGCTTGATGTAGCAGCCCTGAATTCATTCATTATTTATACAGAAACTCATCCAGAATTCCATGCAAGGAGGAAGGACAGGAGATGCCTATTCTTGAAGGACCTTTGCCATGAACTTGTAATGCCTCACATGATGGAGCAAAGCAACATGAAATGCTTGCCAAAGCAAACTAAAGAAGCAATGAAACGATGTGGCGCACAGTTTCAGGATATTCCAGGGCCAGGAGAAAGAAAATGAAAGCGTTGTTTCATTTGTCCAAGAAACTTAGAGAGGAAAACTGAGCGATATTGTACCACTTGTGGGGAAAATGTCTGTAAAGAACATTCTTCAGAAAAGATAACATGTGAAAATTGTTTGGAAGACCAATAAAATTGAAAAGAAAAAGTTAGAAAAGAAATGTAGCTGCAGCTAGTTTACTCTAGATTTATATACCTTTGTGTGTTTTTCACATCTTTGTTTGAAATTTGGAAAAAAAATGTTTTTTGGTGTTTTCTGCAAAAAATTATAATTAAAATGTTGTGCATTATTCATATCTTATTTTGCAATTTTGAAATAAACTTGAAAAAGTTATTTATGTGAGTTTCTCCATATGATTTGCACGGGGGCCTAAAAGGCCCCCCTTACATAAAGGTGTAGATTTGTGAGGTCACGCATGCTAGGGTTAAAGACACATAGAGGTGGGCCACAGTAACATGATGTTCCCATTAGAAAGGAGCGGGTCTGCTATACAGTTATAGGGTATGCAGTGAGTACAACAACTGCCAAAATTTAGGAAAAACCCCAATAACAATTTAAAGACACAGAGGTGGGCCACAGTAACGACATGTTCCTAATAGAAAGGAGCAGGTCTCCCATACTTTTCTTGTGTATGTGTAGCACCCTGAGGATTCGGCTGCTACAGGGGTATTGCACCTCAATCCAGAGGTGTGATATTCCACTCCCGGGTAAGGATGGAGTGTGGATCTGAGCTCGGTAGGCTGCATGCACTACACACATCCCATTTCCGAGGAACAGGCCGACGGTACTCCCACTTAGAAATGTGCAGGTACGACCGGGTCTGTTCCTGGCTGGAGTGGGAGGGGGGTGGTACATCCCAAGTAGTGTAGGGGCAGATAGGGGGAGCAGCCTGGGTAAAGATAGGAGCTCATTGGGTGCTGGTCGCCTGAGCTCACACATAGAGGGTGTATATAAGGTGGGCACCATCTAAGATCAGGGTCAGTCAGCCACAGTCAGTCAGTCTGTGAGGAGCCAGAGGAAGAGGAGCAGAGCAGGCCCAGAGAGAGAGAGAGGAGAAAGAAGGAAAGACCCAGAGAGGGGACAAAGAGAGGACTCTGAGAGCCCAAATTCAAGCTACGGGTGAAGAGTCGGCATCAGGGTACCGGAACCCAAGCTGGTGGGGGCAAAAACACACCCCAGCCAGAGACCGGAGGCCGTGGGCAGCGTCTGCCACGGCCACCCACCACATCCACCACGAAGGCATACCACGTGGAGGGTCAGGGAACCCAAGGCCAAGGGTCACCCAACAGAAGGCCCGAGGGAGCTGGACCTGGGTGGATCAATAGTGGGGACGGCCAGAGAAAGGACAGAAGGAGAGCTCAGGGTCACGCTCCGGACTCGCTTGGGGGTTGGCTGGATCCAGGACCTGGTGGACGCAGCACGGCTCGGGAGGTCACTTGAAGCTGGAGTGACCGGAACATCAGCAGTGAGTAAATACCCTAAACTGCACAACCCGACTCTGTCTTCCTTTAACATCTATGCTGCACCACCACAACCCCCATCCTCTGCACCTGACCCCCTGAGGCTATACCCCACCCGTTGGGGGTTACACCACCAAAAGCTGCACCTACACCATCAGCCTCAGCGGACCCTGCTGCAGCGGCGGCCATAGTGACCGCAATACAACGGGTGGCGTAGTCGACAATAAAGAACTTATAACATCTGTAGGACTGCCACATACAACTGAGTTTGACACCCTGGGCACGGACCGGGTCACAGCCACTCGGAAGACTACAACTCCCATCTGATCCGGCTCCGGATATTCCCCCTAAAGAATATGGCCCAGGGGGCACGTCAACTTTGGCGTAGTCGGCAGGATTACGTGCCCGCAACACCCGGGTACTGCGTGCCTGAAGAAAAGAACGAATTTACCTCAAAAAGAAGTCTCCTGTCGGTTCCGGAGGGTCCATGCCATCGGACTCCATCACAGGTCGATTCCCGCCGGTTGTCCGCCATTAACAGCTTTTTCCCGCCATCTGCAGAGTTTCCCGCCACTGGGAAGCGATTCCCGCCATTTCCAAAGGTTTCCCGCCTTGGAAGAGCGGACGCCATTATGGGCGTGCCAGAGGGTGGCAAGAGGCCACCTCCCATCGTGGGCCAGGACCGAAAATGGCGCCAAAAGTGGAAACCGCCCCCACCAACAGAGACTGTGATGCTAGAGGTGTCTGTCAGCGTGAAAGAACAGCCCCTGGAGCTGACAGTCACCAAGTGGCCCCGGGACCGCCCTCAAGGTGGGAGGAGACGAAAGGAGAGAACAAAGATGGGTGTCGCTTGGAGCAGTCTAGAGCGAGCGCACCCGGAGGCAAGAAGCCTGGAGAAGAATATCGGAGGAGCTTACCCGGAGATGGCGAGAAAGCAGAGCAGCACCGGCCCGTTGGCCAGGAGCCTGCTAGAAACAGAAGAGGGAGAGCAGAGCAGCACCAGCCCGCTGGCCAGGAGCCTGCTGGAAACAACTGTAGAAGAGCAGAGCAGCACCGACCCGTTGGTCAGGAGCCTGCTGGAAACAACGACCCCACTAGGCCTAGTCGAGGTCCTAGCACAGCTCCCCCGAGACCGGGAGTGTGCACAGACCGCTCTGGAGGGCCTCGCAAGGAGGATGGCCCGGGTGCAGCGAGAGACGTTGGCGCAGTGGAGCCGTGAGATGGCCCAGCAGACCGAGACCTGTCAGAGGAGCACGCCACCCGAGACGAGGAGACAGACCGCCTCTGAGGATGGCGCGGGAGGACTGAAGGCCGGAGACGGCGCCGAGAAGGGAGCCGAACGAAAGGAGGCAGGTAAAGGGGACGTCTCTACCCCAAACCGGGAAACCGCGAACCTGCCCCAGCTCCCCGTCGCAGAGCCCGAAGTCTATCCTGCCGTGCCCGTCGCTGCAACGTCACCGCCGCAGACTAGGCCTCAAACGGGAGCCGCGACCCCTGTGACGTCACACGCCTCGACCCCGGGCGTGACCAAGCAGGAAGTACCACCAGCCTGGTCGCAAGGCCTAGTACCCCCGGGCGCCGCAATACCAACAGCGCCCCCTACCTCCGCGGAGCCCCCGGCCTGGTCGCAGGGCCAAGTAGCCCAGGGCGCCGCCGTCCTTACGGTGCCCTTCACCTTCCAGATACCCCAGGCCTGGCCGCAAGGCCCGGGCAACTCGGGCGCTAACACCACCGCGCCCATAAGACCTAAAGTGCCGCATCTGGGAGAGGACCTGTACGCCCAGCATACGTGCCCGGATGGGCAGCCATTCATATGGCCACCGGAGTTCCACCATCCCCGACTCCGGAGAGAGAGACCCCTGGATGAACCCCTGATCCCGGCTCCAAAGCCCGTAAAGAGGATCTCGCCCCCGCTAGCAGAAGCGCAGTTCGAGTGGGACCCCACCGGAGAAGATCTCATGGGGTTCACTCAAGAGACTCGGGCAGCTGCAGCGGAGCGTGCTGAGTGCTGCCGCCAACAGCTCGAGGACTTTGAGAGGGAGCGGAGAGAGAGGCGGGTCCGGGAACAACAAGCTCAAGTAAGGAGCGCGGAGCAGAAGAGCCGGGCCAGGAGAGACCCCCGTGCAGCGCATAGTCCCCGCACCACCGGGACTGTGATAAAGTTTAACATGCAGCATGGGTGGGGCTTCATCCGAGACCACCGCACCCTAGGCGACGTCTTCGTGACCAGGAGAGACGTTGAGTCCCACCTACCGGAGGGACACAGAGGTCGTGACCTTTACATCGGGGACGAGGTCACCTTCACCCGGCACAAGTGTGCCAAAGGACCCTACGCCCTCCATGTGCATCGTCTGACGGAGGAAGAGCTGCGGTGTGAGGAGGAAGAACAAGAGGGCCCGGACGGGTCTGAAACTAGAGCCAAAGGTAACCATAAAGCAAGAGCAGGAGGACGCCGTCGCTAAGTACAGCGAAGCAGGAGCTGTATATAGTTGCCCGTCGGGGCACCATAACTGAAACTGAAACTGAAACTGTTGCTGTTGCTAAAAATAGTCCCCGTTGGGACCAGCAAGTGTGAACTGTTACCCGTTTAACCCCTAAATCCCACTGACTGAGGACTGAGAGCGGTCATTCCTCCCCAATACCTGGCCGAGGACTGAGAGCGGCCATATCCCTGTATATAGTTGCGCGTCCTAAAGCGCCCCCTACCGGTTTTATAGGAAAACCAGTTTTCCAGAGAGACTGTCGCACTTTACCCGGTCACACGTTGCACAGTGACCGGAGGAGGAGCCAGAGGCGACGAGAATGTTTTAGCTGCTAATATATATATTGTTTTATTATGTTTATGTTTATGAAAAAAAAAAAAAATGTATGTTTGTGGATGTTATGTCTTACAGCCCGAGGACGTGCTGTGATTTACCAGGGGGGAATGTAGCACCCTGAGGATTCGGCTGCTACAGGGGTATTGCACCTCAATCCAGAGGTGTGATATTCCACTCCCGGGTAAGGATGGAGTGTGGATCTGAGCTCGGTAGGCTGCATGCACTACACACATCCCATTTCCGAGGAACAGGCCGACGGTACTCCCACTTAGAAATGTGCAGGTACGACCGGGTCTGTTCCTGGCTGGAGTGGGAGGGGGGTGGTACATCCCAAGTAGTGTAGGGGCAGATAGGGGGAGCAGCCTGGGTAAAGATAGGAGCTCATTGGGTGCTGGTCGCCTGAGCTCACACATAGAGGGTGTATATAAGGTGGGCACCATCTAAGATCAGGGTCAGTCAGCCACAGTCAGTCAGTCTGTGAGGAGCCAGAGGAAGAGGAGCAGAGCAGGCCCAGAGAGAGAGAGAGGAGAAAGAAGGAAAGACCCAGAGAGGGGACAAAGAGAGGACTCTGAGAGCCCAAATTCAAGCTACGGGTGAAGAGTCGGCATCAGGGTACCGGAACCCAAGCTGGTGGGGGCAAAAACACACCCCAGCCAGAGACCGGAGGCCGTGGGCAGCGTCTGCCACGGCCACCCACCACATCCACCACGAAGGCATACCACGTGGAGGGTCAGGGAACCCAAGGCCAAGGGTCACCCAACAGAAGGCCCGAGGGAGCTGGACCTGGGTGGATCAATAGTGGGGACGGCCAGAGAAAGGACAGAAGGAGAGCTCAGGGTCACGCTCCGGACTCGCTTGGGGGTTGGCTGGATCCAGGACCTGGTGGACGCAGCACGGCTCGGGAGGTCACTTGAAGCTGGAGTGACCGGAACATCAGCAGTGAGTAAATACCCTAAACTGCACAACCCGACTCTGTCTTCCTTTAACATCTATGCTGCACCACCACAACCCCCATCCTCTGCACCTGACCCCCTGAGGCTATACCCCACCCGTTGGGGGTTACACCACCAAAAGCTGCACCTACACCATCAGCCTCAGCGGACCCTGCTGCAGCGGCGGCCGTAGTGACCGCAATACAACGGGTGGCGTAGTCGACATTAAGAACTTTATAACATCTGTAGGACTGCCACATACAACTGAGTTTGACACCCTGGGCACGGACCGGGTCACAGCCACTCGGAAGACTACAACTCCCATCTGATCCGGCTCCGGATATTCCCCCTAAAGAATATGGCCCAGGGGGCGCGTCATATGCATTGAATGTAACGGCTGCCAAAAATTTGGAGGCACTCCAATACCCCCTGCAAGAGACCTAGAAGTCAGAGTGCCTCCTGAAAACAATGTTCCCATTATTAGGAAGTGGGTCTCCCATATTGTTTGCCTATGCAGTGAATACAACTGTTGCCAAAAATATGGAGTAAATCCAATTCCCCTTGGAAGAGACGTAGAGGTGGGAGGGCCTCCTGAAAACAATGTTCCCATTATTAGGAAGTGTGTCTCCCATACTGTTTGCCTATGCAGTGAATGCATCGGCTGCCAAAAATTTGGAGGATCTCCAATGCCCCTTGCAAGAGACGTAGAGGTCGGAGGACCTCCTGAAAACAATGTTTCCATTATTAGGAAATGGGTGTCCCATACTGTTTGCCTACAGCTGAAGTGTCTGAAATTTGAATTAATCCTGAATAATATGATGCATGCAGACTGTACCTTACCGGCCACCACCGCACTCTAATCAGCATCTCTGTTTATCCATTCCTCTTACAGGTACGTGACCCAACTTTTCCATCCTGATTTCCATGCAGCCTTCCCTATATCTCTCTGCTCCTACTATATACTAATGGTACGTGACCCAACTTTTCCATCCTGATTTCCATGCAGCCTTCCCTATATCTCTCTGCTCCTACTATATACTAATGGTACGTGACACAACTTTTCCATCCTGATTTCCATGCAGCCTTCCCTATATCTCTCTGCTCCTACTATATACTAATGGTACGTGACCCAAGTTACACTACCCACCCCCCACTTTCATTTATGACCTTGTTTACTGAACCTTTGAGTATCCTACATCTGGTTCAGCCTTAATCAGCTGATCAAGATGAGCACAGACCACTCCCCTCTGGTTCACAGCTGAATGCATTCTGTAGGCCATATATTGAGAACTAGGAGTCTGTGTCAGACTGAAGTCTGTGTCCCTCAGCTTAAGTGTCCATGAGCTGAAGTGTCTGAAATTTGAATTAATCCTGAATAATATGATGCATGCAGACTGTACCTTACCGGCCACCACCGCACTCTAATCAGCATCTCTGTTTATCCATTCCTCTTACAGGTACGTGACCCAACTTTTCCATCCTGATTTCCATGCAGCCTTCCCTATATCTCTCTGCTCCTACTATATACTAATGGTACGTGACCCAACTTTTCCATCCTGATTTCCATGCAGCCTTCCCTATATCTCTCTGCTCCTACTATATACTAATGGTACGTGACCCAACTTTTCCATCCTGATTTCCATGCAGCCTTCCCTATATCTCTCTGCTCCTACTATATACTAATGGTACGTGACCCAACTTTTCCATCCTGATTTCCATGCAGCCTTCCCTATATCTCTCTGCTCCTACTATATACTAATGGTACGTGACACAACTTTTCCATCCTGATTTCCATGCAGCCTTCCCTATATCTCTCTGCTCCTACTATATACTAATGGTACGTGACCCAAGTTACACTACCCACCCCCCACTTTCATTTATGACCTTGTTTACTGAACCTTTGAGTATCCTACATCTGGTTCAGCCTTAATCAGCTGATCAAGATGAGCACAGACCACTCCCCTCTGGTTCACAGCTGAATGCATTCTGTAGGCCATATATTGAGAACTAGGAGTCTGTGTCAGACTGAAATCTGTGTCCCTCAGCTTAAGTGTCCATGAGCTGAAGTGTCTGAAATTTGAATTAATCCTGAATTGAACCTGAAGTGAACTGAAGGTACCTGGATACTAAGTCACAGTAAACAATGTTTGTTTTTGTTTTCACTCTCACCCCCTTAATCCTTCACTTCTTTCAACCACCCCTAATCCCTACACCTGGAAAGGAACTCTTCATCTCTCCCTCCATTCTCCCCACCCATCTCACCTCTTCCTCAGAGCTATTCCACAACATACAATCCTTTGTCTCCAAACACAGACAGCCACCTCATGCCCTCTCCTGCTCCCACCTAATAACGCTTTCTCTGCTCCTCCTTACTGCCGGCGACATCTCTCCAAATCCTGGCCCTCCTCACCACATCCCTACATTCACTTCCACCTCCTACCCCCGATCTATCCCAAACTCTCGTAACCCTTCTAACCTTACACCCATCCGCCCAGCCCCCGCTTCCCCAGTTCCACTAACAGGAGCTCTATGGAACGCTCGCTCTGTCTGCAATAAACTTTCCTACATTCACGATCTCTTCATCACTAACAAGCTTTCCTTCCTCGGAATCACTGAAACCTGGCTCACCCCCTTCGACACAACCTCTCCTGCTGCACTTTCGTATGGCGGATTCCACCTCTCCCATACTCCCCGCCCCAACGGCAAGCACGGTGGAGGAATAGGTTTCCTCCTCTCAGAAAACTGCTCCTTCACCCAGATCCCACTGCCGCCCGCAATTACTCTCCCGTCTTTTGAAGTGCACTGTGTGCGCATCTACTCCCCCTCCAACCTCCAACTGGCTGTCATCTACCGCCCCCCAGGATCAGCCACCACTTTCTTTGACCACTTCACCACCTGGCTACTTCATTTCCTCTCTGTTGACATCCCCACTATCCTCATGGACGACTTTAACATCCCCATTGATACTTCCCTCTCAGCTGCCTCTAAGCTTCTATCCCTCACTTCCTCCTTTGATCTTACCCAGTGGTCTTCCACACCCACCCACAAAGACGGCCACACGCTGAACCTCATCTTCACCCGCCTCTGTTCCCTATCTAACCTCTCTAACTCACCTCTCCCTCTCTCTGACCACAACCTACTCACATTCTCTTCTCTCTCCTCCCCGGGGCAACAATCCCCACTCCACAAACTTGAATACCCTCGTAGAAATCTCAAACACCTTGACCTACACTCTCTCTCTGAATCCCTCCTCCCTCTTACAGACATTAGTTCCTTACATGATGCAGATGCTGCTGCCACTTTATACAACACCACAACAGCTGCAGCTCTCGATTCGGTCGCCCCCCTCACGCATACCAAGACTCGCACAATCAACAGACAACCCTGGCACACCAGCCTAACTAAAGAACTGCGACGGGCCTCCAGGGTTGCTGAACGTAGATGGAAAAGGTCCCACTCCCATGAGCACTTCATCGCATTCAAACAGTCCCTCATTACCTTCAAGTCCACACTCACTGCAGCAAAACAAACATACTTCACATCTCTCATATCCTCCTTGTCCCACAACCCCAAACAACTATTCAACACCTTCAATTCTCTCCTCCGTCCCCCAGTGCCTCCTCCCTCTCCTCTTATTTCAGCCGAAGACTTTGCCTCATTCTTCAAGCAGAAGATTGACACCATCAGACAAAGCTTTTGCCTAAAGCCCCCACAGCCCCTCCCCACACCTACTCAACCCTCTTCCTCCAAAACTACATTCTCCACCATTTCTGAAGATCAACTTTCCTCCTTACTCTCCAAATCACACCTCACCACCTGTAAACTTGACCCAATCCCGTCCCACCTCATCCCAAACCTTACCACTATCTTCATCCCAGCCCTAGCCCACCTCTTCAACCTGTCACTAACAACTGGTGTCTTCCCCTCATGTTACAAACATGCCTCAATCACACCCATCCTCAAAAAGCCCTCCCTTGACCCATCCTCTGTGTCTAGCTATCGCCCCATATCTGTTATGTTCTGCTACCAGAGCTAAGGAAAGAGAGGAGATCTGTCCCTACGATAGAACTCAGCTGAATCCCTACGATGTAACAGGGAACCTGATCCTGCGATCAGACCTGCTAAAGTCCTAAGCTAGTCTGTACGGAGACCTATAGATGTGGGGAAGGAATCCCTACAAGTACAAAGGACTGGGAGGAAAATGGGACACCTCCTAACAGAAATAGTAGCAGACAGACGAACAAACAAAATATAAAGAACATAGAGGTCCGTAGACCAAGCAAACTAACAGAGTTAGATACAGAGCACAGGCTAGCTAGAAAGTAGTTATACAATGAAGTCCAGCAAAGCCAGAAGGGCGGAGCAGGATTAAATAGGCCAACAAGGTCATGTGACCAGCAAAGGAAAAAACCTAAGAGCAAGGTTCTAACAGTACCCCCCCTTCTAAGAGGATCCTCCGGATCCCCTAGGACCAGGCTTATCAGGAAATCTCCTGTGAAACGCTCTGATAAGTCTGGACGCGGAAACATCATCTGACCTCACCCAAGAGTTATCCTCGGGTCCGAAACCTTTCCAGGCCACAAGATACTGCAAACTACCTCTATACCGTCTAGAGTTAAGGATGCGAGAAATTTCATATTCCCCGTCCTCCACCACCGGAGGAACAGAGGCAGAGGCGTCACCATCCAACACAACAGCTTTTTTTAACAGAGAGACATGAAATACCGGATTAATTCTCCAGGAGATAGGAACCTCCAACCTAACAGCAGATTGGTTGACAACCTGAAGCACCTTAAAGGGCCCTACAAACTTGGGACCCAATTTCTTAGAAGGAATCCTCAACCGCAGATTCCTAGAGGACAACCAAACCATGTCACCAACAGCGAACAAAACCTCCTGTCGTTTCCTATCAAAGTAGTCTTTAGATTTTCTGTTGGCCTCCTGAAGATTACCACGCACATCCGTCCAAACTCTCTCCAAATCACCGGAAAAATTCTCCTCTTCAGGCACGGCAGATCCCAACTTGGAGAACGACCCAAACGATGGATGTCTCCCAGAACAACAAAAAAAAGGCGAACAACCAGCAGAAGAAGATGTATGATTGTTCAGAGCAAATTCAGCAAGTGGCAGAAACTCAGACCACCCCTCTTGATTGTCTGCCACAAAACAACGCAAGAACTGCTCAACATCCTGGTTTTTCCTTTCTGTCTGGCCATTAGATTCAGGATGATATCCGGACGAGAACGACAAATGAACTCCCAACCTGTCACAAAAGGCACGCCAAAAACGAGTACCGAACTGAGGACCCCTATCAGAAACAATGTCAGTAGGAACGCCATGAAGTCTGACAATTTCCTTGACAAAGGCCTTAGCGAGAGTTTTAGCGCAGGGCAGTTTGACGAAGGGAACCAAGTGACACATCTTGCTAAAACGGTCCACGACCACCCAGATGACAGTAAAACCCTCAGAGGGGGGAAGGTCAGTTATAAAGTCCATAGCCAAATGTGTCCAAGGAGCACTGGGAACCTCCAAAGGACAAAGCAACCCCGCAGCAGGAGTATGTGAGGACTTAGATCTAGCACATATAGTACATTGACGCACCCACTTAATGACTTCCTTCTGCCATCCAGGCCACCAAAAACTGCGACCCACCAGTCTCTTGGTCTCAGAGATTCCGGGATGACCTGCCAACCGAGATTCGTGACACTCAACAAACAAATCTCTCCTAAAGGTCCCAGGCACAAACAACCTCCCATGAGGAGTGTTAGATGGGGCATTCTCCTGTGCTTTAAGAATCTCATCTTCCAAAACGGAGTCCAAAGCAGCTATCACAACACCTTCTTGTAAAATGTTCTCCTCTTTCTCAGCACCGACTATGGGAGAAAAACTGCGAGACAAGGCATCCGCCTTAACATTATTAGTACCAGGGATGTAAGTAACGGAGAAATTAAACCGCGAGAAAAACAGTGCCCACCTAGCCTGACGGGCATTCAGGCGCTTGGCAGCATCAAGATATATCAGATTTTTATGATCCGTAAGAACCTGAACGGGAAATTCCGCACCTTCCAAGAAGTGGCGCCAGTGTTCAAATGCGAGTTTAATAGCCAATAATTCCCGATTACCAATATCGTAATTCAGTTCAGTCTCCGAAAATTTTTTTGAAAAAAAGGCACAGGGATGTAATCCATCCCCGTTATCCTGAGACAATACTGCGCCAACCCCCACAGAGGAAGCATCAACCTTAACCAAAAACGGCTTAGTCACATCAGGCTGCATAAGGATGGGAGCAGAGGTGAACCTCTCCTTGAGATACACAAAAGCTTCAATGGCCTCAGAAGACCACTGAACCGCATCAGCACCTTTCCTGGTGAGATCGGTCAGAGGTTTGACAATACTAGAAATTTTTTTTATGAATTTTCTGTAATAATTGGCGAAACCTAAAAACCTCTGTATCGATTTCAAACCAATAGGCCTAGGCCATTCCTGTACAGCTTGAACTTTAACCGGGTCCATCTCAAAACCTTCGCTGGAGATAATGTAACCCAAAAAACTAATTCTCTGTACAGCGAACTCACATTTCTCCAGCTTAGCAAAAAGCGAATTGTCCATTAATAACTGTAATACCTCACGTACGCTCCGCCAATGAGACTCCAGATCCGGCGAATAAATCAAAATGTCATCCAAATACACAACCACATTTTTGCCGATCAAAGGTCTAAAGATGTCATTAATAAGATTCTGGAAAAATGCAGGAGCATTAGTAAGACCAAAAGGCATAACCAGATTCTCAAAATGACCCACAGGAGTGTTAAAAGCAGTCTTCCATTCGTCACCCTCCTTCATGCGCAACAGATTGTATGCCCCTTTAAGGTCAATTTTAGAGAACCACTTGGCCCCCATTAACTGGTTAAATAGATCAGGAATCAATGGCAGTGGGTAAGGATTGCGTACAGTAATTTTGTTAATCTCACGAAAATCCAGACAAGGACGTAAACCGCCGTCCTTTTTTTTTACAAAAAAAAATCCAACCGCCACAGGAGACTTAGAGGGCCTAATGTGACCGGCGGCCAAACTTGTCTGTATGTATTCCTCCAAAGCCTTCCTCTCAGGAATAGTAAGGTTAAATAAACGACTTTTAGGAAGAGTCGCTCCAGGGACAAATTCAATAGAACAATCATAGTCTCTATGGGGAGGCAAAACCTGCGATTCCTTCTCAGAAAAAACTCTCCAAAAATCCTGAATAGGAACAGGCAATTCTCCCCTATCCAAAGCTGCAATACGCCCGTTACAACACTTGTCATAACATTTATGGCTCCAGGATTTAATTTCACTGGTAGACCAATCCAGTACAGGATTGTGAAATTTTAACCAGGGCAATCCCAATATTACTGGAGAAGGCAAGTTATTCAAAACTACCAAATCCAATTTCTCATGGTGAACACCATTAATAGTGAGAGGAAATTCACAGACCTTGAGAGTAATATTCTTCAAAGGGGAACCATCCACAGAAACCACAGCAATGGGGGATGATAAAGGTTCGGGTTTTAAAATGAGTCTTTCCAAGAATCCCCCATCAATTACATTCAGAGTAGACCCACAATCAACAAACACCCGAAATTCCATTAATTTTTCCTGAGCAATCGTGGAAGCAGCTAAAAATACACCCTTGGAATTTAAACAGGCAATACGGGCATGACTGACCATTTTTTTTTCTTTCTTCATACGAAGCTCACAGCCTTTAATCAAATGACCAGATTTTCCGCAATAGAAACACAAGCCTTCAGAAAATCTACGGTCTTTTTCTTGAGAGCGAGGTGCCACCGATCCAATCTCCATCGGTTCACCACTATTAGTACACACATTCTCATAACCAGAAACTGACATAGCAGAGGATTTGCTCTCATTAACCCTTGCACGCAGTCTCCTATCCACCCGTATAGCTAATTGCATAGCCTGTTGCAAATCTTCAGGTGTAGGATAAGAAATTAGCAGGTCTTTAACCCTTTCATAGAGCCCAGCAAGAAATAGACTTTTCAGAGCAGAATCGTTCCACCCTGTTTGAGTAGACCAACGACGGAAATGAGTACAATATTTTTCCACATTACCTGATCCCTGTTTCAAACGTCTCAACTCAGTCTCAGCTGATGTGACACGGTCAGGATCATCATATAATAGTCCCAAAGCAGAAAAAAAACTATCCACTGATCTGAAGCATGTATCACTAGGTTGCAAAGAAAAGGCCCACTCCTGAGGCTCTTTGCGCAAAAGTGACATTATGAACCCTATGCGCTGGGATTCATCCCCAGAGGAATTGGGTCTCAAACGAAAATACAATAAGCAAGCATTTTTAAATGAAAAAAATTCTCGGTGTTCACCAAAAAATAAATCCGGCAAACATACCTTAGGCTCCAAGAAATGTGCTCCAGGACAGTTACTCACGTGCTGACGGAGCTCGGCCACCTCCAGAGAGAGTCCCTGCAGGCGATGAGCCAAATCCTGAACCGACACCATGATGGAACAGAAAAATCTTTCCTTAGAGAATTTGCAGGCTGGACTTACTGTTATGTTCTGCTACCAGAGCTAAGGAAAGAGAGGAGATCTGTCCCTACGATAGAACTCAGCTGAATCCCTACGATGTAACAGGGAACCTGATCCTGCGATCAGACCTGCTAAAGTCCTAAGCTAGTCTGTACAGAGACCTATAGATGTGGGGAAGGAATCCCTACAAGTACAAAGGACTGGGAGGAAAATGGGACACCTCCTAACAGAAATAGTAGCAGACAGACGAACAAACAAAATATATAGAACATAGAGGTCCGTAGACCAAGCAAACTAACAGAGTTAGATACAGAGCACAGGCTAGCTAGAAAGTAGTTATACAATGAAGTCCAGCAAAGCCAGAAGGGCGGAGCAGGATTAAATAGGCCAACAAGGTCATGTGACCAGCAAAGGAAAAAACCTAAGAGCAAGGTTCTAACAATATCACTTCTCCCCTATGCCTCAAAACTACTGGAACAACATGTCCATTCTGAACTGTCCTCCCACCTCTCCTCCTGCTCCCTCTTTGACCGCCTACAATCTGGTTTCCGACCGCACCATTCTACTGAAACTGCACTGACTAAAGTCACAAACGACCTACTAACCGCCAAATCTAAGCGACACTACTCTGTCCTCCTCCTCCTAGACCTGTCATCTGCCTTTGACACAGTGGACCATTCCCTCTTACTACAGACTCTCTCATCTCTCGGCATCACAGACTTGGCCCTATCCTGGATCTCCTCATACCTAACAGACCGGACATTCAGTGTCTCCCACTCACACACCACCTCTTCATCTCGCCCCCTATCTGTCGGTGTCCCCCAAGGTTCAGTTCTAGGACCCCTGCTCTTCTCCATCTACACCTTAGGCCTGGGACAGCTCATAGAGTCTCATGGCTTTCATTATCACCTCTATGCTGATGACACACAGATCTACCTCTCTGGACCCGATATCACCTCCGTATTAACCAAAATCCCACAATGTCTGTCTGCTATTTCATCCTTCTTCTCTGCTAGATTTCTAAAACTTAACATGGACAAAACATAATTCATCATCTTTCCGCCATCTCATTCAACCCTCCCAACTGACCTATCCATCATAGTCAATGGCTGCCCACTCTCCCCAGTCCCTCAAGCTCGCTGCTTCGGGGTAACCCTGGACTCGGAACTCTCCTTCAAACCACATATCCAAGCCCTTTCCACTTCCTGCCGACTCCAACTCAAAAATATCTCCCGGATCCGCACATTCCTAAACCATGAATCTGCAAAAACACTAGTGCACGCCCTCATCATCTCCCGCCTTGACTACTGCAATCTCCTGCTCTGTGGCCTCCCCTCTAACACTCTCGCACCCCTCCAATCTATCATAAACTCTGCTGCTCGACTAATCAACCTGTCCCCCCGCTATTCCCCGGCCTTTCCTCTCTGTCAATCTCTTCACTGGCTCCCCATTGCTCAGAGACTCCAGTTCAAAACCCTAACCATGACATACAAAGCCATTCACAACCTGTCTCCTCCATATATCTCCGACCTAGTCTCCCGTTACATACCTGCACGCAACCTCCGATCCTCACAAGATCTCCTGCTCTACTCCCCTCTTATCTCCTCCTCCCACAACCGTATACAAGATTTCTCCCGTGCTTCCGCCCTACTCTGGAACTCTCTACCCCAACGTATCAGACTCTCGCCTACCGTGGAAACCTTCAAAAGGAACCTGAAGACCCACCTCTTCCGACAAGCCTACAACCTGCAGTAACCACCGCTCCACCATACCGCTGCACGACCAGCTCTACCCTCACCTACTGTATCCTCACCCATCCCTCGTAGATTGTGAGCCCTCGCGGGCAGGGTCCTCGCTCCGCCTGTACCAGTTGCTGTCACATTGTGTTCAAGATTATTGAAATTGTTCTTGTATTATACCCCCTTTTTCACATGTAAAGCGCCATGGAATAAATGGCACTATAATAATAAATAATAATAATAATAATAATGCAACGGCTGCCAAAAATTTATAGGAACTCCAATGCCCTTTTCAAGAGACATAGAGGTTGGAAGGCTTCCTGAAAACATTGTTCCCATTATTAGGAAGTGAGTCTCCCATACTGTTTGCCTATGCAGTGAATGCAACGGCTGCCAAAATTTTGGAGGAACTCCAATGCCCCTTGAAAGAGACGCAGAGATGGTGATATGGTAGATATGGTGGTAATATGGTGGTCGAGGATGAGGATGAGGAGAAGGCGGAGGACAAGATTAAATAGGCAAAATCAGAAAGTGTATACCCATGTCTGGGTGTGATGACAGAGGTGCATTGTAATAGAGTTAGACCGTCCAAATAAAAGACACTGTATTTGAGTTTATGTTACGCTGCTATCATTCGGTGGTGTTGAGCAGTCTGGCCCAATCCAGCTGTAGTTCTTTTTTATAAGAGTCAGCCTGTCAGCATTTTCAGTTGACAGGAGGATACGGCTATCGATTAAAATTCCACCAGCGGCACTAAAGAACCGCTCTGACAAAACGCTAGCAGCAGGGCAGTCCACGACCTCCAAGGCATAGAGAGCCAGTTGATGCCATGTGTTCAGCTTGGATACCCAATAATTAAAAGGCACAGAGAAATCACGGAGGACGTTGGTACAGTCGGCAAGGTACTCCCTCACCATCTTCCCAAGCTGTTCACTCCTTGTGAGAGTACCCCGCACCTCACGGCCTGTGCGATGGAAGGGTCCCAGAACTTTAACAGTGTTCCCCTGCCTCTGGTGAATTGCATTTGTGTCTCTCTCGCCTGTACTCCTTGGTTGTCCAACGAACTGTGACCTCTGCCGCCAGCAATTTTAGATGGGATTTTTTTTAATAATTTTGCAACAAGGGCCTTCTCGTTCTGCCCCATTTTATTAGGCCTGGCTGGCTCGGGAATAAGAGACAGAAAGTTTACCTCGTAGCGTGGGTCTAGAAGTGTCACCAACCAGTAATGACTGTAACCCAAAATTTGGACAACGCGAGTGTCACAGGAAAGGCAGCGTAACAAACTCAGCTACGTGTGCCAGACTGCTAACAGGCAAGACTTCCGTGTCCTCAAGACTGATCATGCTCTCCTCCTCCTCCTCTCTGTCCTCAGGTCATCCACGCTGAACAGACGGTATGACAGTTGTGCAGGTAGTACCATCTATAGCGCAGGAAACTAGCTCCTGGTCTTCCTCCTCTTCCTCATTGTCACCCAATCCACATTGGTATGAGATGAGGCTGGGCTGTGTGTAATCACCCTGTATGGTTCCTTGCTCCATCTCATCATTCTTAATTGTGAGCAGAGAGCGCTTCAGAAGACAGAGAAGCTGTATGGTGATGCTAATTATGGCATCATTCCCGCACACCATCTTGGTGGAGTCCTCAAAGTTTTGGAAGATTGTACAGATGTCTGACATTCATGTCCACTCCTGTGGTCTTATGTGTGGAGTCTGACCTGAATATCGATGGCCTTGCTGGTAGTCAACAACTGCCCTCTTCTGCTCACAAATCTTACCCAACATTTGCAATGTAGAGTTCCAATGCGTGGGGACATCACACACCAGTCAGTGAGCTGGAAGCTGCAAATGCTAGTGAAGCACGGCAAGGGTGGCGGAAGCAGTAGCTGACTTTCTAAAGTGGGCACACACGCGGAGTACTTTGACTAGCAGATCCGACAGATCTGGCTAGGGTTTGAGAAACAGCTGAACCACGAGGTTAAGCACATGGGCCAGGCATGGTACGTGTGTGAGCTCGCCTCGCTTCAGAGATGCCACCAGGTTCCAGCCATTGTCACACACGACCATGCCTGGCTGTAGGTTCAGCGGTGTCAGCCAGAGATCTGCCTGCTCTTTCAGAGCTGTCTACAACTCTTCATCATTGTGTGGTTTGTCACCTAAGCATATTAGCTTCAGCACAGCCTGTTGCCGCTTGGCCGAGGCAGTGCTGCAGTGCTTCCAGCTTCTGACTGATGTGGTCATTTCGGAGATGGAGGCTGAACAAGAGGAGTAGGTGCAGGATGTTATGATCTGCAACATGAACTAAGGAAAGAAAGAGGAAAGCTGTCCCAACAGTAAGACTAAGCTGAATCCCTACGATGTAGTGGGCTGCCTGTTCCTAGCGAACAGACCCACCTTAGTCCTCGGCTAGTCTGAACGAAGACCTATAGCATAAAGGAAGGAGACCCTAAAAGAACTAAGGACTGAAACAAAAATGGGACACCTCCTGAACAGAGAAAGTTGTTGCAGAACACAAAAAAACAAACTGAAAAAAAGGTACTAGAGGTCCCAAAAGGACCAAGCGAACTGACAGAGATAGGCACCGAAGCACCTGGCTAGAGAAATAGTCAAACACTGAAGCCCAGCACAGCCAGAAGGGCGGAGCTGGAATATAAAGGCAGATGGTCTCGTGACCGCAAAACACAAGATGGAAAAAAACAAACAGGAGGGTTCTAACAGTACCCCCTCTTTTATGAGGATCCTCTGGATCCTCCAGGCCCAGGCCTATCCGGAAACCTCCTGTGGAAAGCTATAAAAAGCCTAGGAGCAGAGACATCATCGGTTCTTACCCAGGAGTTATCTTCGGTACCGAAACCCTTCCGGGAGACAAGATACTGTAATCTCCCTCTATGCCATCTAGAATTCAAGATACGAGAAATTTCATATTCGCCGTCTTCCACCACATAAGGAACTGTGACAGTGGCATCCCTATCTGATACATCAGCCTTTTTCATCAAGGAAACATGAAACACAGGATTAATCTTCCAGGAAGTCGGGATGTCCAACCTAACCGCAGACGGGTTAACAACCTGAAGCACTTTAAATGGACCCACAATCTTAGGACCCAGTTTTTTAGAGGGATTCCTCAACCGCGGTTTCTTAGAGGACAACCAAACCATGTCACCCACAGTAAGCAAAACCTCCTTACATTTCCTGTCAAAATACTTCTTGGACTTCTTGTTAGCCTCTTGAAGGTTGCAATGTACATTAGTCCCAATTCTCTCCAAATCACCGGAAAAATTCTCCTCCTCCGGCACCGCCGACCCCAATTTGGAGAATGAACCAAAAGATGGATATCTCCCGGTACAACAAAAAAAAGGAGAACACCCAGCCGAGGAAGATGTATGATTGTTAAGAGCAAATTCTGCAAGAGGCAGAAATTCCTACCACACCTCTTGATTGTCCGCCACAAAACAACGCAAAAACTGTTCTACATCCTGGTTCTTTCTTTCAGTCTGTCCATTAGACACTGGATGATACCCAGACGAAAATGAGAAATGGACTCCCAACCTGTCACAAAAAGCACATCAAAAGCAAGCCACAAACTGAGGTCCTCTATCAGAAACAATATCCGTGGGAACGCCATGAAGCTTGACAATCTCCTTAACAAACGCCTTAACGAGTGTCTTGGCGCAGGGCAACTTAATGAATGGAACCAAATGACACATCTTACTAAAACGGTCCACGACAAGCCAGATGACAGTAAAACCCTCGGACACAGGAAGATCAGTAATAAAATCCATGGTGAGATGCGTCCAAGGTGCACTAGAAACCTCCAGAGGCAAAGCAACCCCGCAGCAGGAGTATGTGAAGCCTTTGACCTAGCACACACAGTACTTTGACGCACCCACTTGATGACTTCTTTTTGCCATCCAGGCCACCAAAAACTGCGACTGATAAGTCTCTTAGTCTCCGAAATTCCTGGATGACCTGCCAACCGAGACTCATGACACTCCACAAACAAATTTCTCCTAAAGGTTCTAGGCACAAAAAACCTCCCATGGGGAGTGTTAGATGGAGCATCATCTTGAGCTTTCAGAATCCCATTCTCCAAAATGGAGTCCAATGCCGCCACCACAACTCCTTTCTGTAAAATGCTCTCCTCCTCCTCGGCACAGACCGTAGGAGAGAAGCTGCGAGATAAAGCATCGGCTTTAACATTCTTAGTACCAGGGATATAGGTAACAGAAAAATGAAACCGAGAAAAAAAAAGTGCCCACCTAGCTTGACGGGCATTCAAGCGCTTGGCAGCATCCAGATAGATCAAATTCTTATGATCTGTGAAAACCTGAATAGGAAATTTAGCGCCTTCCAAAAAAATGACGCCAATATTCAAATGCGAGTTTAATAGCAGCAACTCCCGATTTCCAGCATCATACTTCAGTTCAGTTTGTGAATTTTTTTCCGAAAAGAAGGCACAAGGATGTACTTCATCCCTGTTCTCCTGAGACAAAACTGCTCCGCCCCACCGATGAAGCATCGACCTCGACCAAAAAAGGCTTGGTCTCATCAGGCTACATAAGGAGAGGGGCAGAACTGAACCTCTCTTTGAGATACTTAAACGCTTCAATGGCTTCAGTAGTCCACTGGACCGTATTCGCACCTTTCCTGGTGAGATCGGTTAGATGCTTAACAATTACAGAAACATTCTTAATGAATTTCCTGTAATAATTGGCAAAACCCCAAAATCTCTGTATAGATTTCAAACCAATAGGCCTAGGCCATTCCTGCACAGCCTGAACCTTCACCGGGTCCATCTCAAAGCCCTCGCTGGAGACAATGTAGCCTAAAAAACAAATTTTCTGCACAGCGAACTCACATTTCTCCAGCTTAGCAAAGAGTGAATTATCACTCAATAACTGCAAAACTTCACGTACACTCTGCTAATGGGAATGTAGATCTGGTGAATAAATCAAAATGTCATCCAAATACACAACCACATTCTTACCAGTCAAAGGTCTCAGGATGTCATTAATAAGGTTCTGAAAAAAATGCAGGTGCATTGGTAAGACCAAAAGGCATCACCAGATTCTCAAAATGACCTACCGGAGTGTTAAAAGCAGTTTTCCATTCATCACCCTCCTTCACTCGTAACAAATTGCATGCCCCCGGAGATCAATTTTAGAGAACCACTTGGCCCCCACTAACTGGTTAAACAAGTCAGGAATTAACGGCAATGGGTAGGAATTGCGTACAGTAATCTTATTAATTTCCCGAAAATCCAGACATGGACGTAAACCCCCGTCCTTTTTTTTAACAAAGAAAAATCCAACTGCCACAGGCGACTTAGAAGGTCTAATGTTACCAGCAGCCAGGCTAGTCTGTATTTACTCCTCCAAGGCCTTTCTTTCAGGGATAGTCAGATTAAACAAGCGACTCTTGGGAAGAATAGCTCCCTTAACAAACTCAATGGCGCAATCATAATCCCTATGAGGAGGTAAAACTTGCGACTCCTCCTCCGAAAAAATCCTCCAAAAATCATGAATAGTGTAAGGCAGCGCTAGTCATCATACTGGGGTTACTCGCTTCGCTGCGTCAATCAATGCACACGTGCAATGTCTTTACGTATTTTCTCACAATGCTGCAGTTTATTACTTCATAAGCCACAGTTCGCCGGGTACAACTCCATGGCACGCCGACACACATTAACACAATGTTCATGAGCCAAGTGGCACACAGGCCCACTTGCTCCAGGTTACAGCTTACGGCAAGGTAAAAATAGCAATGTTCATATCACAATGTCCATATAGCACAGGGTATTACCTTTGCCGGGTTTAGCTGTCTCAGTCCATTACGCTTGCCACCACTGTGGCTTTGTGGCTTCCCAGGTAGGGGTCTCTAGCCATCGTCCCCTCGTAGGCTACTGGTATGTCTTCCACACTTGACATCCAGCCTGCGCCTTTCAGGGTTCCTCAGCAAGCCGGCTCTCCCTCAAAGGCCACTGGCATCCACGCACAGGATCCGGGCTCGGCCTTTCAGGCTGCCAGGCTTCACTCTCGGCCTCACTAGGGCTCTCACAATCGGTGTCCCACACCGAACACACCTGTCTCAAATCACCAGGGTTTATATATCCTGTGCACAGACACCCACATACTGACAGGACCTTGCTGATGTCACAGTCATGTGATCTGTCAGCTGTGTGTATAGGTCCTGTGTGCTGTCCCAGTCATGTGTACAGAGCTTTACTGTGCATACAGGACCTGTGTGATGTCACAGTCATGTGACCAGTCAGTTAAAGGGGAAGGTACATGGTCAGGTAAAACACATCCTGGACCTTTTACAGTAGTGCTAGCAAGCTGCTGCATTACAATAGGTACCGGTAATCCTCCTTTTTCCACAGCCGCAATGAGACCATTACAACATTTATCATAGCACGTCGGACTCCAAGACTTAATCACATTAGTAGACCAGTCCAGTAAAGGATTGTGCAAGGCAAACCTAGAACGACCAGAGAGGGTAAATTATCTAATACAACCAAGTCCAAAATTTCTTGGTGAACTCCATTGATAGTGAGGGGATATGCAGCAACCTTGTGAGTAATACATTTCAAGGGAGTGTTATCAATTGCAATCACAGAAATAGGTGATGACAAAGGTTTGGATTTCAATTTAAGTTTTCCCAAAAACCCTTTATCAATCACATTAAGCGTTGAACCACAATCAGCAAATACCTGAAATTCAATCAAATTTTCCTGCAAAGTAGTACACCCAGAAAGAAACACTCCTGCAGAGCGTAAACAAGCTATACGGGCGTACCTGACCTTTTTTTTTTCTTTACTTAAACAAGCTCACAATACTTAATCAAATGGTCAGCTTTACCACAATAAAGACACAATCCCTTGGCGAACCTCCGGTCTCTTTCCTGCGAGCGGAGTGACATCGCCCCAACCTCCATTGGTTCTCCGCCATCTGAGCAGATTTTCTGGGGACTAGGACCTGGCATTACAGGAGTCTTTACCTCATTCACCCTGGACCTCAGCCTCCTGTTCACAAAAACAGCTGATTGCATGGCATCCTGCAGAGTCTCAGGTGCAATTAGCAAATCCTTAACCCTTTCACTCAGACCAGCAAGAAATAAACATTTCAGAGCAGGATCATTCCATTTAACTTCTGAAGCCCATCTCCTAAAGTGTGTGCAATAATTTTCAACATCACCTGACCCCTGATTCAAACACCTGAGTTCTGCCTCAGCGGATGAGATTTGATCAGGATCATCATATAATAGCCCCATAGCAGAAAAAAAATCTTCTACCGACCTTAAACATGAATCATTAGGTTGGAGAGAAAAGGCCCACCCCTGTGGTTCATTGCACAAAAGTGACATGATAAAACCAATGCGCTGTGATTCATTCCCAGAGGATCTTGGTCTCAAACAAAAATATAACAAACAAGCATTTTTAAAGGAAAAAAATCTTGCTGTTTACCATAAAAAACATCAGGCAGTCCTACATTGGGTTCCACAAAATGCGCTCCAAAACAGCTACTCACGTGTTGCTGGAGCTCGGCCACCTCCAGAAACAATCCCTGCAAGCGTTCAGCCAAATCCTGGACGGAAACCATACTGATCCCCGAATTTCTTTCCTTTTAGTTTTTTGGGCTGGACTTACTGTTATGATCTGCAACATGAACTAAGGAAAGAAAGAGGAAAGCTGTCCCTACAGTGAGACTAAGCTGAATCCCTTGATGTAGTGGGCTGCCTGTTCCTAGTGAACAGACCTGCCTTAGTCGTCGGCTAGTCTGAACGAAGACCTATAGCATAAAGGAAGGAGTCCCTAAAAGAACTAAGGACTGGAACAAA
Organism: Phyllobates terribilis; assembly: GCF_046119375.1. Lineage (NCBI taxonomy): Eukaryota > Metazoa > Chordata > Amphibia > Anura > Dendrobatidae > Phyllobates > Phyllobates terribilis. The sequence goes on along the minus strand of NW_027362763.1, from coordinate 518,821,135 downwards.
AATAGGACACCTCCTGAACAGAGAAAGTTGTTGCAGAACACAAAAAGACAAACTGACAAAAAGGTACTAGAGGTCCCAAAAGGACCAAGTGAACTGACAGAGAAAGGCACCGAAGCACCAGGCTAGAGAAACAGTCAAACACTGAAGTCCAGCACAGCCAGAAGGGCGAAGCTGGAATATAAAGGCAGGTGGTCATGTGACCGCAAAACACAAGATGGAAAAAAACAAGCAGGAGGGTTCTAACACAGAAGCTGTAGAATGTGGGGGCAATCCTGATTGACTCAGGGCCCTAAATCCTTGGCGTCGGGAGGACGTTTTCCATCACAAGGTCCGACTAGGTCCCGGCTTCCACTATATTAACCCAGTGTGCCGTCAGCGAGATGTACCGTCCCTGCTCACAAGCACTTGTCCACGTGTCCGTGGTTAACTGGACTTTTGTCAGTAACTGCGTTATTGAGGGCACGGCTAATGTTGTGGGACATGTGCTCGTGTAATGCGGACACGTCACACCGGGAGAAACTGTGGCGGCTGGGGACACACAACAGCGGAATAAACAGTGGTGTCACCCGCAGATACTGTTTCTGGACAGTGGGTCTCGGCCCACTTAGTCGGGTGCTTTACTGCCATGTGCCTGATCATGCTGGTGGTGGTCAGGCTACTAGTTTTGCTACCCCTGCAGATGCTGGTCTGGCAGGTGGTGCAAATAGCTTTTTTGAGGTTATCTGCAGAATCTTTAAAAAACAACCAGACTCTGGAATACCTAACAGTTGTACTGGCAACTTACGTCATGTTGGCATTACGGGGAACGCTTTCCCGCCTTTTGTCTGTGGCCACCACACTACTTCTTCCTGCCTGTTGTGGTGCTACGCCTCTTTCCCCCTGTACGCTGCTGTCTTTGCTCTGCATGTCCCCCTGCAAGGTTGGGTCAGTTACTATATCATCCACCACCTTGTCTTCCATTTCCACACCCTGGTACTATTCCTGACTTTCTGGCAATGGTGTCTCATCATCATCCACATCTTGCAACAGTAATTGCACTTTCCCACCGTTGCCTTCGTGTGACCGTGGCTGCTCAAATGTTTGGACATCGCTACACGTGTTCTCCTCTTGACTCACTTGAAGCTGGCCGGGCAAGAGGCCCGAATCTACAGGTGCATCTCACTAAATTAGAATATCATCAAAAAGTTAATTTATTTCAATTCTTCAATACAAAAAGTGAAACTTATACATTATATAGAGTCATTACAAACAGAGTGATCTATTTCAAGTGTTTATTTCTGTTAATGTTGATGATTATGGCTTACAGCCAATGAAAACACAAAAGTCATTATCTCAGTAAATTAGAATACTTTATAACAACAGCTTGAAAAATGTTCCAAAATGTTGGCCTACTGAAATGTATGTTCAGTAAATGTACTCAATACTTGGTCAGGGCTCCTTTTGCATCAATTACTGCATCAATGCGGCGTGGCTTGGCGACGATCAGCCTGTGGCACTGCTGAGGTGTTATGGAAGCCCAGGTTGCTTTGATAGCAGCCTTCAGCTCGTCTGCATTGTTGGGTCTGGTGTCTCTCATCTTCCTCTTGACAATACCCCATAGATTCTCTGTGGGGTTAAGGTCAGGCGTGTTTGCTGGCCAATCAAGCACAGTGATACTGTTGTTTTTAAACCAGGTATTGGTACTTATGGCAGTGTGGACAGGTGCCAAGTCCTGCCCGCGACCAATCACCGATTTGGGCGCCACATTTAAATAGCGGCCGCGACCAATCACCGATCTTGCCGCCACATTTAAACACTGCTGTGCTAATTGGTCGCGGACGCCAGCCGCGACCAATCACCGAGCTTGGCGCCAAATTTAAACAACGCTCTGCTGATTGGACGCGGACGCCGGACGCGTCCAATCAGCGAGATTGGCGCCAAATTTAAACCCTGCTCTGCTGATTGGTTGAGGCCGCCAGCCGCGAACAATCAGCGAGATTGGCGCCAAATTTAAACACCGCTCTGCTGATTGGTTGAGGCCGCCGGCCGCGACCAATCAGCGATTTTGGCGCCAAATTTAAACAACGCTCTGCTGATTGGTCGCGGCCGTCAGCTGCGACTAATCAGTGATTTTGGCGCCAAATTTAAACAACGCTCTGCTGATTGGTCGTGGACTCCAGCCGCGACCAATCAGCGAGATTGGCACCAAATTTAAGCAACGCTCTGCTGATTGATCGCGGTCGCTGGCCAAAATCAATCAGCAGTATTGGCGCAAAATTTAAACACCGCTCTGCTGATTGGTCGCGGTTGTCGGCCATGACCAATCAGCTGTATTGGCGCCAAATTTAAACCTCACTCTGCTGATTGGTCGCAACCACCGGCCGCGACCAATCTGCGCTTTTTGTGCCAAATTTAAACAATGCTCTGCTGATTGGTCGCGGTCGCCGGCCGCGAACAATCAGTGAGATTGGCGCCAAATTTAAACACTGCTCTGCTGATTGGTCGAGGCCGCCCGCCGCGACCAATCAGCGATTTTGGCACCAAATTTAAACAACGCTCTGCTGATTGGTCGCGGCCGTCAGCCGCGACTAATCAGCGATTTTGGCGCCAAATTTAAACCCCGCTCTGCATCGCTCTGCTGATTGGTCGCGGTCGCCGGCCGCGACCAATCCGCAGTATTGTCGCCAAATTTAAACACCTCTTTGCTGATTGGTCGCGGTCGAGACTAATCAGCGATTTTGGTGCCAAATTTAAACACACTCTCCAGTCCTCACTAACACGGTTCGCCAATTGGTCGCGGCCGCCGCCCGCGACCAATCAGCGATTTTGGCACAAAATTTAAACACCGCACTGCTGATTGGTCGCGGCCGCGACAAACCAGCAAGATTGGCGCCAAATTTAAACGCCGCTCTGCTGATTGGTCGCGGCCACCATCCGCGACCAATCAGCGAGATTGGCGCCAAATTTAAACACCGCTCTGCTGATTGGTCGCGACTAATCATCGATATTGCCGCCAAATTTAAACACCGCTTTGCTGATTGGTCGCGGTTGCCGAACGCGACCAATCAGCGATTTTGGCGCCAAATTTAAACACAGCTCTGCTGATTGCACCCGGTCGGCCGCATACCTATTCTAGAATACCCGATGCATTAGAATCGGGCCACGATCTAGTACTAACTATAAACAAGGAAATCTCTCTGACTCAGCAGAAGCTCGAGTAACCTGGAAATACTCGGCGAGCTTGTCGAGCACTGTGATGCTTGGGCGAGTACCAAGTAATGGCAAGCACGTTCACTCATCACTACTGAAAACGTAATCTTGTTCCACACAAAACAAGCTGCCGTATAGCTCCATCAGTGGAAAAATAAAAAAGTGATAGCAATCATAATAAAGCAAGGCAAAAATAATATTTTTTTCTATAAAACAGTTTTTATTGTGTAAAAGCGCCAAAACATAAAAAATACATAAATGTGGTATCACTGTAATCGTACTGAACCGAAGAATAAGGCTGCCTTATCAATTTAACTACACGCGAAACGACAGAAAAAAAAAAAAACAGTTCCTGAATTGCTGTTTTTATTTCATTCTGCCTCCCAAAAATCAGAATAAAAAGCGATCAAAAAACGTCACATGCCCAAAAATGGTACCAATAAAAACATCAACTCATCCACAAAAAACAAGCCCTAACATGACTCTATCGGCTGAAATATGGCAAAATTATAGGTCTCAAAATATGGCGATGCAAAAACTAGTTTTTGCAATAAAAAAACGTTTTTTAGGCTATGTGCACCCAGTGCATTTTTGCTGTGTTTTTTCCATTTGGAAATGGGCCAAAAACGCTAGGTAATCCGTGTGCCTACTAATGCAATGACAATCCTGAAGTACTGTGCACATGATCAGGAATTTTACTGTCAGGATTGTCATTGCATTTAAATCTGCAGCATGTTAATTCTTTGTGCGTTTATGTAGCATTTTTCACCCTTTGACTTCAATTGAGTCAGTCAAAATCTGCAGCAAAAAACGCAAGTACAAAAATATTTTCGGATTTTCTGCGGATGTTTGCTGCGTATTTGACTGACTCAATTCAAGTCAATGAGTCAAAAACGCGGCAAAAAAGCACAAAAAATTGCCCGCGGAAGACTACTCCTCTCATCATCCCACGCCCGCTCCAGCTGACAATAGCGAGAGCAGGAGCAGCTGAGGGGAGAAGTAATCTCCTCAGCCGATGTCTGTGTGCTGTGTGAAAAAAGTTAAAATAAATTAAAGAACACCTTATATTCACCTATCCACCATGCCCCGAGTGTCCCATGACGATCCAATCACCCAACAGCACTCTATACACTGACAGGAGCGTTATCGCTCCCCGCAGTGTATTGCACTCAGCTGCCAGGAGTGAGGTCACTTGAGTTCAATCAGCTGATGATCAGCTGAGAGCTCCGGTGACCTCACTTACGGCACCTGTGCTGTGTGAGAATTTTCCCATGCAACACCGATGCAGTAAGGGAGGTCAGCAGAGCTGATGAACTCATCTTCAGCTGATGAACTCAAGTGACCTCAGTCCCAGCAGCTCAGCTATACACTGACACGAGTGATTACACTACTTTTCTGTGAATATTGTGTTGTCCTCTACAACAGTCACATCAGTGATTGCTGGTGTGGCTGCTGTAGAAGTGACCCCGATCGTCGTGGGACACTGTGGATTATGACATCACGGCGGACAAGTGAGGAATATTGTTGTTTTTTATTTTTGGTTTCTTACAGGAGATGAGAGCTTCGGGGATTAGGCGTTAGGTGAGTATACTGTGTTTTTTATTTTTACATAAATTATTAAAACCATGTGGAATTTTATTTAAAACATAATAAAGAAAAATACTTTATTCTGGCCGTGTCTTTATTTCAAAAACTTTACTACGGGGTTAGTAATGGAGGCGTCTTATAGATGTTCTCCATTACTAACCTGGGCTTCATATAAGCTGCCAGTACAAGGCTGACATAAACCCCAACCCTATTACCCCACATGCCACCGCACCAGGGAAAGTGGGAAGAGCGGAGCCTAAGCGCCAGATTTGGGGCATTTTATGTATGTGCCAGTTCTGGGGCCGCTGAGAGCTATATTATTAGCCTCGTAGGGGGCCAAAATCCATGGCCCCTTCCCTGGCTATTAATATCAGCCCGCAGATGTTGCCTAACCTTTGCTGGTTAGATTTTATAGGGGGACCCTACGTCAATTTATTCTGGGGTCCTCCTGTAATCTAGCCAGTAAAGGCTAAGCAAAAAGCTGTGGGCTATTATTAACAGCCAGGGAACATTTTTGGCTAATGACCCCTTCTCCAGCCACTAATATCAACTCCCAGCAGTCGGCTTTTCCTCTGCTGGTTATGAAAATGACGAGGGAGCCAAGACATTTTTTTAAATTTTAGGTTATTTGCCCACGATCCCGACGTAGCAGCGCTTTGGACACAGCACATTTTTGCTGCTTAAAAAAAAGCTACTTTCTATTGAACACAAGTAAATTCGCATGTGTTCGCTGAACCATGTGGATTTACCGCATTCAAAACATTTTAGTGGTCAAATTTCTGTTGAGGAGACTAGAGACTCCGCATGTGAATTTCACATGCTGCGGTCCTGAAAGACGCACCACATGTCAGTAGCCGTGGATGATCTTCAGCCTCAATGTCACGCATAGTGGACATGGGATTTCTAGATATACCATCCACTATGCTGTAACATCTGGCCGCTGCGGGTTTAACGCTGCATAAATATGAAGCTTCAAACCCGTAGCATTTCCTGATCATGGGCACATACCCAAACTGACCCGCAGCATGTCAATTTCTGCAGATTTTGACCTATTTAAATGTCATTACTTGCGTTGGATCCGCATGTACTGACAACACAAGTGCGGCATTAGAATACAGTGTTTTGGATGCAGCGAAGATACGCTGCATCCAAAGCGCTGCTAGTTGCAGATCGTGGGGACATAGCGGCTAACCAAACAGCTGTGAGCTGTTATTAATAGCCAGGGAACAGGTTGTCCTACTGGCCACTTCCTAGGCTAAAAATAGCAGCTCTCAGCTGCCCCAGAAATGAGATCAATGGGAATTATTGCTAATGGGATAAGGGTTTACGGGATTAAGTGTTACTGACAACAAGCTCTTTGTTTAGTACTCATTTGTTTAGTCCTCATTACTAAACAAACCTGTAAGTAAAGAGTTAAATAAACACACACACTGAGAGTAAAACACTTTATTTGAAATACAACAGACCCATTCTTTAATCACTTAAATTAACCAATATACTCACCCCAGGTCTGATGGTAATCCAAAGATTAAAGCGATGTCCCAGGATATTTTTTTCAAATTCTTTATTTAGGTGCAAAAAGTATTTATTGCTGTACAAAAATGCATCAAAAACGCATGAAAATTGCGGCAAAATGCAATTTTGTTGACAAGAGATACTGAAACCTTGCAGAAATTTCTGCAATCAAATCAATCCCGAATGTGTGCACATACCCTTAGTGTGTGACAGCAGCCAAACATAAAAATCTGCTGTAAAACTTATATCGCTGTAATTGCACCGACCCGAAGAATAAAGTTGCCTAATCAATTATACTGCACCAGGAATGGCGTAAAAAATAAATAAAACCAATTCTTCACCTGCTGTTGATTTGTTCATTCTACCTCCCAAATATCGCAGTAAGGCGCAACTCACATTTATTCTGCACTCTGCGCTTACACCGGGGTTTCCGTGTAAGTCTCTGAAATACGTTATTCAGACAGAACCCCCAGTGGAAGATTCCTTATAATGAGGCAGATGGAGGCACTGTGGACACCATCTGGCCTATGATCTGTCTGCATCCGCCTTTTTATTAGGTATGCATAAAAGTGCCGTCTCCCACAGTTTTGTGCACTTCTGAAAAGGACAATGCTGAACAGAGGCCAGACGGAGTCCAGAGTAACTGCCTCATTATAGTGAATGGATCCCTCAAGGGTTCAGGCTGAATCACGTCACTCTGAGATTTAGATGGAAACCCTGATAAAAGGGCTCAGGATAAATGTGATCAAAAATCTTATGTAAAATGTTCCCAACACAAGCTTCAACTCAAGCCACAAAAAAAGCAAGTACCCACTCAGGTCCGTCATCTGTTATCGGAAATATAAGGGCTTCCACATTACTGGCAAAGGCTCTGGAAAAGCACCATGGCTCATCGCCACCCAAAATAAATTGAGCAAATTCTGCACTCCCAAATCCAAATGCCCCCCTCCCAGTGTGTGCCTAAACAGCAGTTAATGTCCACATGTTTGGCATTTCTGTAGTGATGAGAGCCTGCATAACTTACAAGTGCGTGTCTCCAGAAGCATGAGAAGAGCACAACTTACTGGTCACTACAACCTACTGGTCACTACAACGGCAGTTTGCTATATTCACTCAGCAACATCCGCTGCTAGTTCTTTCTGGAAAAGACCCATGGAGTCAAAATCATCACTACACCTGTAGATAAATTCCCAAAGGGGTATAATTTCCAAAATGGGGTCACTTGATGGGGGATTCTGCTATTCTAGCATTTATGGGCTCTGTATATGGAGTCTGCATACTATTCTAGAAAACTCTGCTCTCCAGGAGGCAAATAGCACTCCATCCCTCCCGAGTTTCACTGTATGGCTAAGCAGTACTGCAAAGCCACATATGGGGTATTTCTAGATTCAGCAGAAATTGTGGGACATTTTTACCCATTTCCCAGTGTAAAAATGTAAAATCTAGGGTTAAAACAAAATTTTGGTGGTAAAAATGTAATTATTATTCTTTTCACTGCCCAATAGTATAAAATTCTGTGATCCACCTGTGGTGTCAATATGCTAGATTAATTCATTGAGAGGTGTAGTTTGTAAAATGGGGCCTCTTATGGAGGGGTCTGCTGTTCTGGCACCTCAGCTGCTAATGTGAGATTGCACCCTCATACCAGTCCAGCAAAATCTGAACTCCAATATGCTTCTTCTTCCCTTCTGAGCTTGCACTGTGCATCAAAAGTAGTTTTCGACCACATATGGAGTATTGGCGTACATAAGGAAAATTGCACAACAAATTTTGGGGTCCATTTTCTCCTGCTATCCTTTTGAAAATGAAAACATTTAGGGGTAAAACAACATTTTTGTGGGAAAAATATATATTTTTCATTTTTACAGATCCACAATGTAAAATTCTGTGAAGCACCTCTAAATAAATACCTTGAGGAGTCTAGTTTCCAAAGTAGTGCCACTTGTGGAGGGTTTATACTTTTTGGGCACATCAGGGGCTCCCAAACACAACATGGTGTCCCGTAATTATTCAACAAATTTTACATTCAAAAAGTCAAATGACGCTCCTTCCCTTTCAAGCCATGCCGTGCACCGAATCAGTGGTTTTCCCCCACATATTGTAGTGCTCAGGAGAAATTGCACAACAAATTTTGGGGTCCATTTTTTCCTGTTACACTTGCAAAAATAAAGTTTTTATGAAAAAAAGTTAAATGTTCATTGTTTTCTTCCACATTCCAAAAATTCCTGTGAAGCACCTAAATGGGTTAATAAACTTCTTGAATGTGGTTTTGAACACCTGCAGGGGTGCAGTTTTAAGAAAGGTGTCACTTTTGGGTATTTTCAGTCATAAAGACCCCACAAAGTCACTTTAAATGTGATGTGGTCCCCAAAAAATGGTTTTGTAAATTTTGTTGGAAAAATTAGAAATCAACTTTTCAACCTTATAACTTCCTAACAAAAAAAATGTTGGTTCCAAAATTGTGCTGATGTAAAGTATACATGTGGGAAATGTCATTTATTAACTATTTTGTGTGATATATCTCTCTGATTTAAGGGCATGAAAATTCAAAGTTTTAAAATGACAAAATTTTCAAAATGTTACCACTATCATGAAGTAAAATATGTCACTAAAAACAGTCACAGAATCAGTGGGATCTATTGAAGCATTCCAGAGTTATTACCTCATAAGGTGATACTGGTCAGAATTGTAAAAATTGGTCTGGTCATTAACGTGCAAACAGCCTTTGGGGGTAAAGGGGTCAAACAGTGCAGATTTTATCCTTGCTAGCAGTGCAAGGGTTAATCTTTTCAGTTAAAGCTCTTTGGGCTTTCCTATTGTTCAAAAAATTGTTGCTTGCAGTTTTGTTTCAGTGCACATCCCCTACATGCTCTACAACTTGGTTTCTCCTACCATTACATCCCCTGTGTTACACTCTGTTGTTTGGTGGGTGTATTTTGTATGATTGTTAATTTCATTTATCCTTGTCCATGTACCCTTGTTTGTCTAGTTAGTGTATTCCTATACACTTCAGTTTCCCACCTCCCTGGAAGGGGGGGTGGAGACATATAGTGGTTAATTTAGGAGCTTAGTAAGGCACATTAACATCTTCAGGAGTTGCCCAGGGAACAGGGATAGACCAGGGTGTCCCTGGGGGTGAGTGGGGGGACAGATAAGGATTAATTTAGGAGCTTAGTAAGGCACGTGAAATCGGTGTGTCCACCTTCAGGAGTAGCCCGGGGGACAGGGATATACCAGGGCATCCCTAGTTCTACTGTAAGGGGGAAGACCGGGGTGTAAGTACTTTCAGAGCAAGGGATCCGGAACTGCCGGGGCCACACCTCTGGTTGCCGGGGGAAGACAGACTTCCAGCACAGGAGTCAGGTGACTTGGAAGCTGGGGGCGTGTCGAGAGGGAGAGCTGGGAGGTCAGGTGACCGGGGAATTCCTGGCGTGGCTAGAGAGAGGAAGAGATGAGGCCGTTTGCGCGGGAAAGCGGAGCTGGGTCCTGCTCAGCAGAGCAGTGTGAGAGGGTCCAGGCTCCTGGCTCCAGTACTTGGAGCAAGAGCCGAGTGCAGTGGACCGGAGGAGTCAAGCCGACTAGAGGGAGAAGAGACGTAGGGTTGGTGGAGCCGAGCACGTGAGGTGCACTGTTATGGACTAGGGGCTCAGCGGGTAAAACCGGAGGCCAAAAATAGAAAAGGTTCACCAGCTCACCTGAGTTTAGGCGTTGTGAGGCACGGAGCATGAGGAACCACTTCGGAGTCCATGCAGGAAAAAAAAAAAAGGAGAAAAGCTCCAGCCACAGATAAATCCCAAAAAATAGTTGTCTTTATTGAGTTAAGATACAGATATCAAAGCCATGTCCATAAAAGCAACGCGTTTCGAACACAAATGGTGTGTTCTTATCCAAGCTATATACAAATGACAAAGATCCAGTATATATACATAGATAGACCAATAAAAACACAGCAATCGGATCACATGACACAAAAAAAACACCACTTGAATAAGTAAATAAGAAAACGTACAATTATTTAAAAATAATGAAAAAGAAGTCCTCGTCGCATATTGAGTCCATCTGGGTGGCAGGTATTGAGAAAATACATCCAGAAAGCTTCTCGGTTTAAAAGGTGTCTTCTGTTGTCGCCACCTCTTGGGTTCAGAATTAAAGATTCAATTCCATATGCCCGAAAAGAGTAAGTATTCCTGTTGTGAACTTGTATAAAATGCCTAGAAGCATGAGATATATTGCGATTAGTGACATTGATAATATCTCTGGTGTGTTCTGCAATGCGTTTTTTTAGTTTGCGCACTGTAGATCCAACATATAATTTATTACAACTTATGCATTCTATTATATATACCAGATGATCACTATTACAATTAATAAATTGTTTTATATCATGTTGCTGAGTTTTATCTGTATTAAAAAATTCCTTTGTGGTTTTTGCATAGCGGCTCATGCCACAACGATTCGGACCACACCTAAAAAACCCTTGCAATTTAGCCATGTATGACGCTGGTTTTTTGGTGTCTGAAAACTAGGAGATAATATATTACATAAGGTTTGAGCCCGTTTAGCCACTACTCTGCATCCTGTTTTTAATATGTTGGCTAATGTACTGTCATCATATAAAATGGGTAGATGTTTCAAAATGATTTGTTTAATCTGAAAAAATTGGGGACTGAATTTCAGAGAGATGGTTAATTTATTATTTTGATGGTTAATAATACCAGAATTAGATGAAATTTTCCTGTTTGATGTTTGAATGAGATTATCCCTAGATTTATTGTGGACAATACTCTCAGCTCTTTTGAGTGTCCAAGCTGGATAACCCCTTTTAATTAATCTTTTTTTGCATGTATCAAATTCATTTTGAAGTTCAGCAACATCACTGCAATTTCTTTTTATTCGAGTAAATTCACCTACTGGAATAGCCTTAATAGTAGAAAGAGGATGTCCACTAGCAGCATGCAAGATACTGTTACCTGCCATGGGTTTCACAAAAGTGGATGGAACAATTTTACCTTCAATGCTTTTCAAATTAAGATCTAAAAAAGAAATACACGTGGGATGAGAATGATATGTGAAAGACAAATGAAATACATTCGCATTAAGATGTGTTACAAACTCTGGTATGGCAGATACATCGCCACACCAGACAAAAATCAGGTCATCTATGTATCTGCCATACCAGAAAATGCAATGGGACCAGGGATTGGAAAGAGAATACAATTCTCTATATTCCCAAAAAGACATCACCAAATTAGCGATTGAAGGGGAATACTTAGCCCCCATGGAAACCCCTCTCTCCTAGAGAAAAAATTGTTGCTCATACATGAAAAAATTATGGGTCATTAAAAACTCTGTGACATTTAGCAAGTATTCAGATAATTCAGAAGTATAATTGCTGTACTTCTTCAAATGAAAATCCAGTGCTTGTAGTGCAATATGATAGGGTATGCTAGTATATAATGCAACTACATCGCAGCTTAACCAGCTAAATTCTTCTTTCCAATGTAATTTTGCTAATTGATCCAAAACATCCTTTGAATCCTTGGAAAGCTTGGAAAAAGAACACACCATTTGTGTTCGAAACGCGTTGCTTTTATGGACATGGCTTTGATATCTGTATCTTAACTCAATAAAGAAAACAGTAGACCGCCCGCTGCCGCCAGAAGATGGAGCATTGTTTGGACGGGGACGCCTGAAGAAATCAACACTGGCCTCAGCTGGCAACTGTCTTGTGAGGAGCAAGAGTCAGGTAAGTGAAAAAACTGTCGATTACAACCGGTTCGACTCTGCTACATCTAGTCAAACTGTGAACTGTCAGTAATAGACTTTTATCTGCTACTTCCCTTGTTTTTCGCACATATTTTCCCCTGTTACTCCTGCATGGAGGTTGACCCTGTTATTATAAACCTCCCCTGTTTATTAACCCCGTATTGGCTGCTCTGTGTTTCTGTGTCACTGCACTGCATCTAAAGTACCCGTGTTACATTTGGCGTAGTCGGCAGGATGCAGTCGTTAGACACAGACACTGCAGAGCAGCCCATCCTGGGAGCTCCTAAATCTAGCTATCCGCTGGGGGCCATGCTCAGCAATCTCACAAAGTTCACCGGGGACAATATGATGCTGTGGGACTGGATTGAGAGAGTTAGGAGTATGTTACATATGCACCCGATGACCTCAGCTATGCAAGCCGAAATAGCCTTACTGGCCCTGGACGGCGAGGCCCGACAATCCGTGATGTACCGCCCTCCCCATGACCGGGATACTGTAGAAATAGTGGTGCGGATACTGGAGGAGATGCATGGGGATCCCACCAATATAGGAGAGCTGAGGATACGGCTGTTTCACCAAGTGCAGCAGGAGGGGGAGACTGTGACGCAGTATGTTAATGCCTTACAGAGGTTGCATGCCTATATCACTAGAAAAGACGACATTGGGAATTTGGGAATGGGCCCCCCTGACGTGATATTAAGGGATCAGTTTGTGGCAGGCCTCAGGCATGTGCAGCTGAAGCAGGCCTTGCGGGAGCGCCTGCGCGCCAACCCACAAATGACTTTTCTAGAAGTGGCGGCAGAGGCACGTGTGAGAGAGCAGGAGATGGGGGTGACGGCCCTGGCAGGGATGGTCCGGAGTAACCAGGTACCCACCCAGCCAGCAGCTGGACCGGAATGGGCTTGAGAGATGCGAAAGGAGATACAGGAGACGCAGGATGAATGGTCCAGTCTCAAGAAGACCCCTGCCCCGACACCAGAGATACCCAGATCGATTGCCCCAGTTATGGAAAGAATTGAATTCAGGCCCCGCCCTACAGAAAAGTTCTGTAGAGAAGTGAGGCAGCCTTACACAGACAGAGACACGACCTGCTGGAAGTGTGGAGGCGCAGAACATCATGCCAGGGACTGTGCTAGCCGAGGGCGGCCCCTGTCGCGGCAGCCGTTAAACTAGCGGGCTCCGTGTTTGGGGGACACAGCCCGGAGCCTGAGGAAGGGGAAAGAAAAACAGGAAGTCCCAAGGACCTGGTTTCCACCAGCCCGACTGTCTGGGCCGAAATGTGCGGTCGGGCTGTTCACTGCCTAATTGACACGGGATCCCAGGTGACTACGATGACAGAAGCCTACTTTCAACAGCAATTTCCACAGATAGCGCGACCTGAATGGGGACCAGTAATTAGACTCACGGCAGCTAATCAATTACCCATCCCGGGCAGAGGGGTGGTGTGGATGAAGATCCGAGTGTGTGGAAAAGATGTGGGGAAAAAAAGAGTTGTCCTGGTCGAAGGGGGAACCGGAAGTGGACCCCCCCATGACCCTCGGAATGAATGTGCTGAAAGAGATCAGCAAATCCTGCTTAGTGAGCCGAAGAAGATTCCTCTATACCAGTGGGACCCGCAAACTCCCCAAAGGAGGGTCCTTCAGCAACTAATCTGAGCTGCCCAGGCTCAGGAAACGTCGAGTGAAGGGAAGATCCTGGGGAAAATAATAGTGCCAGCAGCTACGGCGCTCACCTTACCGCCCGGACAAACTGTACTCACATTACCCGCACGGGCCTGCACACCTCTTGAGGGGTTGAAGTTCAGATAGAACCAACATCGATGGACAAAGTACCCCCCGGACTCTTGGTGGCTCGGACACTGACCACCGTCCAGGGTGGCAATGTTATAGTGCGGTCTGTTAATCTGGGCGAAGATGATCTCACATTCCCTACCAGGGCGGAAATAGCCCAGATTCTGGGAATACCAGAGAAGTTGGTGCAACCTGATATGGTACAGCTGTCCGCTGTACGAGGAGACCCCTGAACTCTGGCGGTCATGGTGACGCCGAAATCCCACCGGGCTAGTGTGAAGGGGGGGGGGTGAAGAATCCTAGAATGAATGTGGGCTGAATTGATGGGACTTACACCTCGACAGGTGGAGCAGGTTGAGGAGGTGCTGGAGCGGTACCAGGAAGTCTTTGCTCACCATGAGGATGATTTTGGTTGCACCGAAGCCATTACCCATGAGATTCCCACAGGGAGGTTAAGGAGATGCTAGCCCATATGTTACAGAATGGTGTGAAATGGGAGAGTCAGAGTCCGTGGGCAGCCCCGATTGTCCTGGTCCGGGAGAAAGATGGGACTGTGCGGTTCTGTGTGAACTATAGATGACTGAATGCCTGTACAGTACGGGAATCTTACCCACTACCCCGAATTGAAGATTTCCTGTCGTCCTTAGGGAAGGCAAGATACTTCTCCTCCTTGGATCTGGCCAGTGGGTACTGGCAGGTGCCCATGGCCGAACATGACCGTGCGAAGACGGCGTTCATATTACCTATGGGACTGTTCGAGTTCAATCGGATGCCCTTGGGCCTGACTAACGCCTCCAGGACGTTCCAGCGTCTGATGGAGTGGTGTCTGGGCTTTTTAAACTTCGAGGCGACACTGATTTACCTTGACGACATAATTGTCTATGCCGCCACCTTCAAGGAGCACCTCCAGCGACTGGAGCAAGTTCTGAGTCGCCTACAGAGTCATGGCCTAAAGGTGAAGCCCCAGAAGTGCCACCTGTTCCGCAAACAGATCGAATATCTCGGTCATACTGTGTCCGGTGAACGAGTCAGGCCCACCCAGGAAAAGATGCCGTTGTACAGGAGTGGCCTACCCCGAAGACAGTGAAGGACGTTCGGGCCTTCCTGGGACTTGCCGGGTACTACCGAAGATTCCTGAAGAACTTCACCCGCATAGCCAACCCATTGCTGGAGCTGCTTAAGGGAGTGCCGGTGGGCTCCAAGAATCAGGCGATTCGGTGGGGAAGCAGCCAGGAAGAGGCCTTCTGTGCCCTAAAAATGGCCCTGACCGAGGCCCCAATACTTGCCTATGCGGATTTCTCCCAACCCTTCATACTCCACACTGATGGGAGCCTACATGGTCTGGGAGCCGTGTTATCCCAAGAGCAGGAGGGGAAAGAGTGTGTGATTGCGTATGCCAGCCGCTCCCTTCATGACTCTGAGAGGAACCCGGATAATTATAGCTCTTTCAAATTAGAGTTGCTGGCTCTGGTTTGGGCAATGACCGAGAAGTTTGCAGAGTATTTGTCCGGGTCTGAAGTACTGGTGAGAACAGATAACAACTCGCTGGAGAATGCAAAATTGGGGGCCCTGGAGCAGCGGTGGGTGGCCCGCATGGCCAGGTACCAGTATAAGATCGCCTACCGGCCTAAGGCAGAGAATACTCACGCCGATGCCCTCTCCAGAGTGACATATGAACGGCCTGATCATGACCGCGATGAAGATTTGGAGGCAGATGAGACCCGTAGCTTCCGAACTTTCGTGGGACCGCTGGCCGCGGCACAGGGACAGATCGGAGAGACGTCAGAAGAACAAGTGCTAGGGCGGCCAAGAGATGACTGGATCCGACTTCAATCCAATTCAATTGCTCAATTATGTCAATGGGTGGCTTTGCGGCAAGTCCCCAGTCGAGAAGAGAGGAGTACCCTGTCCCAGGGAGCACTGAAAAGGCTGGGACAATGGGAGAGACTGTGTTTGCGAGACGGGCTGCTGTACCGACGGGTGCAGCTACTGCGAAAGTTCGGGACCACCTGGCAAGTGGTGATCCCAGACAAGTTGGTCGGAGTAGTGGCTAAGGAGGCTCATGAACAAGGGGCTCACTTCGGACCAGAGAAGACGTTTCAGTGGTTGCAGAGACTGGTGTATCATCCCCGACTGCGAGCAACAATAGAAGACATTTGTCGAAGATGTCGGAGCTGTGAGCTGGTTAAGCCCCCGGAGCAGCAGGTCCCCATACAAACTATTGTGACTTCTACCCCCCGGAGGTGCTGATGATCGACTATTTGACTGTTGGACCAGTGCATCTCGGGTATGAACATTGCCTGGCAATGACAGACCACTTCACAAAGTTTGCAGTAGTGACCACAACCAGAGACCAGACCGCCGAGTCAGCGGCGCAGGCCATCTGCTGAGACTTCATTTGGGTGTACGGCTGCGCAAAGAGGATTCATTCTGATCAAGGCGCCTGCTTCCAAGGCCAGGTGATGGAAGAGCTGCACCGGTTGTACAAGATTGAGAAGTCATGGACTACTCCTTACCACCCTCAAGGAAATGGGGCCTGGGAACGCTTTAATCGGACACTGATCCAAATGCTCCGCACGTCGGAGGAAGATTCGAAGGTACGGTGGCCTGAGTTTGTGGCCGAGCTGGTGTGGGTCTACAACAACCGAGTGAATAGTACGACGGGGTTCACTCCTTATACCTTGCTGTTCGGGCGAAAGGGGCGAGAGATTACCGAGTTAGACCTGGACCCCAAGGAGGACTACCCACATACGGGGGTGTCTTCCTGGATCCGGGAACATCAGCATCGACTGCAGACCCTCCGACGGTTGGTACAACTAAAGTTTCAGGAGCTCAAACATCATGAGACATTGCCTCTTCGAGGGACAGCTCTGAGGCCCGGGGAGCGGGTGTTGGTTCTGGACAGGTGGCCCCGGAGCAAATTGAGTAGGTGGTGGGAACGGACCCCTCACCGAGTGAAGCGCAAGATTGGCGCTGAAGGACCTGTGTATGAAGTTCAACCCGAGGGGGCTGAAGGAGCTACTACCAGAGTGGTTCATCGTAGTATACTGCGACCCTGTCTGTCTAATGATGATGAGGATGGAGAAGAATCACCTGCTTCTAGAGAAGGTCCTGTCACAGTTGCCCCAAGCCACGATGTGGACGAAGAAGAGTTGTTGATTCAACCTCCGAGCCCCAGCACTCGATAACCTGCAGTCCCCAGTGCAGGCGGTGAGGGAACAACATCGGTTGAAGCCACCAGGCAGGCGGAGATTGGAAATCCGAGTGACCCTGCACCCCCCATCGGTCAAACTGAGTTACGCTGGTCAGAATGGACAACAGCAGGAGTGCCTCCTCACCGTTACGAACAAGATCAATTCGTATGGTACTGTATCGTAAAGGAAGTCCAAGAATGTGAACGTTTGATGAAGGAACTCTCGCCCGTGGAATAGCGAGTTAAAGGAGAGCGGGAGTGTAAGGGGGAAGAACGGGGTGTAAGTACTTTCAGACCGAGGGATCCGGAACTGCCAGGGTCGTGACTCTGGTTGCAGGGGGAAGACAGACTGCGAGCACAGAAGTCAGTTGACTGGGAAGCTGGGGGCATGTCCAGAGTGAGAGCGGGGAGGTCAGGTGACCGGGGAACTGGTGGCGTGGCTAGAGAGAGGAAGAGACGAGGACGCTTGCACGGGACAGCAGAGCCGGATCCTGCTCAGCAGAGCAGTGTGAGAGGGTCCAGGCTCCTGGCTCCAGTTGTTATGATCTGCAACAAAAACTAAGGAAAGATAGGGAAAGCTGTCCCTACAGTAAGACTAAGCTGAATCCCTACGATGTAGCGGGCTGCCTGTTCCTTTGTGAACAGACCCGCCTTCGTCCTCGCCTAGTCTGAACGAAGACCTATAGCATAAAGGGAGGGGTCCCTAAAAGAACTATGGACTGGGACAAAATGGGACACCTCCTAACAGAAGTTGTTGCAGAGCAATAAGACAAACTGACAAAAAGTACTAGAGGTCCCAGAGGACCAAGCGAACTAGACAGAGATAGGCACCAAAGCACCTGGCTAGAGAGACAGGCAAAAAACACTGATGTCCAGCAAAGCCAGAAGGGCGGAGCTGGAATATATAGGCAGCTGGTCACGTGACCGCAAAACACAAGATAGCAAAAACTAACAGGAGGGTTCTAACACCAGTACTTGGAGCAAGAGCCGAGTGCAGTGGACCGGAAGAGTCAAGCCGACTAGAGGGAGAAGAGATGCAGGGTCGGTGGAGCTGAGCATGTGAGGTGCACTGTTATGGAATAGGGGCTCAGCGGGTAAAACCGGAGACCGCCCGCTGCCGCCAGAAGACGGAGCATTGTTTGGACGGGGACGCCTGAAGAAATCAACACCGGCTTCAGCTGGCAACTGCATTGTGAGGAGCAAGAGTCAGCTAAGTGAAAAAACTGTCGATTACAACCTGATCCTGTTATCATAAACCTCCCCTGTTTATGAACCCCGTATTGGCTGCTCTGTGTTTCTGTGTCACTACATCTAAAGTACCCGTGTTACACTACGAACCTGGTTAGCAGCCACAGTCCATTAAAACTGCAAGACATTAACTCTGGCCAATACCTTTTTTTATCCATCATGGATCTGGTATCGGCTCTGGCAGGACAACTGCAGTAACTCAGCCTGGAGGTGGTAGACTTGTGCACAGTTGTTTTTCCGTGACCAAACACTTCAGGCTTAGGGCCTGCTGCTCTCGGGCAACCCCTGGTGGAATCCAAAATCGCTCTTTCGGATAGGTTCTCTGGGGGTCGGGATAAGTTTGTTGTTGTCAGGGAGGCCTGTAAACTTTATTTCAAATTATAAAGAGTCCCCCCCCCAATTTTCAGGGGGGCCCAGGTTCAAGGGAACCTAGGGCTGAGTCAACTGAGGAACCCATACAGTTCAGGACGGATGACTCGTTTTATAGGTCCTCCTGTAGTGTGGTGTAAAAGGGGAGTATGTTTTTTCTGTGGTGGGAAGGGTCATTTTGTGGGTACTTTTCCTTCCATGCCTAACCGCAAAGTGCCACCGCAAAATTAAGGAACCCAAGTTGCAGGGAGGTAAGCAACATAGCAGTGTACATAAATCCTCTTTGGGTAGGTCTCAATTTTTTTTACCAGCTGAGATCCATGTTGGGAAAAGTCAGTTGGTTACTTCAGCCTTTCTGGACAGTGGGGCGAGGTTTAATCTAATTGACACCCAGTTCGTCCAGGACCAGGGTCTCAAGCCACATAAACTGTCTAGACCGATACACATAAATCGCCATTGATTCTGCACCGTTGAGCTAGGGGTATTTTACTCAGGTCGTTCGAGTGATACACCTGCAGGTAGGGGGCCATGCACTCAGAATTAATTGATTGTTTTGTGCTAGAGGGCTTGCCCTCTCCTGTGGTTCTTGGACTACCTTGGTTTACTTTGCACAATCCCATAGTGCAGTGTTCCCCAACTCCAGTCCTCAAAGCCAACCAACAGATCATGTTTTCAGGATTTCCTAACTATTACACAGGTGATGAAATTATTTCATGAGCAGATGATTCAATTATCACCTAAGCAATATTAAGGAAATCCTGAAAACATGGCCTGTGGTTGGGTCTTGAGGACTGGGGTTGGAGAACCCTGCCGTATTGGACAAGAACACTGCTTGGGCACCCGGTTAGCCAGGGTGGTTACCCGGTCTCCGCCAGAATGCCTGTCTGACTTCAGGGATGTGTTTTTGGAACAGGGGTGACAAGAACTTGTCATCGTTCTTATGATTGACCCGTTAATATCATTGTTGGGGCCAAGCTGCCTAAGAGCAGGTTATATAATATTTCTGGTATGGAGAGGCAGGCCATGAAGGACTATATTGCAGAATGTCTGGCAAAGGGTCATATCAGACCTTCCTTATCTCCCCCAGCCACAAGAATTTTTCTTTGCTAAAAAGAAAGATGGGGGGGTTACGCCCCTGCCTAGATTTCCGCAAACCTAATTGGATCACGATCCGGGATCCATATCCTCTCCCTCTCATTCCAGACCTCTTTAACCAGATCGTCAGGACAAAAGGATTTTCTAAACTGGACCTCAGGGGGGCATATAATCTCCTTCGATTTAAGAAGGGGGATGAGTGAAAGACAGCCTTTAATACACCTGAAGGACACTATGAAAACCTTGTGATGTCATTTAGGTTGACTAACGTCTTTCAGCACTTTGTAAATGACATTTTTAGTCACCTGGCAGGTAGATTAATGGTGGTCTATCTTGATGACATAATGATTTTTTTTCCTGACCTCGAATCACATCAGGTACATGTTAGGAAGGTCTTACAGATACTCAGAGACAATAAATAATTTGTCAAACCAGAGAAATATATGTTCCCGGTCCAGGAGATCCCTTTGCTGGGCTATTACTTATCATCCACAGGTTTTCACATGAATCCGGCAAAAATTTGGGCGGTATTGGTACTGAATTGGGAACATCCTGAAGACTTAAAAGCTTTACAAAGGTTTTTAGGTTTCACCAATTACTACCATTCATCAAGAACTTCATCAAGAACTTTTTGGTAGTAGCCAAACCGCTGACGGACCCCACATACTCATCCGTCTGGGGCTCTTCAACTTTTGGCAATTCCCTGTAGACCTTGGGCTCATTTGTCGGTAGATTTCAACACTTATCTACCTGTGTTGGCAGGTAATACTGTTATTTTGGTAGTGGTGGACAGATTCAGCAAGATGTCACATTTCATTGTGCTATCCGCTTTTCCTAATGCCAAGACATTGGCACTAATTTTTATCAAAGAAATTGTGAAGTTACATGGGATTCCTGCTGATATTGTTTCTGATCAGAGAGTGCAATTTATTTCCAAACTTTGGAAAGCATTTTGCGCTTGTTTGGGGGTCCATCTTTCATTTTCTTCCTCCTTTCATCCACAGTCTAATGGGCATATCTTAGGTGCTTTGTGTCTGAGAATCAGGAGGATTGGGTTTCTTACTTACCTCTAGCTGAATTCACTGTGAATAACCGTTGTCTTGATTCTACTGGAAAGTCCTCGTTCTTCGGGCAAATGGATTTCATCCTCAATTCTGATATTTCAATAGGAATATTTCTTCAGGGGTTTTCTTCATTTATTACATCAGTGTGGCAAGGTGTTCTTGATAATTTGAAGAAGATGGGGTCCAAATATAAGAGTGGGGATGATCGGAGATGTTTGGTGGGTCCGGACCTGTGTGTTGGTGATTTGGTGTGGTTGTCCTTGATGAAATTAAGTTGAAGGCTGCTTCTTGGAAATTGGGACCCAGGTTTATCAGTCCCAATAAGATTGTGAATCCAGTATTGTTTCCCCTTGCTTTGCCACCCACTTTTAGGATTCATAATGTGTTTCACCGATCTCTACTCAAAAAATACATTGCTTCCTCCGAACCATACCCACCCCCACCTTCCCTAGTCATTGTTGATGGGAATCTGGAATTTTAGATGGCTAAGATTATCAATTATCGCTAGGTTCATTGGTCTCCTCAGTATCTGGTACACTGGAAGGGTTTCGGTCTTGAAGAAAGAATGTGAGTACCAGCATCTGACATTCATGCAGTCAGGTCGGTCCAGTCTTTTCACGTGGCTCACCCACAAAAATATAGCTCTGAGGTTCCGGAGATTCCTCTTAGAAGGGGGGTTACTGTCATGGGTATACCTTAACAAAAAGGGGCCAGATAATTGTGGTGTCCTGTTACATGAACTTCTGCACTGGCAAGGAGTACTTCACAATCTTATTAAACAGTGCAGGTTTTTTTCCTTGCTAGCACTGCAAAAGTTAATCTGTTCAGTTGAAGCTCCTGGAGCTTTCCTATCTGGATTGTCTCAGCTGTTCAGTGTCTTCCACTCCCCTCTTCTATATATGCTGGCCTCTGGCACTTATGAGGTGCCAGTGTTAGTTTTTACTGACTGGTGTGGAGTTGGACGTTGGATTGTTAAGGAGATTGTTGCTTGGAGTTTTGTTTCAGTGCACATCGCCTTCCTCTCCAATTTGATTTCTCCTACCTTTAACTTTCCTGTGTTCCACTCTGTTGTTTGGTGCATGTATTTTGTATGATTGTTATTTTCATTTATCCCTGTCCGTCTACCCTTGTTTGTCTGGTTAGTGTATTCCTATACACTTCAGCTTCCCACCTCCCTGGCAGGGATGGTGGGGACATATAGTGGTTAATTTAGGAGCTTAGTAAGGCACATTAACACCTTCAGGAGTAGCCCGGGAGACAGGGATAGACCAGGGTGTCCCTAGTTCTAGGGAATTGGTTAGCTACCACAGTCCCTTAATACTGCGCAACACATAGTATAATAAAAGAAAGGGACTATATCTGAATTGGCGTATAATATAACTTGGTAACGTGACCAGAATATCACAGACCAGAGCATTCAATAGATAGGACACAATAGTATCAAAATACATAGATAATAAATGATACTGGCTGAAATGAAGAATAATACTAAATGAATAATGGCTGATGAAAAAGATCACCCTGTGGTAGTGGGTGTATTTATTAGACTACAGTCATAAGAATCAATGTGGATATGCCAAAGCACATGGTTATAGAAATGTAAATATACTGGGTACCAAGGATTAAGAAAGGAATGGTAATGGTGGAAATATATATGGTGTCATACAGGTCACTAAGGTAAGTGTATTGCAGAATTTATCATAATGGTGCATCTCCTAGGAAGCGTCTGCTGTCAGCCGTACAGGTATATACTTACCTATTTTATGATATATTCTGCAATATAGTTACCTTAGTGATCAAAATGACACCATACTGTATATATTTCCACCATTACCATTCCTTTCTTAATCCCTGGTACCCAGTATATATACTTACCTACAGTCAAATTATATACTTACCTACAGTTGAAATTTTTCCAGAAAATGAACTATTTCTACCAGAAAATTATTGCAATTACACATGACTTGTTATACACATGTTTATTTCCTTTGTGTGTATTGAAAAACACAAAAAAATGAGAAAAAAGACAAATTGGACATAATTTCACACAAAACCCCCAAAATCGGCCAGACAAAATTGTTGGCACCTTTCCAAAATTGTAGGTAAACAACTTTGTTTCAAGCATGTGATGCTCATTCAAGGTCACCTTTGGCAATTAACAGGTGTGGGCAATATGAAAATCACACCTGAAACCAGATAAAAAGGGGAGAAGTTGACATAAAAAAGGTAGACTGAAGTTTGCAAAAATGTGCGTGAATAAACCCAAATGGGAAAGCGTCTTGTGGACAGATGAGACCATGATACAGCTTTTAGGTAAAGCACATCATTCTACTGTTTACAGAAAACAGAATGAGGCCTACAAACAAAAAAACACAGTACCTACAATCAAATATGGTGGAAGTTCAAAGATGTTTTGGGGTTGTTTTGCTGCCTCTGGCATTGTGTGCCTTGACTGTGTGCAAGGCATCAATAAAACTGAAAATTACCAAAGGATTTGCGGTCGCAATGTAGTGCCTAGTGTCAAAAAGCTGATTTTGAGTCGCAAGAAGTACCCAGAAATGGATGGAAAGAAAGCGCCAGAGAGTTCTGAAGTGGCCAACAATGAGTCCGGATCTAAATCCAATTGAACATCTGTGGAGAGATTTTAAAACTGCTGTTGGGAGAAGGCATCCTTTAAATATGAGTGACCTGGAGCAGTTTGCAAAAGAAGAGCGGTCCAAAATTCCAATTGAGAGGTGTAAGAAGAATATTGATGGTTATAGGAAGCAATTGATTGCAGTTACTTATTCCAATAAATGTGCAACCAAATATTAAGTTGAGAGTGCAAACAATTTTGTCCTGCCCATTTTTGGGGTTTTGTGTGACATTATGTCCAATGTGCCTTTATTTCTCAGTTTTTAGTGTGTCTGAAAAGGAAACAAACGTGTATAACAAAACGCGTGTAATTGCAATAATTTTCTGGTTTAAATACTTCATTTTGTGGAACAATTTCAAGGATGCCAACACTTTTGGCCATGACTGTATAACCATGTTCTTTGGCATATCCACATTGATTCTTATCATTGCAGTCTTAAACATACACACACTACAACAAGGTGAACTTTCTCATCAGTTATTATTTATTTTTATAGAATTTATTATCTATTTATTTATTTATATACTATTTTGTATTCTAGCTGATTATTGACTTTTTCTGGTCTGTGATATTGTATTCACATTACTTACCATGTTATCTTATCCGTCAGTATAGATGTTGATTCTAATTACACAACATGCAGTCCCTTTCTTTTATTATGCAATGTTTTAAATTTATCCACAGCATTCTTTTATCTGGATGTGCGCCTGCTTTTCATCTTGTTGCATGATTACCGCACACCAACTGCTTGATCAATAAAGTTTATATTATCATAACCATATCCTATATTGACCCGTTTTTTCGGTTTTCCTTTTTTGTTGGTTCAAGTTTATTGCCGATAGGTCTTTTCTGCCTTATAGTCCTGGGAAATATATGCACATGCAAAGTATACCTCCATTATAAGACATCTGAATAACATAATATTAGTGATGAGCGAGCGTGCTCGCCACTACTCGTTACTCGCTCGAGCATCACAGTGCTTGACATGCTCGGCACTCGGTGAGTATTTCCGGGTTGCTCGGGTCCCCACCCTGCACGTTTGGCGCTTTTAAGAGAGCCAATGAACATGCAGAGATTGCTTGGCTCACACTGTAAAGCCGTAGCCATGTTGGTTGTGGGCATTACAGTGATTGGCTGGCCGCACAGCGTCATCAGGTCTATACAAGATCTGGCGCCGCTATACTCGTCACAGTCTACCCCGGAACCAGGCAGAGTAGGGAGAGCTGCTGCTTAGTCAGGGAGAGATTTGCTTGTTTATAGTTAGTATAGGTATTCCACAACATACGTATATACACAGGTGGTCAAAATTGTTGGTACCCCTCGTTTAATGAAAGAAAAACCCACAATGGTCACAGAAATAACTTGAATCTGACTAAAGTAATAAGAAATGAAAAATCTATGAAAATGAATAAATGAAAGTCAGACATTGCTTTTCAACCCTGCTTCCACAGAATGTTAAAAAAATAAAACTCATGATATAGGCCTGAACAGAAAAATTACGGTACTCTTAACTTAATATTTTGTTGAACAACCTTTTGAGGCAGTCACTGCAATCAAATGATTCCTGTAACTGTCAATGAGACTTCTGCACCTCTCGACAGGTATTTTGGCCCACTCCTCAAGAGCAAACTGCTCCAGTTATCTCGTGTTTGAAGGTTGCCTTTTCTAGACGGCATGTTTCAGCTCTTTTCCAAAGATGCTCAATAGGATTTAGGTCAGGGCTCATAGAAGGCCACCTCAGAATAGTCCAATGTTTTCCTCTTGGCCATTCTTGGGTGTTTTTAGCTGTGTGTTTTGGATCATTATCCTGTTGCAAGACCCATGACCTGCTACTGAGACCAAGCTTTCTGACACTGGGCAGCAGATTTCTCTCTAGAATCCCTTGATAGTCTTGAGATTTCATTGTACCCCGCACAGATTCAAGACACCCTGTGCCAGATGCAGCAAAGCAGCCCCAGAACATAAAAGAGCCTCCTCCATGTTTCACAGTAGGGACAGTGTTCTTATCTTGATATGCTTCATTTTACGTCTGTGAACATAGAGCTGTTGTGCCTTGCCAAAAACTTCCATTTTTGTCTCATCTGTCCATAGGACATTCTCCCAGAAGTTTTGTGGCTTGTCAACATGTAGTTTGGCAAATTCCAGTCTGGCTTTTTTATGATTTTTTTTCAACAATGGTGTTCTCCTTGGTCGTCTCCTATGAAGTCCACTTTGGATCAAACAATGATGGATGGTGCGATCTGACACTGATGTTCCTTAAGCTTGAAGTTCACCTTTAATCTCTTTAGAAATTTTCCTGGGCTCTTTTGTTACCATTCGTATTATCCATCTCTTTGATTTGTCATCAATTTTCCTCCTGCGGCCACATTCAGGGAAGTTGGCTACAGTTCCATGGATCTTAAATTTCTGACTAATATGTGCAACTGTAGTCACAGGAACATCAAGCTGCTTGGAGATGGTCTTATAACCTTTACATTTAACATGCTTGTCTATAATTTTCTTTCTAATCTCCTGAGACAACTCTTTCCTTTGCTTCCTCTGGTCCATGTTGAGTGTGGTACACACCATGTCACCAAACAGCACAGTGAGTATCTGTAGCCCTATACACAGGCCCACAGACTGATTACAAGATTGTAGACACCTGTGATGCTAATTAGTGGACACAACTTGATTTAACATGTCCCTTTTGTCATATTATTTTCAGGGGTACCATCATTTCTGTTCAGGCCTATATCAATAGTTTATTTATTTTTTAAAATTCTGTGGAAGCAGAAAAGCAATGTCTGACTTTCATTTGTTCATTTTCATAGATGGTTAATTTATTATTACTTTTGTCAGATTCAAGCTATTTCTGTGACCATTGTGGGTTTTTCTTTCATCAACCATGGGGTACCAACAATTTTGACCACGTGTTATATATATATATATACAGTACAGACCAAAAGTTTGGACACACCTTCTCATTTAAAGATTTTTCTGTATTTTCATGACTATGAAAACTGACATTCACACTGAAGGCATCAAAACTATGAATTAACACATGTGGAATTATATACTTAACAAAAAAGTGTGAAACAACTGAAAATATGTCTTATATTCTAGGTTCTTCAAAGTAGCCACCTTTTGCTCTGATGACTGCTTTGCACACTCTTGGCATTCTCTTGATGAGCTTCAAGAGGTAGTCACCAGAAATGGACTTCCAACAATCTTGAAGGAGTTCCCAGAGATGCTTAGCACTTGTTGGCCCTTTTGCCTTCACTCTGCGGTCCAGCTCACCCCAAACCATCTCGATTGGGTACAGGTCTGGTGACTGTGGAGGCCAGGTCATCTGGCGTAGAACCCCATCACTCTCCTACTTGGTCAAATAGCCCTTACACAGCCTGGAGGTGTGTTTGGGGTTATTGTCCTGTTGAAAAATAAATGATTGTCCAACTAAACGCAAACCGGATGGAATAGCATGCCTCTGCAAGATGCTGTGGTAGCCATGCTAGTTCATTATGCCTTCAATTTTGAATAAATCCCCAACAGTGTCACCAGCAAAGCACCCCTACACCATCACACCTCCTCCTCCTCCATGCTTCATGGTGGGAACCAGGGATGTAGAGTCCAACCGTTCACCTTTTCTGCGTCGCACAAAGACGCGGTGGTTGGAACCAAAGATCTCAAATTTGGACTCATCAGACCAAAGCACAGATTTCCACTGGTCTAATGTCCATTCCTTGTGTTCTTTAGCCCAAACAAGTCTCTTCTGCTTGTTGCCTGTCCTTAGCAGTGGTTTCCTAGCAGCTATTTTACCATGAAGGCCTGCTGCACAAAGTCTCCTCTTAACAGTTGTTGAAGAGATGTGTCTGCTGCTAGAACTCTGTGTGGCATTGACCTGGTCTCCAATCTGAACTGCTGTTAACCTACATTTTCTGAAGCTGGTGACTCGGATAAACTTATCCTCAGAAGCAGAGGTGACTCTTGGTTTTCCTTTCCTGGGGCGGTCCTCATGTGAGCCAGTTTCTTTGTAGCGCTTGATGGTTTTTGCAGCTGCACTTGGGGACACTTTCAAAGTTTGCCCAATTTTTCGGACTGACTGACCTTCATTTCTTAAAGTAATGATGGCCACTCATTTTTCTTTACTTAGCTGCTTTTTTCTTGCCATAATACAAATTCTAACAGTCTATTCAGTAGGACTATCAGCTGTGTATCCACCAGACTTCTGCACAACACAACTGATGGTCCCAACCCCATTTATAAGGCAAGAAATCCCACTTATTAAACCTGACAGGGCACACCTGTGAAGTGAATTTTATACTTAACAAAAAAGTGTGAAACAACTGAAAATATGTCTTATATTCTAGGTTCTTCTAAGTAGTCAATATTTGCTTGATGACTGCTTTGCACACTCTTGGCATTCTCTTGATGAGCTTCAAGAGGTAGTCACCGGAAATGTTTTTCACGTCACAGGTATGCCCTGTCAGGTTTAATAAGTGGGATTTCTTGCCTTATAAATGGGGTTGGGACCATCAGTTGTGTTGTGCAGAAGTCAGATGGATACACAGCTGATAGTCCTACTGAATAGACTGTTAGAATTTGTATTATGGCAAGAAAAAAGCAGCTAAGTAAAGAAAAACGAGTGGCCATCATTACTTTAAGAAATGAAGGTCAGTCAGTCTGAAAAATTGGGCAAACTTTGAAAGTGTCCCCAAGTGCAGTTGCAAAAACCATCAAGCGCTGCAAAGAAACTGGCTCAAATGAGGACCGCCCCAGGAAAGGAAGACCAAGAGTCACCTTTGCTTCGGAAGATAAGTTTATCCGAGTCACCAGCCTCAGAAATCGCAGGTTAACAGCAGCTCAGATTAGAGACCAGGTCAATGCCACACAGAGTTCTAGCAGCAGACACATCTCTACAACAACTGTTAAGAGGAGACTTTGTGCAGCAGGCCTTCATGGTAAAATAGCTGCTAGGAAACCACTGCTAAGGACAGGCAACAAGCAGAAGAGACTTGTTTGGGCTAAAGAACACAAGGAATGGACATTAGACCAGCGGAAATCTGTGCTTTGGTTTGATGAGTCCAAATTTGAGATCTTTGTTTCCAACCACCGTGTCTTTGTGCGAGGCAGAAAAGGTGAACGAATGGACTCTACATGCCTGGTTCCCACCGTGAAGCATGGAGTAGGAGGTGTGATGGTGTGGGGGTGCTTTGCTGGTGACACTGTTGGGGATTTATTCAAAATTGAAGGCATACTGAACCAGCATGGCTACCACAGCATCTTGCAGCGGCATGCTATTCAATCCGGTTTGCATTTAGTTGGACCATCATTCATTTTTCAACAGGACAATGACCTCAAGCACACCTCCAGGCTGTGTAAGGGCTATTTGACCAAGAAGGAGAGTGATGGGGTGCTACGCCTAATGACCTGGCCTCCACAGTCACCAGACCTGAACCCAATTGAGATGGTTTGGGGTGAGCTGGACCGCAGAGTGAAGGCAAAAGGGCCAACAAGTGCTAAGCATCTCTGGGAACTCCTTCAAGATTGCTGGAAGACCATTTCCGGTGACTACCTCTTGAAGCTCATCAAGAGAATGCCAAGAGTGTGCAAAGCAGTCATCGAAGCAAAAAGGTGGCTACTTTGAAGAACCTAGAATATAAGACATATTTTCAGTTTCACACTTTTTTGTTAAGTACATATTTCCACATGTGTTTATTCATAGTTTTGATGCCTTTAGTGTGAATGTACAGTTTTCATAGTCATGAAAATACAGAAAAATCTTTAAATGAGAAGGTGTGTCCAAACTTTTGGTCTGTACTGTATATATATATATATATATATATATATATATATGAACTAACAGTCCTTCTGAGGGCTAATCCAGCTGCATATATTCAGTGGTGATAGCAGGAGTTAGGCAGGCAGGCAGTGTATGTGGCAGACTGCAGTGCATGATACAGCACAAGAGGTTCTATTGAACGTTCTGTCTGCTGCTGCTGCTGTTCTTACAGATATTTATAGACATAGCCACAGGTATCAGGGGCCAGGGCAAATTGTTTTTGATCTTAATCTTGGGTATTTGCTTAAAAAGCAATCCAGAGTACACCATTTTCTGCTTCATTTGCTTGTTATCACTGCAGAATACAGCCAGATCTTTTCCATATTACAGCGATAAAAATCCAGAAATTCAAACTGAACGTGGAAAATATTGGCCTCCTTTTCCATTTTGTTGCAGTGTGTCGGTCAAGTTATCAAGATATTCACACTAGGTCCCTGTGAAGAATATTATTAGTAAACTACAGGCCTTATATTTAATACCGTGGTTCTCTGTCAGACATATTACATATAACAGCGCTCCAAAATCAGCCATTTCTGCCATCCATTTCGTTGCTGTGTCGGTCAAGCTATTCACACTAGGTCTCTGTGAAGAATAGTATTAGTAAACTACAGGCCTGCTATTTAAAACTGTGGTTCTCCGTCAGATGTATCACATATAACAGCATTCCAAAATTAGCCATTTCTGCCTTCCATTTCATTGCAGTGTGTCGGTCAAGCTATCCACACTAGGTCTCTGTGAAGAATAGTATTAGTAAACTACAGGCCTGCTATTTAAAACCATGGTTCTCTGTCAGACGTATCACATATAACAGCGTTCCAAAATCAGAAATTTCTGCCTTCCATTTCGTTGCAGTGTGTCGATCAAGCTATTCACACTTGGTCTCTGTGAAGAATAGTATTAGTAAACTACAGGCCTGCTATTTAAAACCATGGTTCTCCGTCAGATGTATCACATATAACTGCGTTCCAAAATCAGCCATTTCTCGTGAACGTGGAAAATATTGTCCTCCATTTAAAATGGGCAAAGTGCGTGGCAAGGGACGGGGAAGTGGACGTGATGGTGAATGCAGAGGCCGAGGCCAAGGATGTGGCCATGGGCAAGCTGAAATGGTGCCACAACAAACACCCACATATTGTCGCTTGACCTTCCTGTCCAAATTACTAGGGGACCGCAGCATACCACTATTGAACCCAGAGCAGTGTCAAAAGGTTGTTGGTTGGATAGCAGATAATGCTTCCAGTCACTTTACCATCACCACCACCACCCTGTCTTCCACATGGTCAAGTCTCCTTAGCTGTGAGTCTGGACCGCATATTCCTCACCCTGATCCTCCTTACTCCCACCATGCCGAGTGCCCGGAGAAAACTGATCCCACACTTGGACACTCAGAAGAGCTGTTCACTTTTCCATTTGTAGATTCTGGCCTCTCGCCCAGCCAGCTTCAAGTGAGTCAAGAGGAGAATGCATGTAGCGATGCTCAAATATTTGAACATCTACGGGCACATGAAGGCGATGGTGGGAAAGTGCAATTACTATTGCAAGAAGTGGATGATGATGATTAGACACAATTGCCAGAAAGTCAGGAGAAGGAACAGGGTGTGGAAGTTGAAGACGAGGTGGTGAATGATATAGTAACTGACCCAACCTGGCAGAGGACATGCAGAGCGAGGACAGCAGCACACAGGGAAAGGGTGGCATAACACCACAACAGGCAGGAAGAAGGAGTGTGGTGGCCGCAGACACAAGGCGGGAAAGCATTCCCTGTAAAGCCAACACAACGGAAGTTGCCAGTACAACTCTTAGGTCTTCCTGAGTCTGGTTGTTTTTTAAAGACTCTGCAGATAACCTCAAATAGGCCATTTGCACCACCTGCCAGGCCAGCATCAGCAGGGGTAGCAAAACTAGTAGCCTGATCACCACCAGCATGATCAGGCACGTGGCAGCAAAGCACCTGACTAAACGGGCCGAACCCCAGGGTCCAGAAATTGTGTCTGCAGGTGACACCACTGCTTCTTCCGCTGTTGTGCTTGCATGCTAATCGCCTGTCCATGGCGCATGCGAAGATGCCTCCCACCCTGCACCTTTCATTGCACACTCTCAACTAGTACCATCAGCACCTTGTCCCAGCACAGCATTCAGTTGTTCCCTACCCCAGTCCTTGGAACACAAGTGCAAATACACAGCCAACGCTCCACAGGCCACACTACTAAATTCACACATTTCGTGAATGCTTCTGCTCGAAATGTTGCCTTTTAGGCTCGTGGAGACGGAAGCTTTCCGCAACCTGATGGCGGCTGTCTCTTGGTACTCGGTCCCCAGCCAACACTATTTCTCACGGTGTGCTGTCTCCACATTACTAGAGTACGTGTCGCACAACATTAGCCGTGCCCTCAACAACGTAGTTACTGGGAAAAACCACCTAACCACGGACAAATGGACAAATGCTTGTGGGCAGGGACGGTAAATCTCGCTGACGGCACACTGGATTAATATAGTGGAAGCCGGGACCCAGTAGGACCTTGGGATGGAACACGTCCTCCCGACACTGAGGATTGCGGGCCCTGGGTCAATCAGGGTTGCCCCCACATTCTACAGCTCCTGAACCTCCTCCACCTCTTCCTCTTCAGCCTCTATCTCCGAAATGACCACATCAGTCTCAAGCTGGAAGCACTGGAGCATTGCCTCGGCCAAGTGGCAACAGGCTGTGCTGAAGCTAATATGCTTAGGTGACAAACCGCACAACGCTGAACAGTTGTGGACAGCTCTGAAAGACCAGGCAGATCTGTGGCTGACACCGCTGACCCCACAGCCAGGCATGGTCGTGTGTGTCATTGGCCGGAACCTGGTGGCGGCTCTGAAGCGAGGTGAGCTCACACATGTACCAAGCCTGGCCCATGTGCTTAACCTCGTGGTTCAGCGGCTTTTCAAAACCTATCCGGATCTGCTTGTCAAAGTACTCCACGTGTATGCCCATTTTAGAAAGTTAGCTACAGCTTCTGCCGCTCTTGCCGTGCTTTAGCAGCGATTACAGCTTCCAGCTCACTGACTAGTATGCGATGACCCCATGCGTTGGAACTCTACATTGCAGATGTTGGGAAGGATTTGTGAGCAGGAAAGGGCAGTTGTTGACTACCAGCATCAACAAGGCCATCGGTATTCAGGTCAGACTGAGATAAGACCTCAGGAGTGGACATGGATGTCGGACATCTGTACCATCCTCCAAAACTTTGAGGACTCCACCAAGATGGTGACCGTCGATGACGCCATAATTAGCGCTTCTCTGTCTTTTGAAACGGTCTCTGTTCACAATTAAAGAGGATGAATTGCAGGCGGAGCACGATGAGATGGAGCAAGGAACCATACAGGGTGATTAAACAGTCCAGCCTCATCTCATCCCAACGTGGATTTGGTGAAAATGAGGAAGAGGAGGAGGAATAACAGTAGCTAGTTTCCTGTGCTATAGACTATCTGCACAACTGTCATACTATCTGTTCAGCGTGGATGGGCAGAGGACAGGGAGGAGGAGGAGGATGAGGAGGAGAGTGTAGCACCCCGAGGGCTCGGTTGCTACAGAGGTATTTCATCTCATCCAGATGTGCGATATCTCACTCTCAGGTAAGGATGGAGTGTGGATCAAGACCCTGACACCTGCAAGCATTACACAACATTTCCGGGGGGCAGGGCGACCGATATGCTCCAAGTAGAGCACGACAGTCCCTGTCCCTGGCTGGAGTGGGGGGAGGGAACACCGAGGAAGGGGGAACCCTGTAGTGCAGGAGCAGGGAGAGAGCAGTTCCTGGGTGCACCTGGAGGGAGGTATAAAAGGTGGGCACCATCTTAGATCAGTGCGCAGTCTGAGAGAAGAAGTGACAGAGCAGGGCCTCTGCATGGGACTCTGCTCCGGAGGCAGGTCTAGCCTGTGAGGCCCAGCCAGCATTGAAAGAGCAAGGAGGGAGTAAGAGAAGAAGACAGGGAGCAGAGACTCAGACCGAGCTCTGCTCCGTAGGCAGGCCTGAGAGAGCCGTCGGAGCCTGGAGGAAGGAGAAGGAAGGAAGAGGAGCGGAGGAGGCTCCAGGAACAAGGAACGAAGGGACCCCAGGGGTGTGTACCGGCGAGTCGCCACCGCACACCCGAATCTACCTGCGTAGAAGGGTCAGGCCAAAGGGGGAGACCGGTCCCCGAAACTAGTGGAGGCAGGGAACTACCCTCAGCTAGAAACCGGAGGCTGTGACATATCATGTGGCGCAGCCCCTCGCTACACCCGCTAGGAAGGCACCACATAGGGTAAGGGAAACTGGCTCCAAGGTTTACCCAGAGAAGGCCCGAGGCAGCCGGACAGAAGCGAGGTCACTGGCGGGGTATGACAGGCCAGAGAGAGGACACACAAAGGGGGTCCTGTGAAATGCTCCAAAGTTATCTGGGAGTTGGCCGAGCCCCTCACCTGGTGAACACAGTGCGACACGGGAAGTTACAGCCGGCCGGAGTAACGTGGAGTAACGAACTGTGAGTAAAGATCCTGGACTGCATTACAGAGACTCTGAGTCATTATTCCCGCGCACCATCACCCCCCATCATCCGCACTCACTGCTCTGAGGCTATACTCCTCCCGTGGGGAGTTATACTACACTCTTCTGCACCCACAACACCAGCCTCAGAGGTCTGCCCTGCAGCGGCGGTTCACTCTGACCGCAATCCACGGGTGGCGTAGTCGGACATTCAGTATATAGACTGCCATTTGGTTTGACCACCCTGAGCCATGGGACCAGGTCACCGCCACGGTGACTACAACCCCCAGCATCCACAAAAAGGCAGGGTTCCAGGTTCCCCACGCGGCCCAGGGGGCGCGTCAGAGAGCATGGTCAGTCGTCCTCTTGGTGAGGACACGGAAGTCTTGCCTGTTAGCAGTCTGGCACACATGGCTGAGTTTATGTTACACTGCCTTTCCCGTGACCCTCTCGTTGTCCAAATTTTGGGTGACAGTCATTACTGGTTGGTGACACTTCTAGACCCACGCTGCAAGAAGAATTTTCTGTCTCTTATTCCCGCACAGGACAGGCCTAATAAAATGGGGCAGAAAGAGAAGGCCCTTGTTGCGGAATTATTTAAAAAAAAATTCCCATTTGAAAACGTTGGCGGCACAGGTCACAGATCATTGGATAATGAAGGAGCACAGGCAAGAGAGACACAAATGCCATCCAGCAGAGGCAGGGGAACACTGTCAAAGTTCTGGGACAGTTTTCTCAGACCCTCCCATCGCACAGGCCCTGAGGCGCGGGGTACTCTCACAAGGAGGGAAAAGTTTCAGAAGATGATTACTCTGTGCATGAACTGGCTCTCTACGCTTTGGAGGTCCTGCCCTGCCACTAGCGTTTTGTCAGAGGGAGTTTTTAGAGCCACTGGTGGAATTATAACCAATAGGTGTGACGCGCCCCTGGGCCTGTGTCGCGCTGCGTTGCGCACGCGGGAGCTTACCCGGAGCCGGATCTGTTTAGGGTTGTAGTCTCGTGGCGGTGACCCGGTCCGTGCCCAGGGAGTCAAACTGGACGGCAGTCTGTTAGCGGTAGAAAATGGTTGATGACTACGCCACCCGTTGAATGCAGCCAGGGGGCTGCTGCTGCAGGGCAGACCGCTGAGGCCGGTGGAAGGATGGTGCAGCGTGATAGTATAACCCCCAACGAGAGGGGTATGGCCTCAGGGCAGCCGACGTGGATGATGGGGGTAGCAGGAACCACTCAGAGACGGTATGGTAGCGTTCAGGGTCTTTACTGGTAACAACGATAGACCCTCCCGGAGTACTTGCTAGCGAACGGGGCCTGGTCAGTCCTTGAGCAGATGGGATCTCCCCTGGCCAGGCGTAGTTGTAGGCCTCCCAAGCTGACTGTACTCTTCTGGCTACCTTGCTAGAAGCTGATGTAAGTAGCCCACGTCCCTGAGTGTACCGTGTGGTGCTCACCCGTATGGCCGGTGACTCGGGGCCTTCTAATGGCTTCCGCTCCACGATGGCGGTGCTGGTCCCACGCGTGTGACCGGGCCTTCGGGCTTCTGGGCCAGGGGACCTGAAATCCCCTGCCTGACGAATTCTGCTGCTGGGTAGAAGTTAGTCCCCACAGCCTCGGACTCCGGGTCCGGTAAAGAATCTTCTTAGTCAGGGCGAGCTCTTTAGCTGCCAGCCCCTGACTCCTTGTGACTCTGCTGCTTCCTATGCTGCTCTTGTCTCTACTCTTCCTGGACTCACTCACCCTGCCTCAGCCCCGGGTTTATACAGGGGAAGTTCTTCCCCTCCCAAGGCTGGGCAGGAGGTGTGGCATGCACAGGATCCCTGACCAAAGGACCTCCCACCTGCTCTCAGACGTAATATCTCTATCACTGTGACAACCAGACCCCTGGGGTGTCACACTCCCCCCTAGTGAAATTTAGTACTCCGGGACTAAACACTTTTTAGAAAAATATAACAAGGTATATCAAAGAACAATAAAATACAATAAGGAAACACAATAAGATGGTCACGGATGTCCGCAACCGGGTGCAGTCTTTGAAGAAAAGCAAAGGTGTCCATTTCACCAACACAGGGAGACGTAACCAGGTAGGGGTCTGTCCTACCCCGAGTCCTTAACAGTCTCTAGTCCATCCTGGGTTACGCTCCAACTATATACAAAGGATTCCCGGTAAATCCACCGAAGACTCCTAAAAACAACTAGAAACACAAAATTACACACAAGCAACAATAAACAGGTAAACATTGTAAAACAACTTAAACATTTAGATCCTCCAACGTGCGGGTAACTGGCCTCTAGTGGCCCTAGTGGACCTACGGAGCTGACTGTCTGGCCCTGAACTACAGGGTGTAGGAGCTGTCAAGGGTAAACTGGGCAGCTGTCTACCGGCTCTTTGTCTCACTAGGGGTACGGCAGGCTCACTATAAGCAGAGGGTGGATTCTCCTGTTCCGCTTGGGTGGAGTCTTCTGCCTCCTGGACCGGCTGCTCTTCCAGCTCTACCCGTTGCTCCGTAGGTTCTTGGGATGATGGTTGGAGGAAGGTGAGTACGGGTACCACAACTGCACCATTGACTTGAGTCCAAGACCGAGGGAAGTCCCCGAGCACGGTACTAACCATATCTTCCCTTTCTTCCACGGGTCGATGGTCTTCCTGTTCCTCCTCAGGGTTCCTCAGTTGTTCGGGGCACTTCTTCAGGTGGTCCCGGGATACAATGGCTGTGGTTTCCCCTCCGTCTTTACTGATGGTACAGACCTTCGGGTTCTCGTGGCTTGAGGGCAGTACGGTGTACGGGTCCTTCTCCCACTGGTCGTCCAACTTGTGGAGCCGTCTCTTCCTCTTCAAGACCTGCTCTCCGGGTACCAGGGGAACAGCGGGAGCATACTGGTTGTAAGTCTTCTCTTGTCTTTCCCTAGCCTGACAGAGACTTCGCTCCACGCTCTCCTGTACTTTCCGGTACTGCTGCTGCCTCTCTGTGTCCCAGTCTGTTTCTGGTGAAGTGTCCTCGGGCGTCAGGACTCCCATTTCCAGGTCAACAGGTAACTTACCAGGTCTTGCCCTCATTAGGTAAGCCGGGGTACAGTTGGTGGAACCTACCGGGATGTGGTTGTATAGGTCCACCAGATCGGGCAACTTCTCAGGCCACAGACTGCGTTCTTCCAGGGGCAACGTTTTTAGAAGATCCATTACCACCTGGTTCATTTTCTCACAAAGTCCATTAGTTTGCGGATGGTAGGGTGTCGTCCTTATCTTCCGGCAGCCATACAGATTGCAGAATTCCTGGAAGACCTCCGCTTCAAAGGCAGGTCCCTGGTCCGTCAGCACTTGGTCCGGGTACCCGTGTGGACGGCAAAAGTGCTGCTGGAAGGCTCTAGCTGCTGTTCGAGCCGTTAAGTCCTTGACGGGGACGACAACCAGAAACCGGGAGTAATGATCCACGATGGTTAACGCGTAGACGTAGCCACTTCTGCTGGGGGTCAGTTTTACATGATCCAAGGCTACCAGTTCCAACGGTTGCCGGGTGACGATGGACTGCAGGGGAGTCTTCTGGCTGGCCCGGTCCTTCCTTCTCAGATTGCACGGGCCACAGTCTCTGCACCACTTCTCGATGGTTCCCCTCATGCCTACCCAGTGGAACCGCTCGCGCAGCAGGAACTCCAGCTTTTTCCACCCGAAGTGTCCAGCTCCGTCGTGGTATGCCTCCATCACCATGGCTGCGTCTCTTCGTGGCACCACTACTTGCCAGAGTAGTTCATGCGTCCTGGAGTTAACCATTCTGCGGCACAACTTCCCCTTGTAAAGGAACAGTCGACTCTTCTCTGCCCATAGTTGTTTGGCTTCCTCTGGAGCGTCTGATTCCAGGCTAGCCTCCGGGCGAGTCAGCATCTCCTTCACCAGTCGGACGGCAGGGTCGCTGTCTTGCGTTTCCGCCCAGTTGTAGTGAGGTAAGGGGTTCAACGTAGCAGCCTGCTTACTCCTTACCCGGTGGGAATACTGGATAGTCCCATGACGGTGGAACGCAGGGAGTTCAACTTCTTCCAGTCCCTCCGG
Organism: Phyllobates terribilis; assembly: GCF_046119375.1. NCBI lineage: Eukaryota > Metazoa > Chordata > Amphibia > Anura > Dendrobatidae > Phyllobates > Phyllobates terribilis. Next base: position 518,783,322 of record NW_027362763.1, on the reverse strand, counting down.
ATCTTCTCCTCCGTCCGGCAGGTTGGGCATCCTGGACAGGGCGTCCGCGTTGGTATTGGAGCGCCCTGCCCGGTATTTAATTGTGAACTCGTAGTTGGACAGACGGGCCATCCACCTCTGCTCCAGGGCACCGAGTCTTGCCGTGTCCAGGTGTGTCAGCGGGTTGTTATCCGTGTATACGGTGAACCGGGAAGAAGCGAGGTAATGCTTAAAGCGCTCGGTGACTGCCCATACCACGGCCAGGAACTCTAGCTTAAATGAGCTATAATTCTCGGGATTCCTTTCGGTGGGTCGCAGTTTTCGGCTGGCATAGGCGATTACTCGCTCTTTCCCCTGCTGAGTCTGGGACAGTACGGCTCCTAGCCCGACGTTACTGGCGTCGGTGTAGAGGATGAAGGGCTGGCTATAGTCCGGATACGCCAAGATTTCATCCCCCGTGAGGGCCATCTTCAGCTGGCGGAAGGACTCTTCCTCTAGCTCTTCCCATTTGAAGGGCGGCTTCTGGTTCTTGGCCTTCCGGGACTGGCCTATCAGGAGGTCCTGCATAGGCGCCGCCTTTTTGGTGAAACCGGGAATAAACCTTCGGTAGTAGCCTACCAACCCTAGGAACTGCCGCACTTCTTTTACGCTGGAAGGGCTTGGCCATCCTTTGATTGCGGTGATCTTATCGGGGTCGGGAGCCACTCCGTCAGCGCTCACCACGTGTCCCAGGTATTGCACCTTTGGTTTCAGGAGGTGACACTTGGAGGGTTTCACCTTTAGGCCGTAACTCGCCAGAGCTTCGAACACCTCCGCCAGGTGTTTCAGGTGGTCCTCATAAGTTTTGGAGTATACGATGACATCGTCCAGGTACAACAGGACCGTCTCGAAGTTTCTGTGGCCCAGACAGCACTCCATTAATCGTTGGAAGGTTCCTGGGGCGTTGCAGAGTCCGAACGGCATGCAGGTGAACTCGCTAAGTCCCATCGGGGTGGTGAATGCGGTCTTCTCCCGGTCCGCCTCTGCTACAGGAACCTGCCAGTACCCGCTAGTGAGATCCAAGGTAGAGAAGAAGTTAGCAGATCTTAAAGCAGCCAATGACTCCTCTATCCTTGGTAAGGGGTACGCATCCTTGTGTGTGATACGGTTGATTTTCCGGTAATCTACACACATCCTCATGGTGTTGTCTTTCTTTTTGACTAAAACTAGTGGGGCTGCCCAGGGGCTACAGCTATCCCGGATTACCCCAGCCTCCTTCATGTCTCTAAGCATCCCCTTGGCGTGTTGGTAATGTGCAGGGGGTACGGGTCGATACCTCTCTTTTATGGGAGGATGATCTCCCGTGGGGATGCGGTGTTCTACCCCCTTGACTCGCCCGAAGTCTAACGGGTGTTTACTAAACACTCTCTCATACTCTTGAACCACCCGATAGACTCCTTGTTTCTGGTGTGAGGGAGTGGAGTCAGTACCCAGATGTAGTTGCTGACACCAGTCCTCCATGTCTTTCTTAGAGCCGTTACCTTCCTCCGGGTGAGATGGAGGCAAGGGTTCCACAGATTGTATAGAATTTTGATTAGTGGTATATAATTTGGCTAGCGTGGCATACCGGGGCAGGTACACTTCCCTCTCCCCGATATTTATTATGCGAACGGGCACCCTCTCATGGCGTACATTGACCACCCCCCGTGCTGTCAAAATGGTGGGCCTACTGTCTGAGTAAACTGGTTCTACCATTGCCTGGTAATCTCTACCTCTCAGACCAATAGCTGCCCGGCACCAAATCATCATTTCACTTTTTTGGGGGCATGGCAATAGGAAAAGGGTCACACATTCTTACGCTACCAATCTCACCGCCGGAGAGTTCCACTTGTTGCCGTTGCATCAGTGCCCGGATCTCTTTCTGGAGCACCCGCTGCTCGCCGGAGCTGGCATTCTTGGCAACCTGCTGTAAAAGGAAAATCACCTCTGCAAGACAATTTTCAATTACATTAGTTCCTAGAGTTATTTTTGGGTGACTCTCATGTTTGTCAATATCTACAATGATCAGTCCCTGTGCGGCCAGTTCGACTCTACCAATTTTGATGGTCACCTCTTTAAATCCGATCTGTGGCACGGGCTGACCATTGCTGGCGATGATACTCAAGTCGTCGTCAGGGTAGCGGGTAATATCCGAGTCATTCCAGTACTGCTTGAAGAGCACGTACGGGATGGTGGTGACCTGTGACCCGGTGTCCAGTAGGGCACTCATGGGAATGCCATCCAGTACCACAGGCAAGACTGGACGTCCTCCCACATATCTGTCGCGCCAGTTCGATGGGCCTGGTGATCTTTTTCCTGGGGGTTGGCCCTCTACCCCAGGTTGTGCCCGTTTAAAGAACAGTACCTTTCCATATGTCCGGGTTGATGGCAGCGGCGGCAGATGGGTCGTCCGTCCTCGCTGTATCGGTCACTGGGTCTTCCTCTGGCCGGTGGGGTCCTCCTTGGTCGACGCCACGGGATGTCCTCCGGTCCGGATGCCAGCTGGATCTTCCCTGGAGTGGAAACCTGTAAAGACTGCACAGTTCGGGTTAGCGCAGCAACGCTTTTAGCTAGCTCTTGGACCTGATGGTGTAGGTCTGGAGCCGGGTCATTGTCCAAAGCCTGCGCATCAGCTCCCACAGGCCCTGCTGACAAGGGCGCCGCCTCCTGGTAGTAAGTGGTAGTGGGGCGTCTGTGGGTCACAACGCCACCTGGTGCCGGTTCTCGGAGCACCCGGATGGCTCTGTCCTTGAACTGTGCAAATTCTAGATGAGGGTCCTGTAAGGCCATTGCCCGCAACTGGGTGCGGTGGGCATTGCAATATAAACCCTCTATAAATTGTTCGGTCAACAGCCTGTCCTCGTTTCCCACTCCATTAGGGTCGGTCTGCTTAATGGCCCTCAGGGCCTCTTGTAGGTTGAGTGCATAGTCCCTTATACTCTCATGCGCTCGCTGCTTGCACCCGTAGAATCTAAGTTTAATCTCGGCTGAGGTGCGGGTATCAAAGGTGTCCTTCAGCCGGGTTAGTATCCCTGCGACAGTCTTCCTCCCAGGTGGCCAGGATTTTACTTCCCTTTTGGCTGCCCCAGTTAGTTGGGCCACCAGGATGCTCACTTTTTGCTCTTCTGTGAGGGGGTACACCTGGAAGAGGCTATCCAGCTTTTCTCTAAAGTCATGCAGGGTATGTGACTCCCCTGAGTACTGGGGTAGCCAAGCTGCTCCCGGGATATAGGGCATGGTGAAGGGCATAACTGCAACAGCGGTAGCGCTGGCGGGGGTTGAGGCAGTGGAACTCTCCTCCGTATCCGACATCTTCCTCCCCCCTAGTGGACCGTGGCCTACCTTGCGATGATCCTGTTCCGTAGGCCGCGGCTCCGCAGTGGATCGTCAGGGTTGAGGACCTTCCGTCGCGCTCCTGTGACGTCGGCGTCTGCTGGGCTCCTTCCAGGACCTTACGCAACGTCCGGACGTGAGGCGGGGCTTCAGTTCTCGCGCGCTTTCGGAGTCCACACCCCTTTTCTTCCCGCGCGGCGTCCTCAAGATGGCGTCCAATGGCGGGAAAACTCCACGGATGGCGGGAAGAAGGCTGAAGATGGCGCCGGATGGCGGGAATCTTCACCACTGGTAAGTTTGAACAGTCTTTGCTTTTCAGGCACGCAGTACCCGGTGGTTGCGGGCACGTGATCCTGCCGACTACGCCAAAGTTGACGCGCCCCTGGGCCTGTGTCGCGCTGCGTTGCGCACGCGGGAGCTTACCCGGAGCCGGATCTGTTTAGGGTTGTAGTCTCGTGGCGGTGACCCGGTCCGTGCCCAGGGAGTCAAACTGGACGGCAGTCTGTTAGCGGTAGAAAATGGTTGATGACTACGCCACCCGTTGAATGCAGCCAGGGGGCTGCTGCTGCAGGGCAGACCGTTGAGGCCGGTGGAAGGATGGTGCAGCGTGATAGTATAACCCCCAACGGGAGGGGTATGGCCTCAGGGCAGCCGACGTGGATGATGGGGGTAGCAGGAACCACTCAGAGACGGTATGGTAGCGTTCAGGGTCTTTACTGGTAACAACGATAGACCCTCCCGGAGTACTTGCTAGCGAACGGGGCCTGGTCAGTCCTTGAGCAGATGGGATCTCCCCTGGCCAGGCGTAGTTGTAGGCCTCCCAAGCTGACTGTACTCTTCTGGCTACCTTGCTAGAAGCTGATGTAAGTAGCCCACGTCCCTGAGTGTACCGTGTGGTGCTCACCCGTATGGCCGGTGACTCGGGGCCTTCTAATGGCTTCCGCTCCACGATGGCGGTGCTGGTCCCACGCGTGTGACCGGGCCTTCGGGCTTCTGGGCCAGGGGACCTGAAATCCCCTGCCTGACGAATTCTGCTGCTGGGTAGAAGTTAGTCCCCACAGCCTCGGACTCCGGGTCCGGTAAAGAATCTTCTTAGTCAGGGCGAGCTCTTTAGCTGCCAGCCCCTGACTCCTTGTGACTCTGCTGCTTCCTATGCTGCTCTTGTCTCTACTCTTCCTGGACTCACTCACCCTGCCTCAGCCCCGGGTTTATACAGGGGAAGTTCTTCCCCTCCCAAGGCTGGGCAGGAGGTGTGGCATGCACAGGATCCCTGACCAAAGGACCTCCCACCTGCTCTCAGACGTAATATCTCTATCACTGTGACAACCAGACCCCTGGGGTGTCACAGGTGCATCCGCCTGTCAACTGAAAATGCTGACAGGCTGACTCTTATAAAAATGAACAAGGGCTGGATGGGGTCATACTTCTCAACACCACCGAATGATAGCAGCGTCACATAAACTCAAATACAATGTCTTTTTTTTAGGAGGTCTAACTCTATTCCCATGCACCTCTGTCTTCACACTTAGACATATGTATACGCTTCCTGATTTTGTCTATTTGCTCTTGTCCTCCGCCTAATCCTCATCCTCCACCACCATATCACCATATCTACGTATCGTATAAGGGACATTGGAGTTCCTTGAAATTTTTGGCAGCCGTTGCATTCACTACATAGGCAAACAGTACGAGAGACCCACTTCCTAATAATGGGAATATTGTTTTCATGAGGCCCTCCGACCTCCACGTCTCTTGCAAGGGACATTGGAGTTCCTCCAAATTTTTGGCAGCCATTGCATTCACTGAAGAGGCAAACAATATGGGAGACCCGATTCCTAATAATGGGAACATTGTTTTCAGGAGGCCCTCCAACCTCTTCGTCTCTTGCAAGGGACATTGGAGTTCCTCCAAATTTTTAGCAGCCTTTGCATAGGCAAACAGTATGGGAGACCCACTTCCTAATAATGGGAACATTGTTTTCAGGAGGCCCTATGACCTCTAAGTCTCTTGTCACAAGCAGGGGATGTTGGCTGGTGTTATGCAGTGATGTCATCGCACCATCCAGCTCCCACTACTGAACAGAGGAGATGATGGACAGGGAGCCTAGATTAGTTGAGCATTAGCCTACTTTTATTATATTACTTGGCCATGAAATGAGTGACTGTGCAGGGGCAGGGGGTGCATGAAATGAGGGTATGTGCAGGGAGGCATAAAATGAGGGGCTGTGCAAGGGGGGCATAAAATGAGGTGCTGTGAAGGGAGGGCTTAAAATGAGGGGCTGTGCAGGGGGCATAAAATGAGGGGCTGTGCAGGGGGCATAAAATGAGGGGCTGTGCAGGGGGCATAAAATGAGGGGCTGTGCAGGGGGCATAAAATGAGGGGCTGTGCAGGGGGAATTGAATGAGGGGTTGCGCAAGGGGCATAAAATGAGCCTTTGCATGGGGGGCATAAAAAGAGGGGCTGTGCATGGGGGGAGCATAAAATGAGGGGCAGTGAAGGGGACATAAAATGAATGACTGTGCAGGGGGACGATATGAAATGAGGGACTGTGCAAGGGGGCCATGAAATGAGGGGCTGTGCTGGAGGCAACTGTAGCACAGGGGTATTGCACCTCAAACCAGAGGTGTGATATTCCACTCCCGGGTAAGGATGGAGTGTGGACCAGGACTCAGTAAGCTGCATGCACCACACACACCCCATTTCCGAGGGACAGCTCAACGGTGCTCCCACTAGACAGAAGTGCAGGCACGACAGCATCTGTCCCTGGCTGGAGTGGAGAGGGGGAGGAAAACCCAGCGGTGTAGGAGCAGATAGGGGTGGGTCTCTGGGCATAGGTAGGAGCCCATTGGATGCTAGTCACCTGGGCTCACACATAGAGGGAAGTATATAAGGCGGGCACCAACTTAGAACAGTGTTCAGTCCAGGGAGTGAGTTCAGAGAGGAGTTCAGCCAGAGAGGGCTGACAGGGAGCTGTGGCTCAGTCTGGGCCCAGCTCCACGAGGCAGGCCTGGAGTGGAGGCCAGAAACAGCAGAGAGAACAGGAACAGAAGAGAAAGGAAACAAGGAGCAGAACATTAAGAGAGGCCCAGAGACACGAGAGAAGAAGGAACCCCATAAGCCCAGGGGATTGCGGATGACGGGTTGGCAGAACAGGGTACCGGATCCCAAATTGGTGGAGGCAACTAATCCTCAGCCAAAGACCGGCGGTCGTGACTATATCTCGGTGTGACCCCTCACTACACCTACCAGGAAGGCACACCACATAGGGTCAGGGACGTAGAAATCAGCATCCCAAGAGAAGGCCCGAGGCAGCCGGACAAACGTAGAGTCACTGGTGGGGCACGGCCAGAGAAGGGAAGAGAAGGGAGCCCTGTACCACGCTCTGGAATTGCCTGGGAGTTGGTCGAGCCCCTTGCCTGGTGGACGCGGCACGGCTTGGGCAGTCACCGCCGGTACCGAGGTGACTAGGACCAGTAAAGAACTGTGAGTAAAGCATTGGGAACTGCAACCACACGTCTCTGTGCTTCTTCGCCGCACCAGCACTACCAGTGCTGGGACGCTCGTGCACCATCACTACCATCATCTGCACTGACTGCTTTGAGGCTATACTTCTCCCGTGGGGAGTCATCCCATTTTTAGCTGCACACACAACACCGGCCTCAGCGGTCTGCCTTGCAGCGGCGGTCCCCACTGACCGCAATCCACAGGTGGCGTAGTCAGACAATTGTAATACTACTAAGACTGCCACTGGTTTGACCACCCTGGGCACGGACCGGGTCATCGCCACGGAGACTACAACCCCCAGTGATCCGGCTCCGGGTATTCCCCGCATACACGTGCATGCACGACAGAGGCCCAGGGGGCGCGTCACAACAACTGTGAGACTGTGCGGGAGGACAGCAAATGAGAGGCTGTGCTGGGGGCCGCAAATGAGGGGTTGTGCAGGGGGAAGGCCAAGTTTATGACGAGCTGTTGTGACCATAATCTATATGGGGCTATGGAGAATATTATACTGGGGTCTGTAGTGAATATCATACTGTTTGGGGTGCTGTTTGTAGGCCATAGTACTATATGGGGTGCTGTGCAGGCCATCATAGTATACATGGGGGGCTGTTTTGATTTTCATACTATTTATGGGGGTCTGTGATGGAAATCACACATGTAATAATTCATGTACTGATGGTGATTCTGGAAGCATATTAATTTAGTGATGGTGGTTCTGGTGACATAGTCATGTACTGATGGTGAGTCTGTTGATGTATTCATCTACTGACTGGTGGTTCTAGTGATGCATGTGTAGCACCCCGAGGGCTCGGCTGCTACAGGGGTATTGCACCTCGAACCAGAGGTGTGGTATTCCATTCCCGGGTAAGGATGGAGTGTGGACCAGGACTCAGTAAGCTGCATGCACCACACACACCCCATTTCCGAGGGACAGCTCAACGGTGCTCCCACTAGACAGAAGTGCAGGCACGACAGCATCTGTTCCTGGCTGGAGTGGGGAGGGGGAGGAAAACCCAGTGGTGTAGGAGCAGATAGGGGTGGGTCTCTGGGCATAGGTAGGAGCCCATTGGTTGCTAGTCACCTGGGCTCACACATAGAGGGAGGTATATAAGGTGGGCACCATCTTAGATCAGGGTCAGTTCAGAGAGGAGCTCAGCCAGAGAGGGCTGACAGGGAGCTGTGGCTCAGTCTGGGCCCAGCTCCAGAGCCAGGCCTGGAGAAGAGGCCTGAGACAGCAGAGAGGGAGAGAAGAGAAGGAACAGCAAGGAGAGTAAGAAAGGAACTGAAACAGAGGAGAAAGGAGGCGAGGAACACAGAGAAAGGCCCAGAGACACGAAGGCAGAAGGAACCCCAGATTCCCAGAGGAGATACTGGGTGAAGGGTTGGCAGAGCAGGGTACCGGAACCCGAATTGGTGGAGGCGACTAATCCTCAGCCAAAACCGGAGGTTGTCACCACATCTTGGTGCGACCCCTCACTACATCCACCAGAAAGGCATACCGCATAGGGTCAGGGAAACCGGAGAGAGGTTTCACCAACAGAAGGCCCGAGGAAGCTGGACAAAGGTGGGTCACTGGTGAGGACGGCCAGTAGAAAGGAAGAGAGGGGAGCTCTGAATCGCACTCTGGAATTGCCTGGGAGTTGACCGAGTCCCTCACCTGGTGGACGCAGCACGGCTCGGGCGGTCACTGCTGGCCGAAGTGATCTGAACAACAACAGTGAGTAAAGCTTTGGAAACTGCACCACAAGTCTCTGTGTTTCATCGCCGCACCAGCACCATCAGTACTGGGACCCTCACACCATCACTACCACCATCATCCACATTAGCTGCCCTGAGGCAATACTTCTCCCGTGGGGAGTCATCCCATACTCAGCTGCGCAAACAACATCAGCCTCAGTGGTCTGCAGCGCAGCGGCGGTCCCCACTGACCGCAATCCACGGGTGGCGTAGTCGGACACTTATTACCATACAAATAGACTGCCACTGGTTTGACCACCCTGGGCACGGACCGGGTCACCGCCACACGAAGACTACAACCCCCAGCGATCCGGCTCCGGGTATTCCCCCTGCACAGCAGCAGCAGCAAAGGCCCAGGGGGCACGTCACATGCATCAACTAATGGTGGTTCTAGTGACATATTCATGTACTGATGATATTTCTGGTGCTATATTCATGTACTATTGATGGCTCTGGTGCTCTAAGTACTGATGATGATTATGGTTTCCTATTCATGCACTGATGATGGTGATGAATATATCACCAACCAAAATCATCATCACTACCTGTCACGGATGTGTCAGAAGTGACAGACAGTCATCCTGCAGTTGGTTGCAGGAGATCTCTTCGTTTGGATTACAGACACCTTCTTAGAGACTGTCTCTCTAGGATACAGCGGCTACCTTTCTCTTGCTAATTAACACCCTAGCCTGGGTGTATAAATACCTGCTGTCTGCTAGAGGAAGGTGCCGGCGATACTCACATTACCCATTGTGAAGGCTCAGAGCTAGTGCATTACTTCTTCCTCTTTGGAGCTATCAGGGCGGGTGTTCATCTCTCTGAAGTTGACTTAAAGCTAAGCTATCTTCCCTTGTTTGTTCCCCCTTGTTGTCTTTAGTTGTCAGTGGGGATCGACTAGCGCTGATCACCCTCCCTTGCCTAGCCAGGATCTAAAGCCAGGGAAAGACAGGGTGAGGTTCGTATGCTGCGATTGGTGAAGTACCAATATAGGGACGTTAGTGGAGTCAGGGTGATATTAGATCAGCCTAGGAGATCTCCACTCCCCCCCTTTCCCCAGTGTCTGGGCTCCCTTTCCCTCTTCCCTTTGTGTTGCACTAAGTTTCCCACACCTTGCGTGACATTACCTGAATACAGCACCAGAACAACCATCACCACATGAATATGTCACCAGAACCGGAATACCTCACCAGAACCACCATTGGTACATGAATACATCACCAGAACCACCATCAGTTTTGTGCAAGCTGTATTTGTCGCATGACGGATGCAAAAACCATCAGACGTATCCCTTTTTCTATAATGGGTGTCTGTTTATTTTCCATTAGGGCAGCACGGTGTCTCAGTGGTAGCACTGCAGCATTGCAGCGCTGGGGTCCTGTGTTCAAATCACACCAAGAACAACATCTGCATGGAGTTGGTATGTTCTCCCTGTGTTTGCGTGGGTTTCCTCCGGGTTCTCCGGTTTCCTCTCACTTTCTAAAGACATACTGATAGGGAATTTAGATTGAGAGCCCCAATGGGAACAGTGTCCATAACGTCTGTAAAGCGCTGTGGAATTAATGGCGCTATATAAGTGAGTAAAATAAAAAAGTTTGAGTATCTGATAAATACTGGACACCTTAATTAAAACCAAATGGCCCCCATTATAGTTATGCTATATTAGTTTCCATGACTATCTTTGAGGTTGACATTTAAAATATAGGACATAAGAGATGAATATTGCTATTTTCCCCCGTATTGTATAAATGGTCCACAAAAAATCTGTGATTCTGTATCTAACTTTGAAATTGCACTCCCTGTTAAGTCACATCTCTAAAGTACACCACTTTTTTTTTACTTTTGCTGACATTTTTTGCGAAAAAGGTAACAATTCTAGTAGAAGTGGTCATCATAGCTTGTTACCTAACCCAACCAAGGGGGAAAGGGAAGGTGCATTAAGGGTCTTGTTACCTTAGCCTTTAACCGATTCCCTTGATTTGGAGTGGTGGGGGGCGCCATTGGCTTCATCTGCCTAGGACCCCAAAATACCTTGTCCTGGCCCTGATCCCCAGGGCCACCATCAGGGCATTACTGCTCTTACTGGCGTATGGGGCCCTGTGAGCAAAGGGGGCCCGGTCGGGCCCTGTTCTTCTGCTCACCGGGCCCCAGCAGCAGTGTTCACCGGGCCCTCAGCCCCCCCCTGCCGGTTCACTTACTGTGAACGTGCGTCCTCGGATGCAGGTTCACTTTAAATCCATTGCCATGCGGAAAGCTTTCCACATGGCAATAGTTAACAGCCGCCGGCCAGTCACAAGTTGGCAGCTGACATCAGCGCATACGTCGCCGGCGTATGACGTCATTGTCATGCGCCAGCGATCGTGTTTCCAGAGATGGGAGAGCCCTGCGTCCCTGGAGCGCCGCAAGGTAAGAAACTTTTTTTTACTTTTTTTTTAAAAGCCGCACCATGAGGGGCAGAATGGAAACCATGGGGGGGCAGAATGGAAACCATGGGGGGCAGAATGGAAACATGAGGGCAGAATGGGGTACATTGGAGCAGAATGGAGACAGAATGCAGTCAGAATGGAGACATGGGGGGCAGAATTGAAACCACGGGGGGCAGAATGGAGACAGAATGCAGGTGGAATGGAGACATGGGGGGGCATAATAGAGACATTGGGGCAGAATGGAAACTATGGGGGGGCAGAATGGAGACATGGGGAGCAGAATGAAGACATGGGGGGCAGAGCGGAGGCAGAATGGAGACAAAATGAAGGCATGGAGGCAAGATAGAGACATGAGGGCAGGATGAAGACATGGGGGCAGGATGGAGACATGGGGGGGCAGGATGGAGACATGGGTGACAGGATGGAGACATGGGGGGGAAGAATGAAGACATGGGAGGCTGAATGGAGACATAGGGGCAGAATGGAGGCATGGAGTTTAAATAGAGACATGGTGCAGAATGGAGACATGGGGGGCAGGATGGAGACATGGGGGCAGCATGGAGACATGGGGGGCAGGATTGAGACATGGGCGCAGAATGGAGGCATGGGGGGCAGGATGGAGACATGGGGGGCAGAATGGAGGGATGGGGCAGAATGGAGGGATGGGGGCAGGATAGACATATGGGGGGCAAGATTGAGACATGAGGGACAGAATGGAGACATGGGGGCAGAATGGAGGCTTGGAGGCAAAATGGAGACATGGTGAGCAGGATGGAGACATGGGGGACAGGATGGAGACATGGGGACAGGATGGAGACATGGGGGACAGGATGGAGACATGGGGGACAGGATGGAGACATGGGGGACAGGATGGAGACATGGGGGACAGGATGGAGACATGGGGGACAGGATGGAGACATGGAGGGCAGGATGGAGACATGGGGGGCAGGATGGAGACATGAGGGGCAGGATGGAGATATGGGGGGCAAGATTGAGACATGAGGGGCAGAATGGAGACATGGAGGGCAGAATGGAGGCATTGAAGCAAAATGGAGACATGGGGAGCAGGATGGAGACATGGAGGGCAGGATGGAGACATGGGAGGCAGAATGGAGACATGGGAGGCAGAATGGAGACATGGGAGGCAGAATGGAGACATGGGAGGCAGAATGGAGACATGTGGGTAGAATGGAGGCAAAAAGGAAACATGGGGGCAGAATGGAGACAGTGGGTGCAGAATGGAGACAATGGGGGGCAGGATGGAGACAAAGGAGGGCAGGATGGAGACAATGGGGGCAAGTTTAAAGGATATTTTTACTCCTGTGATGTATTTTATTTTTGAGGATACTGTTTTCAGTGAGGGGGGTCCTGCTACTGTGCAAGACAACACTAGGTCGCTTTATTTTCTTTATCTTGTGCAGTGTAGAAGCTGCGGAAAAATTGGGGAATGTGCTCTGGAAACTGTTCTTGATAACTGTGTTATCTTATGCAGCGACGAGTCCTGGCTGGAAGAAGTGATGGCAGTCTGCGCTGGATGAAGAGGAAAAGCAAAGATGAAGGACTTCAACTAGAGATGTCACCGGTGAGTCAGTGTGTTATCTGTACACTTATACTATACACTGTATACTTTGTACAGAGCTCCTGTGTATAATGGTACTTATGGTATTATTAGTTTTCTTTTTTTTATTAATAATCAGTATTGTAGTATTCGGTCACTATGTGGTGGTAATATGTGATCTGGTCATAGTGTGGTGGTATTTTTTTTACCTTGTATGTGGTATTATTCGGTCACTATGTGGTGGTATTATGTGATCTGGTCATGGTGTGATGGTATTTTCCCTTATACGTGGTATTATTGGTCATTTTAAAAATATATGTAACACATTCCCATAAATAAAAATATACCTAAAAAGAATATTGGATTTTATAAGACATTTTTAATAGGTTAGAGTAGAGTATGGCCCAGCCATAAGAGTCTCCTTGTCGTGGTGGCGACTTAAAATATTTTTTGGCCAAAGCAAAAGCTGCTCCACCACAGCTCTGTCTCCATCCCTCGAACGTTCCACAGTCCCACCGCCCACTCCTGGAAAAACTCTACTTTCTGCACCACATCTTCACCAATCACACATTAACAGTTCCATTGAATACCAGATCATCTACATAGCCAGCAGCTTTTGTTTTGGTCAAAAGATTTTTTAAGCCGCCATCACGACAAGGAGATTCTTCTGGCCGGGCTCTACTCTACTCTAACCTATTAAACATTTCTTATTTTACCTAATACTCTTTTTAAGTGTATTTTTCTTTAAGGAAATGTGTCACATACATTTGTTAAAAATGAACAATAATACCACATACAAGAGACAACTACTGTCACACCATTATCAGACCACATATTACCATCACATTGTGACCGAATAATACCACATACAAGGAATACTGCCACACCACAACCAGACCACATTTTACCACCACATAGTGACTGAATAATGTCACATACAAGAAATAAATACCGCCACACCATGACCAGATACAGTGATACAGATACAGTGACAAATACAGTCACATCATGACCATACCACATAATACCATCACATAGTGACCAAATAATGCCACATACAAGGAACAAATACCGCCACACCATGACCAGATCACATATTACCACCACATAGTGACTGACTACTACAATACTGATCATTAATAAAAAAACACAATACTAATATTACCATAAGTGCCATTATACACAGGAGCTCTGCACATAATATACAGTGTATAGTGTAAGTGTACAGGTAATACAGTGATCACCAGTGACATTATACACAAGAGCTCTGTATATAGTGCCAGTGTACAGGTAATCCAGTGATCCCCAGTGAGATTATACACAGGAGCTCTGTATATAGTGTCAGTGTACAGGTAATACAGTGATCACCAGTGATATTATACACCGAAGCTCTATGAATAGTATGTAATGCATAGTGTAAATGTACAGGTAGCACACTGACTCACTGGTAACGTCTCTAGTTGAAGTCCTTCATCTTCACTTTTCCTCTTCATCCAGCACAGACTGCCATCACTTCTTCCAGCAAGGACTCGTCTCTGCAGAAAATAACACATCGTTATCTAGAGCAGTTTCCAGAGCACATTCCCTAATTTTTCCCCAACTTCAACACTACACCAAATGAAGAGAAAAGCGACATAGCGTCACCCTGCACAGTAACAGGGCCCCCTCCCCACTGAAAACAGTATTCTTAAAAATAAAATACATCACACTTGTAATAATATCCTTTAATTAGCCCCTACAGTAATAATGTCCCACATCCTGCTTCCATATGTACTCCATTCTGGACCTCATATGTCTTCATCTTGCCCTGATATGTTCTCCCATCCTGGCCCCATGTGACTTCATTCTCCCTGCATATTTCTCCATTCTGCCCCCCCATGTCTCATCTCCCATTCTGCCACCATGTCTCAGCTCCTATTCTGCCCCCCATGTCTCAGCTCCCATTCTTCCCCCATTTGTCATCTCCCATTTTGCCCCCCTCATGTCATCTCCCATTCTGCCCCCATGTCTCATCTCTCATTCTGCCCCCCCATGTGTCATCTCCCATTCTGCACCCATGTCTCAGCTCCCATTCTGAACCCAATTCTCAGCTTCCATTCTGCCCCCCAGGTCTCAGCTCCCATTCTGCAACAATGTGTCATCTCCCATTCTGCCCCCCATGTCTCAGCTTCCATTCTGTCCCCCATGTGTCAGCTCCCATTCTGCCCCCCATGTGTCAGCTCCCATTATGCCCCCCATGTGTCATCTCCCATTCTGCCCCCCATGTCTCAGCTTCCATTCTGTCCCCATGTGTCAGCTTCCATTCTGCCCCCCATGTGTCAGCTCCCATTATGCCCCCCATGTGTCAGCCCCATTCTGCCCCCTATGTCTCATCTCCCATTCTGCCCCCCGTGTCTCAGCTTCCATTCTGCCCCCATTTTTCAGCTTCCATTCTGCCCCCCATGTCTCAACTCCCATTCTTCAACCATGTGTCATCTCCCATTCTGCCCCCCATCTCTCAGCTTCCATTCTGTCCCCCATGTGTTAGCTCTTATTCCGCCCCCATGTGTTAGCTCTCATTCTGCCCCCCATGTCTCAGATTCCATTCTGTCCCCCATGTCTCAGCTTCCATTCTGCCCCTCATGTCTCAGCTCCTATTCTGCCCACCATGTCTCAGCTGCCATTCTGCCCCCATGTCTCAGCTGCCATTCTGCCTCCACGTCTCCTCTACATTCTGCCCCCATTTTTTTGCTCCATTCAGCCCCCATGTGTCTACTCTCCATTTTGCCCCATGTGTCCGCTTCCATTCGGCCCCATGTATCATCTCCCATTCTGTCCATGTGTTAGCTCTCATTCTGCCATGTGTTAGCTCTCATTCTGCTCCCCATGTCTCAGATTTCATTCTGTCCCCATGTCTTAGCTTCCATTCTGCCCCTCATGTCTCAGCTCCTATTCTGCCCACCATGACTCAGCTCCCATTCTGCCCCTATGTCTCAGCTCCCATTTTGCCTCCACGTCTCCTCTACATTCTGCCCCCATTTTTTTGCTCCATTCAGCCCCCATGTGTCTACTCTCCATTTTGCCCCATGTGTCCGCTCCCATTCGACCCCATGTATCATCTCCCATTCTGCCCCCCATGTCATCTCCCATTCTGTCCATGTGTTAGCTCTCATTCTGCCATGTGTTAGCTCTCATTCTGCTCCCCATGTCTCAGATTTCATTCTGTCCCCATGTCTTAGCTTCCATTCTGCCCCTCATGTCTCAGCTCCTATTCTGCCCACCATGACTCAGCTCCCATTCTGCCCCCCAATGTCTCAGCTGCCATTCTGCACCCATGTCTCAGCTCCCATTCTGCCCTCATGTCTCAGCTCCCATTCTGCCCCATGTCTCCTCTACATTCTGCCCCCATTTTTTTGCTCCATCCAGCCCCCATGTGTCTCCTCTCCATTTTGCCCCATGTGTCAGCTCCCATTCTGCCCCATGTATCATCTCCCATTCTGCACCCCATGTCTCATCTCCCATTCTGCCTGCCATGTGTCATCTTCCATTCTGCCCCCCATCTCATTTCCCATTCTGCCCCCATGTGTCATCTACCATTCTGCTTCCATGTCTCAGCTCCCATTCTGCCCCTCATGTCTCATCTCCCATTCTGCCCCTCATGTCTCATCTCCCATTCTGACCCCCATGTATCATCTCTCATTCAGCCCCCCCATGTGTCATCTCCCATTCTGCACCCATGTCTCAGCTCCCATTCTGAACCCAATTCTCAGCTTCCATTATGCCCCCATTTCTCAGCTTCCATTCTGACCCCCATGCCTCAGCTCCCATTTTTCAACCATGTGTCATCTCCCATTCTGCTCCCCATGTCTCAGCTTCCATTCTGCCCCCCATGTTATCTCTCATTCTGCCCCCCATGTATTAGCTCTCATTCTGCCCCCCATGTATTAGCTCTCATTCTGCCCCCCATGTCTCAGATTCCATTCTGTCCCTCATGTCTCAGCTTCAATTCTGCCCCCTCATGTCTCAGCTCCTATTCTGCCCACCATGTCTCAGCTCCCATTCAGACCCCCATGTCTCAGCTCCCATTCAGCCCCCCCATGTCTCAGCTGCCAATCTGCCCACCATGTCTCAGCTCCCATTCTGCCCTCATGTCTCAGCTCCCATTCTGCCTCCATGTCTCCTCTACATTCTGCCCCCATTTTCTTGCTCCATCCAGCCCCCATGTGTCTCCTCTCCATTTTGCCCCATGTGTCAGCTCCCATTCTGCCCCATGTATCATCTCCCATTCTGCCCCCATGTCATCTCCCATTCTACCCCCATGTCTCATCTCCTATTCTGCCTACCATGTGTCATCTCCCATTCTGCCCCCATGTATCATCTCCCATTCTGCCCCCCTTGTCTCATCTCCCTTTCTGGCTCCCATTTCTCATCTCCCATTCTGCTTACATGTCTCAACTCCCATTCTGCCTTCTGTTATGCACACGCCCGGACTGACTGGCGTGTGCGGGTGTTGTGGTTCCACTGGACCATGGACCGGAGAGTGCCTGGAGGGGCGTGACTAAGTATCTGGCCGATCCGACCAAGGTGGCACGACGGCATACGACGCCAGTGCACCAGGGAGAAACCGGGCAGAGGGACCAGGTGCTACTCCAGGTCAAACTCCGGACACGGGGGTTGACCCACGCTGGGATTACTGGAACAGGCAGGTTAGGCTGGCACAGACTGGTGGATGTAAGCAAACACGGCAGGTATGCAGATGGGTGGATACAGGCGAGTATGCAGGCAGGGAGGTACTGGCCGAAAGGACGGGCTGGAGCACAGAGAGGTTAAGACCCAGTACAGACTGGGTCACAGAACCGCAGATGCGGTAGACAACCACAGCAGAGAGGGAACGCCCGAAGCGGTGGGCAAGAACAGAGCAGGACGGGGCTGCAGGAGCAGCGAGCACAAGCAGGACAGGACAGGACTGCCAGAGCAGCGGGCAGAAGCAGGGCAGGGCGGAAACCGCAGAAGCAGTAAGCAAGAAAAGAGCAGAGCAGAAACTGCAGGAGCGGCAAGCAAGGCAAGAGCAGAGTGAAAACCGCAAGAGCGGCAAGCTAAGCAGGAGCAGAGCGGACACCGCAGAGCGGTAAACAAGGCAGGAGCAGAGCGGAAACCGCAAGAGCGGCAAGCTAAGCAGGAGCAGAGCGGACACTGCAGAGCGGTAAACAAGGCAGGAGCAGAGCAGAAACCGCAAGAGCGGCAAGCTAAGCAGGAGCAGAGCGGACACCGCAGAGCGGTAAACAAGGCAGGAGCAGAGCAGAAACCGCAAGAGCGGCAAGCTAAGCAGGAGCAGAGCGGACACCGCAGAGTGGTAAACAAGGCAGGAGCAGAGCAGAAACCGCAAGAGCGGCAAGCTAAGCAGGAGCAGAGCGGACACCGCAGAGCAGTAAACAAGGCAAGGGGATAGGACTCTGTTCACAAAGAACTGACGGAGAAGGAAAGGCAGAACCAGAAGCACGCACAGTACTTACATAGAAGTAGCGAGCGTACACTAAATTCACAACAGAGGTACAGAGACGACGAGAAGGAATTTAGGAGCGAGTTCAGACTCTGCAGAAAGACGCAGAAAACAGACATAGAGGGAAAAGGGAGACAAGGTTAAAGTAGAAACGAGGCACAGACAACAGGGAACAGAGGAACGGGAACAGATACCGCAAGGCAGGAACACAAACAGGACTCTGTTCAGACGGGAACAGGACTCTGTTCAGACGGGAACAGATACCGCAAGGCAGGAACACAAACAGGACTCTGTTCAGACGGGAACAGATACCGCAAGGCAGGGACACAAACAGGACTCTGTTCAGACGGGAACAGATACCGCAAGGCAGGGACACAAACAGGACTCTGTTCAGACGGGAACAGATACCGCAAGGCAGGGACACAAACAGGACTCTGTTCAGACGGGAACAGATACCGCAAGGCAGGGACACAAACAGGACTCTGTTCAGACGGGAACAGATACCGAAAGACAGAGACACAAACAGGACTCTGTTCAGACGGGAACAGATACCGAAAGACAGAGACACAAACAGGACTCTGTTCAGACGGGAACAGATACCGAAAGGCAGAGACACAAACAGGACTCTGTTCAGACGGGAACAGATACCGCAAGGCACAGACAGGCAGATCTAGGAATACGGCCCCTAGAAGGCGAAAGAACAGGCAAGAAGCGTGTTCACAAGAACAGACCACAGTTCAGACACAGAACTGGAAAACAGGATAGGACCTGGCATGTCAGAGACAAAAAGCCAACTGACAAGAAACAATGCTCAGGCGCCATCTTGAGGAAGAAGGTGGTATAAATACCCAAAGATGGACAGCAATAGGCTGAAGGTGCAACAGGGGCGTGTCCGCAGCAGGTACAAGAAACAGGAAGTTCAGCGGGCGTCGCCCTATGCAGCCAAAACAGACAAACAGACAGCAAGGAGGGAAGCCAGAGAGACATTCTGGACTGGAGATCAAGTGCGCGCTATTGCACAGTGGGAGATGGACCACCATGCAAGTACGCCACCAGGTATGTTACACCTTCCATGTGTCATCTCCCATTCTGCCCCCATGTCTCATCTCCTATTCTGCCTACCATGTGTCATCTCCCATACTGCCCAAATGTATCATCTCCCATTCTGCCCATGTCTCATCTCCCATTCTGACCCCCATGTCTCATCTCCCATTCTTCCCCCCTGTCTCAGCTTCCATTCTGCACCCTCATGTGTTAGCTCCCATTCTGACCTTCATGTCTCATCTCCCATTCTTCCATGTCTCATCTCCCATTCTGCCCCCATGTCTCATCTCCCATTCTGGCTCCCATTTCTCATCTCCCATTCTGCCCCATGTGTCATCTCCCATTCTGATTACATGTCTCATCTCCCATTCTGCCTTCCATGTGTCATCTCCCATTCTGCCCCCATGTCTCATCTCCTATTCTGCCTACCATGTGTCATCTCCCATACTGCTCAAATGTATCATCTCCCATTCTGCCCATGTCTCATCTCCCATTCTGCCCGCATGTCTCATCTCCCATTCTGACCCCCATGTCTCATCTCCCATTCTTCCCCCCTGTCTCAGCTTCCATTCTGCACCCTCATGTGTTAGCTCCCATTCTGACCTTCATGTCTCATCTCCCATTCTTCCATGTCTCATCTCCCATTCTGCCCCCATGTCTCATCTCCCATTCTGGCTCCCATTTCTCATCTCCCATTCTGCCCCATGTGTCATCTCCCATTCTGCTTACATGTCTCATCTCCCATTCTGCCTTCCATGTGTCATCTCCCATTCTGCCCCCATGTCTCATCTCCGATTCTGCCTACCATGTGTCATCTCCCATACTGCTCAAATGTATCATCTCCCATTCTGCCCATGTCTCATCTCCCATTCTGCCCCCATGTCTCATCTCCCATTCTGACCCCCATGTCTCATCTCCCATTCTTCCCCCCTGTCTCAGCTTCCATTCTGCACCCTCATGTGTTAGCTCCCATTCTGACCTTCATGTCTCATCTCCCATTCTTCCATGTCTCATCTCCCATTCTGCCCCCATGTCTCATCTCCCATTCTGGCTCCCATTTCTCATCTCCCATTCTGCCCCATGTGTCATCTCCCATTCTGCTTACATGTCTCATCTCCCATTCTGCCTTCCATGTGTCATCTCCCATTCAGCCCCAATGTCTCATCTCCCATTCTGCCTACCATGTGTCATCTCCCATTCTTCCCCCATGTGCCATCTCCCATTCTTCCCCCATGTGCCATCTCCCATTCTGCCCCCCATGTCTCATCTCCCCTTCAGCCCCATGTCTCAGCTCCCATTCAGCCTCCACGTCTTTTCTACATTTTGCCCCCATTTTTTTGCTCCATCCAGCCCCCATGTGTCTCCTCTCAATTTTGCCCCATGTCTCATCTCCCATTATGCCTACCATGTTTCACCTCCCATTCTGCTTCCATGTGTCATCTCCCATTCCACCTCCCATGTCTCATCTCCAATTCTGACCTTCATGTCTCATCTCCCATTCTTGCTCTCATGTCTCATCTCCCATTCTGCCCCATGTGTCATCTCCCATTCTGCTTCCATGTCTCATCTCCATTCTGCCTTCCATGTCTCATCTCCCATTCTTCCCCCATGTGTCATCTCCCATTCTGCCCCCCATGTCTCATCTCCCATTCTGCCCAATGTCTCAGCTCCCATTCTGCCTCCACGTCTCCTCTACATTCTGCCCCCATTTTTTTTTGCTCCATCCAGCTCCCATGTGTCTCCTCTCCATTTTGCCCCATGTGTCAGCTCCCATTCTGCCCCCCATGTCATCTCCCATTCTGCCCCCATGTCGCATCTCCCATTCTGCCTACCATGTGTCATCTTCCATTCTGCTTCCATGTGTCATCTCCCATTCTGCCCCCCCATGTATCATCTCCCATTCTGCCCCCTATGTCTCATTTCCCATTCTGAGCTCATGTGTAATCTCCCATTCTGCTTCCATGTGTCATCTCCATTCTGCCCCCCATGTCTCATCTCCCATTCTGACCTCCATGTCTTATCTCCCATTCTTCCCCCCTGTTTCAGCTTCCATTCTGCCTCCTCCATGTGTTAGCTCTCATTCTGACCCCCACGTGTCAGCTCCCATTCTGACCTTCATTTCTCATCTCCCATTCTACCCCCATGTGTCAACTCCCATTCTGGCTCTCATGTCTCATCTCTCATTCTGCCCCATGTGTCATCTCCCATTCTGCTTCCATGTCTCATCTCCCATACTGCCTCCCATGTCTCATCTCCCATCCTGTCCCCATGTCTCATCTCCCATCCTGTCCCCATGTGTCATCTCCCATTCTTCCCCCATGTGTCATCTCTCATTCTGCCCCCCATGTCTCATCTCCCATTCTGCCCCCATGTCTCAGCTCCCATTCTGCCTCCACGTCTCCCCTACATTCTGCCCCCATTTTTTTACTCCATCCAGCCCCCATGTGTCTCCTCTCCATTTTGCCCCATGTGTCAGCTCCCATTCTGCCCCATGTATCATCTCCCATTCTGCCGCCATGTCATCTCCCATTCTGCCCCCATGTCTCATCTCCCAATCAGCCTACCATGTGTCATCTCCCATTTTGCCCCCCATGTATCATCTCCCATTCTGCCCCCCA
This sequence comes from Phyllobates terribilis, assembly GCF_046119375.1. NCBI lineage: Eukaryota > Metazoa > Chordata > Amphibia > Anura > Dendrobatidae > Phyllobates > Phyllobates terribilis. The sequence goes on along the minus strand of NW_027362763.1, from coordinate 518,761,629 downwards.
TGTGTCATCTCCCATTCTGCCTCCATGTCTCATCTCTCATTCTGCCCCCCATGTTTCATCACCCATTCTGTCCCCATATCTCATCTCCCATTTTGCCCCCATGTCTCATCTCCCATTCTGCCCCCATATATTATCTCCCATTCTGCCCCCATGTCTCATCTCCCATTCTGACTCCCATGTTTCATCTCCCATTTTGCCCCATGTGTCATCTCCCATTCTGCCCTCCATGTCTCATCTCCCATTCTGTCCCCATATCTCATCTCCCATTTTGCCCCCATGTCTCATCTCCCATTCTGCCCCCATATCTTATCTCCCATTCTGCCCCCATGTCTCATCTCCCATTCTGCCCCCATATCTTATCTCCCATTCTGCCCCCATATCTTATCTCCCATTCTGCCCCCATGTCTCATCTCCCATTCTGCCCCCATGCCTCATCTCCCATTCTGCCCCATGTGTAATCTCCATCCTGCCCCCTTGTCTCATCTCCCATCCTGCCCCATGTGTCAGCTCCCATTCTGCCCCATGTCTCATCTCCCATTCTGCCTACCATGTGTCATCTCCCATTTTGCTCCCCATGTATCATCTTCCATTCTGCCCCCCATGTGTCATCTCCCATTCTGCCTCCATGTGTCATCTTCCATTCTGCCCCCATGTCTCATCTCCCTCTCTGGCTCCCATGTTTCATCTCCCATTCTGCCCCATGTGTCATCTCCCATCCTGCCCCATGTCTCATCTCCCACTCTGCCCCCATGTGTCATCTCCAATTTTGCCCCCCATGTGTCATTTCCCATTTTGCCCCCCATGTATCATCTCCCATTCTGCCCCCCATGTGTCATCTCCAATTCTGCCCCCCATGACTCATCTCCCATTCTGCCTCCATGTGTCATCTACCATTCTGCCTACCATGTGTCATCTCCCATTCTGCCCCCCATGTATCATCTCCCATTCTGCCCCCCCATGTGTCATCTCCCATTCTGCCCCCCATGCCTCATCTCCCATTCTGCCCCCCCATGTGTCAGCTCCCATTCAGCCCCCCCATGTCTCAGCTCCCATTCTGCCCCATGTCTCATCTCCCATTCTGCCTACCATGTGTCATTTCCCATTCTGCCCCCCATGTATCATCTCCCATTCTGCCCCCCCATGTGTCATCTCCCATTCTGCCCCCCATGCCTCATCTCCCATTCTGCCCCCCGTGTGTCAGCTCCCATTCAGCCCCCCCGTGTGTCAGCTCCCATTCAGCCCCCCCATGTGTCAGCTCCCATTCTGCCCCATGTCTCATCTCCCATTCTGCCTACCATGTGTCATCTCCCATTTTGCTCCCCATGTATCATCTTCCATTCTGCCCCCCATGTGTCATCTCCCATTCTGCCTCCATGTGTCATCTTCCATTCTGCCCCCATGTCTCATCTCCCTCTCTGGCTCCCATATTTCATCTCCCATTCTGCCCCATGTGTCATCTCCCATCCTGCCCCATGTCTCATCTCCCATTCTGCCCCCCATGTGTCATCTCCCATTCTGCCCCCCATGTGTCATTTCCCATACTGCCCCCCATGTGTCATCTCTCATTCTGCCCCCCATGTCTCATCTCCCATTCTGCCCCCATGTGTCATCTCCAATTCTGCCCCCATGCATCATCTCCCATTCTGCCTCCATGTGTCATCTCCCATTCTGCCTACCATGTGTTATCTCCCATTCTGCCCCCCATGTATCATCTCCCATTCTGCCCCCCCATGTGACATCTCCCATTCTGCCCCCCATGCCTCATCTCTTATTCTGCCTCCATGTGTCAGCTCCCATTCTGCCCCATGTCTCATCTCCCATTCTGCCCCATGTCTCATCTCCCATTCTGCCCACCATGTCTCAGCTCCCATTCTGTCCCCCATGTCTCAGCTGCCATTCTGCCCCCATTTTTTTGCTCCATCCAGCCACCAGGTGTCTCCGCTCCATTTTGCCCCATGTGTCAGCTCCCATTCTGCCCCATGTATCATCTCCCATTCTGCCCCCCATGTCTCATCTCCCAATTTGTCTGCCATGTGTCATCTCCCATTCTGCCCCCCATCTCATCTCCCATTCTGCACCCATGTGTCATCTACAATTCTGCTTCCATGTCTCAGCTCCCATTCTGACCCCAATGTCTCATCTCCCATTCTGCCCCCCATGTATCATCTCTCATTCTGCCCCCCCCCCATGTGTCATCTCCCATTCTGCACCCATGTCTCAGCTCCCATTCTGAACCCAATTCTCAGCTTCCATTCTGCCCCCATTTCTCTGCTTCCATTCTGACCCCCATGTCTCAGCACCCATTTTTCAACCATGTGTCATCTCCCATTCTGCCCCCATGTCTCAGCTTCCATTCTGCCCCCCATTTTATCTCTCATTCTGCCCCCCATGTATTAGCTCTCATTCTGCCCCCATGTGTTAGCTCTTATTCTGCCCCCCATGTCTCAGATTCCATTCTGTCCCCCATGTCTCAGCTTCAATTCTGCCCCCTCATGTCTCAGCTCCTATTCTGCCCACCATGTCTCAGCTCCCATTCAGACCCTCATGTCTCAGCTCCCATTCTGCCTCCATGTCTCAGCCCCCATTCTGCCCTCATGTCTCAGCTCCCATTCTGCCTCAATGTCTCCTCTACATTCTGCCCCCATTTTCTTGCTCCATCCAGCCCCCATGTGTCTCCTCTCCATTTTGCCCCATGTGTCAGCTCCCATTCTGCCCCATGTATCATCTCCCATTCTGCCCCCCATGTCATCTCCCATTCTACCCCCATGTCTCATCTCCTATTCTGCCTACCATGTGTCATCTCCCATTCTGCCCCCATGTATCATCTCCCATTCTGCCCCCCTTGTCTCATCTCCCTTTCTGGCTCCCATTTCTCATCTCCCATTCTGCCCCATGTGTCATCTCCCATTCTGCTTACATGTCTCATCTCCCATTCTGCCTTCCAGGTGTCATCTCCCATTCTGCCCCCATGTCTCATCTCCTATTCTGCCTACCATGTGTCATCTCCCATACTGCCCAAATGTATCATCTCCCATTCTGCCCATGTCTCATCTCCCATTCTGCCCCCATGTCTCATCTCCCATTCTGACCCCCATGTCTCATCTCCCATTCTTCCCCCCTGTCTCAGCTTCCATTCTGCACCCTCATGTGTTAGCTCCCATTCTGACCTTCATGTCTCATCTCCCATTCTTCCATGTCTCATCTCCCATTCTGCCCCCATGTCTCATCTCCCATTCTGGCTCCCATTTCTCATCTCCCATTCTGCCCCATGTGTCATCTCCCATTCTGCTTACATGTCTCATCTCCCATTCTGCCTTCCATGTGTCATCTCCCATTCTGCCCCCATGTCTCATCTCCTATTCTGCCTACCATGTGTCATCTCCCATACTGCCCAAATGTATCATCTCCCATTCTGCCCATGTCTCATCTCCCATTCTGCCCCCATGTCTCATCTCCCATTCTGACCCCCATGTCTCATCTCCCATTCTTCCCCCCTGTCTCAGCTTCCATTCTGCACCCTCATGTGTTAGCTCCCATTCTGACCTTCATGTCTCATCTCCCATTCTTCCATGTCTCATCTCCCATTCTGCCCCCATGTCTCATCTCCCATTCTGGCTCCCATTTCTCATCTCCCATTCTGCCCCATGTGTCATCTCCCATTCTGCTTACATGTCTCATCTCCCATTCTGCCTTCCATGTGTCATCTCCCATTCAGCCCCCATGTCTCATCTCCCATTCTGCCTACCATGTGTCATCTCCCATTCTTCCCCCATGTGCCATCTCCCATTCTTCCCCCATGTGCCATCTCCCATTCTGCCCCCTATGTCTCATCTCCCCTTCAGCCCCATGTCTCAGCTCCCATTCAGCCTCCACGTCTTCTCTACATTTTGCCCCCATTTTTTTGCTCCATCCAGCCCCCATGTGTCTCCTCTCAATTTTGCCCCATGTGTCAGCTCCCATTCTGCCCCCATGTCTCATCTCCCATTATGCCTACCATGTTTCACCTCCCATTCTGCTTCCATGTGTCATCTCCCATTCCACCTCCCATGTCTCATCTCCCATTCTGACCTTCATGTCTCATCTCCCATTCTTGCTCTCATGTCTCATCTCCCATTCTGCCCCATGTGTCATCTCCCATTCTGCTTCCATGTCTCATCTCCATTCTGCCTTCCATGTCTCATCTCCCATTCTTCCCCATGTCTCATCTCCCATTCTGCCCAATGTCTCAGCTCCCATTCTGCCTCCACGTCTCATCTCCCATTCTGCCCAATGTCTCAGCTCCCATTCTGCCTCCACGTCTCCTCTACATTCTGCCCCCATTTTTTTTTGCTCCATCCAGCTCCCATGTGTCTCCTCTCCATTTTGCCCCATGTGTCAGCTCCCATTCTGCCCCCCATTTCATCTCCCATTCTGCCTACCATGTGTCATCTTCCATTCTGCTTCCATGTGTCATCTCCCATTCTGCCCCCCCATGTATCATCTCCCATTCTGCCCCCTATGTCTCATTTCCCATTCTGCCCTCATGTGTAATCTCCCATTCTGCTTCCATGTGTCATCTCCATTCTGCCCCCCATGTCTCATCTCCCATTCTGACCTCCATGTCTTATCTCCCATTCTTCCCCCCTGTTTCAGCTTCCATTCTGCCTCCTCCATGTGTTAGCTCTCATTCTGACCCCCACGTGTCAGCTCCCATTCTGACCTTCATTTCTCATCTCCCATTCTACCCCCATGTGTCAACTCCCATTCTGGCTCTCATGTCTCATCTCCCATTCTGCCCCATGTGTCATCTCCCATTCTGCTTCCATGTCTCATCTCCCATACTGCCTCCCATGTCTCATCTCCCATCCTGTCCCCATGTGTCATCTCCCATTCTTCCCCCATGTGTCATCTCTCATTCTGCCCCCCATGTCTCATCTCCCATTCTGCCCCCATGTCTCAGCTCCCATTCTGCCTCCACGTCTCCCCTACATTCTGTCCCCATTTTTTTACTCCATCCAGCCCCCATGTGTCTCCTCTCCATTTTGCCCCATGTGTCAGCTCCCATTCTGCCCCATGTATCATCTCCCATTCTGCCGCCATGTCATCTCCCATTCTGCCCCCATGTCTCATCTCCCAATCAGCCTACCATGTGTCATCTCCCATTTTGCCCCCCATGTATCATCTCCCATTCTGCCCCCCATGTGTCATCTCCCATTCTGTCTCCATGTCTCATCTCTCATTCTGCCCCCCATGTTTCATCACCCATTCTGTCCCCATATCTCATCTCCCATTTTGCCCCCATGTCTCATCTCCCATTCTGCCCCCATATATTATCTCCCATTCTGCCCCCATGTCTCATCTCCCATTCTGACTCCCATGTTTCATCTCCCATTCTGCCCCCCATGTGTCATCTCCCGTTCTGCCCCCCCATGTGTCATCTCCCATTCTGCCCCCATGTCTCATCTCCCATTCTGCCCCCATGCCTCATCTCCCATTCTGCCCCATGTATAATCTCCATCCTGCCCCCTTGTCTCATCTCCCATCCTGCCCCATGTGTCAGCTCCCATTCTGCCCCATGTCTCATCTCCCATTCTGCCTACCATGTGTCATCTCCCATTTTGCTCCCCATGTATCATCTTCCATTCTGCCCCCCATGTGTCATCTCCCATTCTGCCTCCATGTGTCATCTTCCATTCTGCCCCCATGTCTCATCTCCCTCTCTGGCTCCCATGTTTCATCTCCCATTCTGCCCCATGTGTCATCTCCCATCCTGCCCCATGTCTCATCTCCCACTCTGCCCCCATGTGTCATCTCCCATTCTGCCCCCATGTGTCATTTCCCATTTTGCCCCCCATGTATCATCTCCCATTCTGCCCCCCATGTGTCATCTCCAATTCTGCCCCCCATGACTCATCTCCCATTCTGCCTCCATGTGTCATCTACCATTCTGCCTACCATGTGTCATCTCCCATTCTGCCCCCCATGTATCATCTCCCATTCTGCCCCCCCATGTGTCATCTCCCATTCTGCCCCCCATGCCTCATCTCCCATTCTGCCCCCCCATGTGTCAGCTCCCATTCAGCCCCCCCATGTGTCAGCTCCCATTCTGCCCCATGTCTCATCTCCCATTCTGCCTACCATGTGTCATCTCCCATTCTGCCCCCCATGTATCATCTCCCATTCTGCTCCCCCATGTGTCATCTCCCATTCTGCCCCCCATGCCTCATCTCCCATTCTGCCCCCCCATGTGTCAGCTCCCATTCAGCCCCCCCATGTGTCAGCTCCCATTCAGCCCCATGTCTCATCTCCCATGCTAACTACCATGTGTCATCTCCCATTTTGCTCCCCATGTATCATCTTCCATTCTGCCGCCCATGTGTCATCTCCCATTCTGCCTCCATGTGTCATCTTCCATTCTGCCCCCATGTCTCATCTCCCTCACTGGCTCCCATGTGTCAGCTCCCATTCTGCCCCATGTATCATCTCCCATTCTGCCGCCATGTCATCTCCCATTCTGCCCCCATGTCTCATCTCCCAATCAGCCTACCATGTGTCATCTCCTATTTTGCCCCCCATGTATCATCTCCCATTCTGCCCCCCATGTGTCATCTCCCATTCTGCCTCCATGTCTCATCTCTCATTCTGCCCCCCATGTTTCATCACCCATTCTGTCCCCATATCTCATCTCCCATTTTGCCCCCATGTCTCATCTCCCAATCAGCCTACCATGTGTCATCTCCCATTTTGCCCCCCATGTCTCATCTCCCATTCTGCCCCCCATGTGTCATCTCCCATTCTGCCTCCATGTCTCATCTCTCATTCTGCCCCCCATGTTTCATCACCCATTCTGTCCCCATATCTCATCTCCCATTTTGCCCCCATGTCTCATCTCCCATTCTGCCCCCATATATTATCTCCCATTCTGCCCCCATGTCTCATCTCCCATTCTGACTCCCATGTTTCATCTCCCATTCTGCCCCATGTGTCATCTCCATCCTGCCCCCTTGTCTCATCTCCCATCCTGCCCCATGTGTCAGCTCCCATTCTGCCCCATGTCTCATCTCCCATTCTGCCTACCATGTGTCATCTCCCATTTTGCTCCCCATGTATCATCTTCCATTCTGCCCCCCATGTGTCATCTCCCATTCTGCCTCCATGTGTCATCTTACATTCTGCCCCCATGTCTCATCTCCCTCTCTGGCTCCCATGTTTCATCTTCCATTCTGCCCCATGTGTCATCTCCCATCCTGCCCCATGTCTCATCTCCCACTCTGCCCCCATGTGTCATCTCCCATTCTGCCCCCCATGTGTCATTTCCCATTTTGCCCCCCATGTATCATCTCCCATTCTGCCCCCCATGTGTCATCTCCAATTCTGCCCCATGTCTCATCTCCCACTCTGCCCCCATGTGTCATCTCCCATTCTGCCCCCCATGTGTCATTTCCCATTTTGCCCCCCATGTATCATCTCCCATTCTGCCCCCCATGTGTCATCTCCAATTCTGCCCCCCATGACTCATCTCCCATTCTGCCTCCATGTGTCATCTACCATTCTGCCTACCATGTGTCATCTTCCATTCTGCCCCCCATGTATCATCTCCCATTCTGCCCCCCCATGTGTCATCTCCCATTCTGCCCCCCATGCCTCATCTCCCATTCTGCCCCCCCATGTGTCAGCTCCCATTCAGCCCCCCCCATGTGTCAGCTCCCATTCTGCCCCATGTCTCATCTCCCATTCTGCCTACCATGTGTCATCTCCCCATCTCCCATTCTGCCCCCCATGTATCATCTCCCATTCTGCCCCCCCATGTGTCATCTCCCATTCTGCCCCCCATGCCTCATCTCCCATTCTGCCCCCCCATGTGTCAGCTCCCATTCTGCCCCATGTCTCATCTCCCATTCTGCCTACCATGTGTCATCTCCCATTTTGCTCCCCATGTATCATCTTCGATTCTGCCCCCCATGTGTCATCTCCCATTCTGCCTCCATGTGTCATCTTCCATTCTGCCCCCATGTCTCATCTCCCTCTCTGGCTCCCATGTTTCATCTCCCATTCTGCCCCATGTGTCATCTCCCATCCTGCCCCATGTCTCATCTCCCACTCTGCCCCCATGTGTTATCTCCCATTCTGCCCTCCATGTGTCATTTCCCATACTGCCCCCCATGTGTCATCTCTCATTCTGCCCCCATGTCTCATCTCCCATTCTGCCCCCATGTGTCATCTCCAATTCTGCCCCCATGCCTCATCTCCCATTCTGCCTCCATGTGTCATCTCCCATTCTGCCTACCATGTGTTATCTCCCATTCTGCCCCCCATGTATCATCTCCCATTCTGCCCCCCCATGTGACATCTCCCATTCTGCCCCCCATGCCTCATCTCTTATTCTGCCTCCATGTGTCAGCTCCCATTCTGCTTCATGTCTCATCTCCCATTCTGCCTACCATGTGTCATCTCCAATTTTGCCCCCCATGTATCATCTCCAATTCTGACCCCATGTGTCATCTCCCATTCTGCCTCCATGTGTCATCTTCCATTCTGCCCCCATGTCTCATCTCCCTCTCTAGCTCCCATGTTTCATCTCCCATTCTGCCCCATGTGTCATCTTCCATCCTCCCCCATGTGTCATCTCCCATTCTGCACCCATGTGTCATTTCCCATTCTGCCCCCCATGTGTCATCTCTCATTCTGCCCCCCATGTCTCATCTCCCATTCTGCCCCCATGTGTCATCTCCAATTCTGCCCCATGCCTCATCTCCCATTCTGCCTCCATGTGTCATCTCCCATTCTGCCTACCATGTGTCATCTCCCATTCTGCCCCCCATGTATCATCTCCCATTCTGCCCCCCCATGTATCATCTCCCATTCTGCCCCCCCATGTATCATCTCCCATTCTGCCCCCCCATGTGTCATCTCCCATTCTGCCCCCCATGCCTCATCTCCCATTCTGCCTCCATGTGTCAGCTCCCATTCTGCCCCATGTCTCATCTCCCATTCTGCCTACCATTAGTCATCTCCAATTTTGCCCCCCATGTATCATCTCCAATTCTGCCCCCCATGTGTCATCTCGCATTCTGCTTCCATGTGTCATCTTCCATTCTGCCCCCATGTCTCATCTCCGTCTCTGGCTCCCATGTTTCATCTCCCATTCTGCCCCATGTGTCATCTCCCATCCTGCCCCATGTCTCATCTCCCACTCTGCCCCCATGTGTGATCTCAGATTCTGCCCCCCATGTGTCATTTCCCATTCTGCCCCCCTTGTGTCATTTCCCATTCTGCCCCCCATGTGTCATCTCTCATTCTGCCCCCATGCCTCATCTCCCATTCTGCCCCATGTGTCATCTCCATCCTGCCCCCTTGTCTCATCTTCCATTCTGCCCCATGTCTCAAGAAAAAAAAAAAAAGTTCCTCCTAACCTTGCTGCAGCTCCATGGCAATAGATTTAAAGTAAACCTGCGTCCGAGGATGCAAGTTCAGTTCACTGGGGCCTGGTGAGAGGTGGGGAGGGCCCGTCCGGGCTCCTATGCTCACCGTGCCCCATAAGCCAGTAAGGGCAGTAACGCCCTGATGACGGCCCTGCTGCATTGTGCCATCTGTAAAGTTTGATGGAGGAGGATAATGCTATGGGGTTGTTTTTCAGGGGTTGGCCTTGGACTCCTAGTTCCAGTGAAGGGGAGTTTTAAATCTTCAGCCTAGAAGACATTAAGGACAAATGTATGTTTCCAACATCGTGGGAGCAGTTTGGAGAAGGCCCTTTTCTGTCTCATCACGACTATGCTCCAGTGCAGAAAGAGAGTTTGATGTGGAAGAACCTGACTGGTCGCACAGACCTCTGACCTCAACCCCATCCAACACCTTTGGAATGAACTAGAATGGAGATTGCTAGCCAGGACCACCCATGCAGAATCAGTGTATGAAGTCACAAATGCTCTTCTGAATGAAGGGGCAAAAATTCCCCCATACACCTCCAAAATCTTGTAGAATAGGATCAACTCCAAATGAATGCCTATGGATTTAGAATGGTATGTCATAAAAGTCTGCATCCCTATACTTATGTCCATATGATGTATATGTATAATAACAATATAAGAAAAACATTGGATTGTAAGACGCGTCCATATATATGTTCAAGGTATGTGTGTGTATGTGTTTGTGGAGGGGGGTGTTGTTTCTAACAATTTGCTGTATCCGATTATTTACATACAATTATAAAGCCTCCATAGACTTTATTATATATAATTATATTGAATATCATTGGCTGTAGGGCTTGCAGGGCACATTCTAGAATGTTGTGACATCACAGGACCGGCGCCATGGTCACCTCTGCCTGGACATTATGACATCATGAAGGTTATATAAGCAGCTGCTCGCCCGGAACTCCTTTGAGGGTTATAGAAGAAGTTCTACAGTGAGTATCTGTGTCTTACACTTCTGTCCTATCCTGTTATTATTTCTCATTTCCTATCTATATAAGTTTCTGATTTCTTATCACAAGCTTCCTCTACTTCCCAATTCTCATATCCCAAATATTTTTAATGAGAAAACTTTATATTTGTTCATTAGTTATGGCAATATGTACTACTAATAAAACTGGGATTTAAGATCAGGATACTTATAAGAAAACCTCTCTATTTGTCCATTTAGGTATTTGTGATTATTATATCTGCTAGAAAAATGTCGAGAAAGCAACGGAGAGCAATTTATGTAAGTCCGAAATAAGAAAAGATATAGATAAAAATGAATTTCGGTTGTCTCACGTCCATTCTTTATGCACGGCCAAATGCCTGGCCCAATCAGGTCAGCATGATTATTACGACACCAAACTTGACTTTGTTTTCTTTAAATGGGATATCCGAGACTTTGAAAAAAAAATGTGCCTACACACTAACAGGCGGCTAGTTGCTCGCTACCTGTCTGTTGTGCCCAGCGCCATGCTTCGCTGGCACATTCAACTGTCGGCCTCTGCTGACGTCACGCTGACAGATTGGCAGTTTCTTCTCTGCTCTGTTGAGGAGGTGTGACTGCCGACATCATGCTGATTGACAGCCGGCCCCCCAGTTAACTAGGAGGTGCCGAGGCAAAAAGAAAACGATATATGGCCCATTGTAATGAAAATATGAAAAAACTTTATTATAAATATCGTACAGGAAATTCAAGGTGAAGGAGGGCAGAAAATACATACATTTGCATTAAAAATTCCTTAAAAACAAACAGGTAACATGTCAGATGCAGGTATAGCACCTCTCTAGGATCATGCTATGCCACAACTATAGTGCAGTAAAGAAGCTGCTACCAGCAGAGAAGAGGAGACATATGCACATGATATATACCATCTAATTACATTATTTATCTATATCGATGTCCCTCATATCCTATATGGCCACCATCGGCCGTCATAACCATAATAGAAGAAGTGGAACCTGCACCGCATGTCTTTCACCGCATGTCTTTGGAGATTGCCCTGAGTTGTCAGCAGAGACCGCCCTGAGTTGTCAGCAGAGACCGCCCTGAGTTGACTGCACATGCCGCCCTGAGTTGACTGCAGATGCCGCACTGAGTTGTTAGCAGAGTCCGCCCTGAGTTGTCTGCAGAGTCCGCCCTGAGTTTTCTGTACATGCCGCCCCGAGTTTTCTGTACATGCCGCCCTGAGTTGTCAGCAGAGACCGCCCTGAGTTGTCAGCAGAGTCCGCCCTGAGTTTTCTGTACATGCCGCCCTGAGTTGTCAGCAGAGACCGCCCTGAGTTGTCAGCAGAGTCCGCCCTGAGTTGTCAGCAGAGACTGCCCTGAGTTGTCAACAGATGCTGCCCTGAGTTGTCAGCAGAGTCCGCCCTGAGTTTTCTGTACATGCCGCCCTGAGTTTTCTGTACATGCCGCCCTGAGTTGTCAGCAGAGTCCTCCCTGAGTTTTCTGTACATGCCACCCTGAGTTTTCTGTACATGCCGCCCTGAGTTGTCAGCAGAGACCACCCTGAGTTGTTCTCACATGCCACCCTGAGTTGTCAGCAGAGTCCGCCCTGAGTTTTCTGTACATGCCACCCTGAGTTTTCTGTACATGCCGCCCTGAGTTATCAGCAGAGTCCGCCCTGAGTTGTCTGCAGATGCCGCCCTGAGTTTTCTGCACATACCGCCCTGAGTTGTCAGCAGAGTCCTCCCTGAGTTGTTCTCACATGCCACCCTGAGTTTTCAGCAGAGACCGCCCTGAGTTGTCAGCAGAGACCCCCCTGAGTTATCAGCAGAGTCCGCCCTGAGTTGTTCTCAGATGCCACCCTGAGTTGTCTGCAGATGCCGCCCTGAGTTGTCAGCAGAGTCCTCCCTGAGTTGTTCTCACATGCCACCCTGAGTTTTCAGCAGAGACCGCCCTGAGTTGTCAGCAGAGACCGCCCTGAGTTGTCAGCAGAGTCCGCCCTGAGTTGTTCTCAGATGCCACCCTGAGTTGTCTGCAGATGCCGTGTTCTCTTACCAGGCGTGCTCTTTATGATCTATATGAATGCTGCCTGGGGCACGGACTGGCACTTTGCTCATAGACTGTACTAGTATTAATATATTTATTTTGTGCAATAATTTAAAACCCTTTCATTATCCGGTGTAATAGAAGCTTATGAGCATGTGATGTACAATGTAAGAAGCTGAAATATTTCATGGTCTTTATACATTTCTCTGTTTTACTATTACAGGATGCAGTGAACAACATCCCACGTAAGTATTAACATTCTCACATGCAATTATAGCATTTATATCTCGTGGTGTTCCCTTAGCGCCCTGCTCTGGTCTGTGCAGTCTGGGGCCTGAGGCTTTGCACAGCAGGTGCTATCTAGTGACGTAATGGCGCCTGCTGAGCTGAGTCTCAGAGACACAGGGGCAGGCTGAATGGTGGAACAGGAACAGTTAAATAGTGATGATGGATGGGTGATGGGGGAACAGAGCCAGCGCTCCCTAAGACTCCCGGGCCGTGTGGTCTGCCGCTATGGATGCAACACCCCTGCACACCAGTAGTTACAGTACAGTCGAAACCTGAATGTCAGATCAGATGGATCCGATTTTAAGGAAGTCTCTGTGCAATAACGTTGGAAAGGAACGGCTCATTCACATATTTGTTCTTGCACCAGATGTGCTGCCAGTATTTTTCACTGGTCCTTATATTCTGTGGAGCTAGTAACATGTCAGCTTTGGGGCGAATTATGCACCAAACTCACCCATTGACTGACTACTAGGAGAAACTTAGGAAGCTTCCTTCAGCTTTTTTTCTGCATACAAGAGAAATGGATGAGATACTAATAGTAAAAATTAACACATAGACCAAAAAAAAGATGAACATTGCATGCAGGAAACTAATGAAAATTAGTTGGTTTGGTTTTGTGCAGATGAGAAAAAAAATAACATGTGAACACAGCCTAAAATAAGTCATCTACTGCAAATGAGCTTTTATTAAATAGTTCAATAAATCTAATTGTAAATTGTTGCTTGTTTTTCAGCTGCAGCTCCAGACCCCAGGTAAAGTCTTTCTTCTCATTGTATAGTGGTGTGCATGCGAGACCTCGGCTCCATCCTACAGGGCATTTCAGAGCCGGAAGTTCCAGCGGACGGATCCCCAGCAATCAGCAGCTTATTCCCTGGACACCTTTTTTAATCAGGATCCAAGGGGTAACCTTTCTCCTTGTGGTGAGGGACATGCCAAGGTGAGGAAACTTTTAAGCAATGCATTCACCTCTGGGAAATTAAATATGCAAATTGCCTCTTCAGAAAGGTAGAGGACTATAACTCTAGTGCCACCTATTGGAAGCAGCAATCCTAAATGTCAATATCGACCCTTTAACGAGCCTTGTCATATGACTTGGGGTAAAAGCCAAAAGCCAGTCAGATGACTCTCACCCAGCCAAACCAGATCTCACACTTTGCACCCCGAAACACAGTGTCTGCAAATTGAGATTCTGGTTTGGCTTTTATTCTAAGTCATGTGAAAAGCCTTGTTAATGAGTTGATATTGACTTTTAGGATTGCTACTTCCAATATGTGGCACCAGAGTTCTAGTCCTCTCTGAAGAGGCAATTTGCATATTTACTTTTCATGAAGAGCATTGCAAGGCTTAAAAGTTTCCTAACCTTGGTATGTCACTCTCGGCATGTCACTCTCCACAAGGAGACCAGATCTCACATTTTGCACTGAAGAGTGGCAACACACTGAAACATGGTGCCTGCAAATTGAGATTCTAGTTTGGCTTTTATCCTAAGTCATCTGGCAAGGCTCGTTAAAGAGTCGATATTGACTTTTAGGCTGTGTGCCCACGATGCGTTTTTTAAGCATTTCATCAGCGGCAAAAACACTGCAGAAACGCTTAAAAAACGCATGGTATAAGGCCTGCCATGTTCCCCAATGATAATCCGCATGTACTGTGCACATGCTGCAGAAATTTCCGCTGCGGATTATCATTGCGGAAAAAAACGCAGCACTACCAATTATTTTGCGGAGGCGCTGCGTTTTTGCAGCCATTGACTTGCATTGGAATGCATGGATTCTCCATCACTGGATCTCTACATGCGGAATCCAAGCGTTTCGATGTGTGGATGGTAACCGGGTGTGGAGGAGAGGAGACTCTCCTCCGGACCTGGATACCATAGAACCTGTGAAAAAAAGAATAAAATAAAAAATAAATATTACCTTCTGATGGCCCGCGGTGCGCTTGTCTTCCCTTGTCGGCAGCTCTCGGTGGACTGAAGGACCTGCATTGACGTCATTTAGTCATGTGACGGCAGGTCCTTCAGTGTAGTGTACCGCGAGCTGCCGGCAAGCCAGGACGCATCGGATAAAGATATCGGGGGCCATCAGATGGTAAGTATAGATTTATTTTTTTATTTTTTTACCATTTTTTCGGTCACACTATATAAATCCAGTGTGACCAAGTTGTCAAGCACTTTCCAAGTGATGGTAAAATCGCTTGGAAAGCGCTTGTCAACCCGCATGCAGAAATGCATGTGAAGAACGCTTCACATCTGCATGTCCCTGGCAGGAAAGACGCATGTACAATCCGCATGTACAATCCGCATGTACAATCCGCATCTACAATCCGCATCTACAATCCGCATGCGTTTCTTCTGCCAGGGAGATGCTGAAATGCTCAGGAAAAAATCCGGAGCATTTCTGCATCGTGGGCACATAGCCTCAGGATTGCTACTTCCAGTAGATGACACTAGAGTTCTAGTCCCCTTCCTCTCTGAAGAGGCAATTTGCATATTTTTTTAATTTATCATATCAATTACTAGTGTTACAAAAATTCCTAGTTTAACCCTTACCTAACATACACATTGATATGTTTTCTTTGTACTACAGTGCGGAGGTCCTAGAATATGCGAATTGATTCGGAAGAAAAGTACAGCATCGAATGGTGTCGCATATATGTAAGAGAAAAAGATATAATGAACTAATATAAGCAAATCTTATGGATTACATACTGTAATCCATTATAGATGTTTCCTTATCTCTGATTCATTTTATTCAGGTAGAGAAGTTATACTTTAAAATCTGTCTGCACACACAAAATATCTTAATGTCTATACATATAATTGCCATTTATTGGGTACCAGTCATGTATCATATTTTACAGTACAAAGATGTCGCAGTACAGGAATTATTATTTAACTTGTTAAATGGGTACGAGAAGAAAACACACACGAGCCGCTATGTAGTATGACTTCTTTAGAAAGAAAGGACCTATACCTTCTGTAGTGATCTGTATACAGAGCTTATCTGACAGTTTTCCCAGTGAACAGCACTGAGCAGCTTGCAGTGTATTAGAATGTATGGAGGCTGCAGAAGACAAAATGCAAAATAACTAGAATATTGCTATTTTTTTGCTATCAATGTTTACAATATTAACTTTGTGGTACATACAGTAGTTAGAAAATCACCAGTACATTAAATTAGTTATGTCTGGAATAATCGATTGTAAATGTAAAAAAGGGAAATAATATAGACAAGATAGACCATGCAGTCTTTTTGTGCCAACAATCTTCTAGGTCTCTAGGTATTCCCATACAGAAGCCCCCTCTATTGGCAGATGCTGGCAAACAGAATATTAGGATTTCAAACGAATCTATCATCAGGTTTTTAATACCCCATCTAAAAGCAACAATTCCAGCAATGTGTCGCTTACTGGGCTGCTTTTGGCAGTTTTTATAAAATCACTGTTTTATCTGCTGCCGATCTCCCAGTTTTCTGAATGCTGAGCTCTGTATTACCCCACACACCACTGATTGGCCGATTTCTGTGTACACTGTGCATGGGCAAAAGAATGCCAATCAGGGGTGGGTAGAGTTATACAGAGCTCATGAATATGGAGGACTACATGGCAGCAGGTTTACTAGTACTCTAGTGATAATCTACTGCTGATAAAACAGCAAGCAGCCCAGTAAGTGACACATCCCTGGATGTAGGGTCTCTATATCATGCTGCTCTCAAATTAGGAGTCAAAAACCTGGTGACAGATTCCCTTGAAATCAGATGTATGCATTGTAATATAGTGTATAATGAGTGAGATATGACACGAGGCCTCATGTATGAAAACTGTTTTCTGTTACAGACCTGAAAAAATAGAGACACAGAGATGGTCTCACCAGCGCCCAGCCATTAAGTATGTATATTATATCAGAGAATATAGTATTATATGTAAATGAGAGTGCAAGTGCACAGAGGGCGGGATGATTTTGGTCTGGTTCACATATTCTGCACTTTTAGATCTAAGACAATTGCTGCAGTTTTGATGAAATCACTGTTTTATCTGCTGCAGATCTCCCATTTCTCTGAATGCTGAGCTGTGTATTACCCCCCACACCACTGATTGGCAGCTTTCTGTGTATACTGTGCATGGGCAAAAGGATGCCAATCAGGGGAGGGTACAGAGTTATACAGAGCTCATGAATATGGAGGACTACATGGCAGCAGGTTTACTAGTTCTCTAGTGATAATATACTGCTGATATAACAGCAAGCAGCCCAGTAAGTGACACATCCCTGGATTTAGGGTCTCTATATCAGATTAGGTGTCTAAAACGTGTTGACAGATTCCCTTTAAATCAGATGTAAGTATTGTAATATAGTGTATAATGAGTGAGATATGACACGAGGCCTCATGTATGAAAACTGTTTTCTGTTACAGACCTGAAAAAATAGAGACACAGAGATGGCGAAACCAGCGCCCAGCCATTAAGTATGTATATTATATCAGAGAATATAGTATTATATGTAAATGAGAGTGCAAGTGCACAGAGGGAGGGATGATTTTGGTCTGGTGCACATATTCTGCACTTTTAGATCTCAGACAATTGCTGTAGTTTTGATGAAATCTCTGTTTTATCTGCTGCAGATCTCCCAGTTTTCTGAATGCTGAGCTCTGTATTACCCCACACACCACTGATTGGCCGATTTCTGTGTACACTGTGCATGGGCAAAAGGATGCCAATCAGGGGTGGGTACAGAGTTATACAGAGCTCATGAATATGGAGGACTACATGGCAGCAGGTTTACTAGTTCTCTAGTGACAATATACTGCTGATATAACAGCAAGCAGCCCCGTAAGTGACACATCCCTGGATTTAGGGTCTCTATATCAGATTAGGTGTCTAAAACGTGTTGACAGATTCCCTTTAAATCAGATGTAAGTATTGTAATATAGTGTATAATGAGTGAGATATGACACGAGCCATCATGTATGAAAACTGTTTTCTGTTATAGACCTGTTAAAACAGAGACAGTGGTAAGATTTCACCAGCTTACAGCCATCACGTATGTATATTATGTCTCTGAATATAGTATTACATGTAAATGAAAATGCAAGTACGCGGAGGGAGGGACAATTTCAGTCTAGTGCATGTATTCTGCACTTTTAGATCCAAGATAATTTTTTGTATACTATCTGTAGCGATCTGTATACAGAGCTTATCTGACAGTTTTCCCAGTGAATAGCATTGAGCAGCCTGCAGTGCATTAGAATGTATGGAGGTTTCAGAAGACAAAATGACAAACAACTGCAATATTGCTATTTTGTTTGCTATCAAAGTTTACAATGAACTGAACCAGGGGCGTACCTAGAAATGATGGGGCCCCATAGCAGAAGTTCTAATTGGGTGACCCCTTCCCCCCCAAAAAGTAAATTAATTGTTGGGGTCACAGAAGACCATATCACACAACTTTGCAGCCCTTACATAGTAATATTCCTCCTGTTGAAGTCCTAGATTCCTCTTTCATTGCCCCCATATAGTATGATGCAAACAAAAGTGCCCACCAAATACAGTATGATACCCCCATGGCGAATTCCCCCACATCAGCCTCCACATGCACAGTATAATGACCCTATTGTACCCCACCTCAACTCCTAAGACAAAGTATGGTGACCTCAACATAGTTTGATCCCCCAACACAGACACACAGACCTTCATGCAGTATAATGGGCCTGCATACAGTATAATGGCGCTACAACTCTTCAAACAGTATAATGGCCCCCAGACAGCCCCCCACACAGTATGATGGACCCCACAAAAACCTTCACAATGTATAATTGCTTGTATACAGTATAATGGCCCCCACATAGCCTTCCAAATGTTATAATGGCCCCAAATTACCTTATATATAGTATAATTGACCCCATATAGTCCTCCATATAGTATAATGCACTCCCCATAGTCCTCCAATGAATACCAAACACTCCCCATGGTCCTCCATACAATATAATGCACTCCCCATTGTCTTCCTTACAATATAATGCACTCCCATTGGTCCTTCATAGAATATAATGCACTCCCCATGGTGCTTCATAGAATATAATGCACTCCCCATGGTGCTTCATAGAATATGATGCACTCCCCATGGTACTTCATAGAATATAATGCACTCATATAATGCACTCCCCATGGTCCTTCATAGAATATAATGCACTCCGCATTGTCCTTCATAGAATATAATGCACTCCCCATGGTCATTCATGGAATATAATGCACTCCCCATGGTCCTTCATAGAATATAATGCACTTCCATGGTCCTTCATAGAATATAATGCACTCCACATGGTCTGTCATAGAAAATAATGCACTCCCCATGGTCCTTCATAGAATATAATGCATCCACATGGTCCTTCATAGAATATAATGAACTCCCCATGGTCCTTCATAGAATATAATGCACCCCGCATGGTCCTTCATAGAATATAATGCACTCCTCATGATCCTTCATAGAATATAATGCACTTCCCATGGTCCTTCATAGAATATAATGCATCCCGCATGGTCCTTCATAGAATATAATGCACTCCCCATGGTCCTTCATAGAATATACTGCACTCCCCATGGTTCTTCATAGAATATAATGCACCCCGCATGGTCCTTCATAGAATATAATGCACTCCCCATGGTCCTTCATAGAATATAATGCACTCCCCATGATCCTTCATAGAATATAATGCACTACCCCTGGTCCTTCATAGAATATAATACACTCCCCATGGTCCTTCATAGAATATAATGCACCCCGCATGGTCCTTCATAGAATATAATGCACTTCCCATGGTCCTTCATAGAATATAATGCACCCCGCATGGTCCTTCATAGAATATAATGCACTCCCCATGGTCCTTCATAGAATATAATGCACCCCGCATGGTCCTTCATAGAATATAATGCACTCCCCATGGTCCTTCATAGAATATAATGCACTCCCCATGGTCCTTCATAGAATATAATGCACTCCGCATTCTCCTTCATGGAATATAATGCACTCCCCATGGTCCTTCATAGAATATAATGCTCTCCCCATGGTCCTTCATAGAATATAATGCACTCTCCATGGTGCTTCATAGAATATAATGCACTCCCCATGGTCCTTCATAGAATATAATGCACTCATAAAATGCACTCCCCATGGTCCTTCATAGAATATAATGCACTTCCCTGGTCCTTCATAGAATATAATGCACTCCCCATGGTCCTTCATAGAACATAATGCACTCCACATTTTCCTTCATAGAATATAATGCACTCCCCATGGTGCTTCATAGAATATAATGCACCCCGCATGGTCCTTCATAGAATATAATGCAGTCCCCATGGTACTTCATAGAATATAATGCACTCCCCATGGTCCTTCATAGAATATAATGCACCCCGCATGGTCTTTCATAGAATATAATGCACTCCCCATGGTCCTTCATAGAATATAATGCACACCGCATGGTCCTTTATAGAATATAATGCACTCCCCATGGTCCTTCATAGAATATAATGCACTCCCCATGGTGCTTCATAGAATATAATGCACTCCCCATGGTCCTTCATAGAATATAATGCACTCATATAATTCACTCCCCATGGTCCTTCAAAGAATATAATGCACTCCCAATGGTCCTTCATAGAATATAATGCACTCCCCATGGTCCTTCATAGAATATAATGCACTCCCCATGGTCTTTCATAGAAAATAATGCATTCATATAATGCACTCCCCATGGTCCTTCATAGAATATAATGCACTTCCCTGGTCCTTCATAGAATATAAAGCACTCCCCATGGGCCTTCATAGAATATAATGCGCTCCACATTGTCCTTCATAGAATATAATGCACTCCCCATGGTGCTTCATACAATATAATGCACCCCACATGGTCCTTCATAGAATATAATGCAGTCCCCATGGTCCTTCATAGAATTTAATGCACTCCCCATGGTCCTTCATAGAATATAATGCACCCCACATGATCCTTCATAGAATATAATGCACCCCACATGATCCTTCATAGAATATAATGCACTCCCCATGGTCATTCATAGAAGATAATGCACACCGCATGGTCCTTTATAGAATATAATGCACTCCCCATGGTCCTTCATAGAATATAATGCACTCCCCATGGTGCTTCATAGAATATAATGCACCCCGCATGGTCCTTCATAGAATATAATGCAGTCCCCATGGTACTTCATAGAATATAATGCACTCCCCATGGTCCTTCATAGAATATAATGCACACCGCATGGTCCTTCATAGAATATAATGCACTCCCCATGGTCCTTCATAGAATATAATGCCCACCGCATGGTCCTTTATAGAATATAATGCACTCCCCATGGTCCTTCATAGAATATAATGCACTACCCATGGTGCTTCATAGAATATAATACACTCCCCATTGTCCTTCATAGAATATAATGCACTCATATAATTCACTCCCCATGGTCCTTCATAGAATATAATGCACTCCCAATGGTCCTTCATAGAATATAATGCACTCCCCATGGTCCTTCATAGAATATAATGCACTGCCCATGGCCCTTCATAGAATATAATGCACTCATATAATGCACTCCCCATGGTCCTTCATAGAATATAATGCACTTCCCTGGTCCTTCATAGAATATAAAGCACTCTCCATGGTCCTTCATAGAATATAATGCACTCCACATTGTCCTTCATAGAATATAATGCACTCCCCATAGTGCTTCATACAATATAATGCACCCCACATGGTCCTTCATAGAATATAATGCAGTCCCCATGGTCCTTCATAGAATATAATGCACTCCCCATGGTCCTTCATAGAATATAATGCACCCCGCATGATCCTTCATAGAATATAATGCACTCCCCATGATCATTCATAGAAGATAATGCACACCGCATGGTCCTTTATAGAACATAATGCACTCCCCATGGTCCTTCATAGAATATAATGCACTCCCCATGGTGCTTCATAGAATATAATGCACTCCCCATAGTCCTTCATAGAATATAATGCACTCATATAATGTAATCCACATGGTCCTTCATAGAATATAATGCACTCCCCATGGTCCTTCATAGAATATAATGACTCCGCATTTTCCTTCATAGAATATAATGCACTCCCCATGGTCATTCTTAGAAGATAAAGCACACCGCATGGTCCTTTATAGAATGTAATGCACCCCGCATGGTCCTTCATAGAATATAACGCACTCCCCATGGTCCTTCACAGAATATAATGCACTCCAAATGGTCCTTCATAGAATATAATGCACTCACCATGGTCCTTCATAGAATATAATGCACTCCCCATGGTCCTTCAAAGAATATAATGCACTCATATAATGCCCCCCCATGGTCCTTCATAGAATATAATGCACTTCCCTGGTCCTTCATAGAATATAATGCACTCCCCATGGTCCTTCATAGAATATAATGCACTCCACATTGTCCTTCATAGAATATAATGCACTCCCCATGGTGCTTCATAGAATATAATGCACCCCGCATGGTCCTTCATAGAATATAATGCAGTCCCCATGGTCCTTCATAGAATATAATGCACTCCCCATGGTCCTTCATAGAATATAATGCACCCCGCATGGTCCTTCATAGAATATAATGCACTCCCCATGGTCACTCATAGAAGATAATGCACACCGCATGGTCCTTTATAGAATATAATGCACTCCCCATGGTCCTTCATAGAATATAATGGACTCCCCATGGTGCTTCATAGAATATAATGCACTCCCGATAGTCCTTCATAGAATATAATGCACTCATATAATGCACTCCCCATGGTCCTTCATAGAATATAATGCACTCCCTATGGTCCTTCATAGAATATAATGCACTCCCATTGGTCCTTCATAGAATATAATGCACTCCCCATGGTCCTTCATAGAATATAATGCACTCCCCATGGTCCTTCATAGTATATAATGCACTCATATAATGCTCTCCTCATGGTCCTTCATAGAATATAATGCACTTCCCTGGTCCTTCATAGAATATATTGCACTCCCAATGTTCCTTCATAGAATATAATGCACTCCACATTGTCCTTCATAGAATATAATGCACTCCCCATGGTGCTTCATACAATATAATGCACCCCGCATGGTCCTTCATAGAATATAATGCAGTCCCCATGGTCCTTCATAGAAAATAATGCACTCCCCATGGTCCTTCATAGAATATAATGCACACCGCATGATCCTTTATAGAATATAATGCACTCCCCATGGTCATTCATAGAAGATAATGCACACCGCATGGTCCTTTATAGAATGTAATGCACCCCGCATGGTCCTTCATAGAATATAACGCACTCCCCATGGTCCTTCACAGAATATAATGCACTCCCAATGGTCCTTCATAGAATATAATGCACTCCCCATTGTCCTTCATAGAATATAATGCACTTCCCATGGTGCTTCATAGAATATAATGCACTCCCCATGGTTCTTCATAGAATTTAATGCACTCATATAATGCACTCCCCATGGTCCTTCATATAATATAATGCACTCCCAATGGTACTACATAGAATATAATGCACTCCCCATGGTCCTTCATAGAATATAATGCACTCCCCATGGTCCTTCATAGAATATAATGCACTCCGCATTGTCCTTCATAGAATATAATGCACTCCCCAAGGTCATTCATAGAAGATAATGCACACCGCATGGTCCTTTATAGAATATAATGCACCCCGCATGGTCCTTCATAGAATATAATGCACTCCCCATGGTCCTTCATAGAATATAATGCACTCCCCATGGTGCTTCATAGAATATAATACACTCCCCATGGTCGTTCATAGAATATAATGCACTCATATAATGCACTCCCCATTGTCCTTCATAGAATATAATGCACTCCCAATGGTCCTTCATAGAATATAATGCACTCCCCATGGTCCTTAATAGAATATAATGCACCCCGCATGGTCCTTCATAGAATATAATGCACTCCCCATGGTCCTTCATAGAATATAATGCACTCCTCATGGTGCTTCATAGAATATAATGCACTCCCCATGGTCGTTCATAGAATATAATGCACTCCCCATTGTCCTTCATAGAATATAATGCACTCCCAATTGTCCTTCATAGAATATAATGCACTCCCCATGGTCCTTAATAGAATATAATGCACTCCCCATTGTCCTTCATAGAATATAATGCACTCATATAATACACTCCCCATGGTCCTTCATAGAATATAATTTTCTTACCTGGTCCTTCATAGATTATAATGCACTCCCCATGGTCCTTCATAGAATATAATGCACTCCACATTGTCCTTCATAGAATATAATGCACTCCCCATGGTGCTTCATAGAATATAATGCACCCCGCATGGTCCTTCATAGAATATAATGCAGTCCCCATGGTCCTTCATAGAATATAATGCACTCCCCATGGTCCTTCATAGAATATAATGCACCCCGCATGGTCCTTCATAGAATATAATGCACTCCCCATGGTCATTCATAGAAGATAATGCACACTGCATGGTCCTTTATAGAATATAATGTACTCCCCATGGTCCTTCATAGAATATAATGCACTCCCCATGGTGCTTCATAGAATATAATGCACTCCCCATGGTCCTTCATAGAATATAATGCACTCATATAATGCACTCCCCATGGTCCTTCATAGAATATAATGCACTCCCAATGGTCCTTCATAGAATATAATGCACTCCCCATGGTCCTTCATAGAATATAATGAACTCCCCATGGTTTTTCATAGAATATAATGCACTCCGCATTGTCCTTCATAGAATATAATGCACTCCCCATGGTCCTTCATAGAATATAATGCACTCCCCATTGTCCTTCTTAGAATATAATGCACCTCGTATGGTCCTTCATAGAATATAATGCACTCCCCATGTTCCTTCATAGAATATAATGCTCCCCGCATGGTCCTTCATAGAATATAATGCACTCCCCATGGTCCTTCATAGAATATAATGCACTCCCCATGGTCCTTCATAGAATATAATGCACCCCGCATGGTCCTTCATAGAATAGAATGCACTCCCCATGGTCCTTCATAGAATATAATGCACTCCCCATGGTCCTTCATAGAATATAATGCACTCCCCATGGTCCTTCATAGAATATAATGCACTCCCCATGGTCCTTCATAGAATATAATGCACCGGCATGGTCCTTCATAGAATATAATGCACTCCCCATGGTCCTTCATAGAATATAATGCACCCCGCATGGTCATTCATAGAATATAATGCACTCCCCATGGTCCTTCACAGAATATAATGCACCCCGCATGGTCCTTCATAGAATATAACGCACTCCCCATGGTCCTTCATAGAATATAATGCTCTCCCCATGGTCCTTCATAGAATATAATGCACACCGCATGGTCCTTTATAGAATATAATGCACTCCCCATGGTCCTTCATAGAATATAATGCACTCCCCATGGTGCTTCATAGAATATAATGTACTCCCCATGGTCCTTCATAGAATATAATGCACTCATATAATGCACTCCCCATGGTCCTTCATAGAATATAATGCACTTCCAATGGTCCTTCATAGAATATAATGCACTCCCCATGGTCCTTCATAGAATATAATGCACTCCCCATGGTCCTTCATAGAATATAATGCACTCATATACTGCACTCCCCATGGTCCTTCATAGAATATAATGCACTCCCCATGGTGCTCCATACAATATAATGCACCCCGCATGGTCCTTCGTAGAATATAATGCAGTCCCCATGGTCCTTCATAGAATATAATGCACTCCCCATGGTCCTTCATACAATATAATGCACCCGCATGGTCCTTCATAGAATATAATGCACTCCCCATGGTCATTCATAGAAGATAATGCACACCACATGGTCCTTTATAGAATATAATGCACTCCCCATGGTCCTACATAGAACATAATGCACTCCCCATGGTGCTTCATAGAATATAATGCACTCCCAATTGTCCTTCATAGAATATAATGCACTCCCCATGGTCCTTAATAGAATATAATGCACTCCCCATTGTCCTTCATAGAATATAATGCACTCATATAATACACTCCCCATGGTCCTTCATAGAATATAATTTTCTTCCCTGGTCCTTCATAGATTATAATGCACTCCCCATGGTCCTTCATAGAATATAATGCACTCCACATTGTCCTTCATAGAATATAATGCACTCCCCATGGTGCTTCATAGAATATAATGCACCCCGCATGGTCCTTCATAGAATATAATACAGTCCCCATGGTCCTTCATAGAATATAATGCACTCCCCATGGTCCTTCATAGAATATAATGCACCCCGCATGGTCCTTCATAGAATATAATGCACTCCCCATGGTCATTCATAGAAGATAATGCACACTGCATGGTCCTTTATAGAATATAATGTACTACCCATGGTCCTTCATAGAATATAATGCACTCCCCATGGTGCTTCATAGAATATAATGCACTCCCCATGGTCCTTCATAGAATATAATGCACTCATATAATGCACTCCCCATGGTCCTTCATAGAATATAATGCACTCCCAATGGTCCTTCATAGAATATAATGCACTCCCCATGGTCCTTCATAGAATATAATGAACTCCCCATGGTCCTTCATAGAATATAATGCACTCCGCATTGTGCTTCATAGAATGTAATGCACTCCCCATGGTCCTTCATAGAATATAATGCACTCCCCATTGTCCTTCTTAGAATATAATGCACCTCATATGGTCCTTCATGGAATATAGTGCACTCCCCATGTTCCTTCATAGAATATAATGCACCCCGCATGGTCCTTCATAGAATATAATGCACTCCCCATGGTCCTTCATAGAATATAATGCACCCCCCATGGTCCTTCATAGAATATAATGCACCCCGCATGGTCCTTCATAGAATAGAATGCACTCCCCATGGTCCTTCATAGCATATAATGCACTCCCCATGGTCCTTCATAGAATATAATGCACTCCCCATGGTCCTTCATAGAATATAATGCACTCCCCATGGTCCTTCATAGAATATAATGCACCGGCATGGTCCTTCATAGAATATAATGCACTCCCCATGGTCCTTCATAGAATATAATGCACCCCGCATGGTCATTCATAGAATATAATGCACTCCCCATGGTCCTTCACAGAATATAATGCACCCCGCATGGTCCTTCATAGAATATAACGCACTCCCCATGGTCCTTCATAGAATATAATGCACTCCCCATGGTCCTTCATAGAATATAATGCACACCGCATGGTCCTTTATAGAATATAATGCACTCCCCATGGTCCTTCATAGAATATAATGCACTCCCCATGGTGCTTCATAGAATATAATGTACTCCCCATGGTCCTTCATAGAATATAATGCACTCATATAATGCACTCCCCATGGTCCTTCATAGAATATAATGCACTTCCAATGGTCCTTCATAGAATATAATGCACTCCCCATGGTCCTTCATAGAATATAATGCACTCCCCATGGTCCTTCATAGAATATAATGCACTCATATAATGCCCTCCCCATGGTCCTTCATAGAATATAATGCAATCCACATTGTCCTTCATAGAATATAATGCACTCCCCATGGTGCTTCATACAATATAATGCACCCCGCATGGTCCTTCATAGAATATAATGCAGTCCCCATGGTCCTTCATAGAATATAATGCACTCCCCATGGTCCTTCATAGAATATAATGCACCCCCCATGGTGCTTCATAGAATATAATGCACTCCCCATAGTCTTTCATAGAATATAATGCACTCATATAATGCACTCCCCATGGTCCTTCATAGAATATAGTGCACTCCCAATGGTCCTTCATAGAATATAATGCACTCCCCATGGTCCTTCATAGAATATAATGCACTCCGCATGGTCCTTCTTAGAATATAATGCACTCCCCATGGTCCTTCATAGAAGATAATGCACACCGCATGGTCCTTTATAGAATATAATGCACTCCCCATGGTCCTTTATAGGATATAATGCACCCCGCATGGTCCTTCATAGAATATAATGCACTCCCCATGGTGCTACATAGAATATAATGTACTCCCCATGGTCCTTCATAGAATATAATGCACTCATATAATGCACTCCCCATGGTCCTTCATAGAATATAATGCACTTCCAATGGACCTTCATAGAATATAATGCACTCCCCATGGTCCTTCATAGAATATAATGCACTCATATAATGCACTCCCCATGGTCCTTCATAGAATATAATGCACTCCACATTGTTCTTCATAGAATATAATGCACTCCCCATGGTGCTTCATACAATATAATGCACCCCGCATGGTCCTTCATAGAATATAATGCAGTCCCCATGGTCCTTCATAGAATATAATGCACTCCCCATAGTCCTTCATAGAATATTATGCACCCCGCATGGTCCTTCATAGAATATAATGCACTCCCCATGGTCATTCATAGAAGATAATGCACACCACATGGTCCTTTATAGAATATAATGCACTCCCCATGGTCCTACATAGAACATAATGCACTCCGCATGGTCCTTCTTAGAATATAATGCACTCCCCATGGTCCTTCATAGAAGATAATGCACACCGCATGGTCCTTTATAGAATATAATGCACTCCCCATGGTGCTTCATACAATATAATGCACCCCGCATGGTCCTTCATAGAATATAATGCAGTCCCCATGGTCCTTCATAGAATATAATGCACTCCCCATAGTCCTTCATAGAATATTATGCACCCCGCATGGTCCTTCATAGAATATAATGCACTCCCCATGGTCATTCATAGAAGATAATGCACACCACATGGTCCTTTATAGAATATAATGCACTCCCCATGGTCCTACATAGAACATAATGCACTCCCCATGGTGCTTCATAGAATATAATGCACTCCCCATGGTCCTTCATAGAATATAATGCACCCCGCATGGTCCTTCATAGAATATAATGCACTACCCATGGTCATTCATAGAAGATAATGCACACTGCATGGTCCTTTATAGAATATAATGTACTCCCCATGGTCCTTCATAGAATATAATGCACTCCCCATGGTGCTTCATAGAATATAATGCACTCCCCATGGTCCTTCATAGAATATAATGCACTCATATAATGCACTCCCCATGGTCCTTCATAGAATATAATGCACTCCCAATGGTCCTTCATAGAATATAATGCACTCCCCATGGTCCTTCATAGAATATAATGAACTCCCCATGGTCGTTCATAGAATTTAATGCACTCCGCATTGTCCTTCATAGAATATAATGCACTCCCCATGGTCCTTCATAGAATATAATGCACTCCCCATTGTCCTTCTTAGAATATAATGCACCTCGTATGGTCCTTCATAGAATATAATGCACTCCCCATGTTCCTTCACAGAATATAATGCACCCCGCATGGTCCTTCATAGAATATAATGCACTCCCCATGGTCCTTCATAGAATATAATGCACTCCCCATGGTCCTTCATAGAATATAATGCACCCCGCATGGTCCTTCATAGAATAGAATGCACTCCCCATGGTCCTTCATAGAATATAATGCACTCCCCATGGTCCTTCATAGAATATAATGCACTCCCCATGGTCCTTCATAGAATATAATGCACTCCCCATGGTCCTTCATAGAATATAATGCACACCGCATGGTCCTTTATAGAATATAATGCACTCCCCATGGTCCTTCATAGAATATAATGCACTCCCCATGGTGCTTCATAGAATATAATGTACTCCCCATGGTCCTTCATAGAATATAATGCACTCATATAATGCACTCCCCATGGTCCTTCATAGAATATAATGCACTTCCAATGGTCCTTCATAGAATATAATGCACTCCCCATGGTCCTTCATAGAATATAATGCACTCCCCATGGTCCTTCATAGAATATAATGCACTCATATAATGCCCTCCCCATGGTCCTTCATAGAATATAATGCAATCCACATTGTCCTTCATAGAATATAATGCACTCCCCATGGTGCTTCATACAATATAATGCACCCCGCATGGTCCTTCATAGAATATAATGCAGTCCCCATGGTCCTTCATAGAATATAATGCACTCCCCATGGTCCTTCATAGAATATAATGCACCCCCCATGGTGCTTCATAGAATATAATGCACTCCCCATAGTCTTTCATAGAATATAATGCACTCATATAATGCACTCCCCATGGTCCTTCATAGAATATAGTGCACTCCCAATGGTCCTTCATAGAATATAATGCACTCCCCATGGTCCTTCATAGAATATAATGCACTCCGCATGGTCCTTCTTAGAATATAATGCACTCCCCATGGTCCTTCATAGAAGATAATGCACACCGCATGGTCCTTTATAGAATATAATGCACTCCCCATGGTCCTTTATAGGATATAATGCACCCCGCATGGTCCTTCATAGAATATAATGCACTCCCCATGGTGCTACATAGAATATAATGTACTCCCCATGGTCCTTCATAGAATATAATGCACTTCCAATGGACCTTCATAGAATATAATGCACTCCCCATGGTCCTTCATAGAATATAATGCACTCATATAATGCACTCCCCATGGTCCTTCATAGAATATAATGCACTCCACATTGTTCTTCATAGAATATAATGCACTCCCCATGGTGCTTCATACAATATAATGCACCCCGCATGGTCCTTCATAGAATATAATGCAGTCCCCATGGTCCTTCATAGAATATAATGCACTCCCCATAGTCCTTCATAGAATATTATGCACCCCGCATGGTCCTTCATAGAATATAATGCACTCCCCATGGTCATTCATAGAAGATAATGCACACCACATGGTCCTTTATAGAATATAATGCACTCCCCATGGTCCTACATAGAACATAATGCACTCCCCATGGTGCTTCATAGAATATAATGCACTCCCCATGGTCCTTCATAGAATATAATGCACCCCGCATGGTCCTTCATAGAATATAATGCACTCCCCATGGTCATTCATAGAAGATAATGCACACTGCATGGTCCTTTATAGAATATAATGTACTCCCCATGGTCCTTCATAGAATATAATGCACTCCCCATGGTGCTTCATAGAATATAATGCACTCCCCATGGTCCTTCATAGAATATAATGCACTCATATAATGCACTCCCCATGGTCCTTCATAGAATATAATGCACTCCCAATGGTCCTTCATAGAATATAATGCACTCCCCATGGTCCTTCATAGAATATAATGAACTCCCCATGGTCGTTCATAGAATTTAATGCACTCCGCATTGTCCTTCATAGAATATAATGCACTCCCCATGGTCCTTCATAGAATATAATGCACTCCCCATTGTCCTTCTTAGAATATAATGCACCTCGTATGGTCCTTCATAGAATATAATGCACTCCCCATGTTCCTTCACAGAATATAATGCACCCCGCATGGTCCTTCATAGAATATAATGCACTCCCCATGGTCCTTCATAGAATATAATGCACTCCCCATGGTCCTTCATAGAATATAATGCACCCCGCATGGTCCTTCATAGAATAGAATGCACTCCCCATGGTCCTTCATAGAATATAATGCACTCCCCATGGTCCTTCATAGAATATAATGCACTCCCCATGGTCCTTCATAGAATATAATGCACTCCCCATGGTCCTTCATAGAATATAATGCACCGGCATGGTCCTTCATAGAATATAATGCACTCATATAATGCACTCCCCATGGTCCTTCATAGAATATAATGCACTTCCCTGGTCCTTCATAGAATATAATGCACTCCCCATGGTCCTTCATAGAATATAATGCACTCCACATTGTCCTTCATAGAATATAATGCACTCCCCATGGTGCTTCATACAATATAATGCACCCCTCATGGTCCTTCATAGAATATAATGCAGTCCCCATGCTCCTTCATAGAATATAATGCACTCCCCATGGTCCTTCATAGAATATAATGCACCCCGCATGGTCCTTCATAGAATATAATGCACTCCCCATGGTCATTCATAGAAGATAATGCACACCGCATGGTCCTTTATAGAATATAATGCAGTCCCCATGGGCCTTCATAGAATATAATGCACTTCCCATGGTGCTTCATAGAATATAATGCACTCCCCATGGTCCTTCATAGAATATAATGCACTCATATAATGCACTCCCCATGGTCCTTCATAGAATATAATGCACTCCCAATGGTACTTCATAGAATATAATACACTCCCCATGGTCCTTCATACAATATAATGCACTCCCCATGGTCCTTCATAGAATATAATGCACTCCGCATTGTCCTTCATAGAATATAATGCACTCCCCATGGTCATTCATAGAATATAATGCACACCGCATGGTCCTTTATAGAATATAATGCACCCCGCATGGTCCTTCATAGAATATAATGCACTCCCCATGGTCCTTCATAGAATATAATGCACACTGCATGGTCCTTTATAGAATATAATGCACTTCCCATGGTCCTTCATAGAATATAATGCACTCCCTATGGTGCTTCATAGAATATAATGCACTCCCTATGGTCCTTCATAGAATATAATGCACTCACATAATGCACTCTCCATTGTCCAATATAATGCACTCCCAATGGTCCTTCATAGAATATAATGCACTCCCCATGGTCCTTCATAGAATATAATGCACCCCCCCTTGTCCTTCATAGAATCTAATGCACTCATATAATACACTCCCCATGGTCCTTCATAGAATATAATTTTCTTCCCTGGTCCTTCATAGATTATGATGCACTCCCCATGGTCCTTCATAGAATATAATGCACTCCACATTGTCCTTCATAGAATATAATGCACTCCCCATGGTGCTTCATAGAATATAATGCACCCCGCATGGTCCTTCATAGATTATAATGCAGTCCCCATGGTCCTTCATAGAATATAATGCACTCCCCATGGTCATTCATAGATTATACTGGACTCCCCATGGTCCTTCATAGAATATAATGCACTCCCCATGGTCCTTCATAGAATATAATGCACCGGCATGGTCCTTCATAGAATATAATGCACTCCCCATGGTCCTTCATAGAATATAATGCACCCCGCATGGTCATTCATAGAATATAATGCACTCCCCATGGTCCTTCACAGAATATAATGCACCTTGCATGGTCCTTCATAGAATATAACGCACTCCCCATGGTCCTTCAAAGAATATAATGCACTCCCCATGGTCCTTCATAGAATATAATGCACTCCCCATGGTCCTTCATAGAATATAATGCACTCCCCATGGCGCTTCATAGAATATAATGCACCCCGCATGGTCCTTCATAGAATATAATGCACTCCCCATGGTCATTCATAGAAGATAATGCACACCGCATGGTCCTTTATAGAATATAATGCAGTCCCCATGGGCCTTCATAGAATATAATGCACTTCCCATGGTGCTTCATAGAATATAATGCACTCCCCATGGTCCTTCATAGAATATAATGCACTCATATAATGCACTCCCCATGGTCCTTCATAGAATATAATGCACTCCCAATGGTACTTCATAGAATATAATACACTCCCCATGGTCCTTCATACAATATAATGCACTCCCCATGGTCCTTCATAGAATATAATGCACTCCGCATTGTCCTTCATAGAATATAATGCACTCCCCATGGTCATTCATAGAATATAATGCACACCGCATGGTCCTTTATAGAATATAATGCACCCCGCATGGTCCTTCATAGAATATAATGCACTCCCCATGGTCCTTCATAGAATATAATGCACACTGCATGGTCCTTTATAGAATATAATGCACTTCCCATGGTCCTTCATAGAATATAATGCACTCCCTATGGTGCTTCATAGAATATAATGCACTCCCTATGGTCCTTCATAGAATATAATGCACTCACATAATGCACTCTCCATTGTCCAATATAATGCACTCCCAATGGTCCTTCATAGAATATAATGCACTCCCCATGGTCCTTCATAGAATATAATGCACCCCCCCTTGTCCTTCATAGAATCTAATGCACTCATATAATACACTCCCCATGGTCCTTCATAGAATATAATTTTCTTCCCTGGTCCTTCATAGATTATGATGCACTCCCCATGGTCCTTCATAGAATATAATGCACTCCACATTGTCCTTCATAGAATATAATGCACTCCCCATGGTGCTTCATAGAATATAATGCACCCCGCATGGTCCTTCATAGATTATAATGCAGTCCCCATGGTCCTTCATAGAATATAATGCACTCCCCATGGTCATTCATAGATTATACTGGACTCCCCATGGTCCTTCATAGAATATAATGCACTCCCCATGGTCCTTCATAGAATATAATGCACCGGCATGGTCCTTCATAGAATATAATGCACTCCCCATGGTCCTTCATAGAATATAATGCACCCCGCATGGTCATTCATAGAATATAATGCACTCCCCATGGTCCTTCACAGAATATAATGCACCTTGCATGGTCCTTCATAGAATATAACGCACTCCCCATGGTCCTTCAAAGAATATAATGCACTCCCCATGGTCCTTCATAGAATATAATGCACTCCCCATGGTCCTTCATAGAATATAATGCACTCCCCATGGCGCTTCATAGAATATAATGCACCCCCCATGGTCCTTCATAGAATCTAATGCTCTCATATAATGCACTCCCCATGTTCCTTCATAGAATATAATGCACTTCCCTGGTCCTGCATAGAATTTAATGCACTCCACATGGTCCTTCATAGAATATAATGCACTCCGCATTGTCTTTCATAGAATATAATGCACACCGCATGGTCCTTCATAGAATATAATGCACTCCCCATGGTCCTTCATAGAATATAATGCACTCCCCATGGTCCTTCATAGAATATAATGCACCCCGCATGGTCCTTCATAGAATATAATGCACTCCCCATGGTCCTTCATAGAATATAATGCACTCCCCATGGTCCTTCATAGAATATAATGCACCCCGCATGGTCCTTCATAGAATAGAATGCACTCCCCATGGTCATTCATAGAATAGAATGCACTCCCCATGGTCCTTCATAGAATATAATGCACTCCCCATGGTCCTTCATAGAATATAATGCACTCCCCATGGTCCTTCATAGAATATAATGCACCGGCATGGTCCTTCATAGAATATAATGCACTCCCCATGGTCCTTCATAGAATATAATGAACCCCGCATGGTCATTCATAGAATATAATGCACTCCCCATGGTCCTTCACAGAATATAATGCACCCCGCATGGTCCTTCATAGAATATAACGCACTCCCCATGGACCTTCATAGAATATAATGCACTCCCCATGGTCCTTCATAGAATATAATGCACACCGCATGGTCCTTTACAGAATATAATGCACTCCCCATGGTCCTTCATAGAATATAATGCACTCCCCATGGTGGTTCATAGAATATAATGTACTCCCCATGGTCCTTCATAGAATATAATGCACTCATATAATGCACTCCCCATGGTACTTCATAGAATATAATGCACTCCCCATGGTCCTTCATAGAATATAATGCACTTCCCATGGTCCTTCATAGAATATAATGCCCTCCCAATGGTCCTTCATAGAATATAATGCACTCCCCATGGTCCTTCATAGAATATAATGCACTCCCCAAGGTCCTTCATAGAATATAATGCACTCATATAATACACTCCCCATGGTCCTTCATAGAATATAATGCACTTCCCTGGTCCTTCATAGAATATAATGCACTCCCCATGGTCCTTCATAGAATATAATGGACTCCACATTGTCCTTCATAGAATATAATGCACTCCCCATGGTGCTTCATACAATATCATGCACCCCGCATGGTCCTTCATAGAATATAATGCAGTCCCCATGCTCCTTCATAGAATATAATGCACTCTCCATGGTCATTCATAGAAGATAATGCACACCGCACGGATCTTTATAGAATATAATGCAGTTCCCATGGTCCTTCATGTAATATAATGCACTTCCCATGGTGCTTCATAGAATATAATGCACTACCCATGGTCCTTCATAGAATATAATGCACTCATATAATGCACTCCCCATGGTCCTTCATAGAATATAATGCACTCCCTATGGTCCTTCATAGAATATAATGCACCCCGCATGGTCCTTCATAGAATATAATGCACTCCCCATGGTCATTCATAGAAGATAATGAACACCGCATGGTCCTTTATAGAATATAATGCAGTCCCCATGGTCCTTCATAGAATATAATGCACTTCCCATGGTGCTTCATAGAATATAATGCACTCCCCATGGTCCTTCATAGAATATAATGCACTCCCCATGGTCCTTCATAGAATATAATGCACTCCCAATGGTACTTCATAGAATATAATGCACTCCCCATGGTCCTTCATACAATATAATGCACTCCCCATGGTCCTTCATAGAATATAATGCACACCGCATGGTCCTTTATAGAATATAATGCACTCCCCATGGTCCTTCATAGAATATAATGCACTCCCTATGGTGCTTCATAGAATATAATGCACTCCCTATGGTCCTTCATAGAATATAATGCACTCACATAATGCACTCCCCATTGTCCTTCATAGAATATAATGCACTCCCAATGGTCCTTCATAGAATATAATGCACTCCCCATGGTCCTTCATAGAATATAATGCACTCCCCCTTGTCCTTCATAGAATCTAATGCACTCATATAATACACTCCCCATGTTCCTTCATAGAATATAATTTTCTTCCCTGGTCCTTCATAGATTATGATGCACTCCCCATGGTCCTTCATAGAATATAATGCACTCCACATTGTCCTTCATAGAATATAATGCACTCCCCATGGTGCTTCATAGAATATAATGCACCCCGCATGGTCCTTCATAGATTATAATGCAGTCCCCATGGTCCTTCATAGAATATAATGCACTCCCCATGGTCCTTCATAGATTATAATGGACTCCC
The DNA here is from genome assembly GCF_046119375.1 of Phyllobates terribilis. Classification (NCBI taxonomy): domain Eukaryota; kingdom Metazoa; phylum Chordata; class Amphibia; order Anura; family Dendrobatidae; genus Phyllobates; species Phyllobates terribilis. The sequence goes on along the minus strand of NW_027362763.1, from coordinate 518,724,903 downwards.
CATGGTCCTTCATAGAATATAATGCACTCCCCATGGTCCTTCATAGAATATAATGCACCGGCATGGTCCTTCTTAGAATATAATGCACTCCCCATGGTCCTTCATAGAATATAATGCACCCCGCATGGTCATTCATAGAATATAATGCACTCCCCATGGTCCTTCACAGAATATAATGCACCCTGCATGGTCCTTCATAGAATATAACGCACTCCCCATGGTCCTTCAAAGAATATAATGCACTCCCCATGGTCCTTCATAGAATATAATGCACTCCCCATGGTCCTTCATAGAATATAATGCACTCCCCATGGCGCTTCATAGAATATAATGCACCCCCCATGGTCCTTCATAGAATATAATGCTCTCATATAATGCACTCCCCATGTTCCTTCGTAGAATATAATGCACTTCCCTGGTCCTGCATAGAATTTAATGCACTCCCCATGGTCCTTCATAGAATATAATGCACTCCGCATTGTCCTTCATAGAATATAATGCACCCCGCATGGTCCTTCATAGAATATAATGCACTCCCCATGGTCCTTGATAGAATATAATGCACTCCCAATGGTCCTTCATAAAATATAATGCACCCCGCATGGTCCTTCATAGAATATAATGCACTCCCCATGGTCCTTCATAGAATATAATGCACTCCCCATGGTCCTTCATAGAAGATAATGCACCCCGCATGGTCCTTTATAGAATATAATGCACTCACCATGGTCCTTCATAGAATATAATGCACTCCCCATGGTCCTTCATAGAAGATAATGCACCCCGCATGGTCCTTTATAGAATAAAATGCACTCCCCATGGTCCTTCATAGAATATAATGCACTCCCAATGGTGCTTCATAGAATATAATGCACCCCCCATGGTCCTTCATAGAATATAATGCTCTCATATAATGCACTCCCTATGGTCCTTCATAGAAGATAATGCACCCCGCATGGTCCTTTATGGAATATAATGCACTCCCCATGGTCCTTCATAGAATATAATGCACTCCCCATGGTGCTTCATAGAATATAATGCACCCCCCATGTTCCTTCATAGAATATAATGCTCTCATATATTGCACTCCCCATGTTCCTTCATAGAATATAATGCACTTCCCTTGTCCTGCATAGAATGTAATGCACTCCCAATGGTCCTTCATAGAATATAATGCACTCCGCATTGTCCTTCATAGAATATAATGCACCCCGCATGGTCCTTCATAGAATATAATGCACTCCCCATGGTCCTTGATAGAATATAATGCACTCCCAATGGTCCTTCATAGAATATAATGCACCCCGCATGGTCCTTCATAGAATATAATGCACTCCCCATGGTCCTTGATAGAATATAATGCACTCCCAATGGTCCTTCATAGAATATAATGCACCCCGCATGGTCCTTCATAGAATATAATGCACTCCCCATGGTCCTTCATAGAATATAATGCACTCCCCATGGTCCTTCATAGAAGATAATGCACCCCGCATGGTCCTTTATAGAATATAATGCACTCACCATGGTCCTTCATAGAATATAATGCACTCCCCATGGTCCTTCATAGAAGATAATGCACCCCGCATGGTCCTTTATAGAATATAATGCACTCCCCATGGTCCTTCATAGAATATAATGCACTCCCAATGGTGCTTCATAGAATATAATGCACCCCCCATGGTCCTTCATAGAATATAATGCTCTCATATAATGCACTCCCCATGGTCCTTCATAGAAGATAATGCACCCCGCATGGTCCTTTATGGAATATAATGCACTCCCCATGGTCCTTCATAGAATATAATGCACTCCCCATGGTGCTTCATAGAATATAATGCACCCCCCATGGTCCTTCATAGAATATAATGCTCTCATATATTGCACTCCCCATGTTCCTTCATAGAATATAATGCACTTCCCTGGTCCTGCATAGAATGTAATGCACTCCCAATGGTCCTTCATAGAATATAATGCACTCCCCATGGTCCTTCATAGAATATAATGCACTCCCCATGGTCCTTCATAGAATATAATGCACTCCGCATTGTCCTTCATATAATATAATGCACTCCCCATGGTCCTTCATAGAATATAATGCACTCCCCATTGTCCTTCATAGAATATAATGCACCCCGCATGGTCCTTCAGAGAATATAATGCACTCCCCATGGTCCTTCATAGAATATAATGCACCCCGCATGGTCCTTCATAGAATATAATGCACTCCCCATGGTCCTTCATAGAATATAATGCACTCCCCATGGTCCTTCATAGAATATAATTTAGTCCCCATGGTCCTTCATAGAATATAATGCACTTCCCATGGTCCTTCATAGAAAATAATGCACCCCGCATGGTCCTTCATAGAATATAATGCACTCCCCATGGTCCTTCATAGAATATAATGCACTCCCCATGGTCCTTCATAGAATATAATGCACTCCGCATGGTCCTTCATAGAATATAATGCACTCCCCATGGTCCTTCATAGAATATAATGCACTCCCCATGGTCCTTCATAGAATATAATGCACTTCCCATGGTCCTTCATAGAATATAATGCACTCCCCATGGTCCTTCATAGAATATAACGCACTCCCCATGGTACTTCATAGAATATAATGCACTCCCCATGGTCCTTCATAGAATATAATGCACTCCCCATAGTCCTTCATAGAATCTAATGCACTCCCCATGGCGCTTCATAGAATATAATGCACCCCCCATGGTCCTTCATAGAATATAATGCTCTCATATAATGCACTCCCCATGTTCCTTCATAGAATATAATGCACTTCCCTGGTCCTGCATAGAATGTAATGCACTCCCCATGGTCCTTCATAGAATATAATGCACTCCGCATTGTCCTTCATAGAATATAATGCACCCCGCATGGTCCTTCATAGAATATAATGCACTCCTCATGGTCCTTCATAGAATATAATGCACTCCCCATGGTCCTTCTTAGAATATAATGCACCCTGCATGGTCCTTCATAGAATATAATGCACTCCCCATGGTCCTTCATAGAATATAATGCACTCCCCATGGTCCTTCATAGAAGATAATGCACCCCGCATGGTCCTTCATAGAATATAATGCACTCACCATGGTCCTTCATAGAATATAATGCACTCCCCATGGTCCTTCATAGAAGATAATGCACCCCGCATGGTCCTTTATAGAATATAATGCACTCCCCATGGTCCTTCATAGAATATAATGCACTCCCCATAGTGCTTCATAGAATATAATGCACTCCCCATGGTCCTTCATAGAATATAATGCACTCATATAATGCACTCTCCATGGTCCTTCATAGAATGTAATGCACTCCCAATGGTCCTTCATAGAATATAATGCACTCCCCATGGTCCTTCATAGAATATAATGCACTCCCCATAGTCCTTCATAGAATATAATGCACTCCGCATTGTCCTTCATATAATATAATGCACTCCCCATGGTCCTTCATAGAATATAATGCACTCCCCATTGTCCTTCATAGAATATAATGCACCCCGCATGGTCCTTCATAGAATATAATGCACTCCCCTTGGTCCTTCATAGAATATAATGCACCCCGCATGGTCCTTCATAGAATATAATGCACTCCCCATGGTCCTTCATAGAATATAATGCACTCCCCATGGTCCTTCATAGAATATAATGTACTCCCCATGGTCCTTCATAGAATATAATGCACTTCCCATGGTCCTTCATAGAAAATAATGCACCCCGCATGGTCCTTCATAGAATATAATGCACTCCCCATGGTCCTTCATAGAATATAATGCACTCCCCATGGTCCTTCAAAGAATATAATGCACCCCGCATGGTCCTTCATAGAATATAATGCACTCCCCATGGTCCTTCATAGAATATAATGCACTCCCCATGGTCCTTCATAGAATATAATGCACTTCCCATGGTCCTTTATAGAATATAATGCACCCCGCATGGTCCTTCATAGAATATAATGCACTCCCCATGGTCCTTCATAGAATATAATACACTCCCTATGGTCCTTCATAGAATATAATGCACCCCGCATGGTCCTTCATAGAATATAATGCACTCCCCATGGTCATTCATAGAAGATAATGCACACCGCATGGTCCTTTATAGAATATAATGCAGTCCCCATGGTCCTTCCTAGAATATAATGCACTTCCCATGGTGCTTCATAGAATATAATGCACTCCCATGGTCCTTCATAGAATATAATGCACTCATATAATGCACTCCCCATGGTCCTTCATAGAATATAATGCACTCCCAATGGTACTTCATAGAATATAATGCACTCCCCATGGTCCTCAATACAATATAATGCACTCCCCATGGTCCTTCATGGAATATAATGCACACCGCATGGTCCTTTATAGAATATAATGCACTCCCCATGGTCCTTCATAGAATATAATGCACTCCCTATGGTGCTTCATAGAATATAATGCACTCCCTATGGTCCTTCATAGAATATAATGCACTCACATAATGCACTCCCCATTGTCCTTCATAGAATATAATGCACTCCCAATGGTCCTTCATAGAATATAATGCACTCCCAATGGTCCTTCATAGAATATAATACACTCCCCATGGTCCTTCATAGAATATAATTTTCTTCCCTGGTCCTTCATAGATTATGATGCACTCCCCATGGTCCTTCATAGAATATAATGCACTCCACATTGTACTTCATAGAATATAATGCACTCCCCATGGTGCTTCATAGAATATAATGCACCCCGCATGGTCCTTCATAGATTATAATGCAGTCCCCATGGTCCTTCATAGAATATAATGCACTCCCCATGGTCCTTCATAGATTATAATGGACTCCCCATGGTCCTTCATAGAATATAATGCACTCCCCATGGTCCTTCATAGAATATAACGCACCGGCATGGTCCTTCTTAGAATATAATGCACTCCCCATGGTCCTTCATAGAATATAATGCACCCCGCATGGTCATTCATAGAATATAATGCACTCCCCATGGTCCTTCACAGAATATAATGCACCCTGCATGGTCCTTCATAGAATATAACGCACTCCCCATGGTCCTTCAAAGAATATAATGCACTCCCCTTGGTCCTTCATAGAATATAATGCACTCCCCATGGTGATACATAGTACATAGTTTGTAAAGCCGAATAAAGACTTGCGTCCATCAAGTTCGACCTGTAAGTTCTGTAGTTGCTAAAGTTGATCCAGAGGAGGGCAAAAACCCCAAATGATTTCGCCAATCTTCACCTGAGGAAAAATTCCCTCCCGACTCTGAAACCAGCAGTCAGAATAAATCCCTGTATCAACCTACTATTTTATTCTATTTTTAAGTATATGCAGAAATCTGCCTGGTATCTGGAAAAGCATCCAGTCCCCGCTTGAACTGGTGTAGTGAATCCGACATTACCGTCTCCTCACTCAGTGAATTCCATATTCTCACTGCTCTTACCGTAAAGAACCCCTTCCTATGCTGGTGCTGAAACCTTTTCTCTTCCAGTCTTAGTGAGTGCCCTCTTGTTACCGTAATATCCCTCCTTTTGAACAAATCCCGGGCAAGGTCTCTATACTGTCCCCTAACATATTTGTACACATTTATTATGTCCCCCCTCAACCTTCTCTTTTCCAGGCTGAATAGTCCTAGTTTTGCCAACCTCTCTGGGTATTGCAGTCCCTCCATTCCCTTTATTAATTTTGTTGCCCTCCTTTGTACCTTTTCAAGCTCATTTATATCCTTTCTATATATTGGGGCCCATAACTGAGCACAGTATTCCAAGTGTGGTCTGACCAGTGCTTTGTACAGTGGAAGAACAATGTTCTCCTCCTTTGCAGCTATACCTCTTCTGATACATCCCATTACCCTGTTTGCCCTTACAGCAGCGGCCTGACTTTGGGCACTCCAATTTAGTTTGCTATCAATCAAGATGCCCAAGTCCTTCTCCATCTCTGAATTCCCCAATGATTTCCCATTCAGTGAGTACTGGTGACTTCCATTTTTCCTTCCCATATGTATGACCTTACATTTCTCCTCGTTAAACCTCATTTGCCATTTAATGCTCCACCTACCCAGCTTATCCAAATCCCTCTGAAGGTCTTCACTATCCTCTTTTGTATTAATTGTTTTACATAACTTTGTGTCATCTGCAAATATTGATATTTTACTATTTATCCCGTTGACTATGTCGTTAATAAAGATATTAAATAACATTGGGCCTAGTACAGACCCCTGTGGTACCCCACTAGTGACGCTTACCCAATCTGAGTATATTCCATTTATAACCACCCTCTGCCTTCTATCCTTTAGCCAGTTAGCTACCCACTTGCAGACATTTTCCCCCAGCCCCATCATTCTCATTTTGTATACCAACCTATTATGTGGCACGCTATTGAACGCTTTTGAGAAGTCGAGATACACGACATCCACTGGTTCCCCCTGATCTACTCGAGAGCTAACCTCCTCGTAGAAGTCAATCAGGTTTGTTTGGCAGGAGCGATTCCTCATGAATCCATGTTGGTTCGGGGTTAATAGATTATTAGCATCAAGATGCTCCGTAATTGCCTCATTAATAAAGCCTTCAAAAATTTTGCCCACAATGGACGTCAGACTCACCGGCCGATAGTTTCCGGCGTCACTTTTTGCTCCCTTTTTGAATATTGGCACTACATTCGCCTGTCGCCAATCAAGTGGTACAGACCCAGTCTCAACAGAGTCCTTAAATATAAGATATAACGGTCTGTCTATCACATTACTTAGTTCCCTTAGTACCCGTGGGTGTATGCCATCAGGTCCTGGTGATTTGTTTATTTTAATGTTACTGAGGCGTTTCTGTACCCCAGCTTGGGTTAGATTTGTCATACTTAGTGGAGGATTAAGCTTGTCACTTCTCATTTCGCCTGTTAGTTCTTTTTCCTTTGTGAAAGTTGACGAAAAAAAATTATTTAATAGATTAGCTTTATCCTCATCTTTCTCTATGATTTTGCCTTCATCACTTTTTATCGGTCCAATATTATTCGATTTAATCCTTTTACTATTTATATACGTAAAGAACAGTTTGGGATTTGATCTACTTTCCCTAGCAATACGTCTCTCTGTTTCCTCCTTTGCTATTTTTATTTGTTTTTTACAGGTTCTCGTTTTTTCCTTGTAACACTTTAGTGCCTCCTTGCTGTTTTCCTGTTTTAATCTCTTGAATGCCTCTTTTTTGCTATTTAACGCCCCTTTTACGTTCTTATTCAACCATATTGGTTTCCTCTTATTTCTGGCCCTTTTATTCCCATACGGTATATACCTCTCGCACTGAGTATTCAGAATTCTTTTGAAGGTTTCCCATTTACTATTCGTATTTCCTTGATTAAGAACTTTGTCCCAGTCTATAAGTTGAAGGTTTTCTTTCAGCTGATCAAACTTCGCCCTCCTAAAGTTTAATGTTTTAGTTGTTCCCTTATTGATAACCCTACTGAAGGGCATTTTGAAATTGATAATATTATGATCGCTATTACCTAGGTGCCCCCCTATCTGTACCTCAGTTAATCTATCAGGCCTATTAGTCAATATTAAGTCCAACACTGCCTTCCCTCTCGTTGGTTCCTGCACTAGTTGGGAGAGATAATTATCCTTGATATTTGTCAAGAACCTTTTTCCTTTCTGCGATCTACAGGTTTCTGTTTCCCAGTCAATATCCGGGTAGTTGAAGTCCCCCATTACAATCACCTCATTATGTTTTGCTACTTTGTCTATTTGTCCTAATAGCAGTTTCTCATTCTCCTCTGTTATATTGGGTGGCTTATAGCAGACCCCCAGTAATATTTTATTATTATTTTTTGCCCCCTCTATCTCTACCCACATGGACTCGACCCCCTCTTCTCCCTCTCCTATATCTTCCCTTAGTCTGGGCTTTAGACGTGACTTTACATATAAGCAGACTCCTCCGCCCTTCCCCTGTTTCCGGTCCCTTCTAAATAAACTATAATCTGTTAAATTTACCACCCAGTCGTAGCTATCGTCTAGCCAAGTCTCTGTTATACCTACGATGTCATACCTCTCCTCCGATATAAGCGCCCGCAGCTCATCCGCCTTATTGGTCAGGCTTCTTGCGTTGGTCAGCATGCAAGATAAAACTTTGGGGTTATTTAGCATCCTATTCTTCTCTAACGATCTAACTGTACTATCCCCACCCCCCTCTCCACCCTCATTATATTCACTTCTCCCCTTCCCCCTTGCTTGCCTCACATCCCACCTATTTCCTTGGTTTCCCCCCCCGTCTCTAGTTTAAAAACTCCTCCAACCTATTAGCCATCTTCTTCCCCAGCACCGCTGCACCCTCCCCATTGAGGTGCAGCCCGTCCCTACGGTAGAGCCTGTAGCCGACAGCGAAGTCGGCCCAGTTCTCCATGAACCCAAACCCTTCTGCCTTGCACCAACTCTTTAGCCACTTATTCACCTCCCTAACCTCCCGTTGGCGCTCCTGTGTGGCTCGCGGGATTGGTAGTATTTCTGAGAAAACTACCTTGGAGGTCCTTGCCCTAAGCTTCCTACCTAGATCCCTGAAATCATTTTTAAGGACCCTCCATCTACCACTCACTTTGTCATTGGTGCCAATGTGGACCATGACCGCTGGGTCTTCGCCAGCCCCACCCAGTAACCTGTCAACCCGATCCGCGATGTGCCGGACTCGAGCGCCAGGGAGGCAGCACACCGTTCGGCGATCCCGGTCTTTGTGACAGATTGCCCTGTCTGTCCCCCTAATAATAGAGTCACCCACTACCAGGACCTGTCTAGCCTGCCCTACACTTCCCCCCTCCCCCTCATTACTGGAGCATACACTCCCCTGGCGGTCAGAGGATCTGTCGTGCTCCAATAATGCCGGTTCTGAACCAGCCTTCCTATACTTCTTCCCTCTATCCCTTCTAACCGTTACCCAGCTCCCTGCCTGTTCAGCCTGCGCTTCCCCACTAAGCTCCACCCCCAGTGTTGACCCATTGAGTGTCTGCTCGGTGAGCAGCAAACTCCGTTCCATGTTGTCGATGCTCCTCAGTACCGCTATCTGAGCACTTAGATCCAGGATTTGGGCTTCCAAGTGCACGATATGCTCACATCTCTCGCAGCAGTATGGATCCCTGAGCGGTAGCTCAGGGAATGCATACATTGCGCAAGATGTACACTGCACGGCTCCGGCCAACATGGACGTCATTCTAAATATGGGGATACAGTCAGTATATATGTACAAGTACAAAACACAATTATTTATATATAGGTGTATGGACGGGGATCAATTAGGGATGTGCAAGTGTATCGATTAGATATCGGCGCGGGATCAGTTAAGTATGGACGGGGGATCAATTAAGTATCAATTAAGTATGGACGGGGGATCAGCTGAGTGGGTCAGGTGGATTAATTAAGTGTGGACGGTGTGTCAATTAACTATGGACTGGGATCAATAAGTATGGACTGGGGAAATAATTAATTGTGGACTAGGGATTCAATCAATTAATTATGGACAGGGGGTTTAATTAAATAGGATGGGGGGTAAAGCAAAAAAATAGGTATGGACGGTGGGTCAATTAACTAAGGACTGGGGATCAATAAGTATCAATAATATCAATAAATATGGACTGGGGAAATAATTAATTGTGGTCTGGGGAATCAATCAATTAATTATGGACAGGGGTTAATTAAATATGGTGGGGGATAAGGCAAATAGATAGGGACTGGGGATGAGTAAAAGTGGACAAGGGGAATCTATTAAATAGGACAAGGGGGATCAACCAATTATGGGCTGGGGGGGTCAATCATTTAAATGTGGTCAGGGGGATCACTTTAATATGGACGGGGGGTGGTCGGGGATCAATTAAATGAGGACGGGGGGGTCAATTTAATGTGGTCAGAGGGATCAGTTAAATATGGACGGGGGTGTTCAGGGGAATCAATTTAAATATGGACGGGGGGGTAATCAATTAAATATGGACTAGGGAATACAATACAATTACAATACAGATACAAATACAATACAGTACAGTACACACTTGGGTTCAGTAGGGCCGCTTATCGCGGCCTCCTGCCCCTCACTCACCTCCTCTAGGGACGCTGCACGCTATCACAGCGTGCTTGTCCCTCCGGTCGCCTCTTACCGGTCCTCCTGATCACCTCCTGGTAACCACCACCTGGCACCCTCCGCTGGCCGGCACTGCACGCTGCCACAGCGCTCTCTTGCGCTCGTCCCTCCGGTCGCCTCCTACTGGTCCTCCCGGTCCGCTCGGTCACCTCCGCCTGGCTCTCCTCCCTTCCTTGGTCCTTCTATGGTCCTTCATAGAATATAATGCACTCCCCATGGCGCTTCATAGAATATAATGCACCCCCCATGGTCCTTCATAGAATATAATGCTCTTATATAATGCACTCCCCATGTTCCTTCATAGAATATAATGCACTTCCCTGGTCCTGCATAGAATTTAATGCACTCCCCATGGTCCTTCATAGAATATAATGCACTCCGCATTGTCCTTGATAGAATATAATGCACCCCGCATGGTCCTTCATAGAATATAATGCACTCCCCATGGTCCTTCATAGAATATAATGCACTCCCCATGGTCCTTCATAGAATATAATGCACCCCGCATGGTCCTTCATAGAATATAATGCACTCCCCATGGTCCTTCATAGAATATAATGCACTCCCCATGGTCCTTCATAGAAGATAATGCACCCCGCATGGTCCTTTAAAGAATATAATGCACTCACCATGGTCCTTCATAGAATATAATGCACTCCCCATGGTCCTTCATAGAAGATAATGCACCCCGCATGGTCCTTTATAGAATATAATGCACTCCCCATGGTCCTTCATAGAATATAATGCACTCCCCATGGTGCTTCATAGAATATAATGCACCCCCCATGGTCCTTCATAGAATATAATGCTCTCATATAATGCACTCCCCATGGTCCTTCATAGAAGATAATGCACCCCGCATGGTCCTTTATAGAATATAATGCACTCCCCATGGTCCTTCATAGAATATAATGCACTCCCCATGGTGCTTCATAGAATATAATGCACCCCCCATAGTCGTTCATAGAATATAATGCTCTCATATAATGCACTCCCCATGTTCCTTCATAGAATATAATGCACTTCCCTGGTCCTGCATAGAATGTAATGCACTCCCAATGGTCCTTCATAGAATATAATGCACTCCCCATGGTCCTTCATAGAATATAATGCACTCCCCATGGTCCTTCATAGAATATAATGCACTCCCTATGGTCCTTCATAGAATATAATGCACCCCGCATGGTCCTTCATAGAATATAATGCACTCCCCATGGTCATTCATAGAAGATAATGCACACCGCATGGTCCTTTATAGAATATAATGCAGTCCCCATGGTCCTTCATAGAATATAATGCACTTCCCATGGTGCTTCATAGAATATAATGCACTCCCCATGGTCCTTCATAGAATATAATGCACTCATAAAATGCACTCCCCATGGTCCTTCATAGAATATAATGCACTCCCAATGGTACTTCATAGAATATAATGCACTCCCCATGGTCCTCAATACAATATAATGCACTCCCCATGGTCCTTCATAGAATATAATGCACACCGCATGGTCCTTTATAGAATATAATGCACTCCCCATGGTCCTTCATAGAATAAAATGCACTCCCTATGGTGCTTCATAGAATATAATGCACTCCCTATGGTCCTTCATAGAATATGATGCACTCACATAATGCACTCCTCATTGTCCTTCATAGAATATAATGCACTCCCCATGGTCCTTCATAGAATATAATGCACTCCCTATGGTCCTTCATAGAATATAATGCACCCCGCATGGTCCTTCATAGAATATAATGCACTCCCCATGGTCATTCATAGAAGATAATGCACACCGCATGGTCCTTTATAGAATATAATGCAGTCCCCATGGTCCTTCATAGAATATAATGCACTTCCCATGGTGCTTCATAGAATATAATGCACTCCCCATGGTCCTTCATAGAATATAATGCACTCATAAAATGCACTCCCCATGGTCCTTCATAGAATATAATGCACTCCCAATGGTACTTCATAGAATATAATGCACTCCCCATGGTCCTCAATACAATATAATGCACTCCCCATGGTCCTTCATAGAATATAATGCACACCGCATGGTCCTTTATAGAATATAATGCACTCCCCATGGTCCTTCATAGAATATAATGCACTCCCTATGGTGCTTCATAGAATATAATGCACTCCCTATGGTCCTTCATAGAATATGATGCACTCAAATAATGCACTCCCCATTGTCCTTCATAGAATATAATGCACTCCCAATGGTCCTTCATAGAATATAATGCACTCCCAATGGTCCTTCATAGAATATAATACACTCCCCATGGTCCTTCATAGAATATAATTTTCTTCCCTGGTCCTTCATAGATTGTGATGAACTCCCCATGGTCCTTCATAGAATATAATGCACTCCACATTGTACTTCATAGAATATAATGCACTCCCCATGGTGCTTCATAGAATATAATGCACCCCGCATGGTCCTTCATAGATTATAATGCAGTCCCCATGGTCCTTCATAGAATATAATGCACTCCCCATGGTCCTTCATAGATTATAATGGACTCCCCATGGTCCTTCATAGAATATAATGCACTCCCCATGGTCCTTCATAGAATATAATGCACCGGCATGGTCCTTCTTAGAATATAATGCACTCCCCATGGTCCTTCATAGAATATAATGCACCGCGCATGGTCATTCATAGAATATAATGCACTCCCCATGGTCCTTCACAGAATATAATGCACCCTGCATGGTCCTTCATAGAATATAACGCACTCCCCATGGTCCTTCAAAGAATATAATGCACTCCCCATGGTCCTTCATAGAATATAATGCACTCCCCATGGTCCTTCATAGAATATAATGCACTCCCCATGGCGCTTCATAGAATATAATGCACCCCCCATGGTCCTTCATAGAATATAATGCTCTTATATAATGCACTCCCCATGTTCCTTCATAGAATATAATGCACTTCCCTGGTCCTGCATAGAATTTAATGCACTCCCCATGGTCCTTCATAGAATATAATGCACTCCGCATTGTCCTTCATAGAATATAATGCACCCCGCATGGTACTTCATAGAATATAATGCACTCCCCATGGTCCTTCATAGAATATAATGCACTCCCCATCGTCCTTCATAGAATATAATGCACCCCGCATGGTCCTTCATAGAATATAATGCACTCCCCATGGTCCTTCATAGAATATAATGCACTCCCCATGGTCCTTCATAGAAGATAATGCACCCTGCATGGTCCTTTATAGAATATAATGCACTCACCATGGTCCTTCATAGAATATATTGCACTCCCCATGGTCCTTCATAGAAGATAATGCACCCCGCATGGTCCTTTATAGAATATAATGCACTCCCCATGGTCCTTCATAGAATATAATGCACTCCCCATGGTGCTTCATAGAATATAATGCACCCCCCATGGTCCTTCATAGAATATAATGCTCTCATATAATGCACTCCCCATGGTCCTTCATAGAAGATAATGCACGCCGCATGGTCCTTTATAGAATATAATGCACTCCCCATGGTCCTTCATAGAATATAATGCACTCCCCATGGTGCTTCATAGAATATAATGCACCCCCCATGGTCCTTCATAGAATATAATGCTCTCATATAATGCACTCCCCATGTTCCTTCATAGAATATAATGCACTTCCCTGGTCCTGCATAGAATGTAATGCACTCCCAATGGTCCTTCATAGAATATAATGCACTCCCCATGGTCCTTCATAGAATATAATGCACTCCCCATGGTCCTTCATAGAATATAATGCACCCCGCATGGTCCTTCATAGAATATAATGCACTCCCCATGGTCCTTCATAGAATATAATGCACTCCCCATGGTCCTTCATAGAATATAATGTACTCCCCATGGTCCTTCATAGAATATAATGCACTTCCCATGGTCCTTCATAGAAAATAATGCACCCCGCATGGTCCTTCATAGAATATAATGCACTCCCCATGGTCCTTCATAGAATATAATGCACTCCCCATGGTCCTTCATAGAATATAATGCACCCCGCATGGTCCTTCATAGAATATAATGCACTCCCCATGGTCCTTCATAGAATATAATGCACTCCCCATGGTCCTTCATAGAATATAATGCACTTCCCATGGTCCTTCATAGAATATAATGCACTCCCCATGGTCCTTCATAGAATATAACGCACTCCCCATGGTACTTCAAAGAATATAATGCACTCCCCATGGTCCTTCATAGAATATAATGCACTCCCCATGGTCCTTCATAGAATCTAATGCACTCCCCATGGCGCTTCATAGAATATAATGCACCCCCCATGGTCCTTCATAGAATATAATGCTCTCATATAATGCACTCCCCATGTTCCTTCATAGAATATAATGCACTTCCCTGGTCCTGCATAGAATGTAATGCACTCCCCATGGTCCTTCATAGAATATAATGCATTCCGCATTGTCCTTCATAGAATATAATGCACCCCGCATGGTCCTTCATAGAATATAATACACTCCCCATGGTCCTTCATAGAATATAATGCACTCCCCATGGTCCTTCATAGAATATAATGCACCCCGCATGGTCCTTCATAGAATATAATGCACTCCCCATGGTCCTTCATAGAATATAATGCACTCCCCATGGTCCTTTATAGAAGATAATGCACCCCGCATGGTCCTTCATAGAATATAATGCACTCACCATGGTCCTTCATAGAATATAATGCACTCCCCATGGTCCGTCATAGTAGATAATGCACCCCGCATGGTCCTTTATAGAATATAATGCACTCCCCATGGTCCTTCATAGAATATAATGCACTCCCCATGGTGCTTCATAGAATATAATGCACTCCCCATGGTCCTTCATAGAAAAAAATGCACTCATATAATGCACTCTCCATGGTCCTTCATGGAATGTAATGCACTCCCAATGGTCCTTCATAGAATATAATGCACCCCGCATGGTCCTTCATAGAATATAATGCACTCCCCATGGTCCTTCATAGAATATAATGCACCCCGCATGGTCCTTCATAGAATATAATGCACTCCCCATGGTCCTTCATAGAATATAATGCACTCCCCATGGTCCTTCATAGAATATAATGTACTCCCCATGGTCCTTCATAGAATATAATGCACTTCCCATGGTCCTTCATAGAAAATAATGCACCCCGCATGGTCCTTCATAGAATATAATGCACTCCCCATGGTCCTTCATAGAATATAATGCACTCCCCATGGTCCTTCATAGAATATAATGCACCCCGCATGGTCCTTCATAGAATATAATGCACTCCCCATGGTCCTTCATAGAATATAATGCACTCCCCATGGTCCTTCATAGAATATAATGCACTTCCCATGGTCCTTTATAGAATATAATGCACCCCGCATGGTCCTTCTTAGAATATAATGCACTCCCCATGGTCCTTCATAGAATATAATGCACTCCCCATGGTCCTTCATAGAATATAATGCACCCCGCATGGTCCTTCATAGAATATAATGCACTCCCCATGGTCCTTCATAGAATATAATGCACTCCCCATGGTCCTTCATAGAATATAATGCACCCCGCATGGTTCTTGATACTCTAATATGGCCAACAGTCACTGATTTTAAAAAAATACAATACTCACCTCTCCTCATTCCACCCGATGCTCCTCTCTGCTGAACATGTGGTGTGAAGTGCCGCACATCTCAGTACAGCGGGCGCTCTGTAATGATGCCATCATGCTCGCTGCTCTGACACGTCAGACGCTGAGGAAGAATGATGGGGTGGAAGCGTCTGCTTGATGCTCCCTCCTCCATCATCATTGCTCATCCTGACAGACGGATGGGGGCCCAGTGCGAGCGCTGACACCGAGCCCCATAGCAGTCGCGTGGCCTGCCGCCATTGCCGATAAGCCACTGTTCAGAACCAAAGATGAAACAAGAGGAGTTTTCAGCACTTACATCCATACTATCAATCTTTTTTGAAAACAGGAGGATCCATCATCAGGATAAAACCATACACTATGCTCTTAGTCATAGGACTAATGCTAAGGGCCTAGTGTACCCCAGAAACGCTTAAGGTTTCTTCCTCATGATGGATCCTCCTGTTTTTAAGTGAATCTCTAATAAAAAGATTGATTTTATGGATGGAAGTGTCAAAGACTCATTATCACCTTCTTGGGTTCTACAATAGCTGAGCTTCACCAGCAGGAATTGTCGCCCGTCATCAATATTCCGGTAAATCCTGAGTGATAGTGGCGTGGTGAGCTTCTGTATTTCATTGTCCACAATATTCACTTTGTGCTATATAGTTAGAAAATCACCACTACATTAAATTAGTTATGTCTAGAATAATCTATTGTAAATGTAAAAAAGGGAAATAATATATTTTTCTGCCAACAACCTTCTAGGTCTCTAGGTATCCCTATATAGAATATGCCTATATTGGCAGCTGCTGGCAGACAGAATTTTAGAATTTCAACAGAATCTATCTTCAGGTTTTTAATACCCCATCTAAAAGCAACAATTCCAGCGATGTGTCCCTTACTGGGCTGCCTGCTGCAGTTTTGATAAAATCACTGTTTTATCTGCTGCAGATCTCCCATTTCTCTGAATGCTGTGTATTACCCCACACAAATAACTGGTTGGCAGCTACAGTACAGACCATAAGTTTGGACACACCTTCTCATTTAAAGATTTTTCTGTATTTTCATGACTATGAAAATTGTACATTTACACTGAAGGCATCAAAACTATGAATTAACACATGTGGAATTATATACTTAACAAAAAAGTGTGAAACAACTGAAAATATGTCTTATATTCTAGGTTCTTCAAAGTAGCCACCTTTTGCTTTGATGACTGCTTTGCACACTCTTGGCATTCTCTTAATGAGCTTCAAGAGGTAGTCACCGGAAATGGTTTTCACATCGCAGGTGTGCCCTGTCAGGTTTAATAAGTGGGATTTCTTGCCTTATAAATGGGGTTGGGACCATCAGTTGTGTTGTGCAGAAGTCTGGTGGATACACAGCTGATAGTCCTATTGAATAGACTGTTCGAATTTGTATTATGGCAAGAAAAAAGCAGCTAAGTAAAGAAAAACGAGTGGCCATCATTACTTTAAGAAATGAAGGTCAGTCAGTGCGAAAAATTGGCCAAGCATTGAAAGTGTCCCCAAGTGCAGTTGCAAAAACCATCAAGCGCTACAAAGAAACTGGCTCCCATGAGGACCGCCCCAGGAAAGGAAGACCAAGAGTCACCTCTGCTTCTGAGGATAAGTTTATCCGAGTCACCAGCCTCAGAAATCGCAGGTTAACAGCAGCTCAGATTAGAGACCAGGTCAATGCCACACAGAGTTCTAGCAGCAGACACATCTCTACAACAACTGTTAAGAGGAGACTTTGTGCAGCAGGCCTTCATGGTAAAATAGCTGCTAAGAAACCACTGCTAAGGACAGGCAACAAGCAGAAGAGACTTGTTTGGGCTAAAGAACACAAGGAATGGACATTAGACCAGTGGAAATCTGTGCTTTCGTCTGATGAGTCCAAATTTGAGATCTTTGGCTCCAACCACCGTGTCTTTGTGCGACGCAGAAAAGGTGAACGGATGGACTCTACATGCCTGGTTCCCACCGTGAAGCATGGAGGAGAAGGTGTGATGGTGTGGGGGTGCTTTGCTGGTGACACTGTTGGGGATTTATTCAAAATTGAAGGCATACTGAACCAGCATGGCTACCACAGCATCTAGCAGTGGCATGCTATTTCATCCGGTTTGCGTTTAGTTGGACCATCATTTATTTTTCAACAGGACAATGACCCCAAACACACCTCCAGGCTGTGTAAGGGCTATTTTACCAAGAAGTAGAGTGATGGGGTGCTACGCCAGATGAACTGGCCTCCACAGTCACCAGACCTGAACCCAATCGATATGGTTTGGGGTGAGATGGACCGCAGAGTGAAGGCAAAAGGGCCAACAAGTGCAAAACATCTCTGGGAACTCCTTCAAGATTGTTGGAAAACCATTTCCGGTGACTACCTCTTGAAGCTCATCAAGAGAATGCCAAGAGTGTGCAAAGCAGTCATCAAAGCCAAAGGTGGCTACTTTGAAGAACCTAGAATATAAGACATATTTTCAGTTGTTTCAAACTTTTTTAAGTATATAATTCCACATGTATTAATTCATACTTTTGATGCCTTCAGTGTGAATGTACAATTTTCATAGTCATGAAAATACAGAAAAATCTTTAAATGAGAAGGTGTGTCCAAATTTTGGTCTGTACTTTATGTACACTGTGCATGGGCAAAAGACTGCCAATCAGGGGTGGGTGCAGAGTTACACAGAGCTCATGAATATGGAGGACTACATGGCAGCAGGTTTACTAGTACTCTAGTGATAATCTACTGCTGATATAACAGCAAGCAGTCCAGTAAGTGACACATCCCTGGATTTAGGGTCTCTATTTCATGCTGCTCTCAAATTAGGAGTCAAAAACCTGATGACAGATTCCCTTGAAATCAGATGTATGCATTGTAATATAGTGTATAATGAGTGAGATATGACACGAGGCCTCATGTATGAAAACTGTTTTCTGTTACAGACCTGAAAAAATAGAGACACAGAGATGGCCTCACCAGCGCCCAGCCATTAAGTATGTATATTATATCAGAGAATATAGTATTATATGTAAATGAGAGTGCAAGTGCACAGAGGGCGGGATGATTTTGGTCTGGTGCACAAATTCTGCACTTTTAGATCTCAGACAATTGCTGCAGTTTTGATGAAATCACTGTTTTATCTGCTGCAGATCTCCCAGTTTTCTGAATGCTGAGCTCTGTATTACCCCACACACCACTGATTGGCCGATTTCTGTGTACACTGTGCATGGGCAAAAGGATGCCAATCAGGGGTGGGTAGAGTTATACAGAGCTCATGAATATGGAGGACTACATGGCAGCAGGTTTACTAGTTCTCTAGTGATAATCTACTGCTGATATAACAGCAAGCAGCCCAGTAAGTGACACATCCCTGGATTTAGGATCTGTATATCAGATTAGGTGTCAAAAACCTTTTGACAGATTCCCTTTAAATCATATGTATGCATTGTAATATAGTGTATAATGAGTGAGATATGACACGAGCCCTCATGTATGAAAACTGTTTTCTGTTATAGACCTGTTAAAACAGAGACAGGGGAAAGATTTCACCAGCTTACAGCCATCACGTATGTATATTATGTCTCTGAATATAGTAATACATGTAAATGAGAATGCAAGTACGCGGAGGGAGGGACAATTTCAGTCTAGTGCATGTATTCTGCACTTTTAGATCCAAGATAATTTTTTGTATACTATCTGTAGTGATCTGTATACAGAGCTTATCTGACAGTTTTCCCAGTGAATAGCATTGAGCAGCCTGCAGTGCATTAGAATGTATGGAGGTTTCAGAAGACAAAATGACAAACAACTGCAATATTGCTATTTTGTTTGCTATCAATGTTTACAATAAACTGAACCAGGGGCGTACATAGAAATGATGGAGCCCCATAGCAGAAGTTCTAATTGGGTCACCCCTTCCCCCCCAAAAAGTAAAATAATTGTTGGGGTCACAGAAGACCATATCACACAACTTTGCAGCCCTTACATAGTAATATTCCTCCTGTTGAAGTCCTAGACTTCTCTTTCATTGCCCCCATATAGTATGATGCCAACAAAAGTGCCCACCAAATACAGTATGATACCCCCATGGTGAATTCCTCTACATCAGCCTCCACATGCACAGTATAATGACCCTATTGTACCCCACCTCAACTCCTAAGACAAAGTATGGTGACCTCAACATAGTTTGATCCCCCAACACAGACACACAGACCTTCATGCAGTATAATGGGCCTGCATACAGTATAATGGCGCTACAACTCTTCAAACAGTATAATTGACGCGCCCCTGGGCCTGTGTCGCGCTGCGTTGCGCACGCGGGAGCTTACCCGGAGCCGGATCTGTTGAGGGTTGTAGTCTCGTGGCGGTGATCCGGTCCGTGCCCAGGGAGTCAGACTAAGTGGCGCTATTTTAGCGGTAGATGTTGGACGACTACGCCACCCGTTGAATGCAGCTATGGAGCTGCCGCTGCAGGACAGTCCGCTGAGGCCGGTGGATGGATGGTGCAGCGTAGATGGTATAACCCCCAACGGGAGGGGTATGGCCTCAGGGCAGCAGATGTGGATGATGGGGGTAGCAGGAACCACTCAGAGACGGTGCGGTGTAATTCAGGGTCTTTACTGGTAACAACGATAGACCCTCCCGGAGTACTTGCTAGTGAACGGGGCCTGGTCAGTCCTTGAGCAGATGGGATCTCCCCTGGCCAGGCGGAGTTGTAGGCCTCCCAAACTGACTGTACTCTTCTGGCTACCTTGCTAGAAGCGGATATAAGTAGCCCACGTCCCTGAGTGTACCGTGTGGTGCTCACCCGTATGGCCGGTGACTCGGGGCCTTCTAATGGCTTCCGCTCCACGATGGCGGTGCTGGTCCCACGCGTGTGACCGTGCCTTCGGGTTTCTGGGCCTGAGGACCTGAAATCCCCTGCCGGTCGGCTTCTGCTGCTGGGTAAGAGTTAGTCCCCACAGCCTCGGACGCCGGGTCCGGTAAGAAAGCTTCTCAGTCAGGGCGAGCTCTGCAGCTGCCAGCCCCTGACTCGTAGTAATATTGCTCCCACTGAGCTTCTGCTGTTTCTTCCTATGCTGCTTCTCTGTCTCTACTCTCCTTGACTGACTAACCCTGCCTCAGCCCAGGGTTTATACAGGGGAAGTTCTTCCCCTCCCAAGACTGGGCAGGAGGTGTGGCATGCACAGGATCCCTGACCAAAGGACCTCCCACCTGCTCTCAGACATAACATTACATTACTGTGGAAAACCAGACCCCTGGGGTGCCACATTCCCCCCTAGTGAAATTTAGTACTCCGGGACTAAACATATTTTAGAAAAACATAACAAGATATAACAACAATAACAGTACAATAAGAAGAAACACATAAAGGTGGTCACGGCATGTCCGTAACCGGGTGCAGTCTTTGAAGAAAAGCAAGGTGTCCATTTCACCAGAACAGGGAGACGTAACCAGGTAGGGGTTTGTCCTGCCCCGAGTCCTTAACAGTCTTTAGTCCATCCTGGGTTACGCTCCAACTATGTACAAGGGTTTCCCGGTAAATCCACCAAGGACTCCTACAAATAACTAGAAACACAAAATTATACACAAGCAACAATACACAGGTAAACATAAATAAAACAATTTATACACTTCAAATCCTCCAACGTGCGGGTAACTGGCCTCTAGTGGCCCTAGTGGACCTACGGAGCTGACTGTCTAGCCCTGAACTACAGGGTGTAGGAGCTGTCAAGGGTAAACTGGGCAGCTGTCTACTGGCTCTTTGGCTCACTAGGGATATGGCAGGCTCACTGCAAGCAGAGGGTTGATCCTCCTGGTCTGCTGGTGTGGGGTCTTCTGCCTCCTGGACCGGCTGTTCTTCCAGCTCTACCTGTTGCTCCGTAGGTGCTTGGGATGCTGGTTGGAGGAAGGTGAGTACGGGTACCACAACTGCACCATTAACTTGAGTCCAAGACCGAGGGAAGTCCCCGAGCACAGTACTAACCATATCTTCCCTTTCCTCTACGGGTCGATGGTCTTCTTGTTCCTCTTCAGGGTTCCTCAGTTGTTCGGGACACTTTTTCAGGTGGTCCCGGGATACAATGGCTGTGGTTTCCCCTCCGTCTTTACTGATGGTACAAACCTTCGGGTTCTCGTGGCTTGAGGGCAGTACGGTGTACGGGTCCTTCTCCCACTGGTCGTCCAACTTGTGGAGCCGTCTCTTCCTCTTCAAGACCTGCTCTCCGGGTACCAGGGGAACAGCGGGAGCATACTGGTTGTAAGTTTTCTCTTGTCTTTCCCTAGCCTGACAGAGAATTCGCTCCACGCTCTCCTGTACTCTCCGGTACTGCTGCTGCCTCTCTGTGTCCCAGTCTGTTTCTGGTGAAGTGTCCTCGGGTGTCAGGACTCCCATTTCCAGGTCAACAGGTAACTTACCAGGTCTTGCCCTCATTAGGTAAGCCGGGGTACAGTTGGTGGAACCTACCGGGATGTGGTTGTATAGGTCCACCAGATCGGGCAACTTCTCAGGCCACAGACTGCGTTCTTCCAGGGGCAACGTTTTTAGAAGATCCATTACCACCTGGTTCATTTTCTCACAAAGTCCATTAGTTTGCGGATGGTAGGGTGTCGTCCTTATCTTCCGGCAGCCATACAGATTGCAGAATTCCTGGAAGACCTCCGCTTCAAAGGCAGGTCCCTGGTCCGTCAGCACTTGGTCCGGGTACCCGTGTGGACGGCAAAAGTGCTGCTGGAAGGCTCTAGCTGCTGTTTGAGCCGTTAAGTCCTTGACGGGGACGACAACCAGAAACCGGGAGTAATGATCCACGATGGTTAACGCGTAGACGTAGCCACTTCTGCTTGGGGTCAGTTTTACATGATCCAAGGCTACCAGTTCCAACGGTTGCCGGGTGACGATGGACTGCAGGGGAGTCTTCTGGCTGGCCCGGTCCTTCCTTCTCAGATTGCACGGGCCACAGTCTCTGCACCACTTCTCAATGGTTCCCCTCATGCCTACCCAGTGGAATCGCTCGCGCAGCAGGAACTCCAGCTTCTTCCACACGAAGTGTCCAGCTCCGTCGTGGTAGGCCTCCATCACCATGGCTGCGTCTCTTCGTGGCACCACTACTTGCCAGAGTAGTTCATGCGTCCGGGAGTTAACCATTCTGCGGCACAACTTCCCCTTGTAAAGGAACAGTCGACTCCTCTCTGCCCATAGTTGTTTGGCTTCCTCCGGAGCGTCTGGTTCAAGGCAAGCCTCCGGGCGAGTCAGCATCTCCTTCACCAGTCGGACGGCAGGGTCGCTGTCTTGCGTTTCCGCCCAGTTGTAGTGGGGTAAGGGGTTCAACGTAGCAGCCTGCTTACTCCTTACCCGGTGGGAATACTGGATAGTCCCATGACGGTGGAACGCAGGGAGTTCTACTTCTTCCAGTCCCTCCGGATCTTCTCCTCCGTCCGGCAGGTTGGGCATCCTGGACAAGGCGTCCGCGTTGGTATTGGAGCGTCCTGCCCGGTATTTGATTGTGAACTCGTAGTTGGACAGACGGGCCATCCACCTCTGCTCCAGGGCACCGAGTCTTGCCGTGTCCAGGTGTGTCAACGGGTTGTTATCCGTGTACACGGTGAACTGGGAAGAAGCGAGGTAATGCTTAAAGCGCTCGGTGACTGCCCATACTACGGCCAGGAACTCTAGCTTAAATGAGCTGTAATTCTCGGGGTTCCTTTCGGTGGGTCGCAGTTTTCGGCTGGCGTAGGCGATTACTCGTTCCTTCCCCTGCTGGATCTGGGACAGTACGGCTCCTAGCCCGATGTTACTGGCGTCGGTGTAGAGGATAAAGGGCTGGCTATAATCCGGGTACGCCAGGATTTCGTCCCCCGTGAGGGCCATCTTCAGCTGGCGGAAGGATTCTTCTTCCAGCTCCTCCCATTTGAAGGGCGGCTTCTGGTTCTTGGCCTTCCGGGACTGGCCTATCAGGAGGTCCTGCATAGGTGCTGCCTTTTTGGTGAAACCGGGAATAAACCTTCGGTAGTAGCCTACCAACCCGAGGAACTGCCGCATTTCTTTTACGCTGGAGGGGCTTGGCCATTCCTTAATTGCGGTGATCTTATCAGGGTCGGGAGCCACTCCGTCAGCGCTCACCACGTGTCCCAGGTACTGCACCTTTGGTTTCAGGAGGTGACACTTGGAGGGTTTCACCTTTAGGACGTAACTTGCCAGAGCTTCGAACACTTCCGCCAGGTGTTTCAGGTGGTCCTCATACGTCTTGGAATATACGATGACATCGTCCAGGTACAACAGGACCGTCTCGAAGTTTCTGTGGCCCAGACAACACTCCATTAGTCGTTGGAAGGTTCCCGGTGCGTTGCAGAGTCCGAACGGCATGCAGGTGAACTCGCTAAGTCCCATCGGGGTGGTGAATGCGGTCTTCTCCCGGTCCGCCTCTGCTACAGGAACCTGCCAGTACCCGCTAGTGAGATCCAAGGTAGAGAAGAAGTTAGCAGATCTTAAAGCAGCCAATGACTCCTCTATCCTTGGTAAGGGGTACGCATCCTTGTGTGTGATACGATTGATTTTCCGGTAACCTACACACATCCTCATGGTGTTGTCTTTCTTTCGGACTAAGACTAGTGGAGCTGCCCAGGGGCTACAGCTATCCCTGATCACCCCAGCCTCCTTCATGTCTCTAAGCATCCCCTTGGCGTGTTGGTAGTGGGCAGGGGGTACGGGTCGATACCTCTCTTTTATAGGAGGATGGTCTCCCGTGGGGATGTGGTGTTCTACCCCCTTGACTCGCCCGAAGTCTAACGGGTGTTTACTGAACACTCTCTCGTACTCCTGAACCACCCGATAGACTCCTTGTTTCTGGTGTGCGGGAGTGGAGTCAGTACCCAGATGTAGTTGCTGACACCAGTCCTCCATGTTTTTCTTAGAGCCGTTACCTTCCTCCGGGTGAGATGGAGGCAAGGGTTCCACAGATTGTATAGAATTTTGGTTAATGGTATATAATTTGGCTAGCGTGGCATACCGGGGCAGGTACACTTCCCTCTCCCCGATATTTATTATGCGAACGGGCACCCTCCCATGGCGTACATCAACCACCCCCCGTGCTGTCAAAATGGTGGGCCTACTGTCCGAGTAAACTGGTTCTACCATTGCCTGGTAATCTCTACCTCTCAGACCAATAGCTGCCCGGCACCAAATCATCATTTCACTTTTTGGGGGCATGGCAATAGGAAAAGGGTCACACATTCTTACGCTACCAATCTCACCGCCGGAGAGTTCCACCTGTTGCCGTCGCATCAGTGCCCGGATCTCTTTCTGGAGCACCCGCTGCTCGCCGGAGCTGGCGTTCTTGGCAACCTGCTGTAAAAGGAAAATCACCTCTGCAAGACAATTTTCAATTACATTAGTTCCTAGAGTTATTTTTGGGTGACTCTCATGTTTGTCAATATCTACAATGATCAGTCCCTGTGCTGCCAGTTCGACTCTACCGATTTTGATGGTCACCTCTTTAAATCCGATCTGTGGCACGGGCTGGCCATTGCTGGCGATGATACTCAAGTCGTCGTCAGGGTAGCGGGTAATATCCGAGTCATTCCAGTACTGCTTAAAGAGCACGTACGGGATGGTGGTGACCTGTGACCCGGTGTCCAGTAGGGCACTCATGGGAATGCCATCCAGTACCACAGGCAAGACTGGACGTCCTCCCACATATCTGTCGCGCCAGTTCGATGGGCCTGGTGATCTTTTTCCTGGGGGTTGGCCCTCTACCCCAGGTTGTGCCCGTTTAAAGAACAGTACCTTGCCATATGTCCAGGTTGATTGCAGCGGCGGCAGATGGGTCGTCCGTCCTCGCTGTATCGGTCACTGGGTCTTCCTCTGGCCGGTGGGGTCCTCCTTGGTCGACACCGCGGGATGTCCTCCGGTCCGGATGCCAGCTGGATCTTCCCTGGGGTGGAAGCCTGTAAAAAGACTGCACAGTTCGAGTTAGCGCAGCAACGCTCTTAGCTAGCTCTTGGACCTGATGGTGTAGGTCTGGAGCCGGGTCATTGTCCAAAGCCTGCGCATCAGCTCCCACAGGCCCTGCCGACAAGGGCACCGCCTCCTGGTGGTAAGTGATAGCAGGGCGCTTGTGGGTCACAACGCCACCCGGTGCCGGTTCTCGGAGCACCCGGATGGCTCTGTCCTTGAACTGTGCAAAGCCCAGATGGGGATCCTGTAAGGCCATTGCCTGCAACTGGGTTCGGTGGGTATTACAATACAGTCCCTCTATAAACTGTTCGGTCAACAGCCTGTCCTCGTTTCCCACTCCATCAGGGTCGGTCTGCTTAATGGCCCTCAGGGCCTCTTGTAGGTTTAGTGCATAGTCCCTTATACTCTCATGCGCTCGCTGCTTGCACCCGTAGAATCTAAGCTTAATCTCGGCTGAGGTGCGGGTATCAAAGGTGTCCTTCAGCCGGGTTAGTATCCCTGCGACAGTCTTCCTCCCAGGTGGCCAGGATTTTACTTCCCTTTTGGCTGCCCCGGTTAGTTGGGCCACCAGGATGCTCACTTTTTGCTCTTCTGTGAGGGGGTACACCTGGAAGAGGCTATCCAGCTTTTCTCTAAAGTCATGCAGGGTATGTGACTCCCCTGAGTACTGGGGTAGCCAAGCTGCTCCCGGGATATAGGGCATGGTGAAGGGCATAACTGCAGCAGCGGTAGCGCTGGCGGGGGTTGAGGCAGTGAAGCTCTCCTCCGTATCCGACATCTTCCTCCCCCCTAGTGGACCGTGGCCTACCTTGCGATGATCCTGTTCCGTAGGCCGCGGCTCCGCAGTGGATCGTCAGGGTTGAGGACCTTCCGTCGCGCTCCTGTGACGTCGGCGTCTGCTGGGCTCCTTCCAGGACCTTACGCAACGTCCGGACGTGAGGCGGGGCTTCAGTTCTCGCGCGCTTTCGGAGTCCACGCCCCTCTTCTTCCCGCGCGGCGTCCTCAAGATGGCGTCCAATGGCGGGAAAACTCCACGGATGGCGGGAAGAAGGCAGAAGATGGCGCCGGATGGTGGGAAACTTCACCGATGGCGGGAAGAAGGCTGAAGATGGCGCCGGATGGCGGGAATCTTCACCACAGGTAAGTTTGAAAAGTCTCTTTTTCAGGCACGCAGTACCCGGTGGTTGCGGGCACGAAATCCTGCCGACTACGCCAAAGTTGACGCGCCCCTGGGCCTGTGTCGCGCTGCGTTGCGCACGCGGGAGCTTACCCGGAGCCGGATCTGTTGAGGGTTGTAGTCTCGTGGCGGTGATCCGGTCCGTGCCCAGGGAGTCAGACTAAGTGGTGCTGTTTTAGCGGTAGATGTTGGACGACTACGCCACCCGTTGAATGCAGCTATGGAGCTGCCGCTGCAGGACAGTCCGCTGAGGCCGGTGGATGGATGGTGCAGCGTAGATGGTATAACCCCCAACGGGAGGGGTATGGCCTCAGGGCAGCAGATGTGGATGATGGGGGTAGCAGGAACCACTCAGAGACGGTGAGGTGTAATTCAGGGTCTTTACTGGTAACAACGATAGACCCTCCCGGAGTACTTGCTAGTGAACGGGGCCTGGTCAGTCCTTGAGCACATGGGATCTCCCCTGGCCAGGCGGAGTTGTAGGCCTCCCAAACTGACTGTACTCTTCTGGCTACCTTGCTAGAAGCGGATATAAGTAGCCCACGTCCCTGAGTGTACCGTGTGGTGCTCACCCGTATGGCCGGTGACTCGGGGCCTTCTAATGGCTTCCGCTCCACGATGGCGGTGCTGGTCCCACGCGTGTGACCGTGCCTTCGGGTTTCTGGGCCTGAGGACCTGAAATCCCCTGCCGGTCGGCTTCTGCTGCTGGGTAAGAGTTAGTCCCCACAGCCTCGGACGCCGGGTCCGGTAAGAAAGCTTCTCAGTCAGGGCGAGCTCTGCAGCTGCCAGCCCCTGACTCGTAGTAATATTGCTCCCACTGAGCTTCTGCTGTTTCTTCCTATGCTGCTTCTCTGTCTCTACTCTCCTTGACTGACTAACCCTGCCTCAGCCCAGGGTTTATACAGGGGAAGTTCTTCCCCTCCCAAGACTGGGCAGGAGGTGTGGCATGCACAGGATCCCTGACCAAAGGACCTCCCACCTGCTCTCAGACATAACATTACATTACTGTGGAAAACCAGACCACTGGGGTGCCACATAATGACCCCACACAGGCCACCACACAGTATAATGGCCCCCAGACAGCCCCCCACACAGTATGAAGGACCCCACACAAACCTTCACAATGTATAATTGCTTGTATACAGTATAATGGCCCCCACATAGCCCTCCAAATAATATAATGGCCCCACATTACCTTATATATAGTATAATTGACCCCATATAGTCCTCCATATAGTATAATGCACCCCCATGGTCCTCCAATGAATATCAAACACTACCCATGTTCCTCCATACAATATAATGCACTCGCCATTGTCTTCCTTACAATATAATGCACTCCCATTGGTCCTTCATAGAATATAATGCACTCCCCATGGTGCTTCATAGAATATAATGCACTCCCCATGGTGCTTCATAGAATATAATGCACTCCCCATGGTCCTTCATAGAATATAATGCACTCATATAATGCACTCCCCATGGTCCTTCATAGAATATAAAGCACTCCGCATTGTCCTTCATAGAATATAATCCACTCCCCAAGGTCCTTCATAGAATATAATGCACTCCCCATGGTCCTTCGTAGAATATAATGCACCCCGCATGGTCTTTCATAGAATATAATACACTCCCCATGGTCCTTCATAGAATATAATGCGCTCCCCATGGTACTTCATAGAATATAATGCACTTCCCATGGTCCTTAATAGAATATAATGCACTCCCCATGGTCCTTCATAGAATATAATGCACTCCCCATGGTCCTTCATAGAATATAATGCACTCCCAATGGTCCTTCATAGAATATAATGCACTCCCCATGGTCCTTCATAGAATATAATGCACTCCGCATTGTCCTTCATAGAATATAATGCACTCCTCATGGTCATTCATAGAATATAATGCACCCCGCATGGTCCTTCATAGAATATAATGCACTCCACATGGTCCTTCATAGAATATAATGCACTCCCCATGGTCATTCATAGAATGTAATGCACCCGGCATGGTCCTTCATAGAATATAATGCACTCCACATGGTCCTTCATAGAATATAATGCATTCCCCATGGTCCTTCATAGAATATACTGCACTCCCCATGGTCCTTCATAGAATATAATGAATTCCCCATGGTCCTTCATAGAATATAATGCACTCCCCATGGTCCTTCATAGAATATAATGCACTCCCAATGGTCCTTCATAGAATATAATGCACACCGCATGGTCCTTCATAGAATATAATGCACTCCGCATTGTCCTTCATAGAATATAATGCACTCCCCATGGTCCTTCATAGAATATAATGCACTCCCCATGGTCCTTCATAGAATATAATGCACCCCGCATGGTCCTTCATAGAATGTAATGCACTCCCCATGGTCTTTCATAGAATATAATGCACTGCCCATGGTCCTTCATAGAATATAATGCACTCCCCATGGTCCTTCATAGAATATAATGCACTCCCAATGGTCCTTCATAGAATATAATGCACTCCCAATGGTCCTTCATAGAATATAATGCACTCCCCATGGTCCTTCATAGAATATAATGCACTCCGCATTGTCGTTCATAGAATATAATGCACTCCCCATGGTCCTTCATATAATATAATGCACTCCCCATTGTCCTTCATAGAATATAATGCACTCCCCATGGTCCTTCATAGAATATAACGCACCCCGCATGGTCCTTGATACTCTAATATGGCCACCAGTCACTGATGTAAAAAAACTACAATACTCACCTCTCCTCATTCCACCCGATGCTCCTCTCTGCTGAACATGTGGTGTGAAGTGCTGTACATCTCAGTACAGCAGGCGCTCTGTAATGATGCCATCATGCTCGCTGCCCTGACACGTCAGACGCCGAGGAAGAATGATGGGGTGGAAGCGTCTGCTGATGCGCCCTCCTCCATCATCATTGCTCACCCTGACAGACGGATGGGGGCCCAGTGCGAGCGCTGACACCGAACCCCATAGCAGTCGCTTGGCCTGCCGCCATTGCCGATAAGCCACTGTTCAGAACCAAAGATGAAACAGAAGTAGTTTTCAGCACTTACATCCATACAATCAATCTTTTTTGAAAACAGGAGGATCCATCATCAGCATTAAACCATACACTATGCTCTTAGTCATAGGACTAATGCTAAGGGTCTAGTGTACCCCAGAAACACTTAAGGTTTCTTCCTCATGATGGATCCTCCTGTTTTTAAGTAAATCTCTAATAAAAAGATTGACTTTATGGATGGAAGTGTCAAAGACTCATTTTTCCCTTCTTGGGTTCTACAATAGCTGAGCTTCACCAGCAGGAATTTGCGCCCGTCATCAATATTCCGGTAAATCCTGAGTGATAGTGGCGTGGTGAGCTTCTGTATTTCATTGTCCACAATATTCACTTTGTGGTATATAGTTAGAAAATCACCACTACATTAAATTAGTTATGTCTGGAATAATCTATTGTAAACGTAAAAAAGGGAAATAATATATTTTTCTGCCAACTACCTTCTATGTCTCTAGGTATCCCTATATAGAATATGCCTCTATTGGCAGCTGCTGGCAGACAGAATTTTAGAATTTCAACAGAATCTATCTTCAGGTTTTTAATACCCCATCTAAAAGCAACAATTCCAGCGATGTGTCGCTTACTGGGCTGCCTGCTGCAGTTTTGATAAAATCACTGTTTTATCTGCTGCAGATCTCCCATTTCTCTGAATGCTGTGTATTACCCCACACAAATAACTGGTTGGCAGCTATGTACACTGTGCATGGGCAAAAGGATGACAATCAGGGGTGGGTGCAGAGTTACACAGAGGTCATGAATATGGAGGACTACATGGCAGCAGGTTTACTAGTACTCTAGTGATAATCTACTGCTGATAAAACAGCAAGCAGTCCAGTAAGTGACACATCCCTGGATTTAGGGTCTCTTTTTCATGCTGCTCTCAAATTAGGAGTCAAAAACCTGGTGACAGATTCCCTTGAAATCAGATGTATGCATTGTAATATAGTGTATAATGAGTGAGATATGACACGAGGCCTCATGTATGAAAACTGTTTTCTGTTACAGACCTGAAAAAATAGAGACACAGAGATGGCCTCACCAGCGCCCAGCCATTAAGTATGTATATTATATCAGAGAATATAGTATTATATGTAAATGAGAGTGCAAGTGCACAGAGGGCGGGATGATTTTGGTCTGGTGCACATATTCTGCTCTTTTAGATCTAAGACAACTGCTGCAGTTTTGATGAAATCACTGTTTTATCTGCTGCAGATCTCCCATTTCTCTGAATGCTGCGCTCTTTATTACCCCACACACCACTGATTGGCAGCTTTCTGTGTATACTGTGCATGGGAAAAGACTGCCAATGAGGGGTGGGGGCAGAGTTACACAGAGGTCATGAATATGGAGGACTACATGGCAGCAGGTTTACTAGTTCTTTAGAGATAATCGCCTGCTGATTTTATATAAACTACAGCAAACAGCCCAATGAGTGACACACCGCTAGAAGCAAACATTTCATCTCTACATTATACTGCTCTCAGGTTAGGTGTCAAAAACCTGGTGACAATTTCTCTTTTAATGGAATCTGTCACGATGTTATTGCAATGTAATCTGAAAACAGCATGATGTATTGACAGAGATCCTGATTCCAGCAATGTGTCACATACTGGGCTGCTTGCTGCAGCTTTAATCAAAATTACTACTTCCTATGCTACAGATCTAGCAGTTCTCTGAATGCTGAGCTCTGTATAATCACCCACCCCACTGATTGACAGCTTTCTGGGTAAATTGTACATTGACAAAATACTGCCAATCAGTGAGGGTTAAAGAGAGATAAAGACTAGAGAGGACTACATGGCAAAAGGTTTACTAGTTCTGTAGTGATAATCTACTGCTGATATAACAGCAAGCAGCCCAGTAAGTGACACATCCCTGGATTTAGGATCTCTATATCAGATTAGGTGTCAAAAACCTGGTGACAGATTCCCTTTAAATCAGATGTAAGTATTGTAATATAGTGTATAATGAGTGAGATTTGACACGAGCCCTCATGTATGAAAACTGTTTTCTGTTATAGACCTGTTAAAACAGAGACAGGGGAAAGATTTCACCAGCTTACAGCCATCACGTATGTATATTATGTCTCTGAATATAGTATTACATGTAAATGAGAATGCAAGTACGCGGAGGGAGGGACAATTTCAGTCTAGTGCATGTATTCTGCACTTTTAGATCCAAGATAATTTTTTGTATACTATCTGTAGTGATCTGTATACAGAGCTTATCTGACAGTTTTCCCAGTGAATAGCATTGAGCAGCCTGCAGTGTATTAGAATGTATGGAGGTTTCAGAAGACAAAATGACAAACAACTGCAATATTGCTATTTTGTTTGCTATCAATGTTTACAATAAACTGAACCAGGGGCGAACATAGAAATGATGGGGCCCCATAGCAGAAGTTCTAATTGGGTCACCCCTTCCCCCCCAAAAAGTAAAATAATTGTTGGGGTCACAGAAGACCATATCACACAACTTTGCAGCCCTTACATAGCAATATTCCTCCTGTTGAAGTCCTAGACTTCTCTTTCATTGCCCCCATATAGTATGATGCAAACAAAAGTGCCCACCATACAGTATGATACCCCCATGGTGAATTCCTCCACATCAGCCTCCACATGCACAGTATAATGACCCTATTGTACCCCACCTCAACTGCTAAGACAAAGTATGGTGACCTCAACATAGTTTGATCCCCCAAGACAGACACACAGACCTTCATGCAGTATAATGGGCCTGCATACAGTATAATGGCGCTACAACTCTTCAAACAGTATAATGGCCCCACACAGGCCACCACACAGTATGATGGCCCCCAGACAGCCCCCCACACAGTATGATGGACCCCACACAAACCTTCACAATGTATAATTGCTTGTATACAGTATAATGGCCCCCACATAGCCCTCCAAATATTATAATGGCCCCACATTACCTTATATATAGTATAATTGACCCCATATAGTCCTCCATATAGTATAATGCACCCCCCATGGTCCTCCAATGAATATCAAACACTTCCGATGGTCCTCCATACAATATAATAGACTCCCCATTGTCTTCCTTACAATATAATGCACTCCCATTGGTCCTTCATAAAATATAATGCACTCCCCATGGTGCTTCATAGAATATAATGCACTCCCCATGGTGCTTCATAGAATATAATGCACTCCCCATGGTCCTTCATAGAATATAATGCACTCATATAATGCACTCTCCATGGTCCTTCATAGAATATAATGCACTCCGCATTGTCCTTCATAGAATATAATCCACTCCCCATGGTCCTTCATGGAATATAATGCACTCCCCATGGTCCTTCATAGAATATAATGCACCCCGCATGGTGCTTCATAGAATATAATGCACTCCCCATGGTCCTTCATAGAATAAAATGCACTCCCCATGGTCCTTCATAGAGTATAATGAACTCCGCATTGTCCTTCATAGAATATAATGCACTCCCCATGGTCCTTCATAGAATATAATGCACTCCCCATGGTCCTTCATAGAATATAATGCACCCCGCATGGTCCTTCATAGAATATAATGCACTCCCCATGGTCCTTCATAGAAAATAATGCACTCCCCATGGTCCTTCATAGAATATAATGCACTCCCCATGGTCCTTCATAGAATATAATGCACTCCCAATGGTCCTTCATAGAATATAATGCACTCCCCATTGTCCTTCATAGAATATAATGCACTCCGCATTGTCCTTCATAGAATATAATGCACTATCCATGGTCCTTCATAGAATATAATGCACTCCCAATGGTCCTTCATAGAATATAATGCACTCCCCATGGTCCTTCATAGAATATAATGCACTCCCAATGGTCCTTCATAGAATATAATGCACTCCCCATTGTCCTTCATAGAATATAATGCACTCCGCATTGTCCTTCATAGAATATAATGCACTATCCATGGTCCTTCATAGAATATAATGCACTCCCAATGGTCCTTTATAGAATATAATGCACTCCCCATTGTCCTTCATAGAATATAATGCACTCCCCATGGTCCTTCATAGAATATAACGCACCCCGCATGGTCCTTGATACTCTAATATGGCCACCAGTCACTGATTTAAAAAAAATACAATACTCACCTCTCCTCATTCCACCCGATGCTCCTCTCTGCTGAACATGTGGTGTGAAGTGCCGCACATCTCAGTACAGCGGGCGCTCTGTAATGATGCCATCATGCTCGCTGCTGTGACACGTCAGACGCCGAGGAAGAATGATGGGGTGGAAGCGTCTGCTGATACGCCCTCCTCCATCATCATTGCTCACCCTCACAGACGGATGGGGGCCCAGTGCGAGCGCTGACACCGAGCCCCATAGCAGTTGCGTGGCCTGCCGCCATTGCCGATAAGCCACTGTTCAGAACCAAAGATGAAACAAAAGGAGTTTTCAGCACTTACATCCATACAATCAATCTTTTTTGAAAACAGAAGGATCCATCATCAGGATAAAACCATACACTATGCTCTTAGTCATAGGACTAATGCTAAGGGCCTAGTGTACCCCAGAAACGCTTAAGGTTTCTTCCTCATGATGGATCCTCCTGTTTTTAAGTGAATCTCTAATAAAAAGATTGATTTTATAGATGGAAGTGTCAAAGACTCATTTTTACCTTCTTGGGTTCTACAATAGCTGAGCTTCACCAGCAGGAATTGGCGCCCGTCATCAATATTCCGGTAAATCCTGAGTGATAGTGGCGTGGTGAGCTTCTGTATTTCATTGTTCACAATATTCACTTTCTGGTATATGGTTAGAAAATCACCACTACATTAAATTAGTTATGTCTGGAATAATCTATTGCAAATGTAAAAAAGGGAAATAATATATTTTTCTGCCAACAACCTTCTATGTCTCTAGGTATCCCTATATAGAATATGCCTCTATTGGCAGCTGCTGGCAGACAGAATTTTAGAATTTCATCAGAATCTATCTTCAGGTTTTAATACCCCATCTAAAAGCAACAATTCCAGCGATGTGTCCCTTACTGGGCTGCCTGCTGCAGTTTTGATAAAATCACTGTTTTATCTGCTGCAGATCTCCCATTTCTCTGAATGCTGTGTATTACCCCACACAAATAACTGGTTGTACACTGTGCATGGGCAAAAGACTGCCAATCAGGGGTGGGTGCAGAGTTACACAGAGCTCATGAATATGGAGGACTACATGGCAGCAGGTTTACTAGTACTCTAGTGATAATCTACTGCTGATAAAACAGCAAGCAGCCCAGTAAGTGTCACATCCCTGGATTTAGAGTCTCTATATCAGATTAGGTGTCAAAAACCTGATGACAGATTCCCTTTAAATCAGATGTAAGTATTGTAATATAGTGTATAATGAATGAGTCATGGCACGAGGCCTCATGTATGAAAACTGTTTTCTGTTACAGTCCTGAAAAAATAGAGACAGGGGTAAGATTTCACCAGCTTACAGCCATCACGTATGTATATTATGTCTCTGAATATAGTATTACATGTAAATGAGAATGCAAGTACGCGGAGGGAGGGACAATTTCAGTCTAGTGCATGTATTCTGCACTTTTAGATCCAAGATAATTTTTTGTATACTATCTGTAGCGATCTGTATACAGAGCTTATCTGACAGTTTTCCCAGTGAATAGCATTGAGCAGCCTGCAGTGCATTAGAATGTATGGAGGTTTCAGAAGACAAAATGACAAACAACTGCAATATTGCTATTTTGTTTGCTATCAATGTTTACAATAAACTGAACCTGGGGCGTACCTAGAAATGATGGGGCCCCATAGCAGAAGTTCTAATTGGGTCACCCCTTCCCCCCCAAAAAAGTAAAATAATTGTTGGGGTCACAGAAAACCATATCACACAACTTTGCAGCCCTTACATAGAAATATTCCTCCTGTTGAAGTCCTAGATTTCTCTTTCATTGCCCCCATATAGTATGATGCCAACAAAAGTGCCCACCAAATACAGTATGATACCCCCATGGTGAATTCCCCCACATCAGCCTCCAGCCTATCAAACACTCCCCACCATCCTCCATACAATATAATGCACTCCCCATTGTCTTCCTTACAATATAATGCACTCCTATTGGTCCTTCATAGAATATAATGCACTCCCCATGGTGCTTCATAGAATATAATGCACTCCCCATGGTCCTTCATAGAATATAATGCACTCATATAATGCACTCCCCATGGTCCTTCATAGAATATAATGCACTCCGCATTGTCCTTCATAGAATATAATCCACTTCCCATGGTCCTTCATGGAATATAATGCACTCCCCATGGTCCTTCATAGAATATTATGCACCCCGCATTGTCCTTCATAGAATATAATGCACTCCCCAAGGTCCTTCATAGAATATAATGCACTCCCCATGGTCATTCATAGAATATAATGCACCCCGCATGGTCCTTCATAGAATATAATGCACTCCACATGGTCCATCATAGAATATAATGCACTCCCCATGGTCCTTCATAGAATATAATGCACTCCCCATGGTCCTTCATAGAATATAATGCACTCCCAATGGTCCTTCATAGAATATAATGCACTCCCCATGGTCCTTCATAGAATATAATGCACTCCGCATTGTCCTTCATAGAATATAATGCACTCCTCATGGTCATTCATAGAATATAATGCACCCCGCATGGTCCTTCATAGAATATAATGCACTCCACATGGTCCTTCATAGAATATAATGCACTCCCCATGGTCATTCATAGAATATAATGCACCCGGCATGGTCCTTCATAGAATATAATGCACTCCACATGGTCCTTCATAGAATATAATGCATTCCCCATGGTCCTTCATAGAATATAATGCACTCCCCATGGTCCTTCATAGAATATAATGAATTCCCCATGGTCCTTCATAGAATATAATGCACTCCCCATGGTCCTTCATAGAATATAATGCACCCCGCATGGTCCTTCATAGAATATAATGCACTCCCCATGGTCCTTCATAGAATATAATGCACCCCGCATGGTCCTTCATAGAATATAATGCACTCCCCATGGTCCTTCATAGAATATAATGCACCCCGCATGGTCCTTGATACTCTAATATGGCCACCAGTTATTGATTTAAAAAAAATACAATACTCCCCTCTCCTCATTCCACCCGATGCTCCTCTCTGCTGAACATGTGGTGTGAAGTGCCGCACATCTCAGTACAGCGGGCGCTCTGTAATGATGCCATCATGCTCGCTGCTCTGACACGTCAGACGCCGAGGAAGAATGATGGGGTGGAAGCGTCTGCTGATGCGCCCTCCTCCATCATCATTGCTCACCCTCACAGACGGATGGGGGCCCAGTGCGAGCGCTGACACCGAGCCCCATAGCAGTCGCGTGGCCTGCCGCCATTGCCGATAAGCCACTGATCAGAACCAAAGATGAAACAGAAGGAGTTTTCAGCACTTACATCCATACAATCAATCTTTTTTGAAAACAGGAGGATCCATCATCAGGATTAAACCATACACTATGCTCTTAGTCATAGGACTAATGCTAAGGGCCTAGTGTACCCCAGAAACACTTAAGGTTTCTTCCTCATGATGGATCCTCCTGTTTTTAAGTGAATCTCTAATAAAAAGATTGATTTTATAGATGGAAGTGTCAAAGACTCATTTTCACCTTCTTGGGTTCTACAATAGCTGAGCTTCACCAGCAGGAATTGGCGCCCGTCATCAATATTCCGGTAAATCCTGAGTGATAGTGGCGTGGTGAGCTTCTGTATTTCATTGTTCACAATATTTTCTTTCTGGTATATGGTTAGAAAATCACCACTACATTAAATTAGTTATGTCTGGAATAATCTATTGTAAACGTAAAAAAGGGAAATAATATATTTTTCTGCCAACAACCTTCTAGGTCTCTAGGTATCCCTATATAGAATATGCCTCTATTGGCAGCTGCTAGCAGACAGAATTTTAGAATTTCAACAGAATCTATCTTCAGGTTTTTAATACCCATCTAAAAGCAACAATTCCAGCGATGTGTCGCTTACTGGGCTGCCTGCTGCAGTTTCTCTGAATGCTGTGTATTACCCCCCACACACAACTGGTTGGCAGCTATGTACACTGTGCATGGGCAAAAGACTGCCAATCAGGGGTGGGTGCAGAGTTACACAGAGCTCATGAATATGGAGGACTACATGGCAGCAGGTTTGTATATTAAAAAACTAGATTAATTTGCGGTGCCCTGTGGGCCAGAGTAATTAGATCTCAGGTGTTAGCAGGTATATAAAAGAGGCTGAATAACAACCTAAATAGATTGGTAAATTAAAATAACAATTTAATGGTAAAGTTTAAAAGGAAAATGACAATAGAAATTTAAAAGTACAACGAATATAAAATATTAAAATGGCTAGAGGTAATGACAATGATTGAGATAAATGGTGGGTATCGGCGTGGAATAAAAGGTGCAAGTGAAGTCCTTGTCAGATCCTGGTTAGTCAGCTGGTTAGCAGTTCGCAAGAGTCCGCTTGTATAATAGTAGGAAGCGGGGGCCAAAGTATGGGTGACAGTCCAGTTGCTGGGTCTAGAAAAAACGAAGGAGGGGGAAATTAATATAGGGAAGGTAACTGATGTAATAGCTGAATAGAGTGAATGGTAGTTACCTAAGGTACTAGGTTTGGTGTAAGTACTCAAGTGGCGGGAGGCCTTGTGAAGACACTGTGAAAGGTATAAACAAGAAAAATCAGTATAATGCTAGCAAACAAATAAGTGGAGTGTAAATGGTAGTTACCAGTAAAGATGAATGTGAGCCTTGTTAGGTAGGATGAAGAGTGAGCCCACTAATAGATGTTAAAAGGTTCTTTGGAGACCTGTGTAGATGGGAGAATACAAGGTGAAAATAGGGATGAGGTTGATTGTTGATTCTAAATGATGGAGGTAGAGGTTATTTCTTGCATGAATGGGGAACGTGTGTGGTCCCAAAAATAGGGGCACGCTCCTAGGTGGTAAAAGGACCGATGTTCTGGCTGGGAGGGGGGGGGGGTATGACCCCCAAAATCCAATTGGCTGTTATGATCAATAGGATGATGCTTGGATCACTTAGGTGATCTGAGGAGGGAATAAGAATGGAGGTTAAAAAAAAAAAAAATGGCACTGAATGGTAGTTCACTTAATGTACTGAGGGACTTGGAACAAATAGGGTGAAATCTGGGGGAGGGAAAAGAGAGTGCCGACTATATTGGTTGTTTATGGTAGGCTAGAGCGTCGAAGTATGTATATTATATCAGAGAGTATAGTATTATATGTAAATGAGAGTGCAAGTGCACAGAGGGCGGGATGATTTTGGTCTGGTGCACATATTCTGCACTTTTAGATCTAAGACAATTGCTGCAGTTTTGATAAAATCACTGTTTTATCTGCTGCAGATCTCCCATTTCTCTGAATGCTGAGCTCTGTATTACCCCACACACCACTGATTGGCAGCTTTCTGTGGACACTGTGCATGGGCAAAAGACTGCCAATGAGGGGTGGGTACAGAGTTATACAGAGCTCATGAATATGGAGGACTACATGGCAGCAGGTTTACTAGTTCTTTAGACATAATCTCCAGCTGATTTTATATAAACTACAGCAAACAGCCCAATGAGTGACACACCGCTAGAAGCAAACATTTCATCTCTACATTATACTGCTCTCAGGTTAGGTGTCAAAAACCTGGTGACAATTTCTCTTTTAATGGAATCTGTCACGATGTTATTGCAATGTAATCTGAAAACAGCATGATGTATTGACAGAGATCCTGATTCCAGCAATGTGTCACATACTGGGCTGCTTGCTGCAGCTTTAATCAAAATTACTACTTCCTATGCTACAGATCTAACAGTTCTCTGAATGCTGAGCTCTGTATAATCACCCACCCCACTGATTGACAGCTTTCTGGGTAAATTGTACATTGACAAAAAACTGGCAATCAGTGAGGGTTATACAGAGATTATGAATATAGAGGACTACATGGCAAAAGGTTTACTAGTCCTCAAGCCTCCTGCTGATAGAACAGCATGCAGCCCAGTAAGTGACATATCACTGGATATAGGATCTCTATATCAGATTAGGTGTGAAAAACCTGATGGCAGATTCCCTTTATATCAGATGTACAGTACAGACGAAAAGTTTGGACACACCTTCTCATTTAAAGATTTTTCTGTATTTTCATAACTATGAAAATTGTACTTTCACACTGAAGGCATCAAAACTATGAATTAACACATGTGGAATTATATACTTAACAAAAAAGTCTAAAACAACTGAAAATATGTCTTATATTCTAGGCTCTTCAAAGTAGCCACCTTTTGCTTTGATGACTGCTTTGCACACTCTTGGCATTCTCTTGATGAGCTTCAAGAGGTAGTCACCGGAAATGGTTTCCACTTCACAGTTGTGCCCTGTCAGGTTTAATAAGTGGGATTTCTTGCCTTATAAATGGGGTTGGGACCATCAGTTGTGTTGTGCAGAAGTCTGGTGCATACACAGCTGATAGTCCTACTGAATAGACTGTTAGAATTTGTATTATGGCAAGAAAAAAGCAGCTAAGTAAAGAAAAACAAGTGGCCATCAATACTTTAAGAAATGAAGGTCAGTCAGTCTGAAAAATTGGGCAAACTTTGAAAGTGTCCCCAAGTGCAGTTGCAAAAACCATCAAGCGCTACAAAGAAACTGGGTCACACGAGGACTGCCCCAGGAAAGGAAGACCAAGAGTCACCTCTGCTTCTGAGGATAAGTTTATCCAAGTCACCAGCCTCAGAAATCGCAGGTTAACAGCAGCTCAGATTAGAGACCAGGTCAATGCCACACAGAGTTCTAGCAGCAGACACATCTCTACAACTGTTAAGAGGAGACTTTGTGCAGCAGGCCTTCATAGTAAAATAGCTGCTAGAAAACCACTGTTAAGGAGAGGGAACAAGCAGAAGAGACTTGTTTGGGCTAAAGAACTCAAGAAATGGACATTAGACCAGTGGAAATCTGTGCTTTGGTCTGATGAGTGCTAATTTGAGATCTTTGGTTCCAACCTCCTTGTCTTTGTGCGACGCAGAAAAGGTGAACGGATGGACTCTACATGCCTGGTTCCCACCATGAAGCATGGAGGAGGAGGTGTGATGGTGTGGGGGTGCTTTGCTGGTGACACTGTTGAGGATTTATTCAAAATTGAAGGCATACTGAACCAGCATGGCTACATCAAACATCTTGCAGCGGCATGCTATTCCATCCGGTTTGCATTTACTTGGACCATCATTTATTTTTTAACAGGATAATGACCCCAAACACACCTCCAGGCTGTGTAAGGTCTATTTGACCAAGATGGAGAGTAATGGGGTGCTACACCAGATGACCTGGCCTCCACAGTCACCAGACTTGAACCCAATCGAGATGGTTTGGGGTGAGCTGGACCGCAGACTGAAGGCAAAAGGGCCAACAAGTGCTAAGCATCTCTGGGAACTCCTTCAAGGTTGTTGGAAGACGATTTCCGGTGACTACCACTTGAAGTTCATCAAGAGAATGCCAAGAGTGAGCAAAGCAGTCATCAAAGCAAAAGGTGGCTACTTTGAAGAACCTAGAATATAAAACATATTTCAGTTGTTTCACACTTTTTTGTTAAGTATATAATTCCACATGTGTTAATTCATAGTTTTGATGCCTTCAGTGTGAATGTACAATTTTCATAGTCATGAAAACACAGAAAAATCTTTAAATGAGAAGGTGTGTCCAAACTTTTGGTCTGTACTGTATGTATTGTAATATAGTGTATAATGAGTGAGATATGACACGAGGCCTCATGTATGAAAACTGTTTTCTGTTACAGACCTGAAAAAATAGAGACACAGAGATGGCGACACCAGCGCCCAGCCATTAAGTATGTATATTATATCAGAGAATATAATGTTATATGTAAAAGAGGATGCAAGTGCGCGGAGGGCGGGATGATTTCGGTCTGGTGCATGTATTCTGCACTTTTAGGTCTAAGATAATTTTTTGTTAAAAGAATTTTCCCAATTCAGAAAGTGATGATGACTTACGATTAGTGTTGAGCGAGTATGTTCTGTTAACCCTTTCGCCGAGTATGCTCGGGCCGAGCTCCGAGTATTTATAGCTGCTCGGTGATATGCTTGAATCACTCCCGTGCATGATTTGCGACTGTTTGACAGCTTTATTACATGGGAGGAATGTCTATTTCTTACACATTCCTCACATGTAATAAAGCTGCCAAACAGTTCCAAATCATGCACACGGGAGCGATTTAACCTTATCACCGAGCAGCTATAAATCCTCGGAGCTCGGCCCGAGCGTACTCGGCGAAAGGGTTAACAGAACATACTCGCTCAACACTACTTACGATCTGTAGGATATGACAATATTATCAGGTTGGTGACAGTTTAAAAAAAAAGCTGACCCTACAGCATACGACTGACCCCACCCCAAAAAATAAGGTGATGAAAAACACCACATGGAATGAAATGAGCTTTATTCCCCTGGCAGCCTCAGGCTTACACTCATAGGGGTCGGCCAGTGTGGCTTCAGTCACCGCTCCTTAAATAGTGAACAGATCTGTAGCACGCGCCGGCACTGACTGACAGCAGGCTCTGCACTGGTGCATTGATGAGCGAGCTGTCAATCAGTGCTGGGGCACAGTTACAGAATTGTGATTGGTGACTGTAATTGACTGACAGCCTGCTCTGCACTGGTGCACTGATGAGCGAGCTGTCAATCAGTGCTGGGGCACAGTTACAGCATTGTGATTGCTGACTGTAATTGACTGACAGCCGGCTCTGCACTGGTGCACTGATGAGCGAGCTGTCAATCAGTGCTGGGGCACAGTTACAGCATTGTGATTGGTGACTGTAATTGACTGACAGCCGGCTCTGCACTTTGTAACATTAATGAGCAACATGACACCGGTGAGGGAAAATACCTAATTGAGCACAATTTGGCCATTTTCACTTAGGGGTGTACTCCCTTTTGTTGCAAGCGGTTTAGACATTAATGCCTGTGTGTTGAGTTACTTAGAGAGCACACCAAATTTACACAGTTATAGAAGATGTTCACTGACTACTTTTGCGACTTTAATGCGCTTTAACATTATTATTTCTTATATTACCAACCAGCCTTGATACCACCAACCAGCCTTGATACCACCCAACCAGCCTTGATACCACCCAACCAGCCTTGATACCACCCAACCAGCCTTGATACCACCCAACCAGCCTTGATACCACCAACCAGCCAGCCTTGATACCACCAACCAGCCAGCCTTGATACCACCAACCAGCCAGCCTTGATACCACCAACCAGCCAGCCTTGATACCACCAACCAACCAGCCTTGATACCACCAACCAACCAGCCTTGATACCACCAACCAACCAGCCTTGATACCAACCAACCAGCCTTGATACCAACCAACCAGC
Source organism: Phyllobates terribilis (assembly GCF_046119375.1). NCBI lineage: Eukaryota > Metazoa > Chordata > Amphibia > Anura > Dendrobatidae > Phyllobates > Phyllobates terribilis. The sequence goes on along the minus strand of NW_027362763.1, from coordinate 518,681,493 downwards.
CTTGATACCACCAACCAGCCTTGATACCAACCAACCAGCCTTGATACCACCAACCAGCCTTGATACCACCACCAACCAGCCTTGATACCACCAACCAACCAGCCTTGATACCACCAACCAACCAGCCTTGATACCACCAACCAACCAGCCTTGATACCACCAACCAACCAGCCTTTTTTATTTTTTTAATGCCAATTTTGGATGGCAGCACAATAAACTTTGTTTTTGATTTCTACCTTTCATTACTCCTGAATTTCTTTTTATTTGCTGCACCCTGTTTACATGCTGCTCTCCAGACTAGGTTGAGCTCCCTGTGCTTTTTTTTGTAGACTCAGAACCAGAGCTAGCACTGCCTGGCTCAATTGTCCAGCACTTGCTTCTGCCCGTCCAATACTCACTCATTGGCTGTTAGTAATCCGCCCCAGCACTGACCTCATTCATTCCAGCATTGGAACTGACTGAGCAGTGATCCTGTGCTTTTATCTGTGGCAGTGCAGCACCGATCACTTCATCTCACACCCCATCCACAATGATGTTAGAATCATCACATGGCCTCTACATTACCCAGGGGCGTAATGATTGCGCTCTCATAAAGTGCAACTGGGCCCATATGATTACTTCAGTCGGATGTGCACTTCAGGACGCACAATCAGCTGAAGTGTGTTGCGGTGCAGAGAATCGTTGAGTCCCTGCACTGCGATACAAGCTGCCGGCCAATCAGAGGGCAGCCGCTGACGTTGATGTGCCAGACATTGTCGTCGCATGGCAGTGACATTAGCCCACACACATGGTCTAGCCTATGCTGGGGCTACACAAAGTTTGGTCACAACATAGGTCAAGCTGCCAAACTTCGTTCTATGCCGCTGCTGCATGGTAGCGTGATGCAGGTGAGTAGGGTCACATTGCGACTCCTGCAGTGACAAGCTCCAATTTTTTTTAATCTGCTTGTCGCAGTACGTAATGTGACCCTATTCACTTCATTTCTGCTGCTATGTAATGTAGCAGTAGTTTACAATGATTTTAAGCCGCACAACCTGCGCCATGGCCAAAATCACTGGATAACCAGCATCAATATATAATAGTGTAACGTAAAGGGGAACAAAAAGATTCACAGGACTCCATGGGAATCGAATCAGAGGCAAATAAAGTTATTCAGTCGATCAAGAACTAGTGCGCCCTTGTATTAAATGCCACATACATCCAAGATGCTTCAGTCTGAATACCAGCCGAAGAAGTTTTACAATAGATCCTGCCAATTGGCTCGAGTCTGTATATTTTACACTAATATATATGAAGACAAATCTATGCATTTTTTGTTTTACATATAAAAAATGTAACCATATAGCTAGAGATTCATATAGGAAAAAAAGAGAAAAAAGCAGCACAAACAAACAAAATGTGAATGGGTGGGTGCCCGTCCTCCAGGTAAATACCAAACCTTCTTACATATGGAAAAAATAGTAGAGACAGCTCTCCAAAAATAGATGATTTATTAGCTCAGCAAGAGCTGTGGCAATGTTTCGGCTAGATATAGCCTTTTTCAAGCAAAGTGCAGAATATACAGGTGAGGTATATATTAGATCAACCATTTCTAGGACAATTATATTATAAAGTGCAAAAAGTGCAACGTGCAAAGTGCATAAAAACATACAATACATATACATAGATAGATCATAATGTATATAAATTTCTGTGATTCATAACAATACATACACATCATGTGGTCATAATATGGCTCAATTCATAATAAATTACATAATAGATACAGGTGTCCAGGATCAAAGAAATCAAGATTGACCCACCGCATCAGCATGTGAACAACGCCAAAAGACGGCGTCCCCAGTGACAAACTGCGCATGTCAGAGTTGCTGTTGAAAAGAGGAAGTAACATAGTAACATAGTTTTTAAGGTTGAAGGAAGACTAAGTCCATCTAGTTCAACCCATAGCCTAACTTGTTGATCCAGAGGAAGGCAAAAAAAAACATGTGGCAAACACTAAGCTCCACATTGGGGAAAAAAATTCCTTCCCGACTCCATACGACAATCAGACTAGTTCCCTGGATCAACGCCCTTTCAAGGAATCTAGTATTTATAACCTTTAATATTATACATCCATGCCCTTCTTAAATTTTAACAGTGAATCACTCATTACAACATCATGCGGCAGAGTTCCATAGTCTCACTGCTCTTACAATAAAGAATCCCCGTCTGTGATTATGTTTAAACCTTCTTTCCTCCAGACGAAGAAGATGCCCCCTTGTCCCCGTCTCAGGCCTCAGAGTAAAAAGATCAGTAGAAAGGTCTTTGTACTGTCCCCTCATATACTTGTACATAGTAATAAGATCACCCCTAAGCCTTCTTTTTTCCACAGTAAATAACCCCAAGTGTAATAACCTGTCTTGGTATTGCAGACCCCCAGTCCTCTAATTAACTTGGTCGCTCTTCTCTGCACCCGCTCTAGTTCAGCTATGTCTTTCTTATACACCGGAGACCAGAACTGTACACAGTATTCTAAGTGTGGTCGCACTAATGACTTGTATAGAGGTAAAATTATGTTCTCCTCATGAGCATCTATGCCTCTTTTAATGCATCCCATTATTTTATTTGCCTTTGCAGCAGCAGCCTGACACTGGCCACTAAACGTGAGCTTGTCGTCCACCAATACACCCAGGTCTTTTTCAGTTACAGTTTAGCCCAGTGTTTTACAATTAAGCATATAATTATACATTTTATTTCCTCTGCCCAAGTGCATTACCTTACATTTATCCCCATTAAAGCTCATTTGCCATTTATCAGCCCAAGCTTCTAGTTTACATAGATCCTCCTTTAATATAAAATTGTCCTCCTCTGTATTGATTACCCTGCAGAGTTTAGTGTCATCTGCAAATATTGAAATATTACTCTGTATGCCCCCTACAAGGTCATTAATAAATATGTTAAAAAGAAGGGGGCCCAATACTGACCCCTGTGGTACCCCACTGTTAACTAAGACCCAGTCTGAGTGTGTTCCATTAATAACCACCCTTTGTTTCCTATCACTGAGTACAATTCTTAACCCACATACATATATTTTCCCCTATCCCCATTGTTCTCATTTTATGTATCAACCTTTTGTGTGGAACCGTATCAAAAGCTTTTGAAAAGTCCATATACACAACATCCACTGCATTTCCTTGGTCCAGTCCAGAACTTGCCTCCTCATAAAAGCTGATCAGATTAGTTTGACAGGAACGGTCCCTCGTAAACCCATGTTGATATTGGGTCATGAGATTATTCTTCTTCAGATACTCTAGTATAGCATCTCTTAGGAAACCCTCCAGGATTTTACCCACAGTAGAGGTTAAGCTTACCGGCCTATAATTTCCAAGTTCGGTTTTTGTCCCCTTTTTGAATATGGGCACCACATTTGCTATAAGCCAGTCCTGTGGTACAGACCCTGTTGTTATGGAATCTTTAAAGATTAAAAATAATGGTCTATCTATGACATTACTTCATTCCTGCAGTACTCACGGGTGTATCCCATCCGGGCCTGGGGATTTGTCAACTTTAGTGATTTTTAGACGCCGCCGTACTTCCTGCTGGGTTAAGCAAGTGACATTTACTGGAGAATTTTTGTTATCACTAATCATGTTTTCTGTCATGCGATTTTCTTGTGTAAATACGGTTGAAAAAAAATCATTTAGCATATTGGCTTTTTCCTCATCCTCATCCACCATTTGACCCAGACTATTTTTAAGGGGGCCAACACTTTTTTAGTTTTTTACTATTTATGTAGTTAAAGAATATTTTGGGGTTATTTTTACTTTCTCTGGCAATGATTCTCTCTGCCTCAATCTTTGCTGCCTTGATTTGTTTTTTACATAATTTATTTAATTTTCTATATTTATTTAATGCCTCATCACTACCTACTTGCTTTAGTTCTCTAAATGCTTTCTTTTTGTCACTTATTGCGCCCCTTACAGCTCTATTTAGCCACACCATAAGTTTGTCCCCTTTTATGCCCATAGCAGCCAGAGATGCAGATGTTTTATATGCAGCATGAGATGGTGCATTATCATGCATGAAATGATCTCGATGGTCCAGATGGATGGAGTGGAGGATGGCTGGTTGATGGACACCCCTATGCAAACACGGCTACGGCGCTAACAAGGAGGAGGTGGAGTAATGTTTTAGGCTGGAATCATGGGGAGAGAGATTGTCAGCCCTTTTAGGATCCCTGAAGGGGTAAAGATGAACTCCATAATGTATGTTGAGTTTCTCAAACAGCACTTCCTGCTATGGTTCAAGAAGAAGAACCGTGTATTGCGCAGCAAGATCATTTTCATGCATGATAATGCCCCGTCTCATGCTGCACATAACACATCTGCATCTCTGGCTGCTATGGGCATAAAAGAGGACAAACTTATGGTGTGGCACCCATGCTCCCCTGACCTCAACCCCATTGAGAACCTCTGGAGCATCATCAAAAGGAGTGTCTATGATGGCGGGAGGCAGTTCACATCTAAGCAACAGCTCTGGGAGGGTATTCTGTTCTTATGCAAAACAATTAAAGCAGAAACCATCCAAAACCTGACAAATTCAATGGACGAGAGAGTTCAGAAGCTCCTTTCGAACAAGCGGTCCTATGTGCAAATGTAACATCACCTAGAATAAAGTTTTGAGTTGAAAACTGTTTGATTTCAGTTTGTAATAACCTGCTAATGCTTATAATTTCAAAAATGACCATTTTTTTGTTCTTTATTAAAATGAAAAGGTCGAAAACTCTGCTGTGCATAATAATTTGGAACATGCATTTTGAGTGCAGTTTGAGTTTTTTATTTTTTTAAAAATATACTGTTATCATAGGCAGTTTGTACAAAAACCTTTCAATTGTACTCTAATAGTTATTTGACTGGAAAATTACAATGACTGCAATTCATATAGGTAATTTGGGAAAATCTGAGAAAATATTATTTGCATAATAATTTGGAACACAGTGTATATGATTATGTTGCATCAGCGCCATTTTTGTTATGGTATGCCCACAAGAATCGTATCTATTGGGCTATTACCATACATTATAGGGTAAGTAGAGTCTGAACTATGAAGCCTAAATATACATAGCGCATGGCAATAATAACGGACAATAAGGGCAAAAGCCAGGTAATAGTGCGGCATTATATATTTTTATATTTATAATGGGAACACAGTAGGATACTGTTGGATGACACCCCCCATTAGCTGGGGTTGGTAAGCCCAACATCTGAGCAAAAAGGGGAGCCACTCACCTGGTTAGGGGCAAGTTACTCAACCCACTATGCCCTATGTATCCAATCCCATGTTATATGCACATACCAAGCAGCAACCGTGCCCTTTAACCCCTTTGTGGACCAGGGCATGCTAATACATATCTGTGCCCTGGGCCTTATGGGCCTGATACGCATTAGTACGCCCTGGCGATTTCACCCGCACACAAGTGGTGCGGGCGAGATCGCCGCCGGGTTATTAGCTGATTGTTACAGCTGACACCCTGTGCTATGTGCAGGGAGCGGTCCTGCACCGCTTCCTGCACATTAACCCCTGAAATGCTGTGATCAAAATCGATCGCAGCATTCCGGTGGCAAGAGGAGGTAAGCGCTATACTTACCTTCTCTGCCGGCATCCCGCGGTGTCTCAGTCCGGTTCCGGATGTTGCCATGATGACCCAATGTCATTATGACAACATCCGGGCCACCAGGAGGCAGGAAGTTGCTTTGGTCATGCGCAGTGCACGACCAAAGTAACTTCTCCCTGTGCAGCGCTGACAGCCTGCATAGCACAGGGATGGTTCTGCATTCCTGTGCTATACAGCCGACCAGCCTGCAAAAAGTGAAAGTCCCATAGTGCGACAAAGTGTAAAAGTAATAAAAATGTCAGAAAGTGAAAAAAATATGAAAAAAATAAAAATATATTGTACCCATAAATAAATAATCTTATGAAAAAAAAAATAAACCAATAAAAGTACATATATTTGGTATCGCTGCGTCCAGAATGACCTGACCTATAAAACTGTTCCACTAGTTAACCCATTTAATGAACACGGTAAAAAAAACAAACAAACGAAACATAGAATGATATTTTATCATCATACCGCCAAACAAAAAATGGAATAAAATGCCATCAAAAAGACGAACGTAAATAAAAATGGTACCGCTGAAAACGGCATCTTGTGCCACAAAAAACAAGCCACCATACAGCTCCAGCACCAAAAATTAAAAAAGTCATAGCTCTCAGAAAAAAGCGATGCAAAAACAATTTTTTTTTCTATAAAATAGTTTTTATTGTGTAAAAGCACCAAAATATAAAAAATATATATAAATGCGGTACCGCTGTAAATGTACTGACCCAAAGAATAATGCTGCCTTATCAATTTACCACATGCAGAACGGCATAAAGAAAAACCAAAAAAACAATTCCTGAATTGTTGGTTTTTGTTCATTCTGCCTTCTAAAAATCAGAATAGAAAGCGATCAAAAAATGTCACGTGCCCGAAAATGGTACCAATAAAAACATCAACTTGTCCTACAAAAAACAAGCTGTCACATGACTCTGTTGGCCGAAATATGGAAAAATTATAGCTCTCAAAATATGGTGATGCAAAAACTAGTCTTAGCAAAAAAAATGCGTCTTTTAGTGTGTGACAGCTGTCAATCATAAAAACCCAATATGAATCTGGCATCGCTGTAATTGCACCGACCCGAAGAATAATCACTTATACCGCATGAGGAAAGGCGTAAAAAATAAACTTTAGGGTTAGGGTTGTGCTGGGGTTAGGGTTGTTCTAGGGTTAGGGTTGGGCTAGGGTTAGGTTTAGGGTAGGATTAGGGTTGGGCTAGGGTTAGGGTTGTGCTAGGGTTAGGGTTGTACTAGAGTTAGGGTTGCGCTAGGGTTAGGCTAAGGTTAGGGTTAGCAAAAAAGAAGCAAGACAAAAATATATCTCATACCCTACCATAATTATATATAAATGTAAAGCAAAATTGCATAATAAATATAGGGTACTTAGTGAACTATTTTTGATCAAAAAAAGTATACAAGCCGTCCCACCAGCGGCAAGGTGACCCTAAATTGGGACGGTACCTATACTGCCTATATTAAAAACCTTACTGTATATCAAAGTTGAAGTAATGCATATAAAAGGGTAGACAAATAGGACCGGGTCCCAACTCCAGACCACCTAGGCCCGTGGTAAGCTACATATATACCAATCAGCTCAACAAAGGGCATGCCACACCCTTAAATTGCACAGAATGCAAACAAGTCAAAAAACCAGACAATGTGAACTGAGGTCTAAGATGGCAGACATACAAGAAACAGAGGCATGTTCACACTAGCAAAAAAGAAGCAAGACAAAAATATATCTCATACCCTACCATAATTATATATAAATGTAAAGCAAAATTGCATAATAAATATAGGGTACTTAGTGAACTATTTTTGATCAAAAAAAGTATACAAGCCGTCCCACCAGCGGCAAGGTGACCCTAAATTGGGACGGTACCTATACTGCCTATATTAAAAACCTTACTGTATATCAAAGTTGAAGTAATGCATATAAAAGGGTAGACAAATAGGACCGGGTCCCAACTCCAGACCACCTAGGCCCGTGGTAAGCTACATATATACCAATCAGCTCAACAAAGGGCATGCCACACCCTTAAATTGCACAGAATGCAAACAAGTCAAAAAACCAGACAATGTGAACTGAGGTCTAAGATGGCAGACATACAAGAAACAGAGGCATGTTCACACTAGCAAAAAAGAAGCAAGACAAAAATATATCTCATACCCTACCATAATTATATATAAATGTAAAGCAAAATTGCATAATAAATATAGGGTACTTAGTGAACTATTTTTGATCAAAAAAAGTATACAAGCCGTCCCACCAGCGGCAAGGTGACCCTAAATTGGGACGGTACCTATACTGCCTATATTAAAAACCTTACTGTATATCAAAGTTGAAGTAATGCATATAAAAGGGTAGACAAATAGGACCGGGTCCCAACTCCAGACCACCTAGGCCCGTGGTAAGCTACATATATACCAATCAGCTCAACAAAGGGCATGCCACACCCTTAAATTGCACAGAATGCAAACAAGTCAAAAAACCAGACAATGTGAACTGAGGTCTAAGATGGCAGACATACAAGAAACAGAGGCATGTTCACACTAGCAAAAAAGAAGCAAGACAAAAATATATCTCATACCCTACCATAATTATATATAAATGTAAAGCAAAATTGCATAATAAATATAGGGTACTTAGTGAACTATTTTTGATCAAAAAAAGTATACAAGCCGTCCCACCAGCGGCAAGGTGACCCTAAATTGGGACGGTACCTATACTGCCTATATTAAAAACCTTACTGTATATCAAAGTTGAAGTAATGCATATAAAAGGGTAGACAAATAGGACCGGGTCCCAACTCCAGACCACCTAGGCCCGTGGTAAGCTACATATATACCAATCAGCTCAACAAAGGGCATGCCACACCCTTAAATTGCACAGAATGCAAACAAGTCAAAAAACCAGACAATGTGAACTGAGGTCTAAGATGGCAGACATACAAGAAACAGAGGCATGTTCACACTAGCAAAAAAGAAGCAAGACAAAAATATATCTCATACCCTACCATAATTATATATAAATGTAAAGCAAAATTGCATAATAAATATAGGGTACTTAGTGAACTATTTTTGATCAAAAAAAGTATACAAGCCGTCCCACCAGCGGCAAGGTGACCCTAAATTGGGACGGTACCTATACTGCCTATATTAAAAACCTTACTGTATATCAAAGTTGAAGTAATGCATATAAAAGGGTAGACAAATAGGACCAGGTCCCAACTCCAGACCACCTAGGCCCGTGGTAAGCTACATATATACCAATCAGCTCAACAAAGGGCATGCCACACCCTTAAATTGCACAGAATGCAAACAAGTCAAAAAACCAGACAATGTGAACTGAGGTCTAAGATGGCAGACATACAAGAAACAGAGGCATGTTCACACTAGCAAAAAAGAAGCAAGATAAAAATATATCTCATACCCTACCATAATTATATATAAATGTAAAGCAAAATTGCATAATAAATATAGGGTACTTAGTGAACTATTTTTGATCAAAAAAAGTATACAAGCCGTCCCACCAGCGGCAAGGTGACCCTAAATTGGGACGGTACCTATACTGCCTATATTAAAAACCTTACTGTATATCAAAGTTGAAGTAATGCATATAAAAGGGTAGACAAATAGGACCGGGTCCCAACTCCAGACCACCTAGGCCCGTGGTAAGCTACATATATACCAATCAGCTCAACAAAGGGCATGCCACACCCTTAAATTGCACAGAATGCAAACAAGTCAAAAAACCAGACAATGTGAACTGAGGTCTAAGATGGCAGACATACAAGAAACAGAGGCATGTTCACACTAGCAAAAAAGAAGCAAGACAAAAATATATCTCATACCCTACCATAATTATATATAAATGTAAAGCAAAATTGCATAATAAATATAGGGTACTTAGTGAACTATTTTTGATCACTTTTTTTTTTTGTATACTTTTTTTGATCAAAAATAGTTCACTAAGTACCCTATATTTATTATGCAATTTTGCTTTACATTTATATATAATATGGAAAATGAATAGCATTACTGCTGTAAATAAATGAGAAATCTTAGCGCATAAATTGGTTTTAAATGCATCAGGATCTGTCTTTCCCACACATAAGCAGACGGAGGTCTCTTAGAGAGGTATTCACATTGGTAGGTCCTGACATCGAGAAACGCCTTACCGCGGCTGTCAGGTACACATGAATTGGCCAATTTATGCGCTAAGATTTCTCATTTATTTACAGCAGTAATGCTATTCATTTTCCATACTTCATATTTCATGCGCTAAAAAAAATTTCCAAAAATTTTTCATTTATTTCTATTTTTTACAGCAGTTATGCTATTCATATTTCATATTTCACATCTATATATTCAGTGTTACAGTGTGCTACTTTATTTGTTCATTATATATGGAGGTAGCTGCTCTTAGTAAGCACCTGTTCACACCTAGTTTTTGTAGTGGAAGTGCCGTCATTCTCTTCATTACTAGATTTAGCGTTGACTGAGCACTCCACCCCCACCCCCATGCCGCAGGTGGTTTTAAATGCATCAGGATCTGTCTTTCCCACACATAAGCAGACGGAGGTCTCTTAGAGAGGTATTCACATTGGTAGGTCCTGACATCGAGAAACGCCTTACCGCGGCTGTCAGGTACACATGAATTGGCCAGTTTATGCGCTAAGATTTCTCATTTATTTACAGCAGTAATGCTATTCATTTTCCATACTTCATATTTCATGCGCTAAAAAAAATTTCCAAAAATTTTTCATTTATTTCTATTTTTTACAGCAGTTATGCTATTGATATTTCATATTTCACATCTATATATTCAGTGTTACAGTGTGCTACTTTATTTGTTCATTATATATGGAGGTAGCTGCTCTTAGTAAGCACCTGTTCACACCTAGTTTTTGTAGTGGAAGTGCCGTCATTCTCTTCATTACTAGATTTAGCGTTGACTGAGCACTCCACCCCCACCCCCATGCCGCAGGTGGTTTTAAATGCATCAGGATCTGTCTTTCCCACACATAAGCAGACGGAGGTCTCTTAGAGAGGTATTCACATTGGTAGGTCCTGACATCGAGAAACGCCTTACCGCGGCTGTCAGGTACACATGAATTGGCCAGTTTATGCGCTAAGATTTCTCATTTATTTACAGCAGTAATGCTATTCATTTTCCATACTTCATATTTCATGCGCTAAAAAAAATTTCCAAAAATTTTTCATTTATTTCTATTTTTTACAGCAGTTATGCTATTGATATTTCATATTTCACATCTATATATTCAGTGTTACAGTGTGCTACTTTATTTGTTCATTATATATGGAGGTAGCTGCTCTTAGTAAGCACCTGTTCACACCTAGTTTTTGTAGTGGAAGTGCCGTCATTCTCTTCATTACTAGATTTAGCGTTGACTGAGCACTCCACCCCCACCCCCATGCCGCAGGTGGTTTTAAATGCATCAGGATCTGTCTTTCCCACACATAAGCAGACGGAGGTCTCTTAGAGAGGTATTCACATTGGTAGGTCCTGACATCGAGAAACGCCTTACCGCGGCTGTCAGGTACACATGAATTGGCCAATTTATGCGCTAAGATTTCTCATTTATTTACAGCAGTAATGCTATTCATTTTCCATACTTCATATTTCATGCGCTAAAAAAAATTTCCAAAAATTTTTCATTTATTTCTATTTTTTACAGCAGTTATGCTATTCATATTTCATATTTCACATCTATATATTCAGTGTTACAGTGTGCTACTTTATTTGTTCATTATATATGGAGGTAGCTGCTCTTAGTAAGCACCTGTTCACACCTAGTTTTTGTAGTGGAAGTGCCGTCATTCTCTTCATTACTAGATTTAGCGTTGACTGAGCACTCCACCCCCACCCCCATGCCGCAGGTGGTTTTAAATGCATCGGGATCTGTCTTTCCCACACATAAGCAGACGGAGGTCTCTTAGAGAGGTATTCACATTGGTAGGTCCTGACATCGAGAAACACCTTACCGCGGCTGTCAGGTACACATGAATTGGCCAATTTATGCGCTAAGATTTCTCATTTATTTACAGCAGTAATGCTATTCATTTTCCATACTTCATATTTCATGCGCTAAAAAAATTTTCCAAAAATTTTTCATTTATTTCTATTTTTTACAGCAGTTATGCTATTCATATTTCATATTTCACATCTATATATTTAGTGTTACAGTGTGCTACTTTATTTGTTCATTATATATGGAGGTAGCTGCTCTTAGTAAGCACCTGTTCACACCTAGTTTTTGTAGTGGAAGTGCCGTCATTCTCTTCATTACTAGATTTAGCGTTGACTGAGCACTCCACCCCCACCCCCATGCCGCAGGTGGTTTTAAATGCATCAGGATCTGTCTTTCCCACACATAAGCAGACGGAGGTCTCTTAGAGAGGTATTCACATTGGTAGGTCCTGACATCGAGAAACGCCTTACCGCGGCTGTCAGGTACACATGAATTGGCCAATTTATGCGCTAAGATTTCTCATTTATTTACAGCAGTAATGCTATTCATTTTCCATACTTCATATTTCATGCGCTAAAAAAATTTTCCAAAAATTTTTCATTTATTTCTATTTTTTACAGCAGTTATGCTATTGATATTTCATATTTCACATCTATATATTCAGTGTTACAGTGTGCTACTTTATTTGTTCATTATATATGGAGGTAGCTGCTCTTAGTAAGCACCTGTTCACACCTAGTTTTTGTAGTGGAAGTGCCGTCATTCTCTTCATTACTAGATTTAGCGTTGACTGAGCACTCCACCCCCACCCCCATGCCGCAGGTGGTTTTAAATGCATCAGGATCTGTCTTTCCCACACATAAGCAGACGGAGGTCTCTTAGAGAGGTATTCACATTGGTAGGTCCTGACATCGAGAAACGCCTTACCGCGGCTGTCAGGTACACATGAATTGGCCAATTTATGCGCTAAGATTTCTCATTTATTTACAGCAGTAATGCTATTCATTTTCCATACTTCATATTTCATGCGCTAAAAAAAATTTCCAAAAATTTTTCATTTATTTCTATTTTTTACAGCAGTTATGCTATTCATATTTCATATTTCACATCTATATATTCAGTGTTACAGTGTGCTACTTTATTTGTTCATGTCTCTTGTCTGACTGCTTAGGGCGTCGGCGCGGCTTCTGCCTGTTTCTTATAGTTACTGTGTGCACAGTCCTAATGCGTCCTCAGCCTATTGCTGTGAGTCAGTGGATACTTAAACCCCCTCCATCCATTAGGAGGTGCCTGAGCAACACTTTCACTCAGTTTGTCTTTTGCAACTGAGTTGCCAGATCCTGTCCTGACTCTAGTCTGTTTCTGTCACCCTCGGGGCTGAGTACCCAGGACCTCTACCTGTACCTGTGACTTCTAGTCAGTTTCTGCCATCCTGGGGGCTGAGTTCCCAGGCTCATTCCTGTATCTTGTTCCTGGTTCAGATCCTGTCTGAGCAATGTCCTAGTCCATTACTTGTTTGTCTCTATGTCTGTATCTTCCTTCTTTCCTGCAGTATCTGAACCTGCACCTAACTCCAACTCATTGTCTCTGTACTTCTGTTTGTGAGTCTTGTATCCACTCGCTACTTCATTGTAAGTACCTTGTGTGTATCTGGTTCTACTCGTTCTGTTTCCCTCCCTCTGTATCTATCTCCTGTGTTCCAGCTATCTTCTTGTGTTTTCCAGTCTGTTCCATGTGAACAGAGCCCTGTCCTGTCTACCTCTTCTGCGGGTTTTGCTTTGCTCTGCTTGCTCACCGCACCTGCGGTTTTGCTCTGCTTTGCTTGTTCACCGCATCTGCAGTTTTGCTCTGCTTTGCTTGTTCATCGCATCTGCGGGTTTTGCTCTGCTTTGCTTGTTCACCGCATCTCACCCCCTATCTGTCGGTGTCCCCCAAGGTTCAGTTCTAGGACCCCTGCTCTTCTCCAACTACACCTTAGGCCTGGGACAGCTCATAGAGTCTCATGGCTTTCATTAACACCTCTATGCTGACGACGAACAGATCTACCTCTCTGGACCTGATATCACCTCCTTACTAACCAAAATCCCACAATGTCTGTCAGCTATTTCATCCTTCTTCTCTGCTAGCTTTCTAAAACTTAACATGGACAAAACAGAATTCATCATCTTTCCGCCATCTCATTCAACCCCCCCAACTGACCTATCCATCATAGTCAATAGCTGCCCACTCTCCCCAGTCCATCAAGCTCGCTGCCTTGGGGTAACCCTGGACTCTGAACTCTCCTTCAAACCACATATCCAAGCCCTTTCCACTTCCTGCCGACTCCAACTCAAAAATATCTCCCGGATCCGCACATTCCTCAACCATGAATCTGCAAAAACACTTGTGCACGCCCTCATCATCTCCCGCCTTGACTACTGCAACCTCCTGCTCTGTGGCCTCCCTTCCAACACTCTCGCACCCCTCCAATCCATCCTAAACTCTGCTGCCCGACTAATCCACATGTCCCCCCGCTATTTCCCGGCCTCTCCTCTCTGCCAATCTCTTCACTGGCTCCCCATTGCCCAGAGACTCCAGTTCAAAACCCTAACCATGACACACAAAGCCATTCACAACCTCCTCCATATATCTCTGACCTAGTCTCCCGCTACATACCCGCACGCAACCTCCGATCCTCACAAGATCTCCTTCTCTACTCCCCTCTAATCTCCTCCTCCCACAATCGCATACAAAATTTCTCCCGTGCGTCTCCCCTACTCTGGAACTCTCTACCCCAACACATCAGACTCTCGTCGACCGTGGAAACCTTCAAAAAGAGCCTGAAGACCCATCTCTTCCGACAAGCCTACAACCTGCAGTAACCACCACTCCACAAATAAAGCTGCATGACAAGCTCTACCCTCCCTTACTGTATCCTCACCCATCCCTTGTAGACTGTGAGCCCTCGCAGGCAGAGTCCTCGCTCCTCCTGTACCAGTCGCCGTCACTTTGTGCTCAAGATTATTGTAATTGTTCTTGTATGTATACCCCTTTTTCACATGTAAAGTGCCATGGAATAAATGGTGCTATAATAATAAAAAATAAATAAATAATCTGCGGGTTTTGCTCTGCTTTGCTTGTTCCCCGCATCTGCGGTTTAGCTCTGCTTTTCTTGTTCACCGCATCTGCGGTTTTGCTCTGCTTTGCTTGTTCATCGCATCTGCGGGTTTTGTTCTGCTTTGCTTGTTCACCGCATCTGCGGTTTTTGCTCTGCTTTGCTTGTTCAATGCATCTGCGGTTTTTCTCTGCTTTGCTTGTTCACCGCATCTGCGGTTTTGCTCTGCTTTGCTTGTTCACCGCATCTGCGGTTTTGCTTTGCTTGTTCACCACATCTGCGGGTTTTGCTCTGCTTCTTCACCGCATCTGCGGCTTTGCTTTGCTTTGCTTGTTCACCGCATCTGCGGGTTTTGCTCTGCTTTGCTTGTTCACCGCATCTGCGGGTTTTGCTCTGCTTTGCTTGTTCACCGCATCTGCGGTTTTGCTCTGCTTTGCTTGTTCACCGCATCTGCGGGTTTTGCTCTGCTTTGCTTGTTCACCGCATCTGCTGCTTTTGCTCTGCTCTGCTTGTCTACCGCACCTGCGGCTCTGTTTCTGTATCCCAGTCTGTACTGGTCCCTATCCTGCCTACGTTTCTACTTGCCAATACCCGCCTGTCTGCATGTCAGCCGTGCCTCCCTGTGCCCACCTGTCTGCATGCCAGCCGTGCCTGCCAGTACCCACCTGTCTGCATAGCAGCTGTGCCTGTCAATATCCACCTGTCTGCATACCAGCCATGCCTGCAAGTACCCACCAGTCAATATGCCAGTTTAACCTGCCTGTTCCTGCATTCCCCGGTGTGGGTCAACAGCTGTGACCGGGGTCTGACCTGGAGTAGCACCTGGTCTCTCTGCTCGGTTCCTCCCTGGTTCATGGAGTCGACTGAGCCGCCGTGTGACCTTGGTCGGATTGGGTTGATACTTAGTTATGCCCCTCCAGGCACTCCTCGGTTCATGGTATAGTGGGATCACTAATCACACTCATGCCAGTCTGCCCGGGAGCATGCGTAACAGCCTGTGAGATAAGATTCCCGAAGTCTCCGGAATCCAGGTGGGTTGTCTCAAAAAGCGTGTATTGCCACTGGAAATACAAACAGATTGAGTCAATGATGGAGAGGTTTTACTCTTGTCTAGGATGACCTCTCCAAGCGGTCCTAGACATTGGAGTTTCCTGACTTCACTGGGCATGACCGGATCAGATGCTCTTTACTGCCGCAATAGAAGCAACTCCCCTCCGCTCGGCGTATCTCCAAGCAAGACTTGGCCATCTTGGTTTGGTCAACTTGCATGGGCTCGTGCGAGCGTGCCTGGGGAATTGTGGGTTGCGGGACTGGCTTTTGGAAAGTTGGCACGAGACGCGGAAATCTTCTCTACTGGGTTGTCTCCTTGGCACGTTCCAGAAAACGGATGTCAATCTGGGTGGCCAATGACACCAGGTCGTCCAGGGTGGAAGGAATGTCACGACCGGTTAGCTCATCCTTAATCCGTCCGGAAAGACCCTCCCAGAAGACGGGCACCAGGGCCTCGTTGTTACAAGCCAGTTCAGATGCGAGAGTCCGGAAGTGTATGGCATACTGACCTACGGTGAGACTCCCTTGGCGGAGACGGAGAAGAGAGGAGACAGTAGAGGATTTTCATCCTAGTTCATCGAAGACCTTCCGGAAAGCAGCGAGGAAGGTCGGTAGATCAGACACCATGGTGTTCCCTTTCTCCCACAGGTGGTTTAGCCATGCCAGTGCCTCTCCGGTGAGGTGAGACATGATGAAGGCCACCTTGGCCCTGTCGGAGATGAACTGGTGTGCCAAGAGCTCAAAGTGCAGGGTGCACTGGTATATGAAGCCCCGAGATAAGGCGGGGTCACCAGGAAAACGTGGAGGTGCCGAGAGCCGGGGTCCATAGCCGGACGCCATAGCGCCACTGAGTTGAGGTGCCGCCGGATTGGGTGCCGATCGGCTAGAGGCGGACACTGACGTGGTGGACAGCGTGTCCAGGCATGAGTTAACAGTCCGTAGAAAAGACAGGATGGTTTCCTGCTGGGATCTCTGACGTGAGACCTCCTGGTACAGGTCAGAGAGCGAGGGGGCATGGGGGCCACCCGGTTCCATGGCCCGTGCAAACTGTTACGGATCCAGGTGGTGGAACCTCTGTGCTGCGGTGCAAGGAGGGAACAGAGGGGCGTGACTAAGTATCTACTCGGACTGACCAAGGTCGCACGGCGGCTCAATCGACTCCGTGAACCAGGGAGGAACGGGGCAGAGGGACCAGGTGCCACTCTGGGCCAGACCTTGTATGAGAGCAGGTGTCTCCCACGGGTCAGATGGCAGGAACTGACCGGTACAGCAGATGAGCACGGCAGGCAGGCTGACGGGTGGTCCAGGTAGACAAACTGGTGGACACCATGGGCAACTGGCAGGAGCCTCCAGGTAGGCAGACTGGTAGGCACAGCAGGTGACAGGCAGGAGCCTCCAGGTAGGCATACTGGTAGGCACGGCAGGTAGCAGGCAGGAGCCTCCAGATAGGCAGGTTGTTAGGCACGGCAGGTAACAGGCAGGATCCTCCAGGTACAGTAGGCAGGCTGGTAGGCACGGCAGAGAACAGGCTGGAGCCTCCAGGTAGGCAGGCTTGGCAGGTAACAGGCAGGTTACTGGTAAGTTCTTTGAGTAGGCAGACTGGCCGAGCACATAGACAGGCTGGCCGGTTGGACCGTAGGCACACTGTCGGGCTGGAGTGTGTTCCGGCTGGCGGAGACAGGTAGCAGGTAAAGGCTCCGGATAGGTGGACTGGCCGAGCCCATAGACAGACTGGCGGACTGGACTGGAAGCAGACTGGCGGACTGGACTGGAAGCAGACTGTCGGGCTGGACTGGTAGTTAGGCTGGCGGACTGGACTGGTAGTCAGGCTGGCGGACTGGACTGGCAGCGGGACCTGAGGGCTGAAGCAAAGTTTAATACACAGAGCAACAACCTTGCACGGGCACCTCCATTTTGGAGGAGGTGCCTTATATATGGGAAGTCCTCCGGCCATTGGCTGGGGACTCCTTAGGATGGTGCGCGCGGACCCTTTAAGAGGGAGGGAGCACGCGCGCCATAAGCACAGTACCCAGGAAGCTGCGCGCGCCGGCAGCGGCAGTGGAGCAGAAAGACGCCGGGGCAGGAGCGCGGCGGTAAGGGGGACAGCATCTCTGTCTGGCAGAGGGCAGAGACGCCGATGCTACAACGGTGCTATACATAATAAGAGATGCAGGGATTGTCTAACAAACAGGCAATCCCTGCATGTGTTTCAGCTGTGTAACAGCTGCAACACATGCAGCCACGGTGACTCGAACATAGTTGTCGAGCACGCCGAAAATACTCGGTCACTATCTGAGCGTGCTCGGTGAAAGGGTTAACAGCGCGCTCGCTCATCACTAGTTACGACCACTAACAGCTGACTAACTGTCATTATATTTGTGGCCATTTGCTAATATTACTACACGTACTACATATTAGGATAGGAACTTAGAGATGGGAATACTCCTTTAATGACTGTGCTATACATAATAAGGGAGTACATTATACAATAAGGGACGGTGCTGTATATAGTAAGGCTACATTTCTGTATCAGTGTGCTGCTCAATTTTCTTCTTTTCTCGAACAGCACACAGACCCACTGAGTAAGTCCTATTCTGATCTTCAAAATCAGATCAGAAACAGGGCATGCCCCGAGTCTCGCAGACCTCATTCTCGGATCCATGATTTTCACAGATAAGTGAATGGATCTATGAAACCCTGAGTCCATGTGCCATCCAATAAAAAAATCTGGCAGCTCACAGACATTTCACACAAATGTGAGAAAGTGGCCTAAGCAATTTTACAAAGAACAGTATTACTCCAAGTCATACACACCAGAATAAATACTTACATCTCGTCTGATTAGAGCCATTTTCTGTTGTTTCTTCTCAATCTGGTCAGACCTTCATGTCGACATCTTCCAGCCACAACACGTCTTGTCACACTGATCACCGCAGCCCTGAAAATAATAAGGTCACATATATCATATGTATATATATATACACACACACACACACGTCTCCATCACATTCCTCCCCTGAATACAAATATGTATCCCACATATATAATCAGCCACGCACCAGTAAAAATATAAACTGATACGTAATCTAGCTCTGTGCCCCCCCCCATTAACTATAATTTCCGGAGCCCAATAAATAAATATTAGTCAGGGTCTAACATTCCCCCAACTAATTCCAAGGCTATGTGCACATGTTGCATCAAATACGTATCATTTTACTGTACCAGCAAATTGAATGTGAATCCTGAAGTCATGCACACGCTGCCTATTTTTTCCTTACAGATTTGCAGCAGATTCAAATCTGCATAATGTCAATTCTTGCAGCATATTTCACCCATTCCAATGAGTGGAGAAAAATCTGCAACAAAATCGCCTTTTAAAAGCACAGCAAAAAAGCGTATTTTATGCAACGTTTTTCCTGCCAACACATTAGGCAGTAGAATTTTCTGCTGGAAATCCTGAATGTGTGCACATAGTCTTAGTCCCTGCCCTGCGTCCATCCCCCCATTCATTATACAGTAGTGTTCAAAATAATAGCAGTCTAATATGACTAATCAGATTAATCACTGTTTTTGGTATAAATTATATTACCACATATCAAACAATTTACCAGTTGGTGCAGTAGATTAAGAAAACCAACAGACTCGGCATTCATGATCTGCATGTTTTTGAGTCTGTGTATTTTAATAATTAATTGAAAGGGGGTGTGCTCAAAATAAATAACATTGTGGAGTTCAATTAGTCAGGTCAATCATTCTGTGAAGAAAAAGGTGTGAATCAGGTGGCCCTTATATAAGGATGAAGCCAGCACTTGTTGTACATGCATTTCTCCTTGAAAGCCTGAGAAATATGGGTTGTTCGAGACATTGTTCAGAAGAACAGCGTACTTTGATTAAAAAGTTGATTGGAGAGGGTAAAACTTTTAAACAAGTGCAGACAATGATAGGCTGTTCAGCTAAAATGATCTCCAATAGTTTAAAATGGATCGAAGAATAGCCATAATGGCAAAGGCACAGCCAATGATCAGCAAGTTACCTATGAGTACTATGACAGTTAGAAGAGGCTAATCTCTTAGCAAGAAGTCCCTGCAAAGTCCCATTGTTAAGAAAAACACATGTACTGAAACGGATACAATTTGCAAAAGAACACATCAACTTGCCTAAAGAGAAATGGAGAAACATTGTCGACTGATGAAAGTAAAATTGTTCTTTTTCCGTCCAAGGGCCGCAGACAGTTCGTCAGACGACCTTTAAACTCTGAATTCAAGCTCCCATTCTGCCTCCACATCTCCTCTACATTCTGCCCCCATTTTCTTGCTCCATCCAGCCCCCATGTGTCTCCTCTCCATTTTGCCCCATGTGTCAGCTCCCATTCTCCCCCCCATGTCATCTTCCATTCTACCCCAATGTCTCATCTCCTATTCTGCCTACCATGTGTCATATCCCATTCTGCCCCCATGTATCATCTCCCATTCTGCTCTCATGTAACATCTCCCATTCTGCCCCCCATTTCTCATCTCCCATTCTGCCCTCAAGTGTCATCTCCCATTCTGCTTCCATGTCTCAGCTCCCATTCTGCCCCCCATGTCTCATCTCCCATTCTGACCCCCATGTCTCATCTCCCATTCTTCCCCCCTGTCTCAGCTTCCATTCTGCACACCCATGTGTTAGCTCCCATTCTGACCCCCATGTGTCAGCTCCCATTCTGACCTTCATGTCTCATCTCCCATTTTTCCCCCATGTCTCATCTCCCATTCAGCTCCCATGTCTCATCTCCCATTCTGGCTCCCATTTCTCATCTCCCATTCTGACCCCCATGTGTCATCCCCCATTCTGCTTACATGTCTCATCTCCCATTCTGCCTTCCATGTGTCATCTCCCATTCTGCCCCCCGTCTCATCTCCCATTCTGCCTACCAAGTGTCATCTCCCATTCTTCCTCCATGTGCCATCTCCCATTCTGCCCCGCATGTCTCATCTCCCCTTCTGCCCCTTGTCTCAGTTCCCATTCTGCCTCCACGGCTCCTCTACATTTTGCCATCATTTTTTTGCTCCATCCAGCCCCCATGTGTCTCCTCTCCATTTTGCCCCATGTGTCAGCTCCCATTCTGCCCCATGTATCATCTCCCAGTCTGTCCCCCATGTCATCTCCCATTCTGCCCCCATATCTCATCTCCCATTATGCCTACCATGTGTCACCTCCCATTCTGCTTCCATGTGTCATCTCCCATTCCGCCCCCCATGTCTCATCTCCCATTCTGCCCCATGTGTCATCTCCCATTCTGCTTACATGTCTCATCTCCCATTCTGCCTTCCATGTGTCATCTCCCATTCTGCCCCCGTCTCATCTCCCATTCTGCCTACCATGTGTCATCTCCCATTCTTCCCCCATGTGTCATCTCCCATTCTGCCCCCCATGTCTCATCTCCCATTCTGCCCAATGTTTCAGCTCCCATTCTGCCTCCACGTCTCCTCTACATTCTGCCCCCATTTTTTTTGCTCCATCCAGCTCCCATGTGTCTTCTCTCCATTTTGCCCCATGTGTCAGCTCCCATTCTGCCCCATGTATCATCTCCCATTCTGCCCCCCATGTCATCTCCCATTCTGCCCCCATGTCGCATCTCCCATTCTGCCTATCATGTGTCATCTTCCATTCTGCTTCCATGTGTCATCTCCCATTCTGCCCCGCATGTATCATTTCCCATTCTGCCCCCTATGTCTCATCTCCCATTCTGCTCCCATGTGTCAGCTCCCATGTGTCATCTCCCATTCTGCTTCCATGTGTCATCTCCATTCTGCCCCCCATGTCTCATCTCCCATTCTGACCTCCATGTCTCATCTCCCATTCTGACCTTCATGTCTCATCTCCCAATCTGCCCCCATGTGTCAACTCCCATTCTGGTTCTCATGTCTCATCTCCTATTCTGTCCTCATGTGTCATCTCCCATTCTTCTCCCATGTCTCAGCTCCCATTCTGCCTCCACGTCTCCTCTACATTCTGCCCCCATTTTAATGCTCCATCCAGCCCCCTTGTGTCTCCTCCCCATTTTGCCCCATGTGTCAGCTCCCATTCTGCCCCATGTATCATCTCCCATTCTGCCCCCATGTCATCTCCCATTCTGCCCCCATGTCATCTCCCATTCTGCCCCCATGTCTCATCTCCCATTCTGCTTCCATGTGTCATCTCCCATTCTGCTTCCATGTGTCATCTCCCATTCCGCCCCCCATGTCTCATCTCCCATTCTGCCCCATGTGTCATCTCCCATTCTGCCCCCATGTATCATCTCCCATTCTGCTCTCATGTATCATCTCCCATTCTGCCCCCCATTTCTCATCTCCCATTCTGCCCTCAAGTGTCATCTCCCATTCTGCTTCCATGTCTCAGCTCCCATTCTGCCCCCCATGTCTCATCTCCCATTCTGACCCCCATGTCTCATCTCCCCTTCTGCCCCTTGTCTCAGTTCCCATTCTGCCTCCACGGCTCCTCTACATTTTGCCCTCATTTTTTTGCTCCATCCAGCCCCCCTGTGTCTCCTCTCCATTTTGCCCCATGTGTCAGCTCCCATTCTGCCCCATGTATCATCTCCCATTCTGCCCCCCATGTCTCATCTCCCATTCTGCCCCCCATGTCTCATCTCCCATTCTGACCCCCATGTCTCATCTCCCATTCTTCCCCCCTGTCTCAGCTTCCATTCTGCACACCCATGTGTTAGCTCCCATTCTGACCCCCATGTGTCAGCTCCCATTCTGACCTTCATGTCTCATCTCCCATTCTTCCCCCATGTCTCATCTCCCATTCAGCCCCCATGTCTCATCTCCCATTCTGGCTCCCATTTCTCATCTCCCATTCTGCCTCATGTGTCATCTCCCATTCTGTTACATGTTTCATCTCCCATTCTGCCTTCCATGTGTCATCTCCCATTCTGCCCCCCGTCTCATCTCCCATTCTGCCTACCAAGTGTCATCTCCCATTCTTCCTCCATGTGCCATCTCCCATTTTGCCCCGCATGTCTCATCTCCCCTTCTGCCCCATGTCTCAGTTCCCATTCTGCCTCCACGGCTCCTCTACATTTTGCCCTCATTTTTTTGCTCCATCCAGCCCCCATGTGTCTCCTCTCCATTTTGCCCCATGTGTCAGCTCCCATTCTGCCCCATGTATCATCTCCCAGTCTGTCCCCCATGTCATCTCCCATTCTGCCCCCATATCTCATCTCCCATTATGCCTACCATGTGTCACCTCCCATTCTGCTTCCATGTGTCATCTCCCATTCCGCCCCCCATGTCTCATCTCCCATTCTGCCCCATGTGTCATCTCCCATTCTGCTTACATGTCTCATCTCCCATTCTGCCTTCCATGTGTCATCTCCATTCTGCCCCCCATGTCTCATCTCCCATTCTGACCTCCATGTCTCATCTCCCATTCTGACCTTCATGTCTCATCTCCCAATTTGCCCCCATGTGTCAACTCCCATTCTGGTTCTCATGTCTCATCTCCCATTCTGTCCTCATGTGTCATCTCCCATTCTTCTCCCATGTCTCAGCTCCCATTCTGCCTCCACGTCTCCTCTACATTCTGCCCCCATTTTTTTGCTCCATCCAGCCCCCTTGTGTCTCCTCCCCATTTTGCCCCATGTGTCAGCTCCCATTCTGCCCCATGTATCATCTCCCATTCTGCCCCCATGTCATCTCCCATTCTGCCCCCATGTCTCATCTCCCATTCTGCCTACCATGTGTCATCTCCCATTTTGCCACCCATGTATCATCTCCCATTCTGCCCCCCATGTGTCATCTCCCATTCTGCCTCCATGTGTCATCTTCCATTCTGCCCCCATGTCTCATCTCCCACTCTGGCACCCATGTTTCATCTCCCATTCTGCCCCATGTCTCATCTCTCATTCTGCTTCCTTGTCTCATCTCTCATTCTGCCCCTGACGCGCCCCCTGGGCCAGTGCTGTTTGGGGATTACCCGGAGCCGGATCTGATGGGGGTTGTAGTCTCCGAGTGGCGGCGACCCGGTCCGTGCCCAGGGTGTCAAACTCAGTGTGTGGCAGTCTTTACAGATGTTATTAGTTGTTCTTAGTGTCGACTACGCCACCCGTTGATTTGCGGTCAAAAGGCCGCCGCTGCAGCAGGGTCCGCTGAGGCTGGTGGTATGTGTGCAGCTGTGGTAGTATAACCCCCAACGGGAGGGGTATAGCCTCAGGGGGTCAGGTGTAGAGGATGGTGGTAGTGGTGGTGCAGTGTGGATGGTAAGAAGACTCAGAGTCGGGCTGTGCAGTTCAGGGTTTTTACTTACTGCTGTTCTGTTGGTCACTCTGGCCTTGAGTGACCGCCCGAGCCGTGCTGCGTCCACCAGGTCCTGGACTCGGCCAACCCCCAAGCAATTCTGGAGCGTGGTCCTGAGCTCCCTTTCTGACTGTCCTCTCTACTGGCCGTTCCCACCAGGGGTCCACTTATGTCCGGCTCCCTCGGGTCTCCTATTGGGTGAACCTTCTTTGGCTTCCCTGACCCTATGCTCGGTGTGCCTTCTTAGTGGACTTGGTGAGGGGCTGCTCCACATGTAATGTCGCAGCCTCCGGTTCTTAGTTGAGGGTTGTTTCTCTCCTCCACTAATTTGGGATCCGGTTCCCTTGCGTGCCAACCCTTCACCCTTCTGGTTGTATACTGGGTTCTTGGGGTTCCTTCTTCTCCCCCTCTGGGTCCTTCTCTTCTCCTCTCTCTCTGCAGGCGCTCCTGGACCTCTCTCAGGACTGACTAACCCTCTACAGAAGACTGACCCTGATCTAAGATGGTGCCCACCTTATATACTCCCTCTATGTGTGAACCCAGGTGACCAGCACCCAATGGGCTCCTAGCTTTACCCAGACTACTCCCCCTATCTGCCCCTACACCACTGGGATGTTCCACCCCCCTCCCACTCCAGCCAGGGACAGACGCTGTCGTACCTGCACATATACTGGTGGGAGTACCGTTGATCTGTCCCCCGGAAATGGGATGTATGTAGTGTATGCAGCTAACTGAGCTCAGTCCCACACTCCATCCTTACCCGGGAGTGGAATACCACACCTCTGGCTTGAGGTGTAATACCCCTGTAGCAGCCGAATCCTCAGGGTGCTACATTCCCCCCTGGTAAATCACAGCACGTCCTCGGGCTGTAAAAGAATAAAACATCCATAAACATACAATTTTTTCATAACAACATAAACATATAAAACATTATATATATTATCAGCAAAAACTTTTTATATAAAACTTTCTTGTTCCTCCGGCCACGGTGCAACTTGTGACCGGTTAAAGTGCGACAGTCTCTTGTAGAATAACACAGCTTTCCTATAAAACCAATAAGGGGCGCCTTAAAAAAAGCGCAACTATATACAAGGGGAAATATGGCCGCTCTCAGTCCTCGGCCAGGTATTAGGAAAGGAATGACCGCTCTCAGTCCTCGGTCAGTGGGAATAGGGACACACGGGTTTCAGTTCAATTTGCTGGTCCCAACGGGGACTATATTTTAACTAGCAGCAGTAACAGTTCTTATACCCTGACGGGTAACTATGTACAGTCTCTTTACCGTACTTTAATGACGGCGTACTCCTGCTCCTTCTTCAGACCCGTCCGGGTCCTCTTGCTCCTCCTCACCCCGCAGCTCCTCCTCCGTCAGGCGATGCACATGGAGGGCGTAGGGTCCTTTGGCACATTTGTGCCGGGTGAATGTGACCTCATCCCCTACATACAGGTCACGACCTCTGTGTCCCTCCGGCAGATGGCTTTCTACGTCTCTGCGGGTGACAAAGACGTCGCCGGGGGTGTGATGATCCCTGATGAAACCCCAACCGTGCTGCAGTTGGAATTTAATTACAGTCCCGGTGGCACGGGGACCGTGGGCTGCACGGGGGTTCCTCCTGGTCCGGCTCTTCTGCTGTGCGCTCTGTTCCTGCAGCCGCTGCTCTCGAACCCGCCTCTCTCTCCTCTCCCGGTCGAAGACCTCTAACTGCTGCCGGCAGCACTCCGCACGTTCAGCTGCGGCCGCCCGCGTTTCTTGGGTGAATCCCATGAGGTCTCCTCCGGTGGGGTCCCACTCGAACTGCGCTTCTTCTAGCGGGAGCGGGGTCCTCTTAACGGGCTTCAGAGCCGGAATCAGGGGCTCGCACAGGGGCCTTGCTTTTTGGAGTTCCAGTTGGTAGTACTCCGGTGGCCATATAAAGGGCTGCCCATCCGGGCAAGTGTGCTGGGCAAACAAGTCTTCACCCAGGTGCGGCACTCTAGATGTTGAGGGCGCGGTGGTGGAAGCGGCGCCCGGGTTCGCCAGGCCTTGCGACCAGGCCTGGGGTACCCTGAACGTAAAGGGCACCGTGAAGACGGCGGCGCCCGGGGTTACTTGGCCCAGCGATCAGGCCGGTGGCTCAGTGGAGGTAGAGGGCGCTGTTGGTACTGCGGCGCCCGGGGGTACTAGACCTTGCGACCAGGCCGGTGGTGTTTCCTGCTTTGCCGCGCTCAGGGTTGAGGCGCGTGACGTCACAGGGGTCGCGGCCGCGGCTTCTGCTTGAGGCCTTGTCTGGAGCGGTGACGGTGCAGCGACGGGCACGGCAGGGGGAATTTCGGGCTCTGCGACGGGGAGCTGGGGCAGGCACGCGGTTTCTCGGCTCGGGGTAGTGACGTCCCCTTTACCTGCCTCCGTCCGTTCAGCTCCCTCCTCGGCACTGTCTCCGGCCTTCACTCCTTCTGCACCATCCTCAGAGGCGGTCTGTCTCCTCGTCTCGGGTGGCGTGCTTCGCTGGCAGGTTCTTGCCTGCAGGGCCATCTCTCGGCTCCACTCCGTCAGCGTCTCTCGCTGCACCTGGGCCATCCTCCGTGCGAGGCGCTCCAGCGCGGTCTGCGCACACTCCCGGTCTTGGGGGAGCTGTGCTAGGATCTCCACTAGGCCTAGTGGGGTTGTTGCTTGCAGCAGGCTCCTGACCACAGGGTCGGTGCTGCCTGACTCTCCCTCCATCTCCGGGTACGACTTCTCTGGACTCCTCTCCAGACTTCTTGTCTCCGGGTGCGCTCTCTCCAGACTCCTCCAGGCTGCACCCATCTTCGTTCTTTTGTTCTGTCTCCGCCCACATTGAGGATGGTCCCGGGGCAACTTAGTGATTGTCAGTTCCAGGGGCAGTTCTCTCACGCTGATGGACACTTCTATCATCACAGTCTCTGTTAGTGGTGGCGGTTTCTGCTTTTGGCGCCATTCCTGGACCTGGCCCACGATGGGAGGTGGCCTCTTGCCACCCTCTGGCACGCCCATAATGGCGTCTGCTCTTCCAAGGCGGGAAATCTTCTGGAAATGGCGGGAATCGTCTCCCAGTGGCGGGAAACTCCGTAGATGGCGGGAAAAAGCTGCAGATGGCGGGCAACCGGCGGGAAACGATCCGTGATGGCGTCCGATGGCGGGGACCCTCTGGAATCGGCGGGAGACTTCTTTTGGAGGTAACTTTAAACTTTTCTTCAGGCACGCAGTACCCGGTGGTTGCGGGCACGAAATCCTGCCGACTACGCCAAAGTTGACGCGCCCCCTGGGCCAGTGCTGTTTGGGGATTACCCGGAGCCGGATCTGATGGGGGTTGTAGTCTCCGAGTGGCGGCGACCCGGTCCGTGCCCAGGGTGTCAAACTCAGTGTGTGGCAGTCTTTACAGATGTTATTAGTTGTTCTTAGTGTCGACTACGCCACCCGTTGATTTGCGGTCAAAAGGCCGCCGCTGCAGCAGGGTCCGCTGAGGCTGGTGGTATGTGTGCAGCTGTGGTAGTATAACCCCCAACGGGAGGGGTATAGCCTCAGGGGGTCAGGTGTAGAGGATGGTGGTAGTGGTGGTGCAGTGTGGATGGTAAGAAGACTCAGAGTCGGGCTGTGCAGTTCAGGGTTTTTACTTACTGCTGTTCTGTTGGTCACTCTGGCCTTGAGTGACCGCCCGAGCCGTGCTGCGTCCACCAGGTCCTGGACTCGGCCAACCCCCAAGCAATTCTGGAGCGTGGTCCTGAGCTCCCTTTCTGACTGTCCTCTCTACTGGCGGTTCCCACCAGGGGTCCACTTATGTCCGGCTCCCTCGGGTCTCCTATTGGGTGAACCTTCTTTGGCTTCCCTGACCCTATGCTCGGTGTGCCTTCTTAGTGGACTTGGTGAGGGGCTGCTCCACATGTAATGTCGCAGCCTCCGGTTCTTAGTTGAGGGTTGTTTCTCTCCTCCACTAATTTGGGATCCGGTTCCCTTGCGTGCCAACCCTTCACCCTTCTGGTTGTATACTGGGTTCTTGGGGTTCCTTCTTCTCCCCCTCTGGGTCCTTCTCTTCTCCTCTCTCTCTGCAGGCGCTCCTGGACCTCTCTCAGGACTGACTAACCCTCTACAGAAGACTGACCCTGATCTAAGATGGTGCCCACCTTATATACTCCCTCTATGTGTGAACCCAGGTGACCAGCACCCAATGGGCTCCTAGCTTTACCCAGACTACTCCCCCTATCTGCCCCTACACCACTGGGATGTTCCACCCCCCTCCCACTCCAGCCAGGGACAGACGCTGTCGTACCTGCACATATACTGGTGGGAGTACCGTCGATCTGTCCCCCGGAAATGGGATGTATGTAGTGTATTGCAGCTAACTGAGCTCAGTCCCACATTCCATCCTTACCCGGGAGTGGAATACCACACCTCTGGCTTGAGGTGTAATACCCCTGTAGCAGCCGAATCCTCAGGGTGCTACACCCCCATGTGTCATCTCCCATTCTGCCCCCCATGTCTCATCTCCCATTCTGTCCCCATATATCATCTCCCATTTTGCCCCCATGTCTCATCTCCCATTCTGCCCCCATGTCTCATCTCCCATTCTGCCCCAGGTGTCATCTCCATCCTGCCCCCTTGTCTCATCTCCCATCCTGCCCCATGTGTCACCTCCATCCTGCCCCCTTGTCTCATCTCCCATCCTGCCCCATGTGTCATCTCATAGAATCATAGAATCATAGAAAGGTAGAGTTGGAAGGGACCTCCTGGGTCATCTGGTCCAACCCCCTGCTCAAAGCAGGATTCACTAAATCATCTCAGACAGATGTCTGTCCAGCCTCTGTTTGAAGACGTCCATTGAAGGGGAACTCACCACCTCTCGTGGCAGCCTGTTCCACTCATTAATCACCCTAACTGTCAAAAAGTTTTTTCTAATATCTAATCTGTGTCTCCTCCCATTTAGTTTCATCCCATTGCTTCTAGTCTTTCCTTGTGCAAATGAGAATAAAGATGATCCTTCTACAATGTGACAGCCCTTGACATATTTGTAGACAGCTATTAAGTCTCCTCTCAGTCTTCTTTTTTGCAAGCTAAACATTCCCAAATCCTGCAACCGTTCCTCATAGGACATGGTTTGCAGACCAGTCACCATTCTGGTCGCTCTTCTCTGAACTTGCTCCAGTTTGTCGATGTCTTTTTTAAAATGTGGTGCCCAAAACTGTACACAGTATTCCAGATGAGGTCTGACCAAAGAGGAGTAAAGACCGATAATGACTTCACGTGATCTAGACTGTATGCTTCTGTTAATACATCCCAGAATTGTATTTGCCTTTTTTGCTGCTGCATCACACTGTTGACTCATGTTCAGTCTATGATCTATTAGTATACCTAAGTCTTTTTCACATGTACTGTTGCTTAGCTCTATTCCTCCCATTCTGTATATGCTTTTTTCATTTTTATTGCCCAGATGTAGTACTTTGCATTTTTCCCTGTTAAAAACCATTCTGTTAGTTACTGCCCACTGCTCCAGTTTATTTAGGTCTTTTTGAATCCTCTCTCTCTCTTCTCTAGTATTAGCTATCCCTCCTAGCTTTGTGTCATCAGCAAATTTAATCAGTTTACCCTCAATTCCTTCATCTAAATCATTGATAAAGATGTTGAACAATACAGGTCCCAGGACGGAGCCCTGTGGTACCCCACTTGAGACATTCATCCAGCTGGATGTGAAGCCATTTACAACCACCCTTTGAGTCCGATCACTAAGCCAGTTATGAATCCACCTAACAGTTGCCTGGTCCATTGCATACTTGGTCATTTTTTCAATAAGGATGGTGTGAAATACTTTGTCAAATGCTTTGCTGAAGTCAAGATATACTATATCTACAGCATTTCCCTGATCCACCCAGTCAGTGATTCTGTCATAGAAGGAAATTAAGTTAGTCTGACATGACTTGTTAGTTACAAACCCATGCTGACTCTGGTTAATCACTTCATTCTTATCCATGTGCTTACGTACATGTTGTTTAATAATTTGTTCAAAGATCTTTCCTGGTATAGAAGTCAGACTCACCGGCCTATAGTTCCCTGGGTCCACCTTCTTCCCCTTTTTGAAGATAGGAACAACATTTGCTCTTCTCCAGTCTTCTGGGACTTCTCCTGTTCTCCAAGAATTTTCAAAGATTATGGAGAGTGGTTCTAAAATTTCTTCTATGATCTCCTTCAGTACTCTGGGGTGTAATTCATCTGGACCTGGAGACTTGAACTCATTTATGTTAGCTAAATATTCCCTCACAATCTTTCTGTTTACAGATAACTTGGATTCCTCTATTCCTTTAAAAGGACAGTGAAGATCAGTTGATGTTACATTTTCTTTCTGAGAGAAAACAGATGCAAAATAGGAATTAAAAAGTTCGGCCTTCTCAACATCCTCTCTTACCATTTCTCCATTTTCATCCTGTAAAAATCCTATAGCATCTTTGACTTTTCTTTTACTTTTGACATACCCCCAAAATCCTTTTTTATTGCTTTTGACATCTCGTGCAAGCCTTAATTCATTGTCAGCTTTAGCTAACCTGATACGTGCCCTGCAGGTTCTGCAGACTGCATTATAATCTTCTTTAGATATGCCTCCCTCTTTCCATTTAATAAACATTTCTTTCTTTCTTTTTAGCATGTGTTTAAGTTCTGTGTTCATCCATCCTGGTTTCCTTAAATGCTTCCCATTCTTCCTACTTTTCGGGATTGTTAACGATTGTGCTTTGAGAATCTCATTTTTAAAAATTTCCCATCCTTCCTGGACATTTTTGTCCTTAAGGACATCCAGCCATTGGATCCCTCCTATTCTCTTTCTGAGTCTCTTAAAATCTGCCTTTCTGAAATCTAACCTTGAAGTTTGAGTCTTCACATGTCTTCCTCCTCTAGTTATCCAAAATTCTATAATAACATGATCGCTGCCTCCTAGCGTCCCAGCCACCTTTACCTCCTCAACCATTTCCTCCCTGTTTATAAGGATTAGATCCAAAGTAGCAGATCCCCTTGTTTTCTCCTCTACCTTTTGGAAGATAAAGTTGTCAGCAAGAGAGGATAAGAATTTGCTTGACCTGTTAGTTTTACTTGAGAGAAATTCCCAACAAATGTCTGGATAGTTGAAATCTCCCATGACCACTACGTCATATTTTTTGGAGAACTTGGTCATTTGATACATAAAGAGTTCATCCATATCTTCAGCTTGCCCAGGTGGCCTGTAGTAAATGCCTACAATGGTGTCCTTTCCGTTGTTCTCTCCTTGTATTCTTACCCAAACAGTTTCCACAGAACTCCCAGTCTCTGAAGCTTCAATCTCTGTGCAGATATACGCTTTTCTAACATACAATGCGACACCTCCTCCTCGTTTATCAAGTCTGTTTCTTGCAAATAAGTTGCATCCTTTTAGCCTTTTATTCCAATCATGTGTATTGTCCCACCAAGTTTCAGTGATTCCAATGACATCATATTCCTTTTCCTGCGTTAGTAGTTCCAATTCTCCTTGTTTGTTGCCCATGCTTTGTGCATTTGTATAAAAACATTTTAGTTTGTGATTGGTTTCTCTTCCTCCCATATTTTTATTATTTAAATTGTTTTGTCTTTGTTCTTCCTTTCCACTTCCAGTAGCAGAGATCTCAATAGTATTTGTCAGCTGTATGGCTTTTTCTGGCCTTTTGCTTCCCTTCCCACATTGTTCTAGTTTAAAGCTCTCCTGATGAGTGTAGCAAGGCGACTTCCAAATACATGTTTTCCAGTCTTCGTAAGGTGCACCCCATCTCTAACAAGTAGACCATCATATAGGTAATTCATTCCGTGATCCAGAAATCCAAATCCTTGTTGACGGCACCATCGACGTAGCCAGTTGTTCACCTGTAGAATCTTATTCCACCTCATTGTTCCATGGCCATCCACTGGGAGGATGGATGAGAAGACCACCTGCGCTCCCAATTCTTTCACTTTCTTGCCTAAGTCTTCAAAGTCACTGCAGATGGTTTCCAGGTCCTTTCTTGAGGTGTCATTTGTCCCCACATGTATTAGCAGGAATGGGTAGTGATCTGTAGGTCTGAAGAGTCTTGATATCCTGTCAGACACATCTTTAATTTTTGCTCCTGGAAGACAGCACATTTCTCTTGAGGTTATGTCTGGTCTGCAGATAGCGGCCTCTGTTCCTCTCAACAGGGAATCCCCCATGACCACCACTTTCCGTTTTTTCTTCACAACATTCTTCTTTCTCCATCCAGGAGGATTCTGAGGGCTTAAAAGGTTATTCATTGCTGGCAAAGTCTTATTTTGCTGTATTTCTTCATGGTTCTCCTGCGTGAGAGCCTGGTACTGGTTCCTGAGCAGTATGGGTGCTGACTGCCTCTCGATCCTCCTGCTTCTGTGGGTCACATGCTTCCATTCCTCTGTTTCGTCAGGTGCAGTTCGAATTTCTTCTCTTTCTGAATCATGAAGAGATAATTCTGCTCTGTCTAAGAACTCTTCACCTTCCTTAATGATTTTCAAGGTAGTTAACCTCTCTTCTAGATTTCGCAACTTTTCCTCCAACAGGGACACACGCTTGCATTTCTGGCATGTGAAGTTTGGCTTTTCCACTGGCAAGTCTGTGAACATGTAGCAGGATATGCAGCTCACCAAATGGCTCCTGGACTCTTCCATGTTCTTACTGTTAATGTTCTGAAAACAGCTTAAAAAAAAAAAAGCTTCAAAATGCGCACGCCAGCAGGCGCGCGGTTTACCGATGTCCTCTTTTCAGCTCCAACAGCCAAAATCCAGTGTTCTTTGAGCTCGCGGAGACTCTTCACTTACCCCAAAATGCAGTGGGAATATGCAAATTATCTCCCCAGGACTCCTCTCCATCCTGCCCCCTTGTCTCATCTCCCATCCTGCCCCATTTCTCATCTCCCACTCTGCCCCCATGTGTCATCTCCCATTCTGCCCCCCATGTGTCATCTCCCATTCTGCCCCCCATGTGTCATTTCCCATTCTGCCCCCCATGTGTCATCTCCCATTCTGCCCCCCATGTGTCATCTCCCATTCTGCCCCCATGTGTCATCTCCCATTCTGCCCCCCATGTGTCATCTCCCATTCTGCCCCCCATGTGTCATTTCCCATTCTGCCCCCCATGTGTCATTTCCCATTCTGCCCCCCATGTGTCATCTCCCATTCTGCCCCCCATGTGTCATCTCTCATTCTGCCCCCCATGACTCATCTCCCATTCTGCCCCCTTGTCTCATCTTCCATTCTGCCCCATGTCTCAAGAAAAAAAAAAAAAGTTCCTCCTTACCTTGCTGCAGCTCCATGGCAATAGATTTAAAGTAAACCTGCGTCCGAGGATGCAAGTTCAGTTTACTGGGGCCTGGCGAGAGGTGGGGAGGGCCCGTCCGGGCTCCTATGCTCACCGTGCCCCATAAGCCAGTAAGGGCAGTAATGCCCTGATGACGGCCCTCCTGCATTGTGCCATCTGTAAAGTTTGATGGAGGAGGATAATGCTATGGGGTTGTTTTTCAGGGGTTGGCCTTGGACTCCTAGTTCCAGTGAAGGGGAGTTTTAAATCTTCAGCCTAGAAGACATTAAGGACAAATGTATGTTTCCAACATCGTGGGAGCAGTTTGGAGAAGGCCCTTTTCTGTCTCATCACGACTATGCTCCAGTGCAGAAAGAGAGTTTGATGTGGAAGAACCTGACTGGTCGCACAGACCTCTGACCTCAACCCCATCCAACACCTTTGGAATGAACTAGAATGGAGATTGCTAGCCAGGACCACCCATGCAGAATCAGTGTATGAAGTCACAAATGCTCTTCTGAATGAAGGGGCAAAAATTCCCCCATACACCTCCAAAATCTTGTAGAAAGGGACCAACTCCAAATGAATGACTATGGATTTAGAATGGTATGTCATAAAAGTCTGGATCCCTATACTTATGTCCATATGGTATATATGTATAATAACAATATAAGAAAAACATTGCGTCCATATATATGTTCAAGGTATGTGTGTGTGTGTGTGTGTTTGTGGGGGCGGTGTT
Source organism: Phyllobates terribilis (assembly GCF_046119375.1). Classification (NCBI taxonomy): domain Eukaryota; kingdom Metazoa; phylum Chordata; class Amphibia; order Anura; family Dendrobatidae; genus Phyllobates; species Phyllobates terribilis. Next base: position 518,647,429 of record NW_027362763.1, on the reverse strand, counting down.
GTTTCTAACAATTTGCTGTATCCGATTATTTACATACAATTATAAAGCCTCCATAGACTTTATTATATATAATTATATTGAATATCATTGGCTGTAGAGCTTGCAGGGCACATTCTAGAATGTTGTGACATCACAGGACCGGCGCCATGGTCACCTCTGCCTGGACATTATGACATCATGAAGGTTATATAAGCAGCTGCTCGCCCGGAACTCCTTTGAGGGTTATAGAAGAAGTTCTACAGTGAGTATCTGTGTCTTACACTTCTGTCCTATCCTGTTATTATTTCCCATTTCCTATCTATATAAGTTTCTGATTTCTTATCACAAGCTTCCTCTACTTCCCAATTCTCATATCCCAAATATTTTTAATGAGAAAACTTTATATTTGTTCATTAGTTATGGCAATATGTACTACTAATAAAACTGGGATTTAAGATCAGGATACTTATAAGAAAACCTCTCTATTTGTCCATTTAGGTATGTGTGATTATTATATCTGCTAGAAAAATGTCGAGAAAGCAACGGAGAGCAATTTATGTAAGTCCGAAATAAGAAAAGATATAGATAAAAATGAATTTCTGTTGTCTCACGTCCATTCTTTATGCACGGCCAAATGCCTGGCCCAATCAGGTCAGCATGATTATTACGACACCAAACTTGACTTTGTTTTCTTTAAATGGGATATCCGGGACTTTGAAAAAAAAATGTGCCTACACACTAACAGGCGGCTAGTTGCTCGCTACCTGTCTGTTGTGCCCAGCGCCATGCTTCGCTGGCACATTCAACTGTCGGCCTCTGCTGACGTCACGCTGACAGATTGGCAGTTTCTTCTCTGCTCTGTTGAGGAGGTGTGACTGCCGACATCATGCTGATTGACAGCCGGCCCCCCAGTTAACTAGGAGGTGCCGAGGCAAAAAGAAAACGATATATGGCCCATTGTAATGAAAATATGAAAAAACTTTATTATAAATATCGTACAGGAAATTCAGGGTGAAGGAGGGCAGAAAATACATACATTTGCATTAAAAATTCCTTAAAAACAAACAGGTAACATGTCAGATGCAGGTATAGCACCTCTCTAGGATCATGCTATGCCACAACTATAGTGCAGTAAAGAAGCTGCTACCAGCAGAGAAGAGGAGACATATGCACATGATATATATCATCTAATTACATTATTTATCTATATCGATGTCCCTCATATCCTATATGGCCACCATCGGCCGTCATAACCTTAATAGAAGAAGTGGAACCTGCACCGCATGTCTTTCACCGCATGTCTTTGGAGATTGCCCTGAGTTGTCAGCAGAGACCGCCCTGAGTTGTCAGCAGAGACCGCCCTGAGTTGACTGCACATGCCGCCCTGAGTTGACTGCAGATGCCGCACTGAGTTGTTAGCAGAGTCCGCCCTGAGTTGTCTGCAGAGTCCGCCCTGAGTTTTCTGTACATGCTGCCCCGAGTTTTCTGTACATGCCGCCCTGAGTTGTCAGCAGAGACCGCCCTGAGTTGTCAGCAGAGACTGCCCTGAGTTGTCAGCAGAGACTGCCCTGAGTTGTCTGCAGATGCCGCCCTGAGTTGTCTGCAGATGCCGCCCTGAGTTGTCTGCAGATGCCGCCCTGAGTTGTCTGCAGAGTCCGCCCTGAGTTGTCAGCAGAGTCCGCCCTGAGTTGTCAGCAGAGTCCGCCCTGAGTTGTCAGCAGAGTCCGCCCTGAGTTGTCAGCAGAGTCCGCCCTGAGTTGTCAGCAGAGTCCGCCCTGAGTTGTCAGCAGAGTCCGCCCTGAGTTGTCAGCAGAGACTGCCCTGAGTTGTCAGCAGAGACTGCCCTGAGTTGTCAGCAGAGACTGCCCTGAGTTGTCAGCAGATGCTGCCCTGAGTTGTCAGCAGATGCTGCCCTGAGTTGTCAGCAGATGCTGCCCTGAGATGTCAGCAGAGTCCGCCCTGAGTTGTCAGCAGATGCTGCCCTGAGTTGTCAGCAGATGCTGCCCTGAGTTGTCAGCAGAGTCCGCCCTGAGTTGTCAGCAGAGTCCGCCCTGAGTTGTCAGCAGAGTCCGCCCTGAGTTGTCAGCAGAGTCCGCCCTGAGTTGTCAGCAGAGTCCGCCCTGAGTTGTCAGCAGAGTCCGCCCTGAGTTGTCAGCAGAGTCCGCCCTGAGTTGTCAGCAGAGTCCGCCCTGAGTTGTCAGCAGAGTCCGCCCTGAGTTGTCAGCAGAGTCCGCCCTGAGTTGTCTGCAGATGCCGCCCTGAGTTGTCTGCAGATGCCGCCCTGAGTTGTCTGCAGATGCCGCCCTGAGTTGTCTGCAGATGCCGCCCTGAGTTGTCTGCAGATGCCGCCCTGAGTTGTCTGCAGATGCCGCCCTGAGTTGTCAGCAGATGCTGCCCTGGGTTGTCAGCAGAGTCCGCCCTGAGTTGTCAGCAGATGCTGCCCTGAGATGTCAGCAGAGTCCGCCCTGAGTTGTCAGCAGATGCTGCCCTGAGTTGTCAGCAGAGTCCGCCCTGAGTTGTCAGCAGATGCTGCCCTGAGTTGTCAGCAGAGTCCGCCCTGAGTTGTCAGCAGAGTCCGCCCTGAGTTGTCAGCAGAGACCGCCCTGAGTTGTCAGCAGAGTCCGCCCTGAGTTGTCAGCAGAGTCCGCCCTGAGTTGTCAGCAGAGTCCGCCCTGAGTTGTCAGCAGAGTCCGCCCTGAGTTGTCAGCAGAGTCCGCCCTGAGTTGTCAGCAGAGTCCGCCCTGAGTTGTCAGCAGAGTCCGCCCTGAGTTGTCAGCAGATGCCGCCCTGAGTTGTCAGCAGATGCCGCCCTGAGTTGTCTGCAGATGCCGCCCTGAGTTGTCTGCAGATGCCGCCCTGAGTTGTCTGCAGATGCCGCCCTGAGTTGTCTGCAGATGCCGCCCTGAGTTGTCTGCAGATGCCGCCCTGAGTTGTCTGCAGATGCCGCCCTGAGTTGTCAGCAGATGCCGCCCTGAGTTGTCAGCAGATGCCGCCCTGAGTTGTCAGCAGATGCCGCCCTGAGTTGTCAGCAGATGCCGCCCTGAGTTGTCAGCAGATGCCGCCCTGAGTTGTCAGCAGATGCCGCCCTGAGTTGTCAGCAGATGCCGCCCTGAGTTGTCAGCAGATGCTGCCCTGAGTTGTCAGCAGAGACCGCCCTGAGTTGTCAGCAGATGCTGCCCTGAGTTGTCAGCAGAGACCGCCCTGAGTTGTCAGCAGAGACCGCCCTGAGTTGTCAGCAGAGACCGCCCTGAGTTGTCTGCAGATGCCGCCCTGAGTTGTCAGCAGAGTCCGCCCTGAGTTGTCAGCAGAGTCCGCCCTGAGTTGTCAGCAGAGTCCGCCCTGAGTTGTCTGCAGATGCCGCCCTGAGTTGTCTGCAGATGCCGCCCTGAGTTGTCTGCAGATGCCGCCCTGAGTTGTCAGCAGAGTCCGCCCTGAGTTGTCAGCAGAGTCCGCCCTGAGTTGTCTGCAGATGCCGCCCTGAGTTGTCTGCAGATGCCGCCCTGAGTTGTCAGCAGAGTCCGCCCTGAGTTGTCAGCAGAGTCCGCCCTGAGTTGTCAGCAGAGTCCGCCCTGAGTTGTCAGCAGAGACTGCCCTGAGTTGTCAGCAGAGTCCGCCCTGAGTTGTCAGCAGAGTCCGCCCTGAGTTGTCAGCAGAGTCCGCCCTGAGATGTCAGCAGAGTCCGCCCTGAGATGTCAGCAGAGTCCGCCCTGAGATGTCAGCAGAGTCCGCCCTGAGATGTCAGCAGAGTCCGCCCTGAGATGTCAGCAGAGTCCGCCCTGAGATGTCAGCAGAGTCCGCCCTGAGATGTCAGCAGAGTCCGCCCTGAGATGTCAGCAGAGTCCGCCCTGAGATGTCAGCAGAGTCCGCCCTGAGATGTCAGCAGAGTCCGCCCTGAGATGTCAGCAGAGTCCGCCCTGAGTTGTCAGCAGATGCTGCCCTGAGTTGTCAGCAGAGTCCGCCCTGAGTTGTCAGCAGAGTCCGCCCTGAGTTGTCAGCAGATGCTGCCCTGAGTTGTCAGCAGATGCTGCCCTGAGTTGTCTGCAGATGCCGACCTGAGTTGTCTGCAGATGCCGCCCTGAGTTGTCAGCAGAGTCCGCCCTGAGTTGTCAGCAGAGTCCGCCCTGAGTTGTCAGCAGAGTCCGCCCTGAGTTGTCAGCAGAGTCCGCCCTGAGTTGTCAGCAGAGTCCGCCCTGAGTTGTCAGCAGAGTCCGCCCTGAGTTGTCTGCAGTTGCCGCCCTGAGTTGTCTGCAGTTGCCGCCCTGAGTTGTCTGCAGATGCCGCCCTGAGTTGTCTGCAGATGCCGCCCTGAGTTGTCAGCAGAGACCGCCCTGAGTTGTCAGCAGAGTCCGCCCTGAGTTGTCAGCAGAGTCCGCCCTGAGTTGTCAGCAGAGTCCGCCCTGAGATGTCAGCAGAGTCCGCCCTGAGATGTCAGCAGAGTCCGCCCTGAGATGTCAGCAGAGTCCGCCCTGAGATGTCAGCAGAGTCCGCCCTGAGATGTCAGCAGAGTCCGCCCTGAGTTGTCAGCAGAGTCCGCCCTGAGTTGTCAGCAGAGTCCGCCCTGAGTTGTCAGCAGAGTCCGCCCTGAGTTGTCAGCAGAGTCCGCCCTGAGTTGTCAGCAGATGCTGCCCTGAGTTGTCAGCAGATGCTGCCCTGAGTTGTCAGCAGATGCTGCCCTGAGTTGTCAGCAGATGCTGCCCTGAGTTGTCAGCAGATGCTGCCCTGAGTTGTCAGCAGATGCTGCCCTGAGTTGTCAGCAGATGCTGCCCTGAGTTGTCAGCAGAGTCCTCCCTGAGTTGTCAGCAGATGCTGCCCTGAGTTGTCTGCAGATGCTGCCCTGAGTTGTCTGCAGATGCTGCCCTGAGTTGTCTGCAGATGCCGCCCTGAGTTGTCTGCAGATGCCGCCCTGAGTTGTCTGCAGATGCCGCCCTGAGTTGTCTGCAGATGCCGCCCTGAGTTGTCAGCAGAGTCCGCCCTGAGTTGTCAGCAGAGTCCGCCCTGAGTTGTCAGCAGAGTCCGCCCTGAGTTGTCAGCAGAGTCCGCCCTGAGTTGTCAGCAGAGTCCGCCCTGAGTTGTCAGCAGAGTCCGCCCTGAGTTGTCAGCAGAGTCCGCCCTGAGTTGTCTGCAGATGCCGCCCTGAGTTGTCTGCAGAGACCGCCCTGAGTTTTCTGCACATGCCGCCCTGAGTTTTCTGCACATGCCGCCCTGAGTTGTTCTCAGATGCCGCACTGAGTTGTCAGCAGATGCCGCCCTGAGTTGTCAGCAGATGCCGCCCTGAGTTGTCTGCAGATGCCGCCCTGAGTTGTCTGCAGAGACCGCCCTGAGTTTTCTGCACATGCCGCCCTGAGTTTTCTGCACATGCCGCCCTGAGTTGTTCTCAGATGCCGCCCTGAGTTGTCAGCAGATGCCGCCCTGAGTTGTCAGCAGATGCCGCCCTGAGTTGTCAGCAGAGTCCGCCCTGAGTTGTCAGCAGAGACCGCCCTGAGTTGTCAGCAGAGTCCGCCCTGAGTTGTCAGCAGAGTCCGCCCTGAGTTGTCAGCAGAGTCCGCCCTGAGTTGTCAGCAGAGTCCGCCCTGAGTTGTCAGCAGAGTCCGCCCTGAGTTGTCAGCAGAGTCCGCCCTGAGTTGTCAGCAGAGTCCGCCCTGAGTTGTCAGCAGAGTCCGCCCTGAGTTGTCAGCAGAGTCCGCCCTGAGTTGTCAGCAGAGTCCGCCCTGAGTTGTCAGCAGAGTCCGCCCTGAGTTGTCTGCAGATGCCGCCCTGACTTGTCAGCAGAGACCGCCCTGAGTTTTCTGCACATGCCGCCCTGAGTTGTTCTCAGATGCCGCACTGAGTTGTCAGCAGATGCCGCCCTGAGTTGTCAGCAGATGCCGCCCTGAGTTGTCAGCAGAGTCCGCCCTGAGTTGTCAGCAGAGACCGCCCTGAGTTGTCAGCAGAGTCCGCCCTGAGTTGTCAGCAGAGTCCGCCCTGAGTTGTTCTCAGATGCCACCCTGAGTTGTCTGCAGATGCCGTGTTCTCTTACCAGGCGTGCTCTTTATGATCTATATGAATGCTGCCTGGGGCACGGACTGGCACTTTTCTCATAGACTGTACTAGTATTAATATATTTATTTTGTGCAATAATTTAAAACCCTTTCATTATCCGGTGTAATAGAAGCTTATGAGCATGTGATGTACAATGTAAGAAGCTGAAATATTTCATGGTCTTTATACATTTCTCTGTTTTACTATTACAGGATGCAGTGAACAACATCCCACGTAAGTATTAACATTCTCACATGCAATTATAGCATTTATATCTCGCGGTGTTCCCTTAGCGCCCTGCTCTGGTCTGTGCAGCCTGGGGCCTGAGGCTTTGCACAGCAGGTGCTATCTAGTGACGTAATGGCGCCTGCTGAGCTGAGTCTCAGAGACACAGGGGCAGGCTGAATGGTGGAACAGGAACAGTTAAATAGTGATGATGGATGGGTGATGGGGGAACAGAGCCAGCGCTCCCTAAGACTCCCGGGCCGTGTGGTCTGCCGCTATGGATGCAACACCCCTGCACACCAGTAGTTACAGTACAGTCGAAACCTGAATGTCAGATCAGATGGATCCGATTTTAAGGAAGTCTCTGTGCAATAACGTTGGAAAGGAACGGCTCATTCACATATTTGTTCTTGCACCAGATGTGCTGCCAGTATTTTTCACTGGTCCTTATATTCTGTTGAGCTAGTAACATGTCAGCTTTGGGGCGAATTATGCACCAAACTCACCCATTGACTGACTACTAGGAGAAACTTAGGAAGCTTCCTTCAGCTTTTTTTTGCATACAAGAGAAATGGATGAGATACTAATAGTAAAAATGAACACATAGACCAAAAAAATAGATGAACATTGGATGCAGGAAACTAATGAAAATTAGTTGGTTTGGTTTTGTGCAGATGAGAAAAAAAATAACATGTGAACACAGCCTAAAATAAGTCATCTACTGCAAATGAGCTTTTATTAAATAGTTCAATAAATCTAATTGTAAATTGTTGCTTGTTTTTCAGCTGCAGCTCCAGACCCCAGGTAAAGTCTTTCTTCTCATTGTATAGTGGTGTGCATGCGAGACCTCGGCTCCATCCTACAGGGCATTTCAGAGCCGGAAGTTCCAGCGGACGGATCCCCAGCAATCAGCAGCTTATTCCCTATACTGTGGGACATATTTTTTAATCAGGATCCAAGGGGTAACCTTTCTCCTTGTGGTGAGGGTCATGCCAAGGTGAGGAAACTTTTAAGCAATGCATTCACCTCTGGGAAATTAAATATGCAAATTGCCTCTTCAGAAAGGTAGAGGACTATAACTCTAGTGCCACCTCTTGGAAGCAGCAATCCTAAATGTCAATATCGACCCTTTAACGAGCCTTGTCATATGACTTGGGGTAAAAGCCAAAAGCCAGTCAGATGACTCTCACCCAGCCAAACCAGATCTCACACTTTGCACCCCGAAACACAGTGTCTGCAAATTGAGATTCTGGTTTGGCTTTTATTCTAAGTCATGTGAAAAGCCTTGTTAATGAGTTGATATTGACTTTTAGGATTGCTACTTCCAATATGTGGCACCAGAGTTCTAGTCCTCTCTGAAGAGGCAATTTGCATATTTACTTTTCATGAAGAGCATTGCAAGGCTTAAAAGTTTGCTAACCTTGGCATGTCACTCTCGGCATGTCACTCTCCACAAGGAGAAACATTACCCCTTGGATTCTGGACAGACCAGATCTCACATTTTGCACTGAAGAGTGGCGACACACTGAAACATGGTGCTTGCAAATTGAGATTTTAGCTTGGCTTTTATTCTAAGTCATCTGGCAAGGCTCGTTAAAGGGTCGATATTGACTTTTAGGCTGTGTGCCCACGATGCGTTTTTTAATCATTTCCGCAGCGGCAAAACGCTGCAGAAACGCTTAAAAAACGCATGGTAGAAGGCCTGCCATGTTCCCCAATGATAATCCGCATGTACTGTGCACATGCTGCAGAAATTTCCGCTGCGGATTATCATTGCGGAAAAAAACGCAGCACTACCAATTATTTTGCGGAGGCGCTGCGTTTTTGCAGCCATTGACTTGCATTGGAATGCATGGATTCCGCATCACTGGATCTCTACATGCGGAATCCAAGCGTTTCGATGTGTGGATGGTAACCGGGTGTGGAGGAGAGGAGACTCTCCTCCGGACCTGGATACCATAGAACCTGTGAAAAAAAGAATAAAATAAAAAATAAATATTACCTTCTGATGGCCCGTGGTGCGCTTGTCTTCCCTTGTCGGCAGCTCGCGGTGGACTGAAGGACCTGCATTGATGTCATTTTGTCATGTGACGGCAGGTCCTTCAGTGTAGTGTACCGCGAGCTGCCGGCAAGCCAGGACGCATCGGATAAAGATACCGGGGGCCATCAGATGGTAAGTATAGATTTATTTTTTTACCATTCTTTCGGTCACACTATATAAATCCATGCCGGTTGCATGGATTTATATAGTGTGACCAAGTTGTCAAGCTCTTTCGAAGTGATGGTAAAATCGGTTGGAAAGCGCTTGTCAATCCACATGCGGAAATGCATGTGAAGAATGCTTCATATCTGCATGTCCCTGGCAGGAAAGACGCATGTACAATCCGCATGTACAATCCGCATGTACAATCCGCATGTACAATCCGCATGTACAATCCGCATGGGTTTCTTCTGCCAGGGAGATGCAGAAATGCTCAGGAAAAAATCCGGAGCATTTCTGCATCGTGGGCACATAGCCTCAGGATTGCTACTTCCAGTAGATGACACTAGAGTTCTAGTCCCCTTCCTCTCTGAAGAGGCAATTTGCATATTTTTTTAATTTATCATATCAATTACTAGTGTTACAAAAATTCCTAGTTTAACCCTTACCTAACATACACATTGATATGTTTTCCTTGTACTACAGTGCGGAGGTCCATAGAATATGCGAATTGATTCAGAAGAAAAGTACAGCATCAAATGGTGTCGCATATATGTAAGAGAAAAAGATATAATGAACTAATATAAGCAAATCTTATGGATTACATACTGTAATCCATTATAGATGTTTCCTTATCTCTGATTCATTTTATTCAGGTAGTGAAGTTATACTTTAAAACCTGTCTGCACACACAAAATATCTTAATGTCTACACATATAATTGCCATTTATTGGGTACCAGTCATGTATCATATTTTACAGTACAAAGATGTCGCAGTACAGGAATTATTATTTAACTTGTTAAATGGGTATGAGAAGAAAACACACACGAGCCGCTATGTAGTATGACTTCTTTAGAAAGAAAGGACCTATACCTTCTGTAGTGATCTGTATACAGAGCTTATCTGACAGTTTTCCCAGTGAACAGCACTGAGCAGCCTGCAGTGTATTAGAATGTATGGAGGCTGCAAAAGACAAAATGCAAAATAACTAGAATATTGCTATATTTTTGCTATCAATGTTTACAATATTAACTTTGTGGTACATACAGTAGTTAGAAAATCACCAGTACATTAAATTAGTTATGTCTGGAATAATAGATTGTAAATGTGAAAAAGGGAAATAATATAGACAAGATAGACCATGCAGTCTTTTTGTGCCAACAATCTTCTAGGTCTCTAGGTATTCCCATACAGAAGCCCCTCTATTGGCAGCTGCTGGCAAACAGAATATTAGGATTTCAAAGGAATCTATCATCAGGTTTTTAATACCCCATCTAAAAGCAACAATTCCAGCAATGTGTCGCTTACTGGGCTGCTTTTGGCAGTTTTTATAAAATCACTGTTTTATCTGCTGCAGATCTCCCATTTCTCTGAATGCTGAGCTCTGTATTACCCCACACACCACTGATTGGCCAATTTCTGTGTACACTGTGCATGGGCAAAAGGATGCCAATCAGGGGTGGGTACAGAGTTATACAGAGCTCATGAATATGGAGGACTACATGGCAGCAGGTTTACTAGTTCTCTAGTGATAATCTACTGCTGATATAACAGCAAGCAGCCCAGTAAGTGACACATCACTGGATTTAGGGTCTCTATATCAGATTAGGTATCAAAAACCTTTTGACAGATTCCCTTTAAATCAGATGTAAGTATTGTAATATAGTGTATAATGAGTGAGATATGACACGAGCCCTCATGTATGAAAACTGTTTTCTGTTATAGACCTGTTAAAACAGAGACAGTGGTGGGATTTCACCAGCTTACAGCCATCACGTATGTATATTATGTCTCTGAATATAGTATTACATGTAAATGAAAATGCAAGTATGCGGAGGGAGGGACAATTTCAGTCTAGTGCATGTATTCTGCACTTTTAGATCCAAGATAATTTTTTGTATACTATCTGTAGTGATCTGTATACAGAGCTTATCTGACAGTTTTCCCAGTGAATAGCATTGAGCAGCCTGCAGTGTATTAGAATGTATGGAGGTTTCTGAAGACAAAATGACAAACAACTGCAATATTGCTATTTTGTTTGCTATCAAAGTTTACAATAAACTGAACCAGGGGCGTACCTAGAAATGATGGGGCCCCATAAAAGAAGTTCTAATTGGGTGACCCCTTCCCCCCCAAAAAGTAAAATAATTGTTGGGGTCACAGAAGACCATATCACACAACTTTGCAGCCCTTACATAGTAATATTCCTCCTGTTGAAGTCCTAGATTCCTCTTTCATTGCCCCCATATAGTATGATGCCAACAAAAGTGCCCACCAAATACAGTATGATACCCCCATGGTGAATTCCTCCACATCAGCCTCCACATGCACAGTATAATGACCCTATTGTACCCCACCTCAACTCCTAAGACAAAGTATGGTGACCTCAACATAATTTGATCCCTCAACACAGACACACAGACCTTCATGCAGTATAATGGGCCTGCATACAGTATAATGGCGCTACAACTCTTCAAACAGTATAATGGCCCCACACAGGCCACCACACAGTATAATGTCCCCCAGACAGCCCCCCACACAGTATGAAGGACCCCACACAAACCTTCACAATGTATAATTGCTTGTATACAGTAAAATGGGCCCCACATAGCCCTACAAATATTATAATGGCCCACATTACCTTATATATAGTATAATTGACCCCATATACTTCTCCATATAGTATAATGCACCCCCCATGTTCCTCCAATGAATATCAAACACTCCCCATGGTCCTCCATACAATATAATGCACTCCCCATTGTCTTCCTTACAATATAATGCACTCCCATTGGTCCTTCATAGAATATAATGCACTCCCCATGGTGCTTCATAGAATATAATGCACTCCCCATGGTCCTTCATAGAATATAATGCACTCCCCATGGTCCTTCATAGAATATAATGCACTCCCCATAGTCCTTCATAGAATATAATGCACTCCCAATGGTCCTTCATAGAATATAATGCACTCCCCATGGTCCTTCATAGAATATAATGCACTCCGCATTGTCCTTCATAGAATATAATGCACTCCCCATGGTCCTTCATAGAATATAATGCACACCGCATGGTACTTCATAGAATATAATGCACTCCCTATGGTCCTTCATTGAATATAATGCACTCCCCATGGTCCTTCATAGAATATAATGCACCCTGCATTGTCCGTGATACTCTAATATGGCCACCAGTCACTGATTTAAAAAAAATACAATACTCCCCTCTCCTCATTCCACCCGATGCTCCTCTCTGCTGAACATGTGGTGTGAAGTGCCGCACATCTCAGTACAGCGGGCGCTCTGTAATGATGCCATCATGCTCGCTGCTCTGACACGTCAGACGCCGAGGAAGAATGATGGGGTGGAAGCGTCTGCTGATGCGCCCTCCTCCATCATCATTGCTCACCCTGACAGACGGATGGGGGCCCAGTGCGAGCGCTGACACCGAGCCTCATAGCAGTCGCGTGGCCTGCCGCCATTGCCGATAAGCCACTGTTCAGAACCAAAGATGAAACAAAAGGAGTTTTCAGCACTTACATCCATACAATCAATCTTTTTTTGAAAACAGGAGGATCCATCATCAGGATTAAACCATACACTATGCTCTTAGTCATAGGACTAATGCTAAGGGCCTAGTGTACCCCAGAAACACTTAAGGTTTCTTCCTCATGATGGATCCTCCTGTTTTTAAGTGAATCTCTAATAAAAAGATTGATTTTATGGATGGAAGTGTCAAAGACTCATTTTCACCTTCTTGGGTTCTACAATAGCTGAGCTTCACCAGCAGGAATTGGTGGCCGTCATCAATATTCCGGTAAATCCTGAGTGATAGTGGCGTGGTGAGCTTCTGTATTTCATTGTCCACAATATTCACTTTGTGGTATATAGTAAGAAAATCACCAGTACGTTAAATTAGTTATGTCTGGAATAATCTATTGTAAATGTGAAAAACGGAAATAATATATTTTTCTGCCAACAACCTTCTAGGTCTCTAGGTATCCCTATATAGAATATGCCTCTATTGGCAGCTGCTGGCAGACTGAATTTTAGAATTTCAACAGAATCTATCTTCAGGTTTTTAATACCCCATCTAAAAGCAACAATTCCAGCGATGTGTCCCTTACTGGGCTGCCTGCTGCAGTTTTGATAAAATCACTGTTTTATCTGCTGCAGATCTCCCATTTCTCTGAATGCTGTGTATTACCCCCCACACACAACTGGTTGGCAGCTATGTACACTGTGCATGGGAAAAGACTGCCAATCAGGGGTGGGTGCAGAGTTATACCGAGCTCATGAATATGGAGGACTACATGGCAGCAGGTTTACTAGTACTCTAGTGATAATCTACTGCTGATAAAACAGCAAGCAGTCCAGTAAGTGACACATCCCTGGATTTAGGGTCTCTATTTCATGCTGCTCTTAAATTAGGAGTCAAAAACCAGATGACAGATTCCCTTGAAATCAGATGTATGCATTGTAATATAGTGTATAATGAGTGAGATATGACACGAGGCCTCATGTATGAAAACTGTTTTCTGTTACAGACCTGAAAAAATAGAGACACAGAGAGGGCGAAACCAGCGCCCAGCCATTAAGTATGTATATTATATCAGAGAATATAGTATTATATGTAAATGAGAGTGCAAGTGCACAGAGGGCGGGATGATTTTGGTCTGGTGCACATATTCTGCACTTTTAGATCTAAGACAATTGCTGCAGTTTTGATGAAATCACTGTTTTATCTGCTGCAGATCTCCCATTTCTCTGAATGCTGAGCTGTGCATTACCCCCCACACCACTGATTGGCAGCTTTCTGTGTACACTGTGCATGGGAAAAGACTGCCAATGATCAGTGGGTACAGAGTTACACAGAGCTCATGAATATGGAGGACTACATGGCAGCAGGTTTACTAGTTCTCTAGACATAATCTGCTGCTGATTTTATATAAACTACAGCAAACAGCCCAATGAGTGACACACCGCTAGAAGCAAACATTTCATCTCTACATTATACTGCTCTCAGGTTAGGTGTCAAAAACCTGGTGACAATTTCTCTTTTAATGGAATCTGTCACGATGTTAATGCAATGTAATCTGAAAACAGCATGATGTATTCACAGAGATCCTGATTCCAGCAATGTGTCACATACTGGGCTGCTTGCTGCAGCTTTAATCAAAATTACTACTTCCTATGCTACAGATCTAGCAGTTCTCTGAATGCTGAGCTCTGTATAATCACCCACCCCACTGATTGACAGCTTTCTGGGTAAATTGTACATTGACAAAAAACTGCCAATCAGTGAGGGTTATACAGAGATTATGAATATAGAGGACTACATGGCAAAAGGTTTACTAGTCCTCAAGCCTCCTGCTGATTGAACAGCATGCAGCCCAGTAAGTGACATATCACTGGATATAGGATCTCTATATCAGATTAGGTGTGAAAAACGTGATGGCAGATTCCCTTGAAATCAGATGTATACATTGTAATATAGTGTATAATGAGTGAGATATGACACGAGCCCTCATGTATGAAAACTGTTTTCTGTTACAGACCTGAAAAAATAGAGACACAGAGAGGGCGAAACCAGCGCCCAGCCATTAAGTATGTATATTATATCAGAGAATATAGTATTATATGTTAATGAGAGTGCAAGTGCACAGAGGGCGGGATGATTTTGGTCTGGTGCACATATTCTGCACTTTTAGATCTAAGACAATTGCTGCAGTTTTGATAAAATCACTGTTTTATCTGCTGCAGATCTCCCATTTCTCTGAATGCTGAGCTCTGTATTACCCCACACACCACTGATTGGCCGATTTCTGTGTACACTGTGCATGGGCAAAAGGATGCCAATCAGGGGTGGGTACAGAGTTATACAGAGCTCATGAATATGGAGGACTACATGGCAGCAGGTTTACTAGTTCTCTAGTAATAATCTACTGCTGATATAACAGCAAGCAGCCCAGTGAGTGACACATCCCTGGATTTAGGGTCTCTATATCAGATTAGGTGTCAAAAACGTGTTGACAGATTCCCTTTAAATCAGATGTAAGTATTGTAATATAGTGTATAATGAGTGAGATATGACACGAGCCCTCATGTATGAAAACTGTTTTCTGTTATAGACCTGTTAAAACAGAGACAGGGGAAAGATTTCACGAGCTTACAGCCATCACGTATGTATATTATGTTTCTGAATATAATATTACATGTAAATGAGAATGCAAGTATGCGGAGGGAGGGACAATTTCAGTCTAGTGCATGTATTCTGCACTTTTAGATCCAAGATAATTTTTTGTATACTATCTGTAGTGATCTGTATACAGAGCTTATCTGACAGTTTTCCCAGTGAATAGCATTGAGCAGCCTGCAGTGTATTAGAATGTATGGAGGTTTCAGAAGACAAAATGACAAACAACTGCAATATTGCTATTTTGTTTGCTATCAATGTTTACAATAAACTGAACCAGGGGCGTACATAGAAATGATGGGGCCCCATAGCAGAAGTTCTAATTGGGTTACCCCTTCCCCCCAAAAAGTAAAATAATTGTTGGGGTCACAGAAGACCATATCACACAACTTTGCAGCCCTTACATAGTAATATTCCGCCTGTTGAAGTCCTAGATTTCTCTTTCATTGCCCCCATATAGTATGATGCCAACAAAAGTGCCCACCAAATACAGTATGATACCCCCATGGTGAATTCCTCCACATCAGCCTCCACATGCACAGTATAATGACCCTATTGTACCCCACCTCAACTCCTAAGACAAAGTATGGTGACCTCAACATAGTTTGATCCCGCAAAACAGACACACAGAACTTTATGCAGTATAATGGGCCTGCATACAGTATAATGGCGCTACAACTCTTTAAACAGTATAATGACCCCACACAGGCCATCACACAGTATAATGGCCCCCAGACAGCCCCCCACACAGTATGAAGGACCCCACACAAACATTCACAATGTATAATTGCTTGTATACAGTATAATGGCCCCCACATAGCCCTCCAAATAATATAATGGCCCCACATTACCTTATATATAGTATAATTGACCCCATATAGTCCTCCATATAGTATAATGCACCCCCATGGTCCTCCAATGAATATCAAACACTCCCCATGGTCCTCCATACAAGATAATGCACTCGCCATTGTCTTCCTTACAATATAATGCACTCCCATTGGTCCTTCATAGAATATAATGCACTCCCCATGGTGCTTCATAGAATATAATGCACTTCCAATGGTGCTTCATAGAATATAATGCACTCCCCATGGTCCTTCATAGAATATAATGCACTCATATAATGCACTCCCCATGGTCCTTCATAGAATATAATGCACTCCGCATTGTCCTTCATAGAATATAATCCACTCCCCATGGTCCTTCATGGAATATAATGCACTCCCCATGGTCCTTCATAGAATATAATGCACCCCGCATGGTGCTTCATAGAATATAATGCACTCCCCATGGTCCTTCATAGAATATAATGCACTCCCCATGGTCCTTCATAGAGTATAATGAACTCCGCATTGTCCTTCATAGAATATAATGCACTCCCCATGGTCCTTCATAGAATATAATGCACTCCCCATGGTCCTTCATAGAATATAATGCACCCCGCATGGTCCTTCATAGAATGTAATGCACTTCCCATGGTCCTTCATAGAATATAATGCACTGCCCATGGTCCTTCATAGAATATAATGCACTCCCCATGGTCCTTCATAGAATATAATGCACTCCCAATGGTCCTTCATAGAATATAATGCACTCCCCATGGTCCTTCATAGAATATAATGCACTCCGCATTGTCGTTCATAGAATGTAATGCACTCCCCATGGTCCTTCATATAATATAATGCACTCCGCATTGTCGTTCCTAAAATATAATGCACTCCGCATTGTCGTTCCTAAAATATAATGCACTCCCCATGGTCCTTTATAGAATATAATGCACTCCCCATGGTCCTTCATAGAATATAATGCACTCCCCATGGTCCTTCATAGAATATAATGCATTCTCCATGGTCCTTCATAGAATATAATGCATTCTCCATGGTACTTCATAGAATATAATGCACTCCCCATGGTCCTTCATAGAATATAATGCACTCCCCATGGTCCTTCATAGAATATAATGCACCCCGCATGGTCCTTGATACTCTAATATGGCCACCAGTCACTGATTTAAAAAAAATACAATACTCACCTCTCCTCATTCCACCCGATGCTCCTCTCTGCTGAACATGTGGTGTGAAGTGCTGTACATCTCAGTACAGCGGGCGCTCTGTAATGATGCCATCATGCTCGCTGCTCTGACACGTCAGACGCTGAGGAAGAATGATGGGGTGGAAGCGTCTGCTGATGCGCCCTCCTCCATCATCATTGCTCACGATGACAGACGGATGGGGGCCCAGTGCGAGCGCTGACACTGAGCCCCATAGCAGTCGCGTGGCCTGCCGCCATTGCTGATAAGCCGCTGTTCAGAACCAAAGATGAATCAAAAGGAGTTTTCAGCACTTACATCCATACAATCAATCTTTTTTGAAAACAGGAGGATCCATCATCAGGATTAAACCATACACTATGCTCTTAGTCATAGGACTAATGCTAAGGGCCTAGTGTACCCCAGAAACACTTAAGGTTTCTTCCTCATGATGGATCCTCCTGTTTTTAAGTGAATCTCTAATAAAAGGATTGATTTTATGGATGGAAGTGTCAAAGACTCTTTTTTCCCTTCTTGGGTTCTACAATAGCTGAGCTTCACCAGCAGGAATTGGCGCCCGTCATCAATATTCCGGTAAATCCTGAGTGATAGTGGCGTGGTGAGCTTCTGTATTTCATTGTCCACAATATTCACTTTCTGGTATATAGTAAGAAAATCACCACTACATTAAATTAGTTATGTCTGGAATAATCTATTGCAAATGTAAAAAACGGAAATAATATATTTTTCTGCCAACAACCTTCTAGGTCTCTAGGTATCCCTATATAGAATATGCCTCTATTGGCAGCTGCTGGCAGTCAGAATTTTAGAATTTCAACAGAATCTATCTTCAGGTTTTTAATACCCCATCTAAAAGCAACAATTCCAGCGATGTGTCCCTTACTGGGCTGCCTGCTGCAGTTTTGATAAAATCACTGTTTTATCTGCTGCAGATCTCCCATTTCTCTGAATGCTGTGTATTACCCCCCACACACAACTGGTTGGCAGCTATGTACACTGTGCATGGGAAAAGACTGCCAATCAGGGGTGGGTGCAGAGTTACACAGAGCTCATGAATATGGAGGACTACATGGCAGCAGGTTTACTAGTACTCTAGTGATAATCTACTGCTGATAAAACAGCAAGCAGTCCAGTAAGTGACACATCCCTGGATTTAGGGTCTCTATTTCATGCTGCTCTTAAATTAGGAGTCAAAAACCAGATGACAGATTCCCTTGAAATCAGATGTATGCATTGTAATATAGTGTATAATGAGTGAGATATGACACGAGCCCTCATGTATGAAAACTGTTTTCTGTTACAGACCTGAAAAAATAGAGACACAGAGAGGGCGAAACCAGCGCCCAGCCATTAAGTATGTATATTATATCAGAGAATATAGTATTATATGTAAATGAGAGTGCAAGTGCACAGAGGGCGGGATGATTTTGGTCTGGTGCACATATTCTGCACTTTTAGATCTAAGACAATTGCTGTAGTTTTGATGAAATCACTGTTTTATCTGCTGCAGATCTCCCATTTCTCTGAATGCTGAGCTCTGTATTACCCCACACACCACTGATTGGCAGCTTTCTGTGTACACTGTGCATGGGAAAAGACTGCCAATGAGGGGTGGGTACAGAGTTATACAGAGCTCATGAATATGGAGGACTACATGGCAGCAGGTTTACTAGTTCTCTAGACATAATCTGCTGCTGATTTTATATAAACTACAGCAAACAGCCCAATGAGTGACACACCGCTAGAAGCAAACATTTCATCTCTACATTATACTGCTCTCAGGTTAGGTGTCAAAAACCTGGTGACAATTTCTCTTTTAATGGAATCTGTTACGATGTTATTGCAATGTAATCTGAAAACAGCATGATGTATTCACAGAGATCCTGATTCCAGCAATGTGTCACATACTGGGCTGCTTGCTGCAGCTTTAATCAAAATTACTACTTCCTATGCTACAGATCTAGCAGTTCTCTGAATGCTGAGCTCTGTATAATCACCCACCCCACTGATTGACAGCTTTCTGGGTAAATTGTACATTGACAAAAAACTGCCAATCAGTGAGGGTTATACAGAGATTATGAATATAGAGGACTACATGGCAAAACGTTTACTAGTCCTCAAGCCTCCTGCTGATTGAACAGCATGCAGCCCAGTAAGTGACATATCACTGGATATAGGATCTCTATATCAGATTAGGTGTGAAAAACGTGATGGCAGATTCCCTTGAAATCAGATGTATACATTGTAATATAGTGTATAATGAGTGAGATATGACACGAGGCCTCATGTATGAAAACTGTTTTCTGTTACAGACCTGAAAAAATAGAGACACAGAGAGGGCGAAACCAGCGCCCAGCCATTAAGTATGTATATTATATCAGAGAAAATAGTATTATATGTAAATGAGAGTGCAAGTGCACAGAGGGCGGGATGATTTTGGTCTGGTGCACATATTCTGCACTTTTAGATCTAAGACAATTGCTGCAGTTTTGATAAAATCACTGTTTTATCTGCTGCAGATCTCCCATTTCTCTGAATGCTGAGCTCTGTATTACCCCACACACCACTGATTGGCCGATTTCTGTGTACACTGTGCATGGGCAAAAGGATGCCAATCAGGGGTGGGTACAGAGTTATACAGAGCTCATGAATATGGAGGACTACATGGCAGCAGGTTTACTAGTTCTCTAGTAATAATCTACTGCTGATATAACAGCAAGCAGCCCAGTGAGTGACACATCCCTGGATTTAGGGTCTCTATATCAGATTAGGTGTCAAAAACGTGTTGACAGATTCCCTTTAAATCAGATGTAAGTATTGTAATATAGTGTATAATGAGTGAGATATGACACGAGCCCTCATGTATGAAAACTGTTTTCTGTTATAGACCTGTTAAAACAGAGACAGGGGAAAGATTTCACCAGCTTACAGCCATCACGTATGTATATTATGTTTCTGAATATAGTATTACATGTAAATGAGAATGCAAGTACGCGGAGGGAGGGACAATTTCAGTCTAGTGCATGTATTCTGCACTTTTAGATCCAAGATAATTTTTTGTATACTATCTGTAGTGATCTGTATACAGAGCTTATCTGACAGTTTTCCCAGTGAATAGCATTGAGCAGCCTGCAGTGTATTAGAATGTATGGAGGTTTCAGAAGACAAAATGACAAACAACTGCAATATTGCTATTTTGTTTGCTATCAATGCTTACAATAAACTGAACCAGGGGCGTACATAGAAATGATGGGGCCCCATAGCAGAAGTTCTAATTGGGTTACCCCTTCCCCCCCAAAAAGTAAAATAATTGTTGCGGTCACAGAAGACCATATCACACAACTTTGCAGCCCTTACATAGTAATATTCCGCCTGTTGAAGTCCTAGATTTCTCTTTCATTGCCCCCATATAGTATGATGCCAACAAAAGTGCCCACCAAATACAGTATGATACCCCCATGGTGAATTCCTCCACATCAGCCTCCACATGCACAGTATAATGACCCTATTGTACCCCACCTCAACTCCTAAGACAAAGTATGGTGACCTCAACATAGTTTGATGCCCCATTACAGACACACAGACCTTCATGCAGTATAATGGGCCTGCATACAGTATAATGGCGCTACAACTCTTCAAACAGTATAATGACCCCACACAGGCCATCACACAGTATAATGGCCCCCAGACAGCCCCCCACACAGTATGAAGGACCCCACACAAACATTCACAATGTATAATTGCTTGTATACAGTATAATGGCCCCCACATAGCCCTTCAAATAATATAATGGCCCCACATTACCTTATATATAGTATAATTGACCCCATATAGTCCTCCATATAGTATAATGCACCCCCATGGTCCTCCAATGAATATCAAACACTCCCCATGGTCCTCCATACAAGATAATGCACTCGCCATTGTCTTCCTTACAATATAATGCACTCCCATTGGTCCTTCATAGAATATAATGCACTCCCCATGGTGATTCATAGAATATAATGCACTTCCAATGGTGCTTCATAGAATATAATGCACTCCCCATGGTCCTTCATAGAATATAATGCACTCATATAATGCACTCCCCATGGTCCTTCATAGAATATAATGCACTCCGCATTGTCCATCATAGAATATAATCCACTCCCCATGGTCCTTCATGAAATATAATGTACTCCCCATGGTCCTTCATAGAATATAATGCACCCCGCATGGTGCTTCATAGAATATAATGCACTCCCCATGGTCCTTCATAGAATATAATGCACTCCCCATGGTCCTTCATAGAGTATAATGAACTCCGCATTGTCCTTTATAGAATATAATGCACTCCCCATGGTCCTTCATAGAATATAATGCACTCCCCATGGTCCTTCATAGAATATAATGCACCCCGCATGGTCCTTCATAGAATGTAATGCACTCCCCATGGTCCTTCATAGAATATAATGCACTGCCCATGGTCCTTCATAGAATATAATGCACTCCCCATGGTCCTTCATAGAATATAATGCACTCCCAATGGTCCTTCATAGAATATAATGCACTCCCCATGGTCCTTCATAGAATATAATGCACTCCGCATTGTCGTTCATAGAATGTAATGCACTCCCCATGGTCCTTCATAGAATATAATGCACTCCGCATTGTCGTTCCTAAAATATAATGCACTCCGCATTGTCGTTCCTAAAATATAATGCACTCCCCATGGTCCTTCATAGAATATAATGCACTCCCCATGGTCCTTCATAGAATATAATGCACTCCCCATGGTCCTTCATAGAATATAATGCATTCTCCATGGTCCTTCATAGAATATAATGCACTCCCCATGGTCCTTCATAGAATATAATGCACTCCCCATGGTCCTTCATAGAATATAATGCACTCCCCATGGTCCTTCATAGAATATAATGCACTCCCCATGGTCCTTCATAGAATATAATGCATTCTCCATGGTCCTTCATAGAATATAATGCACTCCCCATGGTCCTTCATAGAATATAATGCACCCCGCATGGTCCTTGATACTCTAATATGGCCACCAGTCACTGATTTAAAAAAAATACAATACTCACGTCTCCTCATTCCATCCGATGCTCCTCTCTGCTGAACATGTGGTGTGAAGTGCTGTACATCTCAGTACAGCGGGCGCTCTGTAATGATGCCATCATGCTCGCTGCTCTGACACGTCAGACGCTGAGGAAGAATGATGGGGTGGAAGCGTCTGCTGATGCTCCCTCCTCCATCATCATTGCTCACCATGACAGACGGATGGGGGCCCAGTGCGAGCGCTGACACCGAGCCCCATAGCAGTCGCGTGGCCTGCCGCCATTGCCGATAAGCCGCTGTTCAGAACCAAAGATGAATCAAAAGGAGTTTTCAGCACTTACATCCATACAATCAATCTTTTTTGAAAACAGGAGGATCCATCATCAGGATTAAACCATACAATATGCTCTTAGTCATAGGACTAATGCTAAGGGCCTAGTGTACCCCAGAAACGCTTAAGGTTTCTTCCTCATGATGGATCCTCCTGTTTTTAAGTGAATCTCTAATAAAAAAATTGATTTTATGGATGGAAGTGTCAAAGACTCATTTTCACCTTCTTGGGTTCTACAATAGCTGAGCTTCACCAGCAGGAATTGTCGCCCGTCATCAATATTCCGGTAAATCCTGAGTGATAGTGGCGTGGTGAGCTTCTGTATTTCATTGTCCACAATATTCACTTTCTGGTATATAGTAAGAAAATCACCAGTACGTTAAATTAGTTATGTCTAGAATAATCTATTGCAAATGTAAAAAACGGAAATAATATATTTTTCTGCCAACAGCCTTCTAGGTCTCTAGGTATCCCTATATAGAATATGCCTCTATTGGCAGCTGCTGGCAGACTGAATTTTAGAATTTCAACAGAATCTATCTTCAGGTTTTTAATACCCCATCTAAAAGCAACAATTCCAGCGATGTGTCCCTTACTGTGCTGCCTGCTGCAGTTTTGATAAAATCACAGTTTTATCTGCTGCAGATCTCCCATTTCTCTGAATGCTGTGTATTACCCCACACAAATAACTGGTTGGCAGCTATGTACACTGTGCATGGGCAAAAGACTGCCAATCAGGGGTGGGTGCAGAGTTACACAGAGCTCATGAATATGGAGGACTACATGGCAGCAGGTTTACTAGTACTCTAGTGATAATCTACTGGTGATAAAACAGCAAGCAGTCCAGTAAGTGACACATCCCTGGATTTAGGGTCTCTATTTCATGCTGCTCTCAAATAAGGAGTCAAAAATCTGATGACAGATTCCCTTTAAATCAGATGTAAGTATTGTAATATAGTGTATAATGAATGAGTCATGGCACGAGGCCTCATGTATGAAAACTGTTTTCTGTTACAGACCTGAAAAAATAGAGACAGGGGTAATATTTCACCAGCTTACAGCCATCACGTATGTATATTATGTCTCTGAATATAGTATTACATGTAAATGAGAATGCAAGTACGCCGAGGGAGGGACAATTTCAGTCTAGTGCATGTATTCTGCACTTTTAGATCCAAGATAATTTTTTGTATACTATCTGTAGTGATCTGTATACAGAGCTTATCTGACAGTTTTCCCAGTGAATAGCATTGAGCAGCCTGCAGTGCATTAGAATGTATGGAGGTTTCAGAAGACAAAATGACAAACAACTGCAATATTGCTATTTTGTTTTCTATCAATGTTTACAATAAAGTGAACCAGGGGCGTACCTAGAAATGATGGGGCCCCATAGCAGAAGTTCTAATTGGGTCACCCCTTCCCCCCCCCCCAAAAAAAAAAATAATTGTTGGGATCACAGAAGACCATATCACACAACTTTGCAGCCCTTACATAGTACTATTCCTCCTGTTGAAGTCCTAGATTCCTCTTTCATTGCCCCCATATAGTATGATGCCAACAAAAGTGCCCACCAAATACAGTATGATACCCCCATGGTGAATTCCTCCACATCAGCCTCCACATGCACAGTATAATGACCCTATTGTACCCCACCTCAACTCCTAAGACAAAGTATGGTGACCTCAACATAGTTTGATCCCGCAAAACAGACACACAGAACTTTATGCAGTATAATGGGCCTGCATACAGTATAATGGCGCTACAACTCTTCAAACAGTATAATGGCCCAACACAGGCCACCACACAGTATAATGGCCCCCAGACAGCCCCCCACACAGTATGAAGGACCCCACACAAACCTTCAAAATGTATAATTGCTTGTATACAGTATAATGGCCCCCACATAGCCCTCCAAATATTATAATGGCCCCACATTACCTTATATATAGTATAATTTACCCCATATAGTCCTCCATATAGTATAATGCACCACCCATGGTCCTCCAATGAATATCAAACACTCCCCATGGTCCTCCATACAATATAATGCACTCCCCATTGTCTTCCTTACAATATAATGCACTCCCATTGGTCCTTCTTAGAATATAATGCACTCCCCAAGGTGCTTCATAGAATATAATGCACTCCGCATGGTGCTTCATAGAATATAATGCACTCCCCATGGTCCTTCATAGAATATAATGCACTCATATAATGCACTCCCCATGGTCCTTCATAGAATATAATGCACTCTGCATTGTCCTTCATAGAATATAATCCACTTCCCATGGTCCTTCATGGAATATAATGCACTCCCCATGGTCCTTCATAGAATATAATGCACTCCGCATTGTCCTTCATAGAATATAATGCACTCCCCAAGGTCCTTCATAGAATATAATACACTCCCCATGGTCATTCATAGAATATAATGCACCCCGCATGGTCCTTCATAGAATATAATGCACTCCACATGGTCCTTCATAGAATATAATGCACTCCCCATGGTCCTTCATAGAATATAATGCACTCCCCATGGTCCTTCATAGAATATAATGCACACCCAATGGTCCTTCATAGAATATAATGCACTCCCCATGGTCCTTCATAGAATATAATGCACTCCGCATTGTCCTTCATAGAATATAATGCACTCCCCATGGTCATTCATAGAATATAATGCACCCCGCATGGTCCTTCATAGAATATAATGCACTCCACATGGTCCTTCATAGAATATAATGCACTCCCCATGGTCATTCATAGAATATAATGCACCCCGCATGGTCCTTCATAGAATATAATGCACTCCACATGGTCCTTCATAGAATATAATGCTTTCCCCATGGTCCTTCACAGAATATAATGCACTCCCCATGGTCCTTCATAGAATATAATGCATTCCCCATGGTCCTTCATAGAATATAATGCACTCCCCATGGTCCTTCATAGAATATAATGCACTCCCAATGGTCCTTCATAGAATATAATGCACACCGCATGGTCCTTCATAGAATATAATGCACTTTGCATTGTCCTTCATAGAATATAATGCACTCACCATGGTCCTTCATATAATATAACGCACCCCGCATGGTCCTTGATACTCTAATATGGCCACCAGTCAGTGATTTAAAAAAAGTACAATACTCACCTCTCCTCATTCCACCCGATGCTCCTCTCTGCTGAACATGTGGTGTGAAGTGCTGCACATCTCAGTACAGCGGGCGCTCTGAAATGATGCCATCATGCTCGTGACGCGCCCCCTGGGCCATATTCTTTAGGGGAATACCCGGAGCCGGATCAGATGGGGGTTGTAGTCTCCGAGTGGCTGTGACCCGGTCCGTGCCCAGGGTGTCAAGCTCAGAGTATGTGGCAGTCCTACAGATGTTACAAAGTTCGTTATGTCGACTACGCCACCCGTTGGATTGCGGTCACTACGGCCGCCGCTGCAGCAGGGTCCGCTGAGGCTGATGGTGTTGGTGCAGCTTTAGATAGTATAACCCCCAACGGGAGGGGTATGGCCTCAGGGGGTCAGGTGCAGAGGATGGGGGTTGTGGTGGTGCAGCGTAGATGATAATTAAAGACAGAGTCGGGTTGTGCAGTTCAGGGTGTTTACTTACTGCAGATATTCCGGTCACTCCGGCCTTAAGTGACCACCCGAGCCGTGCTGCGTCCACCAGGTCCTGGATTCAGCCAACCCCCAAGCAAGTCCGGAGCGTGTCCCTGAGCCCTCCTTCTTGTCCTTTCTTCTGGCCGTCCCCACCAGGGATCCACCTAGGTCCAGCTCCCTCGGGCCTTCTGTTGGGAGACCCTTGGCCTTGGGTTCCCTGACCCTACACGTGGTTTGCCTTCAGGGTAGATGTGGTGGGTGGCCGTGGCAGATCCTGCCCACGGCCTCCGGTCTCTGGCTGAGGTGTGCTTTAGCCCCCACCAGTTTGGGATCCGGTACCCTTTTGCCAACTCTTCACCCTGTGTTTGTATGTGGGTTCTCAGAGTTTCTTCTTGTTTCCCCCTCTGGGTCTCTCTTTCTCTCCTCTCTCACTCTTGCTCTGGGGCTGCTCTGCTCTCTTCCTCTGACTGCTCTGCAAAGACTCACAGACTGACTGACTGTGGCTGACTGACCCTGATCTTAGATGGTGCCCACCTTAAATACTCCCTCTATGTGTGAGCTCAGGTGACCAGCACCCAATGAGCTCCTAACTTTACCCAGGCTGCTCCCCCTATCTGCCCCTACACTACTGGGATGTACCACCCCCCTCCCACTCCAGCCAGGAACAGACTCGGTCGTACCTGCACATTTCTAAGTGGGAGTACCGTTGGTCTGCTCCTCGGAAATGGGATGTGTGTAGTGCATGCAGCTTTCTGAGCTCAGTTCCACACTCCATCCTTACCCGGGAGTGGAATATCACACCTCTGGTTTGAGGTGCAATACCCCTGTAGCAGCCGAATCCTCAGGGTGCTACATTCCCCCCTGGTAAATCACAGCACGTCCTCGGGCTGTAAGACATAAACATCCAAAAACATACATTTTTTTTCATAAAACATAAACATATAAAACATATAAAACATCATCAGCAGCATAATACTCTTCATATAAAACTTTTCATTATAAACATTCTTGTTTCTGGTTCCTCCTCCGGACACTGTGCAACGTGTGCCCGGGAAAAGTGCAACAGTTTCTCTAGAAAAATGGTTTTCCTATAAAACCGGTAGGGGGCGCTTTAGGAAGCGCAACTATATACAAAGGGGATATGGCCGCTCTCAGTCCTCGGCCAGGTATTTAGGAAAGGGATGACCGCTCTCAGTCCTCGGTCAGAGGGATTAAGGGAAATACGGGTAACAGTTCAATTCTCTGGTCCCAACGGGGACTATATTAGCAGCAACGGTTCACTGTGCCCCGACGGGCAACTATATACAGCTTCTACTCCGCTGTACTCAACGACGACGTCCTCCTGCTCTTTCTTTGTGGACAGTTTCAGTTTCTGGTTCAGACCCGTCCGGGTCCTCTTGCTCCTCCTCACACCGCAGCTCCTCCTCCGTCAGGCGATGCACATGGAGGGCGTAGGGTCCTTTGGCACACTTGTGCCGGGTGAAGGTGACCTCGTCCCCTATATACAGGTCACGACCTCTGTGTCCCTCCGGTAGGTGGGACTCAACGTCTCTCCTGGTCACGAAGACGTCGCCTGGGGTGCGGTGATCTCGGATGAAGCCCCACCCGTGCTGCATATTGAACTTGATCACAGTCCCGGTGGAAGGGGGACCATGAGCTGCACGGGGACTCCTCCTGGCCCGGCTCTTCTGCTCCGCGCTCTCTATTTGGGCTTGTTGTTCCCGGACCCGCCTCTCTCTCCGCTCCCTCTCAAAGACCTCGAGCTGCTGCCGGCAGCACTCTGCACGCTCCGCTGCAGCCGCCCGGGTCTCCTGAGTGAACCCCATGAGGTCTTCTCCGGTGGGGTCCCACTCAAACTGTGCCTCCTCTAGCGGGGGCGAGATCCTCTTTACGGGCTTTGGAACCGGAATCAGGGGCTCGTCTAGGGGTCTCTCTTTCCGGAGTCGAGGATGGTGAAACTCCGGTGGCCATATGAAGGGCTGCCCATCCGGGCACGTATGTTGGGCGAACAGATCTTCTCCCAGATGCGGCACTCTTGGTTTTATGGGCGCGGTGGTGGTGGCGCCCGGGTTGCCCAGGCCTTGCGGCCAGGCCTGGGGCACCTGGAAAGTGAAGGGCACCGTAAGGACGGCGGCGCCCTGGGCTACTTGGCCCTGCGACCAGGCCGGTGGCTCCGCGGAGGTAGGGGGCGCTGTTGGTATTGCGGCGCCCGGGGGTACTAGGCCTTGCGACCAGGCCGATGGTACTTCCTGCTTGGTCACGCTCGGGGTCGAGGCGTATGACGTCACAGGGGTCGCGGCCGCGGCTTCCGGTTGAGGCCTAGTCTGTGGCGGTGACGTTGCGGTTACGGGCACGGCAGGGGGTACTTCGGGCTCTGCGACGGGGAGCTGGGGCAGGTACGCGGTTTCCCGGTTTGGGGTAGAAACGTCCCCTTTACCTGCCTCCTTTCGTTCGGCTCCCTTCTCGGCGCCGTCTCCGGCCTTCAGTCCTCCTGCGCCATCCTCAGAGGCGGTCTGTCTCCTCGTCTCGGGTGGCGTGCTCCGCTGACGAGTCTCGGTCCGCTGGGCCATCTCTCGGCTCCACTCCGCCAACGTCTCTCGTTGCACCCGGGCCATCCTCCGTGCGAGGCCCTCCAGCGCAGTCTGTGCACACTCCCGATCTCGGGGGAGCTGTGCCAAGACCTCCACTAAGCCTAGTGGGGTCGTTGCTTCTAGCGGGCTCCTGACCAACGGGTCGGTGCTGCTCTGCTCTCCTTCCGTTGTCTCCAGCAGGCTCCTGGCCAGCGGGCCGGTGCTGCTCTGCTCTTCTTCCATCTCCGGGTAAGCTTCTTCTGGAGTCAGCTCTAGGCTTCTTGTCTCCGGGTGCGCTCTCTCCAGACTGCTCCAGGCGACACCCATCTTTGCTCTCTCCTTCTCAGTCCTCCCACTTCGAGGGCGGTCCCGGGGCCACTTCGTGATTGTCAGCTCCAGGGGCAGTTCTTTCACGCTGACAGACACCTCTAGCATCACAGTCTCTGTTGGTGGGGGCGGTTTCCACTTTTGGCGCCATTTTCGGTCCTGGCCCACGATGGGAGGTGGCCTCTTGCCACCCTCTGGCACGCCCATAATGGCGTCCGCTCTTCCAAGGCGGGAAACCTTTGGAAATGGCGGGAATCGTTTCCCAGTGGCGGGAAACTCTGCAGATGGCGGGAAAAAGCTGTTAATGGCGGACAACCGGCGGGAATCGATCTGTGACGGAGTCCGATGGCGGGGACCCTCCGGAACCGGCAGGAGACTTCTTTTTGAGGTAAACTTGTTCTTTTCTTCAGGCACGCAGTACCCGGGTGTTGCGGGCACGTGATCCTGCCGACTACGCCAAAGTTGACGCGCCCCCTGGGCCATATTCTTTAGGGGAATACCCGGAGCCGGATCAGATGGGGGTTGTAGTCTCCGAGTGGCTGTGACCCGGTCCGTGCCCAGGGTGTCAAGCTCAGAATATGTGGCAGTCCTACAGATGTTACAAAGTTCGTTATGTCGACTACGCCACCCGTTGGATTGCGGTCACTACGGCCGCCGCTGCAGCAGGGTCCGCTGAGGCTGATGGTGTTGGTGCAGCTTTAGATAGTATAACCCCCAACGGGAGGGGTATGGCCTCAGGGGGTCAGGTGCAGAGGATGGGGGTTGTGGTGGTGCAGCGTAGATGATAATTAAAGACAGAGTCGGGTTGTGCAGTTCAGGGTGTTTACTTACTGCAGATATTCCGGTCACTCCGGCCTTAAGTGACCACCCGAGCCGTGCTGCGTCCACCAGGTCCTGGATTCAGCCAACCCCCAAGCAAGTCCGGAGCGTGGCCCTGAGCCCTCCTTCTTGTCCTTTCTTCTGGCCGTCCCCACCAGGGATCCACCTAGGTCCAGCTCCCTCGGGCCTTCTGTTGGGAGACCCTTGGCCTTGGGTTCCCTGACCCTACACGTGGTTTGCCTTCAGGGTAGATGTGGTGGGTGGCCGTGGCAGATCCTGCCCACGGCCTCCGGTCTCTGGCTGAGGTGTGCTTTAGCCCCCACCAGTTTGGGATCCGGTACCCTTTTGCCAACTCTTCACCCTGTGTTTGTATGTGGGTTCTCAGAGTTTCTTCTTGTTTCCCCCTCTGGGTCTCTCTTTCTCTCCTCTCTCACTCTTGCTCTGGGGCTGCTCTGCTCTCTTCCTCTGACTGCTCTGCAAAGACTCACAGACTGACTGACTGTGGCTGACTGACCCTGATCTTAGATGGTGCCCACCTTAAATACTCCCTCTATGTGTGAGCTCAGGTGACCAGCACCCAATGAGCTCCTAACTTTACCCAGGCTGCTCCCCCTATCTGCCCCTACACTACTGGGATGTACCACCCCCCTCCCACTCCAGCCAGGAACAGACTCGGTCGTACCTGCACATTTCTAAGTGGGAGTACCGTTGGTCTGCTCCTCGGAAATGGGATGTGTGTAGTGCATGCAGCTTTCTGAGCTCAGTTCCACACTCCATCCTTACCCGGGAGTGGAATATCACACCTCTGGTTTGAGGTGCAATACCCCTGTAGCAGCCGAATCCTCAGGGTGCTACACTCGCTGCTCTGACACGTCAGACGCCGAGGAAGAATGATGGGGTGGAAGCATCTGCTGATACGCCCTCCTCCATCATCATTGCTCACCATGACAGACGGATGGGGGCCCAGTGCGAGCGCTGACACCGAGCCCCATAGCAGTCGCGTGGCCTGCCGCCATTGCTGATAAGCCACTCTTCAGAACCAAAGATGAAACAAAAGGAGTTTTCAGCACTTACATCCATACAATCAATCTTTTTTGAAAACAGGAGGATCCATCATCAGGATTAAACCATATACTATGCTCTTAGTCATAGGACTAATGCTAAGGGGCTAGTGTACCCCAGAAACACTTAAGGTTTCTTCCTCATGATGGATCCTCCTGTTTTTTAGTGAATCTCTAATAAAAAGATTGATTTTATGGATGGAAGTGTCAAAGACTCATTTTTCCCTTCTTGGGTTCTACAATAGCTGAGCTTCACCAGCAGGAATTGGCGCCCGTCATCAATATTCCGGTAAATCCTGAGTGATAGTGGCGTGGTGAGCTTCTGTATTTCATTGTTCACAATATTCACTTTGTGCTATATAGTTAGAAAATCACCAGTACATTAAATTAGTTACGTCTGGAATAATCTATTGTAAATTTAAAAATGGGAAATAATATGTTTTTCTGCCAACAACCTTCTAGGTCTCTAGGTATCCCTATATAGAATATGCCTCTATTGGCAGCTGCTGGCAGACTGAATTTTAGAATTTCAACAGAATCTATCTTCAGGTTTTTAATACCCCATCTAAAAGCAACAATTCCAGCGATGTGTCCCTTACTGGGCTGCCTGCTGCAGTTTTGATAAAATCACTGTTTTATCTGCTGCAGATCTCCCATTTCTCTGAATGCTGTGTATTACCCCCCACACACAACTGGTTGGCAGCTATGTACACTGTGCATGGGCAAAAGACTGCCAATCAGGGGTGGGTGCAGAGTTACACAGAGCTCATGAATATGGAGGACTACATGGCAGCAGGTTTACTAGTACTCTAGTGATAATCTACTGCTGATAAAACAGCAAGCAGCCCAGTAAGTGACACATCCCTGGATTTAGGGTCTCTATTTCATGCTAATCTCAAATTAGGAGTCAAAAACCTGGTGACAGATTCCATTGAAATCAGGTGTAAGTATTGTAATATAGTGTATAATGAGTGAGATATGACACGAGGCCTCATGTATGAAAACTGTTTTCTGTTACAGACCTGAAAAAATAGAGACACAGAGATGGCCTCACCAGCGCCCAGCCTTTAAGTATGTATATTATATCAGAGAATATAGTATTATATGTAAATGAGAGTGCAAGTGCACAGAGGGCGGGATGATTTTGGTCTGGTGCACATATTCTGCACTTTTAGATCTAAGACAATTGCTGCAGTTTTGATAAAATCACTGTTTTATCTGCTGCAGATCTCCCATTTCTCTGAATGCTGAGCTGTGTATTACCCCCCACACCACTGATTGGCAGCTTTCTGTGTACACTGTGCATGGGCAAAAGGATGCCAATCAGGGGTGGGGGCAGAGTTATACAGAGCTCATGAATATGGAGGACTACATGGCAGCAGGTTTGCTAGTTCTTTAGACATAATCTCCTGCTGATTTTATATAAACTACAGCAAACAGCCCAATGAGTGACACACCGCTAGAAGCAAACATTTTATCTCTACATTATACTGCTCTCAGGTTAGGTGTCAAAAACCTGGTGACAATTTCTCTTTTAAGGGAATCTGTCACGATGTTATTGCAATGTAATCTGCAAACAGCATGATGTATTGACAGAGATCCTGATTCCAGCAATGTGTCACATACTGGGCTGCTTGCTGCAGCTTTAATCAAAATTACTACTTCCTATGCTACAGATCTAGCAGTTCTCTGAATGCTGAGCTCTGTATAATCACCCACCCCACTGATTGACAGCTTTCTGGGTAAATTGTACATTGACAAAAAACTGCCAATCAGTGAGGGTTATACAGAGATTATGAATATAGAGGACTACATGGCAAAAGGTTTACTAGTCCTCAAGCCTCCTGCTGATAGAACAGCATGCAGCCCAGTAAGTGACATATCACTGGATATAGGATCTCTATATCAGATTAGGTGTGAAAAACCTGATGGCAGATTCCCTTGAAATCAGATGTATGCATTGTAATATAGTGTATAATGAGTGAGATATGACACGAGGCCTCATGTATGAAAACTGTTTTCTGTTACAGACCTGAAAAAATAGAGACACAGAGATGGCCTCACCAGCGCCCAGCCATTAAGTATGTATATTATATCAGAGAATATAGTATTATATGTAAATGAGAGTGCAAGTGCACAGAGGGCGGGATGATTTTGGTCTGGTGCACATATTCTGCACTTTTAGATCTCAGACAATTGCTGCAGTTTTGATGAAATCGCTGTTTTATCTGCTGCAGATCTCCCAGTTTTCTGAATGCTGAGCTCTGTATTACCCCACACACCACTGATTGGCCGATTTCTGTGTACACTGTGCATGGGCAAAAGGATGCCAATCAGGGGTGGGTACAGAGTTACACAGAGGTCATGAATATGGAGGACTACATGGCAGCAGGTTTACTAGTTCTCTAGTGATAATCTACTGCTGATATAACAGCAAGCAGCCCAGTAAGTGACACATCCCTGGATTTAGTGTCTCTATATCAGATTAGGTGTCAAAAACCTGGTGACAGATTCCCTTTAAATCAGATGTAAGTATTGTAATATAGTGTATAATGAGTGAGATATGACACGAGCCCTCATGTATGAAAACTGTTTTCTGTTATAGACCTGTTAAAACAGAGACAGGGGAAAGATTTCACCAGCTTACAGCCATCACGTATGTATATTATGTCTCTGAATATAGTATTACATGTAAATGAGAATGCAAGTACGCGGAGGGAGGGACAATTTCAGTCTAGTGCATGTATTCTGCACTTTTAGATCCAAGATAATTTTTTGTATACTATCTGTAGTGATCTGTATACAGAGCTTATCTGACAGTTTTCCCAGTGAATAGCATTGAGCAGCCTGCAGTGCATTAGAATGTATGGAGGTTTCAGAAGACAAAATGACAAACAACTGCAATATTGCTATTTTGTTTTCTATCAATGTTTACAATAAACTGAACCAGGGGCGTACATAGAAATGATGGGGCCCCATAGCAGAAGTTCTAATTGGGTCACCCCTTCCCCCCAAAAAAAAAAAAATAATTGTTGGGGTCACAGAAGACCATATCACACAACTTTGCAGCCCTTACATAGTAATATTCCTCCTATTGAAGTCCTAGATTCCTCTTTCATTGCCCCCATATAGTATGATGCCAACAAAAGTGCCCACCAAATACAGTATGATACCCCCATGGTGAATTCCTCCACATCAGCCTCCACATGCACAGTATAATGACCCTATTGTACCCCACCTCAACTCCTAAGACAAAGTATGGTGACCTCAACATAGTTTGATCCCACAACACAGAAGCACAGACCTTCATGCAGTATAATGGGCCTGCATACAGTATAATGGCGCTACAACTCTTCAAACAGTATAATGGCCCCACACAGGCCACCACACAGTATAATGGCCCCACACAGGCCACCACACAGTATAATGGCCCCCAGACAGCCCCCCACACAGTATGATGGACCCCACACAAACCTTCACAATGTATAATTGCTTGTATACAGTATAATGGCCCCCACATAGCCCTCCAAATATTATAATGGCCCCACATTACCTTATATATAGTATAATTGACCCCATATAGTCCTCCATATAGTATAATGCACTCCCCATAGTCCTCCAATGAATATCAAGCACTCCCCATAGTCCTCCATACAATATAATGCACTCCCCATTGTCTTCCTTACAAGATAAGGCACTCCCAATGGTCCTTCATAGAATATAATGCACTAACTATGGTGCTTCATAGAATATAATGCACTCCCCATGGTCCTTCATAGAATATAATGCATTCCACATTGTCCTTCATAGAATATAATGCACTCCCCATGGTCCTTTATAGAATATAATGCACCCCGCATGTTCCTTCATAGAATATAATGCACTCCCCATGGTCCTTTATAGAATATAATGCTCCCCGCATGGTCCTCCATAGAATATAATGCACTCCCCATTGTCTTCCTTACAATATAATGCACTCCCATTGGTCTTTCATAGAATATAATGCACTCCCCATGGTCCTTCATAGAATATAATGCACTACACATGGTGCTTCATAGAATATAATGCACTCCACATGGTCCTTCATAGAATATATTGCACTCATATAATACACTCCCCATGGTCCTTCATAGAATATAATGAACTCCTCATTGTCCTTCATAGAATATAATCCACTCCCCATGGTCCTTCATGGAATATAATGCACTCTCCATGGTCCTTCATAGAATATGATTCACCCCGCATGGTCCATCATAGAATATAATGCACTCCCCATGGTCCTTCATAAAATATAATGCACTCCCCATGGTCCTTCATAGAATATAATGCACCCCGCATGGTCCTTCATAGAATATAATGCACTCCCCATGGTCCATCATAGAATATAATTCACTCCCCTTGGTCCTTCATAGAGTATAATGCACTCCGCATGGTCCTTCATAGAATATAATGCACTCCGCATGGTCCTTCATAGAATATAATGCACTCCCCATGGTCCTTCGTAGAATATCATGCACTCCCCATGGTCCTTCATAGAATATAATGCACTCCCCATAGTCCTTCATAGAATATAATGCACTCCCCATGGTCCTTCATAGAATATAATGCACTCCCCATGGTTCTTCATAGAATATAATGCACTCCCCATAGTCCTTCATAGAATATAATACACTCCCCATGGTCCTTCATAGAATATAATGCACTCCCCATGGTTCTTCATAGAATATAATGCACTCCCCATGGTCCTTCATAGAATAAAATGCACCCCGCATGGTCCTTCATAGAATATAATGCACTCCCCATGGTCCTTCATAGAATATAATGCACCCCGCATGGTCCTTCATAGAATATAATGCACTCCCCATGGTCCTTCATAGAATATAATGCACTCCCCATGGTACTTCATAGAATATATTTCACTCCGCATGGTCCTTCATAGAATATAATGCACTCCCCATGGTCCGTCATAGAATATAATGCACTCCCCATGGTTCTTCATAGAATATAATGCACTCCCCATAGTCCTTCATTGAATATAATGCACTCCCCATGGTCCTTCATAGAATATAATGCACACCGCATGGTCCTTCATAGAATATAATGCACTCCCCATAGTCCTTCATAGAATATAATGCACTCCCCATGGTCCTTCATAGAATATAATGCACTCCCCATGGTTCTTCATAGAATATAATGCACTCCCCATAGTCCTTCATAGAATATAGTACACTCCCCATGGTCCTTCATAGAATATAATGCACTCCCCATGGTTCTTCATAGAATATAATGCACTCCCCATGGTCCTTCATAGAATAAAATGCACCCCGCATGGTCCTTCATAGAATATAATGCACTCCCCATGGTCCTTCATAGAATATAATGCACCCCGCATGGTCCTTCATAGAATATAATGCACTCCCCATGGTCCTTCATAGAATATAATGCACTCCCCATGGTCCTTCATAGAATATAATTCACCCCGCATGGTCCTTCATAGAATATAATGCACTCCCCATGGTCCTTCATAGAATATAATGCACTCCCCATGGTCCTTCATAGAATATAATGCACACCGCATGGTCCTTCATAGAATATAATGCACTCCCTATGGTCCTTCATTGAATATAATGCACTCCCCGTGGTCCTTCATAGAATATAACGCACCCCGCATGGTCCTTAATACTCTAATATGGCCACCAGTCACTGATTTAAAAAAATACAATACTCACCTCTCCTCATTCCACCCGATGCTCCTCTCTGCTGAACATGTGGTGTGAAGTGCCGCACATCTCAGTACAGCGAGCGCTCTGTAATGATGCCATCATGCTCGCTGCTCTGATACATCAGACGCTGAGGAAGAATGATGGGGTGGAAGCGTCTGCTGATTCTCCCTCCTCCATCATCATTGCTCACCATGACAGACAGATGGGGGCCCAGTGCGAGCGCTGACACCGAGCCTCATAGCAGTCGCGTGGCCTGCCGCCATTGCCGATAAGCCACTGTTCAGAACCAAAGATGAAACAAAAGGAGTTTTCAGCACTTACATCCATACAATCAATCTTTTTTTGAAAACAGGAGGATCCATCATCAGGATTAAACCATACACTATGCTCTTAGTCATAGGACTAATGCTAAGGGCCTAGTGTACCCCAGAAACGCTTAAGGTTTCTTCTTCATGATGGATCCTCCTGTTTTTAAGTGAATCTCTAATAAAAAGATTGATTTTATGGATGGAAGTGTCAAAGACTCATTTTCACCTTCTTGGGTTCTACAATAGCTGAGCTTCACCAGCAGGAATTGGCGCCCGTCATCAATATTCCGGTAAATCCTGAGTGATAGTGGCGTGGTGAGCTTCTGTATTTCATTGTCCACAATATTCACTTTCTGGTATATAGTTAGAAAATCACCAGTACATTAAATTAGTTATGTCTGGAATAATCTATTGTAAATGTAAAAAAGGGAAATAATATATTTTTCTGCCAACAACCTTCTAGGTCTCTAGGTATCCCTATATAGAATATGCCTCTATTGGCAGCTGCTGGCAGACAGAATTTTAGAATTTCAACAGAATCTATCTTCAGGTTTTTAATACCCCATCTAAAAGCAACAATTCCAGCGATGTGTCGCTTACTGGGCTGCCTGCTGCAGTTTTGATAAAATCACTGTTTTATCTGCTGCAGATCTCCCATTTCTCTGAATGCTGTGTATTACCCCCCACACACAACTGGTTGGCAGCTATGTACACTGTGCATGGGCAAAAGACTGCCAATCAGGGGTGGGTGCAGAGTTACACAGAGCTCATGAATATGGAGGACTACATGGCAGCAGGTTTACTAGTACTCTAGTGATAATCTACTGCTGATAAAACAGCAAGCAGTCCAGTAAGTGACACATCCCTGGATTTAGGGTCTCTATTTCATGCTGCTCTCAAATTAGGAGTCAAAAACCAGATGACAGATTCCCTTGAAATCAGATGTATGCATTGTAATATAGTGTATAATGAGTGAGATATGACACGAGGCCTCATGTATGAAAACTGTTTTCTGTTACAGACCTGAAAAAATAGAGACACAGAGATGGCCTCACCAGCGCCCAGCCATTAAGTATGTATATTATATCAGAGAATATAGTTTTATATGTAAATGAGAGTGCAAGTGCACAGAGGGAGGGATGATTTTGGTCTGGTGCACATATTCTGCACTTTTAGATCTAAGACAATTGCTGCAGTTTTGATGAAATCACTGTTTTATCTGCTGCAGATCTCCCATTACTCTGAATGCTGAGCTCTGTATTACCCCACACACCACTGATTGGCCGATTTCTGTGTACACTGTGCATGGGCAAAAGACTGC
Organism: Phyllobates terribilis; assembly: GCF_046119375.1. NCBI lineage: Eukaryota > Metazoa > Chordata > Amphibia > Anura > Dendrobatidae > Phyllobates > Phyllobates terribilis. Next base: position 518,609,630 of record NW_027362763.1, on the reverse strand, counting down.
CAATGAGGGGTGGGTACAGAGTTACACAGAGGTCATGAATATGGAGGACTACATGGCAGCAGGTTTACTAGTTCTTTAGACATAATCTCCTGCTGATTTTATATAAACTACAGCAAACAGCCCAATGAGTGACACACCGCTAGAAGCAAACATTTCATCTCTACATTATACTGCTCTCAGGTTAGGTGTCAAAAACCTGGTGACAATTTCTCTTTTAATGGAATCTGTCACGATGTTATTGCAATGTAATCTGAAAACAGCATGATGTATTGACAGAGATCCTGATTCCAGCAATGTGTCACATACTGGGCTGCTTGCTGCAGCTTTAATCAAAATTACTACTTCCTATGCTACAGGTCTAGCAGTTCTCTGAATGCTGAGCTCTGTATAATCACCCACCCCACTGATTGACAGCTTTCTGGGTAAATTGTACATTGACAAAAAACTGTCAATCAGTGAGGGTTATACAGAGAATATGAATATAGAGGACTACATGGCAAAAGGTTTACTAGTCCTCAAGCCTCCTGCTGATAGAACAGCATGCAGCCCAGTAAGTGACATATCACTGGATATAGGATCTCTATATCAGATTAGGTGTGAAAAACCTGATGGCAGATTCCCTTTATATCAGATGTACAGTACAGACGAAAAGTTTGGACACACCTTCTCATTTAAAGATTTTTCTGTATTTTCATAACTATGAAAATTGTACATTCACACTGAAGGCATCAAAACTATGAATTAACACATGTGGAATTATATACTTAACAAAAAAGTCTAAAACAACTGAAAATATGTCTTATATTCTAGGTTCTTCGTAGTAGCCACCTTTTGCTTTGATGACTGCTTTGCACACTCTTGGCATTCTCTTGATGAGCTTCAAGAGGTAGTCACCGGAAATGGTTTTCACTTCAGAGGTGTGCCCTGTCAGGTTTAATAAGTGGGATTTCTTGCCTTATAAATGGGGTTAGGACCATCAGTTGTGTTGTGCAGAAGTCAGATGGATACACAGCTGATAGTCCTACTGAATAGACTGTTAGAATTTGTATTATGGCAAGAAAAAAGCAGCAAAGAAAAGAAAAACGAGTGGCCATCAATACTTTAAGAAATGAAGGTCAGTCAGTCTGAAAAATTGGGCAAACTTTGAATGTGTCCCCAAGTGCAGTTGCAAAAACCATCAAGCGCTACAAAGAAACTGGCTCACATGAGGACTGCCCCAGGAAAGGAAGACCAAGAGTCACCTCTGCTTCTGAGGATAAGTTTATCCAAGTCACCAGCCTCAGAAATTGCAGGTTAACAGCAGCTCAGATTAGAGACCAGGTCAATGCCACACAGAGTTCTAGCAGCAGACACATCTCTACAACTGTTAAGAGGAGACTTTGTGCAGCAGGCCTTCATGGTAAAATAGCTGCTAGGAAACCACTGTTAAGGACAGGGAACAAGCAGAAGAGACTTGTTTGGGCTAAAGAACTCAAGGAATGGACATTAGACCAGTGGAAATCTGTGCTTTGGTCTGATGAGTGCAAATTTGAGATCTTTGGTTCCAACCTCCGTGTCTTTGTGCGACGCAGAAAAGGTGAACGGATGGACTCTACATGCCTGGTTCCCACCATGAAGCATGGAGGAGGAGGTGTGATGGTGTGGGGGTGCTTTGCTGGTGACACTGTTGAGGATTTATTCAAAATTGAAGGCATACTGAACCAGCATGGCTACATCAAACATCTTGCAGCGGCATGCTATTCCATCTGATTTGCGTTTAGTTGGACCATCATTTGTTTTTCAACAGGACAATGACCCCCAAACACACCTCCAGGCTGTGTAAGGGCTATTTGACCAAGAAGGAGAGTGATGGGGTGCTACGCCAGATGACCTGGCCTCCACAGTCACCAGACTTGAACCCAATCGAGATGGTTTGGGGTGAGCTGGACCGCAGAGTGAAGGCAAAAGGGCCAACAAGTGCTAAGCATCTCTGGGAACTCCTTCAAGGTTGTTGGAAAACCATTTCCGGTGACTACCACTTGAAGTTCATCAAGAGAATGTCAAGAGTGTGCAAAGCAGTCATCAAAGCAAAAGGTGGCTACTTTGAAGAACCTAGAATATAAGACATATTTTCAGTTGTTTCACACTTTTTTGTTAAGTATATAATTCCACATGTGTTAATTCATAGTTTTGATGTCTTCAGTGTGAATGTACAATTTTCATAGTCATGAAAACACAGAAAAATCTTTAAATGAGAAGGTGTGTCCAAACTTTTTGTCTGTACTGTATGTATTGTAATATAGTGTATAATGAGTGAGATATGACACGAGGCCTCATGTATGAAAACTGTTTTCTGTTACAGACCTGAAAAAAATAGAGACACAGAGATGGCGACACCAGCGCCCAGCCATTAAGTATGTATATTATATCAGAGAATATAATGTTATATGTAAAAGAGGATGCAAGTGCGCGGAGGGCGGGATGATTTCGGTCTGGTGCATGTATTCTGCACTTTTAGGTCTAAGATAATTTTTTGTTAAAAGAATTTTCCCAATTCAGAAAGTGATGATGACTTACGATTAGTGTTGAGCGAGTATGTTCTGTTAACCCTTTCGCCGAGTATGCTCGGGCCGAGCTCCGAGTATTTATAGCTGCTCGGTGATATGCTTGAATCACTCCCGTGCATGATTTGCGACTGTTTGACAGCTTTATTACATGGGAGGAATGTCTATTTCTTACACATTCCTCACATGTAAAAAAGCTGCCAAACAGTTGCAAATCATGCACACGGGAGCGATTTAACCTTATCACCGAGCAGCTATAAATCCTCGGAGCTCGGCCCAAGCGTACTCGGCGAAAGGGTTAACAGAACATACTCGCTCAACACTACTTACGATCTGTAGGATATGACAATATTATCAGGTTGGTGACAGTTTAAAAAAAAAGCTGACCCTACAGCATACGACTGACCCCACCCCAAAAAATAAGGTGATGAAAAACACCACATGGAATGAAATGAGCTTTATTCCCCTGGCAGCCTCTGGCTTACACTCATAGGGGTCGGCCAGTGTGGCTTCAGTCACCGCTCCTTAAATAGTGAACAGCAGCTGTAGCACGCGCCGGCACTGACTGACAGCCGGCTCTGCACTGGTGCATTGATGAACGAGCTGTCAATCAGTGCTGGGGCACAGTTACAGCATTGTGATTGGTGACTGTAATTGACTGACAGCCTGCTCTGCACTGGTGCACTGATGAGCGAGCTGTCAATCAGTGCTGGGGCACAGTTACAGCATTGTGATTGGTGACTGTAATTGACTGACAGCAGGCTCTGCACTGGTGCACTGATGAGCAAGCTGTCAATAAGTGCTGGGGCACAGTCACAGCATTGGGATTGGTGACTGTAATTGACTGACAGCAGGCTCTGCACTGGTGCATTGATGAGCGAGCTGTCAATCAGTGCTGGGGCACAGTTACAGCATTGTGATTGGTGACTGTTATTGACTGACAGCCGGCTCTGCACTGGTGCATTGATGAGCGAGCTGTCAATCAGTGCTGGGGCTCAGTTACAGCATTGTGATTGGTGACTGTAATTGACTGACAGCAGGCTCTGCACTGGTGCACTGATGAGCAAGCTGTCAATCAGTGCTGGGGCACAGTTACAGCATTGTGATTGGTGACTGTTATTGACTGACAGCCGGCTCTGCACTGGTACATTGATGAGCGAGCTGTCAATCAGTGCTGGGGCTCAGTTACAGCATTGTGATTGGTGACTGTTATTGACTGACAGCAGGCTCTGCACTGGTGCACTGATGAGCAAGCTGTCAATCAGTGCTGGGGCACAGTTACAGCATTGTGATTGGTGACTGTAATTGACTGACAGCCGGCTCTGCACTTTGTAACATTAATGAGCAACATGACACCGGTGAGGGAAAATACCTAATTAGGCACAATTTGGCCATTTTCACTTAGGGGTGTACTCCCTTTTGTTGCAAGCGGTTTAGACATTAATGCCTGTGTGTTGAGTTACTTAGAGAGCACACCAAATTTACACAGTTATAGAAGATGTTCACTGACTACTTTTGCGACTTTAATGCGCTTTAACATTATTATTTGTTATATTACCAACCAGCCTTGATACCACCAACCAGCCTTGATACCACCAACCAGCCTTGATACCACTCAACCAGCCTTGATACCACCCAACCAGCCTTGATACCACCCAACCAGCCTTGATACCACCAACCAGCCAGCCTTGATACCACCAACCAACCAGCCTTGATACCACCAACCAACCAGTCTTGATACCACAAACCAACCAGTTTTGATACCACCAACCAACCAGCCTTGATACCACCAACCAACCAGCCTTGATGCCACCAACCAACCAGCCTTGATACCACCAACCAGCCTTGATACCAACCAGCCTTGATACCACCAACCAGCCTTGATACCACCAACCAACCAGCCTTGATACCACCAACCAACCAGCCTTGATACCACCCAACCAGCCTTGATACCACCCAACCAGCCTTGATACCACCAACCAGCCAGCCTTGATACCACCAACCAGCCAGCCTTGATACCACCAACCAGCCAGCCTTGATACCACCAACCAGCCAGCCTTGATACCACCAACCAACCAGCCTTGATACCACCAACCAACCAGCCTTGATACCACCAACCAGCCTTGATACCACCAACCAACCAGCCTTGATACCACCAACCAACCAGCCTGGATACCACCAACCAGCCTTGATACCACCAACCAACCAACCAGCCTTGATACCACCAACCAGCCTTGATACCACCAACCAGCCTTGATACCACCAACCAGCCAGCCTTGATACCACCAACCAGCCTTGATACCACCAACCAACCTAGATACCACAAATCAGCCTTGATACCACCAACCAACCAGCCTTGATACCACCAACCAACCAGCCTTGATACCACCAACCAGCCTTGATACCAACCAACGAGCCTTGATACCAACCAACCAGCCTTGATACCAACCAACCAGCCTTGATACCACCACCAACCAGCCTTGATACCACCACCAACCAGCCTTGATACCACCAACCAACCAGCCTTGATACCACCAACCAACCAGCCTTGATACCACCAACCAACCAGCCTTGATACCACCAACCAACCAGCCTTTTTTATTTTTTTAATGCCAATTTTGGATGGCAACACAATAAACTTTGTTTTTGATTTCTACCTTTCATTACTCCTGAATTTCTTTGTATTTGCTGCCCCCTGTTTACATGCTGCTCTCCAGACTAGGTTGAGCTCCCTGTGCTTTTTTTTGTAGACTCAGAACCAGAGCTAGCACTGCCTGGCTCAATTGTCCAGCACTTGCTTCTGCCCGTCCAATACTCACTCATTGGCTGTTAGTAATCCGCCCCAGCACTGACCTCATTCATTCCAGCATTGGAACTGACTGAGCAGTGATCCTGTGCTTTTATCTGTGGCAGTGCAGCACCGATCACTTCATCTCACACCCCATCCACAATGATGTTAGAATCATCACATGTCCTCTACATCAGTGATTTTCAACCAGTATTCCGCGGCACACTAGTGTGCCGCGACACATGGTCGGGTGTGCCGCGGGGAAAGTTCCCCAAATATTTGTGCCCCTGTGTTTTGTTTCCCGGCAATGCGCTCGATGCGCAGTCACGCCTTCTTACAATGTAGGAGACGTGTACAATAACACATGCGCAAGCTTTGAACCTCGCGCGACTTAATGACGTCACCGAGGCCGGCGCGTCATCCTGAGAGCGGAGAGACTCTCGCATTTGCCCGCCGCCAAGGTAATGCCCGCCAATAATGCAGACTATATGAGCTTTTGCCTGAGTATATGAACTGTTGGCAGAATACTCAGCATATGAGCTGGTACTTTTAGTACTCCAGCAGTATACTGCATATAACAATGAGAAATGTAAAATGAGAAATACTATAGTCATGAGGCTGGAGTACTACAAGTACCAGCTCATATGCTGAGTATATGAGCTGGCACTTGTACTCTGGCCTCATGGCCATAGTACTTCTCATTGTACCCCTTTATATTGCAGTATATGAGCCACATAATAATCAGCACCATATACTGTGGCGCTGTACAGTGCACATCACCACAGTATATGATGCTGATAATCATGTGCTCTTATACGTGGGACTGTATTTATGAGGTTACATGGGATTGAATATGTAGCACCCTGAGGATTCGGCTGCTACAGGGGTATTGCACCTCAACCCAGAGGTGTGATATTCCACTCCCGGGTAAGGATGGAGTGTGGAACTGAGCTAGTAGGCTGCATGCACTACACACATCCCATTTCCGAGGAACAGACCGATGGTACTCCCACTAGAGAAATGTGCAGGTACGACAGTGTCTGTTCCTGGCTGGAGTGGGAGGGGGGTGGAACATCCCAGTAGTGTAGGGGCAGATAGGGGGAGCAGCCTGGGTAAAGCTAGGAGCTCATTGGGTGCTGGTCACCTGAGCTCACACATAGAGGGAGTATTTAAGGTGGGCACCATCTTAGATCAGGGTCAGTCTGTGAGCAGTCAGTCAGTTGTCAGTCAGTCAGTCAGACAGTCTGTCTGAGAGCCTGAGAAGCAGAGCAGAGGAGAAGAGAGAGAGACCCAGAGGCGCAGAGGGGACCCCAAGAGCCCATAAGAGAGCTAATAGGGTGAAGGGTTGGCAACAGGGTACCGGATCCCAAGCTGGCAGAGGCTACAGCACACCTTAGCCAGGAACCGGAGGTCGTGGGCAGGATCTGCCACGACCACCCACTAAATCCACCCGGAAGGCAGACCAAGAATAGGGTCAGGGAGCCCAGAGGAGGCTTGACCAACAAGAGGCCCGAGGGAGCCGGACTTAGGTGGATCCCTGGTGGGAACGGCCAGAAGAAGGGAGAGACAGAAAGGAGCTCAGGACCACACTCCGGAGTTGCCTGGGAGTTGACCGAGTCCAGGACCTGGTGGACGCAGCACAGCTTGGGTGGTCACTGCTGTACACAGTGACCCGAGCAACACCAGTAAGTAAAACCCTGGAACTGCATTTTATGTCTCTGAGCCTCCTTGCTGCACCTTCACAACCACCATCCTCCACGGCTGACCCCCTGAGGCTATACCCCTCCCGTTGGGGGTTATACTACCTAAGCTGCACTCACATCATCAGCCTCAGTGGACTCTGCTGCAGCGGCGGCCGTATTGACTGCAAATCAACGGGTGGCGTAGTCGACACAAAAGAACATCTAGTAACATCATAAGGACTGCCACACACTGAGTTTGACACCCTGGGCACGGACCGGGTCACAGCCACTCGGAGACTACAACCCCCATCTGATCCGGCTCCGGGTATCCCTAACAACACTGGCCCAGGGGGCGCGTCAACTTTGGCGTAGTCGGCAGGATTACGTGCCCGCAACAACCGGGTACTGCGTGCCTGAAGAAAAGTTCACCGTTACCTTAAAAAGAAGTCTCCCGCCGGTTCCGGAGGGTCCCCGCCATCGGGCCCCATCACAGGTCGTTTCCCGCCGGTTGTCCGCCATTTGCAGTTTTTTCCCGCCATCCATGGAGTTTCCCGCCACTGGGAGACGATTCCCGCCATTTCCGAAGATTTCCCGCCTTGGAAGAGCGGACGCCATTATGGGCGTGCCAGAGGGTGGCAAGAAGCCACCTCCCATCGTGGGCCAGGTCGAAGAATGGCGCCAAAAGCGGAAACCGCGCCCATCAACAGAGACTGTGATGCTGGAAGTGTCCATCAGCGTAAGAGAACTGCCCCTGGAACTGAAGTTGCCCCGGGACCACCCTCGATGTGGGCGAAGACAGAACAAGAGAACGAAGATGGGTGCAGCCTGGAGGAGTCTGGAGAGAGCGCACCCGGAGACAAGACGTCTGGAGGGAGAGTCAGGCAGCACCGATCCAGTGGTCAGGAGCCTGTTGCAGGTCGCCACTCCAGAAGGCCTGCTGGAGATCCTAGCACAGCTCCCCCGAGACCGGGAGTGTGCACAGACCGCGCTGGAGGGCCTCGCACGGAGGATGGCCCGGGTGCAGCGAGAGACGTTGGCGGAGTGGAGCCGAGAGATGGCCCAGCAGACCGAAACCCGTCAGCGGAGCACGCCACCTGAGTTGAGGAGACAGACCGCCTCTGAGGATGGCGCAGGAGGAATGAAGGCAGGAGACGGCGCCGAGAAGGGAGCTGAACGGACGGAGGCAGGTAAAGGGGATGTCTCTACCCTGAGCCGGGAAACCGCGTGCCTGCCCCAGCTCCCCGTCGCAGAGCCCGAAATTCCCCCTGCCGTGCCCGTCGCTGCATCGTCACCGCTGCCGACTAGGCCTCAACCGGAAACCGCGGCCGCGACCCCTGTGACGTCACACGCCTCGACCTCGAGCGTGGCCAAGCAGGAAATACCACCGGCCTGGTCGCAAGGCCTACTACCCCCGGGCGCCGCCATTCCAACAGCGCCCCCTACCTCCGCGGAGCCACCAACCTGGTCGCAGGGCCGAGTAACCACGGGCGCCGCCGTTCTTACGGTGCCCTTTGCCTTTAGGGTGCCCCAAGCCTGGTCGCAAGGCCTGGTCGACCCGGGCGCCGCTACCATCAACGCGCCCTCAACATCTAGAGTGCCGCACCTGGGTGAGGACCTGTTCGCCCAGCATACGTGCCCGGATGGGCAGCCCTTCATATGGCCACCGGAGTTTCACCATCCCCGACTCCGGAAAGAGAGACCCCTAGACGAACCCCTGATTCCGGTTCCGAAGCCTGCAAGGAGGACCTCGCCCCCGCTGGAGGAGGCACAGTTCGAGTGGGACCCCACTGGAGAAGACCTCATGGGGTTCACTCAGGAGACTCGGGCGGCCGCAGCAGAGCGTGCAGAGTGCTGCCGGCAGCAGCTCGAGGTCTTCGAGAGGGAGCGGAGAGAGAGGCGGGTCCGGGAACAGCAAGCGCAGATAAGGAGTGCGGAGCAGAAGAGCCGGACCAGGAGGAATCCCCGTGCAGCACATGGTCCCCCTTCCACCGGGACTGTGATAAAATTCAACATGCAGCACGGATGGGGCTTCATTAGAGACCATCAGACCCCCGGCGACGTCTTTGTAACTCGCAGAAACGTAGAAAGCCATCTGCCGGAGGGACACAGAGGTCGTGACCTGTATGTAGGGGACGAGGTCACCTTCACCCGGCACAAGTGTGCCAAAGGACCCTACGCCCTCCATGTGCATCGCCTGACGGAGGAGGAGCAAGAGGACCCGGACGGGTCTGAAGAATCTAAAGAAGGAGCACCAGGACGCCGTCGTTGAAGTACGGTAGAGAGAGACTGTACATAGTTACCCGTCAGGGTATAAGAACTGTTCTAGTTAAAATATAGTCCCCGTTGGGACCAGCCAATTGAACTGATGCCCGTGTGTCCCTAGTTCCTAATACCTGGCCGAGGACTGAGAGCGGCCATATCCCCTTGTATATAGTTGCGCTTCCTAAAGCGCCCCCTACCGGTTTTATAGGGAACTGTTTTATTCCAAGAGAGACTGTCGCACTTTACCCGGTCACAAGTTGCACAGTGACCGGAGGAACCAGAAACAAGAATGTTATTTATATGAAAAGTTTATTGCTGATATATCTATATGATGTTTTCTATGTTTATGTTTATGAAAAAAAATTGTATGTTTTGGATGTTTATATTTTACAGCCCGAGGACGTGCTGTGATTTACCAGGGGGGAATGTAGCACCCTGAGGATTCGGCTGCTACAGGGGTATTGCACCTCAACCCAGAGGTGTGATATTCCACTCCCGGGTAAGGATGGAGTGTGGAACTGAGCTAGTAGGCTGCATGCACTACACACATCCCATTTCCGAGGAACAGACCGATGGTACTCCCACTAGAGAAATGTGCAGGTACGACAGTGTCTGTTCCTGGCTGGAGTGGGAGGGGGGTGGAACATCCCAGTAGTGTAGGGGCAGATAGGGGGAGCAGCCTGGGTAAAGCTAGGAGCTCAATGGGTGCTGGTCACCTGAGCTCACACATAGAGGGAGTATTTAAGGTGGGCACCATCTTAGATCAGGGTCAGTCTGTGAGCAGTCAGTCAGTTGTCAGTCAGTCAGTCAGACAGTCTGTCTGAGAGCCTGAGAAGCAGAGCAGAGGAGAAGAGAGAGAGACCCAGAGGCGCAGAGGGGACCCCAAGAGCCCATAAGAGAGCTAATAGGGTGAAGGGTCGGCAACAGGGTACCGGATCCCAAGCTGGCAGAGGCTACAGCACACCTTAGCCAGGAACCGGAGATCGTGGGCAGGATCTGCCACGACCACCCACTAAATCCACCCGGAAGGCAGACCAAGAATAGGGTCAGGGAGCCCAGAGGAGGCTTGACCAACAAGAGGCCCGAGGGAGCCGGACTTAGGTGGATCCCTGGTGGGAACGGCCAGAAGAAGGGAGAGACAGAAAGGAGCTCAGGACCACACTCCGGAGTTGCCTGGGAGTTGACCGAGTCCAGGACCTGGTGGACGCAGCACGGCTTGGGTGGTCACTGCTGTACACAGTGACCCGAGCAACACCAGTAAGTAAAACCCTGGAACTGCATTTTATGTCTCTGAGCCTCCTTGCTGCACCTTCACAACCACCATCCTCCACGGCTGACCCCCTGAGGCTATACCCCTCCCGTTGGGGGTTATACTACCTAAGCTGCACTCACATCATCAGCCTCAGTGGACTCTGCTGCAGCGGCGGCCGTATTGACCGCAAATCTACGGGTGGCGTAGTCGACACAAAAGAACATCTAGTAACATCATAAGGACTGCCACACACTGAGTTTGACACCCTGGGCACGGACCGGGTCACAGCCACTCGGAGACTACAACCCCCATCTGATCCGGCTCCGGGTATCCCTAACAACACTGGCCCAGGGGGCGCGTCAAATATATGAGGGGGTTATCCTTTTTTATTTAACTTTTTTAAAATAAATAATTTATTGAAAGGACCTCTGCCAGGCATATTTCACTCTTGAGGGCTAAAAAAGTAGCTCTTGTGGTGGTAAGAAGCTGATTTAAAACCCCCAAGAGTGAACTCCGTGAGAGTTGTATGTATGGAATAATAAATGATATTAGTACCGTTCTTCAGCAGTCATGTCCTGCTTGAATTGACTCTAGTGGCGTAGCACTTGGCAGCCGGCTCTATTCTACTTATAGAGAAAGCTGAGTGCTACGTCACTAGTGTCAATTCAAGCAGGAAATGCAGGCCGTAGTAATATAAGTTATTATCACACACATACAGCTCTCGCGAAGTTCACTCTTGGGGGGTTTAAATCAGCTTCTTGTCACCACGAGAGCTGCTTTTTAAGCCCTCAGGAATGAAATATGCCTAGCAGAGGTCCTTTAAGTGTGGCAGATAATGTAATACTCTTCTATTTTAGTGTGTGGCTGCGCACACTATCTCAGCAGTGATGGAGAAGTATTTGAGAATGGAAAAGGCAAATGCCGAACAGGACCCTGGACACAATTCTAACCCAAATGAAGCAGCTAAAGAGATAGCTAAAGTGCCTCTCTCTGATAACACAATTGCCAGACGGATTGATGACTTGTCTGCGGACATTGAAACAGTTGTTTTGGGAAAGGTGCGCATCAGTAAGAAATTTGCCTTGCAACTTGATGAGTCGACGGATATCAGTGGACATTGTCAGTTGTTGGCCAATGTGCGTTTTGTGGATGGTGAAGCCATTAGAGAAAACTTCCTATTTTGCAAGGCACTGACAGAAAAATCAACAGGAGAGGCAATATTCCAAGTCACATCGGAATATCTTGATAAAAGTGGACTTACATGGGAAAACTGCACAGGTGTCTGCACTGATCGAGCCGCAGCCATGGTCGGGCGCATCAAAGGCTTTGTAAGTAGGGTTAAAGAAAGAAACCCAGATGTTCTTGCTACCCACTGTTTCTTGCACCGTGAGGCCCTCGTTGCAAAGACCTTACCAGCAGATCTAGCTCCTGTGTTGGATGATGTTGTGCGCATAGTGAACTTTGTGAAGACGCGACCTTTGAGATGTCGCTTATTTGCGTCTTTGTGTACAGAAATGGGAGCGGAACATAAAATCTTATTGCTCCACACAGAGGTCAGGTGGCTGTCATGCGGCAAAGTGCTGGCCCGTGTGTATGAGTTGCGAGAGGAACTTAAAATATTTCTTACAAACGAGAGGTCCGATTATTCAAAGCTGCTTGCAAGTGATGAGTGGTGTGCAAAGCTGGCATACCTGGCTGATATATTTCAATATCTGAATGAACTAAACACACGGATGCAAGGTCGAAATGAAAACCTGCTTACAAGCACTGATAAAATGAACGGATTCCGTTTAAAGGTGCAGCTCTGGCAACAACATGTGCAGGGTGGCAACCTTCAGATGTTCCCACTCACCGAGAAACTGCATGATGACAATACTGCTGCAATGTGCGAAGCGATTGGCAGACATTTGAAAACTCTTGAGGAGAAGTTATCGTTCTATTTCTCTTCAGCCTTCACAGAATGCCTTGACTGGGTTAGGGACCCATACAGCTCATTATCTGTTGCTGGAAAGGACATGACTTTAAAGGAGCAAGAGGAACTCGTTGAACTGAAGCAAGATCGCGGTTTAAAGCTAAAGTTTGCTGATCTTCCTTTGGACAGTTTTTGGTTATCTGTTGCCAAGGAGTTCCCCATTCTGGCCAACAAAGCTATTTTGACATTGCTCCCATTTTCAACCACATATCTATGTGAGCTGGGCTTCTCAAGCTTGACTGCGATAAAAACTAAAAACAGGGAGAAACGGAGAACTGTTGAGGAAGAGCTTCGTGTGTGTCTTTCCACCATTCCTGCCAGGATATCCCTTTTGTGTTTATCGAAACAGGCCCAGGTTTCACACTGAGTGAGTAAAATAAATTTAGAATCTATATTATTAACTAAATGTATAATATGACTGTTTTAGTGTCATTTTGTGCTATTTTGGTTGGTGGTGTGCCCCAGGATTTTCTAAGTATAAAAAGTGTGCCGCGGCTCAAAAAAGGTTGAAAATCACTGCTCTACATTACCCAGGGGCGTAATGATTGTGCTCTCATAAAGTGCAACTGGGCCCATATGACTACTTCAGTCGGATGTGCACTTCAGGACGCACAATCAGCTGAAGTGTGTTGCGGTGCAGAGAATCGTTGAGTCCCTGCACTGCGATACAAGCTGCCGGCCAATCAGAGGGCAGCAGCTGACGTTGATGTGCCAGACATTGGCGTCGCATGGCAGTGACATTAGCCCACACACATGGTCTAGCCTATGCTGGGGCTACACAAAGTTTGGTCACAACATAGGTCAAGCTGCCAAACTTCGTTCTATGCCGCTGCTGCATGGTAGCGTGATGCAGGTGAGTAGGGTCACATTGCGACTCCTGCGGTGACAAGCTCCAATTTTTTTTTAATCTGCTTGTTGCAGTACGTAATGTGACCCTATTCACTTCATTTCTGCTGCTATGTAATGTAGCAGTAGTTTACAATGATTTTAAGCCGCACAACCTGCGCCATGGCCAAAATCACTGGATAACCAGCATCAATATATAATAGTGTAATGTAAAGGGGAACAAAAAGATTCACAGGACTCCATGGGAATCGAATCAGAGGCAAATAAAGTTATTCATTCGATCAAGAACTAGTGGGCCCTTGTATTAAATGCCACATACATCCAAGATGCTTCAGTCTGAATACCAGCCGAAGAAGTTTTACAATAGATCCTGCCAATTGGCTCGAGTCTGTATATTTTACACTAATATATATGAAGACAAATCTATGCAGTTTTTGTTTTACATATAAAAAATGTAGTGTGTGTGCTGCTGTGCTTAGTAGTAGTGTGTGTGCTGCTGTGCTTAGTAGTATTGTGTGTTCTGCTGTGCTTAGTAGTAGTGTGTGTGCTGCTGTGCTTAGTAGTAGTGTGTGTGCTGCTGTGCTTAGTAGTAGTGTGTGTGCTGCTGTGCTTAGTAGTAGTGTGTGTGCTGCTGTGCGTAGTAGTATTGTGTGTGCTGCTGTGCTTAGTAGTAGTGTGTGTGCTGCTGTGCTTAGTAGTAGTGTGTGTGTTGCTGTGCTTAGTAGTAGTGTGTGTGCTGCTGTGCTTAGTAGTAGTGTGTGTGCTGCTGTGCTTAGTAGTAGTGTGTGTGCTGCTGTGCTTAGTAGTATTGTGTGTGCTGCTGTGCTTAGTAGTAGTGTGTGTGCTGCTGTGCTTAGTAGTAGTGTGTGTGCTGCTGTGCTTAGTAGTAGTGTGTGCTGCTGTGCTTAGTAGTAGTGTGTGTGCTGCTGTGCTTAGTAGTAGTGTGTGTGCTGCTGTGCTTAGTAGTATTGTGTGTGCTGCTGTGCTTAGTAGTAGTGTGTGTGCTGCTGTGCTAAGTAGTAGTGTGTGCTGCTGTGCTTAGTAGTATTGTGTGTGCTGCTGTGCTTAGTAGTAGTGTGTGTGCTGCTGTGCTTAGTAGTATTGTGTGTGCTGCTGTGCTTAGTAGTAGTGTGTGTGCTGCTGTGCTTAGTAGTAGTGTGTGTGCTGCTGTGCTTAGTAGTATTGTGTGTGCTGCTGTGCTTAGTAGTATTGTGTGTGCTGCTGTGCTTAGTAGTAGTGTGTGCTGCTGTGCTTAGTAGTATTGTGTGTGCTGCTGTGCTTAGTAGTATTGTGTGCTGCTGTGCTTAGTAGTATTGTGTGCTGCTGTGCTTAGAAGTATTGTGTGTACTGCTGTGCTTAGTAGTATTGTGTGTGCTGCTGTGCTTAGTAGTATTGTGTGTGCTGCTGTGCTTAGTAGTAGTGTGTGTGCTGCTGTGCTTAGTAGTAGTGTATGTGCTGCTGTGCTTAGTAGTATTGTGTGCTGCTGTGCTTAGTAGTAGTGTGAGTGCTGCTGTGCTTAGTAGTATTGTGTGTGCTGCTGTGCTTAGTAGTAGTGTGTGTGCTGCTGTGCTTGGTAGTAGTGTGTGTGCTGCTGTGCTTAGTAGTAGTGTGTGTGCTGCTGTGCTTAGTAGTAGTGTGTGTGCTGCTGTGCTTAGTAGTAGTGTGTGTGCTGCTGTGCTAAGTAGTAGTGTGTGTACTGCTGTGCTTAGTAGTATTGTGTGTGCTGCTGTGCTTAGTAGTAGTGTGTGTGCTGCTGTGCTTAGTAGTATTGTGTGTGTTGCTGTGCTTAGTAGTAGTGTGTGTGCTGCTGTGCTTAGTAGTAGTGTGTGTGCTGCTGTGCTTAGAAGTATTGTGTGTGCTGCTGTGCTTAGTAGTATTGTGTGTGCTGCTGTGCTTAGTAGTATTGTGTGTGCTGCTGTGCTTAGTAGTAGTGTGTGTGCTGCTGTGCTTAGTAGTAGTGTGTGTGCTGCTGTGCTTAGTAGTAGTGTGTGTGCTGCTGTGCTTAGTAGTAGTGTGTGTGCTGCTGTGCTTAGTAGTAGTGTGTGTGCTGCTGTGCTTAGTAGTATTGTGTGTGCTGCTGTGCTTAGTAGTAGTGTGTGTGCTGCTGTGCTTAGTAGTAGTGTGTGTGCTGCTGTGCTTACTAGTAGTGTGTGTGCTGCTGTGCTTAGTAGTAGTGTGTGTGCTGCTGTGCTTAGTAGTAGTGTGTGTTCTGCTGTGCTTAGTAGTATTGTGTGCTGCTGTGCTTAGAAGTATTGTGTGTGCTGCTGTGCTTAGTAGTATTGTGTGTGCTGCTGTGCTTAGTAGTATTGTGTGTGCTGCTGTGCTTAGTAGTAGTGTGTGTGCTGCTGTGCTTAGTAGTAGTGTATGTGCTGCTGTGCTTAGTAGTATTGTGTGCTGCTGTGCTTAGTAGTAGTGTGTGTGCTGCTGTGCTTAGTAGTATTGTGTGTGCTGCTGTGCTTAGTAGTAGTGTGTGTGCTGCTGTGCTTGGTAGTAGTGTGTGTGCTGCTGTACTTAGTAGTAGTGTGTGTGCTGCTGTGCTTAGTAGTATTGTGTGTGCTGCTGTGCTTAGTAGTATTGTGTGTGCTGCTGTGCTTAGTAGTAGTGTGTGTGCTGCTGTGCTTAGTAGTAGTGTCTGTGCTCCTGTGCTTAGTAGTATTGTGTGCTGCTGTGCTTAGTAGCAGTGTGTGTGCTGCTGTGCTTAGTAGTAGTGTGTGTGCTGCTGTGCTTAGTAGTAGTGTGTGTGCTGCTGTGCTTAGTAGTAGTGTGTGTGCTGCTGTACTTAGTAGTATTGTGTGTGCTGCTGTGCTTAGTAGTAGTGTGTGTGCTGCTGTGCTTAGTAGTAGTGTGTGTGCTGCTGTGCTTAGTAGTATTGTGTTCTGCTGTGCTTAGTAGTATTGTGTGTGCTGCTGTGCTTAGTAGTAATGTGTGTGCAGCTGTGTTTAGTAGTATTGTGTGTGCTGCTGTGCTTAGTAGTAGTGTGTGTGCTGCTGTGCTTAGTAGTAGTGTGTGTGCTGCTGTGCTTAGTAGTATTGTGTTCTGCTGTGCTTAGTAGTAGTGTGTGTGCTGCTGTGCTTAGTAGTAGTGTGTGTGCAGCTGTGCTTAGTAGTATTGTGTGTGCTGCTGTGCTTAGTAGTAGTGTGTGTGCTGCTGTGCTTAGTAGTAGTGTGTGTGCTGCTGTGCTTAGTAGTATTTTGTGCTGCTGTGCTTAGTAGTAGTGTGTGTGCTGCTGTGCTTAGTAGTAGTGTGTGTGCTGCTGTGCTTAGTAGTATTGTGTGTGCTGCTGTGCTTAGTAGTAGTGTGTGTGCTGTTGTGCTTAGTAGTAGTGTGTGTGCTGCTGTGCTTAGTGGTATTGTGTGCTGCTGTGCTTAGTAGTATTCTGTGCTGCTGTGCTTAGTAGTAGTGTGTGTGCTGCTGTGCTTAGTAGTAGTGTGTGAGCTGCTGTGCTTAGTAGTATTGTGTGTGCTGCTGTGCTTAGTAGTAGTGTGTGTGCTGCTGTGCTTAGTAGTAGTGTGTGTGCTGCTGTGCTTAGTAGTATTGTGTGTGCTGCTGTGCTTAGTAGTAGTGTGTGTGCTGCTGTGCTTAGTAGTAGTGTGTGTGCTGCTGTGCTTAGTAGTAGTGTGTGTTCTGCTGTGCTTAGTAGTAGTGTGTGTGCTGCTGTGCTTAGTAGTAGTGTGTGTCCTGCTGTGCTTAGTAGTAGTGTGTGTGCTGCTGTGCTTAGTAGCAGTGTGTGTGCTGCTGTGCTTAGTAGTAGTGTGTGTGCTGCTGTGCTTAGTAGTATTGTGTGTGCTGCTGTGCTTAGTAGTGTGTGTGCTGCTGTGCTTTGTAGTAGTGTGTGTGCTGCTGTGCTTAGTAGTACTGTGTGTGCTGCTGTGCATAGTAGTAGTGTGTGTGCTGCTGTGCTTAGTAGTATTGTGTGCTGCTGTGCTTAGTAGTATTGTGTGTGCTGCTGTGCTTAGTAGTATTGTGTGTTGCTGTGCTTAGTAGTATTGTGTGTGCTGCTTCGCTTAGTAGTATTTTGTGTGCTGCTGTGCTTAGTAGTAGTGTGTGTGCTGCTGTGCTTAGTAGTAGTGTGTGTGCTGCTGTGCTTAGTAGTAGTGTGTGTGCTGCTGTGCTTAGTAGTAGTGTGTGTGCTGCTGTACTTAGTAGTAGTGTGTGTGCCGCTGTGCTTAGTAGTATTGTGTGTGCTGCTGTGCTTAGTAGTAGTGTCTGTGCTGCTGTGCTTAGTAGTAGTGTGTATGCTGCTGTGCTTAGTAGTATTGTGTGTGCTGCTGTGCTTAGTAGTATTGTGTTCTGCTGTGCTTAGTAGTATTGTATGTGCTGCTGTGCTTAGTAGTAGTGTGTGTGCAGCTGTGTTTAGTAGTATTGTGTGTGCTGCTGTGCTTAGTAGTAGTGTGTGTGCTGCTGTGCTTAGTAGTAGTGTGTGTGCTGCTGTGCTTAGTAGTAATGTGTTCTGCTGTGCTTAGTAGTAGTGTGTGTGCTGCTGTGCTTAGTAGTAGTGTGTGTGCAGCTGTGCTTAGTAGTATTGTGTGTGCTGCTGTGCTTAGTAGTAGTGTGTGTGCTGCTGTGCTTAGTAGTAGTGTGTGTGCTGCTGTGCTTAGTAGTAGTGTGTGTGCTGCTGTGCTTAGTAGTAGTGTGTGTGCTGCTGTGCTTAGCAGTATTGTGTGTGCTGCTGTGCTTAGTAGTATTGTGTGTGCTGATGTGCTTAGTAGTAGTGTGTGTGCTGCTGTGCTTAGTAGTAGTGTGTGTGCTGCTGTGCTTAGTAGTAGTGTGTGCTGCTGTGCTTAGTAGTAGTGTGTGTGCTGCTCTGCTTAGTAGTAGTGTGTGTGCTGCTGTGCTTAGTAGTATTGTGTGCTGCTGTGCTTAGTAGTATTGTGTGTGCTGCTGTGCTTAGTAGTATTGTGTGTGCTGCTGTGCTTAGTAGTATTGTGTGCTGCTGTGCTTAGTAGTATTGTGTGTGCTGCTGTGCTTAGTAGTATTGTGTGCTGCTGTGCTTAGTAGTATTGTGTGTGCTGCTGTGCTTAGTAGTAGTGTGTGTGCTGCTGTGCTTAGTAGTATTGTGTGTGCTGCTGCTGCTGTGCTTAGTAGTACTGTGTGTGCTGCTGTGCATAGTAGTAGTGTGTGTGCTGCTGTGCTTAGTAGTATTGTGTGCTGCTGTGCTTAGTAGTATTGTGTGTGCTGCTGTGCTTAGTAGTATTGTGTGTTGCTGTGCTTAGTAGTATTGTGTGTGCTGCTGTGCTTAGTAGTAGTGTGTGTGCTGCTGTGCTTAGTAGTAGTGTGTGTGCTGCTATGCTTAGTAGTAGTGTGTGTGCTGCTGTGCTTAGTAGTATTGTGTGTGCTGCTGTGCTTAGTAGTATTGTGTGTGCTGCTGTGCTTAGTAGTAGTGTGTGTGCTGCTGTGCTTAGTAGTATTGTGTGCTGCTGTGCTTAGTAGTAGTGTGTGTGCTGCTGTGCTTAGTAGTAGTGTGTGTGCTGCTGTGCTTAGTAGTATTGTGTGTGCTGCTGTGCTTAGTAGTAGTGTGTGTGCTGTTGTGCTTAGTAGTAGTGTGTGTGCTGCTGTGCTTAGTAGTATTGTGTGCTGCTGTGCTTAGTAGTATTCTGTGCTGCTGTGCTTAGTAGTAGTGTGTGTGCTGCTGTGCTTAGTAGTAGTGTGTGAGCTGCTGTGCTTAGTAGTATTGTGTGTGCTGCTGTGCTTAGTAGTAGTGTGTGTGCTGCTGTGCTTAGTAGTAGTGTGTGTGCTGCTGTGCTTAGTAGTATTGTGTGTGCTGCTGTGCTTAGTAGTACTGTGTGTGCTGCTGTGCTTAGTAGTAGTGTGTGTGCTGCTGTGCTTAGTAGTAGTGTGTGTTCTGCTGTGCTTAGTAGTGGTGTGTGTGCTGCTGTGCTTAGTAGTAGTGTGTGTGCTGCTGTGCTTAGTAGTATTGTGTGTTGCTGTGCTTAGTAGTATTGTGTGTGCTGCTTCGCTTAGTAGTGTTTTGTGTGCTGCTGTGCTTAGTAGTAGTGTGTGTGCTGCTGTTCTTAGTAGTATTGTGTGTTGCTCTGCTTAGTAGTATTGTGTGTGCTGCTTCGCTTAGTAGTATTTTGTGTGCTGCTGTGCTTAGTAGTAGTGTGTGTGCTGCTGTGCTTAGTAGTAGTGTGTGTGCTGCTGTGCTTAGTAGTAGTGTGTGTGCTGCTGTGCTTAGTAGTATTGTGTGTGCTGCTGTGCTTAGTAGTATTGTGTGTGCTGCTGTGCTTAGTAGTAGTGTGTGTGCTTCTGTGCTTAGTAGTGTTGTGTGCTGCTGTGCTTAGTAGTAGTGTGTGTGCTGCTGTGCTTAGTAGTAGTGTGTGTGCTGCTGTGCTTAGTAGTATTGTGTGTGCTGCTGTGCTTAGTAGTAGTGTGTGTGCTGTTGTGCTTAGTAGTAGTGTGTGTGCTGCTGTGCTTAGTAGTATTGTGTGCTGCTGTGCTTAGTAGTATTCTGTGCTGCTGTGCTTAGTAGTAGTGTGTGTGCTGCTGTGCTTAGTAGTAGTGTGTGAGCTGCTGTGCTTAGTAGTATTGTGTGTGCTGCTGTGCTTAGTAGTAGTGTGTGTGCTGCTATGCTTAGTAGTAGTGTGTGTGCTGCTGTGCTTAGTAGTATTGTGTGTGCTGCTGTGCTTAGTAGTAGTGTGTGTGCTGCTGTGCTTAGTAGTAGTGTGTGTGCTGCTGTGCTTAGTAGTAGTGTGTGTTCTGCTGTGCTTAGTAGTAGTGTGTGTGCTGCTGTGCTTAGTAGTAGTGTGTGTGCTGCTGTGCTTAGTAGCAGTGTGTGTGCTGCTGTGCTTAGTAGTAGTGTGTGTGCTGCTGTGCTTAGTAGTATTGTGTGTGCTGCTGTGCTTAGTAGTGTGTGTGCTGCTGTGCTTTGTAGTAGTGTGTGTGCTGCTGTGCTTAGTAGTAGTGTGTGTGCTGCTGTGCTTAGTAGTAGTGTGTGTGCTGCTCTGCTTAGTAGTAGTGTGTGTGCTGCTCTGCTTAGTAGTATTGTGTGTGCTGCTGTGCTTAGTAGTAGTGTGTGTGCTGCTGTGCTTAGTAGTATTGTGTGTGCTGCTGTGCTTAGTAGTATTGTGCGCTGCTGTGCTTAGTAGTATTGTGTGTGCTGCTGTGTTTAGTAGTAGTGTGTGTGCTGCTGTGCTTAGCAGTATTTTGTGCTGCTGTGCTTAGTAGTAGTGTGTGTTCTGCTGTGCTTAGTAGTAGTGTGTGTGCTGCTGTGCTTAGTAGTAGTGTGTGTGCTGCTGTGCTTAGAAGCAGTGTGTGTGCTGCTGTGCTTAGTAGTAGTGTGTGTGCTGCTGTGCTTAGTAGTATTGTGTGTGCTGCTGTGCTTAGTAGTGTGTGTGCTGCTGTGCTTAGTAGTAGTGTGTGTGCTGCTGTGCTTAGTAGTAGTGTGTGTGCTGCTCTGCTTAGTAGTAGTGTGTGTGCTGCTCTGCTTAGTAGTATTGTGTGTGCTGCTGTGCTTAGTAGTAGTGTGTGTGCTGCTGTGCTTAGTAGTATTGTGTGTGCTGCTGTGCTTAGTAGTATTGTGCGCTGCTGTGCTTAGTAGTATTGTGTGTGCTGCTGTGTTTAGTAGTAGTGTGTGTGCTGCTGTGGTTAGTAGTATTTTGTGCTGCTGTGCTTAGTAGTAGTGTGTGTGCTGCTGTGCTTAGTAGTAGTGTGTGTGCTGCTGTGCTTAGTAGTAGTGTGTGTGCTGCTGTGCTTAGTAGTATTGTGTGTGCTGCTGTGCTTAGTAGTAGTGTGTGTGCTGCTGTGCTTAGTAGTAGTGTGTGTGCTGCTGTGCTTAGTAGTATTGTGTGTGCTGCTGTGCTTAGTAGTAGTGTGTGTGCTGCTGTGCTTAGTAATATTGTGTGTGCTGCTGTGCTTAGTAGTAGTGTGTGTGCTGCTGTGCTTAGTAGTAGTGTGTGTGCAGCTGTGCTTAGTAGTAGTGTGTGTGCTGCTGTGCTTAGTAGTAGTGTGTGTGCTGCTGTGCTTAGTAGTAGTGTGTGTGCTGCTGTGCTTAGTAGTAGTGTGTGTGCTGCTGTGCTTAGTAGTATTGTGTGCTGCTGTGCTTAGTAGTAGTGTGTGTGCTGCTGTGCTTAGTAGTATTGTGTGTGCTGCTGTGTTTAGTAGCATTGTGTGCTGCTGTGCTTAGTAGTAGTGTGTGTGCTGCTGTGCTTAGTAGTAGTGTGTGTGCTGCTGTGCTTAGTAGTAGTGTGTGTGCTGCTGTGCTTAGCAGTAGTGTGTGTGCTGCTGTGCTTAGTAGTATTATGTGTGCTGCTGTGTTTAGTAGCATTGTGTGCTGCTGTGCTTAGTAGTAGTGTGTGTGCTGCTGTGCTTAGTAGTATTGTGTGTGCTGCTTTGCTTAGTAGTATTGTGTGTGCTGCTGTGCTTAGTAGTAGTGTGTGTGCTGCTGTGCTTAGTAATATTGTGTGTGCTGCTGTGCTTAGTTGTAGTGTGTGTGCTGCTGTGCTTAGTAGTAGTGTGTGTGCAGCTGTGCTTAGTAGTAGTGTGTGTGCTGCTGTGCTTAGTAGTAGTGTGTGTGCTGCTGTGCTTAGTAGTAGTGTGTGTGCTGCTGTGCTTAGTAGTAGTGTGTGTGCTGCTGTGCTTAGTAGTATTGTGTGCTGCTGTGCTTAGTAGTAGTGTGTGTGCTGCTGTGCTTAGTAGTATTGTGTGTGCTGCTGTGTTTAGTAGCATTGTGTGCTGCTGTGCTTAGTAGTAGTGTGTGTGCTGCTGTGCTTAGTAGTAGTGTGTGTGCTGCTGTGCTTAGTAGTAGTGTGTGTGCTGCTGTGCTTAGTAGTAGTGTGTGTGCTGCTGTGCTTAGTAGTATTGTGTGTGCTGCTGTGCTTAGTAGTATTGTGTGTGCTGCTGTGCTTAGTAGTAGTGTGTGTGCTGCTGTGCTTAGTAGTATTGTGTGCTGCTGTGCTTAGTAGTAGTGTGTGTGCTGCTGTGCTTAGTAGTAGTGTGTGTGCTGCTGTGCTTAGTAGTATTGTGTGTGCTGCTGTGCTTAGTAGTAGTGTGTGTGCTGTTGTGCTTAGTAGTAGTGTGTGTGCTGCTGTGCTTAGTAGTATTGTGTGCTGCTGTGCTTAGTAGTATTCTGTGCTGCTGTGCTTAGTAGTAGTGTGTGTGCTGCTGTGCTTAGTAGTAGTGTGTGAGCTGCTGTGCTTAGTAGTATTGTGTGTGCTGCTGTGCTTAGTAGTAGTGTGTGTGCTGCTGTGCTTAGTAGTAGTGTGTGTGCTGCTGTGCTTAGTAGTATTGTGTGTGCTGCTGTGCTTAGTAGTAGTGTGTGTGCTGCTGTGCTTAGTAGTAGTGTGTGTGCTGCTGTGCTTAGTAGTAGTGTGTGTTCTGCTGTGCTTAGTAGTAGTGTGTGTGCTGCTGTGCTTAGTAGTAGTGTGTGTGCTGCTGTGCTTAGTAGTATTGTGTGTTGCTGTGCTTAGTAGTATTGTGTGTGCTGCTTCGCTTAGTAGTATTTTGTGTGCTGCTGTGCTTAGTAGTAGTGTGTGTGCTGCTGTGCTTAGTAGTATTGTTTGTTGCTGTGCTTAGTAGTAATGTGTGTGCTGCTTCGCTTAGTAGTATTTTGTGTGCTGCTGTGCTTAGTAGTAGTGTGTGTGCTGCTGTGCTTAGTAGTAGTGTGTGTGCTGCTGTGCTTAGTAGTAGTGTGTGTGCTGCTGTGCTTAGTAGTATTGTGTGTGCTGCTGTGCTTAGTAGTATTGTGTGTGCTGCTGTGCTTAGTAGTAGTGTGTGTGCTGCTGTGCTTAGTAGTATTGTGTGCTGCTGTGCTTAGTAGTAGTGTGTGTGCTGCTGTGCTTAGTAGTAGTGTGTGTGCTGCTGTGCTTAGTAGTATTGTGTGTGCTGCTGTGCTTAGTAGTAGTGTGTGTGCTGTTGTGCTTAGTAGTAGTGTGTGTGCTGCTGTGCTTAGTAGTATTGTGTGCTGCTGTGCTTAGTAGTATTCTGTGCTGCTGTGCTTAGTAGTAGTGTGTGTGCTGCTGTGCTTAGTAGTAGTGTGTGAGCTGCTGTGCTTAGTAGTATTGTGTGTGCTGCTGTGCTTAGTAGTAGTGTGTGTGCTGCTGTGTTTAGTAGTAGTGTGTGTGCTGCTGTGCTTAGTAGTAGTGTGTGTGCTGCTGTGCTTAGTAGTAGTGTGTGTGCTGCTGTGCTTAGTAGTAGTGTGTGTTCTGCTGTGCTTAGTAGTAGTGTGTGTGCTGCTGTGCTTAGTAGTAGTGTGTGTGCTGCTGTGCTTAGTAGCAGTGTGTGTGCTGCTGTGCTTAGTAGTAGTGTGTGCTGCTGTGCTTAGTAGTAGTGTGTGTGCTGCTGTGCTTAGTAGTATTGTGTGTGCTGCTGTGTTTAGTAGCATTGTGTGCTGCTGTGCTTAGTAGTAGTGTGTGTGCTGCTGTGCTTAGTAGTAGTGTGTGTGCTGCTGTGCTTAGTAGTAGTGTGTGTGCTGCTGTGCTTAGTAGTAGTGTGTGTGCTGCTGTGCTTAGTAGTATTGTGTGTGCTGCTTTGCTTAGTAGTATTGTGTGTGCTGCTGTGCTTAGTAGTAGTGTGTGTGCTGCTGTGCTTAGTAGTAGTGTGTGTGCTGCTGTGCTTAGTAGTAGTGTGTGTGCTGCTGTGCTTAGTAGTATTGTGTGTGCTGCTGTGCTTAGTAGTAGTGTGTGTGCTGCTTTGCTTAGTAGTATTGTGTGTGCTGCTGTGCTTAGTAGTAGTGTGTGTGCTGCTGTGCTTAGTAGTAGTGTGTGTGCTGCTCTGCTTAGTAGTAGTGTGTGTGCTGCTCTGCTTAGTAGTAGTGTGTGTGCTGCTCTGCTTAGTAGTATTGTGTGTGCTGCTGTGCTTAGTAGTATTGTGTGTGCTGCTGTGCTTAGTAGTATTGTGTGTGCTGCTGTGCTTAGTAGTATTGTGCGCTGCTGTGCTTAGTAGTATTGTGTGTGCTGCTGTGTTTAGTAGTAGTGTGTGTGCTGCTGTGCTTAGTAGTATTTTGTGCTGCTGTGCTTAGTAGTAGTGTGTGTTCTGCTGTGCTTAGTAGTAGTGTGTGTGCTGCTGTGCTTAGTAGTAGTGTGTGTGCTGCTGTGCTTAGTAGCAGTGTGTGTGCTGCTGTGCTTAGTAGTAGTGTGTGTGCTGCTGTGCTTAGTAGTATTGTGTGTGCTGCTGTGCTTAGTAGTGTGTGTGCTGCTGTGCTTAGTAGTAGTGTGTGTGCTGCTGTGCTTAGTAGTAGTGTGTGTGCTGCTCTGCTTAGTAGTAGTGTGTGTGCTGCTCTGCTTAGTAGTATTGTGTGTGCTGCTGTGCTTAGTAGTAGTGTGTGTGCTGCTGTGCTTAGTAGTATTGTGTGTGCTGCTGTGCTTAGTAGTATTGTGCGCTGCTGTGCTTAGTAGTATTGTGTGTGCTGCTGTGTTTAGTAGTAGTGTGTGTGCTGCTGTGCTTAGTAGTATTTTGTGCTGCTGTGCTTAGTAGTAGTGTGTGTGCTGCTGTGCTTAGTAGTAGTGTGTGTGCTGCTGTGCTTAGTAGTAGTGTGTGTGCTGCTGTGCTTAGTAGTATTGTGTGTGCTGCTGTGCTTAGTAGTAGTGTGTGTGCTGCTGTGCTTAGTAGTAGTGTGTGTGCTGCTGTGCTTAGTAGTATTGTGTGTGCTGCTGTGCTTAGTAGTAGTGTGTGTGCTGCTGTGCTTAGTAATATTGTGTGTGCTGCTGTGCTTAGTAGTAGTGTGTGTGCTGCTGTGCTTAGTAGTAGTGTGTGTGCAGCTGTGCTTAGTAGTAGTGTGTGTGCTGCTGTGCTTAGTAGTAGTGTGTGTGCTGCTGTGCTTAGTAGTAGTGTGTGTGCTGCTGTGCTTAGTAGTAGTGTGTGTGCTGCTGTGCTTAGTAGTATTGTGTGCTGCTGTGCTTAGTAGTAGTGTGTGTGCTGCTGTGCTTAGTAGTATTGTGTGTGCTGCTGTGTTTAGTAGCATTGTGTGCTGCTGTGCTTAGTAGTAGTGTGTGTGCTGCTGTGCTTAGTAGTAGTGTGTGTGCTGCTGTGCTTAGTAGTAGTGTGTGTGCTGCTGTGCTTAGCAGTAGTGTGTGTGCTGCTGTGCTTAGTAGTATTGTGTGTGCTGCTGTGTTTAGTAGCATTGTGTGCTGCTGTGCTTAGTAGTAGTGTGTGTGCTGCTTTGCTTAGTAGTATTGTGTGTGCTGCTGTGCTTAGTAGTAGTGTGTGTGCTGCTGTGCTTAGTAATATTGTGTGTGCTGCTGTGCTTAGTAGTAGTGTGTGTGCTGCTGTGCTTAGTAGTAGTGTGTGTGCAGCTGTGCTTAGTAGTAGTGTGTGTGCTGCTGTGCTTAGTAGTAGTGTGTGTGCTGCTGTGCTTAGTAGTAGTGTGTGTGCTGCTGTGCTTAGTAGTAGTGTGTGTGCTGCTGTGCTTAGTAGTATTGTGTGCTGCTGTGCTTAGTAGTAGTGTGTGTGCTGCTGTGCTTAGTAGTATTGTGTGTGCTGCTGTGTTTAGTAGCATTGTGTGCTGCTGTGCTTAGTAGTAGTGTGTGTGCTGCTGTGCTTAGTAGTAGTGTGTGTGCTGCTGTGCTTAGTAGTAGTGTGTGTGCTGCTGTGCTTAGTAGTAGTGTGTGTGCTGCTGTGCTTAGTAGTAGTGTGTGTGCTGCTGTGCTTAGTAGTAGTGTGTGTGCTGCTGTGCTTAGTAGTAGTGTGTGTGCTGCTGTGCTTAGTAGTATTGTGTGTGCTGCTGTGCTTAGTAGTAGTGTGTGTGCTGCTGTGCTTAGTAGTAGTGTGTGTGCTGCTGTGCTTAGTAGTAGTGTGTGTGCTGCTGTGCTTAGTAGTATTGTGTGTGCTGCTGTGCTTAGTAGTAGTGTGTGTGCTGCTGTGCTTAGTAGTAGTGTGTGTGCTGCTGTGCTTAGTAGTAGTGTGTGTGCTGCTGTGCTTAGTAGTAGTGTTTGTGCTGCTGTGCTTAGTAGTAGTGTGTGTGCTGCTGTGCTTAGTAGTATTGTGTGTTGCTGTGCTTAGTAGTATTGTGTGTGCTGCTTCGCTTAGTAGTATTTTGTGTGCTGCTGTGCTTAGTAGTAGTGTGTGTGCTGCTGTGCTTAGTAGTAGTGTGTGTTCTGCTGTGCTTAGTAGTAGTGTGTGTGCTGCTGTGCTTAGTAGTATTGTGTGTGCTGCTGTGCTTAGTAGTATTGTGTGTGCTGCTGTGCTTAGTAGTAGTGTGTGTGCTGCTGTGCTTAGTAGTATTGTGTGCTGCTGTGCTTAGTAGTAGTGTGTGTGCTGCTGTGCTTAGTAGTAGTGTGTGTGCTGCTGTGCTTAGTAGTATTGTGTGTGCTGCTGTGCTCAGTAGTAGTGTGTGTGCTGTTGTGCTTAGTAGTAGTGTGTGTGCTGCTGTGCTTAGTAGTATTGTGTGCTGCTGTGCTTAGTAGTATTCTGTGCTGCTGTGCTTAGTAGTAGTGTGTGTGCTGCTGTGCTTAGTAGTAGTGTGTGAGCTGCTGTGCTTAGTAGTATTGTGTGTGCTGCTGTGCTTAGTAGTATTGTGTGTGCTGCTGTGCTTAGTAGTAGTGTGTGTGCTGCTGTGCTTAGTAGTAGTGTGTGTGCTGCTGTGCTTAGTAGTAGTGTGTGTGCTGCTGTGCTTAGTAGTAGTGTGTGTGCTGCTGTGCTTAGTAGTAGTGTGTGTTCTGCTGTGCTTAGTAGTAGTGTGTGTGCTGCTGTGCTTAGTAGTAGTGTGTGTGCTGCTGTGCTTAGTAGCAGTGTGTGTGCTGCTGTGCTTAGTAGTAGTGTGTGTGCTGCTTTGCTTAGTAGTATTGTGTGTGCTGCTGTGCTTAGTAGTAGTGTGTGTGCTGCTGTGCTTAGTAGTAGTGTGTGTGCTGCTGTGCTTAGCAGTAGTGTGTGTGCTGCTGTGCTTAGTAGTATTGTGTGTGCTGCTGTGTTTAGTAGTATTGCGTGTGCTGCTGTGCTTAGTAGTAGTGTGTGTGCTGCTGTGCTTAGTAGTATTGTGTGTGCTGCTGTGCTTAGTAGTATTGTGCGCTGCTGTGCTTCGTAGTATTGTGTGTGCTGCTGTGTTTAGTAGTAGTGTGTGTGCTGCTGTGCTTAGTAGTATTTTGTGCTGCTGTGCTTAGTAGTAGTGTGTGTGCTGCTGTGCTTAGTAGTAGTGTGTGTGCTGCTGTGCTTAGTAGTAGTGTGTGTGCTGCTGTGCTTAGTAGTATTGTGTGTGCTGCTGTGCTTAGTAGTAGTGTGTGTGCTGCTGTGCTTAGTAGTAGTGTGTGTGCTGCTGTGCTTAGTAGTATTGTGTGTGCTGCTGTGCTTAGTAGTAGTGTGTGTGCTGCTGTGCTTAGTAATATTGTGTGTGCTGCTGTGCTTAGTAGTAGTGTGTGTGCTGCTGTGCTTAGTAGTAGTGTGTGTGCAGCTGTGCTTAGTAGTAGTGTGTGTGCTGCTGTGCTTAGTAGTAGTGTGTGTGCTGCTGTGCTTAGTAGTAGTGTGTGTGCTGCTGTGCTTAGTAGTAGTGTGTGTGTTGCTGTGCTTAGTAGTATTGTGTGCTGCTGTGCTTAGTAGTAGTGTGTGTGCTGCTGTGCTTAGTAGTATTGTGTGTGCTGCTGTGTTTAGTAGCATTGTGTGCTGCTGTGCTTAGTAGTAGTGTGTGTGCTGCTGTGCTTAGTAGTAGTGTGTGTGCTGCTGTGCTTAGTAGTAGTGCGTGTGCTGCTGTGCTTAGCAGTAGTGTGTGTGCTGCTGTGCTTAGTAGTATTGTGTGTGCTGCTGTGTTTAGTAGCATTGTGTGCTGCTGTGCTTAGTAGTAGTGTGTGTGCTGCTGTGCTTAGTAGTATTGTGTGTGCTGCTTTGCTTAGTAGTATTGTGTGTGCTGCTGTGCTTAGTAGTAGTGTGTGTGCTGCTGTGCTTAGTAATATTGTGTGTGCTGCTGTGCTTAGTAGTAGTGTGTGTGCTGCTGTGCTTAGTAGTAGTGTGTGTGCAGCTGTGCTTAGTAGTAGTGTGTGTGCTGCTGTGCTTAGTAGTAGTGTGTGTGCTGCTGTGCTTAGTAGTAGTGTGTGTGCTGCTGTGCTTAGTAGTAGTGTGTGTGCTGCTGTGCTTAGTAGTATTGTGTGCTGCTGTGCTTAGTAGTAGTGTGTGTGCTGCTGTGCTTAGTAGTATTGTGTGTGCTGCTGTGTTTAGTAGCATTGTGTGCTGCTGTGCTTAGTAGTAGTGTGTGTGCTGCTGTGCTTAGTAGTAGTGTGTGTGCTGCTGTGCTTAGTAGTAGTGTGTGTGCTGCTGTGCTTAGTAGTAGTGTGTGTGCTGCTGTGCTTTGTAGTAGTGTGTGTGCTGCTGTGCTTAGTAGTATTGTGTGTGCTGCTGTGCTTAGTAGTAGTGTGTGTGCTGCTGTGCTTAGTAGTAGTGTGTGTGCTGCTGTGCTTAGTAGTAGTGTGTGTGCTGCTGTGCTTAGTAGTATTGTGTGTGCTGCTGTGCTTAGTAGTAGTGTGTGTGCTGCTGTGCTTAGCAGTAGTGTGTGTGCTGCTGTGCTTAGTAGTATTGTGTGTGCTGCTGTGTTTAGTAGCATTGTGTGCTGCTGTGCTTAGTAGTAGTGTGTGTGCTGCTGTGCTTAGTAGTATTGTGTGTGCTGCTTTGCTTAGTAGTATTGTGTGTGCTGCTGTGCTTAGTAGTAGTGTGTGTGCTGCTGTGCTTAGTAATATTGTGTGTGCTGCTGTGCTTAGTAGTAGTGTGTGTGCTGCTGTGCTTAGTAGTAGTGTGTGTGCAGCTGTGCTTAGTAGTAGTGTGTGTGCTGCTGTGCTTAGTAGTAGTGTGTGTGCTGCTGTGCTTAGTAGTAGTGTGTGTGCTGCTGTGCTTAGTAGTAGTGTGTGTGCTGCTGTGCTTAGTAGTATTGTGTGCTGCTGTGCTTAGTAGTAGTGTGTGTGCTGCTGTGCTTAGTAGTATTGTGTGTGCTGCTGTGTTTAGTAGCATTGTGTGCTGCTGTGCTTAGTAGTAGTGTGTGTGCTGCTGTGCTTAGTAGTAGTGTGTGTGCTGCTGTGCTTAGTAGTAGTGTGTGTGCTGCTGTGCTTAGTAGTAGTGTGTGTGCTGCTGTGCTTAGTAGTAGTGTGTGTGCTGCTGTGCTTAGTAGTAGTGTGTGTGCTGCTGTGCTTAGTAGTATTGTGTGTGCTGCTGTGCTTAGTAGTAGTGTGTGTGCTGCTTTGCTTAGTAGTATTGTGTGTGCTGCTGTGCTTAGTAGTAGTGTGTGTGCTGCTGTGCTTAGTAGTAGTGTGTGTGCTGCTGTGCTTAGTAGTAGTGTGTGTGCTGCTGTGCTTAGTAGTAGTGTGTGTGCTGCTGTGCTTAGTAGTAGTGTGTGTGCTGCTGTGCTTAGTAGTAGTGTGTGTGCTGCTGTGCTTAGTAGTAGTGTGTGTGCTGCTGTGCTTAGTAGTAGTGTGTGTGCTGCTGTGCTTAGTAGTATTGTGTGTTGCTGTGCTTAGTAGTATTGTGTGTGCTGCTTCGCTTAGTAGTATTTTGTGTGCTGCTGTGCTTCGTAGTAGTGTGTGTGCTGCTGTGCTTAGTAGTAGTGTGTGTTCTGCTGTGCTTAGTAGTAGTGTGTGTGCTGCTGTGCTTAGTAGTATTGTGTGTGCTGCTGTGCTTAGTAGTATTGTGTGTGCTGCTGTGCTTAGTAGTAGTGTGTGTGCTGCTGTGCTTAGTAGTATTGTGTGCTGCTGTGCTTAGTAGTAGTGTGTGTGCTGCTGTGCTTAGTAGTAGTGTGTGTGCTGCTGTGCTTAGTAGTATTGTGTGTGCTGCTGTGCTCAGTAGTAGTGTGTGTGCTGTTGTGCTTAGTAGTAGTGTGTGTGCTGCTGTGCTTAGTAGTATTGTGTGCTGCTGTGCTTAGTAGTATTCTGTGCTGCTGTGCTTAGTAGTAGTGTGTGTGCTGCTGTGCTTAGTAGTAGTGTGTGAGCTGCTGTGCTTAGTAGTATTGTGTGTGCTGCTGTGCTTAGTAGTAGTGTGTGTGCTGCTGTGCTTAGTAGTAGTGTGTGTGCTGCTGTGCCTAGTAGTAGTGTGTGTGCTGCTGTGCTTAGTAGTAGTGTGTGTGCTGCTGTGCTTAGTAGTAGTGTGTGTTCTGCTGTGCTTAGTAGTAGTGTGTGTGCTGCTGTGCTTAGTAGTAGTGTGTGTGCTGCTGTGCTTAGTAGCAGTGTGTGTGCTGCTGTGCTTAGTAGTAGTGTGTGTGCTGCTTTGCTTAGTAGTATTGTGTGTGCTGCTGTGCTTAGTAGTAGTGTGTGTGCTGCTGTGCTTAGTAGTAGTGTGTGTGCTGCTGTGCTTAGCAGTAGTGTGTGTGCTGCTGTGCTTAGTAGTATTGTGTGTGCTGCTGTGTTTAGTAGCATTGTGTGCTGCTGTGCTTAGTAGTAGTGTGTGTGCTGCTGTGCTTAGTAGTATTGTGTGTGCTGCTTTGCTTAGTAGTATTGTGTGTGCTGCTGTGCTTAGTAGTAGTGTGTGTGCTGCTGTGCTTAGTAATATTGTGTGTGCTGCTGTGCTTAGTAGTAGTGTGTGTGCTGCTGTGCTTAGTAGTATTGTGTGTGCTGCTGTGTTTAGTAGCATTGTGTGCTGCTGTGCTTAGTAGTAGTGTGTGTGCTGCTGTGCTTAGTAGTAGTGTGTGTGCTGCTGTGCTTAGTAGTAGTGTGTGTGCTGCTGTGCTTAGTAGTAGTGTGTGTGCTGCTGTGCTTAGTAGAAGTGTGTGTCCTGCTGTGCTTAGTAGTATTGTGTGCTGCTGTGCTTAGTAGTAGTGTGTGTGCTGCTGTGCTTAGTAGTATTGTGTGTGCTGCTGTGTTTAGTAGCATTGTGTGCTGCTGTGCTTAGTAGTAGTGTGTGTGCTGCTGTGCTTAATAGTAGTGTGTGTGCTGCTGTGCTTAGTAGTAGTGTGTGTGCTGCTGTGCTTAGTAGTAGTGTGTGTGCTGCTGTGCTTAGTAGTAGTGTGTGTGCTGCTGTGCTTAGTAGTATTGTGTGTGCTGCTTTGCTTAGTAGTATTGTGTGTGCTGCTGTGCTTAGTAGTAGTGTGTGTGCTGCTGTGCTTAGTAGTAGTGTGTGTGCTGCTGTGCTTAGTAGTAGTGTGTGTGCTGCTGTGCTTAGTAGTATTGTGTGTGCTGCTGTGCTTAGTAGTAGTGTGTGTGCTGCTTTGCTTAGTAGTATTGTGTGTGCTGCTGTGCTTAGTAGTAGTGTGTGTGCTGCTGTGCTTAGTAGTAGTGTGTGTGCTGCTGTGCTTAGTAGTAGTGTGTGTGCTGCTCTGCTTAGTAGTAGTGTGTGTGCTGCTCTGCTTAGTAGTAGTGTGTGTGCTGCTCTGCTTAGTAGTATTGTGTGTGCTGCTCTGCTTAGTAGTATTGTGTGTGCTGCTGTGCTTAGTAGTATTGTGTGTGCTGCTGTGCTTAGTAGTATTGTGCGCTGCTGTGCTTAGTAGTATTGTGTGTGCTGCTGTGTTTAGTAGTAGTGTGTGTGCTGCTGTGCTTAGTAGTATTTTGTGCTGCTGTGCTTAGTAGTAGTGTGTGTTCTGCTGTGCTTAGTAGTAGTGTGTGTGCTGCTGTGCTTAGTAGTAGTGTGTGTGCTGCTGTGCTTAGTAGCAGTGTGTGTGCTGCTGTGCTTAGTAGTAGTGTGTGTGCTGCTGTGCTTAGTAGTATTGTGTGTGCTGCTGTGCTTAGTAGTGTGTGTGCTGCTGTGCTTAGTAGTAGTGTGTGTGCTGCTGTGCTTAGTAGTAGTGTGTGTGCTGCTCTGCTTAGTAGTAGTGTGTGTGCTGCTCTGCTTAGTAGTATTGTGTGTGCTGCTGTGCTTAGTAGTAGTGTGTGTGCTGCTGTGCTTAGTAGTATTGTGTGTGCTGCTGTGCTTAGTAGTATTGTGCGCTGCTGTGCTTAGTAGTATTGTGTGTGCTGCTGTGTTTAGTAGTAGTGTGTGTGCTGCTGTGCTTAGTAGTATTTTGTGCTGCTGTGCTTAGTAGTAGTGTGTGTGCTGCTGTGCTTAGTAGTAGTGTGTGTGCTGCTGTGCTTAGTAGTATTGTGTGTGCTGCTGTGCTTAGTAGTAGTGTGTGTGTGCTGCTGTGCTTAGTAGTAGTGTGTGTGCTGCTGTGCTTAGTAGTATTGTGTGTGCTGCTGTGCTTAGTAGTAGTGTGTGTGCTGCTGTGCTTAGTAGTAGTGTGTGTGCTGCTGTGCTTAGTAGTAGTGTGTGTGCTGCTGTGCTTAGTAGTATTGTGTGTGCTGCTGTGCTTAGTAGTAGTGTGTGTGTGCTGCTGTGCTTAGTAGTAGTGTGTGTGCTGCTGTGCTTAGTAGTATTGTGTGTGCTGCTGTGCTTAGTAGTAGTGTGTGTGCTGCTGTGCTTAGTAGTAGTGTGTGTGCTGCTGTGCTTAGTAGTAGTGTGTGTGCAGCTGTGCTTAGTAGTAGTGTGTGTGCTGCTGTGCTTAGTAGTACTGTGTGTGCTGCTGTGCTTATTAGTAGTGTGTGTGCTGCTGTGCTTAGAAGTAGTGTGTGTGCTGCTGTGCTTAGTAGTATTGTGTGCTGCTGTGCTTAGTAGTAGTGTGTGTGCTGCTGTGCTTAGTAGTATTGTGTGTGCTGCTGTGTTTAGTAGCATTGTGTGCTGCTGTGCTTAGTAGTAGTGTGTGTGCTGCTGTGCTTAGTAGTAGTGTGTGTGCTGCTGTGCTTAGTAGTAGTGTGTGTGCTGCTGTGCTTAGCAGTAGTGTGTGTGCTGCTGTGCTTAGTAGTATTGTGTGTGCTGCTGTGTTTAGTAGCATTGTGTGCTGCTGTGCTTAGTAGTAGTGTGTGTGCTGCTGTGCTTTGTAGTATTGTGTGTGCTGCTTTGCTTAGTAGTATTGTTTGTGCTGCTGTGCTTAGTAGTAGTGTGTGTGCTGCTGTGCTTAGTAATATTGTGTGTGCTGCTGTGCTTAGTAGTAGTGTGTGTGCTGCTGTGCTTAGTAGTAGTGTGTGTGCAGCTGTGCTTAGTAGTAGTGTGTGTGCTGCTGTGCTTAGTAGTAGTGTGTGTGCTGCTGTGCTTAGTAGTAGTGTGTGTGCTGCTGTGCTTAGTAGTAGTGTGTGTGCTGCTGTGCTTAGTAGTAGTGTGTGTGCTCCTGTGCTTAGTAGTATTGTGTGCTGCTGTGCTTAGTAGTAGTGTGTGTGCTGCTGTGCTTAGTAGTATTGTGTGTGCTGCTGTGTTTAGTAGCATTGTGTGCTGCTGTGCTTAGTAGTAGTGTGTGTGCTGCTGTGCTTAGTAGTAGTGTGTGTGCTGCTGTGCTTAGTAGTAGTGTGTGTGCTGCTGTGCTTAGCAGTAGTGTGTGTGCTGCTGTGCTTAGTAGTATTGTGTGTGCTGCTGTGTTTAGTAGCATTGTGTGCTGCTGTGCTTAGTAGTAGTGTGTGTGCTGCTGTGCTTAGTAGTATTGTGTGTGCTGCTTTGCTTAGTAGTATTGTGTGTGCTGCTGTGCTTAGTAGTAGTGTGTGTGCTGCTGTGCTTAGTAATATTGTGTGTGCTGCTGTGCTTAGTAGTAGTGTGTGTGCTGCTGTGCTTAGTAGTAGTGTGTGTGCAGCTGTGCTTAGTAGTAGTGTGTGTGCTGCTGTGCTTAGTAGTAGTGTGTGTGCTGCTGTGCTTAGTAGTAGTGTGTGTGCTGCTGTGCTTAGTAGTAGTGTGTGTGCTGCTGTGCTTAGTAGTATTGTGTGCTGCTGTGCTTAGTAGTAGTGTGTGTGCTGCTGTGCTTAGTAGTATTGTGTGTGCTGCTGTGTTTAGTAGCATTGTGTGCTGCTGTGCTTAGTAGTAGTGTGTGTGCTGCTGTGCTTAGTAGTGTGTGTGCTGCTGTGCTTAGTAGTAGTGTGTGTGCTGCTGTGCTTAGTAGTAGTGTGTGTGCTGCTGTGCTTAGTAGTATTATGTGTGCTGCTGTGCTTAGTAGCATTGTGTGCTGCTGTGCTTAGTAGTAGTGTGTGTGCTGCTGTGCTTAGTAGTATTGTGTGTGCTGCTTTGCTTAGTAGTATTGTGTGTGCTGCTGTGCTTAGTAGTAGTGTGTGTGCTGCTGTGCTTAGTAGTAGTGTGTGTGCTGCTGTGCTTAGTAGTAGTGTGTGTGCTGCTGTGCTTAGTAGTATTGTGTGTGCTGCTTTGCTTAGTAGTATTGTGTGTTCTGCTGTGCTTAGTAGTAGTGTGTGTGCTGCTGTGCTTAGTAATATTGTGTGTGCTGCTGTGCTTAGTAGTAGTGTGTGTGCTGCTGTGCTTAGTAGTAGTGTGTGTGCAGCTGTGCTTAGTAGTAGTGTGTGTGCTGCTGTGCTTAGTAGTAGTGTGTGTGCTGCTGTGCTTAGTAGTAGTGTGTGTGCTGCTGTGCTTAGTAGTAGTGTGTGTGCTGCTGTGCTTAGTAGTATTGTGTGCTGCTGTGCTTAGTAGTAGTGTGTGTGCTGCTGTGCTTAGTAGTATTGTGTGTGCTGCTGTGTTTAGTAGCATTGTGTGCTGCTGTGCTTAGTAGTAGTGTGTGTGCTGCTGTGCTTAGTAGTAGTGTGTGTGCTGCTGTGCTTAGTAGTAGTGTGTGTGCTGCTGTGCTTAGTAGTAGTGTGTGTGCTGCTGTGCTTAGTAGTATTATGTGTGCTGCTGTGCTTAGTAGCATTGTGTGCTGCTGTGCTTAGTAGTAGTGTGTGTGCTGCTGTGCTTAGTAGTATTGTGTGTGCTGCTTTGCTTAGTAGTATTGTGTGTGCTGCTGTGCTTAGTAGTAGTGTGTGTGCTGCTGTGCTTAGTAGTAGTGTGTGTGCTGCTGTGCTTAGTAGTAGTGTGTGTGCTGCTGTGCTTAGTAGTAGTGTGTGTGCTGCTGTGCTTAGTAGTAGTGTGTGTGCTGCTGTGCTTAGTAGTAGTGTGTGTGCTGCTGTGCTTAGTAGTAGTGTGTGTGCTGCTGTGCTTAGTAGTAGTGTGTGTGCAGCTGTGCTTAGTAGTAGTGTGTGTGCTGCTGTGCTTAGTAGTAGTGTGTGTGCTGCTGTGCTTAGTAGTAGTGTGTGCTGCTGTGCTTAGTAGTAGTGTGTGTGCTGCTGTGCTTAGTAGTATTGTGTGTGCTGCTGTGCTTAGTAGTAGTGTGTGTGCTGCTGTGCTTAGTAATATTGTGTGTGCTGCTGTGCTTAGTAGTAGTGTGTGTGCTGTTGTGCTCAGTAGTAGTGTGTGTGCAGCTGTGCTTAGTAGTAGTGTGTGTGCTGCTGTGCTTAGTAGTAGTGTGTGTGCTGCTGTGCTTAGTAGTAGTGTGTGTGCTGCTGTGCTTAGTAGTAGTGTGTGTGCTGCTGTGCTTATTAGTAGTGTGTGTGCTGCTGTGCTTAGTAGTAGTGTGTGTGCTGCTGTGCTTAGTAGTATTGTGTGCTGCTGTGCTTAGTAGTAGTGTGTGTGCTGCTGTGCTTAGTAGTATTGTGTGTGCTGCTGTGTTTAGTACAATTGTGTGCTGCTGTGCTTAGTAGTAGTGTGTGTGCTGCTGTGCTTAGTAGTAGTGTGTGTGCTGCTGTGCTTAGTAGTAGTGTGTGTGCTGCTGTGCTTAGCAGTAGTGTGTGTGCTGCTGTGCTTAGTAGTATTGTGTGTGCTGCTGTGTTTAGTAGCATTGTGTGCTGCTGTGCTTAGTAGTAGTGTGTGTGCTGCTGTGCTTAGTAGTATTGTGTGTGCTGCTTTGCTTTGTAGTATTGTGTGTGCTGCTGTGCTTAGTAGTAGTGTGTGTGCTGCTGTGCATAGCAATATTGTGTGTGCTGCTGTGCTTAGTAGTAGTGTGTGTGCTGCTGTGCTTAGTAGTAGTGTGTGTGCAGCTGTGCTTAGTAGTAGTGTGTGTGCAGCTGTGCTTAGTAGTAGTGTGTGTGCTGCTGTGCTTAGTAGTAGTGTGTGTGCTGCTGTGCTTAGTAGTAGTGTGTGTGCTGCTGTGCTTAGTAGTAGTGTGTGTGCTGCTGTGCTTAGTAGTAGTGTGTGCTGCTGTGCTTAGTAGTAGTGTGTGTGCTGCTGTGCTTAGTAATATTGTGTGTGCTGCTGTGCTTAGTAGTAGTGTGTGTGCTGCTGTGCTCAGTAGTAGTGTGTGTGCAGCTGTGCTTAGTAGTAGTGTGTGTGCTGCTGTGCTTAGTAGTAGTGTGTGTGCTGCTGTGCTTAGTAGTAGTGTGTGTGCTGCTGTGCTTATTAGTAGTGTGTGTGCTGCTGTGCTTAGTAGTAGTGTGTGTGCTGCTGTGTTTAGTAGTATTGTGTGCTGCTGTGCTTAGTAGTAGTGTGTGTGCTGCTGTGCTTAGTAGTATTGTGTGTGCTGCTGTGTTTAGTAGCATTGTGTGCTGCTGTGCTTAGTAGTAGTGTGTGTGCTGCTGTGCTTAGTAGTAGTTTGTGTGCTGCTGTGCTTAGTAGTAGTGTGTGTGCTGCTGTGCTTAGCAGTAGTGTGTGTGCTGCTGTGCTTAGCAGTATTGTGTGTGCTGCTGTGTTTAGTAGCATTGTGTGCTGCTGTGCTTAGTAGTAGTGTGTGTGCTGCTGTGCTTAGTAGTATTGTGTGTGCTGCTTTGCTTAGTAGTATTGTGTGTGCTGCTGTGCTTAGTAGTAGTGTGTGTGCTGCTGTGCTTAGTAATATTGTGTGTGCTGCTGTGCTTAGTAGTAGTGTGTGTGCTGCTGTGCTTAGTAGTAGTGTGTGTGCAGCTGTGCTTAGTAGTAGTGTGTGTGCTGCTGTGCTTAGTAGTAGTGTGTGTGCTGCTGTGCTTAGTAGTAGTGTGTGCTGCTGTGCTTAGTAGTATTGTGTGCTGCTGTGCTTAGTAGTAGTGTGTGTGCTGCTGTGCTTAGTAGTATTGTGTGTGCTGCTGTGTTTAGTAGCATTGTGTGCTGCTGTGCTTAGTAGTAGTGTGTGTGCTGCTGTGCTTAGTAGTAGTGTGTGTGCTGCTGTGCTTAGTAGTAGTGTGTGTGCTGCTGTGCTTAGCAGTAGTGTGTGTGCTGCTGTGCTTAGTAGTATTGTGTGTGCTGCTGTGTTTAGTAGCATTGTGTGCTGCTGTGCTTAGTAGTAGTGTGTGTGCTGCTGTGCTTAGTAGTATTGTGTGTGCTGCTTTGCTTAGTAGTATTGTGTGTGCTGCTGTGCTTAGTAGTAGTGTGTGTGCTGCTGTGCTTAGTAATATTGTGTGTGCTGCTGTGCTTAGTAGTAGTGTGTGTGCTGCTGTGCTTAGTAGTAGTGTGTGTGCAGCTGTGCTTAGTAGTAGTGTGTGTGCTGCTGTGCTTAGTAGTAGTGTGTGTGCTGCTGTGCTTAGTAGTAGTGTGTGTGCTGCTGTGCTTAGTAGTAGCGTGTGTGCTGCTGTGCTTAGTAGTATTGTGTGCTGCTGTGCTTAGTAGTAGTGTGTGTGCTGCTGTGCTTAGTAGTATTGTGTGTGCTGCTGTGTTTAGTAGCATTGTGTGCTGCTGTGCTTAGTAGTAGTGTGTGTGCTGCTGTGCTTAGTAGTAGTGTGTGTGCTGCTGTGCTTAGTAGTAGTGTGTGTGCTGCTGTGCTTAGTAGTAGTGTGTGTGCTGCTGTGCTTAGTAGTAGTGTGTGTGCTGCTGTGCTTAGTAGTATTATGTGTGCTGCTGTGTTTAGTAGCATTGTGTGCTGCTGTGCTTAGTAGTAGTGTGTGTGCTGCTGTGCTTAGTATTATTGTGTGTGCTGCTTTGCTTAGTAGTATTGTGTGTGCTGCTGTGCTTAGTAGTAGTGTGTGTGCTGCTGTGCTTAGTAGTAGTGTGTGTGCTGCTGTGCTTAGTAGTATTGTGTGTGCTGCTGTGCTTAGTAGTAGTTTGTGTGCTGCTGTGCTTAGTAGTAGTGTGTGTGCTGCTGTGCTTAGTAGTAGTGTGTGTGCTGCTGTGCTTAGTAGTAGTGTGTGTGCTGCTGTGCTTAGTAGTAGTGTGTGTGCTGCTGTGCTTAGTAGTACTGTGTGTGCTGCTGTGCTTAGTAGTAGTGTGTGTGCTGCTGTGCTTAGTAGTAGTGTGTGTGCTGCTGTGCTTAGTAGTAGTGTGTGTGCTGCTGTGCTTAGTAGTATTGTGTGTGCTGCTGTGCTTAGTAGTAGTGTGTGTGCTGCTGTGCTTAGTAATATTGTGTGTGCTGCTGTGCTTAGTAGTAGTGTGTGTGCTGCTGTGCTCAGTAGTAGTGTGTGTGCAGCTGTGCTTAGTAGTAGTGTGTGTGCTGCTGTGCTTAGTAGTAGTGTGTGTGCTGCTGTGCTTAGTAGTAGTGTGTGTGCTGCTGTGCTTATTAGTAGTGTGTGTGCTGCTGTGCTTAGTAGTAGTGTGTGTGCTGCTGTGTTTAGTAGTATTGTGTGCTGCTGTGCTTAGTAGTAGTGTGTGTGCTGCTGTGCTTAGTAGTATTGTGTGTGCTGCTGTGTTTAGTAGCATTGTGTGCTGCTGTGCTTAGTAGTAGTGTGTGTGCTGCTGTGCTTAGTAGTAGTTTGTGTGCTGCTGTGCTTAGTAGTAGTGTGTGTGCTGCTGTGCTTAGCAGTAGTGTGTGTGCTGCTGTGCTTAGTAGTATTGTGTGTGCTGCTGTGTTTAGTAGCATTGTGTGCTGCTGTGCTTAGTAGTAGTGTGTGTGCTGCTGTGCTTAGTAGTATTGTGTGTGCTGCTTTGCTTAGTAGTATTGTGTGTGCTGCTGTGCTTAGTAGTAGTGTGTGTGCTGCTGTGCTTAGTAATATTGTGTGTGCTGCTGTGCTTAGTAGTAGTGTGTGTGCTGCTGTGCTTAGTAGTAGTGTGTGTGCAGCTGTGCTTAGTAGTAGTGTGTGTGCTGCTGTGCTTAGTAGTAGTGTGTGTGCTGCTGTGCTTAGTAGTAGTGTGTGCTGCTGTGCTTAGTAGTATTGTGTGCTGCTGTGCTTAGTAGTAGTGTGTGTGCTGCTGTGCTTAGTAGTATTGTGTGTGCTGCTGTGTTTAGTAGCATTGTGTGCTGCTGTGCTTAGTAGTAGTGTGTGTGCTGCTGTGCTTAGTAGTAGTGTGTGTGCTGCTGTGCTTAGCAGTAGTGTGTGTGCTGCTGTGCTTAGTAGTATTGTGTGTGCTGCTGTGTTTAGTAGCATTGTGTGCTGCTGTGCTTAGTAGTAGTGTGTGTGCTGCTGTGCTTAGTAGTATTGTGTGTGCTGCTTTGCTTAGTAGTATTGTGTGTGCTGCTGTGCTTAGTAGTAGTGTGTGTGCTGCTGTGCTTAGTAATATTGTGTGTGCTGCTGTGCTTAGTAGTAGTGTGTGTGCTGCTGTGCTTAGTAGTAGTGTGTGTGCAGCTGTGCTTAGTAGTAGTGTGTGTGCTGCT
Source organism: Phyllobates terribilis (assembly GCF_046119375.1). Lineage (NCBI taxonomy): Eukaryota > Metazoa > Chordata > Amphibia > Anura > Dendrobatidae > Phyllobates > Phyllobates terribilis. The sequence goes on along the minus strand of NW_027362763.1, from coordinate 518,570,196 downwards.
GTGCTTAGTAGTAGTGTGTGTGCTGCTGTGCTTAGTAGTAGTGTGTGTGCTGCTGTGCTTAGTAGTAGTGTGTGTGCTGCTGTGCTTAGTAGTATTGTGTGCTGCTGTGCTTAGTAGTAGTGTGTGTGCTGCTGTGCTTAGTAGTATTGTGTGTGCTGCTGTGTTTAGTAGCATTGTGTGCTGCTGTGCTTAGTAGTAGTGTGTGTGCTGCTGTGCTTAGTAGTAGTGTGTGTGCTGCTGTGCTTAGTAGTAGTGTGTGTGCTGCTGTGCTTAGTAGTAGTGTGTGTGCTGCTGTGCTTAGTAGTAGTGTGTGTGCTGCTGTGCTTAGTAGTATTATGTGTGCTGCTGTGTTTAGTAGCATTGTGTGCTGCTGTGCTTAGTAGTAGTGTGTGTGCTGCTGTGCTTAGTATTATTGTGTGTGCTGCTTTGCTTAGTAGTATTGTGTGTGCTGCTGTGCTTAGTAGTAGTGTGTGTGCTGCTGTGCTTAGTAGTAGTGTGTGTGCAGCTGTGCTTAGTAGTAGTGTGTGTGCTGCTGTGCTTAGTAGTAGTGTGTGTGCTGCTGTGCTTAGTAGTAGTGTGTGTGCAGCTGTGCTTAGTAGTAGTGTGTGTGCTGCTGTGCTTAGTAGTAGTGTGTGCTGCTGTGCTTAGTAGTAGTGTGTGTGCTGCTGTGCTTAGTAGTAGTGTGTGCTACTGTGCTTAGTAGTAGTGTGTATGCTGCTGTGCTTAGTAGTAGTGTGTGTGCTGCTGTGCTTAGTAGTATTGTGTGCTGCTGTGCTTAGTAGTAGTGTGTGTGCTGCTGTGCTTAGTAGTATTGTGTGTGCTGCTGTGTTTAGTAGCATTGTGTGCTGCTGTGCTTAGTAGTAGTGTGTGTGCTGCTGTGCTTAGTAGTAGTGTGTGTGCTGCTGTGCTTAGTAGTAGTGTGTGTGCTGCTGTGCTTAGTAGTAGTGTGTGTGCTGCTGTGCTTAGTAGTATTATTTGTGCTGCTGTGTTTAGTAGCATTGTGTGCTGCTGTGCTTAGTAGTAGTGTGTGTGCTGCTGTGCTTAGTAGTATTGTGTGTGCTGCTTTGCTTAGTAGTATTGTGTGTGCTGCTGTGCTTAGTAGTAGTGTGTGTGCTGCTGTGCTTAGTAGTAGTGTGTGTGCTGCTGTGCTTAGTAGTAGTGTGTGTGCTGCTGTGCTTAGTAGTATTGTGTGTGCTGCTGTGCTTAGTAGTATTGTGTGCTGCTGTGCTTAGTAGTAGTGTGTGTGCTGCTGTGCTTAGTAGTAGTGTGTGTGCTGCTGTGCTTAGTAGTAGTGTGTGTGCTGCTGTGCTTAGTAGTAGTGTGTGTGCTGCTGTGCTTAGTAGTAGTGTGTGTGCTGCTGTGCTTAGTAGTAGTGTGTGTGCTGCTGTGCTTAGTAGTATTGTGAGTGCTGCTGTGTAGAGATGAGCGTTGTTCTACTCGAACTGTTCGCCAATCTCAAATTCGAGCTGTTTTGGGCGGTGTTTGAGCCATTTGGCGAACACGAACAATTTGAGAAAAATTCGGCTGTTCGAGGTTATGTTCGATAACTGTTCGTGCACCAAAATCATAACTGGATTTTTTCTCAGTAATGATGAAAATTAATGTTAATACGCAGTTTGAGTGTACAGCGGGGCGGGGGGAGGGGCAGGGGATGGATCTCTGCAGGAACAATGAAGATCTCCATTTTTTTTTCTCTTTCCCGCATTTGCAGTGGGGAGGTGCAATCTGTCAGCCTATCAGCAGCGCACACACGGAGCGAAGTGCTTTTTTTCACACAAGCAAGGGCATGTGTCATTGGCAGTGTATGTCACATGTCCTTGCCCTATAAGACCAAGCCATTTTCCCCGTCGCCACCATTTTCTCACTGCTGCAGCTGCGTGGTAGACAGCACCGCTGTTGCTGTGTGCGCTATACCTTGTTAATTTCAAGCCAATTTTCGCACAAATCTACAGATAGCTTGGGAGTAGGGAATAGTTGTGATTGCAGTCCTTTTAAGGACTAGGTTACAGCATTTCCTACGACTTTTATCAGGCAGGTCTGTGCTCTTAAATAGATAGATTGTGGGAGTAAAGACTAATTGTAATTGCAGTCCTTTTCAGGACTAGGTTACATCAGTTCCTATCAGTTTTTGCCAGGCAGGTCTGTGCCAGTGCTGTGCAAGTTTTTTTCACAGCATTTGGCTGAATCTAGCAAAGCTAATCCTTTTTGGCCTATTGCAGAGTGTGTTAGTCAGTGGAGTAGCCTATCTGTGTTGCAAGATATACCACCTGTGTATAGAATACCAATTTTTTTACTGCACCTAGTGAAGTAAAATCTTTTGGGCATAGCATCATTCTATTAGTCCATCTATACTGACCTCCATCAGGTTGCAAATTAAAAATAATTTTTATCTGCATCTACCTCTGAAAAAATATTTGGGCTTCTAGCTGTGTGTGGGACTTGTTGTATTAGTCCATCTATACTGACCTCCATCAGGTTGCAAATTGAATATAATTTTTTTCTGCATCTAGCTCTGAAAAAATATTTCGCCTTCTAGCAGTGTGTGGGACTTTCTCTATTAGTCCATCTATACTGACCTCCATCAGGTTGCAAATTAAAAATAATTTTTATCTGCATCTACCTCTGAAAAAATATTTGGGCTTCTAGCTGTGTGTGGGACTTGTTCTATTAGTCCATCTATACTGACCTCCATCAGGTTGCAAATTGAATATAATTTTTATCTGCATCTAGCTCTGAAAAAATATTTGGCCTTCTAGCAGTGTGTGGGACTTTCTCTATTAGTCCATCTATACTGACCTCCATCAGGTTGCAAGTTAAAAATAATTTTTATCTGCATCTACCTCTGAAAAAATATTTGGGCTTCTAGCAGTGTGTGTGACTTTCTTTATTAGTCCATCTATACTGACCTCCATCAGGTTGCAAATTAAAAATAATTTTTATCTGCATCTACCTCTGAAAAAATATTTGGGCTTCTAGCAGTGTGTGGGACTCATTGTATTAGGCCATCTATACCAAGCTCCACCAGCTTTGAAATTAATAATAATTTTTCGCTGCATCTAGCCCTGAAAATAATTTTTCCCAATAGTGGTAGCAATAGAAATATGGGGCGCGCGCCTGGCTAACAAAAATATACGCTTCATAACACAAAACACCAGCCTAGCGCACTGCATTAATAAGATGGCATCATCGTCTCTCCCAGTGCTAGGCCTACTACGCAGGCTAGTATTCCTGTGCCTAAAACACAATGTATGGGTCCGCGCTAGCCACTATGCTGAGGGGTATAAAGCTGCTGCTAACGCTTTATAACAATTCAATTGGCAGATTTTCACAGAGCTCTTCCACAACGCCCACCCATCGGGCAACAGTTGCCCACCCTCCCTATGGGATCTAGTGGCGAATAGTTGATGCCATTAATCAGAGCGTCAGTTGCCCCGTCAACGTGGCAAGCATACGGTAAGGCATGGGAAGAGTGGACACGACTAGTAGCAGGCAGATGGGTTGACCAATGTGAACAAGCCAGATCACAAGTCACCATAGAATTTCTCCACCAGCTAATGATGAGGGGCATATCAGGGGCGTCAGCGCAGCGGTGTCTGACTGGAGTAGCATTTCACTTCCAACTACTGAATTGGGGAGATGTGACAAAGATTCATCATCAGACAATCCATAAAAGGGTGGAAAAGGGGTCAGCCAAGTCAGGAATGTAGACGTCCCGTCCCGTGTCACTAAAACTGATTTCTCACATCTTATCCCTAACACCATTAACATGACACTCACAATTTGAAGCAACACTAATGTCTACTGCATTTGTGATCGCCTTCTTCGGGGCGCTATGTATAAGCGAATTAGTCCCTCAATCCAAAATTAGCACCAGTGGACGCTTATTACACCAGGAAGTAGTCATAGCCAATAATGCAATACGTGTACGCATACACCAATTGAAAACGGTTCCAGCGGGCAGGGGTACTTGGGTACTTCTACAACCCACAAACGGTACACTGAGTCGGGTAACAATAGTAAAAACATATCTAACCATCAGATCACAAAGTAATTTCTTCGTATCACACATTGATGGAACGCCATTATCAAGATACCTGTTCCAAGCTATATTTAATAAATGCATAACATCGGCAGGGAACCACCCCAAAGATTACGGGACACACTCATTCCGCATAGGTGCGGCCACGGAAGCAGCAAGAGCAGGACTGTCAGAAACGGAAGTTCAGAGGATAGGGAGATGGCGATCCACGTGTTTGGCGAGATACATAAGACCGGATTTGTTATCCTAACGTGGTTTGTTTCTTTTACAGGTGACGCTAAGCCAACAGTGTGAGTGATAGGCCACTCGTATATATATTGGGCACAAAAAAGGGCGAAAGTCCGCCCAGGCAGGAGGAAATTAGAGTTTCATAGCACATATTTCAACTGGAGAGGTATTAGAGGCCTGCTATGGCCACAGGTACTAATGGAGGTAATCAAGGTAGGGAGAGAGGCAAGAGGTCCGGTCATCTTAGTTATACAGGCCGGGGGAAACAACCTAGGTCATCACAAGAGCGCATAACTAATGGCAATAATGAAACTAGACACTGAGCGCTTCAGAGAATTTTTCACAAAATTAGCTATAGTATGGTCAGAGATTGTGCCGATAGCGGTATGGCAAGGTGCGCGAGACATCACGGCCATCGAATGGACAAGGCGGGTAATAAATATTCGGATGGCAAAATTTAGAAGAGACAGAGGCGGTGTAGTGATACGACACCGACAACTGGAAGGAGATAAAGCAGGCCTCATACGGCCCGACGGTGTTCACTTAATAGATATTGGACTGGACATATTCCTGTCAGGACTCCAGGACGGAGTGGAACAAGCGTTAAGAGTGATGGGTGGGGGTCAGAGTCCTGCATACGAGTACGTTGGATCCTCCGTGGCCTGGAAATAGAAAGGACATGTTGGAGAGTTACACTTGTTGGCCAACTTGCCGGAGTGGGGACCCAGGGCATGCTGCAACAAGCTGAATTATTTTAGAAATAAAATGCCTTTCTAATGGAATGAGTATAAAGAGTTAATAAAGCTGTGACCGATCCTCACCCATCCAGTTGTAAGAGTTACATTATTGGGTTGTCCATGAAAGGGGGGCGGTAGGGGGGCTGAGCATCTGGGTTTGGTTGGGGGTCCCCACAGTCTGCCTAGGCTAGATTAATTTAAAAATTCTTATTAGATACACAGGCGGTGCAGCTTGCTTCGCAGCTGGGCTACTACGCCCAAAGTATTGCCTAGGCTAGATGCAGTTAAAAATTCTACGCTGACTAGCAGACACTGAAAATTTGGAGCAGACCTCTGAGTAAACAGCTCTTCAGACTCAACCATCTGTGTTACCCCAAGCCATAGTGTATGTAGTTTCTTACAGTTAAAAGGGGGGGGTGCGACCCAACCCACCTGGAATTGACGATGCCAACGTCACGTAAGACACAGCAAGGGGACTCCCAAAATTGTGGCACAGACACCACTTAACCCTAGAACGCATACCTGTGGCCTTGCAGACCCGCCCAGTTAATTGTTTTCTATTTTCTGCAAGATTGCTTTAGTTAGAATTTTGAAACTCTAGGTATTCTTCATGTATATAGTTGTTTGTCATTTGAGTTTGAGTTATTCCATGTTATTTGCACACGGGCCTAAAGGGCCCCAGGTATGTGAAAGTGTAGATTTTTATGGTCATGCGTTCTAGGGTTAAGTGGCATCAATTGCCCCACTGTTGCTTAAAACGGTTGGTGAGGTGATTTTACCAAATCCCCAAGTTTTTAGTCTCCCAAGGATGACACAGGGGTAGAAATGTCCTTGAGAATCCATGATTTGATCATCTTTATGAACGTGAGTCTGTCTACATTCTCAGTGGACAGCCGCGTGCGCTTATCTGTCAGCACACCACCAGCAGCGCTGAACACACGTTCAGAGAGAACGCTGGCTGCATGGCATGACAAGATCTCCAAGGCGTGAGTGGCGAGCTCCAGTGATTTTTCAAGATTGAAATACCAAAATGAGCAAGGGTCCAGTGACACAGTCATGGTTTCGATGTTCACTTGGAGATTCTCCTGTACCATCCTCTCTAGGCATTGACTATGTGTCAGACTTCTTGTCTCCTGTGGCCTTGCAAAGGATGGTCTAAAAAAGTGGTGAAACGATTCCACAAAATTGCTGTTACCAGCAGATACTGTGTTACTGTTACTGTTTGAGTGATGAAGACTCGACAGTCCCACCGTTGGCAAGTTAGAACTGTGAGATTCACTACGTGCACCACTGGTGTTTTGTGGAAAAGCACATGTAAGATTCTGCAACAGATACTCCTGCATTCGTCAATACCTTTTTATGGCAGGAATTATTTCGGCAAATATACTTTTGTACCGGGGATCTAAGAGTGTGGCAACCCAGTAGTCGGGATTACTTCGAATTCTGACAATCCGGGGGTCATGTTGCAGGTAGTGCAGCAAGAAGGCACTCATGTGTCTTGCGCATCCAGAAGGACCAAGTCCTTGTTGTGTTGGTAGCGAGGTAAGAATCATGCTTCCTTCCTCTGCCCTCTCCCTCCAACCTCGCACAACAGAAATGTGATCAAGGTCTCCCTCATCTGATGAGTCTTCCATGCCCATTGCCAGTTCGTCCTCCACTTCTTCCTCGGCTCCTGCACCTTCCTCAACAGTTTGGCTGCTACCATGCGCCCTGGTTAATCCCTCTCCCCCACCCTCCCATGCCTGCCGCCTTGGTGCTGCCAACCGTCTGGACCTTGGAGATGTTATCCCTTCCGCATACGACTCCTCCTCTACTTCCTCCACCTCCTCTTGTCCCACCACCTGACTCCGAATTCTGTTTAACATGTGCTCCAGCATGTAAATCACCGTAATAGTCATGCTGATAATGGCATCGTCAGCACTAAACATCTTCGTCGCCATTTCAAGACTGTGCAGAAGGGTGCATAGGTCCCTGATCTGAGACCACTCCTCCAGCGTGATTTGCCCCACCTCTGGATCTCGTTGGCCCAGGCTATACGTCAGAACGTATTGCACCAGGGCTTGTCGGTGCTGCCACAGTCGCTGCAACATGTGCAGAGTTGAATTCCACCGTGTCGGCACATCGCATTTCAGCCGGTGAACTGGCAGGCCCAAAGACTTCTGTAGAGATGCAAGTCGTTGAACTGCGGGATGCGAACGGCGGAAGTGAGCACACAGCGACCGTGCCCTCTGCAGAAGGCCATCTAGTCTGGGATAGTGGGCTAAAAATTGCTGGACAACCAGGTTCAACACGTGAGCCATACAAGGCACGTGTGTGACATTGCCCCGGCGAAGTGCCGCACCCAGGTTTGCAGCATTGTCGCACATGGCCTTCCCTGGTTGCAGGTCCAGTGGAGACAACCTTTCATGAAACTGGGTCTCCAGAGCTGACCAAAACTCCTCAGCTGTGTGACTCACATTTCCCAGACATTTCAAAGTAAACACTGATGCGTTGAGCCCTGCTGCCAGCATAGTAAGGAGGTGTGCAGGATTCCTTCTGCGCAGTTAGAAAGCAGGTGGCATTACCAGACAGGCTTTGGGTGCAGGTGGAGGACCGAGAGGAGGTTGAGGAGGCAGAAGCAGTGGAGGAAGTTCGAGATAAAGAGGATTAACACACAACTCGTGGGGACGGTAAGACTTGGACAGCAGCCCCTTGTCCTGCTGTCACCATAGTTACCCAGTGCCCAGTCAGCGACATGTAACGCCCCTGTCCATGCCTTCTCGTCCAAGTGTCTGTGGTGAAGTGCACCCTGTCACACACAGAGTTTCTCAAAGAAGCGGTGATGTTGTGTGCGACATGCTAGTGGAGCGCAGGCACACCTTTCTTTGAGAAGTAGTGCCGACTGGGCATCTGGTACTGGGGCACTGTGACGGACATAAGGTCTTGAAAATCCTCTGTGTCCTCCAGGTGGAAAGGCAGCATTTCTGTAGCCAACAGCTTGCAGATGGTGAAATTCAACCTCTTAGCTTTCTCATGGCTAGGAGGAAATGGTCTTTTACTTTTCCACATCTGAGGGACCGAGGGCTGGCTGTTGTGCTTAGACGGTGTTGAGTAGGGTGTCCCCGGCAACTGCCGGTCTGTGAGGAAGATGCAGGCGGACATGTTAGGTTGCCTTGATCCAAAGGTGGTGCTCTCGATGTCGGAGAGCGCTCAACACTAGCAGGTGTTTCCACTTCCCAATGAACTGACGACCTGCCAATCACACTGGCTGTTGCGGGTAAAGAGGTGGCAGGTCTGCGTCCAAAAACATGTGTGACTGCTGTCCCCCCAGTCACAGAGGATGAAGAGGCTGCGGATGCACAAGATGGGGCAGACGGTGGTTGGCCCAGCCGGCTAGGCCGCATTGTAGCACAGTGAGCTTCCCACTGCAACTTATGCTTCATATCCATGTGACGGTACATGCATGAAGTACTCAAACTATGTATTTTTTGGCCTCTACTTAGCTTTTGCTGACAAATATTACAGATAACACGAGTTGGGTCATCCTTATCGATCTGAATAAATGCCCAGGCTATGCAAGGCTTAGAGCCCATGTGACCTGAAGAGCCACTACGACTTGTGGTCAGAGGCAGAGTTGTGGTTGAGGATGCAGTTGTTGACGTGCTTCCAGTACTCCGTCTCTGTTCAGGAAGGCGCAACCTAACCTCGTCGTCAATAGCATCTGTGATGCCCCGCTGCGCTTGGTATCACAGATCCTACAAGAGTGCATTGATGGAATCCTCCACAAGAGGCCCCCATAAACATTCACACATCTCCACCTTCCACCTCAGACCAGCAGAGGGAGCCCGTTAGGGATATAAATAGGGAAGGTGGAGCTAGGCAGTTCAGTTCCTCTGAAGAGTTCCTGCAGTAGAGAAGCCTAAGAGAGGTCAGTCTGCAGTGGAGCTCAGTCTAGTCTAGAGAACGCAGTTAATAGTTCAGCAGTGGAGCACGAGGCTCCTGCTTGCTAGATTCAGGGAGCCCAGATAGAGCTTAAGGTGTGCCGGTGCCGTAAGATCAGTGAAGCGTGGCAAGCTGCCGTTAGTGTGTATAGCCTAGTGAGGGCCCGAGTAGGCCGAAGGCGAGTGGCGAGTTAGTACATAAGGGGCAGAGGAGCTTAACCAGCTCACCCCGAAGCATTTACCGGACACAGGATCCGAGCTTACCGGTATCTCTATGACCCAGTAAGGCATAACCGGAATCCCTGGAGAACTACAAGTCCCAGGATCGCTAAGGTGCTGATATGTAACAGAGCCAGGAGACGCTTAGGCCCCGCATACTGGGAGCGTGAACTCCAAGAGAAGGCCCTACCACAAGGTCAGCCAGCGCAGGACAGAGACAAAGTTAGGCCTAGCTCCAGGCAGGTCAGAAACTTACTACGCAGAGGCAAGAAACAGGAGGCCCTACACCCGCTCATTGGGGAGGATCCTGATATGCACCCTTCACCCTACAGTGCTCCGGGATGTGCCTGAATTTCCACCAGTAAAAGGTACTGAAGTGACTACCGTGTCCGTTCCCGTTCTTGCTCTGACCCAGCTGGGTCTCGCCTGTCCTGCATTCCCCCTGCATACGCTGCCCTGAGACCTAGCTCCACCTGTGGGGAGCTATACCATCGAGCTGCCTTATCACCGGCCTCAGTGGACTGCTGCAGCGCTGGTGCTTGTCACCAGATACCACAGGTGGCGTCATGAACTCTTATAAACTTAACAATTATCCACCCTTTTAAAGAGAGACCCCAGGGTACGGGCCAGGGAGCCGACCACCGCAACATCCCCAAGGCCAGGCAAATGCCCGGGTACCGAGTCATCCCCATCCCCTGGGCTAGTCACATCCTCCTCCACCTCCTCTGCTGACCTCATCGACTGTCTGACTGTGGGTTGACAGTAAGTGGGATCTCCAACCTCGTCATCATCACCGTGTGTTATCACACCCGTCGCCCTCAGAGCCAACCTCTTCCTGCCCTGACCGAAAAGTCAAGTTGTCGCTCCAATCAGGTATTTGAGTCTCATCATCGTCTTCATCATTGTCTCCACCAACAGGAGTTACAGTTTGGGAATGAGGGTCTACATTATGCTCAGAACCTTCTTCATCTGGTCCTGGATCCAACTTATAAAGATTCTGGGCATCGGATCAGATCATTTCCTCATCTGGATTAACAGAAGCTCTGGAGCAGACCTTCGTTTCCCAGGCTATAGTATGAGTAAACAGCTGTGCAGACTCAGCCATCTGTGTTACCCCATACTCAGACGGGCAGCTGGAGACTTGGGAGCTGTGAGGAAGCAAGTGCGATTGGGGTGACACCTCTGAGGACTGGAGTATTTGTGATGTTGAAATTGAGGTGATGGAGAGCCCACTTGAAGGAGCACTTGATATCCGTTGAAGCACCTGCTGTTTTTGTGCCTCATCTGGAATTTGTAGCGATGGGCGTGTCCGTAACAAAGGGATCGTATCACATTGTCCACGAAAAGAAGTCGACATGTTAGTTTGGCTGGAAGATGGTCTTTCTTCTGCAGATGTTACTCCCCCCCCCACCGTGGGGGGCCTCGACCCACCGGCGGACAGGCACCAGTATTGGGATAGGGGGGCTGGCCGTCAGGGTCCACCGCGGCTCTGGCACAAACCCGGCGACACAGAGGTGGCACAGGCAGGAACGGACTGGCCGTGTCGGCTTCTCACTTTTTGGATTTTAGAAGGGCATGACATGCCTATATCTGTGTCTCCCCCTCCTTTTACTCCTCCACCTCTTTTCTTTTCGCATGACTATATGTACTTGTCACTTTTCCATGTGTTAGTTGTGTCTTCTGAGCAGTTTGTCAGCTTTTGGACACCTTTGAAGGTGTTTTCTATGTGTTTCTATGTGTTTTTGTTTGCCTGCCATTGGTTTTAACGGTGTTCGAAGGTGTTCGACGAACAGTTCGACGAACAGTTCGGCAAACACACGGGTGTTCGACGAACCGAACCGAACTCGAACACTACGGGGGTGGCTCAACACTACTGCTGTGCTTAGTAGTATTGTGTGTGCTGCTGTGCTTAGTAGTAGTGTGTGTGCTGCTGTGCTTAGTAGTATTGTGTGTGCTGCTGTGCTTAGTAGTATTGTGTGCTGCTGTGCTTAGTAGTAGTGTGTGTGCTGCTGTGCTTAGTAGTATTGTGTGTGCTGCTGTGCTTAGTAGTATTGTGTGCTGCTGTGCTTAGTAGTAGTGTGTGTGCTGCTGTGCTTAGTAGTAGTGTGTGTGCTGCTGTGCTTAGTAGTAGTGTGTGTGCTGCTGTGCTTAGTAGTAGTGTGTGTGCTGCTGTGCTTAGTAGTAGTGTGTGTGCTGCTGTGCTTAGTAGTATTGTGTGTGCTGCTGTGCTTAGTAGTAGTGTGTTTGCTGCTGTGCTTAGTAGTAGTGTGTGCTGCTGTGCTTAGTAGTATTGTGTGTGCTGCTGTGCTTAGTAGTATTGTGTGCTGCTGTGCTTAGTAGTCTTGTGTGTGCTGCTGTGCTTAGTAGTATTGTGTGCTGCTGTGCTTAGTAGTAGTGTGTGTGCTGCTGTGCTTAGTAGTAGTGTGTGTGCTGCTGTGCTTAGTAGTAGTGTGTGTGCTGCTGTGCTTAGTAGTATTGTGTGCTGCTGTGCTTAGTAGTATTGTGTGTGCTGCTGTGCTTAGTAGTATTGTGTGTGCTGCTGTGCTTAGTAGTATTGTGTGTGCTGCTGTGCTTAGTAGTATTGTGTGTGCTGCTGTGCTTAGTAGTAGTGTGTGTGCTGCTGTGCTTAGTTGTAGTGTGTGTGCTGCTGTGCTTAGTAGTATTGTGTGCTGCTGTGCTGAGTAGTAGTGTGTGTGATGCAGTGCTTAGTAGTAGTGTGTGTGCTGCTGTGCTTATTAGTAGTGTGTGTGCTGCTGTGCTTAGTATTGTGTGCTGCTGTGCTTAGTAGTAGTGTGTGTGCTGCTGTGCTTAGTAGTATTGTGTTTGCTGCTGTGCTTAGTAGTATTGTGTGTGCTGCTGTGCTTAGTAGTATTGTGTGTGCTGCTGTGCTTAGTAGTATTGTGTGCTGCTGTGCTTAGTAGTATTGTGTGTGCTGCTGTGCTTAGCAGTAGTGTGTGTGCTGCTGCGCTTAGTAGTATTGTGTGTGCTGCTGTGCTTAGTAGTAGTGTGTGCGCTGCTGTGCTTAGTAGTAGTGTGTGCGCTGCTGTGCTTAGTAGTAGTAGTGTGTGTGCTGCTGTGCTTAGTAGTAGTGTGTGTGCTGCTGTGTTTAGTAGTAGTGTGTGTGCTGCTGTGCTTAGTAGTATTGTGTGCTGCTTTGCTTAGTGGTATTGTGTGCTGCTGTGCTTAGTAGTATTGTGTGCGCTGCTGTGCTTAGTAGTATTGTGTGCTGCTGTGCTTGGTAGTATTGTGTGTGCTGCTGTGCTTAGTAGTATTGTGTGTGCTGCTGTGCTTAGTAGTAGTGTGTGTGCTGCTGTGCTTAGTAGTAGTGTGTGTGCTGCTGTGCTTAGTAGTATTGTGTGTGCTGCTGTGCTTAGTAGTATTGTGTGTGCTGCTGTGCTGAGTAGTAGTGTGTGTGCTGCTGTGCTTATTAGTAGTATGTGTGCTCCTGTGCTTAGTAGTATTGTGTGTGCTGCTGTGCTTAGTAGTAGTGTGTGTGCTCCTGTGCTTAGTAGTACTGTGTGTGGTGCTGTGCTTAGTAGTAGTGTGTGTGCTTCTGTGCTTAGTAGTATTGTGTGCTGCTGTGCTTAGTAGTATTGTGTGTGCTGCTGTGCTTAGTAGTATTGTGTGTGCTGCTGTGCTTAGTAGTATTGTGTGTGCTGCTGTGTTTAGTAGTATTGTGTGTGCTGCTGTGCTTAGTAGTATTGTGTGTGCTGCTGTGCTTAGTAGTAGTGTGTGTACTGCTGTGCTTAGTAGTAGTGTGTGTGCTGCTGTGCTTATTAGTATTGTGTGTGCTGCTGTGCTTAGTAGTAGTGTGTGTGCTGCTGTGCTTAGTAGTAGTGTGTGTGCTGCTGTGCTTAGTAGTAGTGTGTGTGCTGCTGTGCTTAGTAGTAGTGTGTGTGCTGCTGTGCTTAGTAGTATTGTGTGTGCTGCTGTGCTTAGTAGTAGTGTGTTTGCTGCTGTGCTTAGTAGTAGTGTGTGCTGCTGTGCTTAGTAGTATTGTGTGTGCTGCTGTGCTTAGTAGTATTGTGTGCTGCTGTGCTTAGTAGTCTTGTGTGTGCTGCTGTGCTTAGTAGTATTGTGTGCTGCTGTGCTTAGTAGTAGTGTGTGTGCTGCTGTGCTTAGTAGTAGTGTGTGTGCTGCTGTGCTTAGTAGTAGTGTGTGTGCTGCTGTGCTTAGTAGTATTGTGTGCTGCTGTGCTTAGTAGTATTGTGTGTGCTGCTGTGCTTAGTAGTATTGTGTGTGCTGCTGTGCTTAGTAGTATTGTGTGCTGCTGTGCTTAGTAGTAGTGTGTGTGCTGCTGTGCTTAGTAGTATTGTGTGTGCTGCTGTGCTTAGTAGTAGTGTGTGTGCTGCTGTGCTTAGTTGTAGTGTGTGTGCTGCTGTGCTTAGTAGTATTGTGTGCTGCTGTGCTGAGTAGTAGTGTGTGTGATGCAGTGCTTAGTAGTAGTGTGTGTGCTGCTGTGCTTAGTAGTAGTGTGTGTGCTGCTGTGCTTAGTAGTAGTGAGTGTGCTGCTGTGCTTATTAGTAGTGTGTGTGCTGCTGTGCTTAGTATTGTGTGCTGCTGTGCTTAGTAGTAGTGTGTGTGCTGCTGTGCTTAGTAGTATTGTGTTTGCTGCTGTGCTTAGTAGTATTGTGTGTGCTGCTGTGCTTAGTAGTATTGTGTGTGCTGCTGTGCTTAGTAGTATTGTGTGCTGCTGTGCTTAGTAGTATTGTGTGTGCTGCTGTGCTTAGCAGTAGTGTGTGTGCTGCTGCGCTTAGTAGTATTGTGTGTGCTGCTGTGCTTAGTAGTAGTGTGTGCGCTGCTGTGCTTAGTAGTAGTGTGTGCGCTGCTGTGCTTAGTAGTAGTGTGTGTGCTGCTGTGTTTAGTAGTAGTGTGTGTGCTGCTGTGCTTAGTAGTAGTGTGTGTGCTGCTGTGCTTAGTAGTATTGTGTGCTGCTTTGCTTAGTGGTATTGTGTGCTGCTGTGCTTAGTGGTATTGTGTGCGCTGCTGTGCTTAGTAGTATTGTGTGCTGCTGTGCTTGGTAGTATTGTGTGTGCTGCTGTGCTTAGTAGTATTGTGTGTGCTGCTGTGCTTAGTAGTAGTGTGTGTGCTGCTGTGCTTAGTAGTAGTGTGTGTGCTGCTGTGCTTAGTAGTATTGTGTGTGCTGCTGTGCTTAGTAGTATTGTGTGTGCTGCTGTGCTGAGTAGTAGTGTGTGTGCTGCTGTGCTTATTAGTAGTATGTGTGCTGCTGTGCTTAGTAGTATTGTGTGTGCTGCTGTGCTTAGTAGTAGTGTGTTTGCTCCTGTGCTTAGTAGTACTGTGTGTGGTGCTGTGCTTAGTAGTAGTGTGTGTGCTTCTGTGCTTAGTAGTATTGTGTGCTGCTGTGCTTAGTAGTATTGTGTGTGCTGCTGTGCTTAGTAGTATTGTGTGTGCTGCTGTGCTTAGTAGTATTGTGTGTGCTGCTGTGTTTAGTAGTATTGTGTGTGCTTCTGTGCTTAGTAGTATTGTGTGTGCTGCTGTGCTTAGTAGTAGTGTGTGTACTGCTGTGCTTAGTAGTAGTGTGTGTGCTGCTGGTCTTATTAGTATTGTGTGTGCTGCTGTGCTTAGTAGTAGTGTGTGTGCTGCTGTGCTTAGTAGTAGTGTGTGTGCTGCTGTGCTTAGTAGTAGTGTGCGTGCTGCTGTGCTTAGTAGTAGTGTGCGTGCTGCTGTGCTTAGTAGTATTGTGTGTGCTGCTGTGCTTAGTAGTAGTGTGTGTGCTGCTGTGCTTAGTAGTAGTGTGTGTGCTGCTGTGCTTAGTAGTAGTGTGTGTGCTGCTGTGCTTAGTAGTAGTGTGTGTGCTGCTGTGCTTAGTAGTAGTGTGTGTGCTGCTGTGCTTAGTAGTAATGTGCGTGCTGCTGTGCTTAGTAGTAGTGTGCGTGCTGCTGTGCTTAGTAGTAGTGTGTGTGCTGCTGTGCTTAGTAGTAGTGTGTGTGCTGCTGAGCTTAGTAGTAGTGTGTGTGCTGCTGTGCTTAGTAGTATTGTGTGTGCTGCTGTGCTAACTAGTAGTGTGTGTGCTGCTGTGCTTAGTAGTAGTGTGTGTGCTGCTGTGCTTAGTAGCATTGTGTGCTGCTGTGCTTAGTAGTATTGTGTGTGCTGCTGTGCTTAGTAGTATTGTGTGCTGCTGTATTAGTAGTATTGTGTGTGCTGCTGTGCTTAGTAGTATTGTGTGCTGCTGTGCTTAGTAGTATTGTGTGCTGCTGTGCTTAGTAGTAGTGTGTGCTGCTGTGCTTAGTAGTATTGTGTGCTGCTGTGCTTAGCAGTATTGTGTGTGCTGCTGTGCTTAGTAGTAGTGTGTGTGCTGCTGTGCTTAGTAGTAGTGTGTGTGCTGCTGTGCTTAGTAGTATTGTGTGTGCTGCTGTGCTTAGTAGTATTGTGTGCTGCTGTGCTTAGTAGTAGTGTGTGTGCTGCTGTGCTTAGTAGTATTGTGTGCTGCTGTGCTTAGTAGTATTGTGTGCTGCTGTGCTTAGTAATAGTGTGTGTGCTGCTGTGCTTAGTAGTATTGTGTGTGCTGCTGTGCTTAGTAGTAGTGTGTGTGCTGCTGAGCTTAGTTGTAGTGTGTGTGCTGCTGTGCTTAGTAGTAGTGTGTGTGCTGCTGTGCTTAGTAGTATTGTGAGTGCTGCTGTGCTTAGTAGTATTGTGTGTGCTGCTGTGCTTAGTAGTAGTGTGTGTGCTGCTGTGCTTAGTAGTATTTTGTGTGCTGCTGTTCTTAGTAGTATTGTGTGCTGCTGTGCTTAGTAGTAGTGTTTGCTGCTGTGCTTAGTAGTATTGTGTGTGCTGCTGTGCTTAATAGTAGTGTGTGTGCTGCTGTGCTTAGTAGTAGTGTGTGTGCTGCTGTGCTTAGTATTATTGTGTGTGCTGCTGTGCTTAGTAGTATTGTGTGTGCTGCTGTGCTTAGTAGTATTGTGTGTGCTGCTGTGCTTAGTAGTAGTGTGTGTGCTGCTGTGCTTAGTAGTATTGTGTGTGCTGCTGTGCTTAGTAGTAGTGTGTGTGCTGCTGTGCTTAGTAGTAGTGTGTGTGCTGCTGTGCTTAGTATTAGTGTGTGTGCTGCTGTGCTTAGTAGTATTGTGTGTGCTGCTGTGCTTAGTAGTAGTGTGTGTGCTGCTGTGCTTAGTAGTAGTGTGTGCTGCTGTGCTTAGTAGTATTGTGTGTGCTGCTGTGCTTAGTAGTATTGTGTGCTGCTGTGCTTAGTAGTATTGTGTGTGCTGCTGTGCTTAGTAGTATTGTGTGCTGCTGTGCTTAGTAGTAGTGTGTGTGCTGCTGTGCTTAGTAGTAGTGTGTGTGCTGCTGTGCTTAGTAGTAGTGTGTGTGCTGCTGTGCTTAGTAGTGTTGTGTGCTGCTGTGCTTAGTAGTATTGTGTGTGCTGCTGTGCTTAGTAGTATTGTGTGTGCTGCTGTGCTTAGTAGTAGTGTGTGTGCTGCTGTGCTTAGTAGTATTGTGTGTGCTGCTGTGCTTAGTAGTAGTGTGTGTGCTGCTGTGCGTAGTAGTAGTGTGTGTGCTGCTGTGCTTAGTAGTATTGTGTGTGCTGCTGTGCTTAGTAGTAGTGTGTGTGCTGCTTTGCTTAGTAGTAGTGTGTGTGCTGCTGTGCTTAGTAGTAGTGTGTGTGCTGCTGTGCTTAGTAGTAGTTTGTGTGCTGCTGTGCTTAGTAGTAGTGTGTGCTGCTGTGCTTAGTAGTATTGTGTGTGCTGCTGTGGTTAGTAGTAGTGTGTGTGCTTCTGTGCTTAGTAGTAGTGTGTGTGCTGCTGTGCTTAGTAGTAGTGTGTGCTGCTGTGCTTAGTAGTAGTGTGTGTGCTGCTGTGCTTAGTAGTAGTGTGTGTGCTGCTGTGCTTAGTAGTAGTGTGTGTGCTGCTGTGCTTAGTAGTAGTGTGTGTGCTGCTGTGCTTAGTAGTATTGTGTGTGCTGCTGTGCTTAGTAGTAGTGTGTGTGCTGCTGTGCTTAGTAGTAGTGTGTGCTGCTGTGCTTAGTAGTAGTGTGTGCTGCTGTGCTTAGTAGTAGTGTGTGTGCTGCTGTGCTTAGTAGTAGTGTGTGTGCTGCTGTGCTTAGTAGTATTGTGTGTGCTGCTGTGCTTAGTATTATTGTGTGTGCTGCTGTGCTTAGTAGTAGTGTGTGTGCTGCTGTGCTTAGTAGTATTGTGTGCTGCTGTGCTTAGTAGTATTGTGTGTGCTGCTGTGCTTAGTAGTAGTGTGTGTGCTGCTGTGCTTAGTAGTATTGTGTGTGCTGCTGTGCTTAGTAGTATTGTGTGCTGCTGTGCTTAGTAGTCTTGTGTGTGCTGCTGTGCTTAGTAGTATTGTGTGCTGCTGTGCTTAGTAGTAGTGTGTGTGCTGCTGTGCTTAGTAGTAGTGTGTGTGCTGCTGTGCTTAGTAGTAGTGTGTGTGCTGCTGTGCTTAGTAGTATTGTGTGCTGCTGTGCTTAGTAGTATTGTGTGTGCTGCTGTGCTTAGTAGTATTGTGTGTGCTGCTGTGCTTAGTAGTATTGTGTGTGCTGCTGTGCTTAGTAGTATTGTGTGTGCTGCTGTGCTTAGTAGTATTGTGTGCTGCTGTGCTTAGTAGTAGTGTGTGTGCTGCTGTGCTTAGTTGTAGTGTGTGTGCTGCTGTGCTTAGTAGTATTGTGTGCTGCTGTGCTGAGTAGTAGTGTGTGTGATGCAGTGCTTAGTAGTAGTGTGTGTGCTGCTGTGCTTATTAGTAGTGTGTGTGCTGCTGTGCTTAGTATTGTGTGCTGCTGTGCTTAGTAGTAGTGTGTGTGCTGCTGTGCTTAGTAGTATTGTGTTTGCTGCTGTGCTTAGTAGTATTGTGTGTGCTGCTGTGCTTAGTAGTATTGTGTGTGCTGCTGTGCTTAGTAGTATTGTGTGCTGCTGTGCTTAGTAGTATTGTGTGTGCTGCTGTGCTTAGCAGTAGTGTGTGTGCTGCTGCGCTTAGTAGTATTGTGTGTGCTGCTGTGCTTAGTAGTAGTGTGTGCGCTGCTGTGCTTAGTAGTAGTGTGTGCGCTGCTGTGCTTAGTAATAGTAGTGTGTGTGCTGCTGTGCTTAGTAGTAGTGTGTGTGCTGCTGTGTTTAGTAGTAGTGTGTGTGCTGCTGTGCTTAGTAGTATTGTGTGCTGCTTTGCTTAGTGGTATTGTGTGCTGCTGTGCTTAGTAGTATTGTGTGCGCTGCTGTGCTTAGTAGTATTGTGTGCTGCTGTGCTTGGTAGTATTGTGTGTGCTGCTGTGCTTAGTAGTATTGTGTGTGCTGCTGTGCTTAGTAGTAGTGTGTGTGCTGCTGTGCTTAGTAGTAGTGTGTGTGCTGCTGTGCTTAGTAGTATTGTGTGCAGCTTTGCTTAGTGGTATTGTGTGCTGCTGTGCTTAGTAGTATTGTGTGCGCTGCTGTGCTTAGTAGTATTGTGTGCTGCTGTGCTTGGTAGTATTGTGTGTGCTGCTGTGCTTAGTAGTATTGTGTGTGCTGCTGTGCTTAGTAGTAGTGTGTGTGCTGCTGTGCTTAGTAGTAGTGTGTGTGCTGCTGTGCTTAGTAGTATTGTGTGTGCTGCTGTGCTTAGTAGTATTGTGTGTGCTGCTGTGCTGAGTAGTAGTGTGTGTGCTGCTGTGCTTATTAGTAGTATGTGTGCTCCTGTGCTTAGTAGTATTGTGTGTGCTGCTGTGCTTAGTAGTAGTGTGTGTGCTCCTGTGCTTAGTAGTACTGTGTGTGGTGCTGTGCTTAGTAGTAGTGTGTGTGCTTCTGTGCTTAGTAGTATTGTGTGCTGCTGTGCTTAGTAGTATTGTGTGTGCTGCTGTGCTTAGTAGTATTGTGTGTGCTGCTGTGCTTAGTAGTATTGTGTGTGCTGCTGTGTTTAGTAGTATTGTGTGTGCTGCTGTGCTTAGTAGTATTGTGTGTGCTGCTGTGCTTAGTAGTAGTGTGTGTACTGCTGTGCTTAGTAGTAGTGTGTGTGCTGCTGTGCTTATTAGTATTGTGTGTGCTGCTGTGCTTAGTAGTAGTGTGTGTGCTGCTGTGCTTAGTAGTAGTGTGTGTGCTGCTGTGCTTAGTAGTAGTGTGTGTGCTGCTGTGCTTAGTAGTAGTGTGTGTGCTGCTGTGCTTAGTAGTATTGTGTGTGCTGCTGTGCTTAGTAGTAGTGTGTTTGCTGCTGTGCTTAGTAGTAGTGTGTGCTGCTGTGCTTAGTAGTATTGTGTGTGCTGCTGTGCTTAGTAGTATTGTGTGCTGCTGTGCTTAGTAGTCTTGTGTGTGCTGCTGTGCTTAGTAGTATTGTGTGCTGCTGTGCTTAGTAGTAGTGTGTGTGCTGCTGTGCTTAGTAGTAGTGTGTGTGCTGCTGTGCTTAGTAGTAGTGTGTGTGCTGCTGTGCTTAGTAGTATTGTGTGCTGCTGTGCTTAGTAGTATTGTGTGTGCTGCTGTGCTTAGTAGTATTGTGTGTGCTGCTGTGCTTAGTAGTATTGTGTGCTGCTGTGCTTAGTAGTAGTGTGTGTGCTGCTGTGCTTAGTAGTATTGTGTGTGCTGCTGTGCTTAGTAGTAGTGTGTGTGCTGCTGTGCTTAGTTGTAGTGTGTGTGCTGCTGTGCTTAGTAGTATTGTGTGCTGCTGTGCTGAGTAGTAGTGTGTGTGATGCAGTGCTTAGTAGTAGTGTGTGTGCTGCTGTGCTTAGTAGTAGTGTGTGTGCTGCTGTGCTTAGTAGTAGTGAGTGTGCTGCTGTGCTTATTAGTAGTGTGTGTGCTGCTGTGCTTAGTATTGTGTGCTGCTGTGCTTAGTAGTAGTGTGTGTGCTGCTGTGCTTAGTAGTATTGTGTTTGCTGCTGTGCTTAGTAGTATTGTGTGTGCTGCTGTGCTTAGTAGTATTGTGTGTGCTGCTGTGCTTAGTAGTATTGTGTGCTGCTGTGCTTAGTAGTATTGTGTGTGCTGCTGTGCTTAGCAGTAGTGTGTGTGCTGCTGCGCTTAGTAGTATTGTGTGTGCTGCTGTGCTTAGTAGTAGTGTGTGCGCTGCTGTGCTTAGTAGTAGTGTGTGCGCTGCTGTGCTTAGTAGTAGTGTGTGTGCTGCTGTGTTTAGTAGTAGTGTGTGTGCTGCTGTGCTTAGTAGTAGTGTGTGTGCTGCTGTGCTTAGTAGTATTGTGTGCTGCTTTGCTTAGTGGTATTGTGTGCTGCTGTGCTTAGTGGTATTGTGTGCGCTGCTGTGCTTAGTAGTATTGTGTGCTGCTGTGCTTGGTAGTATTGTGTGTGCTGCTGTGCTTAGTAGTATTGTGTGTGCTGCTGTGCTTAGTAGTAGTGTGTGTGCTGCTGTGCTTAGTAGTAGTGTGTGTGCTGCTGTGCTTAGTAGTATTGTGTGTGCTGCTGTGCTTAGTAGTATTGTGTGTGCTGCTGTGCTGAGTAGTAGTGTGTGTGCTGCTGTGCTTATTAGTAGTATGTGTGCTGCTGTGCTTAGTAGTATTGTGTGTGCTGCTGTGCTTAGTAGTAGTGTGTTTGCTCCTGTGCTTAGTAGTACTGTGTGTGGTGCTGTGCTTAGTAGTAGTGTGTGTGCTTCTGTGCTTAGTAGTATTGTGTGCTGCTGTGCTTAGTAGTATTGTGTGTGCTGCTGTGCTTAGTAGTATTGTGTGTGCTGCTGTGCTTAGTAGTATTGTGTGTGCTGCTGTGTTTAGTAGTATTGTGTGTGCTTCTGTGCTTAGTAGTATTGTGTGTGCTGCTGTGCTTAGTAGTAGTGTGTGTACTGCTGTGCTTAGTAGTAGTGTGTGTGCTGCTGGTCTTATTAGTATTGTGTGTGCTGCTGTGCTTAGTAGTAGTGTGTGTGCTGCTGTGCTTAGTAGTAGTGTGTGTGCTGCTGTGCTTAGTAGTAGTGTGCGTGCTGCTGTGCTTAGTAGTAGTGTGCGTGCTGCTGTGCTTAGTAGTATTGTGTGTGCTGCTGTGCTTAGTAGTAGTGTGTGTGCTGCTGTGCTTAGTAGTAGTGTGTGTGCTGCTGTGCTTAGTAGTAGTGTGTGTGCTGCTGTGCTTAGTAGTAGTGTGTGTGCTGCTGTGCTTAGTAGTATTGTGTGTGCTGCTGTGCTTAGTAGTAATGTGCGTGCTGCTGTGCTTAGTAGTAGTGTGCGTGCTGCTGTGCTTAGTAGTAGTGTGTGTGCTGCTGTGCTTAGTAGTAGTGTGTGTGCTGCTGAGCTTAGTAGTAGTGTGTGTGCTGCTGTGCTTAGTAGTATTGTGTGTGCTGCTGTGCTAACTAGTAGTGTGTGTGCTGCTGTGCTTAGTAGTAGTGTGTGTGCTGCTGTGCTTAGTAGCATTGTGTGCTGCTGTGCTTAGTAGTATTGTGTGTGCTGCTGTGCTTAGTAGTATTGTGTGCTGCTGTATTAGTAGTATTGTGTGTGCTGCTGTGCTTAGTAGTATTGTGTGCTGCTGTGCTTAGTAGTATTGTGTGCTGCTGTGCTTAGTAGTAGTGTGTGCTGCTGTGCTTAGTAGTATTGTGTGCTGCTGTGCTTAGCAGTATTGTGTGTGCTGCTGTGCTTAGTAGTAGTGTGTGTGCTGCTGTGCTTAGTAGTAGTGTGTGTGCTGCTGTGCTTAGTAGTATTGTGTGTGCTGCTGTGCTTAGTAGTATTGTGTGCTGCTGTGCTTAGTAGTAGTGTGTGTGCTGCTGTGCTTAGTAGTATTGTGTGCTGCTGTGCTTAGTAGTATTGTGTGCTGCTGTGCTTAGTAATAGTGTGTGTGCTGCTGTGCTTAGTAGTATTGTGTGTGCTGCTGTGCTTAGTAGTAGTGTGTGTGCTGCTGAGCTTAGTTGTAGTGTGTGTGCTGCTGTGCTTAGTAGTAGTGTGTGTGCTGCTGTGCTTAGTAGTATTGTGAGTGCTGCTGTGCTTAGTAGTATTGTGTGTGCTGCTGTGCTTAGTAGTAGTGTGTGTGCTGCTGTGCTTAGTAGTATTTTGTGTGCTGCTGTTCTTAGTAGTATTGTGTGCTGCTGTGCTTAGTAGTAGTGTTTGCTGCTGTGCTTAGTAGTATTGTGTGTGCTGCTGTGCTTAATAGTAGTGTGTGTGCTGCTGTGCTTAGTAGTAGTGTGTGTGCTGCTGTGCTTAGTATTATTGTGTGTGCTGCTGTGCTTAGTAGTATTGTGTGTGCTGCTGTGCTTAGTAGTATTGTGTGTGCTGCTGTGCTTAGTAGTAGTGTGTGTGCTGCTGTGCTTAGTAGTATTGTGTGTGCTGCTGTGCTTAGTAGTAGTGTGTGTGCTGCTGTGCTTAGTAGTAGTGTGTGTGCTGCTGTGCTTAGTATTAGTGTGTGTGCTGCTGTGCTTAGTAGTATTGTGTGTGCTGCTGTGCTTAGTAGTAGTGTGTGTGCTGCTGTGCTTAGTAGTAGTGTGTGCTGCTGTGCTTAGTAGTATTGTGTGTGCTGCTGTGCTTAGTAGTATTGTGTGCTGCTGTGCTTAGTAGTATTGTGTGTGCTGCTGTGCTTAGTAGTATTGTGTGCTGCTGTGCTTAGTAGTAGTGTGTGTGCTGCTGTGCTTAGTAGTAGTGTGTGTGCTGCTGTGCTTAGTAGTAGTGTGTGTGCTGCTGTGCTTAGTAGTGTTGTGTGCTGCTGTGCTTAGTAGTATTGTGTGTGCTGCTGTGCTTAGTAGTATTGTGTGTGCTGCTGTGCTTAGTAGTAGTGTGTGTGCTGCTGTGCTTAGTAGTATTGTGTGTGCTGCTGTGCTTAGTAGTAGTGTGTGTGCTGCTGTGCGTAGTAGTAGTGTGTGTGCTGCTGTGCTTAGTAGTATTGTGTGTGCTGCTGTGCTTAGTAGTAGTGTGTGTGCTGCTTTGCTTAGTAGTAGTGTGTGTGCTGCTGTGCTTAGTAGTAGTGTGTGTGCTGCTGTGCTTAGTAGTAGTTTGTGTGCTGCTGTGCTTAGTAGTAGTGTGTGCTGCTGTGCTTAGTAGTATTGTGTGTGCTGCTGTGGTTAGTAGTAGTGTGTGTGCTTCTGTGCTTAGTAGTAGTGTGTGTGCTGCTGTGCTTAGTAGTAGTGTGTGCTGCTGTGCTTAGTAGTAGTGTGTGTGCTGCTGTGCTTAGTAGTAGTGTGTGTGCTGCTGTGCTTAGTAGTAGTGTGTGTGCTGCTGTGCTTAGTAGTAGTGTGTGTGCTGCTGTGCTTAGTAGTATTGTGTGTGCTGCTGTGCTTAGTAGTAGTGTGTGTGCTGCTGTGCTTAGTAGTAGTGTGTGCTGCTGTGCTTAGTAGTAGTGTGTGCTGCTGTGCTTAGTAGTAGTGTGTGTGCTGCTGTGCTTAGTAGTAGTGTGTGTGCTGCTGTGCTTAGTAGTATTGTGTGTGCTGCTGTGCTTAGTATTATTGTGTGTGCTGCTGTGCTTAGTAGTAGTGTGTGTGCTGCTGTGCTTAGTAGTATTGTGTGCTGCTGTGCTTAGTAGTATTGTGTGTGCTGCTGTGCTTAGTAGTAGTGTGTGTGCTGCTGTGCTTAGTAGTATTGTGTGTGCTGCTGTGCTTAGTAGTATTGTGTGCTGCTGTGCTTAGTAGTCTTGTGTGTGCTGCTGTGCTTAGTAGTATTGTGTGCTGCTGTGCTTAGTAGTAGTGTGTGTGCTGCTGTGCTTAGTAGTAGTGTGTGTGCTGCTGTGCTTAGTAGTAGTGTGTGTGCTGCTGTGCTTAGTAGTATTGTGTGCTGCTGTGCTTAGTAGTATTGTGTGTGCTGCTGTGCTTAGTAGTATTGTGTGTGCTGCTGTGCTTAGTAGTATTGTGTGTGCTGCTGTGCTTAGTAGTATTGTGTGTGCTGCTGTGCTTAGTAGTATTGTGTGCTGCTGTGCTTAGTAGTAGTGTGTGTGCTGCTGTGCTTAGTTGTAGTGTGTGTGCTGCTGTGCTTAGTAGTATTGTGTGCTGCTGTGCTGAGTAGTAGTGTGTGTGATGCAGTGCTTAGTAGTAGTGTGTGTGCTGCTGTGCTTATTAGTAGTGTGTGTGCTGCTGTGCTTAGTATTGTGTGCTGCTGTGCTTAGTAGTAGTGTGTGTGCTGCTGTGCTTAGTAGTATTGTGTTTGCTGCTGTGCTTAGTAGTATTGTGTGTGCTGCTGTGCTTAGTAGTATTGTGTGTGCTGCTGTGCTTAGTAGTATTGTGTGCTGCTGTGCTTAGTAGTATTGTGTGTGCTGCTGTGCTTAGCAGTAGTGTGTGTGCTGCTGCGCTTAGTAGTATTGTGTGTGCTGCTGTGCTTAGTAGTAGTGTGTGCGCTGCTGTGCTTAGTAGTAGTGTGTGCGCTGCTGTGCTTAGTAATAGTAGTGTGTGTGCTGCTGTGCTTAGTAGTAGTGTGTGTGCTGCTGTGTTTAGTAGTAGTGTGTGTGCTGCTGTGCTTAGTAGTATTGTGTGCTGCTTTGCTTAGTGGTATTGTGTGCTGCTGTGCTTAGTAGTATTGTGTGCGCTGCTGTGCTTAGTAGTATTGTGTGCTGCTGTGCTTGGTAGTATTGTGTGTGCTGCTGTGCTTAGTAGTATTGTGTGTGCTGCTGTGCTTAGTAGTAGTGTGTGTGCTGCTGTGCTTAGTAGTAGTGTGTGTGCTGCTGTGCTTAGTAGTATTGTGTGTGCTGCTGTGCTTAGTAGTATTGTGTGTGCTGCTGTGCTGAGTAGTAGTGTGTGTGCTGCTGTGCTTATTAGTAGTATGTGTGCTGCTGTGCTTAGTAGTATTGTGTGTGCTGCTGTGCTTAGTAGTAGTGTGTGTGCTCCTGTGCTTAGTAGTACTGTGTGTGGTGCTGTGCTTAGTAGTAGTGTGTGTGCTTCTGTGCTTAGTAGTATTGTGTGCTGCTGTGCTTAGTAGTATTGTGTGTGCTGCTGTGCTTAGTAGTATTGTGTGTGCTGCTGTGCTTAGTAGTATTGTGTGTGCTGCTGTGTTTAGTAGTATTGTGTGTGCTGCTGTGCTTAGTAGTATTGTGTGTGCTGCTGTGCTTAGTAGTAGTGTGTGTACTGCTGTGCTTAGTAGTAGTGTGTGTGCTGCTGTGCTTATTAGTATTGTGTGTGCTGCTGTGCTTAGTAGTAGTGTGTGTGCTGCTGTGCTTAGTAGTAGTGTGTGTGCTGCTGTGCTTAGTAGTAGTGTGTGTGCTGCTGTGCTTAGTAGTAGTGTGTGTGCTGCTGTGCTTAGTAGTATTGTGTGTGCTGCTGTGCTTAGTAGTAGTGTGTTTGCTGCTGTGCTTAGTAGTAGTGTGTGCTGCTGTGCTTAGTAGTATTGTGTGTGCTGCTGTGCTTAGTAGTATTGTGTGCTGCTGTGCTTAGTAGTCTTGTGTGTGCTGCTGTGCTTAGTAGTATTGTGTGCTGCTGTGCTTAGTAGTAGTGTGTGTGCTGCTGTGCTTAGTAGTAGTGTGTGTGCTGCTGTGCTTAGTAGTAGTGTGTGTGCTGCTGTGCTTAGTAGTATTGTGTGCTGCTGTGCTTAGTAGTATTGTGTGTGCTGCTGTGCTTAGTAGTATTGTGTGTGCTGCTGTGCTTAGTAGTATTGTGTGCTGCTGTGCTTAGTAGTAGTGTGTGTGCTGCTGTGCTTAGTAGTATTGTGTGTGCTGCTGTGCTTAGTAGTAGTGTGTGTGCTGCTGTGCTTAGTTGTAGTGTGTGTGCTGCTGTGCTTAGTAGTATTGTGTGCTGCTGTGCTGAGTAGTAGTGTGTGTGATGCAGTGCTTAGTAGTAGTGTGTGTGCTGCTGTGCTTAGTAGTAGTGTGTGTGCTGCTGTGCTTAGTAGTAGTGAGTGTGCTGCTGTGCTTATTAGTAGTGTGTGTGCTGCTGTGCTTAGTATTGTGTGCTGCTGTGCTTAGTAGTAGTGTGTGTGCTGCTGTGCTTAGTAGTATTGTGTTTGCTGCTGTGCTTAGTAGTATTGTGTGTGCTGCTGTGCTTAGTAGTATTGTGTGTGCTGCTGTGCTTAGTAGTATTGTGTGCTGCTGTGCTTAGTAGTATTGTGTGTGCTGCTGTGCTTAGTAGTAGTGTGTGTGCTGCTGTGTTTAGTAGTAGTGTGTGTGCTGCTGTGCTTAGTAGTAGTGTGTGTGCTGCTGTGCTTAGTAGTATTGTGTGCTGCTTTGCTTAGTGGTATTGTGTGCGCTGCTGTGCTTAGTGGTATTGTGTGCTGCTGTGCTTGGTAGTATTGTGTGTGCTGCTGTGCTTGGTAGTATTGTGTGTGCTGCTGTGCTTAGTAGTATTGTGTGTGCTGCTGTGCTTAGTAGTAGTGTGTGTGCTGCTGTGCTTAGTAGTAGTGTGTGTGCTGCTGTGCTTAGTAGTAGTGTGTGTGCTGCTGTGCTTAGTAGTAGTGTGTGTGCTGCTGTGCTTAGTAGTATTGTGTGTGCTGCTGTGCTTAGTAGTATTGTGTGTGCTGCTGTGCTGAGTAGTAGTGTGTGTGCTGCTGTGCTTATTAGTAGTATGTGTGCTGCTGTGCTTAGTAGTATTGTGTGTGCTGCTGTGCTTAGTAGTAGTGTGTGTGCTCCTGTGCTTAGTAGTACTGTGTGTGGTGCTGTGCTTAGTAGTAGTGTGTGTGCTTCTGTGCTTAGTAGTATTGTGTGCTGCTGTGCTTAGTAGTATTGTGTGTGCTGCTGTGCTTAGTAGTATTGTGTGTGCTGCTGTGCTTAGTAGTATTGTGTGTGCTGCTGTGTTTAGTAGTATTGTGTGTGCTGCTGTGCTTAGTAGTATTGTGTGTGCTGCTGTGCTTAGTAGTAGTGTGTGTACTGCTGTGCTTAGTAGTAGTGTGTGTGCTGCTGTGCTTATTAGTATTGTGTGTGCTGCTGTGCTTAGTAGTAGTGTGTGTGCTGCTGTGCTTAGTAGTAGTGTGTGTGCTGCTGTGCTTAGTAGTAGTGTGCGTGCTGCTGTGCTTAGTAGTAGTGTGCGTGCTGCTGTGCTTAGTAGTATTGTGTGTGCTGCTGTGCTTAGTAGTAGTGTGTGTGCTGCTGTGCTTAGTAGTAGTGTGTGTGCTGCTGTGCTTAGTAGTAGTGTGTGTGCTGCTGTGCTTAGTAGTAGTGTGTGTGCTGCTGTGCTTAGTAGTAGTGTGTGTGCTGCTGTGCTTAGTAGTAGTGTGTGTGCTGCTGTGCTTAGTAGTAATGTGCGTGCTGCTGTGCTTAGTAGTAGTGTGCGTGCTGCTGTGCTTAGTAGTAGTGTGTGTGCTGCTGTGCTTAGTAGTAGTGTGTGTGCTGCTGAGCTTAGTAGTAGTGTGTGTGCTGCTGTGCTTAGTAGTATTGTGTGTGCTGCTGTGCTAACTAGTAGTGTGTGTGCTGCTGTGCTTAGTAGTAGTGTGTGTGCTGCTGTGCTTAGTAGCATTGTGTGCTGCTGTGCTTAGTAGTATTGTGTGTGCTGCTGTGCTTAGTAGTATTGTGTGCTGCTGTATTAGTAGTATTGTGTGTGCTGCTGTGCTTAGTAGTATTGTGTGCTGCTGTGCTTAGTAGTAGTGTGTGCTGCTGTGCTTAGTAGTATTGTGTGCTGCTGTGCTTAGCAGTATTGTGTGTGCTGCTGTGCTTAGTAGTATTGTGTGCTGCTGTGCTTAGTAGTATTGTGTGTGCTGCTGTGCTTAGTAGTATTGTGTGTGCTGCTGTGCTTAGTAGTAGTGTGTGTGCTGCTGTGC
Organism: Phyllobates terribilis; assembly: GCF_046119375.1. Lineage (NCBI taxonomy): Eukaryota > Metazoa > Chordata > Amphibia > Anura > Dendrobatidae > Phyllobates > Phyllobates terribilis. The sequence goes on along the minus strand of NW_027362763.1, from coordinate 518,542,573 downwards.
TTAGTTGTATTGTGTGTGCTGCTGTGCTTAGTAGTAGTGTGTTTGCTGCTGTGCTTAGTAGTATTGTGTATGCTGCTGTGCTTAGTAGTAGTGTGTGTGCTGCTTTGCTTAGTAGTAGTGTGTGTGCTGCTGTGCTTAGTAGTAGTGTGTGTGCTGCTGTGCTTAGTAGTAGTTTGTGTGCTGCTGTGCTTAGTAGTAGTGTGTGTGCTGCTGTGCTTAGTAGTATTGTGTGTGCTGCTGTGGTTAGTAGCAGTGTGTGTGCTTCTGTGCTTAGTAGTAGTGTGTGTGCTGCTGTGCTTAGTAGTATTGTGTGCTGCTGTGCTTAGTAGTATTGTGTGTGCTGCTGTGCTTAGTAGTGTGTGTGCTGCTGTGCTTAGTAGTAGTGTGTGTGCTGCTGTGCTTAGTAGTATTGTGTGTGCTGCTGTGCTTAGTAGTATTGTGTGCTGCTGTGCTTAGTAGTAGTGTGTGTGCTGCTGTGCTTAGTAGTATTGTGTGCTGCTGTGCTTAGTAGTATTGTGTGCTGCTGTGCTTAGTAATAGTGTGTGTGCTGCTGTGCTTAGTAGTATTGTGTGTGCTGCTGTGCTTAGTAGTAGTAGTGTGTGTGCTGCTGAGCTTAGTTGTAGTGTGTGTGCTGCTGTGCTTAGTAGTATTGTGTGCTGCTGTGCTTAGTAGTAGTGTGTGTGCTGCTGTGCTTAGTAGTAGTGTGTGTGCTGCTGTGCTTAGTAGTAGTGTGTGTGCTGCTGTGCTTAGTAGTAGTGTGTGTGCTGCTGTGCTTAGTAGTAGTGAGTGTGCTGCTGTGCTTAGTAGTAGTGTGTGTGCTGCTGTGCTTAGTAGTATTGTGTGCTGCTGTGCTTAGTAGTAGTGTGTTTGCTGCTGTGCTTAGTAGTATTGTGTTTGCTGCTGTGCTTAGTAGTAGTGTTTGTGCTGCTGTGCTTAGTAGTATTGTGTGCTGCTGTGCTTAATAGTAGTGTGTGTGCTGCTGTGCTTAGTAGTAGTGTGTGTGCTGCTGTGCTTAGTAGTAGTGTGTGTGCTGCTGTGCTTAGTAGTATTGTGAGTGCTGCTGTGCTTAGTAGTATTGTGTGTGCTGCTGTGCTTAGTAGTATTTTGTGTGCTGCTGTTCTTAGTAGTATTGTGTGCTGCTGTGCTTAGTAGTAGTGTTTGCTGCTGTGCTTAGTAGTATTGTGTGTGCTGCTGTGCTTAATAGTAGTGTGTGTGCTGCTGTGCTTAGTAGTAGTGTGTGTGCTGCTGTGCTTAGTATTATTGTGTGTGCTGCTGTGCTTAGTAGTATTGTGTGTGCTGCTGTGCTTAGTAGTATTGTGTGTGCTGCTGTGCTTAGTAGTAGTGTGTGTGCTGCTGTGCTTAGTAGTATTGTGTGTGCTGCTGTGCTTAGTAGTAGTGTGTGTGCTGCTGTGCTTAGTAGTAGTGTGTGTGCTGCTGTGCTTAGTATTAGTGTGTGTGCTGCTGTGCTTAGTAGTATTGTGTGTGCTGCTGTGCTTAGTAGTAGTGTGTGTGCTGCTGTGCTTAGTAGTAGTGTGTGCTGCTGTGCTTAGTAGTATTGTGTGTGCTGCTGTGCTTAGTAGTATTGTGTGCTGCTGTGCTTAGTAGTATTGTGTGTGCTGCTGTGCTTAGTAGTATTGTGTGCTGCTGTGCTTAGTAGTAGTGTGTGTGCTGCTGTGCTTAGTAGTAGTGTGTGTGCTGCTGTGCTTAGTAGTAGTGTGTGCGCTGCTGTGCTTAGTAGTGTTGTGTGCTGCTGTGCTTAGTAGTATTGTGTGTGCTGCTGTGCTTAGTAGTATTGTGTGTGCTGCTGTGCTTAGTAGTAGTGTGTGTGCTGCTGTGCTTAGTAGTATTGTGTGTGCTGCTGTGCTTAGTAGTAGTGTGTGTGCTGCTGTGCGTAGTAGTAGTGTGTGTGCTGCTGTGCTTAGTAGTATTGTGTGTGCTGCTGTGCTTAGTAGTAGTGTGTGTGCTGCTTTGCTTAGTAGTAGTGTGTGTGCTGCTGTGCTTAGTAGTAGTGTGTGTGCTGCTGTGCTTAGTAGTAGTTTGTGTGCTGCTGTGCTTAGTAGTAGTGTGTGCTGCTGTGCTTAGTAGTATTGTGTGTGCTGCTGTGGTTAGTAGTAGTGTGTGTGCTTCTGTGCTTAGTAGTAGTGTGTGTGCTGCTGTGCTTAGTAGTAGTGTGTGCTGCTGTGCTTAGTAGTAGTGTGTGCTGCTGTGCTTAGTAGTAGTGTGTGTGCTGCTGTGCTTAGTAGTAGTGTGTGTGCTGCTGTGCTTAGTAGTAGTGTGTGTGCTGCTGTGCTTAGTAGTATTGTGTGTGCTGCTGTGCTTAGTAGTAGTGTGTGTGCTGCTGTGCTTAGTAGTAGTGTGTGCTGCTGTGCTTAGTAGTAGTGTGTGCTGCTGTGCTTAGTAGTAGTGTGTGTGCTGCTGTGCTTAGTAGTAGTGTGTGTGCTGCTGTGCTTAGTAGTATTGTGTGTGCTGCTGTGCTTAGTAGTATTGTGTGTGCTGCTGTGCTTAGTAGTAGTGTGTGTGCTGCTGTGCTTAGTAGTATTGTGTGCTGCTGTGCTTAGTAGTATTGTGTGTGCTGCTGTGCTTAGTAGTAGTGTGTGTGCTGCTGTGCTTAGTAGTAGTGTGTGTGCTGCTGTGCTTAGTAGTATTGTGTGTGCTGCTGTGCTTAGTAGTATTGTGTGCTGCTGTGCATAGTAGTAGTGTGTGTGCTGCTGTGCTTAGTAGTATTGTGTGCTGCTGTGCTTAGTAGTATTGTGTGCTGCTGTGCTTAGTAATAGTGTGTGTGCTGCTGTGCTTAGTAGTATTGTGTGTGCTGCTGTGCTTAGTAGTAGTGTGTGTGCTGCTGAGCTTAGTTGTAGTGTGTGTGCTGCTGTGCTTAGTAGTATTGTGTGCTGCTGTGCTTAGTAGTAGTGTGTGTGCTGCTGTGCTTAGTAGTAGTGTGTGTGCTGCTGTGCTTAGTAGTAGTGTGTGTGCTGCTGTGCTTAGTAGTAGTGTGTGTGCTGCTGTGCTTAGTAGTAGTGTGTGTGCTGCTGTGCTTAGTAGTATTGTGTGTGCTGCTGTGCTTAGTAGTATTGTGTGCTGCTGTGCTTAGTAGTATTGTGTGTGCTGCTGTGCTTAGCAGTAGTGTGTGTGCTGCTGCGCTTAGTAGTATTGTGTGTGCTGCTGTGCTTAGTAGTAGTGTGTGCGCTGCTGTGCTTAGTAGTAGTGTGTGCGCTGCTGTGCTTAGTAGTAATGTGTTTGCTGCTGTGTTTAGTAGTAGTGTGTGTGCTGCTGTGCTTAGTAGTAGTGTGTGTGCTGCTGTGCTTAGTAGTATTGTGTGCTGCTTTGCTTAGTGGTATTGTGTGCTGCTGTGCTTAGTAGTATTGTGTGCGCTGCTGTGCTTAGTAGTATTGTGTGCTGCTGTGCTTGGTAGTATTGTGTGTGCTGCTGTGCTTAGTAGTATTGTGTGTGCTGCTGTGCTTAGTAGTAGTGTGTGTGCTGCTGTGCTTAGTAGTAGTGTGTGTGCTGCTGTGCTTAGTAGTATTGTGTGTGCTGCTGTGCTTAGTAGTATTGTGTGTGCTGCTGTGCTGAGTAGTAGTGTGTGTGCTGCTGTGCTTATTAGTAGTATGTGTGCTGCTGTGCTTAGTAGTATTGTGTGTGCTGCTGTGCTTAGTAGTAGTGTGTGTGCTCCTGTGCTTAGTAGTACTGTGTGTGGTGCTGTGCTTAGTAGTAGTGTGTGTGCTTCTGTGCTTAGTAGTATTGTGTGCTGCTGTGCTTAGTAGTATTGTGTGTGCTGCTGTGCTTAGTAGTATTGTGTGTGCTGCTGTGCTTAGTAGTATTGTGTGTGCTGCTGTGTTTAGTAGTATTGTGTGTGCTGCTGTGCTTAGTAGTATTGTGTGTGCTGCTGTGCTTAGTAGTAGTGTGTGTACTGCTGTGCTTAGTAGTAGTGTGTGTGCTGCTGTGCTTATTAGTATTGTGTGTGCTGCTGTGCTTAGTAGTAGTGTGTGTGCTGCTGTGCTTAGTAGTAGTGTGTGTGCTGCTGTGCTTAGTAGTAGTGTGCGTGCTGCTGTGCTTAGTAGTAGTGTGCGTGCTGCTGTGCTTAGTAGTATTGTGTGTGCTGCTGTGCTTAGTAGTAGTGTGTGTGCTGCTGTGCTTAGTAGTAGTGTGTGTGCTGCTGTGCTTAGTAGTAGTGTGTGTGCTGCTGTGCTTAGTAGTAGTGTGTGTGCTGCTGTGCTTAGTAGTAGTGTGTGTGCTGCTGTGCTTAGTAGTAGTGTGTGTGCTGCTGTGCTTAGTAGTAATGTGCGTGCTGCTGTGCTTAGTAGTAGTGTGCGTGCTGCTGTGCTTAGTAGTAGTGTGTGTGCTGCTGTGCTTAGTAGTAGCGTGTGTGCTGCTGAGCTTAGTAGTAGTGTGTGTGCTGCTGTGCTTAGTAGTATTGTGTGTGCTGCTGTGCTAACTAGTAGTGTGTGTGCTGCTGTGCTTAGTAGCATTGTGTGCTGCTGTGCTTAGTAGTATTGTGTGTGCTGCTGTGCTTAGTAGTATTGTGTGCTGCTGTATTAGTAGTATTGTGTGTGCTGCTGTGCTTAGTAGTATTGTGTGCTGCTGTGCTTAGTAATATTATGTGTGCTGCTGTGCTTAGTAGTAGTGTGTGCTGCTGTGCTTAGTAGTATTGTGTGCTGCTGTGCTTAGCAGTATTGTGTGTGCTGCTGTGCTTAGTAGTATTGTGTGCTGCTGTGCTTAGTAGTATTGTGTGTGCTGCTGTGCTTAGTAGTATTGTGTGTGCTGCTGTGCTTAGTAGTAGTGTGTGTGCTGCTGTGCTTAGTTGTATTGTGTGTGCTGCTGTGCTTAGTAGTAGTGTGTGTGCTGCTGTGCTTAGTAGTATTGTGTATGCTGCTGTGCTTAGTAGTAGTGTGTGTGCTGCTTTGCTTAGTAGTAGTGTGTGTGCTGCTGTGCTTAGTAGTAGTGTGTGTGCTGCTGTGCTTAGTAGTAGTTTGTGTGCTGCTGTGCTTAGTAGTAGTGTGTGTGCTGCTGTGCTTAGTAGTATTGTGTGTGCTGCTGTGGTTAGTAGTAGTGTGTGTGCTTCTGTGCTTAGTAGTAGTGTGTGTGCTGCTGTGCTTAGTAGTATTGTGTGCTGCTGTGCTTAGTAGTATTGTGTGTGCTGCTGTGCTTAGTAGTAGTGTGTGTGCTGCTGTCCTTAGTAGTAGTGTGTGTGCTGCTGTGCTTAGTAGTATTGTGTGTGCTGCTGTGCTTAGTAGTATTGTGTGCTGCTGTGCTTAGTAGTAGTGTGTGTGCTGCTGTGCTTAGTAGTATTGTGTGCTGCTGTGCTTAGTAGTATTGTGTGCTGCTGTGCTTAGTAATAGTGTGTGTGCTGCTGTGCTTAGTAGTATTGTGTGTGCTGCTGTGCTTAGTAGTAGTGTGTTTGCTGCTGAGCTTAGTTGTAGTGTGTGTGCTGCTGTGCTTAGTAGTATTGTGTGCTGCTGTGCTTAGTAGTAGTGTGTGTGCTGCTGTGCTTAGTAGTAGTGTGTGTGCTGCTGTGCTTAGTAGTAGTGTGTGTGCTGCTGTGCTTAGTAGTAGTGTGTGTGCTGCTGTGCTTAGTAGTAGTGAGTGTGCTGCTGTGCTTAGTAGTAGTGTGTGTGCTGTTGTGCTTAGTAGTATTGTGTGCTGCTGTGCTTAGTAGTAGTGTGTTTGCTGCTGTGCTTAGTAGTATTGTGTTTGCTGCTGTGCTTAGTAGTAGTGTTTGTGCTGCTGTGCTTAGTAGTATTGTGTGCTGCTGTGCTTAATAGTAGTGTGTGTGCTGCTGTGCTTAGTAGTAGTGTGTGTGCTGCTGTGCTTAGTAGTAGTGTGTGTGCTGCTGTGCTTAGTAGTATTGTGAGTGCTGCTGTGCTTAGTAGTATTGTGTGTGCTGCTGTGCTTAGTAGTATTGTGTGTGCTGCTGTGCTTAGTAGTATTTTGTGTGCTGCTGTTCTTAGTAGTATTGTGTGCTGCTGTGCTTAGTAGTAGTGTTTGCTGCTGTGCTTAGTAGTATTGTGTGTGCTGCTGTGCTTAATAGTAGTGTGTGTGCTGCTGTGCTTAGTAGTAGTGTGTGTGCTGCTGTGCTTAGTATTATTGTGTGTGCTGCTGTGCTTAGTAGTATTGTGTGTGCTGCTGTGCTTAGTAGTATTGTGTGTGCTGCTGTGCTTAGTAGTAGTGTGTGTGCTGCTGTGCTTAGTAGTATTGTGTGTGCTGCTGTGCTTAGTAGTAGTGTGTGTGCTGCTGTGCTTAGTAGTAGTGTGTGTGCTGCTGTGCTTAGTATTAGTGTGTGTGCTGCTGTGCTTAGTAGTATTGTGTGTGCTGCTTTGCTTAGTAGTAGTGTGTGTGCTGCTGTGCTTAGTAGTAGTGTGTGCTGCTGTGCTTAGTAGTATTGTGTGTGCTGCTGTGCTTAGTAGTATTGTGTGCTGCTGTGCTTAGTAGTATTGTGTGTGCTGCTGTGCTTAGTAGTATTGTGTGCTGCTGTGCTTAGTAGTAGTGTGTGTGCTGCTGTGCTTAGTAGTAGTGTGTGTGCTGCTGTGCTTAGTAGTAGTGTGTGTGCTGCTGTGCTTAGTAGTGTTGTGTGCTGCTGTGCTTAGTAGTATTGTGTGTGCTGCTGTGCTTAGTAGTATTGTGTGTGCTGCTGTGCTTAGTAGTAGTGTGTGTGCTGCTGTGCTTAGTAGTAGTGTGTGTGCTGCTGTGCTTAGTAGTAGTGTGTGTGCTGCTGTGCGTAGTAGTAGTGTGTGTGCTGCTGTGCTTAGTAGTAGTGTGTGTGCTGCTGTGCTTAGTAGTAGTGTGTGTGCTGCTTTGCTTAGTAGTAGTGTGTGTGCTGCTGTGCTTAGTAGTAGTGTGTGTGCTGCTGTGCTTAGTAGTAGTTTGTGTGCTGCTGTGCTTAGTAGTAGTGTGTGCTGCTGTGCTTAGTAGTATTGTGTGTGCTGCTGTGGTTAGTAGTAGTGTGTGTGCTTCTGTGCTTAGTAGTAGTGTGTGTGCTGCTGTGCTTAGTAGTAGTGTGTGCTGCTGTGCTTAGTAGTAGTGTGTGCTGCTGTGCTTAGTAGTAGTGTGTGTGCTGCTGTGCTTAGTAGTAGTGTGTGTGCTGCTGTGCTTAGTAGTAGTGTGTGTGCTGCTGTGCTTAGTAGTATTGTGTGTGCTGCTGTGCTTAGTAGTATTGTGTGTGCTGCTGTGCTTAGTAGTAGTGTGTGTGCTGCTGTGCTTAGTAGTATTGTGTGCTGCTGTGCTTAGTAGTATTGTGTGTGCTGCTGTGCTTAGTAGTAGTGTGTGTGCTGCTGTGCTTAGTAGTAGTGTGTGTGCTGCTGTGCTTAGTAGTATTGTGTGTGCTGCTGTGCTTAGTAGTATTGTGTGCTGCTGTGCATAGTAGTAGTGTGTGTGCTGCTGTGCTTAGTAGTATTGTGTGCTGCTGTGCTTAGTAGTATTGTGTGCTGCTGTGCTTAGTAATAGTGTGTGTGCTGCTGTGCTTAGTAGTATTGTGTGTGCTGCTGTGCTTAGTAGTAGTGTGTGTGCTGCTGAGCTTAGTTGTAGTGTGTGTGCTGCTGTGCTTAGTAGTATTGTGTGCTGCTGTGCTTAGTAGTAGTGTGTGTGCTGCTGTGCTTAGTAGTAGTGTGTGTGCTGCTGTGCTTAGTAGTAGTGTGTGTGCTGCTGTGCTTAGTAGTAGTGTGTGTGCTGCTGTGCTTAGTAGTAGTGTGTGTGCTGCTGTGCTTAGTAGTATTGTGTGCTGCTCTGCTTAGTAGTAGTGTGTTTGCTGCTGTGCTTAGTAGTATTGTGTTTGCTGCTGTGCTTAGTAGTAGTGTTTGTGCTTCTGTGCTTAGTAGTATTGTGTGCTGCTGTGCTTAATAGTAGTGTGTGTGCTGCTGTGCTTAGTAGTAGTGTGTGTGCTGCTGTGCTTAGTAGTAGTGTGTGTGCTGCTGTGCTTAGTAGTATTGTGAGTGCTGCTGTGCTTAGTAGTATTGTGTGTGCTGCTGTGCTTAGTAGTAGTGTGTGTGCTGCTGTGCTTAGTAGTATTGTGTGCTGCTGTGCTTAGTAGCATTGTGTGCTGCTGTGCTTAGTAGTATTGTGTGTGCTGCTGTGCTTAGTAGTATTGTGTGCTGCTGTATTAGTAGTATTGTGTGTGCTGCTGTGCTTAGTAGTATTGTGTGCTGCTGTGCTTAGTAGTATTGTGTGCTGCTGTGCTTAGCAGTATTGTGTGTGCTGCTGTGCTTAGTAGTATTGTGTGCTGCTGTGCTTAGTAGTATTGTGTGTGCTGCTGTGCTTAGTAGTATTGTGTGTGCTGCTGTGCTTAGTAGTAGTGTGTGTGCTGCTGTGCTTAGTTGTATTGTGTGTGCTGCTGTGCTTAGTAGTAGTGTGTGTGCTGCTTTGCTTAGTAGTAGTGTGTGTGCTGCTGTGCTTAGTAGTAGTGTGTGTGCTGCTGTGCTTAGTAGTAGTTTGTGTGCTGCTGTGCTTAGTAGTATTGTGTGTGCTGCTGTGTTTAGTAGTATTGTGTGTGCTTCTGTGCTTAGTAGTATTGTGTGTGCTGCTGTGCTTAGTAGTAGTGTGTGTACTGCTGTGCTTAGTAGTAGTGTGTGTGCTGCTGTGCTTATTAGTATTGTGTGTGCTGCTGTGCTTAGTAGTAGTGTGTGTGCTGCTGTGCTTAGTAGTAGTGTGTGTGCTGCTGTGCTTAGTAGTAGTGTGCGTGCTGCTGTGCTTAGTAGTAGTGTGCGTGCTGCTGTGCTTAGTAGTATTGTGTGTGCTGCTGTGCTTAGTAGTAGTGTGTGTGCTGCTGTGCTTAGTAGTAGTGTGTGTGCTGCTGTGCTTAGTAGTAGTGTGTGTGCTGCTGTGCTTAGTAGTAGTGTGTGTGCTGCTGTGCTTAGTAGTAGTGTGTGTGCTGCTGTGCTTAGTAGTAGTGTGTGTGCTGCTGTGCTTAGTAGTAATGTGCGTGCTGCTGTGCTTAGTAGTAGTGTGCGTGCTGCTGTGCTTAGTAGTAGTGTGTGTGCTGCTGTGCTTAGTAGTAGTGTGTGTGCTGCTGAGCTTAGTAGTAGTGTGTGTGCTGCTGTGCTTAGTAGTATTGTGTGTGCTGCTGTGCTAACTAGTAGTGTGTGTGCTGCTGTGCTTAGTAGTAGTGTGTGTGCTGCTGTGCTTAGTAGCATTGTGTGCTGCTGTGCTTAGTAGTATTGTGTGTGCTGCTGTGCTTAGTAGTATTGTGTGCTGCTGTATTAGTAGTATTGTGTGTGCTGCTGTGCTTAGTAGTATTGTGTGCTGCTGTGCTTAGTAGTATTGTGTGCTGCTGTGCTTAGTAGTAGTGTGTGCTGCTGTGCTTAGTAGTATTGTGTGCTGCTGTGCTTAGCAGTATTGTGTGTGCTGCTGTGCTTAGTAGTATTGTGTGCTGCTGTGCTTAGTAGTATTGTGTGTGCTGCTGTGCTTAGTAGTATTGTGTGTGCTGCTGTGCTTAGTAGTAGTGTGTGTGCTGCTGTGCTTAGTTGTATTGTGTGTGCTGCTGTGCTTAGTAGTAGTGTGTGTGCTGCTTTGCTTAGTAGTAGTGTGTGTGCTGCTGTGCTTAGTAGTAGTGTGTGTGCTGCTGTGCTTAGTAGTAGTTTGTGTGCTGCTGTGCTTAGTAGTAGTGTGTGTGCTGCTGTGCTTAGTAGTATTGTGTGTGCTGCTGTGGTTAGTAGTAGTGTGTGTGCTTCTGTGCTTAGTAGTAGTGTGTGTGCTGCTGTGCTTAGTAGTATTGTGTGCTGCTGTGCTTAGTAGTATTGTGTGTGCTGCTGTGCTTAGTAGTGTGTGTGCTGCTGTGCTTAGTAGTAGTGTGTGTGCTGCTGTGCTTAGTAGTATTGTGTGTGCTGCTGTGCTTAGTAGTATTGTGTGCTGCTGTGCTTAGTAGTAGTGTGTGTGCTGCTGTGCTTAGTAGTATTGTGTGCTGCTGTGCTTAGTAGTATTGTGTGCTGCTGTGCTTAGTAATAGTGTGTGTGCTGCTGTGCTTAGTAGTATTGTGTGTGCTGCTGTGCTTAGTAGTAGTGTGTGTGCTGCTGAGCTTAGTTGTAGTGTGTGTGCTGCTGTGCTTAGTAGTAGTGTGTGTGCTGCTGTGCTTAGTAGTAGTGTGTGTGCTGCTGTGCTTAGTAGTAGTGTGTGTGCTGCTGTGCTTAGTAGTAGTGAGTGTGCTGCTGTGCTTAGTAGTAGTGTGTGTGCTGCTGTGCTTAGTAGTATTGTGTGCTGCTGTGCTTAGTAGTAGTGTGTTTGCTGCTGTGCTTAGTAGTATTGTGTTTGCTGCTGTGCTTAGTAGTAGTGTTTGTGCTGCTGTGCTTAGTAGTATTGTGTGCTGCTGTGCTTAATAGTAGTGTGTGTGCTGCTGTGCTTAGTAGTAGTGTGTGTGCTGCTGTGCTTAGTAGTAGTGTGTGTGCTGCTGTGCTTAGTAGTATTGTGAGTGCTGCTGTGCTTAGTAGTATTGTGTGTGCTGCTGTGCTTAGTAGTAGTGTGTGTGCTGCTGTGCTTAGTAGTATTTTGTGTGCTGCTGTTCTTAGTAGTATTGTGTGCTGCTGTGCTTAGTAGTAGTGTTTGCTGCTGTGCTTAGTAGTATTGTGTGTGCTGCTGTGCTTAATAGTAGTGTGTGTGCTGCTGTGCTTAGTAGTAGTGTGTGTGCTGCTGTGCTTAGTATTATTGTGTGTGCTGCTGTGCTTAGTAGTATTGTGTGTGCTGCTGTGCTTAGTAGTATTGTGTGTGCTGCTGTGCTTAGTAGTAGTGTGTGTGCTGCTGTGCTTAGTAGTATTGTGTGTGCTGCTGTGCTTAGTAGTAGTGTGTGTGCTGCTGTGCTTAGTAGTAGTGTGTGTGCTGCTGTGCTTAGTATTAGTGTGTGTGCTGCTGTGCTTAGTAGTATTGTGTGTGCTGCTGTGCTTAGTAGTAGTGTGTGTGCTGCTGTGCTTAGTAGTAGTGTGTGCTGCTGTGCTTAGTAGTATTGTGTGTGCTGCTGTGCTTAGTAGTATTGTGTGCTGCTGTGCTTAGTAGTATTGTGTGTGCTGCTGTGCTTAGTAGTATTGTGTGCTGCTGTGCTTAGTAGTAGTGTGTGTGCTGCTGTGCTTAGTAGTAGTGTGTGTGCTGCTGTGCTTAGTAGTAGTGTGTGTGCTGCTGTGCTTAGTAGTGTTGTGTGCTGCTGTGCTTAGTAGTATTGTGTGTGCTGCTGTGCTTAGTAGTATTGTGTGTGCTGCTGTGCTTAGTAGTAGTGTGTGTGCTGCTGTGCTTAGTAGTATTGTGTGTGCTGCTGTGCTTAGTAGTAGTGTGTGTGCTGCTGTGCGTAGTAGTAGTGTGTGTGCTGCTGTGCTTAGTAGTATTGTGTGTGCTGCTGTGCTTAGTAGTAGTGTGTGTGCTGCTTTGCTTAGTAGTAGTGTGTGTGCTGCTGTGCTTAGTAGTAGTGTGTGTGCTGCTGTGCTTAGTAGTAGTTTGTGTGCTGCTGTGCTTAGTAGTAGTGTGTGCTGCTGTGCTTAGTAGTATTGTGTGTGCTGCTGTGGTTAGTAGTAGTGTGTGTGCTTCTGTGCTTAGTAGTAGTGTGTGTGCTGCTGTGCTTAGTAGTAGTGTGTGCTGCTGTGCTTAGTAGTAGTGTGTGTGCTGCTGTGCTTAGTAGTAGTGTGTGTGCTGCTGTGCTTAGTAGTAGTGTGTGTGCTGCTGTGCTTAGTAGTAGTGTGTGTGCTGCTGTGCTTAGTAGTATTGTGTGTGCTGCTGTGCTTAGTACTAGTGTGTGTGCTGCTGTGCTTAGTAGTAGTGTGTGCTGCTGTGCTTAGTAGTAGTGTGTGCTGCTGTGCTTAGTAGTATTGTGTGTGTGCTGCTGTGCTTAGTAGTAGTGTGTGTGCTGCTGTGCTTAGTAGTATTGTGTGTGCTGCTGTGCTTAGTATTATTGTGTGTGCTGCTGTGCTTAGTAGTAGTGTGTGTGCTGCTGTGCTTAGTAGTATTGTGTGCTGCTGTGCTTAGTAGTATTGTGTGTGCTGCTGTGCTTAGTAGTAGTGTGTGTGCTGCTGTGCTTAGTAGTATTGTGTGTGCTGCTGTGCTTAGTAGTATTGTGTGCTGCTGTGCTTAGTAGTCTTGTGTGTGCTGCTGTGCTTAGTAGTATTGTGTGCTGCTGTGCTTAGTAGTAGTGTGTGTGCTGCTGTGCTTAGTAGTAGTGTGTGTGCTGCTGTGCTTAGTAGTAGTGTGTGTGCTGCTGTGCTTAGTAGTATTGTGTGCTGCTGTGCTTAGTAGTATTGTGTGTGCTGCTGTGCTTAGTAGTATTGTGTGTGCTGCTGTGCTTAGTAGTATTGTGTGTGCTGCTGTGCTTAGTAGTATTGTGTGTGCTGCTGTGCTTAGTAGTATTGTGTGCTGCTGTGCTTAGTAGTAGTGTGTGTGCTGCTGTGCTTAGTTGTAGTGTGTGTGCTGCTGTGCTTAGTAGTATTGTGTGCTGCTGTGCTGAGTAGTAGTGTGTGTGATGCAGTGCTTAGTAGTAGTGTGTGTGCTGCTGTGCTTATTAGTAGTGTGTGTGCTGCTGTGCTTAGTATTGTGTGCTGCTGTGCTTAGTAGTAGTGTGTGTGCTGCTGTGCTTAGTAGTATTGTGTTTGCTGCTGTGCTTAGTAGTATTGTGTGTGCTGCTGTGCTTAGTAGTATTGTGTGTGCTGCTGTGCTTAGTAGTATTGTGTGCTGCTGTGCTTAGTAGTATTGTGTGTGCTGCTGTGCTTAGCAGTAGTGTGTGTGCTGCTGCGCTTAGTAGTATTGTGTGTGCTGCTGTGCTTAGTAGTAGTGTGTGCGCTGCTGTGCTTAGTAGTAGTGTGTGCGCTGCTGTGCTTAGTAATAGTAGTGTGTGTGCTGCTGTGCTTAGTAGTAGTGTGTGTGCTGCTGTGTTTAGTAGTAGTGTGTGTGCTGCTGTGCTTAGTAGTATTGTGTGCTGCTTTGCTTAGTGGTATTGTGTGCTGCTGTGCTTAGTAGTATTGTGTGCGCTGCTGTGCTTAGTAGTATTGTGTGCTGCTGTGCTTGGTAGTATTGTGTGTGCTGCTGTGCTTAGTAGTATTGTGTGTGCTGCTGTGCTTAGTAGTAGTGTGTGTGCTGCTGTGCTTAGTAGTAGTGTGTGTGCTGCTGTGCTTAGTAGTAGTGTGTGTGCTGCTGTGCTTAGTAGTATTGTGTGTGCTGCTGTGCTTAGTAGTATTGTGTGTGCTGCTGTGCTGAGTAGTAGTGTGTGTGCTGCTGTGCTTATTAGTAGTATGTGTGCTGCTGTGCTTAGTAGTATTGTGTGTGCTGCTGTGCTTAGTAGTAGTGTGTGTGCTCCTGTGCTTAGTAGTACTGTGTGTGGTGCTGTGCTTAGTAGTAGTGTGTGTGCTTCTGTGCTTAGTAGTATTGTGTGCTGCTGTGCTTAGTAGTATTGTGTGTGCTGCTGTGCTTAGTAGTATTGTGTGTGCTGCTGTGCTTAGTAGTATTGTGTGTGCTGCTGTGTTTAGTAGTATTGTGTGTGCTGCTGTGCTTAGTAGTATTGTGTGTGCTGCTGTGCTTAGTAGTAGTGTGTGTACTGCTGTGCTTAGTAGTAGTGTGTGTGCTGCTGTGCTTATTAGTATTGTGTGTGCTGCTGTGCTTAGTAGTAGTGTGTGTGCTGCTGTGCTTAGTAGTAGTGTGTGTGCTGCTGTGCTTAGTAGTAGTGTGTGTGCTGCTGTGCTTAGTAGTAGTGTGTGTGCTGCTGTGCTTAGTAGTATTGTGTGTGCTGCTGTGCTTAGTAGTAGTGTGTTTGCTGCTGTGCTTAGTAGTAGTGTGTGCTGCTGTGCTTAGTAGTATTGTGTGTGCTGCTGTGCTTAGTAGTATTGTGTGCTGCTGTGCTTAGTAGTCTTGTGTGTGCTGCTGTGCTTAGTAGTATTGTGTGCTGCTGTGCTTAGTAGTAGTGTGTGTGCTGCTGTGCTTAGTAGTAGTGTGTGTGCTGCTGTGCTTAGTAGTAGTGTGTGTGCTGCTGTGCTTAGTAGTATTGTGTGCTGCTGTGCTTAGTAGTATTGTGTGTGCTGCTGTGCTTAGTAGTATTGTGTGTGCTGCTGTGCTTAGTAGTATTGTGTGCTGCTGTGCTTAGTAGTAGTGTGTGTGCTGCTGTGCTTAGTAGTATTGTGTGTGCTGCTGTGCTTAGTAGTAGTGTGTGTGCTGCTGTGCTTAGTTGTAGTGTGTGTGCTGCTGTGCTTAGTAGTATTGTGTGCTGCTGTGCTGAGTAGTAGTGTGTGTGATGCAGTGCTTAGTAGTAGTGTGTGTGCTGCTGTGCTTAGTAGTAGTGTGTGTGCTGCTGTGCTTAGTAGTAGTGAGTGTGCTGCTGTGCTTATTAGTAGTGTGTGTGCTGCTGTGCTTAGTATTGTGTGCTGCTGTGCTTAGTAGTAGTGTGTGTGCTGCTGTGCTTAGTAGTATTGTGTTTGCTGCTGTGCTTAGTAGTATTGTGTGTGCTGCTGTGCTTAGTAGTATTGTGTGTGCTGCTGTGCTTAGTAGTATTGTGTGCTGCTGTGCTTAGTAGTATTGTGTGTGCTGCTGTGCTTAGTAGTAGTGTGTGTGCTGCTGTGTTTAGTAGTAGTGTGTGTGCTGCTGTGCTTAGTAGTAGTGTGTGTGCTGCTGTGCTTAGTAGTATTGTGTGCTGCTTTGCTTAGTGGTATTGTGTGCTGCTGTGCTTAGTGGTATTGTGTGCGCTGCTGTGCTTAGTAGTATTGTGTGCTGCTGTGCTTGGTAGTATTGTGTGTGCTGCTGTGCTTAGTAGTATTGTGTGTGCTGCTGTGCTTAGTAGTAGTGTGTGTGCTGCTGTGCTTAGTAGTAGTGTGTGTGCTGCTGTGCTTAGTAGTAGTGTGTGTGCTGCTGTGCTTAGTAGTATTGTGTGTGCTGCTGTGCTTAGTAGTATTGTGTGTGCTGCTGTGCTGAGTAGTAGTGTGTGTGCTGCTGTGCTTATTAGTAGTATGTGTGCTGCTGTGCTTAGTAGTATTGTGTGTGCTGCTGTGCTTAGTAGTAGTGTGTGTGCTCCTGTGCTTAGTAGTACTGTGTGTGGTGCTGTGCTTAGTAGTAGTGTGTGTGCTTCTGTGCTTAGTAGTATTGTGTGCTGCTGTGCTTAGTAGTATTGTGTGTGCTGCTGTGCTTAGTAGTATTGTGTGTGCTGCTGTGCTTAGTAGTATTGTGTGTGCTGCTGTGTTTAGTAGTATTGTGTGTGCTGCTGTGCTTAGTAGTATTGTGTGTGCTGCTGTGCTTAGTAGTAGTGTGTGTACTGCTGTGCTTAGTAGTAGTGTGTGTGCTGCTGTGCTTATTAGTATTGTGTGTGCTGCTGTGCTTAGTAGTAGTGTGTGTGCTGCTGTGCTTAGTAGTAGTGTGTGTGCTGCTGTGCTTAGTAGTAGTGTGCGTGCTGCTGTGCTTAGTAGTAGTGTGCGTGCTGCTGTGCTTAGTAGTATTGTGTGTGCTGCTGTGCTTAGTAGTATTGTGTGTGCTGCTGTGCTTAGTAGTAGTGTGTGTGCTGCTGTGCTTAGTAGTAGTGTGTGTGCTGCTGTGCTTAGTAGTAGTGTGTGTGCTGCTGTGCTTAGTAGTAGTGTGTGTGCTGCTGTGCTTAGTAGTAGTGTGTGTGCTGCTGTGCTTAGTAGTAGTGTGTGTGCTGCTGTGCTTAGTAGTAGTGTGTGTGCTGCTGTGCTTAGTAGTAATGTGCGTGCTGCTGTGCTTAGTAGTAGTGTACGTGCTGCTGTGCTTAGTAGTAGTGTGTGTGCTGCTGTGCTTAGTAGTAGTGTGTGTGCTGCTGAGCTTAGTAGTAGTGTGTGTGCTGCTGTGCTTAGTAGTATTGTGTGTGCTGCTGTGCTAACTAGTAGTGTGTGTGCTGCTGTGCTTAGTAGTAGTGTGTGTGCTGCTGTGCTTAGTAGCATTGTGTGCTGCTGTGCTTAGTAGTATTGTGTGTGCTGCTGTGCTTAGTAGTATTGTGTGCTGCTGTATTAGTAGTATTGTGTGTGCTGCTGTGCTTAGTAGTATTGTGTGCTGCTGTGCTTAGTAGTAGTGTGTGCTGCTGTGCTTAGTAGTATTGTGTGCTGCTGTGCTTAGCAGTATTGTGTGTGCTGCTGTGCTTAGTAGTATTGTGTGCTGCTGTGCTTAGTAGTATTGTGTGTGCTGCTGTGCTTAGTAGTATTGTGTGTGCTGCTGTGCTTAGTAGTAGTGTGTGTGCTGCTGTGCTTAGTTGTATTGTGTGTGCTGCTGTGCTTAGTAGTAGTGTGTGTGCTGCTGTGCTTAGTAGTATTGTGTATGCTGCTGTGCTTAGTAGTAGTGTGTGTGCTGCTTTGCTTAGTAGTAGTGTGTGTGCTGCTGTGCTTAGTAGTAGTGTGTGTGCTGCTGTGCTTAGTAGTAGTTTGTGTGCTGCTGTGCTTAGTAGTAGTGTGTGTGCTGCTGTGCTTAGTAGTATTGTGTGTGCTGCTGTGGTTAGTAGCAGTGTGTGTGCTTCTGTGCTTAGTAGTAGTGTGTGTGCTGCTGTGCTTAGTAGTATTGTGTGCTGCTGTGCTTAGTAGTATTGTGTGTGCTGCTGTGCTTAGTAGTGTGTGTGCTGCTGTGCTTAGTAGTAGTGTGTGTGCTGCTGTGCTTAGTAGTATTGTGTGTGCTGCTGTGCTTAGTAGTATTGTGTGCTGCTGTGCTTAGTAGTAGTGTGTGTGCTGCTGTGCTTAGTAGTATTGTGTGCTGCTGTGCTTAGTAGTATTGTGTGCTGCTGTGCTTAGTAATAGTGTGTGTGCTGCTGTGCTTAGTAGTATTGTGTGTGCTGCTGTGCTTAGTAGTAGTGTGTGTGCTGCTGAGCTTAGTTGTAGTGTGTGTGCTGCTGTGCTTAGTAGTATTGTGTGCTGCTGTGCTTAGTAGTAGTGTGTGTGCTGCTGTGCTTAGTAGTAGTGTGTGTGCTGCTGTGCTTAGTAGTAGTGTGTGTGCTGCTGTGCTTAGTAGTATTGTGAGTGCTGCTGTGCTTAGTAGTATTGTGTGTGCTGCTGTGCTTAGTAGTAGTGTGTGTGCTGCTGTGCTTAGTAGTATTTTGTGTGCTGCTGTTCTTAGTAGTATTGTGTGCTGCTGTGCTTAGTAGTAGTGTTTGCTGCTGTGCTTAGTAGTATTGTGTGTGCTGCTGTGCTTAATAGTAGTGTGTGTGCTGCTGTGCTTAGTAGTAGTGTGTGTGCTGCTGTGCTTAGTATTATTGTGTGTGCTGCTGTGCTTAGTAGTATTGTGTGTGCTGCTGTGCTTAGTAGTATTGTGTGTGCTGCTGTGCTTAGTAGTAGTGTGTGTGCTGCTGTGCTTAGTAGTATTGTGTGTGCTGCTGTGCTTAGTAGTAGTGTGTGTGCTGCTGTGCTTAGTAGTAGTGTGTGTGCTGCTGTGCTTAGTATTAGTGTGTGTGCTGCTGTGCTTAGTAGTATTGTGTGTGCTGCTGTGCTTAGTAGTAGTGTGTGTGCTGCTGTGCTTAGTAGTAGTGTGTGCTGCTGTGCTTAGTAGTATTGTGTGTGCTGCTGTGCTTAGTAGTATTGTGTGCTGCTGTGCTTAGTAGTATTGTGTGTGCTGCTGTGCTTAGTAGTATTGTGTGCTGCTGTGCTTAGTAGTAGTGTGTGTGCTGCTGTGCTTAGTAGTAGTGTGTGTGCTGCTGTGCTTAGTAGTAGTGTGTGCGCTGCTGTGCTTAGTAGTGTTGTGTGCTGCTGTGCTTAGTAGTATTGTGTGTGCTGCTGTGCTTAGTAGTATTGTGTGTGCTGCTGTGCTTAGTAGTAGTGTGTGTGCTGCTGTGCTTAGTAGTATTGTGTGTGCTGCTGTGCTTAGTAGTAGTGTGTGTGCTGCTGTGCGTAGTAGTAGTGTGTGTGCTGCTGTGCTTAGTAGTATTGTGTGTGCTGCTGTGCTTAGTAGTAGTGTGTGTGCTGCTTTGCTTAGTAGTAGTGTGTGTGCTGCTGTGCTTAGTAGTAGTGTGTGTGCTGCTGTGCTTAGTAGTAGTTTGTGTGCTGCTGTGCTTAGTAGTAGTGTGTGCTGCTGTGCTTAGTAGTATTGTGTGTGCTGCTGTGGTTAGTAGTAGTGTGTGTGCTTCTGTGCTTAGTAGTAGTGTGTGTGCTGCTGTGCTTAGTAGTAGTGTGTGCTGCTGTGCTTAGTAGTAGTGTGTGCTGCTGTGCTTAGTAGTAGTGTGTGTGCTGCTGTGCTTAGTAGTAGTGTGTGTGCTGCTGTGCTTAGTAGTAGTGTGTGTGCTGCTGTGCTTAGTAGTATTGTGTGTGCTGCTGTGCTTAGTAGTAGTGTGTGTGCTGCTGTGCTTAGTAGTAGTGTGTGCTGCTGTGCTTAGTAGTAGTGTGTGCTGCTGTGCTTAGTAGTAGTGTGTGTGCTGCTGTGCTTAGTAGTAGTGTGTGTGCTGCTGAGCTTAGTTGTAGTGTGTGTGCTGCTGTGCTTAGTAGTATTGTGTGCTGCTGTGCTTAGTAGTAGTGTGTGTGCTGCTGTGCTTAGTAGTAGTGTGTGTGCTGCTGTGCTTAGTAGTAGTGTGTGTGCTGCTGTGCTTAGTAGTAGTGTGTGTGCTGCTGTGCTTAGTAGTAGTGTGTGTGCTGCTGTGCTTAGTAGTATTGTGTGTGCTGCTGTGCTTAGTAGTATTGTGTGCTGCTGTGCTTAGTAGTATTGTGTGTGCTGCTGTGCTTAGCAGTAGTGTGTGTGCTGCTGCGCTTAGTAGTATTGTGTGTGCTGCTGTGCTTAGTAGTAGTGTGTGCGCTGCTGTGCTTAGTAGTAGTGTGTGCGCTGCTGTGCTTAGTAGTAATGTGTGTGCTGCTGTGTTTAGTAGTAGTGTGTGTGCTGCTGTGCTTAGTAGTAGTGTGTGTGCTGCTGTGCTTAGTAGTATTGTGTGCTGCTTTGCTTAGTGGTATTGTGTGCTGCTGTGCTTAGTAGTATTGTGTGCGCTGCTGTGCTTAGTAGTATTGTGTGCTGCTGTGCTTGGTAGTATTGTGTGTGCTGCTGTGCTTAGTAGTATTGTGTGTGCTGCTGTGCTTAGTAGTAGTGTGTGTGCTGCTGTGCTTAGTAGTAGTGTGTGTGCTGCTGTGCTTAGTAGTATTGTGTGTGCTGCTGTGCTTAGTAGTATTGTGTGTGCTGCTGTGCTGAGTAGTAGTGTGTGTGCTGCTGTGCTTATTAGTAGTATGTGTGCTGCTGTGCTTAGTAGTATTGTGTGTGCTGCTGTGCTTAGTAGTAGTGTGTGTGCTCCTGTGCTTAGTAGTACTGTGTGTGGTGCTGTGCTTAGTAGTAGTGTGTGTGCTTCTGTGCTTAGTAGTATTGTGTGCTGCTGTGCTTAGTAGTATTGTGTGTGCTGCTGTGCTTAGTAGTATTGTGTGTGCTGCTGTGCTTAGTAGTATTGTGTGTGCTGCTGTGTTTAGTAGTATTGTGTGTGCTGCTGTGCTTAGTAGTATTGTGTGTGCTGCTGTGCTTAGTAGTAGTGTGTGTACTGCTGTGCTTAGTAGTAGTGTGTGTGCTGCTGTGCTTATTAGTATTGTGTGTGCTGCTGTGCTTAGTAGTAGTGTGTGTGCTGCTGTGCTTAGTAGTAGTGTGTGTGCTGCTGTGCTTAGTAGTAGTGTGCGTGCTGCTGTGCTTAGTAGTAGTGTGCGTGCTGCTGTGCTTAGTAGTATTGTGTGTGCTGCTGTGCTTAGTAGTAGTGTGTGTGCTGCTGTGCTTAGTAGTAGTGTGTGTGCTGCTGTGCTTAGTAGTAGTGTGTGTGCTGCTGTGCTTAGTAGTAGTGTGTGTGCTGCTGTGCTTAGTAGTAGTGTGTGTGCTGCTGTGCTTAGTAGTAGTGTGTGTGCTGCTGTGCTTAGTAGTAATGTGCGTGCTGCTGTGCTTAGTAGTAGTGTGCGTGCTGCTGTGCTTAGTAGTAGTGTGTGTGCTGCTGTGCTTAGTAGTAGTGTGTGTGCTGCTGAGCTTAGTAGTAGTGTGTGTGCTGCTGTGCTTAGTAGTATTGTGTGTGCTGCTGTGCTAACTAGTAGTGTGTGTGCTGCTGTGCTTAGTAGCATTGTGTGCTGCTGTGCTTAGTAGTATTGTGTGTGCTGCTGTGCTTAGTAGTATTGTGTGCTGCTGTATTAGTAGTATTGTGTGTGCTGCTGTGCTTAGTAGTATTGTGTGCTGCTGTGCTTAGTAGTATTATGTGTGCTGCTGTGCTTAGTAGTAGTGTGTGCTGCTGTGCTTAGTAGTATTGTGTGCTGCTGTGCTTAGCAGTATTGTGTGTGCTGCTGTGCTTAGTAGTATTGTGTGCTGCTGTGCTTAGTAGTATTGTGTGTGCTGCTGTGCTTAGTAGTATTGTGTGTGCTGCTGTGCTTAGTAGTAGTGTGTGTGCTGCTGTGCTTAGTTGTATTGTGTGTGCTGCTGTGCTTAGTAGTAGTGTGTGTGCTGCTGTGCTTAGTAGTATTGTGTATGCTGCTGTGCTTAGAAGTAGTGTGTGTGCTGCTTTGCTTAGTAGTAGTGTGTGTGCTGCTGTGCTTAGTAGTAGTGTGTGTGCTGCTGTGCTTAGTAGTAGTTTGTGTGCTGCTGTGCTTAGTAGTAGTGTGTGTGCTGCTGTGCTTAGTAGTATTGTGTGTGCTGCTGTGGTTAGTAGTAGTGTGTGTGCTTCTGTGCTTAGTAGTAGTGTGTGTGCTGCTGTGCTTAGTAGTATTGTGTGCTGCTGTGCTTAGTAGTATTGTGTGTGCTGCTGTGCTTAGTAGTAGTGTGTGTGCTGCTGTCCTTAGTAGTAGTGTGTGTGCTGCTGTGCTTAGTAGTATTGTGTGTGCTGCTGTGCTTAGTAGTATTGTGTGCTGCTGTGCTTAGTAGTAGTGTGTGTGCTGCTGTGCTTAGTAGTATTGTGTGCTGCTGTGCTTAGTAGTATTGTGTGCTGCTGTGCTTAGTAATAGTGTGTGTGCTGCTGTGCTTAGTAGTATTGTGTGTGCTGCTGTGCTTAGTAGTAGTGTGTTTGCTGCTGAGCTTAGTTGTAGTGTGTGTGCTGCTGTGCTTAGTAGTATTGTGTGCTGCTGTGCTTAGTAGTAGTGTGTGTGCTGCTGTGCTTAGTAGTAGTGTGTGTGCTGCTGTGCTTAGTAGTAGTGTGTGTGCTGCTGTGCTTAGTAGTAGTGTGTGTGCTGCTGTGCTTAGTAGTAGTGAGTGTGCTGCTGTGCTTAGTAGTAGTGTGTGTGCTGCTGTGCTTAGTAGTATTGTGTGCTGCTGTGCTTAGTAGTAGTGTGTTTGCTGCTGTGCTTAGTAGTATTGTGTTTGCTGCTGTGCTTAGTAGTAGTGTTTGTGCTGCTGTGCTTAGTAGTATTGTGTGCTGCTGTGCTTAATAGTAGTGTGTGTGCTGCTGTGCTTAGTAGTAGTGTGTGTGCTGCTGTGCTTAGTAGTAGTGTGTGTGCTGCTGTGCTTAGTAGTATTGTGAGTGCTGCTGTGCTTAGTAGTATTGTGTGTGCTGCTGTGCTTAGTAGTAGTGTGTGTGCTGCTGTGCTTAGTAGTATTTTGTGTGCTGCTGTTCTTAGTAGTATTGTGTGCTGCTGTGCTTAGTAGTAGTGTTTGCTGCTGTGCTTAGTAGTATTGTGTGTGCTGCTGTGCTTAATAGTAGTGTGTGTGCTGCTGTGCTTAGTAGTAGTGTGTGTGCTGCTGTGCTTAGTATTATTGTGTGTGCTGCTGTGCTTAGTAGTATTGTGTGTGCTGCTGTGCTTAGTAGTATTGTGTGTGCTGCTGTGCTTAGTAGTAGTGTGTGTGCTGCTGTGCTTAGTAGTATTGTGTGTGCTGCTGTGCTTAGTAGTAGTGTGTGTGCTGCTGTGCTTAGTAGTAGTGTGTGTGCTGCTGTGCTTAGTATTAGTGTGTGTGCTGCTGTGCTTAGTAGTATTGTGTGTGCTGCTGTGCTTAGTAGTAGTGTGTGTGCTGCTGTGCTTAGTAGTAGTGTGTGCTGCTGTGCTTAGTAGTATTGTGTGTGCTGCTGTGCTTAGTAGTATTGTGTGCTGCTGTGCTTAGTAGTATTGTGTGTGCTGCTGTGCTTAGTAGTATTGTGTGCTGCTGTGCTTAGTAGTAGTGTGTGTGCTGCTGTGCTTAGTAGTAGTGTGTGTGCTGCTGTGCTTAGTAGTAGTGTGTGTGCTGCTGTGCTTAGTAGTGTTGTGTGCTGCTGTGCTTAGTAGTATTGTGTGTGCTGCTGTGCTTAGTAGTATTGTGTGTGCTGCTGTGCTTAGTAGTAGTGTGTGTGCTGCTGTGCTTAGTAGTATTGTGTGTGCTGCTGTGCTTAGTAGTAGTGTGTGTGCTGCTGTGCGTAGTAGTAGTGTGTGTGCTGCTGTGCTTAGTAGTAGTGTGTGTGCTGCTGTGCTTAGTAGTAGTGTGTGTGCTGCTTTGCTTAGTAGTAGTGTGTGTGCTGCTGTGCTTAGTAGTAGTGTGTGTGCTGCTGTGCTTAGTAGTAGTTTGTGTGCTGCTGTGCTTAGTAGTAGTGTGTGCTGCTGTGCTTAGTAGTATTGTGTGTGCTGCTGTGGTTAGTAGTAGTGTGTGTGCTTCTGTGCTTAGTAGTAGTGTGTGTGCTGCTGTGCTTAGTAGTAGTGTGTGCTGCTGTGCTTAGTAGTAGTGTGTGCTGCTGTGCTTAGTAGTAGTGTGTGTGCTGCTGTGCTTAGTAGTAGTGTGTGTGCTGCTGTGCTTAGTAGTAGTGTGTGTGCTGCTGTGCTTAGTAGTATTGTGTGTGCTGCTGTGCTTAGTAGTATTGTGTGTGCTGCTGTGCTTAGTAGTAGTGTGTGTGCTGCTGTGCTTAGTAGTATTGTGTGCTGCTGTGCTTAGTAGTATTGTGTGTGCTGCTGTGCTTAGTAGTAGTGTGTGTGCTGCTGTGCTTAGTAGTAGTGTGTGTGCTGCTGTGCTTAGTAGTATTGTGTGTGCTGCTGTGCTTAGTAGTATTGTGTGCTGCTGTGCATAGTAGTAGTGTGTGTGCTGCTGTGCTTAGTAGTATTGTGTGCTGCTGTGCTTAGTAGTATTGTGTGCTGCTGTGCTTAGTAATAGTGTGTGTGCTGCTGTGCTTAGTAGTATTGTGTGTGCTGCTGTGCTTAGTAGTAGTGTGTGTGCTGCTGAGCTTAGTTGTAGTGTGTGTGCTGCTGTGCTTAGTAGTATTGTGTGCTGCTGTGCTTAGTAGTAGTGTGTGTGCTGCTGTGCTTAGTAGTAGTGTGTGTGCTGCTGTGCTTAGTAGTAGTGTGTGTGCTGCTGTGCTTAGTAGTAGTGTGTGTGCTGCTGTGCTTAGTAGTAGTGTGTGTGCTGCTGTGCTTAGTAGTATTGTGTGCTGCTGTGCTTAGTAGTAGTGTGTTTGCTGCTGTGCTTAGTAGTATTGTGTTTGCTGCTGTGCTTAGTAGTAGTGTTTGTGCTTCTGTGCTTAGTAGTATTGTGTGCTGCTGTGCTTAATAGTAGTGTGTGTGCTGCTGTGCTTAGTAGTAGTGTGTGTGCTGCTGTGCTTAGTAGTAGTGTGTGTGCTGCTGTGCTTAGTAGTATTGTGAGTGCTGCTGTGCTTAGTAGTATTGTGTGTGCTGCTGTGCTTAGTAGTAGTGTGTGTGCTGCTGTGCTTAGTAGTATTTTGTGTGCTGCTGTGCTTAGTAGTATTGTGTGCTGCTGTGCTTAGTAGTAGTGTTTGCTGCTGTGCTTAGTAGTATTGTGTGTGCTGCTGTGCTTAATAGTAGTGTGTGTGCTGCTGTGCTTAGTAGTAGTGTGTGTGCTGCTGTGCTTAGTATTATTGTGTGTGCTGCTGTGCTTAGTAGTATTGTGTGTGCTGCTGTGCTTAGTAGTATTGTGTGTGCTGCTGTGCTTAGTAGTAGTGTGTGTGCTGCTGTGCTTAGTAGTATTGTGTGTGCTGCTGTGCTTAGTAGTATTGTGTGTGCTGCTGTGCTTAGTAGTAGTGTGTGTGCTGCTGTGCTTAGTATTAGTGTGTGTGCTGCTGTGCTTAGTAGTATTGTGTGTGCTGCTGTGCTTAGTAGTAGTGTGTGTGCTGCTGTGCTTAGTAGTAGTGTGTGCTGCTGTGCTTAGTAGTATTGTGTGTGCTGCTGTGCTTAGTAGTATTGTGTGCTGCTGTGCTTAGTAGTATTGTGTGTGCTGCTGTGCTTAGTAGTATTGTGTGCTGCTCTGCTTAGTAGTAGTGTGTGTGCTGCTGTGCTTAGTAGTAGTGTGTGTGCTGCTGTGCTTAGTAGTAGTGTGTGTGCTGCTGTGCTTAGTAGTGTTGTGTGCTGCTGTGCTTAGTAGTATTGTGTGTGCTGCTGTGCTTAGTAGTATTGTGTGTGCTGCTGTGCTTAGTAGTAGTGTGTGTGCTGCTGTGCTTAGTAGTATTGTGTGTGCTGCTGTGCTTAGTAGTAGTGTGTGTGCTGCTGTGCGTAGTAGTAGTGTGTGTGCTGCTGTGCTTAGTAGTATTGTGTGTGCTGCTGTGCTTAGTAGTAGTGTGTGTGCTGCTTTGCTTAGTAGTAGTGTGTGTGCTGCTGTGCTAAGTAGTAGTGTGTGTGCTGCTGTGCTTAGTAGTAGTTTGTGTGCTGCTGTGCTTAGTAGTAGTGTGTGCTGCTGTGCTTAGTAGTATTGTGTGTGCTGCTGTGGTTAGTAGTAGTGTGTGTGCTTCTGTGCTTAGTAGTAGTGTGTGTGCTGCTGTGCTTAGTAGTAGTGTGTGCTGCTGTGCTTAGTAGTAGTGTGTGCTGCTGTGCTTAGTAGTAGTGTGTGTGCTGCTGTGCTTAGTAGTAGTGTGTGTGCTGCTGTGCTTAGTAGTCGTGTGTGTGCTGCTGTGCTTAGTAGTATTGTGTGCTGCTGTGCTTAGTAGTATTGTGTGTGCTGCTGTGCTTAGTAGTATTGTGTGTGCTGCTGTGCTTAGTAGTATTGTGTGTGCTGCTGTGCTTAGTAGTAGTGTGTGTGCTGCTGTGCTTAGTAGTAGTGTGTGTGCTGCTGTGCTTAGTAGTATTGTGTGCTGCTGTGCTTAGTAGTATTGTGTGTGCTGCTGTGCTTAGTAGTAGTGTGTGTGCTGCTGTGCTTAGTAGTAGTGTGTGTGCTGCTGTGCTTAGTAGTAGTGTGTGTGCTGCTGTGCTTAGTAGTATTGTGTGTGCTGCTGTGCTTAGTAGTATTGTGTGCTGCTGTGCTTAGTAGTAGTGTGTGTGCTGCTGTGCTTAGTAGTATTGTGTGCTGCTGTGCTTAGTAGTATTGTGTGCTGCTGTGCTTAGTAATAGTGTGTGTGCTGCTGTGCTTAGTAATAGTGTGTGTGCTGCTGTGCTTAGTAGTATTTTGTGTGCTGCTGTGCTTAGTAGTAGTGTGTGTGCTGCTGAGCTTAGTTGTAGTGTGTGTGCTGCTGTGCTTAGTAGTATTGTGTGCTGCTGTGCTTAGTAGTAGTGTGTGTGCTGCTGTGCTTAGTAGTAGTGTGTGTGCTGCTGAGCTTAGTAGTAGTGTGTGTGCTGCTGTGCTTAGTAGTAGTGAGTGTGCTGCTGTGCTTAGTAGTAGTGTGTGTGCTGCTGTGCTTAGTAGTATTGTGTGCTGCTGTGCTTAGTAGTAGTGTGTTTGCTGCTGTGCTTAGTAGTATTGTGTTTGCTGCTGTGCTTAGTAGTAGTGTTTGTGCTGCTGTGCTTAGTAGTATTGTGTGCTGCTGTGCTTAATAGTAGTGTGTGTGCTGCTGTGCTTAGTAGTAGTGTGTGTGCTGCTGTGCTTAGTAGTAGTGTGTGTGCTGCTGTGCTTAGTAGTATTGTGAGTGCTGCTGTGCTTAGTAGTATTGTGTTTGCTGCTGTGCTTAGTAGTAGTGTTTGTGCTGCTGTGCTTAGTAGTATTGTGTGCTGCTGTGCTTAGTAGTATTGTGTGTGCTGCTGTGCTTAGTAGTAGTGTGTGTGCTGCTGTGCTTAGTAGTAGTGTGTGTGCTGCTGTGCTTAGTAGTAGTGTGTGTGCTGCTGTGCTTAGTAGTATTGTGTGTGCTGCTGTGCTTAGTAGTATTGTGTGCTGCTGTGCTTAGTAGTAGTGTGTGTGCTGCTGTGCTTAGTAGTATTGTGTGCTGCTGTGCTTAGTAGTATTGTGTGCTGCTGTGCTTAGTAATAGTGTGTGTGCTGCTGTGCTTAGTAATAGTGTGTGTGCTGCTGTGCTTAGTAGTATTTTGTGTGCTGCTGTGCTTAGTAGTAGTGTGTGTGCTGCTGAGCTTAGTTGTAGTGTGTGTGCTGCTGTGCTTAGTAGTATTGTGTGCTGCTGTGCTTAGTAGTAGTGTGTGTGCTGCTGTGCTTAGTAGTAGTGTGTGTGCTGCTGTGCTTAGTAGTAGTGTGTGTGCTGCTGTGCTTAGTAGTAGTTAGTGTGCTGCTGTGCTTAGTAGTAGTGTGTGTGCTGCTGTGCTTAGTAGTATTGTGTGCTGCTGTGCTTAGTAGTAGTGTGTTTGCTGCTGTGCTTAGTAGTATTGTGTTTGCTGCTGTGCTTAGTAGTAGTGTTTGTGCTGCTGTGCTTAGTAGTATTGTGTGCTGCTGTGCTTAATAGTAGTGTGTGTGCTGCTGTGCTTAGTAGTAGTGTGTGTGCTGCTGTGCTTAGTAGTAGTGTGTGTGCTGCTGTGCTTAGTAGTATTGTGAGTGCTGCTGTGCTTAGTAGTATTGTGTGTGCTGCTGTGCTTAGTAGTAGTGTGTGTGCTGCTGTGCTTAGTAGTATTTTGTGTGCTGCTGTGCTTAGTAGTATTGTGTGCTGCTGTGCTTAGTAGTAGTGTTTGCTGCTGTGCTTAGTAGTATTGTGTGTGCTGCTGTGCTTAATAGTAGTGTGTGTGCTGCTGTGCTTAGTAGTAGTGTGTGTGCTGCTGTGCTTAGTAGTATTGTGTGTGCTGCTGTGCTTAGTAGTATTGTGTGTGCTGCTGTGCTTAGTAGTATTGTGTGTGCTGCTGTGCTAAGTAGTAGTGTGTGGGCTGCTGTGCTTAGTAGTATTGTGTGTGCTGCTGTGCTTAGTAGTAGTGTGTGTGCTGCTGTGCTTAGTAGTAGTGTGTGTGCTGCTGTGCTTAGTATTAGTGTGTGTGCTGCTGTGCTTAGTAGTATTGTGTGTGCTGCTGTGCTTAGTAGTAGTGTGTGTGCTGCTGTGCTTAGTAGTAGTGTGTGCTGCTGTGCTTAGTAGTATTGTGTGTGCTGCTGTGCTTAGTAGTATTGTGTGCTGCTGTGCTTAGTAGTATTGTGTGTGCTGCTGTGCTTAGTAGTATTGTGTGCTGCTGTGCTTAGTAGTAGTGTGTGTGCTGCTGTGCTTAGTAGTAGTGTGTGTGCTGCTGTGCTTAGTAGTAGTGTGTGTGCTGCTGTGCTTAGTAGTAGTGTGTGTGCTGCTGTGCTTAGTAGTGTTGTGTGCTGCTGTGCTTAGTAGTATTGTGTGTGCTGCTGTGCTTAGTAGTAGTGTGTGTGCTGCTGTGCTTAGTAGTAGTGTGTGTGCTGCTGTGCTTAGTAGTGTTGTGTGCTGCTGTGCTTAGTAGTATTGTGTGTGCTGCTGTGCTTAGTAGTATTGTGTGTGCTGCTGTGCTTAGTAGTAGTGTGTGTGCTGCTGTGCTTAGTAGTAGTGTGTGTGCTGCTTTGCTTAGTTGTAGTGTGTGTGCTGCTTTGCTTAGTAGTAGAGATGAGCGTTGTTCTACTCGAACTGTTCGCCAATCTCAAATTCGAGCTGTTTTGGGCGGTGTTCGAGCCGTTCGGCGAACACGAACGATTTGAGAAAAATTCGGCTGTTCGAGGTTATGTTCGATAACTGTTCGTGCACCAAAATCATAACTGGATTTTTTCTCAGTAATGATGAAAATTAATGTTAATACGCAGTTTGAGTGTACAGCGGGGTGGGGGGAGGGGCAGGGGATGGATCTCTGCAGGAATAATGAAGATCTCCATTTTTTTTTCTCTTTCCCGCATTTACAGTGGGGAGGTGCAATCTGTCAGCCTATCAGCAGCGCACACACGGAGCGAAGTGCTTTTTTTCACACAAGCAAGGGCATGTGTCATTGGCAGTGTATGTCACATGTCCTTGCCCTATAAGACCAAGCCATTTTCCCCGTCGCCACCATTTTCTCACTGCTGCAGCTGCGTGTTAGACGGCACCGCTGTTGCTGTGTGCGCTATACCTTGTTAATTTCAAGCCAATTTTCGCACAAATCTACAGATAGCTTGGGAGTAGGGAATAGTTGTGATTGCAGTCCTTTTAAGGACTAGGTTACAGCATTTCCTACGACTTTTATCAGGCAGGTCTGTGCTCTTAAATAGATAGATTGTGGGAGTAAAGACTAATTGTAATTGCAGTCCTTTTCAGGACTAGGTTACATCAGTTCCTATCAGTTTTTGCCAGGCAGGTCTGTGCCAGTGCTGTGCAAGTTTTTTTCACAGCATTTGGCTGAATCTAGCAAAGCTAATCCTTTTTGGCCTATTGCAGAGTGTGTTAGTCAGTGGAGTAGCCTATCTGTGTTGCAAGATATACCACCTGTGTATAGAATACCAATTTTTTTACTGCACCTAGTGAAGTAAAATCTTTTGGGCATAGCATCATTCTATTAGTCCATCTATACTGACCTCCATCAGGTTGCAAACTGAATATAATTTTTTTCTGCATCTAGCTCTGAAAAAATATTTGGGCTTCTAGCAGTGTGTGGGACTTGTTCTATTAGTCCATCTATACTGACCTCCATCAGGTTGCAAACTGAATATATATTTTTTCTGTATCTACCTCTGAAAAAATATTTGGGCTTCTAGCTGTGTGTGGGACTTGTTCTATTAGTCCATCTATACTGGCCTCCATCAGGTTGCAAACTGAAAATAATTTTTTGTCTGCATCTAGCTCTGAAAAAATATTTGGCCTTCTAGCAGTGTGTGGGACTTTCTCTATTAGTCCATCTATACTGACCTCCATCAGGTTGCAAATTAAAAATAATTTTTATCTGCATCTACCTCTGAAAAAATATTTGGGCTTCTAGCTGTGTGTGGGACTTGTTATATTAGTCCATCTATACTGACCTCCATCAGTTTGCAAACTGAATATAATTTTTTTCTGCATCTAGCTCTGAAAAAATATTTGGCCTTCTAGCAGTGTGTGGGACTTTCTCTATTAGTCCATCTATACTGACCTCCATCAGGTTGCAAATTAAAAATAATTTTTATCTGCATCTGACGCGCCCCTGGGCCTGTGTCGCGCTGCGTTGCGCACGCGGGAGCTTACCCGGAGCCGGATCTGTTGAGGGTTGTAGTCTCGTGGCGGTGACCCGGTCCGTGCCCAGGGAGTCAAACTGAGCGGCGATGTATCAGCGGTAGATGTTGGACGACTACGCCACCCGTTGATTACAGCTAAGGAGCTGCTGCTGCAGGGCAGACCGCTGAGGCCGGTGGTAGGATTGTGCAGCGTGATAGTATAACCCCCAACGGGAGGGGTATGGCCTCAGGGCAGCCGACGTGGATGATGGGGGTAGCAGGAACCATTCGGAGACGGTACGGTGTAGTTCAGGGTCTTTACTGGTGACAAAGATAGACCCTCCCGGAGTACTGGCTAGCGATTGGGGCCTGGTCAGTCCTTGAGCAGATGGGATCTCCCCTGGCCAGGCGGAGTTGTAGGCCTCCCAAACTAACTGTACTCTTCTGGCTACCTTGCTAGAGGCGGGTATAAGTAGCCCACGTCCCTCAGTGTACCGTGTGGTGCTCACCCGTATGGCCGGTGACTCGGGGCCTTCTAGTAGCTTCCGCTCCACGACGGCGGTGCTGGTCCCATGCGTGTGACCGTGCCTTCGGGTTTCTTGGCCAGAGGACCTGGAATCCCCTGCCTGACGGATTCTGCTGCTGGGTAGGAGTTAGTCCCCACAGCCTCGGACTCCGGGTCCGGTAAGAAATCTTCTCAGTCAGGGCGAGCTCTGTAGCTGCCAGCCCCTGACTCCTTGTAACACTGCTCCCACAGAGCTCCTGATGTTCTGTTCCTATATTTGCTTCTTTTCTCTGTCTCTACTTCTTCTCTACTCACTAACCCTGCCTCAGCCCCAGTTTTATATAGGGGAAGTTCTTCCCCTCCCAGGACTGTGCAGGAGGTGTGGCATGCATAGGATTCCTGACCAAGAGACCTCCCACCTGCTCTCAGACGTAATATCTCTATCACTGTGGCAACCAGACCCCTGGGGTGTCACATTCCCCCCTAGTGAAATTTAGTACTCCGGGACTAAACATATTTTAGAAAAACATAACAAGATATAACAATAACAATACAATAAAGAAACACATAAAGGTGGTCACGGCATGTCCGTAACCGGGTGAAGTCTTTGAAGAAAGCAAGGTGTCCATTTCACCAAAACAGGGAGACGTAACCAGGTAGGGGTCTGTCCTGCCCCGAGTCCTTAACAGTCTTTAGTCCGTCCTGGGTTACGCTCCAACTATGTACACAGGATTCCCGGTAAATCCACCAAAGACTCCTATAAACAACTAGAAACACATAATTATACACAAGCAACAAGAAAAACAGGTAACCACAAATAAAACAATTTATACACTTCAAATCCTCCAACGTGCGGGTAACTGGCCTCTAGTGGCCCTAGTGGACCTACGGAGCTGACTGTCTGGCCCTGAACTACAGGGTGTAGGAGCTGTTAAGGGTAAACTGGGCAGTGGTCTACAGGCCCTTTGGCTCACTAGGGATATGGCAGGCTCACTGCAAGCAGAGGGTTGATCCTCCTGGTCTGCTGGTGTGGGGTCTTCTGCCTCCTGGACCGGCTGTTCTTCCAGCTCTACCTGTTGCTCCGTAGGTGCTTGGGATGCTGGTTGGAGGAAGGTGAGTACGGGTACCACAACTGCACTATTGACTTGAGTCCAAGACCGAGGGAAGTCTCCGAGCACAGTACTAACCATATCTTCCCTTTCCTCTACGGGTCGATGGTCTTCTTGTTCCTCTTCAGGGTTCCGTAGCTGTTCAGGACACTTCTTCAGGTGATCCCGGGATACAATGGCTGTGGTCTCCCCTCCGTCTTTACTGATGGTACAGACCTTCGGGTTCTCGTGGCTTGAGGGCAGTACGGTGTACGGGTCCTTCTCCCACTGGTCGTCCAACTTGTGGAGCCGTCTTTTCCTCTTCAAGACCTGCTCTCCGGGCACCAGGGGAACAGCGGGAGCATACTGGTTGTAAGTTTTCTCTTGTCTCTCCCTAGCCTGACAGAGACTTCGCTCCACGCTCTCCTGTACTTTCCGGTACTGCTGCTGCCTCTCTGTGTCCCAGTCTGCTTCTGGTGAAGTGTCCTCGGGTGTCAGGACTCCCATTTCCAGGTCAACAGGTAACTTACCAGGTCTCGCCCTCATTAGGTAAGCCGGGGTACAGTTGGTGGAACCTACCGGGATGTGGTTGTATAGGTCCACCAGATCGGGCAGCTTCTCAGGCCACAGACTGCGTTCTTCCAGGGGCAACGTTTTCAGAAGATCCATTACCACCTGGTTCATTTTCTCACAAAGTCCATTAGTTTGCGGATGATAGGGTGTCGTCCTTATCTTCCGGCAGCCATACAGATTGCAGAATTCCTGGAAGACCTCCGCTTCAAAGGCAGGTCCCTGGTCCGTCAGCACTTGGTCCGGGTACCCGTGTGGACGGCAGAAGTGCTGCTGGAAGGCTCTAGCTGCTGTTTGAGCCGTTAAGTCCTTGACGGGGACGACAACCAAGAACCGGGAGTAATGATCCACGATGGTTAACGCGTAGACGTAGCCACTTCTGCTTGGGGTCAGTTTTAGATGATCCAAGGCTACCAGTTCCAACGGCTGCCGGGTGACGATGGACTGCAGGGGAGTCTTCTGGCTGGCACGGTCCTTCCTCCTCAGGTTGCACGGGCCACAGTCTCTGCACCACCTCTCGATGGTTCCCCTCATGCCTACCCAATGGAACCGCCCGCGCAGCAGGAACTCCAGCTTCTTCCATCCGAAATGCCCAGCTCCATCGTGGTATGCCTCCATCACCATGGCTGCGTCTCGTCGTGGCACCACTACTTGCCAGATTAGTTCATGCGTCCGGGAGTTAACCATCCTGCGGCACAACTTCCCCTTGTAAAGGAACAGTCTACTCTTTTCTGCCCACAGTTGCTTGGCTTCCTCCGGAGCGTCTGGGTCAAGGTGAGCCTCTGGCTGAGTCAGCATCTCCTTCACCAGCCGGACAGCAGGGTCACTGTCTTGCGTTTCCGCCCAGTTGTAGTGAGGTAAGGGGTTAAGCGTAGCGCCTTGCTTACTCCTTACCCGATGGGAATACTGGATAGTCCCATGACGGTGAAACGCGGGGAGTTCGACTTCTTCCAGTCCCTCTGGATCTTCTCCTACGTCCGGTAGGTTTGGCATCCTGGACAGGGCGTCCGCGTTGGTATTGGAGCGTCCTGCCCGGTATTTGATGGTGAACTCATAGTTGGACAGGCGGGCCATCCATCTCTGCTCTAGGGCACCGAGTCTTGCCGTGTCCAGGTGTGTCAACGGGTTGTTATCCGTGTACACGACAAACCGGGAAGAAGCGAGGTAGTGCTTAAAGCGTTCAGTGACTGCCCACACCACTGCCAGGAACTCTAGCTTAAATGAGCTGTAATTCTCAGGGTTTCTTTCGGTGGGTCGCAGTTTTCGGCTGGCGTAAGCGATTACTCGCTCTTTCCCCTGCTGGATCTGGGACAGCACGGCTCCTAGCCCGATGTTACTTGCGTCGGTGTAGAGGATAAAGGGCTGGCTGTAATCCGGGTACGCCAGGATTTCATCCCCCGTGAGGGCCATCTTCAGCTGGCGGAAGGACTCTTCTTCCAACTTCTCCCATCTGAAGGGCGGCTTCTGGTTCTTGGCCTTCCGGGACTGGCCTATCAGGAGGTCCTGCATAGGAGCTGCCTTTTTGGTGAAACCGGGGATGAACCTGCGGTAGTAGCCTACCAACCCGAGGAACTGCCGCACTTCCTTTACACTGGAGGGACTTGGCCATTCCTTAATTGCGGTGATCTTATCAGGGTCGGGAGCCACTCCGTCAGCGCTCACCACGTGTCCCAGGTACTGCACCTTTGGTTTCAGGAGGTGACACTTGGAGGGTTTCACCTTTAGGCCGTAGCTTGCCAGAGCTTCGAACACTTCCGCCAGGTGTTTCAGGTGGTCCTCATAAGTCTTAGAATATACGATGACATCGTCCAGGTACAACAGGACCGTCTCGAAGTTTCTGTGGCCCAGACAGCACTCCATTAATCGTTGGAAGGTTCCTGGTGCGTTGCAGAGTCCGAACGGCATACAGGTAAACTCGCTAAGTCCCATCGGGGTGGTGAATGCGGTCTTCTCCCGGTCCGCCTCTGCTACAGGAACCTGCCAGTACCCACTAGTGAGATCCAAGGTAGAGAAGAAGTTAGCAGATCTTAAAGCAGCCAAAGACTCCTCTATCCTTGGTAAGCGGTACGCATCCTTGTGTGTGATACGGTTGATTTTCCGGTAATCTACACACATCCTCATGGTGTTGTCTTTCTTTTTGACTAAGACTAGTGGAGCTGCCCAGGGGCTACAGCTATCCCTGATCACCCCAGCCTCCTTCATGTCTCTAAGCATCCCCTTGGCGTGTTGGTAGTGTGCAGGGGGTACGGGTCGATACCTCTCTTTTATGGGAGGATGGTCTCCCGTGGGGATGTGGTGTTCTACCCCCTTGACTCGCCCGAAGTCTAACGGGTGTTTACTAAATACTCTCTCGTACTCTTGAACCACCCGATAGACTCCCTGTTTCTGGTGTGAGGGAGTGGAGTCAGTACCCAAATGTAGTTGCTGACACCAGTCCTCCATTGTTTTCTTAGAGTAGTTACCTTCCTCCGGGTGAGATGGAGGCAAGGGTTCCACAGATTGTATAGCATTTTGGTTAATGGTATATAATTTGGCTAGCGTGGCATACCGGGGCAGGTACACTTCCCTCTTCCCGATATTGATTATGCGAACGGGCACCCTCCCATGGCGTACATTAACCACCCCCCGTGCTGTCAAGATGGTGGGCCTACTGTCTGAGTAAACTGGTTCTACCATTGCCTGGTAATCTCTACCTCTCAGACCAATAGCTGCCCGGCACCAAATCATCATTTCACTTTTTGGGGGCATGGCAATAGGGAAAGGGTCACACATTCTCACGCTACCAATCTCACCGCCGGAGAGTTCCACCTGTTGCCGTCGCATCAGTGCCCGGATCTCTTTTTGGAGCACTCGCTGCTCGCCGGAGCTGGCGTTCTTGGCAACCTGCTGTAAAAGGAAAATCACCTCTGCAAGACAATTTTCAATCACATTAGTTCCTAGAGTTATCTTTGGGTGACTCTCGCGCTTGTCAATGTCTACAATGATCAGTCCCTGTGCTGCCAGTTCAACTCTACCAATTTTAACGGTCACCTCTTTAAATCCGATCTGTGGCACGGGCTGACCATTGCTGGCGATGATACTCAAGTCGTCGTCAGGGTAGCGGGTAATATCCGAGTCATTCCAGTACTGCTTGAAGAGCACGTACGGGATGGTGGTGACCTGTGACCCGGTGTCCAGTAGGGCACTCATAGGTATGCCATCCAGTACCACAGGCAAGACTGGACGTCCTCCCACATATTTTTCACGCCAGTTCGATGGGCCTGATGATCTTTTTCCTAGGGGTTGGCCCTCTACCCTAGGTTGTGCCAGTTTAAAGGACAGTACCTTGCCATATGTCCGGGTTGATTACAGCGGCGGCAGATGGGTCGTCCGTCCTCGTTGTATCGGTCGCTGGGTCTTCCTCTGGCCGGTAGGGTCCTCCTTGGTCAACGCCACGGGATGTCCTCCGGTCCGGATGCCAGCTGGATCTTCCCTGGAGTAGAAACCTGTAAAGACTGCACAGTTCGGGTTAGCGCAGCAACGCTTTTAGCTAGCTCTTGGACCTGATGGTGCAGGTCTGGAGCCGGGTCATTGCTCAAAGCCTGCGCATCAGCTCCCACAGGCCCTGCCGACAAGGGCGCCGCCTCCTGGTGGTAAGTAGTAGTGGGGCGTCTGTGGGTCACAACGCCACCTGGTGCCGGTTCTCGGAGCACCCGGATGGCTCTGTCCTTGAACTGTGCAAATCCCAGATGAGGGTCCTGTAAGGCCATTGCCCGCAACTGGGTTCGGTGGGCATTGCAATATAAACCCTCTATAAATTGTTCAGTCAACAGCCTGTCCTCGTCTCCCACGCCGTCAGGGTCGGTCTGCTTAATGGCTCTCAGGGCCTCTTGTAGGTTCAGGGCATAGTCCCTTATACTCTCATGTGCCCGCTGTTTGCACCCGTAGAATCTAAGCTTGATCTCGGCTGAGGTGCGGGTATCAAAGGTGTCCCTCAGCCGGGTTAGTATCCCTGCGACAGTCCTCCCCCCAGGTGGCCAGGACTTTACCTCCCTTCGGGCTGCCCCAGTTAATTGGGCCACCAGGATGCTCACTTTTTGCTCTTCTGTGAGGGGGTACACCTGGAAGAGGCTATCCAGCTTTTCTCTAAAGTCATGCAGGGTATGTGACTCCCCTGAGTACTGGGGTAGCCAGGCCGCTCCCGGGATATAGGGCATGGTGAAAGGCATGACTGCAGCAGCGATGGCGCTGGCGGGGGTTGAGGCAGTGAAGCTCTCCTCCGTATCCGACATCCTCCTCCCCCCTAGTGGACCGTGGCCTACCTTGCGATGATCCTCTTCCGTAGGCCGCGGCTCCGCAGTAGATCGTCAGGGTTGAGGACCTTCCGTCGCGCTCCTGTGACGTCGGCGTCTGCTGGGCTCCTTCCAGGACCTTACGCGACGTCCGGACGTGAGGCGGGGCTTCAGTTCTCGCGCGCTTTCGGAGTCCACGCCCCTCTTCTTCCCGCGCGACGTCTTCAAGATGGAGTCCAACGGCGGGAAAACTCCACGGAAGGCGGGAAGAAGGCTGAAAATGGCGCCGGATGGCGGGAATCTTCACCGATGGCGGGAAGAAGGCTGAAGATGGCGCCGGATGGCGGGAATCTTCACCACAGGTAAGTTTGAACAGTCTCTTTCAGGCACGCAGTACCCGGTGGTTGCGGGCACGAAATCCTGCCGACTACGCCAAAAGTTGACGCGCCCCTGGGCCTGTGTCGCGCTGCGTTGCGCACGCGGGAGCTTACCCGGAGCCGGATCTGTTGAGGGTTGTAGTCTCGTGGCGGTGACCCGGTCCGTGCCCAGGGAGTCAAACTGAGCGGCGATGTATCAGCGGTAGATGTTGGACGACTACGCCACCCGTTGATTACAGCTAAGGAGCTGCTGCTGCAGGGCAGACCGCTGAGGCCGGTGGTAGGATTGTGCAGCGTGATAGTATAACCCCCAACGGGAGGGGTATGGCCTCAGGGCAGTCGACGTGGATGATGGGGGTAGCAGGAACCACTCGGAGACGGTACGGTGTAGTTCAGGGTCTTTACTGGTGACAAAGATAGACCCTCCCGGAGTACTGGCTAGCGATTGGGGCCTGGTCAGTCCTTGAGCAGATGGGATCTCCCCTGGCCAGGCGGAGTTGTAGGCCTCCCAAACTAACTGTACTCTTCTGGCTACCTTGCTAGAGGCGGGTATAAGTAGCCCACGTCCCTCAGTGTACCGTGTGGTGCTCACCCGTATGGCCGGTGACTCGGGGCCTTCTAGTAGCTTCCGCTCCACGACGGCGGTGCTGGTCCCATGCGTGTGACCGTGCCTTCGGGTTTCTTGGCCAGAGGACCTGGAATCCCCTGCCTGACGGATTCTGCTGCTGGGTAGGAGTTAGTCCCCACAGCCTCGGACTCCGGGTCCGGTAAGAAATCTTCTCAGTCAGGGCGAGCTCTGTAGCTGCCAGCCCCTGACTCCTTGTAACACTGCTCCCACAGAGCTCCTGATGTTCTGTTCCTATATTTGCTTCTTTTCTCTGTCTCTACTTCTTCTCTACTCACTAACCCTGCCTCAGCCCCAGTTTTATATAGGGGAAGTTCTTCCCCTCCCAGGACTGTGCAGGAGGTGTGGCATGCATAGGATTCCTGACCAAGAGACCTCCCACCTGCTCTCAGACGTAATATCTCTATCACTGTGGCAACCAGACCCCTGGGGTGTCACACATCCAGCTCTGAAAAAATATTTGGCCTTCTAGCAGTGTGTGGGACTTTCTCTATTAGTCCATCTATACTGACCTCCATCAGGTTGCAAATTAAAAATAATTTTTATCTGCATCCAGCTCTGAAAAAACATTTGGCCTTCTAGCAGTGTGTGGGACTTTCTCTATTAGTCCATCTATACTGACCTCTATCAGGTTGCAAACTGAATATATTTTTTTTCTGCATCTACCTCTGAAAAAATATTGGGCTTCTAGCTGTGTGTGGGACTTGTTCTATTAATCCATCTATACAGACCTCCATCAGGTTGCAAACTGAATATAAGTTTTTTCTGCATCTACCTCTGAAAAAATATTTGGGCTTCTAGCTGTGTGTGGGACTTGTTCTATTAGTCCATCTATACTGACCTCCATCAGGTTGCAAACTGAAAATAATTGTTTGTCTGCATCTAGCTCTGAAAAAATATTTGGCCTTCTAGCAGTGTGTGGGACTTTCTCTATTAGTCCATCTATACTGACCTCCATCAGGTTGCAAATTAAAAATAATTTTTATCTGCATCCAGCTCTGAAAAAATATTTGGCCTTCTAGCAGTGTGTGGGACTTGGTCTATTAGTCCATCTATACTGACCTCCATCAGGTTGCAAATTAAAAATAATTTTTATCTGCATCTACCTCTGAAAAAATATTTGGCCTTCTAGCTGTGTGTGGGACTTTCTCTATTAGTCCATCTATACTGACCTCCATCAGGTTGCAAACTGAATATATTTTTTTTCTGCATCTACCTCTGAAAAAATATTTTGGCTTCTAGCTGTGTGTGGGACTTTCTCTATTAGTCCATCTATACTGACCTCCATCAGGTTGCAAATTGAATATAATTTTTTTCTGCATCTAACCCAGCCAATACTTTTGGCCTAATACCACAGTTTGGCCACTCAGCTCTGCTCGGTTCCCATCCATTGTTTTTTTGTGCAAACAACTCCAGAGTTGTGAATTAGTTAACCACCAAAATGAGTGGAAAAAGGCCTGCTGCTGGTGGAAAGGGGAATAGGCGTGTTGGGAAGGGGAAAAAAGGTTGTGTCCGTGGGGTAGGTGTTAAAGCAACAGTAACATCTGCAGAAGAAATACCATCTTCCAGCCAAACTAAAATGTCTACTTCTTTTAGCGGACAATGTGATAAGATCCCTTTCTTACGGCCACGCCAATCGCTACAAATTCCAGATGAGGCACAAAAACAGCAGGTGCTTCAACGGATATCAAGTGCTCCTTTAAGTGGGCTCTCCTCCACATCAACTTCAACATCACAAATACTCCAGTCCTCAAAGGTGTCACCCAAATCGCACTTGCTTCCTCACAGCTCCCAAATCTCCAGCTGCCCGTCTGAGTATGAGGTAGAACAGATGGTTGAGTCTGCAGAGCTGTTTACTCATACTATAGCCTGGGAATCAGAGGTCGACTCCAGCGCTTCTGTGAATCCAGACGAGGAAATGATCTGCACTGATGCCCAGAATCTTTATGAGTCGGATCCAGGACCAGACGCAGAAGGTTCTGACCATAATGTAGACCCTCATTCCCAAACTGTAACTCCTGTTGGTGGAGACAATGAGGAAGACGATGATGAGACTCAAATACCTGATTGGAGCGACAACTTTAGTTTTTTGTCAGGGCAGGAACAGGTTGGCTCTGAGGACGACGGGTGTGATAACGCACAGGGTGATGATGATGAGGTTGGAGATCCCACTTACTGTCAACCCACAGTCAGCCAAGAGATGAGGTCAGCAGAGGAGGTGGAGGAAGATGCTAGTGACGATGAGGTCAGGTTGCGCCTTCCTGGACAGAGACGTAGTACTGGAAGCACGTCAACAACTGCATCCTCAAACACAACTCTGCCTCTCACCACAAGTCGTGGTGGCTCTTCAGGTCGCATGGGTGCTAAGCCTTGCATAGCCTGGGCATTTTTTCAGATTGATAAAGATGACCCAACTCGTGTTATCTGTAACATTTGTCAGCAAAAGCTAAGCAGAGGCCAAAAAATACATAGTTTGAGTACTTCATGCATGAACCGGCACATGGACATGAAGCATAAGTTGCAGTGGGAAGCTCAGTGTGCTACAATGCGGCCTAGCCGGCCGGGCCAACCACCGTCTGCCATATCTTGTGCATCCGCGGCCTCTTCATCCTCTGTGACTGGGGGGACAGCAGTCACACCTGTTTTGGGGCGCAGACCTGCCACCTCTTTACCCGCAACAGCCAGCGTGATTGGCAGGTCATCATTTTCTTTGGTAGTGGTAACACCAGCTGGTGTTGAGCGCTGTCCGACATCGATAGCACCACCTTTGGATCAAGGCAACCTAACATGTCCGCCTGCATCTTCTTCACAGACCGGCAGTTTGCCGGGGACACCCTTATCAACCCTGTCTAAGCACAATAGCCAGCCCTCGGTCCCTCAGATGTGGACAAGTAAAAGACCATTTCCTCCTAGCCATGAGAAAGCTAAGAGGTTGAATTTCACCATCTGCAAGCTCTTGGCTACAGAAATGCTGCCTTTCCGCCTGGTGGACACAGAGGATTTTCGAGACCTTATGTCCGTCGTAGTGCCCCAGTGCCAGATGCCCAGTCGGCACTACTTCTCAAAGAAAGGTGTGCCTGCGCTCCAACAGCATGTCGCACACAACATCACCGCTTCTTTGAGAAACTCTGTGTGTGACAGGGTGCATTTCACCACAGACACTTGGACGAGTAGGCATGGACAGGGGCGTTACATGTCACTGACTGGGCACTGGGTAACTATGGTGACAGCAGGACAAGGGGCTGCTGTCCAAGTCTTGCCGTCTCCACGAGTTGTGCGTCAATCCTCTTTATGTCAAAGTTCCTCCACTGCTTCTGCCTCCTCAACCTCCTCTCGGTCTTCCGCCTGCACCCAAAGCCTGTCTGGTCATGCCACAAGCTTTCTAACTGCGTAGAAGGGATCCTGCACACCTCCTTACTATGCTGGCAGTAGGGCTCAACGTCATCAGGCGGTTTTTACTTTGAAATGTCTGGGAAATGTGAGTCACACAGCTGAGGAGTTGTGGTCAGCTCTGGAGAACCAATTTCATGAATGGTTGTCTCCACTGGACCTGAAACCAGGGAAGGCCGTGTGCGACAATGCTGCAAACCTGGGTGCGGTCCTTCGCCGGGGCAATGTCACACACGTGCCTTGTATGGCTCATGTGTTGAACCTGGTTGTCCAGCAATTTTTAGCCCACTATCCCAGACTAGATGGCCTTCTGCAGAGGGCACGGTCGCTGTGTGCTCACTTCCGCCGTTCGCATCCCGCAGCTCAGCGACTTACATCTCTACAGAAGTCGTTGGGCCTGCCACTTCACCGGCTAAAATGCGATGTGCCTACCCGGTGGAATTCAACTCTGCACATGTTGCAGCGACTGTGGCAGCACCGACAAGCCCTGGTGCAATACGTTCTGACGTATAGCCTGGGCCAACGAGATCCGGAGGTGGGGCAAATCACGCTGGAGGAGTGGTCTCAGATCAGGGACCTATGCACCCTTCTGCACAGTTTTGAAATGGCGACGAAGATGTTTAGTGCTGACGATGCCATTATCAGTATGACTATTCCGGTGATTTACATGCTGGAGCACATGTTAAACAGAATTCGGAGTCAGGTGATGGCACAAGAGGAGGTGGAGGAAGTAGAGGAGGAGGAGTTGTATGCGGAAGGGCTAACATCTGCAAGGTCCAGACGGTCGGCAGCACCAAGACGGCAGGCATGTGAGGGTGGGGGAGATGGTTTTACCAGGGCGCATGGTAGCAGCCAAACTAGTGAGGAAGGTGCAGGAGCCCAGGAAGAAGTGGAGGACGAACTGATGGAAGACTCATCAGATGAGGGAGACCTTGATCACATTTCTGTTGTGCGAGGTTGGGGGAAGAGGACAGAGGAAGGAAGCATGATTGTTACCTCGCCACCAACACAACAGGGACTTGGTGCTCCTGGATGCGCAACACACATGAGTGCCTTCTTGCTGCACTACCTGCAACATGACCCTCGAATTGGGAGAATTAGAAATAATCCTGACTACTGGGTTGCCACACTGTTAGATCCCCGGTACAAAAGTAAATTTGCAGAAATTATTCCTGCCATAGAAAGGGATGCACGCATGCAGTAGTATCAGCAGAGACTGTTGCAGAATCTTACATGTGCTTTTCCACAAAACACCAGTGGTGCACGTAGTGAATCTCACAGTTCCAACTTGCCAACCGTGGGACCGTCAAGTGTTCAGCACTCAAACCGTAACAGAACCACAGTATCTGCTGGTAACATCAATTTTGCGGAATCATTTCACCACTTTTTTAGCCCATCCTTTGCAA
Source organism: Phyllobates terribilis (assembly GCF_046119375.1). Classification (NCBI taxonomy): domain Eukaryota; kingdom Metazoa; phylum Chordata; class Amphibia; order Anura; family Dendrobatidae; genus Phyllobates; species Phyllobates terribilis. Next base: position 518,501,353 of record NW_027362763.1, on the reverse strand, counting down.
GGCCACAGGAGACAAGAAGTCTGACACATAGTCAACGCCTAGAGACGATGGTACAGGAGTATCTCCAAGTAAACATTGAAGCCATGACTGTGTCACTGGACCCTTGCTCTTTTTGGGCTTCCAATCTGGATAAATGGCCGGAGCTAGCCACTTAAGCCTTGGAGATCTTGTCATGCCCCGCAGCCAGCGTTCTGTCTGAACATGTGTTCAGCGCTGCTGGTGGTGTGCTGACAGATAAGCGCACGCGGCTCTCCACTGATAATGTAGACAGACTCACGTTCATAAAGATGAACAAATCATGGATCCGAAACGACTTTTCTACCCCTGTGTCATCCTGGGGAGAGTAAAAGCTTGATGATTGGTTAAAATCACCCTACCAACCGTTTTAAGCTTTCAAATTACTAATCATGTTTATCTGTATCTTGACTGGAAAATAATTTGGGCTTTGTAGCAGTGTGCAGCACTGATCCTATTAGCCCATCTATACTAAGCTCCACCAGATTTAAAATTAATAATAATTTTTAGCTGCATCTAGCCCGGAAAATAATTTTGGGGCTCCGAGATGCGCAAGACACATAAGTGCCTTCTTGCTGCACTACCTGCAACATGACCCTCAGATTGTCAGAATTCGAAGTAATCCTGACTACTGGGTTGCCACACTCTTAGATCCCCCAAACTTTTCGATCAACCTTTTCATTTTAATAAAGACCAAAAAAATGGTCATTTTTGAAATTATAAGCATTAGCAGGTTATTAGAAACTGAAATCAAACAGTTTTCAACTCAAAACTTTATTCTAGGTGATGTTACATTTTCACATAGGACCCCTTGTTCGAAAGGAGCTTCTGAACTCTCATGTCCATTGAATTTGTCAGGTTTTGGATGGTTTCTGCTTCAATTGTTTTGCATGAGGACAGAATACCCTCCCAGAGCTGTTGCTTAGATGTGAACTGCCTCCCGCCATCATAGACACTCCTTTTGATGATGCTCCAGAGGTTCTGAATGGGGTAGAGGTCAGGGGAGCATGGGGGTCACACCATAAGTTTGTCCCCTTTTATGCCCATATCAGCCAGAGATGCAGATTTTTTATGTGCAGCATGAGATGGTGCATTATCATGCAAAAAAATGATCTTGCTGTGAAATACATGGTTCTTCTTCTTGAACCATGGCAGGAAGTGCTGTTTGAGAAAATCCACATACATTATGGAGTTCATCTTTAGCGCCTTCAGGGATCCTAAAGGGGCCGACAATCTCTCTCCCCATGATTCCAGCCCAAAACATTACTCCACCTCCTCCTTGTTGGCGCTGTAGCCGTGTTTGCGTGGGGTGTCCATCAACCAGCCATCCTCCACTCCATCCATCTGGACCATCGAGCGCTGCATGGCACTCATCCGTGAACAAAACAGTTTTGAAATCAGTCTTCATGTAATGTTTGGCCCACTGGAGCCGTTTCTGCTTGTGTGAAGTGGATAGAGGAGGTCGACAGGATGGCATATGCACAGCTGCAAACCTCTGAAGGACCCTGCATCTTGTTGTTCGGGGGACGTTGGAGGCACCAGCAGCTTCAAAAACTTGTCTGCTGCTATGACAAGGCTTTTTTGCCGCTGCTCTTTTAACCTGACGTAATTGCCTGTAGGAAAGAGTACTCAATTTGCCCTTATCAGCACGCACACGTGTGTACTGTGAATCAGCTACATACTTCTTGATTGCCAAGACACTTCATCCTGATCATCGCACAATGTTGATTGTAGTCATGCCTTGACCTAAACACTCCACAATTTGTTGCTTCTCAGCAGCCGACACATCCTTTTTCTTTCCCATTTTGGCAGAAAATGTAGGCTGCTTAATAATGTGAGACAGCCTTCTTAAGTAGTCTTGCCTTTCATTGGGCACACCTGCCAAACTAATTAGCACTGGTGTCTGCAATTGCTTACAGTGATATAAAGAGCCCTGACACACATCACCATCAATGAGTTTAACTGACAAACAAACAAATTCTTCCCTTATCACTCCTAAACACTTTTTGCATAATAATTTGGAACACAGTGTACATGTGCTTTTCCACAAAACACCAGTGGTTCACGTAGTGAATCTTACAGTTCTAACTTGCCAACCGTGGTCTGTATGGAGTTGTTCAATAAAGGGCCCAAAATTAAGATAACATAGATGGGAGAGGTCTCTATGAATAGAAATTCCTAAGTATTTGATACCCTGTGAGGGCCAGGCAAAGGGAAAGTTGGACTGGATGGAATCCTATATGGATTTGGGGAGGGAGACATCGAGGGCCTCAGACTTCGCTGCATTGATTTTAAAATTTGACCATGTAACAAAGTGATCTATTTCAGCCATAACAGCATGGATGGATATATGTGATTGAGTGATATATACTAGGACATCATCAGCAAATAGAGAGCACTTGTACTCGGTGCCTCCCACCTCAATCCACCTAATATTGGGGTTATGGCGAATTGATGAGAGCAGGTGCTCCGTCACTAGGATGTATAAGAGAGGGGACAGAGGACATCCCTGCCTTGTCCCATTGGTGATTGTGAAAGGTGATGAAAATGTTCTGATGCACCCCCTGGGCCTTGGGACACCCGGAGCCGGACCCTTTTTGGTGGATGCTGGTGGTTGTAGTCTTCGTGGCGGCGACCCGGTTCCGTGGCTCAGGGTGGTCAAACCAGTGGCGGAACTATTTATGTGGTTTTGATGTTTAAATGTCCGACTACGCCACCCGTGGATTGCGGTCAGAGTGAACCGCCGCTGCAGGGCAGAATGCTGAGGCTGGTGTTGTGGGTGCAGCAGAGCGTAGCATAACTCCCCACGGGAGGAGTATAGCCTCAGGGAGTCAGTGATGCAGTCCAGGGCCTTTACTCACAGTTCTTATTATCCAGACCACGTCTGCAGGTAACGGCTACCCATGTCGTACTGTGCTCACCAGGTGAGGAGCTCAGACAACTCCCAGATAACTTTGGAGCGCTTCACAGGACCCCCTTTGTGTGTCCTTTGTCTGGCCTTTCTTACCAACCCTTCTGTCCGGCTGCCTCGGGCCTCCTCTTGGTAAACTTGGCGCCAGTTTCCCTGACCCTATGTGTTGCCCTCCTAGCGGGTGTAGCGAGGGGCTGCGCCACATAAAATGTCACAGCCTCCGGTTTCTAGCTGAGGGTCGTTTCCTGCCTCCACTAGTTTCGGGGACCGGTCTCCCCCTTTGGCCTGACCCCTCCACGCAGGTGGATTCGGGCGTGCGGTGGCGACTCGCCCGTCCGCACCCCTGGGATCCCTTCGTTCCTCGTTCCTGGAGCCTTCTCCGCTCCTCTTCCTTCCTTCTCCCTCTTCCAGGCCTGGGCCTCTGTTACTAGGCCCGCCTCCGGAGCAGAGCTCATGCAGAGCCCCTGCTCCCTGCCACTTCTGCTCAGACTTCTCTGCACTGAACTAAGATGGTGCCCACCTTTTATACTCCCTTCTCAATGCACCCAGGAACTGCTTCCTCCCTGCTCCTGCACTACAGGGTTCCCCTTCCTCAGTGTTCCCTCCCCCCACTCCAGCCAGGGACAGGGACTGTCGTGCCCATCTCAGGGGCATATTGGTCGCCCTGCCCCATGGCAATGTGGTGTAATGCATGCAGGTGTCGGGTCCTGATCCACACTCCATCCTTACCTGAGAGTGAGATATCACACCTCTGGGTGAGGTGCAATACCTCTGTAGCAACCAAGCCCTCAGGGTGCTACAGTTCCATTTATCTTCAGCCTAGGTGACGTATTGCGATAGAGGGCCGTGATTTTGGCTATAAAAGGGTCCCCTAGACCCCTACCTCAAGCTTTTTAAGAGAATCATATATGGCGTGCCAGGAGACTCTATGGAATGCTTTCTCAGCATCCAACGAGAGTATCTAATTACAAATTTTTAACTGCATCTAGCCCAGGAAATACTTTGTGCCTAGTAGCAGTGTCTGCTAGTCAGCGGATTATCCCGGCTGTTAAGCAAGCTACACCACCTGTAGTTTGGACACTTAATTTTTTCAAAGGAAATGCTTCGGGACCACGGGATACTCAGTGAAGAGCATCAGGAGGCACCCCAAGGCATAGGGGCTGGGACTGGCAGTAGGATGCCTTGCGGTGGACCGCCGAGCTCGATCCTTATAAAAGCTTTTTAACTGCAGCAGCTTTAGTGGACGCTACTGGAGCTGGAATTACCATGGCTGCTGGCATGAGACTTGCCCTCCAATAGATCCTTGTAAATGGATTTAAAGTGTATTCATTCAAATTAGAGAGACAATTTAAATTAAAAAGCTTAGAGCTGCCTCCACCACAGGGGGGCTCGCTCGACCCACCAGCGGACAGGCACCAGTATTGGGAGAGGGGGGCTGGCCGTCAGGGTTCACCGCGGCTCTGGCACAAACCCGGCGACACGGAGGTGGCACGGGCAGGAGCGGACTGAATGTGTCGGCTTCTCACTTTTTGGATTTTAGAAGGGCATGACATGCCTATATCTGTGTCTCCCCCTCCTTTTACTCCTCCACCTCTTTTCTTTTCTCATGACTATATGTACTTGTCACTTTTCCATGTGTTAGTTGTGTCTTCTGAGCAGTTTGTCAGCTTTTGGACACCTTTGAAGGTGTTTTCTATGTGTTTCTATGTGTTTTTGTTTGCCTGCCATTGGTTTTAACGGTGTTCGAAGGTGTTCGACGAACAGTTCGACGAACAGTTCGGCGAACACACGGGTGTTCGACGAACCGAACTCGAACACTACGGGGGTGGCTCAACACTACTTAGTAGTATTGTGTGCTGCTGTGCTTAGTAGTAGTGTGTGTGCTGCTGTGCTTAGTAGTAGTGTGTGTGCTGCTGTGCTTAGTATTATTGTGTGCTGCTGTGCTTAGTAGTATTGTGTTTGCTGCTGTGCTTAGTAGTATTGTGTGTGCTGCTGTGCTTAGTAGTATTGTGTGCTGCTGTGCTTAGTAGTAGTGTGTGTGCTGCTGTGCTTAGCAGTAGTGTGTGTGCTGCTGTGCTTAGTAGTATTGTGTGTGCTGCTGTGCTTAGTAGTAGTGTGTGCGCTGCTGTGCTTAGTAGTAGTGTGTGCGCTGCTGTGCTTAGTAGTAGTGTGTGTGCTGCTGTGCTTAGTAGTATTGTGTGTGCTGCTGTGCTTAGTAGTATTGTGTGCTGCTGTGCTTAGTAGTATTGTGTGTGCTGCTGTGCTTAGTAGTATTGTGTGCTGCTGTGCTTAGTAGTAGTGTGTGTGCTGCTGTGCTTAGTAGTAGAGTGTGTGCTGCTGTGCTTAGTAGTATTGTGTGTGCTGCTGTGCTTAGTAGTATTGTGTGCTGCTGTGCTTAGTAGTATTGTGTGCTGCTGTGCTTAGTAGTATTGTGTGCTGCTGTGCTTAGTAGTATTGTGTGCTGCTGTGCTTAGTAGTATTGTGTGTGCTGCTGTGCTTAGTAGTAGTGTGTGTGCTGCTGTGCTTAGTAGTAGTGTGTGTGCTGCTGTGCTTAGTAGTAGTGAGTGTGCTGCTGTGCTTAGTAGTAGTGTGTGTGCTGCTGTGCTTAGTAGTATTGTGTGCTGCTGTGCTTAGTAGTAGTGTGTGTGCTGCTGTGCTTAGTAGTATTGTGTGTGCTGCTGTGCTTAGTAGTATTGTGTGCTGCTGTGCTTAGTAGTAGTGTGTGTGCTGCTGTGCTTAGTAGTAGTGTGTGCGCTGCTGTGCTTAGTAGTAGTGTGTGCGCGGCTGTGCTTAGTAGTAGTGTGTGCGCTGCTTTGCTTAGTAGTAGTGTGTGTGCTGCTGTGCTTAGTAGTAGTGTGTGTGCTGCTGTGCTTAGTAGTAGTGTGTGTGCTGCTGTGCTTAGTAGTATTGTGTGTGCTGCTGTGCTTAGTAGTATTGTGTGCTGCTGTGCTTAGTAGTAGTGTGTGTGCTGCTGTGCTTAGCAGTAGTGTGTGTGCTGCTGTGCTTAGCAGTAGTGTGTGTGCTGCTGTGCTTAGCAGTAGTGTGTGTGCTGCTGTGCTTAGTAGTATTGTGTGTGCTGCTGTGCTTAGTAGTATTGTGTGTGCTGCTGTGCTTAGTAGTATTGTGTGTGCTGCTCTGCTTAGTAGTAGTGTGTGCGCTGCTCTGCTTAGTAGTAGTGTGTGCGCGGCTGTGCTTAGTAGTAGTGTGTGCGATGCTGTGCTTAGTAGTAGTGTGTGTGCTGCTGTGCTTAGTAGTAGTGTGTGTGCTGCTGTGCTTAGTAGTATTGTGTGTGCTGCTGTGCTTAGTAGTATTGTGTGTGCTGCTTTGCTTAGTAGTATTGTGTGCTGCTGTGCTTAGTAGTATTGTGTGCGCTGCTGTGCTTAGTAGTATTGTGTGCGCTGCTGTGCTTAGTAGTATTGTGTGCGCTGCTGTGCTTAGTAGTATTGTGTGTGCTGCTGTGCTTAGTAGTATTGTGTGTGCTGCTGTGCTTAGTAGTAGTGTGTGTGCTGCTGTGCTTAGTAGTAGTGTGTGTGCTGCTGTGCTTAGTACTAGTGTGTGTGCTGCTGTGCTTAGTACTAGTGTGTGTGCTGCTGTGCTTAGTAGTAGTGTGTGTGCTGCTGTGCTTAGTAGTAGTGTGTGTGCTGCTGTGCTTAGTAGTATTGTGTGTGCTGCTGTGCTTAGTAGTAGTGTGTGTGCTCCTGTGCTTAGTAGTACTGTGTGTGGTGCAGTGCTTAGTAGTGTGTGTGTGCTGCTGTGCTTAGTAGTATTGTGTGCTGCTGTGCTTATTAGTATTGTGTGTGCTGCTGTGCTTAGTAGTATTGTGTGTGCTGCTGTGCTTAGTAGTATTGTGTGCTGTTGTGCTTAGTAGTATTGTGTGTGCTGCTGTGCTTAGTAGTAGTGTGTGTGCTGCTGTGCTTAGTAGTATTGTGTGTGCTGCTGTGCTTAGTAGTGTGTGTGCTGCTGTGCTTAGTAGTATTGTGTGCTGCTGTGCTTAGTAGTATTGTGTGTGCTGCTGTGCTTAGTAGTATTGTGTGTGCTGCTGTTCTTAGTAGTAGTGTGTGTGCTGCTGTGCTTAGTAGAATTGTGTGTGCTGCTGTGCTTAATAGTATTGTGTGTGCTGCTGTGCTTAGTAGTAGTGTGTGTGCTGCTGTGCTTAGTAGTATTGTGTGTGCTGCTGTGCTTAGTAGTAGTGTGTGTGCTGCTGTGCTTAGTAGTATTGTGTGTGCTGCTGTGCTTAGTAGTAGTGTGTGTGCTGCTATGCTTAGCACTATTGTGTGTGCTGCTGTGCTTAGTAGTAGTGTGTGTGCTGCTGTGCTTAGTAGTAGTGTGTGCTGCTGTGCTTAGTAGTATTGTGTGCTGCTGTGCTTAGTAGAATTGTGGGTGCTGCTGTGCTTAGTAGTATTGTGTGTGCTGCTGTGCTTAGTAGTAGTGTGTGCTGCTGTGCTTAGTAGTAGTGTGTGTGCTGCTGTGCTTAGTAGTATTGTGTGTGCTGCTGTGCTTAGTAGTAGTGTGTGTGCTGCTGTGCTTAGTAGTATTGTGTGCTGCTGTGCTTATTAGTATTGTGTGTGCTGCTGTGCTTAGTAGTATTGTGTGCTGCTGTGCTTAGTAGTATTGTGTGTGCTGCTGTGCTTAGTAGTATTGTGTGTGCTGCTGTGCTTAGTAGTAGTGTGTGTGCTGCTGTGCTTAGTAGTAGTGTGTGCTGCTGTGCTTAGTAGTAGTGTGTGTGCTGCTGTGCTTAGTAGTAGTGTGTGTGCTGCTGTGCTTAGTAGTATGGTGTGCTGCTGTGCTTAGTAGTATTGTGTGTGCTGCTGTGCTTAGTAGTAGTGTGTGTGCTGCTGTGCTTAGTAGTAGTGTGTGTGCTGCTGTGCTTAGTAGTAGTGTGTGTGCTGCTGTGCTCAGTAGTATTGTGTGCTGCTGTGCTCAGTAGTATTGTGTGCTGCTGTGCTTAGTAGTATTTTGTGCTGCTGTGCTTAGTAGTATTGTGTGTGCTGCTGTGCTTAGTAGTATTGTGTGCTGCTGTGCTTAGCAGTAGTGTGTGTGCTGCTGTGCTTAGCAGTAGTGTGTGTGCTGCTGTGCTTAGTAGTAATGTGTGTGCTGCTGTGCTTAGTAGTAATGTGTGTGCTGCTGTGCTTAGTAGTAGTGTGTGTGCTGCTGTGCTTAGTAGTAGTGTGTGTGCTGCTGTGCTTAGTAGTATTTTGTGTGCTGCTGTGCTTAGTAGTATTGTGTGTTCTGCTGTGCTTAGTAGTAGTGTGTGCTGCTGTGCTTAGTAGTAGTGTGTGTGCTGCTGTGCTTAGTAGTAGTGTGTGTGCTGCTGTGCTTAGTAGTATTGTGTGTGCTGATGTGCTTAGTAGTAGTGTGTGTGCTGCTGTGCTTAGTAGTAGTGTGTGTGCTGCTGTGCTTAGTAATAGTTTGTGTGCTGCTGTGCTTAGTAATAGTTTGTGTGCTGCTGTGCTTAGTAGTATTGTGTTCTGCTGAGCTTAGTAGTATTGTGTGTGCTGCTGTGCTTAGTAGTATTGTGTGCTGCTGTGCTTAGAAGTATTGTGTGTGCTGCTGTGCTTAGTAGTATTGTGTGTGCTGCTGTGCTTAGTAGTATTGTGTGCTGCAGTGCTTAGTAGTAGTGTGTGCGCTGCTGTGCTTAGTAGTAGTGTGTGTGCTGCTGTGCTTAGTAGTAGTATTGTGTGCTGCTGTGCTTCGTAGTATTGTGTGCTGCTGTGCTTAGTAGTAGTGTGTGTGCTGCTGTGCTTAGTAGTAGTGTGTGTGCTGCTGTGCTTAGTAGTAGTGTGTGCTGCTGTGCTTAGTAGTATGGTGTGCTGCTGTGCTTAGTAGTATTGTGTGCTGCTGTGCTTAGTAGTAGTGTGTGTGCTGCTGTGCTTAGTAGTATTTTGTGCTGCTGTGCTTAGTAGTATTGTGTGTGCTGCTGTGCTTAGTAGTATTGTGTGCTGCTGTGCTTAGTAGTAGTGTGTGTGCTGCTGTGCTTAGTAGTATTTTGTGTGCTGCTGTGCTTAGTAGTATTGTGTGTTCTGCTGTGCTTAGTAGTATTGTGTGCTGCTGTGCTTAGTAGTAGTGTGAGTGCTGCTGTGCTTAGTAGTAGTGTGTGTGCTGCTGTGCTTAGTAGTAGTGTGTGTGCTGCTGTGCTTAGTACTAGTGTGTGTGCTGCTGTGCTTAGTAGTATTGTGTGTGCTGCTGTGCTTAGTAGTATTGTGTGTGCTGATGTGCTTAGTAGTAGTGTGTGTGCTGCTGTGCTTAGTAGTAGTGTGTGTGCTGCTGTGCTTAGTAGTAGTGTGTGTGTTGCTGTGCTTAGTAATAGTGTGTGTGCTGCTGTGTTTAGTAGTATTGTGTTCTGCTGAGCTTAGTAGTATTGTGTGTGCTGCTGTGCTTAGTAGTATTGTGTGCTGCTGTGCTTAGAAGTATTGTGTGTGCTGCTGTGCTTAGTAGTATTGTGTGTGCTGCTGTGCTTAGTAGTATTGTGTGCTGCTGTGCTTAGTAGTAGTGTGTGTGCTGCTGTGCTTAGTAGTAGTGTGTGTGCTGCTGTGCTTAGTAGTATTGTGTGCTGTTGTGCTTAGTAGTATTGTGTGTGCTGCTGTGCTTAGTAGTATTGTGTGCTGCTGTGCTTAGTAGTATTGTGTGTGCTGCTGTGCTTAGTAGTAGTGTGTGTGCTGGTGTGCTTAGTAGTAGTGTGTGTGCTGCTGTGCTTAGTAGTATTGTGTGTGCTGCTGTGCTTAGTAGTATTGTGTGTGCTGCTGTGCTTAGTAGTAGTGTGTGTGCTGCTGTGCTTAGTAGTAGTGTGTGAGCTGCTGTGCTTAGTAGTAGTGTGTGTGCTGCTGTGCTTAGTAGTAGTGTGTGTGCTGCTTTGCTTAGTAGTACTGTGTGTGCTGCTGTGCTTAGTAGTACTGTGTGTGCTGCTGTGCTTAGTAGTATTGTGTGCTGCTGTGCTTAGTAGTATTGTGTGTGCTGCTGTGCTTAGTAGTATTGTGTGCTGCTGTGCTTAGTAGTAGTGTGTGTGCTGCTGTGCTTAGTAGTATTGTGTGTGCTGCTGTGCTTAGTAGTATTGTGTGTGCTGCTGTGCTTAGTAGTAGTGTGTGTGCTGCTGTGCTTAGTAGTAGTGTGTGTGCTGCTGTGCTTAGTAGTAGTGTCTGTGCTGCTGTGCTTAGTAGTAGTGTCTGTGCTGCTGTGCTTAGTAGTAGTGTCTGTGCTGCTGTGCTTAGTAGTAGTGTGTGTGCTGCTGTCCTTAGTAGTAGTGTGTGTGCTGCTGTGCTTAGTAGTATTGTGTGTGCTGCTGTGCTTAGTAGTAGTGTGTGTGCTGCTGTGCTTAGTAGTATTGTGTGTGCTGCTGTGCTTAGTAGTATTGTGTGTGCTGCTGTGCTTAGTAGTAGTGTGTGTGCTGCTGTGCTTAGTAGTATTGTGTATGCTGCTGTGCTTAGTAGTAGTGTGTGTGCTGCTGTGTTTAGTAGTATTGTGTGCTGCTATGCTTAGTAGTAGTGTGTGTTCTGCTGTGCTTAGTTGTAGTGTGTGTGCTGATGTGCTTAGTAGTATTGTGAGTGCTGCTGTGTTTAGTAGTAGTGTGTGTGCTGCTGTGCTTAGTAGTAGTGTGTGTGCTGCTGTGCTTAGTAGTATTGTGTGTGCTGCTGTGCTTAGTAGTATTGTGTGCTGCTGTGCTTAGTAGTAGTGTGTGTGCTGCTGTGCTTAGTAGTATTGTGTGCTGCTGTGCTTAGTAGTAGTGTGTGTGCTGCTGTGCTTAGTAGTAGTGTGTGTGCTGCTGTGCTTAGTAGTAGTGTGTGTGCTGCTGTGCTTAGTAGTAGTGTGTGTGCTGCTGTGCTTAGTAGTAGTGTGTGTGCTGCTGTGCTTAGTAGTAGTGTGTGCTGCTGTGCTTAGTAGTATTGTGTGTGCTGCTGTGCTTAGTAGTATTGTGTGCTGCTGTACTTAGTAGTATTGTGTGTGCTGCTGTGCTTAGTAGTATTGTGTGTGCTGCTGTGCTTAGTAGTATTGTGTGTGCTGCTGTGCTTAGTAGTATTGTGTGTGCTGCTGTGCTTAGTAGTATTGTGTGTGCTGCTGTGCTTAGTAGTATTATGTGTGCTGCTGTGCTTAGTAGTAGTGTGTGTGCTGCTGTGCTTAGTAGTATTGTGTGCTGCTGTGCTTAGTAGTATTGTGTGTGCTGCTGTGCTTAGTAGTAGTGTGTGTGCTGCTGTGCTTAGTAGTATTGTGTGTGCTGCTGTGCTTAGTAGTATTGTGTGTGCTGCTGTGCTTAGTAGTAGTGTGTGTGCTGCTGTGCTTAGTAGTATTGTGTATGCTGCTGTGCTTAGTAGTAGTGTGTGTGCTGCTGTGTTTAGTAGTATTGTGTGCTGCTATGCTTAGTAGTAGTGTGTGTTCTGCTGTGCTTAGTTGTAGTGTGTGTGCTGATGTGCTTAGTAGTATTGTGAGTGCTGCTGTGTTCAGTAGTAGTGTGTGTGCTGCTGTGCTTAGTAGTAGTGTGTGTGCTACTGAGCTTGTAGTATTGTGTGTGCTGCTGTGCTTAGTAGTAGTGTTTGTGCTGCTGTGCTTAGTAGTAGTGTGTGTGCTGCTGTGCTTAGTAGTATTGTGTGCTGCTGTGCTTAGAAGTATTGTGTGTGCTGCTGTGCTTAGTAGTATTGTGTGTGCTGCTGTGCTTAGTAGTATTGTGTGCTGCAGTGCTTAGTAGTAGTGTGTGTGCTGCTGTGCTTAGTAGTAGTATTGTGTGCTGCTGTGCTTAGTAGTATTGTGTGCTGCTGTGCTTAGTAGTAGTGTGTGTGCTGCTGTGCTTAGTAGTAGTGTGTGTGCTGCTGTGCTTAGTAGTAGTGTGTGCTGCTGTGCTTAGTAGTATGGTGTGCTGCTGTGCTTAGTAGTATGGTGTGCTGCTGTGCTTAGTAGTAGTGTGTGTGCTGCTGTGCTTAGTAGTAGTGTGTGTGCTGCTGTGCTTAGTAGTATTGTGTGCTGCTGTGCTTAGTAGTAGTGTGTGTGCTGCTGTGCTTAGTAGTATTTTGTGCTGCTGTGCTTAGTAGTATTGTGTGTGCTGCTGTGCTTAGTAGTATTGTGTGCTGCTGTGCTTAGCAGTAGTGTGTGTGCTGCTGTGCTTAGCAGTAGTGTGTGTGCTGCTGTGCTTAGTAGTAATGTGTGTGCTGCTGTATTTAGTAGTAGTGTGTGTGCTGCTGTGCTTAGTAGTAGTGTGTGTGCTGCTGTGCTTAGTAGTATTTTGTGTGCTGCTGTGCTTAGTAGTATTGTGTGTTCTGCTGTGCTTAGTAGTATTGTGTGCTGCTGTGCTTAGTAGTAGTGTGTGTGCTGCTGTGCTTAGTAGTAGTGTGTGTGCTGCTGTGCTTAGTAGTAGTGTGTGTGCTGCTGTGCTTAGTAGTATTCTGTGTGCTGCTGTGCTTAGTAGTATTGTGTGTTCTGCTGTGCTTAGTAGTATTGTGTGCTGCTGTGCTTAGTAGTAGTGTGAGTGCTGCTGTGCTTAGTAGTAGTGTGTGTGCTGCTGTGCTTAGTAGTAGTGTGTGTGCTGCTGTGCTTAGTACTAGTGTGTGTGCTGCTGTGCTTAGTAGTATTGTGTGTGCTGCTGTGCTTAGTAGTATTGTGTGTGCTGATGTGCTTAGTAGTAGTGTGTGTGCTGCTGTGCTTAGTAGTAGTGTGTGTGCTGCTGTGCTTAGTAGTAGTGTGTGTGTTGCTGTGCTTAGTAATAGTGTGTGTGCTGCTGTGTTTAGTAGTATTGTGTTCTGCTGAGCTTAGTAGTATTGTGTGTGCTGCTGTGCTTAGTAGTATTGTGTGCTGCTGTGCTTAGAAGTATTGTGTGTGCTGCTGTGCTTAGTAGTATTGTGTGTGCTGCTGTGCTTAGTAGTATTGTGTGCTGCTGTGCTTAGTAGTAGTGTGTGTGCTGCTGTGCTTAGTAGTAGTGTGTGTGCTGCTGTGCTTAGTAGTATTGTGTGCTGTTGTGCTTAATAGTATTGTGTGTGCTGCTGTGCTTAGTAGTATTGTGTGCTGCTGTGCTTAGTAGTATTGTGTGTGCTGCTGTGCTTAGTAGTAGTGTGTGTGCTGGTGTGCTTAGTAGTAGTGTGTGTGCTGCTGTGCTTAGTAGTATTGTGTGTGCTGCTGTGCTTAGTAGTATTGTGTGTGCTGCTGTGCTTAGTAGTAGTGTGTGTGCTGCTGTGCTTAGTAGTAGTGTGTGAGCTGCTGTGCTTAGTAGTAGTGTGTGTGCTGCTGTGCTTAGTAGTAGTGTGTGTGCTGCTTTGCTTAGTAGTACTGTGTGTGCTGCTGTGCTTAGTAGTACTGTGTGTGCTGCTGTGCTTAGTAGTATTGTGTGCTGCTGTGCTTAGTAGTATTGTGTGTGCTGCTGTGCTTAGTAGTATTGTGTGCTGCTGTGCTTAGTAGTAGTGTGTGTGCTGCTGTGCTTAGTAGTATTGTGTGTGCTGCTGTGCTTAGTAGTATTGTGTGTGCTGCTGTGCTTAGTAGTAGTGTGTGTGCTGCTGTGCTTAGTAGTAGTGTGTGTGCTGCTGTGCTTAGTAGTAGTGTGTGTGCTGCTGTGCTTAGTAGTAGTGTCTGTGCTGCTGTGCTTAGTAGTAGTGTCTGTGCTGCTGTGCTTAGTAGTAGTGTCTGTGCTGCTGTGCTTAGTAGTAGTGTGTGTGCTGCTGTCCTTAGTAGTAGTGTGTGTGCTGCTGTGCTTAGTAGTATTGTGTGTGCTGCTGTGCTTAGTAGTAGTGTGTGTGCTGCTGTGCTTAGTAGTATTGTGTGTGCTGCTGTGCTTAGTAGTATTGTGTGTGCTGCTGTGCTTAGTAGTAGTGTGTGTGCTGCTGTGCTTAGTAGTATTGTGTATGCTGCTGTGCTTAGTAGTAGTGTGTGTGCTGCTGTGTTTAGTAGTATTGTGTGCTGCTATGCTTAGTAGTAGTGTGTGTTCTGCTGTGCTTAGTTGTAGTGTGTGTGCTGATGTGCTTAGTAGTATTGTGAGTGCTGCTGTGCTTAGTAGTAGTGTGTGTGCTGCTGTGCTTAGTAGTAGTGTGTGTGCTGCTGTGCTTAGTAGTATTGTGTGTGCTGCTGTGCTTAGTAGTATTGTGTGCTGCTGTGCTTAGTAGTAGTGTGTGTGCTGCTGTGCTTAGTAGTATTGTGTGCTGCTGTGCTTAGTAGTAGTGTGTGTGCTGCTGTGCTTAGTAGTATTGTGTGTGCTGCTGTGCTTAGTAGTAGTGTGTGTGCTGCTGTGCTTAGTAGTAGTGTGTGTGCTGCTGTGCTTAGTAGTAGTGTGTGCTGCTGTGCTTAGTAGTATTGTGTGTGCTGCTGTGCTTAGTAGTATTGTGTGCTGCTGTACTTAGTAGTATTGTGTGTGCTGCTGTGCTTAGTAGTATTGTGTGTGCTGCTGTGCTTAGTAGTATTGTGTGTGCTGCTGTGCTTAGTAGTATTGTGTGTGCTGCTGTGCTTAGTAGTATTGTGTGTGCTGCTGTGCTTAGTAGTATTATGTGTGCTGCTGTGCTTAGTAGTAGTGTGTGTGCTGCTGTGCTTAGTAGTATTGTGTGCTGCTGTGCTTAGTAGTATTGTGTGCTGCTGTGCTTAGTAGTATTGTGTGTGCTGCTGTGCTTAGTAGTAGTGTTTGTGCTGCTGTGCTTAGTAGTAGTGTGTGTGCTGCTGTGCTTAGTAGTATTGTGTGCTGCTGTGCTTAGAAGTATTGTGTGTGCTGCTGTGCTTAGTAGTATTGTGTGTGCTGCTGTGCTTAGTAGTATTGTGTGCTGCAGTGCTTAGTAGTAGTGTGTGTGCTGCTGTGCTTAGTAGTAGTATTGTGTGCTGCTGTGCTTAGTAGTATTGTGTGCTGCTGTGCTTAGTAGTAGTGTGTGTGCTGCTGTGCTTAGTAGTAGTGTGTGTGCTGCTGTGCTTAGTAGTAGTGTGTGCTGCTGTGCTTAGTAGTATGGTGTGCTGCTGTGCTTAGTAGTATGGTGTGCTGCTGTGCTTAGTAGTAGTGTGTGTGCTGCTGTGCTTAGTAGTAGTGTGTGTGCTGCTGTGCTTAGTAGTATTGTGTGCTGCTGTGCTTAGTAGTAGTGTGTGTGCTGCTTTGCTTAGTAGTACTGTGTGTGCTGCTGTGCTTAGTAGTACTGTGTGTGCTGCTGTGCTTAGTAGTATTGTGTGCTGCTGTGCTTAGTAGTATTGTGTGTGCTGCTGTGCTTAGTAGTATTGTGTGCTGCTGTGCTTAGTAGTAGTGTGTGTGCTGCTGTGCTTAGTAGTATTGTGTGTGCTGCTGTGCTTAGTAGTATTGTGTGTGCTGCTGTGCTTAGTAGTAGTGTGTGTGCTGCTGTGCTTAGTAGTAGTGTGTGTGCTGCTGTGCTTAGTAGTAGTGTCTGTGCTGCTGTGCTTAGTAGTAGTGTCTGTGCTGCTGTGCTTAGTAGTAGTGTCTGTGCTGCTGTGCTTAGTAGTAGTGTGTGTGCTGCTGTCCTTAGTAGTAGTGTGTGTGCTGCTGTGCTTAGTAGTATTGTGTGTGCTGCTGTGCTTAGTAGTAGTGTGTGTGCTGCTGTGCTTAGTAGTATTGTGTGTGCTGCTGTGCTTAGTAGTATTGTGTGTGCTGCTGTGCTTAGTAGTAGTGTGTGTGCTGCTGTGCTTAGTAGTATTGTGTATGCTGCTGTGCTTAGTAGTAGTGTGTGTGCTGCTGTGTTTAGTAGTATTGTGTGCTGCTATGCTTAGTAGTAGTGTGTGTTCTGCTGTGCTTAGTTGTAGTGTGTGTGCTGATGTGCTTAGTAGTATTGTGAGTGCTGCTGTGCTTAGTAGTAGTGTGTGTGCTGCTGTGCTTAGTAGTACTGTGTGTGCTGCTGTGCTTAGTAGTATTGTGTGTGCTGCTGTGCTTAGTAGTATTGGGTGCTGCTGTGCTTAGTAGTAGTGTGTGTGCTGCTGTGCTTAGTAGTATTTTGTGCTGCTGTGCTTAGTAGTAGTGTGTGTGCTGCTGTGCTTAGTAGTATTGTGTGTGCTGCTGTGCTTAGTAGTAGTATTGTGTGCTGCTGTGCTTAGTAGTAGTGTGTGTGCTGCTGTGCTTAGTAGTAGTGTGTGCTGCTGTGCTTAGTAGTATTGTGTGTGCTGCTGTGCTTAGTAGTATTGTGTGCTGCTGTGCTTAGTAGTATTGTGTGTGCTGCTGTGCTTAGTAGTATTGTGTGTGCTGCTGTGCTTAGTAGTATTGTGTGTGCTGCTGTGCTTAGTAGTATTGTGTGTGCTGCTGTGCTTAGTAGTATTATGTGTGCTGCTGTGCTTAGTAGCAGTGTGTGTGCTGCTGTGCTTAGTAGTATTGTGTGCTGCTGTGCTTAGTAGTATTGTGTGTGCTACTGAGCTTGTAGTATTGTGTGTGCTGCTGTGCTTAGTAGTAGTGTTTGTGCTGCTGTGCTTAGTAGTAGTGTGTGTGCTGCTGTGCTTAGTAGTATTGTGTGCTGCTGTGCTTAGAAGTATTGTGTGTGCTGCTGTGCTTAGTAGTATTGTGTGTGCTGCTGTGCTTAGTAGTATTGTGTGCTGCAGTGCTTAGTAGTAGTGTGTGTGCTGCTGTGCTTAGTAGTAGTATTGTGTGCTGCTGTGCTTAGTAGTATTGTGTGCTGCTGTGCTTAGTAGTAGTGTGTGTGCTGCTGTGCTTAGTAGTAGTGTGTGTGCTGCTGTGCTTAGTAGTAGTGTGTGCTGCTGTGCTTAGTAGTATGGTGTGCTGCTGTGCTTAGTAGTATGGTGTGCTGCTGTGCTTAGTAGTAGTGTGTGTGCTGCTGTGCTTAGTAGTAGTGTGTGTGCTGCTGTGCTTAGTAGTATTGTGTGCTGCTGTGCTTAGTAGTAGTGTGTGTGCTGCTGAGCTTAGTAGTATTTTGTGCTGCTGTGCTTAGTAGTATTGTGTGTGCTGCTGTGCTTAGTAGTATTGTGTGCTGCTGTGCTTAGCAGTAGTGTGTGTGCTGCTGTGCTTAGCAGTAGTGTGTGTGCTGCTGTGCTTAGTAGTAATGTGTGTGCTGCTGTGCTTAGTAGTAGTGTGTGTGCTGCTGTGCTTAGTAGTAGTGTGTGTGCTGCTGTGCTTAGTAGTATTTTGTGTGCTGCTGTGCTTAGTAGTATTGTGTGTTCTGCTGTGCTTAGTAGTATTGTGTGCTGCTGTGCTTAGTAGTAGTGTGTGTGCTGCTGTGCATAGTAGTAGTGTGTGTGCTGCTGTGCTTAGTAGTAGTGTGTGTGCTGCTGTGCTTAGTAGTATTGTGTGTGCTGCTGTGCTTAGTAGTATTGTGTGTGCTGATGTGCTTAGTAGTAGTGTGTGTGCTGCTGTGCTTAGTAGTAGTGTGTGTGCTGCTGTGCTTAGTAGTAGTGTGTGTGTTGCTGTGCTTAGTAATAGTGTGTGTGCTGCTGTGTTTAGTAGTATTGTGTTCTGCTGAGCTTAGTAGTATTGTGTGTGCTGCTGTGCTTAGTAGTATTGTGTGCTGCTGTGCTTAGAAGTATTGTGTGTGCTGCTGTGCTTAGTAGTATTGTGTGTGCTGCTGTGCTTAGTAGTATTGTGTGCTGCTGTGCTTAGTAGTAATGTGTGTGCTGCTGTGCTTAGTAGTAGTGTGTGTGCTGCTGTGCTTAGTAGTATTGTGTGCTGTTGTGCTTAGTAGTATTGTGTGTGCTGCTGTGCTTAGTAGTATTGTGTGCTGCTGTGCTTAGTAGTATTGTGTGTGCTGCTGTGCTTAGTAGTAGTGTGTGTGCTGGTGTGCTTAGTAGTAGTGTGTGTGCTGCTGTGCTTAGTAGTATTGTGTGTGCTGCTGTGCTTAGTAGTATTGTGTGTGCTGCTGTGCTTAGTAGTAGTGTGTGTGCTGCTGTGCTTAGTAGTAGTGTGTGAGCTGCTGTGCTTAGTAGTAGTGTGTGTGCTGCTGTGCTTAGTAGTAGTGTGTGTGCTGCTTTGCTTAGTAGTACTGTGTGTGCTGCTGTGCTTAGTAGTAGTGTGTGTGCTGCTGTGCTTAGTAGTATTGTGTGCTGCTGTGCTTAGTAGTATTGTGTGTGCTGCTGTGCTTAGTAGTATTGTGTGCTGCTGTGCTTAGTAGTAGTGTGTGTGCTGCTGTGCTTAGTAGTATTGTGTGTGCTGCTGTGCTTAGTAGTTTTGTGTGTGCTGCTGTGCTTAGTAGTAGTGTGTGTGCTGCTGTGCTTAGTAGTAGTGTGTGTGCTGCTGTGCTTAGTAGTAGTGTGTGTGCTGCTGTGCTTAGTAGTAGTGTCTGTGCTGCTGTGCTTAGTAGTAGTGTCTGTGCTGCTGTGCTTAGTAGTAGTGTCTGTGCTGCTGTGCTTAGTAGTAGTGTGTGTGCTGCTGTCCTTAGTAGTAGTGTGTGTGCTGCTGTCCTTAGTAGTATTGTGTGTGCTGCTGTGCTTAGTAGTAGTGTGTGTGCTGCTGTGCTTAGTAGTATTGTGTGTGCTGCTGTGCTTAGTAGTATTGTGTGTGCTGCTGTGCTTAGTAGTAGTGTGTGTGCTGCTGTGCTTAGTAGTATTGTGTATGCTGCTGT
This sequence comes from Phyllobates terribilis, assembly GCF_046119375.1. Lineage (NCBI taxonomy): Eukaryota > Metazoa > Chordata > Amphibia > Anura > Dendrobatidae > Phyllobates > Phyllobates terribilis. The sequence goes on along the minus strand of NW_027362763.1, from coordinate 518,482,984 downwards.
GCTTAGTAGTAGTGTGTGCTGCTGTGCTTAGTAGTAGTGTGTGTGCTGCTGTGTTTAGTAGTATTGTGTGCTGCTATGCTTAGTAGTAGTGTGTGTTCTGCTGTGCTTAGTTGTAGTGTGTGTGCTGATGTGCTTAGTAGTATTGTGAGTGCTGCTGTGCTTAGTAGTAGTGTGTGTGCTGCTGTGCTTAGTAGTAGTGTGTGTGCTGCTGTGCTTAGTAGTATTGTGTGTGCTGCTGTGCTTAGTAGTATTGTGTGCTGCTGTGCTTAGTAGTAGTGTGTGTGCTGCTGTGCTTAGTAGTATTGTGTGCTGCTGTGCTTAGTAGTAGTGTGTGTGCTGCTGTGCTTAGTAGTATTGTGTGTGCTGCTGTGCTTAGTAGTAGTGTGTGTGCTGCTGTGCTTAGTAGTAGTGTGTGTGCTGCTGTGCTTAGTAGTAGTGTGTGCTGCTGTGCTTAGTAGTATTGTGTGTGCTGCTGTGCTTAGTAGTATTGTGTGCTGCTGTACTTAGTAGTATTGTGTGTGCTGCTGTGCTTAGTAGTATTGTGTGTGCTGCTGTGCTTAGTAGTATTGTGTGTGCTGCTGTGCTTAGTAGTATTGTGTGTGCTGCTGTGCTTAGTAGTATTGTGTGTGCTGCTGTGCTTAGTAGTATTATGTGTGCTGCTGTGCTTAGTAGTAGTGTGTGTGCTGCTGTGCTTAGTAGTATTGTGTGCTGCTGTGCTTAGTAGTATTGTGTGTGCTACTGAGCTTGTAGTATTGTGTGTGCTGCTGTGCTTAGTAGTAGTGTTTGTGCTGCTGTGCTTAGTAGTAGTGTATGTGCTGCTGTGCTTAGTAGTAGTGTGTGTGCTGCTGTGCTTAGTAGTGTGTGTGCTGCTGTGCTAAGTAGTAGTGTGTGTGCTGCTGTGCTTAGTAGTAGTGTGTGTGCTGCTGTGCTTAGTAGTATTGTGTGTGCTGCTGTGCTTAGTAGTAGTGTGTGTGCTGCTGTGCTTAGTATTATTGTGTGCTGCTGTGCTTAGTAGTATTGTGTGTGCTGCTGTGCTTAGTAGTAGTGTGTGTGCTGCTGTGCGTAGTAGTAGTGTGTGTGCTGCTGTGCTTAGTAGTAGTGTGTGTTCTGCTGTGCTTAGTAGTATTGTGTGTGCTGCTGTGCTTAGTAGTATTGTATGTGTGCTGCTGTGCTTAGTAGTAGTGTGCGTGCTGCTGTGCTTAGTAGTAGTGTGCGTGCTGCTGTGCTTAGTAGTAGTGTGTGTGCTGCTGTGCTTAGTAGTATTGTGTGCTGCTGTGCTTAGTATTATTGTGTGTGCTGCTGTGCTTAGTAGTGTGTGTGCTGCTTTGCTTAGTAGTAGTGTGTGTGCTGCTGTGCTTAGTAGTAGTGTGTGCTGCTGTGCTAAGTAGTAGTGTGTGTGCTGCTGTGCTTTATAGTAGTGTGTGTGCTGCTGTGCTTAGTAGTGTGTGTGCTGCTGTGCTAAGTAGTAGTGTGTGTGCTGCTGTGCTTAGTAGTATTGTGTATGTGCTGCTGTGCTTAGTAGTAGTGTGTGTGCTGCTGTGCTTAGTAGTATTGTGTGTGCTGCTGTGCTTAGTAGTAGTGTGTGTGTTGCTGTGCTTAGTAGTATTGTGTGTGCTGCTGTGCTTAGTAGTAGTGTGTGTGCTGCTGTGCTTAGTAGTAGTGTGTGTGCTGCTGTGCTAAGTAGTAGTGTGTGTGCTGCTGTGCTTTGTAGTAGTGTGTGTGCTGCTGTGCTTAGTAGTAGTGTGTGTGCTGCTGTGCTTAGTAGTAGTGTGTGTGCTGCTGTGCTTAGTAGTAGTGTGTGTGCTGCTGTGCTTAGTAGTAGTGTGTGTGCTGCTGTGCTTAGTAGTAGTGTGTGTGCTGCTGTGCTTAGTAGTATTGTGTGTGTGCTGCTGTGCTTAGTAGTATTGTGTGTGTGCTGCTGTGCTTAGTAGTAGTGTGTGTGCTGCTGTGCTTAGTAGTAGTGTGTGTGCTGCTGTGCTTAGTAGTAGTGTGTGTGCTGCTGTGCTTAGTAGTATTGTGTGTGCTGCTGTGCTTAGTAGTATTGTGTGCTGCTGTGCTTAGTAGTAGTGTGTGTGCTGCTGTGCTTAGTAGTATTGTGTGCTGCTGTGCTTAGTAGTAGTGTGTGTGCTGCTGTGCTTAGTAGTATTGTTTGTGCTGCTGTGCTTAGTAGTAGTGTGTGTGCTGCTGTGCTTAGTAGTAGTGTGTGTGCTGCTGTGCTTAGTAGTAGTGTGTGCTGCTGTGCTTAATAGTATTGTGTGTGCTGCTGTGCTTAGTAGTATTGTGTGCTGCTGTACTTAGTAGTATTGTGTGTGCTGCTGTGCTTAGTAGTATTGTGTGTGCTGCTGTGCTTAGTAGTATTGTGTGTGCTGCTGTGCTTAGTAGTATTGTGTGTGCTGCTGTGCTTAGTAGTATTGTGTGTGCTGCTGTGCTTAGTAGTATTGTGTGTGCTGCTGTGCTTAGTAGTAGTGTGTGTGCTGCTGTGCTTAGTAGTATTGTGTGCTGCTGTGCTTAGTAGTATTGTGTGTGCTACTGAGCTTGTAGTATTGTGTGTGCTGCTGTGCTTAGTAGTAGTGTTTGTGCTGCTGTGCTTAGTAGTAGTGTATGTGCTGCTGTGCTTAGTAGTAGTGTGTGTGCTGCTGTGCTTAGTAGTGTGTGTGCTGCTGTGCTAAGTAGTAGTGTGTGTGCTGCTGTGCTTAGTAGTAGTGTGTGTGCTGCTGTGCTTAGTAGTATTGTGTGTGCTGCTGTGCTTAGTAGTAGTGTGTGTGCTGCTGTGCTTAGTATTATTGTATGCTGCTGTGCTTAGTAGTATTGTGTGTGCTGCTGTGCTTAGTAGTAGTGTGTGTGCTGCTGTGCGTAGTAGTAGTGTGTGTGCTGCTGTGCTTAGTAGTAGTGTGTGTTCTGCTGTGCTTAGTAGTATTGTGTGTGCTGCTGTGCTTAGTAGTATTGTATGTGTGCTGCTGTGCTTACTAGCAGTGTGCGTGCTGCTGTGCTTAGTAGTAGTGTGCGTGCTGCTGTGCTTAGTAGTAGTGTGTGTGCTGCTGTGCTTAGTAGTATTGTGTGCTGCTGTGCTTAGTAGTATTGTGTGTGCTGCTGTGCTTAGTAGTGTGTGTGCTGCTTTGCTTAGTAGTAGTGTGTGTGCTGCTGTGCTTAGTAGTAGTGTGTGCTGCTGTGCTAAGTAGTAGTGTGTGTGCTGCTGTGCTTTATAGTAGTGTGTGTGCTGCTGTGCTTAGTAGTGTGTGTGCTGCTGTGCTAAGTAGTAGTGTGTGTGCTGCTGTGCTTAGTAGTATTGTGTATGTGCTGCTGTGCTTAGTAGTAGTGTGTGTGCTGCTGTGCTTAGTAGTATTGTGTGTGCTGCTGTGCTTAGTAGTAGTGTGTGTGTTGCTGTGCTTAGTAGTATTGTGTGTGCTGCTGTGCTTAGTAGTAGTGTGTGTGCTGCTGTGCTTAGTAGTAGTGTGTGTGCTGCTGTGCTAAGTAGTAGTGTGTGTGCTGCTGTGCTTTGTAGTAGTGTGTGTGCTGCTGTGCTTAGTAGTAGTGTGTGTGCTGCTGTGCTTAGTAGTAGTGTGTGTGCTGCTGTGCTTAGTAGTAGTGTGTGTGCTGCTGTGCTTAGTAGTAGTGTGTGTGCTGCTGTGCTTAGTAGTAGTGTGTGTGCTGCTGTGCTTAGTAGTATTGTGTGTGTGCTGCTGTGCTTAGTAGTAGTGTGTGTGCTGCTGTGCTTAGTAGTAGTGTGTGTGCTGCTGTGCTTAGTAGTAGTGTGTGTGCTGCTGTGCTTAGTAGTATTGTGTGTGCTGCTGTGCTTAGTAGTAGTATGTGTGCTGCTGTGCTTAGTAGTAGAGTGTGTGCTGCTGTGCTTAGTAGTAGTGTGTGTGCTGCTGTGCTTAGTAGTAGTGTGTGTGCTGCTGTGCTTAGTAGTCGTGTGTGTGCTGCTGTGCTTAGTAGTATTGTGTGTGTGCTGCTGTGCTTAGTAGTAGTATTGTGTGCTGCTGTGCTTAGTAGTAGTATTGTGTGCTGCTGTGGTTAGTAGTATTGTGTGTGCTGCTGTGCTTAGTAGTAGTGTGTGTGCTGCTGTGCTTAGTAGTAGTGTGTGTGCTGCTGTGCTTAGTAGTAGTGTATGTGCTGCTGTGCTTAGTAGTAGTGTGTGTGCTGCTGTGCTTAGTAGTAGTGTGTGTGCTGCTGTGCTTAGTAGTATTGTGTGTGCTGCTGTGCTTAGTAGTAGTGTGTGTGCTGCTGTGCTTAGTAGTAGTGTGTGCTGCTGTGCTTAGTAGCAGTGTGTGTGCTGCTGTGCTTAGTAGCAGTGTGTGTGCTGCTGTGCTTAGTAGTAGTGTGTGTGCTGCTGTGCTTAGTAGTAGTGTGTGTGCTGCTGTGCTTAGTAGTAGTGTGTGTGCTGCTGTGCTTAGTAGTATTGTGTGCTGCTGTGCTTAGTAGTATTGTGTGCTGCTGTGCTTAGTAGTAGTGTGTGTGCTGCTGTGCTTAGTAGTAGTGTGTGTGCTGCTGTGCTTAGTAGTAGTGTGTGTGCTGCTGTGCTTAGTAGTAGTGTGTGTGCTGCTGTGCTTAGTAGTATTGTGTGCTGCTGTGCTTAGTAGTAGTGTGTGTGCTGCTGTGCTTAGTAGTAGTGTGTGTGCTGCTGTGCTTAGTAGTAGTGTGTGTGCTGCTGTGCTTAGTAGTAGTGTATGTGCTGCAGTGCTTAGTAGTAGTGTGTGCTGCTGTGCTTAGTAGTAGTGTGTGTGCTGCTGTGCTTAGTAGTATTGTGTGCTGCTGTGCTTAGTAGTAGTGTGTGTGCTGCTGTGCTTAGTAGTATTGTGTGCTGCTGTGCTTAGTAGTAGTGTGTGTGCTGCTGTGCTTAGTAGTAGTGTGTGTGCTGCTGTGCTTAGTAGTAGTGTGTGTGCTGCTGTGCTTAGTAGTAGTGTGTGTGCTGCTGTGCTTAGTAGTAGTGTGTGTTCTGCTGTGCTTAGTAGTAGTGTGTGTGCTGCTGTGCTTAGTAGTAGTGTGTGTGCTGCTGTGCTTAGTAGTAGTGTGTGTGCTGCTGTGCTTAGTAGTAGTGTGCGTGCTGCTGTGCTTAGTAGTAGTGTGCGTGCTGCTGTGCTTAGTAGTAGTGTGTGTGCTGCTGTGCTTAGTAGTAGTGTGTGTGCTGCTGTGCTTAGTAGTATTGTGTGTGCTGCTGTGCTTAGTGGTAGTGTGTGTGCTGCTGTGCTTAGTAGTAGTGTGTGTGCTGCTGTGCTTAGTAGTAGTGTGTGTGCTGCTGTGCTTAGTAGTAGTGTGTGTGCTGCTGTGCTTAGTAGTAGTGTGTGTGCTGCTGTGCTTAGTAGTAGTGTGTGTGCTGCTGTTCTTAGTAGTATTGTGTGCTGCTGTTCTTAGTAGTATTGTGTGTGCTGCTGTGCTTTGTAGTATTGCGTGTGCTGCTGTGCTTAGTAGTAGTGTGTGTGCTGCTGTGCTTAGTAGTAGTGTGTGTGCTGCTGTGCTTAGTAGTATTGTGTGCTGCTGTGCTTAGTAGTATTGTGTGTGCTGCTGTGCTTAGTAGTGTGTGTGCTGCTTTGCTTAGTAGTAGTGTGTGTGCTGCTGTGCTTAGTAGTAGTGTGTGTGCTGCTGTGCTAAGTAGTAGTGTGTGTGCTGCTGTGCTTTATAGTAGTGTGTGTGCTGCTGAGCTTAGTAGTGTGTGTGCTGCTGTGATTTGTAGTAGTGTGTGTGCTGCTGTGCTTAGTAGTAGTGTGTGTGCTGCTGTGCTAAGTAGTAGTGTGTTTGCTGCTGTGCTTAGTAGTAGTGTGTGTGCTGCTGTGCTTAGTAGTAGTGTGTGTGCTGCTGTGCTTAGTAGTATTGTGTGTGCTGCTGTGCTTAGTAGTCTTGTGTGTGCTGCTGTGCTTAGTAGTATTGTGTGTGTGCTGCTGTGCTTAGTAGTAGTATTGTGTGCTGCTGTGGTTAGTATTGTGTGTGCTGCTGTGCTTAGTAGTAGTGTGTGTGCTGCTGTGCTTAGTAGTAGTGTGTGTGCTGCTGTGCTTAGTAGTATTGTGTGCTGCTGTGCTTAGTAGTAGTGTGTGTGCTGCTGTGCTTAGTAGTATTGTGTGTGCTGCTGTGCTTAGTAGTAGTGTGTGTGCTGCTGTGCTTAGTAGTATTGTGTGTGCTGCTGTGCTTAGTAGTAGTGTGTGTGCTGCTGTGCTTAGTAGTAGTGTGTGCTGCTGTGCTTAGTAGTAGTGTGTGTGCTGCTGTGCTTAGTAGCAGTGTGTGTGCTGCTGTGCTTAGTAGTATTGTGTGCTGCTGTGCTTAGTAGTAGTGTGTGTGCTGCTGTGCTTAGTAGTAGTGTGTGTGCTGCTGTGCTTAGTAGCAGTGTGTGTGCTGCAGTGCTTAGTAGTAGTGTGTGCTGCTGTGCTTAGTAGTAGTGTGTGTGCTGCTGTGCTTAGTAGTATTGTGTGCTGCTGTGCTTAGTAGTAGTGTGTGTGCTGCTGTGCTTAGTAGTATTGTGTGCTGCTGTGCTTAGTAGTAGTGTGTGTGCTGCTGAGCTTAGTAGTAGTGTGTGTGCTGCTGTGCTTAGTAGTAGTGTGTGTGCTGCTGTGCTTAGTAGTAGTGTGTGTGCTGCTGTGCTTAGTAGTAGTGTGTGTGCTGCTGTGCTTAGTAGTAGTGTGTGTGCTGCTGTGCTTAGTAGTAGTGTGTGTGCTGCTGTGCTTAGTAGTAGTGTGTGTGCTGCTGTGCTTAGTAGTAGTGTGCGTGTTGCTGTGCTTAGTAGTAGTGTGCGTGCTGCTGTGCTTAGTAGTAGTGTGCGTGCTGCTGTGCTTAGTAGTATTGTGCGTGCTGCTGTGCTTAGTAGTAGTGTGTGTGCTGCTGTGCTTAGTAGTAGTGTGTGTGCTGCTGTGCTTAGTAGTAGTGTGTGTGCTGCTGTGCTTAGTAGTATTGTGTGTGTGCTGCTGTGCTTAGTAGTATTGTGTGTGTGCTGCTGTGCTTAGTAGTAGTGTGTGTGCTGCTGTGCTTAGTAGTAGTGTGTGTGCTGCTGTGCTTAGTAGTAGTGTGTGTGCTGCTGTGCTTAGTAGTAGTGTGTGTGCTGCTGTGCTTAGTAGTAGTGTTTGTGCTGCTGTGCTTAGTAGTAGTGTGCATGTTGCTGTGCTTAGTAGTAGTGTGCGTGCTGCTGTGCTTAGTAGTAGTGTGCGTGCTGCTGTGCTTAGTAGTAGTGTGCGTGCTGCTGTGCTTAGTAGAAGTGTGCGTGCTGCTGTGCTTAGTAGTAGTGTGCGTGCTGCTGTGCTTAGTAGTAGTGTGTGTGCTGCTGTGCTTAGTAGTAGTGTGTGTGCTGCTGTGCTTAGTAGTATTGTGTGTGCTGCTGTGCTTAGTAGTATTGTGTGTGCTGCTGTGCTTAGTAGTATTGTATGTGTGCTGCTGTGCTTAGTAGTATTGTGTGTGTGCTGCTGTGCTTAGTAGTAGTGTGTGTGCTGCTGTGCTTAGTAGTAGTGTGTGTGCTGCTGTGCTTAGTAGTAGTGTGTGTGCTGCTGTGCTTAGTAGTATTGTGTGTGCTGCTGTGCTTAGTAGTAGTGTGTGTGCTGCTGTGCTTAGTAGTAGTGTGTGTGCTGCTGTGCTTAGTAGTAGTGTGTGTGCTGCTGTGCTTAGTAGTAGTGTGTGTGCTGCTGTGCTTAGTAGTAGTGTGTGTGCTGCTGTGCTTAGTAGTAGTGTGTGTGCTGCTGTGCTTAGTAGTATTGTGTGTGCTGCTGTGCTTAGTAGTAGTGTGTGTGCTGCTGTGCTTAGTAGTATTGTGTGTGCTGCTGTGCTTAGTAGTAGTGTGTGTGTGCTGCTGTGCTTAGTAGTAGTGTGTGTGCTGCTGTGCTTAGTAGTAGTGTGTGTGCTTCTGTGCTTAGTAGTAGTGTGTGTGCTGCTGTGCTTAGTAGTAGTGTGTGTGCTGCTGTGCTTAGTAGCAGTGTGTGTGCTGCTGTGCTTAGTAGTAGTGTGTGTGCTGCTGTGCTTAGTAGTATGTGTGCTGCTGTGCTTAGTAGTAGTGTGTGTGCTGCTGTGCTTAGTAGTATTGTGTGCTGCTGTGCTTAGTAGTAGTGTGTGTGCTGCTGTGCTTAGTAGTAGTGTGTGTGCTGCTGTGCTTAGTAGTAGTGTGTGTGCTGCTGTGCCTAGTAGTAGTGTGTGTGCTGCTGTGCTTAGTAGTAGTGTGTGTGCTGCTGTGCTTAGTAGTAGTGTGTGTGCTGCTGTGCTTAGTAGTAGTGTGTGTGCTGCTGTGCTTAGTAGTAGTGTGTGTGCTGCTGTGCTTAGTAGTAGTGTGTGTGCTGCTGTGCTTAGTAGTAGTGTGTGTGCTGCTGTGCTTAGTAGTAGTGTGTGTGCTGCTGTGCTTAGTAGTATTGTGTGCTGCTGTGCTTAGTAGTAGTGTGTGTGCTGCTGTGCTTAGTAGTATTGTGTGCTGCTGTGCGTAGTAGTAGTGTGTGTGCTGCTGTGCTTAGTAGTAGTGTGTGTGCTGCTGTGCTTAGTAGTAGTGTGTGTGCTGCTGTGCTTAGTAGTAGTGTGTGTGCTGCTGTGCTTAGTAGTAGTGTGTGCGCTGCTGTGCTTAGTAGTAGTGTGTGTGCTGCTGTGCTTAGTAGTAGTGTGTGTGCTGCTGTGCTTAGTAGTAGTGTGTGTGCTGCTGTGCTTAGTAGTAGTGTGTGTGCTGCTGTGCTTAGTAGTAGTGTGTGTGCTGCTGTGCTTAGTAGTAGTGTGTGTGCTGCTGTGCTTAGTAGTATTGTGTGTGCTGCTGTGCTTAGTAGTAGTGTGTGCTGCTGTGCTTAGTAGTAGTGTGTGTGCTGCTGTGCTTAGTAGTAGTGTGTGTGCTGCTGTGCTTAGTAGTAGTGTGTGTGCTGCTGTGCTTAGTAGTAGTGTGTGTGCTGCTGTGCTTAGTAGTAGTGTGTGTGCTGCTGTGCTTAGTAGTAGTGTGTGTGTGCTGCTGTGCTTAGTAGTAGTGTGTGTGCTGCTGTGCTTAGTAGTAGTGTGTGTGCTGCTGTGCTTAGTAGTAGTGTGTGTGCTGCTGTGCTTAGTAGTAGTGTGTGTGTGCTGCTGTGCTTAGTAGTAGTGTGTGTGCTGCTGTGCTTAGTAGTAGTGTGTGTGCTGCTGTGCTTAGTAGTAGTGTGTGTGCTGCTGTGCTTAGTAGTAGTGTGTGTATGCTGCTGTGCTTAGTAGCAGTGTGTGTGCTGCTGTGCTTAGTAGTAGTGTGCGTGCTGCTGTGCTTAGTAGTAGTGTGTGTGCTGCTGTGCTGAGTAGTAGTGTGTGTGCTGCTGTGCTTAGTAGTAGTGTGTGTGCTGCTGTGCTTAGTAGTATTGTGTGCTGCTGTGCTTATTAGTAGTGTGTGTACTGCTGTGCTTAGTAGTAGTGTGTGTGCTGCTATGGTTAGTAGTAGTGTGTGTGCTGCTGTGCTTAGTAGTAGTGTGTGTGCTGCTGTGCTTAGTAGTAGTGTATGTGCTGCTGTGCTTAGTAGTATTGTGTGTGCTGCTGTGCTTAGTAGTCGTGTGTGTGCTGCTGTGCTTAGTAGTATTGTGTGTGCTGCTGTGCTTAGTAGTAGTGTGTGTGCTGCTGTGCTTAGTAGTAGTGTGTGTGCTGCAGTGCTTAGTAGTAGTGTGTCTGCTGCTGTGCTTAGTAGTAGTGTGTGTGCTGCTGTGCTTAGTAGTAGTGTGTGTGCTGCTGTGCTTAGTAGTATTATGTGCTGCTGTGCTTAGTAGTATTGCGTGTGCTGCTGTGCTTAGTAGTATTGCGTGTGCTGCTGTGCTTAGTAGTAGTGTGTGTGCTGCTGTGCTTAGTAGTAATGTGTGTGCTGCTGTGCTTAGTAGTAGTGTGTGTGCTGCTGTGCTTAGTAGTAGTGTGTGTGCTGCTGTGCTTAGTAGTAGTTTGTGTGCTGCTGTGCTTAGTAGTAGTGTGTGTGCTGCTGTGCTTAGTAGTAGTGTGTGTGCTGCTGTGCTTAGTAGTAGTGTGTGTGCTGCTGTGCTAAGTAGTAGTGTGTGTGCTGCTGTGCTTTGTAGTAGTGTGTGTGCTGCTGTGTTTAGTAGTAGTGTGTGTGCTGCTGTGCTTAGTAGTAGTGTGTTTGCTGCTGTGCTTAGTAGTAGTGTGTGTGCTGCTGTGCTTAGTAGTAGTGTGTGTGCTGCTGTGCTTAGTAGTATTGTGTGTGTGCTGCTGTGCTTAGTAGTAGTGTGTGTGCTGCTGTGCTTAGTAGTAGTGTGTGTGCTGCTGTGCTTAGTAGTAGTGTGTGTGCTGCTGTGCTTAGTGGTAGTGTGTGTGCTGCTGTGCTTAGTAGTAGTCTGTGTGCTGCTGTGCTTAGTAGTAGTGTGTGTGCTGCTGTGCTAAGTAGTAGTGTGTGTGCTGCTGTGCTTAGTAGTAGTGTGTGTGCTGCTGTGCTTAGTAGTAGTGTGTGTGCTGCTGTGCTTAGTAGTAGTGTGTGTGCTGCTGTGCTTAGTAGTAGTGTGTGTGCTGCTGTGCTTAGTAGTATTGTGTGCTGCTGTGCTTAGTAGTATTGTGTGTGTGCTGCTGTGCTTAGTAGTAGTGTGTGTGCTGCTGTGCTTAGTAGTAGTGTGTGTGCTGCTGTGCTTAGTAGTAGTGTGTGTGCTGCTGTGCTTAGTAGTAGTGTGTGTGCTGCTGTGCTTAGTAGTATTGTGTGTGCTGCTGTGCTTAGTAGTAGTGTGTGTGCTGCTGTGCTTAGTAGTCGTGTGTGTGCTGCTGTGCTTAGTAGTCGTGTGTGTGCTGCTGTGCTTAGTAGTCGTGTGTGTGCTGCTGTGCTTAGTAGTATTGTGTGTGTGCTGCTGTGCTTAGTAGTAGTATTGTGTGCTGCTGTGCTTAGTAGTATTGTGTGTGCTGCTGTGCTTAGTAGTATTGTGTGTGCTGCTGTGCTTCGTAGTAGTGTTTGTGCTGCTGTGCTTAGTAGTAGTGTGTGTGCTGCTGTGCTTAGTAGTAGTGTGTGTGCTGCTGTGCTTAGTAGTATTGTGTGTGCTGCTGTGCTTAGTAGTATTGTGTGTGCTGCTGTGCTTAGTAGTAGTGTGTGTGCTGCTGTGCTTAGTAGTAGTGTGTGTGCTGCTGTGCTTAGTAGCAGTGTGTGTGCAGCTGTGCTTAGTAGTAGTGTGTGTGCTGCTGTGCTTAGTAGTAGTGTGTGTGCTGCTGTGCTTAGTAATAGTGTGTGTGCTGCTGTGCTTAGTAGTATTGTGTGCTGCTGTGCTTAGTAGTAGTGTGTGTGCTGCTGTGCTTAGTAGTAATGTGTGTGCTGCTGTGCTTAGTAGTAGTGTGTGTGCTGCTGTGCTTAGTAGTAGTGTGTGTGCTGCTGTGCTTAGTAGTATTGTGTGCTGCTGTGCTTAGTAGTAGTGTGTGTGCTGCTGTGCTTAGTAGTAGTGTGTGTGCTGCTGTGCTTAGTAGTAGTGTGTGTGCTGCTGTGGTTAGTAGTAGTGTGTGTGCTGCTGTGCTTAGTAGTAGTGTGTGTGCTGCTGTGCTTAGTAGTATTGTGTGTGCTGCTGTGCTTAGTAGTATTGTGTGTGCTGCTGTGCTTCGTAGTAGTGTTTGTGCTGCTGTGCTTAGTAGTAGTGTGTGTGCTGCTGTGCTTAGTAGTAGTGTGTGTGCTGCTGTGCTTAGTAGTATTGTGTGTGCTGCTGTGCTTAGTAGTAGTGTGTGTGCTGCTGTGCTTAGTAGTAGTGTGTGTGCTGCTGTGCTTAGTAGTAGTGTGTGTGCTGCTGTGCTTAGTAGTAGTGTGTGTGCTGCTGTGCTTAGTAGTAGTGTGTGTGCTGCTGTGCTTAGTAGCAGTGTGTGTGCAGCTGTGCTTAGTAGTAGTGTGTGTGCTGCTGTGCTTAGTAGTAGTGTGTGTGCTGCTGTGCTTAGTAGTAGTGTGTGTGCTGCTGTGCTTAGTAGTAGTGTGTGTGCTGCTGTGCTTTGTAGTAGTGTGTGTGCTGCTGTGCTTAGTAGTAGTGTGTGTGCTGCTGTGCTTAGTAGTAGTGTGTGTGCTGCTGTGCTTAGTAGTAGTGTGTGTGCTGCTGTGCTTAGTAGTAGTGTGTGTGCTGCTGTGCTTAGTAGTAGTGTGTGCTGCTGTGCTTAGTAGTAGTGTGTGCTGCTGTGCTTAGTAGTAGTGTGTGTGCTGCTGTGCTTAGTAGTATTGTGTGTGCTGCTGTGCTTAGTAGTAGTGTGTGTGCTGCTGTGTTTAGTAGTAGTGTGTGTGCTGCTGTGCTTAGTAGTATTGTGTGTGCTGCTGTGCTTAGTAGTAGTGTGTGTACTGCTGTGCTTAGTAGTAGTGTGTGTGCTGCTTTGCTTTGTAGTAGTGTGTGTGCTGCTGTGCTTAGTAGTAGTGTGTGTGCTGCTGTGCTTAGTAGTAGTGTGTGTGCTGCTGTGCTTAGTAGTAGTGTGTGTGCTGCTGTGCTTATTAGCAGTGTGTGTGCTGCTGTGCTTAGTAGTAGTGTGTGTGCTGCTGTGCTTAGTAGTAGTAAGTGTGCTGCTGTGCTTAGTAGTAGTGTGTGTGCTGCTGTGCTTAGTAGTAGTGTGTGTACTGCTGTGCTTAGTAGTAGTGTGTGTGCTGCTGTGCTTAGTAGTAGTGTGTGTGCTGCTGTGCATAGTAGTAGTGTGTGTGCTGCTATGCTTAGTAGTATTGTGTGCTGCTGTGCTTAGTAGTAGTGTGTTTGCTGCTGTGCTTAGTAGTAGTGTGTGTGCTGCTGTGCTTAGTAGTAGTGTGTGTGCTGCTGTGCTTAGTAGTAGTGTGTGTGCTGCTGTGCTTAGTAGTAGTGTGTGTGCTGCTGTGCTTAGTAGTAGTGTGTGTGCTGCTGTGCTTAGTAGTAGTGTGTGTGCTGCTGTGCTTAGTAGTAGTGTATGTGCTGCTGTGCTTAGTAGTAGTGTGTGTGCTGCTGTGCTTAGTAGTATTGTGTGTGCTGCTGTGCTTAGTAGTCGTGTGTGTGCTGCTGTGCTTAGTATTGTGTGCTGCTGTGCTTAGTAGTAGTGTGTGTGCTGCTGTGCTTAGTAGTAGTGTGTGCTGCTGTGCTTAGTAGTAGTGTGTGTGCTGCTGTGCTTACTAGTAGTGTGTGTGCTGCTGTGCTTAGTAGTAGTGTGTGTGCTGCTGTGCTTATTAGCAGTGTGTGTGCTGCTGTGCTTAGTAGTAGTGTGTGTGCTACTGTGCTTAGTAGTAGTGTGTGTGCTGCTGTGCTTAGTAGTAGTGTGTGTGCTGCTGTGCTTAGTAGTAGTGTGTGTACTGCTGTGCTTAGTAGTAGTGTGTGTGCTGCTGTGCTTAGTAGTAGTGTGTGTGCTGCTGTGCTTAGTAGTAGTGTGTGCTGCTGTGCTTAGTAGTAGTGTGTGTGCTGCTGTGCTTAGTAGTAGTGTGTGTGCTGTTGTGCTTAGTAGTAGTGTGTGTTCTGCTGTGCTTAGTAGTAGTGTGTGTGCTGCTGTGCTTAGTAGTAGTGTGTGTGCTGTTGTGCTTAGTAGTAGTGTGTGTTCTGCTGTGCTTAGTAGTAGTGTGTGTGCTGCTGTGCTTAGTAGTAGTGTGTGTGCTGTTGTGCTTAGTAGTAGTGTGTGTTCTGCTGTGCTTAGTAGTAGTGTGTGTGCTGCTGTGCTTAGTAGTAGTGTGTGTGCTGCTGTGCTTAGTAGTAGTGTGTGTGCTGCTGTGCTTAGTAGTAGTGTGTGTGCTGCTGTGCTTAGTAGTAGTGTGTGTGCTGCTGTGCTTAGTAGTAGTGTATGTGCTTCTGTGCTTAGTAGTAGTGTGTGTGCTGCTGTGCTTAGTAGTATTGTGTGTGCTGCTGTGCTTAGTAGTCGTGTGTGTGCTGCTGTGCTTAGTAGTATTGTGTGCTGCTGTGCTTAGTAGTGGTGTGTGTGCTGCTGTGCTTAGTAGTAGTGTGTGTGCTGCTGTGCTTAGTAGTAGTGTGTGTGCTGCTGTGCTTAGTAGTAGTGTGTGTGCTGCTGTGCTTAGTAATAGTGTGTGTGCTGCTGTGCTTAGTAGTATTGTGTGCTGCTGTGCTTAGTAGTAGTGTGTGTGCTGCTGTGCTTAGTAGTAGTGTGTGTGCTGCTGTGCTTAGTAGTAGTGTGTGTGCTGCTGTGCTTAGTAGTAGTGTGTGTGCTGCTGTGCTTAGTAGTATTGTGTGCTGCTGTGCTTAGTAGTAGTGTGTGTGCTGCTGTGCTTAGTAGTAGTGTGTGTGCTGCTGTGCTTAGTAGTAGTGTGTGTGCTGCTGTGGTTAGTAGTAGTGTGTGTGCTGCTGTGCTTAGTAGTAGTGGGTGTGCTGCTGTGCTTAGTAGTATTGTGTGTGCTGCTGTGCTTAGTAGTATTGTGTGTGCTGCTGTGCTTCGTAGTAGTGTTTGTGCTGCTGTGCTTAGTAGTAGTGTGTGTGCTGCTGTGCTTAGTAGTAGTGTGTGTGCTGCTGTGCTTAGTAGTATTGTGTGTGCTGCTGTGCTTAGTAGTAGTGTGTGTGCTGCTGTGCTTAGTAGTAGTGTGTGTGCTGCTGTGCTTAGTAGTAGTGTGTGTGCTGCTGTGCTTAGTAGTAGTGTGTGTGCTGCTGTGCTTAGTAGTAGTGTGTGTACTGCTGTGCTTAGTAGTAGTGTGTGTGCTGCTGTGCTTAGTAGTAGTGTGTGTGCTGCTGTGCTTAGTAGTAGTGTGTGCTGCTGTGCTTAGTAGTAGTGTGTGTGCTGCTGTGCTTAGTAGTAGTGTGTGTGCTGTTGTGCTTAGTAGTAGTGTGTGTTCTGCTGTGCTTAGTAGTAGTGTGTGTGCTGCTGTGCTTAGTAGTAGTGTGTGTGCTGTTGTGCTTAGTAGTAGTGTGTGTTCTGCTGTGCTTAGTAGTAGTGTGTGTGCTGCTGTGCTTAGTAGTAGTGTGTGTGCTGTTGTGCTTAGTAGTAGTGTGTGTTCTGCTGTGCTTAGTAGTAGTGTGTGTGCTGCTGTGCTTAGTAGTAGTGTGTGTGCTGCTGTGCTTAGTAGTAGTGTGTGTGCTGCTGTGCTTAGTAGTAGTGTGTGTGCTGCTGTGCTTAGTAGTAGTGTGTGTGCTGCTGTGCTTAGTAGTAGTGTATGTGCTGCTGTGCTTAGTAGTAGTGTGTGTGCTGCTGTGCTTAGTAGTATTGTGTGTGCTGCTGTGCTTAGTAGTCGTGTGTGTGCTGCTGTGCTTAGTAGTATTGTGTGCTGCTGTGCTTAGTAGTAGTGTGTGTGCTGCTGTGCTTAGTAGTAGTGTGTGTGCTGCTGTGCTTAGTAGTAGTGTGTGTGCTGCTGTGCTTAGTAGTAGTGTGTGTGCTGCTGTGCTTAGTAATAGTGTGTGTGCTGCTGTGCTTAGTAGTATTGTGTGCTGCTGTGCTTAGTAGTAGTGTGTGTGCTGCTGTGCTTAGTAGTAGTGTGTGTGCTGCTGTGCTTAGTAGTAGTGTGTGTGCTGCTGTGCTTAGTAGTAGTGTGTGTGCTGCTGTGCTTAGTAGTATTGTGTGCTGCTGTGCTTAGTAGTAGTGTGTGTGCTGCTGTGCTTAGTAGTAGTGTGTGTGCTGCTGTGCTTAGTAGTAGTGTGTGTGCTGCTGTGGTTAGTAGTAGTGTGTGTGCTGCTGTGCTTAGTAGTAGTGTGTGTGCTGCTGTGCTTAGTAGTATTGTGTGTGCTGCTGTGCTTAGTAGTATTGTGTGTGCTGCTGTGCTTCGTAGTAGTGTTTGTGCTGCTGTGCTTAGTAGTAGTGTGTGTGCTGCTGTGCTTAGTAGTAGTGTGTGTGCTGCTGTGCTTAGTAGTATTGTGTGTGCTGCTGTGCTTAGTAGTAGTGTGTGTGCTGCTGTGCTTAGTAGTAGTGTGTGTGCTGCTGTGCTTAGTAGTAGTGTGTGTGCTGCTGTGCTTAGTAGTAGTGTGTGTGCTGCTGTGCTTAGTAGTAGTGTGTGTGCTGCTGTGCTTAGTAGCAGTGTGTGTGCAGCTGTGCTTAGTAGTAGTGTGTGTGCTGCTGTGCTTAGTAGTAGTGTGTGTGCTGCTGTGCTTAGTAGTAGTGTGTGTGCTGCTGTGCTTAGTAGTATTGTGTGCTGCTGTGCTTAGTAGTAGTGTGTGTGGTGCTGTGCTTAGTAGTAGTGTGTGTGCTGCTGTGCTTAGTAGTAGTGTGTGTGCTGCTGTGCTTAGTAGTAGTGTGTGTGCTGCTGTGCTTAGTAGTAGTGTGTGTGCTGCTGTGCTTAGTAGTAGTGTGTGTGCTGCTGTGCTTAGTAGTAGTGTGTGCTGCTGTGCTTAGTAGTAGTGTGTGCTGCTGTGCTTAGTAGTAGTGTGTGTGCTGCTGTGCTTAGTAGTATTGTGTGTGCTGCTGTGCTTAGTAGTAGTGTGTGTGCTGCTGTGTTTAGTAGTAGTGTGTGTGCTGCTGTGCTTAGTAGTATTGTGTGTGCTGCTGTGCTTAGTAGTAGTGTGTGTACTGCTGTGCTTAGTAGTAGTGTGTGTGCTGCTTTGCTTTGTAGTAGTGTGTGTGCTGCTGTGCTTAGTAGTAGTGTGTGTGCTGCTGTGCTTAGTAGTAGTGTGTGTGCTGCTGTGCTTAGTAGTAGTGTGTGTGCTGCTGTGCTTATTAGCAGTGTGTGTCCTGCTGTGCTTAGTAGTAGTGTGTGTGCTGCTGTGCTTAGTAGTAGTAAGTGTGCTGCTGTGCTTAGTAGTAGTGTGTGTGCTGCTGTGCTTAGTAGTAGTGTGTGTACTGCTGTGCTTAGTAGTAGTGTGTGTGCTGCTGTGCTTAGTAGTAGTGTGTGTGCTGCTGTGCATAGTAGTAGTGTGTGTGCTGCTATGCTTAGTAGTATTGTGTGCTGCTGTGCTTAGTAGTAGTGTGTGTGCTGCTGTGCTTAGTAGTAGTGTGTGTGCTGCTGTGCTTAGTAGTAGTGTGTGTGCTGCTGTGCTTAGTAGTAGTGTGTGTGCTGCTGTGCTTAGTAGTAGTGTGTGTGCTGCTGTGCTTAGTAGTAGTGTGTGTGCTGCTGTGCTTAGTAGTAGTGTATGTGCTGCTGTGCTTAGTAGTAGTGTGTGTGCTGCTGTGCTTAGTAGTATTGTGTGTGCTGCTGTGCTTAGTAGTCGTGTGTGTGCTGCTGTGCTTAGTATTGTGTGCTGCTGTGCTTAGTAGTAGTGTATGTGCTGCTGTGCTTAGTAGTAGTGTGTGTGCTGCTGTGCTTAGTAGTAGTGTGTGTGCTGCTGTGCTTACTAGTAGTGTGTGTGCTGCTGTGCTTAGTAGTAGTGTGTGTGCTGCTGTGCTTATTAGCAGTGTGTGTGCTGCTGTGCTTAGTAGTAGTGTGTGTGCTACTGTGCTTAGTAGTAGTGTGTGTGCTGCTGTGCTTAGTAGTAGTGTGTGTGCTGCTGTGCTTAGTAGTAGTGTGTGTACTGCTGTGCTTAGTAGTGTGTGTGCTGCTGTGCTTAGTAGTAGTGTGTGTGCTGCTGTGCTTAGTAGTAGTGTGTGCTGCTGTGCTTAGTAGTAGTGTGTGTGCTGCTGTGCTTAGTAGTAGTGTGTGTGCTGTTGTGCTTAGTAGTAGTGTGTGTTCTGCTGTGCTTAGTAGTAGTGTGTGTGCTGCTGTGCTTAGTAGTAGTGTGTGTGCTGTTGTGCTTAGTAGTAGTGTGTGTTCTGCTGTGCTTAGTAGTAGTGTGTGTGCTGCTGTGCTTAGTAGTAGTGTGTGTGCTGTTGTGCTTAGTAGTAGTGTGTGTTCTGCTGTGCTTAGTAGTAGTGTGTGTGCTGCTGTGCTTAGTAGTAGTGTGTGTGCTGCTGTGCTTAGTAGTAGTGTGTGTGCTGCTGTGCTTAGTAGTAGTGTGTGTGCTGCTGTGCTTAGTAGTAGTGTGTGTGCTGCTGTGCTTAGTAGTAGTGTATGTGCTGCTGTGCTTAGTAGTAGTGTGTGTGCTGCTGTGCTTAGTAGTATTGTGTGTGCTGCTGTGCTTAGTAGTCGTGTGTGTGCTGCTGTGCTTAGTAGTATTGTGTGCTGCTGTGCTTAGTAGTAGTGTGTGTGCTGCTGTGCTTAGTAGTAGTGTGTGTGCTGCTGTGCTTAGTAGTAGTGTGTGTGCTGCTGTGCTTAGTAGTAGTGTGTGTGCTGCTGTGCTTAGTAGTAGTGTGTGTGCTGCTGTGCTTAGTAGTAGTGTGTGTGCTGCTGTGCTTAGTAGTAGTGTGTGTGCTGCTGTGCTTAGTAGTAGTGTGTGTGCTGCTGTGCTTAGTAGTAGTGTGTGTGCTGCTGTGCTTAGTAGTAGTGTGTGTGCTGCTGTGCTTAGTAGTATTGTGTGTGCTGCTGTGTTTAGTAGTAGTGTGTGTGCTGCTGTGCTTAGTAGTAGTGTGTGTGCTGCTGTGCTTAGTAGTAGTGTGTGTGCTGCTGTGTTTAGTAGTAGTGTGTGTGCTGCTGTGCTTAGTAGTAGTAGTGTGTGCTGCTATGCTTAGTAGTATTGTGTGCTGCTGTGCTTAGTAGTAGTGTGTGTGCTGCTGTGCTTCGTAGTAGTGTGTGTGCTGCTGTGCTTAGTAGTAGTGTGTGTGCTGCTATGCTTAGTAGTATTGTGTGCTGCTGTGCTTAGTAGTAGTGTGTGTGCTGCTGTGCTTAGTAGTAGTGTGTGTGCTGCTGTGCTTAGTAGTAGTGTGTGTGCTGCTGTGCTTAGTAGTAGTGTGTGTGCTGCTGTGCTTAGTAGTAGTGTGTGTGCTGCTGTGCTTAGTAGTAGTGTGTGTGCTGCTGTGCTTAGTAGTAGTGTATGTGCTGCTGTGCTTAGTAGTAGTGTGTGTGCTGCTGTGCTTAGTAGTAGTGTGTGTGCTGCTGTGCTTAGTAGTAGTGTGTGTGCTGCTGTGCTTAGTAGTAGTGTGTGTGCTGCTGTGCTTAGTAGTAGTGTGTGTGCTGCTGTGCTTAGTAGTATTGTGTGCTGCTGTGCATAGTAGTAGTGTGTGTACTGCTGTGCTTAGTAGTAGTGTGTGTGCTGCTGTGCTTAGTAGTAGTGTGTGTGCTGCTGTGCTTAGTAGTAGTGTGTGTGCTGCTGTGCTTAGTAGTAGTGTGTGTGCTGCTATGCTTAGTAGTATTGTGTGCTGCTGTGCTTAGTAGCAGTGTGTGTGCTGCTGTGCTTAGTAGTAGTGTGTGTGCTGCTGTGCTTAGTAGTAGTGTGTGTGCTGCTGTGCTTAGTAGTATTGTATGTGCTGCTGTGCTTAGTAGTAGTGTGTGTGCTGCTGTGCTTAGTAGTAGTGTGTGTGCTGCTGTGCTTAGTAGTAGTGTGTGTGCTGCTGTGCTTAGTAGTATTGTGTGCTGCTGTGCTTAGTAGTATTGTGTGTGCTGCTGTGCTTAGTAGTATTGCGTGTGCTGCTGTGCTTAGTAGTAGTGTGTGTGCTGCTGTGCTTAGTAGTAGTGTGTGTGCTGCTGTGCTTAGTAGTAATGTGTGTGCTGCTGTGCTTAGTAGTAGTGTGTGTGCTGCTGTGCTTAGTAGTAGTGTGTGTGCTGCTGTGCTTAGTAGTAGTGTGTGTGCTGCTGTGCTTAGTAGTAGTGTGTGTGCTGCTGTGCTAAGTAGTAGTGTGTGTGCTGCTGTGCTTTGTAGTAGTGTGTGTGCTGCTGTGCTTAGTAGTAGTGTGTGTGCTGCTGTGCTAAGTAGTAGTGTGTTTGATGCTGTGCTTAGTAGTAGTGTGTGTGCTGCTGTGCTTAGTAGTAGTGTGTGTGCTGCTGTGCTTAGTAGTATTGTATGTGTGCTGCTGTGCTTAGTAGTAGTGTGTGTGCTGCTGTGCTTAGTAGTAGTGTGTGTGCTGCTGTGCTTAGTAGTAGTGTGTGTGCTGCTGTGCTTAGTAGTAGTGTGTGTGCTGCTGTGCTTAGTAGTAGTGTGTGTGCTGCTGTGCTAAGTAGTAGTGTGTGTGCTGCTGTGCTTAGTAGTAGTGTGTGTGCTGCTGTGCTTAGTAGTAGTGTGTGTGCTGCTGTGCTTAGTAGTAGTGTGTGTGCTGCTGTGCTTAGTAGTAGTGTGTGTGCTGCTGTGCTTAGTAGTAGTGTGTGTGCTGCTGTGCTTAGTAGTAGTGTGTGTGCTGCTGTGCTTAGTAGTATTGTGTGTGCTGCTGTGCTTAGTAGTATTGTGTGTGTGCTGCTGTGCTTAGTAGTATTGTGTGTGTGCTGCTGTGCTTAGTAGTAGTGTGTGTGCTGCTGTGCTTAATAGTAGTGTGTGTGCTGCTGTGCTTAGTAGTAGTGTGTGTGCTGCTGTGCTTAGTAGTATTGTGTGTGCTGCTGTGCTTAGTAGTAGTGTGTGTGCTGCTGTGCTTAGTAGTAGTGTGTGTGCTGCGGTGCTTAGTAGTAGTGTGTGTGCTGCTGTGCTTAGTAGTCGTGTGTGTGCTGCTGTGCTTAGTAGTCGTGTGTGTGCTGCTGTGCTTAGTAGTATTGTGTGTGTGCTGCTGTGCTTAGTAGTAGTATTGTGTGCTGCTGTGCTTAGTAGTATTGTGTGTGCTGCTGTGCTTAGTAGTAGTGTTTGTGCTGCTGTGCTTAGTAGTAGTGTGTGTGCTGCTGTGCTTAGTAGT
Organism: Phyllobates terribilis; assembly: GCF_046119375.1. NCBI lineage: Eukaryota > Metazoa > Chordata > Amphibia > Anura > Dendrobatidae > Phyllobates > Phyllobates terribilis. The sequence continues at coordinate 518,462,656 of NW_027362763.1, read as the reverse complement.
AGTGTGTGTGCTGCTGTGCTTAGTAGTATTGTGTGTGCTGCTGTGCTTAGTAGTAGTGTGTGTGCTGCTGTGCTTAGTAGTAGTGTGTGTGCTGCTGTGCTTAGTAGTAGTGTGTGTGCTGCTGTGCTTAGTAGTAGTGTGTGTGCTGCTGTGCTTAGTAGTAGTGTGTGTGTGCTGCTGTGCTTAGTAGCAGTGTGTGTGCTGCTGTGCTTAGTAGTAGTGTGTGTGCTGCTGTGCTTAGTAGTAGTGTGTGTGCTGCTGTGCTTAGTAGTATTGTGTGTGTGCTGCTGTGCTTAGTAGTATTGTGTGTGTGCTGCTGTGCTTAGTAGTAGTATTGTGTGCTGCTGTGCTTAGTAGTATTGTGTGTGCTGCTGTGCTTAGTAGTAGTGTTTGTGCTGCTGTGCTTAATAGTAGTGTGTGTGCTGCTGTGCTTAGTAGTAGTGTGTGTGCTGCTGTGCTTAGTAGTAGTGTGTGTGCTGCTGTGCTTAGTAGTATTGTGTGTGCTGCTGTGCTTAGTAGTATTGTGTGTGCTGCTGTGCTTAGTAGTAGTGTGTGTGCTGCTGTGCTTAGTAGTAGTGTGTGTGCTGCTGTGCTTAGTAGTAGTGTGTGTGCTGCTGTGCTTAGTAGCAGTGTGTGTGCTGCTGTGCTTAGTAGTAGTGTGTGTGCTGCTGTGCTTAGTAGTAGTGTGTGTGCTGCTGTGCTTAGTAGTAGTGTGTGTGCTGCTGTGCTAAGTAGTAGTGTGTGTGCTGCTGTGCTTTGTAGTAATGTGTGTGCTGCTGTGCTTAGTAGTAGTGTGTGTGCTGCTGTGCTAAGTAGTAGTGTGTGTGCTGCTGTGCTTAGTAGTAGTGTGTGTGCTGCTGTGCTTAGTAGTATTGTGTGTGCTGCTGTGCTTAGTAGTAGTGTGTGTGCTGCTGTGCTTAGTAGTAGTGTGTGTACTGCTGTGCTTAGTAGTAGTGTGTGTGCTGCTGTGCTTAGTAGTAGTGTGTGTGCTGCTGTGCTTAGTAGTAATAGTGTGTGCTGCTATGCTTTGTAGTATTGTGTGCTGCTGTGCTTAGTAGTAGTGTGTGTGCTGCTGTGCTTAGTAGTAGTGTGTGTGCTGCTGTGCTTAGTAGTAGTGTGTGTGCTGCTATGCTTAGTAGTATTGTGTGCTGCTGTGCTTAGTAGTAGTGTGTGTGCTGCTGTGCTTAGTAGTAGTGTGTGTGCTGCTGTGCTTAGTAGTAGTGTGTGTGCTGCTGTGCTTAGTAGTATTGTGTGTGCTGCTGTGCTTAGTAGTAGTGTGTGTGCTGCTGTGCTTAGTAGTAGTGTGTGTGCTGCTGTGCTTAGTAGTAGTGTGTGTGCTGCTGTGCTTAGTAGTAGTGTGTGTGCTGCTGTGCTTAGTAGTAGTGTGTGTGCTGCTGTGCTTAGTAGTAGTGTGTGTGCTGCTGTGCTTAGTAGTAGTGTGTGTCCTGCTGTGCTTAGTAGTAGTGTGTGTGCTGCTGTGCTTAGTAGTATTGTGTGCTGCTGTGTTTAGTAGTAGTGTGTGTGCTGCTGTGCTTAGTAGTAGTGTGTGTGCTGCTGTGCTTAGTAGTAGTGTGTGTGCTGCTGTGCTTAGTAGTATTGTGTGTGCTGCTGTGCTTAGATAGATATATAGTATAGTCAAGTTAGTTATGTCTTTCTATTTATAGATTATAGATCCATGATGATGCATGTGACTATCACTGTGACATCATGTATCTATAGATAGAAAGACATTGATAAGAATAAGACCTGCACAGAAAAAGTTACCTGCGGTCGGTGGCAGTGTGTGCTGGCTGTGGCTGGCTCTTGGTTTCCGAGGAGCACGAGCTCGGAGGAGGGACCCAGTCAGAAGGCAATGCAGCTGCGGTAAGAATAGATCGTGCACAGCACTGCCACCATCTGGCTGGATGTCTGCAGCACTGAGCACTCAATAGCCGGAGTAGAGAGGAAGCTATGGATGCATCTGCCTGCTGGCAGTAACCCAGGACGCGGCGGGCAGCGCTCACATAGCAACCGAGGTGAGTGCGGGCCCCCCGCTGTCCAGAAGAGGATCTGCCGGCTGGTGGTAACCAAGGACGCTGCGGGCAGTACCACAGCGCCGCTCACACACATGACACATAGCGATAGATTAGCAATCAACCCAGATGAGTGGGCCCCCCTTTCTGTCCAGGGCCCCGGCACTTGCCTGGGTGCGCCTGGTGGTGACGCCGGCCCTGACTCCAGGGTCCCACCCGGGCCCACCCACCCTTCAGCTATTTGCAAATACCTGTTAGCTGTTATACCCATTATATAGTCGGCTCCTGCACATCACTGTGCGCTCACCAGAACTGCGATGTACAATTACTGTAGTTTGCATTAAAGGGTTTTTATTGGTGAAAACAAGTTATCAGCGATGCACAGGTTGGGAAGGTGATCACTTATTTATTGGTGGAATCCACACTGTCAGAAGATTGTGGCACTTTGAGTATTTGGTGAGATTTTTACCTCTGTATTTATAAGACAAAACCAGGAGTGGAGCAATCAGAGGTAATGTTTTATGCATTTCTCACCCACTCCTGGTTTTGTCTTATAAATACAGAGGTGAAAATCTCACCAAATGCCAACTTGCTTTCTCTGGTGAACCTCTGTAACTGCATCTCTGCTGCTGTGTAATAGTCACAGGGCATGGAGGGGTTAAACATCCAAGTATTTAATATCTATTGGAAATAAAGAGGTTTCCCCTTATTGATATCAGATAAAACAAATGACCAACCACAATCCACTCTACCAAGACCAATATTACCAGATAGAAGGCAGAAATTCCACCACACCGTGACCAGAGCACATATTACCACCACATAGTGCCCAAATAATGCCACATACACGGCACAAATACCGCCACACCATGACCAAAGCACATAATACCACCACATAGTGATCAAATGCTACCAGATACAAGGTATAAATACTGACACACCATGAGACCACATATTACCACCACATAGTGACTGAATAATACCACATACAAGGGACAAATATTGTCATGTCATGACCAAAGCACATAATGCCACCACATAGTGACAAATAATGCTAAAATAATAAAAATGTAAAAAAGCTCTGTATATTGGGTCAGTGTACAGGTTATACAGTGATCACCAGTGACATTATACACAGGAGCTCTGTATATAGTGTACAGGTTATACAGTCATCACCAGTGACATTATACACAGAAGCTCTGTATATAGTGTCAGTGTACAGGTAATGCAATGATCACCATTGATATTATACACAGAAGCTCTGTATATAGTCTCAGTGTGTGTGTATAGGTAATACAGTGATCACCAGTGACATTACATACAGGAGCTCTGTGTATAGTGTCAGTGTGTGTGTAGGTAATACACATACTCACCAGTGATGTCTCTAGGTGAAGTTCTGTATCTGCAGACCGATATATCACATCTTCTATGCAGGACTTATCTCTGCAGAAAATAACATAGTTAGCTATAACTGATCACTTCCAGAGCACAATTCACACTTTTCCCAAGATTTCTACACTGCATGAAATGACAAAAAAAGAAACATAGCACTGCACTACACAGTAACAGTGCTCCAGTGTCATTCTGTGCTTGCTCATTTGTCAGCAGACATATTTGTCTGATGGCAAAGATCTAGCAGAGCTGAAGACAGAAGACCTATGGATTACGTGGGAGTGAGGATTTTTCTTTAGTAAAGATGGAGTCCCTAAATATGTTTTATTTTTAATAAAAAAAAAATTCTGTCTTTTTTTTTTCTATTTACTAGAAATTGATGGTGGCTATGTCTAATTTGGCGTGAAACCAAGAATTTCGGGCTTAGTACCAGCTGATAATACAAAGCTGGCCTGGTACTAACCCTATTATTACCCAGGGTGCCACTCACCACCAGGGCCGCTGGAAGAGCCGGGTAAAGCACCAGGAAATGGTGCTGTGATGAATGCGCCATTTTCAGGGGTGGCTGTGGGCTGCGATTTTCAGCGTGGGGGCCAAGAATGCTTGGGCCTTACCATGCTGCGAATCCCAGCCCCCAGCTGCCTTGTTTTATCTGGCTGGCGATCAACATATAGCAGGAAAAAAAAAAGTTAAGTTTAAAACAAATATTTGGCTTTTTCTGTCTTTTGATCGCCAGCCAAGGTAAAGCCAGGCAGCTGGGGGTGGCAGTACGTAGCTGTCTGCTTTATCTGCGCTGAGAATCAAAAATTCTGCGGAGGGCTACATCGTTTTTAAAAATTTCTTTTCACATTTCTATATGTGACAGACCCAACAGCCAATCGCAGATGCTGTCAAAGAGGATGGGCGTCTGTGATTGGCTGTTTGAGTAATGTACAATCAGCCCATACATTCTAGTATGGTACTATATATGGGCTGCTTTCAGGTTACTCAAGCAGCCAATCACAGACGCCCATTTTCTGTGTCAGCGTCTGTGATTAGCTGTTGGGACTGTCACATATATAGAAGTGTGAAAATAAATAAATAATAAAACAAAAATGACATAGCGCTCCGCAGAATTTTGATTCTCAGCGCAGATAAAGCAGACAGCCACGGGCTGCCACCTCTAGCTGCCTGGCTTTACTTTGGCTGGCGATCAAAAGTCAGGAAAGCCCAATGTTTTTTTAAATTATTTAAAAAAATAATTAAAAATAAAATGCGTGGGCTCCCGCCATATTTTGATCGCCAGCCTGGTAAAACCAGGCAGCTGGGGGCTGGGATTCTCAGAATGGTAAGGCCCAAGCATTCTGGGCCCCCCATGCTGAAAACGGTAGCCACCCCTGGAATTGGCGCATTCATCGTAGCGCCATTTCCAGGCGCTTTATCCGGCTCTTCCAACGGCCCTGGTGGGGGGTGGCACGCTGGGTAATAATGGGGTTAGTACCAGCTTTGTATTATCAGCTGGCACTAAGCCTGAAATTCATGGCGTCACGCCAAACTAGACATGGCCACCATGAATTTCTAGTAAACAGAAAAAAAAAACACAACACAGAAATATTTTTTTAATAAAAATTAAACACATGTAGGGACTCCATCTTTAATAAAAACAAAATCCTCGCACTGACTTAATCCATGGATCTTCTATCTCCAGCTCTGCTACATCTTTGCCATCAGACAAATATGCCTGCTGACAGAGATGAGCAGGCACAGAATGACACTAGAACACAGTTGTCAGAGAAGTGCTCAGCTGGCCTCCAGCCGCCGACCATGTTTTCCTGTGCGTTGCAAATAATGCATACTTTCAAACGCATGCCTATTTTTGCAATGCAAGTCTACGGTACATTGCGTCTGCGCTGATTTACAACGGATCCGTTGTAATGCACAGCATAAACGCAATGTTAACCCAGCCTAACAGCAGCGAGAAGGGGAAACGGAGCCCTGGAGACCGCCTAGTCAGTCTACTGGTGGTACTATCATGCCCATTGCCCAGTATGTACTGCCAGCCTCTGTGGTACTAGCATTCAAGCTCACATGGCATGTCCTGCCAGCCAACCACTGGTGTTAGTACTAGCATGATAGTACCACACCACTAGTGGCTGGGCAAGGGGCATGCATGATGGTACCACCAGTGGCTGGCAGGACATGCTGGGCATGATTCATGCCTTGTAAGTCTTGCCAGCCTCTGTGGTACTATCATGCCCACCCAGCATGTCCTGCCAGCCAGCCACTGGTGGTAGTAGTACTAGCATGATAGTACCACAAAGGGCCGGCTCCAGGTTTTTCTGGGCCCCGGGCGAAAGAGTCTCAGTGGGCTCCTTTAACACATACTACGATTCATGATGCACAGATACTGCAGAGAAATATAAGTATAGTACAATGCAAAGATTTCACTTCTTATATTACATGAGTGATATCTATTGTAAATTCTACAATAGCTCAGAAACTGGCAAATCGGTCCACACAGTATACTGGCCCCCAAAAATGCTCCATACAGGATACTGGCCCCCCAAAAATGCTCCATACAGGATACTGGCCCCCAAAAAATGCTCCATACAGGATACTGGCCCCCATATAACGCTCCATACAGGATACTGGCCCCATATAACGCTCCACACAGTATACTGGCCCCCATAAAATGCTCCATACAGGATACTGGCCCCAATATAAAGCTCCATGCAGGCTGTTACCCCCACATAATGCCCTATGCAGGCTGTCATCCCCCCTTATAATGCCCCATGCAAGCTGTTCCCCCCTTATAATGCCCTATGCAGGATGTCACCCCCCATATAATGTCCCATGCAGGATGTCACCCCCCATATAATGCCCCTTGCAGGTTGTCACCCCCTATATAATGCCACTTGCAGGATGTCACCACCCATATAATGCCCCTTGCAGGATGCCACTTTCCCCCCATATAATGCCCCATGCAGGATGTCACTTCTACCCCCCCATATAATGCCCCATGCAGAATGTCACCCCTCATATAATGCCCCATGCAGGATGTCACTTCTCCCCCCCATATAATGCTCCATGCAGGATGTCACCCCACCATATAAGCCCCATGCAGGATGTCACCCCCATATAATGCCCCATGTAGGATGTCTCTTCCCCCCCATATAATGCCCCATGCAGGATGTCACCCCCCCTTATAATGCCCCATGTAGGATGTCCCTTCCCCCCCATTTAATGCCCCATGCAGGATGTCCCCCCCATATAATGCCCCATGCAGGATGTCACCCCCCGCCCCCTTATAATGCCCCATGCAGGATGTCACCTCCCCCCCCTTATAATGCCCCATGTAGGATGTCCCCCCATATAATGCCCCATGTAGGATGTCACTTCTCCCCCCCATATAATGCCCCATGCAGGATGACACTCCCCCCCCATATAATGCCCCATGCAGGATGTCACTTCCCCCCCATATAATGCCCCATGCAGGATGTCACTTCCCCCCATATAATGCCTTATGCAGGATGTCACCTCCCCCCATATAATGCCCCATGCAGGATGTCCCTCCCCCCATATAATGCCCTATGCAGGATGTCACTTCCCCCCATATAATGCCCCATGCAGGATGTCACTTCCCCCCATATAATGCCCCATGCAGGATATCACTCCCCCCCATAAAATGCCCCATGCAGGATGTCACCCCCCATATAATGCCCCATGCAGGATGTCACCCCCCATATAGTGCCCCATGCAGGCTGTTACCCCCCCAATATAGTGCCCCATGCAGGCTGTTACCCCCCCCATATTATGCCCCATGCCTCCATACATTAAAAAAAAAATAATCAAATACTCACCTCCCTCCTCCTCACATGCTTCCGCTGCTCAGGTCTGTACTCCAGCGTCGCCGGCGTCTTCCCGCTTGTGATGGCTCAAGGGAGGATGCGGTGGAAAGACGTCACCGCACCCTCTGACCTGAGACGTCGCAGGGAGCACAGGGCAGGAAGACAGCGGATCTGCGGAGGCACGAGGAGAGGCAAGTATCCGGCTGCCGGGGCCCTGAGCAAGCGGGGGAGAAGGGCTGGCACTGCTCTCCTCCGCCCATAGCCCTGCGGGGAGCCCGATGGCGAGTGGGCCCCCCGCCTGCCCATGCCCGGGTGCACCATGCCCATTGCCCGATAGTATTTACTGCCAGCCTCGGCCAGGGGTCCTCCCAGTCACCCCCTCCCCCCGATCCCTGCTTTTCATACTCACGCGTCGAGATGAGCTGCAGGCCTGCAGCCGCTGCCTGGAGCGACACGGGGTCCATCATCCACAGCGCGCACAGGAAGCAGTCCCAGGGCGATGACGTCATCACCCTGAGACTGACCTCCTGTGCACGCGCCGGCAGTGTCGCGCTGCGCAGAGGAGACAGAGGGGCAGAAGAGATGGGCTCCTCAGTCGCCAGCCCCGCCCCCGCTCAACCCTCCTGGGCCCTCGCCTTCTATACTCACGTTCAGCTGCTGCAGGCCTGGGGCGACGCCGGATCCGTCCTCTGCCGCGCGATGGGTGCCGGCGCCCACACAGGAAGGAAGCAGTCCCAGAGACTGTCTGATCTCCTGCGCAGGTGCCGGCAGTGTTGCGCTGCGCAGAGGACTGAGCGGCAGCAGGCAAAGCAGGGAGATCACAAAGAGGACCCATCACTAATCATATCGGCAGTGCTGCAGATATGATTAGCGAACGGGGGGGCCCCTCTGTTCTCCGTACAGGGTCAAGGGGGCGTGGCCATCAAGACCTGGGGCCCACCGGGGGTTCTCCCGATCCCCCCATGGGCAGTCCGCCCCTGGATGAGGATACAGTAGGTGAGGGTAGAGCTGGTCGTGCAGCGATATGGTGGAGCAGTGGTTACTGCAGGTTGTAAGCTTGTTATTTTTTTTTAATAAATAAAGATTAATTTCATTAATATGTATTGTGGCCTGTGATCATTTTTTTTGTTCTTGTTGTGCTTTGTATGTCTGCATGTGTTTGTGTGTGTGCACATTTCTGCAACCCTTATACTTGCAAGTATGCATGTGTATATGTGAGTGCATGTGCGTATCTGCATGTGTGTATGCGTGACTGCGTGTGTACATATAGTATATAGGGTGCTACGTGGGGCCTTATGCTGTATCTGGGGAGCAACGTGCAGCCTCATGCTGTATCTTGGGAGTGCCGTGCGGCCTCATGCTGTATCTGGGGAGCAACGTGCGGCCTCATGATATATCTTGGGAGCACCGTGCGGCCTCATGCTGTATCTGGGGAGCAACGTGCGGCCTCATGCTGTATCTTGGGAGTGCCGTGCGGCCTCATTCTGTATCTTGGGAGTGCTGTGGGCCTCATTCTGTATCTTGGGAGTGCCGTGCGGCCTCATGCTGTATCTTGGGAGTGCCGTGCCGCCTCATTCTGTATCTTGGGAGTGCTGTGCGGCCTCATTCTGTATCTTGGGAGTGCCGTGCGGCCTCATTCTATATCTTGGGAGCGCCGTGCGGCCTCCTGCTGTATCTGGGGAGCAACGTGCGGCCTCATGCTGTATCTGGGGAGCAACGTGTGGCCTCATGCTGTATCTTGGGAGCACCGTGCTGCCTCATGCTGGACATTGGGAGCTACATGCGGCTTCATGCTCGACATGGGGAGCCACGTGCGGCCTCATGCTGGACATGGGGATTGCCGTGTGGCCTCATGCTGTATCTTGGGAGCGCCGTGCGGCCTCATGCTGTATCTGGGGAGCGCCGTGCGGCCCTATGCTGTATCTTGGGAGCGCCGTGCAGCTTCATGCTGGTCATGGGGAGCTCCGTGTGGCCTCATGCTGAACATGGGGAGCGCCGTGTAGCCTCATGATGGACATGGGGAGCGCCGTGGGTTCTCATGTTGGACATGGGGAGCTACATGCAGCTTCATGCTGGATATGTGGAGCGCCGTGCAGCTTCATGCTGGTCATGGGGAGCTCCGTGCGGCCTCATGCTGAACATGGGGAGCGCCGTGTAGCCTCATGATGGACATGGGGAGCGCCGTGGGTTCTCATGTTGGACATGGGGAGCTACATGCAGCTTCTTGCTGGACATGGGGAGCTGCGTGCAGCCTCATGCTGGACATGGGAAGCTATGTACGGCCTCATGCTGGAAATGGGGAGCTATGTGCAGCCTCATGCTGGACATGGGGAGCTACGTGCGGCCTCATGCTGTATATAGATGGCTACGTGCGGCCTCATGCTGTATATAGATCGCTATATGCTTCCTCATGCTATATATAGATGGCTACGTGCGGCCTCATACTGTATATAGGTAGCTCTGTGGGGCTTATACTGTATGTAGGGGGATATCAGCATACTTAATTGTGCTCAATATTAAGTCATACAATTAATGTGAAAAAATAATTATAATTAATATTAATATTGAGCAGAATTAATTTCAGCCTATTAGTTCGGCCTTCACAACAGACATGGTCTCTCATGTGGCCCCTTAGGAAATTTAATCCCCGCTTCCACAATATTAACCCAGTGATGCGTCATTGAGATGTTCCATCCCTAGCCACATTTACTTGTCCACGTGTCTGTGGTTAGGCGGTCCTACCCACTAACTGCGCTCGTGAGGATACAGGTAATGTTCTGGGAACCATGCTTGTATAAGGCAAGGACGACACCGGGAGAAATAGAGGTGGCTGGAGACCGAGGGCCAGCCGCCGCCATGAGGTTGTGGAAAGCTTCCGCCTCCACGAGCCTAAAAGGCAAAATTTCTAGTGCAAGAAGTCGAGAAATGTGGCAGTTTAGTAGTGTGGCCTGTGGGTGGTTGGCTGCGTATTTGTGCTTGCATTCAAAGGACTGGGGTAGGAACAATTGAACAATGCGCTGGGACAAGAATGTGGACGTGATTGATGATGGTGATGGTTGCAAGTGTGCATCGACAAGTGCAGTGTGGGAGACATTTTCGCTTGCATCATGGAAGGAGGCTTGGCATGCATGTACAACAGGGGAAGACACAGTGGTGTCACCGGCAGACACGGTCTCTGGACCCTGGCGCTCGGCCCATCGACTTCATCGTCCACCACCTTGTCTTACATTTGCACACCCTGGTCCTCCTCCTGACTTTCTGTCCATTGTGTCTCATCATCATCCATCTCTTGCGACAGTAATTGCACTTTCCCATCATCACCTTTGGGTGACCATGGCTGCTGAATTATTTGGACATCGCTACATGCGGTCTTCTGTTTCCCTACTTGAAACAGTCCAGGTGAGAGGCCCGAATATATTGATTGAAAAGTGAACAGCTCTTGGGGTAACCCTGGACTCTAATCTCTCCTTCAAACCACATATCCAAGCTCTTTCCAATTCCGAGTGGACTGAGTGAGAGGCCAGAATCTATAAATGGAAAGATGAACAAAACAGCTCTTTGTAGTGTCCAAGCGTGGGATCACTTGTCGCAGGGCACTCAAAATGATGGGAGAAAGGAGGATCAGGGTGAGCAATATGCAGACTCCAAGTAAAAAATATCTCACAGATCCCACAAATCAGAAAAAACACTAGTGCATGCCTTCATCATCTCCAACCTCAACAACTGCAACCTCGTGCCCTGTGGCCTCCCAACACTCTCGCACCTTCCAACACTCTCGAACCCCTCTAATCTATCCTAAACTCTGCAGCCCGACTAATCCACCTGCCCCCCCCCCACACACACACACTATTCCCCGGCCTCTCTTCTCTATCAGTCCCTTCACTGGCTTCCCAATGCCCAGAGACTCCATTTCAAAACCCTAACCATGGCATACAAAGCCATCCACAACCTGTCTGCTCCATATATCTGTGACCTAATCTCCCGGTACATACCTGCACGCAACCTCCGATCATCCCGTGCAACCCCACTACTCTGGAACTCTCTACCCCAACATTTCTAACTCTCGCCTACTGTTCAAACCTTCAAAAGGCACCTGAAGACCTACCTCTTCAGACTAGCATACAACCTGCAGTAATTCTCACTCCACCATACGGCTGCACGACCAGCTCTATCCTCAGCTACTTTATCCTCATCCATCGTTTGTCGACTGTAAGCCCTTGCAGGCAGGGTCCTCTCCTCTCCTGTACCAGTCACTGTCAAATTTTTGTTCAAGATTATTGTAATTGTTTTTGCAATGTATACCTCTTTTTCACATGTGAAGCGCCATGGAATAAATGGCGCTAATGTAATAATAATAATGTGGTCCAGACTCACGGCTACCTTATCTTGCCATGTGGTGTGTGAGACATGATCAGACACATTCTGTTTCATTTATGAAAGAGGGACTGTGAAAGTCACAAAGACTATTTTTATAGTGCCATCAGGCGCCCCTTACTATTCTAAAACGGCCAGAAGTTGGCTATGCTTTGTTGTTCCCATTATTAAAGAGTAGGTTTCCTATACTGTTATTTCGTATGCAGTGACTGCAAGGGCTGCCAAAAATTTGGATGCACTCCAATACCCTTTTGAAGAGACACAGAGGAGGGCCTCACTAAAAAAGATGTTCCCATTATAAAGGAGTGGGTCTCCTATACTGGTAATGCCCATGAAGTGACTGCAAAGGCTGCCAAAATTTGGAAAAAAAAACAATAACAATTTAAAGACACATAGAGGTGGGCCACAGTAACTACATGTTCCCATTAGAAAGGAGCTGGTCTACTATATAGTTATAGGGTATGCAGTGAGTCCAACGGCTGCCAAAATTTAGGAAAAAAAACAATAACAATTTAAAGACACAAAGAGGTGGGCCACAGTAATGACATGTTCCCATTAGAAAAGAGCGGGTCTGCTATACAGTTATAGGGTATGCATTGAGTCCAACGGCTGCCAAAATTTAGGAAAAAACACAATAACAATTTACAGACACATAGAGGTGGGCCACAGTAATGACATGTTCCCATTAGAAAGGAGCGGGTCTGCTATACAGTTAACAAAAGGAAGGAGTGCAAAGCACCAAACAACGATAATAGCCCAATGATTAGAAAAATAGAAAAAACTTTATTGAATATCAGACAACAGAAAGTTTGGGGAGACAATAGATACATATACAAACACATATAGCAACAAAAATCGATACACAGTAGCGTAAAAAGATATTAAAAAACAAGCTAAACATAACACGGAGTGTGACTAAAACATGGAGAGTGTCCGTGGTTTAAAAACTAAAGTAAAGTGGACAAGATGCTGCGCTATATAAATCAGGTGTGCATATGAACAATGTTTGATCACAAGAAGGGCAGCATGATCACCATGGGCAAATAGTCACATGTCCTCTCCCTACAATGTATCCATAAAAATGTAAGTCAAAGATCATTTTTACCTCTATAAGGGGGAGAGAAAAGAGCAAGACACACTCCGTATGTGTATCCCCGACGCGCGTTTCGGCGCTGCGTGCCTTCCTCAAGGGGACTGCTCAGGTATCACAACTGGTCATTTAAATAGTATATTATGTGAATCACAGGGGGCGGGTACTGCCAGTCACATGACTGGTCACCATGCGAACCAAGACGCTACCCAGAATACCTCACAGTTTAAGTCACGTGACCGGTCACCATATGAACCACATCGCTACCCAGAGATGCCTCGCGACGGACCGGAAGTGACGCGGAGAGCGTCGCCGTTACCCAGACACCGGACTCCGACGGCATCACGGCTGATAGCCCATGGATGCTGAGGGGGATGCAGCGTGTGAGGACAACGACGCCCCCGCGTACATGGTCCAGGTACATATAATGCAAAAAGTGCGCATCGTCACCCATCAAAGGAAAAAGCAAGACCATCCATATGTGACCCGGGACTAAAACAATACATATAGATACACACTGCCTGTAGTTATAAACATCAATACACTCATAATACAAGACATCAAAATGATGGAGAACAAGAGGAATATGAAATAAAGACAATGCATGTACATATATCAAGACTACAACAATGCATGTATATAAATCACAGACGACATTGTCACATATATTCGCTAGACTGCATGTGTATCCATCAACATTGTCCATCAAGCATACATTAACACACCATGGCTCAAACACGAAATGTCCAAATATACATCTTCCTGAACTCAATGTGTGTATATACATGTATGTATGTTATGCAGAAAGGTACACATACATACGATCATATAATAGAGAAGGAAAAAAGGGGTATACATGGAACTACAGGACAACACCATCAATAATGTCACATCATAGGTGATTATGTAAGAAAATACATTTATGAAAAACGGAAGATGACGCAATGCCGTCGGAGTCCGGTGTCTGGGTAACGGCGACGCTCTCCGCGTCACTTCCGGTCCGTCGCAAAACATCTCTGGGTAGCGATGTGGTTCATATGGTGACCGGTCACGTGACTTAAACTGTGAGGTATTCTGGGTAGCGTCTTGGTTCGCATGGTGACCGGTCATGTGACTGGCAGTACCCGCCCCCTGTGATTCACATAATATACTATTTAAATGACCAGTTGTGATACCTGAGCAGTGCCCTTGAGGAAGGCACACAGCGCCGAATCGCGCGTTGGGGATACACACACGGAGTGTGTCTTGCTCTTTTCTCAACCCCCTTATAGAGGTAAAAATGATCTTTGACTTACATTTTTATGGATACATTGTAGGGAGAGGACATGTGATTATTTGCCCATGGTGATCATGCTGCCCTTCTTGTGATCAAACATTGTTCATATGCACACCTGATTTATATAGCGCAGCATCTTGTCCACTTTACTTTAGTTTTTAAACCACGGACACTCTCCATGTTTTAGTCACACTCCGTGTTATGTTTTGCTTGTTTTTTAATATCTTTTTACGCTACTGTGTATCAATTTTTGTTGCTATATGTGTTTGTATATGTATCTATTGTCTCCCCAAACTTTCTGTTGTCTGATATTCAATAAAGTTTTTTCTATTTTTCTAATCATTGGGCTATTATCGTTGTTTGGTGCTTTGCACTCCTTCCTTTTGTTATATGTTAACGATGGCCCCTATATAATCCGACTAGTAGAATGCGATAACATTGTTATACTATATACTACTTAAGTGGCATTCCTAAGTCTGATTCTAATTTCTCTTCTTTCTACTATACAGTTATAGGGTATGCAGTGAGTACAGCGGCTGCCAAAATTTAGGAAAAACCCCATTAACAATTTAAAGGCACATAGAGGTGGGCCACAGTAATGACATGTTCCCATTAGAAAGGAGCGGGTCTGCTATACAGTTATAGGGTATGGAGTGAGTTCAACGGCTGCCAAAATTTAGGAAAAACTCCACTAACAATTTAAAGACACATAGAGGTGGGCCACAGTAATGACATGTTCCCATTAGAAAGGAGAGGGTCTGCTATACAGTTATAGGGTATGCAGTGAGTTCAACGGCTGCCAAAATTTAGGAAAAACTCCACTAACAATTTAAAGACACATAGAGGTGGGCCACAGTAATGACATGTTCCCATTAGAAAGGAGCGGGTCTGCTATACAGTTATAGGGTATGCAGTGAGTTCAACGGCTGCCAAAATTTAGGAAAAACTCCACTAACAATTTAAAGACACATAGAGGTGGGCCACAGTAATGACATGTTCCCATTAGAAAGGAGAGGGTCTGCTATACAGTTATAGGGTATGGAGTGAGTCAAAAGGCTGCCAAAATTTAGGAAAAAACCCAATAACAATTTAAAGACACATAGAGGTGGGCCACAGTAATGACACGTTCCCGATAGAAATGAGCGGGTCTGCTATACAGTTATATTGTATGCAGTGAATCCAAAGACTGCCAAAATTTAGGAAAAACCCCATTAACAATTTAAAGGCACATAGAGGTGGGCCATAGTAATGACACGTTCCCATTAGAAAGGAGCAGGTCTGCTATACAGTTATAGGGTATGCTATGAGTCCAAAGGCTGCCAAAATTTAGGAAAAAACCCAATAACAATTTAAAGATACATAGAGGTGGGCCACAGTAACTACACGTTCCCGATAGAAATGAGCGGGTCTGCTATACAGTTATATTGTATGCAGTGAATCCAAAGACTGCCAAAATTTAGGAAAAACCCCATTAACAATTTAAAGACACATAGAGGTGGGCCACAGTAATGACACGTTCCCATTAGAAAGGAGCGGGTCTGCTATACAGTTATAGCGTATGGAGTGAGTCCAAAGGCTGCCAAAATTTAGGAAAAAACACAATAACAATTTAAAGACACATAGAGGTGGGCCACAGTAATGACACGTTCCCATTAGAAAGGAGCGGGTCTGCTATACAGTTATAGGGTATGGAGTGAGTCCAAAGGCTGCCAAAATTTAGGAAAAAACACAATAACAATTTAAAGACACATAGAGGTGGGCCACAATAATGACACGTTCCCATTAGAAAGGAGCGGGTCTGCTATACAGTTATAGGGTATGGAGTGAGTACAGCGGCTGCCAAAATTTAGGAAAAACCCCATTAACAATTTAAAGGCACATAGAGGTGGGCCACAGTAATGACATGTTCCCATTAGAAAGGAGCGGGTCTGCTATACAGTTATAGGGTATGGAGTGAGTTCAACGGCTGCCAAAATTTAGGAAAAACTCCACTAACAATTTAAAGACACATAGAGGTGGGCCACAGTAATGACATGTTCCCATTAGAAAGGAGAGGGTCTGCTATACAGTTATAGGGTATGCAGTGAGTTCAACGGCTGCCAAAATTTAGGAAAAACTCCACTAACAATTTAAAGACACATAGAGGTGGGCCACAGTAATGACATGTTCCCATTAGAAAGGAGCGGGTCTGCTATACAGTTATAGGGTATGCAGTGAGTTCAACGGCTGCCAAAATTTAGGAAAAACTCCACTAACAATTTAAAGACACATAGAGGTGGGCCACAGTAATGACATGTTCCCATTAGAAAGGAGAGGGTCTGCTATACAGTTATAGGGTATGGAGTGAGTCAAAAGGCTGCCAAAATTTAGGAAAAAACCCAATAACAATTTAAAGACACATAGAGGTGGGCCACAGTAATGACACGTTCCCGATAGAAATGAGCGGGTCTGCTATACAGTTATATTGTATGCAGTGAATCCAAAGACTGCCAAAATTTAGGAAAAACCCCATTAACAATTTAAAGGCACATAGAGGTGGGCCATAGTAATGACACGTTCCCATTAGAAAGGAGCAGGTCTGCTATACAGTTATAGGGTATGCTATGAGTCCAAAGGCTGCCAAAATTTAGGAAAAAACCCAATAACAATTTAAAGATACATAGAGGTGGGCCACAGTAACTACACGTTCCCGATAGAAATGAGCGGGTCTGCTATACAGTTATATTGTATGCAGTGAATCCAAAGACTGCCAAAATTTAGGAAAAACCCCATTAACAATTTAAAGACACATAGAGGTGGGCCACAGTAATGACACGTTCCCATTAGAAAGGAGCGGGTCTGCTATACAGTTATAGCGTATGGAGTGAGTCCAAAGGCTGCCAAAATTTAGGAAAAAACACAATAACAATTTAAAGACACATAGAGGTGGGCCACAGTAATGACACGTTCCCATTAGAAAGGAGCGGGTCTGCTATACAGTTATAGGGTATGGAGTGAGTCCAAAGGCTGCCAAAATTTAGGAAAAAACACAATAACAATTTAAAGACACATAGAGGTGGGCCACAATAATGACACGTTCCCATTAGAAAGGAGCGGGTCTGCTATACAGTTATAGGGTATGGAGTGAGTCCAAAGGCTGCCAAAATTTAGGAAAAAACACAATAACAATTTAAAGACACATAGAGGTGGGCCACAGTAATGACACGTTCCCATTAGAAAGGAGCGGGTCTGCTATACAGTTATAGCGTATGGAGTGAGTCCAAAGGCTGCCAAAATTTAGGAAAAAACACAATAACAATTTAAAGACACATAGAGGTGGGCCACAGTAATGACACGTTCCCATTAGAAAGGAGCGGGTCTGCTATACAGTTATAGGGTATGGAGTGAGTTCAACGGCTGCCAAAATTTAGGAAAAAACCCAATAACAATTTAAAGACACATAGAGGTTGGCCACAGTAACTACACGTTCCCGATAGAAATGAGCAGGTCTGCTATACAGTTATATTGTATGCAGTGAATCCAAAGGCTGCCAAAATTTAGGAAAAAACCCAATAACAATTTAAAGACACATAGAGGTGGGCCACAGTAACGACACGTTCCCGATAGAAATGAGCGGGTCTGCTATACAGTTATATTGTATGCAGTGAATCCAAAGGCTGCCAAAATTTAGGAAAAACCCCATTAACAATTTAAAGACACATAGAGGTGGGCCACAATAATGACATGTTCCCATTAGAAAGGAGCGGGTCTGCTATACAGTTATAGGGTATGCAGTGAATCCAAAGGCTGCCAAAATTTAGGAAAAAACCCAATAACAATTTAAAGACACATAGAGGTGGGCCACAGTAACGACACTTTCCCGATAGAAATGAGCGGGTCTGCTATACAGTTATATTGTATGCAGTGAATCCAAAGGCTGCCAAAATTTAGGAAAAACGCCAATAACAATTTAAAGACACATAGAGGTGGGCCACAGTAGCGACACGTTCCCATTAGAAAGGAGCGGGTCTGCTATACAGTTATAGGGTATGTAGTGAGTACAATGGCTGCCAAAATTTAGGAAAAACTTCAATAACAATTTATAGACACATAGATCTGGGCCACAGTAATGATATGTTCCCATTAGAAAGGAGCGGGTCTGCTATACAGTTATAGGGTATGGAGTGAGTCCAAAGGCTGCCAAAATTTAGGAAAAAACACAATAACAATTTAAACACATAGAGGTGGGCCACAATAATGACACGTTCCCATTAGAAAGGAGCGGGTCTGCTATACAGTTATAGAGTATGCAGTGAGTCCAAAGGCTGCCAAAATTTAGGAAAAAACACAATAACAATTCAAAGACACATAGAGGTGGGCCACAGTAATGACACGTTCCCATTAGAAAGGAGCGGGTCTGCTATACAGTTATATTGTATGCAGTGAGTTCAACGGCTGCCAAAATTTAGGAAAAAACCCAATAACAATTTAAAGATACATAGAGGTTGGCCACAGTAACTACACGTTCCCGATAGAAATGAGCGGGTCTGCTATACAGTTATATTGTATGCAGTGAATCCAAAGGCTGCCAAAATTTAGGAAAAAACCCAATAACAATTTAAAGACACATAGAGGTGGGCCACAATAATGACATGTTCTTATTAGAAAGGAGCGGGTCTTCTATACAGTTATAGGGTATGCAGTGAGTACAGAAACCAAAAAGAACATGAAGTATATACCCTAAGATATAACTTTTAATAGATATTTTAAAAGATAATAGCAATAATTTAGGACAAAAATTCAGATAAAAGTATGGGGAAGTAAAGGCAATGGGGTATAAAGACTTGCCCTATAGTAATCACCCTAATATGTCGGCGTGGTGTCCCCGCTCCACGGAGGCTGTCCCTTGCCTGTCCCTAACACGTCCCTATACAGACATACAAACATAAAAACAAAGAGCAAAAAACAGGAAAAAATAAACCGGTGTCCCAAAATTGAGAGACCTAACAGTCATATCAAAAATTGATATGCTGTAAGAGTAAATAAAAACCATGCATCAGTTATGATAAGACGGGTAAGGAGTGTCAACAAGATAACTTATTTTATTGAAATGACCACAATCAATGTCAATGCCCCAAGGAAGTTAGGGCTATAGTTGTAGAAAATGGAATTGACAAACACCATGTATCCCTATCAATAAATTTCTGTAGGAGAACCATAGATCACTGTCTTTTTTTTTTTTTTTTTAAATAACCAAAGATAGGATTGGAATAGGTTTTTGCATCTTAGTTAACCCACATGATGGCCAAAAAAGGTATTCTTTGTGCGTTTATGTAGCATTTTTCACCCATTGACTTCAATTGAGTCAG
Source organism: Phyllobates terribilis (assembly GCF_046119375.1). NCBI lineage: Eukaryota > Metazoa > Chordata > Amphibia > Anura > Dendrobatidae > Phyllobates > Phyllobates terribilis. The sequence continues at coordinate 518,443,337 of NW_027362763.1, read as the reverse complement.
TCAAAATCCGCAGCAAAAAACGCAAGTACAAAAATATTTTCGGATTTTCTGCGGATGTTTGCTGCGTATTTGACTGACTCAATTCAAGTCAATGAGTCAAAAGCGCGGCAAAAACGCACAAAGAATTACCCGCGGAAAACTACTCCTCCCATCATCCCACGCCCGCTCCAGCTGACAATAGCGAGAGCAGGCGCAGCTGAGTGGAGAAGCAATCTCCTCAGCCGCCGTCTGTGTGCTGTGTGAAGAAAAAGTTAAAATAAATTAAAAAACACCTTATATTCACCTATCCATCATACTCCGAGTGTCCCATGAGGATCCAATCACCCAACAGCACTCTATACACTGACAGGAGCGTTATCGCTCCCGGCAGTGTATTGCACTCAGCTGCCAGGAGTGAGGTCACTTGAGTTCAATCAGCTGATGATCAGCTGAGAGCTCCGGTGACCTCACTTATGGCACCGGTGCTGTGTGAGAATTTTCCCACGCAACACCGATGCAGTAAGGGAGGTCAGCGGAGCTGATCAACTCATCTTCAGCTGATGAACTCAAGTGACCTCAGTCCCAGCAGCTCAGCTATACACTGACACGAGTGATTACACTACTTGTCTGTGAATATTATGTTGTCCTCTACAACAGTCACATCAGTGATTGCTGGTGTGGCTGCTGTAGAAGTGACCCAGATCGTCGTGGGACACTGTGGATTATGACATCACGGCGGACAAGTGAGGAATATTGTTGTTTTTTATTTTTGGTTTCTTACAGGAGACAAGAGCTTTGGGGATTAGGCGTTAGGTGAGTATACTGTGTTTTTTATTTTTACATAATTTATTAAAACCATGTGGAATTTTATTTAAAACATAATAAAGAAAAATACTTTATTCTGGCCGTGTCTTTATTTCAAAAACTTTACTACGGGGTTAGTAATGGGGGCGTCTTATAGATGTTCTCCATTACTAACCTGAGCTTCATATAAGCTGCCAATACAAGGCTGACATAAACCCCAACCCTATTAGCCCACATGCCACCGCACCAGGGAAAGTGGGAAGAGCGGAGCCTAAGCGCCAGATTTGGGGCATTTTATGTATGCGCCAGTTCTGGGGCCGCTGAGAGCTGATATTATTAGCCTCGTAGAGGGCCAGAATCCATGGCTCCTTCCCTGGCTATTAACATCAGCCTGCAGATGTTGCCTAACCTTTGCTGGTTAGATTTTATAGGGGGACCCTACGTCAATTTATTCTATGGTCCTCCTGTAATCTAGCCAGTAAAGGCTAAGCAAAAAGCTGTGGGCTATTATTAACAGCCAGGGAACATTTTTGGCTAATGGCCCCTTCTCCAGACACTAATATCAGCTCCCAGCGGTCGGCTTTCCCTCTGCTGGTTATGAAAATGACGAGGGAGCCAAGCCATTTTTTTAATTTTAGGCTATTTGCCCACGATCCGGACGTAGCAGCGCTTTGGACACAGCACATTTTTGCTGCTTAAAAAAAAGCTGCTTTCTATTGAACGCAGGTAAATTCACATGTTTTCGCTGAACCATGCGGATTTACCGCATTCAAAACATTTTAGTGGTCAAATTTCTGTTGAGGAGACTAGATACTCCGCAAGTGAATTTCACATGCTGCGGTCCTGAAAGACGCACCACATGTCAGTACCCGCGGGTTATCTTCAGCCTCAATGTCACGCATAGTGGACATGGGATTTCTAGATATACCATCCACTATGCTGTAACATCTGGCCGCTGCGGGTTTAACGCTGCATAAATATGAAGCTTCAAACCCGTAGCATTTTCTGATCATGGGCACATACCTAAACTCACCCGCAGCATGTCAATTTCTGCAGATTTTGACCTATTTAAATGTCATTACGTGCGGTGGATCCGCATGTACTGACAACACAAATGCGGCATTAGAATACAATGTTTTGGATGCAGCGAAGATAGGCTGTATCCAAAGCGCTGCTAGTTGCAGATCGTGGGGACATAGAGGCTAACCAAACAGATGTGAGCTGTTATTAATAGCCAGGGAACAGTTTGGCCTACTGGCCACTTCCTAGGCTAAAAATAGCAGCTCTCAGCTGCCCCAGAAATGATATCAATGGGAATTATTGCTAATGGGATTAGGGTTTACGGGATTAAGTGTTGCTGACAACAAGCTCTTTGTTTAGTACTCATTTGTTTAGTCCTCATTACTAAACAAACCGGTAAGTAAAGAGTTAAATAAACACACACACTGAGAGTAAAACAATTTATTTGAAATACAACAGACACATTCTTTAATCATTTAAATTAACCAATATACTCACCCCAGGTCTGATGGTAATCCAAAGGTTAAAGCGATGTCCCAGGATATTTTTTTCAAATTCTTTATTTAGGTCCAAAAAGTATTTATTGCTGTACAAAAATGCATCAATAGCGCATCAAAATTGCGGCAAAATGCAATTTTGCTGACAAGAGATACTAAAACCTTGCAGAAATTGCTGCAATCAAATCAATCCTGAACGTGCGCACATACCCTTAGTGTGTGACAGCAGCCAAACATAAAAATCTGCTATAAATCTGATATCGCTATAATTGCACCAACCAGAAGAATAAAGTCGCCTAATCAATTATACTGCACCAGGAATGGCGTAAAAAATAAATAAAACCAATTCTTCACCTGCTGTTGATTTGTTCATTCTACCTCCCAAATATCGCAGTAAGGCGCAACTCACATTTATTCTGCACTCTGCGCTTACACCGGGGTTTCCGTGTAAGTCTCTGAAATACGTTATTCAGACAGAACCCCCAGTGGAAGATTCCCTATAATGAGGCAGATGGAGGCACTGTGGACGCCATCTGGCCTATGATCTGTCTGCATCCGCCTTTTTATTAGGTATGCATAAAAGTGCCGTCTCCCACCGTTTTGTGCACTTCGGAAAAGGACAATGCTGAACAGAGGCCAGACGGAGTCCAGAGTAACTGCCTCATTATAGTGAATGGATCCCTCGGGGGTTCAGGCTGAATCACATCATTCAGAGATTTGGATGGAAACCCTGATAAAAGGGCTCAGCGTAAAGCACAGGATAAATGTGATCCAAAATCTTATGTAAAATGTTCCCCAAAAAAGCTTCAACTCAAGCCACAAAAAAAAGCAAGTACCCACTCAGGTCCGTCATCTGTTATCGGAAACATAGGGGCTTCCACATTACTGGCAAAGGCTCTGGAAAAGCACCATGGCTCATCGCCACCCAAAATAAATTGAGCAAATTCTGCACTCCCAAATCCAAATGCCCCCCTCCCAGTGTGTGCCTAAACCGCAGTTAATGTCCACATGTTTGGCATTTCTGTAGTGATGAGAGCCCGCATAATTTACAGGTGCGTGTCTCCAGAAGCATGAGAAGGGCACAACTTACTGGTCACTACAACCTACTGGTCACTACAACGTCAGTTTGCTATTTGCACTCAGCAACATCCACTTCTGGTTGTTTCTGGAAAAGACCCATGGAGTCGAAATCATCATTACACCTGTAGATAAATTCCCAAAGGGGTATAATTTCCAAAATGGGGTCACTTGATGGGGGATTCTGCTATTCTAGCATTTATGGGCTCTGTATATGGAGTCTGCATACTATTCTAGAAAACTCTGCTCTCCAGGAGGCAAATAGCACTCCATCCCTCCCGAGTTTCACTGTATGGCTAAGCAGTACTGCAAAGCCACATATGGGGTATTTCTAGATTCAGCAGAAATTGTGGGACATTTTTACCCATTTTCCAGTGTGAAAATGTAAAATCTGGGGTTAAAACAAAATTTTGGTGGTAAAAATGTAATTATTATTCTTTTCACTGCCCAATGGTATAAAATTCTGTGATCAACCTGTGGTGTCAATATGCTAGATTAATTCATTGAGAGGTGTAGTTTGTAAAATGGGGCCTCTTATGGAGGGGTCTGCTGTTCTGGCACCTCAGCTGCTAATGTGAGATTGCACCCTCATACCAGTCCAGCAAAATCTGAACTCCAATATGCTTCTTCTTCCCTTCTGAGCTTGCACTGTGCATCAAAAGTAGTTTTCGACCACATATGGAGTATTGGCGTACATAAGGAAAATTGCACAACAAATTTTGGGGTCCATTTTCTCCTGCTATCCTTTTGAAAATGAAAACATTTAGGGGTAAAACAACATTTTTGTCGGAAAAATATATATTTTTCATTTTTACAGATCCACAATGTAAAATTCTGTGAAGCACCTCTAAATAAATTCCTTGAGGAGTCTAGTTTTCAAAATAGTGCCACTTGTGGAGGGTTTATACTTTTTAGGCACATCAGGGGCTCCCCAAACACAACATGGCGTCCGGTAATTATTCAACAAATTTTACATTCAAAAAGCTCCTTCCCTTTCAAGCCATGCCGTGCACCCAAACAGTGATTTTCCCCCACATATTGGCATGCTCAGGAGAAATTGCACAACAAATTTTGGTGTCCATTTTTTCCTGTTACACTTGCAAAAATAAAGTTTTTGTGAAAAAAAGTTAAATGTTCATTGTTTTCTTCCACATTCCAAAAATTCCTATGAGGCACCTAAATGGGTTAATAAACTTCTTGAATGTGGTTTTGAACACCTGCAGGGGTGCAGTTTTTAGAAAGGTGTCACTTTTGGGTATTTTCAGTCATAAAGGCCCCTCAAAGTCACTTTAAATGTAATGTGGTCCCAAAAAAATGGTTTTGTAAATTTTGTTGGAAAAAATAGAAATCAACTTTTCAACCTTATAACTTCCTAACAAAAAAAATGTTGGTTCCAAAATTGTGCTGATGTAAAGTATACATGTGGGAAATGTCATTTATTAACTATTTTGTGTGATATATGTCTCTGATTTAAGGGCATTAAAATTCAAAGTTTTAAAATGGCAAAATTTTCAAAATGTTACCACTATCATGAAGTAAAATATGTCACTAAAAACAGTCACAGAATCAGTGGGATCTATTGAAGCATTCCAGAGTTATTACCTCATAAGGTGATACTGGTCAGAATTGTAAAATTGGTCTGTTCATTAACGTGCAAACAGCCTTTGGGGGTAAAGGGGTCAAACAGTGCAGATTTTATCCTTGCTAGCAGTGCAAGGGTTAATCTTTTCAGTTAAAGCTCTTGGAGCTTTCCTATCTGAATTATCTCATCTGTTCAGTGTTTGCCACTCCCGGTCTTCTATATATGCTCACTTCTGGCACTTATGATTTGCCAGTGTTAGTTCTCACTGCCTGGTATGGAGTTGGAGGTGTTGTCTGTGATTGGAGTTGGCCCTTGGAGATTGTTCAAAAGATTGTTGCTTGCAGTTTTGTTTCAGTGCACATCCCCTACATGCTCTACAACTTGGTCCATTTTATCCCTGTCCATGTACCCTTGTTTGTCTAGTTATTTTATTCCTATACACTTTAGTTTCCCACCTCCCTAGTAGGGGGGGTGAGGACATATAGTTGTTAATTTAGGAGCTTAGTAAGGCACATTAACATCTTCGGGAGTTGCCCAGGGGACAGGGATAGACCAGGGTGTCCCTGGGGGTGAGTGGGGGGACAGATAAGGATTAATTTAGGAGCTTATTAAGGCTCGTGAAATCGGTGTGTCCACCTTCAGGAGTAGCCCGGGGGACAGGGATATATCAGGGCGTCCCTAGTTCCACTGTAAGGTGGAAGACCGGGGTGTAAGTACTTTCAGAGCAAGGAATCCGGGAACTGCCGGGGCCATACCTCTTGTTGCAGGGGGAAGACAGATTTCTAGCACAGGAGTCAGGTGACTGGGAAGCTGGGGGCATGTCGAGAGGGAGAGCTGGGAGGTCAGGTGACCGGGGAACTTCTGGCGTGGCTAGAGAGAGGAAGAGACGAGGACGTTTGCGCGGGAAAGCGGAGCTGGGTCCTGCTCAGCAGAGCAGTGTGAGAGGGTTCAAGCTCCTGGCTCCAGTACTTGGAGCAAGAGCCGAGTGCAGTGGACCGGAGGAATCAAGCCGACTAGAGGGAGAAGAGATGCAGGGTCGGTGGAGCCGTGCACGTGAGGTGCACTGTTATGGACTAGGGGCTCAGCGGGTAAAACTGTGCACCGCCCGCTGCTGCCAGAAGACGGAGCATTGTTTGGGCGGGGACGCCTGAAGACATCAACAACCGGCCTCAGCTGGCAACTGCCTTGTGAGGAGCAAGAGTCAGCTAAGTGAAAAAACTGTCGAATACAACCGGTTCGACTCTGCTACATCTAGCTAATATGTGAACTGTCAGTAAGAGACTTTTATCTGCTACTTCCCTTGTTTTTCCCCCATATTTTCCCCTGTTACTCCCTGCGTGGAGGTTGACCCTGTTATCATAAACCTCCCCTGTTTATTAACCCTGTATTGGCTGCTCTGTGTTTCTGTGTCACTGCATCTAAAGTACCCATGTTACATTTGGCGTAGTCGGCAGGATGCAGTCGTTAGACACAGACACTGCAGAGCAGCCCATCCTGGGAGCTCCTAAATCTAGCTATCCGCTGGGGGCCATGCTCAGCAATCTCACAAAGTTCATCAGGGACAATATGATACTTTGGGACTGGATTGAGAGAGTTAGGAGTATGTTACATATGCACCCGATGACCTCAGCTATGCAAGCCGAAATAGCCTTACTGGCCCTGGACGGCGAGGCCCGACAATCCGTGATGTCCCGCCCTCCCCATGACCGGGATACTGCAGAAAAAGTGGTGCGGATACTGGAGGAGATGCATGGGGATCCCACCAATGTAAGAGAGCTGAGGATACGGCTGTTTCACCAAGTGCAGCAGGAGTGAGAGACTGTGATGCAGTATGTTAATGCCTTACAGAGGTTGCATGCCTATATCACTAGGAAAGACGACATTGGGAATTTGGGAATGGGCCCCCTTGACGTGATATTAAGGGATCAGTTTGTGGCGGGCCTCAGGGATGTGCAGCTGAAGCAGGCCTTGCGGGAGCGCCTGCGTGCCTACCCACAAATTACTTTTCTAGAAGTGGGGGCAGAGGCACGTGTGAGAGAGCAGGAGATGGGGGTGACGGCCCTGGCAGGGATGGTCCGGAGTAACCAGGTACCCACCCAGCCTACAGCTGAACCAGAATGGGCTTGAGAGATGCGAAAGGAGATACAGGAGATGCGGGATGAATGGTCCAGTCTCAAGAAGACCCTTGCCCCGATACCAGAGATACCCAGATCGATTGCCCCAGTTATGGAAAGAATTGAATTCAGGCCCCGCCCTACAGAAAAATTCTGTAGAGAAGTGAAGCAGCCCTACACAGACAGAGACACGACCTGCTGGAAGTGTGGAGGCGCAGGACATTATGCCAGGGGCTCTGCTAGCCGAGGGCGGCCCCTGTCGCGGCAGCCGTTAAACTAGCGGGCTCTGTGCTTGGGGGACACAGCCCGGAGCCTGAGGAAGGGGAAAGAAAAAGAGGAACTCCCAAGGACCTTGTTTCCACCAGCCCGACTGTCTGGGCCGAAATGAGCGGTCGGGCTGTTCACTGCCTAACTGAAACGGGATCCCAGGTGACTACGATGACAGAAGCCTACTTTCAACAGCAATTTCCAGAGATAGCGTGGCCTGAATGGGGACCAGTAATTAGACTCACGGCGGTTAATCAATTACCCATCCCGGGCAGAGGGGTGGTGTGGATGAAGATCTGAGTGTGTGGAAAAGATGTGGGAAAAAAAGGAGTCATCCTGGTCGAAGGGGGAACCAGAAGTGGACCCCCCCATGACCCTCGGAATGAATGTGTTGAAAGAGATCGGGCAAATCCTGCTTAGTGAGCCGAAGAAGATTCCTCTAGACCAGTGGGACCCGCAAACTCCCCAAAGGAGGGTCTTTCAACAACTAATCCGAGCTGCCCAGGCTCAGGAGACATCGAGTGAAAGGAAGATCCTGGGGAAAATAATAGTGCCAGCAGCTACGGCGCTCACCTTACCGCCCGGACAAACTGTACTCACGTTACCCGCACGGGCCTGCACACCTCTTGAGGGGTTGAAGTTCAGATAGAACCAGCATCGATGGACAAAGTACCCCCCGGACTCTTGGTGGCTCAGACACTGACCACTGTCCAGGGTGGCAATGTTATAGTGCGGTGTGTTAATCTGGGCGAAGATGATCTCATACTCCCTCCCAGGGCGGAAAAAGCCCAGATTCTGGGAATGCCAGAGAAGTTGGTGCGACCTGATGTGGTACAGCTGTCCGCTGTACAAGGAGACCCCTGGACTCTGGTGGTCACCGTGCCGCCGGAATCCCACCGGGCTAGTGTGAAGGGGGGGCGAAGAATCCTAGAACGAATGTGGGCTGAATTGACGGGACTTACACCTCGACAGGTGCAGCAGGTTGAGGAGGTACTGGAGCGGTACCAGGAAGTCTTTGCTCGCCATGAGGATGATTTTGGTTGCACCGAAGCCATTACCCATGAGATTCCCACGGGGAGGTTAAGGAGGTTAAGGAGATGCTAGCCCATATGTTACAGAATGGTGTGATACGGGAGAGTCAGAGTCCGTGGGCAGCCCCGATTGTCCTGGTCCGGAAGAAAGATGGGACCCTGCGGTTCTGTGTGGACTATAGACGGCTGAATGCCTGTACAGTACGGGACTCTTACCCACTACCCCGAATCCAAGATTTCCTGTCGGCCTTAGGGAAGGCAAGATACTTCTCCTCCTTGGATCTGACCAGTGGGTACTGGCAGGTGCCCGTGGCCAAACATGACCGTGTGAAGACGGCGTTCATATTACCTATGGGACTGTTCGAGTTCAATCAGATGCCCTTCGGCCTGACTAACGCCCCCGAGACGTTACAGCGTCTGATGGAGTGGTGTCTGGGAAATTTAAGCTTCGAGGCGACACTGATTTACCTTGACGACATAATTGTCTATGCCGCCACCTTCGAGGAGCACCTCCAGCGACTGGAGCAAGAACTGAGTCGCCTGCATGGCCTAAAAGTGAAGCCCCAGAAGTGCCACCTGTTCCGCAAACAGATCGAATATCTCGGTCATACTGTGTCCGGTGAAGGAGTCAGGCCCACCCAGGAAAAGGTGGCCGCCGTACAGGAGTGGCCTACCCCGAAAACAGTGAAGGACGTTCTGGACTTCCTGGGACTTGCCGGGTACTACTGAAGATTCCTGAAGAACTTCACCCACATAGCCTACCCATTGCTGGAGCTACTTAAGGGAGTGCCGGCGGGCTCCAAGAATCAGCCGATTCGGTGGGGAAGCAGCCAGGAAGAGGCCTTCCGTGCCCTAAAAATGGCCCTGACCGAGGCCCCAATACTTGCCTATGCGGATTTCTCCCAACCCTTCATACTCCACACTGATGGGAGCCTACATGGTCTGGGAGCCGTGTTATCCCAAGTGCAGGAGGGGAAAGAGTGCGTGATTGCGTATGCCTGCCGCTCCCTTCACGACTCTGAGAGGAACCCGGATAATTATAACTCTTTCAAATTAGAGTTGCTGGCTCTGGTTTGGGCAATGACCGAGAAGTTTGCAGAGTATTTGTCCGGGTCTGAAGTACTGGTGAGAACAGATAACAACCCGCTGGCCCACCTGGAGAATGCAAAATTGGGGGCCCTGGAGCAGCGGTGGGTGCCCCGCATGGCCAGGTACCGGTATAAGATCGCCTACCAACCTAAGGCAGAGAGTACTCACGCCGATGCCCTCTCCAGAGTGACATATGAACGGCCTGATCATGACCGCGATGAAGATTTGGAGGCGGATGAGACCCCTAGCTTCCGAACTTTCGTGGGACCGCTGGTCGTGGCGCAGGGACAGATCGGAGAGACGTCGGAAGAACAAGTGCTAGGGCGGCCAAGAGATGACTGGATCCGACTTCAACAGACTGACAGAGAAGTTGCTCAATTGCGTCAATGGGTGGCTTTGCGGCAAGTCCCCATTCGAGAAGAGAGGAGTACCCTGTCCCAGGAAGCACTGAAAATGCTGGGACAATGGGAGAGACTGTGTTTGCGAGACGGGCTGCTGTACCGACGGGTGCAGCTACTGCGAGAGTTCGGGACCACCTGGCAAGTGGTGATCCCAGAGAAGTTGGTCGGAGTAGTGGCTAAGGAGGCTCATGAACGAGGGGCTTACTTCGGACCAGAGAAGACATTTCAGTGGTTGCAGAGACTGGTGTATCATCCCCGACTGAGAGCAACATTAGAAGACATTTGTCGAAGATGTCGGAGCTGTGAGCTGGTTAAGCCCCCGGAGCAGCGGGTCCCCATACAAACTATTGTGACTTCTACCCCCTTTGAGGTGCTAATGATCGACTATTTGACTGTTGGACCGGCGCATCTTGGGTATGAACATTGCCTGGTAATGACAGACCACTTCACAAAGTTTGCAGTAGTGACCCTGACCAGAGACCAGACCGCCGAGTCAGCTGCGCAGGCCATCTGCTGAGACTTCATTCGGGTGTACGGCTGCCCAAAGAGGATTCATTCCGATCAAGGCGCCTGCTTCCAAGGCCAGGTGATGGAATAGCTGCAATGGTTGTACAAGATTGAGAAGTCATGGACTACTCCTTACCACCCTCAAGGAAATGGGGCCTGGGAACGCTTTAATCGAACACTGATCCAAATGCTCCGCACGTTGGAGGAAAATTCAAAGGTACGGTGGCCTGAGTTTGTGGCTGAGCTGGTGTGGGTCTACAACAACCGAGTGAATAGTATGACCGGGTTCACTCCTTATACCTTGCTGTTCTGGCGAAAGGGGCGAGAGATTACTGAGTTAGAGCTGGACCCCGAGGAGGACTACCCACGTATGGGGGTGTCTTCCTGGATCTGGGAACATCAGCATCGACTGCAGACCGTCCGATGGTTGGTACAACAAAAGTTTCAGGAGCTCAAACATCTTGAGACATTGCCTCTTCGAGGGACAGCTGTGAGGCTCGAGGAGCAGGTGTTGGTTTGGGACAGGCGGCCCCGGGGCAAATTGAGTAGGCGGTGGGAACGGACTCCTCACTGAGTGAAGCACAGGATTGGTGCTGAAGGACCTGTGTATGAAGTTCAACCCGAGGGGGCTGAAGGAGCTCCTACCAGAGTTGTTCATCATAGTATGATGTGACCCTGTCTGTCTAAAGATGACGAGGATGGAGAAGAATCATCTGCTTTTAGAGAGGGTCCTGTCACAGTTGTCCCAAGCCATGATGTGGATGAAGAGTTGTTGATTCTACGTCCGAGCCCCAACACTCGATTACCTGCAGTCCCCAGTGCAGGTGGCGAGGGAACAACATCGGTTGAAGCCACCAGGCAGGCGGAGATTGGAAATCCGAGTGACCCTGCACCCCCCATCGGTCAAACTGAGTTACGCCGGTCAGAACGGACAACAGCAGGAGTGCCTCCTCACTGTTACGAACAAGATCAATTCATATGGTACCGTATCATCCAGGAAGTCCAAGAATGTGAACTTTTGATGAAGGAACTCTCGCCCGTGGAATGGCGAGTTAAAGGAGAGCGGGAGTGTAAGGGGGAAGACCGGGGTGTAAGTACTTTCAGAGCAAGGGATCCGGAACTGCCGGGGCCGTGACTCTGGTTGCAGGGAGAAGACGGACTGCGAGCACAGGAGTCAGGTGACTGGGAAGATGGGGGCATGTCCAGAGTGTGAACTGGGAGGTCAGGTGACCGGGGAACTGGTGGCGTGGCTAGAGAGAGGAAGAGACGAGGACGTTTGTGCGAGAAAGCGGAGCCGGGTCCTGCTCAGCAGAGCACTGTGAGAGGGTCCAGACTCCTGACTCCAGTTGTTATGATCTGCAACAAAAACTAAGGAAAGATAGGGAAATCTGTCCCTACAGTAAGACTAAGCTGTATCCCTACGATGTAGCGGGCTGCCTGTTCCTTGTGAACAGACCCGCCTTCATCCTCGGCTAGTCTGAACGGAGACCTATAGAATAAAGGGAGGGGTCCCTAAAAGAACTAAGGACTGGGACAAAATGGGACACCTCCTAACAGAAGTTGTTGCAGAGCAAAAAGGCAAACTGACAAAAAGTACTAGAGGTCCCAGAGGACCAAGAGAACTAGACAGAGATAGGCACCGAAGCACCTGGCTAGAGAGACAGGCAAAAAACACTGAAGTCCAGCAAAGCCAGAAGGGCGGAGATGGAATATATAGGCAGCTGGTCACGTGACCGCAAAACACAAGATAGCAAAAATTAACAGGAGGGTTCTAATAGTACCCCCTCGTCTATGAGGATAGTCCGGATCCTCCAGGCCCAGGCCTGTCAGGAAACCTCCTGTGGAAAGCTTTAACAAGCCTAGGAGCAGAGACATCATCCGTCCTTACCCAGGAGTTGTCTTCGGAACCGAAACCCTTCCAGGAGACAAGATACTGTAATTTCCCTCTATGCCATCTTGAATTCAAGATACGAGAAATTTCATATTCGCCGTCTTCCACCACAGGAGGAACTGTGACAGTGGCATCACTATCTGATAAATCAGCCTTTTTCAACAAGGAAACATGAAACACAGGATTAATCTTCCAGGAAGTAGGGATGTCCAACCTAACCGCAGACAGGTTAACAACCTGAAGCACTTTAAATGGACCCACAAACTTAGGACCAAGTTTCTTAGAGGGAATCCTCAACCGCAGGTTCTTCGAGGACAACCAAACCATGTCACCCACAGTAAACCAAACCTCTTTACGTTTTCTGTCAAAATACTTCTTGGACTTCTTGTTAGCCTCTTGAAGGTTACAATGTACATTAGTCCAAACTCTCTCCAAATCACCGGAAAATTTCTCCTCCTCCAGCACCGCCGACCCCAATTTGGAGAACGAACCAAAAGACAGATGTCTCCCAGTGCAACAAAAAAAAGGAGAACACCCAGCAGAGGAGGATGTATGATTGTTAAGAGCAAATTCTGTGAGAGGCAGAAACTCAGACCACACCTCTTGATTGTCTGCCACAAAACAACGCAAAAACTGTTCAACATCTTGGTTCTTTCTTTCAGTCTGTCCATTAGACTCAGGATGATAACCAGACGAAAATGACAAATGAACTCCCAACCTGTCACAAAAAGCATGCCAAAAGCGAGCCACAAACTGAGGTCCTCTATCAGAAACAATATCCGTGGGGACGCCATGGAGCTTGACAATCTCCTTAACAAACGCCTTAGCGAGTGTCTTGGCGCAGGGCAACTTAATGACACATCTTACTAAAACGGTCTACGACCACCCAGATGACAGTAAAACCCTCAGACACAGGAAGATCAGTAATAAAATCCATAGTGAGATTCGTCCAAGGCGCACTAGGAACCTCCAGAGGGCAAAGCACCCCGCAGCAGGAGTATGTGAAGCCTTTGACCTAGCACACACAGTACACTGACGCACCCACTTGATGACTGGCTTCTGCCATCCAGGCAACCGAAAACTGCGACTGATAAGTCTCTTAGTCTCCGAAACTACCGGATGACCTGCCAACCGAGACTCATGACACTCCACAAACAAATCTCTCCAAAAGGCTCTAGGCACAAACAACCTCCCATGGGGAGTGTTGGATGGAGCATTATCTTGAGCATTCAGAATCCCCTTCTTCAAATCGGAGTCCAATGCCGCCACCACAACTTCTTTCTGCAAAATGCTCTCCTCCTCCTCGGCACCAACCGTAGGAGAGAATCTGCGAAATAAAGCATCGGCTTTAACATTCTTAGTACCAGGGATATAGGTAACAGAAAAATGAAACCGAGAAAAAAAAAGTGCCCACCTAGCTTGACGGGCATTCAAGCGCTTGGCAGCATCCAGATAGATCAAATTCTTATGATCTGTGAAAACCTGAATAGGAAATCTAGCGCCTTCCAAAAAATGATGCCAGTGTTCAAACGCAAGTTTAATAGCCAGCAACTCCCGATTTCCAACATCATGATTCAGTTCGGTTTCCGAATCTTTTTTCGAAAAGAAGGCACAAGGATGTACTCCACCCTTGTTCTCCTGAGACAAAACTGCTCCGACCCCCACCGATGAAGCATCGACCTCGACCAAAAAAGGTTTGGTCTCATCAGGCTATATAAGGATAGGGGCAGAACTGAACCTCTCTTTGAGATACTCAAACGCTTCAATGGCTTCAGTAGTCCACTGGGTCGTATTCGCACCTTTCCTAGTGAGATCGGTTAGAGGTTTAACAATTACAGAAAAATTCTTAATGAATTTCCTGTAATAATTGGCAAAACCCAAAAACCTCTGTATAGATTTCAAACCAATAGGCCTAGGCCATTTCTGCACTGCCTGAACCTTCACCGGGTCCATCTCAAAGCCCTCGCTGGAGACAATGTAGCCCAAAAAACTAATTTTCTGCACAGCGAACTCACATTTCTCCAGCTTAGCAAAGAGTGAATTATCACTCAATAACTGCAAAACTTCACGTACACTCTGCCAATGGGACTCTAAATCTGGTGAATACATCAAAATGTCATCCAAATACACAACCACATTCTTACCAATCAAAGGTCTCAGGATGTCATTAATAAGGTTCTGAAAAAATGCAGGTGCACTGGTAAGACCGAAAGGCATCACCAGATTCTCAAAATGACCTACCGGAGTGTTAAAAGCAGTTTTCCATTCATCACCCTCCTTCACACGTAACAAATTGTATGCCCCTCGGAGATCAATTTTTGAGAACCACTTGGCTCCCACTAACTGGTTAAACAAGTCAGGAATTAACGACAATGGGTAGGAATTGTGTATGGTAATCTTATTAATTTCACGAAAATCCAGACATGGACGTAAACCGCCGTACTTTTTTTTAACAAAGAAGAATCCGACTGCCACAGGTGACTTTGAAGGTCTAATGTGACCAGCAGCCAGGCTAGTCTCTATGTAATCCTCCAAGGCCTTTCTTTCAGGGATAGTCAGATTAAACAAGCGACTATTGGGAAGAGTAGCACCCGGATCAAACTCAATGGCGCAATCATAATCCCTATGAGGAGGTAAAACTTGCGACTCCTCCTCCGAAAAAAAAACCTCCAAAAATCTTGATAGGTACTGGTAATTCCCCTTTTTCCACAGCCGCAATGCGACCATTACAACATTTATCATAGCACTTCGGACTCCAAGACTTAATCACATTAGTAGACCAGTCCAACAAAGGATTGTGCAGTTTTAACCAAGGCAATCCTAGAACAACTGGAGAGGGCAAATTATCCAAAACAACCAAGTCCAAAATTTCTTGGTGAACACCATTGATAGTGAGAGGAAATGCAGCAGTCTTGTGAGTAATACATTTCAAAGGAGTGTTATCAATTGCAACCACAGGAATAGGAGATGACAAAGGTTTGGATTTCAATTTAAGTTTTTCAAAAAACCCTTTATCAATCATATTAAGTGTTGAACCACAATCCACAAATACCTGAAATTCAATCAAATCTCCCTGCAGAGTAGTACACCCAGAAAGAAACACTCCTGCAGAGCATAAACAAGCTATACGGGCGTAACTAACCTTTTTTTTTCCTTTACTTAAACGACGCTCACAATACTTAATCAAATGATCAGCTTTACCACAATAAAGACACAAACCTTCGGCGAATCTCCAATCTCTTTCTTGAGAGCGGAGTGACATTGCCCCAACCTCCATTGGTTCTCCGCTGTCAGAGCAGATTTTCTGGAAACTAGGACCTGAAGTTACAGGAGTTTTTGCATCATTGATCCTGGACCTTATTCTCCTGTCCACACGAACAGCTAACTGCGTAGCTTCCTGCAGAGTCTCAGGTGCAGGGAATGTAATTAGCAAATACTTAACCCTTTCACTCAGACCAGCAAGAAATAAACTTTTCAGCGCCGAATCATTCCACTTAACTTCTGAAGCCCATCTCCTGAAGTGTGTGCAATAAATTTCAACATCATCTGACCCCTGGTTCAAACGTCTAAGTTCTGATTCAGCAGATGAGATTCGATCAGGATCGTCATATAATAGCCCCATAGCAGAAAAAAATTCTTCAACAGAACTTAAACATGGATCATTAGGTTGGAGAGAAAAGGCCCACTCCTGTGGTTCTTTGCGCAAAAGTGACATAATAAAACCAATGTGCTGTGATTAATTCCCAGAGGACCTCGGTCTCAGACGAAAATATAACAAACAAGCATTTTTAAAGGAAAAAAAATCTTGCTGTTTACCATAAAAAATATCAGGCAGTCCTACCTTGGGTTCGACAAAATGCGCTCCAGGACAGCTACTCACGTGTTGCTGAAGCTCGGCCACCTCCAGAGACAATCCCTGCAGGCGTTGAGCCAACTCCAGGATGGAAACCATACTGATCCCCGAATTTCTATCCTTTTAGTTTGTTTTTTTTTTGGGCTGGACTTACTGTTATGATCTGCAACAAAAACTAAGGAAAGATACGGAAAGCTGTCCCTACAGTAAGACTAAGCTGAATCCCTACGATGTAGCGGGCTGCCTGTTCCTTGTGAACAGACCTGCCTTCGTCCTCGGCTAGTCTGAAAGGAGACCTATAGAATAAAGGGAGGACCAAGCGAACTAGACAGAGATAGGCACCGAAGCACCTGGCTAGAGAGACAGGCAAAAAACACTGAAGTCCAGCAAAGCCAGAAGGGCGGAGCTGGAATATATAGGCAGCTGGTCACGTGACCGCAAAACACAAGATAGCAAAAACTAGCAGGAGGGTTCTAACACCAGTACTTGGAGCAAGAGCCGAGTGCAGTGGACCGGAAGAGTCAAGCCGACTAGAGGGAGAAGAGACGCAGGGTCGGTGGAGCCGAGCACGTGAGGTGCACTGTTATGGACTAGGGGCTCAGCGGGTAAAACCGGAGACCGCCCGCTGCCGCCAGAAGACAGAGCATTGTTTGGGCAGGGAAGCCTGAAGAAATCAACACCGGCCTCAGCTGGCAACTGTCTTGTGAGGAGCAAGAGTCAGGTAAGTGAAAAAACTGTCGATTACAACCGGTTCGACTCTGCTACATCTAGTTAAACTGTGAACTGTCAGTAATAGACTTTTATCTGCTACTTCCCTTGTTTTTCCCCCATATTTTTCCCTGTTACTCCCTGCGTGGAGGTTGATCCTGTTATCATAAACCTCCTGTTACACTACGAACCTGGTTAGCAGCCACAGTCCATTAAAACTGCAGGACATTAACTCTGGCCAATGCCTTTTTTTATCTATCATGGATCTGGTATCGGCTCTGGCAGGACAACTGCAGTAACTCAGCCTGGAGGTGGCAGACTTGTGCACAGTTGTTTTTCCGTGCCCAAACACTTCAGGCTTAGGGCCTGCTGCTCTCGGGCAACCCCTGGTGGAACCCAAAATCGCTCTTTCGGATAGGTTCTCTGTGGGTTGGGATAAGTTTGTTGTTTTCAGGGAGGCCTGTAAACTCTATTTCAAATTATAAAGAGTCCCCACCAATTTTCAGGGGGGTCCAGGTTCAAGGGAACCTAGGGCTGAGTCAACTGAGGAACCCATGCAGTTCAGGACGGATGACTCGTTTTATAGGTCCTCTTGTAGTTTGGTGTAAAAGGGGAGTATGTTTTTTTCTGTGGTGGGAAGGTTCATTTTGTGGGTACTTTTCCTTCCATGCCTAACCGCAAAGTGCCACCGCAAAATTAAGGAACCCAGGTTGCAGGGAGGTAAGCAACATAGCTATGTACATATATCCTCTTTGGGTAGGTCTTTCTGGACCGTGGGGTGAGGTTTAATCTAATTGACACCCAGTTCGTCCAGGACCAGGGTCTCAAGCCACATAAACTGTCTAGACCGATACACATAAATCGCCATTGATTCTGCACCGTTGAGCCAGGGGTATTTTACTCAGGTCATTCGAGTGATACACCTGCAGGTAGGGGGCCATGCACTCAGAATTAATTGATTGTTTTGTGCTAGAGGGCTTGCCCTCTCCTGTGGTTCTTGGACTACCTTGGCTTACTTTGCACAATAGCATAGTGCAGTGTTCCCCAACTCCAGTCCTCAAAGCCAACCAACAGATCATGTTTTCAGGATTTCCTAAACTATTACACTGGTGATGAAATTATTTCATGAGTAGGTGATGCACTTATCATCTAAGCAATATTAAGGAAATCCTGAAAACATGGCCTGTTGTTGGGTCTTGAGGACTGGGGTTGGAGAACCTGCCGTATTGGACAAGAACACTGCTTGGGCACCCGGTTAGCCAGGGTGGTTACCCGGTCTCTGCCGGAATGCCTATCTGACTTCGGGGATGTGTTTTTGGAACAGGGGTGACAAGAACTTGTCATCGTCCCTATGATTGAGCCGTTAATCTCATTGTTGGGGCCAAGCTGCCTAAGAGCAGGTTATATAATATTTCTGGTATGGAGAGGCAGGCCATGAAGGACTATATTGCAGAAAGTCTGGCAAAGGGTCATATTAGACCTTCCTTATCTCCCCCAGCCACAAGATTTTTTCTTTGCTAAAAATTAAAGATGGTTGGGTGGGATGGTTACGCCCCTGCCTAGATTTCCGCAAACCTAATCGGATCACGATCCGGGATCCATATCCTCTCCCTCTCATTCCAGACCTCTTTAACCAGATCGTCAGGACAAAAGGATTTTCTAAACTGGACCTCATGGGGGCATATAATCTCCTTCGATTTAAGAAGGGGGATGAGTGAAAGACAGCCTTTAATACACATGAAGAACACTATGAAAACCTTGTGATGTCATTTAGGTTGACTAACGTCTTTCAGCACTTTGTAAATGACATTTTTAGTCACCTGGCAGGTAGATTAATGGTGGTCTATCTTGATGACGTAATGATTTTTTTTCCTGACCTCGAATCACATCAGGTACATGTTAGGAAGGTCTTACAGATACTCAGAGACAATAAATTTGTCAAACAAGAGAAATATATGTTCTCGGTCCAGGAGATCCCTTTGCTGGGCTATTACTTATCATCCACAGGTTTTCACATGCATCCGGCAAAAATTTGGGCGGTATTGGTACTGAATTGGGAACATCCTGAAGACTTAAAAGCTTTACAAAGGTTTATAGGTTTCACCAATTACTACCATTCATCAAGAACTTCATCAAGAACTTTTTGGTAGTAGCCAAACCGCTGACGGACCCCACATACTCATCCGTCTGGGGCTCTTTAACTTTTGGCAATTCTCTGTAGACCTTGGGCTCATTTGTAGGTAGATTTCATCACTGATCTACCTGTGTTGGCAGGTAATACTGTTATATTGGTAGTGATGGACAGATTCAGCAAGATGTCACATTTCATTGTGCTAACCGCTTTTCCTAATGCCAAGACATTGGCACTAATTTTTATCAAAGAAATTGTGAAGTTACATGGGATTCCTGCTGATATTGTTTCTGATCAGAGAGTGCAATTTATTTCCAAACTTTGGAAAGCATTTTGTGCTTGTTTGGGGGTCCATCTTTCATTTTCTTCCTCCTTTCATCCACAGTCTAATGGGCATATCTTAGGTGCTTTGTGTCTGAGAATCAGGAGGATTGGGTTTCTTACTTACCTCTAGCTGAATTTGCTGTGAATAACCGTTGTCTTGAGTCTACTAGAAAGTCCCCGTTCTTCGGGCAAATGGATTTCATCCTCAATTCTGATATTTCAATAGGAATATTTCTTCAGGGGTTTTCTTCATTTATTACATCAGTGTGGCAAGGTGTTCTTGATAATTTGAAGAAGATGGGGTCCAAACATAAGAGTGTGGCTGATCGGAGACATTTGGTGGGTCCGGACCTGTGTGTTGGTGATTTGGTGTGGTTGTCCTTGATGAAATTAAGTTGAAGGCTGCTTCTTGGAAATTGGGACCCAGGTTCATCAGTCCCAATAAGATTGTGAATCCAGTATTGGTTCCCCTTGATTTGCCACCCACTTTTAGGATTCATAATGTGTTTCACCGATCTCTACTCAAAAAATACATTACTTCCTCCGAACCATACCCACCCCCACCTTCCCCAGTCAATGTTGATGGGAATCTGGAATTTCAGATGGCTAAGATTATCAATTGTCGCTAGGTTCATTGGTCTCTTCAGTATCTGGTACACTGGAAGGGTTTCGGTATTGAAGAGAGAATGTGAGTAGCAACATCTGACATTCAAGCAATGAGGTCGGTCCAGTCTTTTCACGTGGCTCACCCACAAAAACATGGCTCTGAGGTTCCGGAGATTCCTCTTAAAAGGGGGGGTTACTGTCATGGGTATACCTTGACAAAAAGGGGCCAGACGATTGTGGTGTCCTGTTACATGAACTTCTGCACTGGCTAGGAGTACTTCACCATCTTATTAAACAGTGCAGGTTTTTTTTCCTTAATAGCACTGCAAAAGTTAATCTGTTCAGTTGAAGCTCCTGGAGCTTTCCTATCTGGATTGTCTCAGCTGTTCAGTGTCTGCCACTCCCCTCTTCTATATATGCTGGCCTCTGGCACTTATGAGGTGCTAATGTTAGTTTTTACTGACTGGTGTGGAGTTGGAGGTTGTATTGTTAAGGAGATTGTTGCTTGAAGTTTTGTTTCAGTGCACATCCCCTTCCTCTCCAATTTGATGTCTCCTATCTTTAACTTTCCTGTGTTCCACTCTGTTGTTTGGTGCATGTATTTTGTATGATTGTTATTTTAATTTATCTCTGTCCGTCTACTCTTGTTTGTCTGGTTAGTGTATTCCTATACACTTCAGCTTCCCACCTCCCTGGTAGGGATGATGGGGACATATAGTGGTTAATTTAGGAGCTTAGTAAGGCACATTAACACCTTCAGGAGTAGCCCGGGGGACAGGGATAGACCAGGGTGTCCCTAGTTCTAGGGACTTGGTTAGCTACCACAGTCCCTTAATACTGTGTAACACATAGTATAATAAAAGAAAGGGACTATATCTGAATTGGCGGATAATATAACTTGGTAACGTGACCAGAATATCACAGACCAGAGCATTCAATAGATAGGACACAATAGTATCTAAATACATAGATAATAAATGATACTGGCTGAAATGAATAATAATACTAAATGAATAATGGCTGATGAAAAAGATCACCCTGTGGTAGTGGGTGTATTTATTAGACTACATAAGAATCAATGTGGATATGCCAAAGCACATGGTTATAGAAATGTATATATACTGGGTACCAAGGATTAAGAAAGGAATGGTAATGGTGGAAATATACAGGTCACTAAGGTAAGTGTATTGGTGCATCTCCTAGGAAGCATCTGCTGTCAGCCATACAGGTATATTCTTACCTATTTTATTATATATTCTGCAATATAGTTACCTTAGTGATCGAAATGACACCATACTGTATATATTTCCACCATTACCATTCCTTTCTTAATCCCTGGTACCCAGTATATATACTTACCTACAGTCAAATTATATACTTACCTACAGTTGAAATTGTTCCAGAAAATGAACTATTTCTACAAGAAAATTATTGCAATTACACATGATTTGTTATACACATGTTTATTTCCTTTGTGTGTATTGAAAAACACAAAAAAATGAGAAAAAAGGCAAATTGGACATAATTTCACAAAAAAAAAACAAAATGAGCCAGACAAAATTGTTGGCACCTTTCCAAAATTGTAGGTAAACAACTTTGCTTCAAACATGTGATGCTCGTTCAAGGTCACCTTTGGCAAGTAACAGGTGTGGGCAATATGAAAATCACACCTGAAACCAGATAAAAAGGGGAGAAGTTGACATGAAAAAGCTAGACTGAAGTTTGCCAAAATGTGAATAAACCCAAATGGGAAAGCATCTTGTGGACAGATGAGACCATGATACAGCTTTTAGGTAAAGCACATCATTCTACTGTTTACAGAAAACAGAATGAGGCCTACAAACAAAAAAACACAGTACCTACAATCAAATATGGTGGAAGTTCAAAGATGTTTTGGGGTTGTTTTGCTGCCTCTGGCATTGTGTGCCTTGACTGTGTGCAAGGCATCAATAAAACTGAAAATTACCAAAGGATTTGGGGTCGCAATGTAGTGCCTAGTGTCAGAAAGCTGATTTTGAGTCGCAAGAAGCACCCAGAAATGGATGGAAACAAAGCGCCAGAGAGTTCTGAAGTGGCCAACAATGAGTCCGGATCTGAATCCCATTGAACATCTGTGGAGAGATTTTAAAACTGCTGTTGGGAGAAGGCATCCTTTAAATATGAGTGACCTGGAGCAGTTTGCAAAAGAAGAGCGGTCCAAAATTCCAATTGAGAGGTGTAAGAAGCATGTTGATGGTTATAGGAAGCAATTGATTGCAGTTACTTATTCCAATAAATGTGCAACCAAATATTAAGTTGAGAGTGCCAACAATTTTGTCCTGCCCATTTTTGGGGTTTTGTGTGATATTATATCCAATGTGCCTTTATTTCTCGTTTTTTTGTGTGTCGGAAAAGGAAACAAACATGTGTATAACAAAACACGTGTAATTGCAATAATTTTCTGGTTTAAATACTTCATTTTCTGGAACAATTTCAAGAGTGCCAACACTTTTGGCCATGACTGTATAGCCATGTTCTTTGGCATATCCACATTGATTCTTATCATTGCAGTCTTAAACATACACAAACTACAACAAGGTGATCTTTCTCATCAGTTATTATTTATTTTTATATAATTTATTATCTATTTATTTATTTATATACTATTTTGTATTCTAGCTGATTATTGACTTTTTCTGGTCTGTGATATTGTATTCACATTACTTACCATGTTATCTTATCTGTCAATATAGATGTTGATTCTATTACACAACATGCAGTCCCTTTCTTTTATTATGCAATGTTTTAAATTTATCCACAGCATTCTTTTATCTGGATGTGCGCCTGCTTTTCATCTTGTTGCATGATTACCGCACACCAACTGCTTGATCAATAAAGTTTATATTATCATAACCATATCCTATATTGACCCGTTTTTTCGGTTTTCCTTTTTTGTTGGTTCAAGTTTATTGCCGATAGGTCTTTTCTGCCTTATAGTCCTGGGAAATATATGCACATGCAAAGTATACCTCCATTATAAGACATCTGAATAACATAATATTAGTGATGAGCCAAATGTCCATTTTTGACTCATCTGTCCATAGGACATTCTCCCAGAAGTTTTGTGGCTTGTCAACATGTAGTTTGACAAATTCCAGTCTGGATTTTTTATGATTTTTTTTCAACAATGGTGTTCTCCTTGGTCGTCTCCTATGAAGTCCACTTTGGATCAAACAATGATGGATGGTGCGATCTGACACTGATGTTCCTTGAGCTTGAAGTTCACCTTTAATCTCTTTAGAAGTTTTCCTGGGCTCTTTTGTTACCATTCGTATTATCCATCTCTTTGATTTGTCATCAATTTTCCTCCTGCGGCCACATTCAGGGAAGTTGGCTACAGTCCCATGGATCTTAAATTTCTGAATAATAAGTGCAACTGTAGTCATAGGAACATCAAGCTGCTTGGAGATGGTCTTATAACCTTTACCTTTAATATGTTTGTTTATAATTTTCTTTCTTATCTCCTGAGACAACTCTTTCCTTTGCTTCCTCTGGTCCATGTTGAGTGTGGTACACACCATGTCACCAAACAGCACCTTGAGTATCTGTAGCCCTACATACAGGCCCACAGACTGATTACAAGATTGTAGACACCTGTGATGCTAATTAGTGGACACAACTTGATTTAACATGTCCCTTTTGTCACATTATTTTCAGGGGTACCATCATTTCTGTTCAGGCGTATATCATGAGTTTATATATTTTTTTAATTCTGTGGAAGCAGAATTGAAAAGCAATGTCTGACTTTCATTTGTTCATTTTCATAGATTTTTAATTTATTATTACTTTTGTCAGATTCAAGTTATTTCTGTGACCATTGTGGGTTTTTCTTTCATTAACCATGGGGTACCAACAATTTTGACCACATGTTATATATATATATACAGTACAGACCAAAAGTTTGGACACACCTTCTCATTTAAAGATTTTTCTGTATTTTCATGACTATGAAAACTGTACATTCACACTGAAGGCATCAAAACTATGAAAACACATGTGGAATTATGTACTTAACAAAAAAGTGTGAAACAACTGAAAATATGTGTTATATTCTAGGTTCTTCAAAGTAGCCACCTTTTGCTCTGATGACTACTTTGCACACTCTTGGCATTCTCTTGATGAGCTTCAAGAGGTAGTCACCGGAAATGGTCTTCCAACAATCTTGAAGGAGTTCCCAGAGATGCTTAGCACTTGTTGGCCCTTTTGCCTTCACTCTGCGGTCCAGCTCACCCCAAACCATCTCGATTGGGTTCAGGTCTGGTGACTGTGGAGGCCAGGTCATATGGCGTAGAACCCCATCACTCTCCTACTTAGTCAAATAGCCCTTACACAGCCTGGAGGTGTGTTTGGGTTTATTGTCCTGTTGAAAAATAAATGATGGTCCAACTAAACGCAAACCGGATGGAATAGCATGCCGCTGCAAGATGCTGTGGTAGCCATGCTAGTTCAGTATGCCTTCAATTTTGAATAAATTCCCAACAGTGTCACCAGCAAAGCACCCCTACACCATCACACCTCCTCCTCCTCCATGCTTCACGGTGGGAACCAGGGATGTAGAGTCCATCCGTTCACCTTTTCTGCGTCGCACAAAAGACACGGTGGTTGGAACCAAAGATCTCAAATTTGGACTTATCAGACCAAAGCACAGATTTCCACTGGTCTAATGTCCATTCCTTGTGTTCTTTAGCCCAAACAAGTCTCTTCTGCTTGTTGCCTGTCCTTAGCAGTGGTTTCCCAGCAGCTATTTTACCATGAAGGCCTGCTGCACAAAGTCTCCTCTTAACAGTTGTTGAAGAGATGTGTCTGCTGCTAGAACTCTGTGTGGCATTGACCTGGTCTCTAATCTGAGCTGTGGTTAACCTACATTTTCTGAGGCTGGTTACTCGGATAAACATCCTCAGCAGCAGAGGTGACTCTTGGTCTTCGTTCCTGGGGCGGTCCTCATGTGAGACAGTTTCTTTGTAGCGCTTGATGGTTTTTGCAACTGCACTTGGGGACACTTTCAAAGTTTTCCCAGTTTTTCGGACTGACTGACCTTCATTTCTTAAAGTAATTGTTACGGGTCCGCGTGGTGGAACCTCTGTGCCAAGGTGCAAGGAGGGACCCAGAGGGGCGTGACTAAGTATCCACCTGAACCGACCCTGGTCGTACGGCAGCTAACGACACCGTGACCAGGGAGGATCCGGGCTGAGGGACCAGGTGCTAGTCTGGGCACGACCTTGTAAGAGAGCAGGTGGCTCCCACGGGTCAGATGGCTGGGACTGACCAGTATGGCGGATGGACACGGCAAGCAGGCGGAAGTCTCTGGTAGCTGACAGGTGGTCACAGTTTGAGAAAGCAGGGCAAGTAGCAGTCTTTAGGTTTACCAGGAAGGTGGTCACAGTAAGTGACGGCAGGGTCTCCAGGCAGGCTGGCAGGAAACAGGCAGGTGCTCCCAGGTGAGCGGGCAGACAGACGAGGCGGGTAACTGGCAGGTAACTGGTGGGCACTCCCAGGTGAGCGGGCTGACAGACACAGCAGGTAACAGGCGGGTGCTCCCAGGTGAGCGGGCAGACAGACGAGGCAGGTAACAGGCAGGTAACTGGTGGACGCTCCCAGGTGAGCGGTCTGACAGACAGGGCAGGCGGATGCTCCTAGCTGAGCGGACAGATAGCCAAGGCAGGTAACAGGCAGGTAACTGGTGGACGCTCCCAGGTGAGCGGTCTGACAGACAGGGCAGGCGGATGCTCCCAGGTGAGCGGACAGTGAGCCAAGGCAGGTAACAGGTGAGCGCTCCAGGTGAGCAGGCTGGCAGGCTTGGCAGGTAACGGGCAGATAACAGGCTGGCAGGCAGGACGAGAAGTCAGGCTAGCAGCGGGACCTGAGGGCTGAAGTACAGATCAGACACAGTGCAAACAACTTAGCTCGGGCACCTCAATATTGGAGGAGGTGCCTTATATATGGGAAGTCCTCCGGCAATTGGCCGGGGACTCCTTAGGATGACACGCGCGGCCCCTTTAAGAGAGGGGGAGCGCGCGCGCGCCCTAAGCACAGTGCCCGGGAAGGAGCGCGCGCCGGCAGGAGCGAGGGAAGGAGCGCTGGAGGACGCCGCGCGCTGAACAGGAAGGTGAGAGGGACGGCGTCTCTGCCTAGCAGGAGGCAGAGACGCCGATGCAACAGTCCCCCTCCTTTAGGCCCCCCCTTTTTTAGGCCAGAGAGAAATTTCTCAAGGAGAAGCGGAGCGTTGATGCTCTCCCTGGGTTCCCAAGTTCTTTCCTCTGGACCAAACCCCTTCCAATCCACCAGAAAAAAGGTTCTCCCTCTTACCCTCTTGGTGGCCAGGATACTCTCCACTTCAAAGACGTCCTCAGTAGTGTTGAGCCACCCCCGTAGTGTTCGAGTTCGGTTTGGTTCGTCGAACACCCGTGTGTTCGCCGAACTGTTCGTCGAACTGTTCGTCGAACACCTTCGAACACCGTTAAAACCAATGGCAGGCAAACAAAAACACATAGAAACACATAGAAAACACCTTCAAAGGTGTCCAAAAGCTGACAAACTGCTTAGAAGACATAACTAACACATGGAAAAGTGACAAGTACATATAGTCATGCGAAAATAAAAGAGGTGGAGGAGTAAAAGGAGGGGGACACACAGATATAGGCATGTCATGCCCTTCTAAAATCCAAAAAGTGAGAAGCCGACACGGCCAGTCCGTTCCTGCCCGTGCCACCTCCGTGTCGCCGGGTTTGTGCCAAAGCCGCGGTGGACCCTGACGGCCAGCCCCCCTCTCCTAATACTGGTGCCTGTCCGCTGGTGGGTCGAGCCCCCCGTGGTGGGGGGGGGGTAACATCTGCAGAAGAAAGACCATCTTCCAGCCAAACTAACATGTCGACTTCTTTTTGTGGACAATGTGATACGATCCCTTTGTTACGGACACGCCCATCGCTACAAATTCCAGATGAGGCACAAAAACAGCAGGTGCTTCAGCGGATATCAAGTGCTCCTTCAAGTGGGCTCTCCTCCACCTCAACTTCAACATCACAAATACTCCAGTCCTCAGAGGTGTCACCCCAATCGCACTTGCTTCCTCACAGCTCCCAAGTCTCCAGCTGCCCGTCTGAGTATGGGGTAACACAGATGGTTGAGTCTGCACAGCTGTTTACTCATACTATAGCCTGGGAAACGGAGGTCTGCTCCAGAGCTTCTGTTAATCCAGACGAGGAAATGATCTGCACTGATGCCCAGAATCTTTATAAGTCGGATCCAGGACCAGATGAAGAAGGTTCTGAGCATCATGTAGACCCTCGTTCCCAAACTGTAACTCCTGTTGGTGGAGACAATGATGAAGACGATGATGAGACTCAAATACCTGATTGGAGCGACAACTTGACTTTTCGGTCAGGGCAGGAAGAGGTTGGCTTTGAGGACGACGGGTGTGATAACACACAGGGTGATGATGACAAGGTTGGAGATCCCACTTACTGTCAACCCACAGTCAGCCAGTCGATGAGGTCACCCGGGCCTTTGCCTGGCCTTTGGGATCTCGCGGTGGTCGGCTCCCTGGCCCGTACCCTGGGGTCACTCTTTAAAAGGGTGGATAATTGTTAATTTTATAAGAGTTTGTGACACCACCTGTGGTATCTGGTGAGAAGCACCAGCGCTGCAGCAGTCCACTGAGGCCCGTGATAAGGCAGCTCGATGGTATAGCTCCCCACAGGTGGAGCTAGGTCTCAGGGCAGCGTATGCAGGGGGAATGCAGGACAGGCGAGACCCAGCTGGGTCAGAGCAAGAACGGAAACGGACACGGTAGTCACTTCAGTACCTTTTACTGGAGGAAATTCAGGCACATCCTGGAGCACTGTAGGGTGAAGGGTGCATATCAGGATCCTCCCCAATGAGCGGGTGTAGGGCCTCCTGTTTCTTGCCTCTGCGCAGTAAGTTTCTGACCTGCCTGGAGCTAGGCCTAACTTTGTCTCTGTCCTGCGCTGGCTGACCTTGTGGTAGGGCCTTCTCTTGAAGTTCACGCTCCCAGTATGCGGGGCCTAAGCGTCTCCTGGCTCTGTTACGTATCAGCACCTTAGCGATCCTGGGACTTGTAGTTCTCCAGGGATTCCGGTTATGCCTTACTGGGTCA
The DNA here is from genome assembly GCF_046119375.1 of Phyllobates terribilis. Taxonomy (NCBI): domain Eukaryota; kingdom Metazoa; phylum Chordata; class Amphibia; order Anura; family Dendrobatidae; genus Phyllobates; species Phyllobates terribilis. The sequence goes on along the minus strand of NW_027362763.1, from coordinate 518,415,304 downwards.
TAGAGATCCCGGTAAGCTCGGATCCGGTGTCCGGTAAATGCTTCGGGGTGAGCTGGTTAAGCTCCTCTGCCCCTTATGTACTAACTCGCCACTTGCCTTCGGCCTACTCGGGCCCTCAATAGGCTATACACACTAACGGCAGCTTGCCGCGCTTCACCGATCTTATGACGCCGGCACACCTTAAGCTCTATCTGGGCTCCCTGAATCTAGGTAGCAGGAGCCTCGTGCTCCACTGCTGAACTCTTAACTGAGTTCTCTAGACTAGACTGAGCTCCACTGCAGACTGACCTCTCTTAGGCTTCTCTACTGCAGGAACTCTTCAGAGGAACTGAACTGCCTAGCTCCACCTTCCCTATTTATATCCCTAACGGGCTCCCTCTGCTGGTCTGAGGTGGAAGGTGGAGATGTGTGAATGTTTATGGGGGCCTCTTGTGGAGGATTCCATCAATACACTCTTCTAGGATCTGTGATACCAAGCGCAGCGGGGCGTCACAGATGCTATTGACGACGAGGTTAGGTTGCGCCTTCCTGGACAGAGACGGAGTACTGGAAGCACGTCAACAACTGCATCCTCAACCACAACTCCGCCTCTGACCACAAGTCGTAGTGGCTCTTCAGGTCACATGGGCTCTAAGCCTTGCATAGCCTGGGCATTTATTCAGATCGATAAGGATGACCCAACTCGTGTTATCTGTAATATTTGTCACCAAAAGCTAAGTAGAGGCCAAAAAATCCATAGTTTGAGTACTTCATGCATGTACCGTCACATGTATATGAAGCATAAGTTGCAGTGGGAAGCTCACTGTGCTACAATGCGGCCTAGCAGGCTGGGCCAACCACCGTCTGCCCCATCTTGTGCATCCGCGGCCTCTTCATCCTCTGTGACTGGGGGGACAGCAGTCACACATGTTTTTGGACGCAGACCTGCCACCTCTTTACCTGCAACAGCCAGTGTGATTGGCAGGTCGTCAGTTCATTGGGAAGTGGAAACACCTGCTGGTGTTGAGAGCTCTCTGACATCGAGAGCACCACCTTTGGATCAAGGCAACCTAACATGTCCGCCTGCATCTTCCTCACAGACCGGCAGTTTGCCAGGGACACCCTACTCAACCCCGTCAAAGCACAACAGCCAGCCCTCGGTCCCTCAGATGTGGACAAGTAAAAGACCATTTCCTCCTAGCCATGAGAAAGCTAAGAGGTTGAATTTCACCATCTGCAAGCTGTTGGCTACAGAAATGCTGCCTTTCCGCCTGGAGGACACAGTGGATTTTTGAGACCTTATGTCCGTCGCAGTGCCCCAGTACCAGATGCCCAGTCGGCACTACTTCTCAAAGAAAGGTGTGCCTGCGCTCCACCAGCATGTCGCACACAACATCACCGCTTCTTTGAGAAACTCTGTGTGTGACAGGGTGCATTTCACCACAGACACTTGGACGAGTAGGCATGGACAGGAGCGTTACATGTCGCTGACAGGGCACTGGGTAACTATGGTGACAGCAGGACAAGGGGCTGCTGTCCAAGTCTTGCCGTCCCAGCGAGTTGTACGTCAATCCTCTTTATCTAGAAGTTCCTCCACTGCTTCTGCCTCCTCAACCTCCTCTCGGTACTCCACCTGCACCCAAAGCCTGTCTGGTAATGCCACCTGCTTTCTAACTGCGCACCTCCTTACTATGCTGGCAGCAGGGCTCAACGGCATCAGTGTTTACTTTGAAATGTCTGGGAAATGTGAGTCACACAGCTGAGGACTTGTGGTCAGCTCTGGAGACCCAGTTTCATGAATGGTTGTCTCCACTGGACCTGCAACCAGGGAAGGCCGTGTGCGACAATGCTGCAAACCTGGGTGCGGCCCTTCGCCGGGGCAATGTTACACACGTGCCTTGTATGGCTCACGTGTTGAACCTGGTTGTCCATAAATTTTTAGCCCACTATCCCGGACTAGATGGCCTTCTGCAGAGGGAACGGTCGCTGTGTGCTCACTTCCGCCGTTCACATCCCGCAGCTCAACGACTTACATCTCTACAGAAGTCGTTGGGCCTGCCAGTTCACCGGCTGAAATGCGATGTGCCGACACGGTGGAATTCAACTCTGCACATGTTGCAGCGACTGTGGCAGCACCGACAAGCCCTGGTGCAAAAGTTTCTGACGTATAGCCTGGGCCAACGAGATCCAGAGGTGGGGCAAATCACACAGCAGGAGTGGTCTCAGATCAGGGACCTATGAAGTTGACGCGCCCCCTGGGCCGTGGGGTACCCGGAGCCGGGCCGGTAGACGCTGGGGGTTGTAGTCACTGTGGCGGTGACCCGGTCCGTGACCCAGGGCGGTCAATCCAACGGTAATTTGTATATATGGATTTTATAATGTCCGACTACGCCACCTGTGGAGTGCGGCCAAAGGGGCCGCCGCTGCGGAACAGTCCTCTGAAGCTGGTGGTTTTGCTGCAATGGTATTATTACTCACCACAGGAAGAGTGTAGCTTCAGGGCAGTGTGGGTGGATGATGGTGGTTGTAGTGCAGGGAGTCAGTAATGAACACAGAGTCCGTGTGATGCAGTCCCAAGATCTTTACTCACAGTTGTTGCAGTCCAGATTACAGGTACCAGAGCTATCTCACCCGTCGTGCTGTGCGTACTCAGTGAGGGGCTCAGTCCACCCCCAGATAGCTCCGGAGTACTTAGCAGGACCCCCTTCTGTGTGTCCTTTCTGTGGCCTTCTCCCTGCACCTCACACCCAGTGACACTTCTATCCGGTATCCTCGGGCCTTGGCGGACGACTTGTGTTCCGTCCCCTGGGTCCTATGTGGCTACATTCTTAGTGAGACTGGTGTGGACTTTTGCCTGCAGTACATGAAATGCTGCAGCCTCCGGTTTCTAGTTGAGCCTTGCTGTTTCTCCTCTAGTTGAGGGACCGGTTCCCCTTATCTGGCCTGACCCCTCTACCTCCTGGTAGCAGCGGGAGTACAGGTGGCCTTCTGCATGGCCCGTAGCCCTAGGGTCCCTTTGGTTCCTGGAGCCTTCCTGCTCCCACTCCTCTCTTCTCTCCTTCAGTCCTGGGCCTCCCAGGCTAGGCCTGCCTCCGGAGCAGAGCTCATGCCGAGCCTCTGCTCCTGTCACTTTTCCTCCTCTGACTGGCTTGCTCTTTCTAAGATGGCTTCCTATTTATACTCTCCCTGTCATGTGCTCCCCTAAGCTGCTCCCCTAAGCACCCACTACATAGGATCCTCCCACCAGCTAGGGACCTGGGACTGTGCTCTCCCTTAGGAGCAATCTCGCCCTAACCCCACTGCGGGTATGTGTTGGATGCAGGTGTTAGGGTCCCGAGCCATACGCCTTCCTTACCTGAGGGTGAGATACCACACCTCTGGGTGAGATGCAGTAACTCTGTGGTGACTGCACCCTCAGGGGCGCCACACACCTTTCTGCACAGTTTTGAAATGGCGACGAAGATGTTTAGTGCTGACGACGATGCCATTATCAGCATAACTATTCCGGTGATTTACATGCTGGAGCACACATTAAACAGAATTCAGAGTCAGGTGGTCGGACAAGAGGAGGTGGAGGAAGTAGAGGAGGAGTCGTATGCGGAAGGGATAACATCTCCAAGGTCCAGACGGTTGGCAGCACCAAGGAGGCAGGCATGGGAGGGTGGGGGAGAGGGATTAAACAGGGCGCATGGTAGCAGCCAAACTGTTGAGGAAGGTGCAGGAGCCGAGGAAGAAGTGGAGGATGAACTGGCGATGGGCATGGAAGACTCATCAGATGAGGGAGACCTTGATCACATTTCTGTTGTGCGAGGTTGGGGGGAGAGGGCAGAGGAAAGAAGCATGATTCTTACCTCGCTACCAACACAACAAGGACTTGGTCCTCCTGGATGCGCAAGACACATGAGTGCCTTCTTGCTGCACTACCTGCAACATGACCCTCAGATTGCAGAATTCGAAGTAATCTCGACTACTGGGTTGCCACACTCTTAGATCCCCGGTACAAAAGTAAATTTGCCGAAATAATTCCTGCCATAAAAAGGGATTGACGCATGCAGGAGTATCTGCAGACGCTGTTGCAGAATCTTACATGTGCTTTTCCACAAAACACCAGTGGTGCACGAAGTGAATCTCATAGTTCTAACTTGCCAACCGCGGGACTGTCGAGTCTTCATCACTCAAACCGTAACAGTAACACAGTATCTGCTGGTAACAGCAATTTTGTGAAATCGTTTCACCACTTTTTTAGACCATCCTTTGCAAGGCCACAGGAGACAAGAAGTCTGACACATAGTCAATGCCTAGAGAGGATGGTGCAGGAGTATCTCCAAGTGAACATCGAAGCCATGACTGTGTCACTGGACCCTTGCTCATTTTGGTATTCCAATCTGGAAAAATGGCCGGAGCTCGCCACTCACGCCTTGGAGATCTTGTCATGCCCTGCAGCCAGTGTTCTCTCTGAACGTGTGTTCAGCGCTGCTGATGGTGTGCTGACAGATAAGCGCACGCGGCTGTCCACTGAGAATGTAGACAGACTCACGTTCATAAAGATGAACAAATCATGGATTCGCAAGGACTTTTCTAATCCTGTGTTATCCTTGGGAGGCTAAAAGCTTGAGGATTTGGTAATATCACCTCACCAACCGTTTTAAGCAACTGTGGGGCAATTGATGCCACTTAACCCTAGAACGCATGACCATAAAAATCTACACTTTCATATACCTGGGGCCTTTTAGGCCCGTGTGCAAATAACATTGAATAACTCAAACTCAAATGACAAACAACTATATACATGAAGAATACCTAGAGTTTCAAAATTCTAACTAAAGTAATCTTGCAGAAAATAGAAAACAATTAACAGGGCGGGACTGCGAGGCCCCAGGTATGCGTTCTAGGGTTAAGTGGTGTCTGTGCCACAATTTTGGGAAAAAATGGAAACTCTTTTTGGAGTCCCCTTGCTGTGTCTTACGTGACGTTGGCATCGTCAAGTCCAGGTGGGTTGGGTCGCTCCCCCCCCCTTTTAACTGTAAGAAACTACATACACTATGGCTTGGGGTAACACAGATGATTGAGTCTGAAGAGCTGTTTACTCAGAGGTCTGCTCCAAATCTTCAGTGTCTGCTAGTCAGCGTAGAATTTTTAACTGCATCTAGCCTAGGCAATACTTTGGGCGTAGTAGCCCAGCTGCGAAGCAAGCTGCACCGCCTGTGTATCTAATAAGAATTTTTAAATGCATCTAGCCTAGGCAGACTGTGGGGACCCCCAACCAAACCCAGACGCTCAGCCCCCCTACCGCCCCCCTTTCCTTGACAATACAATAATGTAACTCTTACAACTGGATGGGTGAGGATCGGTCACAGCTTTATTAACTCTTTATACTCATTCCATTAGAAAGACATTTTATTTCTAAAATAATTCAGCTTGTTGCAGCATGCCCTGGGTCTCCACTCCGGCAACTTGGCCAACAAGTGTAACTCTCCAACATGTCCTTTCTATTTCCAGGTCACGGAGGATCCTGCGTACTCGTATGCAGGACTCTGACCCCCACCCATCACTCTTAACGCTTGTTCCACTCCGTCCTGGAGTCCTGACAGGAATATGTCCAGTCCAATATCCATTAAGTGAACACCGTCGGGCCGTATGAGGCCTGCTTTATCTCCTTCCAGTTGTCGGTGTCGTACCACTACACCGCCTCTGTCTCTTCTAAATTTTGCCATCCGAATATTTATTACCCGCCTTGTCCGTTCGATGGCCGTGATGTCTCGCGCACCTTGCCATACCGCTATCGGCACAATCTCTGACCATACTATAGCTAGTTTTGTGAAAAATTCTCTGAAGCGCTCAGTGTCTAGTTTCATTATTGCCAATAGTTATGCGCTCTTGTGATGACCTAGGTTGTTTCCCCCGGCCTGTATAACTAAGATGACCAGACATCTTGCCTCTCTCCCTACCTTGATTACCTCCATTAGTACCTGTGGCCATAGCAGGCCTCTAATACCTCTCCAGTTGAAATATGTGTTATGAAACTCTAATTTCCTCCCGCCTGGGTGGACTTTCGCCCTTTAATCTGCCCAATATATATACGAGTGGCCTATCACCCACACTGTTGGCTTAGCGTCACCTGTAAAAGAAACAAACCACGTTAGGATAACAAGTCCGGTCTTATGTATCTTGCCAAACACGTGGATCACCATCTCTCTATCCTCTGAACTTCCGTTTCTGACAGTCCTGCTCTTGCTGCTTCTGTGGCCGCGCCTATGCGGAATGAGTGTGTCCCGTAATCTTTGGGGTGGTTCCCTGCCGATGTTATGCATTTATTAAATATAGCTTGGAACTGGTATCTTGATAATGGCGTCCCATCAATGTGTGATAGGAACAAATTAATTTGTGATCTGATGGTTAGATATGGTTTTACTATTGTTACCCGACTCAGTGTACCGTTTGTGGGTTGTAGAAGTACCCAAGTGCCCCTGCCCGCTGGAACCATTTTCGATTTGTGTATGCGTAGACGTATTGCATTATTGCCTATGACTACGTCCTGGTGTAATAAGCCTCCACTGGTGCTAATTTTGGATTGAGGGACTAATTCGCTTATGCATAGCGCCCCGAAGAAGGCGATCACAAATGCAGTAGACAGTAGTGTTGCTTCAAATTGTGAGTGTCATGTTAATGGTGTTAGGGATATGATGTGAGAAATCAGTTTTAGTGACACGAGACGGGACGTCTACACTCCTGACTTGGCTGACCCCTTTTCCACCCTTTTATGGATTGTCTGATGATGAATCTTTGTCACATCTCCCCAATTCAGTAGTTGGAAGTGAAATGCTACTCCGGTCAGACACCGCTGCGCTGACGCCCCTGATATGCCCCTCATCATTAGCTGGTGGAGAAATTCTATGGTGACTTGTGATCTGGCTTGTTCACATTGGTCAACCCATCTGCCTGCTACTAGTCGTGTCCACTCTTCCCATGCCTTACCGTATGCTTGCCACGTCGACGGGGCAACTGACGCTCTGATTAATGGCATTAACTATTCGCCACTAGATCCCATAGGGAAGGTGGGCAACTGTTGTCCCGATGGGTGGGCATTGTGGAAGAGCTCTGTGAAAATCTGCCAATTGAATTGTTATAAAGCGTTAGCAGCAGCTTTAGACCCCTCAGCATAGTGGCTAATGCAGACCCATACATTGTGTTTTAGGCACAGGAATGCTAGCCTGGGTAGTGGGCCTAGCACTGGGAGAGACGATGATGCCATCTTATTAATGCAGTGCGCTAAGCTGGTGTTTTTTGTTATGAAGCGTATATTTTTGTAAGCCAGGAGCGCGCCCCATATTTCTATTGCTACCACTATTGGGAAGAAAAATTATTTTCAGGGCTAGATGCAGCGAAAAATTATTATTAATTGAAAAGCTGGTGGAGCTTGGTATAGATGGCCTAATACAATGAGACCCACAAACTGCTAGAAGGCCAAATATTTTTTCAGAGTTAGATGCAGAAAAAAATTATATTCAGTTTGCAACCTGATGGAGGTCAGTATAGATGGACTAATAGAACAAGTCCCACACACTGCTAGAAGGCCAAATATTTTTTCAGAGGTAGATGCAGACAAAAAATTATTTTGAATTTGCAACCTGATGGAGGTCAGTATAGATGACTAATAGAACAAGTCCCACACACTGCTAGAAGGCCAAATATTTTTTCAGTGCTAGATGCAGAAAAAAATTATATTCAGTTTGCAACCTTATGGAGGTCAGTATAGATGGACTAATAGAACAAGTCCCACACACAGCTAGAAGCCCAAATATTTTTTCAGAGGTAGATGCAGAAATAAATTATATTCAGTTTGCAACCTGATGGAGGTCTGTATAGATGGATTAATAGAACAAGTCCCACACACAGCTAGAAGCCCAATATTTTTTCAGAGGTAGATGCAGAAAAAAATATATTCAGTTTGCAACCTGATGGAGGTCTGTATAGATGGATTAATAGAACAAGTCCCACACACAGCTAGAAGCCCAATATTTTTTCAGAGGTAGATGCAGAAAAAAATATATTCAGTTTGCAACCTGATGGAGGTCTGTATAGATGGATTAATAGAACAAGTCCCACACACAGCTAGAAGCCCAATATTTTTTCAGAGGTAGATGCAGAAAAAAATATATTCAGTTTGCAACCTGATGGAGGTCAGTATAGATGGACTAATAGAACAAGTCCCACACACTGCTAGAAGGCCAAACATTTTTTCAGAGCTAGATGCAGAAAAATATTATATTCAATTTGCAACCTGATGGAGGTCAGTATAGATGGACTAATAGAACAAGTCCCACACACAGCTAGAAGGCCAAATATTTTTTCAGAGGTAGATGCAGAAAAAAATTATATTCAGTTTGCAACCTGATGGAGGTCTGTATAGATGGATTAATAGAACAAGTCCCACACACAGCTAGAAGCCCAATATTTTTTCAGAGGTAGATGCAGAAAAAAAATATATTCAGTTTGCAACCTGATGGAGGTCTGTATAGATGGATTAATAGAACAAGTCCCACACACTGCTAGAAGCCCAAATATTTTTTCAGAGCTAGATGCAGAAAAAAATTATATTCAATTTGCAACCTGATGGAGGTCAGTATAGATGGACTAATAGAATGATGCTATGCCCAAAAGATTTTACTTCACTAGGTGCAGTAAAAAAATTGGTATACTATACACAGGTGGTATATCTTGCAACACAGATAGGCTACTCCACTGACTAACACACTCTGCAATAGGCCAAAAAGGATTAGCTTTGCTAGATTCAGCCAAATGCTGTGAAAAAAACTTGCACAGCACTGGCACAGACCTGCCTGGCAAAAATTGATAGGAACTGATGTAACCTAGTCCTGAAAAGGACTGCAATTACAATTAGTCTTTACTCCCACAATCTATCTATTTAAGAGCACAGACCTGCCTGATAAAAGTCGTAGGAAATGCTGTAAACTAGTCCTTAAAAGGACTGCAATCACAACTATTCCCTACTCCCAAGCTATCTGTAGATTTGTGCGAAAATTGGCTTGAAATTAACAAGGTATAGCGCACACAGCAACAGCTGCAGCAGTGAGAAAATGGTGGCGACGGGGAAAATGGCTTGGTCTTATAAGGCAAGGACATGTGACATACACTGCCAATGACACATGCCGTTGCTTGTGTGAAAAACAGCAGTTCGCGCCGTGTGTGCGCTGCTGATAGGCTGACAGACTGCACCTCCCCACTGCAAATGCGGGAAAGAGAAAAAAAAATGGAGATCTTCATTATTCCTGCAGAGATCCATCCCCTGCCCCTCCCCCCACCCCGCTGTACACTCAAACTGCGTATTAACATTAATTTTCATCATTACTGAGAAAAAATCCAGTTATGATTTTGGTGCACGAACAGTTATCGAACATAACCTCGAACAGCCGAATTTTTCTCAAATCGTTCGTGTTCGCCGAACGGCTCGAACACCGCCCAAAACAGCTCGAATTTGAGATTGGCGAACAGTTCGAGTAGAACAACGCTCATCTCTAGTGAGCAGGGTGCCATGCTTGGCAGGTAACGGGCAGATGACAGGCTGGCAGGAGGACGAGAAGTCAGGCTAGCAGCGGGACCTGAGGGCTGAAGCACAGATCAGACACAGTGCAAACAACTTAGCTCGGGCACCTCCATTTTGGAGGAGGTGCCTTATATATGGGAAGTCCTCCGGCAATTGGCCGGGGACTCCTTAGGATGACGCGCGCGGCCCCTTTAAGAGAGGGGGAGTGCGCGCGCCCTAAGCACAGTGCCCGGGAAGGAGCGCGCGCCAGCAGCAGCGAGGGAAGGAGCGCTGGAGGACGCCGCGCGCTGAACAGGAAGGTGAGAGGGACGGCGTCTCTGCCTAGCAGGAGGCAGAGATGCCGATGCAACAGTAATGATGGCCACTCATTGGACATTAGACCAGTTGAAATCTGTGCTTTGGTCTGATGAGTCCAAATTTGAGATCTTTGGTTCCAACCACCTGGCCTCCACAGTCACCAGACCTGAACCCAATCGAGATGGTTTGGGGTGAGCTGGACCGCAGAGTGAAGGCAAAACGGCCAACAAGTGCTAAGCATCTCTGGGAACTCCTTCAAAATTGTTGGAAGACCATTTCCGGTGACTACCTCTTGAAGCTCATCAAGAGAATGCCAAGAGTGTGCAAAGCAGTCATCAAAGCAAAAGGTGGCTACTTTGAAGAACCTAGAATATAAGACATATTTTCAGTTGTTTCACACTTTTTTGTTAATACATAATTCCACATGTGTTTATTCATAGTTTTGATGCCTTCAGTGTGAATGTACAGTTTTCATAGTCATGAAAATACAGAAAAATCTTTAAATGAGAAGGTGTGTCCAAACTTTTGGTCTGTACTCTATATATATATATATATATATATATATATATATATATATATATATATATATATATACATATATCTGAACTAACAGTCCTTCTGAGGACTAATCCAGCTGCATATATTCAGTGGTGATAGCAGGAGTTAGGCAGCCAGGCAGTGTATGTGGCAGACTGCAGTGCATGATACAGCACAAGAGGTTCCATTGAACGTTCTGTCTGCTGCTGCTGTTCTTACAGATATTTGTAGATGTAGCCACAGGTATCAGGGGCCAGGGCAAATTGTTTTTTATCTCAGTCTAGGGTATTTGCTTAAAAAGTAATCCAGAGTACACCATTTTCTGCTTCATTTGCTTGTTATCACTGCAGAATACAGCCAGATCTTTTCCATATTACAGCGATAAAAATCCAGAAATTCGAACTGAACGTGGAAAATATTCGCCTCCTTTTCCATTTTGTTGCAGTGTGTCGGTCAAGTTATCAAGTTATTCACACTAGGTCCCTGTGAAGAATATTATTAGTAAACTACAGGCCTGATATTTAATACCGTGGTTCTCTGTCAGACATATTACATATAACAGCGTTCCAAAATCAGCCATTTCTGCCATCCATTTAGTTGCTGTGTCGGTCAAGCTATTCACACTAGGTCTCTGTGAAGAATAGTATTAGTAAACTACAGCCCTGCTATTTAAAACTGTGGTTCTCCGTCAGATGTATCTGACGCGCCCCCTGGGCCAGTGTTGTTTGGGGGATACCCGGAGCCGGATCAGATGGGGGTTGTAGTCTCCGAGTGGCGGTGACCCGGTCCGTGCCCAGGGTGTCAAGCTCAGTCTGTGGCAGTCCTTACAGATGTTATTAGTGTTCTTTGTGTCGACTACGCCACCCGTTGATTTGCGGTCAATACGGCCGCCGCTGCAGCAGGGTCCGCTGAGGCTGGTGGTGCTTGTGCAGCTCTGGTAGTATAACCCCCAACGGGAGGGGTATAGCCTTAGGGGGTCAGGTGTAGAGGATGGTGGTAGTGGTGGTGCAGTGTGGATGTTAAGAAGACTCCGAGCCGGGCTGTGCAGTTCAGGGTTTTTACTTACTGCTGTTCTTGTGGTCACTCTGGCCTTAAGTGACCGCCCGAGCCGTGCTGCGTCCACCAGGTCTTGGACTCGGCCAACCCCCAGGTGATTCTGGAGCGTGGTCCTGAGCTCCCTTTCTGACTTGTCATTCTCTCTGGCCTTCCCCACCAGGGATCCACCTAAGTCCGGCTCCCTCGGGCCTCTTGTTGGTAAACCCTTGTCTCTGGGTTCCCTGACCCTATTCTTGGTTTGCCTTCCGGGTGGATTTAGTGGGTGGTCGTGGCAGATCCTGCCCACGACCTCCGGTCTCTGGCTAAGGATTAGGGCCCTCCACCAGCTTGGGATCCGGTACCCTTGTGCCAACTCTTCACCCTCTGATCTAATTTTGGGTTCTTGGAGTTCCCTCTTCTCCCCCTTCTGGGTCCTTCTTTCTCCTCTCTCTCTGCTTCTTCTCAGGCTCTCTCAGACTGACCAAACCTCTACAAAAGACTGACGTCTCACAGACTGACCCAGATCTAAGATGGTTCCCACCTTATATACTCCCTCTATGTGTGAGCTCAGGTGACCAGCACCCAATGAGCTCCTAGCTTTACCCAGGCTGCTCCCCCTATCTGCCCCTACACTACTGGGAAGTTCCACCCCCCTCCCACTCCAGCCAGGAACAGACACTGTCGTACCTGCACATTTCTCTAGTGGGAGTACCATCGGTCTGTCCCTCGGAAATGGGATGTGTGTAGTGCATGCAGCTAACTGAGCTCAGTTCCACACTCCATCCTTACCCGGGAGTGGAATATCACACCTCTGGGTTGAGGTGCAATACCCCTGTAGCAGTCGAATCCTCAGGGTGCTACATTCCCCCCTGGTAAACCACAGCACGTCCTCGGGCTGTAAGATAACAAAACATCAAAACATACAATTTTTTTTTTTCATAAACATCATAAACATATAAAACAATATATATATATCATAAAACTTTTCATATAAAACTCCTCATTAGAAACATTCTTGTTCCTCCGGCCACGGTGCAACTTGTGACCGGGTAAAGTGCGACAGTCTCTCTTGGAAGAAAACAATTTCCTATAAAACCGGTAGGGGGCGCTTTAGGAAGCGCAACTATATACAAGGGAAATATGGCCGCTCTCAGTCCTCGGCCAGGTATTAGGGAGGATTGACCGCTCTCAGTCCTCGGTCAGTGGGAATAGGGACACACGGGTTTCAGTTCAATCTGCTGGTCCCAACGGGGACTATATTTTAACTAGAACAGTTCTTATACCCTGACGGGTAACTATGTACAGTCTCTCTCTACCGTACTTCAACGACGGCGTCCTCCTGCTCCTTCTTTAGATTCTTCAGACCCGTCCGGGTCCTCTTGCTCCTCCTCACACCGCAGCTCCTCCTCCGTCAGGCGATGCACATGGAGGGCGTAGGGTCCTTTGGCACACTTGTGCCGGGTGAAGGTGACCTCGTCCCCTACGTACAGGTCACGACCTCTGTGTCCCTCCGGCAGATGGCTTTCTACGTCTCTGCGGGTTACAAAGACGTCGCCGGGGGTCTGATGGTCTCTAATAAAGCCCCATCCGTGCTGCATATTGAATTTTATCACAGTCCCGGTGGCACGGGGACCATGAGCTGCACGGGGTTTCCTCCTGGTCCGGCTCTTCTGCTCCGCGCTCCTTATCTGCATTTGCTGTTCCCGGACCCGCCTCTCTCTCCGCTCCCTCTCGAAGACCTCGAGCTGCTGCCGGCAGCACTCTGCACGCTCCGCTGCGGCCGCCCGAGTCTCCTGAGTGAACCCCATGAGGTCTTCTCCGGTGGGGTCCCACTCGAACTGGATCTCCTCCAGTGGGGGCGAGGTCCTCTTTACGGGCTTCGGAGCCGGAATCAGGGGCTCGCACATGGGCCTTGCTCTCTGGAGTTCCAGCTGAATATACTCCTGGGGCCATACAAAGGGCTGCCCATCCGGGCACGTATGCTGGGCGAACAGGTCTTCACCCAGGTGCGGCACTCTAGATGTTGAGGGCGCGTTGATGGTAGCGGCGCCCGGGTCGACCAGGCCTTGCGACCAGGCTTGGGGCACCCTAAAGGCAAAGGGCACCGTAAGAACGGCGGCGCCCTGGGTTACTCGGCCCTGCGACCAGGCCGGTGGCTCCGCGGAGGTAGGGGGCGCTGTTGGTATTGCGGCGCCCGGAGGTACTAGGCCTTGCGACCAGGCCGATGGTATTTCCTGCTTTGCCGCGCTCAGGGTCGAAACGCGTGACGTCACAGGGGTCGCGGCCACGGTTACTGCTTGAGGCCTAGTCTGCGGCGGTGACGATGCAGCGACGGGCACGGCAGGGGGAACTTCGGGCTCTGCGACGGGGAGCTGGGGCAGGTACACGGTTTCTCGGCTCGGGGTAGAGACGTCCCCTTTACCTGCCTCCGTCCGTTCAGCTCCCTTCTCGGCGCCGTCTCCTGCCTTCATTCCTCCTGCGCCATCCTCAGAGGCGGTCTGTCTCCTCGTCTCGGGCGGCGTGCTCCGCTGACGGGTTCCGGTCTGCTGGGCCATCTCTCGGCTCCACTCCGCCAACGTCTCCCGCTGCACCCGGGCCATCCTCCGTGCGAGGCCCTCCAGCGCGGTCTGTGCACACTCCCGGTCTCGGGGGAGCTGTGCCAGGATCTCCACTAAGCCTAGTGGGGTTGTTGCTTGCAGCAGGCTCCTGACCACTGGGTCGGTGCTGCCTGTCTCTCCCTCCATCTCCGGGTGCGCTCTCTCTGGACTCTCCTCCAGACGTCTTGTCTCCGGGTGCGCTCTCTCCAGACTCCTCCAGGCTGCACCCATCTTCGTTCTCTTGTTCTGTCTCCGCCCACATTGAGGGTGGTCCCGGGGCAACTTCAGTTCCAGAGGCAGTTCTCTCACGCTGATGGACGCTTCCAGCATCACAGTCTCTGTTGGTGGGCGCGGTTTCCGCTTTTGGCGCCATTCTTCGACCTGGCCCACGATGGGAGGTGGCCTTTTGCCACCCTCTGGCACGCCCATAATGGCGTCCGCTCTTCCAAGGCGGGAAATCTTCGGAAATGGCGGGAATCGTCTCCCAGTGGCGGGAAACTCCATGGATGGCGGGAAAAAGCTGCAAATGGCGGACAACCGGCGGGAAACGACCTGTGATGGGGTCCGTTGGCGGGGACCCTCCGGAACCGGCAGGAGACTTCTTTTTGAGGTAACGGTGAACTTTTCTTCAGGCACGCAGTACCCGGTTGTTGCGGGCACGTTATCCTGCCGACTACGCCAAAGTTGACGCGCCCCCTGGGCCAGTGTTGTTTGGGGGATACCCGGAGCCGGATCAGATGGGGGTTGTAGTCTCCGAGTGGCGGTGACCCGGTCCGTGCCCAGGGTGTCAAGCTCAGTGTGTGGCAGTCCTTACAGATGTTATTAGTGTTCTTTGTGTCGACTACGCCACCCGTTGATTTGCGGTCAATACGGCCGCCGCTGCAGCAGGGTCCGCTGAGGCTGGTGGTGCTTGTGCAGCTCTGGTAGTATAACCCCCAACGGGAGGGGTATAGCCTCAGGGGGTCAGGTGTAGAGGATGGTGGTAGTGGTGGTGCAGTGTGGATGTTAAGAAGACTCCGAGCCGGGCTGTGCAGTTCAGGGTTTTTACTTACTGCTGTTCTTGTGGTCACTCTGGCCTTAAGTGACCGCCCGAGCCGTGCTGCGTCCACCAGGTCTTGGACTCGGCCAACCCCCAGGTGATTCTGGAGCGTGGTCCTGAGCTCCCTTTCTGACTTGTCCTTCTCTCTGGCCTTCCCCACCAGGGATCCACCTAAGTCCGGCTCCCTCGGGCCTCTTGTTGGTAAACCCTTGTCTCTGGGTTCCCTGACCCTATTCTTGGTTTGCCTTCCGGGTGGATTTAGTGGGTGGTCGTGGCATATCCTGCCCACGACCTCCGGTCTCTGGCTAAGGATTAGGGCCCTCCACCAGCTTGGGATCCGGTACCCTTGTGCCAACTCTTCACCCTCTGATCTAATTTTGGGTTCTTGGAGTTCCCTCTTCTCCCCCTTCTGGGTCCTTCTTTCTCCTCTCTCTCTGCTTCTTCTCAGGCTCTCTCAGACTGACCAAACCTCTACAAAAGACTGACGTCTCACAGACTGACCCTGATCTAAGATGGTTCCCACCTTATATACTCCCTCTATGTGTGAGCTCAGGTGACCAGCACCCAATGAGCTCCTAGCTTTACCCAGGCTGCTCCCCCTATCTGCCCCTACACTACTGGGATGTTCCACCCCCCTCCCACTCCAGCCAGGAACAGACACTGTCGTACCTGCACATTTCTCTAGTGGGAGTACCATCGGTCTGTCCCTCGGAAATGGGATGTGTGTAGTGCATGCAGCTAACTGAGCTCAGTTCCACACTCCATCCTTACCCGGGAGTGGAATATCACACCTCTGGGTTGAGGTGCAATACCCCTGTAGCAGCCGAATCCTCAGGGTGCTACATATCACATATAACAGCGTTACAAAATTAGCCATTTCTGCCTTCCATATCGTTGCAGTGTGTCAGTCAAGCTATCCACACTAGGTCTCTGTGAAGAATAGTATTAGTAAACTACAGGCCTGCTATTTAAAACCATGGTTCTCTGTCAGACGTATCACATATAACAGCGTTCCAAAATCAGCCATTTCTGCCTTCCATTTCATTGCAGTGTGTCGGTCAAGCTATTCACACTTGGTCTCTGCGAAGAATAGTATTAGTAAACTACAGGCCTGCTATTTAAAACCATGGTTCTCTGTCAGACGTATCACATATAACTGCGTTCCAAAATCAGCCATTTCTCGTGAACATGGAAAATATTGTCCTCCATTTAAAATGGGCAAAGTGCGTGGCAAGGGACGGGGAAGTGGACATGATGATGAATGCAGAGGCCGAGGCCAAGGATGTGGCAATGGGCAAGCTGAAATTGTGCCACAACAAACACCCAAATTACTAGGGGACCGCAGCATACCACTATTGAACCGAGGGCAGTGTCAAAAGGTTGTTGGTTGGATAGCAGTCACTTTACCATCACCACCACCCTGTCTTCCACATGGTCAAGTCTCCTTAGCTGTGAGTCTGGACCGCATATTCCTCACCCTGATCCTCCTTACTCCCACCATGCTGAATGCCCAGAGAAAACTGATCCCACACTTGGACACTCAGAAGAGCTGTTCACTTTTCCATTTGTAGATTCTGGCCTCTCGCCCAGCCAGCTTCAAGCGAGTCAAGAGGAGAATGCGACTGACCCCACCCCAAAAAATAAGGTGATGAAAAACACCACATGGAATGAAATGAGCTTTATTCCCCTGGCAGCCTCTGGCTTACACTCATAGGGGTCGGCCAGTGTGGCTTCAGTCACCGCTCCATAAATAGTGAACAGCAGCTGTAGCACGCGCCTGCACTGACTGACAGCCGGCTCTGCACTGGTGCATTGATGAGCGAGCAGTCAATCAGTGCTGGGGCACAGTTACAGCATTGGGATTGGTGACTGTAATTAACTGACAGCAGGCTCTGCACTGGTGCACTAATGAGCGAGCTGTCAATCAGTGCTGGGGCACAGATACAGTATTGTGATTGGTGACTGTAATTAACTGACAGCAGGCTCTGCACTGGTGCACTGATGAGCGAGCTGTCAATCAGTGCTGGGGCACAGTTACAGCATTGTGATTGGTGACTGTAATTAACTGACAGCAGGCTCTGCACTGGTGCACTAATGAGCGAGCTGTCAATCAGTGCTGGGGCACAGTTACAGCATTGTGATTGGTGACTGTAATTGACTGACAGCAGGCTCTGCACTGGTGCACTGATGAGCGAGCTGTCAATCAGTGCTGGGGCACAGTTACAGCATTGTGATTGGTGACTGTAATTGACTGACAGCCGGCTCTGCACTGGTGCAATGATGAGCGAGCTGTCAATCAGTGCTGGGGCACAGTTACAGCATTGTGATTGGTGACTGGAATTGATTGACAGCAGGCTCTGCACTGGTGCACTGATGAGCAAGCTGTCAATCAGTGCTGGGGCACAGTTACAGCATTGGGATTGGTGACTGTAATTGACTGACAGCAGGCTCTGCACTGGTGCACTGATGAGCGAGCTGTCAATCAGTGCTGGGGCACAGTTACAGCATTGTGATTGGTGACTGTTATTGACTGACAGCCGGCTCTGCACTTGTGCATTGATGAGCGAGCTGTCAATCAGTGCTGGGGCACAGTTACAGCATTGTGATTGGTGACTGTAATTGACTGACAGCCGGCTCTGCACTGGTGCATTGATGAACGAGCTGTCAATCAGTGCTGGGGCACAGTTACAGCGTTGTGATTGGTGACTGTAATTGACTGACAGCCTGCTCTGCACTGGTGCACTAATGAGCGAGCTGTCAATCCAGTGCTGGGGCACAGTTACAGCGTTGTGATTGGTGACTGTAATTGACTGACAGCCGGCTCTGCACTGGTGCACTGATGAGCGAGCTGTCAATCAGTGCTGGGGCACAGATACAGTATTGTGATTGGTGACCGTAATTGACTGACAGCCGGCTCTCCACTGGTGCACTGATGAGCGAGCTGTAAATCAGTGCTGGGGCACAGTTACAGCATTGTGATTGGTGACTGTAATTGACTGACAGCCGGCTCTGCACTTGTGCATTGATGAGCGAGCTATCAAGCAGTGCTGGGGCACAGTTACAGCGTTGTGATTGGTGACTGTAATTAACTGACAGCAGGCTCTGCACTGGTGCACTAATGAGCGAGCTGTCAATCAGTGCTGGGGCACAGTTACAGCATTGTGATTGGTGACTGTAATTGACTGACAGCCGGCTCTGTACTGGTGCACTAATGAGCGAGCTGTCAATCAGTGCTGGGGCACAGTTACAGCATTGTGATTGGTGACTGTAATTGACTGACAGCAGGCTATGCACTGGTGCACTGATGAGCGAGCTGTCAATCAGTGCTGGGGCACAGTTACAGCATTGTGATTGGTGACTGTTATTGACTGACAGCCGGCTCTGCACTTGTGCATTGATGAGCGAGCTGTCAATCAGTGCTGGGGCACAGTTACAGCATTGTGATTGGTGACTGTAATTGACTGACAGCCGGCTCTGCACTGGTGCATTGATGAACGAGCTGTCAATCAGTGCTGGGGCACAGTTACAGCGTTGTGATTGGTGACTGTAATTGACTGACAGCCTGCTCTGCACTGGTGCACTAATGAGCGAGCTGTCAATCCAGTGCTGGGGCACAGTTACAGCGTTGTGATTGGTGACTGTAATTGACTGACAGCCGGCTCTGCACTGGTGCACTGATGAGCGAGCTGTCAATCAGTGCTGGGGCACAGATACAGTATTGTGATTGGTGACCGTAATTGACTGACAGCCGGCTCTCCACTGGTGCACTGATGAGCGAGCTGTAAATCAGTGCTGGGGCACAGTTACAGCATTGTGATTGGTGACTGTAATTGACTGACAGCCGGCTCTGCACTTGTGCATTGATGAGCGAGCTATCAAGCAGTGCTGGGGCACAGTTACAGCGTTGTGATTGGTGACTGTAATTAACTGACAGCAGGCTCTGCACTGGTGCACTAATGAGCGAGCTGTCAATCAGTGCTGGGGCACAGTTACAGCATTGTGATTGGTGACTGTAATTGACTGACAGCCGGCTCTGTACTGGTGCACTAATGAGCGAGCTGTCAATCAGTGCTGGGGCACAGTTACAGCATTGTGATTGGTGACTGTAATTGACTGACAGCAGGCTATGCACTGGTGCACTGATGAGCGTGCTGTCAATCAGTGCTGGGGCGCGGTTACAGCTCTGCGATTGGTGACTGTAATTGACTGACAGCAGGCTCTGCACTGGTGCACTGATGATCGAGCTGTCAATCAGTGCTGGGGCTCAGTTACAGCATTGTGATTGGTGACTGTAATTGACTGACAGCCGGCTCTGCACTGGTGCACTGATGAGCGAGCAGTCAATCAGTTCTGGGGCACAGTTACAGCGTTGTGATTGGTGACTGTAATTGACTGACAGCCGGCTCTGCACTGGTGCACTGATGAGCGAGCTGTCAATCAGTGCTGGGGCACAGTTACAGCATTGTGAATGGTGACTGTAATTGACTGACAGCCGGCTCTGCACTGGTGCACTAATGAGCGAGCTGTCAATCAGTGCTGGGGCACAGTTACAGCATTGTGATTGGTGACTCTAATTGACTGACAGCAGGCTCTGCACTGGTGCACTGATGAGCGAGCTGTCAATCAGTGCTGGGGCACAGTTACAGCGTTGTGATTGGTGACTGTAATTGACTGACAGCAGGCTCTGCACTGGTGCAGTAATGAGCGAGCTGTCAATCCAGTGCTGGGGCACAGTTACAGCGTTGTGATTGGTGACTGTAATTGACTGACAGCCGGCTCTGCACTGGTGCACTGATGAGCGAGCTGTCAATCAGTGCTGGGGCACAGATACAGTATTGTGATTGGTGACCGTAATTGACTGACAGCCGGCTCTCCACTGGTGCACTGATGAGCGAGCTGTAAATCAGTGCTGGGGCACAGTTACAGCATTGTGATTGGTGACTGTAATTGACTGACAGCCAGCTCTGCACTTGTGCATTGATGAGCGAGCTATCAATCAGTGCTGGGGCACAGTTACAGCGCTGTGATTGGTGACTGTAATTGACTGACAGCCGGCTCTGCACTGGTGCACTGATGAGCGAGCTGTCAATCAGTGCTGGGGCACAGTTACAGCATTGTGATTGGTGACTGTAATTAACTGACAGCAGGCTCTGCACTGGTGCACTGATGAGCGAGCTGTCAATCAGTGCTGGGGCACAGTTACAGCATTGTGATTGGTGACTGTAATTGACTGACAGCCGGCTCTGTACTGGTGCACTAATGAGCGAGCTGTCAATCAGTGCTGGGGCACAGTTACAGCATTGTGATTGGTGACTGTAATTGACTGACAGCAGGCTATGCACTGGTGCACTGATGAGCGAGCTGTCAATCAGTGCTGGGGCGCGGTTACAGCTCTGCGATTGGTGACTGTAATTGACTGACAGCAGGCTCTGCACTGGTGCACTGATGATCGAGTTGTCAATCAGTGCTGGGGCTCAGTTACAGAATTGTGATTGGTGACTGTAATTGACTGACAGCCGGCTCTGCACTGGTGCACTGATGAGCGAGCAGTCAATCAGTTCTGGGGCACAGTTACAGCGTTGTGATTTGTGACTGTAATTGACTGACAGCCGGCTCTGCACTGGTGCACTGATGAGCGAGCTGCCAATCAGTGCTGGGGCACAGTTACAGCATTGTGAATGGTGACTGTAATTGACTGACAGCCGGCTCTGCACTTGTGCATTGATGAGCGAGCTGTCAATCAGTGCTGGGGCACAGTTACAGCATTGTGATTGGTGACTGTAATTGACTGACAGCAGGCTCTGCACTGGTGCACTGATGAGCGAGCTGTCAATCAGTGCTGGGGCGCGGTTACAGCTCTGCGATTGGTGACTGTAATTGTCTGAGAGCAGGCTCTGCACATGTGCACTGATGAGCGAGCTGTCAATCAGTGCTGGGGCACAGTTACAGCATTGTGATTGGTGACTGTAATTAACTGGCAGCAGGCTCTGCACTGGTGCACTGATGAGCGAGCTGTCAATCAGTGCTGGGGCACAGTTACAGCATTGTGATTGGTGACTGTAATTGACTGACAGCCGGCTCTGCACTGGTGCACTAATGAGCGAGCTGTCAATCAGTGCTGGGGCACAGTTACAGCATTGTGATTGGTGACTCTAATTGACTGACAGCAGGCTCTGCACTGGTGCACTGATCAGCGAGCTGTCAATCAGTGCTGGGGCACAGTTACAGCGTTGTGATTGGTGACTGTAATTGACTGACTGCTGGCTGTGCACTGGTGCACTGATGAGCAAGCTGTCAATCAGTGCTGGGGCACAGTTACAGCATTGTGATTGGTGACTGTAATTAACTGACAGCAGGCTCTGCACTGGTGCACTGATGAGCGAGCTGTCAATCAGTGCTGGGGCACATTTACAGCATTGTGATTGGTGACTGTAATAAACTGACAGCAGGCTCTGCACTGGTGCACTAATGAGCGAGCTGTCAATCAGTGCTGGGGCACAGTTACAGCATTGTGATTGGTGACTGTAATTGACTGACAGCAGGCTCTGCACTGGTGCACTAATGAGCGAGCTGTCAATCAGTGCTGGGGCACAGTTACAGCATTGTGATTGGTGACTCTAATTGACTGACAGCAGGCTCTGCACTGGTGCACTGATCAGCGAGCTGTCAATCAGTGCTGGGGCACAGTTACAGCTCTGCGATTGGTGACTGTAATTGACTGACAGCAGGCTCTGCACTGGTGCACTGATGAGCGAGCTGTCAATCAGTGCTGGGGCACAGTTACAGCATTGTGATTGGTGACTGTAATTGACTGACAACAGGCTCTGCACTGGTGCACTGATGAGCTAGCTGTCAATCAGTGCTGAGGCACAGTTACAGCATTGTTATTGGTGACTCTAATTGACTGACAGCAGGCTCTGCACTGGTGCACTGATGAACGAGCTGTCAATCAGTGCTGGGGCACAGTTACAGCATTGTGATTGGTGACTGTTATTGACTGACAGCCGGCTCTGCACTTGTGCATTGATGAGCGAGCTGTCAATCAGTGCTGGGGCACAGTTACAGCATTGTGATTGGTGACTGTAATTGACTGACAGCCGGCTCTGCACTGGTGCATTGATGAACGAGCTGTCAATCAGTGCTGGGGCACAGTTACAGCGTTGTGATTGGTGACTGTAATTGACTGACAGCCGGCTCTGCACTGGTGCACTGATGAGCGAGCTGTCAATCAGTTCTGGGGCACAGTTACAGCGTTGTGATTGGTGACTGTAATTGACTGACAGCCGGCTCTGCACTGGTGCACTGATGAGCGAGCTGTCAATCAGTGCTGGGGCACAGTTACAGCATTGTGAATGGTGACAGTAATTGACTGACAGCCGGCTCTGCACTGGTGCACTAATGAGCGAGCTGTCAATCAGTGCTGGGGCACAGTTACAGCATTGTGATTGGTGACTGTAATTGACTGACAGCAGGCTCTGCACTGGTGCACTGATGAGCGAGCTGTCAATCAGTGCTGGGGCGCGGTTACAGCTCTGCGATTGGTGACTGTAATTGACTGACAGCAGGCTCTGCACTGGTGCACTGATGAGCGAGCTGTCAATCAGTGCTGGGGCACAGTTACAGCATTGTGATTGGTGACTGTAATTAACTGGCAGCAGGCTCTGCACTGGTGCACTGATGAGCGAGCTGTCAATCAGTGCTGGGGCACAGTTACAGCATTGTGATTGGTGACTGTAATTGACTGACAGCCGGCTCTGCACTGGTGCACTAATGAGCGAGCTGTCAATCAGTGCTGGGGCACAGTTACAGCATTGTGATTGGTGACTCTAATTGACTGACAGCAGGCTCTGCACTGGTGCACTGATGAGCGACCTGTCAATCAGTGCTGGGGCACAGTTACAGCGTTGTGATTGGTGACTGTAATTGACTGACTGCTGGCTGTGCACTGGTGCACTGATGAGCGAGCTGTCAATCAGTGCTGGGGCACAGTTACAGCATTGTGATTGGTGACTGTAATTAACTGACAGCAGGCTCTGCACTGGTAAACTGATGAGCGAGCTGTCAATCAGTGCTGGGGCACAGTTACAGCATTGTGATTGGTGACTGTAATTAACTGACAGCAGGCTCTGCACTGGTGCACTAATGAGCGAGCTGTCAATCAGTGCTGGGGCACAGTTACAGCATTGTGATTGGTGACTGTAATTGACTGACAGCAGGCTCTGCACTGGTGCACTGATGAGCGAGCTGTCAATCATTGCTGGGGCGCGGTTACAGCTCTGCGATTGGTGACTGTAATTGACTGACAGCAGGCTCTGCACGGGTGCACTGATGAGCGAGCTGTCAATCAGTGCTGGGGCACAGTTACAGCATTGTGATTGGTGACTGTAATTGACTGACAACCGACTCTGCACTGGTGCACTGATGAGCGAGCTGTCAATCAGTGCTGAGGCACAGTTACAGCATTGTTATTGGTGACTCTAATTGACTGACAGCCAGTTCTGCACTTGTGCATTGATGAGCGAGCTATCAATCAGTGCTGGGGCACAGTTACAGCGTTGTGATTGGTGACTGTAATTGACTGACAGCCGGCTCTGCACTGGTGCACTGATGAGCGAGCTGTCAATCAGTGCTGGGGCACAGTTACAGCATTGTGATTGGTGACTGTAATTAACTGACAGCAGGCTCTGCACTGGTGCACTGATGAGCGAGCTGTCAATCAGTGCTGGGGCACAGTTACAGCATTGTGATTGGTGACTGTAATTGACTGACAGCCGGCTCTGCACTGGTGCACTGATGAGCGAGCTGTCAATCAGTGCTGGGGCACAGTTACAGCATTGTGATTGGTGACTGTAATTGACTGACAGCCGGCTCTGCACTGGTGCACTAATGAGCGAGCTGTCAATCAGTGCTGGGGCACAGTTACAGCATTGTGATTGGTGACTGTAATTGACTGACAGCAGGCTCTGCACTGGTGCACTGATGAGCGAGCTGTCAATCAGTGCTGGGGCGCGGTTACAGCTCTGCGATTGGTGACTGTAATTGACTGACTGCAGGCTCTGCACTGGTGCACTGATGAGCGAGCTGTCAATCAGTGCTGGGGCACAGTTACAGCATTGTGATTGGTGACTGTAATTGACTGACAGCCGGCTCTGCACTTGTGCATTGATGAGCGAGCTTTCAATCAGTGCTGGAGCACAGTTACAGCGTTGTGATTGGTGACTGCAATTGACTGACAGCCGGCTCTGCACTGGTGCACTGATGAGCGAGCTGTCAATCAGTGCTGGGGCACAGTTACAGCGTTGTGATTGGTGAATATAATTGACTGACAGCCGGCTCTGCACTGGTGCACTGATGAGCAAGCTGTCAATCAGTGCTGGGGCACAGTTACAGCATTGTGATTGGTGACTGTAATTAACTGACAGCAGGCTCTGCACTGGTGCACTGATGAGAGAGCTGTCAATCAGTGCTGGGGCTCAGTTACAGCATTGTGATTGGTGACTGTAATTGACTGACAGCCGGCTCTGTACTGGTGCACTAATGAGCGAGCTGTCAATCAGTGCTGGGGCACAGTTACAGCATTGTGATTGGTGACTGTAATTGACTGTCAGCAGGCTCTGCACTGGTGCACTGATGAGCGAGCTGTCAATCAGTGCTGGGGCGCGGTTACAGCTCTGCGATTGGTGACTGTAATTGACTGACAGCAGGCTCTGCACTGGTGCACTGATGAGCGAGCTATCAATCAGTGCTGGGGCTCAGTTACAGCATTGTGATTGGTGACTCTAATTGACTGACAGCAGGCTCTGCACTGGTGCACTGATGAGCGAGCTGTCAATCAGTGCCTTGGCACAGTTACAGCATTGTGATTGGTGACTGTAATTGACTGACAGCCAGCTCTGCACTTCTGCATTGATGAGCGAGCTATCAATCAGTGCTGGGCACAGTTACAGCGTTGTGATTGGTGACTGTAATTGACTGACAGCCGGCTCTGCACTGGTGCACTGATGAGCGAGCTGTCAATCAGTGCTGGGGCACAGTTACAGCATTGTGATTGGTGACTGTAATTAACTGACAGCAGGCTCTGCACTGGTGCACTGATGAGCGAGCTGTCAATCAGTGCTGGGGCACAGTTACAGCATTGTGATTGGTGACTGTAATTAACTGACAGCAGGCTCTGCACTGGTGCACTAATGAGCGAGCTGTCAATCAGTGCTGGGTCACAGTTACAGCATTGTGATTGGTGACTGTAATTGACTGACAGCAGGCTCTGCACTGGTGCACTGATGAGCGAGCTGTCAATCAGTGCTGGGGCGCGGTTACAGCTCTGCGATTGGTGACTGTAATTGACTGACAGCAGGCTCTGCACTGGTGCACTGATGAGCGAGCTGTCAATCAGTGCTGGGGCACAGTTACAGCATTGTGATTGGTGACTGTAATTGACTGACAGCCGGCTCTGCACTTGTGCATTGATTAGCGAGCTATCAATCAGTGCTGGAGCACAGTTACAGTGTTGTGATTGGTGACTGCAATTGACTGACAGCCGGCTCTGCACTGGTGCACTGATGAGCGAGCTGTCAATCAGTGCTGGGGCACAGTTACAGCGTTGTGATTGGTGAATATAATTGACTCACAGCCGGCTCTGCACTGGTGCACTGATGAGCAAGCTGTCAATCAGTGCTGGGGCACAGTTACAGCATTGTGATTGGTGACTGTAATTAACTGACAGCAGGCTCTGCACTGGTGCACTGATGAGAGAGCTGTCAATCAGTGCTGGGGCGCGGTTACAGCTCTGCGATTGGTGACTGTAATTGACTGACAGCAGGCTCTGCACTGGTGCACTGATGAGCGAGCTATCAATCAGTGCTGGGGCTCAGTTACAGCATTGTGATTGGTGACTCTAATTGACTGACAGCAGGCTCTGCACTGGTGCACTGATGAGCGAGCTGTCAATCAGTGCCTTGGCACAGTTACAGCATTGTGATTGGTGACTGTAATTGACTGACAGCCAGCTCTGCACTTCTGCATTGATGAGCGAGCTATCAATCAGTGCTGGGGCACAGTTACAGCGTTGTGATTGGTGACTGTAATTGACTGACAGCCGGCTCTGCACTGGTGCACTGATGAGCGAGCTGTCAATCAGTGCTGGGGCACAGTTACAGCATTGTGATTGGTGACTGTAATTAACTGACAGCAGGCTCTGCACTGGTGCACTAATGAGCGAGCTGTCAATCAGTGCTGGGGCACAGTTACAGCATTGTGATTGGTGACTGTAATTGACTGACAGCAGGCTCTGCACTGGTGCACTGATGAGCGAGCTGTCAATCAGTGCTGGGGCGCGGTTACAGCTCTGCGATTGGTGACTGTAATTGACTGACAGCAGGCTCTGCACTGGTGCACTGATGAGCGAGCTGTCAATCAGTGCTGGGGCACAGTTACAGCATTGTGATTGGTGACTGTAATTGACTGACAGCCGGCTCTGCACTTGTGCATTGATTAGCGAGCTATCAATCAGTGCTGGAGCACAGTTACAGCGTTGTGATTGGTGACTGCAATTGACTGACAGCCGGCTCTGCACTGGTGCACTGATGAGCGAGCTGTCAATCAGTGCTGGGGCACAGTTACAGCGTTGTGATTGGTGAATATAATTGACTCACAGCCGGCTCTGCACTGGTGCACTGATGAGCAAGCTGTCAATCAGTGCTGGGGCACAGTTACAGCATTGTGATTGGTGACTGTAATTAACTGACAGCAGGCTCTGCACTGGTGCACTGATGAGCGAGCTGTCAATCAGTGCTGGGGCACAGTTACAGCATTGTGATTGGTGACTGTAATTGACTGACAGCCGGCTCTGTACTGGTGCACTAATGAGCGAGCTGTCAATCAGTGCTGGGGCACAGTTACAGCATTGTGATTGGTGACTGTAATTGACTGTCAGCAGGCTCTGCACTGGTGCACTGATGAGCGAGCTGTCAATCAGTGCTGGGGCACAGTTACAGCGTTGTGATTGGTGAATATAATTGACTGACAGCCGGCTCTGCACTGGTGCACTGATGAGCAAGCTGTCAATCAGTGCTGGGGCACAGTTACAGCATTGTGATTGGTGACTGTAATTAACTGACAGCCGGCTCTGCACTGGTGCACTGATGAGCGAGCTGTCAATCAGTGCTGGGGCACAGTTACAGCATTGTGATTGGTGACTGTAATTGACTGACAGCCGGCTCTGTACTGGTGCACTGATGAGCGAGCTGTCAATCAGTGCTGGGGCACAGTTACTGCATTGTGATTGGTGACTGTAATTGACTGTCAGCCGGCTCTGTACTGGTGCACTAATGAGCGAGCTGTCAATCAGTGCTGGGGCACAGTTACAGCATTGTGATTGGTGACTGTAATTGACTGTCAGCAGGCTCTGCACTGGTGCACTGATGAGCGAGCTGTCAATCAGTGCTGGGGCACAGTTACAGCGTTGTGATTGGTGAATATAATTGACTGACAGCCGGCTCTGCACTGGTGCACTGATGAGCAAGCTGTCAATCAGTGCTGGGGCACAGTTACAGCATTGTGATTGGTGACTGTAATTAACTGACAGCCGGCTCTGCACTGGTGCACTGATGAGCGAGCTGTCAATCAGTGCTGGGGCACAGTTACAGCATTGTGATTGGTGACTGTAATTGACTGACAGCCGGCTCTGTACTGGTGCACTAATGAACGAGCTGTCAATCAGTGCTGGGGCACAGTTACTGCATTGTGATTGGTGACTGTAATTGACTGTCAGCAGGCTCTGCACTGGTGCACTGATGAGCGAGCTGTCAATCAGTGCTGGGGCGCGGTTACAGCTCTGCGATTGGTGTCTGTAATTGACTGAGAGCAGGCTCTGCACTGGTGCACTGATGAGCGAGCTATCAATCAGTGCTGGGGCTCAGTTACAACATTGTGATTGGTGACTGTAATTGACTGACAGCCGGCTCTGCACTGGTGCACTGATGAGCAAGCTGTCAATCAGTGCTGGGGCACAGTTACAGCGTTGTGATTGGTGACTGTAATTGACTGACAGCCGGCTCTGCACTGGTACACTGATGAGCGATCTGTCAATCAGTGCTGGGGCACAGTTACAGCGTTGTGATTGGTGACTGTAATTGACTGACAGCCGGCTCTGCACTGGTGCACTGATGAGCGAGCTGTCAATCAGTGCTGGGGCACAGTTACAGCATTGTGATTGGTGACTGTAATTGACTGACAGCCGGCTCTGCACTGGTGCACTAATGAGCGAGCTGTCAATCAGTGCTGGAGCACAGTTACAGCATTGTGATTGGTGACTGTAATTGACTGACAGCCGGCTCTGCACTGGTGCATTGATGAGCGAGCTATCAATCAGTGCTGGGGCACAGTTAAAGCATTGTGATTGGTGACTGTAATTAACTGACAGCAGGCTCTGCACTGTTGCACTGATGAGCGAGCTGTCAATCAGTGCTGGGTCACAGTTACAGCATTGTGAATGGTGACTGTAATTGACTGACAGCCGGCTCTGCACCGGTGCACTAATGAGCGAGCTGTCAATCAGTGCTGGGGCACAGTTACAGCATTGTGATTGGTGACTGTAATTGACTGACAGCAGGCTCTGCACTGGTGCACTGATGAGCGAGCTGTCAATCAGTGCTGGGGCGCGGTTACAGCTCTGCGATTGGTGACTGTAATTGACTGACAGCAGGATCTGCACTGGTGCACTGATGAGCGAGCTGTCAATCAGTGCTGGGGCACAGTTACAGCATTGTTATTGGTGACTGTAATTGACTGACAGCCGGCTCTGCACTGGTGCACTAATGAGCGAGCTGTCAATCAGTGCTGGGGCACAGTTACAGCATTGTGATTGGTGACTGTAATTGACTGACAGCCGGCTCTGCACTGGTGCACTGATGAGCGAGCTGTCAATCAGTGCTGGGGCACAGTTACAGCATTGTGATTGGTGACTGTAATTGACTGACAGCCGACTCTGCACTGGTGCACTGATAAGCGAGCTATCAATCAGTGCTGGGGCACAGTTACAGCATTGTGATTGGTGACTGTAATTGACTGAGAGCCGGCTCTGCACTGGTGCACTAATTAGCGAGTGTAGCGCCGGCGTCCCTGCCCTCTGCTAGGCAGGGACGCTGTTCCCCTCACCTCTCTGCTCCGTGCCCGGCTTCCTCCTCCCGCTCTGCTGGCAGCGCGCGCTCCTTCCCGGCCACTGTGCTTAGGGCGCGCGCGCGCGCTCTCCCTCCCTCTTAAAGGGGCCGCGCGCGCCGTCCTAAGGAGTCCCCGGCCAATGGCCGGAGGACTTCACCATATATAAGGCACCTCCTCCAAAATGGAGGTGCCCGAGCAATGTTGTTGCACTGTTCACTACTCTGCTTCAGCCCTCAGGTCCCGTTGCCAGTTACCTGCCAGATACCTGCCAGATTCCTGCCAGCTTGCTGTCTTATTCCTGCCTGATATTCTGCTACCTGCCTGCTAGCCTGAGGTCCGACGGTCTGCCTTACTACTCCTGTCAGTCTGTCTAAGGACCAGCTTGCCCGCTCACCTGGGAGCGCACATCTGCTACCTGCCTGCTAGCCTACCTGGAGGCTCTGCCTTCACGTGCTGTGACCACCTGCCTGTCCAGTGACTCCTGCCCGCTCACCTGGGAGCGCTCATCTGCTGCCTGTCTGCTAGCCTACCTGGAGGTTCTGCCGTCACGTGCTGTGACCACCTGCCTGTCCAGTGACTCCTGCCCGCTCACCTGGGAGCGCTCATCTGCTGCCTGTCTGCTAGCCTACCTGGAGGCTCTGCCGTCACGTGCTGTGACCACCCGCCTGTCCAGAGACTTCTGCCCGCTCACCTGGGAGCGCTCATCTGCCGCCTGTCTGTTGGTCTTCCTGGAGGCTCCGCCGTCACATGCTGTGACCACCCGTTTATCCAGAGACTCTCGCCTGCTCACCTGGGAGCTCACGTCTACCATCAGCCACCACAGGTCGTACCAACCCTTTACCCAGAGACTGCCCCGGTCACTTGCCGTGACCATCTGCCCGTTCACCCAGAGACTGCCCCGGTCACTTGCCGTGACCATCTGCCCTTTCACCCAGAGACTGCCCCGGTCACTTGCCGTGACCATCTGCCCGTTCATCCAGAGACTGCCCCGGTCACTTGCCGTGACCTCCTGCCCGTTCTTCTAGAGACTGTCCCGGTCACCTGCTGTGACTGCCTGCCTGGTCGCCACCCGCTCCCTTACAAGGACCGCCCCCTTGTATAGTAGCTCAGAGGTTCCGCCTCCCAGACCCGTTACAGTTTGCTCGGGCCATGGAACCCGGTGGCACCCAAGCTCCCTCGCTCTCGGACCTGTGTCATGAACTGTGCCATCAGAGGTCCCAACAGGAGTCCATCCTGGGTCACCTGCGGAATGTCAATTCTCGCCTGGACACTCTGACTTCTCCGCCAGCAACCTCCGCCAGTGCCATGACTCGCAATCCGGCAGCTCCGCTGTCCACTAATACCATGGTATCCTACCCCGGACCTCGGCTTTCTGGTAGAGAAATACCGCATCCCCACCAAACCTCTGGCTGTACCCTTGTCTGTTGCTGCCGTGGATGGGGGTCTCTTACCACGCCCCATCCAACTCATCACCGAATCCATTACTCTGCAGGTGGGAATGCTGCATTCTGAGAGTATCTCCTTTCATGTTCTGCCTGGACTCTCTCACGCCCTCTTGCTAGGTCTACCTTGGCTCCAGAGACATGCACCCGTGCTTGACTGGCAGACCGGAGAAGTCCTTCGCTGGGGACAGGACTGCCATAAGACCTGTCTGGTTCCCGTCCATCCCGTCCGTCCTTCTCCTACCCCAGCTAATCTACCTGGACTTCCAATTCCTTATTGGTCTTATGCTGATGTCTTTAATAAAAAGGAGGCAGAGACACTACCCCCTCATAGACCATACGACTGCCCTATCGACCTGTTACCTGGTACTACTCCTCCCCGTGGGCGTATTTATCCATTATCCGCTGCTGAGACGCGGTCGATGTCCGAATATATTGAGGAGAATCTGGCCAGGGCATTCATCCGGAAATCTACCTCCCCGGCGGGAGCAGGCTTCTTTTTCGTCAAAAAGAAGGACGGCTCTCTCCGTCCCTGTATAGACTATAGAGGCCTTAACCAGATCACGGTGAAGAATAAGTACCCCCTTCCGCTCATTCCGGAGTTATTTGATCGTCTGAGGGGGGCTAGAATCTTCACCAAACTGGACCTCCATGGGGCGTACAACCTGGTTCGTATCCGTCAGGGGGATGAATGGAAGACGGCATTCAACACCCGGGACGGCCACTATGAATATCTGGTAATGCCCTTTGGTCTCTGTAACGCTCCTGCCGTCTTTCAAGAGTTGGTCAATGACATCTTCCGGGACCTTCTCTACTTCTGCGTAGTGGTGTACCTGGACGACATCTTGGTCTTCTCTCCGGATCTCCAGACTCACCGGAGGGACGTTCGTCAGGTCCTGCTCAGGCTCAGGCAGAATCACCTCTTCGCTAAATACGAGAAGTGCCTCTTTGAGCAGACCTCGCTTCCGTTTTTGGGCTACATTATTTCTCAGACCGGCCTACGAATGGATCCAGAGAAACTGTCTGCCATCGAGAAATGGCCTCGACCGGAGGGGTTGAAGGCCATTCAGCGGTTCCTGGGCTTCGCCAACTACTACCGCCTCTTCATACCGCACTTCTCTTCCCGGACTGCCCCAATTTCCGCGCTCACCCGTAAGGGTACTAATCCCAAAGAGTGGCCGCCCGAAGCAGAGGAGGCCTTTCTTTCCTTAAAACAGGCCTTCTCTTGCGCCCCGGTGCTGCATCGCCCGGACGGCAACAAGCAGTTCTTCCTGGAAGTTGACGCCTCCTCCTCTGGAGCCGGAGCGGTACTTACTCAAAAATCATCTTCCGGGAGGATGGTAACTTGCGGCTTCTTCTCTAAACTCTTCTCCTCCTCAGAGCGCAATTATTCCATAGGAGACCGAGAGTTATTGGCCATCAAACTGGCATTGGAGGAGTGGCGTTACCTGCTCGAGGGGGCTCTTCACCCGGTAATAATTTACACTGACCACAAGAACTTGGCTTACCTCCAGCATGCCCAGAGACTTAACCCGCGCCAAGCCCGGTGGTCCTTGTTTTTTGCTCGCTTTGATTTTGTTCTTCATTTTCGCCCGGCTGACAAAAACGTCAAGGCGGACGCCTTGTCTCGATCCTTTCTGGTGTCTGATCTCGAGGAAGATTCGAAACACATCATCGATCCCGCCAGAGTAATGCAGGTGGCTCCCGTGAGTCTAAATTGTCTCCCTCCCGGAAAGACGTTCGTATCAGTACCTGATCGGGAGAAGATCCTTCACTGGGGTCACTCGTCTAAACTGACTGGCCACGCCGGTCAGAAAAAGACCCTCCAGCTTATTACCCGGCACTACTGGTGGTCTACCCTGCACAAGGACGTAATATACTTTGTTTCTGCCTGTGTGTCCTGCGCCCGCAACAAGGTTCCGAGACATCTGCCAGCCGGTCGCCTCCTTCCGCTTTCTGTACCTGCTGCCCCCTGGCAGCATATAGCAATGGACTTTATAACTGACCTCCCAGTCTCTGCCGGTTGTACGGTCATTTGGGTGGTCGCTGACCGCTTCTCCAAGATGGCTCATTTCGTTCCCCTGCCAGGCCTCCCGTCTGCACCCGAGCTAGCGAAAGACTTTATTCGTCACATCTTTCGTCTTCATGGCCTGCCCCTCCACAACGTGTCGGATCGTGGGGTACAGTTCACCTCACGCTTCTGGAGAGCCACTTGTAAACTGCTAGACGTCACCCTGGACTTCTCTTCCGCTTACCACCCACAGTCCAATGGTCAAGTGGAGCGGATCAATCAGAACCTGACCAGTTACCTCCGGCACTTCGTTAATGCCCATCATTCAGACTGGGTGGATCTCCTACCATGGGCCGAGTTCTCTTATAACAATCACGAGAGCGAATCCTCCTCCAAATCCCCGTTTTTTGTAGTCTTCGGTCAGCATCCTCGGATTCCTTTTCCTGTCTCCACCTCTGTGGACAACCCGGCTGCGGAATCTCTCGTTAGCAAATTTTCCTCCATTTGGGAGAGTACCCGATCCGCACTCCTTCAGTCGTCCGAACGGATGAAAAGACACGCTGACAAAAAACGCCTGGATCCTCCACAATTTCGTCCTGGAGATAAAGTCTGGCTCTCATCTAAATATGTCCGACTCAAGATACCTTCTTACAAGTTAGGGCCTCGGTTCATCGGTCCTCTGGAGGTCATCAGTCAGATCAACCCGGTGGCCTATAAATTGAAACTCCCGGCCAACTTACGGATCCCTAACTCCTTCCATGTATCTCTCCTCAAACCTGTGGTACTTAACTCTTTTTCCAAGTCTACAGGTACGCCTCCTGCTCCGGTTTCTGCTGAGGACGAGTTTGAGGTAGAGAACATTCTTGCCACCAAAAGGGTAAGAGGAAAGACCTTTTTTCTAGTAGATTGGAAGGGGTTTGGTCCTGAGGAGAGAACGTGGGAGCCCCGGGAGAACATCCATGCCCCGCTCATCCTTGCTAAATTTCTGTCTGGCCTAAAAAAGGGGGGGCCTAAAGGGGGGGGTACTGTAGCGCCGGCGTCCCTGCCCTCTGCTAGGCAGGGACGCTGTTCCCCTCACCTCTCTGCTCCGTGCCCGGCGTCCTCCTCCCGCTCTGCTGGCAGCGCGCGCTCCTTCCCGGCCACTGTGCTTAGGGCACGCGCGCGCGCTCTCCCTCCCTCTTAAAGGGGCCGCGCGCGCCGTCCTAAGGAGTCCCCGGCCAATGGCCGGAGGACTTCACCATATATAAGGCACCTCCTCCAAAATGGAGGTGCCCGAGCAATGTTGTTGCACTGTTCACTACTCTGCTTCAGCCCTCAGGTCCCGTTGCCAGTTACCTGCCAGATTCCTGCCAGCTTGCTGTCTTATTCCTGCCTGATATTCTGCTACCTGCCTGCTAGCCTGAGGTCCGACGGTCTGCCTTACTACTCCTGTCAGTCTGTCTAAGGACCAGCTTGCCCGCTCACCTGGGAGCACACATCTGCTACCTGCCTGCTAGCCTACCTGGAGGCTCTGCCGTCACGTGCTGTGACCACCTGCCTGTCCAGTGACTCCTGCCCGCTCACCTGGGAGCGCTCATCTGCTGCCTGTCTGCTAGCCTACCTGGAGGCTCTGCCGTCACGTGCTGTGACCACCTGCCTGTCCAGTGACTCCTGCCCGCTCACCTTGGAGCGCTCATCTGCTGCCTGTCTGCTAGCCTACCTGGAGGCTCTGCCGTCACGTGCTGTGACCACCCGCCTGTCCAGAGACTTCTGCCCGCTCACCTGGGAGCGCTCATCTGCCGCCTGTCTGTTGGTCTTCCTGGAGGCTCCGCCGTCACATGCTGTGACCACCCGTTTATCCAGAGACTCTCGCCTGCTCACCTGGGAGCTCACGTCTACCATCAGCCGCCACAGGTCGTACCAACCCTTTACCCAGAGACTGCCCCGGTCACTTGCCGTGACCATCTGCCCGTTCACCCAGAGACTGCCCCGGTCACTTGCCGTGACCATCTGCCCTTTCACCCAGAGACTGCCCCGGTCACTTGCCGTGACCATCTGCCCGTTCATCCAGAGACTGCCCCGGTCACTTGCCGTGACCTCCTGCCCGTTCTTCTAGAGACTGTCCCGGTCACCTGCTGTGACTGCCTGCCTGGTCGCCACCCGCTCCCTTACAAGGACCGCCCCCTTGTATAGTAGCTCAGAGGTTCCGCCTCCCAGACCCGTTACAGTTTGCTCGGGCCATGGAACCCGGTGGCACCCAAGCTCCCTCGCTCTCGGACCTGTGTCATGAACTGTGCCGTCAGAGGTCCCAACAGGAGTCCATCCTGGGTCACCTGCGGAATGTCAATTCTCGCCTGGACACTCTGACTGCTCCACCAGCAACCTCCGCCAGTGCCATGACTCGCAATCCGGCAGCTCCGCTGTCCACTAATACCATGGTATCCTACCCCGGACCTCGGCTTTCTGCACCTCCTCGCTTCGGAGGCGACTCCGCCCAGGCTCGGGGCTTCATAAATCAGTGCACCCTGCACTTTGAACTCCTGTCCCACCAGTTTAACTCCGACCGGGCCAAAATTGCCTTCATCATGTCCCATCTCACCGGGGAGGCCCTGGCCTGGCTAAATCCTCTATGGGAGAGAGGAGACCCCCTGGTGTCCGACTTGCCTGCCTTTCTCATGGCTTTCCGGAAAGTCTTCGACGAACCCGGACGGAAGACCTCATCCGCATCATCACTGCTACGCCTCCGTCAGGGAAGTCTTACCGTGGGCCAATATGCCACACGGTTCCGTACCCTTGCTTCGGAGCTGGCCTGGGATAACGACGCTCTGGTATCCGTCTTCTGGGAGGGTCTGTCCGGCCGTATTAAAGATGAACTTGCCGGTCGGGACATTCCTACCACTCTCGATGACCTAATAACTCTTGCCACCCGGATTGACCTACGGTTCCAGGAGCGTGCCAAAGAGGTCACCCGTGAGAGGAGGTTTCCACGTCTAGCTCCTACTTTTCAGAAATCCGTCTCTCCCCAGGTACACTCTCCTGAGCCTATGCAGGTCGACCAGACCAAGATGGTCAAAACCCGTCAGGACTTACGCCGTGCCGAGGGGAGCTGCTTCTACTGTGGCAGTAAGGAGCACCGGATCCGTGCCTGCCCGGAGAGGTCGGGAAACGCCTGTGTCTAGGTTCGCTCAGAGAGGTCGACCTAGACAAGAATAAATCCTCTCCATCTCTGCTGCTGTCAGTCTCAATTGTCTGCGGGGAGAACCGTTATTTCGAACTAGCCCAACTTGACTCTGGAGCAGCCGGGAATCTTATTTCACAGTCCCTGGTAGAGAAATACCACATCCCCACCAAACCTCTGGCTGTACCCTTGTCTGTTGCTGCCGTGGATGGGGGTCTCTTACCACGCCCCATCCAACTCATCACCGAATCCATTACTCTGCAGGTGGGAATGCTGCATTCTGAGAGTATCTCCTTTCATGTTCTGCCTGGACTCTCTCACGCCCTCTTGCTAGGTCTACCTTGGCTCCAGAGACATGCACCCGTGCTTGACTGGCAGACCGGAGAAGTCCTTCGCTGGGGACAGGACTGCCATAAGACCTGTCTGGTTCCCGTCCATCCCGTCCGTCCTTCTCCTACCCCAGCTAATCTACCTGGACTTCCGATTCCTTATTGGTCTTATGCTGATGTCTTTAATAAAAAGGAGGCAGAGACACTACCCCCTCATAGACCATACGACTGCCCTATCGACCTGTTACCTGGTACTACTCCTCCCCGTGGGCGTATTTATCCATTATCCGCTGCTGAGACGCGGTCGATGTCCGAATATATTGAGGAGAATCTGGCCAGGGCATTCATCCGGAAATCTACCTCCCCGGCGGGAGCAGGCTTCTTTTTCGTCAAAAAGAAGGACGGCTCTCTCCGTCCCTGTATAGACTATAGAGGCCTTAACCAGATCACGGTGAAGAATAAGTACCCCCTTCCGCTCATTCCGGAGTTATTTGATCGTCTGAGGGGGGCTAGAATCTTCACCAAACTGGACCTCCGTGGGGCGTACAACCTGGTTCGTATCCGTCAGGGGGATGAATGGAAGACGGCATTCAACACCCGGGACGGCCACTATGAATATCTGGTAATGCCCTTTGGTCTCTGTAACGCTCCTGCCGTCTTTCAAGAGTTGGTCAATGACATCTTCCGGGACCTTCTCTACTCCTGCGTAGTGGTGTACCTGGACGACATCTTGGTCTTCTCTCCGGATCTCCAGACTCACCGGAGGGACGTTCGTCAGGTCCTGCTCAGGCTCAGGCAGAATCACCTCTTCGCTAAATACGAGAAGTGCCTCTTTGAGCAGACCTCGCTTCCGTTTTTGGGCTACATTATTTCTCAGACCGGCCTACGAATGGATCCAGAGAAACTGTCTGCCATCGAGAAATGGCCTCGACCGGAGGGGTTGAAGGCCATTCAGCGGTTCCTGGGCTTCGCCAACTACTACCGCCTCTTCATACCGCACTTCTCTTCCCGGACTGCCCCAATTTCCGCGCTCACCCGTAAGGGTACTAATCCCAAAGAGTGGCCGCCCGAAGCAGAGGAGGCCTTTCTTTCCTTAAAACAGGCCTTCTCTTCCGCCCCGGTGCTGCATCGCCCGGACGGCAACAAGCAGTTCTTCCTGGAAGTTGACGCCTCCTCCTCTGGAGCCGGAGCGGTACTTACTCAAAAATCATCTTCCGGGAGGATGGTAACTTGCGGCTTCTTCTCTAAACTCTTCTCCTCCTCAGAGCGCAATTATTCCATAGGAGACCGAGAGTTATTGGCCATCAAACTGGCATTGGAGGAGTGGCGTTACCTGCTCGAGGGGGCTCTTCACCCGGTAATAATTTACACTGACCACAAGAACTTGGCTTACCTCCAGCATGCCCAGAGACTTAACCCGCGCCAAGCCCGGTGGTCCTTGTTTTTTGCTCGCTTTGATTTTGTTCTTCATTTTCGCCCGGCTGACAAAAACGTCAAGGCGGACGCCTTGTCTCGATCCTTTCTGGTGTCTGATCTCGAGGAAGATTCGAAACACATCATCGATCCCGCCAGAGTAATGCAGGTGGCTCCCGTGAGTCTAAATTGTCTCCCTCCTGGAAAGACGTTCGTATCAGTACCTGATCGGGAGAAGATCCTTCACTGGGGTCACTCGTCTAAACTGACTGGCCACGCCGGTCAGAAAAAGACCCTCCAGCTTATTACCCGGCACTACTGGTGGTCTACCCTGCACAAGGACGTAATATACTTTGTTTCTGCCTGTGTGTCCTGCGCCCGCAACAAGGTTCCGAGACATCTGCCAGCCGGTCGCCTCCTTCCGCTTTCTGTACCTGCTGCCCCCTGGCAGCATATAGCAATGGACTTTATAACTGACCTCCCAGTCTCTGCCGGTTGTACGGTCATTTGGGTGGTCGCTGACCGCTTCTCCAAGATGGCTCATTTCGTTCCCCTGCCAGGCCTCCCGTCTGCACCCGAGCTAGCGAAAGACTTTATTCGTCACATCTTTCGTCTTCATGGCCTGCCCCTCCACAACGTGTCGGATCGTGGGGTACAGTTCACCTCACGCTTCTGGAGAGCCACTTGTAAACTGCTAGACGTCACCCTGGACTTCTCTTCCGCTTACCACCCACAGTCCAATGGTCAAGTGGAGCGGATCAATCAGAACCTGACCAGTTACCTCCGGCACTTCGTTAATGCCCATCATTCAGACTGGGTGGATCTCCTACCATGGGCCGAGTTCTCTTATAACAATCACGAGAGCGAATCCTCCTCCAAATCCCCGTTTTTTGTAGTCTTCGGTCAGCATCCTCGGATTCCTTTTCCTGTCTCCACCTCTGTGGACAACCCGGCTGCGGAATCTCTCGTTAGCAAATTTTCCTCCATTTGGGAGAGTACCCGATCCGCACTCCTTCAGTCGTCCGAACGGATGAAAAGACACGCTGACAAAAAACGCCTGGATCCTCCACAATTTCGTCCTGGAGATAAAGTCTGGCTCTCATCTAAATATGTCCGACTCAAGATACCTTCTTACAAGTTAGGGCCTCGGTTCATCGGTCCTCTGGAGGTCATCAGTCAGATCAACCCGGTGGCCTATAAATTGAAACTCCCGGCCAACTTACGGATCCCTAACTCCTTCCATGTATCTCTCCTCAAACCTGTGGTACTTAACTCTTTTTCCAAGTCTACAGGTATGCCTCCTGCTCCGGTTTCTGCTGAGGACGAGTTTGAGGTAGAGAACATTCTTGCCACCAAAAGGGTAAGAGGAAAGACCTTTTTTCTAGTAGATTGGAAGGGGTTTGGTCCTGAGGAGAGAACGTGGGAGCCCCGGGAGAACATCCATGCCCCGCTCATCCTTGCTAAATTTCTGTCTGGCCTAAAAATGGGGGGGCCTAAAGGGGGGGGTACTGTAGCGCCGGCGTCCCTGCCCTCTGCTAGGCAGGGACGCTGTTCCCCTCACCTCTCTGCTCCGTGCCCGGCGTCCTCCTCCCGCTCTGCTGGCAGCGCGCGCTCCTTCCCGGCCACTGTGCTTAGGGCGCGCGCGCGCGCTCTTCCTCCCTCTTAAAGGGGCCGCGCGCGCCGTCCTAAGGAGTCCCCGGCCAATGGCCGGAGGACTTCACCATATATAAGGCACCTCCTCCAAAATGGAGGTGCCCGAGCAATGTTGTTGCACTGTTCACTACTCTGCTTCAGCCCTCAGGTCCCGTTGCCAGTTACCTGCCAGATTCCTGCCAGCTTGCTGTCTTATTCCTGCCTGATATTCTGCTACCTGCCTGCTAGCCTGAGGTCCGACGGTCTGCCTTACTACTCCTGTCAGTCTGTCTAAGGACCAGCTTGCCCGCTCACCTGGGAGCACACATCTGCTACCTGCCTGCTAGCCTACCTGGAGGCTCTGCCGTCACGTGCTGTGACCACCTGCCTGTCCAGTGACTCCTGCCCGCTCACCTGGGAGCGCTCATCTGCTGCCTGTCTGCTAGCCTACCTGGAGGCTCTGCCGTCACGTGCTGTGACCACCTGCCTGACCAGTGACTCCTGCCCGCTCACCTTGGAGCGCTCATCTGCTGCCTGTCTGCTAGCCTACCTGGAGGCTCTGCCGTCACGTGCTGTGACCACCCGCCTGTCCAGAGACTTCTGCCCGCTCACCTGGGAGCGCTCATCTGCCGCCTGTCTGTTGGTCTTCCTGGAGGCTCCGCCATCACATGCTGTGACCACCCGTTTATCCAGAGAC
This sequence comes from Phyllobates terribilis, assembly GCF_046119375.1. Taxonomy (NCBI): domain Eukaryota; kingdom Metazoa; phylum Chordata; class Amphibia; order Anura; family Dendrobatidae; genus Phyllobates; species Phyllobates terribilis. The sequence goes on along the minus strand of NW_027362763.1, from coordinate 518,375,417 downwards.
TCTCGCCTGCTCACCTGGGAGCTCACGTCTACCATCAGCCGCCACAGATCGTACCAACCCTTTACCCAGAGACTGCCCCGGTCACTTGCCGTGACCATCTGCCCGTTCACCCAGAGACTGCCCCGGTCACTTGCCGTGACCATCTGCCCTTTCACCCAGAGACTGCCCCGGTCACTTGCCGTGACCATCTGCCCGTTCATCCAGAGACTGCCCCAGTCACAGATGTAACAAAGATGAATGAATGAGTGTATGTGTGTATAAATATACAAAATATAGTGTGTATATGTGTAGACTATATTGTGTGTATGTAGTATAAAGGTTGTGTATGTGTACATTATGTATTGTGTGTATGTCTACAATTTGTAGAGTACATATGTGTAAAGTATATAACGTGATAATGTATATAAGCAGTATATAGTGTGTGTATATGTATATAGTGTGTATATGTATACAGTACAAAGTTTGTGTATTGTACAAAAAATCAATAATAAGAATTACAAAAAGTCTCAGTGTAACACTCACCTAACATATAAGATGATATCTGTTCCATGTACTATAGTGAGGAGACAGACGAGCAAATAAGGGAAGAGGAAATGAATAATGACACCATCATACTTACGTAAGTGCAGATATTTACTGTTAATATAAGAAAATATAGATGTACTCTTATAAGAGAAATGGAACACAGTAGCCAACATCATTTATCCTCATCCCTTCCATAACCCATACCAGACACATTTATGTGGTTTTCCAATATAAAAAAAAATTTGGACAAAGGTGGGAAATGACACAAGGACAGTGATTAGCTGCAGTGGTCACTTGGGTAGTCACTAACTTCATTGCTGCAGTACAGGATTTATCATGAGAGCCACGGCTCTTTTATTATTTTACACCATTTTCTCTATTTTGGCTCAATTATACAAATTTTCCAGAAAATGTCACTGTCTCAGTCTTATGTTTGCTTGGCATTAATGTATTGTAATAAATTGTAGACCCTGTAACTCCTCCGTCTGCACGGCCGCTACTGGGTAAAAGTCAGTGTTAGCTAATGAATGGGGTCTCCATCTGGATTGGGACATCTGCTTCCCTGATATTGGTGGCGAATCCTAACGATTGGTCATCAGTATTCTAATCCTAGAAAACCCCTTCATCTGTGTGATGTAGTAAATGTACTAATTATGCTAAGGAAGTGACGCGCCCCTGGGCCTACTTGGTGTAGCGTTGCGCACGCGGGGACTACCCAGAGCCGGGCCTGTTGGGGGTAGTAGTCTCGTGGCAGTGACCTGGTCCGTGCCCAGGGAGTCAAACTGTGTGGCTGAGTATTAGCAGTAGATGTTGGACGACTACGCCACCCGTTGAATGCAGCTATGGAGCTGCCGCTGCAGGGCAGACCGCTGAGGCCGGTGGTACGATTGTGCAGCGTAGATGGTATAACCCCCAATGGGAGGGGTATGGCCTCAGGGCAGCCGACGTGGATGATGGGGGTAGCAGGAACCACTCAGAGACGATGCGGTGTAGTTCAGGGTCTTTACTGGTGATAAAGATAGACCCTCCCGGAGTACTGGCTAGCGATCGGGGCCTGGTCAGTCTTTGAGCAGATGGGATTTCCCCTGGCCAGGCGGAGTTGTAGGCCTCCCCAACTAATTGTACTCTTCTGGCTACCTTGCTAGAGGCGGGTAAAAGTAGCCCACGTCCCTGAGTGTACCGTGTGGTGCTCACCCGTATGGCCGGTGACTCGGGGCCTTCTAGTGGCTTCCGCTCCACGACAGCGGTGCTGGTCCCACGCGTGTGACCGTGCCTTCGGGTTTCTTGGCCAGAGGACCTGAAATCCCCTGCCGGTCGGTTTCTGCTGCTGGGTAAGGATTAATCCCCACAGCCTGGGACTCCGGGTCCGGTGGTAACTCTTCAATCAGGGCGAGCTCTACAGCTGCCAGCCCCTGATTCCTTTTAGCACGACTTCCCCAGAGCTCCTGATCTCTCTTTCCTATAGCTGCTTCTCCTCTTCTTAACTCTCCTTCTTAACTCTCTAACCCTGCCTCAGCCCCAGTTTTATATAGGGGAAGTTCTTCCCCTCCCAGGACTGGGCAGGAGGTGTGGCATGCATAGGATTCCTGATCAGGAGACCTCCCACCTGCTCTCAGACGTAATATTGCTATTACTGTGGAAACCAGACCCCTGGGGTGCCACATTCCCCCCTAGTGAAATTTAGTACTCCGGGACTAAACATATTTTTGTAACATAACAAATTACAAACAGAAACAACGCAATAAAGAAAAACATTAGGATGGTCACGGCGTGTCCGCAACCGGGTGCAGTTTTTTTGAGAAAACAAGGGTGTCCATTTCACCAAAAACAGGGAGACGTAACCAGGTAGGGGTCTGTCCTGCCCCGAGTCCTTATCAGTCTTTTAGTCCGTCCTGGGTTACGCTCCAACTATATGCACAAAGGATTCCCGGTAAATCCACCAAAGACTCCTACAAATAACTAGAAACACATAATTATACACAAGCAACAATAAACAGGTAAACATTAATAAAATAGCTTGAACATTTAGATCCTCCACCGTATGGGCAACTGGCCTCTAGTGACCCTAGTGGACCTACGGAGCTGGCTGACTGGTCCTGAGTAGAGATGAGCGTTGTTCTACTCGAACTGTTCGCCAATCTCAAATTCGAGCTGTTTTGGGCGGTGTTCGAGCCGGTCGGCGAACACGAACAATTTGAGAAAAATTCGGCTGTTCGAGGTTATGTTCGATAACTGTTCGTGCACCAAAATCATAACTGGATTTTTTCTCAGTAATGATGAAAATTAATGTTAATACGCAGTTTGAGTGTACAGCGGGGCGGGGGGAGGGGCAGGGGATGGATCTCTGCAGGAACAATGAAGATCTCCATTTTTTTTTCTCTTTCCCGCATTTGCAGTGGGGAGGTGCAATCTGTCAGCCTATCAGCAGCGCACACACGGAGCGAAGTGCTTTTTTTCACACAAGCAAGGGCATGTGTGATTGGCAGTGTATGTCACATGTCCTTGCCCTATAAGACCAAGCCATTTTCCCCGTCGCCACCATTTTCTCACTGCTGCAGCTGCGTGTTAGACGGCACCGCTGTTGCTGTGTGCGCTATACCTTGTTAATTTCAAGCCAATTTTCGCACAAATATACAGATAGCTTGGGAGTAGGGAATAGTTGTGATTGCAGTCCTTTTAAGGACTAGGTTACAGCATTTCCTACGACTTTTATCAGGCAGGTCTGTGCTCTTAAATAGATAGATTGTGGGAGTAAAGACTAATTGTAATTGGAGTCCTTTTCAGGACTAGGTTACATCAGTTCCTATCAGTTTTTGCCAGGCAGGTCTGTGCCAGTGCTGTGCAAGTTTTTTTCACAGCATTTGGCTGAATCTAGCAAAGCTAATCCTTTTTGGCCTATTGCAGAGTGTGTTAGTCAGTGGAGTAGCCTATCTGTGTTGCAAGATATACCACCTGTGTATAGAATACCAATTTTTTTACTGCACCTAGTGAAGTAAAATCTTTTGGGCATAGCATCATTCTATTAGTCCATCTATACTGACCTCCATCAGGTTGCAAACTGAATATAATTTTTTTCTGCATCTAGCTCTGAAAAAATATTTGGGCTTCTAGCAGTGTGTGGGACTTGGTCTATTAGTCCATCTATACTGACCTCCATCAGGTTGCAAATTAAAAATAATTTTTTTCTGCATCTAGCTCTGAAAAAATATTTGGGCTTCTAGCAGTGTGTGGGACTTGGTCTATTAGTCTATCTATACTGACCTCCATCAGGTTGCAAATTAAAAATAATTTTTTTCTTCATTTAGCTCTGAAAAAATATTTGGGCTTCTAGCAGTGTGTGGGACTTGTTCTATTAGTCCTTCTATACTGACCTCCAGCAGGTTGCAAATTGAATATAATTTTTTTCTGCATCTAGCTCTGAAAAAATATTTGGGCTTCTAGCGGTGTGTGGGACTTGGTCTATTAGTCCATCTATACTGACCTCCATCAGGTTGCAAATTAAAAATAATTTTTTTCTGCATCTAGCTCTGAAAAAATATTTGGGCTTCTAGCGGTGTGTGGGACTTGGTCTATTAGTCCATCTATACTGACCTCCATCAGGTTGCAAATTAAAAATAATTTTTTTCTGCATCTAGCTCTGAAAAAATATTTGGGCTTCTAGCAGTGTGTGGGACTTGGTCTATTAGTCCATCTATACTGACCTCCATCAGGTTGCAAATTGAATAAAAAAATTTTCTGCATCTAGCTCTGAAAAAATATTTGGGCTTCTAGCGGTGTGTGGGACTTGGTCTATTAGTCCATCTATACTGACCTCCATCAGGTTGCAAATTAAAAATAATTTTTTTCTGCATCTAGCTCTGAAAAACTATTTGGGCTTCTAGCAGTCTGTGGGACTTGGTCTATTAGTCTATCTATACTGACCTCCATCAGGTTGCAAATTAAAAATAATTTTTTTCTTCATTTAGCTCTGAAAAAATATTTGGGCTTCTAGCAGTGTGTGGGACTTGTTCTATTAGTCCTTCTATACTGACCTCCAGCAGGTTGCAAATTGAATATAATTTTTTTCTGCATCTAGCTCTGAAAAAATATTTGGGCTTCTAGCGGTGTGTGGGACTTGGTCTATTAGTCCATCTATACTGACCTCCATCAGGTTGCAAATTAAAAATAATTTTTTTCTGCATCTAGCTCTGAAAAAATATTTGGGCTTCTAGCAGTGTGTGGGACTTGGTCTATTAGTCCATCTATACTGACCTCCATCAGGTTGCAAATTGAATAAAAAAAATTTCTGCATCTAGCTCTGAAAAAATATTTGGGCTTCTAGCGGTGTGTGGGACTTGGTCTATTAGTCCATCTATACTGACCTCCATCAGGTTGCATATTAAAAATAATTTTTTTCTGCATCTAACCCAGCCAATAGTTTTGGCCTAATACCACAGTTTGGCCACTCAGCTCTGCTCGGTTACCATCCATTGTTTTTTTGTGCAAACAACTCCAGAGTTGTGAATTAGTTAACCACCAAAATGAGTGGAAAAAGGCCTGCTGCTGGTGGAAAGGGGAATAGGCGTGTTGGGAAGGGGAAAAAAGGTTGTGTCCGTGGGGTAGGTGCAGAAGAAAGACCATCTTCCAGCCAAACTAAAATGTCTACTTCTTTTAGCGGACAATGTGATAAGATCCCTTTCTTACGGCCACGCCAATCGCTACAAATTCCAGATGAGGCACAAAAACAGCAGGTGCTTCAACGGATATCAAGTGCTCCTTTAAGTGGGCTCTCCTCCACATCAACTTCAACATCACAAATACTCCAGTCCTCAAAGGTGTCACCCAAATCGCACTTGCTTCCTCACAGCTCCCAAATCTCCAGCTGCCCGTCTGAGTATGAGGTAGAACAGATGGTTGAGTCTGCAGAGCTGTTTACTCATACTATAGCCTGGGAATCAGAGGTCGACTCCAGCGCTTCTGTGAATCCAGACGAGGAAATGATCTGCACTGATGCCCAGAATCTTTATGAGTCGGATCCAGGACCAGACGCAGAAGGTTCTGACCATAATGTAGACCCTCATTCCCAAACTGTAACTCCTGTTGGTGGAGACAATGAGGAAGACGATGATAAGACTCAAATACCTGATTGGAGCGACAACTTTAGTTTTTTGTCAGGGCAGGAACAGGTTGGCTCTGAGGACGACGGGTGTGATAACGCACAGGGTGATGATGATGAGGTCGGAGATCCCACTTACTGTCAACCCACAGTCAGCCAAGAGATGAGGTCAGCAGAGGAGGTGGAGGAAGATGCTAGTGACGACGAGGTCAGGTTGCGCCTTCCTGGACAGAGACGTAGTACTGGAAGCACGTCAACAACTGCATCCTCAAACACAACTCTGCCTCTCACCACAAGTCGTGGTGGCTCTTCAGGTCGCATGGGTGCTAAGCCTTGCATAGCCTGGGCATTTTTTCAGATCGATAAAGATGACCCAACTCATGTTATCTGTAACATTTGTCAGCAAAAGCTAAGTAGAGGCCAAAAAATACATAGTTTGAGTACTTCATGCATGAACCGGCACATGGACATGAAGCATAAGTTGCAGTGGGAAGCTCAGTGTGCTACAATGCGGTCTAGCCGGCCGGGCCAACCACCGTCTGCCATATCTTGTGCATCCGCAGCCTCTTCATCCTCTGTGACTGGGGGGACAGCAGTCACACCTGTTTTGGGGCGCAGACCTGCCACCTCTTTACCCGCAACAGCCAGCGTGATTGGCAGGTCATCATTTTCTTTGGAGGTGGTAACACCAGCTGGTCTTGAGCGCTGTCCGACATCGATAGCACCACCTTTGGATCAAGGCAACCTAACATGTCCGCCTGCATCTTCCTCACAGACCGGCAGTTTGCCGGGGACACCCTTATCAACCCCGTCTAAGCACAATAGCCAGCCCTCGGTCCCTCAGATGTGGACAAGTAAAAGACCATTTCCTCCTAGCCATGAGAAAGCTAAGAGGTTGAATTTCACCATCTGCAAGCTCTTGGCTACAGAAATGCTGCCTTTCCGCCTGGTGGACACAGAGGATTTTCGAGACCTTATGTCCGTCGCAGTGCCCCAGTACCAGATGCCCAGTCGGCACTACTTCTCAAAGAAAGGTGTGCCTGCGCTCCACCAGCATGTCGCACACAACATCACCGCTTCTTTGAGAAACTCTGTGTGTGACAGGGTGCATTTCACCACAGAAACTTGGACGAGTAGGCATGGACAGGGGCGTTACATGTCGCTGACTGGGCACTGGGTAACTATGGTGACAGCAGGACAAGGGGCTGCTGTCCAAGTCTTGCCGTCCCCACGAGTTGTGCGTCAATCCTCTTTATGTCATTTTTCCTCCACTGCTTCTGCCTCCTCAACCTCCTCTCGGTCTTCCACCTGCACCCAAAGCCTGTCTGGTCATGCCACAAGCTTTCTAACTGCGCAGAAGGGATCCTGCACACCTCCTTACTATGCTGGCAGTAGGGCTCAACGTCATCAGGCGGTTTTTACATTGAAATGTCTGGGAAATGTGAGTCACACAGCTGAGGAGTTGTGATCAGCTCTGGAGAACCAATTTCATGAATGGTTGTCTCCACTGGACCTGAAACCAGGGAAGGCCGTGTGCGACAATGCTGCAAACCTGGGTGCGGCCCTTCGCCGGGGCAATGTCACACACGTGCCTTGTATGGCTCACGTGTTGAACCTGGTTGTCCAGCAATTTTTAGCCCACTATCCCAGACTAGATGGCCTTCTGCAGAGGGCACGGTCGCTGTGTGCTCACTTCCGCCGTTCGCATCCCGCAGCTCAGCGACTTACATCTCTACAGAAGTCGTTGGGCCTGCCACTTCACCGGCTAAAATGCGATGTGCCTACCCGGTGGAATTCAACTCTGCACATGTTGCAGCGACTGTGGCAGCACCGACAAGCCCTGGTGCAATACGTTCTGACGTATAGCCTGGGCCAACGAGATTCAGAGGTGGGGCAAATCACGCTGGAGGAGTGGTCTCAGATCAGGGACCTATGCACCCTTCTGCACAGTATTGAAATGGCGACGAAGATGTTTAGTGCTGACGATGCCATTATTAGCATGACTATTCCGGTGATTTACATGCTGGAGCACATGTTAAACAGAATTCGGAGTCAGGTGGTGGCACAAGAGGAGGTGGAGGAAGTAGAGGAGGAGGAGTTGTATGCGGAAGGGCTAACATCTGCAAGGTCCAGAAGGTCGGCAGCACCAAGGCGGCAGGCATGTGAGGGTGGGGGAGATGGTTTTACCAGGGCGCATGGTAGCAGCCAAACTAGTGAGGAAGGTGCAGGAGCCCAGGAAGAAGTGGAGGACGAACTGATGGAAGACTCATCAGATGAGGGAGACCTTGATCACATTTCTGTTGTGCGAGGTTGGGGGGAGAGGACAGAGGAAGGAAGCATGATTGTTACCTCGCCACCAACACAACAGGGACTTGGTGCTCCTGGATGCGCAACACACATGAGTGCCTTCTTGCTGCACTACCTGCAACATGACCCTCGAATTGTGAGAATTAGAAATAATCCTGACTACTGGGTTGCCACACTGTTAGATCCCCGGTACAAAAGTAAATTTGCAGAAATTATTCCTGCCATAGAAAGGGATGCACGCATGCAGGAGTATCAGCAGAGACTGTTGCAGAATCTTACATGTGCTTTTCCACAAAATACCAGTGGTGCACGTAGTGAATCTCACAGTTCCAACTTGCCAACCGTGGGACCGTCAAGTGTTCAGCACTCAAACCGTAACAGAACCACAGTATCTGCTGGTAACATCAATTTTGCGGAATCATTTCACCACTTTTTTAGCCCATCCTTTGCAAGGCCACAGGAGACAAGAAGTCTGACACATAGTCAACGCCTAGAGACGATGGTACAGGAGTATCTCCAAGTAAACATTGAAGCCACGACTGTGTCACTGGACCCTTGCTCTTTTTGGGCTTCCAATCTGGATAAATGGCCGGAGCTAGCCACTTACGCCTTGGAGATCTTGTCATGCCCCGCAGCCAGCGTTCTGTCTGAACGTGTGTTCAGCGCTGCTGGTGGTGTGCTGACAGATAAGCGCACGCGGCTCTCCACTGATAATGTAGACAGACTCACGTTCATAAAGATGAACAAATCATGGATCCGAAACGACTTTTCTACCCCTGTGTCATCCTGGGGAGAGTAAAAGCTTGATGATTGGTTAAAATCACCCTACCAACCGTTTTAAGCTTTCAAATTACTAATCATGTTTATCTGTATCTTGACTGGAAAATAATTTGGGCTTTGTAGCAGTGTGCAGCACTGATCCTATTAGGCCATCTATAATAAGCTTCACCAGATTTAAAATTAAAAATAATTTTTAGCTGCATCTAGCCCAGAAAATAATTTTGGGGCTCCGAGATGCGCAAGACACATAAGTGCCTTCTTGCTGCACTACCTGCAGCATGACCCTCATATTGTCAGAATTCGAAGTAATCATGACTACTGGGTTGCCACACTCTTAGATCCCCCAAACTTTTCGATCAACCTTTTCATTTTAATAAAGACCAAAAAAATGGTCATTTTTGAAATTATAAGCATTAGCAGGTTGTTAGAAACTGAAATCAAACAGTTTTCAACTCAAAACTTTATTCTAGGTGATGTTACATTTTCACATAGGACCCCTTGTTCGAAAGGAGCTTCTGAACTCTCTCGTCCATTGAATTTGTCAGGTTTTGGATGGTTTCTGCTTCAATTGTTTTGCATGAGGACAGAATACCCTCCCAGAGCTGTTGCTTAGATGTGAACTGCCTCCCGCCATCATAGACACTCCTTTTAATGATGCTCCAAAGGTTCTGAATGGGGTAGAGGTCAGGGGAGCATGGGGGTCACACCATAAGTTTGTCCCCTTTTATGCCCATATCAGCCAGAGATGCAGATGTTTTATGTGCAGCATGAGATGGTGCATTATCATGCAGAAAAATGATTTTGCTGTGAAATACACGGTTCTTCTTCTTGAACCATGGCAGGAAGTGCTGTTTGAGAAAATCCACATACATTATGGAGTTCATCTTTAGCGCCTTCAGGGATCCTAAAGGGGCCGACAATCTCTCTCCCCATGATTCCAGCCCAAAACATTACTCCACCTCCTCCTTGTTGGCGCTGTAGCCGTGTTTGCGTGGGGTGTCCATCAACCAGCCATCCTCCACTCCATTCATCTGGACCATCGAGCGCTGCACGGCACTCATCCGTGAACAAAACAGTTTTGAAATCAGTCTTCATGTAATGTTTGGCCCACTGGAGCCGTTTCTGCTTGTGTGAAGTGGATAGAGGAGGTCGACAGGATGGCGTATGCACAGCTGCAAACCTCTGAAGGACCCTGCATCTTGTTGTTCGGGGGACGTTGGAGGCACAAGCAGCTTCAAAAACTTGTCTGCTGCTATGACAAGGCTTTTTTGCCGCTGCTCTTTCAACCTGATGTAATTGCCTGTAGGAAAGAGTCCTCAATTTGCCCTTATCAGCACGCACACGTGTGTACTGTGAATCAGCTACATACTTCTTGATTGCCAAGACACTTCATCCTGATCATCGCACAATGTTGATTGTAGTCATGCCTTGACCTAAACACTCCACAATTTGTTGCTTCTCAGCAGCCGACACATCCTTTTTCTTTCCCATTTTGGCAGAAAATGTAGGCTGCTTAATAATGTGAGAGAGCCTTCTTAAGTAGTCTTGCCTTTCATTGGACACACCTGCCAAACTAATTAGCACAGGTGTCTGCAATTGCTTACAGTGATATAAAGAGCCCTGACACACATCACCATCAATGAGTTTAACTGACAAACAAACAAATTCTTCCCTTATCACTCCTAAACACTTTTTGCATAATAATTTGGAACGCGGTGTACATGTGCTTTTCCACAAAACACCAGTGGTTCACGTAGTGAATCTTACAGTTCTAACTTGCCAACCGTGGTCTGTATGGAATTGTTCAATAAAGGGCCCAAAATTAAGATAACATAGATGGGAGAGGTCTCTATGAATAGGAATTCCTAAGTATTTGATACCCTGTGAGGGCCAGGCAAAGGGAAAGTTGGACTGGATGGAATCCTATATGGATTTAGGGAGGGAGACATCGAGGGCCTCAGACTTCGCTGCATTGATTTTAAAATTTTACCATGTAACAAAGTGATCTATTTCAGCCATAACAGCAGGGATGGATATATGTGATTGAGTGATATATACTAGGACATCATCAGCAAATAGAGAGCACTTGTACTCGGTGCCTCCCACCTCAATCCACCTAATATTGGGGTTATGGCGAATTGATGAGAGCAGGTGCTCCGTCACTAGGATGTATAAGAGAGGGGACAGAGGACATCCCTGCCTTGTCCCATTGGTGATTGTGAAAGGTGATGAAAATGTTCTGACGCACCCCCTGGGCCTTGGGACACCCGGAGCCGGACCCTTTTTGGTGGATGCTGGTGGTTGTAGTCTTCGTGGCGGCGATCCGGTTCCGTGGCTCAGGGCGGTCAAACCAGTGGCGGAACTATTTATGTGGTTTTGATGTTTAAATGTCCGACTACGCCACCCGTGGATTGCGGTCAGAGTGAACCGCCGCTACAGGGCAGACCGCTAAGGCTGGTGTTGTGGGTGCAGCAGAGCGTAGCATAACTCCCCACGGGAGGAGTATAGCCTCAGGGCAGTGTATGCGGAGGATGGGGGTGATGGTGCAGGGCAGCAGCAGTAACGACACGGAGTCAGTGATGCAGTTCAGGGCCTTTACTCACAGTTCTTATTATCCAGACCACGTCTGCAGGTAACGGCTGCCCACGTCGTACTGTGCTCACCAGGTGAGGGGCTCAGACAACTCCCAGATAACTTTGGAGCGCTTCACAGGACCCCCTTTGTGTGTCCTTTGTCTGGCCTTTCTTACCAACACTTCTGTCCGGCTGCCTCGGGCCTCCTCTTGGTAAACTTGGCGCCAGTTTCCCTGACCCTATGTGGTGCCTTCCTAGCGGGTGGAGCAAGGGGCTGCGCCACATAAAATGTCAGAGCCTCCGGTTTCTAGCTGAGGGTCGTTTCCTGCCTCCACTAGTTCGGGGACCGGACTCCCCCTTTGGCCTGACCCCTCCACGCAGGTGGATTCGGGCGTGCGGTGGCGACTCGCCCGTCCGCACCCCTGGGATCCCTTCATTCCTCGTTCCTGGAGCCTTCTCCGCTCCTCTTCCTTCCTTCTCCCTCTTGCAGGCCTGGGCCTCTGTTACTAGGCCCGCCTCCGGAGCAGAGCTCATGCAGAGCCCCTGCTCCCTGCCACTTCTGCTCAGACTTCTCTGCACTGAACTAAGATGGTGCCCACCTTTTATACTCCCTTCTCAATGCACCCAGGAACTGCTTCCTCCCTGCTCCTGCACTGCAGGGTTCCCCTTCCTCAGTGTTCCCTCCCCCCACTCCAGCCAGGGACAGGGACTGTCGTGCCCATCTCAGGGGCATATTGGTCGCCCTGCCCCACGGCAATGTGGTGTAATGCATGCAGGTGTCGGGTCCTGATCCACACTCCATCCTTATCTGAGAGTGAGATATCACACCTCTGGGTGAGGTGCAATACGTCTGTAGCAACCGAGCCCTCGGTGCTACAGTTCCATTTATCTTCAGCCTAGGTGACGTATTGTGATACAGGGCCGTGATTTTGGCTATAAAAGGGTCCCCTAGACCCCTACCCCAAGCTTTTTAAGAGAATCATATATGGCGTGCCAGGAGACTCTATGGAATGCTTTCTCAGCATCCAACGAGAGTATCTACTTACAAATTTTTAACTGCATCTAGCCCAGGAAATACTTTGTGCCTAGTAGCAGTGTCTGCTAGTCAGCGGATTATCCCGGCTGTTAAGCAAGCTACACCACCTGTAGTTTGGACACTTAATTTTTTCAAAGGAAATGCTTCGGGACCACGGGATACTTAGTGAAGAGCATCAGGAGGCACCCCAAGGCATAGGGGCTGGGACTGGCACTAGGATGCCTTGCGGTGGACAGCCGAGCTCGATCCTTATAAAAGCTTTTTAACTGCAGCAGCTTTAGTGGACGCTACTGGAGCTGGAATTACGCGGCTGCTGGCATGAGACTTGCCCTCCAATAGATCCTTGTAAATGGATTTAAAGTGTATTCATTCAAATTAGAGGGACAATTTAAATTAAAAAGCTTAGAGCTGCCTCCACCACAGGGGGGCTCTCTCGACCCACCAGCGGACAGGCACCAGTATTGGGAGAGGGGGGCTGGCCGTCAGGGTTCACCGCGGCTCTGGCACAAACCCGGCGACACGGAGGTGGCACGGGCAGGAGCGGACTGAACGTGTCGGCTTCTCACTTTTTGGATTTTAGAAGGGCATGACATGCCTATATTTGTGTCTCCCCCTCCTTTTACTCCTCCACCTCTTTTCTTTTCGCATGACTATATGTACTTGTCACTTTTCCATGTGTTAGTTGTGTCTTCTGAGCAGTTTGTCAGCTTTTGGACACCTTTGAAGGTGTTTTCTATGTGTTTCTATGTGTTTTTGTTTGCCTGCCATTGGTTTTAACGGTGTTCGAAGGTGTTCGACGAACAGTTCGACGAACACACGGGTGTTCGACGAACCGAACCGAACTCGAACACTACGGGGGTGGCTCAACACTAGTCCTGAGCTACAGGGTATAGGAGCTGTCAAGGGTAAACTGGGCAGCCGTCTACGGACTCTTTGGCTCACTAGGGGTATGGCAGGCTCACTATAAGCAGAGGGTTGATTCTCCTGGTCTGCTTGTGTGGGGTCTTCTGCCTCCTGGACCGGCTGTTCTTCCAGCTCTACCTGTGTCTCCGTAGGCACTTGGGATGCTGGTTGGAGGAACGTGAGGACGGGTACCACAACAGCACCATTGACTTGAGTCCAAGACCGAGGGAAGTCTCCGAGCACAGTACTAACCATATCTTCCCTTTCCTCTACGGGTCGAGGGTCTTCTTGTTCCTCTTCAGGGTTCCGTAGCTGTTCGGGACACTTCTTCAGGTGATCCCGGGATACAATGGCTGTGGTTTCCCCTCCGTCTTTACTGATTGTACAGATCTTTGGGTTGTCGTGGCTTGAGGGCAGTACGGTGTACGGGTCCTTCTCCCACTGGTCGTCCAACTTGTGGAGCCGTCTTTTCCTCTTCAAGACCTGCTCTCCGGGCACCAGGGGAACAGCGGGAGCATACTGGTTGTAAGTTTTCTCTTGTCTTTCCCTAGCTTGACAGAGACTTCGCTCCACGCTCTCCTGTACTTTCCGGTACTGCTGCTGCCTCTCTGTGTCCCAGTCTGCTTCTGGTGAAGTGTCCTCGGGTGTCAGGACTCCCATCTCCAGATCAACAGGAAGCTTACCAGGTCTTGCCCTCATTAGGTAAGCCGGGGTACAGTTGGTGGAACCTACAGGGATGTGGTTGTATAGGTCCACCAGGTCGGGCAGCTTTTCAGGCCACAGACTACGTTCTTCCAGGGGCAATGTTTTCAGAAGATCTATCACCACCTGGTTCATTTTCTCACAAAGTCCATTAGTTTGCGGGTGATAGGGTGTTGTTCTTATCTTCCGGCAACCATACAGGGTGCAGAACTCCTGGAAGACTTCCGCTTCAAAGGCAGGCCCCTGGTCCGTCAGCACCTGCTCCGGGTATCCGTGCGGACGGCAAAAGTGCTGCTGGAAGGCTCTAGCTGCTGTTTGAGCCGTTAAGTCCTTGACGGGGACGACAACCAAGAACCGGGAGTAGTGATCCACGATGGTTAACGCGTAGACGTAGCCACTTCTGCTTGGGGTCAGTTTTACATGATCCAAGGCTACCAGTTCCAACGGCTGTCTGGTGATGATGGACTGCAGGGGAGTCTTCTGGCTGGCACGGTCCCTCCTTCTTAGGTTGCATGGGCCACAGTCTCTGCACCACCTCTCGATGGTTCCTCTCATGCCTACCCAATGGAACCGCCCGCGCAGCAGGAACTCCAGCTTCTTCCATCCGAAGTGCCCAGCTCCGTCGTGGTATGCCTCCATCACCATAGCTGCGTCTCTTCTTGGCACCACTACTTGCCAGATTAGTTCATGCGTCCGGGAGTTAACCATTCTGCGGCACAACTTCCCCTTGTAAAGGAACAGTCGACTCTTCTCAGCCCACAGTTGCTTGGCTTCCTCCGGAGCGTCTGGGTCAAGGCGTGCATCTGGCCGAGTCAGCATCTCCTTTACCAGTCGGACGGCAGGGTCACTGTCTTGCGTCTCCGCCCAGTTGTAATGAGGTAATGGGTTGAACGTAGCGGATTGCTTACTCCTTACACGGTGGGAATACTGGATAGTCCCATGACGGTGGAACGCGGGGAGTTCAACTTCTTCCAGTTCCTCTGAATCTTCCCCTACGTCCGGTAGGTTCGGCATCCTGGACAGGGTGTCCGCGTTGGTATTGGAGCGTCCTGCCCGGTATTTGGTTGTAAACTCATAGTTGGACAAGCGGGCCATCCATCTCTGCTCTAGGGCACCGAGTCTTGCAGTGTCCAGGTGTGTCAACGGGTTGTTATCCGTGTACACGGTGAACCGGGAAGCAGCGAGGTAGTGCTTAAAGCGTTCGGTGACTGCCCACACCACTGCCAGGAACTCTAGCTTAAATGAGCTGTAATTCTCAGGGTTTCTTTCGGTGGGTCGCAGTTTTCGGCTGGCGTAAGCAATTACCCGTTCCTTCCCCTGCTGGATCTGGGACAGTACGGCTCCTAGCCCGATGTTACTGGCGTCGGTGTAGAGGATAAAGGGCTGGCTATAATCAGGGTACGCCAGGATTTCATCCCCCGTGAGGGCCATCTTCAGCTGGCGGAAGGACTCTTCTTCCAGCTTCTCCCATCTGAAGGGTGGCTTCTGGTTCTTGGCCTTCCTGGACTGGCCTATCAGGAGGTCCTGCATAGGAGCTGCCTTTTTGGTGAAACCGGGAATGAACCTTCGGTAGTAGCCTACCAACCCGAGGAACTGCCTCACTTCCTTTACGCTGGAGGGGATTGGCCATTCCTTAATTGCGGTGATCTTATCAGGGTCGGGAGCCACTCCGTCAGCACTCACCACGTGTCCCAGGTACTGCACCTTTGGCTTCAGGAGGTGACACTTGGAGGGTTTCACCTTTAGGCCGTAACTTGCCAGAGCTTCGAACACTTCCGCCAGGTGTTTCAGGTGGTCCTCGTAGGTCTTGGAATAGACGATGACATCGTCCAGGTATAACAGGACCGTCTCAAAGTTTCGGTGTCCCAGACAGCATTCCATCAATCGCTGGAAGGTTCCTGGTGCGTTGCAGAGTCCGAACGGCATGCAGGTAAACTCGCTAAGTCCCATCGGGGTGGTGAATGCGGTCTTCTCCCGGTCCGCCTCTGCTACAGGAACCTGCCAGTACCCGCTAGTGAGATCCAAGGTGGAGAAGAAGTTAGCAGATTTTAAAGCAGCCAAAGACTCCTCTATTCTTGGTAAGAGGTACGCATCTTTGTGTGTGATACGGTTAATTTTCCGGTAATCTACACACATTCTCATGGTGTTGTCTTTCTTTTTGACCAAGACTAGTGGAGCTGCCCAGGGGCTACAGCTATCCCTGATTACCCCAGCCTCCTTCATGTCTCTAAGCATCCCCTTGGCGTGTTGGTAGTGTGCAGGGGGTACGGGTCGATACCTCTCTTTTATGGGAGGATGGTCTCCCGTGGGGATGTGGTGTTCTACCCCCTTGACTCGCCCGAAGTCTAACGGGTGTTTACTAAACACTCTCTCGTACTCTCGAACCACCCGGTAGACTCCCTGTTTCTGGTGGGAGGGAGTGGAGTCAGTACCCAAATGTAGTTGCTGACACCAATCCTCCATTATTTTCGTAGAGCCGTTACTTTCCTCAGGGTGAGATGGAGGCAAGGGTTCCACAGACTGTATAGAATTTTGGTTGATAGTATATAATTTGGCTAGCGTAGCATACCGGGGCAGGTATACTTCCCTTTTCCCGATATTTATTATACGAACGGGCACCCTCCCATGGCGTACATCAACTACCCCCCGTGCTGTCAAAATGGTGGGCCTACTGTCTGAGTAGACTGGTTCTACCATGGCCTGGTAATCTCTACCTCTCAGACCAATAGCTGCCCGGCACCAAATCATCATTTCACTTTTCGGGGGCATGGCAATAGGGAAAGGGTCACACATTCTTACGCTACCAATCTCACCACCGGAGAGTTCCACCTGTTGCCGTCGCATCAGTGCCCGGATCTCTTTCTGGAGCACTCGCTGCTGGCCGGAGCTGGCGTTCTTGGCAACCTGCTGTAAAATGAAAATCACCTCTGTAAGACA
Organism: Phyllobates terribilis; assembly: GCF_046119375.1. NCBI lineage: Eukaryota > Metazoa > Chordata > Amphibia > Anura > Dendrobatidae > Phyllobates > Phyllobates terribilis. The sequence goes on along the minus strand of NW_027362763.1, from coordinate 518,358,559 downwards.
ATTTTCAATCACCTTAGTTCCTAGAGTTATCTTTGGGTGACTCTCGCGCTTGTCAATGTCTACAATGATCAGTCCCTGTGCTGCCAGTTCGACTCTACCGATTTTAATGGTCATTTCTTTAAATCCGATCTGTGGCACGGGCTGACCATTACTGGCGATGATACTCAAGTCGTCGTCTGGATAGCGGGTTATATCCGAGTCATTCCAGTACTGCTTGAAGAGCACGTACGGGATGGTGGTGACCTGTGACCCGGTGTCCAGTAGGGCACTCATAGGGATGCCATCCAGTACCACAGGCAAGACTGGACGTCCTCCCACATATTTGTCGCGCCAGTTCGATGGGCCTGGTGATCTTTTTCCTGGGGGTTGGCCCTCTACCCCAGGTTGTGCCAGTTTAAAGGACAGTACCTTGCCATATGTCCGGGTTGATTGCAGCGGCGGCAGATAGGTTGTCCGTCCTCGTTGTACCGGTCGCTGGGTCTTCCTCTGGCCGGTGGGGTCCTCCTTGGTCGACGCCACGGGATGTCCTCCGGTCCGGATGCCAGCTGGATCTTCCCTGGAGTGGAAACCTGTAAAGACTGCACAGTTCGGGTTAGCGCAGCAACGCTTTTAGCTAGCTCTTGGACCTGATGGTGCAGGTCCGGAGCCAGGTCATTGTTCAAAGCCTGCGCATCAGCCCCCACAGGCCCTGCCGACAAGGGCGCCGCCTCCTGGTGGTAAGTGATAGCTGGGCGCCTGTGGGTCACAACGCCACCCGGTGTCGGTTCTCGGAGCACCCGGATGGCTCTGTCCTTGAACTGTGCAAAGTCCAGATGAGGATCCTGTAAGGTTATGGCCCGCAACTGGGTTCGGTGGACATTGCAATATAGTCCCTCTATAAATTGCTCGGTCAACAGCCTGTCCTCGTTTCCCACGCTGTCAGGGTCGGTCTGCTTAATGGCTCTCAGGGCCTCTTGTAGGTTTAGTGCATAGTCCCTTATACTCTCATGTGCTCGCTGCTTGCACCCATAGAATCTAAGCTTAATCTCGGCTGAGGTGCGGGTATCAAAGGTGTCCCTCAGCCGGGTTAGTACCCCTGCGACAGTCCTCCTCCCAGGTGGCCAGGACTTTACCTCCCTTTGGGCTGCCCCGGTTAGTTGGGCCACCAGGATGCTCACTTTTTGCTCTTCTGTGAGGGGGTACACCTGGAAGAGGCTATCCAGCTTTTCTTTAAAGACATTCAGGGTATGTGACTCCCCTGAGTACTGGGGTAGCCAGGCTGCTCCCGGGATATAGGGCATGGTGAAAGGCATGACTGCAGCAGCGGTGGCGCTGGCGGGGGTTGAGGCAGTGAAGCTCTCCTCCGTATCCGACATCTTTCTCCCCCCCTAGTGGACCGTGGCCTACCTTGCGATGATCCTCTTCCGTAGGCCGCGGTTCCGCAGTGGATTGTCAGGGTTGAGGACCTTCCGTCGCGCTCCTGTGACGTCGGCGTCTGCTGGGCTCCTTCCAGGACCTTACGCAACGTCCTGACGTGAGGCGGGGCTTCAGTTCTCGCGCGCTTTCAGAGTCCACGCCCCTCTTCTTCCCGCGCGGCGTCTTCAAGATGGCGTCCAACGGCGGGAAAACTCCACGGATGGCGGGAAGAAGGCAGAAGATGGCGCCGGATGGCGGGAAAACTTCGCGGATGGCGGGAAGAAGGTAGAAGATGGCGCCGGATGGCGGGAATCTTCACCACTGGTAAGTTTGAACAGTCTTTTTCAGGCACGCAGTACCCAGTGGTTGCGGGCACGAAATCCTGCCGACTACGCCAAAAGTTGACGCGCCCCTGGGCCTACTTGGTGTAGCGTTGCGCACGCGGGGACTACCCGGAGCCGGGCCTGTTGGGGGTAGTAGTTTCGTGGCGGTGACCCGGTCCGTGCCCAGGGAGTCAAACTGTGTGGCTGAGTATTAGCAGTAGATGTTGGACGACTACGCCACCCGTTGAATGCAGCTATGGAGCTGCCGCTGCAGGGCAGACCGCTGAGGCCGGTGGTACGATTGTGCAGCGTAGATGGTATAACCCCCAACGGGAGGGGTATGGCCTCAGGGCAGCCGACGTGGATGATGGGGGTAGCAGGAACCACTCAGAGACGATGCGGTGTAGTTCAGGGTCTTTACTGGTGATAAAGATAGACCCTCCCGGAGTACTGGCTAGCGATCGGGGCCTGGTCAGTCTTTGAGCAGATGGGATTTCCCCTGGCCAGGCGGAGTTGTAGGCCTCCCCAACTAATTGTACTCTTCTGGCTACCTTGCTAGAGGCGGATAAAAGTAGCCCACGTCCCTGAGTTTACCGTGTGGTGCTCACCCGTATGGCCGGTGACTCGGGGCCTTCTAGTGGCTTCCGCTCCACGACGGCGGTGCTGGTCCCACGCGTGTGACCGTGCCTTCGGGTTTCTTGGCCAGAGGACCTGAAATCCCCTGCCGGTCGGTTTCTGCTGCTGGGTAAGGATTAATCCCCACAGCCTGGGACTCCGGGTCCGGTGGTAACTCTTCAATCAGGGCGAGCTCTACAGCTGCCAGCCCCTGATTCCTTTTAGCACGACTTCCCCAGAGCTCCTGATCTCTCTTTCCTATAGCTGCTTCTCCTCTTCTTAACTCTCCTTCTTAACTCTCTAACCCTGCCTCAGCCCCAGTTTTATATAGGGGAAGTTCTTCCCCTCCCAGGAATGGGCAGGAGGTGTGGCATGCATAGGATTCCTGATCAGGAGACCTCCCACCTGCTCTCAGACGTAATATTGCTATTACTGTGGAAACCAGACCCCTGGGTTGCCACAGAAGTATTTGGGTTGGAGTGAGAAACTGGGGAATGTACTATGTCTGTGATGAAAACAAACCTTTTACAAATTTACATGAGATGATTTATGTTTTATGTACTGTAGGGAGGAGACCACCAAAATCGAGGAGACCACCATCGAGACCAGGTAAGAGCAGAGATTTACTGATCAAACCTTCTAGATGACAGGATGATAACGAGGATTCTTTACTACAGTATATATATATATATATATATATATATCTGACTGCACAGATAGCGGCCATTTATTGATCTCCAGTCATGCATCTTATATGCCTGATTTTTAAGAGTTTTGAAGAGTTTTAGAAGAGTTTTTTCTTCCTGATGCGTTCTTTGCTGCCTTCTGATTGGACAGTACCATGTTCGGAGAGGTTTCCTTTTGGATCCTCTTCAAAGAAATTACATGCAATTTATTTTTTTCCAAAAAAAGTGATTTTCTAATCCTATCGGTGTGATAGAATTTTTTTTGCAAGACGCCAAAAGGACAATACTAGAGAAAAAGACTAATGAGACCAATAAAAAATATATATATAGTTTATTAATGTATAGCAATATCAAAAAAGGTCAATATAAAAGAGTAGATACATTAGTGACAGGTAGATGGTGAGGATGGCAAAAAATAGGACCACAACAAGAACTACAAGGTATAAATCATTATAGGACAAGTGTCCGGGCAGCAAAATATAAAAATATGGCAATTGTCAAAAAATAGTATGTAACATACTAAAACCCACTGGATGGCCCCCACATGTAAAAAGTGACATTTTATGAGAACAGAATGACAGTCAGTCAAAGTATAATAATGCAGAATGAGCTGCATTGTGTGAAGTCACCAAGTGAGGATCAGACAGGGATGAAAATATTAAATAATATATGCATTACCCATGAAAGGATTGTGCCCAGGTGTGAGTTTTAATGCTCGTTTCGCGTGGGCTTCCTCAGGGGGTGATGACATTGCGCCCTGAGGAAGCCCGTGTGAAACGCGTGTTGGGGTGTTAAGACTCACTCCAGGAAACAATCCTTTCATGGGTAATGCATATATTATTTACTATTCATGTATATAGCTGTCTACTTTAAACCCTATCTTATTCTCACTTGGTGACTTCACATAATGCAGCTCATTTTGCATTTTTATACCTTGACTGATTGTCATACTGTTATCATAAGGTGGTCCTATTCTTTGGTATCCTCACCATCTATCTGTCACTAATGTATCTACTATTTTGATATTGCTACACATTAATAAGCTATATATTTCTTATTAAATGGTCTCATTAAACTTTTTCCCTATTATTGTCCTTTTGGCTCCTTACCAAATATTCAATGTTATTGGGTTTTCCCAGTACTGTGGAAGTATATGCCTGATCGATATCCATCGTTTTGGGTTCATTATATTTTATATGTGTGATGTAGTAAATGTACAAATTTTGCTAAGAAAGTATTTGGGTTGCAGTGAGAAACTGGGGAATTTACTATGTCTGTCATGAAAATGAAACTTTTACAAATCCTAAACCCTACTGTTACTTGGACATTTACCTGAGATGATTTATGTTTCATGTACTGTAGGGAGGAAACCAGAAAAATCCTAAAAACAAAGAAGAAGACCATCAGGACCAGGTAAGAGCAGATATTTACTGAGCAAACCTTCTAGATGACATAATGATAGAGATAATTCCTTACTACAGTATGTATCTGACTGCACAGATAGCGGCCATTCATTGGTCTCCAGTCATGCATATTATATGCCTGATTTTTAAGAGGTTTTGAAGAATTTTGGAAGAGTTTTTTTCCTGAAGCGTTAGACTATGTGCCCACGATGCGTTTTTCAAGTGTTTACGCTGCGGAAAGCTTGGGCAGCGTTTGGTAAACCTTCCCCCATGGTCTCGAATGCAATTCCACACTTTCAATGCCCATGCTGCGGATTTTTCTGCAGCGTTTATGCTGTGCTCAAAAATCAGCAGCATGTCCATTAATTTTGCGGAAGCGCTGCGTTTTCGCCGCCATTGACTTGCATTAGAACGCACCAATTCGCAAGACTGCATCTGTACTTCCGTAATTGGCGCGTTCTAATGTGCGGATGGTACCCGGGTGTGGAGGAGAGGAGAGTCTCCTCCACACCCAGGTATCATAAAAAAAAGAATAAAATAAAAAATAAAGATTATATTCACCTTCCGACGGCCCCCGAACTCCTTCTCTTCGCTTGCTGACAGATTGCGCACGACTGAAGGACCTGCGCTGACGTCACAGTCATGTGACGGCAGGTCTTTTCAGTACCGCGATCTGACGGCAGCCAGCAGAGGAGCGCAGCAAGTCTCGGGGGCCATCGGAAGGTAAGTATTAGTTTATTTTTTTATTTTTAACCACTCTCTCGGGTCACACTATATAAATCCATGGCGTTTGCATGGATTTATATAGTGTGACCTAGTTGTCACAAGCACTTTCCAAGTGATGCTAATCGCTTGGAAAGCGCTTGGCAATCCACATGCGGAAATGTCAGTGAATAACGCTTCATTGCCGCATGTCCCTGGCAGGAAAACGCATGTACAATCCGCATGTACAATCCGCATGCGTTTTTTTCTGCCAGGGAGATGCAGAAACTCTCAGGAAAAAATCCTGAGAATTTCTGCATCGTGGGCACATAGCCTTATTTAATGCCTTCTGATTGGACAGTGCCATGTTTGGAGAGGTTTCCTTTTGGATCCTCTTCAGAGAAATGACATGCAATTTATTTTTTCCCAAAAGGTGATTTTCTAAACCTCTTCAGGGAAAAAATATGAGAACCTTCCTCATATAAACAAGGTGGATATATCATAGAAATGAACTGGTGGCAGAGCTTGCACAGATTTATATCTCATCTCAATGAGAAGCTAAGATCTCAATCTGCGCATGCACCGCCATTTTCCTGAAGACATTTTCCTGAAACCAGGAGATCAATGTGCGCAAGTGCCACCCACACCTAGGACAGCACTGGCACGAACTCTAAACTAGGAGCACGATGAAGACAACAGGAGCAGTGGAGGGGACGTGTCTTAATTCATATAAGACATATACTGTATTTTCTGGACTATAAGATGCACTTTTTTAGCAAGAAAAAAATCATGCTTAATCCTTTCGCAACCTTGCGTTTTGTCGTTTTTGCTTTTTCGTTTTTTGCTCCCCTTGTTCCCAGAGCCATAGCGTTTTTATTGTTTGGTCAATATGGCCATGTGAGGGCTTATTTTTTGCGTAACGAGTTGTACTTTTCAACGCCATTACTAGTTTTACCATATCATGTACGGGAAAACGGGAAAAAAATTCCAAGTGCGGTAAAATTGCAAAAAAAGTGCAATACCACAGTTGTTTTTTATTTATTTTTTTTACCACGTTCACTGAATGCTAAAACTGACCTGCCATTCTTATTCTACAGGTCATTACGAGTTCAAAGACACCAAACATGTATAGGTTCTTTTATATTTAAGTGGTGAAAAAAAATTCCAAAATTTGGTAAAAAAAAAAAATAAATAGCGCCATTTTCCGAGACCTGTAGCGTCTCCATTTTTCGTGATCTGGGGCTGGGTGAGGGCTTATTTTTTGCCCGCCGGGCTGACATTTTTATTGATAACATTTTGGTGCAGATCCGATGTTTTAATCGCCCGTTATTGCATTTTATTGCAATTTTGCGGCGACCAAAAAACGTAATTCTGGCGTTTAGAATTTTTTTCTCGTTACGCAGTTTACCGATCGGATTAATTCTTTTATTATATTGATAGATCGGGCGATTCTGAACGCGGCAATTCCAAATATGTGTATGTGGGGTTTATTTGTTATTATTTTATTTTGAATGGGGCAAAAGGGGGGTGATTTAAACTTTTATATATTTTTAATTTTTTTTATTTTTTTAAAAACTTTTTTTTTTCACTTACTGCATGCTTCAATAGTCTCCATAGGAGGCTAGAAGCAGCAGTTGTCTGATCGGCTCTGCTACATACAGGGGACCAGCAGATCCCCTGCATATAGCAGAATTGGTCCAGTGCTATGAGCGCCGACCACTAGGTGGCGCTCATAGCGACCAGATCATGACAACCACAGGCGTCTGCTGCAGACCCTGGGTTGTCATGCCCGCCCATCGGCGACCCGCGATCACGTGACGGGGTCGCCGGTGGGTGGGGCTTAGGACGCGCTTCCAGGAAGCGTGCGTTAAATGCCGCTGTCGGAGATTGACAGCGGCATTTAACAGGTTAACAGCCGAGGGTGGATCGCGATTCCACCCGCGGCTGTTGCGGGCACATGTCAGCTGTAAGAATCAGCTGACATGTGCTCCGTTCAGTGAGGGCTCAGCGCAGCAGCCCTCACTGAACGGGCAGTACGCAAATGTACGTAGTAATACGGCATGGGCTCTAAAGGGGTTAAAAAAGAGTGTGCGTCCTATAGTCCAGAAGCAAGAGAGCGCGGACACAGCATCATTCCCAGGTACTGAGAAAACTATGCAGCAGCAAAGCTCTTTCTCCTCCAGCCCAACACTGAGCAGTCTGATCTGTGCAGGGCAGGAAAGGAAGTTACCAAACCCTGCACATCACTGAAGCTGCACAGATGCTACGGTCCTGACTATCTGAAGAACCTTTCAGGTTACTCATATGCAGAGAAGGAACTTCAAAATGTGCTAGTATTATTATTATTATTAATTTATATAGCGCCATTGATTCCATGGCGCTGTACATAGGGGGTTACATACAAAATAAGAATATCACTACAGTAAACAAAACTAACAATGATAGACTGGTACGGAGGACCCTGCCCCTGCGGGCTTACATTCTACGGGAATAGGGAGGAGACAGTAGGTTGGGGGGTTGCAGTAGTAGTAGCTTTGGCGTTGTTGAGGAGGCAGTTGGGTCATTGCAGGCTGTAAGCTTTCTTGAACAGATGGGTTTTCAGGTCCCGTCTGAAGGATCCGAATGTGGTGGATAATCGGACGTGTTGAGGCACAGAATTCCATAGGATGGGAGATATTCGGGAGAAATCTTGGAGGCGATTGCGTGAGGAACGGATAAGTGTGGAGGAGAGAAGGAGGTCGTGGGAGGACCGGAGGTTACGTGAGGGAATATATCGGGAGATTAGTTCAGAGATGTACGGAGGAGAGAGGTTATGGATGGCTTTGCAGGTCAGTATTAGTAGTTTGAACTGGATGCGCTGGGCAATTGGGAGCCAGTGAAGCGATTTGCAAAGGGGCTTAGCAGAGGAGTAGCGAGGCGAGAGATGAACGAGTCGTGCAGCAGAATTAAGGATGGACTGGAGGGGTGCGAGACTGTTAGCAGAGAGGCCACAGAGGAGAATGTTGCAGTAGTCAAGGCGGGAGATGATGAGGGCATGCACAAGCAGTTTAGTATAGTTAGGGTTGAGGAAAGGTTGAGGATAGTAGAGCTATGTGTGTTTATGTAGCAGAGCTGTGGGTGTTTATGGAGCAGGGCTGTGTGTCTGGTGATGTAGCAGAGCTGTGTGTGTTTATTTAGCAGGGCTATGTGTTTGCTGATGTAGCAGAGCTGCGTGTGTTTATGTAGCAAGGCTGTGTGCTTGTTGATGTTCCAGAGCTGTGTGTGTTTATGTACCACAGCCGTGTGTTTGTTGATGTTGCAGAGCTGTGTGTGATTGTCAAGATCAGTGTGTATGCAGCAGAGTTGTTTTTGCATGTTGCAATGCTGCAGAGCTGTGTTTGTATGTTGCAGAGCTGTGTATGTGCATATACAGCAGAGCTGTGTCTGTCCATAAACCGTGCATGCAGTGGTTCTAGGTATATGTGTGCACTGCAGAGAGTGTACATAACATGCGGTGCTGTAAAGCTCTATGTGTATAATACAGAAGCTGCAAAGCAACACTAAGAATAGATCCATTACCTCTTTATCCTACCCTTGTACATTAAAGTTAGTGATACTGACCTCTCCTCTTCTTTACACCAATAGGGAAGTTTAAATGAAGAGGAAAAGTGCTTTGTCTATTTTCTGCTTTCTGACCCTGGGGTGTGTCTGAGGCTATGTGCCCACGATCAGGAAATAGCAGTATTTTGGATACAGCCTATTTTCGCTATATTCTAATCACGCAGTAAATCCCATGTGTCTCCGCAACAGAAATTGACATTCTGTGGCTCGTAAACCCGCGCCGCCGGTGAGTTTACATTGCGTCAAATAGAAGCACAGTAGGCATGGGATTTCTATAAATCCATCCGCTGTGCTTGTAATGTAGAATGCAGCGTTTTGGACGCAGCGCAGGTGAGCATGCTATTCCTGATCCTGGGCATGTAACCTTATAGTAATTAGCGTTCTCTAGTTATACCTCCTGCCCAACCTCAGACCTGGGATAGTAATTACTAGAGTTAAAAGGCTTCTCTGGGACTACAAAGTTCATGTTCCATCCCCACAATAGACAAGTATTGTTTAACCCCTTCCGGACATGGCCAATTTCCATTTACATATTCTCCTCCCCTTCTTCCAAGGGCGATCATTTTTATTCTGTCCACATAGACATATGAGGGCTTGTTTTTTGTGGGATGAGTTGTACTTTTGAATGACGCCATTTATTTTACCACAAAGTGTACTGGAAAAGGGGAAGAAAATTCAGAGTTTGGAGAATTTGCAAAACAAACCCTACAATTCTCACATAATTTTTAGTTATATTTATGCTTTGATAGATTGGACATTTATGGAAGTGATGATACCACAAATGTATATTTTATTATCTTTATTTTTAAATGGGGGATAAAGGCAGTGATTTGAACTTACTGTATTTTTCGGACTATAAGACGCACCGGACCATAAGACACACCTAGGTTTTAGATGAAGAAAAGAGAAAAAAAATGTAAGCAAAAAATGTGGTCATGATGCACTGTTAAGGGGGAGGGGGTCTGCATAGCATAGAATAGTATGCATAGCACCCCAATCCTTATATGCATGGAACCCCAAACCCCCATCCTGGTATGTATGGCACCACTCATCCCCATCCTGGAATGCTTTGCATCCCAATCCCCCATCCTGGTATGCATGGCATCCCTGATCTCCATCCTGGTATGTATGGCACCCCTGATTTCCATACTGGTATGCATGGCACCCCTGATCTCCATCCTGGTATGCATGGCACTCCTCATCCCTATCCTGATATGCATGGCACCCCTCTATCCTGGTATGCATGGGACCCCTGCTCTCCATCCTGGTATGCATGGCACCCCTCATCTCCATCCTGGTATGCATGGTACCCCTCATCTCCATCCTGGTATGCATGGCACCCCTGATCCCCATCCTAGTATGCAAGACACCTCTCATCCTGGTATGCATGGCACCCCTCCATCCTGGTATGAATGGAACCCTGATCTCCATCCTGTGCATGGCACCCCTCATTCCTCATCCTGGTATGCATGGCACCCCTCATCCTGGTATACATGGCACCCTTCATCCCTCATCCTGGTATACATGGCACCCTTCATCCTTCATCCTGGTATGCATGGCACCCCTCATCCTGGTATGCATGGCACCCCTCATCCTGATATGCATGGCACCCCTCATCCTGGTATGCATTGCTCCTCCATCTCCATCAAGTTGCACACAAAATAATAAAGGATTCTACTTACCTTCCTTTCCTCTGCTCCAGTGCTGCGTCCTGTTCGGCTGCCACCACTGATCGCACCGTGTAAGCCGCGCATGACGTCACTGCCATGCGCCCTCAGACGGTGAGATGATATGCCGGAAGATTCACTGCGCTCCCCGCTGGGACTATGTCACAGCCATTATTTGCCGGATACGGGGTGGGCTCACTGCTCCATGCACCCGCTACCGACTTGCACTGTACATGTATGCTGGATGTCGGTAAAGAGTTATCGATGGCAGTTTTATGCACTTGAATGGTGCGAGCTGCAGTTCCCGGCACTTCCATTCATTCGGGCGGTGACCAGTGACAGGACAGACTATAAACTCTGCTACTTGTCTACTGTACCAGGAGTTCAGGAGATCCCCTCATATTTCCTGAGTCTTCTGGACAAATTTGTAGAGTAAGCGAGTGTACTCAATATCATGGTATCTCTCGAAATGGAGGATGTTTTTCTTAACACTTATGTTACCTTCTTCCTTTTTTTTTAGACTGCAGTCCTTCTTCTGTTTCTGCTGCTGCAGAAAACACTAAAAGAGTGAGTATACAAGATCCTGTCTGTACAAGTCACCCCCAGGTCTCACCGTCATTCTGTAATATGCTGCCTCTAGCTTTAAGATTGAAATTTCCAGTATGCTAAATTTTTACTAATTTATTACTAGCTGGTATAATTCATGGTAGTCAATATGGACTCAAACTGTTTTTTATGTTTGCTGTTCTCTGTCTGCATTTGGGCATTTAAAACATCATTCCCCCCAATGGCACAAAGCTCCAAATCTGTATAATTAATGTTAATTTACAGACAAGCCCAAAATGAGCTTTCTTTTTTGCATCTTTTTGCTTTTTTTTCCATTCTCCTTCAGCCCCTCTGTGTATCCAGCTTAACAGGGCTGAGTGGACCCATCCTATTCTTCCAACGTTTAATTTCCCAGAGGCACACGGCTTCTCCTTGGTGCTTCAGGCCAGATCACAGTGCATACCTGGCCAAACAGCCTATGGAGAAATTAAGAGCCAACACTGCGCATGTCGACTGATCTCATGTTGCCATCCTATGGCTCCAATGCTGGGGAATTTGCCAAAATGGGGAGATTTAAATATGAGTAGTATTGGCATACACAAATAAATATGGTCCTAATTTTTTACATACATATTATAATTTTTGAACTGCACTTTTAAGTGAACTGGTTATTAAAACATATTTTTTTACAATGTATGCAGTTTGCCAATGACCACATAATTTTAAAGACATTTCCTCAATTTTTTTCTGCAAAATCATGCACCATTAAGCCATCGCATGCAGGAATGCTTTCAGCATTAAATGACATCCTTGTAGTTCTAGCAAATTTTGTAGTAAATAATTTATTCAATATTAGCCAGGATGTTTAGATGTTAAGAAACATAAAAATATAGCTAGTCTGTTACTTAAAGGGGTAGTCTTGTCACATCACAAGATATTGGTTATCTATGCTTAGTATATGTCATCAATATTAGATTAGAAGGGGGTCCAACACCCGGCACCCCCACTGATCAGCTATTATAAGTTCTGGCTTAATATACACATACTGAATACATTTCCAGTGTGTAGTCCCAGTCAATGTATAGCGGTCATCACCAGACAATGCAGAACAGGCCCTAGAATAGCTTATAGCAGTTGATCTTTGGGGATACAGTATATCACAAAAGTGAGTACACCCCTCACATTTTTGTAAATATTTTATTGTATCCTTTCATGGGACAACACTGAAGATATGACACTATGATACAATGTAAAGTAATCAGTGTACAGCTTGTATAACAGTGTAAATTTGGTGTGCCCTCTAAATAACTCAAAACAGCCATTAATGTCTAAACCACTGGCAACAAAAGTGAGTACACCCCTAAGTGAAAATGGCCAAATTGTGCCCAAAGTGTCAAAACTTTGTGTGGCCACCATTATTTTCAAGCAGTGCCTTAACTCTCTTGGGCATGGAGGTCACTAGAGCTTCACAGGCTGCCACTGGAATCCTCTTCCACTCCTCCATGATGACATCACGGAGCTGGTGGATATTAGAGACCTTGCACTCCTCCACCTTCTATTTGAGGATGCCCCACAAATGCTCAATAGGGTTTCGGTCTGGACACATGCTTGGCTAGTCCAGCACATTTACCCTCAGTTTCTTTAGCAAGGCAGTGGTCATCATGGAGGTATGTTTGGGGTCATTATCATTTTGGAATACTGCGCTTTGGCCCAGCTTCTGAAGTGAGGGGATCATGCTCTGCTTCAGTATGTCACAGTACATTTTGGCATTCACGATTCCCTTAATGAACTGTAGCTCACCACAGCCGGCAGAACTCATGTAGCCCCAACCATGACACTCGCACCAGCAGGCTTGACTGCAGGGAAGACACTCTTGTCTTTGTACTCCTCACCTGCTTGCTACCACACACACTTTACACAATATGAACCAAATAACTTTATTTTGGTTTCATCAGACCACAGGACATGGTTCCAGTAATCCATGTCCTTAGTATGCTTGTCTTCAGAAAAGTGTCTGCGGGATTTGTTGTGCATCATTTTTAGAAGAGGCTTCCTTCTGTGATGACAGCCATTCAGTAAAAATTTGATGCAAATTATGGCCTGAGTACTGACAGTCTGAACCCCCACTCTTTTAACCTCTGTTACCTCTGGAACCTATGTTGTTAAACCGCTGTATGGTCTTGGCCACCGTGCTGCAGCTCAGTTTCACAGCGTTGGCAATATTCTTATAACCTAGGCCATATTTGCATAGAGCAAAAATTATTTTTTTCAGCTCCTCAGAGAGTTTTTTTGTCATGAGGTACCATGTTGAACTTCTAGTGACCAGTGTGAGAGCGATAACACCAAATTTACATCTAAGACTTTGTAACATTAATGAGCAACATGACACCTGTGAGGGAAAATACCTAATTGAGCACAATTTAGCCATTTTCACTTAGGGGTGTACTCCCTTTTGTTGCAAGCGGTTTAGACATTAATGCCTGTGTGTTGAGTTACTTAGAGAGCACACCAAATTTACACAGTTATACAAGATGTTCACTGACTACTTTTGCGACTTTAATGCACTTTAATATTATTATTTGTTATATTTCCAACCAGCCTTGATACCACCAACCAGCCTTGATACCACCAACCAACCAGCCTAGATACCCACCAACCAACCAGCCTAGATACCACCAACCAACCAGCCTAGATACCGCCAACCAACCAGCCTAGATACCACCAACCAACCAGCCTAGATACCACCAACCAACCAGCCTCGATAACACCAGCCAGCCTCGATAACACCGACCAACCAGCCTAGATACCACCAACCAGCCTCGATAACACCAACCATCCAGCCTCGATAACACCAACAAGCCTCGATAACACCAACCAGCCTCGATAACACCAACCAGCCTCGATAACACCAACCAGCCTCGATAACACCAACCAGCCTCGGTAACACCAACCAGCCCCGATACCACCAACCAGCCCCTATACCAACAACCAGCCCCGATAACACCAACCAGCCTCGATAACACCAACCAGCCTCGATAACACCAACCAACCAGCCTCGATAACACCAACCAACCAGCCTCGATAACACCAACCAGCCTCGATAACACCAACCAGCCTCGATAACACCAACCAGCCCCGATAACACCAACCAGCCCCGATAACACCAACCAGCCCCGATAACACCAACCAGCCCCGATACCACCAACCAGCCCCGATAACACCAACCAGCCCCGATAACACCAACCAGCCTCGATAACACCAACCAGCCCCGATACCACCAACCAGGGTCGGTACCACCAACCAGGCTCGATACCACCAACCAACCAGCCTTTTTTATTTTTTTAATGTCAATTTTGGATGGCAGCACAATAAACTTTGTTTTTGATTTCTGCCTTTCATTACTCCTGAATTTCTTTTTATTTGCTGCACCCTGTTTACATGCTGCTCTCCAGACTAGGTTGAGCTCCCTGTGCTTTTTTTTGTAGACTCAGAACCAGAGCTAGCACTGCCTGGCTCAATTGTCCAGTACTTGCTTCTGCCCGCCCAATACTCACTCATTGGCTGTTAGTAATCCGCCCCAGCACTGACCTCATTCATTCCAGCATTGGAACTGACTGAGCAGTGATCCTGTGCTTTTATCTGTGGCAGTGCAGCACCGATCACTTCATCTCACACCCCATCCACAATGATGTTAGAATCATCACATGTCCTCTACATTACCCAGGGGCGTAATGATTGCGCTCTCATAAAGTGCAACTGGGCCCATATGATTACTTCAGTCGGATGTGCACTTCAGGACGCACAATCAGCTGAAGTGTGTTGCGGTGCAGAGAATCGTTGAGTCCCTGCACTGCGATACACGCTGCCGGCCAATCAGAGGGCAGCCGCTGACGTTGAAGTGCCAGACATTGGCGTCGCATGGCAGTGACATTAGCCCACACACATGGTCTAGCCTATGCTGGGGCTACACAAAGTTTGGTCACAACATAGGTCAAGCTGCCAAACTTCGTTCTATGCCGCTGCTGCATGGTAGCGTGATGCAGGTGAGTAGGGTCACATTGCGACTCCTGCGGTGACAAGTTCCAATTTTTTTTAATCTGCTTGTTGCAGTACGTAATGTGACCCTATTCACTTCATTTCTGCTGCTATGTAATGTAGCAGTAGTTTACAATGATTTTAAGCCGCACAACCTGCGCCATGGCCAAAATCACTGGATAACCAGCATCAATATATAATAGTGTAATGTAAAGGGGAACAAAAAGATTCACAGGACTCCATGGGAATCGAATCAGAGGCAAATAAAGTTATTCAGTCGATCAAGAACTAGTGCGCCCTTGTATTAAATGCCACATACATCCAAGATGCTTCAGTCTGAATACCAGCCGAAGAAGTTTTACAATAGATCCTGCCAATTGGCTCGAGTCTGTATATTTTACACTAATATATATGAGGACTAGTGTTGAGCGAACATGCTCGACACTGCTCGGTACTCGCCCGAGCATCACGCTACTCGGGATGTTCGGCGAGCACCGAGCATTTCCGGGTTACTCGGGCGGGAGCTCGGGTCTCCGCCCTGCATGTTTGGCGCTCTTTACAGAGCCAATGAACATGCAGGGATTGCCAGCCAGTCACTGTAATGCCGCAGCCATGTTGTTTGTGGGCATTACAGTGATTGGCTGGCCGCACAGCGTCACCTCGAGTATTTAAAACCGGGCGCCGCCATCTTGGACACAGTCGCTCCGGATCAGACAGTGTAGGGACAGCGCTGCTGATTTAGGGAGAGATATATCCTGCAAAATAGTTAGTGTAGGGTCTGTAAAGGCTGCCAGATCAAACAAACAGTCCTTCTCAGGACTAATATCCATCCCAGGTATATCAGGCAGCCAGCCTGTATAGGAGACGCAGTGGTTATACCAGCAAACGCTGCCTTACAGTCCTGTGTGCTGCTCCTGTTGCTGAAATTGCTGGACTTAGCTCCAGGTCCCGGGGGCCAGGAAAAATCCTTTTTTTTAATCTAAATCCTCTTTTTTTTTTTTTCTCCTTCACAATGTATAAATACCCATCTTATTAACCTTTTGGTGCCCCCCCCCCCCCCAATGTGCCTCTGATTTTTCAGACACAAATATATCTGTTGAAAATAGTCTGGTGTAGGCCTGAGAAATACAAGTGTGGTTTTGCAGTTCTATGGGCCATTTGTATCTAAAAAAAACAGTTTGAGTGTGTCGCTCACTGTTCAGCCGCAAATATATATATATTTTAAAAAGCCTGATATACACCAGTAAATTATTACTGTGGTTTTGCTGTTCCACGGTAAAACATCTCTATTATCCTGTTTTTGGCATTTTTTGCTGTATAAAAATAATAATAGTGTCTCCCTGATTTTTCAGACACAAATATATCTGTTGAAAATAGTCTGGTGTAGGCCCGAGAAATACAAGTGTGGTTTTGCTGTTCCACTGTACAAACCTCTGTATTATCCACTTTTGGGCCATTTGTATCTAAAAAAAACAGTTTGAGTGTGTCGCTCACTGTTCAGCTGCAAATATATATATATTTTAAAAAGCCTGGTATACACCAGTAAATTATTACTGTGGTTTTGATGTTCCACGGTAAAACATCTCTATTATCCTGTTTTTGGCATTTTTTGCTGTATAAAAATAATAATAGTGTCTCCCTGATTTTTCAGACACAAATATATCTGTTGAAAATAGTCTGGTCTAGGCCAGAGAGACAGAAGTGTGCTTTTGCTGTTACACGGTAAAAAATCTCTATTATCCTGCTTTTTGCATTTTTTGCTGTAAAAAAAACAAAAATAGTGTCTCCCTGATTTTTCAGACACAAATATATCTGTTGAAAATAGTCTGGTGTAGGCCCGAGAAATACAAGTGTGGTTTTGCAGTTCCACGGTACAAACCTCTGTATTATCCACTTTTGGGCCATTTGTATCTAAAAAAAACAGTTTGAGTGTGTCGCTCACTGTTCAGCCGCAAATATATATCTATTTTAAAAAGCCTGGTATACACCAGTAAATTATTACTGTGGTTTTGATGTTCCACGGTAAAACATCTCTATTATCCTGTTTTTGGCATTTTTTGCTGTATAAAAATAATAATGGTGTCTCCCTGATTTTTCAGACACAAATATATCTGTTGAAAATAGTCTGGTGTAGGCCAGAGAGACAGAAGTGTGCTTTTGCTGTTCCATGGTAAAAAATCTCTATTATCCTGCTTTTTGCATTTTTTGCTGTAAAAAAAAAAAATAGTGTCTCCCTGATTTTTCAGACACAAATATATCTGTTGAAAATAGTCTGGTGTAGGCCCGAGAAATACAAGTGTGGTTTTGCAGTTCCACGGTACAAACCTCTGTATTATCCACTTTTGGGCCATTTGTATCTAAAAAAAACAGTTTGAGTGTGTCGCTCACTGTTCAGCCGCAAATATATATATATTTTAAAAAGCCTGGTATACACCAGTAAATTATTACTGTGGTTTTGCTGTTCCACGGTAAAACATCTCTATTATCCTGTTTTTGGCATTTTTTGCTGTATAAAAATAATAATAGTGTCTCCCTGATTTTTCAGACACAAATATATCTGTTGAAAATAGTCTGGTGTAGGCCAGAGAGACAGAAGTGTGCTTTTGCTGTTCCACGGTAAAAAATCTCTGTAATCCAGCTTTTTGCATTTTTTGCTGTAAAAAAAAAAAAAAATAGTGTCTCCCTGATTTTTCAGACACAAATATATCTGTTGAAAATAGTCTGGTGTAGGCCCGAGAAATACAAGTGTGGTTTTGCAGTTCCACTGCACAAACCTCTGTATTATTCACTTTTGGGCCATTTGTATCTAAAAAAAACAGTTTGAGTGTGTCGCTCACTGTTCAGCCGCAAATATATATATATTTTAAAAAGCCTGGTATACACCAGTAAATTATTACTGTGGTTTTGCTGTTCCACGGTAAAAAATCTCTATTATTCAGGTTTTGGTAGTTTTTTCCGTAAAGAAAAACAGTAGTGTCTCCTGACTGTTGTGACACAAAAATATATCTGTTGAAAATAGTCTTGTGTAGGCCCAACATCCCAGTGTGGTTTCGCAGTTCCACGGGTCAAATCGCTGTACTATCCCGTTTTGGGCCTTTGGTATCTAAAAAAAAAGCAGTTTGAGTGTGTCGCTCACTGTTCAGCCGCAAATATCTCTATTTAAAAAAGTGTGGTATACCCCAGTAAACAATAACTGTGGTTTTCCTCTTCCACGGTTCTAATCTACTCTTTATTACCCTTTTTCCATTGATAGTGCAAGTGTAAGCTATTTTACTTCATTTACAATGGGCAAGGCGCGTGGCAAGGGACGTAGAAGTGGACGTTCTGGTGATGGTTCGTGCAGAGGACGGGGCCGTGGCCAAGGTGAAAATGTGCCACAACCAACAGCCACATCTTCTCGCTCCCACTTCTTGACCGAATTACTAGGGAAGCACAGAACAACACCAGTATTGAGAACTGATCAGTGTGAACAGGTTATTAATTGAATAGCAGACAATACTTCCAGTTACCTGGGCACCACCACCTCCGGTCTGTCTTCCACACGGTCAACTCTTAGTAGCCGTGAGTCTCGACCGCATACTCCTCCTCACCCTGATGCTCCTTCCTCCCACCATGCCGAGTGTCGTCAGACAGCAAGTGATCCCACACTTGGACACTCTGAAGAGCTGTTCACTGGTCCATTTCCATATTTGGGCCCCTCGCCTGATACGCTTGAAGTGGTGGAAGAGGAGATCCCATGTTGCGATGCCCAAATATTTGAACAGCCACGGCCACAGGAAGTCGACGTTGGCAATCTGTCACAAGAGGTGGACGATGACGAGACACAATTGCCAGGAAGTGAGGAGGAGGATCGTGGTGCGCAAGTGGAAGAGGAGGAGGTGGTGGATGATCTAGTAACTGACCCAACGTGGAAGGAGGACATGCAGAGTGAGGCCAGCAGCACACAGGGGGAGGGAGGCAGAGTACCCCAACAGGCAGGAAGAAGCAGTGTGGTGGCCGCAGACAGAGGGCAGGTTGGGATTTGGGTGACTATGTTGAGTGCAAGTGCTTGCTACTTGAGTTTGCATCGGGTTTTCGGGTATGCACCGAGTATAGTGGGTGCTCGAGTGACATACTCAAGTCTCTGCCCCAAATGTTTTGCAGCTGTTATACAGCCAAAAAAACCTTGTGGGGATTGCCTGCCATGCATGAGTGATCCCTGCATGTTTTTTTTTAGATGTTTAATCACCGTGAAACATGCGGGGCAGGGACTCGAGCATGTCACTTGAGCACCCACGATACTTGGTGCATACCCGAGCACTTGCACTCAAATAGCGAGCTCTTGCACTCAAGACTAATGACAACTTATTCAATATGAAGACCTAGTGTTATGAAATCCTGTGTCGTACCTCTGGGATGAAAATGTTCACTATACTCCTTGATAAAATCCTGGAGGGGTGTAGTTCCCAAAATGGAGTCACTGGGGGGTGGGGGACTGGTTTCCACTATTTAGGTACATCAGGGACTCCCCAAACGCAACATGGCGTCCGCTAATTATTCAAGCAAATTTTACATTCAAAAAGCCAAATGGCGCTCTTTCCCTTCCGAACCCTGCCGTGCGCACAAACAGTGGTTTTCCCCCACATATGGGGTATCGGCTTACTCAGGAGAAATTACACAACAAATTGCATGGTGCAATTTCTCCCGTTACCCTTATGAAAATGCAAAATTGGGGGCTGAAAAACATTTTTGTTGAAAAAATATGAAAATTTTATTTTATTAATGTTATAAACTTCTGTGAAGCACCTGGGGGTCCAGGGTGCTCACCACACATCTAGATAAGTTCCCTAATGGGTCTAGTTTCCAAAATGGGGTCACTTGTGTTTTTTTTTTACTGTTTAGGCACATCAGGGGCTCCCCAAACGCAACATGGCGTATGCTAATTATTCAAGCAAATTTTACATTCAAATAGTCAAATGGCGCTCCTTCCCTTCCGAGCCCTGCCGTGCGCTCAAACAGCGTCTTTTCCTCACATATCTGCGTGCTCAAGGGAAATTGCACAACAAATTTTGGGGTCCATTTTTTCCTGTTACCCCTGCAAAAATAAAAAAATTTGAGTCTAAAGTAACATTTTTGTGAAAAAAGTTAAATGTTGATTTTTTTCTTCCACATTCCAAAAATTCCTGTGAAGCACCTGAAGGGTTAATAAACTTGAATGTGGTTTTGAGCACCTTGAGGGGTGCAGTTTTTAGAATGGTGTCACTTTTGGATATTTTCTGTCATAAAGGCCCCTGAAAGTCACGTCAAATGTGATGTGGTCTCTAAAAAAATAGTTTTGTAACTTTTGTTGTAAAAATGAGAAATCGCTGGTCAATTTTTAACCCTTATAGTTCCTACTAAAAAAAAATGTTGGTTCCAAAATTGTGCTGATGTAAAGTAGACATGTGGGAAACGTTATTTATTAACTATTTTGTGTGACATATCTCTCTGATTTAAGGGCATGAAAATTCAAATTTTGAAAATTGCAAAATTTTCAAAATTTTTCGCCAAATCTCCGATTTTTTCACAAATAAACGCAAGTAATATTGAAGAAATTTTACCACTATCATGAAGTACAATATGTCATGAAAAAACATTCTCAGAATCAGGGGGGTCCGTTGAAGCGTTCCAGAGTAATTACCTCATAAAGTGACAGTGGTCAGAATTGTAAAAATTGGCCTGGTCGTTAACGTGCAAACCACCCTCGGGGGTAAAGGGGTTAATAAATGAACCATGTTGGCTATTGTTATAAACACTATGAGGAACATATAGTAAAGACTCATATATATGGTGATCACATAATGATCCAAAGTTACAACAATAAACACTGACATTCACATTTTCTTTAGAACATCTGAATTATACTGTCACATGGTGATGTAGAGGTGAATCCTGTAGAAAACATAATTGATGTCAGGGACCCCCAGCTACTCACTGCACCAGGGGCGGACATATGTCTGATGCAGCTGGAGGGGGCCCGCAGATACCAGCGACTATTTCAGCTTGATGTGCATCATCGGACACACATTCAGCTGAAATGTATTACGGTGCAGGGACCCGCCGACTCCCTGCGCTGCAATACATGCCGGCAGCCAATCAGTGCGTGACTGGAGACACAGGTCCTTTGTTGTTGTATTATGTTTTGCATATACAGATACATACATATATACCACCGTCCAAGGGCGGACACTAAAAGGTTGGGACCCCTGTTCAAGAGATGTATCTGGACACCCATCCTTTTGTGGCGACAAAGCTATATATATGTAATATAATTTTACATAGTGTCCTCTCTTGTCCTTTACATCAGGGTTCCCCAACTCCAGTCCTCAAGGCCCACCAACAGGGCATGTTTTCAGGATTTCCTTCGTATTGCACAGGTGATAATTACATCACCTGAGCAACACTAAGGAAATCCTGAAAATATGACCTGTTGGTGGGCCTTGAGGACTGGAGTTGGGGAACCCTGCTTTACATATCAGATTCTCAATATTTTGGTGACCCGTCCTTATTTCATTGCATTCACTCTTGTTAGAAATAAACTAAGATGACGGCTGATGGAGCATGGGAAAGCTTTTTTTCTAATGGAAGCGGATGATGGACTGATCTCCTGATCAGATGCTGCTTCATCAGCAGTCATTATATATCTAACAAGCGAGAGCCATGTGATAGAGAGAGGGCGCAGTGATTATCAAAACTAACAAGAATATGCTATGTAAGGGACGGTTGTTATGGATCCGGGTGGTGGAACCTCTGTACTGCGGTGCAAGGAGGGACCAGAGGGGCGTGACTAAGTATCTACTCGGACTGACCAAGGTTGCACGGCGGCTCAATCGACTCCATGAACCAGGGAGGGACCGAGCAGAGGGACCAGGTGCCATTCTGGGCCAGACCTTGTATGAGAGCAGGTGACTCCCACGGGTCAGATGGCAGGAACTGACCGGGACAGCAGATGAGCACGGCAGGCAGGCTGACGGGTGGTCCAGGTAGATCAACTGGTGGAAACCACGGGTAACTGGCAGGAGCCTCCAGGTAGGCAGGCTGGTAGGCACGGCAGGGAACAGGCTGGAGCCTCCAGGTAGGCAGGCACAGCAGGTAACAGGCAGGTTACTGGTAAGTTCTTTGAGTAGGCAGACTGGCCGAGCCCATAGACAGACTGGCTTACTGGACTGGAAGCAGACTGTAGGGCTGGACTGGTAATCAGGCTGGCGGACTGGACTGGTAGTCAGACTAGCAGACTGGACTGGTAGTCAGACTGGCAGCGGGACCTGAGGGCTGAAGCAAAGTTTAATACACAGAGCAACAACCGTGCACGGGCACCTCCATTTTGGAGGAGGTGCCTTATATATGGGAAGTCCTCCGGCCATTAGCTGGGGACTCCTTAGGATGGCGCGCGGCCCCTTTAAGAGGGAGGGAGCGCGCACACGCCCTAAGCACAGGGGAGCCGGAAGACGTCGGGGCAGGAGCACGGCGGTAAGGGGGACGGCGTCTCTGCCTGGCAGAGGGCAGAGACGCAGATGCTACAGTACCCCCCCTTTTACGCCCCCTCTTTTTTAGGCCTGAAAGAAAATCTTTAAGAAGAAGGGGGGCCTGGATGTTCTCCCTGGGTTCCCAAGACCTCTTCTCTGGGCCAAACCCCTTCCAATCCACCAGTAAACAGATTTTTCCTCTTACCCTTTTGGTGGCCAGAATGTTCTCTACCTCATAGACATCCTCAGTGGAGACCGGACCTGGGATGGTACCTGGATCGTCAGAAAAAGAATTAAAAACAACTGGTTTAAGGAGAGATATGTGGAAGGAGTTGGGGATCCGTAAGGTGGCCAGGAGTTTTAACTCCACGGGATTGATTTGCTTGAGAACTTCAAACAGACTGATGAACCGCGGACCCAACTTATACGATGGTATTTTGAGATGATTATGTTTGGAGGAGAGCCAGACCTTGTCTCCCGGACGGAATTGAGGCGGATCCAGACGTCTCTTATTGGCATGTCTCTTCATCCGCTCGGAGGATTGAAGAAGTGCGGATCTAGTGTCCTCCCAAATAGAAGAAAATTCGCTGACCAGAGACTCCGTGGCAGGATTGTCCACTGAAGCGGAGACGGGAAACGGAATCCGGTGGTGTTGACCGTAGACCACAAAGAACGGGGATTTGGAAAAAGACTCGCTCTCATGGTTGTTATAGGAGAACTCGGCCCATGGTAGGAGCTCTACTCAATCGTTATGGTGAGCGTTGACGAAGTGCCGGAGAAAGCTGGTAAAGATCTGGTTGATACGTTCCACTTGACCATTGGACTGAGGATGATAAGCAGAGGAGAAATCCAAGGAGACATCCAGCAGCTTACACATAGCTCTCCAGAAGCGCGAAGTGAACTGGACCCCTCGATCAGACACAATGTGGAGGGGTAGGCCGTGGAGACGAAATATGTGATGGATGAAGTCCTTAGCCAGAACAGATGCAGACGGGAGATCAGGCAGAGGGATAAAGTGGGCCATTTTAGAAAAGCGGTCAGCGAACACCCAAATGACAGTACAACCGGCAGAAACAGGGAGATCCGTAATAAAGTCCATGGCTATGTGCTGCCACGGGGCGGAAGGCACAGGAAGAGGAAGGAGACGGCCGGCTGGAAGATGTGTGGGAACCTTGTTATGGGCACAGGAGCAACAAGCCGTGACAAAATACACAACATCCTTGCACAGGGAAGACCACCAGCAATGCAAGGCAATGAGCAGGAAGGTCTTCCTCTAGCCAGCATGGCCGGCTAGATTGGATGAATGGCCCCAGCGATGAACCTTCTTACGATCCGGAACTGCTACAAAAGTCTTACCGTGTGGAAGACGAGAGAGGTCCAACGGGACCACAGACATCACTTTGAAGGGGTCGATGATATGCATAGGCTCCTCCTCTTGGTCAGAAGACAGGAAGGATCGGGACAAAGCGTCGGCTTTAATGTTCTTGTCCACAGGGCGATAATCGGGCGAAGAACAGAGACCACCAGGCCTGACGCGGATTGAGTCTTTGAGCGTTTTGTAAATAGGCCAGGTTTTTGTGGTCAGTGTAGATTACCATCGGGTGCAGAGCCCCTTCCAGCAGGTAATGCCACTCTTCCAGTGCCAATTTGATGGCTAGCAGTTCTCGATCTCCTATGGAGTAGTTGCGCTCGGACGAGGAGAAGAGCTTGGAGAAGAAGCCGCATGTTACCATTCTCCCGGACGGGGATTTCTGGGTGAGCACCACTCCGGCTCCGGAGGAGGAAGCATCAACCTCCAGGAAGAACTGTTTGTTGCTATCTGGACGGTGCAGCACAGGGGCGGAGGCGAAGGCTTGTTTTAAGGAGACAAAGGCCTCCTCCCCATTCGGAAGTCCATTCCCTGGGATTTGCTCCCTTACGGGTGAGCACAGAGATGGGAGCAGTCTGGGAGGAGAAATGCGGGATGAAGAGGCGGTAATAATTAGCAAAGCCCAGGAATCGCTGAATTGTCTTCAACCCCTCCGGTCTGGGCCACTTTAAGATGGCAGAGACCTTCTCGGGGTCCATCCTTAGACCAGTCTTATAAATAATATAGCCCAGAAACGGAAGAGAGGTCTGCTCGAAGAGGCATTTCTCAAATTTTGCGTATAGGTGATTCTGCCTGAGCCTAAGCAGAACCTGACGAACATCCCTCCGGTGTGTGGGCAGGTCCGGAGAGAAGACCAAGATGTCGTCCAGGTATACCACCACGCAAGAATATAAGAGGTCACGGAAGATGTCGTTTACTAGTTCTTGGAAGATGGCCGGAGCATTACAGAGACCGAAGGGCATCACACGGTATTCATAGTGGCCGTCCCGGGTATTGAATGCCATCTTCCACTCGTCTCCCTGGCGGATTCGGACCAAATTGTATGCCCCACGAAGATCAAGCTAGGTGAAGATCTTCGCGCCTTTAAGGCGATCGAACAGCTCCAAGATGAGCAGCAGAGGGTACTTATTTTTGATAGTAATCTGGTTGAGTCCCCTATAATTATACAGGGACGCAGTGAGCCATCTTTCTTCTTTATGAAGAAGAATCCTGCTCCAGCCAGGGACGTAGATTTCTGGATGAATCCCCTAGCAAGATTTTCTTTGATATACTCAGACATGGCTCGAGTCTCGGCCAGCGACAAGGGGTAGATACGCCCACGGGGTGGGGAAGCACCGGGAACCAGGTCGATGGGGCAATCATATGGCCTATGAGGTGGTAATGTCTCCGCTTCCTTCTTGTTGAAGACGTCTGCATAGGACCAATAAGGTGCCAGTATACCGGTGTAGACGGAGGTCGAGCTGGCCGGGCCGGAACCAGGCAGGACTCATGGCATTCCTGACCCCAACGAACTACTTCACCGGATCTCCAATTCAGGACGGGTTCATGTTTCTGTAACCAGGGCAGACCAAGCAGGAGAGAGTGAGAGTGACAGTCTCCGAGTGCAGCATTCCCCCTGAAGGGTTACAGGCTCTGTGATGAGCAGGTTGTTCACTGGAAGAAGCCTCCCATCCACAGAGGCGACCGCCAACGGTTCAGCCAGACATCTAGTAGGAATCTGGTACCACTCCACTACAGCCTGTGTAACATTCCTGGCGGGGTGCTTGCATGGTGCACCACCTCCCACCATGCAAGACCGCAATCTTACCTATAAGTCCAGGCTGCACATTTTGTTTCAGTATCTGCTGTGTCCATGTCTCTTGTCTGACTGCTTAAGGCGTCGGCGCGGCTTCTGCCTGTTTCTTATAGTTACTATGTGCACAGTCCTAATGCGTCCCCAGCCTATTGCTGTGTGTCATTGGATACTTAAACTCCCTCCATCCATTAGGAGGTGCCTGAGCAACACTTTCACTCAGTTTGTCTTTTGCAACTGAGTTGCCAGATCCTGTCCAGACTCTAGTCTGTTTCTGTCACCCTCGGGGCTGAGTACCCAGGGCCTCTACCTGTACCTGTGACTTCTAGTCAGTTTCTGCCACCCTGGGGGCTGAGTTCCCAGGCTCATTCCTGTATCTTGTTCCTGGTTCAGATCCTGTCTGAACAATGTCCTAGTCCATTACTTGTTTGTCTCTATGTCTGTATCTTCCTTCTTTCCTGCAGTATCTGAACCTGCACCTAACTCCAACTCGTTGTCTCTGTACTTCTGTTTGTGAGTCTTGTATCCACTCGCTACTTCATTGTAAGTACCTTGTGTGTATCTGGTTCGGCTCGTTCTGTTTCTCTCCCTCTGTATCTATCTCCTGTGTTCCAGTTATCTTCTTGTGTTTTCCAGTCTGTTCCATGTGAACAGAGCCCTGTCTTGTCTACCTCATCTGGGGGTTTTGCTTTGCTCTGCTTGCTCACCGCACCTGCGGTTTTGCTCTGCTTTGCTTGTTCACCGAATCTGCAGTTTTTCTCTGCTTTGCTTGTTCACTGCATCTGCGGGTTTTGCTCTGCTTTGCTTGTTCACTGCATCTCACCCCCTATCTGTCGGTGTCCCCCAAGGTTCAGTTCTAGGACCCCTGCTCTTCTCCATCTACACCTTAGGCCTGGGACATCTCATAGAGTCTCATGGCTTTCATTATCACCTCTATGCTGACGACGAACAGATCTACCTCTCTGGACCTGATATCACCTCCTTACTAACCAAAATCCCACAATGTCTGTCTGCTATTTCATCCTTCTTCTCTGCTAGCTTTCTAAAACTTAACATGGACAAAACAGAATTCATCATCTTTCCGCCATCTCATTCAACCCCCCCAACTGACCTATCCATCATAGTCAATGGCTGCCCACTCTCCCCAGTCCATCAAGCTCGCTGCCTTGGGGTAACCCGAACTCTCCTTCAAACCACATATCCAAGCCCTTTCCACTTCCTGCCGACTCCAACTCAAAAATATCTCCCGGATCCGCACATTCCTCAACCATGAATCTGCAAAAACACTAGTGCACGCCCTCATCATCTCCCGCCTTGACTACTGCAACCTCATGCTCTGTGGCCTCCCTTCCACACTCTCGCACCCCTCCAATCCATCCTAAACTCTGCTGCCCGACTAATCCACATGTCCCCCCGCTATTTCCCGGCCTCTCCTCTCTGCCAATCTCTTCACTGGCTCCCCATTGCCCAGAGACTCCAGTTCAAAACCCTAACCATGACACACAAAGCCATTCACAACCTGTCTCCTCCATATATCTCTGACCTAGTCTCCCGCTACATACCCACACGCAACCTCCGATCCTCACAAGATCTCCTTCTCTACTCCCCTCTAATCTCCTCCTCCCACAATCGCATACAAAATTTCTCCCGTGCATCTCCCCTACTCTGGAACTCTCTACCCCAACACATCAGACTCTCGACGACCGTGGAAACCTTCAAAAAGAGCCTGAAGACCCATCTCTTCCAACAAGCCTACAACCTGCAGTAACCACCACTCCACAAATAAAGCTGCATGACCAGCTAGCTCTACCCTCACCTACTGTATCCTCACCCATCCCTTGTAGACTGTGAGCCCTCGCGGGCAGAGTCCTCGCTCCTCCTGTACCAGTCGCCGTCACATTGTGCTCAAGATTATTGTAATTGTTCTTGTATGTATACCCCTTCTTCACATGTAAAGTGCCATGGAATAAATGGCGCTATAATAATAATAATAAATAAATAATCTGCGGGTTTTGCTCTGCTTTGCTTGTTCACCGCATCTGCGGTTTTGCTCTGCTTTTCTTGTTCACCGCATCTGCGGTTTTGCTCTGCTTTGCTTGTTCACCGCATCTGCGGTTTTGCTCTGCTTTGCTTGTTCACCGCATCTGCGGTTTTGCTCTGCTTTGCTTGTTCACCGCATCTGCGGCTTTGCTTTGCTTGTTCACCGCATCTGCGGTTTTGCTCTGCTTTGCTTGTTCACCGCATCTGCGGCTTTGCTTTGCTTGTTCACCGCATCTGCGGGTTTTGCTCTGCTTGTTCACCGCATCTGCGGTTTTGCTCTGCTTTGCTTGTTCAACGCATCTGCGGTTTTGCTCTGCTTTTCTTGTTCACCGCATCTGCGGGTTTTGCTCTGCTTTGCTTGTTCACCGCATCTGCGGGTTTTGCTCTGCTTTGCTTGTTCACCGCATCTGCGGGTTTTGCTCTGCTTTGCTTGTTCACCGCATCTGCTGGTTTTGCTCCGCTCTGCTTGTCTACCGCACCTGCGGCTCTGTTCCTGTATCCCAGTCTGTACTGGTCCCTATCCAGCCTATGTTTCTACTTGCCAGTACCCGCCTGTCTGCATGTCAGCCGTGCCTCCCTGTGCCCACCTGTCTGCATGCCAGCCGTGCCTGCCAGTGCCCACCTGTCTGCATACCAGCTGTGCCTGTCAATATCCACCTGTCTGCATACCAGCCATGCCTGCAAGTACCCACCAGTCAATATGCCAGTTTAACCTGCCTGTTCCTGAATTCCCCGGTGTGGGTCAACAGCTGTGACCGGGGTCTGACCTGGAGTATCACCTGGTCTCTCTGCTCGGTTCCTCCCTGGTTCATGGAGTCGACTGAGCCTCCGTGTGACCTTGGTCAGATTGGGTTGATACTTAGTTACGCCCCTCCAGGCACTCCTCAGTTCATGGTATAGTGGGATCACTAATCACGCTCATGCCAGTCTGCCCGGGAGCGTGCGTAACAGCCTGTGAGATAAGATTCCCGACGTCTCCGGAATCCAGGTGGGTTGTCTCAAAAAGCGGGTATTGCCACTGGAAATACAAACAGATAGAGTCAATGATGGAGAGGTTTTACTCTTGTCTAGGATGACCTCTCCAAGCGGTCCTAGACATTGGAGTTTCCCGACTTCACTGGGCATGAACGGATCAGATGCTCTTTACTGCCGCAATAGAAGCAACTCCCCTCCGCTCGGCGTGTCTCCAGGCAAGACTTGGCCATCTTGGTTTGGTCAACTTGCATGGGCTCGGGCGAGCGTGCCTGGGGAATTGTGGGTTGCGGGACTGGCTTTTGGAAAGTTGGCACGAGACGCGGAAATCTTCTCTCCTGGGTTGTCTCCTTGGCACGTTCCAGAAAACGGATGTCAATCTGGGTGGCCAATGACACCAGGTCATCCAGGGTGGAAGGAATGTCACGACCGGTTAGCTCATCCTTAATCTGTCCGGAAAGACCCTCCCAGAAGACGGGCACCAGGGCCTCGTTGTTCCAGGCCAGTTCAGATGCGAGAATCCGGAAGTGTATGGCATACTGACCCACAGTGAGACTCCCTTGGCGGAGACGGAGAAGAGAGGAGGCAGTAGAGGATTTTCATCCTAGTTCTTCGAAGACCTTCCGGAAAGCAGCGAGGAAGGTCGGTAGATCAGACACCATGGTGTTCCCTTTCTCCTACAGGGGGTTTAGCCATGCCAGTGCCTCTCCGGTGAGGTGAGACATGATGAAGGCCACCTTGGCCCTGTCAGAGATGAACTGGTGTGCCAAGAGCCCAAAGTGCAGGGTGCACTGGTATATGAAGCCCCGAGATAAGGCGGGGTCACCAGGAAAACGTGGAGGTGCCGAGAGCCGGGGTCCATAGCCGGACGCCATAGCGCCACTGAGTTGAGGTGCCGCCAGAGTGGGTGCCGATCGGCTAGAGGCGGACACTGACGTGGTGGACAGCGTGTCCAGGCGTGAGTTAACAGTCCGTAGAAAAGACAGGATGGTTTCCTGCTGGGATCTCTGACATGAGACCTCCTGGTACAGGTCAGAGAGCGAGGGGGCATGGGGGCCACCCGGTTCCATGGCCCGTGCAAACTGTTACGGATCCGGGTGGTGGAACCTCTGTGCTGCGGTGCAAGGAGGGACCAGAGGGGCGTGACTAAGTATCGACTCCGTGAACCAGGGAGGAACGGGGCAGAGGGACCAGGTGCCACTCTGGGCCAGACCTTGTATGAGAGCAGGTGTCTCCCACGGGTCAGATGGCAGGAACTGACCGGTACAGCAGATGAGCACGGCAGGCAGGCTGACGGGTGGTCCAGGTAGACAAACTGGTGGACACCATGGGCAACTGGCAGGAGCCTCCAGGTAGGCAGACTGGTCGGCACGGCAGGTAACAGGCAGGAGCCTCCAGGTAGGCAGACTGGTAGGCACAGCAGGTGACAGGCAGGAGCCTCCAGGTAGGCATACTGGTAGGCACGGCAGGTAGCAGGCAGGAGCCTCCAGATAGGCAGGTTGGTAGGCACGGCAGGCAACAGGCAGGAGCCTCCAGGTAGGCAGGCTGGTAGGCACGGCATAGAACAGGCTGGAGCCTCCAGGTAGGCAGGCTCGGCTGGTAACAGGCAGGTTACTGGTACGTTCTTTGAGTAGGCAGACTGGCCGAGCCCATAGACAGGCTGGCCGGTTGGACCGTAGGCAGACTGTCGGGCTGAAGTGTGTTCCGCCTGGCGGAGACAGGTAGCAGGTAAAGGCTCCGGGTAGGCGGACTGGCCGAGCCCATAGACAGACTGGCGGACTGGACTGGAAGCAGACTGTCGGGCTAGACTGGTAGTTAGGCTGGCGGACTGGACTGGTAGTCAGGCTGGCGGACTGGACTGGCAGCAGGACCTGAGGGCTGAAGCAAAGTTTAATACACAGAGCAACAACCTTGCATGGGCACCTCCATTTTGGAGGAGGTGCCTTATATATGGGAAGTCCTCCGGCCATTGGCTGGGGACTCCTTAGGACGGTGCGCGCGGACCCTTTAAGAGGGAGGGAGCACGCGCGCCATAAGCACAGTACCCAGGAAGCTGCGCGCGCCGGCAGCGGCAGTGGAGCAGGAAGACGCCGGGGCAGGAGCGCGGCGGTAAGGGGGACAGCGTCTCTGTCTGGCAGAGGGCAGAGACGCCGATGCTACAACGGTGCTATACATAATAAGAGATGCAGGGATTGTCTAACAAACAGGCAATCCCTGCATGTGTTTCAGCTGTGTAACAGCTGCAACACATGCAGCCACGGTGACTCGAACATAGTTGTCGAGCACACCGAAAATACTCGGTCAGTATCTGAGCGTGCTCAGTGAAAGGGTTAACAGCGCGCTTGCTCATCACTAGTTACAACCACTAACAGCTGACTAACTGTCACTATATTTGTGACCATTTGCTAATATTACTACACCTACTACATATTAGGATAGGAACTTAGAGATGAGAATACTCCTTTAATGACTGTGCTATACATAATAAGGGAGTACACTATACAATAAGGGACGGTGCTGTATATAGTAAGGCTACATTTCTGTATCAGTGTGCTGCTCAATTTTCTTTTTCTCTCGAACAGCACACAGACCCACTGAGTAAGTCCTATTCTGATCTTCAAAATCAGATCAGAAACAGGACATGCCCCGAGTCTCGCAGACCTCATTCTCGGATCCATGATTTTCACAGATAAGTGAATGGATCTATGAAACCCTGAGTCCATGTGCCATCCAATAAAAAAATCTGGCAGCTCACAGACATTTCACACAAATGTGAGAAAGTGGCCTAAGCAATTTTACAAAGAACAGTATTACTCCAAGTCATACACACCAGAATAAATACTTACATCTCGTCTGATTAGAGCCATTTTCTGTTGTTTCTTCTCAATCTGGTCAGACCTTCATGTCGACATCTTCCACCCACGACGCGTCTTGTCACACTGATCACCGCAGCCCTGAAAATAATAAGGTCACATATATGTATATATATATATATATATATATATATATATATATATATATATATATATATATATATACACACACACACACACACACATGTCTCCATCACATTGCTCCCCTGAATACAAATATGTATCCCACATATATAATCAGCCACGCACCGTTAAAAATATAAACTGATACGTAATCTAGCTCTGTGCCCCCCCCCATTAACTATAATTTCCGGAGCCCAATAAATAAATATTAGTCAGGGTCTAACATTCCCCCAACTAATTTCAAGGCTATGTGCACATGTTGCATCAAATACGTATCATTTTACTGTACCAGCAAATTGAATGTGAATCCTGAAGTCATGCACACGCTGCCTATTTTTTCCTTACAGATTTGCAGCAGATTCAAATCTGCATAATGTCAATTCTTGCAGCATATTTCACCCATTCCAATGAGTGGAGAAAAATCTGCAACAAAATCGCCTTTTAAAAGCACAGCAAAAAAGCGTATTTTATGCAACGTTTTTCCTGCCAACACATTAGGATTTGCAGTAGAATTTTCTGCTGGAAATCCAGAATGTGTGCACATAGTCTTAGTCCCTGCCCTGCATCCATCCCCCCATTCATTATACATACTGTTCAAAATAATCGCAGTCTAATATGACTAATCAGATTAATCACTGTTTTTGGTATAAATTATATTACCACATATCAAACAATTTACCAGTTGGTGCAGTAGATTCTAAGAAAACCAACAGACTCGGCATTCATGATCTGCATGTTTTTGAGTCTGTGTATTTTAATAATTAATTGAAAGGGGGTGTGCTCAAAATAAATAACATTGTGGAGTTCAATTAGTCAGGTCAATCATTCTGTGAAGAAAAAGGTGTGAATCAGGTGGCCCTTATTTAACCCCTTAAGGACCAGAGCTTTTTCCGTTTTTGCTTTTTCGTTTTTTGCTCCCCTTGTTCCCAAAGCCATAGCGTTTTTATTTTTTGGTCAATATGGCCATGTGAGGGCTTATTTTTTGCGGGACGAGTTGTACTTTTCAACGCCATTACTAGTTTTGCCATATCTTGTACGGGAAAACGGGAAAAAAATTCCAAGTGCAGTAAAATTGCAAAAAAGTGCAATACCACAGATGTTTTTTATTTATTTTTTTACCACGTTCACTGAATGCTAAAACTGACCTGCCGTTCTTATTCTCCAGGTCATTATGAGTTCGTAGACACCAAACATGTATAGGTTCTTTTATATTTAAGTGGTGAAAAAAAATTCCAAAATTTGGTAAAAACAAAAAAATAGCGCCATTTTGTAAGACCTGTAGCATCTCCATTTTTGGGATCTGGGGCTGGGTGAGGGCTTATTTTTTGTGCGACGGGCTGACGTTTGTATTGATAGCATTTTGGGGTAGATCCGATGTTTTGATCGCCCGTTATTGCATTTTATTGCAATTTTGCGGCGACCAAAAATGTAATTCTGGCGTTTAGAATTTTTTCTCGTTACGCCGTTTACCAATCGGATTAATTATTTTTTTATATTGATAGATCGGGCGATTCTTAACGTGGCGATACCAAATATGTCTATGTAGGTTTTTTTTTTAAATATTTTATTTTGAATGGGGCGAAAGGGGGGTGATTTAAACTTTTATATTTTATTAATTTTTTTTATATTTTTAAAAACTTTTTTTTTCACTTTTTGCTTGCTTCAATAGTCTCCATAGGAGACTAGAAGCAGCAACTGTCCGATCGCCTCTCCTACATACAGGGATCAGCAGATCCCCTGCATATAGCAGAATTGGTCCTGTGCTATGAGCGCCGACCACTAGGTGGCACTCATAGCGACCAGCTCATGACAACCACAGGCGTCTGCTGCAGACCCTGAGTTGTCACGCCCACCCATCGGTGACCAGCGATCACGTGACGTGGGTCGCCGATGGGCGGGGCTTAGGACGTGCTTCCTGGAAGTGCGCGTTAAATGCCGCTGTCGGAGATTGACAGCGGCATTTAACATGTTAACAGCCGCGGATGGATCGCGATTCCACCTGCGGCTGTTGCGGGCACATGTCAGCTTTAAGAATCAGCTGACATGTGCTCGGTTCAGTGCGGGCTCAGTGCAGCCGCCCTCACTGAACGGGGGGATTGCAACTTATGCGTACTAAAAGGCCATGGGTTGCAAAGGGGTTAAGGATGAAGCCAGCACATGTTGTACATGCATTTCTCATTGAAAGCCTGAGAAATATGGGTTGTTCGAGACATTGTTCAGAAGAACAGCGTACTTTGATTAAAAAGTTGATTGGAAAGGGTAAAACTTCTAAACAAGTGCAGACAATGATAGGCTGTTCAGCTAAAATGATCTCCAATGGTTTAAAATGGATCGAAGAATAGCCATAATGGCAAAGGCACAGCCAATGATCAGCAAGTTACCTATGAGTACTATGACAGTTAGAAGAGGCTAATCTCTTAGCAAGAAGTCCCTGCAAAGTCCCATTGTTAAGAAAAACACATGTACTGAAACGGATACAATTTGCAAAATAACACATCAACTTGCCTAAAGAGAAATGGAGAAACATTGTCGACTGATGAAAGTAAAATTGTTCTTTTTCCGTCCAATGGCCGCAGACAGTTCGTCAGACGACCTTTAAACTCTGAATTCAAGCTCCCATTCTGCCTCCACATCTCCTCTACATTCTGCCCCCATTTTCTTGCTCCATCCAGCCCCCATGTGTCTCCTCTCCATTTTGCCCCATGTGTCAGCTCCCATTCTGCCCCATGTATCATCTCCCATTCTCCCCCCATGTCATCTCCCATTCTACCCTCATGTCTCATCTCCTATTCTGCCTACCATGTGTTATCTCCCATTCTGCCCCCATGTATCATCTCCCATTCTGCTCGCATGTATCATCTCCCATTCTGCCCCCCATTTCTCATCTCCCATTCTGCCCTCAAGTGTCATCTCCCATTCTGCTTCCATGTCTCAGCTCCCTTTCTGCCCCCCATGTCTCATCTCCCATTCTTCCCCCCTGTCTCAGCTTCCATTCTGCACCCCCATGTGTTAGCTCCCATTCTGACCCCCATGTGTCAGCTCCCATTCTGACCTTCATGTCTCATCTCCCATTCTTCCCCCATGTCTCATCTCCCAATCAGCCCCCATGTCTCATCTCCCATTCTGGCTCCCATTTCTCATCTCCCATTCTGCCACATGTGTCATCTCCCATTCTGCGTACATGTCTCATCTCCCATTCTGCCTTCCATGTGTCATCTCCCATTCTTCCCCCATGTGCCATCTCCCATTCTGCCCCCCATGTCTCATCTCCCCTTCTGCCCCATGTCTCAGCTCCCATTCTGCCTCCACGGCTCCTCTACATTTTGCCCCCATTTTTTTGCTCCATCCAGCCCCCATGTGTCTCCTCTCCATTTTGCCCCATGTGTCAGCTCCCATTCTGCTCCATGTATCATCTCCCAGTCTGTCCCCCATGTCATCTCCCATTCTGCCCCCATATCTCATCTTCCATTATGCCTACCATGTGTCACCTCCCATTCTGCTTCCATGTGTCATCTCCCATTCCGCCCCCCATGTCTCATCTCCCATTCTGCCCCATGTGTCATCTCCCATTCTGCTTACATGTCTCATCTCCCATTCTGCCTTCCATGTGTCATCTCCCATTCTGCCCCTGTCTCATCTCCCATTCTGCCTACCATGTGTCATCTCCCATTCTTCCCCCATGTGTCATCTCCCATTCTGCCCCCCATGTCTCATCTCCCATTCTGCCCAATGTCTCAGCTCCCATTCTGCCTCCACATCTCCTCTACATTCTGCCCCCACTTTTTTTGCTCCATCCAGCTCCCATGTGTCTCCTCTCCATTTTGCCCCATGTGTCAGCTCCCATTCTGCTCCATGTATCATCTCCCATTCTGCCCCCCATGTCATCTCCCATTCTGCCCCCATGTCGCATCTCCCATTCTGCCTACCATGTGTCATCTTCCATTCTGCTTCCATGTGTCATCTCCCATTCTGCCCCGCATGTATCATCTCCCATTCTGCCCCCTATGTCTCATCTCCCATTCTGCTTCAATGTGTCATCTCCCATTCTGCTTCCATGTGTCATCTCCATTCTGCTTACATGTCTCATCTCCCATTCTGACCTCCATGTCTCATCTCCCATTCTGACCTTCATGTCTCATCTCCCAATCTGCCCCAATATGTCAACTCCCATTCTGGCTCTCATGTCTCATCTCCCATTCTGCCCTCATGTCTCATCTCCCATTCTGGCCCCCATGTCTCAGCTGCCATTCTGCCTCCATGTCTCAGCTCCCATTCTGCCCTCATGTCTCAGCTCCCATTCTGCCTCCACGTCTCCTCTACATTCTGCCCCCATTTTTTTGCTCCATCCAGCCCCCTTGTGTCTCCTCCCCATTTTGCCCCATGTGTCAGCTCCCATTCTGCCCCATGTATCATCTCCCATTCTGCCCCCATGTCATCTCCCATTCTGCCCCCATGTCTCATCTCCCATTCTGCCTACCATGTGTCATCTCCCATTTTGCCCCCCATGTATCATCTCCCATTCTGCCCCCCATGTGTCATCTCCCATTCTGCCTCCATGTGTCATCTTCCATTCTGCCCCCATGTCTCATCTCCCACTCTGGCTCCCATGTTTCATCTCCCATTCTGCCCCATGTGTCATCTCTCTTTCTGCTTCCATGTCTCATCTCTCATTCTGCCCCCATGTCTCATCTCCCATTCTGCCCCCATGTCTCATCTCCCATTCTGCCCCCATGCCTCATCTCCCATTCTGCCCCATGTGTCATCTCCATCCTGCCCCCTTGTCTCATCTTCCATCTTGCCCCATGTGTCATCTCCATCCTGCCCCCTTGTCTCATCTCCCATCCTGCCCCATGTCTCATCTCCCACTCTACCCCCATGTGTCATCTCCCGTTCTGCCCCCCATGTGTCATTTCCCATTCTGCCCCCCATGTGTCATCTCTCATTTTGCCCCCATGTCTCATCTCCCATTCTGCCCCATGCCTCATCTCCCATTCTGCCCCATGTGTCATCTCCATCCTGCCCCCTTGTCTCATCTTCCATTCTGCCCCATGTCTCAAGAAAAAAAAAAAGTTCCTACTTACCTTGCTGAAGCTCCATAGCAATAGATTTAAAGTAAACCTGCGTCATAGGATGCAAGTTCAGTTCACTGGGGCCTGGTGAGCAGGTGCGGAGGGCCCGTCCGGGTTCCTATGCTCACCGTGCCCCATAAGCCAGTAAGGGCAGTAATGCCCTGATGATGGCCCTGCTGCATTGTGCCATCTGTAAAGTTTGATGGAGGAGGATAATGCTATGGGGTTGTTTTTCAGAGGTTGGCCTTGGACTCCTAGTTCCAGTGAAGGGGAGTTTTAATTCTTCAGCCTAGAAGACATTATGGACAAATGTATGTTTCCAACATCGTGGGAGCAGTTTGGAGAAGGCCCTTTTCTGTCTCATCACGACTATGCTCCAGTGCAGAAAGAGAGTTTGATGTGGAAGAACCTGTCTGGTTGCACAGACCTCTGACCTCAACCCCATCCAACACCTTTAGAATGAACTAGAATGGAGATTGCTAGCCAGGACTGTAGAACGAGCAAGAAAGCTTGTAAAAGAACTTCAACATGACGTTTCAAGGATGGAGCGAGACTGCCATCTACTGGCCAGAGACAGTCAAGCGGAACCAAAATATACAAGGGAAGTTGCAGGGAGGGCAGATTCAGACGCTGGACCCGATCTGGTGACTTCCAGGAAGGAGTTCAGAGAGATAAGAGGCCAGCGCGCCAAGCCTGAGGGGTCTTTGGCGCCAAGCAGCAGAGAGGAGCAGACGTGCTCCCTGCGTCCTGAGAAACCCCACGTGACAGGCCAAATCCAGAGGCCTGAGAGGTGCTCCAGCCGGGCACCGGTAAAAGAGCTCCGGATCTCTCGCAGTTGTGACTCGAGTGCTGTGCCTGCTGAAGATACTAGGAACCTGATCTCGGTGCTGAGTGAGTTTGCGGAACCCGACGTCGGCCGCTGACAGACGAAGCCTGGACCCCCCTATCCAAGGCTCGAGAGACTGCCTCCAGCGGCCAAGCAGAGAGGAGCTGCATACGTGAGCAGGGCCGTCACTTCCACTGCTCACCCACGGTACCGGGGACAATTGGGTTTAAGTACTCAGGTTGGGAGGGGAACGGTTGGGGCTAAAGTAGCGCAACGTGATTTAATTGAATTCATCCGGAAAGAGACTCACGGCCTAGCAGGATTAACCGGTGACCCCCGCTAGGGCCAAATTTACGGTTAAAGAACTTGTGTGGTGTCTCTCATGCTTGAGGGCATCACCTTACTTTAAGAGACTGCGCCTTATTTTAAGAGACTGCGCCTTATTTTAAGAGACTGTGCCTTACTTTGAGAAATTTCGTATTTTTCTGATATTTCAAACCACTGTTCATTACCCTTGTTGCTAATCCCTTGTTTCAGTATACCTGTTGTATAAAACTGTTTACAAACATCTCTGACTGTTCTCGCCTTGTGTCTCTGTGCGTTGCATTCCGGCACCTGCATTACATTTGGCGTAGTCGGCAGGATGCAACATTCAGACGCAGAGATGGCGGATCAGTCTGTGGCTGGGTCCGGCCGTAGCCATATACCCCTGGGGGCTATGCTCAGCCATCTTCCCAAGTTTACAGGGGATGGCATGTCACTTTGGGACTGGGCAGAAAGACTGAGAAGTATGCTACGTATGTATCCCCTTGACCCTCTGGCCCAGGCGGAGCTGGCCCTCCTAACCCTTGATGGAGAGGCCCGACAGACTGTGTCGTACCGCCCACCTGGGGACCGTGACACCGTAGATAAAGTGATAAAAATTCTAGAGGACATGCACGGTGACACTACAAATTTGGGACACTTGCTCTTACGGTTGTTTCAGCGGGTCCAAGGGGAAAATGAGACTGTAAATCAGTATGTTAATGCATTACAGGAAGTGACAGCCCATATCACTAAGAAAACTCGAGATGGGAACCGAGGACTGGGACCATTGGATGAGGTGTTGCATGACCAACTGATTGCTGGCTTGAAAGACCCTTCCCTGAGGCAGATCCTGAAGGAGCGGCAGCGATTGAGCCCTGATATGGGCTTCCTGGAGGTAGGGGCTGAAGCTAGAGTCCTGGAGAGAGAAGTTCCTGTTCTCAAAGCCACAGTTAGAAGTCATGAGGCAATTGCTCCTGGATCCACCATCCAAGAGCCTGACTGGGTATGGGAAATACGTCAGGAAATTCGAGACATTCGGGGTGAGCTGAATTCTATTAGGAAGACTCCTACTGCCCCCTTGCCGACGGACCGTACTGCTCAATGCGGACGGAGACCAGAACGAGAAAGACGTTCCTCTCCGGCCCCAGCACGACATGTACCCGACCTATCGGCAGAACGAGGACCGGAGTGCTGGACCTGCGGAGGTAGGGGGCATATCTCCAAAGACTGTCCCAACCGAGAAAGGAGGAGGGGACAGCTGTTAAACTAAAATGCCCCACGGTTGTGGAGCATACCGTGTGGTCTCGAGCTTCAGAGAGTAGAAGGGGGAGCTCTGAAGACATTGTCTCCGAGAGGCCCATTATCTGGGCTGAATTCAATGGGCAGCGGATCCGCTGTTTGATGGACACTGGGTCTCAAGTGACCACTATGCCTGAGACATACTTCCAAAGTCACTTTCCTGAAGTCACTCGTTCCTGCCGGGAACCCACTGTCAAACTGTTGGCGGCTAATCAACTACCTATCCCAGGAGCAGGAGTAGTATGGATGTCCATGCGGGCATGTGGAAAGGACCTCGGTTGAAAAGGGATCGTACTGACCACCGGGCCCGGAGGCGATGGGCCCATTGTAACCCTGGGCATGAATGTGCTGAAAGAAGTCGGACAGTTCCTGGCTGAGGGCTGTAGCAAAAACAACTGGACCCGCGCCACTCGAGACCCAGCTAACAAGAGAGTGTTCCAGCACCTTGTGCGGGTCAGTCAGATTCAAAAGTTGCCCACTACCTCCCAGTACCTTGGTAAGGTATCGATACTGCCCGAAGCCACAATGACACTGCCGGTGGGACAGACTGTACTTACTTTGCCGGTGCTGGCACATGTGTCCTTAGAGGGTGTGGACATTCAAGTTGAACCAATGGAGGGAGAAGTAGCGCCCTTTGGACTCCTGATTGCTCGAACTCTGGCCACCGTGCGGCACGGTCGAGTACCCGTGCGCTGCATCAATTTAAGTGGCACCAGTTTACAGTTGTTGCCGCGACAAGAGGTGGCGCAAGTGTGCGTAATGCCAGAGGCCCTTACTAGAGCTGACGCTATAGGGCTGGCACCTGTGGAAGGAAAACCATGGACCCTAGAGGTGTCCTTCAATAGCCAGGAACATGGAAGAGAACCGTTGGCTGGATGCCACCTCCTGGAAGAAATGGAAGCTAACCTGACTGAGTTTTCTGCTGGACAAGTAAGGCAGATCTAACAACTTCTACAGCGATATCAGGGAGTGTTTGCACAGCATGAAGATGATTTTGGGTGCACTCGGGACATTCAGCGCGAAATACCCACCGGAAATACTGCTCCCATCCGAGAGAGATATCGGCAGATCCCGCCTCAAATGTACCAGGAGGTGAAAGAGCTGTTGGCCCACATGTTGCGGAACGGTGTGATCCGTGAAAGCCGTGCTGGTCCGAAAGAAGGACGGTACCCTGAGATTCTGCGTAGACTATCGAAAGCTGAATGCCTGTACAGTACGGCACTCCTATCCACTCCCCCGAATCGAAGAGTCTCTATCTGCACTAGAGAGCACCAAATTCTTCTCCTCCCTCGACCTGGCCAGTGGCTATTGGCAGGTCCCAGTAGCTGAGAAGGATCGTCCGAAGACAGCTTTTGTTCTCCCTATGGGCCTGTTTGAGTTCAATCGAATGCCGTTCGGACTAACAAATGCGCCAGGAACCTTCCAACGGCTGATGGAGAGATGCTTGGGGGGACCTCAACTTTGAAGCCACTTTAATATATCTGGACGATATAATTATCTATTCCGCAACGTTTGAGGATCATCTCCGCCGATTGGAACAAGTGTTCGAACGGCTATAAAGGCACGGCCTGAAAACTAAGCCTCGTAAGTGTCGTCTCTTCAAACGAGAAATTGAATATCTGGGGCTCACTGTGTCCAGTGCAGGGGTGCACCCCACTGCGGAGAAAGTAGCTGCCGTGCAGAAGTGGCCCACACCCGCCAATCTAAGGGAACTAAGGGCATTCCTGGGGCTTGCTGGATACTACCGCAGATTCATTAAAGACCTCGCTAAGATTGCGATCCCGCTCAATGAATTGCTGAGAGGAACAGCCGGGGGAGCCAAGTGGCAGCCCATTCAGTGGGGCCCACGACAAGAAGAGGCATTCCGAGCATTGAAAATGGCGCTAACAGATGCCCCGATTCTGGCCTACGCTGACTTTTCGCAGCCTTTCATGTTGTACACTGATGGAAGCTTGCATGGGCTGGGAGCAGTGCTGGCTCAAGTACAAGGAGGGAAAGAGCGAGTGATCACGCATGCCAGCAGGTCACTCCGAGATACGGAGAAGAATCCGGACAACTACAGTTCGTTTAAGCTAGAACTACTGGCACTGGTGTGGGCCATGACCGAGATATTTGCTGAGTACCTGTCAGGGTCAGAAGTGCAAGTGCGGACAGATAACAACCCTTTGGCCCAGTTGGGAACGCCAAACTGGGCGCGTTAGAACAGCGGTGGGTCGCAAGGATGTCCAAATTCCAGTATAAAATCGCCTATCGGTCCAAGGCCCTGAACACACATGCAGATGCCCTGTCCCGGGTCACTCAGGCAGGGCCGAAGAAGGACAGAGATGAGGAGCTCGAAGGCGACGAGATCCCGGATTTCAGCCAGTTCGCCGCTGCTGTGGTCGACGCCCAAGAGACCAGAGAGGAGCCGAGGCCCACTCAGATTCTGGGCCGGTCAAGAGACGAATGGATACATCTGCAGCAATCTGACCCGGAGCTAGCAAAGTTGAGAGAATGGGTCGCCCTTAATCAGAGACCGGACCAGGAAACCAGAGCCGCTTCACTTCCAACTACCCTACAAATCCTAGGCCAGTGGGAGAGGCTCCTCCTGAAGGACGGCTTGCTATGCCGAAGAATCCAGCTGCCTCGAGAGTTTGATGTTACCTGGCAAGTGGTAGTTCCAGGAGCGCTAGTAACACAGCTAGCCCAAGAAGCTCATAGAAGAGGTGCTCACTTCGGAGTAAAAAAGACCTTCCAGTGGTTGCAACGGCTGGTGTATTGGCCTCAACTGCGACAAGAAGTCGAGGGGGTCTGCCGAACATGTCGCCAGTGTGAGTTGAACAAGCCCCTGGAGCAAAGAGCTCCCATTCAGACCATCCGAACTTCTGCCCCCTTGGAAGTCTTGATGATTGACTACTTGATGGTAGGAACTTCATACAACGGTTATGGACACTGTTTAGTTATGACTGATCACTTCACCAAGTTTGCAGTAGTGACGCCCACTAAAGATCAGACGGCAGAAGCCGCAGCCAAG
The DNA here is from genome assembly GCF_046119375.1 of Phyllobates terribilis. Taxonomy (NCBI): domain Eukaryota; kingdom Metazoa; phylum Chordata; class Amphibia; order Anura; family Dendrobatidae; genus Phyllobates; species Phyllobates terribilis. The sequence continues at coordinate 518,316,421 of NW_027362763.1, read as the reverse complement.
GCCATCTGTCAAGATTTCATCCGGATTTATGGGTGCCCGAAGCGAATACATTCTGACCAGGGGGCCTGCTTCCAAGGACGAGTGATGGATGAGCTATACCGCATCTATGGGATCGACCGTTCCTGGACAACGCCCTACCACCCGCAAGGGAACGGTGCATGCGAGCGCTTTAACCGAACCCTGTTGAATATGTTGCGAACACTGGAAGCGGACAAAAGGATGAAGTGGCCCGAATTCGTGTCTGAGCTGGTGTGGGTATATAATAATCGAGTTCATGCAACCACCGGCTACCCCCCCTACATGTTGCTGTTTGGAAGAAGTGGCCGAGAAATCACCGAACTGGAGCTAGACTCAGAAGACCCCGGTCCGGACAGTAGCCCAAGTACCTGGATTCGAGAACACCAGCGTCGACTCCATACCGTGAGAAGACTGGTTGCTCAGAAGTTTCAGGAAGTAGAGCATGCAGTTCAGCCCCCGACCACAGGTGGATCGCTTCAGCCAGGAGACCGAGTGCTGGTGAGGGCTGAACGATTTGGGAGTAAGCTGAACCATCGTTGGGAGGCAATACCATATCGGGTGGTGAAGAAGGTTCACCCAGACAACCCCGTCTACGAGGTTAGGTCCGAAGGGGATGACACCGCGACATCCAGGGTGTTGCACCGTAATATGTTGCGACCTTGCTCCTCTGAAGCAGAAGTCTGTAACGGTGCTGGGCCCTCAGACGTGTTGGCTGAAGTGCCACATACAGGAACCTTGGGGGATGAAGAAGGGTGGGCCACAATGCAGTTGGGCCCGTCAGAACCGTTGGTGCCACTCCCGAGTGGAAGTCAGAATGAGTCAGGAAATGATTTGCAATCCCCAGTAGTTGATTCCTCGGATCTCCCGGAGTCTCCTCCGCAAGAAGAGCCCCGCAGAACTGAGCGGGCTAATGCCAGAATTCCTCCTAACCGGTATGCTCAGGAAGAGTTTATCTGGTCTCGAATCCAACAGAAAAAATGCAGGAGTGTGCCCAACTCCTGTCTGAGCTTGCATTGCCTGGAAGGAGGCATCAATTCTGCGAGGAGTCCACTCGCCCGAGGACTGGCGAGCAAAAAGGAAGGAAGAATGTAGAACGAGCAAGAAAGCTTGTAAAAGAACTTCAACATAACGTTTCAAGGATGGAGCGAGACTGCCATCTACTGGCCAGAGAAAGTCAAGCGGAACCAAAATATACAAGGGAAGTTGCAGGGAGGGCAGATTCAGACGCTGGACCCGATCTGGTGACTTCCAGGAAGGAGTTCAGAGAGATAAGAGGCCAGCGCGCCAAGCCTGAGGGGTCTTTGGCGCCAAGCAGCAGAGAGGAGCAGACGTGCTCCCTGCGTCCTGAGAAACCCCGCGTGATAGGCCAAATCCAGAGGCCTGAGAGGTGCTCCAGCCGGGCACCGGTAAAAGAGCTCTGGATCCCTCGCAGTTGTGACTCGAGTGCTGTGCCTGCTGAGGATACTAGGAATCTGATCGCGGTGCTGAGTGAGTTCGCGGAACCCGACGTCGGCCGCCGACAGACGAGGCCTGGACCCCCCTATCCAAGGCTCGAGAGACTGCCCCCAACAGCCAAGCAGAGAGGAGCTGCATACGTGAGCAGGGCCGTCACTTCCACTGCTCACCCACGGTACCGGGGACAATTGGGTTTAAGTACTCAGGTTGGGAGGGGAACGGTTGGGGCTAAAGTAGCACAACGTGATTTAATTGAATTCATCCGGAAAGAGACTCACGGCCTAGCGGGAATAACCGGTGACCCCCGCTAGGGCCAAATTCACGGTTAAAGAACTTGTGTGGTGTCTCTCATGCTTGAGGGCATCACCTTAATTTAAGAGACTGCGCCTTATTTTAAGAGACTGCGCCTTACTTTGAGAAATTTCGTATTTTTCTGATATTTCAAACCACTGTTCATTACCCTTGTTGCTAATCCCTTGTTTCAGTATACTTGTTGTATAAAACTGTTTATAAACATCTCTGACTGTTCTCGCCTTGTGTCTCTGTGCGTTGCATTCCGGCACCTGCATTACAGGACCACCCATGCAGAATCAGTGTATGAAGTCTCAAATGCTCTTCTGAATGAAGGGGCAAAAATTCCCCCATATACCTCCAAAATCTTGCAGAATGGGACCAACTCCAAATGAATGCCTATGAATTTAGAATGGTATGTCATAAAAGTCTGCATCCCTATACTTATGTCCATATGATGTATATGTATAATAACAATATAAGAAAAACATTGGATTGTAAGATGCGTCCATATATATGTTCAAGGTATGTGTGTGTATGTGTTTGTGGAGGGGGGTGTTGTTTCTAACAATTTGCTGTATCCGATTATTTACATACAATTATAAAGCCTCCATAGACTTTATTATATATAATTATATTGAATATCATTGGCTGTAGGGCTTGCAGGGCACATTCTAGAATGTTGTGACGTTACAGGACCGGCGCCATGGTCACCTCTGCCTGGACATTATGACATCATGAAGGTTATATAAGCAGCTGCTCGCCCGGAACTCCTTTGAGGGTTATAGAAGAAGTTCTACAGTGAGTATCTGTGTCTTACACTTCTGTCCTATCCTGTTATTATTTCCCATTTCCTATCTATATAAGTTTCTGATTTCTTATCACAAGCTTCCTCTACTTCCCAATTCTCATATCCCAAATATTTTTAATGAGAAAACTTTATATTTGTTCATTAGTTATGGCAATATGTACTACTAATAAAACTGGGATTTAAGATCAGGATACTTATAAGAAAACCTCTCTATTTGTCCATTTAGGTATTTGTGATTATTATATCTGCTAGAAAAATGTCGAGAAAGCAACGGAGAGCAATTTATGTAAGTCCAAAATAAGAAAAGATATAGATAAAAATGAATTTCTGTTGTCTCACGTCCATTCTTTATGCACTGCCAAATGCCTGGCCCAATCAGGTCAGCATGATTATTACGACACCAAACTTGACTTTGTTTTCTTTAAATGGGATATCCGGGACTTTGAAAAAAAAATGTGCCTACACACTAACAGGCGGCTAGTTGCTCGCTACCTGTCTGTTGTGCCCAGCGCCATGCTTCGCTGGCACATTCAACTGTCGGCCTCTGCTGACGTCACGCTGACAGATTGGCAGTTTCTTCTCTGCTCTGTTGAGGAGGTGTGACTGCCGACATCATGCTGATTGACAGCCGGCCCCCCAGTTAACTAGGAGGTGCCGAGGCAAAAAGAAAACGATATATGGCCCATTGTAATGAAAATATGAAAAAACTTTATTATAAATATCATACAGGAAATTCAGGGTGAAGGAGGGCAGAAAATACATACAGTCATGGCCAAAAGTATTGAGAATGAGACAAATAGTAATTTTTCCAAAGTTTACTGCTTCATTTTTTGTAATGGCAATTTGCATATACTCCTGAATGTCAAAGAGTGATCAGCTTAACAGCAATTACTGTACTTGCAAAGTCAATATTTGCCCAGAAAATGAACTTTAACCCCCAAAACACATTTCAACATCATTGCAGTCCTGCCTTAAAAGGAGCAGCTAGCATCGTTTTAGCGATTTATCCATTAACACAGGTGTGGGTGTTGATGAGGACAGGGCTGGCGATCAATCAGTCATGATTAAGTAAGAATGACATCACTGGACACTTTAAAAGGAGGCTGGTTCTTGGTATCATTGTTTCTCTTCAGTTAACCATGGTTATCTCTAAAGAAACACGTGCAGCCATCATTGCACTGCACAAAAATGGCCTAACAGGGAAGAGTATCGCAGCTACAAAGATTGCACCTCAGTCAACAATCTATCGCATCATCAAGAACTTCAAGGAGAGAGCTTCCATTGTTGTCAAAAAGGCTCCAGGGCGCCCAAGAAAGACCAGCAAGCGCCAGGACCGTATCTTAAAACTGTTTCAGCTGCGGGATCGGACTACCAGCAGTGCCGAGCTTGCTCAGGAATGGCAGCAGGCTGGTGTGAGTGCTTCTGCACGCACTGTGAGGCGGAGACTCTTTCAGCAAGGGCTGGTTTCAAGGAGGGCAGCAAAGAAGCCACTTCTCTCCAGGAAAAACATCAGGGACCGACTGATATTCTGCAAAAGGTACAGGGAGTGGACTGCTGAGGACTGGGGCAAAGTCATTTTCTCTGATGAATCCCCTTTTCGATTGTTTGGGACATCTGGAAAACAGCTTATTCGGAGAAGAAGAGGTGAGCGCTACCACCAGTCTTGTCTCATGCCAACTGTAAAGCATCCTGAAACCATTCATGTGTGGGGTTGCTTCTCAGCCAAGGGAATCGGCTCACTCACAGTCTTGCCTAAAAACACAGCCATGAATAAAGAATGATACCAGAATGTCCTCCAAGAGCAACTTCTCCCAACCGTCCAAGAGCAGTTTGGCGCCCAACAATGCCTTTTCCAGCATGATGGAGCACCTTGCCATAAATCAAAGGTGATAACTAAATGGCTCATGGAACAAAACATAGAGATTTTGGGTCCATGGCCTGGAAACTCCCCAGATCTTAATCCCATTGAGAACTTGTGGTCAATCATCAAGAGACGGGTGGACAAACAAACACCAATAAATTCTGGCAAAATGCAAGCATTGATTATGCAAGAATGGACTGCTATCAGTCAGGATTTGGTCCAAAAGTTGATTGAGAGCATGCCAGGGAGAATTACAGAGGTCTTGAAGAAGAAGGGGCAACACTGCAAATATTGACTTGCTGCATTAACTCATTCTAACTGTCAATATAACCTATTGGTACTTATAATATGATTGCAATTATATTTCTGTATGTGATATAAACATCAGACAAACACTAATAAAAACCAGAGGCCAGCAGATCATGTGTAAATATAATTTTGGTGTCATTCTCAAAACTTTTGGCCATGACTGTACATTTGCATTAAAAATTCCTTAAAAACAAACAGGTAACATGTCAGATGCAGGTATAGCACCTCTCTAGGATCATGCTATGCCACAACTATAGTGCAGTAAAGAAGCTGCTACCAGCAGAGAAGAGGAGACATATGCACATGATATATACCATCTAATTACATTATTTATCTATATCGATGTCCCTCATATCCTATATGGCCACCATCGGCCGTCATAACCTTAATAGAAGAAGTGGAACCTGCACCACATGTCTTTCACCACACGTCTTTGGAGACTGCCCTGAGTTGTCAGCAGAGACCGCCCTGAGTTGTCAGCAGATACCGCCCTGAGTTGTCAGCAGATGCTGCCCTGAGTTGTCTGCAGATGCTGCCCTGAGTTGTCAGCAGATGCTGCCCTGAGTTGTCAGCAGAGACCGTCCTGAGTTGTCAGCAGAGACCGCCCTGAGTTGTCTGCAGTTGCCGCCCTGAGTTGTCTGCAGTTGCCGCCCTGAGTTGTCTGCAGATGCCGCCCTGAGTTGTCAGCAGATGCCGCCCTGAGTTGTCTGCAGATGCCGCCCTGAGTTGTCAGCAGAGACCGCCCTGAGTTGTCAGCAGATGCCGCCCTGAGTTGTCTGCAGATGCCGCCCTGAGTTGTCAGCAGATGCTGCCCTGAGTTGTCAGCAGAGACCGCCCTGACTTGTCAGCAGAGACCGCCCTGAGTTTTCTGCACATGCCGCCCTGAGTTGTCAGCAGAGTCCTCCCTGAGTTGTTCTCACATGCCACCCTGAGTTTTCAGCAGAGACCGCCCTGAGTTGTCTGCAGATGCCACCCTGAGTTTTCAGCAGAGACCGCCCTGAGTTGTCAGCAGAGACCGCCCTGAGTTGTCTGCACATGCCGCCTGAGTTGTCTGCACATGCCGCCTGAGTTGTCTGCAGATGCCGCCCTGAGTTGTTCTCAGATGCCACCCTGAGTTGTCTGCAGATGCCGTGTTCTCTTACCAGGCGTGCTCTTTATGATCTATATGAATGCTGCCTGGGGCACGGACTGGCACTTTGCTCATAGACTGTACTAGTATTAATATATTTATTTTGTGCAATAATTTAAAACCCTTTCATTATCCGGTGTAATAGAAGCTTATGAGCATGTGATGTACAATGTAAGAAGCTGAAATATTTCATGGTCTTTATACATTTCTCTGTTTTACTATTACAGGTTGCAGTGAACAACATCCCACGTAAGTATTAACATTCTCACATGCAATTATAGCATTTATATCTCGCGGTGTTCCCTTAGCGCCCTGCTCTGGTCTGTGCAGCCTGGGGCCTGAGGCTTTGCACAGCAGGTGCTATCTAGTGACGTAATGGCGCCTGCTGAGCTGAGTCTCAGAGACACAGGGGCAGGCTGAATGGTGGAACAGGAACAGTTAAATAGTGATGATGGATGGGTGATGGGGGAACAGAGCCAGCGCTCCCTAAGACTCCCGGGCCGTGTGGTCTGCCGCTATGGATGCAACACCCCTGCACACCAGTAGTTACAGTACAGTCGAAACCTGAATGTCAGATCAGATGGATCCGATTTTAAGGAAGTCTCTGTGCAATAACGTTGGAAAGGAACGGCTCATTCACATATTTGTTCTTGCACCAGATGTGCTGCCAGTATTTTTCACTGGTCCTTATATTCTGTGGAGCTAGTAACATGTCAGCTTTGGGGCGAATTATGCACCAAACTCACCCATTGACTGACTACTAGGAGAAACTTAGGAAGCTTCCTTCAGCTTTTTTTCTGCATACAAGAGAAATGGATGAGATACTAATAGTAAAAATTAACACATAGACCAAAAAAAAGATGAACATTGCATGCAGGAAACTAATGAAAATTAGTTGGTTTGGTTTTGTGCAGATGAGAAAAAAAATGACATGTGAACACGGCCTAAAATAAGTCATCTACTGCAAATGAGCTTTTATTAAATAGTTCAATAAATCTAATTGTAAATTGTTGCTTGTTTTTCAGCTGCAGCTCCAGACCCCAGGTAAAGTCTTTCTTCTCATTGTATAGTGGTGTGCATGCGAGACCTCGGCTCCATCCTACAGGGCATTTCAGAGCCGGAAGTTCCAGCGGACGGATCCCCAGCAATCAGCAGCTTATTCCCTATACTGTGGGACATCTTTTTTAATCAGGATCCAAGGGGTAACCTTTCTCCTTGTGGTGAGGGACATGCCAAGGTGAGGAAACTTTTAAGCAATGCATTCACCTCTGGGAAATTAAATATGCAAATTGCCTCTTCAGAAAGGTAGAGGACTATAACTCTAGTGCCACCTATTGGAAGCAGCAATCCTAAATGTCAATATCGACCCTTTAACGAGCCTTGTCATATGACTTGGGGTAAAAGCCAAAAGCCAGTCAGATGACTCTCACCCAGCCAAACCAGATCTCACACTTTGCACCCCGAAACACAGTGTCTGCAAACTGAGATTCTGGTTTGGCTTTTATTCTAAGTCATGTGAAAAGCCTTGTTAATGAGTTGATATTGACTTTTAGGATTGCTACTTCCAATATGTGGCACCAGAGTTCTAGTCCTCTCTGAAGAGGCAATTTGCATATTTACTTTTCATGAAGAGCATTGCAAGGCTTAAAAGTTTCCTAACCTTGGTATGTCACTCTCGACATGTCACTCTCCACAAGGAGAAACATTACCCCTTGGATTCTGAACAGACCAGATCTCACATTTTGCACTGAAGAGTGGCGACACATTGAAACATGGTGCTTGCAAATTGAGATTATAGCTTGGCTTTTATCCTAAGTCATCTGGCAAGGCTCGTTAAAGGGTCGATATTGACTTTTAGGCTGTGTGCCCACGATGCGTTTTTTAAGCATTTCATCAGCGGCAAAAACGCTGCAGAAACGCTTAAAAAACGCATGGTAGAAGGCCTGCCATGTTCCCCAATGATAATCCGCATGTACTGTGCACATGCTGCAGAAATTTCCGCTGCGGATTATCATTGCGGAAAAAAACGCAGCACTACCAATTATTTTGCGGAGGCGCTGCGTTTTTGCAACCATTGACTTGCATTGGAACGCATGGATTCCGCATCACTGGATCTGTACATGCGGAATCCAAGCGTTTCGATGTGTGGATGGTACCCGGGTGTGGAGGAGAGGAGACTCTCCTCCGGACCTGGGTACCATAGAACCTGTGAAAAAAAGAATAAAATAAAAAATAAATATTACCTTCTGATGGCCCGCGGTGCGCTTGTCTTCCCTTGCTGGCAGCTCACGGTGGACTGAAGGACCTGCGTTGACGTCATTTAGTCATGTGACGGTAGGTCCTTCAGTGTAGTGTACCGCGAGCTGCCGGCAAGCCAGGACGCATCGGATAAAAATACCGGGGGCCATCAGACGGTAAGTATAGATTTTTTTTTTTATTTTTTACCATTCTTTTGGTCACACTATATAAAGCCATACCGGTTGCATGGATTTATATAGTGTGACCAAGTTGTCAAGCACTTTCCAAGTGATGGTAAAATCGGTTGGAAAGCGCTTGTCAACCCGCATGCAGAAATGCATGTGAAGAACGCTTCACATCCGCATGTCCCTGGCAGGAAAGACGCATGTACAATCCGCATGTACAATCCGCATGTACAATCCGCATGTACAATCCGCATGCGTTTCTTCTGCCAGGGAGATGCTGAAATGCTCAGGAAAAAATCCGGAGCATTTCTGCATCGTGGGCACATAGCCTCAGGATTGCTACTTCCAGTAGATGACACTAGAGTTCTAGTCCCCTTCCTCTCTGAAGAGGCAATTTGCATATTTTTTTAATTTATCATATCAATTACTAGTGTTACAAAAATTCCTAGTTTAACCCTTACCTAACATACACATTGATATGTTTTCTTTGTACTACAGTGCGGAGGTCCATAGAATATGCGAATTGATTCGGAAGAAAAGTACAGCATCGAATGGTGTCGCATATATGTAAGAGAAAAAGATATAATGAACTAATATAAGCAAATCTTATGGATTACATACTGTAATCCATTATAGATGTTTCCTTATCTCTGATTCATTTTATTCAGGTAGAGAAGTTATACTTTAAAATCTGTCTGCACACACAAAATATCTTAATGTCTATACATATAATTGCCATTTATTGGGTACCAGTCATGTATCATATTTTACAGTACAAAGATGTCGCAGTACAGGAATTATTATTTAACTTGTTAAATGGGTACGAGAAGAAAACACACACGAGCCGCTATGTAGTATGACTTCTTTAGAAAGAAAGGACCTATACCTTCTGTAGTGATCTGTATACAGAGCTTATCTGACAGTTTTCCCAGTGAACAGCACTGAGCAGCCTGCAGTGTATTAGAATGTATGGAGGCTGCAGAAGACAAAATGCAAAATAACTAGAATATTCCTATTTTTTTGCTGTCAATGTATAAAATATTAACTTTGTGGTACATACAGTAGTTAGAAAATCACCAGTACATTAAATTAGTTATGTCTGGAATAATCGATTGTAAATGTAAAAAAGGGAAATAATATAGACAAGATAGACCATGCGGTATTTTTGTGCCAACAATCTTCTAGGTCTCTAGGTATTCCCATACAGAACCCCCCCTCTATTGGAAGCTGCTGGCAAACAGAATATTAGGATTTCAAAGGAATCTATCATCAGGTTTTTAATACCTCATCTAAAAGCAACAATTCCAGCAATGTGTCGCTTACTGGGCTGCTTTTGGCAGTTTTTATAAAATCACTGTTTTATCTGCTGCAGATCTCCCATTTCTCTGAATGCTGAGCTCTGTATTACCCCACACACCACTGATTGGCAGCTTTCTGTGTACACTGTGCATGGGAAAAGACTGCCAATCAGGGGTGGGTACAGAGTTATACAGAGCTCATGAATATGGAGGACTACATGGCAGCAGGTTTACTAGTTCTCTAGTGATAATCTACTGCTGATATAACAGCAAGCAGCCCAGTAAGTGACACATCCCTGGATTTAGGGTCTCTATATCAGATTAGGTGTCAAAAACCTGGTGACAGATTCCCTTGAAATCAGATGTATGCATTGTAGTATAGTGTATAATGAGTGAGATATGACACGAGCCCTCATATATGAAAACTGTTTTCTGTTACAGACCTGAAAAAATAGAGACACAGAGATGGCCTCACCAGCACCCAGCCATTAAGTATGTATATTATATCAGAGAATATAGTATTATATGTAAATTAGAGTGCAATTGCACAGAGGGCGGGATGATTTTGGTCTGGTTCACATATTCTGCACTTTTAGATCTAAGACAATTGCTGCAGTTTTGATGAAATCACTGTTTTATCTGCTGCAGATCTCCCATTTCTCTGAATGCTGAGCTCTGTATTACCCCACACACCACTGATTGGCAGCTTTCTGTGGACACTGTGCATGGGAAAAGACTGCCAATCAGGGGTGGGGGCAGAGTTATACAGAGGTCATGAATATGGAGGACTACATGGTGACGCGCCCCCTGGGCCATATTCTTTAGGGGAATACCCGGAGCCGGATCAGATGGGGGTTGTAGTCTTCCGAGTGGCTGTGACCCGGTCCGTGCCCAGGGTGTCAAGCTCAGAGTATGTGGCAGTCCTACAGATGTTATCAAGTTCTTAATGTCGACTACGCCACCCGTTGTATTGCGGTCACTACGGCCGCCGCTGCAGCAGGGTCCGCTGAGGCTGATGGTGTTGGTGCAGCTTTTGATTGTATAACCCCCAACGGGTGGGGTATAGCCTCAGGGGGTCAGGTGCAGAGGATGGGGGTTGTGGTGGTGCAGCATAGATGTTAAATGAAGACAGAGTCGGGTTGTGCAGTTTAGGGTATTTACTCACTGCTGATGTTCCGGTCACTCCAGCTTCAAGTGACCACCCGAGCCGTGCTGCGTCCACCAGGTCCTGGATTCAGCAAACCCCCAAACAAGTCCGGAGCGTGACCCTGAGCTCTCCTTCTGTCCTTTCCTCTGGCCGTCCCCACTAGTGATCCACCTAGGTCCAGCTCCCTCGGGCCTTCTGTTGGGAGACCCTTGGCCTTGGGTTCCCTGACCCTCCACGTGGTTTGCCTTCGGGGTGGATGTGGTGGGTGGCCGTGGCAGATCCTGCCCACGGCCTCCGGTCTCTGGCTAGGGTGTGCTTTTGCCCCTACCAGTTTGGGATCCGGTACCCTATTGCCGACTCTTCACCCGGGGATTGAATTTGGGTTCTCAGAGTCCTCTCTTTGTCTCCTCTGGGTCTTTCCTTCTCTGCTCCACTCTCTCTCTGCAGGCTCATCTGGACCTCTGCTTCTTACTCTGACAGACTGACCCTGATCTAAGATGGTGCCCACCTTATATACTCCCTCTATGTGTGAGCTCAGGTGACCAGCACCCAATGAGCTCCTATCTTTACCCAGGCTGCTCCCCCTATCTGCCCCTACACTACTTGGGATGTACCACCCCCCTCCCACTCCAGCCAGGAACAGACTCGGTCGTACCTGCACATTTCTAAGTGGGAGTACCGTTGGTCTGCTCCTCGGAAATGGGATGTGTGTAGTGCATGCAGCCTACCGAGCTCAGGTCCACACTCCATCCTTACCCGGGAGTGGAATATCACACCTCTGGGTTGAGGTGCAATACCCCTGTAGCAGCCGAATCCTCAGGGTGCTACATTCCCCCCTGGTAAATCACAGCACGTCCTCGGGCTGTAAGAACAAAACACCACAAAACATACAAATTTTTGCATAAACATATAAAACATCATACAAAACATTATATATATATATATCAATAAAACTTTTCATATAAAACACTCTTGTAGACTTTTCTTCGCTTCTAGCTCCTCCTCCGGTCACTGTGCAACGCGTGACCGGGTAAAGTGCGACAGTCTTTTCTTGAAAAATGGTTTTCCTATAAAACCGGTAGGGGGCGCTTTAGGACGCGCAACTATATACAAAGCATATGGCCGCTCTCAGTCCTCGGCCAGGTAATGGGAATAGGGATGACCGCTCTCAGTCCTCGGTCAGTGGGATTAAAGGGATAAACGGGTAAACAGTTCACACATGCTGGTCCCAACGGGGACTATATTAGCCGCAGTAACAGTTCACTGTGCCCCGACGGGCAACTATATACAGCTTGTACTCTGCTGTACTTAACGACGACGTCCTCCTGCTCTTTCTTTATGGTTTCCTTTAGCTTCAGACCTGTCCAGGCACGTATGCTGGGCGAACAGGTCCTCTCCCAGATGCGGCACTCTTGGTCTTATGGGCGCGATGGTGTTAGCGCCCGGGTTGCCCGGGCCTTGCGGCCAGGCCTGGGGTATCTGGAAGGTGAAGGGCACCGTAAGGACGGCGGCGCCCTGGGCTACTTGGCCCTGCGACCAGGCCGGGGGCTCCGCGGAGGTAGGGGGCGCTGTTGGTATTGCGGCGCCCGGGGGTACTAGGCCTTGCGACCAGGCTGGTGGTACTTCCTGCTTGGTCACGCTCGGGGTCGAGGCGTGTGACGTCACAGGGGTCGCGGCTCCCGTTTGAGGCCTAGTCTGCGGCGGTGACGTTGCCGCGACGGGCACGGCAGGATAGACTTCGGGCTCTGCGACGGGGAGCTGGGGCAGGTACGCGGTTTCCCGGTTTGGGGTATAGACGTCCCCTTTACCTGCCTCCACTCGTTCGGCTCCCTTCTCGGCGACGTCTCCGGCCTTGAGTCCTCCCGCGCCATCCTCAGAGGCGGTCTGTCTCCTCGTCTTGGGTGGCGTGCTCCGCTGACGGGTCTCGGTCTGCTGGGCCATCTCTCGGCTCCACTCCGCCAACGTCTCTCGTTGCACCCGGGCCATCCTCCGTGCGAGGCCCTCCAGCGCGGTCTGCGCACACTCCCGATCTCGGGGGAGCTGTGCTAGGACCTCCACTAGGCCTAGTGGGGTCGTTGCTTCCAGCAGGCTCCTGACCAACGGGTCGGTGCTGCTCTGCTCTCCTTCTGTTGTTTCCAGCAGGCCTTCTGGAGTGGCGACCGGCAACAGGCTCCTGACCACTGGGTCGGTGCTGCTCTGCTCTCCTTCCTCTGTTTCTAGCAGGCTCCTGGCCAACGGGCCGGTGCTGCTCTGCTTTCTCGCCATCTCCGGGTAAGCTCCTCCGATACTCTTCTCCAGGCTTCTTGCCTCCGGGTGCGCTCGCTCCAGACTGCTCCAGGCGACACCCATCTTTGCTCTCTCCTTCTCAGTCCTCCCACTTCGAGGGCGGTCCCGGGGCCACTTGGTGATTGTCAGCTCCAGGGGCAGTTCTTTCACGCTGACAGACACCTCTAGCATCACAGTCTCTGTTGGTGGGGGCAGTTTCCACTTTTGGCGCCATTTTCGGTCCTGGCCCACGATGGGAGGTGGCCTCTTGCCATCCTCTGGCACGCCCATAATGGCGTCCGCTCTGACAAGGCGGGAAACCTTTGGAAATGGCGGGAATCGTCTCCCAGTGGCGGGAAACTCTGCAGATGGCGGGAAAAAGCTGTTAATGGCGGACAACCGGCGGGAATCGATCTGTGATGGAGTCCGATGGCGGGGACCCTCCGGAACCGGCAGGAGACTTCTTTTTGAGGTAAACTTGTTCTTTTCTTCAGGCACGCAGTACCCGGGTGTTGCGGGCACGTTATCCTGCCGACTACGCCAAAGTTGACGCGCCCCCTGGGCCATATTCTTTAGGGGAATATCCGGAGCCGGATCAGATGGGAGTTGTAGTCTTCCGAGTGGCTGTGACCCGGTCCGTGCCCAGGGTGTCAAGCTCAGAGTATGTGGCAGTCCTACAGATGTTATCAAGTTCTTAATGTCGACTACGCCACCCGTTGTATTGCGGTCACTACGGCCGCCGCTGCAGCAGGGTCCGCTGAGGCTGATGGTGTTGGTGCAGCTTTTGATAGTATAACCCCCAACGGGTGGGGTATAGCCTCAGGGGGTCAGGTGCAGAGGATGGGGGTTGTGGTGGTGCAGCATAGATGTTAAATGAAGACAGAGTCGGGTTGTGCAGTTTAGGGTATTTACTCACTGCTGATGTTCCGGTCACTCCAGCTTCAAGTGACCACCCGAGCCGTGCTGCGTCCACCAGGTCCTGGATTCAGCAAACCCCCAAACAAGTCCGGAGCGTGACCCTGAGCTCTCCTTCTGTCCTTTCCTCTGGCCGTCCCCACTAGTGATCCACCTAGGTCCAGCTCCCTCGGGCCTTCTGTTGGGAGACCCTTGGCCTTGGGTTCCCTGACCCTCCACGTGGTTTGCCTTCGGGGTGGATGTGGTGGGTGGCCGTGGCAGATCCTGCCCACGGCCTCCGGTCTCTGGCTAGGGTGTGCTTTTGCCCCTACCAGTTTGGGATCCGGTACCCTATTGCCGACTCTTCACCCGGGGATTGAATTTGGGTTCTCAGAGTCCTCTCTTTGTCTCCTCTGGGTCTTTCCTTCTCTGCTCCACTCTCTCTCTGCAGGCTCATCTGGACCTCTGCTTCTTACTCTGACAGACTGACCCTGATCTAAGATGGTGCCCACCTTATATACTCCCTCTATGTGTGAGCTCAGGTGACCAGCACCCAATGAGCTCCTATCTTTACCCAGGCTGCTCCCCCTATCTGCCCCTACACTACTTGGGATGTACCACCCCCCTCCCACTCCAGCCAGGAACAGACTCGGTCGTACCTGCACATTTCTAAGTGGGAGTACCGTTGGTCTGCTCCTCGGAAATGGGATGTGTGTAGTGCATGCAGCCTACCGAGCTCAGGTCCACACTCCATCCTTACCCGGGAGTGGAATATCACACCTCTGGGTTGAGGTGCAATACCCCTGTAGCAGCCGAATCCTCAGGGTGCTACAATGGCAGCAGGTTTACTAGTTCTCTAGTGATAATCTACTGCTGATTTTATATAAACTGCAGCAAACAGCCCAATGAGTGACACACCGCTAGAAGCAAACATTTCATCTCTGCATTATACTGCTCTCAGGTTAGGTGTCAAAAACCTGGTGACAATTTCTCTTTTAATGGAATCTGTCACGATGTTATTGCAATGTAATCTGAAAACAGCATGATGTATTGACAGAGATCCTGATTCCAGCAATGTGTCACATACTGGGCTGCTTGCTGCAGCTTTAATCAAAATTACTACTTCCTATGCTACAGATCTAACAGTTCTCTGAATGCTGAGCTCTGTATAATCACCCACCCCACTGATTGACAGCTTTCTGGGTAAATTGTACATTGACAAAAAACTGCCAATCAGTGAGGGTTATACAGAGATTATGAATATAGAGGACTACATGGCAAAAGGTTTACTAGTCCTCAAGCCTCCTGCTGATAGAACAGCATGCAGCCCAGTAAGTGAAATATCACTGGATATATGATCTCTATATCAGATTAGGTGTCAAAAACGTGTTGACAGATTCCCTTTAAATCAGATGTAAGTATTGTAATATAGTGTATAATGAGTGAGATATGACACGAGCCCTCATGTATGAAAACTGTTTTCTGTTATAGTCCTGTTAAAACAGAGACAGGGGAAAGATTTCACCAGCTTACAGCCATCACGTATGTATATTATGTCTCTGAATATAGTATTACATGTAAATGAGAATGCAAGTACGCGGAGGGAGGGACAATTTCAGTCTAGTGCATGTATTCTGCACTTTTAGATCCAAGATAATTTTTTGTATACTATCTGTAGTGATCTGTATACAGAGCTTATCTGACAGTTTTCCCAGTGAATAGCATTGAGCAGCCTGCAGTGTATTAGAATGTATGGAGGTTTCAGAAGACAAAATGACAAACAACTGCAATATTGCTATTTTGTTTGCTATCAATGTTTACAATAAACTGAACCAGGGGCGTACCTAGAAATGATGGGGCCCCATAGCAGAAGTTCTAATTGGGTCACCCCTTCCCCCCCCCAAAAAAAAATAATTGTTGGGGTCACAGAAGACCATATCACACAACTTTGCAGCCCTTACATAGTAATATTCCTCCTGTTGAGGTCCTAGATTTCTTTTTCATTGCCCCCATATAGTATGATGCCAACAAAAGTGCCCACCAAATACAGTATGATACCCCCATGGTGAATTCCTCCACATCAGCCTCCACATGCACAGTATAATGACCCTATTGTACCCCACCTCAACTCCTAAGACAAAGTATGGTGACCTCAACATAGTTTGATCCCCCATTACGGACACACAGACCTTCATGCAGTATAATGGGCCTGCATACAGTATAATGGCGCTACAACTCTTCAAACAGTATAATGGCCCCACACAGGCCACCACACAGTATAATAGCCCCCAGACAGCCCCCCACACAGTATGAAGGACCCCACACAAACCTTCACAATATATAATTGCTTGTATACAGTATAATGGCCCCCACATAGCCCTCCAAATATTATAATGGCCCCACATTACCTTACATATAGTATAATTGACCTCATATAGTCCTCCATATAGTATAATGCACTCCCCATGGTCCTCCAATGAATATCAACCACTCCCCATGGTCCTCCATACAATATAATGCACTCCCCATTGTCTTCCTTACAATATAATGCACTCCCAATGGTCCTTCATAGAATATAATGCACTCACCATGGTCCTTCATAGAATATAATGCACTCATATAATGCACTCCCCATGGTCCTTCATAGAATATAATTCACTTCCCTGGTCCTTCATAGAATATAATGCACTCCCCATGGTGCTTCATAGAATATAATGCACTCCCCATGGTGATTCATAGAATATAATGCACTCACCATGGTCCTTCATAGAATATAATGCACTCATATAATGCACTCCCCATGGTCCTTCATAGAATATAATGCACTCCCCATGGTCCTTCATAGAATATAATGCACTCCACATGGTCCTTCATAGAATATAATGCACTCCCAATGGTCCTTCATAGAATATAATGCATTCCCCATGGTCCTTCATAGAATACAATGCACTCCCCATGGTCTTACATAGAATATAATGCACCCCGCATGGTCCTTGATACTCTAATATGGCCACCAGTCACTGATGTAAAAAAAATACAATACTCACCTCTCCTCATTCCACCCGATGCTCCTCTCTGCTGAGCATGTGGTGTGAAGTGCTGTACATCTCAGTACAGCGGGCGCTCTGTAATGATGCCATCATGCTCGCTGCTCTGACACGTCAGACGCCGAGGAAGAATGATGGGGTGGAAGCGTCTGCTGATACGCCCTCCTCCATCATCATTGCTCACCCTGACAGACGGATGGGGGCCCAGTGCGAGCGCTGACACCGAGCCGTGACACCGAGCCCCATAGCAGTCGCGTGGCCTGCCGCCATTGCCGATAAGCCACTGTTCAGAACCAAAGATGAAACGAAAGGAGTTTTCAGCACTTACATCCATACAATCAATCTTTTTTGAAAACAGGAGGATCCATCATCAGGATTAAACCATACACTATGCTCTTAGTCATAGGACTAATGCTAAGGGCCTAGTGTACCCCAGAAACACTTAAGGTTTCTTCCTCATGATGGATCCTCCTGTTTTTAAGTGAATCTCTAATAAAAAGATTGATTTTATGGATGGAAGTGTCAAAGACTCATTTTTCCCTTCTTGGGTTCTACAATAGCTGAGCTTCACCAGCAGGAATTGGCGCCCGTCATCAATATTCCGGTAAATCCTGAGTGATAGTGGCGTGGTGAGCTTCTGTATTTCATTGTTCACAATATTCACTTTCTGGTATATAGTAAGAAAATCGCCAGTACGTTAAATTAGTTATGTCTGGAATAATCTATTGTAAATATAAAAAAGGGAAATAATATATTTTTCTGCCAACAACCTTCTAGGTCTCTAGGTATCCCTATATAGAATATGCCTCTATTGGCAGCTGCTGGCAGATAGAATTTTAGAATTTCAACAGAATCTATCTTCAGGTTTTTAATACCCCATCTAAAAGCAACAATTCCAGCGATGTGTCCCTTACTGGGCTGCCTGCTGCAGTTTTGATAAAATCACTGTTTTATCTGCTGCAGATCTCCCATTTCTCTGAATGCTGTGTATTGCCCCCCACACACAACTGGTTGGCAGCTGTGTACACTGTGCATGGGCAAAAGACTGCCAATCAGGGGTGGGTGCAGAGTTACACAGAGCTCATGAATATGGAGGACTACATGGCAGCAGGTTTACTAGTACTCTAGTGATAATCTACTGCTGATAAAACAGCAAGCAGTCCAGTAAGTGACACATCCCTGGATTTAGGGTCTCTATTTTATGCTGCTCTCAAATTAGGAGTCGAAAACCAGATGACAGATTCCCTTGAAATCAGATGTATGCATTGTAATCTAGTGTATAATGAGTGAGATATGACACGAGGCCTCATGTATGAAAACTGTTTTCTGTTACAGACCTGAAAAAATAGAGACACAGAGATGGCCTCACCAGCGCCCAGCCATTAAGTATGTATATTATATCAGAGAATATAGTATTATATGTAAATGAGAGTGCAAGTGCTCAGAGGGCGGGATGATTTTGGTCTGGTGCACATATTCTGCACTTTTAGATGTAAGACAATTGCTGCAGTTTTGATGAAATCACTGTTTTATCTGCTGCAGATCTCCCAGTTCTCTGAATGCTGAGCTCTGTATTACCCCACACTCCACTGATTGGCAGCTTTCTGTGTACACTGTGCATGGGCAAAAGGATGCCAATCAGGGGTGGGGGCAGAGTTACACAGAGGTCATGAATATGGAGGACTACATGGCAGCAGGTTTACTAGTTCTCTAGACATAATCTCCTGCTGATTTTATATAAACTACAGCAAACAGCCCAATGAGTGACACACCGCTAGAAGCAAACATTTCATCTCTACATTATACTGCTCTCAGGTTAGGTGTCAAAAACCTGGTGACAATTTCTCTTTTAATGGAATCTGTCACGATGTTATTGCAATGTAATCTGAAAACAGCATGATGTATTGACAGAGATCCTGATTCCAGCAATGTGTCACATACTGGGCTGCTTGCTGCAGCTTTAATCAAAATTACTACTTCCTATGCTACAGGTCTAGCAGTTCTCTGAATGCTGAGCTCTGTATAATCACCCACCCCACTGATTGACAGCTTTCTGGGTAAATTGTACATTGACAAAAAACTGCCAATCAGTGAGGGTTATACAGAGACTATGAATATAGAGGACTACATGGCAAAAGGTTTACTAGTCCTCAAGCCTCCTGCTGATAGAACAGCATGCAGCCCAGTAAGTGACATATCACTGGATATAGGATCTCTATATCAGATTAGGTGTGAAAAACCTGATGGCAGATTCCCTTGAAATCAGATGTAAGTATTGTAATATAGTGTATAATGAGTGAGATATGACACGAGGCCTCATGTATGAAAACTGTTTTCTGTTACAGACCTGATAAAATAGAGACACAGAGATGGCGACACCAGCGCCCTGCCATTAAGTATGTATATTATATCAGAGAATATAGTATTATATGTAAATGAGAGTGCAAGTGCACAGACGGCGGGATGATTTTGGTCTGGTGCACATATTCTGCACTTTTAGATCTAAGACAATTGCTGCAGTTTTGATAAAATCACTGTTTTATCTGCTGCAGATCTCCCATTTCTCTGAATGCTGAGCTCTGTATTACCCCACACACCACTGATTGGCCGATTTCTGTGTACACTGTGCATGGGCAAAAGGATGCCAATCAGGGGTGGGGGCAGAGTTATACAGAGCTCATGAATATGGAGGACTACATGGCAGCAGGTTTACTAGTTCTCTAGTGATAATCTACTGCTGATATAACAGCAAGCTGCCCAGTAAGTGACACATCACTGGATGTAGGATCTCTATATCAGATTAGGTGTCAAAAACGTGTTGACAGATTCCCTTTAAATCAGATGTAAGTATTGTAATATAGTGTATAATGAGTGAGATATGACACGAGGCCTCATGTATGAAAACTGTTTTCTGTTATAGACCTGTTAAAACAGAGACAGGGGTAAGATTTCACCAGCTTACAGCCATCACGTATGTATATTATGTTTCTGAATATAGTATTACATGTAAATGAGAATGCAAGTACGCGGAGGGAGGGACAATTTCAGTCTAGTGCATGTATTCTGCACTTTTAGATCCAAGATAATTTTTTGTATACTATCTGTAGTGATCTGTATACAGAGCTTATCTGACAGTTTTCCCAGTGAATAGCATTGAGCAGCCTGCAGTGTATTAGAATGTATGGAGGTTTCAGACGACAAAATGACAAACAACTGCAATATTGCTATTTTGTTTGCTATCAATGTTTACAATAAACTGAACCAGGGGCGTACCTAGAAATGATGGGGCCCCATAGCAGAAGTTCTAATTGGGTTACCCCTTCCCCCCCAAAAAGTAAAATAATTGTTGGGGTCACAGAAGACCATATCACACAACTTTGCAGTCCTTACACAGTAATATTCCTCCTGTTGAAGTCCTAGATTTCTCTTTCATTGCCCCCATATAGTATGATGCCAACAAAAGTGCCCACCAAATACAGTATGATACCCCCATGGTGAATTCCTCCACATCATCCTCCACATGCACAGTATAATGACCCTATTGTACCCCACCTCAACTCCTAAGACAAAGTATGATGACCTCAACATAGTTTGATCCCCCAACACAGACACACAGACCTTCATGCAGTATAATGGGCCTGCATACAGTCTAATGGCGCTACAACTCTTCAAACAGTATAATGACCCCACACAGGCCACCACACAGTATAATGGCCCCCAGACAGCCCCCCACACAGTATGAAGGACCCCACACAAACCTTCACAATGTATAATTGCTTGTATACAGTATAATGGCCCCCACATAGCCCTCCATACAATATAATGCACTTGCCATTGTCTTCCTTACAATATAATGCACTCCCATTGGTCCTTCATAGAATATAATGCACTCCCCATGGTGCTTCATAGAATATAATGCACTCCTCATGGTGCTTCATAGAATATAATGCACTCCCCATGGTCCTTCACAGAATATAATGCACTCATATAATGCACTCCCCATGGTCCTTCAAAGAATATAAAGCACTCCGCATTGTCCTTCATAGAATATAATCCACTCCCCAAGGTCCTTCATGGAATATAATGCACTCCCCATGGTCCTTCATAGAATATAATGCACCCAGCATGGTCTTTCATAGAATATAATGCACTCCCCATGGTCCTTCATAGAATATAATGCGCTCCCCATGGTACTTCATAGAATATAATGCACTTCCCATGGTCCTTCATAGAATAAAATGCTCTCCCCATGGTCCTTCATAGAGTATAATGAACTTCGCATTGTCCTTCATAGAATATAATGCACTCCCCATGGTCCTTCATAGAATATAATGCACACCCCATGGTCCTTCATAGAATATAATGCACCCCGCATGGTCCTTCATAGAATATAATGCACTCCCCATGGTCCTTCATAGAAAATAATGCACTCCCCATGGACCTTCATAGAATATAATGCACTTGCCATGGTCCTTCATAGAATATAATGCACTCCCAATGGTCCTTCATAGAATATAATGCACTCCCCATTGTCCTTCATAGAATATAATGCACTCCGCATTGTCCTTCATAGAATATAATGCACTATCCATGGTCCTTCATAGAATATAATGCCCTCCCAATGGTCCTTTATAGAATATAATGCACTCCCCATGGTCCTTCATAGAATATAATGCACTCCCCATGGTCCTTCATAGAATATAACGCACCCCGCATGGTCCTTGATACTCTAATATGGCCACCAGTCACTGATTTAAAAAAAATACAATACTCACGTCTCCTCATTCCATCCGATGCTCCTCTCTGCTGAACATGTGGTGTGAAGTGCTGCACATCTCAGTACAGCGGGCGCTCTGTAATGATGCCATCATGCTCGCTGCTCTGACACGTCAGACGCCGAGGAAGAATGATGGGGTGGAAGCGTCTGCTGATGCGCCCTCCTCCATCATCATTGCTCACC
Source organism: Phyllobates terribilis (assembly GCF_046119375.1). Lineage (NCBI taxonomy): Eukaryota > Metazoa > Chordata > Amphibia > Anura > Dendrobatidae > Phyllobates > Phyllobates terribilis. The sequence goes on along the minus strand of NW_027362763.1, from coordinate 518,294,513 downwards.
CTGACAGACGGATGGGGGCCCAGTGCGAGCGCTGACACCGAGCCCCATAGCAGTCGCGTGGCCTGCCGCCATTGCCGATAAGCCACTGTTCAGAACCAAAGATGAAACAAAAGGAGTTTTCAGCACTTACATCCATACTATCAATCTTTTTTGAAAACAAGAGGATCCATCATCAGCATTAAACCATACACTATGCTCTTAGTCATAGGACTAATGCTAAGGGGCTAGTGTACCCCAGAAACACTTAAGGTTTCTTCCTCATGATGGATCCTCCTGTTTTTTAGTGAATCTCTAATAAAAAGATTGATTTTATGGATGGAAGTGTCAAAGACTCATTTTTCCCTTCTTGGGTTCTACAATAGCTGAGCTTCACCAGCAGGAATTGTCGCCCGTCATCAATATTCCGGTAAATCCTGAGTGATAGTGGCGTGGTGAGCTTCTGTATTTCATTGTTCACAATATTCACTTTGTGGTATATAGTTAGAAAATCACCACTACATTAAATTAGTTATGTCTGGAATAATCTATTGTAAACGTAAAAAAGGGAAATAATATGTTTTTCTGCCAACAACCTTCTAGGTCTCTAGGTATCCCTATATAGAATATGCCTCTATTGGCAGCTGCTGGCAGACAGAATTTTAGAATTTCAACAGAATCTATCTTCAGGTTTTTAATACCCCATCTAAAAGCAACAATTCCAGCGATGTGTCCCTTACTGGGCTGCCTGCTGCAGTTTTGATAAAATCACTGTTTTATCTGCTGCAGATCTCCCATTTCTCTGAATGCTGTGTATTACCCCCCACACACAACTGGTTGGCAGCTATGTACACTGTGCATGGGAAAAGACTGCCAATCAGGGGTGGGTGCAGAGTTACACAGAGGTCATGAATATGGAGGACTACATGGCAGCAGGTTTACTAGTTCTCTAGTGATAATCTACTGCTGATAAAACAGCAAGCAGCCCAGTAAGTGACATTTCCCTGGATTTAGGGTCTTTATATCAGATTAGGTGTCAAAAACCTGGTGACAGATTCCCTTTAAATCAGATGTAAGTATTGTAATATAGTGTATAATGAGTGAGATATGACACGAGCCCTCATGTATGAAAACTGTTTTCTGTTACAGACCTGAAAAAATAGAGACAGGGGTAAGATTTCACCAGCTTACAGCCATCACGTATGTATATTATGTCTCTGAATATAGTATTACATGTAAATGAGAATGCAAGTACGCAGAGGGAGGGACAATTTCAGTCTAGTGCATGTATTCTGCACTTTTAGATCCAAGATAATTTTTTGTATACTATCTGTAGTGATCTGTATACAGAGCTTATCTGACAGTTTTCCCAGTGAATAGCATTGAGCAGCCTGCAGTGCATTAGAATGTATGGAGGTTTCAGAAGACAAAATGACAAACAACTGCAATATTGTTATTTTGTTTGCTATCAATGTTTACAATAAACTGAACCAGGGGCGTACATAGAAATGATGGGGCCCCATAGCAGAAGTTCTAATTGGGTCACCCCTTCCCCCCAAAAAAGTAAAATAATTGTTGGGGTCACAGAAGACCATATCACACAACTTTGCAGCCCTTACATAGTAATATTCCTCCTGTTGAAGTCCTAGATTCCTCTTTCATTGCCTCCATATAGTATGATGCCAACAAAAGTGCCCACCAAATACAGTATGATACCCCCATGGTGAATTCCTCCACATGCACAGTATAATGACCCTATTGTACCCCACCTCAACTCCTAAGACAAAGTATGGTGACCTCAACATAGTTTGATCCCGCAACACAGACACACAGACCTTCATGCAGTATAATGGGCCTGCATACAGTATAAAGGCGCTACAACTCTTCAAACAGTATAATGGCCCCACACAGGCCACCACACAGTATAATGGCCCCCAGACAGTCCCCCACACAGTATGATGGACCCCACACAAACTTTCAAAATGTATAATTGATAGTATACAGTATAATGGCCCCCACATAGCCCTCCAAATATTATAATGGCCCCACATTACCTTATATATAGTATAATTGACCCCATATAGTCCTCCATATAGTATAATGCACCACCCATGTTCCTCCAATGAATATCAAACACTCCCCATGGTCCTCCATACAATATAATGCACTCCCCATTGTCTTCCTTACAATATAATGCACTCCCATTGGTCCTTCATAGAATATAATGCACTCCCCAAGGTGCTTCATAGAATATAATGCACTCCCCATGGTCCTTCATAGAATATAATGCACTCATATAATGCACTCCCCATGGTCCTTCATAGAATATAATGCACTCCCCATGGTCCTTCATAGAATATAATGCACTCTGCATTGTCCTTCATAGAATATAATGCACTCCCCATGGTCATTCATAGAATATAATGCACCCCGCATGGTCCTTCATAGAATATAATGCACTTCACATGGTCCTTCATAGAATATAATGCACTCCCCATGGTCATTCATAGAATATAATGCACCCCGCATGGTCCTTCATAGAATATAATGCACTCCACATGGTCCTTCATAGAATATAATGCATTCCCCATGGTCCTTCATAGAATATAATGCACTCCCCATGGTCCTTCATAGAATATAATGCATTCCCCATGGTCCTTCATAGAATATAATGCACTCCCCATGGTCCTTCATAGAATATAATGCACACCGCATGGTCCTTCATAGAATATAATGCACCCCGCATGGTCCTTCATAGAATATAGTGCACTCCCAATGGTCCTTCATAGAATATAATGCACTCCCCATGGTCCTTCATAGAATATAATGCATTCCCCATGGTCCTTCATAGAATATAATGCACTCCCCATGGTCCTTCATAGAATATAATGCACTCCCAATGGTCCTTCATAGAATATAATGCACTCCCCATTGTCCTTCATAGAATATAATGCACTCCCCATTGTCCTTCATAGAATATAATGCACTCCGCATTGTCCTTCATAGAATATAATGCACTATCCATGGTCCTTCATAGAATATAATGCACACCGCATGGTCCTTCATAGAATATAATGCGCCCAGCATGGTCCTTCATAGAATATTATGCACTCCCCGTGGTCCTTAATAGAATATAATGCACCCTGCATTGTCCTTGATACTCTAATATGGCCACCAGTTATTGATTTAAAAAAAATACAATACTCCCCTCTCCTCATTCCACCCGATGCTCCTCTCTGCTGAACATGTGGTGTGAAGTGCCGCACATCTCAGTACAGCGGGCGCTCTGTAATGATGCCATCATGCTCGCTGCTCTGACACGTCAGACGCCGAGGAAGAATGATGGGGTGGAAGCGTCTGCTGATGCGCCCTCCTCCATCATCATTGCTCACCCTCACAGACGGATGGGGGCCCAGTGCGAGCGCTGACACCGAGCCCCATAGCAGTCGCGTGGCCTGCCGCCATTGCCGATAAGCCACTGATCAGAACCAAAGATGAAACAGAAGGAGTTTTCAGCACTTACATCCATACAATCAATCTTTTTTGAAAACAGGAGGATCCATCATCAGGATTAAACCATACAGTATGCTCTTAGTCATAGGACTAATGCTAAGGGCCTAGTGTACCCCAGAAACACTTAAGGTTTCTTCCTCATGATGGATCCTCCTGTTTTTAAGTGAATCTCTATTAAAAAGATTGATTTTATGGATGGAAGTGTCAAAGACTCATTATCACCTTCTTGGGTTCTACAATAGCTGAGCTTCACCAGCAGGAATTGGCGCCCGTCATCAATATTCCGGTAAATCCTGAGTGATAGTGGCGTGGTGAGCTTCTGTATTTCATTGTTCACAATATTCACTTTGTGCTATATAGTTAGAAAATCACCACTACATTAAATTAGTTATGTCTGGAATAATCTATTGTAAATGTAAAAAAGGGAAATAATATATTTTTATGCCAACAACCTTCTAGGTCTCTAGGTATCCCTATATAGAATATGCCTCTATTGGCAGCTGCTGGCAGACAGAATTTTAGAATTTCAACAGAATCTATCTTCAGGTTTTTAATACCCCATCTAAAAGCAACAATTCCAGCGATGTGTCCCTTACTGGGCTGCCTGCTGCAGTTTTGATAAAATCACTGTTTTATCTGCTGCAGATCTCCCATTTCTCTGAATGCTGTGTATTACCCCCCACACACAACTGGTTGGCAGCTATGTACACTGTGCATGGGAAAAGACTGCCAATCAGGGGTGGGTGCAGAGTTACACAGAGGTCATGAATATGGAGGGCTACATGGCAGCAGGTTTACTAGTACTCTAGTGATAATCTACTGCTGATAAAACAGCAAGCAGTCCAGTAAGTGACACATCCCTGGATTTAGGGTCTCTATTTCATGCTGCTCTCAAATTAGGAGTCAAAAACCTGGTGACAGATTCCCTTGAAATCAGATGTATGCATTGTAATATAGTGTATAATGAGTGAGATATGACACGAGCCCTCATGTATGAAAACTGTTTTCTGTTACAGACCTGAAAAAATAGAGACACAGAGATGGCCTCACCAGCGCCCAGCCATTAAGTATGTATATTATATCAGAGAATATAGTATTATATGTAAATGAGGATGAAAGTGCACAGAGGGAGGGATGATTTTGGTCTGGTGCACATATTCTGCACTTTTAGATCTAAGACAATTGCTGCAGTTTTGATAAAATCACTGTTTTATCTGCTGCAGATCTCCCATTTCTCTGAATGCTGTGTATTACTCCACAAACCACTGATTGGCAGCTTTCTGTGTACACTGTGCATGGGAAAAGACTGCCAATGAGGGGTGGGTACAGAGTTACACAGAGGTCATGAATATGGAGGACTACATGGCAGCAGGTTTACTAGTTCTTTAGTGATAATCTACTGCTGATATAACAACAAGCAACCCAGTAAGTGACACATCCCTGGATTTAGGGTCTGTATATCAGATTAGGTGTCAAAAACCTGTTGACAGATTCCATTTAAATCAGATGTAAGTATTGTAATATAGTGTATAATGAGTGAGATATGACACGAGCCCTCATGTATGAAAACTGTTTTCTGTTATAGACCTGTTAAAACAGAGACAGGGGAAAGATTTCACCAGCTTACAGCCATCACGTATGTATATTATGTCTCTGAATATAGTATTACATGTATATGAGAATGCAAGTACGCGGAGGGAGGGACAATTTCAGTCTAGTGCATGTATTCTGCACTTTTAGATCCAAAATAATTTTTTGTATACTATCTGTAGTGATCTGTATACAGAGCTTATCTGACAGTTTTCCCAGTGAATAGCATTGAGCAGCCTGCAGTGCATTAGAATGTATGGAGGTTTCAGAAGACAAAATGACAAACAACTTCAATATTGCTATTTTGTTTGCTATCAATGTTTACAATAAACTGAACCAGGGGCGTACCTAGAAATGATGGGGCCCCATAGCAGAAGTTCTAATTGGGTCACCCCTTCCCCATCCAAAAAAAAATAATTGTTGGAGTCACTGAAGACCATATCACACAACTTTGCAGCCCTTACATAGTAATATTCCTCCTGTTGAAGTCCTAGATTTCTCTTTCATTGCCCCCATATAGTATTATGCCAACAAAAGTGCCCACCAAATACAGTATGATACCCCCATGGTGAATTCCTCCAGATCATCCTCCACATGCACAGTATAATGACCCTATTGTACCCCACCCCAACTCCTAAGACAAAGTATGGTGACCTCAACATAGTTTGATCCCCCAACACAGACCTTCATGCAGTATAATGGGCCTGCATACAGTATAATGGCGCTACAACTCTTCAAACAGTATAATGGCCCCACACAGGCCACCACACAGTATAATTGCCCCCAGACAGCCCCCCACACTGTATGATGGACCCCACACAAACCTTCACAATGTATAATTGCTTGTATACAGTATAATGGCCCCCACATAGCCCTCCAAATATTATAATGGCCCCACATTACCTTATATATAGTATAATTGACCCCATATAGTCCTCCATATAGTATAATGCACTCCCCATAGTCCTCCAATGAATATCAAGCACTCCCCATGGTCCTCCATACAATATAATGCACTCCCCATTGTCTTCCTTACAATATAAGGCACTCCCAATGGTCCTTCATAGAATATAACGCACTAACTATGGTGCTTCATAGAATATAATGCACTCCCCATGGTCCTTTATAGAATATAATGCATTCCACATTGTCCTTCATAGAATATAATGCACTCCCCATGGTCCTTTATAGAATTTAATGCACCCCGCATGGTCCTTCATAGAATATAATGCACTCCCCATGGTCCTTTATAGAATATAATGCACCCCGCATGGTCCTCCATAGAATATATGCACTCTCCATTGTCTTCCTTACAATATAATGCACTCCCATTGGTCCTTCATAGAATATAATGCACTCCCCATGGTCCTTCATAGAATATAATGCACTGCCCATGGTGCTTCATAGAATATAATGCACTCCCCATGGTCCTTCATAGAATATAATGCACTCATATAATGCACTCCCCATGGTCCTTCATAGAATATAATGCACTCCCCATGGTCCTTTATAGAATTTAATGCACCCCGCATGGTCCTTCATAGAATATAATGCACTCCCCATGGTCCTTTATAGAATATAATGCACCCCGCATGGTCCTCCATAGAATATATGCACTCTCCATTGTCTTCCTTACAATATAATGCACTCCCATTGGTCCTTCATAGAATATAATGCACTCCCCATGGTCCTTCATAGAATATAATGCACTGCCCATGGTGCTTCATAGAATATAATGCACTCCCCATGGTCCTTCATAGAATATAATGCACTCATATAATGCACTCCCCATGGTCCTTCATAGAATATAATGCACTCCCCATGGTCCTTCATGGAATATAATGCACTCTCCATGGTCCTTCATAGAATATAATTCACCCCGCATGGTCCATCGTAGAATATAATGCACTCCCCATGGTCCTTCATAGAATATAATGCACTCCCCATGGTCCTTCATAGAATATAATGCACCCCGCATGGTCCTTCATAGAATATAATTCACCCCGCATGGTCCATCGTAGAATATAATGCACTCCCCATGGTCCTTCATAGAATATAATGCACTCCCCATGGTCCTTCATAGAATATAATGCACCCCGCATGGTCCTTCATAGAATATAATGCACTCCACATGGTCCATCATAGAATATAATGCACTCCCCATGGTCCTTCATAGAATATAATGCACTCCCCATGGTCCTTCATAGAATATAATGCACTCCCCATGGTCCTTCATAGAATATAATGCACTCCCCATGGTCCTTCATAGAATATAATGCACTCTGCATTGTCCTTCATAGAATATAATGCAATCCCCATGGTCATTCATAGAATATAATGCACCCCGCATGGTCCTTCATAGAATATAATGCACTTCACATGGTCCTTCATAGAATATAATGCACTCCCCATGGTCATTCATAGAATATAATGCACCCCGCATGGTCCTTCATAGAATATAATGCACTCCACATGGTACTTCATAGAATATAATGCATTCCCCATGGTCCTTCATAGAATATAATGCACTCCCCATGGTCCTTCATAGAATATAATGCATTCCCCATGGTCCTTCATAGAATATAATGCACTCCCCATGGTCCTTCATAGAATATAATGCACTCCCAATGGTCCTTCATAGAATATAATGCACACCGCATGGTCCTTCATAGAATATAATGCACCCCGCATGGTCCTTCATAGAATATAGTGCACTCCCAATGGTCCTTCATAGAATATAATGCACTCCCCATGGTCCTTCATAGAATATAATGCATTCCCCATGGTCCTTCATAGAATATAATGCACTCCCCATGGTCCTTCATAGAATATAATGCACTCTCAATGGTCCTTCATAGAATATAATGCACTCCCCATTGTCCTTCATAGAATATAATGCACTCCGCATTGTCCTTCATAGAATATAATGCACTATCCATGGTCCTTCATAGAATATAATGCACACCGCATGGTCCTTCATAGAATATAATGCGCCCAGCATGGTCCTTCCTAGAATATTATGCACTCCCCGTGGTCCTTCATAGAATATAATGCACCCTGCATTGTCCTTGATACTCTAATATGGCCACCAGTCACTGATTTAAAAAAAATACAATACTCACCTCTCCTCATTCCACCCGATGCTCCTCTCTGCTGAACATGTGGTGTGAAGTGCTGCACATCTCAGTACAGCGGGCGCTCTGTAATGATTCCATCATGCTCGCTGCTCTGACATGTCAGACGCCGAGGAAGAATGATGGGGTGGAAGCATCTGCTGATGCGCCCTCCTCCATCATCATTGCTCACCCTGACAGACGGATGGGGGCCCAGTGCGAGCGCTGACACTGAGCCCCATAGCAGTCGCGTGGCCTGCCGCCATTGCCGATAAGCCACTGTTCAGAACCAAAGATGAAACAAAAGGACTTTTCAGCACTTACATCCATACAATCAATCATTTTTGAAAACAAGAGGATCCATCATCAGGATTAAACCATACACTATGCTCTTAGTCATAGGACTAATGCTAAGGGCCTAGTGTACCCCAGAAACACTTAAGGTTTCTTCCTCATGATGGATCCTCCTGTTTTTAAGTGAATGTCTAATAAAAAGATTGATTTTATGGATGGAAGTGTCAAAGACTCATTTTTCCCTTCTTGGGTTCTACAATAGCTGAGCTTCACCAGCAGGAATTGTCGCCCGTCATCAATATTCCGGTAAATCCTGAGTGATAGTGGCGTGGTGAGCTTCTGTATTTCATTGTTCACAATATTCACTTTGTGGTATATAGTTAGAAAATCACCAGTACATTAAATTAGTTATGTCTGGAATAATCTATTGTAAACGTAAAAAAAGGAAATAATATGTTTTTCTGCCAACAACCTTCTAGGTCTCTAGGTATCCCTATATAGAATATGCCTCTATTGGCAGCTGCTGGCAGACTGAATTTTAGAATTTCAACAGAATCTATCTTCAGGTTTTTAATACCCCATCTAAAAGCAACAATTCCAGCGATGTGTCCCTTACTGGGCTGCCTGCTGCAGTTTTGATAAAATCACTGTTTTATCTGCTGCAGATCTCCCATTTCTCTGAATGCTGTGTATTATCCCTCACACACAACTGGTTGGCAGCTATGTACACTGTGCATGGGAAAAGACTGCCAATCAGGGGTGGGTGCAGAGTTACACAGAGGTCATGAATATGGAGGGCTACATGGCAGCAGGTTTACTAGTACTCTAGTGATAATCTACTGCTGATAAAACAGCAAGCAGTCCAGTAAGTGACACATCCCTGGATTTAGGGTCTCTATTTCATGCTGCTCTCAAATTAGGAGTCAAAAACCTGGTGACAGATTCCCTTGAAATCAGATGTATGCATTGTAATATAGTGTATAATGAGTGAGATATGACACGAGCCCTCATGTATGAAAACTGTTTTCTGTTACAGACCTGAAAAAATAGAGACACAGAGATGGCCTCACCAGCGCCCAGCCATTAAGTATGTATATTATATCAGAGAATATAGTATTATATGTAAATGAGGATGAAAGTGCACAGAGGGAGGGATGATTTTGGTTTGGTGCACATATTCTGCACTTTTAGATCTAAGACAATTGCTGCAGTTTTGATAAAATCACTGTTTTATCTGCTGCAGATCTCCCATTTCTCTGAATGCTGTGTATTACTCCACACACCACTGATTGGCAGCTTTCTGTGTACACTGTGCATGGGAAAAGACTGCCAATGAGGGGTGGGTACAGAGTTATACAGAGCTCATGAATATGGAGGACTACATGGCAGCAGGTTTACTAGTTCTTTAGTGATAATCTACTGCTGATAAAACAGCAAGCAGCCCAGTAAGTGACACATCCCTGGATTTAGGGTCTGTATATCAGATTAGGTGTCAAAAACCTGTTGACAGATTCCATTTAAATCAGATGTAAGTATTGTAATATAGTGTATAATGAGTGAGATATGACACGAGCCCTCATGTATGAAAACTGTTTTCTGTTATAGACCTGTTAAAACAGAGACAGGGGAAAGATTTCACCAGCTTACAGCCATCACGTATGTATATTATGTCTCTGAATATAGTATTACATGTAAATGAGAATGCAAGTACGCGGAGGGAGGGACAATTTCAGTCTAGTGCATGTATTCTGCACTTTTAGATGCAAAATAATTTTTTGTATACTATCTGTAGTGATCTGTATACAGAGCTTATCTGACAGTTTTCCCAGTGAATAGCATTGAGCAGCCTGCAGTGCATTAGAATGTATGGAGGTTTCAGAAGACAAAATGACAAACAACTGCAATATTGCTATTTTGTTTGCTATCAATGTTTACAATAAACTGAACCAGGGGCGTACCTAGAAATGATGGGGCCCCATAGCAGAAGTTCTAATTGGGTCACCCCTTCCCCATCCAAAAAAAAATAATTGTTGGGGTCACTGAAGACCATATCACACAACTTTGCAGCCCTTACATAGTAATATTCCTCCTGTTGAAGTCCTAGATTTCTCTTTCATTGCCCCCATATAGTATTATGCCAACAAAAGTGCCCACCAAATACAGTATGGTACCCCCATGGTGAATTCCTCCAGATCATCCTCCACATGCACAGTATAATGACCCTATTGTACCCCACCCCAACTCCTTAGACAAAGTATGGTGACCTCAACATAGTTTGATCCCCCAACACAGACCTTCATGCAGTATAATGGGCCTGCATACAGTATAATGGCGCTACAACTCTTCAAACAGTATAATGGCCCCACACAGGCCACCACACAGTATAATTGCCCCCAGACAGCCCCCCACACTGTATGATGGACCCTACACAAACCTTCACAATGTATAATTGCTTGTATACAGTATAATGGCCCCCACATAGCCCTCCAAATATTATAATGGCCCCACATTACCTTATATATAGTACAATTGACCCCATATAGTCCTCCATATAGTATAATGCACTCCCCATAGTCCTCCAATGAATATCAAGCACTCCCCATGGTCCTCCATACAATATAATGCACTCCCCATTGTCTTCCTTACAATATAATGCACTCCCAATGGTCCTTCATAGAATATAACGCACTAACTATGGTGCTTCATAGAATATAATGCACTCCCCATGGTCCTTTATAGAATATAATGCATTCCACATTGTCCTTCATAGAATATAATGCACTCCCCATGGTCCTTTATAGAATTTAATGCACCCCGCATGGTCCTTCATAGAATATAATGCACTCCCCATGGTCCTTTATAGAATATAATGCACCCCGCATGGTCCTCCATAGAATATATGCACTCCCCATTGTCTTCCTTACAATATAATGCACTCCCATTGGTCCTTCATAGAATATAATGCACTCCCCATGGTCCTTCATAGAATATAATGCACTGCCCATGGTGCTTCATAGAATATAATGCACTCCCCATGGTCCTTCATAGAATATAATGCACTCATATAATGCACTCCCCATGGTCCTTCATAGAATATAATGCACTCCGCATTGTCCTTCATAGAATGTAATCCACTCCCCATGGTCCTTCATGGAATATAATGCACTCTCCATGGTCCTTCATAGAATATAATTCACCCTGCATGGTCCATCGTAGAATATAATGCACTCCCCATGGTCCTTCATAGAATATAATGCACTCCCCATGGTCCTTCATAGAATATAATGCACCCCGCATGGTCCTTCATAGAATGTAATGCACTCCCCATGGTCCATCATAGAATATAATGCACTCCCCTTGGTCCTTCATAGAGTATAATGCACTCCGCATGGTCCTTCATAGAATATAATGCACTCCCCATTGTCCTTCATAGAATATAATGCACTCCCCATGGTCCTTCATAGAATATAATGCACCCTGCATTGTCCTTGATACTCTAATATGGCCACCAGTCATTGATTTAAAAAAAATACAATACTCACCTCTCCTCATTCCACCCGATGCTCCTCTCTGCTGAACATGTGGTGTGAAGTGCCGCACATCTCAGTACAGCGGGCGCTCTGTAATGATGCCATCATGCTCGCTGCTCTGACACGTCAGACGCCGAGGAAGAATGATGGGGTGGAAGCGTCTGCTGATGCGCCCTCCTCCATCATCATTGCTCACCCTGACAGACGGATGGGGGCCCAGTGCGAGCGCTGACACCGAGCCCCATAGCAGTCGCGTGGCCTGCCGCCATTGCCGATAAGCCACTGTTCAGAACCAAAGATGAAACAAAAGGAGTTTTCAGCACTTACATCCATACAATCAATCTTTTTTGGAAACAGGAGGATCCATCTTCAGGATTAAACCATACACTATGCTCTTAGTCATAGGAATAATCTCTTGTAAATGTAAAAAAGGGAAATAATATATTTTTCTGCCAACAACCTTCTAGGTCTCTAGGTATCCCTATATAGAATATGCCTCTATTGGCAGCTGCTGGCAGACAGAATTTTAGAATTTCAACAGAATCTATCTTCAGGTTTTTAATACCCCATCTAAAAGCAACAATTCCAGCGATGTGTCCCTTACTGGGCTGCCTGCTGCAGTTTTGATAAAATCACTGTTTTATCTGCTGCAGATCTCCCATTTCTCTGAATGCTGTGTATTACCCCCCACACACAACTGGTTGGCAGCTATGTACACTGTGCATGGGCAAAAGACTGCCAATCAGGGGTGGGTGCAGAGTTACACAGAGCTCATGAATATGGAGGACTACATGGCAGCAGGTTTACTAGTTCTCTAGACATAATCGCCTGCTGATTTTATATAAACTACAGCAAACAGCCCAATGAGTGACACACCGCTAGAAGCAAACATTTCATCTCTACATTAAACTGCTCTCAGGTTAGGTGTCAAAAACCTGGTGACAATTTCTCTTTTAAGGGAATCTGTCACGATGTTATTGCAATGTAATCTGAAAACAGCATGATGTATTGACAGAGATCCTGATTCCAGCAATGTGTCACATACTGGGCTGCTTTCTGCAGCTTTAATCAAAATTACTACTTCCTATGCTACAGATCTAGCAGTTCTCTGAATGCTGAGCTCTGTATAATCACCCACCCCACTGATTGACAGCTTTCTGGGTAAATTGTACATTGACAAAAAACTGCCAATCAGTGAGGGTTATACAGAGATTATGAATATAGAGGACTACATGGCAAAAGGTTTACTAGTCCTCAAGCCTCCTGCTGATAGAACAGCATGCAGCCCAGTAAGTGACATATCACTGGATGTAGGATCTCTATATCAGATTAGGTGTGAAAAACCTGATGGCAGATTCCCTTTAAATCAGATGTACAGTACAGACGAAAAGTTTGGACACACCTTCTCATTTAAAGATTTTTCTGTATTTTCATAACTATGAAAATTGTACATTCACACTGAAGGCATCAAAACTATGAATTAACACATGTGGAATTATATACTTAACAAAAAAGTCTAAAACAACTGAAAATATGTCTTATATTCTAGGTTCTTCAAAGTAGCCACCTTTTGCTTTGATGACTGCTTTGCACACTCTTGGCATTCTCTTGATGAGCTTCAAGAGGTAGTCACTGGAAATGGTTTTCACTTCAGAGGTGTGCCCTGTCAGGTTTAATAAGTGGGATTTCTTGCCTTATAAATGGGGTTGGGACCATCAGTTGTGTTGTGCAGAAGTCAGATGGATACACAGGTGATAGTGCTACTGAATAGACTGTTAGAATTTGTATTATGGCAAGAAAAAAGCAGCTAAGTAAAGAAAAACGAGTGGCCATCAATACTTTAAGAAATGAAGGTCAGTCAGTCTGAAAAATTGGGCAAACTTTGAAAGTGTCCCCAAGTGCAGTTGCAAAAACCATCAAGCGCTACAAAGAAACTGGCTCACATGAGGACTGCCCCAGGAAAGGAAGACCAAGAGTCACCTCTGCTTCTGAGGATAAGTTTATCCAAGTCACCAGCCTCAGAAATCGCAGGTTAACAGCAGCTCAGATTAGAGACCAGGTCAATGCCACACAGAGTTCTAGCAGCAGACACATCTCTACAACTGTTAAGAGGAGACTTTGTGCAGCAGGCCTTCATGGTAAAATAGCTGCTAGGAAACCACTGTTAAGGACAGGGAACAAGCAGAAGAGACTTGTTTGGGCTAAAGAACTCAAGGAATGGACATTAGACCAGTGGAAATCTGTGCTTTGGTCTGATGAGTGCAAATTTGAGATCTTTGGTTCCAACCTCCGTGTCTTTGTGCGACGCAGAAAAGGTGAACGGATGGACTCTACATGCCTGGTTCCCACCATGAAGCATGGAGGAGGAGGTGTGATGGTGTGGGGGTGCTTTGCTGGTGACACTGTTGAGGATTTATTCAAAATTGAAGGCATACTGAACCAGCATGGCTACATCAAACATCTTGCAGCGGCATGCTATTCCATCTGATTTGCGTTTAGTTGGACCATCATTTGTTTTTCAACAGGACAATGACCCCCAAACACACCTCCAGGCTGTGTAACGGCTATTTGACCAAGAAGGAGAGTGATGGGGTGCTACGCCAGATGACCTGGCCTCCACAGTCACCAGACTTGAACCCAATCGAGATGGTTTGGGGTGAGCTGGACTGCAGAGTGAAGGCAAAAGGGCCAACAAGTTCTAAGCATCTCTGGGAACTCCTTCAAGGTTGTTGGAAGACCATTTCCGGTGACTACCTCTTGAAGCTCATCAAGAGAATGCCAAGAGTGTGCAAAGCAGTCATCAAAGCAAAAGGTGGCTACTTTGAAGAACCTAGAATATAAGACATATTTTCAGTTGTTTCACACTTTTTTGTTAAGTATATAATTCCACATGTGTTAATTCATAGTTTTGATGTCTTCAGTGTGAATGTACAATTTTCATAGTCATGAAAACACAGAAAAATCTTTAAATGAGAAGGTGTGTCCAAACTTTTGGTCTGTACTGTAAGTATTGTAATATAGTGTATAATGAGTGAGATATGACACGAGGCCTCATGCATGAAAACTGTTTTCTGTTACAGACCTGAAAAAATAGAGACACAGAGATGGCGACACCAGCGCCCAGCCATTAAGTATGTATATTATATCAGAGAATATAGTATTATATGTAAATGAGGATGCAAGTGCGCGGAGGGCGGGACGATTTCGGTCTGGTGCACATATTCTGCACTTTTAGGTCTAAGATAATTTTTTGTTAAAAGAATTTTCCCAATTCAGAAAGTGATGATGACTTACGATTAGTGTTGAGCGAGTATGTTCTGTTAACCCTTTCGCCGAGTATGCTCGGGCCGAGCTCCGAGTATTTATAGCTGCTCGGTGATATGCTTGAATCACTCCCGTGCATGATTTGCGACTGTTTGACAGCTTTATTACATGGGAGGAATGTCTATTTCTTACACATTCCTCACATGTAATAAAGCTGCCAAACAGTTCCAAATCATGCACACGGGAGCGATTTAACCTTATCACCGAGCAGCTATAAATCCTCGGAGCTCGGCCCGAGCGTACTCGGCGAAAGGGTTAACAGAACATACTCGCTCAACACTACTTACGATCTGTAGGATATGACAATATTATCAGGTTGGTGACAGTTTAAAAAAAAAGCTGACCCTACAGCATACGACTGACCCCACCCCAAAAAATAAGGTGATGAAAAACACCACATGGAATGAAATGAGCTTTATTCCCCTGGCAGCTTCTGGCTTACACTCATAGGGGTCGGCCAGTGTGGCTTCAGTCACCGCTCCATAAATAGTGAACAGCAGCTGTAGCACGTGCCGGCACTGACTGACAGCCGGCTCTGCACTGGTGCATTGATGAACGAGCTGTCAATCAGTGCTGGGGCACAGTTACAGCATTGTGATTGGTGACTGTAATTGACTGACAGCTGGCTCTGCACTGGTGCATTGATGAGCGAGCTGTCAATCAGTGCTGGGGCACAGTTACAGCATTGTGATTGGTGACTGTAATTGACTGACAGCCGGCTCTGCACTGGTGCATTGATGAGCGAGCTGTCAATCAGTGCTGGGGCGCAGTTACAGCGCTGTGATTGGTGACTGTAATTGTTTGACAGCCTGCTCTGCACTGGTGCACTGATGAACGAGCTGTCAATCAGTGCTGGGGCACAGTTACAGCATTGTGATTGGTGACTGTAATTGACTGACAGCCGGCTCTGCACTGGTGCACTGATGAGCGAGCTGTCAATCAGTGCTGGGGCACAGTTACAGCGTTGTGATTGGTGACTGTAGTTGACTGACAGCCGGCTCTGCACTGGTGCACTGATGAGCGAGCTGTCAATCAGTGCTGGGGCACAGATACAGTATTGTGATTGGTGACCGTAATTGACTGACAGCCGGCTCTGCACTGGTGCATTGATGAGCGAGCTATCAATCAGTGCTGGGGCACAGTTACAGCGTTGTGATTGGTGACTGTAATTGACTGACAGCCGGCTCTGCACTGGTGCACTGATGAGCGAGTTATCAATCAGTGCTGGGGCACAGTTACAGCGCTGTGATTGGTGACTGTAATTGTTTGACAGCCGGCTCTGCACTGGTGCACTGATGAGCAAGCTGTCAATCAGTGCTGGGGCACAGTTACAGCATTGTGATTGGTGACTGTAATTGACTGACAGCCGGCTCTGCACTGGTGCACTGATGAGCGAGCTGTCAATCAGTGCTGGGGCACAGTTACAGCGCTGTGATTGGTGACTGTAATTGTTTGACAGCCTGCTCTGCACTGGTGCACTGATGAGCGAGCTGTCAATCAGTGCTGGGGCACAGATACAGTATTGTGATTGGTGACCGTAATTGACTGACAGCCGGCTCTGCACTGGTGCACTGATGAACGAGCTGTCAATCAGTGCTGGGGCGCAGATACAGTATTGTGATTGGTGACCGTAATTGACTGACAGCCGGCTCTGCACTGGTGCACTGATGAGCGAGCTGTCAATCAGTGCTGGGGCACAGTTACAGCATTGTGATTGGTGACTGTAATTGACTGACAGCCGGCTCTGCACTGGTGCACTGATGAGCGAGCTGTCAATCAGTGCTGGGGCACAGATACAGTATTGTGATTGGTGACCGTAATTGACTGACAGCCTGCTCTGCACTGGTGCACTGATGAGCGAGCTGTCAATCAGTGCTGGGGCACAGTTACAGCATTGTGATTGGTGACTGTAATTGACTGACAGCAGGCTCTGCACTGGTGCACTGATGAGCAAGCTGTCAATCAGTGCTGTGGCACAGTTACAGCATTGGGATTGGTGACTGTAATTGACTGACAGCAGGCTCTGCACTGGTGCATTGATGAGCGAGCTGTCAATCAGTGCTGGGGCTCAGTTACAGCATTGTGATTGGTGACTGTTATTGACTGACAGCAGGCTCTGCACTGGTGCATTGATGAGCAAGCTGTCAATCAGTGCTGGGGCACAGTTACAGCATTGTGATTGGTGACTGTAATTGACTGACAGCCGGCTCTGCACTTTGTAACATTAATGAGAAACATGACACCGGTGAGGGAAAATACCTAATTGAGCACAATTTGGCCATTTTCACTTAGGGGTGTACTCCCTTTTGTTGCAAGCGGTTTAGACATTAATGCCTGTGTGTTGAGTTTCTTAGAGAGCACACCAAATTTACACAGTTATAGAAGATGTTCACTGACTACTTTTGCGACTTTAATGCGCTTTAACATTATTATTTGTTATATTACCAACCAGCCTTGATACCACCAACCAGCCTTGATACCACCCAACCAGCCTTGATACCACCAACCAGCCAGCCTTGATACCACCAACCAGCCAGCCTTGATACCACCAACCAGCCAGCCTTGATACCACCAACCAGCCAGCCTTGATACCACCAACCAACCAGTCTTGATACCACCAACCAACCAGCCTTGATACCACCAACCAACCAGCCTTGATACCACCAACCAACCAGCCTTGATACCACCTACCAGCCTTGATACCACCAACCAGCCTTGATACCACCAAACAACCAGCCTTGATACCACCAACCAACCAGCCTTGATACCACCAACCAACCAGCCTTGATACCACCAACCAGCCTTGATACCACACAACCAGCCTTGATACCACCCAACCAGCCTTGATACCACCAACCAGCCAGCCTTGATACCACCAACCAGCCAGCCTTGATACCACCAACCAACCAGTCTTGATACCACCAACCAACCAGCCTTGATACCACCAACCAGCCTTGATACCACCAACCAACCAGCCTTGATACCACCAACCAGCCTTGATACCACCAACCAACCAGCCTTGATACCACCAACCAGCCTTGATACCACCAACCAGCCTAGATACCACAAACCAGCCTAGATACCACAAACCAGCCTTGATACCACCAACCAACCAGCCTTGATACCACCAACCAACCAGCCTTGATACCACCAACCAGCCTTGATACCAACCAACCAGCCTTGATACCAACCAGCCTTGATACCACCACCAACCAGCCTTGATACCACCAACCAACCAGCCTTGATACCACCAACCAGCCCTGATACCAACCAACCAGCCTTGATACCACCAACCAACCAGCCTTGATACCACCAACCAGCCTTGATACCAACCAACCAGCCTTGATACCAACCAACCAGCCTTGATACCACCAACCAGCCTTGATACCAACCAACCAGCCTTGATACCACCAACCAGCCTTGATATCACCAACCAACCAGCCTTGATACCACCAACCAGCCTTGATACCAACCAACCAGCCTTGATACCAACCAACCAGCCTTGATACCACCAACCAGCCTTGATACCAACCAACCAGCCTTGATACCACCAATCAGCCTTGATACCACCAACCAACCAGCCTTGATACCACCAACCAGCCTTGATACCACCAACCAACCAGCCTTGATACCACCAACCAGCCTTGATACCACCAACCAGCCTAGATACCACAAACCAGCCTAGATACCACAAACCAGCCTTGATACCACCAACCAACCAGCCTTGATACCACCAACCAACCAGCCTTGATACCACCAACCAGCCTTGATACCAACCAACCAGCCTTGATACCAACCAGCCTTGATACCACCACCAACCAGCCTTGATACCACCAACCAACCAGCCTTGATACCACCAACCAGCCTTGATACCAACCAACCAGCCTTGATACCAACCAACCAGCCTTGATACCACCAACCAGCCTTGATACCACCACCAACCAGCCTTGATACCACCAACCAACCAGCCTTGATACCACCAACCAACCAGCCTTGATACCACCAACCAAACAGCCTTGATACCACCAACCAGCCTTGGTACCAACCAACCAGCCTTGATACCAACCAACCAGCCTTGATACCACCAACCAGCCTTGATACCACCAACCAGCCTTGATACCACCACCAACCAGCCTTGATACCACCAACCAACCAGCCTTGATACCACCAACCAACCAGCCTTGATACCACCAACCAACCAGCCTTGATACCACCAACCAACCAGCCTTTTTTATTTTTTTAATGCCAATTTTGGATGGCAGCACAATAAACTTTGTTTTTGATTTCTACCTTTCATTACTCCTGAATTTCTTTGTATTTGCTGCACCCTGTTTACATGCTGCTCTCCAGACTAGGTTGAGCTCCCTGTGCTTTTTTTTGTAGACTCAGAACCAGAGCTAGCACTGCCTGGCTTAATTGTCCAGCACTTGCTTCTGCCCGTCCAATACTCACTCATTGGCTGTTAGTAATCCGCCCCAGCACTGACCTCATTCATTCCAGCATTGGAACTGACTGAGCAGTGATCCTGTGCTTTTATCTGTGGCAGTGCAGCACCGATCACTTCATCTCACACCCCATCCACAATGATGTTAGAATCATCACATGTCCTCTACATTACCCAGGGGCGTAATGATTGCGCTCTCATAAAGTGCAACTGGGCCCATATGACTACTTCAGTCGGATGTGCACTTCAGGACGCACAATCAGCTGAAGTGTGTTGCGGTGCAGAGAATCGTTGAGTCCCTGCACTGCGATACAAGCTGCCGGCCAATCAGAGGGCAGCAGCTGACGTTGATGTGCCAGACATTGGCGTCGCATGGCAGTGACATTAGCCCACACACATGGTCTAGCCTATGCTGGGGCTACACAAAGTTTGGTCACAACATAGGTCAAGCTGCCAAACTTCGTTCTATGCCGCTGCTGCATGGTAGCGTGATGCAGGTGAGTAGGGTCACATTGCGACTCCTGCGGTGACAAGCTCCAATTTTTTTTAATCTGCTTGTTGCAGTACGTAATGTGACCCTATTCACTTCATTTCTGCTGCTATGTAATGTAGCAGTAGTTTACAATGATTTTAAGCCGCACAACCTGCGCCATGGCCAAAATCACTGGATAACCAGCATCAATATATAATAGTGTAATGTAAAGGGGAACAAAAAGATTCACAGGACTCCATGGGAATCGAATCAGAGGCAAATAAAGTTATTCAGTCGATCAAGAACTAGTGGGCCCTTGTATTAAATGCCACATACATCCAAGATGCTTCAGTCTGAATACCAGCCGAAGAAGTTTTACAATAGATCCTGCCAATTGGCTCGAGTCTGTATATTTTACACTAATATATATGAAGACAAATCTATGCAGTTTTTGTTTTACATATAAAAAATGTAACCATATAGCTAGAGATTCATATAGGAAAAAAAAGAGAAAAAAGCAGCACAAACAAACAAAATGTGAATGGGTGGGTGCCCGTCCTCCAGGTAAATACCAAACCTTCTTACATATGGAAAAAATAGTAGAGACAGCTCTCCAAAAATAGATGATTTATTAGCTCAGCAAGAGCTGTGGCAATGTTTCGGCTAGATATAGCCTTTTTCAAGCAAAGTGCAGAATATACAGGTGAGGTATATATTAGATCAACCATTTCTAGGACAATTATATTATAAAGTGCAAAAAGTGCAACGTGCAAAGTGCATAAAAACATACAATACATATACATAGATAGATCATAATGTATATAAATTTCTGTGATTCATAACAATACATACACATCATGTGGTCATAATATGGCTCAATTCATAATAAATTACATAATAGATACAGGTGTCCAGGATCAAAGAAATCAAGATTGACCCACCGCATCAGCATGTGAACAACGCCAAAAGACGGCGTCCCCAGTGACAAACTGCGCATGTCAGAGTTGCTGTTGAAAAGAGGAAGTAACATAGTAACATAGTTTTTAAGGTTGAAGGAAGACTAAGTCCATCTAGTTCAACCCATAGCCTAAGTTGTTGATCCAGAGGAAGGCAAAAAAAAAACATGTGGCAAACACTAAGCTCCACATTGGGGAAAAAAATTCCTTCCCGACTCCATACGACAATCAGACTAGTTCCCTGGATCAACGCCCTATCAAGGAATCTAGTATTTATAACCAGTAATATTATTGTTATGATCTGCTACAGGGACTAAGGAAAGACAGGAGAACTGTCCCTACAATAGAACTAAACTAGATCCCTACGATGTAACGGGGAACCTGATCCTGCGATCAGACCCGCTAAAGTCCTCGGCTAGTCTGAACGAAGACCTATAGATGTGAGGGAGGGATCCCTACAAGAACTAGGGACTGGGATAAGTTGGACACCTCCTAGCAGAAATAGTAGCAGTCAAAGACAAACACACAACAAAAAGCATAGAGGTCAGAAGACCTAGCAAAACTAACAGAGAACGGCAACAGAGCACCAAGCTAGCTCAAGAGTAGTAAATACAATGAAGTCCAGCAAGACCAGGAGGGCGGAGCCGGATTAAATAGGCAAAAATGGTCATGTGACCAGCAAACTAAAAAAAACCTAACAGGAGAGTTCTAACAGTACCACCTCTTCTAAGAGGATCCTTCGGATCCCCTAGGCCCAGGCTTACCAGGAAACCTCCTGTGAAACGCTCTGACAAGTCTGGAAGCAGAAACATCATCCGCCCTCACCCATGAGTTATCCTCAGGTCCGAAACCCTTCCAAGCGACGAGATACTGCAAACTCCCTCTATACCGTCTAGAATTTAGGATGCGGGAAATTTCATATTCCCCGTCCTCCACCACCGGAGGAACAGTGGCAGAGGCGTCACCATCAGACACATCAGCTTTTTTCAACAGAGAAACATGAAACACCGGGTTAATCTTCCAGGACGTAGGAACCTCCAACCTAACAGCAGATTGGTTAACTATCTGAAGCACCTTAAAGGGCCCTACGAACTTGGGACCCAATTTTTTAGAAGGAATCCTCAATCGCAGATTCTTAGAGGACAACCAAACCATGTCACCAACAGCAAACAAAACCTCTTGCCGTTTCCTATCAAAGTACCTCTTAGATTTTTTGTTAGCCTCCTGAAGATTACCACGCACATCCGTCCAAACTCTCTCCAAATCACCGGAAAAACTCTCCTCCTCAGGCACAGCCGAAACCAATTTGGAGAATGACCCAAAAGACGGATGTCTCCCAGAACAACAAAAAAAAGGCGAACACCCAGCAGAAGAGGATGTATGGTTGTTAAGAGCAAATTCAGCAAGTGGCAGAAACTCAGACCACCCCTCTTGATTGTCTGCCACAAAACAACGCAAGAACTGCTCAACATCCTGGTTCTTCCTTTCTGTCTGGCCATTAGACTCAGGATGATATCCAGATGAAAACGACAAATGAACTCCCAACCTGTCACAAAAGGCACGCCAAAAACGAGCCACGAACTGAGGTCCCCTATCAGAAACAATGTCAGTAGGAACACCATGTAGTCTGACAATTTCCTTGACAAAGGCCTTAGCGAGTGTCTTAGCGCAAGGCAGTTTGATGAAGGGAACCAAGTGACACATCTTGCTAAAACGGTCCACGACCACCCAGATGACCGTGAAACCTTCAGAGGGGGGAAGGTCAGTAATAAAGTCCATAGCCAGATGTGTCCAAGGTGCACTAGGAACCTCCAGAGGGCAAAGCAACCCCGCAGCAGGAGCATGCGAAGACTTGGATCTAGCACACACAGTACATTGGCGCACCCACTTAATGACTTCCTTCTGCCATCCAGGCCACCAAAAACTGCGACCCACAAGTCTCTTGGTCTCAGAAACTCCCGGATGACCTGCCAACCGAGACTCATGACACTCAACAAACAAATCTCTCCTAAAGGTCCTAGGCACAAACAACCTCCCATGGGGAGTGTTAGATGGGGCATTCTCCTGAGCTTTAAGAATCTCATCCTCCAAAACGGAGTCCAAAGCAGCAATCACAACACCTTCTTGTAAAATGCTCTCCTCTTCCTCCTCAACACCGACCATGGGAGAAAAGCTGCGAGACAAAGCATCCGCTTTAACATTCTTGGTACCCGGGATGTAAGTAACGGAAAAATTAAACCGCGAGAAAAAAAGTGCCCACCTAGCCTGACGGGCATTCAAGCGCTTGGCAGCATCAAGATAGATCAGATTTTTATGATCAGTGAAAACCTGAATGGGAAATTCAGCACCTTCCAAGAGGTGACGCCAGTGTTCAAATGCGAGTTTAATCGCCAGCAATTCCCGATTACCAATATCGTAATTAAGTTCAGTCTCAGAAAATTTTTTTGAAAAAAAGGCACAGGGATGTACTCCATCCTTGTTTTCCTGAGACAACACCGCACCGACCCCCACCGAAGAAGCATCAACCTCAACCAAAAACGGCTTAGTCACATCAGGCTGCATAAGGATGGGAGCAGAGGTGAACCTCTCCTTTAGAAACACAAAAGCTTCAATGGCCTCAGAAGTCCACTGAACCGCATTAGCACCTTTCCTGGTGAGATCGGTCAGCGGTTTGACAATAATAGAAAATTTTTTTATGAATTTTCTGTAATAATTGGCGAAACCCAAAAACCTCTGTATCGATTTCAAACCAATAGGCCTAGGCCATTCCTGCACAGCTTGAACTTTAACCGGGTCCATCTCAAAACCTTCACTGGAGATAATGTAGCCCAAAAAACTAATTCTCTGTACAGCGAACTCACATTTCTCCAGCTTAGCAAAAAGCGAATTGTCCATTAATAACTGTAATACCTCACGTACGCTCCGCCAATGAGACTCCAGATCAGGCGAATAAATCAGAATGTCATCCAAATACACAACCACATTTTTGCCGATTAAAGGTCTAAGGATGTCATTAATAAGATTCTGAAAAAATGCTGGAGCATTGGTAAGACCAAAAGGCATAACCAGATTCTCAAAATGACCCACAGGAGTGTTAAAAGCAGTCTTCCATTCATCACCCTCCTTCATGCGCAACAAATTGTATGCCCCCCGGAGATCAATTTTAGAGAACCACTTGGCCCCCACTAACTGGTTAAATAAATCAGGAATCAATGGCAGTGGGTAAGGATTGCGTACAGTAATTTTATTAATCTCACGAAAGTCCAGACAAGGACGTAAACCGCCATCTTTTTTTTTTACAAAAAAAAATCCAACAGCCACAGGAGACTTGGAAGGCCTAATGTGACCGGCGGTCAAGCTTGTCTGTATGTATTCCTCCAAAGCCTTTCTCTCAGGAATAGTAAGATTAAATAAACGACTTTTAGGAAGAGTCGCTCCAGGGACAAATTCAATGGTACAATCATAGTCTCTATGGGGAGGCAAAATTTGTGACTCCTCCTCAGAAAAAACTCTCCAAAAATCCTGAATAGGTACAGGTAATTCCCCTTTTTCCACCGCAGCAATACGTCCGTTACAACACTTGTCATAACACTTAGGGCTCCAGGACTTAATTTCATTGGTAGACCAATCCAGTACAGGATTGTGCAATTTTAACCAGGGTAACCCCAATAATACTGGAGAAGGCAAATTATCCAATACCACCAAATCCAAATTTTCTTGGTGAATACCATTAATAGTGAGGGGAAATTCACAGACCTTATGAGTAACACTCTTCAAGGGAGAGCCATCAACAGAAACCACAGCAATAGGGGATGACAAAGTTTTAGGTTCTAATCTAAGTTTTTCCAAGAATCCCCCATCAATCACATTCAGAGTAGAACCATAATCCACAAATACCCGAAATTCAATTAATTCATCCTGAGCAGCAGTAGTGGCAGATAGGAATACTCGCTTAGAATTTAAACAGGCAATACGGGCATAACTGACCATTTTTTTTTCTTTCTTCAAACGAAGCACACAGTTCTTAATAAAATGACCAGAATTTCCGCAATAGAAGCACAAGCCTTCAGAAAGCCTGCGATCTTTTTCCAGAGAGTGGGGTGGCATCGCCCCAATCTCCATCGGCTCTCCATTGTCAGCACAGAGCCTCTCAAGACTCGGAGCTGACATAGCAGAGGATTTGCTCTCATTAACCCTTGCACGCAGTCTCCTGTCCACCCGTATAGCTAATTGCATAGCCTCCTGCGAGTTTCCAGGTGTGGGATAAGCAATCAGTAAATCCTTAACCCTTTCACCTAGCCCTGCAAGAAACAAGCTTTTCAAAGCTGAATCGTTCCACCCCACCTGGGCAGACCACCGACGGAAGTGAGAACAATATTTTTCCACATTACCTGATCCCTGCCTCAGACGTCTCAATTCAGACTCAGCAGATGAGACACGATCAGGATCATCATACAACAAACCCAAAGCAGAAAAAAAAACTATCCACTGATCTAAAGCACGGATCACTAGGTTGGAGAGAGAAGGCCCATCCCTGAGGATCTTTGCGCAAAAGTGACATTATGAACCCTATGCGCTGTGATTCATCACCAGAGGATCCGGGTCTCAAACGAAAATACAATAAACAAGCATTTTTAAAAGAAAAAAAATCTTGTTGTTCGCCAAAAAATAAATCAGGCAGACGTACCTTTGGTTCCACAAAATGTGCTCCAGAACAGCTACTCACGTGTTGTTGGAGCTTGGCCACCTCCAGAGAGAGTCCCTGCAAGCGTTGAGCCAAATCTTGAACCGAGACCATGATGGAAAACTGGAGGTCTTTCCTTAGAGAAAATTTTTTTTTTTCTTTTAGGGCTGGACTTACTGTTATGATCTGCTACAGGGACTAAGGAAAGACAGGAGAACTGTCCCTACAATAGAACTAAACTAGATCCCTACAATGTAACGGGGAACCTGATCCTGCGATCAGACCCGCTAAAGTCCTCGGCTAGTCTGAACGAAGACCTATAGATGTGAGGGAGGGATCCCTACAAGAACTAGGGACTGGGATAAGTTGGACACCTCCTAGCAGAAATAGTAGCAGTCAAAGACAAACACACAACAAAAAGCATAGAGGTCAGAAGACCTAACAAAACTAACAGAGAACGGCAACAGAGCACCAAGCTAGCTCAAGAGTAGTAAATACAATGAAGTCCAGCAAGACCAGGAGGGCGGAGCCGGATTAAATAGGCAAAAATGGTCATGTGACCAGCAAACTAAAAAAAAACTAACAGGAGAGTTCTAACAATTATACATCCATGCCCTTCTTAAATTTTAACAGTGAATCACTCATTACAACATCATGCGGCAGAGAGTTCCATAGTCTCACTGCTCTTACAATAAAGAATCCCCGTCTGTGATTATGATTAAACCTTCTTTCCTCCAGACGTAGAAGATGCCCCCTTGTCCCCGTCTCAGGCCTCAGAGTAAAAAGATCGTTAGAAAGGTCTTTGTACTGTCCCCTCATATACTTGTACATAGTAATAAGATCACCCCTAAGCCTTCTTTTTTCCACAGTAAATAACCCCAAGTGTAATAACCTGTCTTGGTATTGCAGACCCCCCAGTCCTCTAATAACCTTGGTCGCTCTTCTCTGCACCCGCTCTAGTTCAGCTATGTCTTTCTTATACACCGGAGACCAGAGCTGTACACAGTATTCTAAGTGTGGTCGCACTAATGACTTGTATAGAGGTAAAATTATGTTCTCCTCATGAGCATCTATGCCTCTTTTAATGCATCCCATTATTTTATTTGCCTTTGCAGCAGCAGCCTGACACTGGCCACTAAACGTGAGCTTGTCGTCCACCAATACACCCAGGTCTTTTTCAGTTACAGTTTAGCCCAGTGTTTTACAATTAAGCATATAATTATACATTTTATTTCCTCTGCCCAAGTGCATTACCTTACATTTATCCCCATTAAAGCTCATTTGCCATTTATCAGCCCAAGCTTCTAGTTTACATAGATCCTCCTGTAATATAAAATTGTCCTCCTCTGTATTGATTACCCTGCAGAGTTTAGTGTCATCTGCAAATATTGAAATATTACTCTGTATGCCCCCTACAAGGTCATTAATAAATATGTTAAAAAGAAGGGGGCCCAATACTGACCCCTGTGGTACCCCACTGTTAACTAAGACCCAGTCTGAGTGTGTTCCATTAATAACCACCCTTTGTTTCCTATCACTGAGCCAATTCTTAACCCACATACATATATTTTCCCCTATCCCCATTGTTCTCATTTTATGTATCAACCTTTTGTGTGGAACCGTATCAAAAGTCCATATACACAACATCCACTGCATTTCCTTGGTCCAGTCCAGAACTTGCCTCCTCATAAAAGCTGATCAGATTAGTTTGACAAGAACGGTCCCTCGTAAACCCATGTTGATATTGGGTCATGAGATTATTCTTCTTCAGATACTCTAGTATAGCATCTCTTAGGAAACCCTCCAGGATTTTACCCACAGTAGACGTTAAGCTTACCGGCCTATAATTTCCAAGTTTGGTTTTTGTCCCCTTTTTGAATATGGGCACCACATTTGCTATAAGCCAGTCCTGTGGTACAGACCCTGTTGTTATGGAATCTTTAAAGATTAAAAATAATGGTCTATCTATGACATTACTTCATTCCTGCAGTACTCGCGGGTGTATCCCATCCGGACCCGGGGATTTGTCAACTTTAGTGATTTTTAGACGCCGCTGTACTTCCTGCTGGGTTAAGCAAGTGACATTTACTGGAGAATTTTTGTTATCACTAATCATATTTTCTGTCATGCGATTTTCTTGTGTAAATACGGTTGAAAAAAAATCATTTAGCATATTGGCTTTTTCCTCATCCTCATCCACCATTTCACCCAGACTATTTTTAAGGGGGCCAACACTATCATTTTTTAGTTTTTTACTATTTATGTAGTTAAAGAATATTTTGGGGTTATTTTTACTTTCTCTGGCAATGATTCTCTCTGCCTCAATCTTTGCTGCCTTGATTTGTTTTTTTACATAATTTATTTAATTTTCTATATTTATTTAATGCCTCATCACTACCTACTTGCTTTAGTTCTCTAAATGCTTTCTTTTTGTCACTTATTGCGCCCCTTACAGCTCTATTTAGCCACACCATAAGTTTGTCCCCTTTTATGCCCATAGCAGCCAGAGATGCAGATGTTTTATATGCAGCATGAGATGGGGCATTATCATCATGAAATAATCTCGATGGTCCAGATGGATGGAGTGGAGGATGGCTGGTTGATGGACACCCCATGCAAACACGGTTACAGCGCCAACAAGGAGGAGGTGGAGTAATGTTTTAGGCTGGAATCATGGGGAGAGAGATTGTCAGCCCTTTTAGGATCCCTGAAGGGGTAAAGATGAACTCCATAATGTATGTTGAGTTTCTCAAACAGCACTTCCTTCCATGGTTCAAGAAGAAGAACCGTGCATTCCGCAGCAAGATCATTTTCATGCATGATAATGCTCCGTCTCATGCTGCACATAACACATCTGCATCTCTGGATGCTATGGGCATAAAAGGGGACAAACTTATGGTGTGGCACCCATGCTCCCCTGACCTCAACCCCATTGAGAACCTCTGGAGCATCATCAAAAGGAGTGTCTATGATGGCGGGAGGCAGTTCACATCTAAGCAACAGCTCTGGGAGGGTATTCTGTTCTCATGCAAAACAATTAAAGCAGAAACCATCCAAAACCTGACAAATTCAATGGACGAGAGAGTTCAGAAGCTCCTTTCGAACAAGCGGTCCTATGTGCAAATGTAACATCACCTAGAATAAAGTTTTGAGTTGAAAACTGTTTGATTTCAGTTTGTAATAACCTGCTAATGCTTATAATTTCAAAAATGACCATTTTTTTGTTCTTTATTAAAATGAAAAGGTCGAAAACTCTGCTGTGCATAATAATTTGGAACATGCATTTTGAGTGCAGTTTGAGTTTTTTATTTTTTTAAAAATATACTGTTATCATAGGCAGTTTGTACAAAAACCTTTCAATTGTACTCTAATAGTTATTTGACTGGAAAATTACAATGACTGCAATTCATATAGGTAATTTGGGAAAATCTGAGAAAATATTATTTGCATAATAATTTGGAACACAGTGTATATGATTATGTTGCATCAGCGCCATTTTTGTTATGGTATGCCCACAAGAATCGTATCTATTGGGCTATTACCATACATTATAGGGTAAGTAGAGTCTGAACTATGAAGCCTAAATATACATAGCGCATGGCAATAATAACGGACAATAAGGGCAAAAGCCAGGTAATAGTGCGGCATTATATATTTTTATATTTATAATGGGAACACAGTAGGATACTGTTGGATGACACCCCCCATTAGCTGGGGTTGGTAAGCCCAACATCTGAGCAAAAAGGGGAGCCACTCACCTGGTTAGGGGCAAGTTACTCAACCCACTATGCCCTATGTATCCAATCCCATGTTATATGCACATACCAAGCAGCAACCGTGCCCTTTAACCCCTTTGAGGACCAGGGCATGCTAATACATATCTGTGCCCTGGGCCTTATGGGCCTGATACGCATTAGCATGCCCTGGCGATTTCGCCCGCACACAAGTGGTGCGGGCGAGATCGCCGCCGGGTTATTAGCTGATTGTTACAGCTGACACCCTGTGCTATGTGCAGGGAGCGGTCCTGCACCGCTTCCTGCACATTAACCCCTGAAATGCTGTGATCAAAATCAATCGCAGCATTCCGGTGGCAAGAGGAGGTAAGCGCTATACTTACCTTCTCTGCCGGCATCCCGCGGTGTCTCAGTCCGGTTCCGGATGTTGCCATGATGACCCAATGTCATTATGACAACATCCGGGTCACCAGGAGGCAGGAAGTTGCTTTGGTCATGCGCAGTGCACGACCAAAGTAACTTCCCCCTGTGCAGCGCTGACAGCCTGCATAGCACAGGCATGGTTCTGCATTCCTGTGCTATACAGCCGACCAGCCTGCAAAAAGTGAAAGTCCCATAGTGCGACAAAGTGTAAAAGTAATAAAAATGTCAGAAAGTGAAAAAAAAATAAAAATATATTGTACCCATAAATAAATAATCTTATGGAAAAAAAAATAAACCAATAAAAGTACATATATTTGGTATCGCTGCGTCGGGAATGACCTGACCTATAAAACTGTTCCACTAGTTAACCCCTTTAATGAACACGGTAAAAAAAAAAAACAAACGAAACATAGAATGATTTTTTTTTCATCATACCGCCAAACAAAAAATGGAATAAAATGCCATCAAAAAGACGAACGTAAATAAAAATGGTACCGCTGAAAACGGCATCTTGTGCCGCAAAAAACAAGCCACCATACAGCTCCAGCAACCAAAAATTAAAAAAGTCATAGCTCTCAGAAAAAAGCGATGCAAAAACAATTTTTTTTTCTATAAAATAGTTTTTATTGTGTAAAAGCACCAAAATATAAAAAATATATATAAATGCGGTACCGCTGCAAATGTACTGACCCAAAGAATAATGCTGCCTTATCAATTTACCACACGCAGAACGGCATAAAGAAAAAACCAAAAAAACAATTCCTGAATTGTTGGTTTTTGTTCATTCTGCCTTCTAAAAATCAAAATAGAAAGCGATCAAAAAATGTCACGTGCCCGAAAATGGTACCAATAAAAACATCAACTTGTCCTACAAAAAACAAGCTGTCACATGACTCTGTTGGCCGAAATATGGAAAAATTATAGCTCTCAAAATATGGTGATGCAAAAACTAGTCTTAGCAAAAAAAATGCGTCTTTTAGTGTGTGACAGCTGTCAATCATAAAAACCCAATATGAATCTGGCATCGCTGTAATTGCACCGACCCAAAGAATAAAGACGTATAATCACTTATACCGCATGAGGAAAGGCGTAAAAAATAAACTTTAGGGTTAGGGTTGTGCTGGGGTTAGGGTTGTGCTAGGGTTAGGGTTGGGCTAGGGTTAGGTTTAGGGTAGGATTAGGGTTGGGCTAGGGTTAGGGTTGTGCTAGGGTTAGGGTTGTGCTAGAGTTAGGGTTGCGCTAGGGTTAGGCTAAGGTTAGGGTTAGGCTAGGGTTAGAGTTGGGCAAGGGTTGGGCTAGGGTTAGGGTTGGGCTAAGGTTATGGTTGGGGTTGGGATTTTTTCAGAAGTAAAGAAAAAAAATCACGGCGATATGGTGACTATGTTGAGCGCAAGTGCTCGCTACTTGAGTTTGCATCGGGTTTTCGGATATGCACCGAGTTTTTTGGATGTCTAATAACCGTGAAACAGGGGCAGGGACTCGAGCATGTCACTTGAGCACCCACGATACTTGGTGCATACCCGAGCACCCGATGCTAACTCAAATAGCGAGCACTTGCACTCAAGACTAATGACAACTTATTCAATATGAAGACCTAATGTTATCAAATTCTGTGTCGTATCTCTGGGTTCAAAATGTTCACTATACTCCTTGATAAAATCCTGGAGGGGTGTAGTTTCCAAAATGGAGTCACTGGGGGGAGGGGGGCTGGTTTCCACTATTTAGGCACATCAGGGACTCCCCAAACGCAACATGGCGTCCGCTAATTATTCAAGCAAATTTTACATTCAAAAAGCCAAATGGCGCTCCTTCCCTTCCGAACCCTGCCGTGCGCACAAACAGTGGTTTTCCCCCACATATGGGGTATCGGCTTACTCAGGAGAAATTGCACAACAAATTGTATGGTGCAATTTCTCCCGTTACCCTTATGAAAATGCAAAATTGGGGGCTGAGAAACATTTTTGTTGAAAAAATATGAAAATTTTATTTTATTAATGTTATAAACTTTTGTGAAGCGCCTTGGGGTCCAGGGTGCTCACCACACATTTAGATAAGTTCCCTAAGGGGTCTAGTTTCCAAAAATGGTGTCACTTGTGTTTTTTTTTTACTATTTAGGCACATAAGGGGCTCCCCAAACGCAACATGGCGTATGCTAATTATTCAAGCAAATTTTACATTCAAATAGTCAAATGGCGCTCCTTCCCTTCCGAGCCCTGCCGTGCGCTCAAACAGCGTTTTTTCCTCACATATCTGCGTGCTCAAGGGAAATTGCACAACAAATTTTGGGGTCCATTTTTTCCTGTTACCCCTGCGAAAATAAAAAAATTTGAGTCTAAAGTAACATTTTTGTAAAAAAAGTTAAATGTTGATTTTTTTCTTCCACATTCCAAAAATTCCTGTGAAGCACCTGAAGGGTTAATAAACTTGAATGTGGTTTTGAGCACCTTGAGGGGTGCAGTTTTTAGAATGGTGTCACTTTTGGGTATTTTCTGTCATAAAGGCCCCTGAAAGTCACGTCAAATGTGATGTGGTCTCTAAAAAAATAGTTTTGTAACTTTTGTTGTAAAAATGAGAAATCGCTGGTCAATTTTTAACCCTTATAGTTCCTACTAAAAAAAAAATGTTGGTTCCAAAATTGTGCTGATGTAAAGTAGACATGTGGGAAATGTTATTTATTAACTATTTTGTGTGACATATCTCTCTGATTTAAGGGCATGAAAATTCAAATTTTGAAAATTGCAAAGCTTTCAAAATTTTCGCCAAATTTCCGATTTTTTCACAAATAAACGCAAGTGATATTGAAGAAATTTTACCACTATCATGAAGTACAATATGTCATGAAAAAACAATTTCAGAATCAGGGGGGATCCGTTGAAGCGTTCCAGAGTAATTACCTCATAAAGTGACAGTGGTCAGAATTGTAAAAATTGGCCTGGTCGTTAACGTGCAAACCACCCTCGGGGGTAAAGGGGTTAATAAATGAACCATGTTGGCTATTGTTAGAAACACTATGAGGAACATATAGTAAAGACTCATATATATGGTGATCACATAATGATCCAAAGTTACAACAATAAACACTGACATTCACATTTTCTTTAGAACATCTGAATTATACTGTCACATGGTGATGTAGAGGTGAATCCTGTAGAAAACATAATTCACTTTTTCCAAAGATCTATAAAAAATAGAAAACAATCACTATTAGTTGAAATTCCACAAGATGAAAAACCATATAACACATCAGACAACGATTCAAATCCAAGCGGAAGATCAGAAATACATTCAAAGAGCTGCTAATTCAATTTTGAAATCCACATTTAGTCCTTTGGGACGTAACGGGTCCAATTTCCTTATCCATTGTAATTCTTTGATCTTAAGCATTTTAACGCGGTCTCCTCCCCTCCTCAGGGGAGGCACGTGATCAATGATCCTAAATTTCAGCTGTTTTTCATTGTGTAGAGATTCATATAGATATTTATTTATAGTGAAATACAGCAAAAAAATGGCAGCACTCCATCCGCGAGATAGTAAAAGCACTGATCTTTATTCACCCGTGTAGGTGCGACATTTCAGCTCTTTATACGGTGAGCCTTTCTCACGCCATGAACATTCACAGTGCATAAACAAGGTATATAGAAGATATACTCCATAATCAGTGATTAATCACCGTACATCAGGAAATCATAGTGCAATAATATTAATCTCCTCATATAACAATAATTCATTTTTATTCTGTGCCACTTCACATGTATTTGCATATAGTGATAAAAAGCCTTAATTGCATCAGAATGATAATGTGCCAACACTTGTGTTACAATTAAAAACTGCTCACCCAACAGCTCAAGTATAAGTAATATACATAGTATGGCGTCCCAGGGATGGCCTTGCATGTGCTCTAGGCTCAGCTGTGATGTCAGGGACCCCCAGCTACTCACTGCACCAGGGGCGGACATATGTCTGATGCAGCTGGAGGGGGCCCGCCGATACCAGCGACTATTTCAGCTTGATGTGCATCATCGGACACACATTCAGCTGAAATGTATTACGGTGCAGGGACCCGCCGACTCCCTGCGCTGCAATACATGCCGGCAGCCAATCAGTGCGTGACTGGAGACACAGGTCCTCTGTTGTTGTATTATGTTTTGCACATACACATACATACATATATATATATATATATATATATATATATATATATATATATATATATATATATATATATATATATATATATACCACCGTCCAAGGGCGGACACTAAAAGGTTGGGGCCCATGTTCAAGAGATGTGTCTGGACCCCCATCCTTTTGTGGCGACAAAGCTATATATATGTAATCTAATTTTACATAGTGTCCTCTCTTGTCCTTTACATATCAGATTCTCAATATTTTGGTGGCCCGTCCTTATTTCATTGCGTTCACTCTTGTTAGAAATAAACTAAGATGACAGCTGATGGAGCATGGGAAAGCTTTTTTTCTAATGGAAGCGTATGATGGACTGATCTCCTGGTCAGATGCTGCTTCATCAGCAGTCATTATATATCTAACAAGCGAAAGCCATGTGATAGAGAGAGGGCGCAGTGATTATCAAAACTAACAAGAATATGCTATGTAAGGGACGGTTGTTATGGATCCAGGTGGTGGAACCTCTGTACTGCGGTGCAAGGAGGGACCAGAGGGGCGTGACTAAGTATCTACTCGGCCTGACCAAGGTTGCACGGCGGCTCAATCGATTCCATGAACCAGGGAAGGACCGAGCAGAGGGACCAGGTGCCACTCTGGGCCAGACCTTGTATGAGAGCAGGTGAATCCCACGGGTCAGATGGCAGGAACTGACCGGGACAGTAGATGAGCACGGCAGGCAGGCTGACGGGTGGTCCAGGTAGACAAACTGGTGGACACCACGGGTAACTGGCAGGAGCCTCCAGGTAGGCAGTCTGGTAGGCACGGCAGGTAACAGGCAGGAGCATCCAGGTAGGCAGACCGGTAGGCACGGCAGGTAACAGGCAGGAGCCTCCAGGTAGGCAGGCTGGTAGGCAGGGCAGGTAACAGGCAGGAGTCTCCAGGTAGGCAGACAGGTATGCACGGCAGGTAACAGGCAGGAGCCTCCAGGTAGGCAGGCTGGTAGGCACGGCAGGGAACAGGCTGGAGCCTCCAGGTAGGCAGGCACAGCAGGTAACAGGCAGGTTACTGGTAAGTTCTTTGAGTAGGCAGACTGGCCGAGCCCATAGACAGACTGGCGGACTGGACTGGAAGCAGACTGTAGGGCTGGACTGGTAATCAGGCTGGCGAACTGGACTGGTAGTCAGACTAGTGGACTGGACTGGTAGTCAGACTGGCAGCGGGACCTGAGGGCTGAAGCAAAGTTTAATACACAGAGCAACAACCGTGCACGGGCACCTCCATTTTGGAGGAGGTGCCTTATATATGGGAAGTCCTCCGGCCATTAGCTGGGGACTCCTTAGGATGGCGCGCGGCCCCTTTAAGAGGGAGGGAGCACGCACACGCCCTAAGCACAGTGCCCGGGAAGCTGCGCGCCAGCAGCAGCAGGGGAGCCGGAAGACGCCGGGGCAGGAGCACGGCGGTAAGGGGGACGGCGTCTCTGCCTGGCAGAGGGCAGAGACGCAGATGTTACAGTACCCCCCCTTTTACGCCCCCTCTTTTTTAGGCCTGAAAGAAAATCTTTAAGAAGAAGGGGGGCCTGGGTGTTCTCCCTAGGTTCCCAAGACCTCTCCTCTGGGCCAAACCCCTTCCAATCCACCTGTAAAAAGATTTTTCCTCTTACCCTTTTGGTGGCCAGAATGTTCTCTACCTCATAGACATCCTCAGCGGAGACCGGACCTGGGATGGTACCTGGATCGTCAGAAAAAGAATTAAGAACAACTGGTTTAAGGAGAGATATGTGGAAGGAGTTGGGGATCCGTAAGGTGGCCAGGAGTTTTAACTCCACGGGATTGATTTGCTTGAGAACTTCAAACAGACCGATGAACCGTGGACCCAACTTATACGATGGTATTTTGAGATGAACATGTTTGGAGGAGAGCCAGACCTTGTCTCCCGGACGGAATTGAGGCGGATCCAGACGTCTCTTATCGGCATGTCTCTTCATCCGCTCGGAGGATTGAAGAAGTGCGGATCTAGTGTCCTCCCAAATAGAAGAAAATTCGCTGACCAGAGACTCCGTGGCAGGATTGTCCACTGAAGCGGAGACGGGAAACGGAATCCGGGGGTGTTGACCGTAGATCACAAAGAACGGGGATTTGGAAAAAGACTCGCTCTCATGGTTGTTATAGGAGAACTCGGCCCATGGTAGGAGCTCTACTCAATCGTTATGGTGAGCGTTGACGAAGTGCCGGAGAAAGCTGGTAAAGATTTGTTGATACGTTCCACTTGACCATTGGACTGAGGATGATAATCAGAGGAGAAATCCAAGGAGACATCCAGCAGTTTACACATAGCTCTCCAGAAGCGCAAAGTGAACTGGACCCCTTGATCAGACACAATGTGGAGGGGTAGGCCGTGGAGACGAAAGATGTGATGGATGAAGTCCTTAGCCAGAACAGATGCAGACGGGAGATCAGGCAGAGGGATAAAGTGGGCCATTTTAGAAAAGCGGTCAGCGAACACCCAAATGACAGTACAACCGTCAGAAACAGGGAGATCCGTAATAAAGTCCAAGGCTATGTGCTGCCACGGGGCGGAAGGCACAGGAAGAGGAAGGAGACGCCTGGCTGGAAGATGTGTGGGAACCTTGTTATGGGCACAGGAGCAACAAGCCGTGACGAAATCCACAACATCCTTGCACAGGGAAGGCCACCAGCAATGCAGGGCAATGAGCAGGAAGGTCTTCCTCTAGCCAGCATGGCCGGCTAGTTTGGATGAATGGCCCCAGCGAAGAACCTTCTTACGATCCAGAACTGCTACAAAAGTCTTACCGTGTGGAAGACGAGAGAGGTCCAACGGGGCCACAGACATCACTTTGGAGGGGGTCGATGATATGCATAGGCTCCTCCTCTTGGTCAGAAGACAGGAAGGATCGGGACAAAGCGTCGGCTTTAATGTTCTTGTCCACAGGGCGGTAATCGGGCGAAGAACAGAGACCACCGGGCCTGACGCGGATTGAGTCTTTGAGCGTTTTGCAAATAGACCAGGTTTTTGTGGTCAGTGTAGATTACCATCGGGTGCAGAGCCCCTTCCAGCAGGTATTGCCACTCTTCCAGTACCAATTTGATGGCTAGCAGTTCTCGATCTCCTATGGAGTAGTTGCGCTCGGACGAGGAGAAGAGCTTGGAGAAGAAGCCGCAGGTTACCATTCTCCCGGACGGGGATTTCTGGGTGAGCACCACTCCGGCTCCGGAGGAGGAAGCATCAACCTCCAGGAAGAACTGTTTGTTGCTATCTGGACGGTGCAGCACAGGGGCGGAGGTGAAGGCTTGTTTTAAGGAGACAAAGGCCTCCTCCCCATTCGGAAGTCCATTCCCTGGGATTTGCTCCCTTACGGGTGAGCACAGAGATGGGAGCAGTCTGGGAGGAGAAATGCAGGATGAAGAGGCGGTAATAATTAGCAAAGCCCAGGAATCACTGAATCGCCTTCAACCCCTCCAGTCTGGGCCACTTTAAGATGGCAGAGACCTTCTCGGGGTATATCCTTAGACCAGTCTTAGAAATAATATAGCCCAGTAACGGAAGAGAGGTCTGCTCGAAGAGGCATTTCTCAAATTTTGCGTATAGGTAATTCTGCCTGAGCCTAAGCAGAACCTGACGAACATCCCTCCGGTGTGTGGGCAGGTCCGGAGAGAAGACCAAGATGTCGTCCAGGTATACCACCACGCACGAATATAAGAGGTCATGGAAGATGTTGTTTACTAGTTCTTGGAAGATGGCCGGAGCATTACAGAGACCGAAGGGCATCACACGGTATTCATAGTGGCCGTCCCGGGTATTGAATGCCATCTTCCACTCGTCTCCCTGGCGGATCCGGACCAAATTGTATGCCCCACGCAGATCAAGCTAGGTGAAGATCTTCGCACCTTTAAGGCGATCGAACAGCTCCGAGATGAGCAGCAGAGGGTACTTATTTTTGATAGTTATCTGGTTGAGTCCCCTATTATTATACAGGGACGCAGTGAGCCATCTTTCTTCTTTACGAAGAAGAATCCTGCTCCAGCCGGGGAGGTAGATTTCTGGATGAATCCCCTAGCAAGATTTTCTTTGATATACTCAGACATGGCCCGAGTCTCGGCCAGCGACAAGGTGTAGATACGCCCACGGGGTGGGGAAGCACCGGGAACCAGGTCGATGAGGCAATCATACGGCCTATGAGGTGGTAATGTCTCCGCTTCCTTCTTGTTGAAGACGTCTGCATAGGACCAATAAGGTGCAAGTATACCGGTGTAGACGGAGGTCGAGCTGGCCGGGCCGGAACCAGGCAGGAATCATGGCATTCCTGACCCCAACGAAGTACTTCACCGGATCTCCAATTCAGGACGGGTTCATGTTTCTGTAACCAGGGCAGACCAAGCAGGAGAGAGTGAGAGTGACAGTCTCCGAGTGCAGCATTCCCACCTGAAGGGTTACAGGCTCTGTGATGAGCAGGATGTTCACTGGAAGAAGCCTCCCATCCACAGAGGCGACCGCCAACGGCTCAGCCAGACATCTAGTAGGAATCTGGTACTGCTCCACTACAGCCTGTGTAACATTCCTGGCGGGGTGCTTGCATGGTGCACCACCTCCCACCATGCAAGACCGCAATCTTACCTATAAGTCCAGGCTGCACATTTTGTTTCAGTATCTGCTGTGTCCATGTCTCTTGTCTTGAAGAGAATGACGGCACTTCCACTACAAAAACTAGGTGTGAACAGGTGCTTACTAAGAGCAGCTACCTCCATATATAATGAACAAATAAAGTAGCACACTGTAACACTGAATATATAGATGTGAAATATGAAATATGAATAGCATAACTGCTGTAAAAAATAGAAATAAATGAAAAATTTTTGGAAAATTTTTTTAGCGCATGAAATATGAAGTATGGAAAATGAATAGCATTACTGCTGTAAATAAATGAGAAATCTTAGCGCATAAATTGGCCAATTCATGTGTACCTGACAGCCGCGGTAAGGCGTTTCTCGATGTCAGGACCTACCAATGTGAATACCTCTCTAAGAGACCTCCGTCTGCTTATGTGTGGGAAAGACAGATCCTGATGCATTTAAAACCACCTGCGGCATGGGGGTGGGGGTGGAGTGCTCAGTCAACGCTAAATCTAGTAATGAAGAGAATGACGGCACTTCCACTACAAAAACTAGGTGTGAACAGGTGCTTACTAAGAGCAGCTACCTCCATATATAATGAACAAATAAAGTAGCACACTGTAACACTGAATATATAGATGTGAAATATGAAATATGAATAGCATAACTGCTGTAAAAAATAGAAATAAATGAAAAATTTTTGGAAAATTTTTTTAGCGCATGAAATATGAAGTATGGAAAATGAATAGCATTACTGCTGTAAATAAATGAGAAATCTTAGCGCATAAATTGGCCAATTCATGTGTACCTGACAGCCGCGGTAAGGCGTTTCTCGATGTCAGGACCTACCAATGTGAATACCTCTCTAAGAGACCTCCGTCTGCTTATGTGTGGGAAAGACAGATCCTGATGCATTTAAAACCACCTGCGGCATGGGGGTGGGGGTGGAGTGCTCAGTCAACGCTAAATCTAGTAATGAAGAGAATGACGGCACTTCCACTACAAAAACTAGGTGTGAACAGGTGCTTACTAAGAGCAGCTACCTCCATATATAATGAACAAATAAAGTAGCACACTGTAACACTGAATATATAGATGTGAAATATGAAATATGAATAGCATAACTGCTGTAAAAAATAGAAATAAATGAAAAATTTTTGGAAAATTTTTTTAGCGCATGAAATATGAAGTATGGAAAATGAATAGCATTACTGCTGTAAATAAATGAGAAATCTTAGCGCATAAATTGGCCAATTCATGTGTACCTGACAACCACGGTAAGGCGTTTCTCGATGTCAGGACCTACCAATGTGAATACCCCTCTAAGAGACCTCCGTCTGCTTATGTGTGGGAAAGACAGATCCTGATGCATTTAAAACCACCTGCGGCATGGGGGTGAGGGTGGAGTGCTCAGTCAACGCTAAATCTAGTAATGAAGAGAATGACGGCACTTCCACTACAAAAACTAGGTGTGAACAGGTGCTTACTAAGAGCAGCTACCTCCATATATAATGAACAAATAAAGTAGCACACTGTAACACTGAATATATAGATGTGAAATATGAAATATGAATAGCATAACTGCTGTAAAAATAGAAATAAATGAAAAATTTTGGGAAAATTTTTTTAGCGCATGAAATATGAAGTATGGAAAATGAATAGCATTACTGCTGTAAATAAATGAGAAATCTTAGCGCATAAATTGGCCAATTCATGTGTACCTGACAGCCGCGGTAAGGCGTTTCTCGATGTCAGGACCTACCAATGTGAATACCTCTCTAAGAGACCTCCGTCTGCTTATGTGTGGGAAAGACAGATCCTGATGCATTTAAAACCACCTGCGGCATGGGGGTGGGGGTGGAGTGCTCAGTCAACGCTAAATCTAGTAATGAAGAGAATGACGGCACTTCCACTACAAAAACTAGGTGTGAACAGGTGCTTACTAAGAGCAGCTACCTCCATATATAATGAACAAATAAAGTAGCACACTGTAACACTGAATATATAGATGTGAAATATGAAATATGAATAGCATAACTGCTGTAAAAAATAGAAATAAATGAAAAATTTTTGGAAATTTTTTTTAGCGCATGAAATATGAAGTATGGAAAATGAATAGCATTACTGCTGTAAATAAATGAGAAATCTTAGCGCATAAATTGGTTTTAAATGCATCAGGATCTGTCTTTCCCACACATAAGCAGACGGAGGTCTCTTAGAGAGGTATTCACATTAGTAGGTCCTGACATCGAGAAACGCCTTACCGCGGCTGTCAGGTACACATGAATTGGCCAATTTATGCGCTAAGATTTCTCATTTATTTACAGCAGTAATGCTATTCATTTTCCATACTTCATATTTCATGCGCTAAAAAAATTTTCCAAAAATTTTTCATTTATTTCTATTTTTTACAGCAGTTATGCTATTCATATTTCATATTTCACATCTATATATTCAGTGTTACAGTGTGCTACTTTATTTGTTCATTATATATGGAGGTAGCTGCTCTTAGTAAGCACCTGTTCACACCTAGTTTTTGTAGTGGAAGTGCCGTCATTCTCTTCATTACTAGATTTAGCGTTGACTGAGCACTCCACCCCCACCCCCATGCCGCAGGTGGTTTTAAATGCATCAGGATCTGTCTTTCCCACACATAAGCAGACGGAGGTCTCTTAGAGAGGTATTCACATTGGTAGGTCCTGACATCGAGAAACGCCTTACCGCGGCTGTCAGGTACACATGAATTGGCCAATTTATGCGCTAAGATTTCTCATTTATTTACAGCAGTAATGCTATTCATTTTCCATACTTCATATTTCATGCGCTAAAAAAAATTTCCAAAAATTTTTCATTTATTTCTATTTTTTACAGCAGTTATGCTATTCATATTTCATATTTCACATCTATATATTCAGTGTTACAGTGTGCTACTTTATTTGTTCATTATATATGGAGGTAGCTGCTCTTAGTAAGCACCTGTTCACACCTAGTTTTTGTAGTGGAAGTGCCGTCATTCTCTTCATTACTAGATTTAGCGTTGACTGAGCACTCCACCCCCACCCCCATGCCGCAGGTGGTTTTAAATGCATCAGGATCTGTCTTTCCCACACATAAGCAGACGGAGGTCTCTTAGAGAGGTATTCACATTGGTAGGTCCTGACATCGAGAAACGCCTTACCGCGGCTGTCAGGTACACATGAATTGGCCAATTTATGCGCTAAGATTTCTCATTTATTTACAGCAGTAATG
Organism: Phyllobates terribilis; assembly: GCF_046119375.1. Lineage (NCBI taxonomy): Eukaryota > Metazoa > Chordata > Amphibia > Anura > Dendrobatidae > Phyllobates > Phyllobates terribilis. Next base: position 518,252,458 of record NW_027362763.1, on the reverse strand, counting down.
CTATTCATTTTCCATACTTCATATTTCATGCGCTAAAAAAAATTTCCAAAAATTTTTCATTTATTTCTATTTTTTACAGCAGTTATGCTATTCATATTTCATATTTCACATCTATATATTCAGTGTTACAGTGTGCTACTTTATTTGTTCATTATATATGGAGGTAGCTGCTCTTAGTAAGCACCTGTTCACACCTAGTTTTTGTAGTGGAAGTGCCGTCATTCTCTTCATTACTAGATTTAGCGTTGACTGAGCACTCCACCCCCACCCCCATGCCGCAGGTGGTTTTAAATGCATCAGGATCTGTCTTTCCCACACATAAGCAGACGGAGGTCTCTTAGAGAGGTATTCACATTGGTAGGTCCTGACATCGAGAAACGCCTTACCGCGGCTGTCAGGTACACATGAATTGGCCAATTTATGCGCTAAGATTTCTCATTTATTTACAGCAGTAATGCTATTCATTTTCCATACTTCATATTTCATGCGCTAAAAAAAATTTCCAAAAATTTTTCATTTATTTCTATTTTTTACAGCAGTTATGCTATTCATATTTCATATTTCACATCTATATATTCAGTGTTACAGTGTGCTACTTTATTTGTTCATTATATATGGAGGTAGCTGCTCTTAGTAAGCACCTGTTCACACCTAGTTTTTGTAGTGGAAGTGCCGTCATTCTCTTCATTACTAGATTTAGCGTTGACTGAGCACTCCACCCCCACCCCCATGCCGCAGGTGGTTTTAAATGCATCAGGATCTGTCTTTCCCACACATAAGCAGACGGAGGTCTCTTAGAGAGGTATTCACATTGGTAGGTCCTGACATCGAGAAACGCCTTACCGCGGCTGTCAGGTACACATGAATTGGCCAATTTATGCGCTAAGATTTCTCATTTATTTACAGCAGTAATGCTATTCATTTTCCATACTTCATATTTCATGCGCTAAAAAATTTTCCAAAATTTTTTCATTTATTTCTATTTTTTACAGCAGTTATGCTATTGATATTTCATATTTCACATCTATATATTCAGTGTTACAGTGTGCTACTTTATTTGTTCATTATATATGGAGGTAGCTGCTCTTAGTAAGCACCTGTTCACACCTAGTTTTTGTAGTGGAAGTGCCGTCATTCTCTTGATTACTAGATTTAGCGTTGACTGAGCACTCCACCCCCACCCCCATGCCGCAGGTGGTTTTAAATGCATCAGGATCTGTCTTTCCCACACATAAGCAGACGGAGGTCTCTTAGAGAGGTATTCACATTGGTAGGTCCTGACATCGAGAAACGCCTTACCGCGGCTGTCAGGTACACATGAATTGGCCAATTTATGCGCTAAGATTTCTCATTTATTTACAGCAGTAATGCTATTCATTTTCCATACTTCATATTTCATGCGCTAAAAAAATTTTCCAAAAATTTTTCATTTATTTCTATTTTTTACAGCAGTTATGCTATTCATATTTCATATTTCACATCTATATATTCAGTGTTACAGTGTGCTACTTTATTTGTTCATGTCTCTTGTCTGACTGCTTAGGGCGTCGGCGCGGCTTCTGCCTGTTTCTTATAGTTACTGTGTGCACAGTCATAATGCGTCCTCAGCCTATTGCTGTGAGTCAGTGGATACTTAAACCCCCTCCATCCATTAGGAGGTGCCTGAGCAACACTTTCACTCAGTTTGTCTTTTGCAACTGAGTTGCCAGATCCTGTCCTGACTCTAGTCTGTTTCTGTAACCCTCGGGGCTGAGTACCCAGGACCTCTACCTGTACCTGTGACTTCTAGTCAGTTTCTGCCATCCTGGGGGCTGAGTTCCCAGGCTCATTCCTGTATCTTGTTCCTGGTTCAGATCCTGTCTGAGCAATGTCCTAGTCCATTACTTGTTTGTCTCTATGTCTGTATCTTCCTTCTTTCCTGCAGTATCTGAACCTGCACCTAACTCCAACTCATTGTCTCTGTACTTCTGTTTGTGAGTCTTGTATCCACTCGCTACTTCATTGTAAGTACCTTGTGTGTATCTGGTTCTACTCGTTCTGTTTCCCTCCCTCTGTATCTATCTCCTGTGTTCCAGCTATCTTCTTGTGTTTTCCAGTCTGTTCCATGTGAACAGAGCCCTGTCCTGTCTACCTCATCTGCGGGTTTTGCTTTGCTCTGCTTGCTCACCGCACCTGCGGTTTTGCTCTGCTTTGCTTGTTCACCGCATCTGCAGTTTTGCTCTGCTTTGCTTGTTCACCGCATCTGCGGGTTTTGCTCTGCTTTGCTTGTTCACCGCATCTCACCCCCTATCTGTCGGTGTCCCCCAAGGTTCAGTTCTAGGACCCCTGCTCTTCTCCAACTACACCTTAGGCCTGGGACAGCTCATAGAGTCTCATGGCTTTCATTAACACCTCTATGCTGACGACGAACAGATCTACCTCTCTGGACCTGATATCACCTCCTTACTAACCAAAATCCCACAATGTCTGTCAGCTATTTCATCCTTCTTCTCTGCTAGCTTTCTAAAACTTAACATGGACAAAACAGAATTCATCATCTTTCCGCCATCTCATTCAACCCCCCCAACTGACCTATCCATCATAGTCAATAGCTGCCCACTCTCCCCAGTCCATCAAGCTCGCTGCCTTGGGGTAACCCTGGACTCTGAACTCTCCTTCAAACCACATATCCAAGCCCTTTCCACTTCCTGCCGACTCCAACTCAAAAATATCTCCCGGATCCGCACATTCCTCAACCATGAATCTGCAAAAACACTTGTGCACGCCCTCATCATCTCCCGCCTTGACTACTGCAACCTCCTGCTCTGTGGCCTCCCTTCCAACACTCTCGCACCCCTCCAATCCATCCTAAACTCTGCTGCCCGACTAATCCACATGTCCCCCCGCTATTTCCCGGCCTCTCCTCTCTGCCAATCTCTTCACTGGCTCCCAATTGCCCAGAGACTCCAGTTCAAAACCCTAACCATGACACACAAAGCCATTCACAACCTGTCTCCTCCATATATCTCTGACCTAGTCTCCCGCTACATACCCGCACGCAACCTCCGATCCTCACAAGATCTCCTTCTCTACTCCCCTCTAATCTCCTCCTCCCACAATCGCATACAAAATTTCTCCCGTGCGTCTCCCCTACTCTGGAACTCTCTACCCCAACACATCAGACTCTCGTCGACCGTGGAAACCTTCAAAAAGAGCCTGAAGACCCATCTCTTCCGACAAGCCTACAACCTGCAGTAACCACCACTCCACAAATAAAGCTGCATGACAAGCTCTACCCTCACCTACTGTATCCTCACCCATCCCTTGTAGACTGTGAGCCCTCGCAGGCAGAGTCCTCGCTCCTCCTGTACCAGTCGCCGTCACTTTGTGCTCAAGATTATTGTAATTGTTCTTGTATGTATACCCCTTTTTCACATGTAAAGTGCCATGGAATAAATGGTGCTATAATAATAAAAAATAAATAAATAATCTGCGGGTTTTGCTCTGCTTTGCTTGTTCCCCGCATCTGCGGTTTAGCTCTGCTTTTCTTGTTCACTGCATCTGCGGTTTTGCTCTGCTTTGCTTGTTCATCGCATCTGCGGGTTTTGTTCTGCTTTGCTTGTTCACCGCATCTGCGGTTTTGCTCTGCTTTGCTTGTTCAATGCATCTGCGGTTTTTCTCTGCTTTGCTTGTTCACCGCATCTGCGGTTTTGCTCTGCTTTGCTTGTTCACCGCATCTGCGGTTTTGCTTTGCTTGTTCATCACATCTGCGGGTTTTGCTCTGCTTCTTCACCGCATCTGCGGCTTTGCTTTGCTTTGCTTGTTCACCGCATCTGCGGGTTTTGCTCTGCTTTGCTTGTTCACCGCATCTGCGGGTTTTGCTCTGCTTTGCTTGTTCATCGCATCTGCGGTTTTGCTCTGCTTTGCTTGTTCACCGCATCTGCGGGTTTTGCTCTGCTTTGCTTGTTCACCGCATCTGCTGGTTTTGCTCTGCTCTGCTTGTCTACCGCACCTGCGGCTCTGTTCCTGTATCCCAGTCTGTACTGGTCCCTATCCTGCCTACGTTTCTACTTGCCAATACCCGCCTGTCTGCATGTCAGCCGTGCCTCCCTGTGCCCACCTGTCTGCATGCCAGCCGTGCCTGCCAGTACCCACCTGTCTGCATAGCAGCTGTGCCTGTCAATATCCACCTGTCTGCATACCAGCCATGCCTGCAAGTACCCACCAGTCAATATGCCAGTTTAACCTGCCTGTTCCTGCATTCCCCGGTGTGGGTCAACAGCTGTGACCGGGGTCTGACCTGGAGTAGCACCTGGTCTCTCTGCTCCTTTCCTCCCTGGTTCATGGAGTCCACTGAGCCGCCGTGTGACCTTGGTCGGATTGGGTTGATACTTAGTTATGCCCCTCCAGGCACTCCTCGGTTCATGGTATAGTGGGATCACTAATCACACTCATGCCAGTCTGCCCGGGAGCATGCGTAACAGCCTGTGAGATAAGATTCCCGAAGTCTCCGGAATCCAGGTGGGTTGTCTCAAAAAGCGTGTATTGCCACTGGAAATACAAACAGATTGAGTCAATGATGGAGAGGTTTTACTCTTGTCTAGGATGACCTCTCCAAGCGGTCCTAGACATTGGAGTTTCCTGACTTCACTGGGCATGAACGGATCAGATGCTCTTTACTGCCGCAATAGAAGCAACTCCCCTCCGCTCGGCGTATCTCCAAGCAAGACTTGGCCATCTTGGTTTGGTCAACTTGCATGGGCTCGTGCGAGCGTGCCTGGGGAATTGTGGGTTGCGGGACTGGCTTTTGGAAAGTTGGCACGAGACGCGGAAATCTTCTCTACTGGGTTGTCTCCTTGGCACGTTCCAGAAAACGGATGTCAATCTGGGTGGCCAATGACACCAGGTCGTCCAGGGTGGAAGGAATGTCACGACCGGTTAGCTCATCCTTAATCCGTCCGGAAAGACCCTCCCAGAAGACGGGCACCAGGGCCTCGTTGTTACAAGCCAGTTCAGATGCGAGAGTCCGGAAGTGTATGGCATACTGACCTACGGTGAGACTCCCTTGGCGGAGACGGAGAAGAGAGGAGACAGTAGAGGATTTTCATCCTAGTTCATCGAAGACCTTCCGGAAAGCAGCGAGGAAGGTCGGTAGATCAGACACCATGGTGTTCCCTTTCTCCCACAGGGGGTTTAGCCATGCCAGTGCCTCTCCGGTGAGGTGAGACATGATGAAGGCCACCTTGGCCCTGTCGGAGATGAACTGGTGTGCCAAGAGCTCAAAGTGCAGGGTGCACTGGTATATGAAGCCCCGAGATAAGGCGGGGTCACCAGGAAAACGTGGAGGTGCCGAGAGCCGGGGTCCATAGCCGGACGCCATAGCGCCACTGAGTTGAGGTGCCGCCGGATTGGGTGCCGATCGGCTAGAGGCGGACACTGACGTGGTGGACAGCGTGTCCAGGCATGAGTTAACAGTCCGTAGAAAAGACAGGATGGTTTCCTGCTGGGATCTCTGACGTGAGACCTCCTGGTACAGGTCAGAGAGCGAGGGGGCATGGGGGCCACCCGGTTCCATGGCCCGTGCAAACTGTTACGGATCCAGGTGGTGGAACCTCTGTGCTGCGGTGCAAGGAGGGAACAGAGGGGCGTGACTAAGTATCTACTCGGACTGACCAAGGTCGCACGGCGGCTCAATCGACTCCGTGAACCAGGGAGGAACGGGGCAGAGGGACCAGGTGCCACTCTGGGCCAGACCTTGTATGAGAGCAGGTGTCTCCCACGGGTCAGATGGCAGGAACTGACCGGTACAGCAGATGAGCACGGCAGGCAGGCTGACGGGTGGTCCAGGTAGACAAACTGGTGGACACCATGGGCAACTGGCAGGAGCCTCCAGGTAGGCAGACTGGTAGGCACAGCAGGTGACAGGCAGGAGCCTCCAGGTAGGCATACTGGTAGGCACGGCAGGTAGCAGGCAGGAGCCTCCAGATAGGCAGGTTGGTAGGCACGGCAGGTAACAGGCAGGATCCTCCAGGTACAGTAGGCAGGCTGGTAGGCACGGCAGAGAACAGGCTGGAGCCTCCAGGTAGGCAGGCTCGGCAGGTAACAGGCAGGTTACTGGTAAGTTCTTTGAGTAGGCAGACTGGCCGAGCACATAGACAGGCTGGCCGGTTGGACCGTAGGCAGACTGTCGGGCTGGTGTGTGTTCCGGCTGGCGGAGACAGGTAGCAGGTAAAGGCTCTGGATAGATGGACTGGCCGAGCCCATAGACAGACTGGCTGACTGGACTGGAAGCAGACTGTCGGGCTGGACTGGTAGTTAGGCTGGCGGACTGGACTGGTAGTCAGGCTGGCGGACTGGACTGGCAGCGGGACCTGAGGGCTGAAGCAAAGTTTAATACACAGAGCAACAAGCTTGCACGGGCACCTCCATTTTGGAGGAGGTGCCTTATATATGGGAAGTCCTCCGGCCATTGGCTGGGGACTCCTTAGGACGGTGCGCGCGGACCCTTTAAGAGGGAGGGAGCACGCGCGCCATAAGCACAGTACCCAGGAAGCTGCGCGCGCCGGCAGCGGCAGTGGAGCAGGAAGACGCCGGGGCAGGAGCGCGGCGGTAAGGGGGACAGCATCTCTGTCTGGCAGAGGGCAGAGACGCCGATGCTACAACGGTGCTATACATAATAAGAGATGCAGGGATTGTCTAACAAACAGGCAATCCCTGCATGTGTTTCAGCTGTGTAACAGCTGCAACACATGCAGCCACGGTGACTCGAACATAGTTGTCGAGCACGCCGAAAATACTCGGTCACTATCTGAGCGTGCTCGGTGAAAGGGTTAACAGCGCGCTCGCTCATCACTAGTTACGACCACTAACAGCTGACTAACTGTCATTATATTTGTGGCCATTTGCTAATATTACTACACGTACTACATATTAGGATAGGAACTTAGAGATGGGAATACTCCTTTAATGACTGTGCTATACATAATAAGGGAGTACATTATACAATAAGGGACGGTGCTGTATACAGTAAGGCTACATTTCTGTATCAGTGTGCTGCTCAATTTTCTTTTTTTCTCGAATAGCACACAGACCCACTGAGTAAGTCCTATTCTGATCTTCAAAATCAGATCAGAAACAGGGCATGCCCCGAGTCTCGCAGACCTCATTTTCGGATCCATGATTTTCACAGATAAGTGAATGGATCTATGAAACCCTGAGTCCATGTGCCATCCAATAAAAAAATCTGGCAGCTCACAGACATTTCACACAAATGTGAGAAAGTGGCCTAAGCAATTTTACAAAGAACAGTATTACTCCAAGTCATACACACCAGAATAAATACTTACATCTCGTCTGATTAGAGCCATTTTCTGTTGTTTCTTCTCAATCTGGTCAGACCTTCATGTCGACATCTTCCACCCACGACGCGTCTTGTCACACTGATCACCGCAGCCCTGAAAATAATAAGGTCACATATATCATATGTATATATATATATATACACACACACACACACGTCTCCATCACATTGCTCCCCTGAATACAAATATGTATCCCACATATATAATCAGCCACGCACCAGTAAAAATATAAACTGATACGTAATCTAGCTCTGTGCCCCCCCCCATTAACTATAATTTCCGGAGCCCAATAAATAAATATTAGTCAGGGTCTAACATTCCCCCAACTAATTCCAAGGCTATGTGCACATGTTGCATCAAATACGTATCATTTTACTGTACCAGCAAATTGAATGTGAATCCTGAAGTCATGCACACGCTGCCTATTTTTTCCTTACAGATTTGCAGCAGATTCAAATCTGCATAATGTCAATTCTTGCAGCATATTTCACCCATTCCAATGAGTGGAGAAAAATCTGCAACAAAATCGCCTTTTAAAAGCACAGCAAAAAGCGTATTTTATGCAACGTTTTTCCTGCCAACACATTAGGCAGTAGAATTTTCTGCTGGAAATCCTGAATGTGTGCACATAGTCTTAGTCCCTGCCCTGCGTCCATCCCCCCATTCATTATACAGTAGTGTTCAAAATAATAGCAGTCTAATATGACTAATCAGATTAATCACTGTTTTTGGTATAAATTATATTACCACATATCAAACAATTTACCAGTTGGTGCAGTAGATTAAGAAAACCAACAGACTCGGCATTCATGATCTGCATGTTTTTGAGTCTGTGTATTTTAATAATTAATTGAAAGGGGGTGTGCTCAAAATAAATAACATTGTGGAGTTCAATTAGTCAGGTCAATCATTCTGTGAAGAAAAAGGTGTGAATCAGGTGGCCCTTATATAAGGATGAAGCCAGCACTTGTTGTACATGCATTTCTCCTTGAAAGCCTGAGAAATATGGGTTGTTCGAGACATTGTTCAGAAGAACAGCGTACTTTGATTAAAAAGTTGATTGGAGAGGGTAAAACTTCTAAACAAGTGCAGACAATGATAGGCTGTTCAGCTAAAATGATCTCCAATAGTTTAAAATGGATCGAAGAATAGCCATAATGGCAAAGGCACAGCCAATGATCAGCAAGTTACCTATGAGTACTATGACAGTTAGAAGAGGCTAATCTCTTAGCAAGAAGTCCCTGCAAAGTCCCATTGTTAAGAAAAACACATGTACTGAAACGGATACAATTTGCAAAAGAACACATCAACTTGCCTAAAGAGAAATGGAGAAACATTGTCGACTGATGAAAGTAAAATTGTTCTTTTTCCGTCCAAGGGCCGCAGACAGTTCGTCAGACGACCTTTAAACTCTGAATTCAAGCTCCCATTCTGCCTCCACATCTCCTCTACATTCTGCCCCCATTTTCTTGCTCCATCCAGCCCCCATGTGTCTCCTCTCCATTTTGCCCCATGTGTCAGCTCCCATTCTCCCCCCCATGTCATCTTCCATTCTACCCCAATGTCTCATCTCCTATTCTGCCTACCATATGTCATATCCCATTCTGCCCCCATGTATCATCTCCCATTCTGCTCTCATGTAACATCTCCCATTCTGCCCCCCATTTCTCATCTCCCATTCTGCCCTCAAGTGTCATCTCCCATTCTGCTTCCATGTCTCAGCTCCCATTCTGCCCCCCATGTCTCATCTCCCATTCTGACCCCCATGTCTCATCTCCCATTCTTCCCCCCTGTCTCAGCTTCCATTCTGCACACCCATGTGTTAGCTCCCATTCTGACCCCCATGTGTCAGCTCCCATTCTGACCTTCATGTCTCATCTCCCATTCTTCCCCCATGTCTCATCTCCCATTCAGCTCCCATGTCTCATCTCCCATTCTGGCTCCCAATTCTCATCTCCCATTCTGCCCCATGTGTCATCTCCCATTCTGCTTACATGTCTCATCTCCCATTCTGCCTTCCATGTGTCATCTCCCATTCTGCCCCCCGTCTCATCTCCCATTCTGCCTACCAAGTGTCATCTCCCATTCTTCCTCCATGTGCCATCTCCCATTCTGCCCCGCATGTCTCATCTCCCCTTCTGCCCCTTGTCTCAGTTCCCATTCTGCCTCCACGGCTCCTCTACATTTTGCCATCATTTTTTTGCTCCATCCAGCCCCCATGTGTCTCCTCTCCATTTTGCCCCATGTGTCAGCTCCCATTCTGCCCCATGTATCATCTCCCAGTCTGTCCCCCATGTCATCTCCCATTCTGCCCCCATATCTCATCTCCCATTATGCCTACCATGTGTCACCTCCCATTCTGCTTCCATGTGTCATCTCCCATTCCGCCCCCCATGTCTCATCTCCCATTCTGCCCCATGTGTCATCTCCCATTCTGCTTACATGTCTCATCTCCCATTCTGCCTTCCATGTGTCATCTCCCATTCTGCCCCCGTCTCATCTCCCATTCTGCCTACCATGTGTCATCTCCCATTCTTCCCCCATGTGTCATCTCCCATTCTGCCCCCCATGTCTCATCTCCCATTCTGCCCAATGTCTCAGCTCCCATTCTGCCTCCACGTCTCCTCTACATTCTGCCCCCATTTTTTTTGCTCCATCCAGCTCCCATGTGTCTTCTCTCCATTTTGCCCCATGTGTCAGCTCCCATTCTGCCCCATGTATCATCTCCCATTCTGCCCCCCATGTCATCTCCCATTCTGCCCCCATGTCGCATCTCCCATTCTGCCTATCATGTGTCATCTTCCATTCTGCTTCCATGTGTCATCTCCCATTCTGCCCCGCATGTATCATTTCCCATTCTGCCCCCTATGTCTCATCTCCCATTCTGCTCCCATGTGTCAGCTCCCATGTGTCATCTCCCATTCTGCTTCCATGTGTCATCTCCATTCTGCCCCCCATGTCTCATCTCCCATTCTGACCTCCATGTCTCATCTCCCATTCTGACCTTCATGTCTCATCTCCCAATCTGCCCCCATGTGTCAACTCCCATTCTGGTTCTCATGTCTCATCTCCCATTCTGTCCTCATGTGTCATCTCCCATTCTTCTCCCATGTCTCAGCTCCCATTCTGCCTCCACGTCTCCTCTACATTCTGCCCCCATTTTATTGCTCCATCCAGCCCCCTTGTGTCTCCTCCCCATTTTGCCCCATGTGTCAGCTCCCATTCTGCCCCATGTATCATCTCCCATTCTGCCCCCATGTCATCTCCCATTCTGCCCCCATGTCTCATCTCCCATTCTGCCTACCATGTGTCATCTCCCATTCTGCTTCCATGTGTCATCTCCCATTCCGCCCCCCATGTCTCATCTCCCATTCTGCCCCATGTGTCATCTCCCATTCTGCCGCCATGTATCATCTCCCATTCTGCTCTCATGTATCATCTCCCATTCTGCCCCCCATTTCTCATCTCCCATTCTGCCCTCAAGTGTCATCTCCCATTCTGCTTCCATGTCTCAGCTCCCATTCTGCCCCCCATGTCTCATCTCCCATTCTGACCCCCATGTCTCATCTCCCATTCTTCCCCCCTGTCTCAGCTTCCATTCTGCACACCCATGTGTTAGCTCCCATTCTGACCCCCATGTGTCAGCTCCCATTCTGACCTTCATGTCTCATCTCCCATTCTTCCCCTATGTCTCATCTCCCATTCAGCCCCCATGTCTCATCTCCCATTCTGGCTCCCATTTCTCATCTCCCATTCTGCCCCATGTGTCATCTCCCATTCTGCTTACATGTCTCATCTCCCATTCTGCTTTCCATGTGTCATCTCCCATTCTGCCCCCCGTCTCATCTCCCATTCTGCCTACCAAGTGTCATCTCCCATTCTTCCTCCATGTGCCATCTCCCATTCTGCCCCGCATGTCTCATCTCCCCTTCTGCCCCTTGTCTCAGTTCCCATTCTGCCTCCACGGCTCCTCTACATTTTGCCCTCATTTTTTTGCTCCATCCAGCCCCCCTCTGTCTCCTCTCCATTTTGCCCCATGTGTCAGCTCCCATTCTGCCCCATGTATCATCTCCCATTCTGCCCCCCATGTCTCATCTCCCATTCTGACCCCCATGTCTCATCTCCCATTCTTCCCCCCTGTCTCAGCTTCCATTCTGCACACCCATGTGTTAGCTCCCATTCTGACCCCCATGTGTCAGCTCCCATTCTGACCTTCATGTCTCATCTCCCATTCTTCCCCCATGTCTCATCTCCCATTCAGCCCCCATGTCTCATCTCCCATTCTGGCTCCCATTTCTCATCTCCCATTCTGCCTCATGTGTCATCTCCCATTCTGTTACATGTTTCATCTCCCATTCTGCCTTCCATGTGTCATCTCCCATTCTGCCCCCCGTCTCATCTCCCATTCTGCCTACCAAGTGTCATCTCCCATTCTTCCTCCATGTGCCATCTCCCATTCTGCCCCGCATGTCTCATCTCCCCTTCTGCCCCATGTCTCAGTTCCCATTCTGCCTCCACGGCTCCTCTACATTTTGCCATCATTTTTTTGCTCCATCCAGCCCCCATGTGTCTCCTCTCCATTTTGCCCCATGTGTCAGCTCCCATTCTGCCCCATGTATCATCTCCCAGTCTGTCCCCCATGTCATCTCCCATTCTGCCCCCATATCTCATCTCCCATTATGCCTACCATGTGTCACCTCCCATTCTGCTTCCATGTGTCATCTCCCATTCCGCCCCCCATGTCTCATCTCCCATTCTGCCCCATGTGTCATCTCCCATTCTGCTTACATGTCTCATCTCCCATTCTGCCTTCCATGTGTCATCTCCCATTCTGCCCCCGTCTCATCTCCCATTCTGCCTACCATGTGTCATCTCCCATTCTTCCCCCATGTTTCATCTCCCATTCTGCCCCCCATGTCTCATCTCCCATTCTGCCCAATGTCTCAACTCCCATTCTGCCTCCACGTCTCCTCTACATTCTGCCCCCATTTTTTTTGCTCCATCCAGCTCCCATGTGTCTCCTCTCCATTTTGCCCCATGTGTCAGCTCCCATTCTGCCCCATGTATCATCTCCCATTCTGCCCCCCATGTCATCTCCCATTCTGCCCCCATGTCGCATCTCCCATTCTGCCTATCATGTGTCATCTTCCATTCTGCTTCCATGTGTCATCTCCCATTCTGCCCCGCATGTATCATTTCCCATTCTGCCCCCTATGTCTCATCTCCCATTCTGCTCCCATGTGTCAGCTCCCATGTGTCATCTCCCATTCTGCTTCCATGTGTCATCTCCATTCTGCCCCCCATGTCTCATCTCCCATTCTGACCTCCATGTCTCATCTCCCATTCTGACCTTCATGTCTCATCTCCCAATCTGCCCCCATGTGTCAACTCCCATTCTGGTTCTCATGTCTCATCTCCCATTCTGTCCTCATGTGTCATCTCCCATTCTTCTCCCATGTCTCAGCTCCCATTCTGCCTCCACGTCTCCTCTACATTCTGCCCCCATTTTTTTGCTCCATCCAGCCCCCTTGTGTCTCCTCCCCATTTTGCCCCATGTGTCAGCTCCCATTCTGCCCCATGTATCATCTCCCATTCTGCCCCCATGTCATCTCCCATTCTGCCCCCATGTCTCATCTCCCATTCTGCCTACCATGTGTCATCTCCCATTTTGCCCCCCATGTATCATCGCCCATTCTGCCCCCCATGTGTCATCTCCCATTCTGCCTCCATGTGTCATCTTCCATTCTGCCCCCATGTCTCATCTCCCACTCTGGCACCCATGTTTCATCTCCCATTCTGCCCCATGCCTCATCTCTCATTCTGCTTCCTTGTCTCATCTCTCATTCTGCCCCTGACGCGCCCCCTGGGCCAGTGCTGTTTGGGGATTACCCGGAGCCGGATCTGATGGGGGTTGTAGTCTCCGAGTGGCGGCGACCCGGTCCGTGCCCAGGGTGTCAAACTCAGTGTGTGGCAGTCTTTACAGATGTTATTAGTTGTTCTTAGTGTCGACTACGCCACCCGTTGATTTGCGGTCAAAAGGCCGCCGCTGCAGCAGGGTCCGCTGAGGCTGGTGGTATGTGTGCAGCTGTGGTAGTATAACCCCCAACGGGAGGGGTATAGCCTCAGGGGGTCAGGTGTAGAGGATGGTGGTAGTGGTGGTGCAGTGTGGATGGTAAGAAGACTCAGAGTCGGGCTGTGCAGTTCAGGGTTTTTACTTACTGCTGTTCTGTTGGTCACTCTGGCCTTGAGTGACCGCCCGAGCCGTGCTGCGTCCACCAGGTCCTGGACTCGGCCAACCCCCAAGCAATTCTGGAGCGTGGTCCTGAGCTCCCTTTCTGACTGTCCTCTCTACTGGCCGTTCCCACCACGGGTCCACTTATGTCCGGCTCCCTCGGGTCTCCTATTGGGTGAACCTTCTTTGGCTTCCCTGACCCTATGCTCGGTGTGCCTTCTTAGTGGACTTGGTGAGGGGCTGCTCCACATGTAATGTCGCAGCCTCCGGTTCTTAGTTGAGGGTTGTTTCTCTCCTCCACTAATTTGGGATCCGGTTCCCTTGCGTGCCAACCCTTCACCCTTCTGGTTGTATACTGGGTTCTTGGGGTTCCTTCTTCTCCCCCTCTGGGTCCTTCTCTTCTCCTCTCTCTCTGCAGGCGCTCCTGGACCTCTCTCAGGACTGACTAACCCTCTACAGAAGACTGACCCTGATCTAAGATGGTGCCCACCTTATATACTCCCTCTATGTGTGAACCCAGGTGACCAGCACCCAATGGGCTCCTAGCTTTACCCAGACTACTCCCCCTATCTTCCCCTACACCACTGGGATGTTCCACCCCCCTCCCACTCCAGCCAGGCACAGACGCTGTCGTACCTGCACATATACTGGTGGGAGTACCGTCGATCTGTCCCCCGGAAATGGGATGTATGTAGTGTATGCAGCTAACTGAGCTCAGTCCCACACTCCATCCTTACCCGGGAGTGGAATACCACACCTCTGGCTTGAGGTGTAATACCCCTGTAGCAGCCGAATCCTCAGGGTGCTACATTCCCCCCTGGTAAATCACAGCACGTCCTCGGGCTGTAAAAGAATAAAACATCCATAAACATACAATTTTTTCATAACAACATAAAGATATAAAACATTATATATATTATCAGCAAAAACTTTTTATATAAAACTTTCTTGTTCCTCCGGCCACGGTGCAACTTGTGACCGGGTAAAGTGCGACAGTCTCTTGTAGAATAACACAGCTTTCCTATAAAACCAATAAGGGGCGCCTTAAAAAAAGCGCAACTATATACAAGGGGAAATATGGCCGCTCTCAGTCCTCGGCCAGGTATTAGGAAAGGAATGACCGCTCTCAGTCCTCGGTCAGTGGGAATAGGGACACACGGGTTTCAGTTCAATTTGCTGGTCCCAACGGGGACTATATTTTAACTAGCAGCAGTAACAGTTCTTATACCCTGACGGGTAACTATGTACAGTCTCTTTACCGTACTTTAATGACGGCGTACTCCTGCTCCTTCTTCAGACCCGTCCGGGTCCTCTTGCTCCTCCTCACACCGCAGCTCCTCCTCCGTCAGGCGATGCACATGGAGGGCGTAGGGTCCTTTGGCACACTTGTGCCGGGTGAATGTGACCTCATCCCCTACATACAGGTCATGACCTCTGTGTCCCTCCGGCAGATGGCTTTCTACGTCTCTGCGGGTGACAAAGACGTCGCCGGGGGTGTGATGATCCCTGATGAAACCCCAACCGTGCTGCAGTTGGAATTTAATTACAGGCCCGGTGGCACGGGGACCGTGGGCTGCACGGGGGTTCCTCCTGGTCCGGCTCTTCTGCTCTGCGCTCTGTTCCTGCAGCCGCTGCTCTCGGACGCGCCTCTCTCTCCTCTCCCGGTCGAAGACCTCTAACTGCTGCCGGCAGCACTCCGCACGTTCAGCTGCGGCCGCCCGCGTTTCTTGGGTGAATCCCATGAGGTCTCCTCCGTTGGCGTCCCACTCGAACTGCGCTTCTTCCAGCGGGAGCGGGGTCCTCTTAACGGGCTTCAGAGCCGGAATCAGGGGCTCGCACAGGGGCCTTGCTTTTTGGAGTTCCAGTTGGTAGTACTCCGGTGGCCATATAAAGGGCTGCCCATCCGGGCAAGTGTGCTGGGCAAACAAGTCTTCACCCAGGTGCGGCACTCTAGATGTTGAGGGCGCGGTGGTGCAAGCGGCGCCCGGGTTCGCCAGGCCTTGCGACCAGGCCTGGGGTACCCTGAACGTAAAGGGCACCATGAAGACGGCGGCGCCCGGGGTTACTTGGCCCAGCGACCAGGCCGGTGGCTCAGTGGAGGTAGAGGGCGCTGTTGGTACTGCGGCGCCCGGGGGTACTAGACCTTGCGACCAGGCCGGTGGTGTTTCCTGCTTTGCCGCGCTCAGGGTTGAGGCGCGTGACGTCACAGGGGTCGCGGCCGCGGCTTCTGCTTGAGGCCTTGTCTGGAGCGGTGACGGTGCAGCGACGGGCACGGCAGGGGGAATTTCGGGCTCTGCGACGGGGAGCTGGGGCAGGCACGCGGTTTCTCGGCTCGGGGTAGTGACGTCGCCTTTACCTGCCTCCGTCCGTTCAGCTCCCTCCTCGGCGCCGTCTCCGGCCTTCACTCCTCCTGCACCATCCTCAGAGGCGGTCTGTCTCCTCGTCTCGGGTGGCGTGCTTCGCTGGCAGGTTCTTGCCTGCAGGGCCATCTCTCGGCTCCACTCCGTCAGCGTCTCTCGCTGCACCTGGGCCATCCTCCGTGCGAGGCGCTCCAGCGCGGTCTGCACACACTCCCGGTCTTGGGGGAGCTGTGCTAGGATCTCCACTAGGCCTAGTGGGGTTGTTGCTTGCAGCAGGCTCCTGACCACAGGGTCGGTGCTGCCTGACTCTCCCTCCATCTCCGGGTACGACTTCTCTGGACTCCTCTCCAGACTTCTTGTCTCCGGGTGCGCTCTCTCCAGACTCCTCCAGGCTGCACCCATCTTCGTTCTTTTGTTCTGTCTCCGCCCACATTGAGGATGGTCCCGGGGCAACTTAGTGATTGTCAGTTCCAGGGGCAGTTCTCTCACGCTGATGGACACTTCTATCATCACAGTCTCTGTTAGTGGGGGCGGTTTCTGCTTTTGGCGCCATTCCTGGACCTGGCCCACGATGGGAGGTGGCCTCTTGCCACCCTCTGGCACGCCCATAATGGCGTCTGCTCTTCCAAGGCGGGAAATCTTCTGGAAATGGCGGGAATCGTCTCCCAGTGGCGGGAAACTCCGTAGATGGCGGGAAAAAGCTGCAGATGGCGGGCAACCGGCGGGAAACGATCCGTGATGGCATCCGATGGCGGGGACCCTCTGGAATCGGCGGGAGACTTCTTTTGGAGGTAACTTTAAACTTTTCTTCAGGCACGCAGTACCCGGTGGTTGCGGGCACGAAATCCTGCCGACTACGCCAAAGTTGACGCGCCCCCTGGGCCAGTGCTGTTTGGGGATTACCCGGAGCCGGATCTGATGGGGGTTGTAGTCTCCGAGTGGCGGCGACCCGGTCCGTGCCCAGGGTGTCAAACTCAGTGTGTGGCAGTCTTTACAGATGTTATTAGTTGTTCTTAGTGTCGACTACGCCACCCGTTGATTTGCGGTCAAAAGGCCGCCGCTGCAGCAGGGTCCGCTGAGGCTGGTGGTATGTGTGCAGCTGTGGTAGTATAACCCCCAACGGGAGGGGTATAGCCTCAGGGGGTCAGGTGTAGAGGATGGTGGTAGTGGTGGTGCAGTGTGGATGGTAAGAAGACTCAGAGTCGGGCTGTGCAGTTCAGGGTTTTTACTTACTGCTGTTCTGTTGGTCACTCTGGCCTTGAGTGACCGCCGAGCCGTGCTGCGTCCACCAGGTCCTGGACTCGGCCAACCCCCAAGCAATTCTGGAGCGTGGTCCTGAGCTCCCTTTCTGACTGTCCTCTCTACTGGCCGTTCCCACCAGGGGTCCACTTATGTCCGGCTCCCTCGGGTCTCCTATTGGGTGAACCTTCTTTGGCTTCCCTGACCCTATGCTCGGTGTGCCTTCTTAGTGGACTTGGTGAGGGGCTGCTCCACATGTAATGTCGCAGCCTCCGGTTCTTAGTTGAGGGTTGTTTCTCTCCTCCACTAATTTGGGATCCGGTTCCCTTGCGTGCCAACCCTTCACCCTTCTGGTTGTATACTGGGTTCTTGGGGTTCCTTCTTCTCCCCCTCTGGGTCCTTCTCTTCTCCTCTCTCTCTGCAGGCGCTCCTGGACCTCTCTCAGGACTGACTAACCCTCTACAGAAGACTGACCCTGATCTAAGATGGTGCCCACCTTATATACTCCCTCTATGTGTGAACCCAGGTGACCAGCACCCAATGGGCTCCTAGCTTTACCCAGACTACTCCCCCTATCTGCCCCTACACCACTGGGATGTTCCACCCCCCTCCCACTCCAGCCAGGGACAGACGCTGTCGTACCTGCACATATACTGGTGGGAGTACCGTTGATCTGTCCCCCGGAAATGGGATGTATGTAGTGTATGCAGCTAACTGAGCTCAGTCCCACACTCCATCCTTACCCGGGAGTGGAATACCACACCTCTGGCTTGAGGTGTAATACCCCTGTAGCAGCCGAATCCTCAGGGTGCTACACCCCCATGTGTCATCTCCCATTCTGCCCCCCATGTCTCATCTCCCATTCTGTCCCCATATATCATCTCCCATTTTGCCCCCATGTCTCATCTCCCATTCTGCCCCCATGTCTCATCTCCCATTCTGCCCCAGGTGTCATCTCCATCCTGCCCCCTTGTCTCATCTCCCATCCTGCCCCATGTGTCATCTCCATCCTGCCCCCTTGTCTCATCTCCCATCCTGCCCCATGTGTCATCTCATAGAATCATAGAATCATAGAAAGGTAGAGTTGGAAGGGACCTCCTGGGTCATCTGGTCCAACCCCCTGCTCAAAGCAGGATTCACTAAATCATCTCAGACAGATGTCTGTCCAGCCTCTGTTTGAAGACGTCCATTGAAGGGGAACTCACCACCTCTCGTGGCAGCCTGTTCCACTCATTAATCACCCTAACTGTCAAAAAGTTTTTTCTAATATCTAATCTGTGTCTCCTCCCATTTAGTTTCATCCCATTGCTTCTAGTCTTTCCTTGTGCAAATGAGAATAAAGATGATCCTTCTACAATGTGACAGCCCTTGACATATTTGTAGACAGCTATTAAGTCTCCTCTCAGTCTTCTTTTTTGCAAGCTAAACATTCCCAAATCCTGCAACCGTTCCTCATAGGACATGGTTTGCAGACCAGTCACCATTCTGGTCGCTCTTCTCTGAACTTGCTCCAGTTTGTCGATGTCTTTTTTAAAATGTGGTGCCCAAAACTGTACACAGTATTCCAGATGAGGTCTGACCAAAGAGGAGTAAAGACCGATAATGACTTCACGTGATCTAGACTGTATGCTTCTGTTAATACATCCCAGAATTGTATTTGCCTTTTTTGCTGCTGCATCACACTGTTGACTCATGTTCAGTCTATGATCTATTAGTATACCTAAGTCTTTTTCACATGTACTGTTGCTTAGCTCTATTCCTCCCATTCTGTATATGCTTTTTTCATTTTTATTGCCCAGATGTAGTACTTTGCATTTTTCCCTGTTAAAAACCATTCTGTTAGTTACTGCCCACTGCTCCAGTTTATTTAGGTCTTTTTGAATCCTCTCTCTCTCTTCTCTAGTATTAGCTATCCCTCCTAGCTTTGTGTCATCAGCAAATTTAATCAGTTTACCCTCAATTCCTTCATCTAAATCATTGATAAAGATGTTGAACAATACAGGTCCCAGGACGGAGCCCTGTGGTACCCCACTTGAGACATTCATCCAGCTGGATGTGAAGCCATTTACAACCACCCTTTGAGTCCGATCACTAAGCCAGTTATGAATCCACCTAACAGTTGCCTGGTCCATTGCATACTTGGTCATTTTTTCAATAAGGATGGTGTGAAATACTTTGTCAAATGCTTTGCTGAAGTCAAGATATACTATATCTACAGCATTTCCCTGATCCACCCAGTCAGTGATTCTGTCATAGAAGGAAATTAAGTTAGTCTGACATGACTTGTTAGTTACAAACCCATGCTGACTCTGGTTAATCACTTCATTCTTATCCATGTGCTTACGTACATGTTGTTTAATAATTTGTTCAAAGATCTTTCCTGGTATAGAAGTCAGACTCACCGGCCTATAGTTCCCTGGGTCCACCTTCTTCCCCTTTTTGAAGATAGGAACAACATTTGCTCTTCTCCAGTCTTCTGGGACTTCTCCTGTTCTCCAAGAATTTTCAAAGATTATGGAGAGTGGTTCTAAAATTTCTTCTATGATCTCCTTCAGTACTCTGGGGTGTAATTCATCTGGACCTGGAGACTTGAACTCATTTATGTTAGCTAAATATTCCCTCACAATCTTTCTGTTTACAGATAACTTGGATTCCTCTATTCCTTTAAAAGGACAGTGAAGATCAGTTGATGTTACATTTTCTTTCTGAGAGAAAACAGATGCAAAATAGGAATTAAAAAGTTCGGCCTTCTCAACATCCTCTCTTACCATTTCTCCATTTTCATCCTGTAAAAATCCTATAGCATCTTTGACTTTTCTTTTACTTTTGACATACCCCCAAAATCCTTTTTTATTGCTTTTGACATCTCGTGCAAGCCTTAATTCATTGTCAGCTTTAGCTAACCTGATACGTGCCCTACAGGTTCTGCAGACTGCATTATAATCTTCTTTAGATATGCCTCCCTCTTTCCATTTAATAAACATTTCTTTCTTTCTTTTTAGCATGTGTTTAAGTTCTGTGTTCATCCATCCTGGTTTCCTTAAATGCTTCCCATTCTTCCTACTTTTCGGGATTGTTAACGATTGTGCTTTGAGAATCTCATTTTTAAAAATTTCCCATCCTTCCTGGACATTTTTGTCCTTAAGGACATCCAGCCATTGGATCCCTCCTATTCTCTTTCTGAGTCTCTTAAAATCTGCCTTTCTGAAATCTAACCTTGAAGTTTGAGTCTTCACATGTCTTCCTCCTCTAGTTATCCAAAATTCTATAATAGCATGATCGCTGCCTCCTAGCGTCCCAGCCACCTTTACCTCCTCAACCATTTCCTCCCTGTTTATAAGGATTAGATCCAAAGTAGCAGATCCCCTTGTTTTCTCCTCTACCTTTTGGAAGATAAAGTTGTCAGCAAGAGAGGATAAGAATTTGCTTGACCTGTTAGTTTTACTTGAGAGAGATTCCCAACAAATGTCTGGATAGTTGAAATCTCCCATGACCACTACGTCATATTTTTTGGAGAACTTGGTCATTTGATACATAAAGAGTTCATCCATATCTTCAGCTTGCCCAGGTGGCCTGTAGTAAATGCCTACAATGGTGTCCTTTCCGTTGTTCTCTCCTTGTATTCTTACCCAAACAGTTTCCACAGAACTCCCAGTCTCTGAAGCTTCAATCTCTGTGCAGATATACGCTTTTCTAACATACAATGCGACACCTCCTCCTCGTTTATCAAGTCTGTTTCTTGCAAATAAGTTGCATCCTTTTAGCCTTTTATTCCAATCATGTGTATTGTCCCACCAAGTTTCAGTGATTCCAATGACATCATATTCCTTTTCCTGCGTTAGTAGTTCCAATTCTCCTTGTTTGTTGCCCATGCTTTGTGCATTTGTATAAAAACATTTTAGTTTGTGATTGGTTTCTCTTCCTCCCATATTTTTATTATTTAAATTGTTTTGTCTTTGTTCTTCCTTTCCACTTCCAGTAGCAGAGATCTCAATAGTATTTGTCAGCTGTATGGCTTTTTCTGGCCTTTTGCTTCCCTTCCCACATTGTTCTAGTTTAAAGCTCTCCTGATGAGTGTAGCAAGGCGACTTCCAAATACATGTTTTCCAGTCTTCGTAAGGTGCACCCCATCTCTAGCAAGTAGACCATCATATAGGTAATTCATTCCGTGATCCAGAAATCCAAATCCTTGTTGACGGCACCATCGACGTAGCCAGTTGTTCACCTGTAGAATCTTATTCCACCTCATTGTTCCATGGCCATCCACTGGGAGGATGGATGAGAAGACCACCTGCGCTCCCAATTCTTTCACTTTCTTGCCTAAGTCTTCAAAGTCACTGCAGATGGTTTCCAGGTCCTTTCTTGAGGTGTCATTTGTCCCCACATGTATTAGCAGGAATGGGTAGTGATCTGTAGGTCTGAAGAGTAGTGTTGAGCATTCCGATACTGAAATATCGGGTATCGGCCGATATTCGCGGTATCGGAATTCCGATACTTAATTCCGATACTATTGCAATATCGTATACCGGAATCGGAAGTTCCCATAATGCAATGAGACATTTTCATTTTATTCAGCCAATGAGGATCCTAAGAAGTGTGGGCACATCCTGTTAGGCATGTAGGCATCTTAACTAATGGCATGGCTGTGATTGGCTGCTGAAATGATGTCATGATGCACTATAAAAGCCACCGCCGCCATTTTGAGCTCACTCTGCTGTGAATTCAGTTAGGGATAGGACGCTGTTGTTCTGAGGGACAGTTTTAGCTACCTATTTGCTCTATACTGCTTTACCCAAGCTACTTTCTAAATCACTGTGCCTTGCAGTGCTAGTGCACAGTTCCCTGTGCTGTTCACCGCTATCTGCAAGGTCTGTGTGTGTGAGTGCAGCTCACCCTGTAGTGTGTGCTTCAGCCAAGTCTGGTTGTAGTGCACTCAGTGTGTGTCACTGCCTCATACATTGTCCTTTTTTGCCAATTCATAATTTTTCCTGATATCTCCTATTAGTGTGGTGGTTCCATCTGTATTCAGCTAAATTGGTTCCAAACACACTATATAGGAGTAGATAGAGAAATTTTTTTCCGTCTTGCAGCACTAGTGCACAGTGCTCTGCATCTGTACTGTTCACCGCTGTCTGCAAGGTCTGGTGTGTGAGTGCAGCTCACCCTGTAGTGTGTGCTTCAACCCCGTCTGGTTGTAGTGCACTCAGTGTGTGTCACTGCCTCATACATTGTCCTTTATTGCCAATTCATAATTTTTCCTGATATCTCCTATTAGTGTGGTGGTTCCATCTGTATTCAGCTAAATTGGTTCCAAACACACTATATAGGAGTAGATAGAGAATTTTTTTCCGTCTTGCAGCACTAGTGCACAGTGCTCTGCATCTGTACTGTTCACCGCTGTCTGCAAGGTCTGGTGTGTGAGTGCAGCTCACCCTGTAGTGTGTGCTTCAACCCCGTCTGGTTGTAGTGCACTCAGTGTGTGTCACTGCCTCATACATTGTCCTTTATTGCCAATTCATAATTTTTCCTGATATCTCCTATTAGTGTGGTGGTTCCATCCATATTCAGCTAAATTGATTCCAAACACACTATATAGGAGTAGATAGAGGAGCCTTTCTGCAGCATTGGGCCCTGCAGCCCCAGCCAGATTAGTATTAGCCTATTTTTTGCAGCCTCATCTATTGCATTGTAGGTTACCTTCCTACATTGTAATAGCTACAAAAAGTTTGTGATACTATCGTTATTACATCTTTAGGCACATCCAGTGTCTTTTTGTGACAAAAAAAACCTAAATAAAGTTCACCAAACACTCCACTTTACAGTTGTGTAGGCCACATTAGCTCATATTAAAGTCTAGTCCACACTTTATAAAATTAGTGTTTCTTATACCTGTTAGCAGCTGTTCAGGAATAAGCACACTAAGCCCTTAGTACTTTTCTGCCTATCTTTATCAGTCTACCAAGATGAAGAAGGCAGGGAGTAAGGCATGTGGTCGTGGTCGTGGGCGTGGGCGTGGAGTTTCTGCAGGGAGAGGACGTGAGGATTCTGTGCCTGCAGGGAGAGGACGTGGGGATTCTGTGCCTGCTGCGGGCACCAGTGACTCAGCATCCCCCAGTTTTACCAGGGAACAGTCCTTTATGCGCAGCTTTGTAGGAGCTAGCCGTACCCCACTGCTGCGCGAGGACCAAATTGAAGCCGTTGTCGGATGGATGGCAGCTAACGCATCGACTTCAATTAGTTCCAGATCCTCTCAGGTCCTGAGCACTGAAGAGCACCCATCTGTCTCTTCACCACCTGCCAAATTGCCCAGGCAGTCAGAGAGCCCTGGACAGGAGCCATCTCTACTTCTGTTCTCTGAATCTCTTGGCTTGGAAAGAGGGGGCCAGCCAAGCAGAATTCGAGAATTTGAAGAAGAGGTAGTATGCAGTGATGCGCAACCGTTTTGTCTCTCTGAATCTGAAGAGGCGGGTGGGCCAGTGCCTATGGTCAGCAGCACACCTCAGTACGCATCTGATGATGAGACTCAGGTGCCACTTTCTGGTGCGTACTGTGCTGTCGAGACTACCCAGGAGAAGCAGTTGTTTGAAGAGGGTGGTGTAGATGATGAGGTCCTTGACCCATCATGGCGTGAGGGACAGGAAGGTGGTGGGAGCAGCTCTGAGGAAGAGATTCCCCGAACGGCCCAAAAAGGAGGGAGAGGGAGGGGGCAGACTTGGTTGCCTGTAGCCTCCACTTCGGCACCCATTAGGAGCATGGCTCTTCCAAAATCCAAAGCGGGCGCTCCCATGACTTGCAGTGCCTGGTCCTTTTTTGACACAGTTGCAGATGACATTTGCTTTGTCAAATGCAAGCTGTGTAATCAGAAGGTGAAAAGAGGGAAAAGTGTCAGCAACCTCAATACCACAAATATGTGGAAACATGTGCGGACCAAGCACGTGGTGGAGTTACACAAACACACTGAAGACCTAGGCCAACCTACAGCGCCACCTACCACCTCTTCAGCTCGTGTTGTAGCCTCTTCCTCCAGCTCACACACAGCTGGTTCGGCTTCCTCACAGGATCGCCATGGAAGAATCTCTGGCACTGTTGTACAGAGACACAGTGTAATTCCACCCACAGCACCACTTTCCCAGTCATCCTCACACTCCCAGGCCAGTCTACAGCCATCGTTAGCACAGGCATGGGAGAAAAGGCGCCCATACTCGGCAAACCACCCCCGAGCACAGGCTCTGAATGCTGGCATTGCTAAACTACTGGCCCTTGAAATGCTATCATTCAGGCTGGTGGAGACTGACACATTCCGTAACTTTATGGCATTGGCAGTCCCACAATACAACGTGCCCAGCCGCTTTTATTTCAGCAGGCAAGCCGTCCCTGCCCTGCAACATCATGTGGAGGGAAAAATTAAACATGCGCTACAAAACGCCGTCAGTAGCAAGGTCCACCTGACCACTGATGCGTGGACCAGTAAGCATGGACAGGGACGATACCTTTCCCTCACTGCCCATTGGGTAAATGTTGTGGAGCCGGGTACAGATCTTGAGAGTGGCGCTGTACGTGTTCTGCCAACTCCAAGGATTGCAGGAATCCAGTCTGTACACATTGACTCCTCCTCATACTCCAGTTCCTCTGAATCAGCGCTGCAGGAGCCGTCACGGTCTACCTCCACATCGACCCGTGAACGGTTACCTGTTATGATGACCGATATGAGCACAGCCGTGGCCAAACGTCAACAGGCCGTATTAAAATTAATTTCTTTGGGGAATCGAAGCCACACAGCGCAGGAGCTCTGGAATGCCATCAAGCAGCAGAGTGACGTGTGGTTTGTGCCAGCGAATCTCCAGCCAGGCATGGTAGTGTGTGACAATGGCCGAAATCTCGTGGCAGCTCTGGGCCTAGGCAACCTCACTCACATCCCATGTCTGGCACATGTGCTCAACTTGGTCGTGCAGAGTTTTTTGAGGGACTATCCGGATCTTGATGCACTGCTTCACAAGGTCCGCATAGAGTGCGCTCACTTGCGGCGTTCCAGCAATGCAAGATCACGCATTGCAGCTCTGCAGCGCCGATTATGTCTTCCGGAACATCGCATCATATGTGACCTACCCACCAGGTGGAATTCAACGTTACATATGTTGGAGAGGTTGTGTGAGCAGCAGGCAGCAGTAATGGAGTACCAGCTGCAGCAGGCGCAAACAAGTCGCAGTGCGCGCCGTTCACACTTCACCACCACTGAGTGGGCCTCTATGAAGGACATTTGCCACGTTTTGCGTGCCTTCGATTATTCCACGCGGATGGCGAGTGCAGATGATGCACTAGTCAGCATGACTATCCCCCTTATCTGCCTGCTTGAAAAAACACTGCAAGCACTAAGGGACGAGGTTTTGGAAGAGGTGGAGGATGAGGAGTCACAAATGCCATCTGCTTCTCTACAGTCTGCGCAACGTGGTTCCTCACAAAGGCCTAGGCAGGGGACACTTTGTGAGGAGGATGAGGAGGAGTCAATGGATGAGGAAGACATCTGTCCAGAGGAGGGAGGTACACAATGCTCTAGTAGTCAGTATCTAGAGCGAGGGTGGGGTGATGCAGAGCAGGCAGAGATCACGCCTCAAGCAGGGGACAGCGTTTCTTGGCCAGTTGGCAGTCTGCAGCACATGGTTGATTTCATGCTGCAGTGCCTCAGAAATGACCGCCGCATCGCCCACATTCTCAACACGGCTGATTATTGGGTGTCCACCCTCCTAGATCCTCGCTACCGGGACAACTTACAAAGCCTCATAACACCATTGAACCGGGAGCGTAAAATGCGGGAGTACCAAGACGCACTGGTGCATTCCATCATGTTCTCCATTCCAACCGAGAGCAGTGCTGCTAGTGCTTTACAAAGCAGCTCAGTGCGTCGAGGCAGTGGAGGAAGCTCTGCACAAAGAGGGAGCAGAAGCAGCGCCTCAGCACAAGGCAAGACCAGTATGGCCGAAATGTGGCAAAGTTTTGTGTCCCCGCCGCCACAAATGTCTACACCATCACAGACAGCTCCAGTCAGCAGGAGGCAACGTTTCCGTCAGATGGTGACAGACTACATGTCTTGCCCTCTTAGTGTACTCCCAGACGGCTCTTCTCCCTTCAAGTTTTGGGTCTGTAAGCTGGATACATGGCCAGAGCTTAGTCAGTATGCACTGGAGGTGCTAGCTTGCCCTGCTGCTAGTGTATTATCGGAACGCGTCTTTAGTGCCGCAGGTGGTGTACTAACAGACCGTCGCATGCGACTATCCTCCGATAACGTTGACCGGCTTACTTTTCTCAAAATGAACAAGGCCTGGATCTCTCATGAATTTGCCAGTCCTCTTCCAGAATAAATAATTGGTTGGCAACAGTATCCAGGTCTCCTGTTCTGTTCATGTTTCTACCACCTGAACTGTAATCCCTGAGCTCCAACACCGCCAGTTGGCGCTCGGAAGTGCCGTCTGCACAGTCAACACTTGCTGCCGTGTTATTGGGGTTCAGTAACGTCAGCTGTTCTCCTGCTGTGCGGACGGCAATTTCTCCTGCTTTGTCCACATCCACTGTACTACACATTTTAAAGTTGCTCGAATTACACCTCTGGCTCCTCTGTTTTCATTCTTATCCCTGGGCTCCAGCACCGCCAGTTGGCGCTCGGAAGTGCCGTCTGCACAGTCAACACTTGCTGCGGTGTTATTGGGGTTCGGTAACGTCAGCTGTTCCCCTGCTGTGTTCACGGCAATTTCTCCTGCTCTGTCCATATTCACTGTGCTACTTATTTAAAACTTGCTCCAATTACACCTCTGGCTCCTCCGTTTTTAGTATTTACCCTGGGCTCCAATACCGCTAGTTGCTGCTCAGAAGTGCCGTCTGCACAGTCAACGCTTGCTCCAGTGTTATTGGGATTCAGTAACGTCAGCTGATCCCCAGCTGTGTGTCCGGCAAATTCTCCTGCTTTGTCCACATCCACTGTAGTACGGATTTAAAACCTCCTCCAAATACACCTCTGGCTCTTCTGTTTTTAGTATTTACCCTGGGCTCCAGCACCGCCAGCTGGTTCTCGGCAGTTCCATTGGCTCTTGTACCTTCTGCTACCCATCCGGGTTCCAGTACCGTCAGCTGGTTCTCGGCAGTGTCTTTGGCACGGGTACTCCCTCCTGCCCAGCCTGGTTCCAGCACGCCAGCTGTTTCCGGGTAGTGTCAACGTCACTTTGCCTCCAATGCGTTGTCCTGTCGTGTTGCGGTCGGGTTAGCCGACTCTATGGTGCCTGCAGTTTAGGTGACTCCTATGTGGGCTGCGGGATCTGGCAATGAAGGCTGGTTCCATAGTGCCAATAGGACAAGCACCCTCTGTAGGACTGTGGGTTTTGGTAACTGCGGCCGGCTCGCGGCCTTGAACTTTTTTTTTACATGGGTACCTTCTGCTACCCATCCGGGTTCCAGTACCGTCAGCTGGTTCTCGGCAGTGCCTTTGGATTAGGTGCCTCCTTCTCGGTATCCAAGTTCCACCAACGTCTGCTGGTCCTTGGTAGTGCTTTCTGGCACAGGTACCTCCTGCTTAGTAACCGAGTTCCAGTAACATCAGCTGGTCCTCGGTAGTTCCATTGGCTCTTGTACCTTCTGCTACCCATCCGGGTTCCAGTACCGTCAGCTGGTTCTCGGCAGTGCCTTTGGATTAGGTGCCTCCTTCTCGGTATCCAAGTTCCACCAACGTCTGCTGGTCCTTGGTAGTGCTTTCTGGCACAGGTACCTCCTGCTTAGTAACCGAGTTCCAGTAACATCAGCTGGTCCTCGGTAGTTCCATTGGCTCTTGTACCTTCTGCTACCCATCCGGGTTCCAGTAACATCAGCTGGTCCTCGGTAGTTCCATTTGCTCTTGTATCTTCTGCTACCCATCCGGGTTCCAGTACCGTCAGCTGGTTCTCGGCAGTGTCTTTGGCACGGGTACTCCCTCCTGCCCAGCCTGGTTCCAGCACGCCAGCTGTTTCCGGGTAGTGTCAACGTCACTTTGCCTCCAATGCGTTGTCCTGTCGTGTTGCGGTCGGGTTAGCCGACTCTATGGTGCCTGCAGTTTAGGTGACTCCTATGTGGGCTGCGGGATCTGGCAATGAAGGCTGGTTCCATAGTGCCAATAGGACAAGCACCCTCTGTAGGACTGTGGGTTTTGGTAACTGCGGCCGGCTCGCGGCCTTGAACTTTTTTTTTACATGGGTACCTTCTGCTACCCATCCGGGTTCCAGTACCGTCAGCTGGTTCTCGGCAGTGCCTTTGGATTAGGTGCCTCCTTCTCGGTATCCAAGTTCCACCAACGTCTGCTGGTCCTTGGTAGTGCTTTCTGGCACAGGTACCTCCTGCTTAGTAACCGAGTTCCAGTAACATCAGCTGGTCCTCGGTAGTTCCATTGGCTCTTGTACCTTCTGCTACCCATCCGGGTTCCAGTAACATCAGCTGGTCCTCGGTAGTTCCATTGGCTCTTGTACCTTCTGCTACCCATCCGGGTTCCAGTACCGTCAGCTGGTTCTCGGCAGTGCCTTTGGATTAGGTGCCTCCTTCTCGGTATCCAAGTTCCACCAACGTCTGCTGGTCCTTGGTAGTGCTTTCTGGCACAGGTACCTCCTGCTTAGTAACCGAGTTCCAGTAACATCAGCTGGTCCTCGGTAGTTCCATTGGCTCTTGTACCTTCTGCTATCCATCCGGGTTCCAGTACCGTCAGCTGGTCCTCGGTAGTTCCTCAGCTTTCTTGTACCTTCTGCTACATTTCCAAGTTCAAGCTTTTTGAAATGGTTCTTGGTAATCACTCTGGATCTCCCTGACGAGGACCCTGAAGACGAGGACCCTGAAGACCAACCCTAAGAAGACGAGGACCCCGAAGACAATGACCCTGAAGACGAGGACCCTGAAGACCACCCCGAAGAAGACGAGGACCCTGAAGACCACCCCGAAGAAGACGAGGACCCCGAAGACGAGGACCCAGAAGACCAACCCGAAGAAGACGAGGACCCCGAAGACGAGGACCCCCGAAGACGACGACCCTGAAGACCACCCCGAAGAAGACCAAGAAGATGACCCTGAAGAAGTTGACCAAGAAGACAAAGAAGAGAAGACAAGCACCAAGATACAGAAAAACAAGAGACAGAAAACCAAGAAGCAGAAATACAAGAAGCTGCAGAACAAAAAGCGGAAGAACATTAAGCATAAGACTAAAAATCAGAGCAAAAGATAATATCTAAATTATAAGCAGAAGATGACTAAGCAGTGTATGGGGGTGAGTCCGTTCCTCCTCGTGGTGCCCCTGGAAAAGACCTGCTGCTGCAGGCCAAACTGAACGCGGACAAATCCTGTTGTAAATCTTTTGTGACGGGCAGAACGAAAGGTGTAATGTCCAACCTTTTATAGATAACAACTACAGGAATGCCTGTCACAAATAAGAATATGATGAAGAAGAAGAATATGAAGAAGATGAAGAAGTAGAATATGAAGAATGTAAAAAAAAGAATAATACGAAGAAGGTGAAGAAGAAGAAGGTGAAGAAGAAGTGGATGAAAAAGATGCTGAGGATGATGAAGGAGAAAGTGTGGGAGAAGTAAAAAAGAAGGTGAAGAGCATGGAAGTAGTGAAACATAAATATCTGACAAAATATAAAAATACTTAACATAGTTAATATTTCCGTAACTCAGAACATAATAAAAAAATATTAATTCCTGCTATTCCATTTGACTGGGCTAAACCTCTATGCCTTTATTGTCTCCCCCACCTCCCCCAATACATTCTACATTATTCTTAGTTGTTTTCCTTCATGTAGAAATAACCTACAAGGAAAGAAAGGGTTTATTTTAATTCCGATATTTATGTCCCATTGACTTGCATTGGTTTCCGGTATCGGAATCGGCGATATCCGATACTTTTTCGGTATCGGTCCGATCCAATCCGATCCGATATTTCCCGATATCGGAAGGTATCGCTCAACACTACTGAAGAGTCTTGATATCCTGTCAGACACATCTTTAATTTTTGCTCCTGGAAGACAGCACATTTCTCTTGAGGTTATGTCTGGTCTGCAGATAGCGGCCTCTGTTCCTCTTAACAGGGAATCCCCCATGACCACCACTCTCCGTTTTTTCTTCACAACATTCTTCTTTCTCCATCCAGGAGGATTCTGAGGGCTTAAAAGGTTATTCATTGCTGGCAAAGTCTTATTTTGCTGTATTTCTTCATGGTTCTCCTGCGTGAGAGCCTGGTACTGGTTCCTGAGCAGTATGGGTGCTGACTGCCTCTCGATCCTCCTGCTTCTGTGGGTCACATGCTTCCATTCCTCTGTTTCGTCAGGTGCAGTTCGAATTTCTTCTCTTTCTGAATCATGAAGAGATAATTCTGCTCTGTCTAAGAACTCTTCACCTTCCTTAATGATTTTCAAGGTAGTTAACCTCTCTTCTAGATTTCGCAACTTTTCCTCCAACAGGGACACACGCTTGCATTTCTGGCATGTGAAGTTTGGCTTTTCCACTGGCAAGTCTGTGAACATGTAGCAGGATATGCAGCTCACCAAATGGCTCCTGGACTCTTCCATGTTCTTACTGTTAATGTTCTGAAAACAGCTTAAAAAAAAAAAAAGCTTCAAAATGCGCACGCCAGCAGGCGCGCGGTTTACCGATGTCCTCTTTTCAGCTCCAACAGCCAAAATCCAGTGTTCTTTGAGCTCGCGGAGACTCTTCACTTACCCCAAAATGCAGTGGGAATATGCAAATTATCTCCCCAGGACTCCTCTCCATCCTGCCCCCTTGTCTCATCTCCCATCCTGCCCCATTTCTCATCTCCCACTCTGCCCCCATGTGTCATCTCCCATTCTGCCCCCCATGTGTCATCTCCCATTCTGCCCCCATGTGTCATTTCCCATTCTGCCCCCCATGTGTCATTTCCCATTCTGCCCCCCATGTGTCATCTCCCATTCTGCCCCCCATGTGTCATCTCTCATTCTGCCCCCATGCCTCATCTCCCATTCTGCCCCATGTGTCATCTCCATCCTGCCCCCTTGTCTCATCTTCCATTCTGCCCCATGTCTCAAGAAAAAAAAAAAAAGTTCCTCCTAACCTTGCTGCAGCTCCATGGCAATAGATTTAAAGTAAACCTGCGTCCGAGGATGCAAGTTCAGTTTACTGGGGCCTGGCGAGAGGTGGGGAGGGCCCGTCCGGGCTCCTATGCTCACCGTGCCCCATAAGCCAGTAAGGGCAGTAATGCCCTGATGACGGCCCTCCTGCATTGTGCCATCTGTAAAGTTTGATGGAGGAGGATAATGCTATGGGGTTGTTTTTCAGGGGTTGGCCTTGGACTCCTAGTTCCAGTGAAGGGGAGTTTTAAATCTTCAGCCTAGAAGACATTAAGGACAAATGTATGTTTCCAACATCGTGGGAGCAGTTTGGAGAAGGCCCTTTTCTGTCTCATCACGACTATGCTCCAGTGCAGAAAGAGAGTTTGATGTGGAAGAACCTGACTGGTCGCACAGACCTCTGACCTCAACCCCATCCAACACCTTTGGAATGAACTAGAATGGAGATTGCTAGCCAGGACCACCCATGCAGAATCAGTGTATGAAGTCACAAATGCTCTTCTGAATGAAGGGGCAAAAATTCCCCCATACACCTCCAAAATCTTGTAGAAAGGGACCAACTCCAAATGAATGACTATTGATTTAGAATGGTATGTCATAAAAGTCTGCATCCCTATACTTATGTCCATATGATGTATATGTATAATAACAATATAAGAAAAACATTGCGTCCATATATATGTTCAAGGTATGTGTGTGTGTGTGTTTGTGGGGGGGGGTGTTGTTTCTAACAATTTGCTGTATCCGATTATTTACATACAATTATAAAGCCTCCATAGACTTTATTATATATAATTATATTGAATATCATTGGCTGTAGGGCTTGCAGGGCACATTCTAGAATGTTGTGACATCACAGGACCGGCGCCATGGTCACCTCTGCCTTGACATTATGACATCATGAAGGTTATATAAGCAGCTGCTCGCCCGGAACTCCTTTGAGGGTTATAGAAGAAGTTCTACAGTGAGTATCTGTGTCTTACACTTCTGTCCTATCCTGTTATTATTTCCCATTTCCTATCTATATAAGTTTCTGATTTCTTATCACAAGCTTCCTCTACTTCCCAATTCTCATATCCCAAATATTTTTAATGAGAAAACTTTATATTTGTTCATTAGTTATGGCAATATGTACTACTAATAAAACTGGGATTTAAGATCAGGATACTTATAAGAAAACCTCTCTATTTGTCCATTTAGGTATGTGTGATTATTATATCTGCTAGAAAAATGTCGAGAAAGCAACGGAGAGCAATTTATGTAAGTCCGAAATAAGAAAAGATATAGATAAAAATGAATTTCTGTTGTCTCACGTCCATTCTTTATGCACGGCCAAATGCCTGGCCCAATCAGGTCAGCATGATTATTACGACACCAAACTTGACTTTGTTTTCTTTAAATGGGATATCCGGGACTTTGAAAAAAAAATGTGCCTACACACTAACAGGCGGCTAGTTGCTCGCTACCTGTCTGTTGTGCCCAGCGCCATGCTTCGCTGGCACATTCAACTGTCGGCCTCTGCTGACGTCACGCTGACAGATTGGCAGTTTCTTCTCTGCTCTGTTGAGGAGGTGTGACTGCCGACATCATGCTGATTGACAGCCGGCCCCCCAGTTAACTAGGAGGTGCCGAGGCAAAAAGAAAACGATATATGGCCCATTGTAATGAAAATATGAAAAAACTTTATTATAAATATCATACAGGAAATTCAGGGTGAAGGAGGGCAGAAAATACATACATTTGCATTAAAAATTCCTTAAAAACAAACAGGTAACATGTCAGATGCAGGTATAGCACCTCTCTAGGATCATGCTATGCCACAACTATAGTGCAGTAAAGAAGCTGCTACCAGCAGAGAAGAGGAGACATATGCACATGATATATATCATCTAATTACATTATTTATCTATATCGATGTCCCTCATATCCTATATGGCCACCATCGGCCGTCATTACCTTAATAGAAGAAGTGGAACCTGCACCGCATGTCTTTCACCGCATGTCTTTGGAGACTGCCCTGAGTTGTCAGCAGAGACTGCCCTGAGTTGTCAGCAGAGACCGCCCTGAGTTGTCAGCAGAGACCGCCCTGAGTTGTCAGCAGAGTCCGCCCTGAGTTGTCTGCAGATGCCGCCCTGAGTTGTCAGCAGAGTCCGCCCTGAGTTGTCAGCAGATGCTGCCCTGAGTTGTCTGCAGATGCCGCCCTGAGTTGTCTGCAGATGCCGCCCTGAGTTGTCTGCAGATGCCGCCCTGAGTTGTCAGCAGAGTCCGCCCTGAGTTGTCAGCAGAGTCCGCCCTGAGTTGTCAGCAGAGTCCGCCCTGAGTTGTCAGCAGAGTCCGCCCTGAGTTGTCAGCAGAGTCCGCCCTGAGTTGTCAGCAGAGTCCGCCCTGAGTTGTCAGCAGAGTCCGCCCTGAGTTGTCAGCAGAGTCCGCCCTGAGTTGTCAGCAGATGCTGCCCTGAGTTGTCAGCAGAGTCCGCCCTGAGTTGTCAGCAGATGCTGCCCTGAGTTGTCAGCAGAGACCGCCCTGAGTTGTCAGCAGAGACTGCCCTGAGTTGTCTGCAGATGCCGCACTGAGTTGTCAGCAGAGTCCGCCCTGAGTTGTCTGCAGATGCCGCCCTGAGTTGTCAGCAGAGTCCGCCCTGAGTTGTCAGCAGATGCTGCCCTGAGTTGTCAGCAGAGACCGCCCTGAGTTGTCAGCAGAGACTGCCCTGAGTTGTCTGCAGATGCCGCCCTGAGTTGTCTGCAGATGCCGCCCTGAGTTGTCAGCAGAGTCCGCCCTGAGTTGTCTGCAGATGCCGCCCTGAGTTGTCAGCAGAGTCCGCCCTGAGTTGTCTGCAGATGCCGCCCTGCGTTGTCAGCAGAGTCCGCCCTGAGTTGTCTGCAGATGCCGCCCTGAGTTGTCAGCAGAGTCCGCCCTGAGTTGTCAGCAGATGCTGCCCTGAGTTGTCAGCAGAGACTGCCCTGAGTTGTCAGCAGAGACTGCCCTGAGTTGTCAGCAGATGCTGCCCTGAGATGTCAGCAGAGTCCGCCCTGAGTTGTCAGCAGATGCTGCCCTGAGTTGTCAGCAGAGTCCGCCCTGAGTTGTCAGCAGATGCTGCCCTGAGTTGTCAGCAGATGCTGCCCTGAGTTGTCAGCAGAGACCGCCCTGAGTTGTCAGCAGAGTCCGCCCTGAGTTGTCAGCAGATGCTGCCCTGAGTTGTCTGCAGATGCTGCCCTGAGTTGTCTGCAGATGCCGCCCTGAGTTGTCTGCAGATGCCGCCCTGAGTTGTCTGCAGATGCCGCCCTGAGTTGTCAGCAGAGTCCGCCCTGAGTTGTCAGCAGATGCCGCCCTGAGTTGTCAGTGACGCGCCCCCTGGGCCATATTCTTTAGGGGAATACCCGGAGCCGGATCAGATGGGAGTTGTAGTCTTCCGAGTGGCTGTGACCCGGTCCGTGCCCAGGGTGTCAAACTCAGTTGTATGTGGCAGTCCTACAGATGTTATTAAGTTCTTTATTGTCGACTACGCCACCCGTTGTATTGCGGTCACTATGGCCGCCGCTGCAGCAGGGTCCGCTGAGGCTGATGGTGTAGGTGCAGCTTGTGATGGTATAACCCCCAACGGGTGGGGTATAGCCTCAGGGGGTCAGGTGCAGAGGATGGGGGTTGTGGTGGTGCAGCATAGGTGTTAAAGGAAGACAGAGTCGGGTTATGCAGTTTAGGGTATTTACTCACTGCTGATGTTCCGGTCACTCCAGCTTCAAGTGACCTCCCGAGCCGTGCTGCATCCACCAGGTCCTGGATCCAGCCAACCCCCAAGCAAGTCCGGAGCGTGACCCTGAGCTCTCCTTCTGTCCTTTCTCTGGCCGTCCCCACTAGTGATCCACCCAGGTCCAGCTCCCTCGGGCCTTCTGTTGGGAGACCCTTGGCCTTGGGTTCCCTGACCCTCCACGTGGTATGCCTTCGTGGTGGATGTGGTGGGTGGCCGTGGCAGACGCTGCCCACGGCCTCCGGTCTCTGGCTGGGGTGTGTTTTTGCCCCCACCAGCTTGGGTTCCGGTACCCTGATGCCGACTCTTCACCCGTGGATTGGATTTGGGGTCTTAGAGTCCTCTCTTCTTCTTCCCCCTCTGGGTCTCTCTTTCTTCTCCTCTCTCTCTCTCTGGGGCTTCTCTGCTCCTCCTCTGCTTCTTACTCTGACAGACTGACTGACCCTGTTCTTTGATGGTGCCCACCTTATATACACCCTCTATGTGTGAGCTCAGGTGACCAGCACCCAATGAGCTCCTATCTTTACCCAGGCTGCTCCCCCTATCTGCCCCTACACTACTTGGGATGTACCACCCCCCTCCCACTCCAGCCAGGAACAGACTCGGTCGTACCTGCACATTTCTAAGTGGGAGTACCGTCGGCCTGTTCCTCGGAAATGGGATGTATGTAGTGCATGCAGCCTACCGAGCTCAGATCCACACTCCATCCTTACCCGGGAGTGGAATATCACACCTCTGGGTTGAGGTGCAATACCCCTGTAGCAGCCGAATCCTCAGGGTGCTACATTCCCCCCTGGTAAATCACAGCACGTCCTCGGGCTGTAAGAACAAAACACCACAAAACATACAAATTTTTTTTCATAAACATATAAAACATATAAAACATTATATATATATATATCAAATAAACTTTTCATATAAAACATTCTCGTCGCCTCTGGCTCCTCCTCCGATCACTGTGCAACGTGTGACCGGGAAAAGTGCGACAGTCTCTTAGAAAAACTGGTTTTCCTATAAAACCGGTAGGGGGCGCTTTAGGAAGCGCAACTATATACAGGGGAAGTTGGCCGC
Organism: Phyllobates terribilis; assembly: GCF_046119375.1. Taxonomy (NCBI): domain Eukaryota; kingdom Metazoa; phylum Chordata; class Amphibia; order Anura; family Dendrobatidae; genus Phyllobates; species Phyllobates terribilis. The sequence continues at coordinate 518,216,367 of NW_027362763.1, read as the reverse complement.
TCTCAGTCCTCGGCCAGGTAGAGGGAAGGGAATGGCTGCTCACAGTCCTCAGCCTGTGGGATTAAGGGGTTAACGGGTAAACAGTTCACTCAGCTGGTCCCAACGGGGACTATATATATATATATCAACAGTTTCTTTGGTACCCGGTCGGGTAACTATTTACATCTACTTGCTCTGCCGCACTCAACGGCGTCTTCCTCCTGCTCTTTGCTTACAGCTGGTTGTTACTTCAGACCCGTCCGGGTCCTCTTGCTCTTCCTCCTCACACCGCAGCTCTTCCTCCGTCAGGCGATGCACATGGAGGGCGTAGGGTCCTTTGGCACACTTGTGCCGGGTAAAGGTGACCTCGTCCCCGATGTAAAGGTCACGACCTCTGTGTCCCTCCGGTAGGTGGGACTCAACGTCTCTCCTGGTCACAAAGACGTCGCCTGGGGTGCGGTGGTCTCGGATGAAGCCCCACCCATGCTGCATGTTAAACTTGATCACAGTCCCGGTGGTGCGGGGACTATGCGCTGCACGGGGGTCTCTCCTGGCCCGGCTCTTCTGCTCCGCGCTCCTTACTTGAGCTTGCTGTTCCCGGACCCGCCTCTCTCTCCGCTCCCTCTCAAAGACCTCGAGCTGCTGGCGGCAGCACTCTGCACGCTCCGCTGCGGCTGCCCGAGTCTCTTGAGTGAACCCCATGAGATCTTCTCCGGTGGAGTCCCACTCAAACTGCGCTTCTGCTAGCGGGGGCGAGATCCTCTTAACGGGCTTTGGAGCCGGGATCAGGGGTTCACACATGGGCCTTGCCCTCTTTTGGAGCTCTTGTTCGTAGTACACCCTGGGCCAGACAAAGGGCTGCCCGTCCGGCCATGTGTGTTGGGCGAACAGATCTTCTCCCAGATGCGGCACTCTTGGTTTTATGGGCGCGGTGGTGGTGGCGCCCGGGTTGCCCAGGCCTTGCGGCCAGGCCTGGGGCACCTGGAAAGTGAAGGGCACCGTAAGGACGGCGGCGCCCTGGGCTACTTGGCCCTGCGACCAGGCCGGTGGCTCCGCGGAGGTAGGGGGCGCTGTTGGTATTGCGGCGCCCGGGGGTACTAGGCCTTGCGACCAGGCTGGTGGTACTTCCTGCTTGGTCACGCTCGGGGTCGAGGCGTGTGACGTCACAGGGGTCGCGGCTGCGGCTTCCGGTTGAGGCCTAGTCTGTGGCGGTGACGTTGCAGTTACGGGCACGGCAGGGGGTACTTCGGGCTCTGCGACGGGGAGCTGGGGCAGGTGCGCGGTTTCCCGGTTTGGGGTAGAGACGTCCCCTTTACCTGCCTCCTTTCGTTCGGCTCCCTTCTCGGCGCCGTCTCCGGCCTTCAGTCCTCCTGCGCCATCCTCAGAGGCGGTCTTTCTCCTCATCTCGGGTGGCGTGCTCCGCTGACGAGTCTCGGTCTGCTGGGCCATCTCTCGGCTCCACTGCGCCAACGTCTCTCGTTGCACCCGGGCCATCCTCCTTGCGAGGCCCTCCAGAGCGGTCTGCGCACACTCCCGATCTCGGGGGAGCTGTGCTAGGACCTCCACTAGGCCTAGTGGGGTCGTTGCTTCTAGCAGGCTCCTGACCAACGGGTCGGTGCTGCTCTGCTCTCCTTCTGCTGTTCCCGGCAGGCTCCTGGCCAGCGGGCCGGTGCTGCTCTGCTCTTCTTCCATCTCCGGGTAAGCTTCTTCTGGACTCAGCTCTAGGCTTCTTGTCTCCGGGTGCGCTCTCTCCAGACTGCTCCAGGCGACACCCATCTTTGCTCTCTTCTTTCGTCTCCTCCCCCCTCGAGGGCGGTCCCGGGGCCACTTGGTGACTGTCAGCTCCAGGGGCAGTTCTTTCACGCTGACAGACACCTCTAGCATCACAGTCTCTGTTGGTGGGGGCGGTTTCCACTTTTGGCGCCATTTTCGGTCCTGGCCCACGATGGGAGGTGGCCTCTCGCCACCCTCTGGCACGCCCATAATGGCGTCCGCTCTTCCAAGGCGGGAAACCTTTGGAAATGGCGGGAATCGCTTCCCAGTGGCGGGAAACTCTGCAGATGGCGGGAAAACGCTGTTAATGGCGGACAACTGGCGGGAATCGACCTGTGATGGGGTCTGATGGCGGGGACCCTCCGGAACCGGCAGGAGACTTCTTTTTGAGGTAAACTCGTTCTTTTCTTCAGGCACGCAGTACCCGGGTGTTGCGGGCACGTAATCCTGCCGACTACGCCAAAGTTGACGCGCCCCCTGGGCCATATTCTTTAGGGGAATACCCGGAGCCGGATCAGATGGGAGTTGTAGTCTTCCGAGTGGCTGTGACCCGGTCCGTGCCCAGGGTGTCAAACTCAGTTGTATGTGGCAGTCCTACAGATGTTATTAAGTTCTTTATTGTCGACTACGCCACCCATTGTATTGCGGTCACTATGGCCGCCGCTGCAGCAGGGTCCGCTGAGGCTGATGGTGTAGGTGCAGCTTGTGATGGTATAACCCCCAACGGGTGGGGTATAGCCTCAGGGGGTCAGGTGCAGAGGATGGGGGTTGTGGTGGTGCAGCATAGGTGTTAAAGGAAGACAGAGTCGGGTTATGCAGTTTAGGGTATTTACTCACTGCTGATGTTCCGGTCACTCCAGCTTCAAGTGACCTCCCGAGCCGTGCTGCATCCACCAGGTCCTGGATCCAGCCAACCCCCAAGCAAGTCCGGAGCGTGACCCTGAGCTCTCCTTCTGTCCTTTCTCTGGCCGTCCCCACTAGTGATCCACCCAGGTCCAGCTCCCTCGGGCCTTCTGTTGGGAGACCCTTGGCCTTGGGTTCCCTGACCCTCCACGTGGTATGCCTTCGTGGTGGATGTGGTGGGTGGCCGTGGCAGACGCTGCCCACGGCCTCCGGTCTCTGGCTGGGGTGTGTTTTTGCCCCCACCAGCTTGGGTTCCGGTACCCTGATGCCGACTCTTCACCCGTGGATTGGATTTGGGGTCTTAGAGTCCTCTCTTCTTCTTCCCCCTCTGGGTCTCTCTTTCTTCTCCTCTCTCTCTCTCTGGGGCTTCTCTGCTCCTCCTCTGCTTCTTACTCTGACAGACTGACTGACCCTGTTCTTTGATGGTGCCCACCTTATATACACCCTCTATGTGTGAGCTCAGGTGACCAGCACCCAATGAGCTCCTATCTTTACCCAGGCTGCTCCCCCTATCTGCCCCTACACTACTTGGGATGTACCACCCCCCTCCCACTCCAGCCAGGAACAGACTCGGTCGTACCTGCACATTTCTAAGTGGGAGTACCGTCGGCCTGTTCCTCGGAAATGGGATGTATGTAGTGCATGCAGCCTACCGAGCTCAGATCCACACTCCATCCTTACCCGGGAGTGGAATATCACACCTCTGGGTTGAGGTGCAATACCCCTGTAGCAGCCGAATCCTCAGGGTGCTACATCAGCAGAGTCCGCCCTGAGTTGTCAGCAGAGTCCGCCCTGAGTTGTCAGCAGAGTCCGCCCTGAGTTGTCTGCAGATGCCGCCCTGAGTTGTCTGCAGATGCCGCCCTGAGTTGTCTGCAGATGCCGCCCTGACTTGTCTGCAGATGCCGCCCTGACTTGTCAGCAGAGACCGCCCTGAGTTTTCTGCACATGCCGCCCTGAGTTGTTCTCAGATGCCGCACTGAGTTGTCAGCAGATGCCGCCCTGAGTTGTCAGCAGATGCCGCCCTGAGTTGTCAGCAGAGTCCGCCCTGAGTTGTCAGCAGAGACCGCCCTGAGTTGTCAGCAGAGTCCGCCCTGAGTTGTCAGCAGAATCCGCCCTGAGTTGTCTGCAGATGCCGCCCTGAGTTGTCAGCAGAGTCCGCCCTGAGTTGTCAGCAGAGACCGCCCTGAGTTGTCAGCAGAGACTGCCCTGAGTTGTCTGCAGATGCCGCCCTGAGTTGTCAGCAGAGTCCGCCCTGAGTTGTCTGCAGATGCCGCCCTGAGTTGTCAGCAGAGTCCGCCCTGAGTTGTCTGCAGATGCCGCCCTGCGTTGTCAGCAGAGTCCGCCCTGAGTTGTCTGCAGATGCCGCCCTGAGTTGTCAGCAGAGTCCGCCCTGAGTTGTCAGCAGATGCTGCCCTGAGTTGTCAGCAGAGACTGCCCTGAGTTGTCAGCAGAGACCGCCCTGAGTTGTCAGCAGAGTCCGCCCTGAGTTGTCAGCAGATGCTGCCCTGAGATGTCAGCAGAGTCCGCCCTGAGTTGTCAGCAGATGCTGCCCTGAGTTGTCAGCAGAGTCCGCCCTGAGTTGTCAGCAGATGCTGCCCTGAGTTGTCAGCAGATGCTGCCCTGAGTTGTCAGCAGAGACCTCCCTGAGTTGTCAGCAGAGTCCGCCCTGAGTTGTCAGCAGATGCTGCCCTGAGTTGTCTGCAGATGCTGCCCTGAGTTGTCTGCAGATGCCGCCCTGAGTTGTCTGCAGATGCCGCCCTGAGTTGTCTGCAGATGCCGCCCTGAGTTGTCAGCAGAGTCCGCCCTGAGTTGTCAGCAGATGCCGCCTTGAGTTGTCAGCAGAGTCCGCCCTGAGTTGTCAGCAGAGTCCGCCCTGAGTTGTCAGCAGAGTCCGCCCTGAGTTGTCTGCAGATGCCGCCCTGAGTTGTCTGCAGATGCCGCCCTGAGTTGTCTGCAGATGCCGCCCTGACTTGTCTGCAGATGCCGCCCTGACTTGTCTGCAGATGCCGCCCTGACTTGTCTGCAGATGCCGCCCTGACTTGTCTGCAGATGCCGCCCTGACTTGTCAGCAGAGACCGCCCTGAGTTTTCTGCACATGCCGCCCTGAGTTGTTCTCAGATGCCGCACTGAGTTGTCAGCAGATGCCGCCCTGAGTTGTCAGCAGATGCCGCCCTGAGTTGTCAGCAGAGTCCGCCCTGAGTTGTCAGCAGAGACCGCCCTGAGTTGTCAGCAGAGTCCGCCCTGAGTTGTCAGCAGAGTCCGCCCTGAGTTGTTCTCAGATGCCACCCTGAGTTGTCTGCAGATGCCGTGTTCTCTTACCAGGCGTGCTCTTTATGATCTATATGAATGCTGCCTGGGGCACGGACTGGCACTTTTCTCATAGACTGTACTAGTATTAATATATTTATTTTGTGCAATAATTTAAAACCCTTTCATTATCCGGTGTAATAGAAGCTTATGAGCATGTGATGTACAATGTAAGAAGCTGAAATATTTCATGGTCTTTATACATTTCTCTGTTTTACTATTACAGGATGCAGTGAACAACATCCCACGTAAGTATTAACATTCTCACATGCAATTATAGCATTTATATCTCGCGGTGTTCCCTTAGCGCCCTGCTCTGGTCTGTGCAGCCTGGGGCCTGAGGCTTTGCACAGCAGGTGCTATCTAGTGACGTAATGGCGCCTGCTGAGCTGAGTCTCAGAGACACAGGGGCAGGCTGAATGGTGGAACAGGAACAGTTAAATAGTGATGATGGATGGGTGATGGGGGAACAGAGCCAGCGCTCCCTAAGACTCCCGGGCCGTGTGGTCTGCCGCTATGGATGCAACACCCCTGCACACCAGTAGTTACAGTACAGTCGAAACCTGAATGTCAGATCAGATGGATCCGATTTTAAGGAAGTCTCTGTGCAATAACGTTGGAAAGGAACGGCTCATTCACATATTTGTTCTTGCACCAGATGTGCTGCCAGTATTTTTCACTGGTCCTTATATTCTGTGGAGCTAGTAACATGTCAGCTTTGGGGCGAATTATGCACCAAACTCACCCATTGACTGACTACTAGGAGAAACTTAGGAAGCTTCCTTCAGCTTTTTTTTGCATACAAGAGAAATGGATGAGATACTAATAGTAAAAATGAACACATAGACCAAAAAAATAGATGAACATTGGATGCAGGAAACTAATGAAAATTAGTTGGTTTGGTTTTGTGCAGATGAGAAAAAAAATAACATGTGAACACAGCCTAAAATAAGTCATCTACTGCAAATGAGCTTTTATTAAATAGTTCAATAAATCTAATTGTAAATTGTTGCTTGTTTTTCAGCTGCAGCTCCAGACCCCAGGTAAAGTCTTTCTTCTCATTGTATAGTGGTGTGCATGCGAGACCTCGGCTCCATCCTACAGGGCATTTCAGAGCCGGAAGTTCCAGCGGACGGATCCCCAGCAATCAGCAGCTTATTCCCTATACTGTGGGACATATTTTTTAATCAGGATCCAAGGGGTAACCTTTCTCCTTGTGGTGAGGGTCATGCCAAGGTGAGGAAACTTTTAAGCAATGCATTCACCTCTGGGAAATTAAATATGCAAATTGCCTCTTCAGAAAGGTAGAGGACTATAACTCTAGTGCCACCTCTTGGAAGCAGCAATCCTAAATGTCAATATCGACCCTTTAACGAGCCTTGTCATATGACTTGGGGTAAAAGCCAAAAGCCAGTCAGATGACTCTCACCCAGCCAAACCAGATCTCACACTTTGCACCCCGAAACACAGTGTCTGCAAATTGAGATTCTGGTTTGGCTTTTATTCTAAGTCATGTGAAAAGCCTTGTTAATGAGTTGATATTGACTTTTAGGATTGCTACTTCCAATATGTGGCACCAGAGTTCTAGTCCTCTCTGAAGAGGCAATTTGCATATTTACTTTTCATGAAGAGCATTGCAAGGCTTAAAAGTTTGCTAACCTTGGCATGTCACTCTCGGCATGTCACTCTCCACAAGGAGAAACATTACCCCTTGGATTCTGGACAGACCAGATCTCACATTTTGCACTGAAGAGTGGCGACACACTGAAACATGGTGCTTGCAAATTGAGATTTTAGCTTGGCTTTTATTCTAAGTCATCTGGCAAGGCTCGTTAAAGGGTCGATATTGACTTTTAGGCTGTGTGCCCACGATGCGTTTTTTAATCATTTCCGCAGCGGCAAAACGCTGCAGAAACGCTTAAAAAACGCATGGTAGAAGGCCTGCCATGTTCCCCAATGATAATCCGCATGTACTGTGCACATGCTGCAGAAATTTCCGCTGCGGATTATCATTGCGGAAAAAAACGCAGCACTACCAATTATTTTGCGGAGGCGCTGCGTTTTTGCAGCCATTGACTTGCATTGGAATGCATGGATTCCGCATCACTGGATCTCTACATGCGGAATCCAAGCGTTTCGATGTGTGGATGGTAACCGGGTGTGGAGGAGAGGAGACTCTCCTCCGGACCTGGATACCATAGAACCTGTGAAAAAAAGAATAAAATAAAAAATAAATATTACCTTCTGATGGCCCGTGGTGCGCTTGTCTTCCCTTGTCGGCAGCTCGCGGTGGACTGAAGGACCTGCATTGATGTCATTTTGTCATGTGACGGCAGGTCCTTCAGTGTAGTGTACCGCGAGCTGCCGGCAAGCCAGGACGCATCGGATAAAGATACCGGGGGCCATCAGATGGTAAGTATAGATTTATTTTTTTACCATTCTTTCGGTCACACTATATAAATCCATGCCGGTTGCATGGATTTATATAGTGTGACCAAGTTGTCAAGCTCTTTCGAAGTGATGGTAAAATCGGTTGGAAAGCGCTTGTCAATCCACATGCGGAAATGCATGTGAAGAATGCTTCATATCTGCATGTCCCTGGCAGGAAAGACGCATGTACAATCCGCATGTACAATCCGCATGTACAATCCGCATGTACAATCCGCATCTACAATCCGCATGTACAATCCGCATGGGTTTCTTCTGCCAGGGAGATGCAGAAATGCTCAGGAAAAAATCCGGAGCATTTCTGCATCGTGGGCACATAGCCTCAGGATTGCTACTTCCAGTAGATGACACTAGAGTTCTAGTCCCCTTCCTCTCTGAAGAGGCAATTTGCATATTTTTTTAATTTATCATATCAATTACTAGTGTTACAAAAATTCCTAGTTTAACCCTTACCTAACATACACATTGATATGTTTTCCTTGTACTACAGTGCGGAGGTCCATAGAATATGCGAATTGATTCAGAAGAAAAGTACAGCATCAAATGGTGTCGCATATATGTAAGAGAAAAAGATATAATGAACTAATATAAGCAAATCTTATGGATTACATACTGTAATCCATTATAGATGTTTCCTTATCTCTGATTCATTTTATTCAGGTAGAGAAGTTATACTTTAAAACCTGTCTGCACACACAAAATATCTTAATGTCTACACATATAATTGCCATTTATTGGGTACCAGTCATGTATCATATTTTACAGTACAAAGATGTCGCAGTACAGGAATTATTATTTAACTTGTTAAATGGGTATGAGAAGAAAACACACACGAGCCGCTATGTAGTATGACTTCTTTAGAAAGAAAGGACCTATACCTTCTGTAGTGAGCTGTATACAGAGCTTATCTGACAGTTTTCCCAGTGAACAGCACTGAGCAGCCTGCAGTGTATTAGAATGTATGGAGGCTGCAAAAGACAAAATGCAAAATAACTAGAATATTGCTATATTTTTGCTATCAATGTTTACAATATTAACTTTGTGGTACATACAGTAGTTAGAAAATCACCAGTACATTAAATTAGTTATGTCTGGAATAATAGATTGTAAATGTGAAAAAGGGAAATAATATAGACAAGATAGACCATGCAGTCTTTTTGTGCCAACAATCTTCTAGGTCTCTAGGTATTCCCATACAGAAGCCCCTCTATTGGCAGCTGCTGGCAAACAGAATATTAGGATTTCAAAGGAATCTATCATCAGGTTTTTAATACCCCATCTAAAAGCAACAATTCCAGCAATGTGTCGCTTACTGGGCTGCTTTTGGCAGTTTTTATAAAATCACTGTTTTATCTGCTGCAGATCTCCCATTTCTCTGAATGCTGACCTCTGTATTACCCCACATACCACTGATTGGCCAATTTCTGTGTACACTGTGCATGGGCAAAAGGATGCCAATCAGGGGTGGGTACAGAGTTATACAGAGCTCATGAATATGGAGGACTACATGGCAGCAGGTTTACTAGTTCTCTAGTGATAATCTACTGCTGATATAACAGCAAGCAGCCCAGTAAGTGACACATCACTGGATTTAGGGTCTCTATATCAGATTAGGTATCAAAAACCTTTTGACAGATTCCCTTTAAATCAGATGTAAGTATTGTAATATAGTGTATAATGAGTGAGATATGACACGAGCCCTCATGTATGAAAACTGTTTTCTGTTATAGACCTGTTAAAACAGAGACAGTGGTGGGATTTCACCAGCTTACAGCCATCACGTATGTATATTATGTCTCTGAATATAGTATTACATGTAAATGAAAATGCAAGTACGCGGAGGGAGGGACAATTTCAGTCTAGTGCATGTATTCTGCACTTTTAGATCCAAGATAATTTTTTGTATACTATCTGTAGTGATCTGTATACAGAGCTTATCTGACAGTTTTCCCAGTGAATAGCATTGAGCAGCCTGCAGTGTTTTAGAATGTATGGAGGTTTCTGAAGACAAAATGACAAACAACTGCAATATTGCTATTTTGTTTGCTATCAAAGTTTACAATAAACTGAACCAGGGGCGTACCTAGAAATGATGGGGCCCCATAGAAGAAGTTCTAATTGGGTGACCCCTTCCCCCCCAAAAAGTAAAATAATTGTTGGGGTCACAGAAGACCATATCACACAACTTTGCAGCCCTTACATAGTAATATTCCTCCTGTTGAAGTCCTAGATTCCTCTTTCATTGCCCCCATATAGTATGATGCCAACAAAAGTGCCCACCAAATACAGTATGATACCCCCATGGTGAATTCCTCCACATCAGCCTCCACATGCACAGTATAATGACCCTATTGTACCCCACCTCAACTCCTAAGACAAAGTATGGTGACCTCAACATAGTTTGATCCCCCAACACAGACACACAGACCTTCATGCAGTATAATGGGCCTGCATACAGTCTAATGGCGCTACAACTCTTCAAACAGTATAATGGCCCCACACAGGCCACCACACAGTATAATGGCCCCCAGACAGCCCCCCACACAGTATGAAGGACCCCACACAAACCTTCACAATGTATAATTGCTTGTATACAGTAAAATGGGCCCCACATAGCCCTACAAATATTATAATGGCCCACATTACCTTATATATAGTATAATTGACCCCATATACTTCTCCATATAGTATAATGCACCCCCCATGGTCCTCCAATGAATATCAAACACTCCCCATGGTCCTCCATACAATATAATGCACTCCCCATTGTCTTCCTTACAATATAATGCACTCCCATTGGTCCTTCATAGAATATAATGCACTCCCCATGGTGCTTCATAGAATATAATGCACTCCCCATGGTCCTTCATAGAATATAATGCACTCCCCATGGTCCTTCATAGAATATAATGCACTCCCCATAGTCCTTCATAGAATATAATGCACTCCCAATGGTCCTTCATAGAATATAATGCACTCCCCATGGTCCTTCATAGAATATAATGCACTCCGCATTGTCCTTCATAGAATATAATGCACTCCTCATGGTCCTTCATAGAATATAATGCACACCGCATGGTACTTCATAGAATATAATGCACTCCCTATGGTCCTTCATTGAATATAATGCACTCCCCATGGTCCTTCATAGAATATAATGCACCCTGCATTGTCCGTGATACTCTAATATGGCCACCAGTCACTGATTTAAAAAAAATACAATACTCACCTCTCCTCATTCCACCCGATGCTCCTCTCTGCTGAACATGTGGTGTGAAGTGCTGTACATCTCAGTTCAGCGGGCGCTCTGTAATGATGCCATCATGCTCGCTGCTCTGACACGTCAGACGCCGAGGAAGAATGATGGGGTGGAAGCGTCTGCTGATGCTCCCTCCTCCATCATCATTGCTCACCCTGACAGACGGATGGGGGCCCAGTGCGAGCGCTGACACCGAGCCTCATAGCAGTCGCGTGGCCTGCCGCCATTGCCGATAAGCCACTGTTCAGAACCAAAGATGAAACAGAAGGAGTTTTCAGCACTTACATCCATACAATCAATCTTTTTTGAAAACAGGAGGATCCATCATCAGGATTAAACCATACACTATGCTCTTAGTCATAGGACTAATGCTAAGGGCCTAGTGTACCCCAGAAACACTTAAGGTTTCTTCCTCATGATGGATCCTCCTGTTTTTAAGTGAATCTCTAATAAAAAGATTGATTTTATGGATGGAAGTGTCAAAGACTCATTTTCACCTTCTTGGGTTCTACAATAGCTGAGCTTCACCAGCAGGAATTGTCGCCCGTCATCAATATTCCGGTAAATCCTGAGTGATAGTGGCGTGGTGAGCTTCTGTATTTCATTGTCCACAATATTCACTTTGTGGTATATAGTAAGAAAATCACCAGTACGTTAAATTAGTTATGTCTGCAATAATCTATTGTAAATGTGAAAAACGGAAATAATATATTTTTCTGCCAACAACCTTCTATGTCTCTAGGTATCCCTATATAGAATATGCCTCTATTGGCAGCTGCTGGCAGACTGAATTTTAGAATTTCAACAGAATCTATCTTCAGGTTTTTAATACCCCATCTAAAAGCAACAATTCCAGCGATGTGTCCCTTACTGGGCTGCCTGCTGCAGTTTTGATAAAATCACTGTTTTATCTGCTGCAGATCTCCCATTTCTCTGAATGCTGTGTATTACCCCCCACACACAACTGGTTGGCAGCTATGTACACTGTGCATGGGAAAAGACTGCCAATCAGGGGTGGGTGCAGAGTTACACAGAGCTCATGAATATGGAGGACTACATGGCAGCAGGTTTACTAGTACTCTAGTGATAATCTACTGCTGATAAAACAGCAAGCAGTCCAGTAAGTGACACATCCCTGGATTTAGGGTCTCTATTTCATGCTGCTCTTAAATTAGGAGTCAAAAACCAGATGACAGATTCCCTTGAAATCAGATGTATGCATTGTAATATAGTGTATAATGAGTGAGATATGACACGAGGCCTCATGTATGAAAACTGTTTTCTGTTACAGACCTGAAAAAATAGAGACACAGAGAGGGCGAAACCAGCGCCCAGCCATTAAGTATGTATATTATATCAGAGAATATAGTATTATATGTAAATGAGAGTGCAAGTGCACAGAGGGCGGGATGATTTTGGTCTGGTGCACATATTCTGCACTTTTAGATCTAAGACAATTGCTGCAGTTTTGATGAAATCACTGTTTTATCTGCTGCAGATCTCCCATTTCTCTGAATGCTGAGCTCTGTATTACCCCACACCACTGATTGGCAGCTTTCTGTGTACACTGTGCATGGGTAAAAGACTGCCAATGAGGGGTGGGTACAGAGTTACACAGAGCTCATGAATATGGAGGACTACATGGCAGCAGGTTTACTAGTTCTCTAGACATAATCTCCTGCTGATTTTATATAAACTACAGCAAACAGCCCAATGAGTGACACACCGCTAGAAGCAAACATTTCATCTCTACATTATACTGCTCTCAGGTTAGGTGTCAAAAACCTGGTGACAATTTCTCTTTTAATGGAATCTGTCACGATGTTAATGCAATGTAATCTGAAAACAGCATGATGTATTCACAGAGATCCTGATTCCAGCAATGTGTCACATACTGGGCTGCTTGCTGCAGCTTTAATCAAAATTACTACTTCCTATGCTACAGATCTAGCAGTTCTCTGAATGCTAAGCTCTGTATAATCACCCACCCCACTGATTGACAGCTTTCTGGGTAAATTGTACATTGACAAAAAACTGCCAATCAGTGAGGGTTATACAGAGATTATGAATATAGAGGACTACATGGCAAAAGGTTTACTAGTCCTCAAGCCTCCTGCTGATTGAACAGCATGCAGCCCAGTAAGTGACATATCACTAGATATAGGATCTCTATATCAGATTAGGTGTGAAAAACGTGATGGCAGATTCCCTTGAAATCAGATGTATACATTGTAATATAGTGTATAATGAGTGAGATATGACACGAGGCCTCATGTATGAAAACTGTTTTCTGTTACAGACCTGAAAAAATAGAGACACAGAGAGGGCGAAACCAGCGCCCAGCCATTAAGTATGTATATTATATCAGAGAATATAGTATTATATGTAAATGAGAGTGCAAGTGCACAGAGGGCGGGATGATTTTGGTCTGGTGCACATATTCTGCACTTTTAGATCTAAGACAATTGCTGCAGTTTTGATAAAATCACTGTTTTATCTGCTGCAGATCTCCCATTTCTCTGAATGCTGAGCTCTGTATTACCCCACACACCACTGATTGGCCGATTTCTGTGTACACTGTGCATGGGCAAAAGGATGCCAATCAGGGGTGGGTACAGAGTTATACAGAGCTCATGAATATGGAGGACTACATGGCAGCAGGTTTACTAGTTCTCTAGTAATAATCTACTGCTAATATAACAGCAAGCAGCCCAGTGAGTGACACATCCCTGGATTTAGGGTCTCTATATCAGATTAGGTGTCAAAAACGTGTTGACAGATTCCCTTTAAATCAGATGTAAGTATTGTAATATAGTGTATAATGAGTGAGATATGACACGAGCCCTCATGTATGAAAACTGTTTTCTGTTATAGACCTGTTAAAACAGAGACAGGGGAAAGATTTCACCAGCTTACAGCCATCACGTATGTATATTATGTTTCTGAATATAATATTACATGTAAATGAGAATGCAAGTATGCGGAGGGAGGGACAATTTCAGTCTAGTGCATGTATTCTGCACTTTTAGATCCAAGATAATTTTTTGTATACTATCTGTAGTGATCTGTATACAGAGCTTATCTGACAGTTTTCCCAGTGAATAGCATTGAGCAGCCTGCAGTGTATTAGAATGTATGGAGGTTTCAGAAGACAAAATGACAAACAACTGCAATATTGCTATTTTGTTTGCTATCAATGTTTACAATAAACTGAACCAGGGGCGTACATAGAAATGATGGGGCCCCATAGCAGAAGTTCTAATTGGGTTACCCCTTCCCCCCCAAAAAGTAAAATAATTGTTGGGGTCACAGAAGACCATATCACACAACTTTGCAGCCCTTACATAGTAATATTCCGCCTGTTGAAGTCCTAGATTTCTCTTTCATTGCCCCCATATGGTATGATGCCAACAAAAGTGCCCACCAAATACAGTATGATACCTCCATGGTGAATTCCTCCACATCAGCCTCCACATGCACAGTATAATGACCCTATTGTACCCCACCTCAACTCCTAAGACAAAGTATGGTGACCTCAACATAGTTTGATCCCCCATTACAGACACACAGACCTTCATGCAGTATAATGGGCCTGCATACAGTATAATGGCGCTACAACTCTTCAAACAGTATAATGACCCCACACAGGCCATCACACAGTATAATGGCCCCCAGACAGCCCCCCACACAGTATGAAGGACCCCACACAAACATTCACAATGTATAATTGCTTGTATACAGTATAATGGCCCCCACATAGCCCTCCAAATAATATAATGGCCCCACATTACCTTATATATAGTATAATTGACCCCATATAGTCCTCCATATAGTATAATGCACCCCCATGGTCCTCCAATGAATATCAAACACTCCCCATGGTCCTCCATACAAGATAATGCACTCGCCATTGTCTTCCTTACAATATAATGCACTCCCATTGGTCCTTCATAGAATATAATGCACTCCCCATGGTGCTTCATAGAATATAATGCACTTCCAATGGTGCTTCATAGAATATAATGCACTCCCCATGGTCCTTCATAGAATATAATGCACTCATATAATGCACTCCCCATGGTCCTTCATAGAATATAATGCACTCCGCATTGTCCTTCATAGAATATAATCCACTCCCCATGGTCCTTCATGGAATATAATGCACTCCCCATGGTCCTTCATAGAATATAATGCACCCCGCATGGTGCTTCATAGAATATAATGCACTCCCCATGGTCCTTCATAGAATATAATGCACTCCCCATGGTCCTTCATAGAGTATAATGAACTCCGCATTGTCCTTCATAGAATATAATGCACTCCCCATGGTCCTTCATAGAATATAATGCACTCCCCATGGTCCTTCATAGAATATAATGCACCCCGCATGGTCCTTCATAGAATGTAATGCACTCCCCATGGTCCTTCATAGAATATAATGCACTGCCCATGGTCCTTCATAGAATATAATGCACTCCCCATGGTCCTTCATAGAATATAATGCACTCCCAATGGTCCTTCATAAAATATAATGCACTCCCCATGGTCCTTCATAGAATATAATGCACTCCGCATTGTCGTTCATAGAATGTAATGCACTCCCCATGGTCCTTCATAGAATATAATGCACTCCGCATTGTCGTTCCTAAAAGATAATGCACTCCGCATTGTCGTTCCTAAAATATAATGCACTCCCCATGGTCCTTCATAGAATATAATGCACTCCCCATGGTCCTTCATAGAATATAATGCACTCCCCATGGTCCTTCATAGAATATAATGCATTCTCCATGGTCCTTCATAGAATATAATGCACTCCCCATGGTCCTTCATAGAATATAATGCACCCCGCATGGTCCTTGATACTCTAATATGGCCACCAGTCACTGATTTAAAAAAAATACAATACTCACCTCTCCTCATTCCACCCGATGCTCCTCTCTGCTGAACATGTGGTGTGAAGTGCTGCACATCTCAGTACAGCGGGCGCTCTGTAATGATGCCATCATGCTCGCTGCTCTGACACGTCAGACGCTGAGGAAGAATGATGGGGTGGAAGCGTCTGCTGATGCGCCCTCCTCCATCATCATTGCTCACCATGACAGACGGATGGGGGCCCAGTGCGAGCGCTGACACTGAGCCCCATAGCAGTCGCGTGGCCTGCCGCCATTGCTGATAAGCCGCTGTTCAGAACCAAAGATGAATCAAAAGGAGTTTTCAGCACTTACATCCATACAATCAATCTTTTTTGAAAACAGGAGGATCCATCATCAGGATTAAACCATACACTATGCTCTTAGTCATAGGACTAATGCTAAGGGTCTAGTGTACCCCAGAAACGCTTAAGGTTTCTTCCTCATGATGGATCCTCCTGTTTTTAAGTGAATGTCTAATAAAAAGATTGATTTTATGGATGGAAGTGTCAAAGACTCTTTTTCACCTTCTTGGGTTCTACAATAGCTGAGCTTCACCAGCAGGAATTGTCACCCGTCATCAATATTCCGGTAAATCCTGAGTGATAGTGGCGTGGTGAGCTTCTGTATTTCATTGTCCACAATATTCACTTTCTGGTATATAGTAAGAAAATCACCAGTACGTTAAATTAGTTATGTCTAGAATAATCTATTGCAAATGTAAAAAACGGAAATAATATATTTTTCTGCCAACAACCTTCTAGGTCTCTAGGTATCCCTATATAGGATATGCCTCTATTGGCAGCTGCTGGCAGACTGAATTTTAGAATTTCAACAGAATCTATCTTCAGGTTTTTAATACCCCATCTAAAAGCAACAATTCCAGCGATGTGTCCCTTACTGGGCTGCCTGCTGCAGTTTTGATAAAATCACTGTTTTATCTGCTGCAGATCTCCCATTTCTCTGAATGCTGTGTATTACCCCCCACACACAACTGGTTGGCAGCTATGTACACTGTGCATGGGAAAAGACTGCCAATCAGGGGTGGGTGCAGAGTTACACAGAGCTCATGAATATGGAGGACTACATGGCAGCAGGTTTACTAGTACTCTAGTGATAATCTACTGCTGATAAAACAGCAAGCAGTCCAGTAAGTGACACATCCCTGGATTTAGGGTCTCTATTTCATGCTGCTCTTAAATTAGGAGTCAAAAACCAGATGACAGATTCCCTTGAAATCAGATGTATGCATTGTAATATAGTGTATAATGAGTGAGATATGACACGAGGCCTCATGTATGAAAACTGTTTTCTGTTACAGACCTGAAAAAATAGAGACACAGAGAGGGCGAAACCAGCGCCCAGCCATTAAGTATGTATATTATATCAGAGAATATAGTATTATATGTAAATGAGAGTGCAAGTGCACAGAGGGCGGGATGATTTTGGTCTGGTGCACATATTCTGCACTTTTAGATCTAAGACAATTGCTGCAGTTTTGATGAAATCACTGTTTTATCTGCTGCAGATCTCCCATTTCTCTGAATGCTGAGCTCTGTATTACCCCACACCACTGATTGGCAGCTTTCTGTGTACACTGTGCATGGGTAAAAGACTGCCAATGAGGGGTGGGTACAGAGTTACACAGAGGTCATGAATATGGAGGACTACATGGCAGCAGGTTTACTAGTTCTCTAGACATAATCTCCTGCTGATTTTATATAAACTACAGCAAACAGCCCAATGAGTGACACACCGCTAGAAGCAAACATTTCATCTCTACATTATACTGCTCTCAGGTTAGGTGTCAAAAACCTGGTGACAATTTCTCTTTTAATGGAATCTGTGACGATGTTAATGCAATGTAATCTGAAAACAGCATGATGTATTCACAGAGATCCTGATTCCAGCAATGTGTCACATACTGGGCTGCTTGCTGCAGCTTTAATCAAAATTACTACTTCCTATGCTACAGATCTAGCAGTTCTCTGAATGCTAAGCTCTGTATAATCACCCACCCCACTGATTGACAGCTTTCTGAGTAAATTGTACATTGACAAAAAACTGCCAATCAGTGAGGGTTATACAGAGATTATGAATATAGAGGACTACATGGCAAAAGGTTTACTAGTCCTCAAGCCTCCTGCTGATTGAACAGCATGCAGCCCAGTAAGTGACATATCACTGGATATAGGATCTCTATATCAGATTAGGTGTGAAAAACGTGATGGCAGATTCCCTTGAAATCAGATGTATGTATTGTAATATAGTGTATAATGAGTGAGATATGACACGAGGCCTCATGTATGAAAACTGTTTTCTGTTACAGACCTGAAAAAATAGAGACACAGAGAGGGCGAAACCAGCGCCCAGCCATTAAGTATGTATATTATATCAGAGAATATAGTATTATATGTAAATGAGAGTGCAAGTGCACAGAGGGCGGGATGATTTTGGTCTGGTGCACATATTCTGCACTTTTAGATCTAAGACAATTGCTGCAGTTTTGATAAAATCACTGTTTTATCTGCTGCAGATCTCCCATTTCTCTGAATGCTGAGCTCTGTATTACCCCACACACCACTGATTGGCCGATTTCTGTGTACACTGTGCATGGGCAAAAGGATGCCAATCAGGGGTGGGTACAGAGTTATACAGAGCTCATGAATATGGAGGACTACATGGCAGCAGGTTTACTAGTTCTCTAGTAATAATCTACTGCTAATATAACAGCAAGCAGCCCAGTGAGTGACACATCCCTGGATTTAGTGTCTCTATATCAGATTAGGTGTCAAAAACGTGTTGACAGATTCCCTTTAAATCAGATGTAAGTATTGTAATATAGTGTATAATGAGTGAGATATGACACGAGCCCTCATGTATGAAAACTGTTTTCTGTTATAGACCTGTTAAAACAGAGACAGGGGAAAGATTTCACCAGCTTACAGCCATCACGTATGTATATTATGTTTCTGAATATAATATTACATGTAAATGAGAATGCAAGTATGCGGAGGGAGGGACAATTTCAGTCTAGTGCATGTATTCTGCACTTTTAGATCCAAGATAATTTTTTGTATACTATCTGTAGTGATCTGTATACAGAGCTTATCTGACAGTTTTCCCAGTGAATAGCATTGAGCAGCCTGCAGTGTATTAGAATGTATGGAGGTTTCAGAAGACAAAATGACAAACAACTGCAATATTGCTATTTTGTTTGCTATCAATGTTTACAATAAACTGAACCAGGGGCGTACATAGAAATGATGGGGCCCCATAGCAGAAGTTCTAATTGGGTTACCCCTTCCCCCCCAAAAAGTAAAATAATTGTTGGGGTCACAGAAGACCATATCACACAACTTTGCAGCCCTTACATAGTAATATTCCGCCTGTTGAAGTCCTAGATTTCTCTTTCATTGCCCCCATATGGTATGATGCCAACAAAAGTGCCCACCAAATACAGTATGATACCTCCATGGTGAATTCCTCCACATCAGCCTCCACATGCACAGTATAATGACCCTATTGTACCCCACCTCAACTCCTAAGACAAAGTATGGTGACCTCAACATAGTTTGATCCCCCATTACAGACACACAGACCTTCATGCAGTATAATGGGCCTGCATACAGTATAATGGCGCTACAACTCTTCAAACAGTATAATGACCCCACACAGGCCATCACACAGTATAATGGCCCCCAGACAGCCCCCCACACAGTATGAAGGACCCCACACAAACATTCACAATGTATAATTGCTTGTATACAGTATAATGGCCCCCACATAGCCCTCCAAATAATATAATGGCCCCACATTACCTTATATATAGTATAATTGACCCCATATAGTCCTCCATATAGTATAATGCACCCCCATGGTCCTCCAATGAATATCAAACACTCCCCATGGTCCTCCATACAAGATAATGCACTCGCCATTGTCTTCCTTACAATATAATGCACTCCCATTGGTCCTTCATAGAATATAATGCACTCCCCATGGTGCTTCATAGAATATAATGCACTTCCAATGGTGCTTCATAGAATATAATGCACTCCCCATGGTCCTTCATAGAATATAATGCACTCATATAATGCACTCCCCATGGTCCTTCATAGAATATAATGCACTCCGCATTGTCCTTCATAGAATATAATCCACTCCCCATGGTCCTTCATGGAATATAATGCACTCCCCATGGTCCTTCATAGAATATAATGCACCCCGCATGGTGCTTCATAGAATATAATGCACTCCCCATGGTCCTTCATAGAATATAATGCACTCCCCATGGTCCTTCATAGAGTATAATGAACTCCGCATTGTCCTTCATAGAATATAATGCACTCCCCATGGTCCTTCATAGAATATAATGCACTCCCCATGGTCCTTCATAGAATATAATGCACCCCGCATGGTCCTTCATAGAATGTAATGCACTCCCCATGGTCCTTCATAGAATATAATGCACTGCCCATGGTCCTTCATAGAATATAATGCACTCCCCATGGTCCTTCATAGAATATAATGCACTCCCAATGGTCCTTCATAAAATATAATGTACTCCCCATGGTCCTTCATAGAATATAATGCACTCCGCATTGTCGTTCATAGAATGTAATGCACTCCCCATGGTCCTTCATAGAATATAATGCACTCCGCATTGTCGTTCCTAAAATATAATGCACTCCGCATTGTCGTTCCTAAAATATAATGCACTCCCCATGGTCCTTCATAGAATATAATGCACTCCCCATGGTCCTTCATAGAATATAATGCACTCCCCATGGTCCTTCATAGAATATAATGCATTCTCCATGGTCCTTCATAGAATATAATGCACTCCCCATGGTCCTTCATAGAATATAATGCACCCCGCATGGTCCTTGATACTCTAATATGGCCACCAGTCACTGATTTAAAAAAAATACAATACTCACCTCCCCTCATTCCACCCGATGCTCCTCTCTGCTGAACATGTGGTGTGAAGTGCTGCACATCTCAGTACAGCGGGCGCTCTGTAATGATGCCATCATGCTCGCTGCTCTGACACGTCAGACGCTGAGGAAGAATGATGGGGTGGAAGCGTCTGCTGATGCGCCCTCCTCCATCATCATTGCTCACCATGACAGACGGATGGGGGCCCAGTGCGAGCGCTGACACTGAGCCCCATAGCAGTCGCGTGGCCTGCCGCCATTGCTGATAAGCCGCTGTTCAGAACCAAAGATGAATCAAAAGGAGTTTTCAGCACTTACATCCATACAATCAATCTTTTTTGAAAACAGGAGGATCCATCATCAGGATTAAACCATACACTATGCTCTTAGTCATAGGACTAATGCTAAGGGCCTAGTGTACCCCAGAAACACTTAAGGTTTCTTCCTCATGATGGATCCTCCTGTTTTTAAGTGAATGTCTAATAAAAAGATTGATTTTATGGATGGAAGTGTCAAAGACTCTTTTTCACCTTCTTGGGTTCTACAATAGCTGAGCTTCACCAGCAGGAATTGTCACCCGTCATCAATATTCCGGTAAATCCTGAGTGATAGTGGCGTGGTGAGCTTCTGTATTTCATTGTCCACAATATTCACTTTCTGGTATATAGTAAGAAAATCACCAGTACGTTAAATTAGTTATGTCTGGAATAATCTATTGCAAATGTAAAAAACGGAAATAATATATTTTTCTGCCAACAACCTTCTAGGTCTCTAGGTATCCCTATATAGAATATGCCTCTATTGGCAGCTGCTGGCAGACTGAATTTTAGAAT
The DNA here is from genome assembly GCF_046119375.1 of Phyllobates terribilis. NCBI lineage: Eukaryota > Metazoa > Chordata > Amphibia > Anura > Dendrobatidae > Phyllobates > Phyllobates terribilis. The sequence continues at coordinate 518,195,012 of NW_027362763.1, read as the reverse complement.
TTCAACAGAATCTATCTTCAGGTTTTTAATACCCCATCTAAAAGCAACAATTCCAGCGATGTGTCCCTTACTGGGCTGCCTGCTGCAGTTTTGATAAAATCACTGTTTTATCTGCTGCAGATCTCCCATTTCTCTGAATGCTGTGTATTACCCCCCACACACAACTGGTTGGCAGCTATGTACACTGTGCATGGGAAAAGACTGCCAATCAGGGGTGGGTGCAGAGTTACACAGAGCTCATGAATATGGAGCACTACATGGCAGCAGGTTTACTAGTACTCTAGTGATAATCTACTGCTGATAAAACAGCAAGCAGTCCAGTAAGTGACACATCCCTGGATTTAGGGTCTCTATTTCATGCTGCTCTTAAATTAGGAGTCAAAAACCAGATGACAGATTCCCTTGAAATCAGATGTATGCATTGTAATATAGTGTATAATGAGTGAGATATGACACGAGCCCTCATGTATGAAAACTGTTTTCTGTTACAGACCTGAAAAAATAGAGACACAGAGAGGGCGAAACCAGCGCCCAGCCATTAAGTATGTATATTATATCAGAGAATATAGTATTATATGTAAATGAGAGTGCAAGTGCACAGAGGGCGGGATGATTTTGGTCTGGTGCACATATTCTGCACTTTTAGATCTAAGACAATTGCTGCAGTTTTGATGAAATCACTGTTTTATCTGCTGCAGATCTCCCATTTCTCTGAATGCTGAGCTCTGTATTACCCCACACCACTGATTGGCAGCTTTCTGTGTACACTGTGCATGGGTAAAAGACTGCCAATGAGGGGTGGGTACAGAGTTACACAGAGCTCATGAATATGGAGGACTACATGGCAGCAGGTTTACTAGTTCTCTAGACATAATCTCCTGCTGATTTTATATAAACTACAGCAAACAGCCCAATGAGTGACACACCGCTAGAAGCAAACATTTCATCTCTACATTATACTGCTCTCAGGTTAGGTGTCAAAAACCTGGTGACAATTTCTCTTTTAATGGAATCTGTGACGATGTTAATGCAATGTAATCTGAAAACAGCATGATGTATTCACAGAGATCCTGATTCCAGCAATGTGTCACATACTGGGCTGCTTGCTGCAGCTTTAATCAAAATTACTACTTCCTATGCTACAGATCTAGCAGTTCTCTGAATGCTAAGCTCTGTATAATCACCCACCCCACTGATTGACAGCTTTCTGGGTAAATTGTACATTGACAAAAAACTGCCAATCAGTGAGGGTTATACAGAGATTATGAATATAGAGGACTACATGGCAAAAGGTTTACTAGTCCTCAAGCCTCCTGCTGATTGAACAGCATGCAGCCCAGTAAGTGACATATCACTGGATATAGGATCTCTATATCAGATTAGGTGTGAAAAACGTGATGGCAGATTCCCTTGAAATCAGATGTATACATTGTAATATAGTGTATAATGAGTGAGATATGACACGAGGCCTCATGTATGAAAACTGTTTTCTGTTACAGACCTGAAAAAATAGAGACACAGAGAGGGCGAAACCAGCGCCCAGCCATTAAGTATGTATATTATATCAGAGAATATAGTATTATATGTAAATGAGAGTGCAAGTGCACAGAGGGCGGGATGATTTTGGTCTGGTGCACATATTCTGCACTTTTAGATCTAAGACAATTGCTGCAGTTTTGATAAAATCACTGTTTTATCTGCTGCAGATCTCCCATTTCTCTGAATGCTGAGCTCTGTATTACCCCACACACCACTGATTGGCCGATTTCTGTGTACACTGTGCATGGGCAAAAGGATGTGACGCGCCCCCTGGGACATATTCCTTTTTGAGGGGAATACCCGGCACCGGATCAGATGGGGGGGGGGGTTGTAGTCTCCGAGCGGCTGTGACCCGGTCCCGTGCCCAGGGCGTCAAGCTAAGTGTTATGCGGCAGTCCTACAGATGTTATTAAAGTTCTTTTATGTCGACTACGCCACCCGTTGTGATGCGGTCACTGTGGCCGCCGCTGCTGCAGGGTCCGCTGAGGCTGATGGTGGGTGCGCAGCTTGGTGGGATAACCCCCAACGGGAGGGGTATAGCCTCAGAGGGGACAGGCGCAGAGGATGGGGGTTGTGGTGGTGCAGTGCAGCCGGCAATGAAGACAGACTCGGGTTATGCAGTTAAGGGTGTTTACTTACTGCTGATGTTGTACTGGTCACTCCAGCTGCTAGTGACCACCCGAGCCGTGCTGCGTCCACCAGGTCCTGGATCCAGCCAACCCCCAAACAAGTCCGGAGCGTGGCCCTGAGCTCTCCCTCTGTCCTTTCTTCAGCCGTCCCCACCAGTGATTCACCTAGGTCCAGCTCCCTCGGGCCTTCTTTTGGGACACCCTTGGCCCTGGGTTCCCTGACCCTTCATGTGGTTTGCCTTCGGGGTGAATGTGGTGGGTGACCGTGACAGACACTGCCCACGGTCTCCGGTCTCTGGCTGGGGAATGTCTTTACCCCCACCAGCTTGGGTTCCGGTACCCTCTTGCTGACTCCTCACCCGGTGCTCTAATTTGGGTTCTTGGGTCCCTTCAGTCTTCCCCTTCTGGGTCTTTCTCTTTCTTTCTCCTCTCTCTCTCTCCAGGGCTGCTGTTTCCTTCTCTCTCTCCAGCTGACTTGTTCTCAGCGTCTGACCCTGATCTAAGTTGGTGCCCTCCTTATATATCCCTCTATGTGTGAGCTCAGGTGACCAGCACCCAATGAGCTCCTATCACTACCCAGACTGCTCCCCCTATCTGCCCCTACACTACATGGGATGTACCACCCCCCTCCCACTCCAGCCAGGAACAGGCTCGGTTGTACCTGCACATTTCTAAGTGGGAGTACCGTCGGCCTGCTCCTCTGGAATGGGATGTATGTAGTGCATGCAGTCTATCTGAGCTCAGTTCCACACTCCTTCCTTACCCGGGAGTGGAACATCACACCTCTGGGTTGAGGTGCAATACCCCTGTAGCAGCCGAATCCTCAGGGTGCTACATTCCCCCCTGGTAAATCACAGCACGTCCTCGGGCTGTAAGACATAAAACACCAAAAACATACATATTTTTCATATAAACATATAAAACATTATATATAACTTTCATATAAAACATTCTCGTAGACTTCTCTGGTCTCTGGTTTCAGGTTCCTCCTCCGGACACTGTGCAACGTGTGTCCGGGAAAAGTACGACAGTCTCTCAGAAAAACTGGTTTTCCTATAAAACCGGTAGGGGGCGCTTTAGGACGCGCAACTATATACAGGGAAGTTGGAAGTTGGCCGCTCTCAGTCCTCGGCCAGGTAGAGGGTAGGGAATGGCTGCTCACAGTCCTCAGCCTGTAGGATGAAGGGGTTAACGGGTAAAACAGTTCACTGGTCCCAACGGGGACTATTTTAGCAGCAACAACAGTTCTAGTTTCAGTTCCTATATACCCCGATTGGGTAACTATTTACAGCACCTGCTCTGCCGCACTCAACGGCGTCTTCCTCCTGCTCTTTGCTTATAGCTGGTTGTTACTTCAGACCCGTCCGGGTCCTCTTGCTCCTCCCAGACGCGGCACTCTTGGTCTCATGGGCGCGGTGGTGGTGGCGCCCGGGTTGCCCGGGCCTTGCGGCCAGGCCTGGGGTATCAGGAAGGTAAAGGGCACCGCAAGGACGGCGGCGCCCTGGGCTACTTGGCCCTGCGACCAGGCCGGGGGCTCCGCGGAGGTAGGGGGCGCTGTTGGTATTGCGGCGCCCGGGGGTACTAGGCCTTGCGACCAGGCTGGTGGTACTTCCTGCTTGGTCACGCTCGGGGTCGAGGCGTGTGACGTCACAGGGGTCGCGGCGGCGGCTTCCGGTTGGGGCCTAGTCTGCGTCGGTGACATGGCGTTTTCGGGCACAGCAGGGGGACCCTCGGGCTCTGCGACGGGGAGCTGGGGCAGGTAAGCGGCGTCACGGCTTGGGGTATAGGCGTCCCCTTTACCTGCCTCCATGCGCTCGGCTCCCTCCCCGGCGCCGCCTCCGGCCCCGGGTCCTCCCGCGCCATCCCCAGAGGCGGTCCGCCTCCTCCTCCAGGGTAGCGTGCTCCGCTGACTGGTCTCTGCGTGCTGAGCCATCTCCCGGCTCCACCCCGCCAGCATCTCCCGCTGCACCCGGGCCACCCTCCGCGCGAGGCCCTCCAGGGCAGCCCGCGCACACTCCCGGTCCCGGGGGAGCTGCGCTAGGATCCCCGCTAGACCCAGCGGGGCCGCGGACTCCAGCAGGCTCCCGACCATCGGGTCGGCGCCGCTCCGCTCGGCCTCCGGCAGGCTCCCGGCCAGCGGGCCGGCGCCGCTCCGCCCTCCCTCCTCGGTCTCTAGCAGACTCCTGGCCAGCGGGCCGGTGCTGTTCCGCTCTCTTTCCATCTCCGGGTGAGCTTTTCTGCTGCTCCTTTCCAGGCTTCCTGCCTCCGGGTGCGCTCGCTCCAGACCGCTCCAAGCGACACCCATCTTTTCTCTTCTCCTTCGTCTCCCCCCACTTCGAGGGCGGTCCCGGGGCAACTCGGTGACCGTCAGCTCCAGGGGGAGTTCTCTCACGCTGACAGACACCTCCAGCATCACAGTCTCTGTTGGTGGGGGCGGTTTCCACTTTTGGCGCCATTTTCTGTCCTGGCCCACGATGGGAGGTGGCCTCTTACCCTCCTTTGGCACGCCCACAATGGCGTCCGCTGCTCTTCCAAGGCGGGAAATCTGCGGTTTTGGCGGGAAGCGTCGCCCAGTGGCGGGAAACTCTGCAGATGGCGGGAACAAGTTGGAAATGGCGGACAATCGGCGGGAAACGACTGGTGATGGAGTCCGATGGCGCGGACCCTCCGGAACCGGCGGGAGACCTCCTTCCGAGGCAAACCCGCACCTTTCTTCAGGCACGCAGTACCCGGGTGTTGCGGGCACGCAATCCTGCCGACTACGCCAAAGTTGACGCGCCCCCTGGGACATATTCCTTTTTGAGGGGAATACCCGGCACCGGATCAGATGGGGGGGGGGGTTGTAGTCTCCGAGCGGCTGTGACCCGGTCCCGTGCCCAGGGCGTCAAGCTAAGTGTTATGCGGCAGTCCTACAGATGTTATTAAAGTTCTTTTATGTCGACTACGCCACCCGTTGTGATGCGGTCACTGTGGCCGCCGCTGCTGCAGGGTCCGCTGAGGCTGATGGTGGGTGCGCAGCTTGGTGGGATAACCCCCAACGGGAGGGGTATAGCCTCAGAGGGGACAGGCGCAGAGGATGGGGGTTGTGGTGGTGCAGTGCAGCCGGCAATGAAGACAGACTCGGGTTATGCAGTTAAGGGTGTTTACTTACTGCTGATGTTGTACTGGTCACTCCAGCTGCTAGTGACCACCCGAGCCGTGCTGCGTCCACCAGGTCCTGGATCCAGCCAACCCCCAAACAAGTCCAGAGCGTGGCCCTGAGCTCTCCCTCTGTCCTTTCTTCAGCCGTCCCCACCAGTGATTCACCTAGGTCCAGCTCCCTCGGGCCTTCTTTTGGGACACCCTTGGCCCTGGGTTCCCTGACCCTTCATGTGGTTTGCCTTCGGGGTGAATGTGGTGGGTGACCGTGACAGACACTGCCCACGGTCTCCGGTCTCTGGCTGGGGAATGTCTTTACCCCCACCAGCTTGGGTTCCGGTACCCTCTTGCTGACTCCTCACCCGGTGCTCTAATTTGGGTTCTTGGGTCCCTTCAGTCTTCCCCTTCTGGGTCTTTCTCTTTCTTTCTCCTCTCTCTCTCTCCAGGGCTGCTGTTTCCTTCTCTCTCTCCAGCTGACTTGTTCTCAGCGTCTGACCCTGATCTAAGTTGGTGCCCTCCTTATATATCCCTCTATGTGTGAGCTCAGGTGACCAGCACCCAATGAGCTCCTATCACTACCCAGACTGCTCCCCCTATCTGCCCCTACACTACATGGGATGTACCACCCCCCTCCCACTCCAGCCAGGAACAGGCTCGGTTGTACCTGCACATTTCTAAGTGGGAGTACCGTCGGCCTGCTCCTCTGGAATGGGATGTATGTAGTGCATGCAGTCTATCTGAGCTCAGTTCCACACTCCTTCCTTACCCGGGAGTGGAACATCACACCTCTGGGTTGAGGTGCAATACCCCTGTAGCAGCCGAATCCTCAGGGTGCTACAGATGCCAATCAGGGGTGGGTACAGAGTTATACAGAGCTCATGAATATGGAGGACTACATGGCAGCAGGTTTACTAGTTCTCTAGTAATAATCTACTGCTAATATAACAGCAAGCAGCCCAGTAAGTGAAATATCACTGGATATATGATCTCTATATCAGATTAGGTGTCAAAAACGTGTTGACAGATTCCCTTTAAATCAGATGTAAGTATTGTAATATAGTGTATAATGAGTGAGATATGACACGAGCCCTCATGTATGAAAACTGTTTTCTGTTATAGACCTGTTAAAACAGAGACAGGGGAAAGATTTCACCAGCTTACAGCCATCACGTATGTATATTATGTTTCTGAATATAATATTACATGTAAATGAGAATGCAAGTATGCGGAGGGAGGGACAATTTCAGTCTAGTGCATGTATTCTGCACTTTTAGATCCAAGATAATTTTTTGTATACTATCTGTAGTGATCTGTATACAGAGCTTATCTGACAGTTTTCCCAGTGAATAGCATTGAGCAGCCTGCAGTGTATTAGAATGTATGGAGGTTTCAGAAGACAAAATGACAAACAACTGCAATATTGCTATTTTGTTTTCTATCAATGTTTACAATAAACTGAACCAGGGGCGTACCTAGAAATGATGGGGCCACATAGCAGAAGTTCTAATTGGGTCACCCCTTCCCCCCCCCCCAAAAAAAAAAAAATAATTGTTGGGATCACAGAAGACCATATCACACAACTTTGCAGCCCTTACATAGTACTATTCCTCCTGTTGAAGTCCTAGATTCCTCTTTCATTGCCCCCATATAGTATGATGCCAACAAAAGTGCCCACCAAATACAGTATGATACCCCCATGGTGAATTCCTCCACATCAGCCTCCACATGCACAGTATAATGACCCTATTGTACCCCACCTCAACTCCTAAGACAAAGTATGGTGACCTCAACATAGTTTGATCCCGCAAAACAGACACACAGAACTTTATGCAGTATAATGGGCCTGCATACAGTATAATGGCGCTACAACTCTTCAAACAGTATAATGGCCCAACACAGGCCACCACACAGTATAATGGCCCCCAGACAGCCCCCCACACAGTATGAAGGACCCCACACAAACCTTCAAAATGTATAATTGCTTGTATACAGTATAATGGCCCCCACATAGCCCTCCAAATATTATAATGGCCCCACATTACCTTATATATAGTATAATTGACCCCATATAGTCCTCCATATAGTATAATGCACCACCCATGGTCCTCCAATGAATATTAAACACTCCCCATGGTCCTCCATACAATATAATGCACTCCCCATTGTCTTCCTTACAATATAATGCACTCCCATTGGTCCTTCTTAGAATATAATGCACTCCCCAAGGTGCTTCATAGAATATAATGCACTCCGCATGGTGCTTCATAGAATATAATGCACTCCCCATGGTCCTTCATAGAATATAATGCACTCATATAATGCACTCCCCATGGTCCTTCATAGAATATAATGCACTCCGCATTGTCCTTCATAGAATATAATCCACTTCCCATGGTCCTTCATGGAATATAATGCACTCCCCATGGTCCTTCATAGAATATAATGCACTCCGCATTGTCCTTCATAGAATATAATGCACTCCCCAAGGTCCTTCATAGAATATAATACACTCGCCATGGTCATTCATAGAATATAATGCACCCCGCATGGTCCTTCATAGAATATAATGCACTCCACATGGTCCTTCATAGAATATAATGCACTCCCCATGGTCCTTCATAGAATATAATGCACTCCCCATGGTCCTTCATAGAATATAATGCACTCCCAATGGTCCTTCATAGAATATAATGCACTCCCCATGGTCCTTCATAGAATATAATGCACTCCGCATTGTCCTTTATAGAATATAATGCACTCCCCATGGTCATTCATAGAATATAATGCACCCCGCATGGTCCTTCATAGAATATAATGCACTCCACATGGTCCTTCATAGAATATAATGCACTCCCCATGGTCATTCATAGAATATAATGCACCCCGCATGGTCCTTCATAGAATATAATGCACTCCACATGGTCCTTCATAGAATATAATGCTTTCCCCATGGTCCTTCACAGAATATAATGCACTCCCCATGGTCCTTCATAGAATATAATGCATTCCCCATGGTCCTTCATAGAATATAATGCACTCCCCATGGTCCTTCATAGAATATAATGCACTCCCAATGGTCTTTCATAGAATATAATGCACACCGCATGGTCCTTCATAGAATATAATGCACTCCGCATTGTCCTTCATAGAATATAATGCACTTGTTATGCACACGCCCGGGCTAGAGCGGCGTGTGCATGTGATTGGTAGTGATTCCACTGGACCGTGCCGGAGAGTGTATGCCTGGAGGGGCGTAACTAAGTATCTACCCGATCCGACCAAGGTGGCACGACGGCATACGACGCCAGTGCACCAAGGAGGAACCGAGCAGAGGGACCAGGTGCTACTCCAGGACAGACCCCGGACACGGCTGTTGACCCACACAGGGAAATACAGGAACAGACTGGTATGCAGGCAGGCGGGTATGCAGGCAGGCGGGTATGCAGGCAGGCGGGTATGCAGGCAGGCGGGTAAAGGCAAGCACAGCTAGAGTGCAGACGGGGAGGCACTAGCAGGTAGGAACACAGGCGGGATAGAGCCCAGTACACACCGGGACTCAGGAACAATACAGGCAGGATAGGGCCCAGTACACACTGGGACTCAGGAACAATACAGGCAGGATAGGGCCCAGTACACACTGGGACTCAGGAACAATACAGGCAGGATAGGGTACAGGCAGGGCAGGACAGGACTGCCGGAGCAGCGGGCAGAAGCAGGGCAGGACAGGACTGCAGGAGCAGCGGGCAGAAGCAGGGCAGGACAGGACTCTGTTCACACGGAACAGACAGGAAGGGAAAGACAGAGCCAGACACCCACAGGGTACTTGCAGTGAAGTAGCGAGTGGACCAAAAACTCACAAACGGGAGTACAGAGACAACAAGCAGGAGTTAGGTACGAGTACAGACTCTGCAGGAAAAGGAAGGGAATGGACATAGACAAAACAGGTAAAGGATAGGAGAGAGTTCAGACTGGAACTGAGTGTACGGAGGAGACCGACACTGCAGCGGGATACAGGAGCGGGTCTGGGAATACTGCCCCCAGAGAGGCGGGACGAACAGGCAAGGAGCGTGTTCAGACAGGACAGACAAGATACAGGACACAGTTCAGACACGGGAACTAATACCGTAAAGCAGGAGACATACAGGACTTAGTTCAGACACGGGAACTAATACCGAAAAGCAGGAAACATACAGGACTTAGTTCAGACAGGCCTGGAAACAAGCCTACAGGAAAGGCGGACAGGGAAACAAAGACGGGACCTGGCACCTTCAGAGTGCAAGCACACACTGAAAGAAACACATATGCTCAGGCAGGGATAGAAGGGAGCTGCTGAGCTATATACCAAGAGACAGACAGCGATAGGCTGAGGACGCACAAGGGGTGTGACCCACAGCAGGTACAAAAGGCAGGAAGTGATCGGGCGCCGCCCTTAAGCAGCAGAAACAGACACAGACACAAACAAGACAGCATGGAGGGAAGCCAGAGAGACATTCTGGACAGGAGATCAAGTGCGCGCTCCTGCACAGTGGGAGATGGACCACTATGCAAGGACGCCGCCAGGTATGTTACAGTACCTCCCCCCTTACGCCCCCTCTTCTTCAGGCCTGCCAGAATCTTCCGCAGGGAATTCGAGGACCAGTCGTTCACTGGGTTGGAGGGGGACAGAGACTTGAGGGTAATCTCTGCTTCGAGGTACATCTTGTCAAGCTCACAGGAAGAAATAGACGGGTTATCAGGTACATAATGAGGAAAAGTCACTGTCTCTTTGTTATCTGGTGGTACCCCGGAGGATTCAGGAAACAACTGGAGGTCCTCCGCCGGGTCAGAAGAGTACTGAGGCTCAGAGAAAACATCTGCTTCAGAGTACACTAGGTCGGACTCACTGGAGGAAGCAGGCGAGGTATCAGGTACAGGAAATAGGAAAGTCTCTGTCCATTCACCACCAGGTGGCACCCCGAAGGGTTCTAAACACAACTGGAGGTCCTCCGCCTGGTCGGAGGGGTGTAGAGACTCGGGAGTAACTTCTGCTTCGGAGAACACTAGGTCGGACTCACTGGAGGAAGCAGGCGAGGTATCAGGTACAGGAAATAGGAAAGTCTCTGTCCATTCACCACCAGGTGGCACCCCGAAGGGTTCTAAACACAACTGGAGGTCCTCCGCCTGGTCGGAGGGGTGTAGAGACTCGGGAGTAACTTCTGCTTCGGAGAACACTAGGTCGGACTCACTGGAGGAAGCAGGCGAGGTATCGGGTACCGAGTATAGGAAAGTCTCTGTCCATTCACCACCAGGTGGCACCCCGAAGGGTTCTAAACACAACTGGAGGTCCTCCGCCTGGTCGGAGGGGTGTAGAGACTCGGGAGTAACTTCTGCTTCGGAGAACACTAGGTCGGACTCACTGGAGGAAGCAGGCGAGGTATCGGGTACCGAGTATAGGAAAGTCTCTGTCCATTCACCACCAGGTGGCACCCCGAAGGGTTCTAAACACAACTGGAGGTCCTCCGCCTGGTCGGAGGGGTGTAGAGACTCGGGAGTAACCTCTGCTTCGGAGTACACCAGGTTGGACTCACTGGACGAAGCGAGCGAGGTATCAGGTACAGAGTATAGGAGAGTCTCTGTCCTTTCGTTACCAGGTAGCACCCCGAAGGGTTCAGGAGGTCTCAGGGAGGACAGACCCAGGCGTGACTGCTTGCCTCTAAGTCTAGCACGTCTGGACTGCCTCTTGAGGTTGGAAGAAGTATTCCGGAAAGCGTAGTCACCCTGTGAGGATTCTGGGTGGGCAGTAGTCTCATTGGGCTGGAGAACTATTACGCTACCCACACACATTACCCATTGGGGCTGCTCCGGGATATTGGGAAGTGAAGCTTCAGCAGGAGCCTCCGGGTTAGGATCATCGAAGACCATTAGAAAGGCCACCAGGAAGGCCATTAGGTCCCGGAGGATCGGATCCTGTGTCTCATATAGGGGGTTGATCCATTCCAAGGCATCCCCCGCCAGGTAAGACATAATAAAGGCCACTTTAGCCCAATCGGAAGGAAAATAAAGAGGGTAGGCCTTAAAGTGTAGCATGCATTGCTCCACAAATGCACGACACTGTCTTGGATCCCCATAGTAACGTGGCGGATCCGCAGGAACGAGAGCTGATAGATCCATCTGGACGGTGCGTAATTCGCCTGGAACTCAGCTAAGGGAAAAAAAATTTATTTATTTATTTATTTATTTTAATGCAAGTCTTCGCTGGAAACTTCTCAGAGAGCGAAGGCCGTGGGGCTCAACGGGAACCATGGCCTGAGCATGCTGTTATGCACACGCCCGGGCTAGAGCGGCGTGTGCATGTGATTGGTAGTGATTCCACTGGACCGTGCCGGAGAGTGTATGCCTGGAGGGGCGTAACTAAGTATCTACCCGATCCGACCAAGGTGGCACGACGGCATACGACGCCAGTGCACCAAGGAGGAACCGAGCAGAGGGACCAGGTGCTACTCCAGGACAGACCCCGGACACGGCTGTTGACCCACACAGGGAAATACAGGAACAGACTGGTATGCAGGCAGGCGGGTATGCAGGCAGGCGGGTATGCAGGCAGGCGGGTATGCAGGCAGGCGGGTAAAGGCAAGCACAGCTAGAGTGCAGACGGGGAGGCACTAGCAGGTAGGAACACAGGCGGGATAGAGCCCAGTACACACCGGGACTCAGGAACAATACAGGCAGGATAGGGCCCAGTACACACTGGGACTCAGGAACAATACAGGCAGGATAGGGCCCAGTACACACTGGGACTCAGGAACAATACAGGCAGGATAGGGTACAGGCAGGGCAGGACAGGACTGCCGGAGCAGCGGGCAGAAGCAGGGCAGGACAGGACTGCAGGAGCAGCGGGCAGAAGCAGGGCAGGACAGGACTCTGTTCACACGGAACAGACAGGAAGGGAAAGACAGAGCCAGACACCCACAGGGTACTTGCAGTGAAGTAGCGAGTGGACCAAAAACTCACAAACGGGAGTACAGAGACAACAAGCAGGAGTTAGGTACGAGTACAGACTCTGCAGGAAAAGGAAGGGAATGGACATAGACAAAACAGGTAAAGGATAGGAGAGAGTTCAGACTGGAACTGAGTGTACGGAGGAGACCGACACTGCAGCGGGATACAGGAGCGGGTCTGGGAATACTGCCCCCAGAGAGGCGGGACGAACAGGCAAGGAGCGTGTTCAGACAGGACAGACAAGATACAGGACACAGTTCAGACACGGGAACTAATACCGTAAAGCAGGAGACATACAGGACTTAGTTCAGACACGGGAACTAATACCGAAAAGCAGGAAACATACAGGACTTAGTTCAGACAGGCCTGGAAACAAGCCTACAGGAAAGGCGGACAGGGAAACAAAGACGGGACCTGGCACCTTCAGAGTGCAAGCACACACTGAAAGAAACACATATGCTCAGGCAGGGATAGAAGGGAGCTGCTGAGCTATATACCAAGAGACAGACAGCGATAGGCTGAGGACGCACAAGGGGTGTGACCCACAGCAGGTACAAAAGGCAGGAAGTGATCGGGCGCCGCCCTTAAGCAGCAGAAACAGACACAGACACAAACAAGACAGCATGGAGGGAAGCCAGAGAGACATTCTGGACAGGAGATCAAGTGCGCGCTCCTGCACAGTGGGAGATGGACCACTATGCAAGGACGCCGCCAGGTATGTTACAGCACTCACCATGGTCCTTCATATAATATAACGCACCCCGCATGGTCCTTGATACTCTAATATGGCCACCAGTCAGTGATTTAAAAAAAGTACAATGCTCACCTCTCCTCATTCCACCCGATGCTCCTCTCTGCTGAGCATGTGGTGTGAAGTGCTGTACATCTCAGTACAGTGGGCGCTCTGTAATGATTCCATCATGCTCGCTGCTCTGACACGTCAGACGCCGAGGAAGAATGATGGGGTGGAAGCGTCTGCTGATGCGCCCTCCTCCATCATCATTGCTCACCATGACAGACGGATGGGGGCCCAGTGCGAGCGCTGACACCAAGCCCCATAGCAGTCGCGTGGCCTGCCGCCATTGCGATAAGCCACTGTTCAGAACCAAAGATGAAACAAAAGGAGTTTTCAGCACTTACATCCATACAATCAATCTTTTTTGAAAACAGGAGGATCCATCATCAGGATTAAACCATACACTATGCTCTTAGTCATAGGACTAATGCTAAGGGCCTAGTGTACCCCAGAAACACTTAAAGTTTCTTCCTCATGATGGATCCTCCTGTTTTTTAGTGAATCTCTAATAAAAAGATTGATTTTATGGATGGAAGTGTCAAAGACTCATTTTTCCCTTCTTGGGTTCTACAATAGCTGAGCTTCACCAGCAGGAATTGGCGCCCGTCATCAATATTCCGGTAAATCCTGAGTGATAGTGGCGTGGTGAGCTTCTGTATTTCATTGTCCACAATATTCACTTTGTGCTATATGGTTAGAAAATCACCACTACATTAAATTAGTTATGTCTGGAATAATCTATTGTAAATGTAAAAAAGGGAAATAATATATTTTTCTGCCAACAACCTTCTAGGTCTCTAGGTATCCCTATATAGAATATGCCTCTATTGGCAGCTGCTGGCAGACTGAATTTTAGAATTTCAACAGAATCTATCTTCAGGTTTTTAATACCCCATTTAAAAGCAACAATTCCAGCGATGTGTCCCTTACTGTGCTGCCTGCTGCAGTTTTGATAAAATCACTGTTTTATCTGCTGCAGATCTCCCATTTCTCTGAATGCTGTGTATTACCCCCCACACACAACTGGTTGGCAGCTATGTACACTGTGCATGGGCAAAAGACTGCCAATCAGGGGTGGGTGCAGAGTTACACAGAGCTCATGAATATGGAGGACTACATGGCAGCAGGTTTACTAGTACTCTAGTGATAATCTACTGCTGATAAAACAGCAAGCAGCCCAGTAAGTGACACATCCCTGGATTTAGGGTCTCTATTTCATGCTAATCTCAAATTAGGAGTCAAAAACCTGGTGACAGATTCCATTGAAATCAGATGTAAGTATTGTAATATAGTGTATAATGAGTGAGATATGACACGAGGCCTCATGTATGAAAACTGTTTTCTGTTACAGACCTGAAAAAATAGAGACACAGAGATGGCCTCACCAGCGCCCAGCCTTTAAGTATGTATATTATATCAGAGAATATAGTATTATATGTAAATGAGAGTGCAAGTGCACAGAGGGCGGGATGATTTTGGTCTGGTGCACATATTCTGCACTTTTAGATCTAAGACAATTGCTGCAGTTTTGATAAAATCACTGTTTTATCTGCTGCAGATCTCCCATTTCTCTGAATGCTGAGCTGTGTATTACCCCCCACACCACTGATTGGCAGCTTTCTGTGTACACTGTGCATGGGCAAAAGGATGCCAATCAGGGGTGGGGGCAGAGTTATACAGAGCTCATGAATATGGAGGACTACAAGGCAGCAGGTTTACTAGTTCTCTAGTGATAATCTACTGCTGATATAACAGCAAGCAGCCCAGTAAGTGACACATCACTGGATTTAGGGTCTCTATATCAGATTAGGTGTGAAAAACCTGATGGCAGATTCCCTTGAAATCAGATGTATGCATTGTAATATAGTGTATAATGAGTGAGATATGACACGAGGCCTCATGTATGAAAACTGTTTTCTGTTACAGACCTGAAAAAATAGAGACACAGAGATGGCCTCACCAGCGCCCAGCCATTAAGTATGTATATTATATCAGAGAATATAGTATTATATGTAAATGAGAGTGCAAGTGCACAGAGGGCGGCATGATTTTGGTCTGGTGAACATATTCTGCACTTTTAGATCTCAGACAATTGCTGCAGTTTTGATGAAATCGCTGTTTTATCTGCTGCAGATCTCCCAGTTTTCTGAATGCTGAGCTCTGTATTACCCCACACACCACTGATTGGCCGATTTCTGTGTACACTGTGCATGGGCAAAAGGATGCCAATCAGTGGTGGGTACAGAGTTACACAGAGGTCATGAATATGGAGGACTACGTGGCAGCAGGTTTACTAGTTCTCTAGTGATAATCTACTGCTGATATAACAGCAAGCAGCCCAGTAAGTGACACATCCCTGGATTTAGTGTCTCTATATCAGATTAGGTGTCAAAAACCTGGTGACAGATTCCCTTTAAATCAGATGTAAGTATTGTAATATAGTGTATAATGAGTGAGATATGACACGAGCCCTCATGTATGAAAACTGTTTTCTGTTATAGACCTGTTAAAACAGAGACAGGGGAAAGATTTCACCAGCTTACAGCCATCACGTATGTATATTATGTCTCTGAATATAGTATTACATGTAAATGAGAATGCAAGTACGCGGAGGGAGGGACAATTTCAGTCTAGTGCATGTATTCTGCACTTTTAGATCCAAGATAATTTTTTGTATACTATCTGTAGTGATCTGTATACAGAGCTTATCTGACAGTTTTCCCAGTGAATAGCATTGAGCAGCCTGCAGTGCATTAGAATGTATGGAGGTTTCAGAAGACAAAATGACAAACAACTGCAATATTGCTATTTTATTTGCTATCAATGTTTACAATAAACTGAACCAGGGGCGTACCTAGAAATGATGGGGCCCCATAGCAGAAGTTCTAATTGGGTCACCCCTTCCCCCCAAAAAAAAAAAAATAATTGTTGGGGTCACAGAAGACCATATCACACAACTTTGCAGCCCTTACATAGTAATATTCCTCCTGTTGAAGTCCTAGATTCCTCTTTCATTGCCCCCATATAGTATGATGCCAACAAAAGTGCCCACCAAATACAGTATGATACCCCCATGGTGAATTCCTCCACATCAGCCTCCACATGCACAGTATAATGACCCTATTGTACCCCACCTCAACTCCTAAGACAAAGTATGGTGACCTCAACATAGTTTGATCCCACAACACAGAAGCACAGACCTTCATGCAGTATAATGGGCCTGCATACAGTATAATGGCGCTACAACTCTTCAAACAGTATAATGGCCCCACACAGGCCACCACACAGTATAATGGCCCCATACAGGCCACCACACAGTATAATGGCCCCCAGACAGCCCCCCACACAGTATGATGGACCCCACACAAACCTTCACAATGTATAATTGCTTGTATACAGTATAATGGCCCCCACATAGCCCTCCAAATATTATAATGGCCCCACATTACCTTATATATAGTATAATTGACCCCATATAGTCCGCCATATAGTATAATGCACTCCCCATAGTCCTCCAATGAATATCAAGCACTCCCCATAGTCCTCCATACAATATAATGCACTCCCCATTGTCTTCCTTACAATATAAGGCACTCCCAATGGTCCTTCATAGAATATAACACACTAACTATGGTGCTTCATAGAATATAATGCACTCCCCATGGTCCTTCATAGAATATAATGCATTTCACATTGTCCTTCATAGAATATAATGCACTCCCCATGGTCCTTTATAGAATATAATGCACCCCGCATGGTCCTTCATAGAATATAATGCACTCCCCATGGTCCTTTATAGAATATAATGCTCCCCGCATGGTCCTCCATAGAATATAATGCACTCCCCATTGTCTTCCTTACAATATAATGCACTCCCATTGGTCTTTCATAGAATATAATGCACTCCCCATGGTCCTTCATAGAATATAATGCACTACACATGGTGCTTCATAGAATATAATGCACTCCACATGGTCCTTCATAGAATATATTGCACTCATATAATGCACTCCCCATGGTCCTTCATAGAATATAATGAACTCCGCATTGTCCTTCATAGAATATAATCCACTCCCCATGGTCCTTCATGGAATATAATGCACTCTCCATGGTCCTTCATAGAATATGATTCACCCCGCATGGTCCATCATAGAATATAATGCACTCCCCATGGTCCTTCATAAAATATAATGCACTCCCCATGGTCCTTCATAGAATATAATGCACCCCGCATGGTCCTTCATAGAATATAATGCACTCCCCATGGTCCATCATAGAATATAATTCACTCCCCTTGGTCCTTCATAGAGTATAATGCCCTCCGCATGGTCCTTCATAGAATATAATGCACTCCGCATGGTCCTTCATAGAATATAATGCACTCCCCATGGTCCTTCATAGAATATCATGCACTCCCCATGGTCCTTCATAGAATATAATGCACTCCCCATAGTCCTTCATAGAATATAATGCACTCCCCATGGTCCTTCATAGAATATAATGCACTCCCCATGGTTCTTCATAGAATATAATGCACTCCCCATAGTCCTTCATAGAATATAATACACTCCCCATGGTCCTTCATAGAATATAATGCACTCCCCATGGTTCTTCATAGAATATAATGCACTCCCCATGGTCCTTCATAGAATAAAATGCACCCCGCATGGTCCTTCATAGAATATAATGCACTCCCCATGGTCCTTCATAGAATATAATGCACCCCGCATGGTCCTTCATAGAATATAATGCACTCCCCATGGTCCTTCATAGAATATAATGCACTCCCCATGGTCCTTCATAGAATAAAATTCACTCCGCATGGTCCTTCATAGAATATAATGCACTCCCCATGGTCCGTCATAGAATATAATGCACTCCCCATGGTTCTTCATAGAATATAATGCACTCCCCATAGTCCTTCATAGAATATAATGCACTCCCCATGGTCCTTCATAGAATATAATGCACACCGCATGGTCCTTCATAGAATATAATGCACTCCCCATAGTCCTTCATAGAATATAATGCACTCCCAATGGTCCTTCATAGAATATAACACACTAACTATGGTGCTTCATAGAATATAATGCACTCCCCATGGTCCTTCATAGAATATAATGCATTCCACATTGTCCTTCATAGAATATAATGCACTCCCCATGGTCCTTTATAGAATATAATGCACCCCGCATGGTCCTTCATAGAATATAATGCACTCCCCATGGTCCTTTATAGAATATAATGCTCCCCGCATGGTCCTCCATAGAATATAATGCACTCCCCATTGTCTTCCTTACAATATAATGCACTCCCATTGGTCTTTCATAGAATATAATGCACTCCCCATGGTCCTTCATAGAATATAATGCACTACACATGGTGCTTCATAGAATATAATGCACTCCACATGGTCCTTCATAGAATATATTGCACTCATATAATGCACTCCCCATGGTCCTTCATAGAATATAATGAACTCCGCATTGTCCTTCATAGAATATAATCCACTCCCCATGGTCCTTCATGGAATATAATGCACTCTCCATGGTCCTTCATAGAATATGATTCACCCCGCATGGTCCATCATAGAATATAATGCACTCCCCATGGTCCTTCATAAAATATAATGCACTCCCCATGGTCCTTCATAGAATATAATGCACCCCGCATGGTCCTTCATAGAATATAATGCACTCCCCATGGTCCATCATAGAATATAATTCACTCCCCTTGGTCCTTCATAGAGTATAATGCACTCCGCATGGTCCTTCATAGAATATAATGCACTCCGCATGGTCCTTCATAGAATATAATGCACTCCCCATGGTCCTTCATAGAATATCATGCACTCCCCATGGTCCTTCATAGAATATAATGCACTCCCCATAGTCCTTCATAGAATATAATGCACTCCCCATGGTCCTTCATAGAATATAATGCACTCCCCATGGTTCTTCATAGAATATAATGCACTCCCCATAGTCCTTCATAGAATATAATACACTCCCCATGGTCCTTCATAGAATATAATGCACTCCCCATGGTTCTTCATAGAATATAATGCACTCCCCATGGTCCTTCATAGAATAAAATGCACCCCGCATGGTCCTTCATAGAATATAATGCACTCCCCATGGTCCTTCATAGAATATAATGCACCCTGCATGGTCCTTCATAGAATATAATGCACTCCCCATGGTCCTTCATAGAATATAATGCACTCCCCATGGTCCTTCATAGAATATAATTCACTCCGCATGGTCCTTCATAGAATATAATGCACTCCCCATGGTCCGTCATAGAATATAATGCACTCCCCATGGTTCTTCATAGAATATAATGCACTCCCCATAGTCCTTCATAGAATATAATGCACTCCCCATGGTCCTTCATAGAATATAATGCACACCGCATGGTCCTTCATAGAATATAATGCACTCCCCATAGTCCTTCATAGAATATAATGCACTCCCCATGGTCCTTCATAGAATATAATGCACTCCCCATGGTTCTTCATAGAATATAATGCACTCCCCATAGTCCTTCATAGAATATAATACACTCCCCATGGTCCTTCATAGAATATAATGCACTCCCCATGGTTCTTCATAGAATATAATGCACTCCCCATGGTCCTTCATAGAATAAAATGCACCCCGCATGGTCCTTCATAGAATATAATGCACTCCCCATGGTCCTTCATAGAATATAATGCACCCCGCATGGTCCTTCATAGAATATAATGCACTCCCCATGGTCCTTCATAGAATATAATGCACTCCCCATGGTCCTTCATAGAATATAATTCACCCAGCATGGTCCTTCATAGAATATAATGCACTCCCCATGGTCCTTCATAGAATATAATGCACTCCCCATGGTCCTTCATAGAATATAATGCACCCCGCATGGTCCTTGATACTCTAATATGGCCACCAGTCACTGATTTAAAAAAATACAATACTCACCTCTCCTCATTCCACCCGATGCTCCTCTCTGCTGAACATGTGGTGTGAAGTGCCGCACATCTCAGTACAGCGAGCGCTCTGTAATGATGCCATCATGCTCGCTGCTCTGACACGTCAGACGCTGAGGAAGAATGATGGGGTGGAAGCGTCTGCTGATGCTCCCTCCTCCATCATCATTGCTCACCATGACAGACGGATGGGGGCCCAGTGCGAGCGCTGACACCGAGCCCCATAGCAGTCGCGTGGCCTGCCGCCATTGCTGATAAGCCACTGTTCAGAACCAAAGATGAAACAAAAGGAGTTTTCAGCACTTACATCCATACAATCAATCTTTTTTTGAAAACAGGAGGATCCATCATCAGGATTAAACCATACACTATGCTCTTAGTCATAGGACTAATGCTAAGGGCCTAGTGTACCCCAGAAACGCTTAAGGTTTCTTCCTCATGATGGATCCTCCTGTTTTTAAGTGAATCTCTAATAAAAAGATTGATTTTATGGATGGAAGTGTCAAAGACTCATTTTCACCTTCTTGGGTTCTACAATAGCTGAGCTGCACCAGCAGGAATTGTCGCCCGTCATCAATATTCCGGTAAATCCTGAGTGATAGTGGCGTGGTGAGCTTCTGTATTTCATTGTCCACAATATTCACTTTGTGCTATATAGTTAGAAAATCACCAGTACATTAAATTAGTTATGTCTGGAATAATCTATTGTAAATGTAAAAAAGGGAAATAATATATTTTTCTGCCAACAACCTTCTAGGTCTCTAGGTATCCCTATATAGAATATGCCTCTATTGGCAGCTGCTGGCAGACTGAATTTTAGAATTTCAACAGAATCTATCTTCAGGTTTTTAATACCCCATCTAAAAGCAACAATTCCAGCGATGTGTCGCTTACTGGGCTGCCTGCTGCAGTTTTGATAAAATCACTGTTTTATCTGCTGCAGATCTCCCATTTCTCTGAATGCTGTGTATTACCCCCCACACACAACTGGTTGGCAGCTATGTACACTGTGCATGGGAAAAGACTGCCAATCAGGGGTGGGTGCAGAGTTACACAGAGCTCATGAATATGGAGGACTACATGGCAGCAGGTTTACTAGTACTCTAGTGATAATCTACTGCTGATAAAACAGCAAGCAGTCCAGTAAGTGACACATCCCTGGATTTAGGGTCTCTATTTCATGCTGCTCTCAAATTAGGAGTCAAAAACCAGATGACAGATTCCCTTGAAATCAGATGTATGCATTGTAATATAGTGTATAATGAGTGAGATATGACACGAGGCCTCATGTATGAAATCTGTTTTCTGTTACAGACCTGAAAAAATAGAGACACAGAGATGGCCTCACCAGCGCCCAGCCATTAAGTATGTATATTATATCAGAGAATATAGTTTTATATGTAAATGAGAGTGCAAGTGCACAGAGGGAGGGATGATTTTGGTCTGGTGCACATATTCTGCACTTTTAGATCTAAGACAATTGCTGCAGTTTTGATGAAATCACTGTTTTATCTGCTGCAGATCTCCCATTACTCTGAATGCTGAGCTCTGTATTACCCCACACACCACTGATTGGCCGATTTCTGTGTACACTGTGCATGGGCAAAAGACTGCCAATGAGGGGTGGGTACAGAGTTACACAGAGGTCATGAATATGGAGGACTACATGGCAGCAGGTTTACTAGTTCTTTAGACATAATCGCCTGCTGATTTTATATAAACTACAGCAAACAGCCCAATGAGTGACACACCGCTAGAAGCAAACATTTCATCTCTACATTATACTGCTCTCAGGTTAGGTGTCAAAAACCTGGTGACAATTTCTCTTTTAATGGAATCTGTCACGATGTTATTGCAATGTAATCTGAAAACAGCATGATGTATTGACAGAGATCCTGATTCCAGCAATGTGTCACATACTGGGCTGCTTGCTGCAGCTTTAATCAAAATTACTACTTCCTATGCTACAGGTCTAGCAGTTCTCTGAATGCTGAGCTCTGTATAATCACCCACCCCACTGATTGACAGCTTTCTGGGTAAATTGTACATTGACAAAAAACTGTCAATCAGTGAGGGTTATACAGAGAATATGAATATAGAGGACTACATGGCAAAAGGTTTACTAGTCCTCAAGCCTCCTGCTGATAGAACAGCATGCAGCCCAGTAAGTGACATATCACTGGATATAGGATCTCTATATCAGATTAGGTGTGAAAAACCTGATGGCAGATTCCCTTTATATCAGATGTACAGTACAGACGAAAAGTTTGGACACACCTTCTCATTTAAAGATTTTTCTGTATTTTCATAACTATGAAAATTGTACATTCACACTGAAGGCATCAAAACTATGAATTAACACATGTAGAATTATATACTTAACAAAAAAGTCTAAAACAACTGAAAATATGTCTTATATTCTAGGTTCTTCAAAGTAGCCACCTTTTGCTTTGATGACTGCTTTGCACACTCTTGGCATTCTCTTGATGAGCTTCAAGAGGTAGTCACCGGAAATGGTTTTCACTTCAGAGGTGTGCCCTGTCAGGTTTAATAAGTGGGATTTCTTGCCTTATAAATGGGGTTAGGACCATCAGTTGTGTTGTGCAGAAGTCAGATGGATACACAGCTGATAGTCCTACTGAATAGACTGTTAGAATTTGTATTATGGCAAGAAAAAAGCAGCAAAGTAAAGAAAAACGAGTGGCCATCAATACTTTAAGAAATGAAGGTCAGTCAGTCTGAAAAATTGGGCAAACTTTGAATGTGTCCCCAAGTGCAGTTGCAAAAACCATCAAGCGCTACAAAGAAACTGGCTCACATGAGGACTGCCCCAGGAAAGGAAGACCAAGAGTCACCTCTGCTTCTGAGGATAAGTTTATCCAAGTCACCAGCCTCAGAAATTGCAGGTTAACAGCAGCTCAGATTAGAGACCAGGTCAATGCCACACAGAGTTCTAGCAGCAGACACATCTCTACAACTGTTAAGAGGAGACTTTGTGCAGCAGGCCTTCATGGTAAAATAGCTGCTAGGAAACCACTGTTAAGGACAGGGAACAAGCAGAAGAGACTTGCTTGGGCTAAAGAACTCAAGGAATGGACATTAGACCAGTGGAAATCTGTGCTTTGGTCTGATGAGTGCAAATTTGAGATCTTTGGTTCCAACCTCCGTGTCTTTGTGCGACGCAGAAAAGGTGAACGGATGGACTCTACATGCCTGGTTCCCACCATGAAGCATGGAGGAGGAGGTGTGATGGTGTGGGGGTGCTTTGCTGGTGACACTGTTGAGGATTTATTCAAAATTGAAGGCATACTGAACCAGCATGGCTACATCAAACATCTTGCAGCGGCATGCTATTCCATCTGATTTGCGTTTAGTTGGACCATCATTTGTTTTTCAACAGGACAATGACCCCCAAACACACCTCCAGGCTGTGTAAGGGCTATTTGACCAAGAAGGAGAGTGATGGGGTGCTACGCCAGATGACCTGGCCTCCACAGTCACCAGACTTGAACCCAATCGAGATGGTTTGGGGTGAGCTGGACTGCAGAGTGAAGGCAAAAGGGCCAACAAGTGCTAAGCATCTCTGGGAACTCCTTCAAGGTTGTTGGAAAACCATTTCCGGTGACTACCACTTGAAGTTCATCAAGAGAATGCCAAGAGTGTGCAAAGCAGTCATCAAAGCAAAAGGTGGCTACTTTGAAGAACCTAGAATATAAGACATATTTTCAGTTGTTTCACACTTTTTTGTTGAGTATATAATTCCACATGTGTTAATTCATAGTTTTGATGCCTTCAGTGTGAATGTACAATTTTCATAGTCATGAAAACACAGAAAAATCTTTAAATGAGAAGGTGTGTCCAAACTTTTGGTCTGTACTGTATGTATTGTAATATAGTGTATAATGAATGAGTCATGACACGAGGCCTCATGTATGAAAACTGTTTTCTGTTACAGACCTGAAAAAAATAGAGACACAGAGATGGCGACACCAGCGCCCAGCCATTAAGTATGTATATTATATCAGAGAATATAATGTTATATGTAAAAGAGGATGCAAGTGCGCGGAGGGCGGGATGATTTCGGTCTGGTGCATGTATTCTGCACTTTTAGGTCTAAGATAATTTTTTGTTAAAAGAATTTTCCCAATTCAGAAAGTGATGATGACTTACGATTAGTGTTGAGCGAGTATGTTCTGTTAACCCTTTCGCCGAGTATGCTCGGGCCGAGCTCCGAGTATTTATAGCTGCTCGGTGATATGCTTGAATCACTCTCGTGCATGATTTGCGACTGTTTGACAGCTTTATTACATGGGAGGAATGTCTATTTCTTACACATTCCTCACATGTAAAAAAGCTGCCAAACAGTTGCAAATCATGCACACGGGAGCGATTTAACCTTATCACCGAGCAGCTATAAATCCTCGGAGCTCGGCCCGAGCGTACTCGGCGAAAGGGTTAACAGAACATACTCGCTCAACACTACTTACGATCTGTAGGATATGACAATATTATCAGGTTGGTGACAGTTTAAAAAAAAAGCTGACCCTACAGCATACGACTGACCCCACCCCAAAAAATAAGGTGATGAAAAACACCACATGGAATGAAATGAGCTTTATTCCCCTGGCAGCCTCTGGCTTACACTCATAGGGGTCGGCCAGTGTGGCTTCAGTCACCGCTCCTTAAATAGTGAACAGCAGCTGTAGCACGCGCCGGCACTGACTGACAGCCGGCTCTGCACTGGTGCATTGATGAACGAGCTGTCAATCAGTGCTGGGGCACAGTTACAGCATTGTGATTGGTGACTGTAATTGACTGACAGCCTGCTCTGCACTGGTGCACTGATGAGCGAGCTGTCAATCAGTGCTGGGGCACAGTCACAGCATTGGGATTGGTGACTGTAATTGACTGACAGCAGGCTCTGCACTGGTGCACTGATGAGCAAGCTGTCAATAAGTGCTGGGGCACAGTCACAGCATTGGGATTGGTGACTGTAATTGACTGACAGCAGGCTCTGCACTGGTGCATTGATGAGCGAGCTGTCAATCAGTGCTGGGGCACAGTTACAGCATTGTGATTGGTGACTGTTATTGACTGACAGCCGGCTCTGCACTGGTGCATTGATGAGCGAGCTGTCAATCAGTGCTGGGGCTCAGTTACAGCATTGTGATTGGTGACTGTAATTGACTGACAGCAGGCTCTGCACTGGTGCACTGATGAGCAAGCTGTCAATCAGTGCTGGGGCACAGTTACAGCATTGTGATTGGTGACTGTTATTGACTGACAGCCGGCTCTGCACTGGTACATTGATGAGCGAGCTGTCAATCAGTGCTGGGGCTCAGTTACAGCATTGTGATTGGTGACTGTTATTGACTGACAGCAGGCTCTGCACTGGTGCACTGATGAGCAAGCTGTCAATCAGTGCTGGGGCACAGTTACAGCATTGTGATTGGTGACTGTTATTGACTGACAGCCGGCTCTGCACTGGTACATTGATGAGCGAGCTGTCAATCAGTGCTGGGGCTCAGTTACAGCATTGTGATTGGTGACTGTTATTGACTGACAGCAGGCTCTGCACTGGTGCACTGATGAGCGAGCTGTCAATCAGTGCTGGGGCACAATTACAGCATTGTGATTGGTGACTGTAATTGACTGACAGCAGGCTCTGCACTGGTGCACTGATGAGCAAGCTGTCAATCAGTGCTGTGGCACAGTTACAGCATTGGGATTGGTGACTGTAATTGACTGACAGCAGGCTCTGCACTGGTGCATTGATGAGCGAGCTGTCAATCAGTGCTGGGGCTCAGTTACAGCATTGTGATTGGTGACTGTTATTGACTGACAGCAGGCTCTGCACTGGTGCATTGATGAGCAAGCTGTCAATCAGTGCTGGGGCACAGTTACAGCATTGTGATTGGTGACTGTAATTGACTGACAGCCGGCTCTGCACTTTGTAACATTAATGAGCAACATGACACCGGTGAGGGAAAATACCTAATTAGGCACAATTTGGCCATTTTCACTTAGGGGTGTACTCCCTTTTGTTGCAAGCGGTTTAGACATTAATGCCTGTGTGTTGAGTTACTTAGAGAGCACACCAAATTTACTCAGTTATAGAAGATGTTCACTGACTACTTTTGCGACTTTAATGCGCTTTAACATTATTATTTGTTATATTACCAACCAGCCTTGATACCACCAACCAGCCTTGATACCACCAACCAGCCTTGATACCACTCAACCAGCCTTGATACCACCCAACCAGCCTTGATACCACCCAACCAGCCTTGATACCACCAACCAGCCAGCCTTGATACCACCAACCAACCAGCCTTGATACCACCAACCAACCAGTCTTGATACCACAAACCAACCAGTTTTGATACCACCAACCAACCAGCCTTGATACCACCAACCAACCAGCCTTGATGCCACCAACCAACCAGCCTTGATACCACCAACCAGCCTTGATACCAACCAGCCTTGATACCACCAACCAGCCTTGATACCACCAACCAACCAGCCTTGATACCACCAACCAACCAGCCTTGATACCACCCAACCAGCCTTGATACCACCCAACCAGCCTTGATACCACCAACCAGCCAGCCTTGATACCACCAACCAGTCAGCCTTGATACCACCAACCAACCAGCCTTGATACCACCAACCAACCAGCCTTGATACCACCAACCAACCAGTCTTGATACCACCAACCAACCAGCCTTGATACCACCAACCAACCAGCCTTGATACCACCAACCAACCAGCCTTGATACCACCAACCAACCAGCCTTGATACCACCAACCAACCAGCCTGGATACCACCAACCAGCCTTGATACCACCAACCAACCAACCAGCCTTGATACCACCAACCAGCCTTGATACCACCAACCAGCCTTGATACCACCAACCAACCAGCCTTGATACCACCAACCAGCCTTGATACCACCAACCAACCTAGATACCACAAACCAGCCTTGATACCACCAACCAACCAGCCTTGATACCACCAACCAACCAGCCTTGATACCACCAACCAGCCTTGATACCACCAACCAGCCTTGATACCAACCAACCAGCCTTGATACCAACCAACCAGCCTTGATACCAACCAACCAGCCTTGATACCACCAACCAGCCTTGATACCACCAACCAACCAGCCTTGATACCACCAACCAACCAGCCTTGATACCACCAACCAACCAGCCTTTTTTATTTTTTTAATGCCAATTTTGGATGGCAACACAATAAACTTTGTTTTTGATTTCTACCTTTCATTACTCCTGAATTTCTTTGTATTTGCTGCCCCCTGTTTACATGCTGCTCTCCAGACTAGGTTGAGCTCCCTGTGCTTTTTTTTGTAGACTCAGAACCAGAGCTAGCACTGCCTGGCTCAATTGTCCAGCACTTGCTTCTGCCCGCCCAATACTCACTCATTGGCTGTTAGTAATCCGCCCCAGCACTGACCTCATTCATTCCAGCATTGGAACTGACTGAGCAGTGATCCTGTGCTTTTATCTGTGGCAGTGCAGCACCGATCACTTCATCTCACACCCCATCCACAATGATGTTAGAATCATCACATGTCCTCTACATCAGTGATTTTCAACCAGTATTCCGCGGCACACTAGTGTGCCGCGACACATGGTCGGGTGTGCCGCGGGGAAAGTTCCCCAAATATTGGTGCCCCTGTGTTTTGTTTCCCGGCAATGCGCTCGATGCGCAGTCACGCCTTCTTACAATGTAGGAGACGTGTACAATAACACATGCGCAAGCTTTGAACCTCGCGCGACTTAATGACGTCACCGAGGCCGGCGCGTCATCCTGAGAGCGGAGAGACTCTCGCATTTGCCCGCCGCCAAGGTAATGCCCGCCAATAATGCAGACTATATGAGCTTTTGCCTGAGTATATGAACTGTTGGCAGAATACTCAGCATATGAGCTGGTACTTTTAGTACTCCAGCAGTATACTGCATATAACAATGAGAAATGTAAAATGAGAAATACTATAGTCATGAGGCTGGAGTACTACAAGTACCAGCTCATATGCTGAGTATATGAGCTGGCACTTGTACTCTGGCCTCATGGCCATAGTACTTCTCATTGTACCCCTTTAAATTGCAGTATATGAGCCACATAATAATCAGAACCATATACTGTGGCGCTGTACAGTGCACATCACCACAGTATATGATGCTGATAATCATGTGCTCTTATACGTGGGACTGTATTTATGAGGTTACATGGGATTGAATATATGAGGGGGTTATCCTTTTTTATTTAACTTTTTTAAAATAAATAATTTATTGAAAGGACCTCTGCCAGGCATATTTCACTCTTGAGGGCTAAAAAAGTAGCTCTTGTGGTGGTAAGAAGCTGATTTAAAACCCCCAAGAGTGAACTCCGTGAGAGTTGTATGTATGGAATAATAAATGATATTAGTACCGTTCTTCAGCAGTCATGTCCTGCTTGAATTGACTCTAGTGGTGTAGCACTTGGCAGCCGGCTCTATTCTACTTATAGAGAAAGCTGAGTGCTACGTCACTAGTGTCAATTCAAGCAGGAAATGCAGGCCGTAGTAATATAAGTTATTATCACACACATACAGCTCTCGCGAAGTTCACTCTTGGGGGGTTTAAATCAGCTTCTTGTCACCACGAGAGCTGCTTTTTAAGCCCTCAGGAATGAAATATGCCTAGCAGAGGTCCTTTAAGTGTGGCAGATAATGTAATACTCTTCTATTTTAGTGTGTGGCTGCGCACACTATCTCAGCAGTGATGGAGAAGTATTTGAGAATGGAAAAGGCAAATGCCGAACAGGACCCTGGACACAATTCTAACCCAAATGAAGCAGCTAAAGAGATAGCTAAAGTGCCTCTCTCTGATAACACAATTGCCAGACGGATTGATGACTTGTCTGCGGACATTGAAACAGTTGTTTTGGGAAAGGTGCGCATCAGTAAGAAATTTGCCTTGCAACTTGATGAGTCGACGGATATCAGTGGACATTGTCAGTTGTTGGCCAATGTGCGTTTTGTGGATGGTGAAGCCATTAGAGAAAACTTCCTATTTTGCAAGGCACTGACAGAAAAATCAACAGGAGAGGCAATATTCCAAGTCACATCGGAATATCTTGATAAAAGTGGACTTACATGGGAAAACTGCACAGGTGTCTGCACTGATCGAGCCGCAGCCATGGTCGGGCGCATCAAAGGCTTTGTAAGTAGGGTTAAAGAAAGAAACCCAGATGTTCTTGCTACCCACTGTTTCTTGCACCGTGAGGCCCTCGTTGCAAAGACCTTACCAGCAGATCTAGCTCCTGTGTTGGATGATGTTGTGCGCATAGTGAACTTTGTGAAGACGCGACCTTTGAGATGTCGCTTATTTGCGTCTTTGTGTACAGAAATGGGAGCGGAACATAAAATCTTATTGCTCCAAACAGAGGTCAGGTGGCTGTCATGCGGCAAAGTGCTGGCCCGTGTGTATGAGTTGCGAGAGGAACTTAAAATATTTCTTACAAACGAGAGGTCCGATTATTCAAAGCTGCTTGCAAGTGATGAGTGGTGTGCAAAGCTGGCATACCTGGCTGATATATTTCAATATCTGAATGAACTAAACACACGGATGCAAGGTCGAAATGAAAACCTGCTTACAAGCACTGATAAAATGAACGGATTCCGTTTAAAGGTGCAGCTCTGGCAACAACATGTGCAGGGTGGCAACCTTCAGATGTTCCCACTCACCGAGAAACTGCATGATGACAATACTGCTGCAATGTGCGAAGCGATTGGCAGACATTTGAAAACTCTTGAGGAGAAGTTATCGTTCTATTTCTCTTCAGCCTTCACAGAATGCCTTGACTGGGTTAGGGACCCATACAGCTCATTATCTGTTGCTGGAAAGGACATGACTTTAAAGGAGCAAGAGGAACTCGTTGAACTGAAGCAAGATCGCGGTTTAAAGCTAAAGTTTGCTGATCTTCCTTTGGACAGTTTTTGGTTATCTGTTGCCAAGGAGTTCCCCATTCTGGCCAACAAAGCTATTTTGACATTGCTCCCATTTTCAACCACATATCTATGTGAGCTGGGCTTCTCAAGCTTGACTGCGATAAAAACTAAAAACAGGGAGAAACGGAGAACTGTTGAGGAAGAGCTTCGTGTGTGTCTTTCCACCATTCCTGCCAGGATATCCCTTTTGTGTTTATCGAAACAGGCCCAGGTTTCACACTGAGTGAGTAAAATAAATTTAGAATCTATATTATTAACTAAATGTATAATATGACTGTTTTAGTGTCATTTTGTGCTATTTTGGTTGGTGGTGTGCCCCAGGATTTTCTAAGTATAAAAAGTGTGCCGCGGCTCAAAAAAGGTTGAAAATCACTGCTCTACATTACCCAGGGGCGTAATGATTGTGCTCTCATAAAGTGCAACTGGGCCCATATGACTACTTCAGTCGGATGTGCACTTCAGGACGCACAATCAGCTGAAGTGTGTTGCGGTGCAGAGAATCGTTGAGTCCCTGCACTGCGATACAAGCTGCCGGCCAATCAGAGGGCAGCAGCTGACGTTGATGTGCCAGACATTGGCGTCGCATGGCAGTGACATTAGCCCACACACATGGTCTAGCCTATGCTGGGGCTACACAAAGTTTGGTCACAACATAGGTCAAGCTGCCAAACTTCGTTCTATGCCGCTGCTGCATGGTAGCGTGATGCAGGTGAGTAGGGTCACATTGCGACTCCTGCGGTGACAAGCTCCAATTTTTTTTAATCTGCTTGTTGCAGTACGTAATGTGACCCTATTCACTTCATTTCTGCTGCTATGTAATGTAGCAGTAGTTTACAATGATTTTAAGCCGCACAACCTGCGCCATGGCCAAAATCACTGGATAACCAGCATCAATATATAATAGTGTAATGTAAAGGGGAACAAAAAGATTCACAGGACTCCATGGGAATCGAATCAGAGGCAAATAAAGTTATTCAGTCGATCAAGAACTAGTGCGCCCTTGTATTAAATGCCACATACATCCAAGATGCTTCAGTCTGAATACCAGCCGAAGAAGTTTTACAATAGATCCTGCCAATTGGCTCGAGTCTGTATATTTTACACTAATATATATGAAGACAAATCTATGCAGTTTTTGTTTTACATATAAAAAATGTAGTGTGTGTGCTGCTGTGCTTAGTAGTAGTGTGTGTGCTGGTGTGCTGAGTAGTATTGTGTGTTCTGCTGTGCTTAGTAGTAGTGTGTGTGCTGCTGTGCTTAGTAGTAGTGTGTGTGCTGCCGTGCTTAGTAGTAGTGTGTGTGCTGCTGTGCTTAGTAGTAGTGTGTGTGCTGCTGTGCGTAGTAGTATTGTGTGTGCTGCTGTGCTTAGTAGTAGTGTGTGTGCTGCTGTGCTTAGTAGTATTGTGTGTTCTGCTGTGCTAAGTAGTAGTGTGTGTGCTGCTGTGCTTAGTAGTAGTGTGTGTGCTGCTGTGCTTAGTAGTAGTGTGTGTGCTGCTGTGCTTAGTAGTAGTGTGTGTGCTGCTGTGCGTAGTAGTATTGTGTGTGCTGCTGTGCTTAGTAGTAGTGTGTGTGCTGCTGTGCTTAGTAGTAGTGTGTGTGTTGCTGTGCTTAGTAGTAGTGTGTGTGCTGCTGTGCTTAGTAGTAGTGTGTGTGCTGCTGTGCTTAGTAGTAGTGTGTGTGCTGCTGTGCTTAGTAGTAGTGTGTGTGCTGCTGTGCTTAGTAGTAGTGTGTGTGCTGCTGTGCTTAGTAGTAGTGTGTGTGCTGCTGTGCTTAGTAGTAGTGTGTGTGCTGCTGTGCTTAGTAGTAGTGTGTGTGCTGCTGTGCTTAGTAGTAGTGTGTGTGCTGCTGTGCTTAGTAGTAGTGTGTGTGCTGCTGTGCTTAGTAGTATTGTGTGTGCTGCTGTGCTTAGTAGTAGTGTGTGTGCTGCTGTGCTAAGTAGTAGTGTGTGTGCTGCTGTGCTTAGTAGTATTGTGTGTGCTGCTGTGCTTAGTAGTAGTGTGTGTGCTGCTGTGCTTAGTAGTATTGTGTGTGCTGCTGTGCTTAGTAGTAGTGTGTGTGCTGCTGTGCTTAGTAGTAGTGTGTGTGCTGCTGTGCTTAGTAGTAGTGTGTGTGCTGCTGTGCTTAGTAGTATTGTGTGTGCTGCTGTGCTTAGTAGTAGTGTGTGTGCTGCTGTGCTTAGTAGTAGTGTGTGCTGCTGTGCTTAGTAGTATTGTGTGTGCTGCTGTGCTTAGTAGTATTGTGTGCTGCTGTGCTTAGTAGTATTGTGTGCTGCTGTGCTTAGAAGTATTGTGTGTGCTGCTGTGCTTAGTAGTATTGTGTGTGCTGCTGTGCTTAGTAGTATTGTGTGTGCTGCTGTGCTTAGTAGTAGTGTGTGTGCTGCTGTGCTTAGTAGTAGTGTATGTGCTGCTGTGCTTAGTAGTATTGTGTGCTGCTGTGCTTAGTAGTAGTGTGTGTGCTGCTGTGCTTAGTAGTATTGTGTGTGCTGCTCTGCTTAGTAGTAGTGTGTGTGCTGCTGTGCTTGGTAGTAGTGTGTGTGCTGCTGTGCTTAGTAGTAGTGTGTGTGCTGCTGTGCTTAGTAGTAGTGTGTGTGCTGCTGTGCTTAGTAGTAGTGTGTGTGCTGCTGTGCTAAGTAGTAGTGTGTGTACTGCTGTGCTTAGTAGTATTGTGTGTGCTGCTGTGCTTAGTAGTAGTGTGTGTGCTGCTGTGCTTAGTAGTATTGTGTTTGCTGCTGTGCTTAGTAGTAGTGTGTGTGCTGCTGTGCTTAGTAGTAGTGTGTGTGCTGCTGTGCTTAGTAGTATTGTGTGTGCTGCTGTGCTTAGTAGTAGTGTGTGTGCTGCTGTGCTTAGTAGTATTGTGTGTGCTGCTGTGCTTAGTAGTAGTGTGTGTGCTGCTGTGCTTAGTAGTAGTGTGTGTGCTGCTGTGCTTAGTAGTAGTGTGTGTGCTGCTGTGCTTAGTAGTATTGTGTGTGCTGCTGTGCTTAGTAGTAGTGTGTGTGCTGCTGTGCTAAGTAGTAGTGTGTGTGCTGCTGTGCTTAGTAGTATTGTGTGTGCTGCTGTGCTTAGTAGTAGTGTGTGTGCTGCTGTGCTTAGTAGTATTGTGTGTGCTGCTGTGCTTAGTAGTAGTGTGTGTGCTGCTGTGCTTAGTAGTAGTGTGTGTGCTGCTGTGCTTAGTAGTATTGTGTGTGCTGCTGTGCTTAGTAGTAGTGTGTGTGCTGCTGTGCTTAGTAGTAGTGTGTGCTGCTGTGCTTAGTAGTATTGTGTGTGCTGCTGTGCTTAGTAGTATTGTGTGCTGCTGTGCTTAGTAGTATTGTGTGCTGCTGTGCTTAGAAGTATTGTGTGTGCTGCTGTGCTTAGTATTATTGTGTGTGCTGCTGTGCTTAGTAGTATTGTGTGTGCTGCTGTGCTTAGTAGTAGTGTGTGTGCTGCTGTGCTTAGTAGTAGTGTATGTGCTGCTGTGCTTAGTAGTATTGTGTGCTGCTGTGCTTAGTAGTAGTGTGTGTGCTGCTGTGCTTAGTAGTATTGTGTGTGCTGCTGTGCTTAGTAGTAGTGTGTGTGCTGCTGTGCTTGGTAGTAGTGTGTGTGCTGCTGTGCTTAGTAGTAGTGTGTGTGCTGCTGTGCTTAGTAGTAGTGTGTGTGCTGCTGTGCTTAGTAGTAGTGTGTGTGCTGCTGTGCTAAGTAGTAGTGTGTGTACTGCTGTGCTTAGTAGTATTGTGTGTGCTGCTGTGCTTAGTAGTAGTGTGTGTGCTGCTGTGCTTAGTAGTATTGTGTTTGCTGCTGTGCTTAGTAGTAGTGTGTGTGCTGCTGTGCTTAGTAGTAGTGTGTGTGCTGCTGTGCTTAGTAGTATTGTGTGTGCTGCTGTGCTTAGTAGTAGTGTGTGTGCTGCTGTGCTTAGTAGTATTGTGTGTGCTGCTGTGCTTAGTAGTATTGTGTGTGCTGCTGTGCTTAGTAGTAGTGTGTGTGCTGCTGTGCTTAGTAGTAGTGTCTGTGCTCCTGTGCTTAGTAGTATTGTGTGCTGATGTGCTTAGTAGTAGTGTGTGTGCTGCTGTGCTTAGTAGTAGTGTGTGTGCTGCTGTGCTTAGTAGTAGTGTGTGTGCTGCTGTGCTTAGTAGTAGTGTGTGTGCTGCTGTACTTAATAGTAGTGTGTGTGCCGCTGTGCTTAGTAGTATTGTGTGTGCTGCTGTGCTTAGTAGTAGTGTGTGTGCTGCTGTGCTTAGTAGTAGTGTGTATGCTGCTGTGCTTAGTAGTATTGTGTGTGCTGCTGTGCTTAGTAGTATTGTGTTCTGCTGTGCTTAGTAGTATTGTGTGTGCTGCTGTGCTTAGTAGTAGTGTGTGTGCAGCTGTGTTTAGTAGTATTGTGTGTGCTGCTGTGCTTAGTAGTAGTGTGTGTGCTGCTGTGCTTAGTAGTAGTGTGTGTGCTGCTGTGCTTAGTAGTATTGTGTTCTGCTGTGCTTAGTAGTAGTGTGTGTGCTGCTGTGCTTAGTAGTAGTGTGTGTGCAGCTGTGCTTAGTAGTATTGTGTGTGCTGCTGTGCTTAGTAGTAGTGTGTGTGCTGCTGTGCTTAGTAGTAGTGTGTGTGCTGCTGTGCTTAGTAGTATTGTATGTGCTGCTGTGCTCAGTAGTATTGTGTGTGCTGCTGTGCTTAGTAGTATTGTGTGCTGCTGTGCTTAGTAGTAGTGTGTGTGCTGCTGTGCTTAGTAGTAGTGTGTGTGCTGCTGTGCTTAGTAGTATTGTGTGTGCTGATGTGCTTAGTAGTAGTGTGTGTGCTGCTGTGCTTAGTAGTAGTGTGTGTGCTGCTGTGCTTAGTAGTAGTGTGTGCTGCCGTGCTTAGTAGTAGTGTGTGTGCTGCTCTGCTTAGTAGTAGTGTGTGTGCTGCTGTGCTTAGTAGTAGTGTGTGTGCTGCTGTGCTTAGTAGTATTGTGTGCTGCTGTGCTTAGTAGTATTGTGTGTGCTGCTGTGCTTAGTAGTATTGTGTGCTGCTGTGCTTAGAAGTATTGTGTGTGCTGCTGTGCTTAGTAGTATTGTGTGTGCTGCTGTGCTTAGTAGTATTGTGTGTGCTGCTGTGCTTAGTAGTAGTGTGTGTGCTGCTGTGCTTAGTAGTAGTGTATGTGCTGCTGTGCTTAGTAGTATTGTGTGCTGCTGTGCTTAGTAGTAGTGTGTGTGCTGCTGTGCTTAGTAGTATTGTGTGTGCTGCTCTGCTTAGTAGTAGTGTGTGTGCTGCTGTGCTTGGTAGTAGTGTGTGTGCTGCTGTGCTTAGTAGTAGTGTGTGTGCTGCTGTGCTTAGTAGTAGTGTGTGTGCTGCTGTGCTTAGTAGTAGTGTGTGTGCTGCTGTGCTAAGTAGTAGTGTGTGTACTGCTGTGCTTAGTAGTATTGTGTGTGCTGCTGTGCTTAGTAGTAGTGTGTGTGCTGCTGTGCTTAGTAGTATTGTGTTTGCTGCTGTGCTTAGTAGTAGTGTGTGTGCTGCTGTGCTTAGTAGTAGTGTGTGTGCTGCTGTGCTTAGTAGTATTGTGTGTGCTGCTGTGCTTAGTAGTAGTGTGTGTGCTGCTGTGCTTGGTAGTATTGTGTGTGCTGCTGTGCTTAGTAGTAGTGTGTGTGCTGCTGTGCTTAGTAGTAGTGTGTGTGCTGCTGTGCTTAGTAGTAGTGTGTGTGCTGCTGTGCTTAGTAGTATTGTGTGTGCTGCTGTGCTTAGTAGTAGTGTGTGTGCTGCTGTGCTAAGTAGTAGTGTGTGTGCTGCTGTGCTTAGTAGTATTGTGTGTGCTGCTGTGCTTAGTAGTAGTGTGTGTGCTGCTGTGCTTAGTAGTATTGTGTGTGCTGCTGTGCTTAGTAGTAGTGTGTGTGCTGCTGTGCTTAGTAGTAGTGTGTGTGCTGCTGTGCTTAGTAGTATTGTGTGTGCTGCTGTGCTTAGTAGTAGTGTGTGTGCTGCTGTGCTTAGTAGTAGTGTGTGCTGCTGTGCTTAGTAGTATTGTGTGTGCTGCTGTGCTTAGTAGTATTGTGTGCTGCTGTGCTTAGTAGTATTGTGTGCTGCTGTGCTTAGAAGTATTGTGTGTGCTGCTGTGCTTAGTAGTATTGTGTGTGCTGCTGTGCTTAGTAGTATTGTGTGTGCTGCTGTGCTTAGTAGTAGTGTGTGTGCTGCTGTGCTTAGTAGTAGTGTATGTGCTGCTGTGCTTAGTAGTATTGTGTGCTGCTGTGCTTAGTAGTAGTGTGTGTGCTGCTGTGCTTAGTAGTATTGTGTGTGCTGCTGTGCTTAGTAGTAGTGTGTGTGCTGCTGTGCTTGGTAGTAGTGTGTGTGCTGCTGTTCTTAGTAGTAGTGTGTGTGCTGCTGTGCTTAGTAGTAGTGTGTGTGCTGCTGTGCTTAGTAGTAGTGTGTGTGCTGCTGTGCTAAGTAGTAGTGTGTGTACTGCTGTGCTTAGTAGTATTGTGTGTGCTGCTGTGCTTAGTAGTAGTGTGTGTGCTGCTGTGCTTAGTAGTATTGTCTTTGCTGCTGTGCTTAGTAGTAGTGTGTGTGCTGCTGTGCTTAGTAGTAGTGTGTGTGCTGCTGTGCTTAGTAGTATTGTGTGTGCTGCTGTGCTTAGTAGTAGTGTGTGTGCTGCTGTGCTTAGTAGTATTGTGTGTGCTGCTGTGCTTAGTAGTATTGTGTGTGCTGCTGTGCTTAGTAGTAGTGTGTGTGCTGCTGTGCTTAGTAGTAGTGTCTGTGCTCCTGTGCTTAGTAGTATTGTGTGCTGATGTGCTTAGTAGTAGTGTGTGTGCTGCTGTGCTTAGTAGTAGTGTGTGTGCTGCTGTGCTTAGTAGTAGTGTGTGTGCTGCTGTGCTTAGTAGTAGTGTGTGTGCTGCTGTACTTAGTAGTAGTGTGTGTGCCGCTGTGCTTAGTAGTATTGTGTGTGCTGCTGTGCTTAGTAGTAGTGTGTGTGCTGCTGTGCTTAGTAGTAGTGTGTATGCTGCTGTGCTTAGTAGTATTGTGTGTGCTGCTGTGCTTAGTAGTATTGTGTTCTGCTGTGCTTAGTAGTATTGTGTGTGCTGCTGTGCTTAGTAGTAGTGTGTGTGCAGCTGTGTTTAGTAGTATTGTGTGTGCTGCTGTGCTCAGTAGTAGTGTGTGTGCTGCTGTGCTTAGTAGTAGTGTGTGTGCTGCTGTGCTTAGTAGTATTGTGTTCTGCTGTGCTTAGTAGTAGTGTGTGTGCTGCTGTGCTTAGTAGTAGTGTGTGTGCAGCTGTGCTTAGTAGTATTGTGTGTGCTGCTGTGCTTAGTAGTAGTGTGTGTGCTGCTGTGCTTAGTAGTAGTGTGTGTGCTGCTGTGCTTAGTAGTATTGTGTGTGCTGCTGTGCTTAGTAGTATTGTGTGTGCTGCTGTGCTTAGTAGTATTGTGTGCTGCTGTGCTTAGTAGTAGTGTGTGTGCTGCTGTGCTTAGTAGTAGTGTGTGTGCTGCTGTGCTTAGTAGTATTGTGTGTGCTGATGTGCTTAGTAGTAGTGTGTGTGCTGCTGTGCTTAGTAGTAGTGTGTGTGCTGCTGTGCTTAGTAGTAGTGTGTGCTGCCGTGCTTAGTAGTAGTGTGTGTGCTGCTCTGCTTAGTAGTAGTGTGTGTGCTGCTGTGCTTAGTAGTAGTGTGTGTGCTGCTGTGCTTAGTAGTATTGTGTGCTGCTGTGCTTAGTAGTATTGTGTGTGCTGCTGTGCTTAGTAGTATTGTGTGCTGCTGTGCTTAGTAGTATTGTGTGTGCTGCTGTGCTTAGTAGTAGTGTGTGTGCTACTGTGCTTAGTAGTATTGTGTGTGCTGCTGCTGCTGTGCTTAGTAGTACTGTGTGTGCTGCTGTGCATAGTAGTAGTGTGTGTGCTGCTGTGCTTAGTAGTAGTGTGTGTGCTGCTGTGCTTAGTAGTATTGTGTGTGCTGCTGTGCTTAGTAGTATTGTGTGTGCTGCTGTGCTTAGTAGTATTGTGTGCTGCTGTGCTTAGTAGTAGTGTGTGTGCTGCTGTGCTTAGTAGTAGTGTGTGTGCTGCTGTGCTTAGTAGTATTGTGTGTGCTGCTGTGCTTAGTAGTATTTTGTGTGCTGCTGTGCTTAGTAATAGTGTGTGTGCTGCTGTGCTTAGTAGTAGTGTCTGTGCTCCTGTGCTTAGTAGTATTGTGTGCTGCTGTGCTTAGTAGTAGTGTGTGTGCTGCTGTGCTTAGTAGTAGTGTGTGTGCTGCTGTGCTTAGTAGTAGTGTGTGTGCTGCTGTGCTTAGTAGTAGTGTGTGTGCTGCTGTACTTAGTAGTAGTGTGTGTGCCGCTGTGCTTAGTAGTATTGTGTGTGCTGCTGTGCTTAGTAGTAGTGTGTGTGCTGCTGTGCTTAGTAGTAGTGTGTATGCTGCTGTGCTTAGTAGTATTGTGTGTGCTGCTGTGCTTAGAAGTATTGTGTTCTGCTGTGCTTAGTAGTATTGTGTGTGCTGCTGTGCTTAGTAGTAGTGTGTGTGCAGCTGTGTTTAGTAGTATTGTGTGTGCTGCTGTGCTTAGTAGTAGTGTGTGTGCTGCTGTGCTTAGTAGTAGTGTGTGTGCTGCTGTGCTTAGTAGTATTGTGTTCTGCTGTGCTTAGTAGTAGTGTGTGTGCTGCTGTGCTTAGTAGTAGTGTGTGTGCAGCTGTGCTTAGTAGTATTGTGTGTGCTGCTGTGCTTAGTAGTAGTGTGTGTGCTGCTGTGCTTAGTAGTAGTGTGTGTGCTGGGGTGCTTAGTAGTATTGTGTGTGCTGCTGTGCTTAGTAGTATTGTGTGCTGCTGTGCTTAGTAGTAGTGTGTGTGCTGCTGTGCTTAGTAGTAGTGTGTGTGCTGCTGTGCTTAGTAGTATTGTGTGTGCTGATGTGCTTAGTAGTAGTGTGTGTGCTGCTGTGCTTAGTAGTAGTGTGTGTGCTGCTGTGCTTAGTAGTAGTGTGTGCTGCTGTGCTTAGTAGTAGTGTGTGTGCTGCTCTGCTTAGTAGTAGTGTGTGTGCTGCTGTGCTTAGTAGTAGTGTGTGTGCTGCTGTGCTTAGTAGTATTGTGTGCTGCTGTGCTTAGTAGTATTGTGTGTGCTGCTGTGCTTAGTAGTATTGTGTGTGCTGCTGTGCTTAGTAGTATTGTGTGCTGCTGTGCTTAGTAGTATTGTGTGTGCTGCTGTGCTTAGTAGTATTGTGTGTGCTGCTGTGCTTAGTAGTAGTGTGTGTGCTACTGTGCTTAGTAGTATTGTGTGTGCTGCTGCTGCTGTGCTTAGTAGTACTGTGTGTGCTGCTGTGCATAGTAGTAGTGTGTGTGCTGCTGTGCTTAGTAGTATTGTGTGCTGCTGTGCTTAGTAGTATTGTGTGTGCTGCTGTGCTTAGTAGTATTGTGTGTGCTGCTTCGCTTAGTAGTATTTTGTGTGCTGCTGTGCTTAGTAGTAGTGTGTGTGCTGCTGTGCTTAGTAGTATTGTGTGTGCTGCTGTGCTTAGTAGTAGTGTGTGTGCAGCTGTGTTTAGTAGTATTGTGTGTGCTGCTGTGCTTAGTAGTAGTGTGTGTGCTGCTGTGCTTAGTAGTAGTGTGTGTGCTGCTGTGCTTAGTAGTATTGTGTTCTGCTGTGCTTAGTAGTAGTGTGTGTGCTGCTGTGCTTAGTAGTAGTGTGTGTGCAGCTGTGCTTAGTAGTATTGTGTGTGCTGCTGTGCTTAGTAGTAGTGTGTGTGCTGCTGTGCTTAGTAGTAGTGTGTGTGCTGCTGTGCTTAGTAGTATTGTGTGCTGCTGTGCTCAGTAGTAGTGTGTGTGCTGCTGTGCTTAGTAGTAGTGTGTGTGCTGCTGTGCTTAGTAGTATTGTGTGTGCTGATGTGCTTAGTAGTAGTGTGTGTGCTGCTGTGCTTAGTAGTAGTGTGTGTGCTGCTGTGCTTAGTAGTAGTGTGTGCTGCTGTGCTTAGTAGTAGTGTGTGTGCTGCTCTGCTTAGTAGTAGTGTGTGTGCTGCTGTGCTTAGTAGAAGTGTGTGTGCTGCTGTGCTTAGTAGTATTGTGTGCTGCTGTGCTTAGTAGTATTGTGTGTGCTGCTGTGCTTAGTAGTATTGTGTGTGCTGCTGTGCTTAGTAGTATTGTGTGCTGCTGTGCTTAGTAGTATTGTGTGTGCTGCTGTGCTTAGTAGTATTGTGTGTGCTGCTGTGCTTAGTAGTAGTGTGTGTGCTACTGTGCTTAGTAGTATTGTGTGTGCTGCTGCTGCTGTGCTTAGTAGTACTGTGTGTGCTGCTGTGCATAGTAGTAGTGTGTGTGCTGCTGTGCTTAGTAGTATTGTGTGCTGCTGTGCTTAGTAGTATTGTGTGTGCTGCTGTGCTTAGTAGTATTGTGTGTGCTGCTTCGCTTAGTAGTATTTTGTGTGCTGCTGTGCTTAGTAGTAGTGTGTGTGCTGCTGTGCTTAGTAGTAGTGTGTGTGCTGCTGTGCTTAGTAGTAGTGTGTGTGCTGCTGTGCTTAGTAGTAGTGTGTGTGCTGCTGTGCTTAGTAGTATTGTATGTGTGCTGCTGTGCTTAGTAGTATTGTGTGTGTGCTGCTGTGCTTAGTAGTAGTGTGTGTGCTGCTGTGCTTAGTAGTATTGTGTGTGCTGCTGTGCTTAGTAGTATTGTATGTGTGCTGCTGTGCTTAGTAGTATTGTGTGTGTGCTGCTGTGCTTAGTAGTAGTGTGTGTGCTGCTGTGCTTAGTAGTAGTGTGTGTGCTGCTGTGCTTAGTAGTAGTGTGTGTGCTGCTGTGCTTAGTAGTAGTGTGTGTGCTGCTGTGCGTAGTAGTATTGTGTGTGCTGCTGTGCTTAGTAGTAGTGTGTGTACTGCTGTGCTTAGTAGTATTGTGTGTTCTGCTGTGCTTAGTAGTAGTGTGTGTGCTGCTGTGCTTAGTAGTAGTGTGTGTGCTGCTGTGCTTAGTAGTAGTGTGTGTGCTGCTGTGCTTAGTAGTAGTGTGTGTGCTGCTGTGCGTAGTAGTATTGTGTGTGCTGCTGTGCTTAGTAGTAGTGTGTGTGCTGCTGTGCTTAGTAGTAGTGTGTGTGTTGCTGTGCTTAGTAGTAGTGTGTGTGCTGCTGTGCTTAGTAGTAGTGTGTGTGCTGCTGTGCTTAGTAGTAGTGTGTGTGCTGCTGTGCTTAGTAGTATTGTGTGTGCTGCTGTGCTTAGTAGTATTGTGTGTGCTGCTGTGCTTAGTAGTAGTGTGTGTGCTGCTGTGCTTAGTAGTAGTGTGTGTGCTGCTGTGCTTAGTAGTAGTGTGTGTGCTGCTGTGCTTAGTAGTAGTGTGTGTGCTGCTGTGCTTAGTAGTAGTGTGTGTGCTGCTGTGCTTAGTAGTATTGTGTGTGCTGCTGTGCTTAGTAGTAGTGTGTGTGCTGCTGTGCTAAGTAGTAGTGTGTGTGCTGCTGTGCTTAGTAGTATTGTGTGTGCTGCTGTGCTTAGTAGTAGTGTGTGTGCTGCTGTGCTTAGTAGTATTGTGTGTGCTGCTGTGCTTAGTAGTAGTGTGTGTGCTGCTGTGCTTAGTAGTAGTGTGTGTGCTGCTGTGCTTAGTAGTATTGTGTGTGCTTCTGTGCTTAGTAGTAGTGTGTGTGCTGCTGTGCTTAGTAGTAGTGTGTGCTGCTGTGCTTAGTAGTATTGTGTGTGCTGCTGTGCTTAGTAGTATTGTGTGCTGCTGTGCTTAGTAGTATTGTGTGCTGCTGTGCTTAGAAGTATTGTGTTTGCTGCTGTGCTTAGTAGTATTGTGTGTGCTGCTGTGCTTAGTAGTATTGTTTGTGCTGCTGTGCTTAGTAGTAGTGTGTGTGCTGCTGTGCTTAGTAGTAGTGTATGTGCTGCTGTGCTTAGTAGTATTGTGTGCTGCTGTGCTTAGTAGTAGTGTGTGTGCTGCTGTGCTTAGTAGTATTGTGTGTGCTGCTGTGCTTAGTAGTAGTGTGTGTGCTGCTGTGCTTGGTAGTAGTGTGTGTGCTGCTGTGCTTAGTAGTAGTGTGTGTGCTGCTGTGCTTAGTAGTAGTGTGTGTGCTGCTGTGCTTAGTAGTAGTGTGTGTGCTGCTGTGCTAAGTAGTAGTGTGTGTACTGCTGTGCTTAGTAGTATTGTGTGTGCTGCTGTGCTTAGTAGTAGTGTGTGTGCTGCTGTGCTTAGTAGTATTGTGTTTGCTGCTGTGCTTAGTAGTAGTGTGTGTGCTGCTGTGCTTAGTAGTAGTGTGTGTGCTGCTGTGCTTAGTAGTATTGTGTGTGCTGCTGTGCTTAGTAGTAGTGTGTGTGCTGCTGTGCTTAGTAGTATTGTGTGTGCTGCTGTGCTT
This sequence comes from Phyllobates terribilis, assembly GCF_046119375.1. NCBI lineage: Eukaryota > Metazoa > Chordata > Amphibia > Anura > Dendrobatidae > Phyllobates > Phyllobates terribilis. Next base: position 518,152,732 of record NW_027362763.1, on the reverse strand, counting down.
AGTAGTATTGTGTGTGCTGCTGTGCTTAGTAGTAGTGTGTGTGCTGCTGTGCTTAGTAGTAGTGTCTGTGCTCCTGTGCTTAGTAGTATTGTGTGCTGCTGTGCTTAGTAGTAGTGTGTGTGCTGCTGTGCTTAGTAGTAGTGTGTGTGCTGCTGTGCTTAGTAGTAGTGTGTGTGCTGCTGTGCTTAGTAGTAGTGTGTGTGCTGCTGTACTTAGTAGTAGTGTGTGTGCCGCTGTGCTTAGTAGTATTGTGTGTGCTGCTGTGCTTAGTAGTAGTGTGTGTGCTGCTGTGCTTAGTAGTAGTGTGTATGCTGCTGTGCTTAGTAGTATTGTGTGTGCTGCTGTGCTTAGTAGTATTGTGTTCTGCTGTGCTTAGTAGTATTGTGTGTGCTGCTGTGCTTAGTAGTAGTGTGTGTGCAGCTGTGTTTAGTAGTATTGTGTGTGCTGCTGTGCTTAGTAGTAGTGTGTGTGCTGCTGTGCTTAGTAGTAGTGTGTGTGCTGCTGTGCTTAGTAGTATTGTGTTCTGCTGTGCTTAGTAGTAGTGTGTGTGCTGCTGTGCTTAGTAGTAGTGTGTGTGCAGCTGTGCTTAGTAGTATTGTGTGTGCTGCTGTGCTTAGTAGTAGTGTGTGTGCTGCTGTGCTTAGTAGTAGTGTGTGTGCTGCTGTGCTTAGTAGTATTGTGTGTGCTGCTGTGCTTAGTAGTATTGTGTGTGCTGCTGTGCTTAGTAGTATTGTGTGCTGCTGTGCTTAGTAGTAGTGTGTGTGCTGCTGTGCTTAGTAGTAGTGTGTGTGCTGCTGTGCTTATTAGTATTGTGTGTGCTGCTGTGCTTAGTAGTAGTGTGTGTGCTGCTGTGCTTAGTAGTAGTTTGTGTGCTGCTGTGCTTAGTAGTAGTGTGTGCTGCTGAGCTTAGTAGTAGTGTGTGTGCTGCTCTGCTTAGTAGTAGTGTGTGTGCTGCTGTGCTTAGTAGTAGTGTGTGTGCTGCTGTGCTTAGTAGTATTGTGTGCTGCTGTGCTTAGTAGTATTGTGTGTGCTGCTGTGCTTAGTAGTATTGTGTGTGCTGCTGTGCTTAGTAGTATTGTGTGCTGCTGTGCTTAGTAGTATTGTGTGTGCTGCTGTGCTTAGTAGTATTGTGTGTGCTGCTGTGCTTAGTAGTAGTGTGTGTGCTACTGTGCTTAGTAGTATTGTGTGTGCTGCTGCTGCTGTGCTTAGTAGTACTGTGTGTGCTGCTGTGCATAGTAGTAGTGTGTGTGCTGCTGTGCTTAGTAGTAGTGTGTGTGCTGCTGTGCTTAGTAGTATTGTGTGTGCTGCTGTGCTTAGTAGTATTGTGTGTGCTGCTGTGCTTAGTAGTATTGTGTGCTGCTGTGCTTAGTAGTAGTGTGTGTGCTGCTGTGCTTAGTAGTAGTGTGTGTGATGCTGTGCTTAGTAGTATTGTTTGTGCTGCTGTGCTTAGTAGTATTGTGTGTGCTGCTGTGCTTAGTAGTAGTGTGTGTGCTGCTGTGCTTAGTAGTAGTGTCTGTGCTCCTGTGCTTAGTAGTATTGTGTGCTGCTGTGCTTAGTAGTAGTGTGTGTGCTGCTGTGCTTAGTAGTATTGTGTGTGTGCTGCTGTGCTTAGTAGTAGTGTGTGTGCTGCTGTGCTTAGTAGTAGTGTGTGTGCTGCTGTACTTAGTAGTAGTGTGTGTGCCGCTGTGCTTAGTAGTATTGTGTGTGCTGCTGTGCTTAGTAGTAGTGTGTGTGCTGCTGTGCTTAGTAGTAGTGTGTATGCTGCTGTGCTTAGTAGTATTGTGTGTGCTGCTGTGCTTAGTAGTATTGTGTTCTGCTGTGCTTAGTAGTATTGTGTGTGCTGCTGTGCTTAGTAGTAGTGTGTGTGCAGCTGTGTTTAGTAGTATTGTGTGTGCTGCTGTGCTTAGTAGTAGTGTGTGTGCTGCTGTGCTTAGTAGTAGTGTGTGTGCTGCTGTGCTTAGTAGTATTGTCTTCTGCTGTGCTTAGTAGTAGTGTGTGTGCTGCTGTGCTTAGTAGTAGTGTGTGTGCAGCTGTGCTTAGTAGTATTGTGTGTGCTGCTGTGCTTAGTAGTAGTGTGTGTGCTGCTGTGCTTAGTAGTAGTGTGTGTGCTGCTGTGCTTAGTAGTATTGTGTGTGCTGCTGTGCTTAGTAGTATTGTGTGCTGCTGTGCTTAGTAGTAGTGTGTGTGCTGCTGTGCTTAGTAGTAGTGTGTGTGCTGCTGTGCTTAGTAGTATTGTGTGTGCTGATGTGCTTAGTAGTAGTGTGTGTGCTGCTGTGCTTAGTAGTAGTGTGTGTGCTGCTGTGCTTAGTAGTAGTGTGTGCTGCTGTGCTTAGTAGTAGTGTGTGTGCTGCTCTGCTTAGTAGTAGTGTGTGTGCTGCTGTGCTTAGTAGTAGTGTGTGTGCTGCTGTGCTTAGTAGTATTGTGTGCTGCTGTGCTTAGTAGTATTGTGTGTGCTGCTGTGCTTAGTAGTATTGTGTGTGCTGCTGTGCTTAGTAGTATTGTGTGCTGCTGTGCTTAGTAGTATTGTGTGTGCTGCTGTGCTTAGTAGTATTGTGTGTGCTGCTGTGCTTAGTAGTAGTGTGTGTGCTACTGTGCTTAGTAGTATTGTGTGTGCTGCTGCTGCTGTGCTTAGTAGTACTGTGTGTGCTGCTGTGCATAGTAGTAGTGTGTGTGCTGCTGTGCTTAGTAGTATTGTGTGCTGCTGTGCTTAGTAGTATTGTGTGTGCTGCTGTGCTTAGTAGTATTGTGTGTTGCTGTGCTTAGTAGTATTGTGTGTGCTGCTTCGCTTAGTAGTATTTTGTGTGCTGCTGTGCTTAGTAGTAGTGTGTGTGCTGCTGTGCTTAGTAGTAGTGTGTGTGCTGCTGTGCTTAGTAGTAGTGTGTGTGCTGCTGTGCTTAGTAGTAGTGTGTGTGCTGCTGTACTTAGTAGTAGTGTGTGTGCCGCTGTGCTTAGTAGTATTGTGTGTGCTGCTGTGCTTAGTAGTAGTGTGTGTGCTGCTGTGCTTAGTAGTAGTGTGTATGCTGCTGTGCTTAGTAGTATTGTGTGTGCTGCTGTGCTTAGTAGTATTGTGTCCTGCTGTGCTCAGTAGTATTGTGTGTGCTGCTGTGCTTAGTAGTAGTGTGTGTGCAGCTGTGTTTAGTAGTATTGTGTGTGCTGCTGTGCTTAGTAGTATTGTGTGTGCTGCTGTGCTTAGTAGTAGTGTGTGTGCTGCTGTGCTTAGTAGTATTGAGTTCTGCTGTGCTTAGTAGTAGTGTGTGTGCTGCTGTGCTTAGTAGTAGTGTGTGTGCAGCTGTGCTTAGTAGTATTGTGTGTGCTGCTGTGCTTAGTAGTAGTGTGTGTGCTGCTGTGCTTAGTAGTATTGTGTGTGCTGCTGTGCTTAGTAGTATTGTGTGTGCTGCTGTGCTTAGTAGTATCGTGTGCTGCTGTGCTTAGTAGTAGTGTGTGTGCTGCTGTGCTTAGTAGTAGTGTGTGTGCTGCTGTGCTTAGTAGTATTGTGTGTGCTGATGTGCTTAGTAGTAGTGTGTGTGCTGCTGTGCTTAGTAGTAGTGTGTGTGCTGCTGTGCTTAGTAGTAGTGTGTGTGCTGCTCTGCTTAGTAGTAGTGTGTGTGCTGCTGTGCTTAGTAGTAGTGTGTGTGCTGCTGTGCTTAGTAGTATTGTGTGCTGCTGTGCTTAGTAGTATTGTGTGTGCTGCTGTGGTTAGTAGTATTGTGTGTGCTGCTGTGCTTAGTAGTATTGTGTGCTGCTGTGCTTAGTAGTATTGTGTGTGCTGCTGTGCTTAGTAGTATTGTGTGTGCTGCTGTGCTTAGTAGTAGTGTGTGTGCTGCTGTGCTTAGTAGTATTGTGTGTGCTGCTGCTGCTGTGCTTAGTAGTATTGTGTGTGCTGCTTCGCTTAGTAGTATTTTGTGTGCTGCTGTGCTTAGTAGTAGTGTGTGTGCTGCTGTGCTTAGTAGTAGTGTGTGTGCTGCTGTGCTTAGTAGTAGTGTGTGTGCTGCTGTGCTTAGTAGTATTGTGTGTGCTGCTGTGCTTAGTAGTATTGTGTGTGCTGCTGTGCTTAGTAGTAGTGTGTGTGCTGCTGTGCTTAGTAGTATTGTGTGCTGCTGTGCTTAGTAGTAGTGTGTGTGCTGCTGTGCTTAGTAGTAGTGTGTGTGCTGCTGTGCTTAGTAGTATTGTGTGTGCTGCTGTGCTTAGTAGTAGTGTGTGTGCTGTTGTGCTTAGTAGTAGTGTGTGTGCTGCTGTGCTTAGCAGTATTGTGTGCTGCTGTGCTTAGTAGTATTCTGTGCTGCTGTGCTTAGTAGTAGTGTGTGTTCTGCTATGCTTAGTAGTTGTGTGTGAGCTGCTGTGCTTAGTAGTATTGTGTGTGCTGCTGTGCTTAGTAGTAGTGTGTGTGCTGCTGTGCTTAGTAGTATTGTGTGTGCTGCTGTGCTTAGTAGTAGTGTGTGTGCTGCTGTGCTTAGTAGTAGTGTGTCTGCTGCTGTACTTAGTAGTAGTGTGTGTGCTGCTGTGCTTAGTAGTAGTGTGTGTGCTGCTGTGCTTAGTAGTAGTGTGTGTGCTGCTGTGCTTAGTAGTATTGTGTGTTGCTGTGCTTAGTAGTATTGTGTGTGCTGCTTCGCTTAGTAGTATTTTGTGTGCTGCTGTGCTTAGTAGTAGTGTGTGTGTTGCTGTGCTTAGTAGTATTGTGTGTTGCTGTGCTTAGTAGTATTGTGTGTGCTGCTTCGCTTAGTAGTATTTTGTGTTCTGCTGTGCTTAGTAGTAGTGTGTGTGCTGCTGTGCTTAGTAGTAGTGTGTGTGCAGCTGTGCTTAGTAGTATTGTGTGTGCTGCTGTGCTTAGTAGTAGTGTGTGTGCTGCTGTGCTTAGTAGTAGTGTGTGTGCTGCTGTGCTTAGTAGTATTGTGTGCTGCTGTGCTTAGTAGTATTGTGTGTGCTGCTGTGCTTAGTAGTATTGTGTGTGCTGCTGTGCTTAGTAGTATTGTGTGCTGCTGTGCTTAGTAGTATTGTGTGTGCTGCTGTGCTTAGTAGTATTGTGTGTGCTGCTGTGCTTAGTAGTAGTGTTTGTGCTGCTGTGCTTAGTAGTATTGTGTGTGCTGCTGCTGCTGTGCTTAGTAGTATTGTGTGTGCTGCTTCGCTTAGTAGTATTTTGTGTGCTGCTGTGCTTAGTAGTAGTGTGTGTGCTGCTGTGCTTAGTAGTAGTGTGTGTGCTGCTGTGCTTAGTAGTAGTGTGTGTGCTGCTGTGCTTAGTAGTATTGTGTGTGCTGCTGTGCTTAGTAGTATTGTGTGTGCTGCTGTGCTTAGTAGTAGTGTGTGTGCTGATGTGCTTAGTAGTATTGTGTGCTGCTGTGCTTAGTAGTAGTGTGTGTGCTGCTGTGCTTAGTAGTAGTGTGTGTGCTGCTGTGCTTAGTAGTATTGTGTGTGCTGCTGTGCTTAGTAGTAGTGTGTGTGCTGTTGTGCTTAGTAGTAGTGTGTGTGCTGCTGTGCTTAGCAGTATTGTGTGCTGCTGTGCTTAGTAGTATTCTGTGCTGCTGTGCTTAGTAGTAGTGTGTGTTCTGCTGTGCTTAGTAGTAGTGTGTGAGCTGCTGTGCTTAGTAGTATTGTGTGTGCTACTGTGCTTAGTAGTAGTGTGTGTGCTGCTGTGCTTAGTAGTATTGTGTGTGCTCCTGTGCTTAGTAGTAGTGTGTGTGCTGCTGTGCTTAGTAGTAGTGTGTCTGCTGCTGTACTTAGTAGTAGTGTGTGTGCTGCTGTGCTTAGTAGTAGTGTGTGTGCTGCTGTGCTTAGTAGTAGTGTGTGTGCTGCTGTGCTTAGTAGTATTGTGTGTTGCTGTGCTTAGTAGTATTGTGTGTGCTGCTTCGCTTAGTAGTATTTTGTGTGCTGCTGTGCTTAGTAGTAGTGTGTGTGCTGCTGTGCTTAGTAGTATTGTGTGTTGCTGTGCTTAGTAGTATTGTGTGTGCTGCTTCGCTTAGTAGTATTTTGTGTTCTGCTGTGCTTAGTAGTAGTGTGTGTGCTGCTGTGCTTAGTAGTAGTGTGTGTGCAGCTGTGCTTAGTAGTATTGTGTGTGCTGCTGTGCTTAGTAGTAGTGTGTGTGCTGCTGTGCTTAGTAGTAGTGTGTGTGCTGCTGTGCTTAGTAGTATTGTGTGTGCTGCTGTGCTTAGTAGTATTGTGTGTGCTGCTGTGCTTAGTAGTATTGTGTGTGCTGCTGTGCTTAGTATTATTGTGTGCTGCTGTGCTTAGTATTATTGTGTGTGCTGCTGTGCTTAGTAGTATTGTGTGTGCTGCTGTGCTTAGTAGTAGTGTGTGTGCTGCTGTGCTTAGTAGTATTGTGTGTGCTGCTGCTGTGCTTAGTAGTATTGTGTGTGCTGCTTCGCTTAGTAGTATTTTGTGTGCTGCTGTGCTTAGTAGTAGTGTGTGTGCTGCTGTGCTTAGTAGTAGTGTGTGTGCTGCTGTGCTTAGTAGTAGTGTGTGTGCTGCTGTGCTTAGTAGTATTGTGTGTGCTGCTGTGCTTAGTAGTATTGTGTGTGCTGCTGTGCTTAGTAGTAGTGTGTGTGCTGATGTGCTTAGTAGTATTGTGTGCTGCTGTGCTTAGTAGTAGTGTGTGTGCTGCTGTGCTTAGTAGTAGTGTGTGTGCTGCTGTGCTTAGTAGTATTGTGTGTGCTGCTGTGCTTAGTAGTAGTGTGTGTGCTGTTGTGCTTAGTAGTAGTGTGTGTGCTGCTGTGCTTAGCAGTATTGTGTGCTGCTGTGCTTAGTAGTATTCTGTGCTGCTGTGCTTAGTAGTAGTGTGTGTTCTGCTGTGCTTAGTAGTAGTGTGTGAGCTGCTGTGCTTAGTAGTATTGTGTGTGCTACTGTGCTTAGTAGTAGTGTGTGTGCTGCTGTGCTTAGTAGTATTGTGTGTGCTCCTGTGCTTAGTAGTAGTGTGTGTGCTGCTGTGCTTAGTAGTAGTGTGTCTGCTGCTGTACTTAGTAGTAGTGTGTGTGCTGCTGTGCTTAGTAGTAGTGTGTGTGCTGCTGTGCTTAGTAGTAGTGTGTGTGCTGCTGTGCTTAGTAGTATTGTGTGTTGCTGTGCTTAGTAGTATTGTGTGTGCTGCTTCGCTTAGTAGTATTTTGTGTGCTGCTGTGCTTAGTAGTAGTGTGTGTGCTGCTGTGCTTAGTAGTATTGTGTGTTGCTGTGCTTAGTAGTATTGTGTGTGCTGCTTCGCTTAGTAGTATTTTGTGTTCTGCTGTGCTTAGTAGTAGTGTGTGTGCTGCTGTGCTTAGTAGTAGTGTGTGTGCAGCTGTGCTTAGTAGTATTGTGTGTGCTGCTGTGCTTAGTAGTAGTTTGTGTGCTGCTGTGCTTAGTAGTAGTGTGTGTGCTGCTGTGCTTAGTAGTATTGTGTGTGCTGCTGTGCTTAGTAGTATTGTGTGTGCTGCTGTGCTTAGTAGTATTGTGTGCTGCTGTGCTTAGTAGTAGTGTGTGTGCTGCTGTGCTTAGTAGTAGTGTGTGTGCTGCTGTGCTTAGTAGTATTGTGTGTGCTGCTGTGCTTAGTAGTATTGTGTGTGCTGATGTGCTTAGTAGTAGTGTGTGTGCTGCTGTGCTTAGTAGTAGTGTGTGTGCTGCTGTGCTTAGTAGTAGTGTGTGTGCTGCTCTGCTTAGTAGTAGTGTGTGTGCTGCTGTGCTTAGTAGTAGTGTGTGTGCTGCTGTGCTTAGTAGTATTGTGTGCTGCTGTGCTTAGTAGTATTGTGTGTGCTGCTGTGCTTAGTAGTATTGTGTGTGCTGCTGTGCTTAGTAGTATTGTGTGCTGCTGTGCTTAGTAGTATTGTGTGTGCTGCTGTGCTTAGTAGTAGTGTGTGTGCTGCTGTGCTTAGTAGTATTGTGTGTGCTGCTGCTGCTGTGCTTAGTAGTACTGTGTGTGCTGCTGTGCATAGTAGTATTGTGTGTGCTGCTGTGCTTAGTAGTATTGTGTGCTGCTGTGCTTAGTAGTATTGTGTGTGCTGCTGTGCTTAGTAGTATTGTGTGTTGCTGTGCTTAGTAGTATTGTGTGTGCTGCTTCGCTTAGTAGTATTTTGTGTGCTGCTGTGCTTAGTAGTAGTGTGTGTGCTGCTGTGCTTAGTAGTAGTGTGTGTGCTGCTGTGCTTAGTAGTAGTGTGTGTGCTGCTGTGCTTAGTAGTATTGTGTGTGCTGCTGTGCTTAGTAGTAGTGTGTGTGCTGCTGTGCTTAGTAGTATTGTGTGCTGCTGTGCTTAGTAGTAGTGTGTGTGCTGCTGTGCTTAGTAGTAGTGTGTGTGCTGCTGTGCTTAGTAGTATTGTGTGTGCTGCTGTGCTTAGTAGTAGTGTGTGTGCTGTTGTGCTTAATAGTAGTGTGTGTGCTGCTGTGCTTAGTAGTATTGTGTGCTGCTGTGCTTAGTAGTATTCTGTGCTGCTGTGCTTAGTAGTAGTGTGTGTGCTGCTGTGCTTAGTAGTAGTGTGTGAGCTGCTGTGCTTAGTAGTATTGTGTGTGCTGCTGTGCTTAGTAGTAGTGTGTGTGCTGCTGTGCTTAGTAGTAGTGTGTGTGCTGCTGTGCTTAGTAGTATTGTGTGTGCTGCTGTGCTTAGTAGTAGTGTGTGTTCTGCTGTGCTTAGTAGTAGTGTGTGTGCTGCTGTGCTTAGTAGTAGTGTGTGTGCTGCTGTGCTTAGTAGTATTGTGTGTTGCTGTGCTTAGTAGTATTGTGTGTGCTGCTTCGCTTAGTAGTATTTTGTGTGCTGCTGTACTTAGTAGTAGTGTGTGTGCTGCTGTGCTTAGTAGTATTGTGTGTTGCTGTGCTTAGTAGTATTGTGTGTGCTGCTTCGCTTAGTAGTATTTTGTGTGCTGCTGTGCTTAGTAGTAGTGTGTGTGCTGCTGTGCTTAGTAGTAGTGTGTGTGCTGCTGTGCTTAGTAGTAGTGTGTGTGCTGCTGTGCTTAGTAGTATTGCGTGTGCTGCTGTGCTTAGTAGTAGTGTGTGTGCTGCTGTGCTTAGTAGTATTGTGTGCTGCTGTGCTTAGTAGTATTGTGTGCTGCTGTGCTTAGTAGTATTCTGTGCTGCTGTGCTTAGTAGTAGTGTGTGTGCTGCTGTGCTTAGTAGTAGTGTGTGAGCTGCTGTGCTTAGTAGTATTGTGTGCTGCTGTGCTTAGTAGTAGTGTGTGTGCTGCTGTGCTTAGTAGTAGTGTGTGTGCTGCTGTGCTTAGTAGTATTGTGTGTGCTGCTGTGCTTAGTAGTAGTGTGTGTGCTGTTGTGCTTAGTAGTAGTGTGTGTGCTGCTGTGCTTAGTAGTATTGTGTGCTGCTGTGCTTAGTAGTATTCTGTGCTGCTGTGCTTAGTAGTAGTGTGTGTGCTGCTGTGCTTAGTAGTAGTGTGTGAGCTGCTGTGCTTAGTAGTATTGTGTGTGCTGCTGTGCTTAGTAGTAGTATGTGTGCTGCTGTGCTTAGTAGTAGTGTGTGTGCTGCTGTGCTTAGTAGTATTGTGTGTGCTGCTGTGCTTAGTAGTAGTGTGTGTGCTGCTGTGCTTAGTAGTAGTGTGTGTGCTGCTGTGCTTAGTAGTAGTGTGTGTTCTGCTGTGCTTAGTAGTAGTGTGTGTGCTGCTGTGCTTAGTAGTAGTGTGTGTGCTGCTGTGCTTAGTAGCAGTGTGTGTGCTGCTGTGCTTAGTAGTAGTGTGTGTGCTGCTGTGCTTAGTAGTATTGTGTGTGCTGCTGTGCTTAGTAGTGTGTGTGCTGCTGTGCTTTGTAGTAGTGTGTGTGCTGCTGTGCTTAGTAGTAGTGTGTGTGCTGCTGTGCTTAGTAGTAGTGTGTGTGCTGCTCTGCTTAGTAGTATTGTGTGTGCTGCTGTGCTTAGTAGTAGTGTGTGTGCTGCTGTGCTTAGTAGTATTGTGTGTGCTGCTGTGCTTAGTAGTATTGTGCGCTGCTGTGCTTAGTAGTATTGTGTGTGCTGTGTTTAGTAGTAGTGTGTGTGCTGCTGTGCTTAGTAGTATTTTGTGCTGCTGTGCTTAGTAGTAGTGTGTGTTCTGCTGTGCTTAGTAGTAGTGTGTGTGCTGCTGTGCTTAGTAGTAGTGTGTGTGCTGCTGTGCTTAGTAGCAGTGTGTGTGCTGCTGTGCTTAGTAGTAGTGTGTGTGCTGCTGTGCTTAGTAGTATTGTGTGTGCTGCTGTGCTTAGTAGTGTGTGTGCTGCTGTGCTTAGTAGTAGTGTGTGTGCTGCTGTGCTTAGTAGTAGTGTGTGTGCTGCTCTGCTTAGTAGTAGTGTGTGTGCTGCTCTGCTTAGTAGTATTGTGTGTGCTGCTGTGCTTAGTAGTAGTGTGTGTGCTGCTGTGCTTAGTAGTATTGTGTGTGCTGCTGTGCTTAGTAGTATTGTGCGCTGCTGTGCTTAGTAGTATTGTGTGTGCTGCTGTGTTTAGTAGTAGTGTGTGTGCTGCTGTGCTTAGTAGTATTGTGTGCTGCTGTGCTTAGTAGTAGTGTGTGTGCTGCTGTGCTTAGTAGTAGTGTGTGTGCTGCTGTGCTTAGTAGTAGTGTGTGTGCTGCTGTGCTTAGTAGTATTGTGTGTGCTGCTGTGATTAGTAGTAGTGTGTGTGCTGCTGTGCTTAGTAGTAGTGTGTGTGCTGCTGTGTTTAGTAGTATTGTGTGTGCTGCTGTGCTTAGTAGTAGTGTGTGTGCTGCTGTGCTTAGTAATATTGTGTGTGCTGCTGTGCTTAGTAGTAGTGTGTGTGCTGCTGTGCTTAGTAGTAGTGTGTGTGCAGCTGTGCTTAGTAGTAGTGTGTGTGCTGCTGTGCTTAGTAGTAGTGTGTGTGCTGCTGTGCTTAGTAGTAGTGTGTGTGCTGCTGTGCTTAGTAGTAGTGTGTGTGCTGCTGTGCTTAGTAGTATTGTGTGCTGCTGTGCTTAGTAGTAGTGTGTGTGCTGCTGTGCTTAGTAGTATTGTGTGTGCTTCTGTGTTTAGTAGCATTGTGTGCTGCTGTGCTTAGTAGTAGTGTGTGTGCTGCTGTGCTTAGTAGTAGTGTGTGTGCTGCTGTGCTTAGTAGTAGTGTGTGTGCTGCTGTGCTTAGCAGTAGTGTGTGTGCTGCTGTGCTTAGTAGTATTGTGTGTGCTGCTGTGTTTAGTAGCATTGTGTGCTGCTGTGCTTAGTAGCAGTGTGTGTGCTGCTGTGCTTAGTAGTATTGTGTGTGCTGCTTTGCTTAGTAGTATTGTGTGTGCTGCTGTGCTTAGTAGTAGTGTGTGTGCTGCTGTGCTTAGTAATATTGTGTGTGCTGCTGTGCTTAGTAGTAGTGTGTGTGCTGCTGTGCTTAGTAGTAGTGTGTGTGCAGCTGTGCTTAGTAGTAGTGTGTGTGCTGCTGTGCTTAGTAGTAGTGTGTGTGCTGCTGTGCTTAGTAGTAGTGTGTGTTCTGCTGTGCTTAGTAGTAGTGTGTGTGCTGCTGTGCTTAGTAGTATTGTGTGCTGCTGTGCTTAGTAGTAGTGTGTGTGCTGCTGTGCTTAGTAGTATTGTGTGTGCTGCTGTGTTTAGTAGCATTGTGTGCTGCTGTGCTTAGTAGTAGTGTGTGTGCTGCTGTGCTTAGTAGTAGTGTGTGTGCTGCTGTGCTTAGTAGTAGTGTGTGTGCTGCTGTGCTTAGTAGTAGTGTGTGTGCTGCTGTGCTTAGTAGTATTATGTGTGCTGCTGTGTTTAGTAGCATTGTGTGCTGCTGTGCTTAGTAGTAGTGTGTGTGCTGCTGTGCTTAGTAGTATTGTGTGTGCTGCTTTGCTTAGTAGTATTGTGTGTGCTGCTGTGCTTAGTAGTAGTGTGTGTGCTGCTGTGCTTAGTAGTAGTGTGTGTGCTGCTGTGCTTAGTAGTAGTGTGTGTGCTGCTGTGCTTAGTAGTATTGTGTGTGCTGCTGTGCTTAGTAGTAGTGTGTGTGCTGCTGTGCTTAGTAGTAGTGTGTGTGCTGCTGTGCTTAGTAGTAGTGTGTGTGCTGCTGTGCTTAGTAGTAGTGTGTGTGCTGCTGTGCTTAGTAGTAGTGTGTGTGCTGCTGTGCTTAGTAGTATTGTGTGTGCTGCTGTGCTTAGTAGTAGTGTGTGTGCTGCTGTGCTTAGTAGTAGTGTGTGTGCTGCTGTGCTTAGTAGTATTGTGTGTGCTGCTGTGCTTAGTAGTAGTGTGTGTGCTGCTGTGCTTAGTAATATTGTGTGTGCTGCTGTGCTTAGTAGTAGTGTGTGTGCTGCTGTGCTTAGTAGTAGTGTGTGTGCAGCTGTGCTTAGTAGTAGTGTGTGTGCTGCTGTGCTTAGTAGTAGTGTGTGTGCTGCTGTGCTTAGTAGTAGTGTGTGTGCTGCTGTGCTTAGTAGCAGTGTGTGTGCTGCTGTGCTTAGTAGTAGTGTGTGTGCTGCTGTGCTTAGTAGTATTGTGTGTGCTGCTGTGCTTAGTAGTGTGTGTGCTGCTGTGCTTTGTAGTAGTGTGTGTGCTGCTGTGCTTAGTAGTAGTGTGTGTGCTGCTGTGCTTAGTAGTAGTGTGTGTGCTGCTCTGCTTAGTAGTATTGTGCGCTGCTGTGCTTAGTAGTATTTTGTGCTGCTGTGCTTAGTAGTAGTGTGTGTTCTGCTGTGCTTAGTAGTAGTGTGTGTGCTGCTGTGCTTAGTAGTAGTGTGTGTGCTGCTGTGCTTAGTAGCAGTGTGTGTGCTGCTGTGCTTAGTAGTAGTGTGTGTGCTGCTGTGCTTAGTAGTATTGTGTGTGCTGCTGTGCTTAGTAGTGTGTGTGCTGCTGTGCTTAGTAGTAGTGTGTGTGCTGCTGTGCTTAGTAGTAGTGTGTGTGCTGCTCTGCTTAGTAGTAGTGTGTGTGCTGCTCTGCTTAGTAGTATTGTGTGTGCTGCTGTGCTTAGTAGTAGTGTGTGTGCTGCTGTGCTTAGTAGTATTGTGTGTGCTGCTGTGCTTAGTAGTATTGTGCGCTGCTGTGCTTAGTAGTATTGTGTGTGCTGCTGTGTTTAGTAGTAGTGTGTGTGCTGCTGTGCTTAGTAGTATTTTGTGCTGCTGTGCTTAGTAGTAGTGTGTGTGCTGCTGTGCTTAGTAGTAGTGTGTGTGCAGCTGTGCTTAGTAGTAGTGTGTGTGCTGCTGTGCTTAGTAGTAGTGTGTGTGCTGCTGTGCTTAGTAGTAGTGTGTGTGCTGCTGTGCTTAGTAGTAGTGTGTGTGCTGCTGTGCTTAGTAGTATTGTGTGCTGCTGTGCTTAGTAGTAGTGTGTGTGCTGCTGTGCTTAGTAGTATTGTGTGTGCTGCTGTGTTTAGTAGCATTGTGTGCTGCTGTGCTTAGTAGTAGTGTGTGTGCTGCTGTGCTTAGTAGTAGTGTGTGTGCTGCTGTGCTTAGTAGTAGTGTGTGTGCAGCTGTGCTTAGTAGTAGTGTGTGTGCTGCTGTGCTTAGTAGTAGTGTGTGTGCTGCTGTGCTTAGTAGTAGTGTGTGTGCTGCTGTGCTTAGTAGTAGTGTGTGTGCTGCTGTGCTTAGTAGTATTGTGTGCTGCTGTGCTTAGTAGTAGTGTGTGTGCTGCTGTGCTTAGTAGTATTGTGTGTGCTGCTGTGTTTAGTAGCATTGTGTGCTGCTGTGCTTAGTAGTAGTGTGTGTGCTGCTGTGCTTAGTAGTAGTGTGTGTGCTGCTGTGCTTAGTAGTAGTGTGTGTGCTGCTGTGCTTAGTAGTAGTGTGTGTGCTGCTGTGCTTAGTAGTATTGTGTGTGCTGCTGTGTTTAGTAGCATTGTGTGCTGCTGTGCTTAGTAGCAGTGTGTGTGCTGCTGTGCTTAGTAGTATTGTGTGTGCTGCTTTGCTTAGTAGTATTGTGTGTGCTGCTGTGCTTAGTAGTAGTGTGTGTGCTGCTGTGCTTAGTAATATTGTGTGTGCTGCTGTGCTTAGTAGTAGTGTGTGTGCTGCTGTGCTTAGTAGTAGTGTGTGTGCAGCTGTGCTTAGTAGTAGTGTGTGTGCTGCTGTGCTTAGTAGTATTGTGTGTGCTGCTGTGCTTAGTAGTAGTGTGTGTGCTGCTGTGCTTAGTAGTATTGTGTGCTGCTGTGCTTAGTAGTAGTGTGTGTGCTGCTGTGCTTAGTAGTAGTGTGTGTGCTGCTGTGCTTAGTAGTATGGTGTGTGCTGCTGTGCTTAGTAGTAGTGTGTGTGCTGTTGTGCTTAGTAGTATTGTGTGTGCTGCTGTGCTGAGTAGTATTGTGTGCTGCTGTGCTTAGTAGTATTCTGTGCTGCTGTGCTTAGTAGTAGTGTGTGTGCAGCTGTGCTTAGTAGTAGTGTGTGAGCTGCTGTGCTTAGTAGTATTGTGTGTGCTGCTGTGCTTAGTAGTAGTGTGTGTGCTGCTGTGCTTAGTAGTAGTGTGTGTGCTGCTGTGCTTAGTAGTATTGTGTGTGCTGCTGCTGTGCTTAGTAGTATTGTGTGTGCTGCTTCGCTTAGTAGTATTTTGTGTGCTGCTGTGCTTAGTAGTAGTGTGTGTGCTGCTGTGCTTAGTAGTAGTGTGTGTGCTGCTGTGCTTAGTAGTAGTGTGTGTGCTGCTGTGCTTAGTAGTATTGTGTGTGCTGCTGTGCTTAGTAGTATTGTGTGTGCTGCTGTGCTTAGTAGTAGTGTGTGTGCTGATGTGCTTAGTAGTATTGTGTGCTGCTGTGCTTAGTAGTAGTGTGTGTGCTGCTGTGCTTAGTAGTAGTGTGTGTGCTGCTGTGCTTAGTAGTATTGTGTGTGCTGCTGTGCTTAGTAGTAGTGTGTGTGCTGTTGTGCTTAGTAGTAGTGTGTGTGCTGCTGTGCTTAGCAGTATTGTGTGCTGCTGTGCTTAGTAGTATTCTGTGCTGCTGTGCTTAGTAGTAGTGTGTGTTCTGCTGTGCTTAGTAGTAGTGTGTGAGCTGCTGTGCTTAGTAGTATTGTGTGTGCTACTGTGCTTAGTAGTAGTGTGTGTGCTGCTGTGCTTAGTAGTATTGTGTGTGCTCCTGTGCTTAGTAGTAGTGTGTGTGCTGCTGTGCTTAGTAGTAGTGTGTCTGCTGCTGTACTTAGTAGTAGTGTGTGTGCTGCTGTGCTTAGTAGTAGTGTGTGTGCTGCTGTGCTTAGTAGTAGTGTGTGTGCTGCTGTGCTTAGTAGTATTGTGTGTTGCTGTGCTTAGTAGTATTGTGTGTGCTGCTTCGCTTAGTAGTATTTTGTGTGCTGCTGTGCTTAGTAGTAGTGTGTGTGCTGCTGTGCTTAGTAGTATTGTGTGTTGCTGTGCTTAGTAGTATTGTGTGTGCTGCTTCGCTTAGTAGTATTTTGTGTTCTGCTGTGCTTAGTAGTAGTGTGTGTGCTGCTGTGCTTAGTAGTAGTGTGTGTGCAGCTGTGCTTAGTAGTATTGTGTGTGCTGCTTTGCTTAGTAGTAGTGTGTGTGCTGCTGTGCTTAGTAGTAGTGTGTGTGCTGCTGTGCTTAGTAGTATTGTGTGCTGCTGTGCTTAGTAGTATTGTGTGTGCTGCTGTGCTTAGTAGTATTGTGTGTGCTGCTGTGCTTAGTAGTATTGTGTGCTGCTGTGCTTAGTAGTATTGTGTGTGCTGCTGTGCTTAGTACTATTGTGTGTGCTGCTGTGCTTAGTAGTAGTGTGTGTGCTGCTGTGCTTAGTAGTATTGTGTGTGCTGCTGCTGCTGTGCTTAGTAGTATTGTGTGTGCTGCTTCGCTTAGTAGTATTTTGTGTGCTGCTGTGCTTAGTAGTAGTGTGTGTGCTGCTGTGCTTAGTAGTAGTGTGTGTGCTGCTGTGCTTAGTAGTAGTGTGTGTGCTGCTGTGCTTAGTAGTATTGTGTGTGCTGCTGTGCTTAGTAGTATTGTGTGTGCTGCTGTGCTTAGTAGTAGTGTGTGTGCTGATGTGCTTAGTAGTATTGTGTGCTGCTGTGCTTAGTAGTAGTGTGTGTGCTGCTGTGCTTAGTAGTAGTGTGTGTGCTGCTGTGCTTAGTAGTATTGTGTGTGCTGCTGTGCTTAGTAGTAGTGTGTGTGCTGTTGTGCTTAGTAGTAGTGTGTGTGCTGCTGTGCTTAGCAGTATTGTGTGCTGCTGTGCTTAGTAGTATTCTGTGCTGCTGTGCTTAGTAGTAGTGTGTGTTCTGCTGTGCTTAGTAGTAGTGTGTGAGCTGCTGTGCTTAGTAGTATTGTGTGTGCTACTGTGCTTAGTAGTAGTGTGTGTGCTGCTGTGCTTAGTAGTATTGTGTGTGCTCCTGTGCTTAGTAGTAGTGTGTGTGCTGCTGTGCTTAGTAGTAGTGTGTCTGCTGCTGTACTTAGTAGTAGTGTGTGTGCTGCTGTGCTTAGTAGTAGTGTGTGTGCTGCTGTGCTTAGTAGTAGTGTGTGTGCTGCTGTGCTTAGTAGTATTGTGTGTTGCTGTGCTTAGTAGTATTGTGTGTGCTGCTTCGCTTAGTAGTATTTTGTGTGCTGCTGTGCTTAGTAGTAGTGTGTGTGCTGCTGTGCTTAGTAGTATTGTGTGTTGCTGTGCTTAGTAGTATTGTGTGTGCTGCTTCGCTTAGTAGTATTTTGTGTTCTGCTGTGCTTAGTAGTAGTGTGTGTGCTGCTGTGCTTAGTAGTAGTGTGTGTGCAGCTGTGCTTAGTAGTATTGTGTGTGCTGCTGTGCTTAGTAGTAGTGTGTGTGCTGCTGTGCTTAGTAGTAGTGTGTGTGCTGCTGTGCTTAGTAGTATTGTGTGTGCTGCTGTGCTTAGTAGTATTGTGTGTGCTGCTGTGCTTAGTAGTATTGTGTGCTGCTGTGCTTAGTAGTAGTGTGTGTGCTGCTGTGCTTAGTAGTAGTGTGTGTGCTGCTGTGCTTAGTAGTATTGTGTGTGCTGCTGTGCTTAGTAGTATTGTGTGTGCTGATGTGCTTAGTAGTAGTGTGTGTGCTGCTGTGCTTAGTAGTAGTGTGTGTGCTGCTGTGCTTAGTAGTAGTGTGTGTGCTGCTCTGCTTAGTAGTAGTGTGTGTGCTGCTGTGCTTAGTAGTAGTGTGTGTGCTGCTGTGCTTAGTAGTATTGTGTGCTGCTGTGCTTAGTAGTATTGTGTGTGCTGCTGTGCTTAGTAGTATTGTGTGTGCTGCTGTGCTTAGTAGTATTGTGTGCTGCTGTGCTTAGTAGTATTGTGTGTGCTGCTGTGCTTAGTAGTAGTGTGTGTGCTGCTGTGCTTAGTAGTATTGTGTGTGCTGCTGCTGCTGTGCTTAGTAGTACTGTGTGTGCTGCTGTGCATAGTAGTATTGTGTGTGCTGCTGTGCTTAGTAGTATTGTGTGCTGCTGTGCTTAGTAGTATTGTGTGTGCTGCTGTGCTTAGTAGTATTGTGTGTTGCTGTGCTTAGTAGTATTGTGTGTGCTGCTTCGCTTAGTAGTATTTTGTGTGCTGCTGTGCTTAGTAGTAGTGTGTGTGCTGCTGTGCTTAGTAGTAGTGTGTGTGCTGCTGTGCTTAGTAGTAGTGTGTGTGCTGCTGTGCTTAGTAGTATTGTGTGTGCTGCTGTGCTTAGTAGTAGTGTGTGTGCTGCTGTGCTTAGTAGTATTGTGTGCTGCTGTGCTTAGTAGTAGTGTGTGTGCTGCTGTGCTTAGTAGTAGTGTGTGTGCTGCTGTGCTTAGTAGTATTGTGTGTGCTGCTGTGCTTAGTAGTAGTGTGTGTGCTGTTGTGCTTAGTAGTAGTGTGTGTGCTGCTGTGCTTAGTAGTATTGTGTGCTGCTGTGCTTAGTAGTATTCTGTGCTGCTGTGCTTAGTAGTAGTGTGTGTGCTGCTGTGCTTAGTAGTAGTGTGTGAGCTGCTGTGCTTAGTAGTATTGTGTGTGCTGCTGTGCTTAGTAGTAGTGTGTGTGCTGCTGTGCTTAGTAGTAGTGTGTGTGCTGCTGTGCTTAGTAGTATTGTGAGTGCTGCTGTGCTTAGTAGTAGTGTGTGTTCTGCTGTGCTTAGTAGTAGTGTGTGTGCTGCTGTGCTTAGTAGTAGTGTGTGTGCTGCTGTGCTTAGTAGTATTGTGTGTTGCTGTGCTTAGTAGTATTGTGTGTGCTGCTTCGCTTAGTATTTTGTGTGCTGCTGTACTTAGTAGTAGTGTGTGTGCTGCTGTGCTTAGTAGTATTGTGTGTTGCTGTGCTTAGTAGTATTGTGTGTGCTGCTTCGCTTAGTAGTATTTTGTGTGCTGCTGTGCTTAGTAGTAGTGTGTGTGCTGCTGTGCTTAGTAGTAGTGTGTGTGCTGCTGTGCTTAGTAGTAGTGTGTGTGCTGCTGTGCTTAGTAGTATTGCGTGTGCTGCTGTGCTTAGTAGTAGTGTGTGTGCTGCTGTGCTTAGTAGTATTGTGTGCTGCTGTGCTTAGTAGTATTGTGTGCTGCTGTGCTTAGTAGTATTCTGTGCTGCTGTGCTTAGTAGTAGTGTGTGTGCTGCTGTGCTTAGTAGTAGTGTGTGAGCTGCTGTGCTTAGTAGTATTGTGTGTGCTGCTGTGCTTAGTAGTAGTGTGTGTGCTGCTGTGCTTAGTAGTATTGTGTGCTGCTGTGCTTAGTAGTAGTGTGTGTGCTGCTGTGCTTAGTAGTAGTGTGTGTGCTGCTGTGCTTAGTAGTATTGTGTGTGCTGCTGTGCTTAGTAGTAGTGTGTGTGCTGTTGTGCTTAGTAGTAGTGTGTGTGCTGCTGTGCTTAGTAGTATTGTGTGCTGCTGTGCTTAGTAGTATTCTGTGCTGCTGTGCTTAGTAGTAGTGTGTGTGCTGCTGTGCTTAGTAGTAGTGTGTGAGCTGCTGTGCTTAGTAGTATTGTGTGTGCTGCTGTGCTTAGTAGTAGTGTGTGTGCTGCTGTGCTTAGTAGTAGTGTGTGTGCTGCTGTGCTTAGTAGTATTGTGTGTGCTGCTGTGCTTAGTAGTAGTGTGTGTGCTGCTGTGCTTAGTAGTAGTGTGTGTGCTGCTGTGCTTAGTAGTAGTGTGTGTTCTGCTGTGCTTAGTAGTAGTGTGTGTGCTGCTGTGCTTAGTAGTAGTGTGTGTGCTGCTGTGCTTAGTAGCAGTGTGTGTGCTGCTGTGCTTAGTAGTAGTGTGTGTGCTGCTGTGCTTAGTAGTATTGTGTGTGCTGCTGTGCTTAGTAGTGTGTGTGCTGCTGTGCTTTGTAGTAGTGTGTGTGCTGCTGTGCTTAGTAGTAGTGTGTGTGCTGCTGTGCTTAGTAGTAGTGTGTGTGCTGCTCTGCTTAGTAGTATTGTGTGTGCTGCTGTGCTTAGTAGTAGTGTGTGTGCTGCTGTGCTTAGTAGTATTGTGTGTGCTGCTGTGCTTAGTAGTATTGTGCGCTGCTGTGCTTAGTAGTATTGTGTGTGCTGTGTTTAGTAGTAGTGTGTGTGCTGCTGTGCTTAGTAGTATTTTGTGCTGCTGTGCATAGTAGTAGTGTGTGTTCTGCTGTGCTTAGTAGTAGTGTGTGTGCTGCTGTGCTTAGTAGTAGTGTGTGTGCTGCTGTGCTTAGTAGCAGTGTGTGTGCTGCTGTGCTTAGTAGTAGTGTGTGTGCTGCTGTGCTTAGTAGTATTGTGTGTGCTGCTGTGCTTAGTAGTGTGTGTGCTGCTGTGCTTAGTAGTAGTGTGTGTGCTGCTGTGCTTAGTAGTAGTGTGTGTGCTGCTCTGCTTAGTAGTAGTGTGTGTGCTGCTCTGCTTAGTAGTATTGTGTGTGCTGCTGTGCTTAGTAGTAGTGTGTGTGCTGCTGTGCTTAGTAGTATTGTGTGTGCTGCTGTGCTTAGTAGTATTGTGCGCTGCTGTGCTTAGTAGTATTGTGTGTGCTGCTGTGTTTAGTAGTAGTGTGTGTGCTGCTGTGCTTAGTAGTATTGTGTGCTGCTGTGCTTAGTAGTAGTGTGTGTGCTGCTGTGCTTAGTAGTAGTGTGTGTGCTGCTGTGCTTAGTAGTAGTGTGTGTGCTGCTGTGCTTAGTAGTATTGTGTGTGCTGCTGTGATTAGTAGTAGTGTGTGTGCTGCTGTGCTTAGTAGTAGTGTGTGTGCTGCTGTGTTTAGTAGTATTGTGTGTGCTGCTGTGCTTAGTAGTAGTGTGTGTGCTGCTGTGCTTAGTAATATTGTGTGTGCTGCTGTGCTTAGTAGTAGTGTGTGTGCTGCTGTGCTTAGTAGTAGTGTGTGTGCAGCTGTGCTTAGTAGTAGTGTGTGTGCTGCTGTGCTTAGTAGTAGTGTGTGTGCTGCTGTGCTTAGTAGTAGTGTGTGTGCTGCTGTGCTTAGTAGTAGTGTGTGTGCTGCTGTGCTTAGTAGTATTGTGTGCTGCTGTGCTTAGTAGTAGTGTGTGTGCTGCTGTGCTTAGTAGTATTGTGTGTGCTGCTGTGTTTAGTAGCATTGTGTGCTGCTGTGCTTAGTAGTAGTGTGTGTGCTGCTGTGCTTAGTAGTAGTGTGTGTGCTGCTGTGCTTAGTAGTAGTGTGTGTGCTGCTGTGCTTAGCAGTAGTGTGTGTGCTGCTGTGCTTAGTAGTATTGTGTGTGCTGCTGTGTTTAGTAGCATTGTGTGCTGCTGTGCTTAGTAGCAGTGTGTGTGCTGCTGTGCTTAGTAGTATTGTGTGTGCTGCTTTGCTTAGTAGTATTGTGTGTGCTGCTGTGCTTAGTAGTAGTGTGTGTGCTGCTGTGCTTAGTAATATTGTGTGTGCTGCTGTGCTTAGTAGTAGTGTGTGTGCTGCTGTGCTTAGTAGTAGTGTGTGTGCAGCTGTGCTTAGTAGTAGTGTGTGTGCTGCTGTGCTTAGTAGTAGTGTGTGTGCTGCTGTGCTTAGTAGTAGTGTGTGTTCTGCTGTGCTTAGTAGTAGTGTGTGTGCTGCTGTGCTTAGTAGTATTGTGTGCTGCTGTGCTTAGTAGTAGTGTGTGTGCTGCTGTGCTTAGTAGTATTGTGTGTGCTGCTGTGTTTAGTAGCATTGTGTGCTGCTGTGCTTAGTAGTAGTGTGTGTGCTGCTGTGCTTAGTAGTAGTGTGTGTGCTGCTGTGCTTAGTAGTAGTGTGTGTGCTGCTGTGTTTAGTAGTATTATGTGTGCTGCTGTGTTTAGTAGCATTGTGTGCTGCTGTGCTTAGTAGTAGTGTGTGTGCTGCTGTGCTTAGTAGTATTGTGTGTGCTGCTTTGCTTAGTAGTATTGTGTGTGCTGCTGTGCTTAGTAGTAGTGTGTGTGCTGCTGTGCTTAGTAGTAGTGTGTGTGCTGCTGTGCTTAGTAGTAGTGTGTGTGCTGCTGTGCTTAGTAGTATTGTGTGTGCTGCTGTGCTTAGTAGTAGTGTGTGTGCTGCTGTGCTTAGTAGTAGTGTGTGTGCTGCTGTGCTTAGTAGTAGTGTGTGTGCTGCTGTGCTTAGTAGTAGTGTGTGTGCTGCTGTGCTTAGTAGTAGTGTGTGTGCTGCTGTGCTTAGTAGTATTGTGTGTGCTGCTGTGCTTAGTAGTAGTGTGTGTGCTGCTGTGCTTAGTAGTAGTGTGTGTGCTGCTGTGCTTAGTAGTATTGTGTGTGCTGCTGTGCTTAGTAGTAGTGTGTGTGCTGCTGTGCTTAGTAATATTGTGTGTGCTGCTGTGCTTAGTAGTAGTGTGTGTGCTGCTGTGCTTAGTAGTAGTGTGTGTGCAGCTGTGCTTAGTAGTAGTGTGTGTGCTGCTGTGCTTAGTAGTAGTGTGTGTGCTGCTGTGCTTAGTAGTAGTGTGTGTGCTGCTGTGCTTAGTAGCAGTGTGTGTGCTGCTGTGCTTAGTAGTAGTGTGTGTGCTGCTGTGCTTAGTAGTATTGTGTGTGCTGCTGTGCTTAGTAGTGTGTGTGCTGCTGTGCTTTGTAGTAGTGTGTGTGCTGCTGTGCTTAGTAGTAGTGTGTGTGCTGCTGTGCTTAGTAGTAGTGTGTGTGCTGCTCTGCTTAGTAGTATTGTGCGCTGCTGTGCTTAGTAGTATTTTGTGCTGCTGTGCTTAGTAGTAGTGTGTGTTCTGCTGTGCTTAGTAGTAGTGTGTGTGCTGCTGTGCTTAGTAGTAGTGTGTGTGCTGCTGTGCTTAGTAGCAGTGTGTGTGCTGCTGTGCTTAGTAGTAGTGTGTGTGCTGCTGTGCTTAGTAGTATTGTGTGTGCTGCTGTGCTTAGTAGTGTGTGTGCTGCTGTGCTTAGTAGTAGTGTGTGTGCTGCTGTGCTTAGTAGTAGTGTGTGTGCTGCTCTGCTTAGTAGTAGTGTGTGTGCTGCTCTGCTTAGTAGTATTGTGTGTGCTGCTGTGCTTAGTAGTAGTGTGTGTGCTGCTGTGCTTAGTAGTATTGTGTGTGCTGCTGTGCTTAGTAGTATTGTGCGCTGCTGTGCTTAGTAGTATTGTGTGTGCTGCTGTGTTTAGTAGTAGTGTGTGTGCTGCTGTGCTTAGTAGTATTTTGTGCTGCTGTGCTTAGTAGTAGTGTGTGTGCTGCTGTGCTTAGTAGTAGTGTGTGTGCAGCTGTGCTTAGTAGTAGTGTGTGTGCTGCTGTGCTTAGTAGTAGTGTGTGTGCTGCTGTGCTTAGTAGTAGTGTGTGTGCTGCTGTGCTTAGTAGTAGTGTGTGTGCTGCTGTGCTTAGTAGTATTGTGTGCTGCTGTGCTTAGTAGTAGTGTGTGTGCTGCTGTGTTTAGTAGCATTGTGTGCTGCTGTGCTTAGTAGTAGTGTGTGTGCTGCTGTGCTTAGTAGTAGTGTGTGTGCTGCTGTGCTTAATAGTAGTGTGTGTGCAGCTGTGCTTAGTAGTAGTGTGTGTGCTGCTGTGCTTAGTAGTAGTGTGTGTGCTGCTGTGCTTAGTAGTAGTGTGTGTGCTGCTGTGCTTAGTAGTAGTGTGTGTGCTGCTGTGCTTAGTAGTATTGTGTGCTGCTGTGCTTAGTAGTAGTGTGTGTGCTGCTGTGCTTAGTAGTATTGTGTGTGCTGCTGTGTTTAGTAGCATTGTGTGCTGCTGTGCTTAGTAGTAGTGTGTGTGCTGCTGTGCTTAGTAGTAGTGTGTGTGCTGCTGTGCTTAGTAGTAGTGTGTGTGCTGCTGTGCTTAGTAGTAGTGTGTGTGCTGCTGTGCTTAGTAGTATTGTGTGTGCTGCTGTGTTTAGTAGCATTGTGTGCTGCTGTGCTTAGTAGCAGTGTGTGTGCTGCTGTGCTTAGTAGTATTGTGTGTGCTGCTTTGCTTAGTAGTATTGTGTGTGCTGCTGTGCTTAGTAGTAGTGTGTGTGCTGCTGTGCTTAGTAATATTGTGTGTGCTGCTGTGCTTAGTAGTAGTGTGTGTGCTGCTGTGCTTAGTAGTAGTGTGTGTGCAGCTGTGCTTAGTAGTAGTGTGTGTGCTGCTGTGCTTAGTAGTATTGTGTGTGCTGCTGTGCTTAGTAGTAGTGTGTGTGCTGCTGTGCTTAGTAGTATTGTGTGCTGCTGTGCTTAGTAGTAGTGTGTGTGCTGCTGTGCTTAGTAGTAGTGTGTGTGCTGCTGTGCTTAGTAGTATGGTGTGTGCTGCTGTGCTTAGTAGTAGTGTGTGTGCTGTTGTGCTTAGTAGTATTGTGTGTGCTGCTGTGCTTAGTAGTATTGTGTGCTGCTGTGCTTAGTAGTATTCTGTGCTGCTGTGCTTAGTAGTAGTGTGTGTGCAGCTGTGCTTAGTAGTAGTGTGTGAGCTGCTGTGCTTAGTAGTATTGTGTGTGCTGCTGTGCTTAGTAGTAGTGTGTGTGCTGCTGTGCTTAGTAGTAGTGTGTGTGCTGCTGTGCTTAGTAGTATTGTGTGTGCTGCTGTGCTTAGTAGTAGTGTGTGTGCTGCTGTGCTTAGTAGTAGTGTGTGTGCTGCTGTGCTTAGTAGTAGTGTGTGTTCTGCTGTGCTTAGTAGTAGTGTGTGTGCTGCTGTGCTTAGTAGTAGTGTGTGTCCTGCTGTGCTTAGTAGTAGTGTGTGTGCTGCTGTGCTTAGTAGCAGTGTGTGTGCTGCTGTGCTTAGTAGTAGTGTGTGTGCTGCTGTGCTTAGTAGTATTGTGTGTGCTGCTGTGCTTAGTAGTGTGTGTGCTGCTGTGCTTTGTAGTAGTGTGTGTGCTGCTGTGCTTAGTAGTAGTGTGTGTGCTGCTGTGCTTAGTAGTACTGTGTGTGCTGCTGTGCATAGTAGTAGTGTGTGTGCTGCTGTGCTTAGTAGTATTGTGTGCTGCTGTGCTTAGTAGTATTGTGTGTGCTGCTGTGCTTAGTAGTATTGTGTGTTGCTGTGCTTAGTAGTATTGTGTGTGCTGCTTCGCTTAGTAGTATTTTGTGTGCTGCTGTGCTTAGTAGTAGTGTGTGTGCTGCTGTGCTTAGTAGTAGTGTGTGTGCTGCTGTGCTTAGTAGTAGTGTGTGTGCTGCTGTGCTTCGTAGTAGTGTGTGTGCTGCTGTACTTAGTAGTAGTGTGTGTGCCGCTGTGCTTAGTAGTATTGTGTGTGCTGCTGTGCTTAGTAGTAGTGTGTGTGCTGCTGTGCTTAGTAGTAGTGTGTATGCTGCTGTGCTTAGTAGTATTGTGTGTGCTGCTGTGCTTAGTAGTATTGTGTTCTGCTGTGCTTAGTAGTATTGTGTGTGCTGCTGTGCTTAGTAGTATTGTGTGTGCAGCTGTGTTTAGTAGTATTGTGTGTGCTGCTGTGCTTAGTAGTAGTGTGTGTGCTGCTGTGCTTAGTAGTAGTGTGTGTGCTGCTGTGCTTAGTAGTATTGTGTTCTGCTGTGCTTAGTAGTAGTGTGTGTGCTGCTGTGCTTAGTAGTAGTGTGTGTGCAGCTGTGCTTAGTAGTATTGTGTGTGCTGCTGTGCTTAGTAGTAGTGTGTGTGCTGCTGTGCTTAGTAGTAGTGTGTGTGCTGCTGTGCTTAGTAGTATTGTGTGTGCTGCTGTGCTTAGTAGTATTGTGTGTGCTGCTGTGCTTAGTAGTATTGTGTGCTGCTGTGCTTAGTAGTAGTGTGTGTGCTGCTGTGCTTAGTAGTAGTGTGTGTGCTGCTGTGCTTAGTAGTATTGTGTGTGCTGCTGTGCTTAGTAGTATTGTGTGTGCTGATGTGCTTAGTAGTAGTGTGTGTGCTGCTGTGCTTAGTAGTAGTGTGTGTGCTGCTGTGCTTAGTAGTAGTGTGTGCTGCTGTGCTTAGTAGTAGTGTGTGTGCTGCTCTGCTTAGTAGTAGTGTGTGTGCTGCTGTGCTTAGTAGTAGTGTGTGTGCTGCTGTGCTTAGTAGTATTGTGTGCTGCTGTGCTTAGTAGTATTGTGTGTGCTGCTGTGCTTAGTAGTATTGTGTGTGCTGCTGTGCTTAGTAGTATTGTGTGCTGCTGTGCTTAGTAGTATTGTGTGTGCTGCTGTGCTTAGTAGTATTGTGTGTGCTGCTGTGCTTAGTAGTAGTGTGTGTGCTGCTGTGCTTAGTAGTATTGTGTGTGCTGCTGCTGCTGTGCTTAGTAGTACTGTGTGTGCTGCTGTGCATAGTAGTATTGTGTGTGCTGCTGTGCTTAGTAGTATTGTGTGCTGCTGTGCTTAGTAGTATTGTGTGTGCTGCTGTGCTTAGTAGTATTGTGTGTTGCTGTGCTTAGTAGTATTGTGTGTGCTGCTTCGCTTAGTAGTATTTTGTGTGCTGCTGTGCTTAGTAGTAGTGTGTGTGCTGCTGTGCTTAGTAGTAGTGTGTGTGCTGCTGTGCTTAGTAGTAGTGTGTGTGCTGCTGTGCTTAGTAGTATTGTGTGTGCTGCTGTGCTTAGTAGTATTGTGTGTGCTGCTGTGCTTAGTAGTAGTGTGTGTGCTGCTGTGCTTAGTAGTATTGTGTGCTGCTGTGCTTAGTAGTAGTGTGTGTGCTGCTGTGCTTAGTAGTAGTGTGTGTGCTGCTGTGCTTAGTAGTATTGTGTGTGTTGCTGTGCTTAGTAGTAGTGTGTGTGCTGTTGTGCTTAGTAGTAGTGTGTGTGCTGCTGTGCTTAGTAGTATTGTGTGCTGCTGTGCTTAGTAGTATTCTGTGCTGCTGTGCTTAGTAGTAGTGTGTGTGCTGCTGTGCTTAGTAGTAGTGTGTGAGCTGCTGTGCTTAGTAGTATTGTGTGTGCTGCTGTGCTTAGTAGTAGTGTGTGTGCTGCTGTGCTTAGTAGTAGTGTGTGTGCTGCTGTGCTTAGTAGTATTGTGTGTGCTGCTGTGCTTAGTAGTAGTGTGTGTTCTGCTGTGCTTAGTAGTAGTGTGTGTGCTGCTGTGCTTAGTAGTAGTGTGTGTGCTGCTGTGCTTAGTAGTATTGTGTGTTGCTGTGCTTAGTAGTATTGTGTGTGCTGCTTCGCTTAGTAGTATTTTGTGTGCTGCTGTACTTAGTAGTAGTGTGTGTGCTGCTGTGCTTAGTAGTATTGTGTGTTGCTGTGCTTAGTAGTATTGTGTGTGCTGCTTCGCTTAGTAGTATTTTGTGTGCTGCTGTGCTTAGTAGTAGTGTGTGTGCTGCTGTGCTTAGTAGTAGTGTGTGTGCTGCTGTGCTTAGTAGTAGTATGTGTGCTGCTGTGCTTAGTAGTATTGCGTGTGCTGCTGTGCTTAGTAGTAGTGTGTGTGCTGCTGTGCTTAGTAGTATTGTGTGCTGCTGTGCTTAGTAGTATTGTGTGCTGCTGTGCTTAGTAGTATTCTGTGCTGCTGTGCTTAGTAGTAGTGTGTGTGCTGCTGTGCTTAGTAGTAGTGTGTGAGCTGCTGTGCTTAGTAGTATTGTGTGTGCTGCTGTGCTTAGTAGTAGTGTGTGTGCTGCTGTGCTTAGTAGTATTGTGTGCTGCTGTGCTTAGTAGTAGTGTGTGTGCTGCTGTGCTTAGTAGTAGTGTGTGTGCTGCTGTGCTTAGTAGTATTGTGTGTGCTGCTGTGCTTAGTAGTAGTGTGTGTGCTGTTGTGCTTAGTAGTAGTGTGTGTGCTGCTGTGCTTAGTAGTATTGTGTGCTGCTGTGCTTAGTAGTATTCTGTGCTGCTGTGCTTAGTAGTAGTGTGTGTGCTGCTGTGCTTAGTAGTAGTGTGTGAGCTGCTGTGCTTAGTAGTATTGTGTGTGCTGCTGTGCTTAGTAGTAGTGTGTGTGCTGCTGTGCTTAGTAGTAGTGTGTGTGCTGCTGTGCTTAGTAGTATTGTGTGTGCTGCTGTGCTTAGTAGTAGTGTGTGTGCTGCTGTGCTTAGTAGTAGTGTGTGTGCTGCTGTGCTTAGTAGTAGTGTGTGTTCTTCTGTGCTTAGTAGTAGTGTGTGTGCTGCTGTGCTTAGTAGTAGTGTGTGTGCTGCTGTGCTTAGTAGCAGTGTGTGTGCTGCTGTGCTTAGTAGTAGTGTTTGTGCTGCTGTGCTTAGTAGTATTGTGTGTGCTGCTGTGCTTAGTAGTGTGTGTGCTGCTGTGCTTTGTAGTAGTGTGTGTGCTGCTGTGCTTAGTAGTAGTGTGTGTTCTGCTGTGCTTAGTAGTAGTGTGTGTGCTGCTGTGCTTAGTAGTAGTGTGTGTGCTGCTGTGCTTAGTAGTATTGTGTGTTGCTGTGCTTAGTAGTATTGTGTGTGCTGCTTCGCTTAGTAGTATTTTGTGTGCTGCTGTACTTAGTAGTAGTGTGTGTGCTGCTGTGCTTAGTAGTATTGTGTGTTGCTGTGCTTAGTAGTATTGTGTGTGCTGCTTCGCTTAGTAGTATTTTGTGTGCTGCTGTGCTTAGTAGTAGTGTGTGTGCTGCTGTGCTTAGTAGTAGTGTGTGTGCTGCTGTGCTTAGTAGTAGTATGTGTGCTGCTGTGCTTAGTAGTATTGCGTGTGCTGCTGTGCTTAGTAGTAGTGTGTGTGCTGCTGTGCTTAGTAGTATTGTGTGCTGCTGTGCTTAGTAGTATTGTGTGCTGCTGTGCTTAGTAGTATTCTGTGCTGCTGTGCTTAGTAGTAGTGTGTGTGCTGCTGTGCTTAGTAGTAGTGTGTGAGCTGCTGTGCTTAGTAGTATTGTGTGTGCTGCTGTGCTTAGTAGTAGTGTGTGTGCTGCTGTGCTTAGTAGTATTGTGTGCTGCTGTGCTTAGTAGTAGTGTGTGTGCTGCTGTGCTTAGTAGTAGTGTGTGTGCTGCTGTGCTTAGTAGTATTGTGTGTGCTGCTGTGCTTAGTAGTAGTGTGTGTGCTGTTGTGCTTAGTAGTAGTGTGTGTGCTGCTGTGCTTAGTAGTATTGTGTGCTGCTGTGCTTAGTAGTATTCTGTGCTGCTGTGCTTAGTAGTAGTGTGTGTGCTGCTGTGCTTAGTAGTAGTGTGTGAGCTGCTGTGCTTAGTAGTATTGTGTGTGCTGCTGTGCTTAGTAGTAGTGTGTGTGCTGCTGTGCTTAGTAGTAGTGTGTGTGCTGCTGTGCTTAGTAGTATTGTGTGTGCTGCTGTGCTTAGTAGTAGTGTGTGTGCTGCTGTGCTTAGTAGTAGTGTGTGTGCTGCTGTGCTTAGTAGTAGTGTGTGTTCTTCTGTGCTTAGTAGTAGTGTGTGTGCTGCTGTGCTTAGTAGTAGTGTGTGTGCTGCTGTGCTTAGTAGCAGTGTGTGTGCTGCTGTGCTTAGTAGTAGTGTTTGTGCTGCTGTGCTTAGTAGTATTGTGTGTGCTGCTGTGCTTAGTAGTGTGTGTGCTGCTGTGCTTTGTAGTAGTGTGTGTGCTGCTGTGCTTAGTAGTAGTGTGTGTGCTGCTGTGCTTAGTAGTAGTGTGTGTGCTGCTGTGCTTAGTAGTAGTGTGTGAGCTGCTGTGCTTAGTAGTATTGTGTGTGCTGCTGTGCTTAGTAGTAGTGTGTGTGCTGCTGTGCTTAGTAGTATTGTGTGCTGCTGTGCTTAGTAGTAGTGTGTGTGCTGCTGTGCTTAGTAGTAGTGTGTGTGCTGCTGTGCTTAGTAGTATTGTGTGTGCTGCTGTGCTTAGTAGTAGTGTGTGTGCTGTTGTGCTTAGTAGTAGTGTGTGTGCTGCTGTGCTTAGTAGTATTGTGTGCTGCTGTGCTTAGTAGTATTCTGTGCTGCTGTGCTTAGTAGTAGTGTGTGTGCTGCTGTGCTTAGTAGTAGTGTGTGAGCTGCTGTGCTTAGTAGTATTGTGTGTGCTGCTGTGCTTAGTAGTAGTGTGTGTGCTGCTGTGCTTAGTAGTAGTGTGTGTGCTGCTGTGCTTAGTAGTATTGTGTGTGCTGCTGTGCTTAGTAGTAGTGTGTGTGCTGCTGTGCTTAGTAGTAGTGTGTGTGCTGCTGTGCTTAGTAGTAGTGTGTGTTCTTCTGTGCTTAGTAGTAGTGTGTGTGCTGCTGTGCTTAGTAGTAGTGTGTGTGCTGCTGTGCTTAGTAGCAGTGTGTGTGCTGCTGTGCTTAGTAGTAGTGTTTGTGCTGCTGTGCTTAGTAGTATTGTGTGTGCTGCTGTGCTTAGTAGTGTGTGTGCTGCTGTGCTTTGTAGTAGTGTGTGTGCTGCTGTGCTTAGTAGTAGTGTGTGTGCTGCTGTGCTTAGTAGTAGTGTGTGTGCTGCTCTGCTTAGTAGTAGTGTGTGTGCTGCTCTGCTTAGTAGTATTGTGTGTGCTGCTGTGCTTAGTAGTAGTGTGTGTGCTGCTGTGCTTAGTAGTATTGTGTGTGCTGCTGTGCTTAGTAGTATTGTGCGCTGCTGTGCTTAGTAGTATTGTGTGTGGTGCTGTGTTTAGTAGTAGTGTGTGTGCTGCTGTGCTTAGTAGTATTTTGTGCTGCTGTGCTTAGTAGTAGTGTGTGTTCTGCTGTGCTTAGTAGTAGTGTGTGTGCTGCTGTGCTTAGTAGTAGTGTGTGTGCTGCTGTGCTTAGTAGCAGTGTGTGTGCTGCTGTGCTTAGTAGTAGTGTGTGTGCTGCTGTGCTTAGTAGTATTGTGTGTGCTGCTGTGCTTAGTAGTGTGTGTGCTGCTGTGCTTAGTAGTAGTGTGTGTGCTGCTGTGCTTAGTAGTAGTGTGTGTGCTGCTCTGCTTAGTAGTAGTGTGTGTGCTGCTCTGCTTAGTAGTATTGTGTGTGCTGCTGTGCTTAGTAGTAGTGTGTGTGCTGCTGTGCTTAGTAGTATTGTGTGTGCTGCTGTGCTTAGTAGTATTGTGCGCTGCTGTGCTTAGTAGTATTGTGTGTGCTGCTGTGTTTAGTAGTAGTGTGTGTGCTGCTGTGCTTAGTAGTATTTTGTGCTGCTGTGCTTAGTAGTAGTGTGTGTGCTGCTGTGCTTAGTAGTAGTGTGTGTGCTGCTGTGCTTAGTAGTAGTGTGTGTGCTGCTGTGCTTAGTAGTATTGTGTGTGCTGCTGTGATTAGTAGTAGTGTGTGTGCTGCTGTGCTTAGTAGTAGTGTGTGTGCTGCTGTGCTTAGTAGTATTGTGTGTGCTGCTGTGCTTAGTAGTAGTGTGTGTGCTGCTGTGCTTAGTAATATTGTGTGTGCTGCTGTGCTTAGTAGTAGTGTGTGTGCTGCTGTGCTTAGTAGTAGTGTGTGTGCAGCTGTGCTTAGTAGTAGTGTGTGTGCTGCTGTGCTTAGTAGTAGTGTGTGTGCTGCTGTGCTTAGTAGTAGTGTGTGTGCTGCTGTGCTTAGTAGTAGTGTGTGTGCTGCTGTGCTTAATAGTATTGTGTGCTGCTGTGCTTAGTAGTATTGTGTGTGCTGCTGTGTTTAGTAGCATTGTGTGCTGCTGTGCTTAGTAGTAGTGTGTGTGCTGCTGTGCTTAGTAGTAGTGTGTGTGCTGCTGTGCTTAGTAGTAGTGTGTGTGCTGCTGTGCTTAGCAGTAGTGTGTGTGCTGCTGTGCTTAGTAGTATTGTGTGTGCTGCTGTGTTTAGTAGCATTGTGTGCTGCTGTGCTTAGTAGTAGTGTGTGTGCTGCTGTGCTTAGTAGTAGTGTGTGTGCTGCTGTGCTTAGTAGTATTGTGTGTGCTGCTGTGCTTAGTAGTAGTGTGTGTGCTGCTGTGCTTAGTAATATTGTGTGTGCTGCTGTGCTTAGTAGTAGTGTGTGTGCTGCTGTGCTTAGTAATATTGTGTGTGCTGCTGTGCTTAGTAGTAGTGTGTGTGCTGCTGTGCTTAGTAGTATTGTGTGTGCTGCTGTGCTTAGTAGTAGTGTGTGTGCTGCTGTGCTTAGTAGTAGTGTGTGTGCTGCTGTGCTTAGTAGTATTGTGTGTGCTGCTGTGCTTAGTAGTAGTGTGTGTGCTGCTGTGCTTAGTAATATTGTATGTGCTGCTGTGCTTAGTAGTAGTGTGTGTGCTGCTGTGCTTAGTAGTAGTGTGTGTGCTGCTGTGCTTAGTAGCAGTGTGTGTGCTGCTTTGCTTAGTAGTAGTGTGTGTGCTGCTGTGCTTAGTAGTATTGTGTGTGCTGCTGTGCTTAGTAGCGTGTGTGCTGCTGTGCTTTGTAGTAGTGTGTGTGCTGCTGTGCTTAGTAGTAGTGTGTGTGCTGCTGTGCTTAGTAGTAGTGTGTGTGCTGCTCTGCTTAGTAGTAGTGTGTGTGCTGCTCTGCTTAGTAGTATTGTGTGTGCTGCTGTGCTTAGTAGTAGTGTGTGTGCTGCTGTGCTTAGTAGTATTGTGTGTGCTGCTGTGCTTAGTAGTATTGTGCGCTGCTGTGCTTAGTAGTATTGTGTGTGCTGCTGTGTTTAGTAGTAGTGTGTGTGCTGCTGTGCTTAGTAGTATTTTGTGCTGCTGTGCTTAGTAGTAGTGTGTGTTCTGCTGTGCTTAGTAGTAGTGTGTGTGCTGCTGT
This sequence comes from Phyllobates terribilis, assembly GCF_046119375.1. Taxonomy (NCBI): domain Eukaryota; kingdom Metazoa; phylum Chordata; class Amphibia; order Anura; family Dendrobatidae; genus Phyllobates; species Phyllobates terribilis. Next base: position 518,121,398 of record NW_027362763.1, on the reverse strand, counting down.
GCTTAGTAGTAGTGTGTGTGCTGCTGTGCTTAGTAGCAGTGTGTGTGCTGCTGTGCTTAGTAGTAGTGTGTGTGCTGCTGTGCTTAGTAGTATTGTGTGTGCTGCTGTGCTTAGTATTGTGTGTGCTGCTGTGCTTAGTAGTAGTGTGTGTGCTGCTGTGCTTAGTAGTAGTGTGTGTGCTGGTCTGCTTAGTAGTAGTGTGTGTGCTGCTCTGCTTAGTAGTATTGTGTGTGCTGCTGTGCTTAGTAGTAGTATGTGTGCTGCTGTGCTTAGTAGTATTGTGTGTGCTGCTGTGCTTAGTAGTATTGTACGCTGCTGTGCTTAGTAGTATTGTGTGTGCTGCTGTGTTTAGTAGTAGTGTGTGTGCTGCTGTGCTTAGTAGTATTTTGTGCTGCTGTGCTTAGTAGTAGTGTGTGTGCTGCTGTGCTTAGTAGTAGTGTGTGTGCTGCTGTGCTTAGTAGTAGTGTGTGTGCTGCTGTGCTTAGTAGTATTGTGTGTGCTGCTGTGATTAGTAGTAGTGTGTGTGCTGCTGTGCTTAGTAGTAGTGTGTGTGCTGCTGTGCTTAGTAGTATTGTGTGTGCTGCTGTGCTTAGTAGTAGTGTGTGTGCTGCTGTGCTTAGTAATATTGTGTGTGCTGCTGTGCTTAGTAGTAGTGTGTGTGCTGCTGTGCTTAGTAGTAGTGTGTGTGCAGCTGTGCTTAGTAGTAGTGTGTGTGCTGCTGTGCTTAGTAGTAGTGTGTGTGCTGCTGTGCTTAGTAGTAGTGTGTGTGCTGCTGTGCTTAGTATTAGTGTGTGTGCTGCTGTGCTTAGTAGTATTGTGTGCTGCTGTGCTTAGTAGTAGTGTGTGTGCTGCTGTGCTTAGTAGTATTGTGTGTGCTGCTGTGTTTAGTAGCATTGTGTGCTGCTGTGCTTAGTAGTAGTGTGTGTGCTGCTGTGCTTAGTAATATTGTGTGTGCTGCTGTGCTTAGTAGTAGTGTGTGTGCTGCTGTGCTTAGTAGTAGTGTGTGTGCAGCTGTGCTTAGTAGTAGTGTGTGTGCTGCTGTGCTTAGTAGTAGTGTGTGTGCTGCTGTGCTTAGTAGTAGTGTGTGTGCTGCTGTGCTTAGTAGTAGTGTGTGTGCTGCTGTGCTTAGTAGTATTGTGTGCTGCTGTGCTTAGTAGTAGTGTGTGTGCTGCTGTGCTTAGTAGTATTGTGTGTGCTGCTGTGTTTAGTAGCATTGTGTGCTGCTGTGCTTAGTAGTAGTGTGTGTGCTGCTGTGCTTAGTAGTAGTGTGTGTGCTGCTGTGCTTAGTAGTAGTGTGTGTGCTGCTGTGCTTAGTAGTAGTGTGTGTGCTGCTGTGCTTAGTAGTATTATGTGTGCTGCTGTGTTTAGTAGCATTGTGTGCTGCTGTGCTTAGTAGTAGTGTGTGTGCTGCTGTGCTTAGTAGTATTGTGTGTGCTGCTTTGCTTAGTAGTATTGTGTGTGCTGCTGTGCTTAGTAGTAGTGTGTGTGCTGCTGTGCTTAGTAGTAGTGTGTGTGCTGCTGTGCTTAGTAGTAGTGTGTGTGCTGCTGTGCTTTGTAGTATTGTGTGTGCTGCTGTGCTTAGTAGTAGTGTGTGTGCTGCTGTGCTTAGTAGTAGTGTGTGTGCTGCTGTGCTTAGTAGTAGTGTGTGTGCTGCTGTGCTTAGTAGTAGTGTGTGTGCTGCTGTGCTTAGTAGTAGTGTGTGTGCTGCTGTGCTTAGTAGTAGTGTGTGTGCTGCTGTGCTTAGTAGTATTGTGTGTGCTGCTGTGCTTAGTAGTAGTGTGTGTGCTGCTGTGCTTAGTAGTAGTGTGTGTGCTGCTGTGCTTAGTAGTATTGTGTGTGCTGCTGTGCTTAGTAGTAGTGTGTGTGCTGCTGTGCTTAGTAATATTGTGTGTGCTGCTGTGCTTAGTAGTAGTGTGTGTGCTGCTGTGCTTAGTAGTAGTGTGTGTGCTGCTGTGCTTAGTAGTATTGTGTGTGCTGCTGTGCTTAGTAGTAGTGTGTGTGCTGCTGTGCTTAGTAGTAGTGTGTGTGCTGCTGTGCTTAGTAGTCGTGTGTGTGCTGCTGTGCTTAGTAGTAGTGTGTGTGCTGCTGTGCTTAGTAGTATTATGTGTGCTGCTGTGTTTAGTAGCATTGTGTGCTGCTGTGCTTAGTAGTAGTGTGTGTGCTGCTGTGCTTAGTAGTATTGTGTGTGCTGCTTTGCTTAGTAGTATTGTGTGTGCTGCTGTGCTTAGTAGTAGTGTGTGTGCTGCTGTGCTTAGTAGTAGTGTGTGTGCTGCTGTGCTTAGTAGTAGTGTGTGTGCTGCTGTGCTTAGTAGTATTGTGTGTGCTGCTGTGCTTAGTAGTAGTGTGTGTGCTGCTGTGCTTAGTAGTAGTGTGTGTGCTGCTGTGATTAGTAGTAGTGTGTGTGCTGCTGTGCTTAGTAGTATTGTGTGTGCTGCTGTGCTTAGTAGTATTGTGAGTGCTGCTGTGTAGAGATGAGCGTTGTACTACTCAAACTGTTCGCCAATCTCAAATTCGAGCTGTGTTGGGCGGTGTTTGAGCCGTTCGGCGAACACGAACAATTTGAGAAAAATTCGGCTGTTCGAGGTTATGTTCGATAACTGTTCGTGCACCAAAATCATAACTGGATTTTTTCTCAGTAATGATGAAAATTAATGTTAATACGCAGTTTGAGTGTACAGCGGGGTGGGGGGAGGGGCAGGGGATGGATCTCTGCAGGAACAATGAAGATCTCCATTTTTTTTTCTCTTTCCCGCATTTGCAGTGGGGAGGTGCAATCTGTCAGCCTATCAGCAGCGCACACACGGAGCAAAGTGCTTTTTTTCACACAAGCAAGGGCATGTGTCATTGGCAGTGTATGTCACATGTCCTTGCCCTATAAGACCAAGCCATTTTCCCCGTCGCCACCATTTTCTCACTGCTGCAGCTGCGTGGTAGACGGCACCGCTGTTGCTGTGTGCGCTATACCTTGTTAATTTCAAGCCAATTTTCGCACAAATCTACAGATAGCTTGGGAGTAGGGAATAGTTGTGATTGCAGTCCTTTTAAGGACTAGGTTACAGCATTTCCTACGACTTTTATCAGGCAGGTCTGTGCTCTTAAATAGATAGATTGTGGGAGTAAAGACATTGTAATTGGAGTCCTTTTCAGGACTAGGTTACATCAGTTCCTATCAGTTTTTGCCAGGCAGGTCTGTGCCAGTGCTGTGCAAGTTTTTTTCACAGCATTTGGCTGAATCTAGCAAAGCTAATCCTTTTTGGCCTATTGCAGAGTGTGTTAGTCAGTGGAGTAGCCTATCTGTGTTGCAAGATATACCACCTGTGTATAGAATACCAATTTTTTTACTGCACCTAGTGAAGTAAAATCTTTTGGGCATAGCATCATTCTATTAGTCCATCTATACTGACCTCCATCAGGTTGCAAATTGAATATAATTTTTTTCTGCATCTAGCTCTGAAAAAATATTGGGCTTCTAGCTGTGTGTGGGACTTGTTGTATTAGTCCATCTATACTGACCTCCATTAGGTTGCAAATTGAATATAATTTTTATCTGCATCTAGCTCTGAAAAAATATTTGGCCTTCTAGCAGTGTGTGGGACTTTCTCTATTAGTCCATCTATACTGACCTCCATCAGGTTGCAAACTGAATATATTTTTTTCTGCATCTACCTCTGAAAAAATATTGGGCCTCTAGCTGTGTGTGGGACTTGTTGTATTAGTCCATCTATACTGACCTCCATCAGGTTGCAAACTGAATATATTTTTTTCTGCATCTACCTCTGAAAAAATATTGGGCTTCTAGCTGTGTGTGGGACTTGTTCTATTAATCCATCTATACAGACCTCCATCAGGTTGCAAACTGAATATATTTTTTTCTGCATCTACCTCTGAAAAAATATGTGGCCTTCTAGCAGTGTGTGGGACTTTCTCTATTAGTCCATCTATACTGACCTCCATCAGGTTGCAAATTAAAAATAATTTTTATCTGCATCTACCTCTGAAAAAATATTTGGGCTTCTAGCTGTGTGTGGGACTTGTTGTATTAGTCCATCTATACTGACCTCCATCAGGTTGCAAATTGAATATAATTTTTTTCTGCATCTAGCTCTGAAAAAATATTTCGCCTTCTAGCAGTGTGTGGGACTTTCTCTATTAGTCCATCTATACTGACCTCCATCAGGTTGCAAATTAAAAATAATTTTTATCTGCATCTACCTCTGAAAAAATATTTGGGCTTCTAGCTGTGTGTGGGACTTGTTCTATTAGTCCATCTATACTGACCTCCATCAGGTTGCAAATTGAATATAATTTTTATCTGCATCTACCTCTGAAAAAATATTTGGGCTTCTAGCTGTGTGTGGGACTTGTTCTATTAGTCCATCTATACTGACCTCCATCAGGTTGCAAATTGAATATAATTTTTATCTGCATCTAGCTCTGAAAAAATATTTGGCCTTCTCGCAGTGTGTGGGACTTTCTCTATTAGTCCCTCTATACTGACCTCCATCAGGTTGCAAATTAAAAATAATTTTTATCTGCATCTACCTCTGAAAAAATATTTGGGCTTCTAGCAGTGTGTGGGACTTTCTCTATTAGTCCATCTATACTGACCTCCATCAGGTTGCAAATTGAATATAATTTTTATCTGCATCTAGCTCTGAAAAAATATTTGGCCTTCTAGCAGTGTGTGGGACTTTCTCTATTAGTCCATCTATACTGACCTCCATCAGGTTGCAAATTAAAAATAATTTTTATCTGCATCTACCTCTGAAAAAATATTTGGGCTTCTAGCAGTGTGTGGGACTCATTGTATTAGGCCATCTATACCAAGCTCCACCAGCTTTGAAATTAATAATAATTTTTAGCTGCATCTAGCCCTGAAAATAATTTTTCCCAATAGTGGTAGCAATAGAAATATGGGGCGCGCGCCTGGCTAACAAAAATATACGCTTCATAACACAAAACACCAGCCTAGCGCACTGCATTAATAAGATGGCATCATCGTCTCTCCCAGTGCTAGGCCTACTACGCAGGCTAGTATTCCTGTGCCTAAAACACAATGTATGGGTCCGCGCTAGCCACTATGCTGAGGGGTATAAAGCTGCTGCTAACGCTTTATAACAATTCAATTGGCAGATTTTCACAGAGCTCTTCCACAACGCCCACCCATCGGGCAACAGTTGCCCACCCTCCCTATGGGATCTAGTGGCGAATAGTTGATGCCATTAATCAGAGCGTCAGTTGCCCCGTCAACGTGGCAAGCATACGGTAAGGCATGGGAAGAGTGGACACGACTAGTAGCAGGCAGACGGGTTGACCAATGTGAACAAGCCAGATCACAAGTCACCATAGAATTTCTCCACCAGCTAATGATGAGGGGCATATCAGGGGCGTCAGCGCAGCGGTGTCTGACCGGAGTAGCATTTCACTTCCAACTACTGAATTGGGGAGATGTGACAAAGATTCATCATCAGACAATCCATAAAAGGGTGGAAAAGGGGTCAGCCAAGTCAGGAATGTAGACGTCCCGTCCCGTGTCACTAAAACTGATTTCTCACATCTTATCCCTAACACCATTAACATGACACTCACAATTTGAAGCAACACTAATGTCTACTGCATTTGTGATCGCCTTCTTCGGGGCGCTATGTATAAGCGAATTAGTCCCTCAATCCAAAATTAGCACCAGTGGACGCTTATTACACCAGGAAGTAGTCATAGCCAATAATGCAATAAGTGTACGCATACACCAATCGAAAACGTTTCCAGCGGGCAGGTGTACTTGGGTACTTCTACAACCCACAAACGGTACACTGAGTCGGGTAACAATAGTAAAAACATATCTAACCATCAGATCACAAAGTAATTTCTTCGTATCACACATTGATGGAACGCCATTATCAAGATACCTGTTCCAAGCTATATTTAATAAATGCATAACATCGGCAGGGAACCACCCCAAAGATTACGGGACACACTCATTCCGCATAGGTGCGGCCACGGAAGCAGCAAGAGCAGGACTGTCAGAAACGGAAGTTCAGAGGATAGGGAGATGGCGATCCACGTGTTTGGCGAGATACATAAGACCGGATTTGTTATCCTAACGTGGTTTGTTTCTTTTACAGGTGACGCTAAGCCAACAGTGTGAGTGATAGGCCACTCGTATATATATTGGGCACAAAAAAGGGCGAAAGTCCGCCCAGGCAGGAGGAAATTAGAGTTTCATAGCACATATTTCAACTGGAGAGGTATTAGAGGCCTGCTATGGCCACAGGTACTAATGGAGGTAATCAAGGTAGGGAGAGAGGCAAGAGGTCCGGTCATTTTAGTTATACAGGCCGGGGGAAACAACCTAGGTCATCACAAGAGCGCATAACTAATGGCAATAATGAAACTAGACACTGAGCGCTTCAGAGAATTTTTCACAAAATTAGCTATAGTATGGTCAGAGATTGTTCCGATAGCGGTATGGCAAGGTGCGCGAGACATCACGGCCATCGAATGGACAAGGCGGGTAATAAATATTCGGATGGCAAAATTTAGAAGAGACAGAGGCGGTGTAGTGATACGACACCGACAACTGGAAGGAGATAAAGCAGGCCTCATACGGCCCGACGGTGTTCACTTAATAGATATTGGACTGGACATATTCCTGTCAGGACTCCAGGACGGAGTGGAACAAGCGTTAAGAGTGATGGGTGGGGGTCAGAGTCCTGCATACGAGTACGCTGGATCCTCCGTGGCCTGGAAATAGAAAGGACATGTTGGAGAGTTACACTTGTTGGCCAACTTGCCGGAGTGGGGACCCAGGGCATGCTGCAACAAGCTGAATTATTTTAGAAATAAAATGCCTTTCTAATGGAATGAGTATAAAGAGTTAATAAAGCTGTGACCGATCCTCACCCATCCAGTTGTAAGAGTTACATTATTGGGTTGTCCATGAAAGGGGGGCGGTAGGGGGGCTGAGCATCTGGGTTTGGTTGGGGGTCCCCACAGTCTGCCTAGGCTAGATTAATTTAAAAATTCTTATTAGATACACAGGCGGTGCAGCTTGCTTCGCAGCTGGGCTACTACGCCCAAAGTATTGCCTAGGCTAGATGCAGTTAAAAATTCTACGCTGACTAGCAGACACTGAAGATTTGGAGCAGACCTCTGAGTAAACAGCTCTTCAGACTCAACCATCTGTGTTACCCCAAGCCATAGTGTATGTAGTTTCTTACAGTTAAAAGGGGGGGGTGCGACCCAACCCACCTGGAATTGACGATGCCAACGTCACGTAAGACACAGCAAGGGGACTCCCAAAATTGTGGCACAGACACCACTTAACCCTAGAACGCATACCTGTGGCCTTGCAGGCCCGCCCAGTTAATTGTTTTCTATTTTCTGCAAGATTGCTTTAGTTAGAATTTTGAAACTCTAGGTATTCTTCATGTATATAGTTGTTTGTCATTTGAGTTTGAGTTATTCCATGTTATTTGCACACGGGCCTAAAGGGCCCCAGGTATGTGAAAGTGTAGATTTTTATGGTCATGCGTTCTAGGGTTAAGTGGCATCAATTGCCCCACTGTTGCTTAAAACGGTTGGTGAGGTGATTTTACCAAATCCCCAAGCTTTTAGTCTCCCAAGGATGACACAGGGGTAGAAATGTCCTTGAGAATCCATGATTTGATCATCTTTATGAACGTGAGTCTGTCTACATTCTCAGTGGACAGCCGCGTGCGCTTATCTGTCAGCACACCACCAGCAGCGCTGAACACACGTTCAGAGAGAACGCTGGCTGCATGGCATGACAAGATCTCCAAGGCGTGAGTGGCGAGCTCCAGCGATTTTTCAAGATTGGAATACCAAAATGAGCAAGGGTCCAGTGACACAGTCATGGTTTCGATGTTCACTTGGAGATTCTCCTGTACCATCCTCTCTAGGCATTGACTATGTGTCAGACTTCTTGTCTCCTGTGGCCTTGCAAAGGATGGTCTAAAAAAGTGGTGAAACGATTCCACAAAATTGCTGTTACCAGCAGATACTGTGTTACTGTTACTGTTTGAGTGATGAAGACTCGACAGTCCCACCGTTGGCAAGTTAGAACTGTGAGATTCACTACGTGCACCACTGGTGTTTTGTGGAAAAGCACATGTAAGATTCTGCAACAGATACTCCTGCATTCGTCAATACCTTTTTATGGCAGGAATTATTTCGGCAAATATACTTTTGTACCGGGGATCTAAGAGTGTGGCAACCCAGTAGTCGGGATTACTTCGAATTCTGACAATCCGGGGGTCATGTTGCAGGTAGTGCAGCAAGAAGGCACTCATGTGTCTTGCGCATCCAGAAGGACCAAGTCCTTGTTGTGTTGGTAGCGAGGTAAGAATCATGCTTCCTTCTGCCCTCTCCCTCCAACCTCGCACAACAGAAATGTGATCAAGGTCTCCCTCATCTGATGAGTCTTCCATGCCCATTGCCAGTTCGTCCTCCACTTCTTCCTCGGCTCCTGCACCTTCCTCAACAGTTTGGCTGCTACCATGCGCCCTGGTTAATCCCTCTCCCCCACCCTCCCATGCCTGCCGCCTTGGTGCTGCCAACCGTCTGGACCTTGGAGATGTTATCCCTTCCGTATACGACTCCTCCTCTACTTCCTCCACCTCCTCTTGTCCCACCACCTGACTCCGAATTCTGTTTAACATGTGCTCCAGCATGTAAATCACCATAATAGTCATGCTGATAATGGCATCGTCAGCACTAAACATCTTCGTCGCCATTTCAAGACTGTGCAGAAGGGTGCATAGGTCCCTGATCTGAGACCACTCCTCCAGCGTGATTTGCCCCACCTCTGGATCTCGTTGGCCCAGGCTATACGTCAGAACGTATTGCACCAGGGCTTGTCGGTGCTGCCACAGTCGCTGCAACATGTGCAGAGTTGAATTCCACCGTGTCGGCACATCGCATTTCAGCCGGTGAACTGGCAGGCCCAACGACTTCTGTAGAGATGTAAGTCGTTGAACTGCGGGATGCGAACGGCGGAAGTGAGCACACAGCGACCGTGCACTCTGCAGAAGGCCATCTAGTCTGGGATAGTGGGCTAAAAATTGCTGGACAACCAGGTTCAACACGTGAGCCATACAAGGCACGTGTGTGACATTGCCCCGGCGAAGTGCCGCACCCAGGTTTGCAGCATTGTCGCACATGGCCTTCCCTGGTTGCAGGTCCAGTGGAGACAACCTTTCATGAAACTGGGTCTCCAGAGCTGACCAAAACTCCTCAGCTGTGTGACTCACATTTCCCAGACATTTCAAAGTAAACACTGATGCGTTGAGCCCTGCTGCCAGCATAGTAAGGAGGTGTGCAGGATTCCTTCTGCGCAGTTAGAAAGCAGGTGGCATTACCAGACAGCCTTTGGGTGCAGGTGGAGGACCGAGAGGAGGTTGAGGAGGCAGAAGCAGTGGAGGAAGTTCGAGATAAAGAGGATTAACACACAACTCGTGGGGACGGTAAGACTTGGACAGCAGCCCCTTGTCCTGCTGTCACCATAGTTACCCAGTGCCCAGTCAGCGACATGTAACGCCCCTGTCCATGCCTTCTCGTCCAAGTGTCTGTGGTGAAGTGCACCCTGTCACACACAGAGTTTCTCAAAGAAGCGGTGATGTTGTGTGCGACATGCTAGTGGAGCGCAGGCACACCTTTCTTTGAGAAGTAGTGCCGACTGGGCATCTGGTACTGGGGCACTGTGACGGACATAAGGTCTTGAAAATCCTCTGTGTCCTCCAGGTGGAAAGGCAGCATTTCTGTAGCCAACAGCTTGCAGATGGTGAAATTCAACCTCTTAGCTTTCTCCTGGCTAGGAGGAAATGGTCTTTTACTTTTCCACATCTGAGGGACCGAGGGCTGGCTGTTGTGCTTAGACGGTGTTGAGTAGGGTGTCCCCGGCAACTGCCGGTCTGTGAGGAAGATGCAGGCGGACATGTTAGGTTGCCTTGATCCAAAGGTGGTGCTCTCGATGTCGGAGAGCGCTCAACACTAGCAGGTGTTTCCACTTCCCAATGAACTGACGACCTGCCAATCACACTGGCTGTTGCGGGTAAAGAGGTGGCAGGTCTGCGTCCAAAAACATGTGTGACTGCTGTCCCCCCAGTCACAGAGGATGAAGAGGCTGCGGATGCACAAGATGGGGCAGACGGTGGTTGGCCCAGCCGGCTAGGCCGCATTGTAGCACAGTGAGCTTCCCACTGCAACTTATGCTTCATATCCATGTGACGGTACATGCATGAAGTACTCAAACTATGTATTTTTTGGCCTCTACTTAGCTTTTGCTGACAAATATTACAGATAACACGAGTTGGGTCATCCTTATCGATCTGAATAAATGCCCAGGCTATGCAAGGCTTAGAGCCCATGTGACCTGAAGAGCCACTACGACTTGTGGTCAGAGGCAGAGTTGTGGTTGAGGATGCAGTTGTTGACGTGCTTCCAGTACTCCGTCTCTGTTCAGGAAGGCGCAACCTAACCTCGTCGTCAATAGCATCTGTGATGCCCCGCTGCGCTTGGTATCACAGATCCTACAAGAGTGCATTGGTGGAATGCTCCACAAGAGGCCCCCATAAACATTCACACATCTCCACCTTCCACCTCAGACCAGCAGAGGGAGCCCGTTAGGGATATAAATAGGGAAGGTGGAGCTAGGCAGTTCAGTTCCTCTGAAGAGTTCCTGCAGTAGAGAAGCCTAAGAGAGGTCAGTCTGCAGTGGAGCTCAGTCTAGTCTAGAGAACGCAGTTAATAGTTCAGCAGTGGAGCACGAGGCTCCTGCTTGCTAGATTCAGGGAGCCCAGATAGAGCTTAAGGTGTGCCGGTGCCGTAAGATCAGTGAAGCGTGGCAAGCTGCCGTTAGTGTGTATAGCCTAGTGAGGGCCCGAGTAGGCCGAAGGCGAGTGGCGAGTTAGTACATAAGGGGCAGAGGAGCTTAACCAGCTCACCCCGAAGCATTTACCGGACACAGGATCCGAGCTTACCGGTATCTCTATGACCCAGTAAGGCATAACCGGAATCCCTGGAGAACTACAAGTCCCAGGATCGCTAAGGTGCTGATATGTAACAGAGCCAGGAGACGCTTAGGCCCCGCATACTGGGAGCGTGAACTCCAAGAGAAGGCCCTACCACAAGGTCAGCCAGCGCATGACAGAGACAAAGTTAGGCCTAGCTCCAGGCAGGTCAGAAACTTACTACGCAGAGGCAAGAAACAGGAGGCCCTACACCCGCTCATTGGGGAGGATCCTGATATGCACCCTTCAATCTACAGTGCTCCGGGATGTGCCTGAATTTCCACCAGTAAAAGGTACTGAAGTGACTACCGTGTCCGTTCCCGTTCTTGCTCTGACCCAGCTGGGTCTCGCCTGTCCTGCATTCCCCCTGCATACGCTGCCCTGAGACCTAGCTCCACCTGTGGGGAGCTATACCATCGAGCTGCCTTATCACCGGCCTCAGTGGACTGCTGCAGCGCTGGTGCTTGTCACCAGATACCACAGGTGGCGTCATGAACTCTTATAAAATTAACAATTATCCACCCTTTTAAAGAGAGACCCCAGGGTACGGGCCAGGGAGCCGACCACCGCGACATCCCCAAGGCCAGGCAAATGCCCGGGTACCGAGTCATCCCCATCCCCTGGGCTAGTCACATCCTCCTCCACCTCCTCTGCTGACCTCATCGACTGTCTGACTGTGGGTTGACAGTAAGTGGGATCTCCAACCTCGTCATCATCACCCTGTGTGTTATCACACCCGTCGCCCTCAGAGCCAACCTCTTCCTGCCCTGACCGAAAAGTCAAGTTGTCGCTCCAATCAGGTATTTGAGTCTCATCATCGTCTTCATCATTGTCTCCACCAACAGGAGTTACAGTTTGGGAACAAGGGTCTACATTATGCTCAGAACCTTCTTCATCTGGTCCTGGATCCAACTTATAAAGATTCTGGGCATCGGATCAGATCATTTCCTCATCTGGATTAACAGAAGCTCTGGAGCAGACCTCCGTTTCCCAGGCTATAGTATGAGTAAACAGCTGGGCAGACTCAGCCATCTGTGTTACCCCATACTCAGACGGGCAGCTGGAGACTTGGGAGCTGTGAGGAAGCAAGTGCGATTGGGGTGACACCTCTGAGGACTGGAGTATTTGTGATGTTGAAATTGAGGTGATGGAGAGCCCACTTGAAGGAGCACTTGATATCCGTTGAAGCACCTGCTGTTTTTGTGCCTCATCTGGAATTTGTAGCGATGGGCGTGTCCGTAACAAAGGGATCGTATCACATTGTCCACGAAAAGAAGTCGACATGTTAGTTTGGCTGGAAGATGGTCTTTCTTCTGCAGATGTTACTCCCCCCCCCCCACCGTGGGGGGCCTCGACCCACCGGCGGACAGGCACCAGTATTGGGATAGGGGGGCTGGCCGTCAGGGTCCACCGCGGCTCTGGCACAAACCCGGCGACACAGAGGTGGCACAGGCAGGAACGGACTGGCCGTGTCGGCTTCTCACTTTTTGGATTTTAGAAGGGCATGACATGCCTATATCTGTGTCTCCCCCTCCTTTTACTCCTCCACCTCTTTTCTTTTCGCATGACTATATGTACTTGTCACTTTTCCATGTGTTAGTTGTGTCTTCTGAGCAGTTTGTCAGCTTTTGGACACCTTTGAAGGTGTTTTCTATGTGTTTCTATGTGTTTTTGTTTGCCTGCCATTGGTTTTAACGGTGTTCGAAGCTGTTCGACGAACTGTTCGACGAACAGTTCGGCAAACACACGGGTGTTCGACGAACCGAACCGAACTCGAACACTACGGGGGTGGCTCAACACTACTGCTGTGCTTAGTAGTATTGTGTGTGCTGCTGTGCTTAGTAGTAGTGTGTGTGCTGCTGTGCTTAGTAGTATTGTGTGTGCTGCTGTGCTTAGTAGTATTGTGTGCTGCTGTGCTTAGTAGTAGTGTGTGTGCTGCTGTGCTTAGTAGTATTGTGTGTGCTGCTGTGCTTAGTAGTATTGTGTGCTGCTGTGCTTAGTAGTAGTGTGTGTGCTGCTGTGCTTAGTAGTAGTGTGTGTGCTGCTGTGCTTAGTAGTAGTGTGTGTGCTGCTGTGCTTAGTAGTAGTGTGTGTGCTGCTGTGCTTAGTAGTAGTGTGTGTGCTGCTGTGCTTAGTAGTATTGTGTGTGCTGCTGTGCTTAGTAGTAGTGTGTTTGCTGCTGTGCTTAGTAGTAGTGTGTGCTGCTGTGCTTAGTAGTATTGTGTGTGCTGCTGTGCTTAGTAGTATTGTGTGCTGCTGTGCTTAGTAGTCTTGTGTGTGCTGCTGTGCTTAGTAGTATTGTGTGCTGCTGTGCTTAGTAGTAGTGTGTGTGCTGCTGTGCTTAGTAGTAGTGTGTGTGCTGCTGTGCTTAGTAGTATTGTGTGCTGCTGTGCTTAGTAGTATTGTGTGTGCTGCTGTGCTTAGTAGTATTGTGTGTGCTGCTGTGCTTAGTAGTATTGTGTGCTGCTGTGCTTAGTAGTAGTGTGTGTGCTGCTGTGCTTAGTAGTATTGTGTGTGCTGCTGTGCTTAGTAGTAGTGTGTGTGCTGCTGTGCTTAGTTGTAGTGTGTGTGCTGCTGTGCTTAGTAGTATTGTGTGCTGCTGTGCTGAGTAGTAGTGTGTGTGCTGCTGTGCTTAGTAGTAGTGTGTGTGCTGCTGTGCTTAGTAGTAGTGAGTGTGCTGCTGTTCTTATTAGTAGTGTGTGTGCTGCTGTGCTTAGTATTGTGTGCTGCTGTGCTTAGTAGTAGTGTGTGTGCTGCTGTGCTTAGTAGTATTGTGTTTGCTGCTGTGCTTAGTAGTATTGTGTGTGCTGCTGTGCTTAGTAGTATTGTGTGCTGCTGTGCTTAGTAGTATTGTGTGTGCTGCTGTGCTTAGCAGTAGTGTGTGTGCTGCTGCGCTTAGTAGTATTGTGTGTGCTGCTGTGCTTAGTAGTAGTGTGTGTGCTGCTGTGCTTAGTAGTAGTGTGTGCGCTGCTGTGCTTAGTAGTAGTGTGTGTGCTGCTGTGCTTAGTAGTAGTGTGTGTGCTGCTGTGCTTAGTAGTAGTGTGTGTGCTGCTGTGCTTAGTAGTATTGTGTGATGCTTTGCTTAGTGGTATTGTGTGCTGCTGTGCTTAGTAGTATTGTGTGCGCTGCTGTGCTTAGTAGTATTGTGTGCTGCTGTGCTTGGTAGTATTGTGTGTGCTGCTGTGCTTAGTAGTATTGTGTGTGCTGCTGTGCATGGTAGTATTGTGTGTGCTGCTGTGCTTAGTAGTAGTGTGTGTGCTGCTGTGCTTAGTAGTAGTGTGTGTGCTGCTGTGCTTAGTAGTATTGTGTGTGCTGCTGTGCTTAGTAGTATTGTGTGTGCTGCTGTGCTTAGTAGTAGTGTGTGTGCTGCTGTGCTTATTAGTAGTATGTGTGCTGCTGTTCTTAGTAGTATTGTGTGTGCTGCTGTGCTTAGTAGTAGTGTGTGTGCTCCTGTGCTTAGTAGTATTGTGTGTGCTGCTGTGCTTAGTAGTATTGTGTGTGCTGCTGTGCTTAGTAGTATTGTGTGTGCTGCTGTGCTTAGTAGTATTGTGTGTGCTGCTGTGTTTAGTAGTATTGTGTGTGCTGCTGTGCTTAGTAGTATTGTGTGTGCTGCTGTGCTTAGTAGTAGTGTGTGTACTGCTGTGCTTAGTAGTAGTGTGTGTGCTGCTGTGCTTATTAGTATTGAGTGTGCTGCTGTGCTTAGTAGTAGTGTGTGTGCTGCTGTGCTTAGTAGTATTGTGTGTGCTGCTGTGCTTAGTAGTATTGTGTGTGCTGCTGTGCTTAGTAGTATTGTGTGTGCTGCTGTGTTTAGTAGTATTGTGTGTGCTGCTGTGCTTAGTAGTATTGTGTGTGCTGCTGTGCTTAGTAGTAGTGTGTGTACTGCTGTGCTTAGTAGTAGTGTGTGTGCTGCTGTGCTTATTAGTATTGTGTGTGCTGCTGTGCTTAGTAGTAGTGTGTGTGCTGCTGTGCTTAGTAGTATTGTGTGTGCTGCTGTGCTTAGTAGTATTGTGTGCTGCTGTGCTTAGTAGTAGTGTGTGTGCTGCTGTGCTTAGTAGTAGTGTGTGTGCTGCTGTGCTTAGTAGTATTGTGTGTGCTGCTGTGCTTAGTAGTAGTGTGTTTGCTGCTGTGCTTAGTAGTAGTGTGTGCTGCTGTGCTTAGTAGTATTGTGTGTGCTGCTGTGCTTAGTAGTATTTTGTGCTGCTGTGCTTAGTAGTCTTGTGTTTGCTGCTGTGCTTAGCAGTATTGTGTGCTGCTGTGCTTAGTAGTAGTGTGTGTGCTGCTGTGCTTAGTAGTAGTGTGTGTGCTGCTGTGCTTAGTAGTAGTGTGTGTGCTGCTGTGCTTAGTAGTATTGTGTGCTGCTGTGCTTAGTAGTATTGTGTGTGCTGCTGTGCTTAGTAGTATTGTGTGTGCTGCTGTGCTTAGTAGTATTGTGTGCTGCTGTGCTTAGTAGTAGTGTGTGTGCTGCTGTGCTTAGTAGTATTGTGTGTGCTGCTGTGCTTAGTAGTAGTGTGTGTGCTACTGTGCTTAGTTGTAGTGTGTGTGCTGCTGTGCTTAGTAGTATTGTGTGCTGCTGTGCTGAGTAGCAGTGTGTGTGCTGCTGTGCTTAGTAGTAGTGTGTGTGCTGCTGTGCTTAGTAGTATTGAGTGTGCTGCTGTGCTTATTAGTAGTGTGTGTGCTGCTGTGCTTAGTATTGTGTGCTGCTGTGCTTAGTAGTAGTGTGTGTGCTGCTGTGCTTAGTAGTATTGTGTTTGCTGCAGTGCTTAGTAGTATTGTGTGTGCTGCTGTGCTTAGTAGTATTGTGTGCTGCTGTGCTTAGTGGTATTGTGTGCTGCTGTGCTTAGTAGTATTGTGTGCGCTGCTGTGCTTAGCAGTATTGTGTGCTGCTGTGCTTGGTAGTATTGTGTGTGCTGCTGTGCTTAGTAGTATTGTGTGTGCTGCTATGCTTAGTAGTATTGTGTGTGCTGCTGTGCTTAGTAGTAGTGTGTGTGCTGCTGTGCTTAGTAGTAGTGTGTGTGCTGCTGTGCTTAGTAGTATTGTGTGTGCTGCTGTGCTTAGTAGTATTGTGTGTGCTGCTGTGCTTAGTAGTAGTGTGTGTGCTGCTGTGCTTATTAGTAGTATGTGTGCTGCTGTGCTTAGTAGTATTGTGTGTGATGCTGTGCTTAGTAGTAGTGTGTGCTCCTGTGCTTAGTAGTACTGTGTGTGGTGCTGTGCTTAGTAGTAGTGTGTGTGCTGCTGTGCTTAGTAGTATTGTGTGCTGCTTTGCTTAGTAGTATTGTGTGTGCTGCTGTGCTTAGTAGTATTGTGTGTGCTGCTGTGCTTAGTAGTATTGTGTGTGCTGCTGTGTTTAGTAGTATTGTGTGTGCTGCTGTGCTTAGTAGTATTGTGTGTGCTGCTGTGCTTAGTAGTAGTGTGTGTACTGCTGTGCTTAGTAGTAGTGTGTGTGCTGCTGTGCTTATTAGTATTGTGTGTGCTGCTGTGCTTAGTAGTAGTGTGTGTGCTGCTGTGCTTAGTAGTAGTGTGTGTGCTGCTGTGCTTAGTAGTAGTGTGCGTGCTGCTGTGCTTAGTAGTATTGTGCGTGCTGCTGTGCTTAGTAGTAGTGTGTGTGCTGCTGTGCTTAGTAGTAGTGTGTGTGCTGCTGTGCTTAGTAGTAGTGTGTGTGCTGCTGTGCTTAGTAGTAGTGTGTGTGCTGCTGTGCTTAGTAGTAGTGTGTGTGCTGCTGTGCTTAGTAGTAGTGTGTGTGCTGCTGTGCTTAGTAGTAGTGTGTACGCTGCTGTGCTTAGTAGTATTGTGCGTGCTGCTGTGCTTAGTAGTAGTGTGCGTGCTGCTGTGCTTAGTAGTAGTGTGTGTGCTGCTGTGCTTAGTAGTAGTGTGTGTGCTGCTGAGCTTAGTAGTAGTGTGTGTGCTGCTGTGCTTAGTAGTATTGTGTGTGCTGCTGTGCTAACTAGTAGTGTGTGTGCTGCTGTGCTTAGTAGTAGTGTGTGTGCTGCTGTGCTTAGTAGCATTGTGTGCTGCTGTGCTTAGTAGTATTGTGTGTGCTGCTGTGCTTAGTAGTATTGTGTGCTGCTGTATTAGTAGTATTGTGTGTGCTGCTGTGCTTAGTAGTATTGTGTGCTGCTGTGCTTAGTAGTATTGTCTGTGCTGCTGTGCTTAGTAGTAGTGAGTGTGCTGCTGTGCTTAGTAGTATTGTGTGCTGCTGTGCTTAGCAGTATTGTGTGTGCTGCTGTGCTTAGTAGTATTGTGTGCTGCTGTGCTTAGTAGTATTGTGTGTGCTGCTGTGCTTAGTAGTATTGTGTGTGCTGCTGTGCTTAGTAGTAGTGTGTGTGCTGCTGGGCTTAGTAGTAGTGAGTGTGCTGCTGTGCTTAGTAGTAGTGTGTGTGCTGCTGTGCGTAGTAGTAGTGTGTGTGCTGCTGTGCTTAGTAGTATTGTGTGTGCTGCTGTGCTTAGTAGTAGTGTGTGTGCTGCTTTGCTTAGTAGTAGTGTGTGTGCTGCTGTGCTTAGTAGTAGTGTGTGTGCTGCTGTGCTTAGTAGTAGTTTGTGTGCTGCTGTGCTTAGTAGTAGTGTGTGTGCTGCTGTGCTTAGTAGTATTGTGTGTTCTGCTGTGGTTAGTAGTAGTGTGTGTGCTTCTGTGCTTAGTAGTAGTGTGTGTGCTGCTGTGCTTAGTAGTAGTGTGTGCTGCTGTGCTTAGTAGTAGTGTGTGCTGCTGTGCTTAGTAGTAGTGTATGTGCTGCTGTGCTTAGTAGTAGTGTGTGTGCTGCTGTGCTTAGTAGTAGTGTGTGTGCTGCTGTGCTTAGTAGTATTGTGTGCTGCTGTGCTTAGTAGTATTGTGTGTGCTGCTGTGCTTAGTAGTATTGTGTGTGCTGCTGTGCTTAGTAGTATTGTGTGTGCTGCTGTGCTTAGTAGTAGTGTGTGTGCTGCTGTGCTTAGTAGTAGTGTGTGTGCTGCTGTGCTTAGTAGTATTGTGTGCTGCTGTGCTTAGTAGTAGTGTGTGTGCTGCTGTGCTTAGTAGTAGTGTGTGTGCTGCTGTGCTTAGTAGTAGTGTGTGTGCTGCTCTGCTTAGTAGTAGTGAGTGTGCTGCTGTGCTTAGTAGTAGTGTGTGTGCTGCTGTGCTTAGTAGTATTGTGTGCTGCTGTGCTTAGCAGTAGTGTGTTTGCTGCTGTGCTTAGTAGTATTGTGTTTGCTGCTGTGCTTAGTAGTAGTGTTTGTGCTGCTGTGCTTAGTAGTATTGTGTGCTGCTGTGCTTAATAGTAGTGTGTGTGCTGCTGTGCTTAGTAGTAGTGTGTGTGCTGCTGTGCTTATTAGTAGTGTGTGTGCTGCTGTGCTTAGTAGTATTGTGAGTGCTGCTGTGCTTAGTAGTATTGTGTGTGCTGCTGTGCTTAGTAGTAGTGTGTGTGCTGCTGTGCTTAGTAGTATTTTGTGTGCTGCTGTGCTTAGTAGTATTGTGTGCTGCTGTGCTTAGTAGTAGTGTTTGCTGCTGTGCTTAGTAGTATTGTGTGTGCTGCTGTGCTTAATAGTAGTGTGTGTGCTGCTGTGCTTAGTAGTAGTGTGTGTGCTCCTGTGCTTAGTAGTATTGTGTGTGCTGCTGTGCTTAGTAGTATTGTGTGTGCTGCTGTGCTTAGTAGTAGTGTGTGTGCTGCTGTGCTTAGTAGTATTGTGTGTGCTGCTGTGCTTAGTAGTAGTGTGTGTGCTGCTGTTCTTAGTAGTAGTGTGTGTGCTGCTGTGCTTAGTATTAGTGTGTGTGCTGCTGTGCTTAGTAGTATTGTGTGTGCTGCTGTGCTTAGTAGTAGTGTGTGTGCTGCTGTGCTTAGTAGTAGTGTGTGCTGCTGTGCTTAGTAGTATTGTGTGTGCTGCTGTGCTTAGTAGTATTGTGTGCTGCTGTGCTTAGTAGTATTGTGTGTGCTGCTGTGCTTAGTAGTATTGTGTGCTGCTGTGCTTAGTAGTAGTGTGTGTGCTGCTGTGCTTAGTAGTAGTGTGTGTGCTACTGTGCTTAGTAGTAGTGTGTGTGCTGCTGTGCTTAGTAGTGTTGTGTGCTGCTGTGCTTAGTAGTATTGTGTGTGCTGCTGTGCTTAGTAGTATTGTGTGTGCTGCTGTGCTTAGTAGTAGTGTGTGTGCTGCTGTGCTTAGTAGTAGTGTGTGTGCTGCTGTGCTTAGTTGTAGTGTGTGTGCTGCTGTGCTTAGTAGTAGAGATGAGCGTTGTTCTACTCGAACTGTTCGCCAATCTCAAATTCGAGCTGTTTTGGGCGATGTTTGAGCCGTTCAGCGAACACGAACGATTTGAGAAAAATTCGGCTGTTCGAGGTTATGTTCGATAACTGTTCGTGCACCAAAATCATAACTGGATTTTTTCTCAGTAATCATGAAAATTAATGTTAATACGCAGTTTGAGTGTACAGCGGGGTGGGGGGAGGGGCAGGGGATGGATCTCTGCAGGAATAATGAAGATCTCCATTTTTTTTTCTCTTTCCCGCATTTACAGTGGGGAGGTGCAATCTGTCAGCCTATCAGCAGCGCACACACGGAGCGAAGTGCTTTTTTTCACACAAGCAAGGGCATGTGTCATTGGCAGTGTATGTCACATGTCCTTGCCCTATAAGACCAAGCCATTTTCCCCGTCGCCACCATTTTCTCACTGCTGCAGCTGCGTGTTAGACGGCACCGCTGTTGCTGTGTGCGCTATACCTTGTTAATTTCAAGCCAATTTTCGCACAAATATACAGATAGCTTGGGAGTAAGGAATAGTTGTGATTGCAGTCCTTTTAAGGACTAGGTTACAGCATTTCCTACGACTTTTATCAGGCAGGTCTGTGCTCTTAAATAGATAGGTTGTGGGAGTAAAGACTAATTGTAATTGCAGTCCTTTTCAGGACTAGGTTACATCAGTTCCTATCAGTTTTTGCCAGGCAGGTCTGTGCCAGTGCTGTGCAAGTTTTTTTCACAGCATTTGGCTGAATCTAGCAAAGCTAATCCTTTTTGGCCTATTGCAGAGTGTGTTAGTCAGTGGAGTAGCCTATCTGTGTTGCAAGATATACCACCTGTGTATAGAATACCAATTTTTTTACTGCACCTAGTGAAGTAAAATCTTTTGGGCATAGCATTATTCTATTAGTCCATCTATACTGACCTCCATCAGGTTGCAAATTGAATATAATTTTTTTCTGCATCTAGCTCTGAAAAAATATTTGGGCTTCTAGCAGTGTGTGGGACTTGTTCTATTAGTCCATCTATACTGACCTCCATCAGGTTGCAAACTGAATATATATTTTTTCTGTATCTACCTCTGAAAAAATATTTGGGCTTCTAGCTGTGTGTGGGACTTGTTCTATTAGTCCATCTATATTGACCTCCATCAGGTTGCAAACTGAAAATAATTTTTTGTCTGCATCTAGCTCTGAAAAAATATTTGGCCTTCTAGCAGTGTGTGGGACTTTCTCTATTAGTCCATCTATACTGACCTCCATCAGGTTGCAAATTAAAAATAGATTTTATCTGCATCTACCTCTGAAAAAATATTTGGGCTTCTAGCTGTGTGTGGGACTTGTTATATTAGTCCATCTATACTGACCTCCATCAGGTTGCAAACTGAATATAATTTTTTTCTGCATCTAGCTCTGAAAAAATATTTGGCCTTCTAGCAGTGTGTGGGACTTTCTCTATTAGTCCATCTATACTGACCTCCATCAGGTTGCAAATTAAAAATAATTTTTATCTGCATCTGACGCGCCCCTGGGCCTGTGTCGCGCTGCGTTGCGCACGCGGGAGCTTACCCGGAGCCGGATCTGTTGAGGGTTGTAGTCTCGTGGCGGTGACCCGGTCCGTGCCCAGGGAGTCAAACTGAGCGGCGATGTATCAGCGGTAGATGTTGGACGACTACGCCACCCGTTGATTACAGCTAAGGAGCTGCTGCTGCAGGGCAGACCGCTGAGGCCGGTGGTAGGATTGTGCAGCGTGATAGTATAACCCCCAACGGGAGGGGTATGGCCTCAGGGCAGCCGACGTGGATGATGGGGGTAGCAGGAACCACTCGGAGACGGTACGGTGTAGTTCAGGGTCTTTACTGGTGACAAAGATAGACCCTCCCGGAGTACTGGCTAGCGATTGGGGCCTGGTCAGTCCTTGAGCAGATGGGATCTCCCCTGGCCAGGCGGAGTTGTAGGCCTCCCAAACTAACTGTACTCTTCTGGCTACCTTGCTAGAGGCGGGTATAAGTAGCCCACGTCCCTCAGTGTACCGTGTGGTGCTCACCCGTATGGCCGGTGACTCGGGGCCTTCTAGTAGCTTCCGCTCCACGACGGCGGTGCTGGTCCCATGCGTGTGACCGTGCCTTCGGGTTTCTTGGCCAGAGGACCTGGAATCCCCTGCCTGACGGATTCTGCTGCTGGGTAGGAGTTAGTCCCCACAGCCTCGGACTCCGGGTCCGGTAAGAAATCTTCTCAGTCAGGGCGAGCTCTGTAGCTGCCAGCCCCTGACTCCTTGTAACACTGCTCCCACAGAGCTCCTGATGTTCTGTTCCTATATTTGCTTCTTTTCTCTGTCTCTACTTCTTCTCTACTCACTAACCCTGCCTCAGCCCCAGTTTTATATAGGGGAAGTTCTTCCCCTCCCAGGACTGTGCAGGAGGTGTGGCATGCATAGGATTCCTGACCAAGAGACCTCCCACCTGCTCTCAGACGTAATATCTCTATCACTGTGGCAACCAGACCCCTGGGGTGTCACATTCCCCCCTAGTGAAATTTAGTACTCCGGGACTAAACATATTTTAGAAAAACATAACAAGATATAACAATAACAATACAATAAAGAAACACATAAAGGTGGTCACGGCATGTCCGTAACCGGGTGCAGTCTTTGAAGAAAGCAAGGTGTCCATTTCACCAAAACAGGGAGACGTAACCAGGTAGGGGTCTGTCCTGCCCCGAGTCCTTAACAGTCTTTAGTCCGTCCTGGGTTACGCTCCAACTATGTACACAGGATTCCCGGTAAATCCACCAAAGACTCCTATAAACAACTAGAAACACATAATTATACACAAGCAACAAGAAAAACAGGTAACCACAAATAAAACAATTTATACACTTCAAATCCTCCAACGTTCGGGTAACTGGCCTCTAGTGGCCCTAGTGGACCTACGGAGCTGACTGTCTGGCCCTGAACTACAGGGTGTAGGAGCTGTTAAGGGTAAACTGGGCAGCGGTCTACGGGCCCTTTGGCTCACTAGGGATATGGCAGGCTCACTGCAAGCAGAGGGTTGATCCTCCTGGTCTGCTGGTGTGGGGTCTTCTGCCTCCTGGACCGGCTGTTCTTCCAGCTCTACCTGTTGCTCCGTAGGTGCTTGGGATGCTGGTTGGAGGAAGGTGAGTACGGGTACCACAACTGCACCATTGACTTGAGTCCAAGACCGAGGGAAGTCTCCGAGCACAGTACTAACCATATCTTCCCTTTCCTCTACGGGTCGATGGTCTTCTTGTTCCTCTTCAGGGTTCCGTAGCTGTTCAGGACACTTCTTCAGGTGATCCCGGGATACAATGGCTGTGGTCTCCCCTCCGTCTTTACTGATGGTACAGACCTTCGGGTTCTCGTGGCTTGAGGGCAGTACGGTGTACGGGTCCTTCTCCCACTGGTCGTCCAACTTGTGGAGCCGTCTTTTCCTCTTCAAGACCTGCTCTCCGGGCACCAGGGGAACAGCGGGAGCATACTGGTTGTAAGTTTTCTCTTGTCTCTCCCTAGCCTGACAGAGACTTCGCTCCACGCTCTCCTGTACTTTCCGGTACTGCTGCTGCCTCTCTGTGTCCCAGTCTGCTTCTGGTGAAGTGTCCTCGGGTGTCAGGACTCCCATTTCCAGGTCAACAGGTAACTTACCAGGTCTCGCCCTCATTAGGTAAGCCGGGGTACAGTTGGTGGAACCTACCGGGATGTGGTTGTATAGGTCCACCAGATCGGGCAGCTTCTCAGGCCACAGACTGCGTTCTTCCAGGGGCAACGGTTTCAGAAGATCCATTACCACCTGGTTCATTTTCTCACAAAGTCCATTAGTTTGCGGATGATAGGGTGTCGTCCTTATCTTCCGGCAGCCATACAGATTGCAGAATTCCTGGAAGACCTCCGCTTCAAAGGCAGGTCCCTGGTCCGTCAGCACTTGGTCCGGGTACCCGTGTGGACGGCAGAAGTGCTGCTGGAAGGCTCTAGCTGCTGTTTGAGCCGTTAAGTCCTTGACGGGGACGACAACCAAGAACCGGGAGTAATGATCCACGATGGTTAACGCGTAGACGTAGCCACTTCTGCTTGGGGTCAGTTTTACATGATCCAAGGCTACCAGTTCCAACGGCTGCCGGGTGACGATGGACTGCAGGGGAGTCTTCTGGCTGGCACGGTCCTTCCTCCTCAGGTTGCACGGGCCACAGTCTCTGCACCACCTCTCGATGGTTCCCCTCATGCCTACCCAATGGAACCGCCCGCGCAGCAGGAACTCCAGCTTCTTCCATCTGAAATGCCCAGTTCCATCGTGGTATGCCTCCATCACCATGGCTGCGTCTCGTCGTGGCACCACTACTTGCCAGATTAGTTCATGCGTCCGGGAGTTAACCATCCTGCGGCACAACTTCCCCTTGTAAAGGAACAGTCTACTCTTTTCTGCCCACAGTTGCTTGGCTTCCTCCGGAGCGTCTGGGTCAAGGTGAGCCTCTGGCTGAGTCAGCATCTCCTTCACCAGCCGGACAGCAGGGTCACTGTCTTGCGTTTCCGCCCAGTTGTAGTGAGGTAAGGGGTTAAGCGTAGCGCCTTGCTTACTCCTTACCCGATGGGAATACTGGATAGTCCCATGACGGTGAAACGCGGGGAGTTCGACTTCTTCCAGTCCCTCTGGATCTTCTCCTACGTCCGGTAGGTTTGGCATCCTGGACAGGGCGTCCGCGTTGGTATTGGAGCGTCCTGCCCGGTATTTGATGGTGAACTCGTAGTTGGACAGGCGGGCCATCCATCTCTGCTCTAGGGCACCGAGTCTTGCCGTGTCCAGGTGTGTCAACGGGTTGTTATCCGTGTACACGACGAACCGGGAAGAAGCGAGGTAGTGCTTAAAGCGTTCAGTGACTGCCCACACCACTGCCAGGAACTCTAGCTTAAATGAGCTGTAATTCTCAGGGTTTCTTTCGGTGGGTCGCAGTTTTCGGCTGGCGTAAGCGATTACTCGCTCTTTCCCCTGCTGGATCTGGGACAGCACGGCTCCTAGCCCGATGTTACTTGCGTCGGTGTAGAGGATAAAGGGCTGGCTGTAATCCGGGTACGCCAGGATTTCATCCCCCGTGAGGGCCATCTTCAGCTGGCGGAAGGACTCTTCTTCCAACTTCTCCCATCTGAAGGGCGGCTTCTGGTTCTTGGCCTTCCGGGACTGGCCTATCAGGAGGTCCTGCATAGGAGCTGCCTTTTTGGTGAAACCGGGGATGAACCTGCGGTAGTAGCCTACCAACCCGAGGAACTGCCGCACTTCCTTTACACTGGAGGGACTTGGCCATTCCTTAATTGCGGTGATCTTATCAGGGTCGGGAGCCACTCCGTCAGCGCTCACCACGTGTCCCAGGTACTGCACCTTTGGTTTCAGGAGGTGACACTTGGAGGGTTTCACCTTTAGGCCGTAGCTTGCCAGAGCTTCGAACACTTCCGCCAGGTGTTTCAGGTGGTCCTCATAAGTCTTAGAATATACGATGACATCGTCCAGGTACAACAGGACCGTCTCGAAGTTTCTGTGGCCCAGACAGCACTCCATTAATCGTTGGAAGGTTCCTGGTGCGTTGCAGAGTCCGAACGGCATACAGGTAAACTCGCTAAGTCCCATCGGGGTGGTGAATGCGGTCTTCTCCCGGTCCGCCTCTGCTACAGGAACCTGCCAGTACCCACTAGTGAGATCCAAGGTAGAGAAGAAGTTAGCAGATCTTAAAGCAGCCAAAGACTCCTCTATCCTTGGTAAGGGGTACGCATCCTTGTGTGTGATACGGTTGATTTTCCGGTAATCTACACACATCCTCATGGTGTTGTCTTTCTTTTTGACTAAGACTAGTGGAGCTGCCCAGGGGCTACAGCTATCCCTGATCACCCCAGCCTCCTTCATGTCTCTAAGCATCCCCTTGGCGTGTTGGTAGTGTGCAGGGGGTACGGGTCGATACCTCTCTTTTATGGGAGGATGGTCTCCCGTGGGGATGTGGTGTTCTACCCCCTTGACTCGCCCGAAGTCTAACGGGTGTTTACTAAATACTCTCTCGTACTCTTGAACCACCCGATAGACTCCCTGTTTCTGGTGTGAGGGAGTGGAGTCAGTACCCAAATGTAGTTGCTGACACCAGTCCTCCATTGTTTTCTTAGAGCCGTTACCTTCCTCCGGGTGAGATGGAGGCAAGGGTTCCACAGATTGTATAGCATTTTGGTTAATGGTATATAATTTGGCTAGCGTGGCATACCGGGGCAGGTACACTTCCCTCTTCCCGATATTGATTATGCGAACGGGCACCCTCCCATGGCGTACATTAACCACCCCCCGTGCTGTCAAGATGGTGGGCCTACTGTCTGAGTAAACTGGTTCTACCATTGCCTGGTAATCTCTACCTCTCAGACCAATAGCTGCCCGGCACCAAATCATCATTTCACTTTTTGGGAGCATGGCAATAGGGAAAGGGTCACACATTCTCACGCTACCAATCTCACCGCCGGAGAGTTCCACCTGTTGCCGTCGCATCAGTGCCCGGATCTCTTTTTGGAGCACTCGCTGCTCGCCGGAGCTGGCATTCTTGGCAACCTGCTGTAAAAGGAAAATCACCTCTGCAAGACAATTTTCAATTACATTAGTTCCTAGAGTTATCTTTGGGTGACTCTCGTGTTTGTCAATGTCTACAATGATCAGTCCCTGTGCTGCCAGTTCAACTCTACCAATTTTAATGGTCACCTCTTTAAATCCGATCTGTGGCACGGGCTGACCATTGCTGGCGATGATACTCAAGTCGTCGTCAGGGTAGCGGGTAATATCCGAGTCATTCCAGTACTGCTTGAAGAGCACGTACGGGATGGTGGTGACCTGTGACCTGGTGTCCAGTAGGGCACTCATAGTTATGCCATCCAGTACCACAGGCAAGACTGGACGTCCTCCCACATATTTGTCACGCCAGTTCGATGGGCCTGATGATCTTTTTCCTAGGGGTTGGCCCTCTACCCTAGGTTGTGCCAGTTTAAAGGACAGTACCTTGCCATATGTCCGGGTTGATTACAGCGGCGGCAGATGGGTCGTCCGTCCTCGTTGTATCGGTCGCTGGGTCTTCCTCTGGCCGGTGGGGTCCTCCTTGGTCGACGCCACGGGATGTCCTCCGGTCCGGATGCCAGCTGGATCTTCCCTGGAGTAGAAACCTGTAAAGACTGCACAGTTCGGGTTAGCGCAGCAACGCTTTTAGCTAGCTCTTGGACCTGATGGTGCAGGTCTGGAGCCGGGTCATTGCTCAAAGCCTGCGCATCAGCTCCCACAGGCCCTGCCGACAAGGGCGCCGCCTCCTGGTGGTAAGTAGTAGTGGGGCGTCTGTGGGTCACAACGCCACCTGGTGCCGGTTCTCGGAGCACCCGGATGGCTCTGTCCTTGAACTGTGCAAATCCCAGATGAGGGTCCTGTAAGGCCATTGCCCGCAACTGGGTTCGGTGGGCATTGCAATATAAACCCTCTATAAATTGTTCAGTCAACAGCCTGTCCTCGTCTCCCACGCCGTCAGGGTCGGTCTGCTTAATGGCTCTCAGGGCCTCTTGTAGGTTCAGGGCATAGTCCCTTATACTCTCATGTGCCCGCTGTTTGCACCCGTAGAATCTAAGCTTGATCTCGGCTGAGGTGCGGGTATCAAAGGTGTCCCTCAGCCGGGTTAGTATCCCTGCGACAGTCCTCCCCCCAGGTGGCCAGGACTTTACCTCCCTTCGGGCTGCCCCAGTTAATTGGGCCACCAGGATGCTCACTTTTTGCTCTTCTGTGAGGGGGTACACCTGGAAGAGGCTATCCAGCTTTTCTCTAAAGTCATGCAGGGTATGTGACTCCCCTGAGTACTGGGGTAGCCAGGCCGCTCCCGGGATATAGGGCATGGTGAAAGGCATGACTGCAGCAGCGATGGCGCTGGCGGGGGTTGAGGCAGTGAAGCTCTCCTCCGTATCCGACATCCTCCTCCCCCCTAGTGGACCGTGGCCTACCTTACGATGATCCTCTTCCGTAGGCCGCGGCTCCGCAGTAGATCGTCAGGGTTGAGGACCTTCCGTCGCGCTCCTGTGACGTCGGCGTCTGCTGGGCTCCTTCCAGGACCTTACGCGACGTCCGGACGTGAGGCGGGGCTTCAGTTCTCGCTCGCTTTCGGAGTCCACGCCCCTCTTCTTCCCGCGCGACGTCTTCAAGATGGCATCCAACGGCGGGAAAACTCCACGGAAGGCGGGAAGAAGGCTGAAAATGGCGCCGGATGGCGGGAATCTTCACCGATGGCGGGAAGAAGGCTGAAGATGGCGCCGGATGGCGGGAATCTTCACCACAGGTAAGTTTGAACAGTCTCTTTCAGGCACGCAGTACCCGGTGGTTGCGGGCACGAAATCCTGCCGACTACGCCAAAAGTTGACGCGCCCCTGGGCCTGTGTCGCGCTGCGTTGCGCACGCGGGAGCTTACCCGGAGCCGGATCTGTTGAGGGTTGTAGTCTCGTGGCGGTGACCCGGTCCGTGCCCAGGGAGTCAAACTGAGCGGCGATGTATCAGTGGTAGATGTTGGACGACTACGCCACCCGTTGATTACAGCTAAGGAGCTGCTGCTGCAGGGCAGACCGCTGAGGCCGGTGGTAGGATTGTGCAGCGTGATAGTATAACCCCCAACGGGAGGGGTATGGCCTCAGGGCAGCCGACGTGGATGATGGGGGTAGCAGGAACCACTCGGAGACGGTACGGTGTAGTTCAGGGTCTTTACTGGTGACAAAGATAGACCCTCCCGGAGTACTGGCTAGCGATTGGGGCCTGGTCAGTCCTTGAGCAGATGGGATCTCCCCTGGCCAGGCGGAGTTGTAGGCCTCCCAAACTAACTGTACTCTTCTGGCTACCTTGCTAGAGGCGGGTATAAGTAGCCCACGTCCCTCAGTGTACCGTGTGGTGCTCACCCGTATGGCCGGTGACTCGGGGCCTTCTAGTAGCTTCCGCTCCACGACGGCGGTGCTGGTCCCATGCGTGTGACCGTGCCTTCGGGTTTCTTGGCCAGAGGACCTGGAATCCCCTGCCTGACGGATTCTGCTGCTGGGTAGGAGTTAGTCCCCACAGCCTCGGACTCCGGGTCCGGTAAGAAATCTTCTCAGTCAGGGCGAGCTCTGTAGCTGCCAGCCCCTGACTCCTTGTAACACTGCTCCCACAGAGCTCCTGATGTTCTGTTCCTATATTTGCTTCTTTTCTCTGTCTCTACTTCTTCTCTACTCACTAACCCTGCCTCAGCCCCAGTTTTATATAGGGGAAGTTCTTCCCCTCCCAGGACTGTGCAGGAGGTGTGGCATGCATAGGATTCCTGACCAAGAGACCTCCCACCTGCTCTCAGACGTAATATCTCTATCACTGTGGCAACCAGACCCCTGGGGTGTCACACATCCAGCTCTGAAAAAATATTTGGCCTTCTAGCAGTGTGTGGGACTTTCTCTATTAGTCCATCTATACTGACCTCCATCAGGTTGCAAATTAAAAATAATTTTTATCTGCATCCAGCTCTGAAAAAACATTTGGCCTTCTATCAGTGTGTGGGACTTTCTCTATTAGTCCATCTATACTGACCTCCATCAGGTTGCAAACTGAATATATTTTTTTTCTGCATCTACCTCTGAAAAAATATTGGGCTTCTAGCTGTGTGTGGGACTTGTTCTATTAATCCATCTATACAGACCTCCATCAGGTTGCAAACTGAATATAAGTTTTTTCTGCATCTACCTCTGAAAAACTATTTGGGCTTCTAGCTGTGTGTGGGACTTGTTCTATTAGTCCATCTATACTGACCTCCATCAGGTTGCAAACTGAAAATAATTGTTTGTCTGCATCTAGCTCTGAAAAAATATTTGGCCTTCTAGCAGTGTGTGGGACTTTCTCTATTAGTCCATCTATACTGACCTCCATCAGGTTGCAAATTAAAAATAATTTTTATCTGCATCCAGCTCTGAAAAAATATTTGGCCTTCTAGCAGTGTGTGGGACTTTCTCTATTAGTCCATCTATACTGACCTCCATCAAGTTGCAAATTAAAAATAATTTTTATCTGCATCCAGCTCTGAAAAAATATTTGGGCTTCTAGCAGTATGTGGGACTTGGTCTATTAGTCCATCTATACTGACCTCCATCAGGTTGCAAATTAAAAATAATTTTTATCTGCATCTACCTCTGAAAAAATATTTGGCCTTCTAGCTGTGTGTGGGACTTTCTCTATTAGTCCATCTATACTGACCTCCATCAGGTTGCAAACTGAATATATTTTTTTTCTACATCTACCTCTGAAAAAATATTTTGGCTTCTAGCTGTGTGTGGGACTTTCTCTATTAGTCCATCTATACTGACCTCCATCAGGTTGCAAATTGAATATAATTTTTTTCTGCATCTAACCCAGCCAATACTTTTGGCCTAATACCACAGTTTGGCCACTCAGCTCTGCTCGGTTCCCATCCATTGTTTTTTTGTGCAAACAACTCCAGAGTTGTGAATTAGTTAACCACCAAAATGAGTGGAAAAAGGCCTGCTGCTGGTGGAAAGGGGAATAGGCGTGTTGGGAAGGGGAAAAAAGGTTGTGTCCGTGGGGTAGGTGTTAAAGCAACAGTAACATCTGCAGAAGAAAGACCATCTTCCAGCCAAACTAAAATGTCTACTTCTTTTAGCGGACAATGTGATAAGATCCCTTTCTTACGGCCACGCCAATCGCTACAAATTCCAGATGAGGCACAAAAACAGCAGGTGCTTCAACGGATATCAAGTGCTCCTTTAAGTGGGCTCTCCTCCACATCAACTTCAACATCACAAATACTCCAGTCCTCAAAGGTGTCACCCCAATCGCACTTGCTTCCTCACAGCTCCCAAATCTCCAGCTGCCCATCTGAGTATGAGGTAGAACAGATGGTTGAGTCTGCAGAGCTGTTTACTCATACTATAGCCTGGGAATCAGAGGTCGACTCCAGCGCTTCTGTGAATCCAGACGAGGAAATGATCTGCACTGATGCCCAGAATCTTTATGAGTCGGATCCAGGACCAGACGCAGAAGGTTCTGACCATAATGTAGACCCTCATTCCCAAACTGTAACTCCTGTTGGTGGAGACAATGAGGAAGACGATGATGAGACTCAAATACCTGATTGGAGCGACAACTTTAGTTTTTTGTCAGGGCAGGAACAGGTTGGCTCTGAGGACGACGGGTGTGATAACGCACAGGGTGATGATGATGAGGTTGGAGATCCCACTTACTGTCAACCCACAGTCAGCCAAGAGATGAGGTCAGCAGAGGAGGTGGAGGAAGATGCTAGTGACGATGAGGTCAGGTTGCGCCTTCCTGGACAGAGACGTAGTACTGGAAGCACGTCAACAACTGCATCCTCAAACACAACTCTGCCTCTCACCACAAGTCGTGGTGGCTCTTCAGGTCGCATGGGTGCTAAGCCTTGCATAGCCTGGGCATTTTTTCAGATTGATAAAGATGACCCAACTCGTGTTATCTGTAACATTTGTCAGCAAAAGCTAAGCAGAGGCCAAAAAATACATAGTTTGAGTACTTCATGCATGAACCGGCACATGGACATGAAGCATAAGTTGCAGTGGGAAGCTCAGTGTGCTACAATGCGGCCTAGCCGGCCGGGCCAACCACCGTCTGCCATATCTTGTGCATCCGCGGCCTCTTCATCCTCTGTGACTGGGGGGACAGCAGTCACACCTGTTTTGGGGCGCAGACCTGCCACCTCTTTACCCGCAACAGCCAGCGTGATTGGCAGGTCATCATTTTCTTTGGTAGTGGTAACACCAGCTGGTGTTGAGCGCTGTCCGACATCGATAGCACCACCTTTGGATCAAGGCAACCTAACATGTCCGCCTGCATCTTCCTCACAGACCGGCAGTTTGCCGGGGACACCCTTATCAACCCCGTCTAAGCACAATAGCCAGCCCTCGGTCCCTCAGATGTGGACAAGTAAAAGACCATTTCCTCCTAGCCATGAGAAAGCTAAGAGGTTGAATTTCACCATCTGCAAGCTCTTGGCTACAGAAATGCTGCCTTTCCGCCTGGTGGACACAGAGGATTTTCGAGACCTTATGTCCGTCACAGTGCCCCAGTGCCAGATGCCCAGTCGGCACTACTTCTCAAAGAAAGGTGTGCCTGCGCTCCAACAGCATGTCGCACACAACATCACCGCTTCTTTGAGAAACTCTGTGTGTGACAGGGTGCATTTCACCACAGACACTTGGACGAGTAGGCATGGACAGGGGCGTTACATGTCGCTGACTGGGCACTGGGTAACTATGGTGACAGCAGGACAAGGGGCTGCTGTCCAAGTCTTGCCGTCTCCACGAGTTGTGCGTCAATCCTCTTTATGTCAAAGTTCCTCCACTGCTTCTGCCTCCTCAACCTCCTCTCGGTCTTCCGCCTGCACCCAAAGCCTGTCTGGTCATGCCACAAGCTTTCTAACTGCGCAGAAGGGATCCTGCACACCTCCTTACTATGCTAGCAGTAGGGCTCAACGTCATCAGGCGGTTTTTACTTTGAAATGTCTGGGAAATGTGAGTCACACAGCTGAGGAGTTGTGGTCAGCTCTGGAGAACCAATTTCATGAATGGTTGTCTCCACTGGACCTGAAACCAGGGAAGGCCGTGTGCGACAATGCTGCAAACCTGGGTGCGGCCCTTCGCCGGGGCAATGTCACACACGTGCCTTGTATGGCTCACGTGTTGAACCTGGTTGTCCAGCAATTTTTAGCCCACTATCCCAGACTAGATGGCCTTCTGCAGAGGGCACGGTCGCTGTGTGCTCACTTCCGCCGTTCGCATCCCGCAGCTCAGCGACTTACATCTCTACAGAAGTCGTTGGGCCTGCCACTTCACCGGCTAAAATGCGATGTGCCTACCCGGTGGAATTCAACTCTGCACATGTTGCAGCGACTGTGGCAGCACCGACAAGCCCTGGTGCAATACGTTCTGACGTATAGCCTGGGCCAACGAGATCCGGAGGTGGGGCAAATCACGCTGGAGGAGTGGTCTCAGATCAGGGACCTATGCACCCTTCTGCACAGTTTTGAAATGGCGACGAAGATGTTTAGTGCTGACGATGCCATTATCAGTATGACTATTCCGGTGATTTACATGCTGGAGCACATGTTAAACAGAATTCGGAGTCAGGTGGTGGCACAAGAGGAGGTGGAGGAAGTAGAGGAGGAGGAGTTGTATGCGGAAGGGCTAACATCTGCAAGGTCCAGACGGTCGGCAGCACCAAAACGGCAGGCATGTGAGGGTGGGGGAGATGGTTTTACCAGGGCGCATGGTAGCAGCCAAACTAGTGAGGAAGGTGCAGGAGCCCAGGAAGAAGTGGAGGACGAACTGATGGAAGACTCATCAGATGAGGGAGACCTTGATCACATTTCTGTTGTGCGAGGTTGGGGGAAGAGGACAGAGGAAGGAAGCATGATTGTTACCTCGCCACCAACACAACAGGGACTTGGTGCTCCTGGATGCGCAACACACATGAGTGCCTTCTTGCTGCACTACCTGCAACATGACCCTCGAATTGGGAGAATTAGAAATAATCCTGACTACTGGGTTGCCACACTGTTAGATCCCCGGTACAAAAGTAAATTTGCAGAAATTATTCCTGCCATAGAAAGGGATGCACGCATGCAGTAGTATCAGCAGAGACTGTTGCAGAATCTTACATGTGCTTTTCCACAAAACACCAGTGGTGCACGTAGTGAATCTCACAGTTCCAACTTGCCAACCGTGGGACCGTCAAGTGTTCAGCACTCAAACCGTAACAGAACCACAGTATCTGCTGGTAACATCAATTTTGCGGAATCATTTCACCACTTTTTTAGCCCATCCTTTGCAAGGCCACAGGAGACAAGAAGTCTGACACATAGTCAACGCCTAGAGACGATGGTACAGGAGTATCTCCAAGTAAACATTGAAGCCATGACTGTGTCACTGGACCCTTGCTCTTTTTGGGCTTCCAATCTGGATAAATGGCCGGAGCTAGCCACTTAAGCCTTGGAGATCTTGTCATGCCCCGCAGCCAGCGTTCTGTCTGAACGTGTGTTCAGCGCTGCTGGTGGTGTGCTGACAGATAAGCGCACGCGGCTCTCCACTGATAATGTAGACAGACTCACGTTCATAAAGATGAACAAATCATGGATCCGAAACGACTTTTCTACCCCTGTGTCATCCTGGGGAGAGTAAAAGCTTGATGATTGGTTAAAATCACCCTACCAACCGTTTTAAGCTTTCAAATTACTAATCATGTTTATCTGTATCTTGACTGGAAAATAATTTGGGCTTTGTAGCAGTGTGCAGCACTGATCCTATTAGCCCATCTATACTAAGCTCCACCAGATTTAAAATTAATAATAATTTTTAGCTGCATCTAGCCCGGAAAATAATTTTGGGGCTCCGAGATGCGCAAGACACATAAGTGCCTTCTTGCTGCACTACCTGCAGCATGACCCTCATATTGTCAGAATTCGAAGTAATCCTGACTACTGGGTTGCCACACTCTTAGATCCCCCAAACTTTTCGATCAACCTTTTCATTTTAATAAAGACCAAAAAAATGGTCATTTTTGAAATTATAAGCATTAGCAGGTTATTAGAAACTGAAATCAAACAGTTTTCAACTCAAAACTTTATTCTAGGTGATGTTACATTTTCACATAGGACCCCTTGTTCGAAAGGAGCTTCTGAACTCTCTCGTCCATTGAATTTGTCAGGTTTTGGATGGTTTCTGCTTCAATTGTTTTGCATGAGGACAGAATACCCTCCCAGAGCTGTTGCTTAGATGTGAACTGCCTCCCGCCATCATAGACACTCCTTTTGATGATGCTCCAGAGGTTCTGAATGGGGTAGAGGTCAGGGGAGCATGGGGGTCACACCATAAGTTTGTCCCCTTTTATGCCCATATCAGCCAGAGATGCAGATTTTTTATGTGCAGCATGAGATGGTGCATTATCATGCAAAAAAATGATCTTGCTGTGAAATACATGGTTCTTCTTCTTGAACCATGGCAGGAAGTGCTGTTTGAGAAAATCCACATACATTATGGAGTTCATCTTTAGCGCCTTCAGGGATCCTAAAGGGGCCGACAATCTCTCTCCCCATGATTCCAGTCCAAAACATTACTCCACCTCCTCCTTGTTGGCGCTGTAGCCGTGTTTGCGTGGGGTGTCCATCAACCAGCCATCCTCCACTCCATCCATCTGGACCATCGAGCGCTGCATGGCACTCATCCGTGAACAAAACAGTTTTGAAATCAGTCTTCATGTAATGTTTGGCCCACTGGAGCCGTTTCTGCTTGTGTGAAGTGGATAGAGGAGGTCGACAGGATGGCATATGCACAGCTGCAAACCTCTGAAGGACCCTGCATCTTGTTGTTCGGGGGACGT
This sequence comes from Phyllobates terribilis, assembly GCF_046119375.1. Taxonomy (NCBI): domain Eukaryota; kingdom Metazoa; phylum Chordata; class Amphibia; order Anura; family Dendrobatidae; genus Phyllobates; species Phyllobates terribilis. The sequence goes on along the minus strand of NW_027362763.1, from coordinate 518,086,754 downwards.
TGGAGGCACCAGCAGCTTCAAAAACTTGTCTGCTGCTATGACAAGGCTTTTTTGCCGCTGCTCTTTTAACCTGACGTAATTGCCTGTAGGAAAGAGTCCTCAATTTGCCCTTATCAGCACGCACACGTGTGTACTGTGAATCAGCTACATACTTCTTGATTGCCAAGACACTTCATCCTGATCATCGCACAATGTTGATTGTAGTCATGCCTTGACCTAAACACTCCACAATTTGTTGCTTCTCAGCAGCCGACACATCCTTTTTCTTTCCCATTTTGGCAGAAAATGTAGGCTGCTTAATAATGTGAGACAGCCTTCTTAAGTAGTCTTGCCTTTCATTGGGCACACCTGCCAAACTAATTAGCACAGGTGTCTGCAATTGCTTACAGTGATATAAAGAGCCCTGACACACATCACCATCAATGAGTTTAACTGACAAACAAACAAATTCTTCCCTTATCACTCCTAAACACTTTTTGCATAATAATTTGGAACACAGTGTACATGTGCTTTTCCACAAAACACCAGTGGTTCACGTAGTGAATCTTACAGTTCTAACTTGCCAACCGTGGTCTGTATGGAGTTGTTCAATAAAGGGCCCAAAATTAAGATAACATAGATGGGAGAGGTCTCTATGAATAGAAATTCAGTAAATAAGTATTTGATACCCTGTGAGGGCCAGGCAAAGGGAAAGTTGGACTGGATGGAATCCTATATGGATTTGGGGAGGGAGACATCGAGGGCCTCAGACTTCGCTGCATTGATTTTAAAATTTGACCATGTAACAAAGTGATCTATTTCAGCCATAACAGCATGGATGGATATATGTGATTGAGTGATATATACCAGGACATCATCAGCAAATAGAGAGCACTTGTACTCGGTGCCTCCCACCTCAATCCACCTAATATTGGGGTTATGGCGAATTGATGAGAGCAGGTGCTCCGTCACTAGGATGTATAAGAGAGGGCACAGAGGACATCCCTGCCTTGTCCCATTGGTGATTGTGAAAGGTGATGAAAATGTTCTGATGCACCCCCTGGGCCTTGGGACACCCGGAGCCGGACCCTTTTTGGTGGATGCTGGTGGTTGTAGTCTTCGTGGCGGCGATCCGGTTCCGTGGCTCAGGGTGGTCAAACCAGTGGCAGAACTATTTATGTGGTTTTGATGTTTAAATGTCCGACTACGCCACCCGTGGATTGCGGTCAGAGTGAACCGCCGCTGCAGGGCAGAATGCTGAGGCTGAGGCTGGTGTTGTGGGTGCAGCAGAGCGTAGCATAACTCCCCACGGGAGGAGTATAGCCTCAGGGAGTCAGTGATGCAGTCCAGGGCCTTTACTCACAGTTCTTATTATCCAGACCACGTCTGCAGGTAACGGCTACCCACGTCGTACTGTGCTCACCAGGTGAGGAGCTCAGACAACTCCCAGATAACTTTGGAGCGCTTCACAGGACCCCCTTTGTGTGTCCTTTGTCTGGCCTTTCTTACCAACCCTTCTGTCCGGCTGCCTCGGGCCTCCTCTTGGTAAACTTGGCGCCAGTTTCCCTGACCCTATGTGCTGCCCTCCTAGCGGGTGTAGCGAGGGGCTGCGCCACATAAAATGTCAGAGCCTCCGGTTTCTAGCTGAGGGTCGTTTCCTGCCTCCACTAGTTTCGTGGACCGGTCTCCCCCTTTGGCCTGACCCCTCCACGCAGGTGGATTCGGGCGTGCGGTGGCGACTCGCCCGTCCGCACCCCTGGGATCCCTTCGTTCCTCGTTCCTGTAGCCTTCTCCGCTCCTCTTCCTTCCTTCTCCCTCTTCCAGGCCTGGGCCTCTGTTACTAGGCCCGCCTCCGGAGCAGAGCTCATGCAGAGCCCCTGCTCCCTGCCACTTCTGCTCAGACTTCTCTGCACTGAACTAAGATGGTGCCCACCTTTTATACTCCCTTCTCAATGCACCCAGGAACTGCTTCCTCCCTGCTCCTGCACTACAGGGTTCCCCTTCCTCAGTGTTCCCTCCCCCCACTCCAGCCAAGGACAGGGACTGTCGTGCCCATCTCAGAGGCATATTGGTCGCCCTGCCCCACGGCAATGTGGTGTAATGCATGCAGGTGTCGGGTCCTGATCCACACTCCATCCTTACCTGAGAGTGAGATATCACACCTCTGGGTGAGGTGCAATACCTCTGTAGCAACCGAGCCCTCAGGGTGCTACAGTTCCATTTATCTTCAGCCTAGGTGACGTATTGTGATACAGTGCCGTGATTTTGGCTATAAAAGGGTCCCCTAGACCCCTACCCCAAGCTTTTTAAGAGAATCACATATGGCGTGCCAGGAGACTCTATGGAATGCTTTCTCAGCATCCAACGAGAGTATCTAATTACAAATTTTTAACTGCATCTAGCCCAGGAAATACTTTGTGCCTAGTAGCAGTGTCTGCTAGTCATCGGATTATCCCGGCTGTTAAGCAAGCTACACCACCTGTAGGTTGGACACTTAATTTTTTCAAAGGAAATGCTTCGGGACCACGGGATACTCAGTGAAGAGCATCAGGAGGCACCCCAAGGCATAGGGGCTGGGACTGGCAGTAGGATGCCTTGCGGTGGACAGCCGAGCTCGATCCTTATAAAAGCTTTTTAACTGCAGCAGCTTTAGTGGACGCTACTGGAGCTGGAATTACCACGGCTGCTGGCATGAGACTTGCCCTCCAATAGATCCTTGTAAATGGATTTAAAGTGTATTCATTCAAATTAGAGAGACAATTTAAATTAAAAAGCTTAGAGCTGCCTCCACCACAGGGGGGCTCGCTCGACCCACCAGCGGACAGGCACCAGTATTGGGAGAGGCGGGCTGGCCGTCAGGGTTCACCGCGGCTCTGGCACAAACCCGGCGACACGGAGGTGGCACAGGCAGGAGCGGACTGAACGTGTCGGCTTCTCACTTTTTGGATTTTAGAAGGGCATGACATGCCTATATCTGTGTCTCCCCCTCCTTTTACTCCTCCACCTCTTTTCTTTTCTCATGACTATATGTACTTGTCACTTTTCCATGTGTTAGTTGTGTCTTCTGAGCAGTTTGTCAGCTTTTGGACACCTTTGAAGGTGTTTTCTATGTGTTTCTATGTGTTTTTGTTTGCCTGCCATTGGTTTTAACGGTGTTCGACGAACAGTTCGACGAACAGTTCGGCGAACACACGGGTGTTCGACGAACCGAACTCGAACACTACGGGGGTGGCTCAACACTACTTAGTAGTATTGTGTGCTGCTGTGCTTAGTAGTAGTGTGTGTGCTGCTGTGCTTAGTAGTAGTGTGTGTGCTGCTGTGCTTAGTAGTATTGTGTTTGCTGCTGTGCTTAGTAGTATTGTGTGTGCTGCTGTGCTTAGTAGTATTGTGTGCTGCTGTGCTTAGAAGTAGTGTGTGTGCTGCTGTGCTTAGCAGTAGTGTGTGTGCTGCTGTGCTTAGTAGTAGTGTGTGTGCTGCTGTGCTTAGTAGTAGTGTGTGTGCTGCTGTGCTTAGTAGTAGTGTATGCGCTGCTGTGCTTAGTAGTAGTGTGTGCGCTGCTGTGCTTAGTAGTAGTGTGTGCGCTGCTGTGCTTAGTAGTATTGTGTGTGCTGCTGTGCTTAGTAGTATTGTGTGCTGCTGTGCTTAGTAGTATTGTGTGTGCTGCTGTGCTTAGTAGTATTGTGTGCTGCTGTGCTTAGTAGTAGTGTGTGTGCTGCTGTGCTTAGTAGTAGAGTGTGTGCTGCTGTGCTTAGTAGTAGTGTGTGTGCTGCTGTGCTTAGTAGTATTGTGTGCTGCTGTGCTTAGTAGTATTGTGTGCTGCTGTGCTTAGTAGTATTGTGTGCTGCTGTACTTAGTAGTATTATGTGTGCTGCTGTGCTTAGTAGTATTGTGTGTGCTGCTGTGCTTAGTAGTATTGTGTGTGCTGCTGTGCTTAGTAGTATTATGTGTGCTGCTGTGCTTAGTAGTAGTGTGTGTGCTGCTGTGCTTAGTAGTATTGTGTGCTGCTGTGCTTAGTAGTATTGTGTGTGCTACTGAGCTTGTAGTATTGTGTGTGCTGCTGTGCTTAGTAGTAGTGTTTGTGCTGCTGTGCTTAGTAGTAGTGTATGTGCTGCTGTGCTTAGTAGTAGTGTGTGTGCTGCTGTGCTTAGTAGTAGTGTGTGTGCTGCTGTGCTTAGTAGTAGTGTGTGTGCTGCTGTGCTTAGTAGTAGTGTGTGTGCTGCTGTGCTTAGTAGTATTGGGTGTGCTGCTGTGCTTAGTAGTAGTGTGAGTGCTGCTGTGCTTAGTATTATTGTGTGCTGCTGTGCTTAGTAGTAGTGTGTGTGCTGCTGTGCTTAGTAGTAGTGTGTGTGCTGCTGTGCGTAGTAGTAGTGTGTGTGCTGCTGTGCTTAGTAGTAGTGTGTGTGCTGCTGTGCTTAGTAGTATTGTGTGTGCTGCTGTGCTTAGTAGTATTGTATGTGTGCTGCTGTGCTTAGTAGTATTGTGTGTGTGCTGCTGTGCTTAGTAGTAGTGTGTGTGCTGCTGTGCTTAGTAGTAGTGTGTGTGCTGCTGTGCTTAGTAGTATTGTGTGTGCTGCTGTGCTTAGTAGTATTGTATGTGTGCTGCTGTGCTTAGTAGTATTGTGTGTGTGCTGCTGTGCTTAGTAGTAGTGTGTGTGCTGCTGTGCTTAGTAGTATTGTATGTGTGCTCCTGTGCTTAGTAGTATTGTGTGTGTGCTGCTGTGCTTAGTAGTAGTGTGTGTGCTGCTGTGCTTAATAGTAGTGTGTGTGCTGCTGTGCTTAGTAGTAGTGTGTGTGCTGCTGTGCTTAGTAGTATTGTGTGTGCTGCTGTGCTTAGTAGTATTGTGTGTGCTGCTGTGCTTAGTGGTAGTGTGTGTGCTGCTGTGCTTAGTAGTAGTGTGTGTGCTGCTGTGCTTAGTAGTAGTGTGTGTGCTGCTGTGCTTAGTAGTAGTGTGTGTGCTGCTGTGCTTAGTAGTAGTGTGTGTGCTGCTGTTCTTAGTAGTATTGTGTGCTGCTGTTCTTAGTAGTATTGTGTGTGCTGCTGTGCTTAGTAGTATTGCGTGTGCTGCTGTGCTTAGTAGTAGTGTGTGTGCTGCTGTGCTTAGTAGTAGTGTGTGTGCTGCTGTGCTTAGTAGTATTGTGTGCTGCTGTGCTTAGTAGTATTGTGTGTGCTGCTGTGCTTAGTAGTGTGTGTGCTGCTTTGCTTAGTAGTAGTGTGTGTGCTGCTGTGCTTAGTAGTAGTGTGTGTGCTGTTGTGCTAAGTAGTAGTGTGTGTGCTGCTGTGCTTTATAGTAGTGTGTGTGCTGCTGTGCTTAGTAGTGTGTGTGCTGCTGTGCTAAGTAGTAGTGTGTGTGCTGCTGTGCTTAGTAGTATTGTGTGTGCTGCTGTGCTTAGTAGTAGTGTGTGTGCTGCTGTGCTTAGTAGTAGTGTGTGCTGCTGTGCTTAGTAGTAGTGTGTGTGCTGCTGTGCTTAGTAGCAGTGTGTTTGCTGCTGTGCTTAGTAGTAGTGTGTGTGCTGCTGTGCTTAGTAGTAGTGTGTGTGCTGCTGTGCTTAGTAGTAGTGTGTGTGCTGCTGTGCTTTGTAGTAGTGTGTGTGCTGCTGTGCTAAGTAGTAGTGTGTGTGCTGCTGTGCTAAGTAGTAGTGTGTGTGCTGCTGTGCTTTGTAGTAGTGTGTGTGCTGCTGTGCTAAATAGTAGTGTGTGTGCTGCTGTGCTTTGTAGTAGTGTGTGTGCTGCTGTGCTTTGTAGTAGTGTGTGTGCTGCTGTGCTTAGTAGTAGTGTGTGTGCTGCTGTGCTTAGTAGTAGTGTGTGTGCTGCTGTGCTTTGTAGTAGTGTGTGTGCTGCTGTGCTTAGTAGTATTGTGTGTGCTGCTGTGCTTAGTAGTATTGTGTGTGTGCTGCTGTGCTTAGTAGTAGTGTGTGTGCTGCTGTGCTTAGTAGTAGTGTGTGTGCTGCTGTGCTTAGTAGTAGTGTGTGTGCTGCTGTGCTTAGCAGTATTGTGTGTGCTGCTGTGCTTAGTAGTAGTGTGTGTGCTGCTGTGCTTAGTAGTAGTGTGTGTGCTGCTGTGCTTAGTAGTAGTGTGTGTGCTGCTGTGCTTAGTAGTCGTGTGTGTGCAGCTGTGCTTAGTAGTATTGTGTGTGTGCTGCTGTGCTTAGTAGTAGTATTGTGTGCTGCTGTGCTTAGTAGTAGTGTGTGTGCTGCTGTGCTTAGTAGTATTGTGTGTGCTGCTGTGCTTAGTAGTAGTGTGTGTGCTGCTGTGCTTAGTAGTATTGTGTGTGCTGCTGTGCTTAGTAGTAGTGTGTGTGCTGCTGTGCTTAGTAGTAGTGTGTGCTGCTGTGCTTAGTAGTAGTGTGTGTGCTGCTGTGCTTAGTAGCAGTGTGTTTGCTGCTGTGCTTAGTAGTAGCGTGTGTGCTGCTGTGCTTAGTAGTAGTGTGTGTGCTGCTGTGCTTAGTAGTAGTGTGTGCTGCTGTGCTTAGTAGTAGTGTGTGTGCTGCTGAGCTTAGTAGTAGTGTGTGTGCTGCTGTGCTTAGTAGTATTGTGTGCTGCTGTGCTTAGTAGTAGTGTGTGTGCTGCTGTGCTTAGTAGTAGTGTGTGTGCTGCTGTGCTTAGTAGTAGTGTGTGTGCTGCTGTGCTTAGTAGTAGTGTGTGTGCTGCTGTGCTTAGCAGTATTGTGTGCTGCTGTGCTTAGTAGTAGTGTGTGTGCTGCTGTGCTTAGTAGTAGTGTGTGTGCTGCTGTTCTTAGTAGTAGTGTGTGTGCTGCTGTGCTTAGTAGTAGTGTGTGTGCTGCAGTGCTTAGTAGTAGTGTGTGCTGCTGTGCTTAGTAGTAGTGTGTGTGCTGCTGTGCTTAGTAGTATTGTGTGCTGCTGTGCTTAGTAGTATTGTGTGCTGCTGTGCTTAGTAGTAGTGTGTGTGCTGCTGTGCTTAGTAGTAGTGTGTGTGCTGCTGTGCTTAGTAGTAGTGTGTGTGCTGCTGTGCTTAGTAGTAGTGTGTGTGCTGCTGTGCTTAGTAGTATTGTATGTGTGCTCCTGTGCTTAGTAGTATTGTGTGTGTGCTGCTGTGCTTAGTAGTAGTGTGTGTGCTGCTGTGCTTAATAGTAGTGTGTGTGCTGCTGTGCTTAGTAGTAGTGTGTGTGCTGCTGTGCTTAGTAGTATTGTGTGTGCTGCTGTGCTTAGTAGTATTGTGTGTGCTGCTGTGCTTAGTGGTAGTGTGTGTGCTGCTGTGCTTAGTAGTAGTGTGTGTGCTGCTGTGCTTAGTAGTAGTGTGTGTGCTGCTGTGCTTAGTAGTAGTGTGTGTGCTGCTGTGCTTAGTAGTAGTGTGTGTGCTGCTGTTCTTAGTAGTATTGTGTGCTGCTGTTCTTAGTAGTATTGTGTGTGCTGCTGTGCTTAGTAGTATTGCGTGTGCTGCTGTGCTTAGTAGTAGTGTGTGTGCTGCTGTGCTTAGTAGTAGTGTGTGTGCTGCTGTGCTTAGTAGTATTGTGTGCTGCTGTGCTTAGTAGTATTGTGTGTGCTGCTGTGCTTAGTAGTAGTGTGTGTGCTGCTGTGCTTAGTAGTAGTGTGTGTGCTGCTGTGCTTAGTAGTAGTGTGTGTGCTGTTGTGCTAAGTAGTAGTGTGTGTGCTGCTGTGCTTTATAGTAGTGTGTGTGCTGCTGTGCTTAGTAGTGTGTGTGCTGCTGTGCTAAGTAGTAGTGTGTGTGCTGCTGTGCTTAGTAGTATTGTGTATGTGCTGCTGTGCTTAGTAGTAGTGTGTGTGCTGCTGTGCTTAGTAGTAGTGTGTGTGCTGCTGTGCTTAGTAGTAGTGTGTGTTGCTGTGCTTAGTAGTATTGTGTGTGCTGCTGTGCTTAGTAGTAGTGTGTGTGCTGCTGTGCTTAGTAGTAGTGTGTGTGCTGCTGTGCTAAGTAGTAGTGTGTGTGCTGCTGTGCTTTGTAGTAGTGTGTGTGCTGCTGTGCTTAGTAGTAGTGTGTGTGCTGCTGTGCTTAGTAGTAGTGTGTGTGCTGCTGTGCTTAGTAGTAGTGTGTGTGCTGCTGTGCTTTGTAGTAGTGTGTGTGCTGCTGTGCTAAGTAGTAGTGTGTGTGCTGCTGTGCTAAGTAGTAGTGTGTGTGCTGCTGTGCTTTGTAGTAGTGTGTGTGCTGCTGTGCTAAGTAGTAGTGTGTGTGCTGCTGTGCTTTGTAGTAGTGTGTGTGCTGCTGTGCTTTGTAGTAGTGTGTGTGCTGCTGTGCTTAGTAGTAGTGTGTGTGCTGCTGTGCTTAGTAGTAGTGTGTGTGCTGCTGTGCTTTGTAGTAGTGTGTGTGCTGCTGTGCTTAGTAGTATTGTGTGTGCTGCTGTGCTTAGTAGTATTGTGTGTGTGCTGCTGTGCTTAGTAGTAGTGTGTGTGCTGCTGTGCTTAGTAGTAGTGTGTGTGCTGCTGTGCTTAGTAGTAGTGTGTGTGCTGCTGTGCTTAGCAGTATTGTGTGTGCTGCTGTGCTTAGTAGTAGTGTGTGTGCTGCTGTGCTTAGTAGTAGTGTGTGTGCTGCTGTGCTTAGTAGTAGTGTGTGTGCTGCTGTGCTTAGTAGTAGTGTGTGTGCTGCTGTGCTTAGTAGTCGTGTGTGTGCAGCTGTGCTTAGTAGTATTGTGTGTGTGCTGCTGTGCTTAGTAGTAGTATTGTGTGCTGCTGTGGTTAGTGGTATTGTGTGTGCTGCTGTGCTTAGTAGTAGTGTGTGTGCTGCTGTGCTTAGTAGTAGTGTGTGTGCTGCTGTGCTTAGTAATAGTGTGTGTGCTGCTGTGCTTAGTAGTATTGTGTGTGCTGCTGTGCTTAGTAGTAGTGTGTGTGCTGCTGTGCTTAGTAGTATTGTGTGTGCTGCTGTGCTTAGTAGTAGTGTGTGTGCTGCTGTGCTTAGTAGTAGTGTGTGCTGCTGTGCTTAGTAGTAGTGTGTGTGCTGCTGTGCTTAGTAGCAGTGTGTGTGCTGCTGTGCTTAGTAGTAGCGTGTGTGCTGCTGTGCTTAGTAGTAGTGTGTGTGCTGCTGTGCTTAGTAGTAGTGTGTGTGCTGCTGTGCTTAGTAGTAGTGTGTGTGCTGCTGAGCTTAGTAGTAGTGTGTGTGCTGCTGTGCTTAGTAGTATTGTGTGCTGCTGTGCTTAGTAGTGTGTGTGCTGCTGTGCTTAGTAGTAGTGTGTGTGCTGCTGTGCTTAGTACTAGTGTGTGTGCTGCTGTGCTTAGTAGTAGTGTGTGTGCTGCTGTGCTTAGCAGTATTGTGTGCTGCTGTGCTTAGTAGTAGTGTGTGTGCTGCTGTGCTTAGTAGTAGTGTGTGTGCTGCTGTGCTTAGTAGTAGTGTGTGTGCTGCTGTGCTTAGTAGTAGTGTGTGTGCTGCAGTGCTTAGTAGTAGTGTGTGCTGCTGTGCTTAGTAGTAGTGTGTGTGCTGCTGTGCTTAGTAGTATTGTGTGCTGCTGTGCTTAGTAGTATTGTGTGCTGCTGTGCTTAGTAGTAGTGTGTGTGCTGCTGTGCTTAGTAGTAGTGTGTGTGCTGCTGTGCTTAGTAGTAGTGTGTGTGCTGCTGTGCTTAGTAGTAGTGTGTGTGCTGCTGTGCTTAGTAGTAGTGTGTGTGCTGCTGTGCTTAGTAGTAGTGTGTGTGCTGCTGTGCTTAGTAGTAGTGTGTGTGCTGCTGTTCTTAGTAGTATTGTGTGCTGCTGTTCTTAGTAGTATTGTGTGTGCTGCTGTGCTTAGTAGTATTGCGTGTGCTGCTGTGCTTAGTAGTAGTGTGTGTGCTGCTGTGCTTAGTAGTAGTGTGTGTGCTGCTGTGCTTAGTAGTATTGTGTGCTGCTGTGCTTAGTAGTATTGTGTGTGCTGCTGTGCCTAGTAGTGTGTGTGCTGCTTTGCTTAGTAGTAGTGTTTGTGCTGCTGTGCTTAGTAGTAGTGTGTGTGCTGTTGTGCTAAGTAGTAGTGTGTGTGCTGCTGTGCTTTATAGTAGTGTGTGTGCTGCTGTGCTTAGTAGTGTGTGTGCTGCTGTGCTAAGTAGTAGTGTGTGTGCTGCTGTGCTTAGTAGTATTTTGTATGTGCTGCTGTGCTTAGTAGTAGTGTGTGTGCTGCTGTGCTTAGTAGTAGTGTGTGTGCTGCTGTGCTTAGTAGTAGTGTGTGTTGCTGTGCTTAGTAGTATTGTGTGTGCTGCTGTGCTTAGTAGTAGTGTGTGTGCTGCTGTGCTTAGTAGTAGTGTGTGTGCTGCTGTGCTAAGTAGTAGTGTGTGTGCTGCTGTGCTTTGTAGTAGTGTGTGTGCTGCTGTGCTTAGTAGTAGTGTGTGTGCTGCTGTGCTTAGTAGTAGTGTGTGTGCTGCTGTGCTTAGTAGTAGTGTGTGTGCTGCTGTGCTTTGTAGTAGTGTGTGTGCTGCTGTGCTAAGTAGTAGTGTGTGTGCTGCTGTGCTAAGTAGTAGTGTGTGTGCTGCTGTGCTTTGTAGTAGTGTGTGTGCTGCTGTGCTAAGTAGTAGTGTGTGTGCTGCTGTGCTTTGTAGTAGTGTGTGTGCTGCTGTGCTTAGTAGTAGCTGCTGTGCTTAGTAGTAGTGTGTGTGCTGCTGTGCTTAGTAGTAGTGTGTGTTCTGCTGTGCTTAGTAGTAGTGTGTGTTCTGCTGTGCTTAGTAGTAGTGTGTGTGCTGCTGTGCTTAGTAGTAGTGTGTGTGCTGCTGTGCTTAGTAGTAGTGTGTGTGCTGCTGTGCTTAGTAGTAGTGTGTGTGCTGCTGTGCTTAGTAGTAGTGTGTGTGCTGCTGTGCTTAGTAGTAGTGTGTGTGCTGCTGTGCTTAGTAGTAGTGTGCGTGCTGCTGTGCTTAGTAGTAGTGTGCATGTTGCTGTGCTTAGTAGTAGTGTGCGTGCTGCTGTGCTTAGTAGTAGTGTGCGTGCTGCTGTGCTTAGTAGTAGTGTGCGTGCTGCTGTGCTTAGTAGTAGTGTGCGTGCTGCTGTGCTTAGTAGTAGTGTGCGTGCTGCTGTGCTTAGTAGTAGTGTGTGTGCTGCTGTGCTTAGTAGTAGTGTGTGTGCTGCTGTGCTTAGTAGTAGTGTGTGTGCTGCTGTGCTTAGTAGTATTGTGTGTGTGCTGCTGTGCTTAGTAGTAGTGTGTGTGCTGCTGTGCTTAGTAGTAGTGTGTGTGCTGCTGTGCTTAGTAGTAGTGTGTGTGCTGCTGTGCTTAGTAGTAGTGTGTGTGCTGCTGTGCTTAGTAGTAGTGTGTGTGCTGCTGTGCTTAGTTGTATTGTATGTGTCCTCCTGTGCTTAGTAGTATTGTGTGTGTGCTGCTGTGCTTAGTAGTAGTGTGTGTGCTGCTGTGCTTAGTAGTAGTGTGTGTGCTGCTGTGCTAAGTAGTAGTGTGTTTGCTGCTGTGCTTAGTAGTAGTGTGTGTGCTGCTGTGCTTAGTAGTAGTGTGTGTGCTGCTGTGCTTAGTACTATTGTGTGTGTGCTGCTGTGCTTAGTAGTAGTGTGTGTGCTGCTGTGCTTAGTAGTAGTGTGTGTGCTGCTGTGCTTAGTAGTAGTGTGTGTGCTGCTGTGCTTAGTAGTAGTGTGTGTGCTGCTGTGCTTAGTAGTATTGTATGTGTGCTCCTGTGCTTAGTAGTATTGTGTGTGTGCTGCTGTGCTTAGTAGTAGTGTGTGTGCTGCTGTGCTTAGTAGTAGTGTGTGTGCTGCTGTGCTTAGTAGTAGTGTGTGTGCTGCTGTGCTTAGTAGTAGTGTGTGTGCTGCTGTGCTTAGTAGTATTGTATGTGTGCTCCTGTGCTTAGTAGTATTGTGTGTGTGCTGCTGTGCTTAGTGGTAGTGTGTGTGCTGCTGTGCTTAGTAGTAGTGTGTGTGCTGCTGTGCTTAGTAGTAGTGTGTGTGCTGCTGTGCTTTGTAGTAGTGTGTGTGCTGCTGTGCTTAGTAGTAGTGTGTGTGCTGCTGTTCTTAGTAGTATTGTGTGCTGCTGTTCTTAGTAGTATTGTGTGTGCTGCTGTGCTTAGTAGTATTGCGTGTGCTGCTGTGCTTAGTAGTATTGCGTGTGCTGCTGTGCTTAGTAGTATTGCGTGTGCTGCTGTGCTTAGTAGTAGTGTGTGTGCTGCTGTGCTTAGTAGTAGTGTGTGTGCTGCTGTGCTTAGTAGTATTGTGTGCTGCTGTGCTTAGTAGTATTGTGTGTGCTGCTGTGCTTAGTAGTGTGTGTGCTGCTTTGCTTAGTAGTAGTGTGTGTGCTGCTGTGCTTAGTAGTAGTGTGTGTGCTGCTGTGCTAAGTAGTAGTGTGTGTGCTGCTGTGCTTTATAGTAGTGTGTGTGCTGCTGAGCTTAGTAGTGTGTGTGCTGCTGTGCTTTGTAGTAGTGTGTGTGCTGCTGTGCTTAGTAGTAGTGTGTGTGCTGCTGTGCTAAGTAGTAGTGTGTTTGCTGCTGTGCTTAGTAGAAGTGTGTGTGCTGCTGTGCTTAGTAGTAGTGTGTGTGCTGCTGTGCTTAGTAGTATTGTGTGTGTGCTGCTGTGCTTAGTAGTAGTGTGTGTGCTGCTGTGCTTAGTAGTAGTGTGTGTGCTGCTGTGCTTAGTAGTAGTGTGTGTGCTGCTGTGCTTAGTAGTAGTGTGTGTGCTGCTGTGCTTAGTAGTAGTGTGTGTGCTGCTGTGCTTAGTAGTAGTGTGTGTGCTGCTGTGCTTAGTAGTAGTGTGTGTGCTGCTGTGCTTAGTAGTATTGTATGTGTGCTCCTGTGCTTAGTAGTATTGTGTGTGTGCTGCTGTGCTCAGTAGTAGTGTGTGTGCTGCTGTGCTTAATAGTAGTGTGTGTGCTGCTGTGCTTAGTAGTAGTGTGTGTGCTGCTGTGCTTAGTAGTAGTGTGTGTGCTGCTGTGCTTAGTAGTAGTGTGTGTGCTGCTGTGCTTAGTGGTAGTGTGTGTGCTGCTGTGCTTAGTAGTAGTGTGTGTGCTGCTGTGCTTAGTAGTAGTGTGTGTGCTGCTGTGCTTAGTAGTAGTGTGTGTGCTGCTGTGCTTAGTAGTAGTGTGTGTGCTGCTGTTCTTAGTAGTATTGTGTGCTGCTGTTCTTAGTATTGTGTGTGCTGCTGTGCTTAGTAGTATTGCGTGTGCTGCTGTGCTTAGTAGTAGTGTGTGTGCTGCTGTGCTTAGTAGTAGTGTGTGTGCTGCTGTGCTTAGTAGTATTGTGTGCTGCTGTGCTTAGTAGTATTGTGTGTGCTGCTGTGCTTAGTAGTGTGTGTGCTGCTTTGCTTAGTAGTAGTGTGTGTGCTGCTGTGCTTAGTAGTAGTGTGTGTGCTGCTGTGTTAAGTAGTAGTGTGTGTGCTGCTGTGCTAAGTAGTAGTGTGTGCTGCTGTGCTTAGTAGTATTGTGTATGTGCTGCTGTGCTTAGTAGTAGTGTGTGTGCTGCTGTGCTTAGTAGTAGTGTGTGTGCTGCTGTGCTTAGTAGTAGTGCGTGTGTTGCTGTGCTTAGTAGTATTGTGTGTGCTGCTGTGCTTAGTAGTAGTGTGTGTGCTGCTGTGCTTAGTAGTAGTGTGTGTGCTGCTGTGCTAAGTAGTAGTGTGTGTGCTGCTGTGCTTTGTAGTAGTGTGTGTGCTGCTGTGCTTAGTAGTAGTGTGTGTGCTGCTGTGCTTAGTAGTAGTGTGTGTGCTGCTGTGCTTAGTAGTAGTGTGTGTGCTGCTGTGCTTAGTAGTATTGTGTGTGTGCTGCTGTGCTTAGTAGTATTGTGTGTGCTGCTGTGCTTAGTAGTAGTGTGTGTGCTGCTGTGCTTAGTAGTAGTGTGTGTGCTGCTGTGCTTAGTAGTATTGTGTGTGCTGCTGTGCTTAGTAGTAGTGTGTGTGCTGCTGTGCTTAGTAGTATTGTGTGTGCTGCTGTGCTTAGTAGTAGTGTTTGTGCTGCTGTGCTTAGTAGTAGTGTGTGCTGCTGTGCTTAGTAGTAGTGTGTGTGCTGCTGTGCTTAGTAGCAGTGTGTGTGCTGCTGTGCTTAGTAGTAGTGTGTGTGCTGCTGTGCTTAGTAGTAGTGTGTGTGCTGCTGTGCTTAGTAGTAGTGTGTGTGCTGCTGTGCTTAGTAGTATTGTGTGTGTGCTGCTGTGCTTAGTAGTATTGTGTGTGCTGCTGTGCTTAGTAGTAGTGTGTGTGCTGCTGTGCTTAGTAGTAGTGTGTGTGCTGCTGTGCTTAGTAGTATTGTGTGTGCTGCTGTGCTTAGTAGTAGTGTGTGTGCTGCTGTGCTTAGTAGTATTGTGTGTGCTGCTGTGCTTAGTAGTAGTGTTTGTGCTGCTGTGCTTAGTAGTAGTGTGTGCTGCTGTGCTTAGTAGTAGTGTGTGTGCTGCTGTGCTTAGTAGCAGTGTGTGTGCTGCTGTGCTTAGTAGTAGTGTGTGTGCTGCTGTGCTTAGTAGTAGTGTGTGTGCTGCTGTGCTTAGTAGTAGTGTGTGTGCTGCTGTGCTTAGTAGTATTGTGTGCTGCTGTGCTTAGTAGTAGTGTGTGTGCTGCTGTGCTTAGTAGTAGTGTGTGTGCTGCTGTGCTTAGTAGTAGTGTGTGTGCTGCTGTGCTTAGTAGTAGTGTGTGTGCTGCTGTGCTTAGTAGTATTGTGTGCTGCTGTGCTTAGTAGTAGAGTGTGTGCTGCTGTGCTTAGTAGTAGTGTGTGTGCTGCTGTGCTTAGTAGTAGTGTGTGTGCTGCTGTGCTTAGTAGTATTGTGTGTGCTGCAGTGCTTAGTAGTAGTGTGTGCTGCTGTGCTTAGTAGTAGTGTGTGTGCTGCTGTGCTTAGTAGTATTGTGTGCTGCTGTGCTTAGTAGTAGTGTGTGTGCTGCTGTGCGTAGTAGTATTGTGTGCTGCTGTGCTTAGTAGTAGTGTGTGTGCTGCTGTGCTTAGTAGTAGTGTGTGTGCTGCTGTGCTTAGTAGTAGTGTGTGTGCTGCTGTGCTTAGTAGTAGTGTGTGTTCTGCTGTGCTTAGTAGTAGTGTGTGTGCTGCTGTGCTTAGTAGTAGTGTGTGTGCTGCTGTGCTTAGTAGTAGTGTGTGTGCTGCTGTGCTTAGTAGTAGTGTGCGTGCTGCTGTGCTTAGTAGTAGTGTGCATGTTGCTGTGCTTAGTAGTAGTGTGCGTGCTGCTGTGCTTAGTAGTAGTGTGCGTGCTGCTGTGCTTAGTAGTAGTGTGCGTGCTGCTGTGCTTAGTAGTAGTGTGCGTGCTGCTGTGCTTAGTAGTAGTGTGCGTGCTGCTGTGCTTAGTAGTATTGTGTGTGCTGCTGTGCTTAGTAGTAGTGTGTGTGCTGCTGTGCTTAGTAGTAGTGTGTGTGCTGCTGTGCTTAGTAGTATTGTGTGTGCTGCTGTGCTTAGTAGTATTGTGTGTGTGCTGCTGTGCTTAGTAGTATTGTGTGTGTGCTGCTGTGCTTAGTAGTAGTGTGTGTGCTGCTGTGCTTAGTAGTAGTGTGTGTGCTGCTGTGCTTAGTAGTAGTGTGTGTGCTGCTGTGCTTAGTAGTATTGTGTGTGCTGCTGTGCTTAGTAGTAGTGTGTGTGCTGCTGTGCTTAGTAGTAGTGTGTGTGCTGCTGTGCTTAGTAGTAGTGTGTGTGCTGCTATGCTTAGTAGTAGTGTGTGTGCTGCTGTGCTTAGTAGTAGTGTGTGTGCTGCTGTGCTTAGTAGTATTGTGTGCTGCTGTGCTTAGTAGTATTGTGTGTGCTGCTGTGCTTAGTAGTATTGCGTGTGATGCTGTGCTTAGTAGTAGTGTGTGTGCTCCTGTGCTTAGTAGTAGTGTGTGTGCTGCTGTGCTTAGTAGTAGTGTGTGTTCTGCTGTGCTTAGTAGTAGTGTGTGTGCTGCTGTGCTTAGTAGTAGTGTGTGTGCTGCTGTGCTTAGTACTAGTGTGTGTGCTGCTGTGCTTAGTAGTAGTGTGTGTGCTGCTGTGCTTAGTAGTAGTGTGTGTGCTGCTGTGCTTAGTAGTAGTGTGTGTGCTGCTGTGCTTAGTAGTAGTGTGTGTGCTGCTGTGCTTAGTAGTAGTGTGCATGTTGCTGTGCTTAGTAGTAGTGTGCGTGCTGCTGTGCTTAGTAGTAGTGTGCGTGCTGCTGTGCTTAGTAGTAGTGTGCGTGCTGCTGTGCTTAGTAGTAGTGTGCGTGCTGCTGTGCTTAGTAGTAGTGTGCGTGCTGCTGTGCTTAGTAGTAGTGTGTGTGCTGCTGTGCTTAGTAGTAGTGTGTGTGCTGCTGTGCTTAGTAGTATTGTGTGTGCTGCTGTGCTTAGTAGTATTGTATGTGTGCTGCTGTGCTTAGTAGTATTGTGTGTGTGCTGCTGTGCTTAGTAGTAGTGTGTGTGCTGCTGTGCTTAGTAGTAGTGTGTGTGCTGCTGTGCTTAGTAGTAGTGTGTGTGCTGCTGTGGTTAGTAGTAGTGTGTGTGCTGCTGTGCTTAGTAGTAGTGTGTGTGCTGCTGTGCTTAGTAGTAGTGTATGTGCTGCTGTGCTTAGTAATAGTGTGTGTGCTGCTGTGCTTAGTAGTAGTGTGTGTGCTGCTGTGCTAAGTAGTAGTGTGTGTGCTGCTGTGCTTTGTAGTAGTGTGTGTGCTGCTGTGTTTAGTAGTAGTGTGTGTGCTGCTGTGCTAAGTAGTAGTGTGTTTGCTGCTGTGCTTAGTAGTAGTGTGTGTGCTGCTGTGCTTAGTAGTAGTGTGTGTGCTGCTGTGCTTAGTAGTATTGTGTGTGTGCTGCTGTGCTTAGTAGTAGTGTGTGTGCTGCTGTGCTTAGTAGTAGTGTGTGTGCTGCTGTGCTTAGTAGTAGTGTGTGTGCTGCTGTGCTTAGTAGTAGTGTGTGTGCTGCTGTGCTTAGTAGTAGTGTGTGTGCTGCTGTGCTAAGTAGTAGTGTGTGTGCTGCTGTGCTTAGTAGTAGTGTGTGTGCTGCTGTGCTTAGTAGTAGTGTGTGTGCTGCTGTGCTTAGTAGTAGTGTGTGTGCTGCTGTGCTTAGTAGTAGTGTGTGTGCTGCTGTGCTTAGTAGTAGTGTGTGTGCTGCTGTGCTTAGTAGTATTGTGTGCTGCTGTGCTTAGTAGTATTGTGTGTGTGCTGCTGTGCTTACTAGTAGTGTGTGTGCTGCTGTGCTTAGTAGTAGTGTGTGTGCTGCTGTGCTTAGTAGTAGTGTGTGTGCTGCTGTGCTTAGTAGTAGTGTGTGTGCTGCTGTGCTTAGTAGTATTGTGTGAGCTGCTGTGCTTAGTAGTAGTGTGTGTGCTGCTGTGCTTAGTAGTATTGTGTGTGCTGCTGTGCTTAGTAGTAGTGTGTGTGCTGCTGTGCTTAGTAGTAGTGTGTGTGCTGCTGTGCTTAGTAGTCGTGTGTGTGCTGCTGTGCTTAGTAGTATTGTGTGTGTGCTGCTGTGCTTAGTAGTAGTATTGTGTGCTGCTGTGCTTAGTAGTATTGTGTGTGCTGCTGTGCTTCGTAGTAGTGTTTGTGCTGCTGTGCTTAGTAGTAGTGTGTGTGCTGCTGTGCTTAGTAGTAGTGTGTGTGCTGCTGTGCTTAGTAGTATTGTGTGTGCTGCTGTGCTTAGTAGTAGTGTGTGTGCTGCTGTGCTTAGTAGTATTGTGTGTGCTGCTGTGCTTAGTAGTAGTGTGTGTGCTGCTGTGCTTAGTAGTTTAGTAGTAGTGTGTGTGCTGCTGTGCTTAGTAGTAGTGTGTGTGCTGCTGTGCTTAGTAGCAGTGTGTGTGCAGCTGTGCTTAGTAGTAGTGTGTGTGCTGCTGTGCTTAGTAGTAGTGTGTGTGCTGCTGTGCTTAGTAGTAGTGTGTGTGCTGCTGTGCTTAGTAGTATTGTGTGCTGCTGTGCTTAGTAGTAGTGTGTGTGCTGCTGTGCTTAGTAGTAGTGTGTGTGCTGCTGTGCTTAGTAGTAGTGTGTGTGCTGCTGTGCTTTGTAGTAGTGTGTGTGCTGCTGTGCTTAGTAGTATTGTGTGCTGCTGTGCTTAGTAGTAGTGTGTGTGCTGCTGTGCTTAGTTGTAGTGTGTGTGCTGCTGTGGTTAGTAGTAGTGTGTGTGCTGCTGTGCTTAGTAGTAGTGTGTGTGCTGCTGTGCTTAGTAGTAGTGTATGTGCTGCTGTGCTTAGTAGTAGTGTGTGTGCTGCTGTGCTTAGTAGTATTGTGTGTGCTCCTGTGCTTAGTAGTAGTGTGTGTGCTGCTGTGCTTAGTAGTATTGTGTGTGCTGCTGTGCTTAGTAGTATTGTGTGCTGCTGTGCTTAGTATTAGTGTGTGTGCTGCTGTGCTTAGTAGTATTGTGTGCTGCTGTGCTTAGTAGTATTGTGTGCTGCTGTGCTTAGTAGTAGTGTGTGTGCTGCTGTGCTTAGTAGTAGTGTGTGTGCTGCTGTGCTTAGTAGTATTGTGTGTGCTGCTGTGCTTAGTAGTATTTTGTGCTGCTGTGCTTAGTAGTATTGTGTGAGCTGCTGTGCTTAGTAGTATTGTGTGCTGCTGTGCTTAGTAGTAGTGTGTGTGCTGCTGTGCTTAGTAGTAGAGTGTGTGCTGCTGTACTTAGTAGTAGTGTGTGTGCTGCTGTGCTTAGTAGTATTGTGTGCTGCTGTGCTTAGTAGTATTGTGTGTGCTGCTGTGCTTAGTAGTATTGTGTGCTGCTGTGCTTAGTAGTATTGTGTGTGCTGCTGTGATTAGTAGTATTGTGTGCTGCTGTGCTTAGTAGTAGTGTGTGTGCTGCTGTGCTTAGTAGTATTGTGTGTGCTGCTGTGCTTAGTAGTAGTGTGTGTGCTGCTGTGCTTAGTTGTAGTGTGTGTGCTGCTGTGCTTAGTAGTATTGTGTGCTGCTGTGCTGAGTAGTAGTGTGTGTGCTGCTGTGCTTAGTAGTAGTGTGTGTGCTGCTGTGCTTAGTAGTAGTGTGTGTGCTGCTGTGCTAAGTAGTAGTGAGTGTGCTGCTGTGCTTAGTAGTAGTGTGTGTGCTGCTGTGCTTAGTAGTATTGTGTGCTGCTGTGCTTAGTAGTAGTGTGTGTGCTGCTGTGCTTAGTAGTATTGTGTGTGCTGCTGTGCTTAGTAGTATTGTGTGCTGCTGTGCTTAGTAGTAGTGTGTGTGCTGCTGTGCTTAGTAGTAGTGTGTGCGCTGCTGTGCTTAGTAGTAGTGTGTGCGCGGCTGTGCTTAGTAGTAGTGTGTGCGCTGCTGTGCATAGTAGTAGTGTGTGTGCTGCTGTGCTTAGTAGTAGTGTGTGTGCTGCTGTGCTTAGTAGTAGTGTGTGTGCTGCTGTGCTTAGTAGTATTGTGTGTGCTGCTGTGCTTAGTAGTAGTGTGTGTGCTGCTGTGCTTAGTAGTTTAGTAGTAGTGTGTGTGCTGCTGTGCTTAGTAGTAGTGTGTGTGCTGCTGTGCTTAGTAGCAGTGTGTGTGCAGCTGTGCTTAGTAGTAGTGTGTGTGCTGCTGTGCTTAGTAGTAGTGTGTGTGTTGCTGTGCTTAGTAGTAGTGTGTGTGCTGCTGTGCTTAGTAGTATTGTGTGCTGCTGTGCTTAGTAGTAGTGTGTGTGCTGCTGTGCTTAGTAGTAGTGTGTGTGCTGCTGTGCTTAGTAGTAGTGTGTGTGCTGCTGTGCTTTGTAGTAGTGTGTGTGCTGCTGTGCTTAGTAGTATTGTGTGCTGCTGTGCTTAGTAGTAGTGTGTGTGCTGCTGTGCTTAGTTGTAGTGTGTTTGCTGCTGTGGTTAGTAGTAGTGTGTGTGCTGCTGTGCTTAGTAGTAGTGTGTGTGCTGCTGTGCTTAGTAGTAGTGTATGTGCTGCTGTGCTTAGTAGTAGTGTGTGTGCTGCTGTGCTTAGTAGTATTGTGTGTGCTCCTGTGCTTAGTAGTAGTGTGTGTGCTGCTGTGCTTAGTAGTATTGTGTGTGCTGCTGTGCTTAGTAGTATTGTGTGCTGCTGTGCTTAGTATTAGTGTGTGTGCTGCTGTGCTTAGTAGTATTGTGTGCTGCTGTGCTTAGTAGTATTGTGTGCTGCTGTGCTTAGTAGTAGTGTGTGTGCTGCTGTGCTTAGTAGTAGTGTGTGTGCTGCTGTGCTTAGTAGTATTGTGTGTGCTGCTGTGCTTAGTAGTATTTTGTGCTGCTGTGCTTAGTAGTATTGTGTGAGCTGCTGTGCTTAGTAGTATTGTGTGCTGCTGTGCTTAGTAGTAGTGTGTGTGCTTCTGTGCTTAGTAGTAGAGTGTGTGCTGCTGTACTTAGTAGTAGTGTGTGTGCTGCTGTGCTTAGTAGTATTGTGTGCTGCTGTGCTTAGTAGTATTGTGTGTGCTGCTGTGCTTAGTAGTATTGTGTGCTGCTGTGCTTAGTAGTATTGTGTGTGCTGCTGTGCTTAGTAGTATTGTGTGTGCTGCTGTGCTTAGTAGTAGTGTGTGTGCTGCTGTGCTTAGTAGTATTGTGTGTGCTGCTGTGCTTAGTAGTAGTGTGTGTGCTGCTGTGCTTAGTTGTAGTGTGTGTGCTGCTGTGCTTAGTAGTATTGTGTGCTGCTGTGCTGAGTAGTAGTGTGTGTGCTGCTGTGCTTAGTAGTAGTGTGTGTGCTGCTGTGCTTAGTAGTAGTGTGTGTGCTGCTGTGCTAAGTAGTAGTGAGTGTGCTGCTGTGCTTAGTAGTAGTGTGTGTGCTGCTGTGCTTAGTAGTATTGTGTGCTGCTGTGCTTAGTAGTAGTGTGTGTGCTGCTGTGCTTAGTAGTATTGTGTGTGCTGCTGTGCTTAGTAGTATTGTGTGCTGCTGTGCTTAGTAGTAGTGTGTGTGCTGCTGTGCTTAGTAGTAGTGTGTGCGCTGCTGTGCTTAGTAGTAGTGTGTGCGCGGCTGTGCTTAGTAGTAGTGTGTGCGCTGCTGTGCATAGTAGTAGTGTGTGTGCTGCTGTGCTTAGTAGTAGTGTGTGTGCTGCTGTGCTTAGTAGTAGTGTGTGTGCTGCTGTGCTTAGTAGTATTGTGTGTGCTGCTGTGCTTAGTAGTATTGTGTGCTGCTGTGCTTAGTAGTAGTGTGTGTGCTGCTGTGCTTAGCAGTAGTGTGTGTGCTGCTGTGCTTAGTAGTATTGTGTGTGCTGCTGTGCTTAGTAGTATTGTGTGTGCTGCTGTGCTTAGTAGTAGTGTGTGTGCTGCTGTGCTTAGTTGTAGTGTGTGTGCTGCTGTGCTTAGTAGTATTGTGTGCTGCTGTGCTGAGTAGTAGTGTGTGTGCTGCTGTGCTTAGTAGTAGTGTGTGTGCTGCTGTGCTTAGTAGTAGTGTGTGTGCTGCTGTGCTAAGTAGTAGTGAGTGTGCTGCTGTGCTTAGTAGTAGTGTGTGTGCTGCTGTGCTTAGTAGTATTGTGTGCTGCTGTGCTTAGTAGTAGTGTGTGTGCTGCTGTGCTTAGTAGTATTGTGTGTGCTGCTGTGCTTAGTAGTATTGTGTGCTGCTGTGCTTAGTAGTAGTGTGTGTGCTGCTGTGCTTAGTAGTAGTGTGTGCGCTGCTGTGCTTAGTAGTAGTGTGTGCGCGGCTGTGCTTAGTAGTAGTGTGTGCGCTGCTGTGCATAGTAGTAATGTGTGTGCTGCTGTGCTTAGTAGTAGTGTGTGTGCTGCTGTGCTTAGTAGTAGTGTGTGTGCTGCTGTGCTTAGTAGTATTGTGTGTGCTGCTGTGCTTAGTAGTATTGTGTGCTGCTGTGCTTAGTAGTAGTGTGTGTGCTGCTGTGCTTAGCAGTAGTGTGTGTGCTGCTGTGCTTAGTAGTATTGTGTGTGCTGCTGTGCTTAGTAGTATTGTGTGTGCTGCTGTGCCTAGTAGTAGTGTGTGCGCTGCTGTGCTTAGTAGTAGTGTGTGCGCGGCTGTGCTTAGTAGTAGTGTGTGCGCGGCTGTGCTTAGTAGTAGTGTGTGTGCTGCTGTGCTTAGTAGTAGTGTGTGTGCTGCTGTGCTTAGTAGTATTGTGTGCTGCTGTGCTTAGTAGTATTGTGTGTGCTGCTTTGCTTAGTAGTATTGTGTGCTGCTGTGCTTAGTAGTATTGTGTGCGCTGCTGTGCTTAGTAGTATTGTGTGCGCTGCTGTGCTTAGTAGTATTGTGTGCGCTGCTGTGCTTAGTAGTATTGTGTGTGCTGCTGTGCTTAGTAGTATTGTGTGTCCTGCTGTGCTTAGTAGTAGTGTGTGTGCTGCTGTGCTTAGTAGTAGTGTGTGTGCTGCTGTGCTTAATACTAGTGTGTGTGCTGCTGTGCTTAGTAGTATTGTGTGTGCTGCTGTGCTTAGTAGTAGTGTGTGTGCTGCTGTGCTTAGTAGTATTGCGTGTGCTGCTGTGCTTAGTAGTAGTGTGTGTGCTCCTGTGCTTAGTAGTACTGTGTGTGGTGCAGTGCTTAGTAGTGTGTGTGTGCTGCTGTGCTTAGTAGTATTGTGTGCTGCTGTGCTTAGTAGTATTGTGTGTGCTGCTGTGCTTAGTAGTATTGTGTGTGCTGCTGTGCTTAGTACTATTGTGTGTGCTGCTGTGCTTAGTAGTATTGTGTGTGCTGCTGTACTTAGTAGTAGTGTGTGTGCTGCTGTGCTTAGTAGTATTGTGTGTGCTGCTGTGCTTAGTAGTAGTGTGTGTGCTGCTGTGCTTAGTAGTATTGTGTGCTGCTGTGCTTAGTAGTATTGTGTGTGCTGCTGTGCTTAGTAGTATTGTGTGTGCTGCTGTGCTTAGTAGTATTGTGTGTGATGCTGTTCTTAGTAGTAGTGTGTGTGCTGCTGTGCTTAGTAGAATTGTGTGTGCTGCTGTGCTTAGTAGTATTGTGTGTGCTGCTGTGCTTAGTAGTAGTGTGTGTGCTGCTGTGCTTAGTAGTATTGTGTGTGCTGCTGTGCTTAGTAGTAGTGTGTGTGCTGCTGTGCTTAGTAGTATTGTGTGCTGCTGTGCTTAGTAGTAGTGTGTGTGCTGCTATGCTTAGCACTATTGTGTGTGCTGCTGTGCTTAGTAGTAGTGTGTGTGCTGCTGTGCTTAGTAGTAGTGTGTGCTGCTGTGCTTAGTAGTATTGTGTGCTGCTGTGCTTAGTAGTATTGTGTGTGCTGCTGTGCTTAGTAGTATTGTGTGTGCTGCTGTGCTTAGTAGTAGTGTGTGTGCTGCTGTGCTTAGTAGTAGTGTGTGTGCTGCTGTACTTAGTAGTATTGTGTGTGCTGCTGTGCTTAGTAGTAGTGTGTGTGCTGCTGTGCTTAGTAGTATTGTGTGCTGCTGTGCTTATTAGTATTGTGTGTGCTGCTGTGCTTAGTAGTATTGTGTGCTGCTGTGCTTAGTAGTATTGTGTGTGCTGCTGTGCTTAGTAGTATTGTGTGTGCTACTGTGCTTAGTAGTAGTGTGTGTGCTGCTGTGCTTAGTAGTAGTGTGTGTGCTGCTGTGCTTAGTAGTAGTATTGTGTGCTGCTGTGCTTAGTAGTATTGTGTGCTGCTGTGCTTAGTAGTAGTGTGTGTGCTGCTGTGCTTAGTAGTAGTGTGTGTGCTGCTGTGCTTAGTAGTATGGTGTGCTGCTGTGCTTAGTAGTATTGTGTGTGCTGCTGTGCTTAGTAGTAGTGTGTGTGCTGCTGTGCTTAGTAGTAGTGTGTGTGCTGCTGTGCTTAGTAGTAGTGTGTGTGCTGCTGTGCTTAGTAGTATTGTGTGCTGCTGTGCTGAGTAGTAGTGTGTGTGCTGCTGTGCTTAGTAGTAGTGTGTGTGCTGCTGTGCTTAGTAGTAGTGTGTGTGCTGCTGTGCTAAGTAGTAGTGAGTGTGCTGCTGTGCTTAGTAGTAGTGTGTGTGCTGCTGTGCTTAGTAGTATTGTGTGCTGCTGTGCTTAGTAGTAGTGTGTGTGCTGCTGTGCTTAGTAGTATTGTGTGTGCTGCTGTGCTTAGTAGTATTGTGTGCTGCTGTGCTTAGTAGTAGTGTGTGTGCTGCTGTGCTTAGTAGTAGTGTGTGCGCTGCTGTGCTTAGTAGTAGTGTGTGCGCGGCTGTGCTTAGTAGTAGTGTGTGCGCTGCTGTGCATAGTAGTAGTGTGTGTGCTGCTGTGCTTAGTAGTAGTGTGTGTGCTGCTGTGCTTAGTAGTAGTGTGTGTGCTGCTGTGCTTAGTAGTATTGTGTGTGCTGCTGTGCTTAGTAGTATTGTGTGCTGCTGTGCTTAGTAGTAGTGTGTGTGCTGCTGTGCTTAGCAGTAGTGTGTGTGCTTCTGTGCTTAGTAGTATTGTGTGTGCTGCTGTGCTTAGTAGTATTGTGTGTGCTGCTGTGCTTAGTAGTAGTGTGTGTGCTGCTGTGCTTAGTTGTAGTGTGTGTGCTGCTGTGCTTAGTAGTATTGTGTGCTGCTGTGCTGAGTAGTAGTGTGTGTGATGCTGTGCTTAGTAGTAGTGTGTGTGCTGCTGTGCTTAGTAGTAGTGTGTGTGCTGCTGTGCTAAGTAGTTGTGAGTGTGCTGCTGTGCTTAGTAGTAGTGTGTGTGCTGCTGTGCTTAGTAGTATTGTGTGCTGCTGTGCTTAGTAGTAGTGTGTGTGCTGCTGTGCTTAGTAGTATTGTGTGTGCTGCTGTGCTTAGTAGTATTGTGTGCTGCTGTGCTTAGTAGTAGTGTGTGTGCTGCTGTGCTTAGTAGTAGTGTGTGCGCGGCTGTGCTTAGTAGTAGTGTGTGCGCTGCTGTGCATAGTAGTAGTGTGTGTGCTGCTGTGCTTAGTAGTAGTGTGTGTGCTGCTGTGCTTAGTAGTAGTGTGTGTGCTGCTGTGCTTAGTAGTATTGTATGTGCTGCTGTGCTTAGTAGTATTGTGTGCTGCTGTGCTTAGTAGTAGTGTGTGTGCTGCTGTGCTTAGCAGTAGTGTGTGTGCTGCTGTGCTTAGTAGTATTGTGTGTGCTGCTGTGCTTAGTAGTATTGTGTGTGCTGCTGTGCTTAGTAGTAGTGTGTGCGCTGCTGTGCTTAGTAGTAGTGTGTGCGCGGCTGTGCTTAGTAGTAGTGTGTGCGCGGCTGTGCTTAGTAGTAGTGTGTGTGCTGCTGTGCTTAGTAGTAGTGTGTGTGCTGCTGTGCTTAGTAGTATTGTGTGCTGCTGTGCTTAGTAGTATTGTGTGTGCTGCTTTGCTTAGTAGTATTGTGTGCTGCTGTGCTTAGTAGTATTGTGTGCGCTGCTGTGCTTAGTAGTATTGTGTGCGCTGCTGTGCTTAGTAGTATTGTGTGCGCTGCTGTGCTTAGTAGTATTGTGTGTGCTGCTGTGCTTAGTAGTATTGTGTGTCCTGCTGTGCTTAGTAGTAGTGTGTGTGCTGCTGTGCTTAGTAGTAGTGTGTGTGCTGCTGTGCTTAGTACTAGTGTGTGTGCTGCTGTGCTTAGTAGTATTGTGTGTGCTGCTGTGCTTAGTAGTAGTGTGTGTGCTGCTGTGCTTAGTAGTATTGTGTGTGCTGCTGTGCTTAGTAGTAGTGTGTGTGCTCCTGTGCTTAGTAGTACTGTGTGTGGTGCAGTGCTTAGTAGTGTGTGTGTGCTGCTGTGCTTAGTAGTATTGTGTGCTGCTGTGCTTAGTAGTATTGTGTGTGCTGCTGTGCTTAGTAGTATTGTGTGTGCTGCTGTGCTTAGTAGTATTGTGTGTGCTGCTGTGCTTAGTAGTATTGTGTGTGCTGCTGTACTTAGTAGTAGTGTGTGTGCTGCTGTGCTTAGTAGTAGTGTGTGTGCTGCTGTGCTTAGTACTAGTGTGTGTGCTGCTGTGCTTAGTAGTATTGTGTGTGCTGCTGTGCTTAGTAGTAGTGTGTGTGCTGCTGTGCTTAGTAGTATTGTGTGCTGCTGTGCTTAGTAGTAGTGTGTGTGCTGCTATGCTTAGCACTATTGTGTGTGCTGCTGTGCTTAGTAGTAGTGTGTGTGCTGCTGTGCTTAGTAGTAGTGTGTGCTGCTGTGCTTAGTAGTATTGTGTGCTGCTGTGCTTAGTAGTATTGTGTGTGCTGCTGTGCTTAGTAGTATTGTGTGTGCTGCTGTGCTTAGTAGTAGTGTGTGTGCTGCTGTGCTTAGTAGTAGTGTGTGTGCTGCTGTGCTTAGTAGTATTGTGTGTGCTGCTGTGCTTAGTAGTAGTGTGTGTGCTGCTGTGCTTAGTAGTATTGTGTGCTGCTGTGCTTATTAGTATTGTGTGTGCTGCTGTGCTTAGTAGTATTGTGTGCTGCTGTGCTTAGTAGTATTGTGTGTGCTGCTGTGCTTAGTAGTATTGTGTGTGCTACTGTGCTTAGTAGTAGTGTGTGTGCTGCTGTGCTTAGTAGTAGTGTGTGTGCTGCTGTGCTTAGTAGTAGTATTGTGTGCTGCTGTGCTTAGTAGTATTGTGTGCTGCTGTGCTTAGTAGTAGTGTGTGTGCTGCTGTGCTTAGTAGTAGTGTGTGTGCTGCTGTGCTTAGTAGTATGGTGTGCTGCTGTGCTTAGTAGTATTGTGTGTGCTGCTGTGCTTAGTAGTAGTGTGTGTGCTGCTGTGCTTAGTAGTAGTGTGTGTGCTGCTGTGCTTAGTAGTAGTGTGTGTGCTGCTGTGCTTAGTAGTATTGTGTGCTGCTGTGCTGAGTAGTAGTGTGTGTGCTGCTGTGCTTAGTAGTAGTGTGTGTGCTGCTGTGCTTAGTAGTAGTGTGTGTGCTGCTGTGCTAAGTAGTAGTGAGTGTGCTGCTGTGCTTAGTAGTAGTGTGTGTGCTGCTGTGCTTAGTAGTATTGTGTGCTGCTGTGCTTAGTAGTAGTGTGTGTGCTGCTGTGCTTAGTAGTATTGTGTGTGCTGCTGTGCTTAGTAGTATTGTGTGCTGCTGTGCTTAGTAGTAGTGTGTGTGCTGCTGTGCTTAGTAGTAGTGTGTGCGCGGCTGTGCTTAGTAGTAGTGTGTGCGCTGCTGTGCATAGTAGTAGTGTGTGCGCTGCTGTGCTTAGTAGTAGTGTGTGTGCTGCTGTGCTTAGTAGTAGTGTGTGTGCTGCTGTGCTTAGTAGTAGTGTGTGTGCTGCTGTGCTTAGTAGTATTGTGTGTGCTGCTGTGCTTAGTAGTATTGTGTGCTGCTGTGCTTAGTAGTAGTGTGTGTGCTGCTGTGCTTAGCAGTAGTGTGTGTGCTTCTGTGCTTAGTAGTATTGTGTGTGCTGCTGTGCTTAGTAGTATTGTGTGTGCTGCTGTGCTTAGTAGTAGTGTGTGTGCTGCTGTGCTTAGTTGTAGTGTGTGTGCTGCTGTGCTTAGTAGTATTGTGTGCTGCTGTGCTGAGTAGTAGTGTGTGTGCTGCTGTGCTTAGTAGTAGTGTGTGTGCTGCTGTGCTAAGTAGTAGTGAGTGTGCTGCTGTGCTTAGTAGTAGTGTGTGTGCTGCTGTGCTTAGTAGTATTGTGTGCTGCTGTGCTTAGTAGTAGTGTGTGTGCTGCTGTGCTTAGTAGTATTGTGTGTGCTGCTGTGCTTAGTAGTATTGTGTGCTGCTGTGCTTAGTAGTAGTGTGTGTGCTGCTGTGCTTAGTAGTAGTGTGTGCGCTGCTGTGCTTAGTAGTAGTGTGTGCGCGGCTGTGCTTAGTAGTAGTGTGTGCGCTGCTGTGCATAGTAGTAGTGTGTGTGCTGCTGTGCTTAGTAGTAGTGTGTGTGCTGCTGTGCTTAGTAGTAGTGTGTGTGCTGCTGTGCTTAGTAGTATTGTGTGTGCTGCTGTGCTTAGTAGTATTGTGTGCTGCTGTGCTTAGTAGTAGTGTGTGTGCTGCTGTGCTTAGCAGTAGTGTGTGTGCTGCTGTGCTTAGTAGTATTGTGTGTGCTGCTGTGCTTAGTAGTATTGTGTGTGCTGCTGTGCTTAGTAGTAGTGTGTGCGCTGCTGTGCTTAGTAGTAGTGTGTGCGCGGCTGTGCTTAGTAGTAGTGTGTGCGCGGCTGTGCTTAGTAGAATTGTGTGTGCTGCTGTGCTTAGTAGTATTGTGTGTGCTGCTGTGCTTAGTAGTAGTGTGTGTGCTGCTGTGCTTAGTAGTATTGTGTGTGCTGCTGTGCTTAGTAGTAGTGTGTGTGCTGCTGTGCTTAGTAGTATTGTGTGCTGCTGTGCTTAGTAGTAGTGTGTGTGCTGCTATGCTTAGCACTATTGTGTGTGCTGCTGTGCTTAGTAGTAGTGTGTGTGCTGCTGTGCTTAGTAGTAGTGTGTGCTGCTGTGCTTAGTAGTATTGTGTGCTGCTGTGCTTAGTAGTATTGTGTGTGCTGCTGTGCTTAGTAGTATTGTGTGTGCTGCTGTGCTTAGTAGTAGTGTGTGTGCTGCTGTGCTTAGTAGTAGTGTGTGTGCTGCTGTGCTTAGTAGTATTGTGTGTGCTGCTGTGCTTAGTAGTAGTGTGTGTGCTGCTGTGCTTAGTAGTATTGTGTGCTGCTGTGCTTATTAGTATTGTGTGTGCTGCTGTGCTTAGTAGTATTGTGTGCTGCTGTGCTTAGTAGTATTGTGTGTGCTGCTGTGCTTAGTAGTATTGTGTGTGCTACTGTGCTTAGTAGTAGTGTGTGTGCTGCTGTGCTTAGTAGTAGTGTGTGTGCTGCTGTGCTTAGTAGTAGTATTGTGTGCTGCTGTGCTTAGTAGTATTGTGTGCTGCTGTGCTTAGTAGTAGTGTGTGTGCTGCTGTGCTTAGTAGTAGTGTGTGTGCTGCTGTGCTTAGTAGTATGGTGTGCTGCTGTGCTTAGTAGTATTGTGTGTGCTGCTGTGCTTAGTAGTAGTGTGTGTGCTGCTGTGCTTAGTAGTAGTGTGTTTGCTGCTGTGCTTAGTAGTAGTGTGTGTGCTGCTGTGCTTAGTAGTATTGTGTGCTGCTGTGCTTAGTAGTAGTGTGTGTGCTGCTGTGCTTAGTAGTATTTTGTGCTGCTGTGCTTAGTAGTATTGTGTGTGCTGCTGTGCTTAGTAGTATTGTGTGCTGCTGTGCTTAGCAGTAGTGTGTGTGCTGCTGTGCTTAGCAGTAGTGTGTGTGCTGCTGTGCTTAGTAGTAGTGTGCGTGCTGCTGTGCTTAGTAGTATTATGTGTGCTGCTGTGCTTAGTAGTAGTGTGTGTGCTGCTGTGCTTAGTAGTAGTGTGTGTGCTGCTGTGCTTAGTAGTATTGTGTGTGCTGCTGTGCTTAGTAGTATTGTGTGTGTGCTGCTGTGCTTAGTAGTATTGTGTGTGTGCTGCTGTGCTTAGTAGTAGTGTGTGTGCTGCTGTGCTTAGTAGTAGTGTGTGTGCTGCTGTGCTTAGTAGTAGTGTGTGTGCTGCTGTGCTTAGTAGTATTGTGTGTGCTGCTGTGCTTAGTAGTAGTGTGTGTGCTGCTGTGCTTAGTAGTAGTGTGTGTGCTGCTGTGCTTAGTAGTAGTGCGTGTGCTGCTATGCTTAGTAGTAGTGTGTGTGCTGCTGTGCTTAGTAGTAGTGTGTGTGCTGCTGTGCTTAGTAGTATTGTGTGCTGCTGTGCTTAGTAGTATTGTGTGTGCTGCTGTGCTTAGTAGTATTGCGTGTGCTGCTGTGCTTAGTAGTAGTGTGTGTGCTCCTGTGCTTAGTAGTAGTGTGTGTGCTGCTGTGCTTAGTAGTAGTGTGTGTTCTGCTGTGCTTAGTAGTAGTGTGTGTGCTGCTGTGCTTAGTAGTAGTGTGTGTGCTGCTGTGCTTAGTACTAGTGTGTGTGCTGCTGTGCTTAGTAGTAGTGTGTGTGCTGCTGTGCTTAGTAGTAGTGTGTGTGCTGCTGTGCTTAGTGGTAGTGTGTGTGCTGCTGTGCTTAGTAGTAGTGTGTGTGCTGCTGTGCTTAGTAGTAGTGTGCATGTTGCTGTGCTTAGTAGTAGTGTGCGTGCTGCTGTGCTTAGTAGTAGTGTGCGTGCTGCTGTGCTTAGTAGTAGTGTGCGTGCTGCTGTGCTTAGTAGTAGTGTGCGTGCTGCTATGCTTAGTAGTAGTGTGTGTGCTGCTGTGCTTAGTAGTAGTGTGTGTGCTGCTGTGCTTAGTAGTATTGTGTGTGCTGCTGTGCTTAGTAGTATTGTATGTGTGCTGCTGTGCTTAGTAGTATTGTGTGTGTGCTGCTGTGCTTAGTAGTAGTGTGTGTGCTGCTGTGCTTAGTAGTAGTGTGTGTGCTGCTGTGCTTAGTAGTAGTGTGTGTGCTGCTGTGCTTAGTAGTATTGTGTGTGCTGCTGTGCTTAGTAGTAGTGTGTGTGCTGCTGTGCTTAGTAGTAGTGTGTGTGCTGCTGTGCTTAGTAGTAGTGTGTGTGCTGCTGTGCTTAGTAGTAGTGTGTGTGCTGCTGTGCTTAGTAGTAGTGTGTGTGCTGCTGTGCTTAGTAGTATTGTGTGCTGCTGTGCTTAGTAGTATTGTGTGTGCTGCTGTGCTTAGTAGTATTGCGTGTGCTGCTGTGCTTAGTAGTAGTGTGTGTGCTCCTGTGCTTAGTAGTAGTGTGTGTGCTGCTGTGCTTAGTAGTAGTGTGTGTGCTGCTGTGCTTAGTAGTAGTGTGTGTGCTGCTGTGCTTAGTAGTAGTGTGTGTGCTGCTGTGCTTAGTAGTAGTGTGTGTGCTGCTGGGCTTAGTAGTAGTGTGTGTGCTGCTGTGCTTAGTAGTAGTGTGCATGTTGCTGTGCTTAGTAGTAGTGTGCGTGCTGCTGTGCTTAGTAGTAGTGTGTGTGCTGCTGTGCTAAGTAGTAGTGTGTGTGCTGCTGTGCTTAGTAGTAGTGTGCGTGCTGTGCTTAGTAGTAGTGTGTGTGCTGCTGTGCTTAGTAGTAGTGTGTGTGCTGCTGTGCTTAGTAGTAGTGTGTGTGCTGCTGTGGTTAGTAGTAGTGTGTGTGCTGCTGTGCTTAGTAGTAGTGTGTGCGCGGCTGTGCTTAGTAGTAGTGTGTGCGCTGCTGTGCATAGTAGTAGTGTGTGTGCTGCTGTGCTTAGTAGTAGTGTGTGTGCTGCTGTGCTTAGTAGTAGTGTGTGTGCTGCTGTGCTTAGTAGTATTGTGTGTGCTGCTGTGCTTAGTAGTATTGTGTGCTGCTGTGCTTAGTAGTAGTGTGTGTGCTGCTGTGCTTAGCAGTAGTGTGTGTGCTTCTGTGCTTAGTAGTATTGTGTGTGCTGCTGTGCTTAGTAGTATTGTGTGTGCTGCTGTGCTTAGTAGTAGTGTGTGTGCTGCTGTGCTTAGTTGTAGTGTGTGTGCTGCTGTGCTTAGTAGTATTGTGTGCTGCTGTGCTGAGTAGTAGTGTGTGTGCTGCTGTGCTTATTAGTAGTGTGTGTGCTGCTGTGCTTAGTAGTAGTGTGTGTGCTGCTGTGCTAAGTAGTAGTGAGTGTGCTGCTGTGCTTAGTACTAGTGTGTGTGCTGCTGTGCTTAGTAGTATTGTGTGCTGCTGTGCTTAGTAGTAGTGTGTGTGCTGCTGTGCTTAGTAGTATTGTGTGTGCTGCTGTGCTTAGTAGTATTGTGTGCTGCTGTGCTTAGTAGTAGTGTGTGTGCTGCTGTGCTTAGTAGTAGTGTGTGCGCTGCTGTGCTTAGTAGTAGTGTGTGCGCGGCTGTGCTTAGTAGTAGTGTGTGCGCTGCTGTGCATAGTAGTAGTGTGTGTGCTGCTGTGCTTAGTAGTAGTGTGTGTGCTGCTGTGCTTAGTAGTAGTGTGTGTGCTGCTGTGCTTAGTAGTATTGTGTGTGCTGCTGTGCTTAGTAGTATTGTGTGCTGCTGTGCTTAGTAGTAGTGTGTGTGCTGCTGTGCTTAGCAGTAGTGTGTGTGCTGCTGTGCTTAGTAGTATTGTGTGTGCTGCTGTGCTTAGTAGTATTGTGTGTGCTGCTGTGCTTAGTAGTAGTGTGTGCGCTGCTGTGCTTAGTAGTAGTGTGTGCGCGGCTGTGCTTAGTAGTAGTGTGTGCGCGGCTGTGCTTAGTAGAATTGTGTGTGCTGCTGTGCTTAGTAGTATTGTGTGTGCTGCTGTGCTTAGTAGTAGTGTGTGTGCTGCTGTGCTTAGTAGTATTGTGTGCTGCTGTGCTTAGTAGTAGTGTGTGTGCTGCTATGCTTAGCACTATTGTGTGTGCTGCTGTGCTTAGTAGTAGTGTGTGTGCTGCTGTGCTTAGTAGTAGTGTGTGCTGCTGTGCTTAGTAGTATTGTGTGCTGCTGTGCTTAGTAGTATTGTGTGTGCTGCTGTGCTTAGTAGTATTGTGTGTGCTGCTGTGCTTAGTAGTAGTGTGTGTGCTGCTGTGCTTAGTAGTAGTGTGTGTGCTGCTGTGCTTAGTAGTATTGTGTGTGCTGCTGTGCTTAGTAGTAGTGTGTGTGCTGCTGTGCTTAGTAGTATTGTGTGCTGCTGTGCTTATTAGTATTGTGTGTGCTGCTGTGCTTAGTAGTATTGTGTGCTGCTGTGCTTAGTAGTATTGTGTGTGCTGCTGTGCTTAGTAGTATTGTGTGTGCTACTGTGCTTAGTAGTAGTGTGTGTGCTGCTGTGCTTAGTAGTAGTGTGTGTGCTGCTGTGCTTAGTAGTAGTATTGTGTGCTGCTGTGCTTAGTAGTATTGTGTGCTGCTGTGCTTAGTAGTAGTGTGTGTGCTGCTGTGCTTAGTAGTAGTGTGTGTGCTGCTGTGCTTAGTAGTATGGTGTGCTGCTGTGCTTAGTAGTATTGTGTGTGCTGCTGTGCTTAGTAGTAGTGTGTGTGCTGCTGTGCTTAGTAGTAGTGTGTTTGCTGCTGTGCTTAGTAGTAGTGTGTGTGCTGCTGTGCTTAGTAGTATTGTGTGCTGCTGTGCTTAGTAGTAGTGTGTGTGCTGCTGTGCTTAGTAGTATTTTGTGCTGCTGTGCTTAGTAGTATTGTGTGTGCTGCTGTGCTTAGTAGTATTGTGTGCTGCTGTGCTTAGCAGTAGTGTGTGTGCTGCTGTGCTTAGCAGTAGTGTGTGTGCTGCTGTGCTTAGTAGTAGTGTGCGTGCTGCTGTGCTTAGTAGTATTGTGTGTGCTGCTGTGCTTAGTAGTAGTGTGTGTGCTGCTGTGCTTAGTAGTAGTGTGTGTGCTGCTGTGCTTAGTAGTATTGTGTGTGCTGCTGTGCTTAGTAGTATTGTGTGTGTGCTGCTGTGCTTAGTAGTATTGTGTGTGTGCTGCTGTGCTTAGTAGTAGTGTGTGTGCTGCTGTGCTTAGTAGTAGTGTGTGTGCTGCTGTGCTTAGTAGTAGTGTGTGTGCTGCTGTGCTTGGTAGTATTGTGTGTGCTGCTGTGCTTAGTAGTAGTGCGTGTGCTGCTGTGCTTAGTAGTAGTGTGTGTGCTGCTGTGCTTAGTAGTAGTGCGTGTGCTGCTATGCTTAGTAGTAGTGTGTGTGCTGCTGTGCTTAGTAGTAGTGTGTGTGCTGCTGTGCTTAGTAGTATTGTGTGCTGCTGTGCTTAGTAGTATTGTGTGTGCTGCTGTGCTTAGTAGTATTGCGTGTGCTGCTGTGCTTAGTAGTAGTGTGTGTGCTCCTGTGCTTAGTAGTAGTGTGTGTGCTGCTGTGCTTAGTAGTAGTGTGTGTTCTGCTGTGCTTAGTAGTAGTGTGTGTGCTGCTGTGCTTAGTAGTAGTGTGTGTGCTGCTGTGCTTAGTACTAGTGTGTGTGCTGCTGTGCTTAGTAGTAGTGTGTGTGCTGCTGTGCTTAGTAGTAGTGTGTGTGCTGCTGTGCTTAGTGGTAGTGTGTGTGCTGCTGTGCTTAGTAGTAGTGTGTGTGCTGCTGTGCTTAGTAGTAGTGTGCATGTTGCTGTGCTTAGTAGTAGTGTGCGTGCTGCTGTGCTTAGTAGTAGTGTGCGTGCTGCTGTGCTTAGTAGTAGTGTGCGTGCTGCTGTGCTTAGTAGTAGTGTGCGTGCTGCTGTGCTTAGTAGTAGTGTGTGTGCTGCTGTGCTTAGTAGTAGTGTGTGTGCTGCTGTGCTTAGTAGTATTGTGTGTGCTGCTGTGCTTAGTAGTATTGTATGTGTGCTGCTGTGCTTAGTAGTATTGTGTGTGTGCTGCTGTGCTTAGTAGTAGTGTGTGTGCTGCTGTGCTTAGTAGTAGTGTGTGTGCTGCTGTGCTTAGTAGTAGTGTGTGTGCTGCTGTGCTTAGTAGTATTGTGTGTGCTGCTGTGCTTAGTAGTAGTGTGTGTGCTGCTGTGCTTAGTAGTAGTGTGTGTGCTGCTGTGCTTAGTAGTAGTGTGTGTGCTGCTGTGCTTAGTAGTAGTGTGTGTGCTGCTGTGCTTAGTAGTATTGTGTGCTGCTGTGCTTAGTAGTATTGTGTGTGCTGCTGTGCTTAGTAGTATTGCGTGTGCTGCTGTGCTTAGTAGTAGTGTGTGTGCTCCTGTGCTTAGTAGTAGTGTGTGTGCTGCTGTGCTTAGTAGTAGTGTGTGTGCTGCTGTGCTTAGTAGTATTGTGTGTGCTGCTGTGCTTAGTAGTAGTGTGTGTGCTGCTGTGCTTAGTAGTAGTGTGTGTGCTGCTGTGCTTAGTAGTAGTGTGTGTGCTGCTGTGCTTAGTAGTAGTGTGTGTGCTGCTGTGCTTAGTAGTAGTGTGTGTGCTGCTGTGCTTAGTAGTAGTGTGCATGTTGCTGTGCTTAGTAGTAGTGTGCGTGCTGCTGTGCTTAGTAGTAGTGTGTGTGCTGCTGTGCTAAGTAGTAGTGTGTGTGCTGCTGTGCTTAGTAGTAGTGTGCGTGCTGTGCTTAGTAGTAGTGTGTGTGCTGCTGTGCTTAGTAGTAGTGTGTGTGATGCTGTGCTTAGTAGTAGTGTGTGTGCTGCTGTGGTTAGTAGTAGTGTGTGTGCTGCTGTGCTTAGTAGTAGTGTGTGTGCTGCTGTGCTTAGTAGTAGTGTGTGTGCTGCTGTGCTAAGTAGTAGTGTGTGTGCTGCTGTGCTTTGTAGTAGTGTGTGTGCTGCTGTGCTTAGTAGTATTGTGTGCTGCTGTGCTTAGCAGTAGTGTGTGTGCTGCTGTGCTTAGCAGTAGTGTGTGTGCTGCTGTGCTTAGTAGTAGTGTGCGTGCTGCTGTGCTTAGTAGTATTGTGTGTGCTGCTGTGCTTAGTAGTAGTGTGTGTGCTGCTGTGCTTAGTAGTAGTGTGTGTGCTGCTGTGCTTAGTAGTATTGTGTGTGCTGCTGTGCTTAGTAGTATTGTGTGTGTGCTGCTGTGCTTAGTAGTATTGTGTGTGTGCTGCTGTGCTTAGTAGTAGTGTGTGTGCTGCTGTGCTTAGTAGTAGTGTGTGTGCTGCTGTGCTTAGTAGTAGTGTGTGTGCTGCTGTGCTTGGTAGTATTGTGTGTGCTGCTGTGCTTAGTAGTAGTGCGTGTGCTGCTGTGCTTAGTAGTAGTGTGTGTGCTGCTGTGCTTAGTAGTAGTGCGTGTGCTGCTATGCTTAGTAGTAGTGTGTGTGCTGCTGTGCTTAGTAGTAGTGTGTGTGCTGCTGTGCTTAGTAGTATTGTGTGCTGCTGTGCTTAGTAGTATTGTGTGTGCTGCTGTGCTTAGTAGTATTGCGTGTGCTGCTGTGCTTAGTAGTAGTGTGTGTGCTCCTGTGCTTAGTAGTAGTGTGTGTGCTGCTGTGCTTAGTAGTAGTGTGTGTTCTGCTGTGCTTAGTAGTAGTGTGTGTGCTGCTGTGCTTAGTAGTAGTGTGTGTGCTGCTGTGCTTAGTACTAGTGTGTGTGCTGCTGTGCTTAGTAGTAGTGTGTGTGCTGCTGTGCTTAGTAGTAGTGTGTGTGCTGCTGTGCTTAGTGGTAGTGTGTGTGCTGCTGTGCTTAGTAGTAGTGTGTGTGCTGCTGTGCTTAGTAGTAGTGTGCATGTTGCTGTGCTTAGTAGTAGTGTGCGTGCTGCTGTGCTTAGTAGTAGTGTGCGTGCTGCTGTGCTTAGTAGTAGTGTGCGTGCTGCTGTGCTTAGTAGTAGTGTGCGTGCTGCTGTGCTTAGTAGTAGTGTGTGTGCTGCTGTGCTTAGTAGTAGTGTGTGTGCTGCTGTGCTTAGTAGTATTGTGTGTGCTGCTGTGCTTAGTAGTATTGTATGTGTGCTGCTGTGCTTAGTAGTATTGTGTGTGTGCTGCTGTGCTTAGTAGTAGTGTGTGTGCTGCTGTGCTTAGTAGTAGTGTGTGTGCTGCTGTGCTTAGTAGTAGTGTGTGTGCTGCTGTGCTTAGTAGTATTGTGTGTGCTGCTGTGCTTAGTAGTAGTGTGTGTGCTGCTGTGCTTAGTAGTAGTGTGTGTGCTGCTGTGCTTAGTAGTAGTGTGTGTGCTGCTGTGCTTAGTAGTAGTGTGTGTGCTGCTGTGCTTAGTAGTATTGTGTGCTGCTGTGCTTAGTAGTATTGTGTGTGCTGCTGTGCTTAGTAGTATTGCGTGTGCTGCTGTGCTTAGTAGTAGTGTGTGTGCTCCTGTGCTTAGTAGTAGTGTGTGTGCTGCTGTGCTTAGTAGTAGTGTGTGTGCTGCTGTGCTTAGTAGTATTGTGTGTGCTGCTGTGCTTAGTAGTAGTGTGTGTGCTGCTGTGCTTAGTAGTAGTGTGTGTGCTGCTGTGCTTAGTAGTAGTGTGTGTGCTGCTGTGCTTAGTAGTAGTGTGTGTGCTGCTGTGCTTAGTAGTAGTGTGTGTGCTGCTGTGCTTAGTAGTAGTGTGCATGTTGCTGTGCTTAGTAGTAGTGTGCGTGCTGCTGTGCTTAGTAGTAGTGTGTGTGCTGCTGTGCTAAGTAGTAGTGTGTGTGCTGCTGTGCTTAGTAGTAGTGTGCGTGCTGTGCTTAGTAGTAGTGTGTGTGCTGCTGTGCTTAGTAGTAGTGTGTGTGATGCTGTGCTTAGTAGTAGTGTGTGTGCTGCTGTGGTTAGTAGTAGTGTGTGTGCTGCTGTGCTTAGTAGTAGTGTGTGTGCTGCTGTGCTTAGTAGTAGTGTGTGTGCTGCTGTGCTAAGTAGTAGTGTGTGTGCTGCTGTGCTTTGTAGTAGTGTGTGTGCTGCTGTGTTTAGTAGTAGTGTGTGTGCTGCTGTGCTAAGTAGTAGTGTGTTTGCTGCTGTGCTTAGTAGTAGTGTGTGTGCTGCTGTGCTTAGTAGTAGTGTGTGTGCTGCTGTGCTTAGTAGTATTGTGTGTGCTGCTGTGCTTAGTAGTAGTATGTGTGCTGCTGTGCTTAGTAGTAGTGTGTGTGCTGCTGTGCTTAGTAGTAGTGTGTGTGCTGCTGTGCTTAGTAGTAGTGTGTGTGCTGCTGTGCTTAGTAGTAGTGTGTGTGCTGCTGTGCTAAGTAGTAGTGTGTGTGCTGCTGTGCTTAGTAGTAGTGTGTGTGCTGCTGTGCTTAGTAGTAGTGTGTGTGCTGCTGTGCTTAGTAGTAGTGTGTGTGCTGCTGTGCTTAGTAGTAGTGTGTGTGCTGCTGTGCTTAGTAGTATTGTGTGCTGCTGTGCTTAGTAGTATTGTGTGTGTGCTGCTGTGCTTACTAGTAGTGTGTGTGCTGCTGTGCTTAGTAGTAGTGTGTGTGCTGCTGTGCTTAGTAGTAGTGTGTGTGCTGCTGTGCTTAGTAGTAGTGTGTGTGCTGCTGTGCTTAGTAGTATTTTGTGAGCTGCTGTGCTTAGTAGTAGTGTGTGTGCTGCTGTGCTTAGTAGTATTGTGTGTGCTGCTGTGCTTAGTAGTAGTGTGTGTGCTGCTGTGCTTAGTAGTAGTGTGTGTGCTGCTGTGCTTAGTAGTCGTGTGTGTGCTGCTGTGCTTAGTAGTATTGTGTGTGTGCTGCTGTGCTTAGTAGTAGTATTGTGTGCTTCTGTGCTTAGTAGTATTGTGTGTGCTGCTGTGCTTCGTAGTAGTGTTTGTGCTGCTGTGCTTAGTAGTAGTGTGTGTGCTGCTGTGCTTAGTAGTAGTGTGTGTGCTGCTGTGCTTAGTAGTATTGTGTGTGCTGCTGTGCTTAGTAGTAGTGTGTGTGCTGCTGTGCTTAGTAGTATTGTGTGTGCTGCTGTGCTTAGTAGTAGTGTGTGTGCTGCTGTGCTTAGTAGTTTAGTAGTAGTGTGTGTGCTGCTGTGCTTAGTAGTAGTGTGTGTGCAGCTGTGCTTAGTAGTAGTGTGTGTGCTGCTGTGCTTAGTAGTAGTGTGTGTGCTGCTGTGCTTAGTAGTAGTGTGTGTGCTGCTGTGCTTAGTAGTATTGTGTGCTGCTGTGCTTAGTAGTAGTGTGTGTGCTGCTGTGCTTAGTAGTAGTGTGTGTGCTGCTGTGCTTAGTAGTAGTGTGTGTGCTGCTGTGCTTTGTAGTAGTGTGTGTGCTGCTGTGCTTAGTAGTATTGTGTGCTGCTGTGCTTAGTAGTAGTGTGTGTGCTGCTGTGCTTAGTTGTAGTGTGTGTGCTGCTGTGGTTAGTAGTAGTGTGTGTGCTGCTGTGCTTAGTAGTAGTGTGTGTGCTGCTGTGCTTAGTAGTAGTGTATGTGCTGCTGTGCTTAGTAGTAGTGTGTGTGCTGCTGTGCTTAGTAGTATTGTGTGTGCTGCTGTGCTTAGTAGTATTGTGTGCTGCTGTGCTTAGTATTAGTGTGTGTGCTGCTGTGCTTAGTAGTATTGTGTGCTGCTGTGCTTAGTAGTATTGTGTGCTGCTGTGCTTAGTAGTAGTGTGTGTGCTGCTGTGCTTAGTAGTAGTGTGTGTGCTGCTGTGCTTAGTAGTATTGTGTGTGCTGCTGTGCTTAGTAGTATTTTGTGCTGCTGTGCTTAGTAGTATTGTGTGAGCTGCTGTGCTTAGTAGTATTGTGTGCTGCTGTGCTTAGTAGTAGTGTGTGTGCTGCTGTGCTTAGTAGTAGAGTGTGTGCTGCTGTACTTAGTAGTAGTGTGTGTGCTGCTGTGCTTAGTAGTATTGTGTGCTGCTGTGCTTAGTAGTATTGTGTGTGCTGCTGTGCTTAGTAGTATTGTGTGCTGCTGTGCTTAGTAGTATTGTGTGTGCTGCTGTGCTTAGTAGTATTGTGTGCTGCTGTGCTTAGTAGTAGTGTGTGTGCTGCTGTGCTTAGTAGTATTGTGTGTGCTGCTGTGCTTAGTAGTAGTGTGTGTGCTGCTGTGCTTAGTTGTAGTGTGTGTGCTGCTGTGCTTAGTAGTATTGTGTGCTGCTGTGCTGAGTAGTAGTGTGTGTGCTGCTGTGCTTAGTAGTAGTGTGTGTGCTGCTGTGCTTAGTAGTAGTGTGTGTGCTGCTGTGCTAAGTAGTAGTGAGTGTGCTGCTGTGCTTAGTAGTAGTGTGTGTGCTGCTGTGCTTAGTAGTATTGTGTGCTGCTGTGCTTAGTAGTAGTGTGTGTGCTGCTGTGCTTAGTAGTATTGTGTGTGCTGCTGTGCTTAGTAGTATTGTGTGCTGCTGTGCTTAGTAGTAGTGTGTGTGCTGCTGTGCTTAGTAGTAGTGTGTGCGCTGCTGTGCTTAGTAGTAGTGTGCGTGCTGCTGTGCTTAGTAGTAGTGTGCGTGCTGCTGTGCTTAGTAGTAGTGTGCGTGCTGCTGTGCTTAGTAGTAGTGTGCGTGCTGCTATGCTTAGTAGTAGTGTGTGTGCTGCTGTGCTTAGTAGTAGTGTGTGTGCTGCTGTGCTTAGTAGTATTGTGTGTGCTGCTGTGCTTAGTAGTATTGTATGTGTGCTGCTGTGCTTAGTAGTATTGTGTGTGTGCTGCTGTGCTTAGTAGTAGTGTGTGTGCTGCTGTGCTTAGTAGTAGTGTGTGTGCTGCTGTGCTTAGTAGTAGTGTGTGTGCTGCTGTGCTTAGTAGTATTGTGTGTGCTGCTGTGCTTAGTAGTAGTGTGTGTGCTGCTGTGCTTAGTAGTAGTGTGTGTGCTGCTGTGCTTAGTAGTAGTGTGTGTGCTGCTGTGCTTAGTAGTAGTGTGTGTGCTGCTGTGCTTAGTAGTAGTGTGTGTGCTGCTGTGCTTAGTAGTATTGTGTGCTGCTGTGCTTAGTAGTATTGTGTGTGCTGCTGTGCTTAGTAGTATTGCGTGTGCTGCTGTGCTTAGTAGTAGTGTGTGTGCTCCTGTGCTTAGTAGTAGTGTGTGTGCTGCTGTGCTTAGTAGTAGTGTGTGTGCTGCTGTGCTTAGTAGTATTGTGTGTGCTGCTGTGCTTAGTAGTAGTGTGTGTGCTGCTGTGCTTAGTAGTAGTGTGTGTGCTGCTGTGCTTAGTAGTAGTGTGTGTGCTGCTGGGCTTAGTAGTAGTGTGTGTGCTGCTGTGCTTAGTAGTAGTGTGCATGTTGCTGTGCTTAGTAGTAGTGTGCGTGCTGCTGTGCTTAGTAGTAGTGTGTGTGCTGCTGTGCTAAGTAGTAGTGTGTGTGCTGCTGTGCTTAGTAGTAGTGTGCGTGCTGTGCTTCGTAGTAGTGTGTGTGCTGCTGTGCTTAGTAGTAGTGTGTGTGCTGCTGTGCTTAGTAGTAGTGTGTGTGCTGCTGTGGTTAGTAGTAGTGTGTGTGCTGCTGTGCTTAGTAGTAGTGTGTGCGCGGCTGTGCTTA
Source organism: Phyllobates terribilis (assembly GCF_046119375.1). Lineage (NCBI taxonomy): Eukaryota > Metazoa > Chordata > Amphibia > Anura > Dendrobatidae > Phyllobates > Phyllobates terribilis. The sequence goes on along the minus strand of NW_027362763.1, from coordinate 518,046,884 downwards.
GTAGTAGTGTGTGCGCTGCTGTGCATAGTAGTAGTGTGTGTGCTGCTGTGCTTAGTAGTAGTGTGTGTGCTGCTGTGCTTAGTAGTAGTGTGTGTGCTGCTGTGCTTAGTAGTATTGTGTGTGCTGCTGTGCTTAGTAGTATTGTGTGCTGCTGTGCTTAGTAGTAGTGTGTGTGCTGCTGTGCTTAGCAGTAGTGTGTGTGCTTCTGTGCTTAGTAGTATTGTGTGTGCTGCTGTGCTTAGTAGTATTGTGTGTGCTGCTGTGCTTAGTAGTAGTGTGTGTGCTGCTGTGCTTAGTTGTAGTGTGTGTGCTGCTGTGCTTAGTAGTATTGTGTGCTGCTGTGCTGAGTAGTAGTGTGTGTGCTGCTGTGCTTATTAGTAGTGTGTGTGCTGCTGTGCTTAGTAGTAGTGTGTGTGCTGCTGTGCTAAGTAGTAGTGAGTGTGCTGCTGTGCTTAGTACTAGTGTGTGTGCTGCTGTGCTTAGTAGTATTGTGTGCTGCTGTGCTTAGTAGTAGTGTGTGTGCTGCTGTGCTTAGTAGTATTGTGTGTGCTGCTGTGCTTAGTAGTATTGTGTGCTGCTGTGCTTAGTAGTAGTGTGTGTGCTGCTGTGCTTAGTAGTAGTGTGTGCGCTGCTGTGCTTAGTAGTAGTGTGTGCGCGGCTGTGCTTAGTAGTAGTGTGTGCGCTGCTGTGCATAGTAGTAGTGTGTGTGCTGCTGTGCTTAGTAGTAGTGTGTGTGCTGCTGTGCTTAGTAGTAGTGTGTGTGCTGCTGTGCTTAGTAGTATTGTGTGTGCTGCTGTGCTTAGTAGTATTGTGTGCTGCTGTGCTTAGTAGTAGTGTGTGTGCTGCTGTGCTTAGCAGTAGTGTGTGTGCTGCTGTGCTTAGTAGTATTGTGTGTGCTGCTGTGCTTAGTAGTATTGTGTGTGCTGCTGTGCTTAGTAGTAGTGTGTGCGCTGCTGTGCTTAGTAGTAGTGTGTGCGCGGCTGTGCTTAGTAGTAGTGTGTGCGCGGCTGTGCTTAGTAGAATTGTGTGTGCTGCTGTGCTTAGTAGTATTGTGTGTGCTGCTGTGCTTAGTAGTAGTGTGTGTGCTGCTGTGCTTAGTAGTATTGTGTGCTGCTGTGCTTAGTAGTAGTGTGTGTGCTGCTATGCTTAGCACTATTGTGTGTGCTGCTGTGCTTAGTAGTAGTGTGTGTGCTGCTGTGCTTAGTAGTAGTGTGTGCTGCTGTGCTTAGTAGTATTGTGTGCTGCTGTGCTTAGTAGTATTGTGTGTGCTGCTGTGCTTAGTAGTATTGTGTGTGCTGCTGTGCTTAGTAGTAGTGTGTGTGCTGCTGTGCTTAGTAGTAGTGTGTGTGCTGCTGTGCTTAGTAGTATTGTGTGTGCTGCTGTGCTTAGTAGTAGTGTGTGTGCTGCTGTGCTTAGTAGTATTGTGTGCTGCTGTGCTTATTAGTATTGTGTGTGCTGCTGTGCTTAGTAGTATTGTGTGCTGCTGTGCTTAGTAGTATTGTGTGTGCTGCTGTGCTTAGTAGTATTGTGTGTGCTACTGTGCTTAGTAGTAGTGTGTGTGCTGCTGTGCTTAGTAGTAGTGTGTGTGCTGCTGTGCTTAGTAGTAGTATTGTGTGCTGCTGTGCTTAGTAGTATTGTGTGCTGCTGTGCTTAGTAGTAGTGTGTGTGCTGCTGTGCTTAGTAGTAGTGTGTGTGCTGCTGTGCTTAGTAGTATGGTGTGCTGCTGTGCTTAGTAGTATTGTGTGTGCTGCTGTGCTTAGTAGTAGTGTGTGTGCTGCTGTGCTTAGTAGTAGTGTGTTTGCTGCTGTGCTTAGTAGTAGTGTGTGTGCTGCTGTGCTTAGTAGTATTGTGTGCTGCTGTGCTTAGTAGTAGTGTGTGTGCTGCTGTGCTTAGTAGTATTTTGTGCTGCTGTGCTTAGTAGTATTGTGTGTGCTGCTGTGCTTAGTAGTATTGTGTGCTGCTGTGCTTAGCAGTAGTGTGTGTGCTGCTGTGCTTAGCAGTAGTGTGTGTGCTGCTGTGCTTAGTAGTAGTGTGCGTGCTGCTGTGCTTAGTAGTATTGTGTGTGCTGCTGTGCTTAGTAGTAGTGTGTGTGCTGCTGTGCTTAGTAGTAGTGTGTGTGCTGCTGTGCTTAGTAGTATTGTGTGTGCTGCTGTGCTTAGTAGTATTGTGTGTGTGCTGCTGTGCTTAGTAGTATTGTGTGTGTGCTGCTGTGCTTAGTAGTAGTGTGTGTGCTGCTGTGCTTAGTAGTAGTGTGTGTGCTGCTGTGCTTAGTAGTAGTGTGTGTGCTGCTGTGCTTGGTAGTATTGTGTGTGCTGCTGTGCTTAGTAGTAGTGTGTGTGCTGCTGTGCTTAGTAGTAGTGTGTGTGCTGCTGTGCTTAGTAGTAGTGCGTGTGCTGCTATGCTTAGTAGTAGTGTGTGTGCTGCTGTGCTTAGTAGTAGTGTGTGTGCTGCTGTGCTTAGTAGTATTGTGTGCTGCTGTGCTTAGTAGTATTGTGTGTGCTGCTGTGCTTAGTAGTATTGCGTGTGCTGCTGTGCTTAGTAGTAGTGTGTGTGCTCCTGTGCTTAGTAGTAGTGTGTGTGCTGCTGTGCTTAGTAGTAGTGTGTGTTCTGCTGTGCTTAGTAGTAGTGTGTGTGCTGCTGTGCTTAGTAGTAGTGTGTGTGCTGCTGTGCTTAGTACTAGTGTGTGTGCTGCTGTGCTTAGTAGTAGTGTGTGTGCTGCTGTGCTTAGTAGTAGTGTGTGTGCTGCTGTGCTTAGTGGTAGTGTGTGTGCTGCTGTGCTTAGTAGTAGTGTGTGTGCTGCTGTGCTTAGTAGTAGTGTGCATGTTGCTGTGCTTAGTAGTAGTGTGCGTGCTGCTGTGCTTAGTAGTAGTGTGCGTGCTGCTGTGCTTAGTAGTAGTGTGCGTGCTGCTGTGCTTAGTAGTAGTGTGCGTGCTGCTGTGCTTAGTAGTAGTGTGTGTGCTGCTGTGCTTAGTAGTAGTGTGTGTGCTGCTGTGCTTAGTAGTATTGTGTGTGCTGCTGTGCTTAGTAGTATTGTATGTGTGCTGCTGTGCTTAGTAGTATTGTGTGTGTGCTGCTGTGCTTAGTAGTAGTGTGTGTGCTGCTGTGCTTAGTAGTAGTGTGTGTGCTGCTGTGCTTAGTAGTAGTGTGTGTGCTGCTGTGCTTAGTAGTATTGTGTGTGCTGCTGTGCTTAGTAGTAGTGTGTGTGCTGCTGTGCTTAGTAGTAGTGTGTGTGCTGCTGTGCTTAGTAGTAGTGTGTGTGCTGCTGTGCTTAGTAGTAGTGTGTGTGCTGCTGTGCTTAGTAGTATTGTGTGCTGCTGTGCTTAGTAGTATTGTGTGTGCTGCTGTGCTTAGTAGTATTGCGTGTGCTGCTGTGCTTAGTAGTAGTGTGTGTGCTCCTGTGCTTAGTAGTAGTGTGTGTGCTGCTGTGCTTAGTAGTAGTGTGTGTGCTGCTGTGCTTAGTAGTATTGTGTGTGCTGCTGTGCTTAGTAGTAGTGTGTGTGCTGCTGTGCTTAGTAGTAGTGTGTGTGCTGCTGTGCTTAGTAGTAGTGTGTGTGCTGCTGTGCTTAGTAGTAGTGTGTGTGCTGCTGTGCTTAGTAGTAGTGTGTGTGCTGCTGTGCTTAGTAGTAGTGTGCATGTTGCTGTGCTTAGTAGTAGTGTGCGTGCTGCTGTGCTTAGTAGTAGTGTGTGTGCTGCTGTGCTAAGTAGTAGTGTGTGTGCTGCTGTGCTTAGTAGTAGTGTGCGTGCTGTGCTTAGTAGTAGTGTGTGTGCTGCTGTGCTTAGTAGTAGTGTGTGTGATGCTGTGCTTAGTAGTAGTGTGTGTGCTGCTGTGGTTAGTAGTAGTGTGTGTGCTGCTGTGCTTAGTAGTAGTGTGTGTGCTGCTGTGCTTAGTAGTAGTGTGTGTGCTGCTGTGCTAAGTAGTAGTGTGTGTGCTGCTGTGCTTTGTAGTAGTGTGTGTGCTGCTGTGTTTAGTAGTAGTGTGTGTGCTGCTGTGCTAAGTAGTAGTGTGTTTGCTGCTGTGCTTAGTAGTAGTGTGTGTGCTGCTGTGCTTAGTAGTAGTGTGTGTGCTGCTGTGCTTAGTAGTATTGTGTGTGCTGCTGTGCTTAGTAGTAGTATGTGTGCTGCTGTGCTTAGTAGTAGTGTGTGTGCTGCTGTGCTTAGTAGTAGTGTGTGTGCTGCTGTGCTTAGTAGTAGTGTGTGTGCTGCTGTGCTTAGTAGTAGTGTGTGTGCTGCTGTGCTAAGTAGTAGTGTGTGTGCTGCTGTGCTTAGTAGTAGTGTGTGTGCTGCTGTGCTTAGTAGTAGTGTGTGTGCTGCTGTGCTTAGTAGTAGTGTGTGTGCTGCTGTGCTTAGTAGTAGTGTGTGTGCTGCTGTGCTTAGTAGTATTGTGTGCTGCTGTGCTTAGTAGTATTGTGTGTGTGCTGCTGTGCTTACTAGTAGTGTGTGTGCTGCTGTGCTTAGTAGTAGTGTGTGTGCTGCTGTGCTTAGTAGTAGTGTGTGTGCTGCTGTGCTTAGTAGTAGTGTGTGTGCTGCTGTGCTTAGTAGTATTTTGTGAGCTGCTGTGCTTAGTAGTAGTGTGTGTGCTGCTGTGCTTAGTAGTATTGTGTGTGCTGCTGTGCTTAGTAGTAGTGTGTGTGCTGCTGTGCTTAGTAGTAGTGTGTGTGCTGCTGTGCTTAGTAGTCGTGTGTGTGCTGCTGTGCTTAGTAGTATTGTGTGTGTGCTGCTGTGCTTAGTAGTAGTATTGTGTGCTTCTGTGCTTAGTAGTATTGTGTGTGCTGCTGTGCTTCGTAGTAGTGTTTGTGCTGCTGTGCTTAGTAGTAGTGTGTGTGCTGCTGTGCTTAGTAGTAGTGTGTGTGCTGCTGTGCTTAGTAGTATTGTGTGTGCTGCTGTGCTTAGTAGTAGTGTGTGTGCTGCTGTGCTTAGTAGTATTGTGTGTGCTGCTGTGCTTAGTAGTAGTGTGTGTGCTGCTGTGCTTAGTAGTTTAGTAGTAGTGTGTGTGCTGCTGTGCTTAGTAGTAGTGTGTGTGCAGCTGTGCTTAGTAGTAGTGTGTGTGCTGCTGTGCTTAGTAGTAGTGTGTGTGCTGCTGTGCTTAGTAGTAGTGTGTGTGCTGCTGTGCTTAGTAGTATTGTGTGCTGCTGTGCTTAGTAGTAGTGTGTGTGCTGCTGTGCTTAGTAGTAGTGTGTGTGCTGCTGTGCTTAGTAGTAGTGTGTGTGCTGCTGTGCTTTGTAGTAGTGTGTGTGCTGCTGTGCTTAGTAGTATTGTGTGCTGCTGTGCTTAGTAGTAGTGTGTGTGCTGCTGTGCTTAGTTGTAGTGTGTGTGCTGCTGTGGTTAGTAGTAGTGTGTGTGCTGCTGTGCTTAGTAGTAGTGTGTGTGCTGCTGTGCTTAGTAGTAGTGTATGTGCTGCTGTGCTTAGTAGTAGTGTGTGTGCTGCTGTGCTTAGTAGTATTGTGTGTGCTGCTGTGCTTAGTAGTATTGTGTGCTGCTGTGCTTAGTATTAGTGTGTGTGCTGCTGTGCTTAGTAGTATTGTGTGCTGCTGTGCTTAGTAGTATTGTGTGCTGCTGTGCTTAGTAGTAGTGTGTGTGCTGCTGTGCTTAGTAGTAGTGTGTGTGCTGCTGTGCTTAGTAGTATTGTGTGTGCTGCTGTGCTTAGTAGTATTTTGTGCTGCTGTGCTTAGTAGTATTGTGTGAGCTGCTGTGCTTAGTAGTATTGTGTGCTGCTGTGCTTAGTAGTAGTGTGTGTGCTGCTGTGCTTAGTAGTAGAGTGTGTGCTGCTGTACTTAGTAGTAGTGTGTGTGCTGCTGTGCTTAGTAGTATTGTGTGCTGCTGTGCTTAGTAGTATTGTGTGTGCTGCTGTGCTTAGTAGTATTGTGTGCTGCTGTGCTTAGTAGTATTGTGTGTGCTGCTGTGCTTAGTAGTATTGTGTGCTGCTGTGCTTAGTAGTAGTGTGTGTGCTGCTGTGCTTAGTAGTATTGTGTGTGCTGCTGTGCTTAGTAGTAGTGTGTGTGCTGCTGTGCTTAGTTGTAGTGTGTGTGCTGCTGTGCTTAGTAGTATTGTGTGCTGCTGTGCTGAGTAGTAGTGTGTGTGCTGCTGTGCTTAGTAGTAGTGTGTGTGCTGCTGTGCTTAGTAGTAGTGTGTGTGCTGCTGTGCTAAGTAGTAGTGAGTGTGCTGCTGTGCTTAGTAGTAGTGTGTGTGCTGCTGTGCTTAGTAGTATTGTGTGCTGCTGTGCTTAGTAGTAGTGTGTGTGCTGCTGTGCTTAGTAGTATTGTGTGTGCTGCTGTGCTTAGTAGTATTGTGTGCTGCTGTGCTTAGTAGTAGTGTGTGTGCTGCTGTGCTTAGTAGTAGTGTGTGCGCTGCTGTGCTTAGTAGTAGTGTGTGCGCGGCTGTGCTTAGTAGTAGTGTGTGCGCTGCTGTGCATAGTAGTAGTGTGTGTGCTGCTGTGCTTAGTAGTAGTGTGTGTGCTGCTGTGCTTAGTAGTAGTGTGTGTGCTGCTGTGCTTAGTAGTATTGTGTGTGCTGCTGTGCTTAGTAGTAGTGTGTGTGCTGCTGTGCTTAGTAGTTTAGTAGTAGTGTGTGTGCTGCTGTGCTTAGTAGTAGTGTGTGTGCTGCTGTGCTTAGTAGCAGTGTGTGTGCAGCTGTGCTTAGTAGTAGTGTGTGTGCTGCTGTGCTTAGTAGTAGTGTGTGTGCTGCTGTGCTTAGTAGTAGTGTGTGTGCTGCTGTGCTTAGTAGTATTGTGTGCTGCTGTGCTTAGTAGTAGTGTGTGTGCTGCTGTGCTTAGTAGTAGTGTGTGTGCTGCTGTGCTTAGTAGTAGTGTGTGTGCTGCTGTGCTTTGTAGTAGTGTGTGTGCTGCTGTGCTTAGTAGTATTGTGTGCTGCTGTGCTTAGTAGTAGTGTGTGTGCTGCTGTGCTTAGTTGTAGTGTGTTTGCTGCTGTGGTTAGTAGTAGTGTGTGTGCTGCTGTGCTTAGTAGTAGTGTGTGTGCTGCTGTGCTTAGTAGTAGTGTATGTGCTGCTGTGCTTAGTAGTAGTGTGTGTGCTGCTGTGCTTAGTAGTATTGTGTGTGCTCCTGTGCTTAGTAGTAGTGTGTGTGCTGCTGTGCTTAGTAGTATTGTGTGTGCTGCTGTGCTTAGTAGTATTGTGTGCTGCTGTGCTTAGTATTAGTGTGCGTGCTGCTGTGCTTAGTAGTATTGTGTGCTGCTGTGCTTAGTAGTATTGTGTGCTGCTGTGCTTAGTAGTAGTGTGTGTGCTGCTGTGCTTAGTAGTAGTGTGTGTGCTGCTGTGCTTAGTAGTATTGTGTGTGCTGCTGTGCTTAGTAGTATTTTGTGCTGCTGTGCTTAGTAGTATTGTGTGAGCTGCTGTGCTTAGTAGTATTGTGTGCTGCTGTGCTTAGTAGTAGTGTGTGTGCTGCTGTGCTTAGTAGTAGAGTGTGTGCTGCTGTACTTAGTAGTAGTGTGTGTGCTGCTGTGCTTAGTAGTATTGTGTGCTGCTGTGCTTAGTAGTATTGTGTGTGCTGCTGTGCTTAGTAGTATTGTGTGCTGCTGTGCTTAGTAGTATTGTGTGTGCTGCTGTGCTTAGTAGTATTGTGTGTGCTGCTGTGCTTAGTAGTAGTGTGTGTGCTGCTGTGCTTAGTAGTATTGTGTGTGCTGCTGTGCTTAGTAGTAGTGTGTGTGCTGCTGTGCTTAGTTGTAGTGTGTGTGCTGCTGTGCTTAGTAGTATTGTGTGCTGCTGTGCTGAGTAGTAGTGTGTGTGCTGCTGTGCTTAGTAGTAGTGTGTGTGCTGCTGTGCTTAGTAGTAGTGTGTGTGCTGCTGTGCTTAGTAGTATTGTGTGTGCTGCTGTGCTTAGTAGTAGTGTGTGTGCTGCTGTGCTTAGTAGTAGTGTGTGTGATGCTGTGCTTAGTAGTAGTGTGTGTGCTGCTGTGGTTAGTAGTAGTGTGTGTGCTGCTGTGCTTAGTAGTAGTGTGTGTGCTGCTGTGCTTAGTAGTAGTGTGTGTGCTGCTGTGCTAAGTAGTAGTGTGTGTGCTGCTGTGCTTTGTAGTAGTGTGTGTGCTGCTGTGTTTAGTAGTAGTGTGTGTGCTGCTGTGCTAAGTAGTAGTGTGTTTGCTGCTGTGCTTAGTAGTAGTGTGTGTGCTGCTGTGCTTAGTAGTAGTGTGTGTGCTGCTGTGCTTAGTAGTATTGTGTGTGCTGCTGTGCTTAGTAGTAGTATGTGTGCTGCTGTGCTTAGTAGTAGTGTGTGTGCTGCTGTGCTTAGTAGTAGTGTGTGTGCTGCTGTGCTTAGTAGTAGTGTGTGTGCTGCTGTGCTTAGTAGTAGTGTGTGTGCTGCTGTGCTAAGTAGTAGTGTGTGTGCTGCTGTGCTTAGTAGTAGTGTGTGTGCTGCTGTGCTTAGTAGTAGTGTGTGTGCTGCTGTGCTTAGTAGTAGTGTGTGTGCTGCTGTGCTTAGTAGTAGTGTGTGTGCTGCTGTGCTTAGTAGTATTGTGTGCTGCTGTGCTTAGTAGTATTGTGTGTGTGCTGCTGTGCTTACTAGTAGTGTGTGTGCTGCTGTGCTTAGTAGTAGTGTGTGTGCTGCTGTGCTTAGTAGTAGTGTGTGTGCTGCTGTGCTTAGTAGTAGTGTGTGTGCTGCTGTGCTTAGTAGTATTTTGTGAGCTGCTGTGCTTAGTAGTAGTGTGTGTGCTGCTGTGCTTAGTAGTATTGTGTGTGCTGCTGTGCTTAGTAGTAGTGTGTGTGCTGCTGTGCTTAGTAGTAGTGTGTGTGCTGCTGTGCTTAGTAGTCGTGTGTGTGCTGCTGTGCTTAGTAGTATTGTGTGTGTGCTGCTGTGCTTAGTAGTAGTATTGTGTGCTTCTGTGCTTAGTAGTATTGTGTGTGCTGCTGTGCTTCGTAGTAGTGTTTGTGCTGCTGTGCTTAGTAGTAGTGTGTGTGCTGCTGTGCTTAGTAGTAGTGTGTGTGCTGCTGTGCTTAGTAGTATTGTGTGTGCTGCTGTGCTTAGTAGTAGTGTGTGTGCTGCTGTGCTTAGTAGTATTGTGTGTGCTGCTGTGCTTAGTAGTAGTGTGTGTGCTGCTGTGCTTAGTAGTTTAGTAGTAGTGTGTGTGCTGCTGTGCTTAGTAGTAGTGTGTGTGCAGCTGTGCTTAGTAGTAGTGTGTGTGCTGCTGTGCTTAGTAGTAGTGTGTGTGCTGCTGTGCTTAGTAGTAGTGTGTGTGCTGCTGTGCTTAGTAGTATTGTGTGCTGCTGTGCTTAGTAGTAGTGTGTGTGCTGCTGTGCTTAGTAGTAGTGTGTGTGCTGCTGTGCTTAGTAGTAGTGTGTGTGCTGCTGTGCTTTGTAGTAGTGTGTGTGCTGCTGTGCTTAGTAGTATTGTGTGCTGCTGTGCTTAGTAGTAGTGTGTGTGCTGCTGTGCTTAGTTGTAGTGTGTGTGCTGCTGTGGTTAGTAGTAGTGTGTGTGCTGCTGTGCTTAGTAGTAGTGTGTGTGCTGCTGTGCTTAGTAGTAGTGTATGTGCTGCTGTGCTTAGTAGTAGTGTGTGTGCTGCTGTGCTTAGTAGTATTGTGTGTGCTGCTGTGCTTAGTAGTATTGTGTGCTGCTGTGCTTAGTATTAGTGTGTGTGCTGCTGTGCTTAGTAGTATTGTGTGCTGCTGTGCTTAGTAGTATTGTGTGCTGCTGTGCTTAGTAGTAGTGTGTGTGCTGCTGTGCTTAGTAGTAGTGTGTGTGCTGCTGTGCTTAGTAGTATTGTGTGTGCTGCTGTGCTTAGTAGTATTTTGTGCTGCTGTGCTTAGTAGTATTGTGTGAGCTGCTGTGCTTAGTAGTATTGTGTGCTGCTGTGCTTAGTAGTAGTGTGTGTGCTGCTGTGCTTAGTAGTAGAGTGTGTGCTGCTGTACTTAGTAGTAGTGTGTGTGCTGCTGTGCTTAGTAGTATTGTGTGCTGCTGTGCTTAGTAGTATTGTGTGTGCTGCTGTGCTTAGTAGTATTGTGTGCTGCTGTGCTTAGTAGTATTGTGTGTGCTGCTGTGCTTAGTAGTATTGTGTGCTGCTGTGCTTAGTAGTAGTGTGTGTGCTGCTGTGCTTAGTAGTATTGTGTGTGCTGCTGTGCTTAGTAGTAGTGTGTGTGCTGCTGTGCTTAGTTGTAGTGTGTGTGCTGCTGTGCTTAGTAGTATTGTGTGCTGCTGTGCTGAGTAGTAGTGTGTGTGCTGCTGTGCTTAGTAGTAGTGTGTGTGCTGCTGTGCTTAGTAGTAGTGTGTGTGCTGCTGTGCTAAGTAGTAGTGAGTGTGCTGCTGTGCTTAGTAGTAGTGTGTGTGCTGCTGTGCTTAGTAGTATTGTGTGCTGCTGTGCTTAGTAGTAGTGTGTGTGCTGCTGTGCTTAGTAGTATTGTGTGTGCTGCTGTGCTTAGTAGTATTGTGTGCTGCTGTGCTTAGTAGTAGTGTGTGTGCTGCTGTGCTTAGTAGTAGTGTGTGCGCTGCTGTGCTTAGTAGTAGTGTGTGCGCGGCTGTGCTTAGTAGTAGTGTGTGCGCTGCTGTGCATAGTAGTAGTGTGTGTGCTGCTGTGCTTAGTAGTAGTGTGTGTGCTGCTGTGCTTAGTAGTAGTGTGTGTGCTGCTGTGCTTAGTAGTATTGTGTGTGCTGCTGTGCTTAGTAGTAGTGTGTGTGCTGCTGTGCTTAGTAGTTTAGTAGTAGTGTGTGTGCTGCTGTGCTTAGTAGTAGTGTGTGTGCTGCTGTGCTTAGTAGCAGTGTGTGTGCAGCTGTGCTTAGTAGTAGTGTGTGTGCTGCTGTGCTTAGTAGTAGTGTGTGTGCTGCTGTGCTTAGTAGTAGTGTGTGTGCTGCTGTGCTTAGTAGTATTGTGTGCTGCTGTGCTTAGTAGTAGTGTGTGTGCTGCTGTGCTTAGTAGTAGTGTGTGTGCTGCTGTGCTTAGTAGTAGTGTGTGTGCTGCTGTGCTTTGTAGTAGTGTGTGTGCTGCTGTGCTTAGTAGTATTGTGTGCTGCTGTGCTTAGTAGTAGTGTGTGTGCTGCTGTGCTTAGTTGTAGTGTGTTTGCTGCTGTGGTTAGTAGTAGTGTGTGTGCTGCTGTGCTTAGTAGTAGTGTGTGTGCTGCTGTGCTTAGTAGTAGTGTATGTGCTGCTGTGCTTAGTAGTAGTGTGTGTGCTGCTGTGCTTAGTAGTATTGTGTGTGCTCCTGTGCTTAGTAGTAGTGTGTGTGCTGCTGTGCTTAGTAGTATTGTGTGTGCTGCTGTGCTTAGTAGTATTGTGTGCTGCTGTGCTTAGTATTAGTGTGCGTGCTGCTGTGCTTAGTAGTATTGTGTGCTGCTGTGCTTAGTAGTATTGTGTGCTGCTGTGCTTAGTAGTAGTGTGTGTGCTGCTGTGCTTAGTAGTAGTGTGTGTGCTGCTGTGCTTAGTAGTATTGTGTGTGCTGCTGTGCTTAGTAGTATTTTGTGCTGCTGTGCTTAGTAGTATTGTGTGAGCTGCTGTGCTTAGTAGTATTGTGTGCTGCTGTGCTTAGTAGTAGTGTGTGTGCTGCTGTGCTTAGTAGTAGAGTGTGTGCTGCTGTACTTAGTAGTAGTGTGTGTGCTGCTGTGCTTAGTAGTATTGTGTTCTGCTGTGCTTAGTAGTATTGTGTGTGCTGCTGTGCTTAGTAGTATTGTGTGCTGCTGTGCTTAGTAGTATTGTGTGTGCTGCTGTGCTTAGTAGTATTGTGTGTGCTGCTGTGCTTAGTAGTAGTGTGTGTGCTGCTGTGCTTAGTAGTATTGTGTGTGCTGCTGTGCTTAGTAGTAGTGTGTGTGCTGCTGTGCTTAGTTGTAGTGTGTGTGCTGCTGTGCTTAGTAGTATTGTGTGCTGCTGTGCTGAGTAGTAGTGTGTGTGCTGCTGTGCTTAGTAGTAGTGTGTGTGCTGCTGTGCTTAGTAGTAGTGTGTGTGCTGCTGTGCTAAGTAGTAGTGAGTGTGCTGCTGTGCTTAGTAGTAGTGTGTGTGCTGCTGTGCTTAGTTGTATTGTGTGCTGCTGTGCTTAGTAGTAGTGTGTGTGCTGCTGTGCTTAGTAGTATTGTGTGTGCTGCTGTGCTTAGTAGTATTGTGTGCTGCTGTGCTTAGTAGTAGTGTGTGTGCTGCTGTGCTTAGTAGTAGTGTGTGCGCTGCTGTGCTTAGTAGTAGTGTGTGCGCGGCTGTGCTTAGTAGTAGTGTGTGCGCTGCTGTGCATAGTAGTAGTGTGTGTGCTGCTGTGCTTAGTAGTAGTGTGTGTGCTGCTGTGCTTAGTAGTAGTGTGTGTGCTGCTGTGCTTAGTAGTATTGTGTGTGCTGCTGTGCTTAGTAGTATTGTGTGCTGCTGTGCTTAGTAGTAGTGTGTGTGCTGCTGTGCTTAGCAGTAGTGTGTGTGCTGCTGTGCTTAGTAGTATTGTGTGTGCTGCTGTGCTTAGTAGTATTGTGTGTGCTGCTGTGCTTAGTAGTAGTGTGTGTGCTGCTGTGCTTAGTTGTAGTGTGTGTGCTGCTGTGCTTAGTAGTATTGTGTGCTGCTGTGCTGAATAGTAGTGTGTGTGCTGCTGTGCTTAGTAGTAGTGTGTGTGCTGCTGTGCTTAGTAGTAGTGTGTGTGCTGCTGTGCTAAGTAGTAGTGAGTGTGCTGCTGTGCTTAGTAGTAGTGTGTGTGCTGCTGTGCTTAGTAGTATTGTGTGCTGCTGTGCTTAGTAGTAGTGTGTGTGCTGCTGTGCTTAGTAGTATTGTGTGTGCTGCTGTGCTTAGTAGTATTGTGTGCTGCTGTGCTTAGTAGTAGTGTGTGTGCTGCTGTGCTTAGTAGTAGTATGTGCGCTGCTGTGCTTAGTAGTAGTGTGTGCGCGGCTGTGCTTAGTAGTAGTGTGTGCGCTGCTGTGCATAGTAGTAGTGTGTGTGCTGCTGTGCTTAGTAGTAGTGTGTGTGCTGCTGTGCTTAGTAGTAGTGTGTGTGCTGCTGTGCTTAGTAGTAGTGTGTGTGCTGCTGTGCTTAGTAGTATTGTGTGTGCTGCTGTGCTTAGTAGTATTGTGTGCTGCTGTGCTTAGTAGTAGTGTGTGTGCTGCTGTGCTTAGCAGTAGTGTGTGTGCTGCTGTGCTTAGTAGTATTGTGTGTGCTGCTGTGCTTAGTAGTATTGTGTGTGCTGCTGTGCCTAGCAGTAGTGTGTGCGCTGCTGTGCTTAGTAGTAGTGTGTGCGCGGCTGTGCTTAGTAGTAGTGTGTGCGCGGCTGTGCTTAGTAGTAGTGTGTGTGCTGCTGTGCTTAGTAGTAGTGTGTGTGCTGCTGTGCTTAGTAGTATTGTGTGCTGCTGTGCTTAGTAGTATTGTGTGTGCTGCTTTGCTTAGTAGTATTGTGTGCTGCTGTGCTTAGTAGTATTGTGTGCGCTGCTGTGCTTAGTAGTATTGTGTGCGCTGCTGTGCTTAGTAGTATTGTGTGCGCTGCTGTGCTTAGTAGTATTGTGTGTGCTGCTGTGCTTAGTAGTATTGTGTGTCCTGCTGTGCTTAGTAGTAGTGTGTGTGCTGCTGTGCTTAGTAGTAGTGTGTGTGCTGCTGTGCTTAATACTAGTGTCTGTGCTGCTGTGCTTAGTAGTATTGTGTGTGCTGCTGTGCTTAGTAGTAGTGTGTGTGCTGCTGTGCTTAGTAGTATTGTGTGTGCTGCTGTGCTTAGTAGTAGTGTGTGTGCTCCTGTGCTTAGTAGTACTGTGTGTGGTGCAGTGCTTAGTAGTGTGTGTGTGCTGCTGTGCTTAGTAGTATTGTGTGCTGCTGTGCTTAGTAGTATTGTGTGTGCTGCTGTGCTTAGTAGTATTGTGTGTGCTGCTGTGCTTAGTACTATTGTGTGTGCTGCTGTGCTTAGTAGTATTGTGTGTGCTGCTGTACTTAGTAGTAGTGTGTGTGCTGCTGTGCTTAGTAGTATTGTGTGTGCTGCTGTGCTTAGTAGTAGTGTGTGTGCTGCTGTGCTTAGTAGTATTGTGTGCTGCTGTGCTTAGTAGTATTGTGTGTGCTGCTGTGCTTAGTAGTATTGTGTGTGCTGCTGTGCTTAGTAGTATTGTGTGTGATGCTGTTCTTAGTAGTAGTGTGTGTGCTGCTGTGCTTAGTAGAATTGTGTGTGCTGCTGTGCTTAGTAGTATTGTGTGTGCTGCTGTGCTTAGTAGTAGTGTGTGTGCTGCTGTGCTTAGTAGTATTGTGTGTGCTGCTGTGCTTAGTAGTAGTGTGTGTGCTGCTGTGCTTAGTAGTATTGTGTGCTGCTGTGCTTAGTAGTAGTGTGTGTGCTGCTATGCTTAGCACTATTGTGTGTGCTGCTGTGCTTAGTAGTAGTGTGTGTGCTGCTGTGCTTAGTAGTAGTGTGTGCTGCTGTGCTTAGTAGTATTGTGTGCTGCTGTGCTTAGTAGTATTGTGTGTGCTGCTGTGCTTAGTAGTATTGTGTGTGCTGCTGTGCTTAGTAGTAGTGTGTGTGCTGCTGTGCTTAGTAGTAGTGTGTGTGCTGCTGTGCTTAGTAGTATTGTGTGTGCTGCTGTGCTTAGTAGTAGTGTGTGTGCTGCTGTGCTTAGTAGTATTGTGTGCTGCTGTGCTTATTAGTATTGTGTGTGCTGCTGTGCTTAGTAGTATTGTGTGCTGCTGTGCTTAGTAGTATTGTGTGTGCTGCTGTGCTTAGTAGTATTGTGTGTGCTACTGTGCTTAGTAGTAGTGTGTGTGCTGCTGTGCTTAGTAGTAGTGTGTGTGCTGCTGTGCTTAGTAGTAGTATTGTGTGCTGCTGTGCTTAGTAGTATTGTGTGCTGCTGTGCTTAGTAGTAGTGTGTGTGCTGCTGTGCTTAGTAGTAGTGTGTGTGCTGCTGTGCTTAGTAGTATTGTGTGCTGCTGTGCTTAGTAGTATTGTGTGTGCTGCTGTGCTTAGTAGTATTGTGTGTGCTACTGTGCTTAGTAGTAGTGTGTGTGCTGCTGTGCTTAGTAGTAGTGTGTGTGCTGCTGTGCTTAGTAGTAGTGTGTGTGCTGCTGTGCTTAGTAGTATTGTGTGTGCTGCTGTGCTTAGTAGTATTGTGTGCTGCTGTGCTTAGTAGTAGTGTGTGTGCTGCTGTGCTTAGCAGTAGTGTGTGTGCTGCTGTGCTTAGTAGTATTGTGTGTGCTGCTGTGCTTAGTAGTATTGTGTGTGCTGCTGTGCCTAGTAGTAGTGTGTGCGCTGCTGTGCTTAGTAGTAGTGTGTGCGCGGCTGTGCTTAGTAGTAGTGTGTGCGCGGCTGTGCTTAGTAGTAGTGTGTGTGCTGCTGTGCTTAGTAGTAGTGTGTGTGCTGCTGTGCTTAGTAGTATTGTGTGCTGCTGTGCTTAGTAGTATTGTGTGTGCTGCTTTGCTTAGTAGTATTGTGTGCTGCTGTGCTTAGTAGTATTGTGTGCGCTGCTGTGCTTAGTAGTATTGTGTGCGCTGCTGTGCTTAGTAGTATTGTGTGCGCTGCTGTGCTTAGTAGTATTGTGTGTGCTGCTGTGCTTAGTAGTATTGTGTGTCCTGCTGTGCTTAGTAGTAGTGTGTGTGCTGTTGTGCTTAGTAGTAGTGTGTGTGCTGCTGTGCTTAATACTAGTGTGTGTGCTGCTGTGCTTAGTAGTATTGTGTGTGCTGCTGTGCTTAGTAGTAGTGTGTGTGCTGCTGTGCTTAGTAGTATTGTGTGTGCTGCTGTGCTTAGTAGTAGTGTGTGTGCTCCTGTGCTTAGTAGTACTGTGTGTGGTGCAGTGCTTAGTAGTGTGTGTGTGCTGCTGTGCTTAGTAGTATTGTGTGCTGCTGTGCTTAGTAGTATTGTGTGTGCTGCTGTGCTTAGTAGTATTGTGTGTGCTGCTGTGCTTAGTACTATTGTGTGTGCTGCTGTGCTTAGTAGTATTGTGTGTGCTGCTGTACTTAGTAGTAGTGTGTGTGCTGCTGTGCTTAGTAGTATTGTGTGTGCTGCTGTGCTTAGTAGTAGTGTGTGTGCTGCTGTGCTTAGTAGTATTGTGTGCTGCTGTGCTTAGTAGTATTGTGTGTGCTGCTGTGCTTAGTAGTATTGTGTGTGCTGCTGTGCTTAGTAGTATTGTGTGTGATGCTGTTCTTAGTAGTAGTGTGTGTGCTGCTGTGCTTAGTAGAATTGTGTGTGCTGCTGTGCTTAGTAGTATTGTGTGTGCTGCTGTGCTTAGTAGTAGTGTGTGTGCTGCTGTGCTTAGTAGTATTGTGTGTGCTGCTGTGCTTAGTAGTAGTGTGTGTGCTGCTGTGCTTAGTAGTATTGTGTGCTGCTGTGCTTAGTAGTAGTGTGTGTGCTGCTATGCTTAGCACTATTGTGTGTGCTGCTGTGCTTAGTAGTAGTGTGTGTGCTGCTGTGCTTAGTAGTAGTGTGTGCTGCTGTGCTTAGTAGTATTGTGTGCTGCTGTGCTTAGTAGTATTGTGTGTGCTGCTGTGCTTAGTAGTATTGTGTGTGCTGCTGTGCTTAGTAGTAGTGTGTGTGCTGCTGTGCTTAGTAGTAGTGTGTGTGCTGCTGTGCTTAGTAGTATTGTGTGTGCTGCTGTGCTTAGTAGTAGTGTGTGTGCTGCTGTGCTTAGTAGTATTGTGTGCTGCTGTGCTTATTAGTATTGTGTGTGCTGCTGTGCTTAGTAGTATTGTGTGCTGCTGTGCTTAGTAGTATTGTGTGTGCTGCTGTGCTTAGTAGTATTGTGTGTGCTACTGTGCTTAGTAGTAGTGTGTGTGCTGCTGTGCTTAGTAGTAGTGTGTGTGCTGCTGTGCTTAGTAGTAGTATTGTGTGCTGCTGTGCTTAGTAGTATTGTGTGCTGCTGTGCTTAGTAGTAGTGTGTGTGCTGCTGTGCTTAGTAGTAGTGTGTGTGCTGCTGTGCTTAGTAGTATGGTGTGCTGCTGTGCTTAGTAGTATTCTGTGTGCTGCTGTGCTTAGTAGTAGTGTGTGTGCTGCTGTGCTTAGTAGTAGTGTGTGTGCTGCTGTGCTTAGTAGTAGTGTGTGTGCTGCTGTGCTTAGTAGTATTGTGTGCTGCTGTGCTGAGTAGTAGTGTGTGTGCTGCTGTGCTTAGTAGTAGTGTGTGTGCTGCTGTGCTTAGTAGTAGTGTGTGTGCTGCTGTGCTAAGTAGTAGTGAGTGTGCTGCTGTGCTTAGTAGTAGTGTGTGTGCTGCTGTGCTTAGTAGTATTGTGTGCTGCTGTGCTTAGTAGTAGTGTGTGTGCTGCTGTGCTTAGTAGTATTGTGTGTGCTGCTGTGCTTAGTAGTATTGTGTGCTGCTGTGCTTAGTAGTAGTGTGTGTGCTGCTGTGCTTAGCAGTAGTGTGTGTGCTGCTGTGCTTAGTAGTATTGTGTGCTGCTGTGCTTAGTAGTATTGTGTGTGCTGCTGTGCTTAGTAGTATTGTGTGTGCTGCTGTGCTTAGTAGTAGTGTGTGTGCTGCTGTGCTTAGTTGTAGTGTGTGCGCTGCTGTGCTTAGTAGTATTGTGTGCTGCTGTGCTGAGTAGTAGTGTGTGTGCTGCTGTGCTTAGTAGTAGTGTGTGTGCTGCTGTGCTTAGTAGTAGTGTGTGTGCTGCTGTGCTAAGTAGTAGTGAGTGTGCTGCTGTGCTTAGTAGTAGTGTGTGTGCTGCTGTGCTTAGTAGTATTGTGTGCTGCTGTGCTTAGTAGTAGTGTGTGTGCTGCTGTGCTTAGTAGTATTGTGTGTGCTGCTGTGCTTAGTAGTATTGTGTGCTGCTGTGCTTAGTAGTATTGTGTGTGCTGCTGTGCTTAGTAGTAGTGTGTGCGCTGCTGTGCTTAGTAGTAGTGTGTGCGCGGCTGTGCTTAGTAGTAGTGTGTGCGCTGCTGTGCATAGTAGTAGTGTGTGTGCTGCTGTGCTTAGTAGTAGTGTGTGTGCTGCTGTGCTTAGTAGTAGTGTGTGTGCTGCTGTGCTTAGTAGTATTGTGTGTGCTGCTGTGCTTAGTAGTATTGTGTGCTGCTGTGCTTAGTAGTAGTGTGTGTGCTGCTGTGCTTAGCAGTAGTGTGTGTGCTGCTGTGCTTAGTAGTATTGTGTGTGCTGCTGTGCTTAGTAGTATTGTGTGTGCTGCTGTGCTTAGTAGTAGTGTGTGCGCTGCTGTGCTTAGTAGTAGTGTGTGCGCGGCTGTGCTTAGTAGTAGTGTGTGCGCGGCTGTGCTTAGTAGTAGTGTGTGTGCTGCTGTGCTTAGTAGTAGTGTGTGTGCTGCTGTGCTTAGTAGTATTGTGTGCTGCTGTGCTTAGTAGTATTGTGTGTGCTGCTTTGCTTAGTAGTATTGTGTGCTGCTGTGCTTAGTAGTATTGTGTGCGCTGCTGTGCTTAGTAGTATTGTGTGCGCTGCTGTGCTTAGTAGTATTGTGTGCGCTGCTGTGCTTAGTAGTATTGTGTGTGCTGCTGTGCTTAGTAGTATTGTGTGTCCTGCTGTGCTTAGTAGTAGTGTGTGTGCTGCTGTGCTTAGTAGTAGTGTGTGTGCTGCTGTGCTTAGTACTAGTGTGTGTGCTGCTGTGCTTAGTAGTATTGTGTGTGCTGCTGTGCTTAGTAGTATTGTGTGTGCTGCTGTGCTTAGTAGTAGTGTGTGTGCTGCTGTGCTTAGTAGTATTGTGTGTGCTGCTGTGCTTAGTAGTAGTGTGTGTGCTCCTGTACTTAGTAGTACTGTGTGTGGTGCAGTGCTTAGTAGTGTGTGTGTGCTGCTGTGCTTAGTAGTATTGTGTGCTGCTGTGCTTAGTAGTATTGTGTGTGCTGCTGTGCTTAGTAGTATTGTGTGTGCTGCTGTGCTTAGTAGTATTGTGTGTGCTGCTGTGCTTAGTAGTATTGTGTGTGCTGCTGTACTTAGTAGTAGTGTGTGTGCTGCTGTGCTTAGTAGTATTGTGTGTGCTGCTGTGCTTAGTAGTAGTGTGTGTGCTGCTGTGCTTAGTAGTATTGTGTGCTGCTGTGCTTAGTAGTATTGTGTGTGCTGCTGTGCTTAGTAGTATTGTGTGTGCTGCTGTTCTTAGTAGTAGTGTGTGTGCTGCTGTGCTTAGTAGAATTGTGTGTGCTGCTGTGCTTAGTAGTATTGTGTGTGCTGCTGTGCTTAGTAGTAGTGTGTGTGCTGCTGTGCTTAGTAGTATTGTGTGTGCTGCTGTGCTTAGTAGTAGTGTGTGTGCTGCTGTGCTTAGTAGTATTGTGTGCTGCTGTGCTTAGTAGTAGTGTGTGTGCTGCTATGCTTAGCACTATTGTGTGTGCTGCTGTGCTTAGTAGTAGTGTGTGTGCTGCTGTGCTTAGTAGTAGTGTGTGCTGCTGTGCTTAGTAGTATTGTGTGCTGCTGTGCTTAGTAGTATTGTGTGTGCTGCTGTGCTTAGTAGTATTGTGTGTGCTGCTGTGCTTAGTAGTAGTGTGTGTGCTGCTGTGCTTAGTAGTAGTGTGTGTGCTGCTGTGCTTAGTAGTATTGTGTGTGCTGCTGTGCTTAGTAGTAGTGTGTGTGCTGCTGTGCTTAGTAGTATTGTGTGCTGCTGTGCTTATTAGTATTGTGTGTGCTGCTGTGCTTAGTAGTATTGTGTGCTGCTGTGCTTAGTAGTATTGTGTGTGCTGCTGTGCTTAGTAGTATTGTGTGTGCTACTGTGCTTAGTAGTAGTGTGTGTGCTGCTGTGCTTAGTAGTAGTGTGTGTGCTGCTGTGCTTAGTAGTAGTATTGTGTGCTGCTGTGCTTAGTAGTATTGTGTGCTGCTGTGCTTAGTAGTAGTGTGTGTGCTGCTGTGCTTAGTAGTAGTGTGTGTGCTGCTGTGCTTAGTAGTATGGTGTGCTGCTGTGCTTAGTAGTATTGTGTGTGCTGCTGTGCTTAGTAGTAGTGTGTGTGCTGCTGTGCTTAGTAGTAGTGTGTTTGCTGCTGTGCTTAGTAGTAGTGTGTGTGCTGCTGTGCTTAGTAGTATTGTGTGCTGCTGTGCTTAGTAGTAGTGTGTGTGCTGCTGTGCTTAGTAGTATTTTGTGCTGCTGTGCTTAGTAGTATTGTGTGTGCTGCTGTGCTTAGTAGTATTGTGTGCTGCTGTGCTTAGCAGTAGTGTGTGTGCTGCTGTGCTTAGCAGTAGTGTGTGTGCTGCTGTGCTTAGTAGTAATGTGTGTGCTGCTGTGCTTAGTAGTAGTGTGTGTGCTGCTGTGCTTAGTAGTAGTGTGTGTGCTGCTGTGCTTAGTAGTATTTTGTGTGCTGCTGTGCTTAGTAGTATTGTGTGTTCTGCTGTGCTTAGTAGTATTGTGTGCTGCTGTGCTTAGTAGTAGTGTGTGTGCTGCTGTGCTTAGTAGTAGTGTGTGTGCTGCTGTGCTTAGTAGTATTGTGTGTGCTGCTGTGCTTAGTAGTATTGTGTGTGCTGCTGTGCTTAGTAGTAGTGTGTGTGCTGCTGTGCTTAGTAGTAGTGTGTGTGCTGCTGTGCTTAGTAGTATTGTGTGTGCTGCTGTACTTAGTAGTAGTGTGTGTGCTGCTGTGCTTAGTAGTATTGTGTGCTGCTGTGCTTATTAGTATTGTGTGTGCTGCTGTGCTTAGTAGTATTGTGTGCTGCTGTGCTTAGTAGTATTGTGTGTGCTGCTGTGCTTAGTCGTATTGTGTGTGCTGCTGTGCTTAGTAGTAGTGTGTGTGCTGCTGTGCTTAGTAGTAGTGTGTGTGCTGCTGTGCTTAGTAGTAGTATTGTGTGCTGCTGTGCTTAGTAGTATTGTGTGCTGCTGTGCTTAGTAGTAGTGTGTGTGCTGCTGTGCTTAGTAGTATTGTGTGTGCTGCTTTGCTTAGTAGTATTGTGTGCTGCTGTGCTTAGTAGTATTTTGTGCTGCTGTGCTTAGTAGTATTGTGTGTGCTGCTGTGCTTAGTAGTATTGTGTGCTGCTGTGCTTAGCAGTAGTGTGTGTGCTGCTGTGCTTAGCAGTAGTGTGTGTGCTGCTGTGCTTAGTAGTAATGTGTGTGCTGCTGTGCTTAGTAGTAGTGTGTGTGCTGCTGTGCTTAGTAGTAGTGTGTGTGCTGCTGTGCTTAGTAGTATTTTGTGTGCTGCTGTGCTTAGTAGTATTGTGTGTTCTGCTGTGCTTAGTAGTATTGTGTGCTGCTGTGCTTAGTAGTAGTGTGTGTGCTGCTGTGCTTAGTAGTAGTGTGTGTGCTGCTGTGCTTAGTAGTATTGTGTGTGCTGCTGTGCTTAGTAGTATTGTGTGTGCTGCTGTGCTTAGTAGTAGTGTGTGTGCTGCTGTGCTTAGTAGTAGTGTGTGTGCTGCTGTGCTTAGTAGTATTGTGTGTGCTGCTGTGCTTAGTAGTAGTGTGTGTGCTGCTGTGCTTAGTAGTAGTGTGTGTGCTGCTGTGCTTAGTAGTATTGTGTGTGCTGCTGTGCTTAGTAGTAGTGTGTGTGCTGCTGTGCTTAGTAGTATTGTGTGCTGCTGTGCTTATTAGTATTGTGTGTGCTGCTGTGCTTAGTAGTATTGTGTGCTGCTGTGCTTAGTAGTATTGTGTGTGCTGCTGTGCTTAGTAGTATTGTGTGTGCTACTGTGCTTAGTAGTAGTGTGTGTGCTGCTGTGCTTAGTAGTAGTGTGTGTGCTGCTGTGCTTAGTAGTAGTATTGTGTGCTGCTGTGCTTAGTAGTATTGTGTGCTGCTGTGCTTAGTAGTAGTGTGTGTGCTGCTGTGCTTAGTAGTAGTGTGTGTGCTGCTGTGCTTAGTAGTATGGTGTGTTCTGCTGTGCTTAGTAGTATTGTGTGCTGCTGTGCTTAGTAGTAGTGTGTGTGCTGCTGTGCTTAGTAGTAGTGTGTGTGCTGCTGTGCTTAGTAGTATTGTGTGTGCTGCTGTGCTTAGTAGTATTGTGTGTGCTGCTGTGCTTAGTAGTAGTGTGTGTGCTGCTGTGCTTAGTAGTAGTGTGTGTGCTGCTGTGCTTAGTAGTATTGTGTGTGCTGCTGTACTTAGTAGTAGTGTGTGTGCTGCTGTGCTTAGTAGTATTGTGTGCTGCTGTGCTTATTAGTATTGTGTGTGCTGCTGTGCTTAGTAGTATTGTGTACTGCTGTGCTTATTAGTATTGTGTGTGCTGCTGTGCTTAGTAGTATTGTGTGTGCTGCTGTACTTAGTAGTAGTGTGTGTGCTGCTGTGCTTAGTAGTATTGTGTGCTGCTGTGCTTATTAGTATTGTGTGTGCTGCTGTGCTTAGTAGTATTGTGTGCTGCTGTGCTTAGTAGTATTGTGTGTGCTGCTGTGCTTAGTAGTATTGTGTGTGCTGCTGTGCTTAGTAGTAGTGTGTGTGCTGCTGTGCTTAGTAGTAGTGTGTGTGCTGCTGTGCTTAGTAGTACTGTGTGTGGTGCAGTGCTTAGTAGTGTGTGTGTGCTGCTGTGCTTAGTAGTATTGTGTGCTGCTGTGCTTAGTAGTATTGTGTGTGCTGCTGTGCTTAGTAGTATTGTGTGCTGCTGTGCTTAGTAGTATTGTGTGTGCTGCTGTGCTTAGTAGTATTGTGTGTGCTACTGTGCTTAGTAGTAGTGTGTGTGCTGCTGTGCTTAGTAGTAGTGTGTGTGCTGCTGTGCTTAGTAGTAGTATTGTGTGCTGCTGTGCTTAGTAGTATTGTGTGCTGCTGTGCTTAGTAGTAGTGTGTGTGCTGCTGTGCTTAGTAGTAGTGTGTGTGCTGCTGTGCTTAGTAGTATGGTGTGCTGCTGTGCTTAGTAGTATTGTGTGTGCTGCTGTGCTTAGTAGTAGTGTGTGTGCTGCTGTGCTTAGTAGTAGTGTGTGTGCTGCTGTGCTTAGTAGTAGTGTGTGTGCTGCTGTGCTTAGTAGTATTGTGTGCTGCTGTGCTTAGTAGTGTGTGTGCTGCTGTGCTTAGTAGTATTTTGTGCTGCTGTGCTTAGTAGTATTGTGTGTGCTGCTGTGCTTAGTAGTATTGTGTGCTGCTGTGCTTAGCAGTAGTGTGTGTGCTGCTGAGCTTAGCAGTAGTGTGTGTGCTGCTGTGCTTAGTAGTAATGTGTGTGCTGCTGTGCTTAGTAGTAGTGTGTGTGCTGCTGTGCTTAGTAGTAGTGTGTGTGCTGCTGTGCTTAGTAGTATTTTGTGTGCTGCTGTGCTTAGTAGTATTGTGTGTTCTGCTGTGCTTAGTAGTATTGTGTGCTGCTGTGCTTAGTAGTAGTGTGTGTGCTGCTGTGCTTAGTAGTAGTGTGTGTGCTGCTGTGCTTAGTAGTATTGTGTGTGCTGCTGTGCTTAGTAGTATTGTGTGTGCTGCTGTGCTTAGTAGTAGTGTGTGTGCTGCTGTGCTTAGTAGTAGTGTGTGTGCTGCTGTACTTAGTAGTAGTGTGTGTGCTGCTGTGCTTAGTAGTATTGTGTGCTGCTGTGCTTATTAGTATTGTGTGTGCTGCTGTGCTTAGTAGTATTGTGTGCTGCTGTGCTTAGTAGTATTGTGTGTGCTGCTGTGCTTAGTCGTATTGTGTGTGCTGCTGTGCTTAGTAGTAGTGTGTGTGCTGCTGTGCTTAGTAGTAGTGTGTGTGCTGCTGTGCTTAGTAGTAGTATTGTGTGCTGCTGTGCTTAGTAGTATTGTGTGCTGCTGTGCTTAGTAGTAGTGTGTGTGCTGCTGTGCTTAGTAGTAGTGTGTGTGCTGCTGTGCTTAGTAGTATGGTGTGCTGCTGTGCTTAGTAGTAGTGTGTGTGCTGCTGTGCTTAGTAGTAGTGTGTGTGCTGCTGTGCTTAGTAGTAGTGTGTGTGCTGCTGTGCTTAGTAGTAGTGTGTGTGCTGCTGTGCTTAGTAGTAGTGTGTGTGCTGATGTTCTTAATAGTATTGTGTGCTGCTGTGCTTAGTAGTAGTGTGTGTGCTGCTGTGCTTAGTAGTATTTTGTGCTGCTGTGCTTAGTAGTATTGTGTGTTCTGCTGTGCTTAGTAGTATTGTGTGCTGCTGTGCTTAGTAGTAGTGTGTGTGCTGCTGTGCTTAGTAGTAGTGTGTGTGCTGCTGTGCTTAGTAGTATTGTGTGCTGCTGTGCTTAGTAGTATTGTGTGTGCTGCTTTGCTTAGTAGTATTGTGTGCTGCTGTGCTTAGTAGTATTGTGTGCGCTGCTGTGCTTAGTAGTATTGTGTGTGCTGCTGTGCTTACTAGTATTGTGTGTGCTGCTGTGCTTAGTAGTATTGTGTGAGCTACTGTGCTTAGTAGTAGTGTGTGTGCTGCTGTGCTTAGTAGTAGTGTGTGTGCTGCTGTGCTTAGTACTAGTGTGTGTGCTGCTGTGCTTAGTAGTATTGTGTGTGCTGCTGTGCTTAGTAGTAGTGTGTGTGCTGCTGTGCTTAGTAGTAGTGTGTGTGTTGCTGTGCTTAGTAGTATTGTGTGTGCTGCTGTGCTTAGTAGTAGTGTGTGTGCTCCTGTGCTTAGTAGTACTGTGTGTGGTGCAGTGCTTAGTAGTGTGTGTGTGCTGCTGTGCTTAGTAGTATTGTGTGCTGCTGTGCTTAGTAGTATTGTGTGTGCTGCTGTGCTTAGTAGTATTGTGTGTGCTGCTGTGCTTAGTAGTATTGTGTGTGCTGCTGTGCTTAGTAGTATTGTGTGTGCTGCTGTGCTTAGTAGTAGTGTGTGTGCTGCTGTGCTTAGTAGTATTGTGTGTGCTGCTGTGCTTAGTAGTAGTGTGTGTGCTGCTGTGCTTAGTAGTATTGTGTGCTGCTGTGCTTAGTAGTATTGTGTGTGCTGCTGTGCTTAGTAGTATTGTGTGTGCTGCTGTGCTTAGTAGTATTGTGTGTGCTGCTGTTCTTAGTAGTAGTGTGTGTGCTGCTGTGCTTAGTAGAATTGTGTGTGCTGCTGTGCTTAGTAGTATTGTGTGTGCTGCTGTGCTTAGTAGTAGTGTGTGTGTTGCTGTGCTTAGTAGTATTGTGTGTGCTGCTGTGCTTAGTAGTAGTGTGTGTGCTGCTGTGCTTAGTAGTATTGTGTGCTGCTGTGCTTAGTAGTAGTGTGTGTGCTGCTATGCTTAGCACTATTGTGTGTGCTGCTGTGCTTAGTAGTAGTGTGTGTGCTGCTGTGCTTAGTAGTAGTGTGTGCTGCTGTGCTTAGTAGTATTGTGTGCTGCTGTGCTTAGTAGTATTGTGTGTGCTGCTGTGCTTAGTAGTATTGTGTGTGCTGCTGTGCTTAGTAGTAGTGTGTGTGCTGCTGTGCTTAGTAGTAGTGTGTGTGCTGCTGTGCTTAGTAGTATTGTGTGTGCTGCTGTACTTAGTAGTAGTGTGTGTGCTGCTGTGCTTAGTAGTATTGTGTGCTGCTGTGCTTATTAGTATTGTGTGTGCTGCTGTGCTTAGTAGTATTGTGTGCTGCTGTGCTTAGTAGTATTGTGTGTGCTGCTGTGCTTAGTCGTATTGTGTGTGCTGCTGTGCTTAGTAGTAGTGTGTGTGCTGCTGTGCTTAGTAGTAGTGTGTGTGCTGCTGTGCTTAGTAGTAGTATTGTGTGCTGCTGTGCTTAGTAGTATTGTGTGCTGCTGTGCTTAGTAGTAGTGTGTGTGCTGCTGTGCTTAGTAGTAGTGTGTGTGCTGCTGTGCTTAGTAGTATTGTGTGCTGCTGTGCTTAGTAGTAGTGTGTGTGCTGCTGTGCTTAGTAGTATTTTGTGCTGCTGTGCTTAGTAGTATTGTGTGTGCTGCTGTGCTTAGTAGTATTGTGTGCTGCTGTGCTTAGCAGTAGTGTGTGTGCTGCTGTGCTTAGCAGTAGTGTGTGTGCTGCTGTGCTTAGTAGTAATGTGTGTGCTGCTGTGCTTATTAGTATTGTGTGTGCTGCTGTGCTTAGTAGTATTGTGTGCTGCTGTGCTTAGTAGTATTGTGTGTGCTGCTGTGCTTAGTCGTATTGTGTGTGCTGCTGTGCTTAGTAGTAGTGTGTGTGCTGCTGTGCTTAGTAGTAGTGTGTGTGCTGCTGTGCTTAGTAGTAGTATTGTGTGCTGCTGTGCTTAGTAGTATTGTGTGCTGCTGTGCTTAGTAGTAGTGTGTGTGCTGCTGTGCTTAGTAGTAGTGTGTGTGCTGCTGTGCTTAGTAGTATGGTGTGCTGCTGTGCTTAGTAGTAGTGTGTGTGCTGCTGTGCTTAGTAGTAGTGTGTGTGCTGCTGTGCTTAGTAGTAGTGTGTGTGCTGCTGTGCTTAGTAGTAGTGTGTGTGCTGCTGTGCTTAGTAGTAGTGTGTGTGCTGCTGTGCTTAGTAGTATTGTGTGCTGCTGTGCTTAGTAGTAGTGTGTGTGCTGCTGTGCTTAGTAGTATTTTGTGCTGCTGTGCTTAGTAGTATTGTGTGTGCTGCTGTGCTTAGTAGTATTGTGTGCTGCTGTGCTTAGCAGTAGTGTGTGTGCTGCTGTGCTTAGCAGTAGTGTGTGTGCTGCTGTGCTTAGTAGTAATGTGTGTGTTGCTGTGCTTAGTAGTAGTGTGTGTGCTGCTGTGCTTAGTAGTAGTGTGTGTGCTGCTGTGCTTAGTAGTATTTTGTGTGCTGCTGTGCTTAGTAGTATTGTGTGTGCTGCTGTGCTTAGTAGTAGTGTGTGTGCTGCTGTGCTTAGTAGTAGTGTGTGTGCTGCTGTGCTTAGTAGTATTGTGTGTGCTGCTGTACTTAGTAGTAGTGTGTGTGCTGCTGTGCTTAGTAGTATTGTGTGCTGCTGTGCTTATTAGTATTGTGTGTGCTGCTGTGCTTAGTAGTATTGTGTGCTGCTGTGCTTAGTAGTATTGTGTGTGCTGCTGTGCTTAGTCGTATTGTGTGTGCTGCTGTGCTTAGTAGTAGTGTGTGTGCTGCTGTGCTTAGTAGTAGTGTGTGTGCTGCTGTGCTTAGTAGTAGTATTGTGTGCTGCTGTGCTTAGTAGTATTGTGTGCTGCTGTGCTTAGTAGTAGTGTGTGTGCTGCTGTGCTTAGTAGTAGTGTGTGTGCTGCTGTGCTTAGTAGTATGGTGTGCTGCTGTGCTTAGTAGTAGTGTGTGTGCTGCTGTGCTTAGTAGTAGTGTGTGTTCTGCTGTGCTTAGTAGTAGTGTGTGTGCTGCTGTGCTTAGTAGTAGTGTGTGTGCTGCTGTGCTTAGTAGTAGTGTGTGTGCTGCTGTGCTTAGTAGTATTGTGTGCTGCTGTGCTTAGTAGTAGTGTGTGT
This sequence comes from Phyllobates terribilis, assembly GCF_046119375.1. Taxonomy (NCBI): domain Eukaryota; kingdom Metazoa; phylum Chordata; class Amphibia; order Anura; family Dendrobatidae; genus Phyllobates; species Phyllobates terribilis. The sequence goes on along the minus strand of NW_027362763.1, from coordinate 518,020,002 downwards.
GCTGCTGTGCTTAGTAGTATTTTGTGCTGCTGTGCTTAGTAGTATTGTGTGTGCTGCTGTGCTTAGTAGTATTGTGTGCTGCTGTGCTTAGCAGTAGTGTGTGTGCTGCTGTGCTTAGCAGTAGTGTGTGTGCTGCTGTGCTTAGTAGTAATGTGTGTGCTGCTGTGCTTAGTAGTAGTGTGTGTGCTGCTGTGCTTAGTAGTAGTGTGTGTGCTGCTGTGCTTAGTAGTATTTTGTGTGCTGCTGTGCTTAGTAGTATTGTGTGTTCTGCTGTGCTTAGTAGTATTGTGTGCTGCTGTGCTTAGTAGTAGTGTGTGTTGCTGTGCTTAGTAGTAGTGTGTGTGCTGCTGTGCTTAGTAGTATTGTGTGTGCTGCTGTGCTTAGTAGTATTGTGTGTGCTGATGTGCTTAGTAGTAGTGTGTGTGCTGCTGTGCTTAGTAGTAGTGTGTGTGCTGCTGTGCTTAGTAGTAGTGTGTGTGCTGCTGTGCTTAGTAATAGTGTGTGTGCTGCTGTGCTTAGTAGTATTGTGTTCTGCTGAGCTTAGTAGTATGGTGTGTGCTGCTGTGCTTAGTAGTATTGTGTGCTGCTGTGCTTAGAAGTATTGTGTGTGCTGCTGTGCTTAGTAGTATTGTGTGTGCTGCTGTGCTTAGTAGTATTGTGTGCTGCAGTGCTTAGTAGTAGTGTGTGTGCTGCTGTGCTTAGTAGTAGTGTGTGTGCTGCTGTGCTTAGTAGTAGTATTGTGTGCTGCTGTGCTTAGTAGTATTGTGTGCTGCTGTGCTTAGTAGTAGTGTGTGTGCTGCTGTGCTTAGTAGTAGTGTGTGTGCTGCTTTGCTTAGTAGTAGTGTGTGTGCTGCTGTGCTTAGTAGTATGGTGTGCTGCTGTGCTTAGTAGTATTGTGTGTGCTGCTGTGCTTAGTAGTAGTGTGTGTGCTGCTGTGCTTAGTAGTAGTGTGTGTGCTGCTGTGCTTAGTAGTAGTGTGTGTGCTGCTGTGCTTAGTAGTATTGTGTGCTGCTGTGCTTAGTAATAGTGTGTGTGCTGCTGTGCTTAGTAGTATTTTGTGCTGCTGTGCTTAGTAGTATTGTGTGTGCTGCTGTGCTTAGTAGTATTGTGTGCTGCTGTGCTTAGCAGTAGTGTGTGTGCTGCTGTGCTTAGCAGTAGTGTGTGTGCTGCTGTGCTTAGTAGTAATGTGTGTGCTGCTGTGCTTAGTAGTAGTGTGTGTGCTGCTGTGCTTAGTAGTAGTGTGTGTGCTGCTGTGCTTAGTAGTATTTTGTGTGCTGCTGTGCTTAGTAGTATTGTGTGTTCTGCTGTGCTTAGTAGTATTGTGTGCTGCTGTGCTTAGTAGTAGTGTGTGTGCTGCTGTGCTTAGTAGTATTGTGTGTTCTGCTGTGCTTAGTAGTATTGTGTGCTGCTGTGCTTAGTAGTAGTGTGTGTGCTGCTGTGCTTAGTAGTATTGTGTGTGCTGCTGTGCTTAGTAGTATTGTGTGTGCTGATGTGCTTAGTAGTAGTGTGTGTGCTGCTGTGCTTAGTAGTAGTGTGTGTGCTGCTGTGCTTAGTAGTAGTGTGTGTGCTGCTGTGCTTAGTAATAGTGTGTGTGCTGCTGTGTTTTGTAGTATTGTGTTCTGCTGAGCTTAGTAGTATTGTGTGTGCTGCTGTGCTTAGTAGTATTGTGTGCTGCTGTGCTTAGAAGTATTGTGTGTGCTGCTGTGCTTAGTAGTATTGTGTGTGCTGCTGTGCTTAGTAGTATTGTGTGCTGCTGTGCTTAGTAGTTGTGTGTGTGCTGCTGTGCTTAGTAGTAGTGTGTGTGCTGCTGTGCTTAGTAGTATTGTGTGCTGCTGTGCTTAGTAGTATTGTGTGTGCTGCTGTGCTTAGTAGTATTGTGTGCTGCTGTGCTTAGTAGTATTGTGTGTGCTGCTGTGCTTTGTAGTAGTGTGTGTGCTGCTGTGCTTAGTAGTAGTGTGTGTGCTGCTGTGCTTAGTAGTATTGTGTGTGCTGCTGTGCTTAGTAGTATTGTGTGTGCTGCTGTGCTTAGTAGTAGTGTGTGTGCTGCTGTGCTTAGTAGTAGTGTGTGTGCTGCTGTGCTTAGTAGTAGTGTGTGTGCTGCTGTGCTTAGTAGTAGTGTGTGTGCTGCTGTGCTTAGTATTACTGTGTGTGCTGCTGTGCTTAGTAGTATTGTGTGCTGCTGTGTTAGTAGTATTGTGTGTGCTGCTGTCCTTAGTAGTATTGTGTGTGCCGCTGTGCTTAGTAGTATTGTGTGTGCTGCTGTGCTTAGTAGTATTGTGTGTGCTGCTGTGCTTAGTAGTATTGTGTGTGCTGCTGTGCTTAGTAGTAGTGTGTGTGCTGCTGTGCTTAGTAGTATTTTGTGCTGCTGTGCTTAGTAGTAGTGTGTGTGCTGCTGTGCTTAGCAGTATTGTGTGTGCTGCTGTGCTTAGTAGTAGTGTGTGTGCTGCTGTGCTTAGTAGTAGTGTGTGTGCTGCTGTGCTTAGTAGTATTGTGTGCTGCTGTGCTTAGTAGAATTGTGTGTGCTGCTGTGCTTTGTAGTATTGTGTGCTGCTGTGCTTAGTAGTATTGTGTGTGCTGCTGTGCTTAGTAGTATTGTGTGTGCTGCTGTGCTTAGTAGTAGTGTGTGTGCTGCTGTGCTTAGTAGTATTGTGTATGCTGCTGTGCTTAGTAGTAGTGTGTGCTGCTGTGCTTAGTAGTAGTGTGTGTGCTGCTGTGTTTAGTAGTAGTGTGTGTGCTGCTTCGCTTAGTAGTATTGTGTGTGCTGCTGTGCTTAGTAGTAGTTTGTGTGCTGCTGTGCTTAGTAGTAGTGTGTGTGCTGCTGTGCTTAGTAGTAGTGTGTGTGCTGCTGTGCTTAATAGTATTGTGTGTGCTGCTGTGCTTAGTAGTATTGTGTGCGCTGCTGTGCTTAGTAGTAGTGTGTGTGCTGCTGTGCTTAGTAGCATTGTGTGCTGCTGTGCTTAGTAGTATTGTGTGTGCTGCTGTGCTTAGTAGTATTGTGTGTGCTGCTGTGCTTAGTAGTAGTGTGTGTGCTGCTGTGCTTAGTAGTAGTGTGTGTGCTGCTGTGCTTAGTAGTATTGTGTGCTGCTGTGCTTAGTAGTATTGTGTGCTGCTGTGCTTAGTAGTAGTGTGTGTGCTGCTGTGCTTAGTAGTAGTGTGTGTGCTGCTGTGCTTAGTAGTATTGTGTGTGCTGCTGTGCTTAATAGTATTGTGTGTGTGCTGCTGTGCTTAGTAGTATTGTGTGTGCTGCTGTGCTTAGTAGTAGTGTGTGTGCTGCTGTGCTTAGTAGTAGTGTGTGTGCTGCTGTGCTTAGTAGTAGTGTGTGTGCTGCTGTGCTTTGTAGTAGTGTCTGTGCTGCTGTGCTTAGTAGTAGTGTGTGTGCTGCTGTGCTTAGTAGTAGTGTGTGTGCTGCTGTGCTTAGTAGTATTGTGTGTGCTGCTGTGCTTAGTAGTAGTGTGTGTGCTGCTGTGCTTAGTAGTAGTGTGTGTGCTGCTGTGCTTAGTAGTATTGTGTGTGCTGCTGTGCTTAGTAGTAGTGTGTGTGCTGCTGTGCTTAGTAGTATTGTGTATGCTGCTGTGCTTAGTAGTAGTATGTGCTGCTGTGCTTAGTAGTAGTGTGTGTGCTGCTGTGCTTAGTAGTAGTGTGTGTGCTGCTGTGCTTAGTAGTATTGTGTGTGCTGCTGTGCTTAGTAGTATTGTGTGCTGCTGTGCTTAGTAGTAGTGTGTGTGCTGCTGTGCTTAGTAGTATTGTGTGCTGCTGTGCTTAGTAGTAGTGTGTGTGCTGCTGTGCTTAGTAGTAGTGTGTGTGCTGCTGTGCTTAGTAGTAGTGTGTGTGCTGCTGTGCTTAGTAGTAGTGTGTGTGCTGCTGTGCTTAGTAGTAGTGTGTGTGCTGCTGTGCTTAGTAGTATTGTGTGTGCTGCTGTGCTTAGTAGTATTGTGTGCTGCTGTACTTAGTAGTATTGTGTGTGCTGCTGTGCTTAGTAGTATTGTGTGTGCTGCTGTGCTTAGTAGTATTGTGTGTGCTGCTGTGCTTAGTAGTATTATGTGTGCTGCTGTGCTTAGTAGTAGTGTGTGTGCTGCTGTGCTTAGTAGTATTGTGTGCTGCTGTGCTTAGTAGTATTGTGTGTGTTACTGAGCTTGTAGTATTGTGTGTGCTGCTGTGCTTAGTAGTATTGTGTGTGCTACTGAGCTTGTAGTATTGTGTGTGCTGCTGTGCTTAGTAGTAGTGTGTGTGCTGCTGTGCTTAGTAGTATTGTGTGTGCTGCTGTGCTTAATAGTATTGTGTGTGTGCTGCTGTGCTTAGTAGTAGTGTGTTTGCTGCTGTGCTTAGTAGTAGTGTGTGTGCTGCTGTGCTTGGTAGTATTGTGTGTGTGCTGCTGTGCTTAGTAGTATTGTGTGTGCTGCTGTGCTTAGTAGTAGTGTGTGTGCTGCTGTGATTAGTAGTAGTGTGTGTGCTGCTGTGCTTAGTAGTCGTGTGTGTGCTGCTGTGCTTAGTAGTATTGTGTGTGTGCTGCTGTGCTTAGTAGTAGTATTGTGTGCTGCTGTGGTTAGTAGTATTGTGTGTGCTGCTGTGCTTAGTAGTAGTGTGTGTGCTGCTGTGCTTAGTAGTAGTGTGTGTGCTGCTGTGCTTAGTAGTAGTGTGTGTGCTGCTGTGCTTAGTAGTATTGTGTGTGCTGCTGTGCTTAGTAGTAGTGTGTGTGCTGCTGTGCTTAGTAGTATTGTGTGTGCTGCTGTGCTTAGTAGTAGTGTGTGTGCTGCTGTGCTTAGTAGTACTGTGTGTGCTGCTGTGCTTAGTAGTAGTGTGTGTGCTGCTGTGCTTAGTAGCAGTGTGTGTGCTGCTGTGCTTAGTAGTAGTGTGTGTGCTGCTGTGCTTAGTAGTAGTGTGTGTGCTGCTGTGCTTAGTAGTAGTGTGCGTGCTGCTGTGCTTAGTAGTAGTGTGCGTGCTGCTGTGCTTAGTAGTATTGTGTGTGCTGCTGTGCTTAGTAGTAGTGTGTGTGCTGCTGTGCTTAGTAGTAGTGTGTGCTGCTGTGCTTAGTAGGTATTGTGTGTGCTGCTGTGCTTTGTAGTATTGTATGTGTGCTGCTGTGCTTAGTAGTATTGTGTGTGTGCTGCTGTGCTTAGTAGTAGTGTGTGTGCTGCTGTGCTTAGTAGTATTGTGTATGCTGCTGTGCTTAGTAGTAGTATGTGCTGCTGTGCTTAGTAGTAGTGTGTGTGCTGCTGGAGTAGAGTGTGTGCTGCTGTGCTTAGTAGTAGTGTGTGTGCTGCTGTGTTTAGTAGTATTGTGTGCTGCTATGCTAAGTAGTAGTGTGTGTTCTGCTGTGCTTAGTTGTAGTGTGTGTGCTGATGTGCTTAGTAGTATTGTGAGTGCTGCTGTGCATAGTAGTAGTGTGTGTGCTGCTGTGCTTAGTAGTAGTGTGTGTGCTGCTGTGCTTAGTAGTATTGTGTGTGCTGCTGTGCTTAGTAGTATTGTGTGCTGCTGTGCTTAGTAGTAGTGTGTGTGCTGCTGTGCTTAGTAGTATTGTTGTGCTGCTGTGCTTAGTAGTAGTGTGTGTGCTGCTGTGCTTAGTAGTAGTGTGTGTGCTGCTGTGCTTAGTAGTAGTGTGTGTGCTGCTGTGCTTAGTAGTAGTGTGTGTGCTGCTGTGCTTAGTAGTAGTGTGTGTGCTGCTGTGCTTAGTAGTATTGTGTGTGCTGCTGTGCTTAGTAGTATTGTGTGCTGCTGTACTTAGTAGTATTGTGTGTGCTGCTGTGCTTAGTAGTATTGTGTGTGCTGCTGTGCTTAGTAGTATTGTGTGTGCTGCTGTGCTTAGTAGTATTATGTGTGCTGCTGTGCTTAGTAGTAGTGTGTGTGCTGCTGTGCTTAGTAGTATTGTGTGCTGCTGTGCTTAGTAGTATTGTGTGTGCTACTGAGCTTGTAGTATTGTGTGCTGCTGTGCTTAGTAGTATTGTGTGTGCTACTGAGCTTGTAGTATTGTGTGTGCTGCTGTGCTTAGTAGTAGTGTGTGTGCTGCTGTGCTTAGTAGTATTGTGTGTGCTGCTGTGCTTAATAGTATTGTGTGTGTGCTGCTGTGCTTAGTAGTAGTGTGTTTGCTGCTGTGCTTAGTAGTAGTGTGTGTGCTGCTGTGCTTGGTAGTACTGTGTGTGTGCTGCTGTGCTTAGTAGTATTGTGTGTGCTGCTGTGCTTAGTAGTAGTGTGTGTGCTGCTGTGCTTAGTAGTAGTGTGTGTGCTGCTGTGATTAGTAGTAGTGTGTGTGCTGCTGTGCTTAGTAGTCGTGTGTGTGCTGCTGTGCTTAGTAGTATTGTGTGTGTGCTGCTGTGCTTAGTAGTAGTATTGTGTGCTGCTGTGGTTAGTAGTATTGTGTGTGCTGCTGTGCTTAGTAGTAGTGTGTGTGCTGCTTTGCTTAGTAGTAGTGTGTGTGCTGCTGTGCTTAGTAGTAGTGTGTGTGCTGCTGTGCTTAGTAGTATTGTGTGTGCTGCTGTGCTTAGTAGTAGTGTGTGTGCTGCTGTGCTTAGTAGTATTGTGTGTGCTGCTGTGCTTAGTAGTAGTGTGTGTGCTGCTGTGCTTAGTAGTAGTGTGTGTGCTGCTGTGCTTAGTAGTAGTGTGTGTGCTGCTGTGCTTAGTAGCAGTGTGTGTGCTGCTGTGCTTAGTAGTAGTGTGTGTGCTGCTGTGCTTAGTAGTAGTGTGTGTGCTGCTGTGCTTAGTAGTAGTGTGCGTGCTGCTGTGCTTAGTAGTAGTGTGCGTGCTGCTGTGCTTAGTAGTATTGTGTGTGCTGCTGTGCTTAGTAGTGTGTGTGCTGCTGTGCTTAGTAGTAGTGTGTGCTGCTGTGCTTAGTAGTATTGTGTGTGCTGCTGTGCTTTGTAGTATTGTATGTGTGCTGCTGTGCTTAGTAGTATTGTGTGTGTGCTGCTGTGCTTAGTAGTAGTGTGTGTGCTGCTGTGCTTAGTAGTAGTGTGTGTGCTGCTGTGCTTAGTAGTAGTGTGTGTGCTGCTGTGCTTAGTAGTAGTGTGTGTGCTGCTGTGCTTAGTAGTAGTGTGTGTGCTGCTGTGCTTAGTAGTAGTGTGTGTGCTGCTGTGCTTAGTAGTAGTGTGTGTGCTGCTGTGCTTAGTAGCAGTGTGTGTGCTGCTGTGCTTAGTAGAATTGTGTGCTGCTGTGCTTAGTAGTATTGTGTGTGCTGCTGTGCTTAATAGTATTGCGTGTGCTGCTGTGCTTAGTAGTAGTGTGTGTGCTCCTGTGCTTAGTAGTAGTGTGTGTGCTGCTGTGCTTAGTAGTAGTGTGTGTGCTGCTGTGCTTAGTAGTAGTGTGTGTGCTGCTGTGCTTAGTAGTAGTGTGTGTGCTGCTGTGCTTAGTAGTAGTGTGTGTGCTGCTGTGCTTAGTAGCAGTGTGTGTGCTGCTGTGCTTAGTAGTATTGTGTGCTGCTGTGCTTAGTAGTATTGTGTGTGCTGCTGTGCTTAATAGTATTGTGTGTGCTGCTGTGCTTAGTAGTAGTGTGTGTGCTCCTGTGCTTAGTAGTAGTGTGTGTGCTGCTGTGCTTAGTAGTAGTGTGTGTGCTGCTGTGCTTAGTAGTATTGTGTGTGCTGCTGTGCTTAGTAGTAGTGTGTGGTGCTGCTGTGCTTAGTAGTAGTGTGTGTGCTGCTGTGCTTAGTAGTAGTGTGTGTGCTGCTGTGCTTAGTAGTAGTGTGTGTGCTGCTGTGCTTTGTAGTATTGTATGTGTGCTGCTGTGCTTAGTAGTATTGTGTGTGTGCTGCTGTGCTTAGTAGTAGTGTGTGTGCTGCTGTGCTTAGTAGTAGTGTGTGTGCTGCTGTGCTTAGTAGTAGTGTGTGTGCTGCTGTGCTTAGTAGTATTGTGTGTGCTGCTGTGCTTAGTAGTAGTGTGTGTGCTGCTGTGCTTAGTAGTAGTGTGTGTGCTGCTGTGCTTAGTAGTAGTGTGTGTGCTGCTGTGCTTAGTAGTAGTGTGTGTGCTGCTGTGCTTAGTAGCAGTGTGTGTGCTGCTGTGCTTAGTAGTATTGTGTGCCTGCTGTGCTTAGTAGTATTGTGTGTGCTGCTGTGAATAATAGTATTGCGTGTGCTGCTGTGCTTAGTAGTAGTGTGTGTGCTGCTGTGCTTAGTAGTAGTGTGTGTGCTGCTGTGCTTAGTAGTAGTGTGTGTGCTGCTGTGCTTAGTAGTATTGTGTGTGCTGCTGTGCTTAGTAGTAGTGGTGTGTGCTGCTGTGCTTAGTAGTAGTGTGGTTGCTGCTGTGCTTAGTAGTAGTGTGTGTGCTGCTGTGCTTAGTAGTAGTGTGTGTGCTGCTGTGCTTAGTAGTAGTGTGTGTGCTGCTGTGCTGTGCTAAGTAGTAGTGTGTGTGCTGCTGTGCTAAGTAGTAGTGTGTGTGCTGCTGTGCTTAGTAGTAGTGTGTGTGCTGCTGTGCTAAGTAGTAGTGCGTTTGCTGCTGTGCTTAGTAGTAGTGTGTGTGCTGCTGTGCTTAGTAGTAGTGTGTGTGCTGCTGTGCTTAGTAGTATTGTGTGTGTGCTGCTGTGCTTAGTAGTAGTGTGTGTGCTGCAGTGCTTAGTAGTATTGTGTGTGTGCTGCTGTGCTTAGTAGTAGTGTGTGTGCTGCTGTGCTTAGTATTAGTGTGTGTGCTGCTGTGCTTAGTAGTAGTGTGTGTGCTGCTGTGCTTAGTAGTATTGTGTGCTGCTGTGCTTAGTAGTAGTGTGTGTACTGCTGTGCTTAGTAGTAGTGTGTGTGCTGCTGTGCTTAGTAGTAGTGTGTGTGCTGCTGTGCTTAGTAGTAGTGTGTGTGCTGCTATGCTTAGTAGTATTGTGTGCTGCTGTGCTTAGTAGTAGTGTGTGTGCTGCTGTGCTTATTAGTAGTGTGTGTGCTGCTGTGCTTAGTAGTAGTGTGTGTGCTGCTGTGCTTAGTAGTAGTGTATGTGCTGCTGTGCTTAGTAGTAGTGTGTGTGCTGCTGTGCTTAGTAGTATTGTGTGTGCTGCTGTGCTTAGTAGTCGTGTGTGTGCTGCTGTGCTTAGTAGTATTGTGTGTGCTGCTGTGCTTAGTAGTAGTGTGTGTGCTGCTGTGCTTAGTAGTAGTGTGTGTGCTGCTGTGCTTAGTAGTAGTGTGTGTGCTGCTGTGCTTAGTAGTAGTGTGTGTGCTGCTGTGCTTAGTAGTATTGTGTGCTGCTGTGCTTAGTAGTATTGTGTGTGCTGCTGTGCTTAGTAGTATTGCGTGAGCTGGCTGTGCTCGGCTTAGTAGTAGTGTGTGTGCTGCTGTGCTTAGTAGTAGTGTGTGTGCTGCTGTGCTTAGTAGTATTGTGTGTGCTGCTGTGCTTAGTAGTAGTGTGTGTGCTGCTGTGCTTAGTAGTAGTGTGTGTGCTGCTGTGCTTAGTAGTAGTGTGTGTGCTGCTGTGCTTAGTAGTGTGTGTGCTGCTGTGCTTTGTAGTAGTGTGTGTGCTGCTGTGCTTAGTAGTAGTGTGTGTGCTGCTGTGCTAAGTAGTAGTGTGTTTGCTGCTGTGCTTAGTAGTAGTGTGTGTGCTGCTGTGCTTAGTAGTAGTGTGTGTGCTGCTGTGCTTAGTAGTATTGTGTGTGTGCTGCTGTGCTTAGTAGTAGTGTGTGTGCTGCTGTGCTTAGTAGTAGTGTGTGTGCTGCTGTGCTTAGTAGTAGTGTGTGTGCTGCTGTGCTTAGTAGTAGTGTGTGTGCTGCTGTGCTTAGTAGTAGTGTGTGTGCTGCTGCGCTAAGTAGTAGTGTGTGTGCTGCTGTGCTTAGTAGTAGTGTGTGTGCTGCTGTGCTTAGTAGTGTGTGTGTGCTGCTGTGCTTAGTAGTAGTGTGTGTGCTGCTGTGCTTAGTAGTAGTGTGTGTGCTGCTGTGCTTAGTAGTAGTGTGTGTGCTGCTGTGCTTAGTAGTAGTGTGTGTGCTGCTGTGCTTAGTAGTAGTGTGTGTGCTGCTGTGCTTAGTAGTAGTGTGTGTGCTGCTGTGCTTAGTAGCAGTGTGTGTGCTGCTGTGCTTAGTAGTATTGTGTGCTGCTGTGCTTAGTAGTATTGTGTGTGCTGCTGTGAATAATAGTATTGCGTGTGCTGCTGTGCTTAGTAGTAGTGTGTGTGCTCCTGTGCTTAGTAGTAGTGTGTGTGCTGCTGTGCTTAGTAGTAGTGTGTGTGCTGCTGTGCTTAGTAGTATTGTGTGTGCTGCTGTGCTTAGTAGTAGTGTGTGTGCTGCTGTGCTTAGTAGTAGTGTGTGTGCTGCTGTGCTTAGTAGTAGTGTGTGTGCTGCTGTGCTTAGTAGTAGTGTGTGTGCTGCTGTGCTTAGTAGTAGTGTGTGTGCTGCTGTGCTAAGTATTAGTGTGTGTGCTGCTGTGCTAAGTAGTAGTGTGTGTGCTGCTGTGCTTAGTAGTAGTGTGTGTGCTGCTGTGCTAAGTAGTAGTGCGTTTGCTGCTGTGCTTAGTAGTAGTGTGTGTGCTGCTGTGCTTAGTAGTAGTGTGTGTGCTGCTGTGCTTAGTAGTATGTGTGTGTGCTGCTGTGCTTAGTAGTAGTGTGTGTGCTGCAGTGCTTAGTAGTATTGTGTGTGTGCTAGTAGTAGTGCTGTGCTTAGTAGTAGTGTGTGTGCTGCTGTGCTTAGTAGTAGTGTGTGTGCTGCTGTGCTTAGTAGTAGTGTGTGTGCTGCTGTGCTTAGTAGTATTGTGTGCTGCTGTGCTTAGTAGTAGTGTGTGTACTGCTGTGCTTAGTAGTAGTGTGTGTGCTGCTGTGCTTAGTAGTAGTGTGTGTGCTGCTGTGCTTAGTAGTAGTGTGTGTGCTGCTATGCTTAGTAGTATTGTGTGCTGCTGTGCTTAGTAGTAGTGTGTGTGCTGCTGTGCTTATTAGTAGTGTGTGTGCTGCTGTGCTTAGTAGTAGTGTGTGTGCTGCTGTGCTTAGTAGTAGTGTATGTGCTGCTGTGCTTAGTAGTAGTGTGTGTGCTGCTGTGCTTAGTAGTATTGTGTGTGCTGCTGTGCTTAGTAGTCGTGTGTGTGCTGCTGTGCTTAGTAGTATTGTGTGTGCTGCTGTGCTTAGTAGTAGTGTGTGTGCTGCTGTGCTTAGTAGTAGTGTGTGTGCTGCTGTGCTTAGTAGTAGTGTGTGTGCTGCTGTGCTTAGTAGTAGTGTGTGTGCTGCTGTGCTTAGTAGTATTGTGTGCTGCTGTGCTTAGTAGTATTGTGTGTGCTGCTGTGCTTAGTAGTATTGCGTGAGCTGCTGTGCTTAGTAGTAGTGTGTGTGCTGCTGTGCTTAGTAGTAGTGTGTGTGCTGCTGTGCTTAGTAGTATTGTGTGTGCTGCTGTGCTTAGTAGTAGTGTGTGTGCTGCTGTGCTTAGTAGTAGTGTGTGTGCTGCTGTGCTTAGTAGTAGTGTGTGTGCTGCTGTGCTTAGTAGTGTGTGTGCTGCTGTGCTTTGTAGTAGTGTGTGTGCTGCTGTGCTTAGTAGTAGTGTGTGTGCTGCTGTGCTAAGTAGTAGTGTGTTTGCTGCTGTGCTTAGTAGTAGTGTGTGTGCTGCTGTGCTTAGTAGTAGTGTGTGTGCTGCTGTGCTTAGTAGTATTGTGTGTGTGCTGCTGTGCTTAGTAGTAGTGTGTGTGCTGCTGTGCTTAGTAGTAGTGTGTGTGCTGCTGTGCTTAGTAGTAGTGTGTGTGCTGCTGTGCTTAGTAGTAGTGTGTGTGCTGCTGTGCTTAGTAGTAGTGTGTGTGCTGCTGCGCTAAGTAGTAGTGTGTGTGCTGCTGTGCTTAGTAGTAGTGTGTGTGCTGCTGTGCTTAGTAGTAGTGTGTGTGCTGCTGTGCTTAGTAGTAGTGTGTGTGCTGCTGTGCTTAGTAGTATTGTGTGTTGCTGTGCTTAGTAGTAGTGTGTGTACTGCTGTGCTTAGTAGTAGTGTGTGTGCTGCTGTGCTTAGTAGTAGTGTGTGTGCTGCTGTGCTTAGTAGTAGTTTGTGTGCTGCTATGCTTAGTAGTATTGTGTGCTGCTGTGCTTAGTAGTAGTGTGTGTGCTGCTGTGCTTAGTAGTAGTGTGTGTGCTGCTGTGCTTAGTAGTAGTGTGTGTGCTGCTGTGCTTAGTAGTAGTGTATGTGCTGCTGTGCTTAGTAGTAGTGTGTGTGCTGCTGTGCTTAGTAGTAGTGTGTGTGCTGCTGTGCTTAGTAGTATTGTGTGCTGCTGTGCTTAGTAGTATTGTGTGTGCTGCTGTGCTTAGTAGTATTGCGTGTGCTGCTGTGCTTAGTAGTAGTGCGTGTGCTGCTGTGCTTAGTAGTAGTGTGTGTGCTGCTGTGCTTAGTAGTATTGTGTGTGCTGCTGTGCTTAGTAGTAGTGTGTGTGCTGCTGTGCTTAGTAGTAGTGTGTGTGCTGCTGTGCTTAGTAGTAGTGTGTGTGCTGCTGTGCTTAGTAGTAGTGTGTGTGCTGCTGCGCTAAGTAGTAGTGTGTGTGCTGCTGTGCTTAGTAGTAGTGTGTGTGCTGCTGTGCTTAGTAGTAGTGTGTGTGCTGCTGTGCTTAGTAGTATTGTGTGTGTGCTGCTGTGCTTAGTAGTAGTGTGTGTGCTGCTGTGCTTAGTAGTAGTGTGTGTGCTGCTGTGCTTAGTAGTAGTGTGTGTGCTGCTGTGCTTAGTAGTAGTGTGTGTGCTGCTGTGCTTAGTAGTAGTGTGTGTGCTGCTGCGCTAAGTAGTAGTGTGTGTGCTGCTGTGCTTAGTAGTAGTGTGTGTGCTGCTGTGCTTAGTAGTAGTGTGTGTGCTGCTGTGCTTAGTAGTAGTGTGTGTGCTGCTGTGCTTAGTAGTATTGTGTGTTGCTGTGCTTAGTAGTAGTGTGTGTACTGCTGTGCTTAGTAGTAGTGTGTGTGCTGCTGTGCTTAGTAGTAGTGTGTGTGCTGCTGTGCTTAGTAGTAGTTTGTGTGCTGCTATGCTTAGTAGTATTGTGTGCTGCTGTGCTTAGTAGTAGTGTGTGTGCTGCTGTGCTTAGTAGTAGTGTGTGTGCTGCTGTGCTTAGTAGTAGTGTGTGTGCTGCTGTGCTTAGTAGTAGTGTATGTGCTGCTGTGCTTAGTAGTAGTGTGTGTGCTGCTGTGCTTAGTAGTAGTGTGTGTGCTGCTGTGCTTAGTAGTATTGTGTGCTGCTGTGCTTAGTAGTATGTGTGTGTGCTGCTGTGCTTAGTAGTATTGCGTGTGCTGCTGTGCTTAGTAGTAGTGCGTGTGCTGCTGTGCTTAGTAGTAGTGTGTGTGCTGCTGTGCTTAGTAGTAGTGTGTGTGCTGCTGTGCTTAGTAGTAGTGTGTGTGCTGCTGTGCTTAGTAGTAGTGTGTGTGCTGCTGTGCTTAGTAGTAGTGTGTGTGCTGCTGTGCTTAGTAGTAGTGTGTGTGCTGCTGTGCTAAGTAGTAGTGTGTGTGCTGCTGTGCTTAGTAGTAGTGTGTGTGCTGCTGTGCTTAGTAGTAGTGTGTGTGCTGCTGTGCTTAGTAGTAGTGTGTGTGCTGCTGTGCTTAGTAGTAGTGTGTGTGCTGCTGTGCTTAGTAGTAGTGTGTGTGCTGCTGTGCTTAGTAGTAGTGTGTGTGCTGCTGTGCTTAGTAGTAGTGTGTGTGCTGCTGTGCTTAGTAGTAGTGTGTGTGCTGCTGTGCTTAGTAGTAGTGTGTGTGCTGCTGTGCTTAGTAGTAGTGTGTGTGCTGCTGTGCTTAGTAGTAGTGTGTGTGCTGCTGTGCTTAGTAGTAGTGTGTGTGCTGCTGTGCTTAGTAGTAGTGTGTGTGCTGCTGTGCTTAGTAGTAGTGTGTGTGCTGCTGTGCTTAGTAGTAGTGTGTGTGCTGCTGTGCTTAGTAGTAGTGTGTGTGCTGCTGTGCTTAGTAGTAGTGTGTGTGCTGCTGTGCTTAGTAGTAGTGTGTGTGCTGCTGTGCTTAGTAGTATTGTGTGTGTGCTGCTGTGCTTAGTAGTAGTGTGTGTGCTGCTGTGCTTAGTAGTAGTGTGTGTGCTGCTGTGCTTAGTAGTAGTGTGTGTGCTGCTGTGCTTAGTAGTAGTGTGTGTGCTGCTGTGCTTAGTAGTAGTGTGTGTGCTGCTGTGCTTAGTAGTAGTGTGTGTGCTGCTGTGCTTAGTAGTAGTGTGTGTGCTGCTGTGCTTAGTAGTAGTGTGTGTGCTGCTGTGCTTAGTAGTAGTGTGTGTGCTGCTGTGCTTAGTAGTAGTGTGTGTGCTGCTGTGCTTAGTAGTAGTGTGTGTGCTGCTGTGCTTAGTAGTAGTGTGTGTGCTGCTGTGCTTAGTAGTAGTGTGTGTGCTGCTGTGCTTAGTAGTAGTGTGTGTGCTGCTGTGCTTAGTAGTAGTGTGTGTGCTGCTGTGCTTAGTAGTAGTGTGTGTGCTGCTGTGCTTAGTAGTAGTGTGTGTGCTGCTGTGCTTAGTAGTAGTGTGTGTGCTGCTGTGCTTAGTAGTAGTGTGTGTGCTGCTGTGCTTAGTAGTAGTGTGTGTGCTGCTGTGCTTAGTAGTAGTGTGTGTGCTGCTGTGCTTAGTAGTAGTGTGTGTGCTGCTGTGCTTAGTAGTAGTGTGTGTGCTGCTGTGCTTAGTAGTAGTGTGTGTGCTGCTGTGCTTAGTAGTAGTGTGTGTGCTGCTGTGCTTAGTAGTAGTGTGTGTGCTGCTGTGCTTAGTAGTATTGTGTGCTGCTGTGCTTAGTAGTAGTGTGTGTGCTGCTGTGCTTAGTAGTAGTGTGTGTGCTGCTGTGCTTAGTAGTAGTGTGTGTGCTGCTGTGCTTAGTAGTAGTGTGTGTGCTGCTGTGCTTAGTAGTAGTGTGTGTGCTGCTGTGCTTAGTAGTAGTGTGTGTGCTGCTGTGCTTAGTAGTAGTGTGTGTGCTGCTGTGCTTAGTAGTAGTGTGTGTGCTGCTGTGCTTAGTAGTAGTGTGTGCTGCTGTGCTTAGTAGTAGTGTGTGTGCTGCTGTGCTTAGTAGTATGTGTGTGTGCTGCTGTGCTTAGTAGTAGTGTGTGTGCTGCTGTGCTTAGTAGTAGTGTGTGTGCTGCTGTGCTTAGTAGTAGTGTGTGTGCTGCTGTGCTTAGTAGTAGTGTGTGTGCTGCTGTGCTAAGTAGTAGTGTGTGTGCTGCTGTGCTTAGTAGTAGTGTGTGTGCTGCTGTGCTTAGTAGTAGTGTGTGTGCTGCTGTGCTTAGTAGTAGTGTGTGTGCTGCTGTGCTTAGTAGTAGTGTGTGTGCTGCTGTGCTTAGTAGTAGTGTGTGTGCTGCTGTGCTTAGTAGTAGTGTGTGTGCTGCTGTGCTTAGTAGTAGTGTGTGTGCTGCTGTGCTTAGTAGTAGTGTGTGTGCTGCTGTGCTTAGTAGTAGTGTGTGTGCTGCTGTGCTTAGTAGTAGTGTGTGTGCTGCTGTGCTTAGTAGTAGTGTGTGTGCTGCTGTGCTTAGTAGTAGTGTGTGTGCTGCTGTGCTTAGTAGTAGTGTGTGTGCTGCTGTGCTTAGTAGTAGTGTGTGTGCTGCTGTGCTTAGTAGTAGTGTGTGTGCTGCTGTGCTTAGTAGTAGTGTGTGTGCTGCTGTGCTTAGTAGTAGTGTGTGTGCTGCTGTGCTTAGTAGTATGTGTGTGTGCTGCTGTGCTTAGTAGTAGTGTGTGTGCTGCTGTGCTTAGTAGTAGTGTGTGTGCTGCTGTGCTTAGTAGTATGTGTGTGTGCTGCTGTGCTTAGTAGTATTGTGTGTGCTGCTGTGCTTAGTAGTAGTGTGTGTGCTGCTGTGCTTAGTAGTAGTGTGTGTGCTGCTGTGCTTAGTAGTAGTGTGTGTGCTGCTGTGCTTAGTAGTAGTGTGTGTGCTGCTGTGCTTAGTAGTAGTGTGTGTGCTGCTGTGCTTAGTAGCAGTGTGTGTGCTGCTGTGCTTAGTAGTAGTGTGTGTGCTGCTGTGCTTAGTAGTATGTGTGTGTGCTGCTGTGCTTAGTAGTAGTGTGTGTGCTGCTGTGCTTAGTAGTAGTGTGTGTGCTGCTGTGCTTAGTAGTAGTGTGTGTGCTGCTGTGCTTAGTAGTAGTGTGTGTGCTGCTGTGCTTAGTAGTAGTGTGTGTGCTGCTGTGCTAGTAGTAGTGTGTGTGCTGCTGTGCTTAGTAGTAGTGTGTGTGCTGCTGTGCTTAGTAGTAGTGTGTGTGCTGCTGTGCTTAGTAGTAGTGTGTGTGCTGCTGTGCTTAGTAGTAGTGTGCTGCTGTGTAGTAGTAGTGGTGTGCTGCTGTGCTTTGTAGTAGTGTGTGTGCTGCTGTGCTTAGTAGTAGTGTGTGTGCTGCTGTGCTTTGTAGTAGTGTGTGTGCTGTTGTGCTTAGTAGTAGTGTGTGTGCTGCTGTGCTTAGTAGTAGTGTGTGTGCTGCTGTGCTTAGTAGTAGTGTGTGTGCTGCTGTGCTTAGTAGTAGTGTGTGTGCTGCTGTGCTTAGTAGTATTGTGTGTGCTGCTGTGCTTTAGTAGTAGTGTGTGTGCTGCTGTACTTAGTAGAGTGTGTGTGTGCTGTGCTGTAGTATTGTGTGTTGGCTTAGTGTGTGTGTGCTGCAGGTTAGTAGTAGTGTGTGTGTGCTGTGCTAGTAGTAGTGTGTGTGCTGCTGTGCTTAGTAGTAGTGTGTGTGCTGCTGTGCTTAGTAGTATTGTGTGTGTGCTGCTGTGCTTAGTAGTAGTGTGTGTGCTGCTGT